>NC_141689.1:1186263393-1188763393 GCF_964263255.1 Lissotriton vulgaris | reverse complement strand
AGGATGTTCCTAGGGATGGTAGGTTATTGCCGACAGTGGATAGCAAACTTTTCACTGAAAGCAAAACCCTTGCAAAAACTGACGCACAAGGAGGTGAGTGATCCGGTACCGTGGGACAAAGATTGTTTTATGGCGTTCCTGCAGCTGAGAGAGGACCTGTGTCGTGCTCCTGCTCTGGGAATGCCAGATTACGACAAACCATTCTTGCTTTACTGTTGTGAAAGAGAGGGTTGTGCTTTGTCAGTCTTGGTCCAAATCCATGGGAATGCCCGTAGACCAGTCGCCTACTTTTCGGCTACCTTAGATCCAGTAGCCGCAGAGTTGCCCGGATGTCTCAAATCCGTTGCTGCAACAGGTGTCAGCATTGAGCGGTGTGAGAATATAGTTATGGGACATCAGTTAGAGGTGTATGTGCCACATTCTGTTGAACTGTTGATGACCAGGACTAAAACACAGCATCTGACCAATAGCAGGCTCACGCGCTATGAGCAAGTCATTCTTGCTGCAGAGAACGTGACCCTCAAGAGATGCTCGGTTTTGAACCCTGCTACATTGATGCCACTCCCAAGTGACATTGATGATGATGTATGTACAGACCATGATTGCCTCGATGTGACTGAACTATGCACCAAACCGAGACCCGACATCGTGGATGAGCCACTGACTGACCCTGATGAAGTTTTCTTTGTCGATGGCTCATGTGTAAGAGACGATGTTGGTCAGTTGAGAGCAGCTTATGCTGTTTGTACAATTACCGGAGTTGTGGAAGCCGCATGCCTGGAAGGAGTACACTCCGCTCAGGTAGCTGAAATTATTGCATTGACGCGTGCCTGCCTGGCAAGCAACAAAATTCGAGTCACCATATACACCGATAGCCAATATGGTTTCGGGGTAGTTCATGATTACGGGCAATTATGGTCTCAAAGGGGTTACATGACCTCTTCAGGTTCCCCCATTCGAAATGGAGAGTTTGTACGCCTATTGTTGGAAGCCTTGCAATGTCCGGCAGCTATTGCCGTTGTGAAATGTACCGCGCACACAAGAAACCAAGACTTTGTGTCACAGGGCAACAGGTACGCGGACGAGGTGGCACAATACTGTGCCGAGCAGGGATACTCCTTCACGGAGGTGGAAGTGGGTGGAATCAGTGTAAGGACTGAATTAGCTATGATATTGGAGACTGTAGATACTTGGGACGAGTTAAAATGTGTACAAGAGATTGCACCCGATTTTGAGAAAAGAACATGGGAAACTGCAGGATGTGTGGTGGGAGACACAGACTTTTGGGTCTCAGCTGATGGAAGGGCAGTGTTGCAAAACGAGTTGGTGAGCCCAATGGCGAGACAAATACATGGTCCAGTACACCTAGGGAGAGACGCTATGCTGAGAGTATTCAGACAAACCTGGTACAACCCTAAGTTCAGAGTAGCAGCCGAAGCAGTGTGCCAGCGTTGTGTGACCTGTCAGCAGCTGAACATAGGGAAAAGAACACCAGTTGCATTGAGTCACATAGGGAGGTCTGGAGGTCCATTCAATCGAATGCAAATTGATTTCATTGAAATGCCAAGGTGCAACCGCCTTCGATACGTGCTGGTGGTTGTTTGCATATTTTCCAGATGGGTCGAGGCATACCCTACACGCAGGTGTGACACCCTCACAGTAGCCAAGTTATTGCTTAGGGAGCTCATTCCGCGCTTCGGGGTACCGGCCTCTTTGGAATCAGATAGGGGAACACATTTCAACAGCGAGCTTGTGAAGATGATTTGTGCAGCCCTGAACATAGACCAGAAATTGCATTGTAGCTATCGACCAGAAGCTTCGGGAATTGTGGAGCAGATAAACGGCACCATCAAATCCCGAATTGCCAAAATGTGTTCATCGACGTCTCTGAGTTGGCCCGATGCCTTGCCACTAGTTCTCATGAGCATCCGTAGTACCCCAGACAGAAGAACGGGACTTTCGCCACACGAGGTGTTAATGGGGAGGGCAATGAGATTGCCATCAGTGCCGACTGCAGCCTTGTTGAATATCACAGATGATATGATCCTGGACTATTGTAAGGGTCTGTCTGACGCCATTCATTCTGTGTCCCTTCAGGTGCAGGCTGCCGAGGTCCCGTCGTGCCAGGACTTGTGTCATGACCTGTGCCCTGGAGATCGGGTACTGATCAAAAAGCACGTCAGAAGAAGCTGCCTAGATGTCCGCTGGCGTGGGCCCTACCAGATCATCCTAATATCGAACACTGCTGTGAAAGTGGGAGGTCTGCCCAACTGGATCCACGCGTCTCATACGCGGAGAGTTCCAGCACCTCTGGAAGGAACAGCTCCTCTCTCGGATGTAAGTCCAGCTGCGGACAGAGAAGCCACAGAGGGGGCCAGCCAAGCTGTAGAGGTGCAAGAAGAAGCTGGGAACGTGTCTGACCAAGCTGAGGACGGTCAGTACAATAGTGAAACCGACGACGCCACAGAAGGAGGAAGTAGCTGGAAGTACGAATCAGACGCCGGCCAAGCTGAAAGTGAGCCCGAGCAAAGCAGAAGGACAAGGAGCGGAGGGGCAAGGCGTAGGGAGGCTAGCTGGCCGCAGAGGAGAAGGTCAAGCCTGAGGTCAACTCCAGAGAGGACTCTTGCTCCAATATCCGAAGACTCAGATCCGGACGAAGGTGCTCTGGGCGCTGAAGCAGCAGGTCCAAGAAGGTCAAGGAGAGTACGCGTGCCTAGTAGAAGATACGCCACTCCTGAGTGGACATATCTGGCGACAGATGTCTTGGGAACAAACGACAGGGAGAATAAGGGCGGTGCTAGTGGCCAACGTTGAACCCATCATCACAGTAGAAGTACAGCTGTTGGTGCCTGGAGTCGAAACAGAAGGGTCACTAACGTTCAAAGTCCCCAACCCTCCCTACCTGAGCAAGTTAAAGCACATGTTCTTCACCGAATTGCAATTCCCCGACTTTGGAACAACGATAACAAGTCATGAAGAACACATTCTTCGTTTGGAGCTATTGAACTATGCTATCCAAGCCGCTGGTCCAAGCCTCATTGTAGATGCTTAAAGACTTTGTAAATAAACAAGAGTAGGAAGATAACCTAGCGCCTAGGAATGCAGAGAAAACTTAGGGGTTTCCTTTAAGTTGACGGAGAAGGGCTAGGATTGTCTGAGATAAAGTTCGAAAAGACTTTTGCAAAAAGAAGATTGCCAGCTTCCGGTTGTGTGGTTCTAAAGACTGAAGTCGAGATAAGAGAGACTGTAAAGGAACTCAAGAGAAGAAACTTTGTGTTGAAAAAGAGAAAGGAACCATACCGTCTGAGGAACATGGAGGCCGGTAATCCAAACCGCAGAGCCAAATGTATAATAGGCACACTTATAGTGGGAGTGATACTTCTTATAGCTTTAGTAGTTACTGTATCATATGTGATGGGACACGAGAGTGAGGCAGGGGTGCCAGATGCAAAATCTGTAGTGACACCAAAACCCACTGCTGCTGGTAAGAAGGGGGAAACCGAACAGGAGAGAGCGTTATTAGCAGCAGAAGCCCGTAGGTTACACATGGATGAGTCCCAAGGCGACTATAGGTCAAATGCTTATGCCAAATTATTATATGAGTATGTCGATGCCATGGAAGTCAAAGACTGTTACGTTTGCATGCAGCTGCCTGCATCTGTAGATGAAGGCATTAGATATCATCATCTCCCATTGACTTATGGCATTACATGTAGCTTATTGCTTAGCATATTTTATGGTAGAGATAGTTTTGAGTATTATTTTTCTAATTATGATTCAGTGTTACCTGAGGTCCCAAATTATAAGCAAATGAATAAGTGGGACTATTATAAGAGTGAAGACAGATTTGCCAAGTTCTTCATTCCTTGGGATACTTTAGATACTTCACATGCCCGCAGAAATAATCTGACTTGCAAAGTGTCAGAAGTCGAGAAGAAGTTTATAGGGCAAGTGGATGATCGTTACAGAAGGCAAAAGATTCTGAAGAAATCAGGACAGTGGAAGACAGATTGGACCGAGGAGGAGAAGGATCACAAAAAGAAGGGTAGTAGTGGTCCTATAGCTTTGGATAGAACACAGAGAGGGAAGTTATGCCTTCACAGAAGCAAAACGTACTACGAAAATGTATTTGTAGGGGAGGTCAGTTGTGAAGATGCTTTTAGATTGGAGTATTACACAAAGGACTTTTTGAAGGGAATGCAAGTAATTCCAAATGTATATTTTGTCTGTGGAAGAAATGCCTACGTGAGACTACCTGACAACTGGTATGGATCATGTTATTTGGCAATTGTCTTCCCCAAAATATACCACGCTCAAGACTTAGAGATCATAGAGGGCAAGGTCCAAACTAGAGGAAGAAGAGACGTAGGGGATGCAGAACTAGTTGGAGATGTATTTGGTGCTGCATTTCCTATTTTAGGACTGATCCTCAATGATGTCAAAATTAGGAGACTGGCAACAGTCGTAGATAGATTGTCTGCCAGTACTGCTACATCCTTTATGCTGGTGGAAGGAGAGATGCAATCGATAAGGGCCATGGTGCTTCAGAACCGTCTTGCGTTAGACGTTCTGCTAGCAAAAGAGGGCAGAGTCTGTAAGGCTTTGAAGGTCCAGGAATGTTGCACTTACATTCCAGACAATTCAAAACCTCTGGAGAAAGTTATCATGAACATAACTAACATTCACAAAGAGATCGAAGACCTGACTAAAGTAAATGTTTGGGAAAAAGTGGGTCATGGAATGGGTGAAGTTGGAGGTTGGTTCGCCAACATAGGGAAGAGCTTTGTATGGTACATACTGAAACCTATCATCATAATAGCGATCTGCGTGATCGTGTTGTGGGGATTGGTGAGGTCGTCCCAATGGTACAGATAAAATAGGTTGGAGAGATCCAGGAGAGAACAGGAACGAAGATTAGCTGCCATGCAAGACAATCAGTACAAGAGTCTGAGGGCTCTAGAAATGCTGAAACGAGAGAGAATGGCAACTAGTTCAGTTTGAATTTTGGTGATGACCACGAGAGGTCATCAAAGGGGGGAACTGATAGAGCGCAAACTGAACAAAATGCATGAGTGCACCATAAATACACGTTAGTCGCACAATTATAATAAGAAGTGCCTGTAAGTGTTGAAAATATATTCACCTATACTTAGACGTGTGTAGTTAACATAGAAAATTCATATAGAAGTGGGACTGATGCAGAAATGTGTGGAAAATGTATTCTTATTAGACGTGATTAATCATGATCCATGTTATGTAGCTGCTAATGGAGGAATGTCATGCTGCAAAGCATAGAAGGGAGCAGGCCTCATGGCCAGGGCAGAAGGGTTTAGAATTGTACACTTATACATAAACATGGATTGCACTAATGTTATAGGGATTTGTTTATTCGTTAGATTTATATTCCATAGAAGTGTTTTCTCATTATCCAAGAATAAGATGCTAACATGTTATTTTAGTTTAACCTCTGCGAGAAGGGTTGTAGGCCTGAAGAGAGAAAAAGGGGTTTCTAATGTGCACGTGCTGATACATGTCGAGTTGTATTGAGACATAAGTTGCAAACTTCTGTTAAAAGTCTATGAGAATTGGGATTCAAGCTGCGGATGTCTGTCTGCAGGTGCGAGGGGGTTTCGATTAAAGTTTAATGAATAGAGCTCTGTTCGAGTAGACCGGTACAGACATGGAGGAGGATTCCGGAATGTTTAGGGGGTATCAGCGGGCCGGAGAAGAGCCTGAGAAGCAAGGTCAACGCTGAACACAAGGCCCAGAGGAAGATCATCATGGAAAAAGCCAGAATCGACACCACGTGAGGGGCGTCTCGTGAGGGGCGTTTCAACTGTAACTGTGTTTTCGTATTAGGGACAGCACCCCTGGGTGGAGTTAGAGCAGATGCCTGAGGACCCTTCAGAGAGCGAATGGGTAGGCAGAGAGGGGTCATGACTGGAGATCATAGGTTTTCACCTAGAGACTAAGAGTGGGTGATCTTCTTAGGAAGACATTCAGAGCTGACACCTTGGATAGGTTGGGACTTTGTTAAGTAGGGATACCATCTAGTACAGGGTAGGGACAGCCTAACCTGATTCTTTCCTTCCTTTGTAAATGACGGATAGATCACAATTCGTGTCTATGCTTGCAGCCCTGCTGATTCTGGAGCTAGTTCTAGTAGTGTTCTTTGCTCGCCTAAGGGCTTTCAGAGAACATATGTTTGTATTAGTGCCTCTGTATCTTTTGAATCTCATTTTGAGATGTCTGTATTTGCAGTTATCAATGACTCTGTAATAAACCTTTAAACTTAGAAGTAGTCTGTGGTTTTTCAGAGTCGAGCCCATTATTGATTAAGCTAACCTGGTATTGATGCACTTCTTTCCTCAATGACAGGCAATAAAGATACAATCGACCAGAACGGGGTTTAGATCTAGAGTGATAAGATAGAGATCAAAAATCCCGCCCTCCCACTTGCACTGTCGCTTAGTTACCTGTTGTGTATTGCTTGTGGAGTTAAACTCCACCCATTGCTTGCCATTGCTTTTTATGTATGCCAATGTCCTTTAGAAATCCTTGCTTGCTACTGGGGAATCCTTCCTCTATTCATTCCTTGTGTTTTATGCTTTTATGCCACGGAGCACTGGCCAAGAACTCTCTCTTTATGCTTTCAATGTTTTTGTGTTTCTCTTTGGGCAGCTTTTTATTTCTTGCCTGCTCGTGTTTCACTGTGAGTATTTGACCAGAGTGCTCGGACTGCAGCTGAGCTGTAAATCATGTCCTTCTCTTTTTACACCGACTGTGCACAAGGGTGCTTGTTTCCTCCACCGCCGCACAAAGAGAATCATGACCACAACTATTTAGGTTAATTTCCAGATGCTGCCAAAGCGCTGAGAAAATCTCTACAGTTATGATTGGTAATGAATATTCCCCCAATTTAAGATGGCGGGTGCAAGTCACGCACAATTATATCATTAATAGTGCGAAGGGGTTTTATGTCTGGCAGAGTTTCATTTGCATTTTAGGTGCATTAATAAAGCACTATTTAGGAAGGAGGGAGAAGCGTTCAAATGGGAATTGTTATTTCTCTGTTCAAGCGTTAAATCAGCATTGGCATTTGGGAGTTCTGCAGTCAGAGGTGGGCCCTGCTCCCAGCAAGTCATCCATATCGTCCTCGTTATGTTGATTATTTTATGAAGAAGACTCATTCTACTACCGGGTCTGTGCTGCAGCGTCAGGAGGTGTGGCCGTCATGCTTAGCCACAGTCCCTGAGTCACAGTTCAATTCCAGGGCGGATGGCGCCCAAGCTGCTTGCGCATCAACCTGCCATGATTCTTCTGTTGTTCCTCAGCCTGGTAGCACTGTGCACTGCCTGGGGACATGAGCATCGGTGCAAGCAACTCCTCCCTTCCGACCCCATCGGCTGCTGGCCTGCGCCCTGGGCAGGGATACTTTCTGTACTGCACCTATGGCAATAACTTGCTGAGGCAGGGGATCCTGCTCACAAAACCTTCTGGCACCTGGTCCTTTTTGCAGGAGTATCCCCAATCATTCTGCCTTCCTCCTGTATTTTTTCTGGCCTTTTTTTTTGGCGTTAGGTCTCTGGGCACTTTACCACTGCTATTCAGTGCTAACGTGCATGTACCTTTAAGCATGGTATGATTGGTTTGCATCTGTTTGGCATATTTAATTTACATGTAAGCCCCTTGTACAGTAGTATTCTAAATAGTTAGGGCTTGTAAATTAAATGCCTCTATTGGGCCTGCAGGACTGCTTGAGTCACCTGCAGAGGTAGCCTTTCAAACCTGTCTTCAGCCTCTGCCACTGCAGGGCCTGCATGCACAGTTTACAGCCACAGTGGCTTGGCATTTAAAGTCCCTTGCTAAGCCTGAAACTCCCTTTCTACTACATATAGGTTACCCCTAAGGTAGGCCCTAGGTAGCCCTATGTGCAGAGATTCTGTAGGTAAATGGTAGGCCATGTGACTTTATTGTGTGGCATGTCCTGGTAGTGACAGACAGACTAGTTGGTTTCTCACTGGTGTGAGGTATGCTCCTCTCATAGGTTTGCATTTGGAATTCCCTGAGATGTTATTCAGTGGTACTTTCTGATCTGAAAGGAGTAGTGTTGCCATGCTTGGTATGTTTGGAATGGTGGTGATAAATCCTGTCTATTGGTGAAGGTGTATTTTTCATTACTAATTTTAGAACTGGCACTTTTAGAAAGTGGGCATTTCTATGTGCTTATTACTCTTTGTGCTTTGCAGCCTTACTCCTATCCACATCACTTTCCAAACAGCTATCACACAAGAAGTGTTGGATGTAAGAGGGTTGCATCTGCATTTATTTGCATACTGAATGGTCTTCCTGGGGAGGGAGTGAAGGAGGTTGGGTGCACTTACATTTGTAAAGACTGGGCCCTGCCCTCCCACAAAGGGCTTGTTTGTACCCCACGGATGTCTGGATCCACAACTGGGATTGAATGGGGTGGTTGTGCACTTCTGAAAGTTCTTTTTAAAGTTACCTCCACATCAAAGACATTTTGAGTATAAGTACAGGGGCTCCAGCCCCATAATTTTAGACACTGCATGGGTCTTGTAACCAGACACTGCTGGCTCTTTATACTGCACCAGAGGATTGCTGTGCTGCCACGAAAACCACCACTTGGACTTTGCTTTACTGTGCTGACCTGAGGGAAGGACTGCGCCTGTGCTTGCAGGGATTTTGTGTGCTGGCCTGTCTCCTATCTTCCTGCTTGTCTGCCCCCAAGTGTTTTCCAAGGAGTTCTGGTTTATGCCCTTGTCCCTGCCATTAGCGCATGGAGAGCACTTTATTTCGGATTTTATCATGCCTGAAAGAGAAGTGTGTGGTGAGCACTTTAATCTGGGGCTCTTGGCCCTGAAACTCCGTGTGCTGAGCATTTCAACCTTTGCTGTCTGTTGGTATCATGTTATGGAGGGAGCTTCATTGAGGAGACTATGACGGATGGACGCTCCGAGGCTGGTGTGGTGCTGAGGCACCTGCCTCTTGGAGTTTGCAATGTTGTGGGCATGCCAGAATCCTCTGTGGACCACCCGCATTAGGAAGTCATTGTGCTAGAAGAGTAGCTGACCAGGGTGCATGCTCCAATGATGCTGGGATCGTCTTACTGTGCTTCGGGATCATGTCCCTACCCTACTTACTTTCCGGCAGCCAGGTATTGCCCAGTTGAAGCGGTGGGGAGAAACAGACATCTATTACGGTACCTGGAGTGCACCCACAGATTGGTACTCCCTCATTGCTGCATCTGAGTCGGCCCGAGTGGTCCTGATGATATTCGCTGTATTCCAAAGTGTGCAGGCTCCCCGTTCCTTTTTTTAGACAAAGCATACCTTGAGGGCATTGGCTCATGGAGTGGTTCTTTGTCCTGCAGGGAAAGTCCTTGACAGAGGCCCTCGCTTCACTGAGTAAGGTAACTTGACCAAATTACTACACTGTCTTTAGTGGGCGCGCAGGTGACCCTGAGGCCTATACTTTATACCTGCATTTGTCCCCAAAAGGAATCATCTGTTACTGAATCACATGTATGAGAAGCACAGGTGGGGTGTCTCTATGGGTTCTCTACACCTGTAAGTGATATTATACTGTGTGTTTATGGTGTTACTTAGTGGTGATGTACTATGATGATATCTGGTGATTTACGTGGGCTTGCGCTAACCTAACTGCTGCATTTCATGCCCTGATGTTATGATTTATGTTGTTTTTGCCTTGCCTTGTCAGGATAACGAGAACATTGTATGCACAGTGATGGTGTTTTCATGGCGTGTGCAACATGAAAGTTGTTATGATAATTGCCTAGTTGGCAAAGTAATTATTGGTTAATGGTGTTTTGGTCTATGTTTATATGAAATACAGACACATATTTTTATATAATATTGTGTGGAGTCTCTTTTGTGCTGGTTTTATTGTATCACTGGTGTGTGTGTTATGCAAACGCTTTACACATTGCGCCTGGGATAAGTCTCACTGCTCTTGCCAAGTAACCAAGGGGCTGAGCAAGGGTTATCCTGGATGAGTAACTCACTTACCCTTACTAGAGTGGTGGGATCTGCCTTGCTTAGAAGCATACCCTAGCCAACCATAACCCCCATTTCTAACAGGGAGGCTGCAGGTACACCCCTGTGTTATCAAAAGAGTAACCCTAGTATAGTTCTCAGGAGGGGCTGGGGCGGGATAGCTAGAGAGAATGTCTAGCTTCTGCTTCACTTGTACCATCCCTTCATCACCATAGCAGAAATCTGATCTCTAGCCACATTACACTGTCCCTACTCCTGGCTTTTAAACCAAGGGCACATTGCATGCTGCGAGTTGAAGTTCAGCCTCTAGCACAATTAACATAAGATCAACAGTATCAGCACGCATCCTGGCTGATGAGGGGTGAAACCCCAAAACCGGTCCTAGTATGCTCGTTTCCAGTCCAGGGAGTACCTTGCCTAGTAGTTCAGGCTGGACTGTTTCTATTGGGCTCAGGGTCAAGACTGATATGCATAGGGCTGGGTTCAAACTGGAATGTCATGGGGAGCACAAAAGTTATGGATTTAGGCCCAGATCTCTACTAGGGTGAAAGTATGACATTGTTCTGCATTCTGTCCATCATTTGTTCTTTTTGCATTTGTCACCCCGAGTGGGATGGCTATGTCCAGACGTTGGCCCTGTGCTCTCCATGTCACTGGAGTCAAGCTATCCTGGATGATGAGGGGTGAAACCCAGAAACCGGTCCTAGTATGCTTGCTTCCAGCCCAGGGAGCACTTTGCCTAGCAGTTCGGGCTGGACTGTTCCTATTGGGTGCCAAGTCAAGACTAATTTGCAGATGGCTGGGTTCAAACTGGAATGGCATGGGAAGCAAAAAAACGATAGATTTAAGGCCCAGATCTCTGTACTGGCGTAAATGTATGACATCGTTCTGCTTTCTGTCCATCAATTGTTCTTTTTACACATAATTCCAATCAGCATATTTTCACTCAACGCTACACAGTTCCATGCCATACAAATCAACGCAACATGTTTCCATCACACATCACATAATTCAACAAGAAACCACATAATACATTCAACACCACATAGCACACCACATACATACAATCCACACCAAATATTTAAACAGCACACCACATAATTAAACTCACTACATAACACTTCACAACCCAAAATACCATACCACATAATTACTCTCCATAACACACAATCCCACTACACTTAATTCCTATACACTAAATACCACATAATTACTATCCACATAATTCCAGTGCACACCATACCACATAATTCCACTGCACCCTTCATACTTCCACTCCGCTCCAAAAATGCATTAGTACAAAACATTTACAACGCCAGTAGCTCTAACTTTGGCAAAAGCGAGACCTATTGCATTGCAGATGCGTGTTTTCATTTATTTCTGTTAGCAAATATGTCCTTCTCTCGGAGTCGGAGCCTCGCCGGTCCTGCTTCTATTCCTAGCTCTCGATGGCATGTCCATTATCTACAATGACAACTGTAAAGTCGCTGCTTGCAATGATCACTCTGATGCTTTAGGTGTGCTTCAAACTTATTTATTGTACAAGTACAGTTATACTGAAGAGCGCCGGCCGATGCTGCCTTCTCTCCTCGTCTCCAGCGCGCTAATGCTAAGCGCGCGCACCGCCTCCAAAATGGCCTCCGCACGTCACGTCTACGTGACGTGCATAAACTAGTACGCTCACTACATATCTCCCCTTTTTACCAAACATTAAAGAGTCACTTACCGTTCATTGTCCAATTCGAAATCTCGAAATGTGGAGGGCCTTACCACCGGCCTTCCGCTCCTTGTTATCCTGATAGGGTTCTCCGGGGTCCTTTGGCTCTGCATCTCGGTGCCTTCCATTCCTTCCTTCGCCATCACATTCTCCTCCATTCTTCTCCCCGGCCAGTCCATGTCGGTCCCTTGACTCCCACTCGCTCCTTCTTCGTCCTCTTGTTCCGTTTCTTCGCTTGCTCCGCCTTGCTGCTCACTTACACATTGTCCCTTCTCTGTATTCGAAACCTCAATGTCCTCCCATTCCGTTCTGGTGTGCCCTCATCGCAATACCTTATTGCACCTGGCCATGCGGTCCTGGGACCATACGTTTCCATTACTCAGCAGGGCCGCTCGGTCGTACACCTCCTTGACTTGCATGGGTTTGCTATATTTACTGTCTCCTTTCTTCTGTAAGGTGGCTAATTTTACTCTTACCCACTCTCCCTTCTCCAGGTCAGTTCCTTTAACATTCCGTCGCTTGTTGTAATGATTGGAGTAGATGGTTTGTGCCCTCTCAAGGTTGGCCCGCACTACTGCAGGGGACCATTCGCTGGTGATGACTTTCTCCTTCCAAATCCTGTTATCATGCGTGAAGGGCTCTCGCCCTCTCAATATCTGAAACGGGCTGTACCCTGTGCCAGTGGGCGTGATCCTGTAGGCCCACACCATGTTCTCTAGTGCTTTCTCCCAGTTTTTGTTGTTGGAGATCGCAGCTTGTATGGCTCCCATCACTACCCTATTAAATCGCTCCACTAAGCCGTGTGTTTGATGGTAATGCCGTTCCTTTGCATAAATGTAGTCCATTTCTCTGACCTGAACTGGGGGCCGTTATTGCTCAGAATGGACTTGGGAATTCCTTCCCTAGTAAAGGTCATTGACAGAAACTTTAAGATGTTCTCAGTGTCCATGGTTTCATCCACCCTTAACTCCGGCCATTTGGAGTATCGATCCATGAGGACACAAACATACTTCTGCGTGTAGAAACTTTAAGATGTTCTCAGTGTCCATGGTTTCATCCACCCTTAACTCCGGCCATTTGGAGTATCGATCCATGAGGACACAAACATACTTCTGCGTGCCTTGGTCGTCTAGGACCGGTCCTAATATGTCAATAGACAGTTCTTCCCACGGGTTCGACGGGGGGTCGAACCTCCCTAACGCTGGACGCAGGGGTTTGAGTGTCTTGTCCGCACCTTGGCACTGCGAACACTCCCTGACGTGCCTTTCCGCCCAAATGTCCATGCCTGGCCACCAGTAGTTTTGTTTGGTCCTTAGTTTCAGTTTGCCTATGCCTAAGTGGCCCTCATGTAGCATGTCCAATAGCTTGGTGATGAGGTTCCTTGGGGGAATCACCTTGTCTCCTCTGTAAGTGAACACCCCTTTGTCTCCTACCGACAGTTCTTCCCTTACTTCATAGTATGGTCTCATGCTTTCCTTCACGTGTCTTTTGTCTGGCCAGCCTTGTACGATGTGTCTCTTCACTTCCTTCATGTTGCTATCCTCCTCATATGCCTCTGTCCACTCCTGGTGGCTGATGACTTTCTCCAGGTCTTCTACGAGAGCTACCAATTCCCCTTTGCCCGCAAGGTCTTCCTCCCCTGGCTCCATGGCAGCCGCTCTGCTCAGGTAGTCGGCTACTCGGTTCCGATTTCCGGGAATGTACTCCACATCGTACCTAAACTCAAGCAGTTTTAGAGTCATTTTGGATATCCTGGGAGTGGCGCTGGCGTGTCCACTTGACATTAACACCTTTACCAACGGCTTATGGTCTGTCTTGAGTAGGAATCGGGTACCCCATAGGAATTGCCGGAATCTCGTCATGGCCCATACCACCGCCAGCATTTCCTTTTCGATCACGCTGTATTTGCTCTCAGTATCTGTCAATGCCCGGGATGCAAAGCTGATCGTCTCCATTTCTCCCCGTCCCCGATCCTGCATGAGCACAGCACCCAGGCCCTTGTCACTGGCGTCAGTGGTGAGTACTGTGGCGCCCTGGGGGTCATATCCTTTGAGCGGCACGGCTCCTGTGACATCCTTCTTAATTGTTTCGAACTCCGCTTGAGTTTCTGGGGTCCACTGGAACGCGGTGCTCTCCCTGGTCAACAATCTCATATGATGAGTCTTCGAGGCAAAGTGTACCACAAACTTGCTGTAGTACTCCGCCATCCCCAAGAACGACCTGACCTCTTCCTTGTTCTTGGGGGGGGGGCGGCGCTTCTGCGATTGCTTTCACATTTTCTGCTTTGGGTGTGATGCCCCGCACACCTATCTCGTGGCCCAGATACGTCACCGACTCTAGGCCCAATCAACACTTTGCCCACTCTGCTGTGAGGCCTTTGTTTTCCAATGTCTGTAATACCCTTCCAAGCTTCTGATCGTGGTCCAGTCTGTCACACCCCATCACCAGAATGTCGTCCTGGAAATACTGGACGCCTTTAATGTCTCTGAACAGCTGGTGCATCATTTTCTGGAACACTGCGGCAGCCGAGGCCAGCCCAAACGGCATACGGCAGAACTGGTAGCACCCGAACGGGGTGATGAAGGATGTAAGACTTTTGCTGTCCGGGTGTAGTACTATTTGGTGGTATGCGGATGTCAAGTCAATTGTGGAGTACCACCTTATTCCCCTGGTCTTTGCTAGCATTTCCTCAATCCTTGGGAGGGGAAATTTCTCTACAACAATGTTCTTGTTCAGTTCTCTCAAGTCCACGCAAAGCCTGACCTTCCCATTGGGCTTCATGACTACCACCAGGGGCGCAAGCCATTCAGCGCAGGTGATTGGTTCAATTATTCCTTTCCTCTCCAAGTCTCAGTGTTCTGTCTGGACTGCCTCTCTTACTGCTATGGGTACAATCCTCACCTTTTGGGCTACTGGGATGGCACCTTCCTTGAGCACAATCTTGTGTTGGAATTTCTCCATTCTTCCTACCATGCCCCCAAACACTTTTGGGTAGTTCTCCTTCCATTTATTCAGATCAGGCCACACTTCCGGTTCCGTGAGCAGTATTTGTTCCTTCCCTCCTGGGTCCAATTTGATTCCTAGATCGCACTGATCTAGCCAACCTAAGACGGAGGGTCCCCTCTCTGCTATGTACAGCTTGCACAATGCCGATCGGCCTCTGAATTCAAACCTCAGGCGTCGGAATCCCACCATTGGGATGCGATCGCCGTTGTACGTGACTGGTCGAATGTCTAATCTCTCCAACTCTGGGCCTAACTTTGGTCTGAACGTTTCATCCCAGACAGCCTTTTGAACTATAGTGTAGGGGGAACCTGTGTCTGCCACAACACTGATGGTAATACCACCCATCGTCATTTCCAGTACGGGTTTGGTTGTCCTCTCCCCTTCTACGCATAATATCTGGTCATATATGCATAGGACGGTGACCACATCTTCCTCTGCGACCCCTTCCTGATCCACTTATCCTTGGTCAACACATTTCACTACGCCCTTAGATAACTTCTTCCGACACACTTTCTCATAGTGGCCTATGATGCCACAGTGCAGACATTTGGCCCGGAACGCCAGACATCTTCTGTCATGTGCCTCGTGAGCCCAACTTCCACACCTATAGCACGTTTTCTTGTTGTCGCTACTTGCTTGCTTCCCTTGTGGTCCGGAATTTCCCTGCCATCTGTTGGCTCCTTTGGGTACTGGGTTCTTTTGTCTCTGGTCTCTGTGATGTTCCTCCTCCTGTATCTTGTTCACCATGGTTGGGGTTGCTACGTCCTTCTTGGTTGCGTCAGCACACCTCCGTGCGAGCTCTGCTCTTTTGACAATGACCATTACGTCATTGAGTTTGGTGTCCCCACTTGCCCATAACTTGTCCTGCACGTTCGTGCTGGTCGTGTGCATTACTATCTGATCCTTGATGAACTCGTCTTCCCAAAGTGCATACCTGCACGTGGTCGCCAGCTTCCTCAAGGCCGCCACATATTCTTCTATGGACTCACCAGCCCGTTGTTTCCTCTGCTGGAAATTGAACCTGTCGACTGACACGCAGACCGTGGGTCGATAACGTTCATCCAGATCTTCGACGGCGTGGGCATACACGTCATCATCAGTACTTTCTCTCTGTTTGGGCACCAAGCTCTTGTAAATCCTGAGTCCCTCCGGTCCCAAGTTGAGTAACAGTATGCGTTTCTTCCTTTGTGGGGTAAATTTTTCCTCATTCTCGTCCTCCAGGACCCCTATAAAATTGTCAATATATTCCTTCCAGTCCTCCCACTTCATCAGTGGGTCCCCTGGTTTCGGTAGGAATTGTACTGGTGCAATTGCATACCCTGCTGGTGTGCTCATTTTAACTTCCCTGGTTACAATTGCTTTGTCGTCTTTGCTGGTGGGGCTCCCTGGGGTGCTGTCCTTTGTTACTGATTCAGAAAAGGGGGTGGTTTGGTCTGCCCTGTTCCCATGATGCACTGGGCCAGGGTCAGACTAATTTGCATATAGCCAAGTTCTGAGCTGGGATGGGCAGTGAGCTGAAAAACGGTGATGGATCAAGCCCTGATCTTTGGACTGGGTAAGAGTGATCTGCTTAATTCAGACACTCTATTCATCACCACCTCCTTTTCTGAATAATTTTTGTCCACCATAAGAGTGGAAGGGTATACTCAGATGTGAGTCCCTAGCTCATTGCACCATCAGGATTCAAGCAAGCCGGGCCGAAGACGGCTGAAATGCCAGAAACCGGTCCCCGGTAGCTTGTTTCCTTCCCAGTATAAGAATTGGCTTGGTAGTTTGGTCTGCCCTGTTCCCATGATGCACTGGGCCAGGGTCAGACTAATTTGCATATAGCCAAGTTCTGAGCTGGGATGGGGCAGTGAGCTGAAAAACGGTGATGGATCAAGCCCTGATCTTTGGACTGGGTAAGAGTGGTCTGCTTAATTCAGACACTCTATTCATCACCACCCCCTTTTCTGAATAATTTTTGTCCACCATAAGAGTGGAAGGGTATACTCAGATGTGAGTCCCTAGCTCATTGCACCATCAGGATTCAAGCAAGCCGGGCCGAAGACGGCTGAAATGCCAGAAACCGGTCCCCGGTAGCTTGCTTCCTTCCCAGTATAAGAATTGGCTTGGTAGTTTGGTCTGCCCTGTTCCCATGATGCACTGGGCCAGGGTCAGACTAATTTGCATATAGCCAAGTTCTGAGCTGGGATGGGGCAGTGAGCTGAAAAACGGTGATGGATCAAGCCCTGATCTTTGGACTGGGTAAGAGTGGTCTGCTTAATTCAGACACTCTATTCATCACCACCCCCTTTTCTGAATAATTTTTGTCCACCATAAGAGTGGAAGGGTATACTCAGATGTGAGTCCCTAGCTCATTGCACCATCAGGATTCAAGCAAGCTGGGCCGAAGACGGCTGAAATGCCAGAAACCGGTCCCCGGTAGCTTGCTTCCTTCCCAGTATAAGAATTGGCTTGGTAGTTTGGTCTGCCCTGTTCCCATGATGCACTGGGCCAGGGTCAGACTAATTTGCATATAGCCAAGTTCTGAGCTGGGATGGGGCAGTGAGCTGAAAAACGGTGATGGATCAAGCCCTGATCTTTGGACTGGGTAAGAGTGGTCTGCTTAATTCAGACACTCTATTCATCACCACCCCCTTTTCTGAATAATTTTTGTCCACCATAAGAGTGGAAGGGTATACTCAGATGTGAGTCCCTAGCTCATTGCACCATCAGGATTCAAGCAAGCCGGGCCGAAGACGGCTGAAATGCCAGAAACCGGTCTCCGGTAGCTTGTTTCCTTCCCAGTATAAGAATTGGCTTGGTAGTTTGGTCTGCCCTGTTCCCATGATGCACTGGGCCAGGGTCAGACTAATTTGCATATAGCCAAGTTCTGAGCTGGGATGGGGCAGTGAGCTGAAAAACGGTGATGGATCAAGCCCTGATCTTTGGACTGGGTAAGAGTGGTCTGCTTAATTCAGACACTCTATTCATCCCCACCCCCTTTTCTGAATAATTTTTGTCCACCATAAGAGTGGAAGGGTATACTCAGATGTGAGTCCCTAGCTCATTGCACCATCAGGATTCAAGCAAGCCGGGCTGAAGACGGCTGAAATGCCAGAAACCGGTCCCCGGTAGCTTGTTTCCTTCCCAGTATAAGAATTGGCTTGGTAGTTTGGTCTGCCCTGTTCCCATGATGCACTGGGCCAGGGTCAGACTAATTTGCATATAGCCAAGTTCTGAGCTGGGATGGGGCAGTGAGCTGAAAAACGGTAATGGATCAAGCCCTGATCTTTGGACTGGGTAAGAGTGGTCTGCTTAATTCAGACACTCTATTCATCACCACCCCCTTTTCTGAATAATTTTTGTCCACCATAAGAGTGGAAGGGTATACTCAGATGTGAGTCCCTAGCTCATTGCACCATCAGGATTCAAGCAAGCCGGGCCGAAGATGGCTGAAATGCCAGTAACCGGTCCCCGGTAGCTTGTTTCCTTCCCAGTATAAGAATTGGCTTGGTAGTTTGGTCTGCCCTGTTCCCATGATGCACTGGGCCAGGGTCAGACTAATTTGCATATAGCCAAGTTCTGAGCTGGGATGGGGCAGTGAGCTGAAAAACGGTGATGGATCAAGCCCTGATCTTTGAACTGGGTAAGAGTGGTCTGCTTAATTCAGACACTCTATTCATCACCACCCCCTTTTCTGAATAATGTTTGTCCACCATAAGAGTGGAAGGGTATACTCAGATGTGAGTCCCTAGCTCATTGCACCATCAGGATTCAAGCAAGCCGGGCCGAAGACGGCTGAAATGCCAGAAACCGGTCCCCGGTAGCTTGTTTCCTTCCCAGTATAAGAATTGGCATGGTAGTTTGGTCTGCCCTGTTCCCATGATGCACTGGGCCAGGGTCAGACTAATTTGCATATAGCCAAGTTCTGAGCTGGGATGGGGCAGTGAGCTGAAAAACGGTGATGGATCAAGCCCTGATCTTTGGACTGGGTAAGAGTGGTCTGCTTAGTTCAGACACTCTATTCATCACCACCCCCTTTTCTGAATAATTTTTGTCCACCATAAGAGTGGAAGGGTATACTCAGATGAGAGTCCCTAGCTCATTGCACCATCAGGATTCAAGCAAGCCGGGCCGAAGACGGCTGAAATGCCAGAAACCGGTCCCCGGTAGCTTGTTTCCTTCCCAGTATAAGAATTGGCTTGGTAGTTTGGTCTGTCCTGTTCCCATGATGCACTGGGCCAGGGTCAGACTAATTTGCATATAGCCAAGTTCTGAGCTGGGATGGGGCAGTGAGCTGAAAAACGGTGATGGATCAAGCCCTGATCTTTGGACTGGGTAAGAGTGGTCTGCTTAATTCAGACACTCTATTCATCACCACCCCCTTTTCTGAATAATTTTTGTCCACCATAAGAGTGGAAGGGTATACTCAGATGTGAGTCCCTAGCTCATTGCACCATCAGGATTCAAGCAAGCCGGGCCGAAGACGGCTGAAATGCCAGAAACCGGTCCCCGGTAGCTTGTTTCCTTCCCAGTATAAGAATTGGCTGGGTAGTTTGGTCTGCCCTGTTCCCATGATGCACTGGGCCAGGGTCAGACTAATTTGCATATAGCCAAGTCCTGAGCTAGGATGGGGAAGTGAGCTGAAAAACGGTGATGGATCAAGCCCTGATCTTTGGACTGGATAAGAGTGGTCTGCTTAATTCAGACACTCTATTCATCACCACCCCCTTTTCTGAATAATTTTTGTCCACCATAAGAGTGGAAGGGTATACTCAGATGTGAGTCCCTAGCTCATTGCACCATCAGGATTCAAGCAAGCCGGGCCGAAGACGGCTGAAATGCCAGAAACCGGTCCCCGGTAGCTTGTTTCCTTCCCAGTATAAGAATTGGCTTGGTAGTTTGGTCTGCCCTGTTCCCATGATGCACTGGGCCAGGGTCAGACTAATTTGCATATAGCCAAGTTCTGAGCTGGGATGGGGCAGTGAGCTGAAAAACGGTGATGGATCAAGCCCTGATCTTTGGACTGGGTAAGAGTGGTCTGCTTAATTCAGACACTCTATTCATCACCACCCCCTTTTCTGAATAATTTTTGTCCACCATAAGAGTGGAAGGGTATACTCAGATGTGAGTCCCTAGCTCATTGCACCATCAGGATTCAAGCAAGCCGGGCCGAAGACGGCTGAAATGCCAGAAACCGGTCCCCGGTAGCTTGTTTCCTTCCCAGTATAAGAATTGGCTTGGTAGTTTGGTCTGCCCTGTTCCCATGATGCACTGGGCCAGGGTCAGACTAATTTGCATATAGCCAAGTTCTGAGCTGGGATGGGGCAGTGAGCTGAAAAACGGTAATGGATCAAGCCCTGATCTTTGGACTGGGTAAGAGTGGTCTGCTTAATTCAGACACTCTATTCATCACCACCCCCTTTTCTGAATAATTTTTGTCCACCATAAGAGTGGAAGGGTATACTCAGATGTGAGTCCCTAGCTCATTGCACCATCAGGATTCAAGCAAGCCGGGCCGAAGACGGCTGAAATGCCAGTAACCGGTCCCCGGTAGCTTGTTTCCTTCCCAGTATAAGAATTGGCTTGGTAGTTTGGTCTGCCCTGTTCCCATGATGCACTGGGCCAGGGTCAGACTAATTTGTATATAGCCAAGTTCTGAGCTGGGATGGGGCAGTGAGCTGAAAAACGGTGATGGATCAAGCCCTGATCTTTGGACTGGGTAAAAGTGGTCTGCTTAATTCAGACACTCTATTCATCACCACCCCCTTTTCTGAATAATTTTTGTCCACCATAAGAGTGGAAGGGTATACTCAGATGAGAGTCCCTAGCTCATTGCACCATCAGGATTCAAGCAAGCCAGGCCGAAGACGGCTGAAATGCCAGAAACCGGTCCCCGGTAGCTTGTTTCCTTCCCAGTATAAGAATTGGCTTGGTAGTTTGGTCTGCCCTGTTCCCATGATGCACTGGGCAAGGGTCAGACTAATTTGCATATAGCCAAGTCCTGAGCTGGGATGGGGAAGTGAGCTGAAAAACGGTGATGGATCAAGCCCTGATCTTTGGACTGGGTAAGAGTGGTCTGCTTAATTCAGACACTCTATTCATCACCACCCCCTTTTCTGAATAATTTTTGTCCACCATAAGAGTGGAAGGGTATACTCAGATGTGAGTCCCTAGCTCATTGCACCATCAGGATTCAAGCAAGCCGGGCCGAAGACGGCTGAAATGCCAGAAACCGGTTCCCGGTAGCTTGTTTCCTTCCCAGTATAAGAATTGGCTTGGTAGTTTGGTCTGCCCTGTTCCCATGATGCACTGGGCCGGGGTCAGACTAATTTGCATATAGCCAAGTCCTGAGCTGGGATGGGGCAGTGAGCTGAAAAACAGTGATGGATCAAGCCCTGATCTTTGGACTGGGTAAGAGTGGTCTGCTTAATTCAGACACTCTATTCATCACCACCCCCTTTTCTGAATAATTTTTGTCCACCATAAGAGTGGAAGGGTATACTCAGATGTGAGTCCCTAGCTCATTGCACCATCAGGATTCAAGCAAGCCGGGCCGAAGACGGCTGAAATGCCAGAAACCGGTCCCCGGTAGCTTGTTTCCTTCCCAGTATAAGAATTGGCTTGGCAGTTTGGTCTGCCCTGTTCCCATGATGCACTGGGCCAGGGTCAGACTAATTTGCATATAGCCAAGTTCTGAGCTGGGATGGGGCAGTGAGCTGAAAAACGGTGATGGATCAAGCCCTGATCTTTGGACTGGGTAAGAGTGGTCCGCTTAATTCAGACACTCTATTCATCACCACCCCCTTTTCTGAATAATTTTTGTCCACCATAAGAGTGGAAGGGTATACTCAGATGTGAGTCCCTAGCTCATTGCACCATCAGGATTCAAGCAAGCCGGGCCGAAGACGGCTGAAATGCCAGAAACCGGTCCCCGGTAGCTTGTTTCCTTCCCAGTATAAGAATTGGCTTGGTAGTTTGGTCTGCCCTGTTACCATGATGCACTCGGCCAGGGTCAGACTAATTTGCATATAGCCAAGTTCTGAGCTGGGATGGGGCAGTGAGCTGAAAAACGGTGATGGATCAAGCCCTGATCTTTGGACTGGGTAAGAGTGGTCTGCTTAATTCAGACACTCTATTCATCACCACCCCCTATTCTGAATAATTTTTGTCCACCATAAGAGTGGAAGGGTATACTCAGATGTGAGTCCCTAGCTCATTGCACCATCAGGATTCAAGCAAGCCGGGCCGAAGACGGCTGAAATGCCAGAAACCGGTCCCCGGTAGCTTGTTTCCTTCCCAGTATAAGAATTGGCTTGGTAGTTTGGTCTGCCCTGTTCCCATGATGCACTGGGCCAGGGTCAGACTAATTTTGCATATAGCCAAGTTCTGAGCTGGGATGGGGCAGTGAGCTGAAAAACGGTGATGGATCAAGCCCTGATCTTTGGACTGGGTAAGAGTGGTCTGCTTAATTCAGACACTCTATTTGTTAGACCCGGCTGTCTCTAGTTGGCAGAGGTATACACTTCTGACAAATAGGGACACTCCTTTTCTAGTCAGGGCAAGGGGATCACACCCTTCGATAACCCCTGCTCACCCCCTTGGTAGCTTGGCAGAGCAGAACAGGCTTATCTCAGAGGCTGTGCGTTAAGCAATTATGACCACATACAGTAAGACAGTGAATACACTACAAATGGACACGACACCGTAGTATTATAAAAATAAGTATTTTTATATAAGACTTAGCACAAGACCAAATAACGGCAAAACTGTACACAATCGGAATAAATACGTTTAGGAAGGAAAAAGGATAGTTCAAAGGTAGTTTCTTCTTTAGCACAAGAGTCTTTTATATCAAGCAAATCTTCTTCTTGGAAACACAGTTCTTAGCAACAGGGTAACTCACACGGGAGCTACACAACGCTGGGCAGAGATAATCCACAGGTTCGGCGTCGACCGCGAGGAGCGCTGCGTCGGGCCTGGAGTCACACGGACCCCCAACAACACAGTACCTTAGGAAAATGAAGCACACGATGATCAGCGGCGTCGAGCAATCCGGCGTCGGGTCTTCGGTGTCGATCAGGCCACAGCAGGCGTTGTCGATGATGCAGTTGCACAGAGTGAGCAGCGCTCACGGCGTCGAAGGGCACACGGTTGATGCGATCAGCAGCGGGGCAGACACAAGGTCCTCTGGAGTTAGAGCCGTACTCCTACTCACTGGCGTTGCTGCTGGCGTCGGTTGGGCCCAGCGTCCGATCGTCGTGGTTGCTGGTTCTTGCAGAGGTGCTGGATTCACACTTCCAGCGGATAGCACTTTTTAGCAGGTGAAGTCCTTTAGCCCTGTGACTTCGGCAGGAGACTGGCACTCTTCCAGTCCTTGGAGATTTTCTTAGCAAGCGTGAGAGTACACACAAAGTTCCTCTCTCCTGGTTCCTTGGCAAAAATAAAGAAGCACTGCAGGATTCCCCCAACAACAGCACACTGGCAGAAGGGGTAGGCAGTCCTTTAGATCAGCAGGCTTCTTGTCCTTGGTTACAGGGTTCCTTGTCAGAAGTGATCTGATTTCCTAGTTCAGGGGTCCTCCTCTTATACCCCTTTTCGTCTTTGATCCCTTTGTCTATGCCGGGGATTTCCCAACATCCTGGGTCTGTGGTGGGTGGAGCTAGGCAGTAGCACCTGGCCTATTCATTGAGCCGGGCCGGGTCCTCAGACGCCCCGCAGGAGGTGGAGCCAGCATTGACACTGGCAGGAGCAGAGCTATCGCCCTCCTGGCAGGAGGTGGGGCTAGGATCGTCCATGGCAGGTACAGAGCCATCAGTCGCTCGGCAGGAGGTGGAGCCAGCATTGTATCAGGCAAGGCAGGCTATCAACAACTACTCTCCCCCTACTCTCAACGTAATGTCCCACTCATCCCACACTGACTCATCCAGACCTCTTGGAGCCACCCAGCTCCTGTCACACACACGCAAGACCAGCAGAGACCAGATA
This sequence comes from Lissotriton vulgaris, assembly GCF_964263255.1. Classification (NCBI taxonomy): domain Eukaryota; kingdom Metazoa; phylum Chordata; class Amphibia; order Caudata; family Salamandridae; genus Lissotriton; species Lissotriton vulgaris. The sequence goes on along the minus strand of NC_141689.1, from coordinate 1,188,739,660 downwards.
TGGTTAGACAAGAAAATAGACACTTTCTAAAAGTGCTATTTTCGAACCCAGAGTCCAAAGACCATCCACACCAACGGATGCGTAATTAAACCCCGAGTTCAGGGATACCAAAATCGACATTGCACCATGCTCCCCGAGCCAGCTAGGATTATAGCGTTAATAATCCCGGCGGCCCATTCTATCCAACGGAGAGCAGGCTACCTCGCAATAGTGAAGCCCTAAGATGGCGGCACTTCACTATCAGGACAAGCCAACTTGGTCAGGCTTGTCCTACCTTACACTTACAATGCACCCTGCCCATGGGCCTACCATAGGGGTGACTAACATGAAGTTAAGGGAAGGTTGGAGGGGCTGGCAAGTAGGTATACCTGCGCAGCCGACGTGACAGTGCAAGACTGCACGTGGGTCTCGCAATGACCGACCCGTAGACATTCGTTTACAAGGCCGCTCCTGTGGGTGGCACAACACGTGCTGCAAGCCCACGAGCGGCATTTGTATTTACAAGCCCTGGCACTCCTGGTGCACTAGACTAGGGACTGACAGTAAACCAAATAAGCCAAACATGGATACAATAGATACATCATTTTAACAGAGGGAGCACTTGCGCTATGGCACTGATCAGCAGTGACACGGCGCCCAAAGCATATACCAGCAAAACATCGTAACACAGTAGAGGCAAACAGCAAAAATGGAGGAGAGACTCAAGCCAATGATGTCAGGTCTAACACGTGTCCCCTCCAGCTGAAATGTGGGGAGAACTACCCTTAACCTAGGGAGTCCTCATCACTAAGGCGGAAAAATCTGGACAGACCATCAGCATTGGCGTGATCCGTACCAGGGCGGTGTTCCACCGTAAAGTCCATCCCCTGTAGAGCAATGGACCACCTCAACAGTTTCTCACCCCTCATTTGCATTAACCATCTGAGGGGCCTGTGGTCTGTCTGAACCCGGAAGTGAGTCCCAAACAGGTAGGGTCTTAGCTTCTTCAGCGCCCCGACCACAGCAAATGCTTCTCTCTCTATCGCACTCCACCTCGTTTCCCTGGGAAGTAACCTCCTACTGATGAAGGCTACAGGCAAGTCTCGGCCCTCTTCATTCACCTGAGCTAGAACAGCCCCCACGCCATGCTCTGAAGCGTCCGTCTGAACAATGAATTCTTTCGAAAAGTCGGGTGCTTGGAGTATAGGTGCTGTGCACATTGCAGTTTTCAGGGTGTCAAAGGCCGTTTGACAGGCATCAGTCCAGATCACGTTTCGTGGCTGCTTCCTGGAAGTCAGCGAAGTCAAGGGGTGCACAATGTTACCGTAATCCTTGACAAACCTCCTGTAATAACCCGTGAGTCCTAAGAAGGCTCTCACCTGTGTTTGGGTTTTGCCAACAGAGGTAAAATGATGTGTACTAAATGAAGTTTTTATTGATTGTAAATTTGTTGATCTCTGAACATCTTTGATACGTGTTTTGGCTCACCTTAGAACCCCTTCTAAAAATAACAACTTTCAGAGACTGCTGTCTCTCTATAGACTATACGAAAAGGGAACCTGTCTTTTTTGTCTGAACTTGTAGGTTACCCCACACTCCTTCCACAGAGACTTCATATAGTTCGAAATGAAGTTGGTGCCTCGGTCGGACACCACCTCTCTGGGGAACCCCATCCGGGAGAAAACACCCATCAGTGCCCGTCCCACCACAGGGGCCGTCACTGTCCTGAGAGGGATGGCTTCCGGGTACCTTGTGGCATGGTCCACCAAGACCAGGATGAACCTGTTGCCCAGGGCTGTCTTGGGGTTCAGGGGCCCAACAATGTCAATACCCACCCGGTCAAAGGGGGTGCTGACCACCGGAAAAGGTTGGAGGGGAGCCTTCTGCTTCCTTCCGCTTTTCCCACTTGCCTGGCAAGTGCGACAAGTCTTGCAATGGATGTCTACATCCCTACGCATCTGAGGCCAATAAAAATGGGTGACAAGCCTGTCATAGGTCTTGTCCTGCCCCAGATGTCCAGCTAACGGTACGTCATGAGCCAAACCCAGTAGGAAGGCTCTGAAGCGCTGGGGTACCACCAGCACACGGGCTGACCCAGGCTCAGCAGCCTTAGGCTCGCTATACAGGAGGTCGTTCTCCCAGTACACAAAATGTGACCCTGACTGATCACCTGAGGATTGGGCTGAGGCCTGCTGCCTCATGCCCACAAGAGAAGGGCACTCTCTCTGTTCCGCACAGAATTCCTCCCTGGAGGGACCACCATCCTGCTGCCAGTGAGTCAGCTCGGGCAGATCTCCCAGTTCGGCAATTTGTTCCCCGGTGGGCTCCAGGACATCCCCCTCAGGGTCTACCTCCTTCTGGACCACGGGAACAACGGGGGCCGGTTTCCCGCGCCTCCTGCCTCTTCTCTTCACAGCTGGGTCCTGGGCCGTACTTTCAGGCTCCGGGACCCCATCAACACCCTTACTTGCTGTCATGGGACGAGTGGTTGCACACACCCACTCTGGCACACCCAACATTTTCAAGTGCGCCTCTCTCTCCACCGTAGCCCAAGGGGAGTCTTCCAAATCATTGCCCAGGAGACAGTCGACAGGCATGGCGGGCCTCACAGCAACCTGAAGAGTACCTGAAACTCCCCCCCATTCAAAGGAAACCTGAGCCACCTCACACTCTTTCTGGGAGTTATCGGCAGCTATCACGGGGTAGAATGCGTGGGGAACCACCTGCTCTCTGGACACCAAGTGACACTTGACAGCTGTCACACTCGCTCCGGTGTCTCTGAGGGCTTCCACTCTATGGCCATTAATGGTCACCCACTGCCTATATTTACTAGTGTTACTAGGCAGAGGGGGTGGAGGGACCATTTGCATGTCTCCTAGCGAGACCAGGGACATTTCTGCGGGACCCCTCCCACCATGGACAACCATCTCCTCCCCTCCCAAGGCTACACTTGCCAACTGACGAGGGGGTGCACGCGGCGGTGCATTCGAATCCTTCTTGGGACACTGGGGGTCATAAAACCGGTGTCCCACCTGCCCACAACCGTAGCAGGTTAGGGGGCCCCTATGAACAGGTTTACCCGTCGGGCCCCTGACTTCTTCTCAGGGGGAGGCTGGGAACCCTTCCCTTGGTTCCCTTGGGGATTACTTTGGGGCCCTTTCTGAGACTCCTTCTGTTTACCCTTGTCCCCCCCACTCTTCTGCTGGGGACCCTGCCCACCTTTGGCTGAGTCTCCCACTGGACCCTTGTGGACCCTGGTACTGACCCAGCGGTCCGCCTCCTCAGCAAGTTTTCTAGGGTTAGATATCTTGCTATCAATCAGGTGCTGGCGCAGCTCTGGAAAACAGTTATTAGACAAGTGCTCCCACGCAAACAAATCATAGAGAGCTTCATAACTTTCCACTTTGCTGCCCTTTACCCAACCATCCATGGCTCTGCAAAAATAAGACACATATTCAACCCACGTCGTACCAGGCAACTTCTTACATTCTCTAAAAGCTTGTCTGTACTGCTCGGGGGTTAAACCATATCGCAACATTAAAGCATCTTTCATATGAGCATACGACATCCTATCCGCAACAGGCATGTCTAACAGGGTATCTCTTCCCTCATTCACAAAGCGACCCCACAACCCCGCTCCCCAATTCTTCTCAGGGACCTGGTGGGCCAACAATGCTAACTCATATGCTTTAAACCATTGACCAATATCTTCATTCTTATTGTAATCTTTGATCACATCTTTCGGGAAGTAAAACTTACTTTCTGCAGGCTCGGATGGAATGCTGCCACCAGTGGGATTCAACTCTAACTTTTTAGCTTGGATATCCAGTTCCCTCAACCTGGCTTCACGCTCCAAAGCTAACTTCTCTTGTTCAAACTCCAACTTTTTGATCTCTAAATTAGCTTCCCTTCTACCTCTTGCATTTTCTAACTCCAACTGCCCATTTATCTTTAGCCTTGCCATCTCCATGTTGTAAGCTCGCTCTTTCGCCCTTTCTTCTCTTTCTTCAGGGGAAAGACCTTTGGAGGAAACACTGCTTCCGGGAGAGGGCACAGGTCCATTCACTGGCACCTCCTCATCCCCTTCCTCTGTGGGTACCACCACCACATCAGAGGGATTTCTGGATTCCCACCAGGCCTGTAATGCTTTATAAAAATCATCTTTTCTCGAGAGGCCGGTGGTAGGAACTTCAAACAGGTTGCAAAAGTGTTTCAGCTCATCTTTCTTGTATCTTTTTAGCTTACTCCTCTCGAACTCTTCAACAACAACGATAGCAGGGGCAGTGACTCCGTTGTCACTCATGATGAAACTGGCAGTGTTCAGAATATCAAGTTTCAGAAAAGCGGAGAACAAAAATAGGATCCTTCCGAATCAGATTGTGACTGCGTTATGGTCTGCTTTCACTACGTAGCGCACACTAATCACTGTACATGGGTCATAAATGCAAAGTCCAAATCCTCACCGCTGACCCACCAATGTTAGACCCGGCTGCCTCTAGTTGGCAGAGGTATACACTTCTGACAAATAGGGACACTCCTTTTCTAGTCAGGGCAAGGGGATCACACCCTTCGATAACCCCTGCTCACCCCCTTGGTAGCTTGGCAGAGCAGAACAGGCTTATCTCAGAGGCTGTGCGTTAAGCAATTATGACCACATACAGTAAGACAGTGAATACACTACAAATGGACACGACACCGTAGTATTATAAAAATAAGTATTTTTATATAAGACTTAGCACAAGACCAAATAACGGCAAAACTGTACACAATCGGAATAAATACGTTTAGGAAGGAAAAAGGATAGTTCAAAGGTAGTTTCTTCTTTAGCACAAGAGTCTTTTATATCAAGCAAATCTTTTTCTTGGAAACACAGTTCTTAGCAACAGGGTAACTCACACGGGAGCTACACAACGCTGGGCAGAGATAATCCACAGGTTCGGCGTCGACCGCGAGGAGCGCTGCGTCGGGCCTGGAGTCACACGGACCCCCAACAACACAGTACCTTAGGAAAATGAAGCACACGATGATCAGCGGCGTCGAGCAATCCGGCGTCGCGTCTTCGGTGTCGATCAGGCCACAGCAGGCGTTGTCGATGATGCAGTTGCACAGAGTGAGCAGCGCTCACGGCGTCGAAGGGCACACGGTTGATGCGATCAGCAGCGGGGCAGACACGAGGTCCTCTGGAGTTAGAGCCGTACTCCTACTCACTGGCGTTGCTGCTGGCGTCGGTTGGGCCCAGCGTCCGATCGTCGTGGTTGCTGGTTCTTGCAGAGGTGCTGGATTCACACTTCCAGCGGATAGCACTTTTTAGCAGGTGAAGTCCTTTAGCCCTGTGACTTCGGCAGGAGACTGGCACTCTTCCAGTCCTTGGAGATTTTCTTAGCAAGCGTGAGAGTACACACAAAGTTCCTCTCTCCTGGTTCCTTGGCAAAAATAAAGAAGCACTGCAGGATTCCCCCAACAACAGCACACTGGCAGAAGGGGTAGGCAGTCCTTTAGATCAGCAGGCTTCTTGTCCTTGGTTACAGGGTTCCTTGTCAGAAGTGATCTGATTTCCTAGTTCAGGGGTCCTCCTCTTATACCCCTTTTCGTCTTTGATCCCTTTGTCTATGCCGGGGATTTCCCAACATCCTGGGTCTGTGGTGGGTGGAGCTAGGCAGTAGCACCTGGCCTATTCATTGAGCCAGGCCGGGTCCTCAGACGCCCCGCAGGAGGTGGAGCCAGCATTGACACTGGCAGGAGCAGAGCTATCGCCCTCCTGGCAGGAGGTGGGGCTAGGATCGTCCATGGCAGGTACAGAGCCATCAGTCGCTCGGCAGGAGGTGGAGCCAGCATTGTATCAGGCAAGGCAGGCTATCAACAACTACTCTCCCCCTACTCTCAACGTAATGTCCCACTCATCCCACACTGACTCATCCAGACCTCTTGGAGCCACCCAGCTCCTGTCACACACACGCAAGACCAGCAGAGACCAGATATGGTTAGACAAGAAAATAGACACTTTCTAAAAGTGCTATTTTCGAACCCAGAGTCCAAAGACCATCCACACCAACGGATGCGTAATTAAACCCCGAGTTCAGGGATACCAAACTCGACATGACTAACATGAAGTTAAGGGAAGGTTGGAGGGGCTGGCAAGTAGGTATACCTGCGCAGCCGATGTGACAGTGCAAGACTGCACGTGGGTCTCGCAATGACCGACCCGTAGACATTCGTTTACAAGGCCGCTCCTGTGGGTGGCACAACACGTGCTGCAAGCCCACGAGCGGCATTTGTATTTACAAGCCCTGGCACTCCTGGTGCACTAGACTAGGGACTGACAGTAAACCAAATAAGCCAAACATGGATACAATAGATACATCATTTTAACAGAGGGAGCACTTGCGCTATGGCACTGATCAGCAGTGACACGGCGCCCAAAGCATATACCAGCAAAACATCGTAACACAGTAGAGGCAAACAGCAAAAATGGAGGAGAGACTCAAGCCAATGATGTCAGGTCTAACACTATTCATCACCACCCCCTTTTCTGAATAATTTTTGTCCACCATAAGAGTGGAAGGGTATACTCAGATGTGAGTCCCTAGCTCATTGCACCATCAGGATTCAAGCAAGCCGGGCCGAAGACGGCTGAAATGCCAGAAACCGGTCCCCGGTAGCTTGTTTCCTTCCCAGTATAAGAATTGGCTTGGTAGTTTGGTCTGCCCTGTTCCCATGATGCACTGGACCAGGGTCAGACTAATTTGCATATAGCCAAGTTCTGAGCTGGGATGGGGCAGTGAGCTGAAAAACGGTAATGGATCAAGCCCTGATCTCTGGACTGGGTAAGAGTGGTCTGCTTAATTCAGACACTCTATTCATCACCACCCCCTTTTCTGAATAATTTTTGTCCACCATAAGAGTGGAAGGGTATACTCAGATGTGAGTCCCTAGCTCATTGCACCATCAGGATTCAAGCAAGCCGGGCCGAAGACGGCTGAAATGCCAGTAACCGGTCCCCGGTAGCTTGTTTCCTTCCCAGTATAAGAATTGGCTTGGTAGTTTGGTCTGCCCTGTCCCCATGATGCACTGGGCCAGGGTCAGACTAATTTGCATATAGCCAAGTTCTGAGCTGGGATGGGGCAGTGAGCTGAAAAACGGTGATGGATCAAGCCCTGATCTTTGGACTGGGTAAGAGTGGTCTGCTTAATTCAGACACTCTATTCATCACCACTCCCTTTTCTGAATAATTTTTGTCCACCATAAGAGTGGAAGGGTATACTCAGATGTGAGTCCCTAGCTCATTGCACCATCAGGATTCAAGCAAGCCGGGCCGAAGACGGCTGAAATGCCAGAAACCGGTCCCCGGTAGCTTGTTTCCTTCCCAGTATAAGAATTGGCTTGGTAGTTTGGTCTGCCCTGTTCCCATGATGCACTGGGCCAGGGTCAGACTAATTTGCATATATCCAAGTTCTGAGCTGGGATGGGGCAGTGAGCTGAAAAACGGTGATGGATCAAGCCCTGATCTTTGGACTGGGTAAGAGTGGTCTGCTTAATTCAGACACTCTATTCATCACCACCCCCTTTTCTGAATAAGTCCTTTGTTACTGTGCTGGTTTTCACCTGGGGACTCTCCGTGCTAGTCCCCACTTCCTCCTCTTTGGTAGCCAGCTCTATTCCTCCCTGACGCGTTCGGCGGGACTTGCGCGTTTAATCTGGCTGATATAGGGTGTCTGTGTCCCCTTCTCGACCTCATTGTCGCCTGTGTGGGTAGCCGTGGCTCTGCCACGCTCTTCAGGTTTGCCGTACCTTCAGTGTGTGCTGTCGTGTCCCTCGTGCTGTTCGGGTTCAGCTGGCCGCACAGGGTGGATCTCTGCCTTGCTCAGGGTGGACTGGGGGGCTGTGCTCTCTTCAGCTGTCCACCTGGTGGGCCCGTTTTCCTTTTTTTTCTTTAGCGTGGTTCTGCTGGGCCGATCCCGTCCTCGTCGCCACTGTAAAGTCGCTGCTTGCAATGATCACTCTGATGCTTTAGGTGTGCTTCAAACTTATTTATTGTACAAGTACAGTTATACTGAAGAGCGCCGGCCGATGCTGCCTTCTCTCCTCGTCTCCAGCGCGCTAATGCTAAGCTCGCGCACCGCCTCCAAAATGGCCGCTGCACGTCACGTCTACGTGACGTGCATAAACTGGTACGCTCACTACACTGTCCCTACTCCTGGCTTTTAAACCAAGGGCACGTTGCATGCTGGGAGTTGAAGTTCAGCCTCTAGCACAATTAACATAAGATCAACAGTATCAGCACGCATCCTTGCTGATGAGGGGTGAAACCCCAAAACCGGTCCTAGTATGCTCGTTTCCAGTCCAGGGAGTACCTTGCCTAGTAGTTCAGGCTGGACTGTTCCTATTGGGCGCAGGGTCAAGACTGATTTGCATAGGGCTGGGTTCAAACTGGAATGGCATGGGGACCACAAAAATTATGGATTTAGGCCCAGATCTCTACTAGGGTGAAAGTATGACATTGTTCTGCATTCTGTCCATCATTTGTTCTTTTTGCATTTGTCACCCCGAGTGGGATGGCTATGTCTAGATGTTGGCCCTGTGCTCTCCATGTCACTGGAGTCAAGCTATCCTGGATGATGAGGTGTGAAACCCAGAAACCGGTCCTAGTATGCTTGCTTCCAGCCCAGGGAGCACTTTGCCTAGCAGTTCGGGCTGGACTGTTCCTTTTGGGTGCCAAGTCAAGACTAATTTGCAGATGGCTGGGTTCAAACTGGAATGGCATGGGAAGCAAAAAAACAATAGATTTAAGGCCCAGATCTCTGTACTGGCGTAAATGTATGACATTGTTCTGCTTTCTGTCCATCAATTGTTCTTTTTGCACATAATTCCAAAAAGCATATTTTCACTCAACGCTACACATTTCCACGCCACACAAATCAACTCAACATATTTCCATCACACACCACATAATCCAACAAGAAACCACATAATTCATTCAACACAACATAGCACACCACATACATACAATCCACACCAAATAATTTAACAGCACACCACATAATTAAACTCACTACATAACACTCCACAACCCAAAATACCATACCACATAATTACTCTACATAACACACAATCCCACTCCACATAATTCCTATACACTAAATACCACATAATTACTATCCACATAATTCCAGTGCACACCATACCACATAATTCCACTGCACCCTTCATACTTCCACTCCGCACCAATACACATAAGTACAAAACATTTACAACGCCAATAGCTCTAACTTTGGCAAAAGCAAGACCTATTGCATTGCAGATGCGCGTTTTCATTTATTTCTGTTAGCAAATATGTCCTTCTCTCGGAGTCGGAGCCTCGCCGGTCCTGCTTCTATTCCTAGCTCTCGATGGCATGTCCATTATCTACCATGACAACTAGCAGGGCTCTGAGACATGAGATCATCCCGATGACACCGAGCGCCTGAGGTCAGCGCCTGCCGAGTGACAGCAGTACTTGAAGGATGCACGTGTAAAAGACACTGCGCATGCAGTGTCCATTAGGGAAGCTATTGACGTACATTGAGTGGAATCAAGGGCCAGATAACGGGGCCTTGACAAGTAGCCAGCTCTCCACCAAGCGCTCTCTGCGAATAAAATAGTAATCTGCAAGAAGTTTTGAGGACCCTGGAAATATATTACAATCATCATGTTTTCAAGGTCGTATGCACTCTAGTGATATTTGTTGAGGGCCCACGTCACAACGATTTAACTATGAGCCAGTGTGACTTACTCTTATAGTACTTTAGATTTATTACCAAATAATTCCAGTAGTAAATATAAAGTAAACGAGGTGTACTCCTAGCTTTCACCAGGAATTCAGGAGTACACGCAGATTACTACAGGTAAACCACACACACAGCAACATATTTGTGAATTAAGGTCACTATTCGTGTTTTAATGCGGATATGAGCTGATATTAGATTCGAGCAACGCCTATGCTTGGAAATGTTTTACAGAGTGAAAAACGCTTCCACTGTTACTGGTAATTACTGCGCCATCCTTTGCCATAGCATCTTTTACTGGCAGCCAGTGCGCCAAAGTGGCCTTCTGATTCGGGAGGAAACAGTGAAACGGAAGGGATTAAGGGGCATATGCAGGTAATTCACATTTTTCGATTCTCAAATAGCGATTTTTAAGGAATCTCTATTTGAAAATTGCAAAATGGAATGTAAGTAAAAAATCGCAATTTTTTTGCGAATCTCAAAAATTCCTTAATTGCGATTAGCAAATTGCGAATTGGGGATACATTCTCAAATTGCGATTTTCTATGAGAAAATCGCAATTTGTGAATCGCAATTCCAAGGGTGCCAGGGTGTCCAAAGGACACCTGTTACACCCCTGGAATGCACCTGTAAGTACATGTGGCGCACAGACATGCCCTAAGGGCATGTCTGTGCGCCACATGGCACTTTAAAATATAAGGTATTTTGCGATTCCTTAAGACATATTCGCAATGTCAAAGGCACTCCTACATAAATTCAAGGAATCGCAAAATTGCGATCCTTAAATGCTTGAGCAATTTTTGTGATTCCTTATTTTGATATGTGGCACCTACATAGCAAAAGGCCGTTTGCGAATCACAAACGCCTACCTACATATGCCCCTAAGGGATTGCACGTTTTTGTGTTTTCGCCATTATGACATACGGGCAACAATGGTGAGCAGGCATTGCCAAAGCCAAGAGGTCTCGCATGTGAGAATTTTAGTCTTAGGTAATTATGTTTAGCCATGCTGAACAGTAGCGCGGCTACTGTTCAGTATGGCTGGAAATAATGTTAAAAAAACATGACGCAGCTGGCGTGTTATTTTGTGGACGTGTGCCTACACAGATGTACATGCCTATAAAATGAGGCAAACTTTCTTTTCTTTTCATTTACCAGTCTGAGGTGCTTTAGTAAATAAGAATTTGCATGAAAATGCTGTTTTGATGGAGTGCTATTTTTTGATATAGCCCCAGAGAAGGCCGTAGTTAAATCCGCTCTTAAAAGTAACCACAAAAACATTTGCACGACCAGTAGAAACTTCCTCACTAAAAGAATTTGACCGAATGGTATTGTCAAAGAATTCTCAAAAACCCTTGTCTATGTTATGTTAAAATGTTAAAATATTTCTAGGGCGCATGACTGTCCCAGCGCTAAACCAGCAAGGTGGAGTGGGTGAGTGGAGGTGACTAATGATCAGAGAAAAGCCAGGTCTTCACAGCCCTTCTGAAGGCCAAGTGGTTAGAAATTCTTCTGGTAAAAAGGGGCAAGGTTTGCCAAAGGGCCAGTGCGATCGCCTGGAATGAACGCCCTCCGGCTCTGATCTGCTAAACCGGGGTAACCGAGCCAGGTGAAGATCAGCCGAGCGTAGGGGGCATAGAGGAGGCACATATTGCTCAGCATCATTGGACAGAGGCCCAAGAGAATCTTGTGGATGAAGCAAAAAACTTAAATGTGAATTCTCTGCTCTATGGGTAACCAATGTAGTCGTGAAGGACACCAGAAACTGAGCAGTGCTTGGGAAGGAAAAGCAAAGTGGGGGTTGCGGCATTCTGGGCCTGCTGGAGCCTTTTGATCACTGACTTATTTGAACCAAGGAGCAGCACCATACAATAGTCTAACCTAGCCAAGATGTTGGCTTGGACAATCATCTGGCGGGTGTAAGAGTCAAAGTTCCTAAAATGGTCTTTAGGCCCCGAGTAAACTGAAGCAGGTGCCTGCTACTGATTTGGTGTGGGCGTCAAAGGAGAGATCCACCCAGATGCCCAGATTCTTGACAGCAGTTTCAGGCAGGGCGGGTTCAACAAGCTCAGGAGGCTACCAATTGCTATCTCAAAGATGGGGGTCTCTCCCTAGGAGGAGGATTTAGTAGAGTATATTCAAAGAAAGTTGGCTGCCATCCAATCATAGATAGTGGTCAGGTCCTCCTGAAATTTTGCGGAGCCCTGGCTAGGGTCATCGGAGAAAGAGAGTACCAGCTGAGTAATCACCCACATACAACACCAAAGAGATGTTGCAAGCTTAAGCTACCAGGGACAATGGCCGGATGGAAACATTAAACAAGGTAGGACTCAATGCTGCACCATGGGCGATGCCACAACATAGAGGATAAATGAGGGAATGGAAAGGGGGAGCAATGACTTGAAAGGTCCTGTTGGTCAAACAAGAGGAAAACTAAGAGAGGGCTTTGCCAACGATACCGATCTCCCGCAGCCAGTGCAGCAGGATATTATGGGAGACTGTACAAATGCTGCACTTAGGTCGAGCAGGATCAGTGCCTAAAGTTCTGCCCTCATCCAGAGAGGCTTAAAGTTGTTCAACGACTGCCAGCAGAGCTCACTCAGTTCTGTGACGAGGCATAAAACCATTTTGGGAAGGGTCCTATACTGAATGAGATTCCAAATGCTAAGTTAGGATAGAATTGACATGAGATTGTGTTATTTTGGCTAGAAATGGGAGCAAGGAAATTGGGCGGAAGTTCTCTGGACTGGTAGCATCTAGTGAAGGTTTTTTCAACAGGGGAATGACTTTGGCATGTTTCCATGATTCCGGGGTAGCTGCCGAGGATAAAGATAGATAGGTGAGTTCCAAGCAGCCAGGTAGGAGACATTCTTGGAAGTTTATAAAGAGATCAGGTTTAAGAGGATCATCTGGAGACCCCAACTTTAAGGCCTTCGGAGGAGACAGGGAGAGGTTCACAGCACCTGTGCGATAACCCACCAGGGGGTCCAGGTCAATGCTTTCAGGTCAGAAACTGTCATAGATGCGCTTGACCTTATTGATGAAGTAAGTGGCCAGTACTTCACATTGAGAGTTGTAAGATACAGTGCTTTCAGGTGTCAAAGGAGTTTCACCAGTCATAAGACCTCTATTCCTTCCCCCTGGAATTATGTACCGCACCTCCCAGTTTTGTTCAGGAACAGATAATCAATCAATCAATCAATCAATCAATCAATCAATCAATCAATCAATCATAGCATTTGTAAAGCGCACTACTTACCTGTGAGGGTCTCAAGGCGCTGAGGGGAGGGACCGCTGCTACTGCTCGAAGAGCCAGGTCTTGAGGAGCTTCCTGAAAGTGAGCAGGTCCTGGGTCTGCCGCAGGTGGGTGGGGAGGGTGTTCCAGGTCTTGGCGGCGAGGAAAGAGAAGGATCTGCCGCCGGAGGTTGTTCGTAGGATGCGCAGGACGGCGATAAGAGGGCGAGGCTGGCGGAGCGGAGCTGTCGGGCGGGGGTATTGAAGTTGAGTCTGCTGTTCAGGTAGGCTGGTCCGGTGTTGTGGAGTGCCTTGTGTGTGTGGGTGGGGAGCTTAAAGGTGATCCCCTTGTCTACGGGAAGCCAGTGCATGTCTCTCAGCTGGGAGGTGATGCGGCAGCATCGAGGGATGCTGAGTATCAGGCAGGCAGAGGCGTTCTGGATGCGTTGAACTCGTTGTAGGTGTTTGGTTGGGATTCCAGCGTAGAGTGCGTTGCCATAGTCCAGCCTGCTGCTGACGAGGGCTTGGGTAACCGTTCTTCTGGTTTTGGACGGGATCCACTTGTAGATCCTGCGAAGCATGCGGAGGGTGTTGTAGCAGGAGGAGGAGACAGCGTTGACCTGCTTCGCCATGGAGAGTGAGGAGTCGAGGATGAATCTTAGGTTGCGTGCGTGGTCAGTGGGTGTCGGTGCTGCTCCCAGTGTGTTCGGCCACCAGGAGTCGTCCCAGGCAGAAGGGGTGGGGCCGAGGATGAGGACTTCCGTCTTGTTGGAGTTCAGTGTCAGGCGGCTGCTCCTCATCGATTCGGCGATGGCCTTCATTCCTTTGTGGAGGTTGGTTTTGGCAGTGTGCCGCTCCTTGGTGAGGGAGAGGATGAGCTGAGTGTCGCTGGCGTATGAGATGATGTTCAGGTCGTGCTGGTGGGCTACTTGTGGGAGGGGGGCCATGTAGACATTGAACAGGGTCGGGCTGAGGAATGAGCCCTGGGGGACGGCTTCGGATCGAAAGGGTGGGAAGCGGACACTCTGGGTTCTGCCAGAGAAGAAGGGCACGGTCCAGTCCAGGGCCTTCTCCTGGAATCCGGCTTCTTGTAGGCGTGTTCGTAGTATGGGGTGGCAGACCGTTTCGAAGGCAGCTGACAGTTCCATGAGGATGACGGCTAAAGTTTCGCCGTTGTCTAGTTGGCATCGGATGTCGTCTGTGGCAGCGATGAGGGCTGTCTCGGACTCTCGGTGCTGTGGTTTCGTCTGAATCTGGACTGCGATTTGTCTAGGATGTTGTTGTCCTCTAGGTGGCACGTCAGCTGTGTGTTGGTGATTTTCTCGATGACCTTCGCTGGGAAGGGGAGCAGGGAGATGGGCCGGAAGTTCTTAAGGTCCTTGGGGTTCGCCCTGGGCTTTTTGAAGAGGGCGTTGATTTTGGCGTGTGTCCAGATTTCCGGGAATGTTGCTGTGTCGAAGGAGAAGTTGATGACCTTCTGTAGTTGGGGTGCGATGGTAGCGTCTGCTTTGTTGAACACATGGTGCGGGCAGGGGTCTGATGGCGATCTTGAGTGGATGGAGTTCATGACCTTGTGTGTCTCGTCGTCGTTGACGTGGGCCCAGGAAGTCAGCTGGTTGGTGCAGGTGGCGTTCGGGGTGGGGTCTGTTGTGGTTGGAGCGGACGGGGTGTTGAAACTGTCATGGATGTCGGCGATCTTGCGATGGAAGAAGGTGGCCGGTGAGTCTCACAGTCCTTGCGAGGGCGGGATGTCGTTGGTGTTGGCACTGGGGTTGGAGAGTTCCTTCACTATGCTGAAAAGATCTTTGCTGTCATGTGCGTTGTTATCCAGGCGGGTTTTGAAGCAAGATCTCTTGGTTGTTCTGATTAGGTGGTGGTGTTTGCGGATGGCGTCCTTGTGGGCTGCGTGCCTGTCTGGCGTGCGGTCGTGGAGCCATTTCCTCCGGCATGTGTGCTTGGAGGTCTGGAGTTCTTTGGTGAACCAGGCAGTTTTCTTGCTGGGGTGGTTGGTGGAGGGTTTCTTTAGCGAGACGAGAGAGTTGGCGCTGTCTTCAATCCACTGTCTGAGGTTACGGGCGGCGGCGTCCGGGTCGGTGGGGTCGGTGGGTGGGTTCTGGGTGAGGATAGAGGTCAGCTGGTCCTCTGTGACGTTGCTCCAGTAGATAAAGACAAAATATGACACTTTTGAACATCAATCCGAAATCAGGACTCTGTATTACTTGCAAAATCAATTGAATCCAGGAACAGGGTCCAAGCTCTAGAATTTTAAGGCCCCCACTAACAAATCATGCATACCATAGAATCAAGCTCCCCTTTCGATCTCTCCCCGTTCCATATTGTGACTGCTTAAATAGAGCTTTTTAGTACTATTTCGATGGAGATCATTTTTTTTTCTTTTGCTACAGGAAGGGTCCCACTGGCTTGGAAACATGTCGATGTGCATCCATGATCCATGGCTTCAGAAGCTACAGGCTGACCCCCCCCTGGATTATTACAACTATCATCCCATTTTTGTTATCCCTTTTCCAGCAAAAATAATAGCGAAGCTAGTTAACCAACAGTTAACAGTTTACTTAGAAGAAAACAACCTTCTCAACTCGTTACAGTTTGGATTCAGGGCTGAACATAGTACGAAGACGGCCCTGCTTGCAGTCACGGATAAGATCAGCCAGAGTTTGGATATGGGCAGGCTAGTGGTTTCTTATCCTACGCGATCGTTCTGCAGCATTTAATATCGTATCTCGTGCTACTATGATCAAAAGACTGCATTAGATCGGCATCCACTCCAAAGTGCTGGCCTGGTTCTGATCATTTCTATCAGACAGAACCCAATCTGTCCAACAGGCACCATTTAAAGCAGAACGTATTACTATCTCCTGTGTGGTGCCACAGGGATTGTCACTTAACCCTACACTATTTAATATTTATATGTACCCTCTGACAGGCATTGTAAGAGCCTATCCTAAGCTGATGATGCGCAGCTAGTAGTATCTATCTCAGGAGCTCACAAAATCCAAATGTTGTGAATGCTTAAGCTCCTTACCTAGGTGAAGGATCAGATTTGCATGTAACTGAATCGTGAGAAAACAGGAATTATTCTACTTGGTAGGGCCAACGCTATCTGGCCACATGAGTGATGGTCTACTGAATTGGCATTTAATTCTTTTCTCTAAAAAGTGACAAGAAATCTCTGTTTTTCAATTGATAATGCACTCAGTATGAAGGAACAGGTTGTAGCCGTATGTATCTCTTGTTATGGAATCCTGCACATACTCTGTAAGGGCTCCAATGGGTTGCCTTGCAACTGCAGAAAAACGGTCTCTGAGAAAAATGTTAAAAACTTGGATGCTCCCTAATTGAGCAGCAGTTTTACTTTTTACATGACTTCTGTCGACCCTTTTTGTGAAGACCTTTTTGGTCGCACCGAAAAACACAGTTGGGAGTGAGCTGGGGTGCAATAAATGCTTTTAAACAGAAGATCCCTGCTGGGCAGGTGGGGGATGATAGTTCAAGCATCTTCATGTGTAATATATAATGTATTCCTGCCTTCAAGGGAGATCTTGCTTAGTCTCTAGAAGGAATTCTACCTCTTGGTCCGTGATTTCTTTGATTGCTCATGATAAAGTTTGGGTCTTGATGTTGTTGCAGCAATTGCCTTCCTTGATTTTTTAGATCAGTCAAGCCCTTGGCACTCCCTACTGTATCCACTGTATCCACAGTGCCCATGTTGTCAAGGGGCGGCTCCTCTTTAATGGGGGAGGAGCGTCTTCCCACTGAGTCAGTGAGCAAAAAATAAAATGATAATAAAACAATATTATCATTTTATTTTCCACTGGCTGACTGAGCCAGGGAGTCTTGGGTAGGGCAGGGTGGAGCTGGGCCATGGCAGGGGGAGGGGTCGTAGGGGCTCTGTAAAGTGTGCATGTTGGTTTGGCCGACGTGCTCTTGCATCCACGAGACAAATTACCGGGCTTTAATTGGTTGAGTCTGAAGAAGCACTTCCTTCATCCTTCGAACGTGGGAGGAGAGCCGTGTTTGTTAGATCTTGATGGCTGACTCAGAGCAAGAGACTACAATTTCAAGAGTAGAACGCCTGATTAATACGGCGACCTGAGCCTCTATGAGTGCTACATCGGATTAAAACCGTATGCATTGAAACACAGTGTGGGAACCATTGACTCTGATTACTGGACTGTCTGAGTAACATGACGTTGTTGAGCTAGAGGAACAATATAATTACTCCAAGCCCCACGTGGTTACTCACTCCGTTGGAAATTTCTGTGGGCACCAGGTGTGCCAACTAATGGATTAAAATCCAATGCGGACGAAATAACTTCTTTAACATTAACCCCGGGTCCAACTCATGAAAGCCCATCGGCGCTTTACCACAGCCCCATGTCCTGAAGAAGACCCGCTTTAGACCCACAACTAAGGCGTCCATATGGTCGAAACGTCGATGAAACTGATATCATTGGATCAGTACAGGATATCCGGTTTCATGATATCCAACTGAAGTGGATTACTGGGATAATTTTTAACTAAATATAGAAACTGGCCAAAATACTTTTTGCTTCTTTCTTTTCCCCCCCTTTCCTTCACTCACTTGTATATAAACACATTTGAATGTCACTATTTAACTTTATGTCACATTATAACCACTTAATTTTTTGCGCCGCTTTTTGAAAAATATTTATGAATTGTGAATAAATCCTGATTAAAAAGTATGATATGTATAAGGGTCATTTATGAATGAAAAAACGAATTCATAAATTAAAAACGGATGAATACCCTGAACCTCTTTGATGTTGGATTTGTATGGTAAGCAAGCTCTTAGGTTGGAGCTCTCTCTTAAGTAATTAGAAGACTATAAATTGCACCTGACAAAGAATTTAGTTCATGTATTGAAGGAATGAAGTGTTATACCCTACAGTGGAGTTCTGGACTTTTTGGTTCCGTCCAGAGGTGTCAGGGGACAACACCCAAAGACCCCGGAGTTCTACCTGTCTCGGTGCACGAATAAACAGAAACACGGGCTTCTCGATGGTGGCGTCAAAGACCAAAGGTTTATTACTGCAGGGACACAGAAGTCACAGAAACTACACACGGGCAGATTCTAGGAGCCTGTTCGATTTGTACAAAGAGGGTTGCTCCTTATATACAAAATATTAACCTTCAGGCGAATTCTTCACAATACTAGTACATTCCCAAACCTTTGTGTCCTAAACAATAAATATTTGGCGTTGCACAGGAATCGTCGATAATATCTGATGTCAAACATTACGAAGAGGGGTTCCCACTAGTCCATCACAATCCCTTGTCAATATTGCATTCAAGAGCCGGACCGCCTCATCGTAAATTTCGTTACCTCCCCCTAATAAAGATTCAGAAAGAAAGGAGCGGAGCCAGGTGCGGAAGATAGAAAAGCAGGATAAGGGATGTTTGTGGGTTGTAAATGGGCAAGGCTACCGGCTTCGGCCGCCTAATCATGATCAGGCCAACGGACACGAGAACCAGTATAGCAGGACTGGCCTCGGGCAGAGGAGGCAGCCTTTGTCGAGTCATGCAGCCACAGCGCGTTCTGATCTAAGGTGCACGTGTCACTAGAGAGGTGAATCTCCGGCTAAGCCTACGTGTCCTTAATTGAAATGGAGGAATCAGAGGTCATTGCGTGTCCATTGTCTATGTGAGGGCAAGAAATACAAAATGGCTGACATGATCTAAGATGGATGCCATGGGTAGATCAGAAATGTGTTTGTAACAGGAGTACTCTTGCTCGTAGCATAGCGAAAACACCAGGATATGCTAAATGGATCATTTGCGGTTCACTGATACCAAAATTATGTATTTCCGACAATATTGAAAACACGGGTTCAAATCGTCACGGAACCTCAGCCCTCCTTTTGCCCTTACATAGGCAATTACTCAGTCTATGTCAGAATCTAGTTCTATGCTCATCAGGTCAGTGACATGCTGTTGTATCATCATCCTTTCTCGAGCCTTTTCTCCAAACGCAGGTGGTTTTCTAAAACAGGTTGCAGCACAAAGACTACACAGAGCTGGACCACACTGGATAATCAGGCAACACGAGAACAGGAATACTAGGATGACACCAATGACCATCAGAACCTTCCATCCCCACGCTGATATCAGAGTCCAAAACCACTCCATGAAGGACCAGTTTCCCTTGTCTACGTGTATAGAGTCGGAAATCTTGTGTAGCTTAGAGATCGCCTCATAGACAGTAGGAGCATTATTGGGAATAAAAACACAGCAGCTCGATTGGATCATTTTGCATACCCCACCTCGATCTGCAAGTATTACGTCTAGAACCATACGGTTCTGCAACGTCATGAGTCTATCCGCCTGAAGCTCAGCTGTCAAGTTGCTAAGGGCACCAGCAGTTTCGGTAATAGTAGATTCAACTACCCGTGTTAGCTGACGTATGTTTCTACTATTGGCCATAGGCCCCCAGAACGGAAGGAAACCTTTGAAGAAGTCTCCAGCTTCCTGACCAGCGGTATCTTCCTTGCTGAAGACACCTCTTGCTACTCTGGTCTTGTGATAATCAGATGAAGCAGTGTATGTCGGAGGCAACAATCGAGCAATATAACATGACCCTGAAAAGTCAGCAGGCAACCATGTATACGCTCTGTCTTGACAGATGAAGTAGGTACCCCTAGCAGTAAGAAAAGCAGGGGAGGAGTTAGACGGAAACACGTAAATCTCAACGCACTCACTCCTCCCTAGCTGAGCCCTCGGATTTCTCCCATTTCCTTGCAAACAGACCTGACCTCGGTGAGGCACGACCCAGATTGGAGTTGAGCTTTTACGCTTGCTTTCTCCCAAACTAAGGCGATACTCTGAAGAATTCCAACTCAAATATACTCGTAATTCATCTCTAGGGTAAGATGGAGTATTATTGACATCCTTGATCATGTCAATAATTCCTTGAACTAAAGCTTTGTTGGCAGAGTTATATTTAGTGGAACGTGGTGGACGCGGAGGATAGGTTTCAAGGGCATAAGCAAAAATGGTCTGAAGGGCCTGAAATGATCCATTATAGCTAAAAGGCAACACCAGATAGGGAATACCTTTATCCATAGTGTGGGGTATCAAGCCACACACCCAGCAGTCTGTAATGTTAACTACCAGTTGGTGTTGATGCAAGAGTTGTACGAAAGTGTTATTGATGAATTCTGAGCGTCGAGCTTGCTCATGTTCAGAAAACTGATGAAAAGAATGCATAGAAGAAACAGTAGAAGTAGCAGGATCAAGGGGAGGTACTGTAGTTACTGGCATAAAAATCAAATTCACACCGAAGACAATTCCACCAACCAACGTCATCAAAACAATTAAAAATGTAATAGCACATTGCATCAGAAAACATTTGCTGTGAAGAATTTTGTTAAGTTTGTTTCTGCGAACATAGATCACGTTTTCTCGTTGCAGCGCAGGAAGCTCCATCTTCTACAATCCGCTCGCGACCACTGATGATGTGTACGTAGATAAAAATGCCTCTATCAGCCCTTTGAGTTCCCAGAACCAACAGAAAGATCGACCTTGTGTCTGACCCCCGCAGATTCAACTAGGCACACAGCCACGACCCTACGGCTACCCAGACGGCAAGGCAATTTTAAAAACAATAAAACAATAGCAAACTTCCTGGCTGATGGCAAAAGTTCAAAATTCAAATATCACAATAGGCAGTTTCCTGCTTTATTTGTCCATATTACGAGACCGTAAATTGTATCTTAGTTTTGCAGGAACTGTTTGATCGGAAAATAGTATATCATTAGTAGATGTTGCAGTGTTCGAGTTCGCAGATGACAGAGTTTCTTCTGATGCAGAGGACAAATGTTCAGAGTTCAAAGGAGTAGTTTCAGGAGGAGAGTCAGAGTTCGAAGTGTCAGTTATCAATTTGGCATCGCTAAAAGGGACAAACTTGGGTGTTTGCTCGAATTCAGAGGCACCAATTCCCTTCTTAACCCAGTTGTCATAAGGAAGTGGCAGGGGCACACGTTTGACGTGTGTCGCATGGATCCAGTGCTTGCGTCCGGCCACTCGAACAGCAGTTCTTGTTGCAAGCAGCACTTGGAAGGGGCCAACAAATCTGGGCTGAAGGTTCTTCGTCCTCGGGAAATTCTGTACCACAACGTGGTCACCTGGTTTCAGTTGATGACCTGGACTCTCCGGTGGCTTTGGCAATGCATCGAAAACCTGTTGGTGAATAAGACTCAATTTAGCAGTCAAGTCGTAAAGGTAGTCAATCAACATTGGATATTCCAGTGAACAAAATTCCTTTGGCCTTGGCACTCCCCAAATATTAGCGGGACGGCCAAAGACAATTTCATACGGACTAAGCCCTACTCTCGAATGTACAGTCGCTCTCGTGGATAACAAAGCCAAGGGTAGTGCGTCTGGCCAGGATAAACCTGTGGATGCCTGTATTTTAGCTAGTTTTAGTTTGAGGGTGCCGTTGTAACCCTCAACTAAACCAGCAGACTGGGGATGGTTTGCACTGTGGAACTTTTGTTTTATGCCCAAACCGGCACACACACTCTGCATAACTTTCCCTATAAACTCACTTCCGTTATCTGACCATACAATCCGTGGCATTCCGTATCTAGGGAAATATTCCTTGAGAAGAATTTTGGCAGATGATAGGGCAGTATTGTCCTTCAGTGGATATGCTTCGATCCATCTGGAAAATGCACAGACTACCACCAGGACGTACTTTAGATTATTACAACGATCCATGTGTATGAAATCTAGCTGAATTACTTCAAAGGGGCAGGAAGGAGGAGCGAAGTGACCAGCAGGTGTTGGGATTCCCTTGCCAGGATTATGCATCAGGCATACCATACAATTTTTTACCACTCTCTCAGCACATTTACTAATCCCATCATTCTTCCAAACTGGAGCTAACATCTTACAGATCCCTTTAGAACTTATATGTGCTACTCCATGTGCCATTGTCACTACTGCAAGCACATACGCATCAGGCAACATCCATCGCTGTTGTTCTGACAAATCAATCCAACATCCATTCGAATCCAATTTGCCTGTACTTTCTTTCCATGCAAGCTTTTCCTCCTCAGTCGCTTCTTTCTGAATTTCTTTCACACTTTCCACTGTATCTTCACACATTCCAGACTCGGAAATCCATCTTGCGGACGTTGCAACATACATTCTACTCATCATATCTCTAGCTGTCTGTTTAGCGGTCTCATCAGCAAAAGCATTCCCACGACCAACATCATCCGTGATTGCTTTATGAGCACTGCATTTCACAATCGCAACTTCAGTCGGCAAGGTTAGAGATTCCAACAAGTCGTTAACTAGCTGACCATGTTGAATCTTAGTCCCATGGGACGTAATGAAACCCCTTTCTTTCCACAAACGGCCAAAACTATGGGCCACGCCGAACGCGTACTGACTATCTGTGAACACATTCACTCTCTTTCCCTTAGCTAAAACACACGCTCTTGTTAAAGCGATTAACTCTGCAGCTTGGGCAGAATTCTGACTCACTCTTGCGGTCTCCACAATCGTCCTCAAAGTCGTTACTGCATAAGCAGCGGTCACATCACCATTCTCCAATTTAAAACATGACCCATCCACATACAACGTGCCATCTGGATCTGACAACGGAGTGTCTTTTAAATCAATTCGTCCTTTTGTCTCTTCCTCAGTTCTGAAACAACAATCATGGGGCTCGGAATCACTCGACTCTTGATTAGTCGGCAACAATGTTGCTGGATTCAATACATTGCATCTTTTGATTTGAATATGACTAGCTAGCAATGTCAGCTCATAACCTGATAATCTAGCGCTGGTAAGATGCTGTGTCTTGGTTCGGTTCATGAGTGTGTCCACAGCATGAGGAACCATGACCACTAGCATGTTGTTCATCACCAAACCAGCAGATTGTCAAATGGAAGCCGCAGCTGCCGCTGTAGCTCTCAAACAACTAGGTAACGCTCTAGCTACCGGGTCTAATGTTGATGAAAAATACGCACAAGGGCGTTGTTTATCACCAAATCTCTGTGTCAGAACACTCAACGCGCAACCTTCTCTTTCGTGAACATAGAGC
This sequence comes from Lissotriton vulgaris, assembly GCF_964263255.1. NCBI lineage: Eukaryota > Metazoa > Chordata > Amphibia > Caudata > Salamandridae > Lissotriton > Lissotriton vulgaris. The sequence continues at coordinate 1,188,716,593 of NC_141689.1, read as the reverse complement.
GTGAATGGCTTACTGTAATCGGGTGTACCCAATACAGGAGCTGAACACAATGCTTTTCGTAACTCAGAAAAACTCTCCTGACATTCAGCAGACCATGGCACCGGACTCGGAACACCTTTCCCAGTCAAAGCTACCAATGGTTTTGCTAAAAGAGAAAAATTTGGGATCCACTGCCTACAGTACGAAGTAATACCTAGAAAGGCACGTACTTCTCTCTGTGTGCGGGGAACACTCATCTGCGTAATTGCTTTTATTCTCTCTGGGGTCAACTTCCTTCCCTCCTTTGACAAGAGATGACCTAGGTAGGTCACTTCTTGGCAGCAGTATTGCAATTTTGAAGGTGACACCTTGTGATTCAAATTGGACAAATGATGCAATAATGAAATTGTAGCTGCTTTGCAAGTTTCCTTGTCATCGGCAGCTACTAGAAGATCATCTACATACTGCACTAGGGCAGAACCAGGAGGAAGTACAAAGGAGTCTAACTGACTTTTTAATGCCTGACTGTAAATGGACGGACTCTCACAATAGCCTTGTGGAGCTCGTTTAAATCTGAAACTTCGACCTCCTAGACAGAAACCGAAAATATCTCTGCTTTCTTCGGCTATCGGAATGCTGAAAAAGGCATTCTTCAAGTCGATGACTGAAAACCATGTGGCTGTAGCAGGAATCAACGTTAACAAAGCAGTAATGTCTGGAACCACAGGAAACTGTGGAACCACAATTTTATTAACCTCTCTGAGATCGATAACAAACCTATAAACTGGAGGCTTTGTAGGATCAGTACGTTTCAAAATCGGTAATACAGGACTGTTACAGACATTTCCTCTAGTTTCTTCAACCACACCTTTCTTAATCAAATCTTGTACAATCAGTAAAAGTGCACGTTCACCTTCACTAGAGATTTTGTATTGAGGAATTCGTGGAAATTTTACATTTGCTTTCAAAGTGACTACATATGGCGGTATTTCCAAAAGGCCTACATCATTAGGACCAGTCGCCCAAAGAGTATCAGGGAGTGAACGCAGCTCTGGCGGGAGTGCATCCATAGACAAGTACATCGGAGAGGTGATTCTTTTACCCAGTGTAAGCTGTACTCCTTCCGGAGAACAGTACAATGTCGCATATAGGCGTTTTAACAAGTCTAAACCAAGCAGATTTTCATTACAACCTGTCGTCAAAATCAAGGGTGCTTTCAATTGACACGGTCCCACAGAAATAGACAAAGGACCAGATACGGGGTTGTAAACAGGGGCGCCTGAAAAACCTACAGAAACATTTGTTAAGCCGGACAAAGGTGCGCCAGGGAGTTTCGCACGAATGATAGAACTTTTTGCTGCACCAGTATCCAACAGAAACGGTTCGACTACACCTGATGTTGCTACTGCGACATAAGGCCCACTCTGATCCACTGGAACTGATACTACTCCCTCTCTCTGTCCATGGCTGTCCTAGTACCCATTTTGCTGAAATCCCTCATCCACTTCACAATAGTCTTCAACATGATACTGTTGAGATCTATTTTGCTGGGCAGACTGTCCATTTCGTTGATCAAAGTGATTGGAGGGGCGATCATTCGTCTGTGGAGGCATAGCACCTCGTCCTCGACCTCTAGAATTTTGCATAGAACCACCACGACCTCTCTGAGCTGCTGCAGCATTATTTTGCGCTAAGATCGGACAGTCATTTTTGTAGTGACCCTCTTTCTTACAGTACGCACACTGGTTCCACTGATATTGAGGCCTCGGTGAACTATAATCTGTCCTTTGATATGACCCTTGCTGCGTATTAGTCTGATTCATGCGAGGCGGATATGCCTGTTGCAAAAGAACTTTAGTCTTTAAATCTTTCGTTTTTTTATCTGATTTCTCTTTCTCCTCTTTATCCCTATTTTCATAATAATGTGCAGTTGCAAGTATTTGCGCAGTTGTAGAGACAGCCCACGCACTCTCGGAATCTTTCAATTTGTTGCAGAGCTCTGGTAGCAAATTGTGTACAAATTTATCGACAAACAATCTCTGTCCTCCTTCTGTACTCATATCCTGGCCACTGTGATCTACAAAAGTCTCTTCGAACCTCGTGAAGAAGTCGGAGACACTTTCGTCTTTCTTCTGCCTGCATGCGGACAACTTGTCCCAGTTAACGCGCAGTGCTGGCATCAGAGTCTTCATTAAGTCAATTATTCTACCTGGAAGATTAGCAATTAGAGGTTCGGGTTTGGAACCACCTATTTGCTGACCATCCGCCGCTATGATAGCTGCCCAGTCACCACCTAGAGCAACTGGATGATTCTCTTTACGTATCTTAGGCCAAATTGGTTGTGGAACTACATTCCCAAATAACATATCAATGTCCGCTAGATTCATAACACAAGCCTCAACTGTCTGTGCTAACTCCTTATAGTATCCAGCAGGATTCTTACGCGGATCTGGCAAGGCCTGTTTCACTGCTAACACTTCGGCTCGCTTCCACGGAATGTGTATCCACACTCTCTGGAATTGCGCCGGAGCGGCTGCAATACCACGGACCGCATCAGCTTGCACAGCTTCGCGCCAAATTGGAGGAACCTCCCTCATTGGATATTGGCGATTCTGCTTCGTACTACTTTTCTCTAAGTCTCTCGGTGAGCGAAGAGATGGATCATTTCTATAACTTAAAATCAGTTCCATCGCTTCTTTTATATTTGGACCTACTATCATTCCTGCAGCAAATTCTTTCTGAACTTTAATTAAGTCTTCTAAATTCGATTCAGAGTCATCTTCTTCTAGTTCCTCACGTAAAAGAGAGCACATCTCGTCAAACGCATATCGTTGCGTTGGTTCATTCCATTGCATAAATGTATCTAGTACATCTCTCGTACTATATCTCCTACTCTTCGAAATCCATCTGAGAGCCGTGGAATCCAAGATTCCCCGTTCCTCAGTACTTGGAAGCTGACTACGTCTCTGTACAGAGTCAGAGGCAGGAGTTTTAATTAAGGTTTTATAGAAAGGAGACAGAATATTAGAGACAGAATCAGTGATTCTTTGACGAACAGAAAGCGGAGTCATAATACTAGCAGATGTAGAGAACACAGTAGCAGTAGGAACAGATAGAACAGGAATAGTAGGAGTATCAGGCAAGGTAGCTTGTGAAACAGTAGGTGTAAGCGATACAGGTATAGGCAAAGAAGCCGGCAACCCAGGAAGTGGGGGTGCCGAAGGAATATTCACATTAATTATAGGAGGTACAGGAGCTTGATTCTGAGGGACAGGAGCAGGAATACCAGGTTGTCCAGCAACCGGCAATTGAACATTCGGTACAGGCGGAGCCGTAGCACCCTGTGCATACGGTGGAGGTGACTGTAACAAGTAAGACAGCAGAGGATCGTTTTCGGGGTCTTCTACTATCTTAGTTGTTTTCGATGGCAAGGCAGGATAGCACTTATCGATCGCTAAATTATGCTCTCTAATAGCCACCTCTACGGCCTTCTCAGACTCGTTGACTTGCAGCTGTTTAACAGCCTGTTCTAAAGTCAATTCTTGCTCTTTCTGTTCTTTCTTTAACCTTTTAATTTCTCTCTGTTTAGATTCTTTTCGCCAGTAACGGAAAGAATCAAACATTGCCGGCCGGGCTTTCTTCCTAAACAATTTCGCTTCTAAAATATCAAGGATTTCGGGTTCAAAACTACCATGCAGTGGCCAACTAAGGACACCGTCCTTTTCTGCATAGCGGACCCACACCTCATTATAAGATATAGGACCCACACCATGCTTACAATACAGATCATATAGAGGAGTCCCAATCGGAGGAACCAGACATGAGTCCTCCAACCGTGAATCACTGTTGCAACCAAAACACGACAACATACAATTTTTCCGACTTACCATTTTGCAATCCGGAACACAGAATCGAACAATACAAAAAACAGATATGTGCACTCGAACCAAGAACTTAGGCCTACCAAAAGCGAACTGATGTATCGATACCCAAACTAAACCAATAGATTATCGTAACCAGGACAACAACCAGTGATAATCTTACGAAACCAAACCAAACCAAGAACCAAAAAGGATTTTAACAACCCTCACGAAGTAACCAACTAACAACCACTAAATACTTAACTGAGGTACTGAAGACGTCACCAAGGAGAAACCCGTCTTGTCTCGCCGTACTAAGGACTGCACCTCGGGTCCAAGACAGGGCGACGGTCAAGGCAACGGACCACTGCAGCCGTCTTGAACGGGAACCCTCGTGGAAGAGAACTTCGGGCCACTTTTGCGATATGCCGGGATCGATGAAGTGGGGCGCCTCCCTCAGGAATCTTCACACGAAGCTTCTCGAACTCTTCAGGCTTTTGGACCGGTACCGAATGACGTCCCCCGACGTTGGGCGCCAATTGGAGTTCTGGACTTTTTGGTTCCGTCCAGAGGTGTCAGGGGACAACACCCAAAGACCCCGGAGTTCTACCTGTCTCGGTGCACGAATAAACAGAAACACGGGCTTCTCGATGGTGGCGTCAAAGACCAAAGGTTTATTACTGCAGGGACACAGAAGTCACAGAAACTACACACAGGCAGATTCTAGGAGCCTGTTCGATTTGTACAAAGAGGGTTGCTCCTTATATACAAAATATTAACCTTCAGGCGAATTCTTCACAATACTAGTACATTCCCAAACCTTTGTGTCCTAAACAATAAATATTTGGCGTTGCACAGGAATCGTCGATAATATCTGATGTCAAACATTACGAAGAGGGGTTCCCAATTGTCCATCACAATCCCTTGTCAATATTGCATTCAAGAGCTGGACCGCCTCATCATAAATTTCGTTACCTCCCCCTAATAAAGATTCAGAAAGAAAGGAGCGGAGCCAGGTGCGGAAGATAGAAAAGCAGGATAAGGGATGTTTGTGGGTTGTAAATGGGCAAGGCTACCGGCTTCGGCCGCCTAATCATGATCAGGCCAACGGACACGAGAACCAGTATAGCAGGACTGGCCTCGGGCAGATGAGGCAGCCTTTGTCGAGTCATGCAGCCACAGCGTGTTCTGATCTAAGGTGCACGTGTCACTAGAGAGGTGAATCTCCGGCTAAGCCTACGTGTCCTTAATTGAAATGGAGGAATCAGAGGTCATTGCGTGTCCATTGTCTATGTGAGGGCAAGAAATACAAAATGGCTGACATGATCTAAGATGGATGCCATGGGTAGATCAGAAATGTGTTTGTAACAGGAGTACTCTTGCTCGTAGCATAGCGAAAACACCAGGATATGCTAAATGGATCATTTGCGGTTCACTGATACCAAAATTATGTATTTCCGACAATATTGAAAACACGGGTTCAAATCGTCACGGAACCTCAACAGAACCACTGTTTATATTGAATCCCTAGCATTCTGACGCATTTTCAGGTTTACAATTTCTCATAAATCTTAAAATGTGGCAGGAGCCATGGGTGTTGCTTGGGAACAACCACAGCAACACCCATGGTACGTCCCTTTCACGCAAAGTGTTTCGTGTCAAGGGGCCATATTTACAAGGACACGAAAAGCTACACATGGTGGCTTTACGTGTCCTTGTTAATACGGGGCAGCAGGTTGCACACCTGTGCGTCACAAAAAGTGACGCACCAGTGGTGCGAGTGGCCTGTATATTAGCCCCAATTGTTTTTGTTTACTCAAACTATGGTTATATTGCTTGAATGACAAGGTAGGTTTTAGAGCAAGAAAAATCGTCACCATTTTGAATAAACTCTTTTGCTATTTCTCTTAAAAGGCACAGCCGTGTCCATTCCAATAAAAAACTGCAGATGCCCAAGTTTAAATATATTACTTCTACCTTTTCTCCCACGGAAGAACCTTTACTAATGAATTCCTTTCAAAAAAGCTCTCCTGGCCCCTCACAAGAGGAATACTTAGCATGTTTTTGTGAGATAAGATTTCCTATTTGCTACATGCCTGCCACTGGGTACTGAGCTTTCCCGTGAATCCCTGCTCACTGGCGAGGCGCTTGCACCTCTTAAAGCATGTCACGTTACACATAATCCTTGCAGAATTAATTCTGCATTTCCGCTTTCATGTTAGGAGGCTGAATGTTTGTCTCGTTTTCATTACTGGATTCTGGGAATCTGGATTTAAACGGCATGGATACGACGTAAACGGCTTTTCATTAGAAAGATAAGTACAGTTAACTGTGGACTAAAACCTTTGGATTTATTACCTGAAATAGATATTTTGAGCTCATCCTCGGAAAAAAGCACAATTTTCAGGCTTTGTGTGTTGCAGATCTGGCCTTTTATAATACTTTAATACTGTTTGTAAATCACTAGAAGTCAAGCGCGGGTTTGACGTCACGTTACAAGTAAGCCTTTTTCAGGCATGCGAGTAGCTGTCAACCTTCTAAAAGGTTGTGCGCAAAAGGGAGATTTGCACGTGCACACACAAGACGTAATGTGGTTCTTTTGTAAAGAATTGCCATCTTTCGGTGCAATTTTTAACTGCTTGATTTTGAAAAAAGTTCTACATTTATTAACACCTCTTTTGGAAAATAATACTTTGGCCCAGTTTACAAAATAGTCATTCGTCTTCACAGATACATGGTTGCAGATTTACCTCTTTTGAACATTCAAAAATGTTCACGGTAAGTTGTAGCAGCCACAGGTTGTTGGTGTATTTCAGGAAAATCTTTGTCACTTTCCCTTTGCACCTTTGTGTCAATATTTCTGCTACAGTATAGTAGGCGTTGAACAATCATTTCATGCCAGAATCAAGGCCCCTGGCACTAAGACCAATCTGCAAACCAAGAGGTGCAATTTGCACACCAACTGCCTTGTAAATGGGTATGCTAATTGAGATGTGACCTATGAGCTAGTACAGTGTTTCTTTACCTTTTGACTTCTGTGGGACCCCACTTAATCACTAATGGAATCCAGAGAGGTGGGGACCACAACCTGAGCAATTTCCACAAATTGAACATCAAAATAACTACACACCAATACAGAAACAAGTGTACTTCAAAGATATACAGAAATGTTTTATATGTTTCACACAAAAAAATGCTAAACGCTAGGGTGCATATTTATGAGCCCCTTGGGCCACCGTAGCCTCAGTTTTTGTGATGCTCAAACTTCAAAATCATATTTATGAGGTAACGCAACCACTTTGTGTGGCTTTGAATAGCCTCATAGCAACCCTGCACCATCGTGCAAGGGTGCCTGCGTTGGAGCTCGGCTGCCAAAACAGCACCAGCGCAAGGGGAAAGGACAGGAATGCACCGTATTGGATAAATACAGTGCATTCCTGCCATTTTACGTTGATGTAAGGAAGCGCAGCAAGGTGACTGTCTGCGCTTCCCTACACCAAATCCCCATAAATGAGCCCTAAATTGTAATTTCAATTGGAATGTGCAAGTGTTTCAGGGATAAAGTGGCCAGGAAGAAGTTGGTGTTGGCGAAACCCCGAAACCGCGTCTATGATGCTTGTTTCCGGTCCAGGGAGGACCTGGCTTGGCAGTTCGGGCTGGACTGTTCCTATGAGGCACAGGGTCAATACTGATTGCATATGTCCAGGTCTAAACTGGGGTGGCATGGTGAACAAAAGAATGATGCATTTTACCCAGATCCCTTGACGGGGGGTAATGTTTTGATTTGTTCTTCATTCCATCCATAAATTGTGTGTCTTTTGTTTTCTTGCAGGAAGAAGTTGGCAGCAAACTGCCTCCACACTCTGGGATGAGCCTTCTGAAAAGGGGTACATGCTGTTTCTGAGTCCAAACATTTTCTAGTGTGCTGCTGGGCAGCTCCAGCTTACCTTAAAAAATCTGATCATTTGGGCAGATGCCCACTGCCAATAACTGTCTAGTGCATCCTTGCAATTCTAAAGGTACAGAAATAAGTCTGGATTAAGTTTTTCTTCTTCAGTGAGAAGTCTTGGATAGCAGGGGCATTTGCTTATGTGCAGGGAACAAGGTGAATGCTTTAGGGGACCTTCTAGTGAGACACCTGATGTATTGTCTCTTGATAGACTAAACAAGAAGAAGAAGTGGGGCATTTGGTTGTCCTTTATGGACAACACTCATTCTCCATCTTGCAACGTTATTCTTACAGTGAAATAAAAGTTTGCACTGAATTATGGGTGACCATAAAGAAACGTGCACCAATATTGTTTACAAGGCTCTTATCTCATTTAACTTTTACTAAAGCACACAAATGGGTATGATAGCCATGACTGTGCATAATGTTTATGAACACTTCATTTAATAACAAACGCAAACACAAGGTGTTCCTCTACCATCCATGATCCTCTGGACTCTAATTTAAAGAGAGAGGTCATGAGGCAGCTCCTAGAGGTACACCTAGGTGGTTTGGTACTGGCATAACACGATTTAAGTATTGTAGCAAAAACGTTGAAAACCAGAATATCATAAGTAGGTATTTCTAGTTAAGTATCTTTTTTCTTCACATTTAAGTGCCATAATAATATATAAATATATATAAAGTATTGCTTGCTAATAACTTTTTCACAGTTTGATGAATCTTCATGAAACTTTGCAGACCTATTGCCTTTCCTACATTGGCGTATGATGCAAAGTTTGGGGGTATTCCTTAAGAGGGTGTAAAGGAAAAAGGTGTGGGTTTGATAAATGCTTTATTCCAACAATGCACCGTCCACAGACTTTGTAAAACGGGAAGTCAGTTTCAAAGAACTTTGGCAGGCATATAGTTTATGGCATGTAGATGATTCTTTTTGGTAGAAGAGGGTAAGTATTTTTAAACAAACCAGGCATTAAAAGTTGGCGATATCTCAGGCCGCTCTGTACCATGTTTATTTATCGGTATACCATGGTACTTGCTGATAACAAAGCAGTATATCATTGTCTAATAACTGCCTTTGAAAAAGTTAAAGGCAGCCATATTGTTTAGACCATATTTTGCAAAATTTTCGAGTTAGGACCTTAGATAAAGGTAAGTAGTAGTTTTTCTGTTGTTCCCTACCTTTGACCACATTATTAAAGTGATTATAGGTAGGGAGAATTATTTATGTTTTTAAAAATGCTAAAAGAGTACCATGTTACCACCTAGAAAGTACAGCGATACTTAAAAAAAAATGATGTGCAAAAACAAGAAAGCACTACCACATTATATTTAAAGGAAAATATAGAGTAGTTGTGATTTTTAAATCTTTTACATAGTTGTTATTTCACCTTTATTTTTAGTCTGTTTTCTGGTTTCTAAAGGCAAATATAGTACTGTATAGTATATTTAAAAAAATAAACAAAAAATGAAATTTGTAAAACTAAAATTGACAAATATTGTACTACACTATATTTCCCCTTGAAACCAGAATGAAGACACAGAGTGGTTTAAACTATATTTCGCACTTTCAATTTTGAAAGGGGAAAATATTGTTTAGACTACACTTTGCTTTCTGGGTTTTATGGGAAAAATAGTGTAGTACAGTTTACTTAACAAAATTAACTAAATAATTGCAAATGTACAAAAATTCAAAAATACTGCATTCTGGGTTTTAATGGGAAACATAGGGCAGTACAGTACTTAGACCTGAAGTCTAATATTAGACTTGAAGTCTGAGTTTGGAATTGACGTCTAAACTTAAACTCCCAGTCTAAACTTTGGACTCAATTCACAAAGATAAAAGTAGACTTAAGTTTGAATGTACTGCTTTTTGGTACTCACAAAGGTAAGTTACTGCTAGCAACTTTACTAAGAGCAAACTCACTAGTAATTAAGTTAATACTAGTAAAATTACTAGTAATGAAGTTACTAGTAGTAAATTGCCTTTGTGAATACCAATAGTACGCACACAACGAAACACACACTCCCCATGACTTCTGACACCCATCAGCGCCCACTGAGGCGGCCCAAGAATATCCGGAAACCAGTTATGTTGTCTAAGGCATAGACTTTTATTCACATCAAACATATAAATCTCCACGAACCACTACAAGAGTAAAGTATTCTACTTGGATATAAATTATTATATACAGCATCAGACATGAACGACATCCACATGTCAAAGGCAGTAAGGAAATTAGGCAAAAACATTACAATTGACTTCAGCTTCGTCGTACACATGTACTTAAATTATTGGCTGATTCCCTCAGCTGCACACATTGTGCCAGCAGGCCCCAACGCTCTACAGCAAACATTTGAATTACTTGAAATACAGGGGACCGCATAGCACACTGGCCCACCGAGGTACATGAACACAGGCAGCCTCCCCAAGATTCTGCACAGTCCATATATTGCGGGTTAGGGCAGTAGAGTCTAGGACCACCAGCAGGTCACTCCACTCCGCGCCTGGCCTCAGCAGTAGATACCAGGACCTCCAGCAGGTCAGTCCCTCCCCGCCAATCCTTTGCACAGTTCCATCCTATCCCCTCCTGGGGTCCATCCAGTCGCTGAACCTCCATTGCTGCGCATGCCCCTTTTTGCTGTTATCTGTCAGCACTCTGCCACAGGGTGAGCAGCTCCCTGGCGCACTCATCCTCCCCCTCCCCTGGCACTGACTGCGCTCCACAATAGCCCCCAGAATAGTTTGAATAATGATCGCCATCCTCTTGTCGGACAGATGCACCCCATCCATATGGAACAACTCCTTCATTCGGGGATGTAACAGTTGTGCCTAATGGTACCCATGGTGGACTTCACTTGTATGCTTTTGATCAAATGGTTCAGTTTCTTTACAGATTGGTTCATGGTGTTTGCCGGAGCCCCACCAGCCCATGTCGTCCGCTGCAGCATCTCCGACCACAATATTGCTGCATTTGGTAAGTATTGTCGAAACTTAGACATGATCAAAAATAAGGCTTCTCACACCTGTTGCCCAGGGGCACCATCTCATTCCTGCCAGCGTGGATGACTAAAATGTTGGGGCGGGGAAATGCTCCACATTGTAAAGCTTGCTCAAATTGACCAAATAGATGCTGTAATCTCAGACCCCCCACCCCAAACCAATGGTGTAAAAACCCTACAGCCTTTTGTGCTTACTCCAGATTGGACGCGCAGAATTGCGGCTCCACACTGAAAATCAAGGAATGCCCACACCAGCAAATGTGTACCGGGCTACGGGCATCAACTGAAATAAAGAAAGAATTGCTGTTATCACCAAGATTGCCGTGCCCCTGGGCATCCTCTTCTGTCTACATGAGATTGGGCCTCACCTACCGCTCAAAACAAGCTGATCGCCATCAACCCACCCTCTTTATTGCTTCTGTTGGAAGACCAATTGCCTCTGCTGTGGTGGCTGCCCCATACGAAAGGAATGGGAACTAAACTGAGAAGAGTCCTCACACAGGCAGGCTAATGCCCGCCTACACACTTAGGTGAATTGTTATCGCGTCATTGTTGCCCAATCTTGGTGTACTAGAAACCTGGTTGAGGCCCCCACCAGGCGTCCCCTGATGTAACCCTTTGCCAACGACACTGGACAGCATGTGCTGTTGTGCGCTGCGTGCAATTTTACCCATGTGCCTTTCCCTAACGGGTCTGTTTTAGACCTACGGATCCTGAGTAAGACTGCCCCGACTTCCAAGTGGACATCCACCACGCTTAGCTCTCCTTCACCCATTCTTGACGATTGTACCAACTCGGAAATGCGTAGGGCCCCACAGAAGGCCAGCACATAGGCAAGAATGTATAGCTCTGTTTCATAATGGGACTGGCACACCTCATGTAAGGCTCCCAAAAGCCTCCCTAGCCTCTCCATGTGTATAGGACGCCTACTGTCTGGTACACCAGGTACCATGCGTTCCCAACCCCTGATGGCCTTTCGTACCCTAAAGTCTTTGGTAGGGTCTTGACTGCCTGCAACCCAGCAAAGCAAGCAAAGGCGGGCAGTTGCCGGCGCACTAACGGCAGCGATTTTCCCCCTTCCTTCTGTAAAAACCAGGAAACCAAGCACTCCTTCTGGGGAGAACCTGTCTACTTCGGTGCCTGATATGAATGATGTGCTGTACACCCCCAAGCTTTCTCGTACATACATTTTGTCTTGGGTGCCAGCACTGCTGCAATTAGGTTTGTGGTAATGGGGCACCAAGCTTCCACAACTCCTCTGGGAACTCCACCATCACCTCGTCCACCTGCGGCCACCGTACCCTGAACTCTGCCAACTTAGATCAAGACAAAGCGTCAGCACCTGCATTATCCACACCTGGTACATGCTTGGCAGATAAATGCACGGTAAGCAACAGACTAGGGGAATAAGACACTTCAGCAACTTCAGCACCCAACGGCATTTCGTGCTCTGATTATTTATGGCCATAACTGCAGACATACTGTCCGACCAAAAAATTATTCTGGTGTTTGCAATTGATGCCCCTCAGATGTGTAGGGCGACAATGATGGGAAACAACTCTATAAAGGTACCGTTGCCAGTGAGCCCAGACATAATCCACTCCCCAGGCCACTGCTGCATGCACCACAGAGGGCCCAACACTGCCCCAAAACCAATGCCACCTGCAGCGTCTGTGTAAAGAGCTATCTCCTCTTTGCTCTGTGTTGGTTGCTGCCATAATAGTGTCCCATTAAATTCATCTAAGAACCCCTTCCATGTCTCCAAGCCCTCTCTGATCTATGTTTTTTTAAAATACTCTCCCCTTTGCGATCACTCTTGAAGCAAAGTTCAATTGCCCCACTAAGACTTGCAGTTGATGTAGCACAACCTTTTTGGCAGCTTAGCAGGTGGTCACTGCCTCTCTGAATGCCCTCACTTTCACCTGCGGCAACCTACACTGCCCAGCCATGGAATCAATCTCAATACCCAGGAAGCACAAACAGGTGGTGGGGCCATCCGTCTTGTCTTCAACCAACGGGACCCCCAAAGCCCGAGCCAGCTATCCAAAACTCTGCAGGGCCCTCCCACATGCCCGGTCACCAGGTGGACCCATGAATAGGAAATCATCTAGGTATTGCACCATATCATCCGATGACATCAAGTTCCTCACGGCCTACTCAAAGAATCTGCTGAATGTCTCAAACACAGAACACACAATGGAACACCCAATGGGCATGCATAAGTCAAGGAAGTATTGACCATCAAAAGTGAAACATAGCAACAGAGTGTCCTCTGGTTAGATGGGTAAAAGGCAGAAGGCCCACTCAATGTGAAACTTTGCCATCAGGGCCCCCCTGCCTAATCTCTGTAGTTTTGCATGGCATCGTCAAAGGTGGGGTATCGTACTGCACATAGAGTGGGGTCCAACCCATCATTTACAGATGACCCAATGGGATAAGAGAGGTTGTGAATCAAGCGGAATTTGCCTGGCTCCTACTTCAGAACCAAACCCAGAGGTGAACATACCAGTGAAACACATTGTGGGAAACTAAAAGGACCTGCCACCCTCCCCGCATGCACCTCCCTCATGATTTTTTCCTGGACCAACTCATGTTGCTGCAAAACTGACAATTGATTCTTTGGAGGGACTGATATTGGGGGTGCGTGGGAAGGAATGCAGAAGCCATCCCTGAAACCATAGTTGAGCATGTGTGCATCCCTGTAGTTTGTATATCGGCTGAGTAGATGTGTGAGCACATGTAGACATGTAGAAAAATTGGGGAGGGGAGCTTCACACTATTAATTGAGCAGGCGCCCCCTAGGGGATGGTTGCTCTCTTTGCTTGTAAAGCTTTTTGAAACATTTGAAATCTGGATGCCCTTGGCCCCCACAGAAAGCGCAAAGGTGTGTAAACGTACATGTTGCCCCTTTGCCATACTCTTTCCTGTTGTAGTGCCAGCAGGCCAGCTTTTTGTCTCTCAATTCGCTGTGGAAAGCTTGGAGATTAAATCAATTCAATTAGCTTTCTCAATGGCCGAGGAAACAGATCTAACTCTTGAACTCCAGCCCTTTGCCACTAAAGTCCAAAAGGACTGCATCTGACCCTTAACAGTGGCTTCTCTTAGATCAATCCAAAGCCGGACACACCCCTCTTTTCTTAGGCGGGCTTTTAGCTGGGTTCTTCGCCTCTTTAATAGAGACACTACTCTCAAGTGATTAGTGCACATATTGTTCTCTCACGATGGCATTTATTTCTCTGTTTAGTAACAGGATCAGGAGGGGGATAGCCTTAACATTATTCTCAGGGGGTTTTCAACAAGCGCTTACTACGATCTGCTTCATAAACACACTAAAGCTATTTAATTCATTGCCTATCCAGGCATCCACATTTCCTAATGTATTTTCTAGTATACTTTTTAAATCCTGTAATCATAGTACAATCCCAGTGGGTTCTCCCAGTTTTCTTATTGAATTTAGACACATTCCCATCAAACCTCCAAGAACAACTGGGAGACATACCTAACCCAACAGTAAAAGTCACCAGACAATTGTCACTAATGGTCGTATTCACTATCTTTAAGTCATCCAGCAAATAAAATAAAGAACAACCAACCACCATGAAATGCAAAATAGACCCTCCCTTTGGGGATTTGTGAGTACATTGTGCAGGGGAATCTCACGATAATCTCCAATTTGCAATGATACAGTCATTATTTCTCAGATGATCGAATACAAGCCTCCCTCTTTTATCGGTTCTTATCATCATGGGAAAGCAGAAGCAGGTATTTGCAAGGCCTCCTTCTTTTCAACATCACATAGTTGGATCAGAGCATGATTAGATATCTTACAATTTAGATCCCCTACCAATATTATGTGTGGGACCTGTTCCTTATTCAGAGACATTTTAATAAATGAAAAAACGTGCTCAGTAATGCATCATATGATCCCTCAAGAGGACTGTAGGCATTTATTAACAAAATGTGTGGTGCTCAAAGCTCTCCAACAGTATGAAACAAAGTTATTGCCATATACAGTTTGGAGGGATCCCTATGACAGACATACTTCCACGAGAACTGATTGGACAAGAGAAAACCCACTCCCCCCTTAGCATGTCCTCTCCTAAAGGGCCTAGCATTGCAATTAAAGACAAAGTAATCTTTGCACTGAAATTCCTCATTGTACCATGCCTTCTAGAGTCAAATCAAATCTGCCTTTAGCAAATTTAGGAATTACAACTTCTCCCTGCAGTTTTTTTAATCCCTGCTGCATTCCAGGAGATAACCTTTAACTCGCCGCTAATTACTGGACAGCAAATGGGGACTAGTCATACATGCATTATTTAGCATGGTCTGAAAATTATTTCTTTTAATGTCAATGGCCTCAATAATAATAAGAAAATGCGGGCAATAGAGGCATGGCTTTTGACAGAGAACCCTGCAGTCATTATGATACAAGAAACTCATATCGTAATCTCTAAAGCAGATACATTTTCTATGTTTAAAGGTTGGGCTGCCTATCGAGGGTTCTCCTCTTTTTCGGAGTCACAGCGGGGCATCGCACTTTTTCTCAATAAGAAACTAGAGGCAGAAATAATTCATACTGAAGCAGATAAGCAGGGTCGTTGATGTTGGGCTAAATGTAAAATTAAGAATAGACTTTCACCCATTACTTTTGTGAGTTTTTATGCTCCCATTAACGATAGCCCTGCAATATATGAAGACATGTTTCAGCCTCTTCTTATGGTCGACGGAGATCTGGTAATTGGAGGGGATTTGAATATATTGATGAAGCCACAACTTGATTCAACCCTGGGCGGGAAAAAGTAGTCTAAACCCAAATCTCATCAGACTATATTGAATAATATTAGGACTCTTGATCTGGCTGAGTGTTGGCGGTTAATAAACCCTCATAAAAGGGAATATACGTGCTGGTTGGGAAGGCACATGTCATTTTCTTGTATAGATTTCTTTCTAATTTCCTCAACACTCAATAGTCGGGACCATAGGTTTTTACATAATGGCTTCTCCGATCATGCGATGCTTGTCTTTGAAATTGTGCTAGATGAAAGGATTAATGTTGTGAAACGTTGGGTCTTTAACAAATCCTATTTGAATGGTCAACCTTGGGTTATGTCTGTCCAGGCTGAGATCAAGGAGTTTTTAGAACGAAATATGGGGATAGCCCCCGTTCATATCATACGGGACGCTTTGAAAGCATTTATTCGGGCATCGTTATAAATAGGGATTCTAGGGAAGCAGCTATATTTCGAGATACAAAAAAACAGCTACAGCAAAAAATACAGGCTTTAGTTCATCAAAAGTATTATAATCCCTCTGCGGAGATACAACATTTCTTAAGTGCTGCAAAACGTGAATTGAGTGCTCATTACTTTTTAAGAAGTGAAGAAATCTTTTGTAGGCAAGCTCCAAAAACTTATGAGTACAGTAATTTCACTGGAAAATTTTTGGCATGGCAAGTAAAAGAACAAGCCGCAGCTAACTTGATTCGATCTTTAAAATCCCCAATTACCGGAGTAGATACCTCAGATCAGGCTGAAATAGGGGCAATTATGTTGTACCATTACGAGAACATCTATTCTTCCTCTCATATTATGCATCAATTCAGTTTAAATGAGTTTCTAGATAAATACTCCCTTCCTTCTCTCTCCAATACGGATCAAGAAGTAATGGTGTCCTTTTTTCTATTAACGAATTGGAATTGGTAGTAAAAAATCTGCCACACGGTAAGGCCTGCGGTCCAGATGGACTTCCGGACAAATTTTTTATCACATTTTTTGACTGTCTTTCTAAAGTACTTCTTCTATTAATAAATTCGATGCTTCTGGAGGGATTGATCCCGACATCCTTCTATGATGGTACAGTGGTCAGTTTTTTGAAAAAAGGAAAAGAAGCAAAAGACCCCAAACTCTTACAGGCCCATAACTTTATTAAACTCAGACTACAAAATTATTACAAAATTGCTTTCTATCCGTTTTAATAAGGTTGCGTCAACAGTTAATTCATGCAGACGAGAATGGATTAATCACCGGCCGTCAACTGCTCACTAACACACATTATTTAGTAGAGGCACTAGATTTTTTTGAAACATGTAAGGTATCGGCTTTAGTTCTTCTTTTAGACGCAGAAAAAGCTTTTGATTTAGTAGTTTGGGACACTCTTTTTTTATTTTATTTCGATTTGGTATTCCTGCTCAAGTTATTGCTTTAATTAAAAATCTGTACCAGGGAGCAAAAGCCCATATTCTTATCAATAAATCGATGGTAGGGTCAATCCGAGTTCAAAGAGGAACGAGGCAAGGTTGTCCTCTTTCTCCCACTCTTTTCGCTTTTTTTATTGAGCTTTAGCATCTGCAATAAGAAAAAGTAAAGATATTTCTACGCCGATAGATGGTATGGATAAGATCAAACTGTACGCAAATGATATTATGCTTTTGTTGAAATCTGAGATGCAGTTGCAAGAACAAGCTTTTTCTATCTTTACACAATTTGAAGCTTTGGGGGGGTATCGCATTAATAAAAGGAAAACTGAGATCATAATATGCGGTAATACAAATCTGGATTTGCATTCAGATATTCAGAGATGTATTAACAATAAACCCAAAAGATATCTAGGGGTATATTTTACATCCTCAGTACGTGATCTATATATGCTGAATTTTGAACCCTTAATTCGGAAAGTGCGTGATATGCTTCTAAGATGGGAAGCACTGCCTTTATCCATTCTAGGCCGAGTGGCATTAATTAAAATGTCAATACTCCCTCTATTTAATTTTTTGTTTCCTACCATCTCCTGTTCCCTTCCAGGCTATTTTTTTTCAAAGATTGAATCCCTTTTTTCAGCCTTCGTTTGGGCTAAAAAGACCCCACGAATAGCTATAGAAACCCTGTATGCAGATTAAGCATGGGCGGAAAATCCGTTACGCTCGCGGATTTTGCGGATTTTCGGGAAATCCGCAATCCGCGAGATTTGCGGATTTCCCGCAAAATCCGCAAATTCGCACGCAGCGGATTTTTTTGGCGGCGCGCGGCGTTGGTGATACAATTTTTGCGGCGCGCGGCGTTTATCATCGTTTGCCGAGTTGTTTTTTTCGATAGTTTGCGAGTGCTGCGCCATTTTGGATCTTGCTGTGTGATCCCGCGGGAATTGGCGAGCGCGATTACGTCATCGCGGCTTGCCAGCGATAGTTTGTCAACGCGAGTACGGCGAGATCACGTCTCGCGGTACTTCGCAATTGCGAGATTTGAGATGCGGCGAGCGAAAATATAAATTTGCAATTCTGCACAAGAAATCCACCAGCAAGCAGCATAAACCTTCTAGAAATGATGATTTTTATGTGAATAACTCCTTAGTTTGACATTTGCCTGCACTTTTTTAGCGAGGAGTCCATTTTGGGGAGGGGGGCAGGGGGGTGGGAGGAAGGAAGTGCCCCATAGTCTTCAACTTCCTGTTCCTGTTCAGCAGGCTCCTCCCAGTGCTTTGTCCATCTCCTGGTCACTTTTCATTTGGATGTGGACCTGGAAGGATTACTTTTTGTGGATGCTGCTGGATCTTTGGATTTGAGGCCTTTTTGACTTTCTTTGGATCACTGTTGGATTAGAAATTTTACAAGTAAGTTTGTTTGGGGCATTACAGTTGCTGCAACAAAAATTTTGGGATTTTCGATTTTTGGGCTGTTTTGGGGCCTTTTGCCCAGGGGTACTCAGTGGTGGGTGGACTGATTCTTTCTGTGGGTTGTCTTGAACTTAAACATCATGGAGGCCATAGATGAATTGGGATTGTGCTGATTTTTCTGTGTTTTTCGATTTTTTTTTTTTGTAAAATTTTGTGTTTTTCGATTTTTGACCTGTTGTTGGGGCCTTGACCAGGGGTAGTGAGTGGTGCATGGGCCTAGTCTTTCTGTGGGCTGTCTTGAATTTAAACATCATGGAGGGCATGTATGGAATGGGATTGTGCAGATTTTTCAGTGATTTTCGTTTTTTGGGCCTGTACTTGTGGCCTTTTCACCAGGGGTATTTGAGTCTAGCATGGGCCTAGTCTTTCTGTGGGCTGTCTTGAATTTAAACATCATGGAGGGCATGGATGGAATGGGATTGTGCTGATTTTGCAGTGTTTTTCGATTTTTGGGGGTGTTCATGGGGAGGGACATGCCATGTGGCTGGTGGCCATTTTGAGTGCAGCTACAGGCACTGGCCATGTGCTGGCAGGCAAGTGGCCATTTTGAATGCAGGCTTTGTTGTTAGGCCTCCAACCATTTTGCCTACTTTTCAACCTTTATTTATGCCCAGGGGTAGTGAGTCTTGCATGGGCATAGTCTTTCTGTGGGTTGTCTTGAATTTAAACATCATGGAGGCCATGGATGGAATGGGATTGTGCAGATTTTTCAGTGATTTTCGTTTTTTGGGCCTGTACTTGTGGCCTTTTCACCAGGGGTATTTGAGTCTAGCATGGGCCTAGTCTTTCTGTGGGCTGTCTTGAATTTAAACATCATGGAGGCCATGGATGGAATGGGATTGTGCTGATTTTGCAGTGTTTTTCGATTTTTGGGGGTGTTCATGGGGAGGGACATGCCATGTGGCTGGTGGCCATTTTGAGTGCAGCTACAGGCACTGGCCATGTGCTGGCAGGCAAGTGGCCATTTTGAATGCAGGCTTTGTTGTTAGGCCTCCAACCATTTTGCCTACTTTTCAACCTTTATTTATGCCCAGGGGTAGTGAGTCTTGCATGGGCCTAGTCTTTCTGTAGGTTGTCTTGAATTTAAACATCATGGAGGCCATGGATTGAATGGGATTGTGCTGATTTTGCAGTGTTTTTCGATTTTTGGGGGTGTTCATGGGGAGGGACATGCCATGTGGCTGGTGGCCATTTTGAGTGCAGCTACAGGCACTGGCCATGTGCTGGCAGGCAAGTGGCCATTTTGAATGCAGGCTTTGTTGTTAGGCCTCCAACCATTTTGCCTACTTTTCAACCTTTATTTATGCCCAGGGGTAGTGAGTCTTGCATGGGCCTAGTATTTCTGTGGGTTGTCTTGAATTTAAACATCATGGAAGCCATGGATTGAATGGGATTGTGTTGATTTTGCAGTGTTTTTCGATTTTTGGGCCTGTACTTGTGGCCTTTTCACCAGGGGTATTTGAGTCTAGCATGGGCCTAGTCTTTCTGTGGGCTGTCTTGAATTTAAACATCATGGAGGCCATGGATGGAATGGGATTGTGCTGATTTTGCAGTGTTTTTCGATTTTTGGGGGTGTTCATGGGGAGGGACATGCCATGTGGCTGGTGGCCATTTTGAGTGCAGCTACAGGCACTGGCCATGTGCTGGCAGGCAAGTGGCCATTTTGAATGCAGGCTTTGTTGTTAGGCCTCCAACCATTTTGCCTACTTTTCAACCTTTATTTATGCCCAGGGGTAGTGAGTCTTGCATGGGCCTAGTCTTTCTGTGGGTTGTCTTGAATTTAAACATCATGGAGGCCATGGATGGAATGGGATTGTGCAGATTTTTCAGTGATTTTCGTTTTTTGGGCCTGTACTTGTGGCCTTTTCACCAGGGGTATTTGAGTCTAGCATGGGCCTAGTCTTTCTGTGGGCTGTCTTGAATTTAAACATCATGGAGGCCATGGATGGAATGGGATTGTGCTGATTTTGCAGTGTTTTTCGATTTTTGGGGGTGTTCATGGGGAGGGACATGCCATGTGGCTGGTGGCCATTTTGAGTGCAGCTACAGGCACTGGCCATGTGCTGGCAGGCAAGTGGCCACTTTGAATGCAGGCTTTGTTGTTAGGCCTCCAACCATTTTGCCTACTTTTCAACCTTTATTTATGCCCAGGGGTAGTGAGTCTTGCATGGGCCTAGTATTTCTGTGGGTTGTCTTGAATTTAAACATCATGGAGGCCATGGATTGAATGGTATTGTGCTGATTTTGCAGTGTTTTTCGATTTTTGGGGGTGTTCATGGGGAGGGACATGCCATGTGGCTGGTGGCCATTTTGAGTGCAGCTACAGGCACTGGCCATGTGCTGGCAGGCAAGTTGCCATTTTAAATGCAGGCTTTGTTGTTAGGCCTCCAACCATTTTGCCTACTTTTCAACCTTTATTTATGCCCAGGGGTAGTGAGTCTTGCATGGGCCTAGTCTTTCTGTGGTATGTCTTGAATTTAAACATTATGGAGGGCATGGATGGATTGGGATTGTGCTGATTTTGCAGTGTTTTTCGATTTTTTGGTGCTCTATAACTGAACTGATGTTCCTCTGTCTTCCATTTTTTTTAGGTGCACAAGACTCAAGAGAACCACCAGTGCCTGGAAGAAGTCCTGCAGCGGTGTGTGTGTGCAGCATAACGTCACGCGACGTCACGTCTGGCCTCAGACAACTCTACAATTCGTGCAACTGCGGCCTGCTGTCTGACCTGCTCTGAAGAAGATGGCCCCGCCCCCAAAGAAAGTTCTCCGTAGCTCCTCTAGCAAGAAAGTTGCTAGTAAGGAGCAGAAGAAGCAAGTTACCAAGGAGGCTGGTGTCTTGCAGATAAGGAACACGGCGGATTGGGTTTACCAAATTTGAAAGATTATTACTATGCATATTTTGCACAGTATCTCTCGAGATTTAAATATCCAGCATTTAGAGATGTATTACTTATTAATTTATTTTTTGATTTAATCTGTAAAGAAACAAAGATACCTTCTCCACTCACAATTTTTAAATCACCCAAATTAGTCAGATATAAGACTTTGCGTTAGTTTCTCAAAAGGCGAGATGTTATGCTGAAAAGGTACTCACTTTCTCTCCTGACCTTAATAACTCCATTAAGAGAGGCTGTCTTTGGAATGGGGACCAGATTAGAACCTGATATTACACATACTTGGGCGAGATATGGGTTCATTAACTTACCTAAGTTTATTAAAAATGGAGCTTGGTTGACTCTTGACGAGATGTCTTTGTTAATACGTGGAAATTTTCTCTTCATGGGCTCATACGCAGTACTTTATAGGTTAATGGGTTATATAGACATAACACAGATAAGCCAAATCTCTAATTTAACGAATGATCTTTTTTGGTCCCCAGTATTCAAGACGGCGGGAGTATGGAGGAAAAGTTTGGCGCAAAGTAGGGAGGAGGATTTAAGTGCCAAAGCGATTAAAAAATGGCAAAAGCATGAAAGCTTCAACTTAAAGGAAATAAACTGGAAAACCCTAAATAAATTCAACTTTACGGTTCTTAGAGGTGCCAATTGGAGATGTATGCTTTTCTTTAGCAAATGGCTGTTGTATTGTGTGCCTGCAGTCATGTCAAAAATGTATAGTAATACGTTGTCTACTTGCTTTAGATGCACCCAATCAGATTTGGGTAATTGGTCGCATATCATTGCCTTTTGCCCCAAAATTAAGGTTTTTTGGAAAAAAGATGTTTTTTATATTGCCTCAATATTTACATTTTACGATTGTTAGTTATAATAATTTGATTATACTTGGGGTTGATCCAGAGCTTAATTTGGAAGATTCTTTAGTGAAGCTTTTGTATATCATTGTTGCAATTGCCAGATTTCTGATTCTTAAATATTGGAAAACAGAAATAATTCCAACAGTAGATGAGTGTTTTCAAAAAATCAAGAGAGTCAGGAGCAGTGAATATTTGTATGCAAAAAGGATGGGAGCATTGCGTAAATTTACCAAAATCTGGAAAGATTATTTTGATTGAGAAAAATGTTCAGTGCTGGATATTTGGAATATCATGTGTATGCTTAAAAATAAATTCTTTGTACGTTCTGTACTTATTTTGGGCGATCTCAATGTATCCTTGTTTATTATGTTCAGATTTAGCTGTGGGATTGTGAATTTTTTTTGTGTGGATATTTTGTAATCATTATGCTATTGAATCTTTGCCAAGAACTCAATAAAAATGTTTAAAAAAAAATACATGCATTATTTAGAACTCCAGGGAGCCAATTCCACCTACGTATATCATCATGTATATCATAGGCTTTTTTAGGTTTTCTGAATGACACCTTTCTACCATTTTTTCTAAGGTGCACTTTCAAAACTTGAGAGTCTACCTACGGATAACCAATAGAGGAGGAAGAAGAGAACAACGCCCTACCCCTCTCGCTACTTTGGCTCGAATCCAGACCTACATCCTGTTCATTCCTCTCTCCAAATATTGGGAAGACATCAATCCCTCTACATTGCAAACTTTCACAGTTTTGTAATGTCATATTTACAGTAATTTCAGAGTAAAAAGTTACCCTTGATTTGTTCCTTACCCTGTGTGCTGTAAGGAAACCAAGTGAATATCTGAGCTTAGAATTAAATTCAAAAGCCTAATATCTGTAAAACAAGCAAGTAGAGAGGACTGGTTCAAAATCAATTCAGAGTCAAAAAGGGGGATACAATCTAATGTAAAAACATAAACATTACACCGCAGGAGTTTTTTATCTTCTGGATTAAGCAGAGGCGGGGGGTCCTCCTTCCTGTTTAGGATCACAAATGGAGTAGCTGCTGGATTCAGAGAAGACGATATAGGCCATGTCTGACCCGCAGAAGTTGCTATCCTTATCTCCTCTGCATTCCTCTTGCTCAACAGGCTTGCATTTGCATTTATTGTGCCCACCACCGGGAAAGCTACTTGGGGGGATTTGTAACAACCCATTCTGATCTTTGTGAGATGTTCATCCCCTCTTTGAAATGCAGTTTTCTGTGATCCTTTATTTTAATTCGCTGAATAGGACCTTTCATCTCTCTCCATTTTCTTTTCTCGCCTTTGGGTTTAGGTTGAGAGAGGCTGGGAACTTCCACAATAAGATCTTGCCTTAAAGATGGGGAAAGGTTTCTGTTCTGTGTGCAGAATTTTCTTAGCAGGCCCCCTAGCTTCAGGGTTAGCCACATTGGTATCCAAGGCATGTCTTGTAGAGCTAGTGGGGTTTTCAACACTGAAGGGTTCAATAGAGGCATTACATTGCAGCTTTTCTATTTGCGAGCCATGGTCGACTTGCATACAAGCTTTTTTATGGTCACCCTTTGCAATTGTCAATGGGATCTCCTCAAACGGAGCAATATGATTAGAGTCCATTTGACCACTTTGTACTACCTCTCCATTCATTGTCTTTCTTGCCATTGATTAATACTTTTAATATTGTTGTCACTGTGTCATGGATGGAGTCCGACCACCCCACAAATTTTTCTAGCAAGGCTAAAATGGATTACAAGAGTCTCTCTAACCAGAAGAGTGACGTAGAGATCTTAGCCTCCTTGTCCAGAAGGTGACACTGCTGGTTGTCAGTTAACTCCAAGGATGGCATTACTGATAATTGAGATAATAGGGAGGAGTGGTTTGAAGGTGCCATACTTAAAGTTGCAACAGTACGTACTGACATAGGTGGTGAGTCTGGGGGCTGTACTTGTGATCCTTTTCTTGTTGCATATATTTCTTGCATAGCTCTAGATCTATGCTTGGAGTGTAAAGTCTTCCTTCAGCATGCCTGATACTTGCTTTTAATGGGAAGACTCATGGGGTACAGTAGATAACTTACCCTGTGTACAGGGATCTGTTAATGGCAAATTGGAGACCAGGAACATAGAAGAAACATGCTTATGTGAATGAACAGAATTCTCATGTGGGGCTGACCCCATAGACATTAACTTAACCTCCTCCTCAGGCGCTGCTTTTGTAACGACCGCAGCTAAGCTTTATTCAGGAACTTTCAGGCGGAATAATCATGTTTTGCCTGAGAATGTTTTTTTTGGCTTCAGTACTCCTGTCCATCTCTGGTAGTTTTCTTTTTATCCCACAAAGGAAACACCATGGAATTATTAAAAGGGTGATTATCAGGCACAGGGGTGTGAATATTTATAAAACCTCCAAATAATGAGACAAACGTTACATTATATCCTAATGAGTTATTGACGTGGTAAACATTACTTACATTATAGAGGGGGAGCATACAATGATCATGAAACTTGTCTCTATAATGCTACTATCTAGAAGACTGATTTCACAAAGTGATCTTTTCTGAACAGTATATTAAATCATGCTGCGGAAAGCAACCGAAACGCACTGTATTATGGGAAAACCATGTGGTTTCAAACAGGGAGAGGTTAAAGCTCAGAATATACCATCAGAAGTGGCAGTTCATTGATTATTGTCTCATACAAACTGTTCTCAGATGCATCCCTCTTCTTTCTTTTCATTCTAAAATTAAAGTATGAAAGAGGCCATTGCCAAATAATTGTGGAGACATATCAGTATGCACTATATGTATCATAAAAAGTGGGCCTTTCACTTAATGTAGTAGTATATTTATGTATAACCAGTAATCGTACAAGACACACAAGAGAGTGAAAAGCACACATAGCACAACAAGGTTTTTCAGGGACTCATGACCTAAAGTTTTGGTGAAGTAACCTTTTCTCTAGCTGTACTCTCTATTGCTACTTCGAGCTGTTCAACCCTCCAAAAATAACTATTGAGTAACGGTTTTCCTTAAATAAAACTGAATTATAAATGGTGCTGCTTTGGTTATATGATTAATGAAAATATCAAACGTGTCTTGGGAGGAATACCAGTCCCCATGGTAACTCAATCTCAGGTCCTTAAGTGAACCTTTCGATGGAGCAAAAGTATCATCAGAAAAAGGAAAAACAAATACAAAGTATTTCACATAAAATATAATTAAAAGTGTTTTTATCCAATTCAAGAGGCCCTGCGATGAATGTTTTCTATGCTTCTACTTGGGAATGGTATACAGAATATTCGATTAGGTTTAAAACAGTGTAAATAGGACGCAGCTGCACCAATTTTCGATTCACATTGCTAAAGTATTGGGCGCATTTTTTATGGTTTGTAGAAGTGAATCAAAAACAAATAATTAGTGTTAAACAAGCATCCGCATAGCCAATAGTGCGGGCGTCGGCTATTACCCTTTTAGCTTTGTCAAAGCTTGTTTTCTTTTGTCATGTTAAATTTGCAAGTGCTGCTTGCTCCACAGCAAAATAAGAATGCTAACTTTGGCTAAAATCAAAAAGATTTTTGGTCACATAAACACACACATAAATGTTGTAGTTTTTGCACCAGACTACTTACTGTGCAGATGTAAACATTGTGAAAGAGCTGAATGCTGTCACTCAAAGGGAAGCTAGGCAATGGCTGAAGTGGGCTGACTTATTGCCCCATGCTCGAAGATGGATTTAGAAGAAGAAAATGCAAATGTCACAGTAAAAGACCAATAAATTAAGTGGGCTGGGTGAAAGCCCCTCTAGGAAAATTATATCTATATAATTGCAATAATATACCAGTATTGGCGAAGTACATATGTCTGGCATTGGCCGCCAGCCCTTTCTTGTTTTGTTTTATCATGGTTTTTGCAAAACATAATTTTTCAGGAAGGTGCTGTACCCTCATCAATCTAAAGAACACAATGAAAACTCCAATAAGTAACTATGTTATACACATAATTTTAATCAAATTGAAACCTCTCAGCTAACACAGACTTAAAAAGTCCAATAGGTCTGGCAATGGTTGCCAGCCTCTTGCCTTTGGGAAAGAAGGAGAGAAAGAAAAAAAGATGAATGAAAGAAAGAAAGAAGGAAATAAAGAAAGAAAGAAACAAACAAATAATGAAAGAAAGGCAAGAAAAAAGAGAAAGGAAGGAAGAAATGAAAGAAGGAAAGAAAGAAGGAAAAGAAAGGAAGAAGGAAAGGAAGATAAAAGAAAAATTTAATATAGAAAGAGGAAAAAATGAAAGTAGAAAAGAAAGAAGCAAAGAAGGAAGGAAGGAAACAAAGAAAGATGAAAGGATGAAAGGCAGAAAGAAAGAGGAAGACATGCCCCATGCTTTATTCTGTAGTAGCTGGAGGGTAATTGTGAATGACACAACAACAGACAGACTAATGCATAAAGAGAGGTGGATGGAAAAAATTGAATGGTCGTAGCTAAGGTCAGACCATATCTATCTCCCCTTGTACAGAGAGGGGTCACTCGACAAGCGTTTAACCATCTGGTTTTCAAAAATGCAGTCCGCCTTTCACATTTATTAGCATTTCGTTTTTGTTGACGCGTTTCAAGTACTTACTCCTCTTCCTCATGGGCTGAAACAAAGCACATCTGTGGGGGGCAAAGGGTACTTTGAAATATATATATATATATATATATATATATATATATATATATATATATATATATATATATATATTCAATGAAAAAACCATTGGTTTTAGGCCATATATAGTTAGGGATTTGCATTTACAAAACCTTATTTTACTCGCATAAAACCATTGAAATTCCATATATAGTTATAAGCGCTAACTATATATCGCGCACCCGCAATCCACTGCTGATGATGTCACATATTACATCATTCATGACATGGTTAGTGACATCACTGATGACATCTCAAATGACATCACTGATGACATCACTGATGACATCATCCAGTGACTGTATGTTTCTGTAAAGTTAAAATATCTCTTACATATTGAAGAATGAGTGGATATATAAGTGTCTGGATGAAGGATTTAGTAGGTGCATGACTGACTATATGAGTGAGTGATTAAATGTGTCTCACTGAGTGCATGGGTTAATGACTAAACTGTCTCAATTTGTGCATCATTATGTCTGTTGTTCTGTAAACTGTTCCATGTGTTGATAAGTAGCTATATGAGTAACTATATGGGTTATTGATTGGTTGCCCAAGTATTTGTATGGGATACTGAGTGAGTGTGTGTGGGTAGCTGGGAGGAGTGTGACTCTGTGCATAGATGTGTGAGCAGTTGATTCACTAGATGTATGGTTTCAAAAGTGCATGTGGAAACAGCTGTATGGGCGGTTGACTGTGTGCATGAGTGTATTGGTGAGTGAATGGATATCTCAGTGCTACATGTCAAAGTAAGTACATATGTAAAACACAGTACATGTGAGAGTTGACATATATAAATAACTGTGCATAAGAGCCAGTGAATGTGTGATTGGCTGTATGGATCATTGTGAACTTGTATCAGGGATTGTATAAGAGAGTAAATATGTGTTAGTATATGTTTGAATAAGTAAAGTTTGTATAACTGTATATTTGAGGAAATGGAGGTGTGATTGATTCTTTGCATGACTGACTAGGTGTGTGAGTAACTCCATGGATGAGTGACAGTCTGTGAGTGTCTGTTTACACTGATTGTATCTAAGGTTATATTAGAGTCTGAAGAGGTTCATCGTATTATCACATGAATGATATCATCAGTGATGTTATCAGTCATGTCAAATGAGATGTTTTCAGTGATGTCATCAGTGATGTCATTTGAGATGTCATCAGTGATGTCATCAGTGATGTCACTAACCATGTCATGAATGATGTAATATGTGACATCATCAGCAGTGGATTGCGGGTGCGCGATATATAGTTAGCGCTTATAACTATATATGGAATTTCAATGGTTTTATGCGAGTAAAATAAGGTTTTGTAAATGCAAATCCCTAACTATATATGGCCTAAAACCAATGGTTTTTTCATTGAATTTTCAAGGTTTTGTAAATGCAAATTCCTAACTATATATCCACTATAACCTATGGTTTTTTCTGTGAATTTCATTGGTTTTTTAATAGCAAATATGAAAAGCTTAAAAATGTCAAGTACGTGATAAATAAAAACATTTTCGTATTTATGCACGCTGATGTGCTTTGAACGCTGCACCCCCCCCCCCTCCCCTCTTTTGTCTTAGTAGTACTCTCTCTTTGCAGATACTGAAGGGTAGTTAATGCAGGCCTTTACCCCCGTTGTAATCCGTTGTGGCTGCTTGTCTCTCCATTTGATTGATTGTTGTCCAAGCATTTACTGTTTTAGAATTGGTTCTCTTTGGATCATTCTCTATTTACAAACAAGCACAAAGTCGCAATACTCTGTTTAGTCTTTGCAGATAGTGAAAAATCGTGTAAAAAAAATAAAAGTAATCGAGCAAAATCAGTAGGCCACTAATTGGATCTCTTTTTGACCTCGCTAAAATAGAAATATTAGGAACAACCCTTCATGAGAAATACGAAAATAGTGAGATGAACTGAGCTCCACACCATGAGGGCTGCAAGACAGCTCGGCTCCATCACCCATCCCGCACAAAATAACGACAAACCGTATGCAAATATTAAAAATATAGACAACACACCAGCAAAGAAACAGGGTAAAACATTTTATTAAAAAACTATTTACATAACGTTGGTTTATAAGATGATGTCAGTAGTGGACCGATGTGTGAATAGATCGAAAGCAGCACAAGGCTCCAAGATCCGGATGGCAAGCTCCTGGATGTTGGGTGCCATAGTTTAGAGTTCTGAATTTGAGCCTTTTTGAATGTCTGTGCTTTGTTGAATCAAATTTGCGGCTTGACACAAAGCTGACTCAAGCGTTGCTACTGATGCTATGCAGACCAAAACTGGTTTTCAGTTTGTACATTTTTCTAGATTTTTAATCCAAGTTTGGTTGACTTTGTAGAACGATGGCTTCAAATTTTCAACATACGGTGTGGTGGCGCTGACTGGGAGGGGGCGTTTCGCTCCTGCCCCCTCCCCAAGTAAGATTTTCATACGTGAAAGTACGTTAATGGTTTTGGTCCCTGAGATGCTTCGATGTCACTGCCATTCTCAAATAGCATAAGTTCTGGATGTTGGGTGCCATAGTTAAGAGTTCTGAGCAGCGCTTGTAACACTGTCTGAAGCTTATTTCCACCTACTGCAGCTTCACTATTCTCAAAGTAAGTGAATGTCGTTTGTGGACCTGACTGCATTAGAAAACAATGTGATATGTTACCTTCCTAAACAGCTTGACGGAGGCCCCTGAGGGGCGGTGTGATGGCCATGGACTCGGAGAAGACGCTTGGCTCCGACACCCTCCCCAAGTCTTATAGCACTGGTGTAGCCTGAGATTGCCCCCGACATAGGCGGCCGGCTCCCGGGATCCGGCGGAACTTTTTGCCTTTTGATGACTCTTCAATTCTGAACCTTGTCCCATCCAGCTGAGTTGCGCCCACTCTTGCGGCTACAGCGTCTTGCCCACCATCCAGCTGAATTGCGCCCACTCTTGCGGTGCAGCGATAGGCGACTGCCACAGGACTCTCAAAATGGCGGCCGGCTCTTCGGTTTTGGGCCTGGTCAACTAAAATGGCCCTGGGACACCTTTGAACTCGGACGCTTCCCTGATAGGGCTTGGGTCCCATTCTCGAAAAGCGTCCCCTCAGCCGTGAAGATTCTACAAAAGTCTTGGGGGCCTCCGACTCCCGCAGGCTTCAGGTGGGGAGCGGCTGCCATGATTGCTCGTGGAATGGCCACGACGGAGCTACGAGATGGTAGTGGTCTCATGCTGACGCCAGCTTTAGTCTGAAACATCCAGAAACACTGTAGACTACCAATTCGATCAGTTCCGGTAGCGCCCCAACATGACCCGGAAGAGAAGAACTTGCCCTCCCCTCTTTGACTGATGGTTCTTGTTGCCTGTCCCCTCTGTTGTCATTTAACAGAACTTTTTGGACTGCTGAAAGGAGTTGTGTTCCGAACGCTGGTTGGTGGAGACATTTTGACTATATTCTTGACCTACGTTGTCGCGTAATGCGTTATATGACACGCCGCGTTACCGCACCCGGAAGTGATCCGCGGCGCGGCGCGCAGCGCGCAACGTAAGCATAACAGGACATGTGACTTGTTAATAAAACTTTTCATTGGTTCATTTTACTTTTGTTAATTTAATGATGAAAAGCTTGGTCATATGACCTAAAAATTACGCTTTTTATTGTTTTCGAACAATATTTTTTTTTCAAACATATGTTATAATATTCCAGGCTAATGTACTTTCCCGGAAAATTTACAACTGTCTTGTAAGTAAAATATATTCCTTTTTCGAGAAAAAGGGCGTTTCTTCCTTCCATAACGGAGCCGTTGAGTAAAAGAGATTCGGCCTGCTATCTTAGTCGCCGATACGCCTGATTATCAGATTCTTATCGATCACTTTATATTGCAGACATGAAAAACACAACTGCCCTTAAGCATTTATCTTTACTGCGTTCCTACATATTATACCTTTTATCCGTCATGTAATTGGACTGCTTTATTTCACTTGCCTTTACTGATTCGAAAACAGTGACTAAAAGTAAAAACTTTACCAATGTAAATACTACTACAGTGTTTTGTTTTAAAAACCTTTATTGTGAAAATGTCAGTATACAAATACGGGCCTATAACCACGTGGGCCGGCCACGGAGCAAACTGAAATCGTATATGATGAGGAGACATTTACACTGTAGAAGAACGTAACGAGCGGGCCATTAGGTTGCAAGAACAAAGGTGTCTAACAGTTGCGGAATCGGTGGACGTACATTTTGTAATTAAAATACGATACAGCCACTTACAATAACATTTTCTAGATATACATTTGCGGGCAAGGAGTTACGAGTCCCATTTATACCGGCGCCATTTTGGGCGAGGCCGGGCAGGTCCAAGATATAGTCAAAATGTCTCCACCAACCATCGGCCAGACCAGAACCCCTTTCGGCCCTTTATGCTACAAGATGGTGTCTTCCATTCAGAAAATAGTGTTGGCAGCATTTTGAAAGGAAACAGAAACAGCCATTGTCCTAGTGAGTTTCACATTGTTACATTTAGGAAGAATGTTGAAGAGTAGTATGTGGAAAATCTGAAGCCATTTTTCTACAAACTCTCAATCAGACTTGGATGGAAAAAAAAAACCTGAAGAATGTACAAAATGAAAACCAATTTTTGTCTGTATAGCATCAACAGTAACGCTTGAGTCAGCTTTGTGTCAAGCCGCCATTTTCATTCAATCAATAGCGTCCCGCTGCACACATTCAGGGACCTGGTCGTGTCTTCAGATGAAACGGATTGTAGGAAAAGAAGCAGAAAGGAAAAGGAAAAAAGTTCCGCCGCACCTCGGGAGCCGGCCGCCTATGTCATGTGCCACCTTTGGCCACACCAGGGCAATAGTGAAGCTGCAGCAGGTGCAAATAAGCTTCAGACAGTCTTACAAGCACTGCTCAGAAATCTCAACTGAGGCACTCAACATCCAGGACTTGCCATTCGGATCTTGGCGCCTTGTCCTGGTTCCGACCTATTCACACATCAGTCCACTACTGACATCACCTCATAAGCCAACGGGGCACCCCACGCCGACTTTCGGCGCAGCATTGTAGGATGGCCACACCAGTGCGGCCACTTGCTGGACACCACCTCGGTGCCATCCGGATCTCGGCGCGTTCGAGTCACTGTGCCGGAAGAGTGACCGGAACTCAGCTGAACACGCCATCTTTCGGCGCAGCATTGTAGGATGGCCACACCAGTACGGCAATTTGCTGGACACCACCTCGGACCATCCGGATCTCGGCGCGTTCGAGTCACTGTGCCGGAAGAGTGACCGCAACTCAGCTGGACACGCCGTCTTTCGGCGCAGCATTGTAGGATGGCCAAACCAGTGCGGCAATTTGCTGGACACCACCTCGGTGCCATCCGGATCTCGGCACGTTCGAGTCACTGTACCGCAACAGTGACCGCAACTCAGCTGGACACGCCGTCTTTCGGCGCAGCATTGTAGGATGGCCACACCAGTGCGGCAATTTGCTGGACACCACCTCGGTGCCATCCGGATCTCGGCGCGTTCGAGTCACTGTACCGCAACAGTGACCGCAACTCAGCTGGACACGCCGTCTTTCGGCGCAGCATTGTAGGATGGCCACACCAGTGCGGCAATTTGCTGGACACCACCTCGGTGCCATCCGAATCTCGGCGCGTTGTGCTGCCTTCGGCCTATTCGCACATCGGTCCGCTACTGACGCCGCCTCACGTGCCAACGGATTTTCTACGCTTTTTGTAGCCCTATGCCGCATAACAGGTCATGTGACTTGTTTATAAAACTTTTCATTGGTTCATTTTACTTTTGGTTTCCTAAAGATGGAAGGCTTGGTCATATGACCTAAAAATAACACTTTTCATTGGTTTAGAACATTTTTTTTCCCAAACGATGAAAGCCCCACCTTGTTTCTGGATCATTCAGACTGAAGCTGGCGTCAGCATGAGAGCACCACCATCTCGTGGCTCCGTCATGGTCATTCCGCGAGCAATCATGGCAGCCGCTCCCCACCGGAAGCCTGCGGGAGTCGGGGGCCCCCAAGACTTTTGTAGAATCTTCACGGCTGAGGGGACGCTTTTCGAGAATGGAGCCCAAGCCCTAGCAGGCAAGCGTCCGAGTTCCAAGGTGTCCCAGGGCCATTTCAGTGGACCAGGCCCAAAACCGAGGAGCCGTCCGCCATTTTAAGAGCCATGTTGCAGCCGCCTATCGCTGCACTGCAAGAGTGGGAGCAACTCAACAACATGGTGAGCGAGACGCTGTAGCCGCAAGAGCGGGCGCAACTCAGCTAGATGGCCGCCACCTGGGGAGGCCCGTTCACGCCGCCTCCCCCACCCCCGGGCCGCCGCACGCCAATTTTCGGAGCAGCATTGTAGGATACCAAAACCAGTGCGGCAGTTTACTGGACATCACCTGGGTGCCTGTCGTACATGTTGTGTCAGCCATGTGACACTGGACACAGTCCCATCAACATCTCAACGCGTTCTGCTGCCTTGGGACTATTCGCACAACAGACCGCTACTGACGAGGCCTCCCCCCGCACCACCCGGGACGCCCCACGCTGTTTTTCTGTGCTGCATTGTAGGATCCCAAAACCAGTGCGGCACCCAGGCGACATCACCTGGGTGCCGTCCAGAACTCTGCACGTTGTGCTGCCTTGGGACTATTCGCACAAAAGACAGCTTCTAACCATTGTTGCTTTTTGTGTTGAAAAATGTTTAAATGTTTTTAGTTTTTGTTCCGTTCGTTATAGTTAATAGTTAATAAAGTTTTATAATCTTACTTTGTTGGAGTGTTATCTATTTTTTAAAAAACGGGTGAATGGGGCCTTGAATCGGGTTATTGTCATGTGTGGGCTTTGGAAGTGTGCTGCTGCAGGATCGGACATTTCAAACTCAAATGCACGTTCTTTTTCTTACCTTTCCGAAGCATGGAGCGCAATAGCAGGCAGAGAAAGGGTGATGCACGTGTTGAACACTACCTGACCTGGCAAGTTGCTGGCAGTGCCTCCCCGTCCGCTCCTAAAAGAGGGCACACACACACCGCCGCCCCGAGTACTTCACAAATCTTTAAAAGACCATGCGCTTGTTCATGAGGCTTAAATGGTTTATCACCTCTTCTAGAACCCCTGCATCGACCCTCTGACGTTTCCTGGAAAAATTACCATGTAACACAATACCAAGCCCTGTCAGCTGAAACCCCCAAGGAATCGTGGGGCATATTATCAAGGGGGTTTATCTCCGCTTTTTTGGCTTTAAAAGCCATGAAAGCGGAGATAAAATTATCTCCCTATTACCAAGCTGTCGCTAACACCAGTTAGTGACAGC
Organism: Lissotriton vulgaris; assembly: GCF_964263255.1. Classification (NCBI taxonomy): domain Eukaryota; kingdom Metazoa; phylum Chordata; class Amphibia; order Caudata; family Salamandridae; genus Lissotriton; species Lissotriton vulgaris. Next base: position 1,188,682,390 of record NC_141689.1, on the reverse strand, counting down.
TAAAAGGAGATAGCGACCATCTTGGGCCCCGCTTTGCATGTCAGTGATACTTATCACTAATGACATGCAAAGTGGCGTACCAAGATGTTAGCGACTGGAAACAGTCCCTAACATCGCTATCTTCTATTACCAACTTTTGGAGATATTCGCGCTAAGCGCGAATATCTCCAAAATCTAACACCTGCCCTGAGCAGTTCTTAGCCATGTTATCCAATGGGAGGTGGATAACATGGCTAAGAGCATTTGCTCGATAATACATGAATATCGCTGACTTTTCTGCGATAATAGCAAGGTTTACCTGCGATAAAAATCGCCGATGTGCGGCGATAATTTTTGTCTCTAAACAAGTTAGAGACAAAAATTATCGCTAGTTGTTGGTAATATGCCCCCGGGTTTTTGCTTGCAGAAATCGGGAGGCGGGAGACTAGCACTAAAATCAGTAGTCACACGCCTGAATCGGGAGGGTTGGCATGTCTGAATTCTCTACAGCTGGGGCCATAAACTACATCCGCAGGGGTAGGTGATAGCCTGGGACCAGCCTGGCATCTAAAATGGATGCCGTGCACGACAAAATTGTGGCATTGGAAAAAAGGCAAGATGGCGCAGCCGCTGGAAGAGATGTATCAACATATATGAGCCTCCTCAGCCACCCTCAGGAAACATAGGGGATTAGGATACGTCTCCCGCACCCCCTTATACCTAGTAATTTAATTAACGAAGCACAAAATGGCGAATTCCCGTTTCGCTACCAGTTTGCGGCCCAGTTCGCGGCCCGTGAAGCGCTTCTACCGTGAAAAATCATTTTTTTTTTCTATTCCCCACGGGACCCTTTAATAACCCCAACAACATTCCTAGGGGGTCAAGAGGGGGATACCTTGCCCCCTTTCATTAAATTCCCCCTTCGTTTTTCACCTCTTCTTCTCTCTCGATCCTACCGAGAGACAAGATGGCGGCCGCTCCGGACTGTCACGCAGCAAAATAAAAAAAAGCTCACGCACAGCCGCTGGAAGAGATGTATCAACATATATCAGCCTCCTCAGCCACCCTCAGGAAACATAGGGGATTAGGATACGTCTCCCGCACCCCCTTATACCTAGTAATTTAATTAACGAAGCACAAAATGGCGAATTCCCGTTTCGCTACCAGTTTGCGGCCCAGTTCGCGGCCCGTGAAGCGCTTCTACCGTGAAAAATCATTTTTTTTTCCTTTTCCCCACGCGACCCTTTAATAACCCCAACAACATTCCTAGGGGGTCAAGAGGGGGATACCTTGCCCCCTTTCATTAAATTCCCCTTTCGTTTTTCACCTCTTCTTCTCTCTCGATCCTACCGAGAGACAAGATGGCGGCCGCTCCGGACTGTTTAGAATGTTGACAGACACCGGAGAGCCAATCAGCTTTCTGCGCGCAAAGTTCCGATAAGCGAAAAGTAAGCGGACCGGATCGCTGCCCGGAGCGCTGTTACAGATATATATCTTGATTTAAACGTTAATTTCTCAAAATCCACTGAAGCACATATATTGAGACCTAACAAAGGCACATCGGGCTACCAGTCCCTACAATTTTGCCAAGTTTCGTGCAAATTCATTCAGCCGTTCGAGCTAAAAGTGAGGCCAAAGGCCCTATGGAAAAATGAATGGGAAAAACGCGTTTTGGGACCCCCCTTTTTTCTCGGCCCCCCTTGACGAAACCCCACCAAATTTTCAGGGGCTGCTCAGAAACAAAATGTGCCATTTTCCTGAAAATTTCAGCCGATTCCGTCCACAAACGCCAAAGTTATTAGACATAGAATTTTCAAAAATCCCATAGGGAATTAATCCTAACTATATATACCTACTGGCGATAGCCAGTAGGTAATATATATATATATATATATATATATATATATATATATATATATATATATATATATATATATATATACCTGCTCCCTGCGGACTAATGAAGGTTGGATTGTTATTTAAAAGGAGCGGGGCCCGCCAGCATTGCTCATTCCAGTATATGGCACGGAGTTTCCAGCCGGGAGACTGTGTGTGAACTCTGCGAGGCAAGGGAAGGTGAAATGCGTCGCATTTCATGTACGGACTTCAGGCTTCAAGCGCTTTTCAACAATAATATTAATACAGCTTCAAGATTTATGGCCCACTGGGGCTTGAAATATGTGAAAGACTTTCGAAATTGCACTGATCCCACGGTGGAGAAACAGCGCTTAACTACAGGTACCAGCATGCTCTGTGTTTTCTACTCACCTGAGACGCCCACTTGGAACATTTAAACACAGAGCATGCAGCGAATGGTGCCATGACAAGCATCACAGTGCAGTTCGTGGGTTCATCCTATTAGGAAGGGGCTACTTAAAGCCTCGAAACGCGTCAGGACTTTTCATTTCTACTCGGCTGTCCTAAGAAAATAAAAGTGCAAGTTTTTACCTGAAGGTCTGGTCAGGCGTACTTCTTTTCTTTGAATGGGAGTTCCGGTTGGATTTATAAGGAGGTTGTCCGCCCCCTGCGCCCTGACCACCCTGAAAGAGGTACCTGCTCCCTGCGGACGAATGAAGGTTGGATATATATATATATATATAATTTTTTTTTGATGAAACCAAAAAGTCTTGGCTAACACCAGATCTAAAAATGAGATATGCAGAAATGTTCTTTAATTAATGTATTTCGGTGCGTCGTATATACTTCACATGCTTTTTGGTATGGATATTTTCAAAAATGTGATGTAGGCTATGCTCTAATTCCCATGTATTTACCCCTCCCTCCCCGCCACCGGACAATGTAAACAGAAAACTCAAGCAGCATATAATTACCACAGCAGCCATTTTCCTACTCAAAGCCATTACCGTGCCAGTATTACAAATTATTAATGTTTCAGCAGAATGTATGCAGTCCAAGCCCTTTGGTTCAAATATTCCGAATATATTTTACAGAATAATTCTTTCGTTTCCTTACCCAGCAATTTTATTAAGCACTGGCTTCCTACTGAGATCTGGGATTATGAGGAGGAGAAATATGCAAATTAGCCTGTGATGCCCGGTCACGGATTGTTAAGTATTAGTCGGCATTGATTACTCTATAAACCCAAGCGGCATTAAACTCTCCATTCTGCAATTTAATGAATTTCTAATCCAGTTATGCACACCGTAGTCTGTTTCTATGATATGCAACAGGAGTGCTTTCTGCATATTACCTGGATAAACAAATACATAACCTTTCATTATTAGCCATCTTTTTTTGGCAATTTCAAGGCGCCCTGCTGGTCGCACTGGCTATGAAAACATGCCTCGTTGAAAAACAGCCGATGAGAAAGATGGCAAACAACTACTGTAATGCATTTTAGGGACTCTTGAATGGCAGTCAATTACAGCACCCCACATGGGTAATTTCATTAGCCATTCATTAACCGGCTAATTACTGTTATTGTAGAAAGTAGAAGTGAATGTTTCATCGCTTTGGCCATTGTATCAGTTATTAGTCGCTGGAATTCCAGTGAGCTGAATGTAAAGCAGGAACAGATGGAATTTACAACGGTGTTAGGGGACAGTCTTAAGTCTGTGGAATTCATTTAAAAAAGAAACCACATCTGTTTCCCTAGCCCAGGTCTGTGTATATTTTAAGTATTAGGAAAATGCACCACTTCAGTATTAGCAACATTTACATATTTTTTAAATTTACTTAAAAAATCCTTCTTTCGCTCCCTGTTTCCCCATCCTCCCTGAGAAAATTGAGCTTCTTTCTTTCATACCTGCTAACTGACTTGGAAACGCTTTGCACCAACAGCTGTGGGTCCCCTGCTGGGAGGTTGTGCTGCCGCCAAAGCTCCTGGGCCCCCCACCGCCCGTGAAGCACATCGAGGGCGACGACTGTGGAGGGACTGCATTTCCCAGCGTGCCGAGCGGCGCGCCTGCCATTGACGTCACCGCAAGTGCCAGGAAGCGCATAAGTGCCGGCAAGGGCACCTGCAGCAAGGGAGCTTCTTTCTTTCATACCTGCTAACTGACCTGTACCGTGGGGTCTGGTCGGAGAGGTTTCTTTCAGGTTCCAAACCGGTGCCTGGAGGACAGGGCGGTGTGCCAAAGCGCCATCACGCCCCTTCGAGACCCATGGTGCACCGAGTGTTAGCACCTTTTAATAAAGTCGGTTCCTCTCCTAAATGTGAGGGATTCTTTCTAGTGTTTAGATTATTTTTAGCACTAGCAACCCCTGGTTAGGGTGGGCCTTAGTGCGCCCATGCCGCTGGGGTTCACCACCACACTACACTGGTCCTGACGAATGCCTGACGAATTGTTCAACTAAAGGCAGAAACATGTTGACCGACACCTGGGGATAATAAAGGACTTTTAATTTGGTCCTTTATCCTACACTTATTTTTATTTATGTCTAATTGCCAAAACAATTATTTGAAAAATTTGACACAATTTGAACATTTTTAAATTCACTTATCTCTCTCTTCACCAATCACTTAACCAGCTCGGCAGTAAACTGGCATCGCAGCACACACGGGTTGCATTCAGCCACTTCTGATGGGGCCGGATGATGAAGCATGTCACCAACTAGGTTGGTGAGTGGGGGCCTCCTTAAAAACCTAAAGTGGTTTTATTCACTAGTAAACGCTACAGTGAATATGGATACATGCTTGCTCTTCTTGTACTACTGATACACTCTTTTATTGTTTACTTGACTTTGCTTGAAGGGAGTAGGAGTCTCCTATATTTTCCCTTCCTCTCCTGTTGTTATATAGAAAACGAAGACTAGACAACACAATGTGGGGGGAGCAGTTATAGGTAGAGTGCCAAACTTTGTTTATTTGGGCCTCCTATTTAATAGAATGGGCAGTTGGAGACCACACGTTGATACAAGTAACTTGACATTTTAAAAAGTAGTCGAGTGAATTTTTAGATTTTCTGCCAAAATGGGAAACAAGCCTGTGAGAGAGATACTCACTTTGTATAGAACAAAGTGTGTGACATGCGCCTGCTATGGAGCCGAAATATGGGGAAGAGCAAGCACTGCCACTCTACAAATATAAGAAAACAAATTCCTGAAAACATTGGCAGTACCTAGCTCTACAGCCAACTATATTGTACATAGGGAATTGGCTGTACTATGCATAAGTGACTCTATCAGAATAGCTGGTCTTACTTTTTGGCGAAGGCTGTGGGCAAAGGACGAGACAAAATTTACGACTGATATAATAAAGGATTGCTTGGCCCTTGACAATTGGAAAAAAATCCCATGGCTTGAGGGCATTCAAACTTTATTGATGGATTGCAAGATAGATTTTAACAAAGGGAATCTGATATCTATACAAGATATTAGTAAAAATGAGCTGAAGCTGAGATATATCTCAGTTATGGACTGTGTTAGAACTGATGAAGTTAAACATAAACATAGAGCTACTTCCTACTGTCAATTTCCAGATTCTAGTTGACTAGGCTAAGATTTGGTACTGTACACTATATCATAGCATTTCGTGACAGGGAAAAAGGATTTTATAAGCTACCAAACTGCCCATGCAATGGGAAAACCCCTAAGTCCACGCTACATTTCATAATATTTTGCACTCTGTATAGTGATATTAGGAAATCAGTTTTAAAACCCTTTTTTCTTGTTAATAGATTGTATAGTTATCAAAATGCTTTTAATTATTTATGTAGTTTGGATAATATGAAGACTATGTGCACCGTTGTACGCTTTATTGTATGTGCAATCAGGAAACGAAAGGAATTAGCACATTTAGACGTATTATTATACCAAAAACTTGATGAGGACAATTAGAGGCATTACAACATACGTGTAGAAATTACATTTTATAGTGATCCTATTTATATGTGATCTTTGCACATTATGCATCCGTGTTGCAAAAGCTTTACTATACTGTATATGAATTATATTCTTGTGAAAATGAATAATGTAAAATTAGAATGCATGTAAAAATGAAACATAGATTTTCATAATTCCCTCGACCAATATATTGTATATAGAACTGTCCTTAATATGTAATGATAACAATTGCATTTAATAAGGTTTTAAGAAATGTTTTTTATAGTAAGGAGTATCAACATGAATTCATTGTATGTAACCTGCCTCCCGCTTACTTCTAAACTTATCTTGAATACCGATCATATGGCTCCTCTCTAAATATTAATTGTAAATGTCTGAATTTTCAAATGTATATATTGTACCTTGGATTAATTTAATTATGGCTTGTATAAGTATGCTTTTATGGATGTACATTTTACACCGACTAAAGCTGTTATGAATTGAATTGAGATGATTGCTTCCCATTCCGACGTTTTCTGCAGCACTTGCGTCTAGACCTTACAACTTATACTTTCTGTCTGGAAATAAATGCTGGATGTGTACAAAATTTGTGTGTGATTTCCTTAATCACTCCACCCTGCCAGGGAAACTTATGCAAGTCTACATTACTCCAATTTATGGGCATCTGTTGTTTCTAAGCCTGAGAGTTTAGTTGGAAAATAAGGCCCTTTTTATTTGATTTATTAACGAAAGTCTTTAGAATATGCAGTCCTTTTAGTAAGCCTAGGAGGTGAACTCCACTCCGTTCGCAGAGTTTGCGAAGTTTTTCGCACTTTGCGCAGCTCGCAGAGTTCTGAAAAAATCGTTTCCGCTAGTTTTCCTCGCTCGTGCTCACCAACGGTAAGTTGGCGAGTGCGAGTGAGGAAAATCCAATGCTAGACCACTTCCCAGCGAGGTTTCTCAACGGGACTGTGGCGGATGGTCGCTACCGCTTGTGTTGAGAAACTTCCGTTCATGTTGAAGAAGCTGTTGTTTGAGTAGAACTTCTACTAGAGCAGCAGGAAGAAGCAGCACCCTCTTGCACTGTGTGAGATGCCATTCGCGCAGACTTTATAGTGGGGACAAGCACCCGGCACTAACGATCAGTGCAAATGGTGCAAGGTAACAAATTTCGCCGCTCGCAGAACTCGGCGTAGTTTGCCAGGGATTTTTTGCCACTTTGCGGAGTTCCGAACTCTGCCCAGGCTTACTTTATAGCCATTGTTTTAGGCTATTAATGGCATAGAAGCTATTGTGAGGAAGAATACATTGCAGTAAAAGCAACTGTATGTTTTTCACTCTCTAAAACTGCCTACATACTCCTGATAGGCGCCACTGTTGTCCGATTCAGCCGATGGCTGTCCTGTAGTGCAGTGCCACAGTGCAGTGCCACCAAAGTAGAGAATCAAGTAGAGGCTTTATTGGTGTTGCTAAGTTGGCTGGGCGGCCTGCCAGCTATCCAGGTCAGAAGAAGAATGGCTGGAGCATTGGAGGCTTAGAAAACGCTTTGACCCCTAAAAGTCACTGACAGTCATATGTGACCATATAGTGACCGCACATGGTGCTTTTTAGAAAACCGGACTGAAAAGCTAGATGATTCGGAGCCTCCCTTTTACATGACTGCTGTTCCACTTCTTGTCCAATCTGAACGATGTCATTGGATCATAGGAATCCACTGATGCCATGGACCATGGGCTGCAGCAGTCTTCCTTCATCTATACCTTAAAGCAGGTGCTGTCATCTCTGACATCACCACAGGTCATTCAAAATGAGCACAGGTGGCGTAACTGCACACATTTTCAGCTGACACCGCAGGGACAAATGAGCTGACATGCAGCAAAAGGAAGGCAAAATAAAGCATAAAATGACCATCAAGCATTGCTTTGAGTAAAAAAAAAACTGCTCAGGCTAAACTTCTTAGAGTAATAAGGATCTGTGAACCAATAACAGGTACTGAATGGCCGTGCATAGCTGTCATATGAAATACTGGCACTTATCAAAACATCCAGAATTATCTGCTGCTGGGCCCATGTCGTCGGCATACCATGTGTTATTAAGCATCTGTCAATTGATGCATGCCTGTCCATTACATAAACTTGCAAACCTCACCAGATGTTCTTGGTAAGAGACTGAGCCAAACTCATGATGGTGTAGTTCTTGAGTACTCGTAAACATTTTCCCAGGGGCCAAAAAGCTTAGTCTGTGATGCCAGCAGTGGGGTTGAAGGTGGGGGTTAATGGGGTTTGGCATGTACGGGAATGAAGCATATACATCTAGTGGCTGAATTGCACAATGAGAAACCAGAAAAAGTGTGATTAATCCCGGCTTCTCCACTTTACCAAATTGTGTGATCCTAGGCAATTGTTTAATTTCTCTTTCCCTTCTTTATCTTCATTTTCATATATAAGAGGAGCTCGAAATACATGGCTTCAGTATGTGTACTGTACAAAACCTTTGCCTATGTTTGATTTAATAAAGTATAATGTTGTTCATGTACAGTAATATCCCAGGCCACCCAAAGAGTACTAACAACTGACTTGCATCTTATTTCACTATTGGCATTGTTGTCAGAGTGTATGGGGGGAATTAATGTTTCTAAATTCATGCTTAAAAACTTTAAGAAAAATAAACATTCTCAATGCTTTGATGTCATCAGAGGTACTAAAGTAAATTTGTTCTGCATGTTAAGGAAATACACTTTTTGAATTTTGAAGAGACTTTATCATATTTTTACACTTTTGCTGCCAGATGCCTTGAAGGTGTTCTTAAAGTTAAGCTGTGCAGGACTCAGTAGTTACTTATTTCTTTTACATCAATTAAACTCTAATACTTGCCTGTTTATTTAAAATTGTTTAAGGTTTAGTGCTAAGTCGAGAGTCAAGTAAACAGCAGATCAGTACTGCAGTGGACCAGAGAGCCGCATGTAATGGTCAGGACGGCTGCATGCAGCCCCCAGGCCGTACTTGGAGTATTAGTGGTGTAGTCTAACCCCACATATAGGCCTGCCACACACACAACTATGGAGCGGTGGCAAGAGAAACAAACTGATTGTGAGCTTAACAAACCATTACCCACTGTTTTCGAACTGTCCGTCCCATAATTCTACCACTTGCCAAAGTCATGTGTCTACAAATGATCACTCACTGTGCAACTGTGTACACCTGTACAGTGTGTATATATGAATAGTGGGTCCACAGTAGGAGCCGAGAAGCCTGTAGACCAAAAGAAGGATGGACTGGGAGCAATAAGTTGGTCCTAACTCTAATAAGAGTAAAACAGATACTTGCACATGATATGCAATGGATCCGATATGAAATAGAATTTTGTATATAAGTTGATATGATGAGATAGGAATGGTACTGTCTGTGGAGTGTTTAAATGATTGTCCCTATACCATATCAAAACAAATAAAAAAAAGGTGCATGGAAAATGTGGACCTATTCAATACACTAGCATGGGTTTGAATTTCAGTATTAAAAAGGCTAATGATTGGGGGCTGAAAGGGGGGCGTGGCTATTTTGGCAATCAGGTACGATATATAAATTATTATTTTTTTTTTTTTATAAACGAGAATAGATTTTGATAGCACAGGGGGCACAGCTGATGTAGGGAAAAACGGGGTGAATAAATGGATAGACTATTTTTTAGCTATATGAAAAAATTATCAAAATATGTAGTGGGGCGAGTTTGGGATGGGGAGTTCTGAATGGTATTCAAATACAAGACTTTCAAAACAAGGAAAAGAATGGCTTGTTAGTAGGAGGTGAAACCAGGAGAAGAGAAAATGAATGAGTGTTATAGGTTGGGATAGTGGAAAGATGATATTGCGAAAAGGTCAAAAGCGATCCCTAATTTGGAGAAAAAAAGAGCGCAGGCAGCCGATGTTCTGCTCAAAAGCCCTCAGCCGGTGTAATTAAATATCAGCACTCCTAAAATCAAGGCCCCATACTCTTAAATCTACCTCATGCCTCTTTAACCCACTACCAGACACTCCCTGCCTTTTTATCTCACTCTTGCAGGTTACTGCTTTCTCCTTTTATGACGGTTTGGCCGTCTTTCTCTTCATCAGTGCTTTAAAGGTGAAACAGTAGGTGCTGGTACTCATTAAATTAAGCTAGGTGTGTGGCTTGTGGGCGGGGTTAGAAGTGGGGCGAGACAGGATGATACTAATACATCTACTAAGTATTCATTTTGCCCTTAGATTGCCCCTGATAGTTGTCTCAAAATTCCCATATGTGCAGATTAACAGATTTATATGCTAACAAAGGGTGGTGTGAAAACCTACTAGGAACAATGGAAGGATCTTCTAAACGATGAATTCAGCCAAGCCATCAACAGTGCTGTTAACACTTTCAGGCTAATAATCAATGTGACACTGGATGAGAGAGAGACTGACATTGATACCATTTGCAGGACATACCAAACCATGTGAGAAATGTATCAACATAAACAAAATGCGTTAACTTGTTACACAAAATGAAGGCGAAACACCAAATGTTAATGTTTTCTTGTTTTGTGATATTTGCAGCTTCTTAGTGTAATACCATTCCTACGTTCTTGCATTTGGTGCAATCCTTACATATTCAAGAGTGTACACACAGAAACAAGCATCCCACACATTTATTTTCAAATACCTTCTGAGTGTCCCAGTTCTCCTGTTCTCTGATTTTGTTTCTCTCTCACACACAAACAAACACACAAGCAAGCAAACACACACAAGCAGACAAATACTCTCCACCAGTCTTCACATCTCTAAATTCTCAAACCCTCTTCACTCACTTCTTTCCCATTTGTATCTCTTTCTCTCGCTGCCCCACTCTCTTTACCCCCATTCTATTGTATCATTCTCTACATCACTCTATCTATTTCTAAACTGCTGCCTCAGTGCCTCTCTTCCTCTTTCCTTAGCCACCTCAATCTCATCTCCACCTCTATCTGTGCGTACCCCTTCCGCCTCTCTATCTTTTTCCTTGTAAACTCTCCTCTGCTCCTTCCCCCTCACTGTTCACCTTCTCTCAACCCCTTCTCCCTCCTCTCTCCTCGGCAGAAGGCCCCACAGCCTGAAAGTTTGCAGTGGCAGACATTTGGCACTGCAGGGTCATGAGCTTGTGAAGAGTTCAGCAGGGTACTGGCCTCTGATGGGAAGGTCAGTAGACCTCTTCTCACCTCACCTGGGCTCTAGGGAGGTCGCTAATGCCATCTCCACCATCTTTGTTAAATGTACCCCAATATAAGCTTTGGTAATCACCCAACCTTTCACCTATATTTCTCCTGAAATTGCAGTACATAACTGTTTTTGGTACTGGCCTTTTACCTAGTTAAGGTACTGCATAAACGTTGTGTGGTTTTCTCAAAAAACCAGCATAATTTATTATGCATGAGGATTCTTGGAATCACAGCAGGACTACCATCTTCTGCATAATAACTATGTAAATATGTATAAGGGTCATACCTTTCGTCATTCTCGACCAACATGACACAGCAAGGTAGAACACCTGAGGGTAAACACAAATGGGGCTGCCTTTAGTCGGGATTGCTACAGGTCTCTAGAGATGTGTGTAAAGTGGGAGCATCTCACAAACAGTGTAGGACTGGCCTCACACACCACCTGGTGTCATGCTTCATCATAGGCCATCCTCGCCCTCTAAAAACTCGGTTTGATAGAGGGCGGGCATACACCTGACAACAGGGATGCACTTCTAAACTCAGTGGGGGCCCATGAGTAGTGAAAGTGATCTAAAAACTATTACAGTTGTCATAAAGACTAGTTTTTAAATAATTGGCCAACTATATGGTATTAAAAGAAGTGAGCGGTGACTGGGGAACTAATGATCCTTTCACCGTGATGGTTGTGGTCAACATGTTTCTTCTGAATGTCCCAAACGGGTGCGTAGCAGATCAGGACCATGTATCAATGGGGTTCCATCTGTATATTTAAATAGAAATGTAAATAAAGGACAACCACTGTATGGGGTGTGTATTGTCGCTATCCCCACTGGTATAGTGCTCCAAAATTCATCCTAGGTAATTACCCTACTTTCTCCATGGGAGGTCGAGCTGGGAAGGCCCCTACAATGACATTTGTCTTTGTGTGTGCCTTCCGCCGTGTAGCCTAGTGTTGTCCGCTTCGCCTCCACGCCGAGCGGACACCACTAGGCTACACAGCGGAAGGCACACCCAAAGACAAATGTCATTGTAGGGGCCTTCCCCCCTCAGCCTCCCATGGAGAAAGTTGAGTGATTACCTAGGGTGAATTTTGGAGCACTATACCAGTGGGAATAGTGACGATACACACCCCATACAGTGGTTGTCCTTTATTTACATTTCTATTTAAATATAAAGATGGAGCACCATAGACACATGGACTTGATGAATGCTACATACTCATTTAGGACATTCAGCAAAAACATGTTGACCACAACCATCACGGTGAAGGGATAATTAGTTCCCCAGTCACCGCTCACTTCTTTTAATACCATACAGTTGCCCAATTAATTAAAAACTAGTCTTTATGACAACTGTAATGGTTTTTAGATCACTTTCACTACTCACGGGCCCCCACTTAGTTTAGAAGTGCATCCCTGTCATCAGGTGTATACCTGCCCTTCATCAAACCGAGTGTTTAGAGGACGAGGACGGCCTATGATGAAGCATGACAGCAGGTGGTGTGTGAGGTCAGTCCTACACTTTTTGTGAGATGCCCCCACTGTACACGCATCTCTAGAGACCTGTAGCAATCCAGACTAGGGGCAGCCCCATTTGTGTTTAGATTCCGTGTTGGAGGATGGCTAGCTCCTAGGACATTGTGCCTCTTTTTCCCATCCCGGGTTATACACCTGGACTAGTGTGTTCGAGAAACCCTGAGGGTACCTTTTTGGGTATATAAACACTATGGGCCCGATTCACAGAACTAACTTAAGATAAAATCCTAAACGTACTACCATTTTGGTATTCACAGAAGGCACTTACTTATTTTGGTATTCACAGAAGGCACTTACTCATTTCGGTATTCACAGAAGTTAGGAGTCCTAACTTTAGGACTCCTAAATGTCTTCTGTGAATACCGAAAGTCTTAAAGTTAGGATTTTTCTCAGTTTAGGAGTAGTAAAGTTAGGACTCCTAACTTTAGGACTCCTAAATGCCTTCTTTGAATACCAAAAGTCTTAAAGAAAAGGATTTTTCTCCGTTTAGGAGTAGTAAAGTTAGGACTCCTAACTTTAGGACTCCTAAAATGAGAAAAATCCTAACTTTAAGACGTTCAGTTTTCACAAAAGGCATTTAGGAGTCCTAAAGTTAGGAGTCCTAACTTTACTACTCATAAACTGAGAAAGAGCATAACTTTAAGACTTTCGGTATTCACAGATGGCATTTAGGAGTCCTAACTTATGTGAATACCGAAACGAGTAAGTGCCTACTGTGAATACCGAAATGCGTAAGGGCTTCTGTGAATACCAAAATGGAAGTAAGTTTAGAATTTTGTCTTTAGTTAGTTCTGTGAATCGGTCCCTAAATCTTTGCTGTGGAAGGCAGAGGAGAAAGACTTCCATGCTGACACGCTGTCGTGAGACGCTGAGGTTCCTTCACGCAGACCCTCCAGCTCGCAGTGGTCTGACATTCCTCGCGGGGTGTCCATCTCAAGACCAAGCAGGGGTCCCACAGTCTCTCATTTCAGGTAATGGGGTCGGCTTCATCCTTGGTGGATTCTTGGCTCTACATCTATATACATGCTTGGTACACTTAGGTACATCTAGTTAGAATTGCATCGTAGGAGTACGCATTCTTATTGTCATGTATTTATATACCTGCCTGTATTCATTGCTTGAGCACTAGGGTTGGAATCTACCATCCATTTACTCTATTTGTGTTTGTAATTATATATATCTGTTTCTGTCTTATGGTTATTTCAGCACACCTATTTTACACTAGAATGATGCTGGTTCAATAAATGCTTATTGAAAACGTCCCAACTGATTATTCTGTGTATCTCTCTGAGACAAAGTGAGCATGAGTGACTGAGTGAAAAGTAATGTACTGTTTCCACGATCCCTGATAGGACAGGGTTGTCATGCTCGATATTTGCCAGAAACTATTCTCTCCTTGGTAAGAAGAGTTTACAGTTGCACTCTGAGCAAGCTGGTATACAGGCTAACATACCCGGTGGGGCTGGCTGAAAACCGTTTGGACTCCAATCCCACAGTGCATGTTGTCTAAACACGCAGATCCTATATAGATTTATAGGAAATACGCAGCACCTTATCCTCACCCATCATGGACTCAATGTCCCAGGAGGCGGGCATGGTGGGTGGCAGACTTGCAGAGGAAAGTGAGTCAGAAAAGACAGTCAGACACCAGTGGGAAGCCAATGGGGGGAAAATGGTCCTTCTTACCTGGGCCCCCACATCGCCACACAAGTGCAAGCCCTCTCCAATCTCACTCATTCAGTCTGCACACATCACTATGCCCTGGGCAGCTATTGTCCCATACACTAACATGACCAGTCTGCATGGAGGCCCAGCAGCGGCTGTTGAGGACAAGAAAAGCATCCATCTTGGTGGGGAGGAACTTTCCCCTGTGGCAGGCCTCCAGCAGGAAGTTCAGGCCCCATTGGGCTGCTTGCCACAGCTGATACAGACAGACGCCAAAATGGCACACAGCCTGCCAAAAGAATGGCCCACAGCAAGCCCTCGGGCACCGGTCCAATGCCCACCTTATCAATCAAACCCTGATTACTGATACTCTTCTTGGAAGGGGAGAAGTGCTGTATTCAGCATGGTAAAAATAAGAAGTACTGGTACTCAGTTCCATGTGAGTATTGGCCCATTGAAAGCACTGCTCTTCATCAGTCTTTTTGATATGTGCGCTTTCCATCCCTTGCTCTCTGTAAATATCTGATACAGGAAAAAAAGTGCAATTCCCCGAAAATAAGTGCCAGTGCTCCCTATTGGCAACCGCTGGGTCAAATTAAGCACTAGATGGTACAACTTGGTTTACAAACTGCACATCCCGAACAGCCTTCTGGTATACAACAGGCATTGCTATGTATCTCTATTGTTGAGCAGAAGAGAAGGGCTCTTTGAGATTATAAGCAAGTAAAGTGCTTAAGAAGAGCAATCTTAATAAAAGATGGCTTTGTCTGCCTCTGTAATGCAGAAATTATTTTCAGAGGCCTGTAACTCTATGTACATTACACAGGGTTGGATTGGGAAGGTGGGCAGTCGGGCATTGGGTGATGGACCGGTGTCTCGGGGTCGACGGAGGGCTGTTTTTTTAGTGCCTCAGTAAACTGACCAACAGAGAGTTACTGTCTTCAGGCCCTGCCAAGCCACAGTAATGTGGCACCAGTATCAGGGGCACCACTCCCCTGTCATGCTGTAATTTGAGGCAGCAGTACAGGTGTTGCTCTGGCCTTTTTGGCATGCTCACCTCAGCCCCCTGACTCGTGTGATGTGCCTGAAGCTGCATCATCCCTCACTGGACCATCTTGTTCAGGCTATGATGGTGTATACAGGTGCCTCGTTGGGAGGCCAGGTAATTTTATGCGCTGGCGTCATTGTCACCTAAGCCCCATGAAGCAGCAGCGGTGTGCTTTTTTTTTTACGCCTTCTTTGTCAGGCCATTGTCCTGAGGCTATCGTGGGCTGGTGTGAGGGCGAGTAAGAGAAGAGGCCTCGCTCTGTGCCAGGCGTTATCACCTCGATCCCAGTGTCTTTTAGTGTTTTGGGGGATGGGGTAAATGGGGTGGGTATTGGTGTTTGCGTAGAATTGGCTTTGATGCCTCTTTTCTCAGAGGAAACAAAACTGGATGTCGCTATGGTCAGATCTACCATGTCAGTAGTATATTTGATTACCAGCGCCGGCTCAACAAAATAATTTAAAAAAATTAATTTCATTTTCTGTAATGTAACTGGTGCTGATGTAAATTGCTCCAATGCCTTTGGGAGAATTCACAATAAATAAAACTGCACAAAAAACATAATAACAAAAAATAACCAGACTGATTCTGCAAAGGCCGGAACATGAGAATTAAAGTGGACTCTATATAGAAACTATTCTGTTTAAACATGGATGTTCTGCCTTTGTTTAGTTTAACTATCAGTCACATATCAATAAGGTAGCTTTAGAGCACATTTTAAACTGTTTGTGCCTTTTGTTTATGGTTTAAAGTGCTTACGGGTCAGAGGAAAAAATACCAATTTTAGGTGATTTTCTTCACTTTCGTCACATACAGGATATTAAAATACCAGCCATGCCATTAAAAAACCATCCAGGTGGTAAACACCAGCCAGATCAGGCAATGTGGCCCTTGAACCATTTTATTTCGCCTCACCTGCTAGGCCAAAATGCAGTGCTTCTAGTTATACCAATGTTACTATCTCCATAAGATTTAAAATATTTAAATTACCAAACATTTCTCAGAAAAATGTGTCCAATAAGGCTAAACAAATCGTGATCAATGAAAGGATCGGAATCTGAGGCACTTTTTTGGGGAGTGCCCGGGCCTAATTGGGATCCCAATCCGACCCTGCCAGTACAAGAGTATGAATTGTGCACACTTGTGCTACAATAACAAGAAGGCATTCCCTTACTCTCGCAGCAGTAAAAAAATGTTTGGTACTAGACTGTGTACCGGTGCATTTGCAGTGATTTGCTCCATGCCTATCAGTTACAGCAGGTGGGAGCATTCAAGTTTTTAAATATTTCAAAAGTACAGCTTTAGAATTGCCTAATAAACCTAGATGATTTTTAAGCAAATTTTTATCAAAATTTGTTTTAAACTACTCCATTTGGCTCTCCATTTTTCCGACTTTTTTTCGGGGGAGAACCCCCCTATTACATTCTGGCAGCCGGACTCGTTAGGTTCACTTGCTCGCTAAATCAGACTCATCGGCCTCCACAGCAAATGTGCATTCTTCTGGTCAGGGCTTTAAGTGGGTTGAAAAAACTTGGGGGTCTCTCATAGGGGCGTTGCCGATATAATTAAGGTTGTGGCTTAAAAACACCTAAGCTAAAAATCGGTGCTTAGCATAGTGTGCTGCCCCAGTGGTATTTTGCTGCTTCTGTCCATTCATCCAGATATATAATCTAGCAAGTAACATTACACCTACAACAAGTCAGGACTATTGGCTTTGACAATGGTTGTAAGTTGCATACGATAAATAAGCAACAACTGCGACTTCGTTCCATACAATATTGAAAATGCTTTTTGTGAGTGAGGTTGAGGCTTAGGCTGGAGCTACTGACTTTCGAGCTGAGAAAGCAGGTTCGAGCCTCACGTTGGTTCAACATCCTGTGATTCAAAACATGTATATGTCCTTTTGTAATGTAACTAGTGCTCATGTTAGCCTAAATAAAACTGAAAAATGAGTCTTTTTTTAGTTACATCAAAAGCAGTGACGAAGGTACTATTGCAGAACTAAGAGTTTTTTTTTCTCTTCCCACCCTGAAGGTAAAAATGGAGAGCCCGGTAGGGACCCGTCTTGGTGCCTGCTTTTAACCCCTTCCCCGCGGATGACAAAGCCAGCTCGTCATGGGCGTTACCTGCGCTGCGCGGATGACGAGCTGGCTTTGTCACGTTACGCAGGATTTTTAAAAATGCCGCGCACAGCGGGAAAAGCCGCCGCGGCGAAGCGGTTAAGAACTGCTGGTGTGAGCAATGGCCAGACCCAGCCCACTTACAGCCAAGCTTATGGTTATGTAAAAAGCGAAAATAGTGTGAAATCAGTTTGCTCCATGTTGCGGCTGTTGAAAACAATATGTGCTCCCTTACGTTTCACAAATCCTGCAAATGGATGTGCAACTTTTTTTTTTATTTCCTCTAATACTTCTATGTAAGGCCCATGTCTCTATTTACCCTATTTTAGGGAATAGCCTGCTTTCGGTCTCTGGAGACCCACAAGAGCTAGGGAAAATCAAACTTCCTGTTGCTGATATCACAGTAGTGAAACGTTGCACTTCTGTGACTACATAGTAGTGACCAATTGGAATTTTGATTTAGTGATTAACATTTTTGGTCGCTGTGCAAATCTTACACAACACCACCTTCTTCCTGTGCAGAAACTTATGGGCAGATTACAATCACCTTGCGCCACTTTTACGTCACTTTTCCTATGTTAAAAGTGACGCAAAAGTGGCGCAACAGCCTTGTAAAAAAGCCCCTTAGCTTATACTTCCAATTAAGGTGACCAACCGTCCGTAAATTTCATAGACCATCCGTAATTTTTACCTTACGTTCGTTGTCCGCTTATGATCCCTTTTACTGATGCCTTTTGTCTGTAATTGTGGGCCTTGCAGGAAGCAGAGCTGTTCCCCTGTGAGAGGCTCAGGCTCCCTCATGGGGCCGCCTCGCATTTTTCCTAAGAGCACAAGAGTAGCCCTACCCTGCCCATTGCCATTCTGTATGCAGGCTGATTGTCCCATACAGAATGACAATGGGTCAGTTTGAGGCGTTACAGCATGTGGTAGGCCTCGCCCTGCACAGTCTAGCCAAGGGCATTCTGTTAGTGTAAAATGGAAGAAATGTAAGAAACAAATGTACAAAGTTAAAAAGAAGAGGTTATAGTTCTGACACAGTCTCATCATTTTAGAGCTGAAGCATTTTTATTATTATATAAAAAGAAGCCATAGTTGCTGTTTTTGAAATTATTTTAAGCAAATAGTCATGGCTTATTGTAGGTCTAATGTTACTGGATGCAATGATTGAAACAGCAAAACACCAGTCGGGTGGCACATTATGCTCAGCACATATTTTTAGTTGAAGGTTTCAAGCCTCACCCTTAATTACATCAGACACGCCCCTTAGAGAGCCCCCAGTATTTTCATCCCACTTAAAGCCTTGGAAACAACACCATGTCACAGTCACCTCACGTCCTGGCACTGGGCATCCTGCATGACTCATGACTTCCAAGTTTTCAGATTGCCTATGTGTGGGGGGAAAAGTGAACCCTCCCCCACCCCGCTCCACCCCACCCCTTGCTTTAGGAACTACAGCGAGGGTGACGTTCTCTATGGGCCTCTTCTGTCTGCAACTGGATGGGTGGGTGGATGGGTGAAGTGTGGATGGAAGAATTGGTATCTAAGTGAAAGGGGAATGGAGAGAGAAAGGGAGGCTGGATGGATGGATCCGTGAAAGCATGGATGATTGACAGAATGGATGGTGAATGGGTACATAGATGAGTGAAAAGAAGAATGTAAAGATGGATGAGTGAAAAAAGCATACATGAGTGAAAAGGAGGGTGGAGAGCTGGAAGATAGGATGGATGGATGGATGAGTGAGTGAGTGAAAGGGTGAATGGGTGGACGGATGAGTAAGTGAAAGGATGGCTGGATGGGTGAAAGGGTAAATGGTTGGATGGATGAGTGAATGAATGAATGGGTGGAAGAGTAGATGGATTAGTGAAAGGATGGCTTGGGTGAAAGGGTAAATGGTTGGATGGATAAGTGAATGGATGGATGGGTGGAAGAGTGGATGGATGAGTGAAAGGATCGATTGGGTGAAAGGGTGGATGGATGGATGGATGGATGGATGGATGGATGGTTGGATGGGTGGATGGATGATGGAAGGATGGATGAGTGAAAGGGGAGATGAAGGGATGGATTAGTGAAATGATGGATGAAAGGATAGATGATGGGTTTGCAAATGGTTGAAAAGGTTTGGATAGCGATGGGCACACAGATGGAAGGACAGCATGAATGGTAAAAGACTGAATGATGGATCAAAGAATTAATATATGACAGAATTTTAATTTGAAATGGTGGATATCAGGGGTTTGATGGAAGGATGAATGGTTAGATACTTGGGCAAGATAGCTCTTCTGGGGAGGGTTGTGATGACTCACTTTGCTTTCTTAGTGCCATAAGAGCTTAAGTTCAAAGTGAGAGGTATTTACATTTTCTGGCTACTCCCTTGCCAATGTGTTACTATTCTGTATTTGCTGTGTGCTTATGTGTGGGATCTATACATCATCCATATGATATTTTGATTAACACCCAACAGCTACTTGAATGGTACACAAGTAATTGCAAATGTTTGCATGTTTTGTTTTAGGTGTAAGGTTTTAGGGAGATCCTCATAGTGCCATGAGCTGTGTTTAAAATGTATATTGTGTTTGTAGCAATAGGCAAGGTGCCAAAAATAAACTATTTAACCTCTTCGCTGCTGATGACGAGCTCAGCTCGTCATCAGCCACGGCGCTCGTATGTTGATGACGAGCTTAGCTCGTCATGTAACGCGGGTTTTTGAAAAACGCCGCACACAGCGGGAAAAGCTGCCGCAGCGATGCGGACAATAGTGTATCAACAGTTCATTCTTTAGCACCTTGGCTGCGGTGCGAATTCCGCCGCAGTGCTGGACATTCCGATCTTGGGCGTTGTTTGGACGGCCCCCGGCCATCATGCGCACACGCCCACCGTGACTCATTACGGCCGGGGGTCGTCATGAGTCACGTGGGCTTGTGAGGTTAAGAAAGCTGCAGGGAAAAGCACCTTTTGTGACTTCCGTCAGCTTGTGCAACTCTCTGCGAAGTCCCCATAAGCAAAGTCAGATTCCATATTTTAAGTTCCACTTGCTGAAACACCCATAATGCATTCCCTATGGTGGGTTCATCACGGCAATCCTCCATGTAGTTCACCTATGCGTGCCACTTTACGTCTCACAATGGCACTCAGATATGAGATACTAGTAACAAAATCTATCCGAGCAGATCTTCCTGACCACTTCTCTCACCAAACATGCCTGCTCAGGACCATGAATTGTTAACAAAATATCAGACTGAATAACCAGTGCAGTAAACATATAAATAGATTATTATAATATGAAATACCAGAAAAACCTGCACAGTTGCTCAAAGCTGCACGCATACTAAAAAAAGGTGAAGTGCACGACTGTCTCAACCTAATATAAAACTTATTTTGACTTGTATTTAAGTGGTTGTCTATTTCTTTACTTTTATACTATTGCACAACTTCCTCTGATGTGTCTGTAAATAGTCCCGAAGTATTGTCCTGAATTTTGACCTTCTGTCCTGAAATTTTGCCTGAAATTTGACCCTCTGTCCTGAATTTTTACAATTACTGTCCTGAATAAGCAGCAGGCAGGCAGTGCATGGCATACTGGGGCCCCTAACTAACACTCTGGGCCACTTACCAGCTGCGTCACAGGTAGCCATCATTACCTCCTTTATTTCACAAGAACAATGGTCGGTGCCACCAAAAAAACCAACAAGACAATGGCCATATTTAAAATAGTGCCTTCTACTGCACGATATTTCAACATAATGCCTGGAATGCTGCATGAGTTTCTGCAGTTGAAACTTCGTGCAGTTGCAGAAAGTTACGCCTTTCTAAGTTATCTGTTAATAAACTGCTCCGGAGTGCCTCGCTGACCTGCTAAATGCACAGGATACAGACGCATTCACGTTTGTATTTTTACACACAAAGGAACTATGCATAATTCCGTTTTTGATGCGTTGCATTGAAAGGTTATACTACTCTGTTACCCGCCGGCACTCCGCCAATGCCCGTGTGCTTTTAGTAGTGACGAACGCTGCAGGCCCGGAGATGCCAACAGAATACAAAGAAGGATTTCTTAGCCAGCTGGTCCGCGCCCTATTTTTATCATTCACTTGTAGTGCAACCAAGTTCAGCTCTGACTTTATAGAAAATAATTAGGCACTAGGCAGGTCTACCCTGACCTTATTTCACTTTGGTAACATGACTCACGCGTTTAAAGTAACAGTATCCTCTGCGCTGTGGTCTGGATATTTTCGCGGGGCTGTAGACCTACACGCTGTGTATTGACCATAATATTACGCTCTGCCGGCACCTGGATGTAGGAAGTTCAGCTGTGCATAAAGATCCTCTACCATGCAATAAAATATGATTTATTCTAAAGTAACACTATCCGTGTCCTCAAGCCTCCCCCAGTCAGTTGTCACATTAGGAAATCTCCTCGCAGCCGAGGACTCCCAGCACAACGGGATCAACCTCTTGGCAACGAGACCATCAAACAGCAGCCGCCCCTCTGTCAAGGAGACGGTAATCCCGCGGCGGCAGTGCGGAGCGAGGATTTTCACAGCTCCAGGCAAAATGACTTGTTGCCATTTGGTCGCTCTTCCTTCCCTATCAACTAGGATATTTTAGGCCATTGTTGGAGACGGACACCCTCTACTTCTAGGTGTATCTTACTTGCACAATGCTTGAATTGTCAAATGTCTGTAAGTCACTGTTCCACTTCCATAGAGTGTGAAAGTGTACTATTCACAAATCCAACTGAAAAAAAAAACTATTGGCTAAATATAGACTGAGCAATAAACGTGAAAATGTTGCTCAACAAGCATATTACAAAATCTGAAACATTAATAAAAGTATATAATAATCATATAATTAATTAAAAATAAGATGACATTAGAAATGAAATTGTAAATAGAATTAAAAAAGCAATATTTACCAATAATATATATATATATATATATATATATATATATATATATATATATATATATATATATATATATATATATATATATATATATATATATATATATATATATATTTCACAGTAGGAAAATGGAAATTAACCTGGCGCTGATTCTCAGGTCCCCGCTTTCCCTCACAGGGAGTAATCCATATAGTTCACTTTAGTTCATGACTGAGAAGAATACAAGTTGCGATTCAGAGAGCCATGTAAAGTCTTTATTTCAAAGTATCTTCTTTTCAAAGGTTATTCCATAAATCTTAATTTACAAAACATGACATCCACAGCCAACAGGTTTTTCGTGAATTAATCACTTCTTCAGGGATGTTGTGTAAAGTAACAAACACACTAGTCTTAATATCAACATCACACACTAAAGCATATTATTCTTGCATTAAAAAAGGCAAAGTAAAATTCTACATTTAACTCATTGAATAACCTACTACTAAATCACAAACAAAAGTTGATACAGAAAATGGTATTGGAATATATAGTTGGCCTAGTTGCATTGACAGTTTATAAGCCAGCCACAATCTACCCATGCCATAATAATAATGGCAATAAAATGAATGCAAAAACAATACAGCTAACATGAGTGATGTCACTGACCATGTCATGAGTGATGTAATATGTGACGTCATCAGCAGTGCATTGCAGGCGCGCAAGTTATAGTGAGTCCAACTAACTATAACGTGGGAATTTCAATGGTTTAATGTCAGTAAAATTTCCAGCTAACTATAACTGGTGTGAAACCTATGGTTTTTTCAGTGAATTTAATAGGTTTTTTAAATGCTAATTCCTAACTATAACTGGTGTGAAACCTATGGTTTTTTCAGTGAATTTCATAGGTTTTTTAAATGCTAATTCCTTTCTATATCGAGTTTGTAACCTACAATTGTTTTTAATTTGCTGTTTTGTGTGAGTATTAATTAGTATTATTTTTTTTGTAATAATATTTAAAAAAAAATGTTTTTAAATCATTTTTTCCTGGGGCGCTCTGGGTGCGCACACCGGTAAGCTCCTTGGAAAGCGCACCCAGAGCGCTACTTGCGTTCGTGTAAACAAATATGAACGAAAAGTAAATAATAACGCAAGACATTTAGTACCATACATATAAAAGCAGTTTTTTTGAATAAGGAAATGAAAATAATTTTGCATTTCCGTGAAACTATCAAAACGTCACTTAGGCGCGCCGCGTAAGCGCCCCCGGAAGCGCCTACGTTCGCGCCGCGTATGCACCCCCGGAAGCGCCTAACGTTCGCGCCACGTAAGTGCCCCCGGAAGTGCTCCGGTGCGCGCAGCGTCAGCGCGTCAAGTCATGTGACCTTAAAGTAACACTTTTTATTGGTTGCTAACAGTTTTTTTTACAAAGAATGAAATCCCCACCCATTTCCTTCACTTCTTCTTTCACTTTTGTGACTGAAAGACCTGCCTTAGGATATCTTGGATAATCATGGCTGCCAGACCATCCAGCAGTGAAGATGACTCCAATGATTTCATTGATGAAGAGCCTCCTCAGCCGAAGGTCAAAGAGCATTTCATCTGGAATTTTTTTTCCATACCTGATGACCAAAAGACGGTCAATGCTCCAAAAGTGGAGTGCAGGATCTGTCATACAGTCCTGTCACGGGGTGACCCCACTAAGAAATATTCTTTTGGGAACTCCACAATGCTTCGCCATGTGGAGAGGAGGCACCCCCAGAATTTTCCCCGGAAAGTGTCAGGGCTCTGGCACAAGAGGTTCCCAGTGATGGGGCCTGTACATCAACCGGAGGACCAACAACATCGGTGAGGGGGAGATCACAAGAGCTGGTTCCGAACATTCAGCCTGCATTTAATAAAGGCGTCCTGAAATGCAGATACTGTGATCAGCTACTTACCTTTGGGGAGCAAAGTGTTCTGCTCATGGTTCCAGCATTGGAGAACCATTGCTGCCGTTCCCAGCCCTAATTTTTTTGTTTTTTTTGCTCCTGTTGAGCAGTTTCCATTCCCTGTTTTTGTTTTTGTTCTGAAAAAAGAAGAAAAAAAAAGTTCTTTTCAGAACTACCTCCAATTCTCATCAAAGAGCTATATTCTTAAAAAAATCAAAAAGAGTAAGTGAAGTGGAGTGCACTGATAATGGAAAGGAAAATGAGTAAGAAAGAACAGAAAGGTATAAGAGGAGAAAGGAAGTGAAGTAGGGGGACTGAAAGAAGGTGAGTGTTGGGAAGGAAAGTAAGGAGAAGGAGAGTGAACTTGGGGAATGTGGATATTCAAAGAAAATGTTGAAAAGGAACGGGGGTGTGGAAGGGTAAGAAAAGATGTATTGCTGGAGTTGCATCATTTTTGTGACACACTCCAGCAATGCATCACTTTTGTGCTTACAGATACGTCTGAAATACTGACGTATCTGTAAGTTCTTCCGACATAATACGTCATATATTTAACATGACGCATGACTAGAAGACTGAAGGCCTAATTTATTTGGCCATGCGTCACTTTAACGCCACCGGTGCGTCACTTTTTGTGACGCACCAGTGCTGTAAAAAATGTACATTATTCAGTCATATTTACAAAGTGATGCATCTAGGTAGATGCGTCACTTTGTAAACCCCTGCGCCACATTATACCTACGTCAGGTGTAATGTATGCAAAAGGGATGTATTTACGCAAGAAAGGGTCGTAGAGGTGACGAGGTGAAATCTATGAGATATCACAGCGTCACTTTTATGACGCTGTTGCATCCAAATCTTACGCCTGTTTCACAGCAGGCGTAAGAATGATGCAGGCCCTTTCACATGGGCCTGGCCCCATGTGAAAGGATGCATTGCTGGAGTTGCATCATTTTTGTGACACACTTCAGCAATGCATCACTTTTGCGCTTACAGATAC
Source organism: Lissotriton vulgaris (assembly GCF_964263255.1). Lineage (NCBI taxonomy): Eukaryota > Metazoa > Chordata > Amphibia > Caudata > Salamandridae > Lissotriton > Lissotriton vulgaris. Next base: position 1,188,657,247 of record NC_141689.1, on the reverse strand, counting down.
GTCTGAAATACTGACGTATCTGTAAGTACTTGCGACATAATACGTCATATATTTAATATGACGCATGACTAGAAGACTGAAGGCCTCATTTATGAGGCCATGCGTCACTTTTACGCCACCGGTACGTCACTTTTTGTGACGCATCGGCAGCGTAAAACATGCACCTTATTGAGTCATATTTACAAAGTGACGCTTCTAGGTAGATGCGTCACTTTGTAAGCCCCTGCACCACATTATATCTACGTCAGGTGTAATGTATGCAAAAGGGATGTATTCACGCAAGAAAGGGTCGTAGAGGTGACACAGTGAAATCTATGAGATATCACTGCGTCACTTTTATGACGCTGTTGCATCCAAATCTTACGCCTGTTTCTCAGCAGGCGTTAGACTGATGCAGGCCCTTTCACATGGGGCCTGGCCCCATGTGAAAGGATGCATTGCTGGAGTTGCATCAATTTTGTGACACACTCCAGCAATGCATCACTTTTGCGCTTACAGATACGTCTGAAATACTGACGTATCTGTAAGGACTTGCGACATAGTACGTCATATATTTAATATGACGCATGACTAGAAGACTGAAGGCCTCATTTATGAGCCCATGCGTCACTTTTACACTACCGGTACGTCACTTTTTGTGACGCATCGGCAACGTAAAACATGCACCTTATTCAGTCATATTTACGAAGTGACGCATCTAGGTAGATGCGTCACTTTGAAAGCCCCTGCGCCACATTATACCTACTTCAGGTGTACTGTATGCAAAAGGGACGTATTGACGCAAGAAAGGTTTGTAGAGGGGACACAGTGAAATCTATGAGATATCACTGCGTCACTTTTATGACGCTGTTGCGTCCAAATCTTATGCCTGTTTCACAGCAGGCGTTAGACTGATGCAGGCCCTTTCACATGGGGCCTGGCCCCATGTAAAAGGATGCATTGCTGGAGTTGCATCATTTTTGTGACACACTCCAGCAATGCATCACTTTTGCGCTTACAGATATGTCTGAAATACTGACGTATCTGTAAGTACTTGCGACATAACACGTCATATATTTAATATGACGCATGACTAGAAGACAGAAGGCCTCATTTTTGAGACCATGCGTCACTTTTACGCCAACGGTATGCCACTTTTTGTGACGCAGCGGCAGCGTAAAACATGCACCTTATTGAGTCATATTTACAAAGTGACGCATCTAGGTAGATGCGTCACTTTGTAAACCCCTGCGCCACATTATACCTACGTCAGGTGTAATGTATGCAAAAGGGGTGTATTGATGCAAGAAAGGGTCGTAGAGGTGACGCAGTGAATGAACTGGGTTTTCCCCATGCTACGCTCCCCGGTACGCTCTCCGGTGCGCGTACCAGGCGCTCCCCCCGCGAAAATCATCAAAAAAATTTTAACAAAATTTGCCCCAAACCTAGGGGGTCAGGGGGGGTCTACCCTGCCCCCTTTTGGTAATTTCCCCCTTTGTTTTTGCCACTTCTTGTGTCTCGATCCTACCGAGACACAAGATGGCGGCCACTCCGGACTGTTTGGAATGTGTACAGACACCCGAGAGCCAATCAGCTTTCCGCGCGCAAGTTGCGTAGCGCGCCCGGAGCGCTCCCCGGTGCGCGTACCGGGGCGCGCCTATAGCTATATATATTTTTTTGAACCTAAATTACTCAAAAACCACTGGAGCACATATCTTGAGACATAGCAAAGGCACATCGGGCTACCAGTCCCTACAATTTTGCCAAGTTTGGTGGAAATCCATTCAGCCGTTCGGGCTAAAAGTGAGGTCGACCGTTCTATGGAAATTAACATAGGGAAAAACGTTTTGGGACCCCCCTTTTATCTCAGCCCCCGTTTGACGAATCCCCCCCCCAAACTTTCAAGGAAGGACCGAAGTTCCGCGAGGCAAATTTGAGGAAATTTTCCGGCAGTTTCGTCAACCGGCGCCAAAGTTATTCACAATAGAATTTTGAGATTTTGCATTGAAAAAAATCCTAACTATAACTACCTACTGGCGATCGCCAGTAGGTAATATATATATATATATATATATATATATATATATATATATATATATATATATATATATATATATATATTATATATATATGTATATATATATCAACCATGATCAAGCCGCCGGTGTGGTGGCGAAACGCGTCGGTATTTATCATGCTGGAAATTGCGAATGATTAAAACTTGAAAAGAACAGATCCTGCGAGTGCGTATTCATTCCTGAGAAGGAGGTGTTTTGAGATATTTTGGCGGGGCTCTGCCGAGGAATACTGCACCGGTCCGAGAAGCGCCAGGGGTCAACGAGGACGAGCCAAGTTGATGGAATCTATGTGGCTGACCCGGTGAACGCCAAATCGGAGCAACACGAGGTGCGGACGTGAGCGGTGTTGTAACACAAACGGACCAGCGGACCGACATCGGAAGGTGGAGGTAAGCACGGCCGCAGGGCGTGTTTCACACTACACACTAGCATCCGTCACAAAAATCGCAAAAGCGACATTTGGTTGATTCCGAGCCATAGGGGTGAATCGGTTGCACTGCAACGTGGCCACAATCACAGACAAACCAAGACAATTGGGTGTGGCGGCATTTTCAAACAGGAGCAACATCGACATTTACCCTCTCTGGCAGGATCTCGTAATCGGTCCCAGAAACAAAATAAGGAGATCACAACAAACACGCAATACTTCACCCACGGAAATAGAACGGGTTTCCAGCACTCAAAAAATCAACCGTGAGCAAGCCGCCGGTGTGGTGGCGAAACGCGTCGGTATTTATCATGCTGGAAATTGCGAATGATTAAAACTTGAAAAGAACAGATCCTGCAAGTGCATATTCATTCCTGAGAAAGAGGTGTTTTGATAAATTTCGGCGGGGCTCTGCCGAGGAATACTGCACCGGTCCGAGAAGCGTCAGGGGTCGACGAGGACGAGCCAAGTTGATGGAATATATATATATATATATGTGTATATATGTGTATATATATATATATATATATATATATATATATATATATATATATATATATATATATATATATATATATATATATATATATATATATATATATATATATATATATATATATATATATCTATATATATATATATATTACCTACTGGCGGTCGCCAGTAGGTAGTTATAGTTAGGATAATTTTCAATGTTAAATCTCAACATTCTATTTTGAATAACTTTGGCGCCGGTTGACGAATCTGCCTGAAATTTTCAGGAAAATGGTCTCATGGTGGTCCGGTCCTTCCCTGAAAGTTTGGGGGGGATTCGAGATAAAAGGGGGGTCCCAAAACGCGTTTTCCCCATGTTAATTTCCATAGGGCGGTCGATTTCACTTTTAGCCCGAACGGCTGAATGGATTTCCACCAAACTTGGCAAAATTGTAGGGACTGGTAGCCCGATGTGCCTTTGCTATGTCTCAAGATATGTGCTCCAGTGGATTTTGAGTAATTAAGGTTCAAAAAAATATATATATCTATAGCAGCGCTCCGGTAAGCGCACCGGTACGCGCACCGGGCGCGTCACGCGACTTGCGCGGAGAAAGCTGATTGGCTCTGGGGTGTCTGTAAACATTCTAAACAGTCCGGAGCGGCCGCCATCTTGTGTCTCGGTAGGATCGAGACACAAGAGGTGGCCAAAACAAAGGGGGAAATGACCATAAGGGGGCAGAGTAGACCCCCCTTGACCCCCTAGGTTTGATGTGGGGGCCATAAAAGGGCCCCACGGGGCAACAAAAAAAAAAAAAAAAATTTGATTTTCGCGGGGTGAGCGCCCGGTACGCGCACCGGTAAGCGTACCGGGGAGTGTACCATGGGGAAAAAGAATGACAGTTTTAAAAGTAGCTGATTAGAAAAAAAAATGTTTAGTTGTTTTTTTTATATATACACATACATATATATAAATGCATATGCACATATATATATGCATATATGTCTATATGTGTGCGTGTAGAGAGAGGTAGAGAGGTAGAGGTGTAGAGGTAGAGAGGTAGAGAGGTAGAGAGTAGAGAGTGAGTAATAGAGAGTAGAGAGTGAGTAGTAGAGAGTAGTAGAGAGCAGTAGAGAGAGTAGCAGAGTGAGTAGTAGAGAGTAGTAGAGTGAATAGTAGAGTGAGTAGTAGAGAGTAGTAGAGAGTGAGTAGTAGAGACTGAGTAGTAGAGAGTAGTAGAGAGTAAGTAGTAGAGTGAGTAGTAGAGAGCAGTAGAGAGTGAGTAGTAGAGAGTGGGAGAGAGTAAGTAGTAGAGAGTAGTGGAGAATATTCCAAAGTTTGGCACAGCACCACTTTCACAATGAGTCCAATCAAATCATATCACTTAGAGTACTTATTGAAGCGCTGAATCTTGGTGTATATTCAAATGCTTTTATTTTCCTTAAGTTTATGTACCACAGCCAGCCGAAACGTTTCGTTCTGTACAACAGAACTTCTTCAGGGCGTTCTTATTTCCTTCAAGTTATGTCGGTATCCCGTTGTCATATAACTAGATATTTCTTCCAAATGTTAGACGAGACATAAGTATATTCTTATTAAAAGTGACTAGGTATCAATTTTACCCACACAATTCGGGCAGACTTGAGTAATTTATAGCATCCTCAAAGTCAGTCTTTCAAAAATTCCAAAGTATAGGACATGATAATCCAAATCCAAATGTTTCTCAAGAAAAGTCATTTACAATCGTTCGGAATATCGGTGTTTGGGCAGATATGATCCAGGGACCCCCAGTATGCAAGGGGAATTAGTCCCCCCTCTGCAAAGGCGCCAGTGGCCTGCATTGCAGAGAGGTGTAACAAGGGTGTGGCCTCATTACACTTCTCTGCAATGCAGCTCCCTCGTGCATACTGGAGGCTCCTGGTGGACTAGTTGACCCCAGGGACCCCCAGTATGCAAGGGGAATTAGTTCCCCCTCTGCAAACGCGGCAGTGGGCTGCGTTGCAGAGAGGTGTAACAAGGGGCATAGTCTCATTACACCTCTGCAATGCAGCCCCAGGCGCATACTGGAGGTTCCAGGTGGGCTAATAGGCCCCCAGGGGCCCCCAGTATGCAAGGGGAATTAGTTTCCCCTCTTCAAACATGCACGGGGGCTGCGTTGCAGAGAGGTGTAAAAAGGGTTGTGGCTTCATTACACCTCTCTGCAATGCAGTCCCCTGGCGCATACTGGAGATTCCTGGTGGGCTTTCAGGTCTTATATAGTTAGGAATTAGCATTAAAAAAACCTTTGAAATTCACTGAAAAAACCACAGGTTTCACACCAGTTATAGTTAGGAATTAGCATTTAAAAAACCTTTGAAATTCACTGAAAAAACCATAGGTTTCACACCAGTTATAGTTAGGAATTAGCATTTAAAAAACCTATTAAATTCACTGACAAAACCAGTTATAGTTAGCTGGAAATTTTACTGATATAAAACCAATGAAATTCCACGTTATAGTTAGTTGGACTCACTATAACTTGCGCGTGCAATGCACTGCTGATGACGTCACATATTACATCACTCATGACATGGTCAGTGACATCACTCATGACATCACTGATGACACCATCCTTGTGACATAGTGACAGACCTCCTTTCAGTGTAATGTAACCCTTGAAACACATATTCAAAAATAGAAACTGAAATTTAAAAAAAAATGGAGATACCCATATCAGTTACAACAAGCAATTCAGTAATTCCACCATCTATATGCACATCCAGTCATTCACCAACAGTTCTATATAGTCACTCATACATATACTCACTTATCATATGAAGTGATACACCTATACATCCTGTTACACACCGACAGTCATCCAAAAGTTACTCACACACATACTCACACGTGCAAATAAACTATTGAACATCCATTTATTTGAATATAGAGTTATACACACACTTCCACCTTACTTGTATTGAAAATTACACATATTTATTCTCTTAAACAATCACTTATAGAAACACATACTTATTTAAACAGGAACTCTTACAATCTCTTACTCTCACATATACTCACTTATATACATCAATATTCACATATACTAGATTAAAACATATGTAGTTACTGATAAAGACACTAGTGAGACAGTCATTCACTCACTAACAAACACATATACACACTCATCCATCCATACAGTCCTGCACATATGCTGTCTTCAAAACACATACAAACAGCGAGTCAGTCACTCATGCATCTATGTGCTAAGTAATACCCCCACCAAACCATATAGACACTCATACTGATACTAAGAGAAACATCTAATAACCCATATACATACGCATGTAGCTACTTACCAACACATGTAGCCACTTATAAACAAAGTGAAACAATAATATATATATTTAAATATTTAAACATAACTCACTAATATTTATTTTTCAGAAAGACACATATTCACTGGATGGTGTCATCAGTGATGTCATGAGTGATGTCACTGACCATGTCATGAGTGATGTAATATGTGACGTCATCAGCAGTGCATTGCACGCGCAAGTTATAGTGAGTCCAACTAACTATAACGTGGAATTTCATTGGTTTTATATCAGTAAAATTTCCAGCTAACTATAACTGGTTTTGTCAGTGAATTTAATAGGTTTTTTAAATGCTAATTCCTAACTATAACTGGTGTGAAACCTATGGTTTTTTCAGTGAATATATATATATGTACACATATATATGCTTTCAACATTTAAACATTGTCATCCAGTCGGTGCACAAGAGTAAAATCCCCCTGCATACTCTGGCTGTTTTTCAAATGTTATTAAAACCCATAGCGAGTAGACCTCTCATTCCGTCGATGGCAAAGCCTTTCCTTGAAACAGTGGCACAGCCTCTGCCAAAATCCTTCATTTACATTCAAGTACTGCTGGCGGGCCTCTCATTACTATACAACTTCCATTGACCTTTGACGATGAGCAATGCCCAGCCAGTCGAGTCGGGCCTTGTTAGCGAAGTAACCCTAAACATATTCCATAGGTTATATCACGCACTCACCACACAGTGAAATCAAGCACTCCAGACGAGTGCAGATAAACGAAGATTGATTTGCAGTTGGAAATCCATTTAGCATAAGGCGTTTCGATCCCAAACAGACTTTATTCATATGCAGAGTAAATACATGGGCCCTTATTTATGAGGCCTTGCGTCAGTTTTGCGCCGCCGGTGCGTCACTTTTTGTGACGCACCAGCGGTGTAAAAAATGCGCCTTGTTGCGCCATATTTAAAAAGTGAGGCATCTAGGTAGATGCGTCACTTTTTAAACCCCTGCGCCACATTATACCTGCGTCAGGTATAATGTATGCAGAGGGGGCGTTCCCCCGCAAAAAGCCTCGTAATAGTGACGCAGTGAAATCTATGGGTTTTCACTGCGTCACTTTTAGGACGCTGTTGCGTCAAAATCTTGTGCCTGCCTCATAGCAGGCGTAAGACTGACGCAAGCCCTTTCACATGGGGCTTACCCCATGTGAAAAGACGCATTACTGGAGTTGCGTCACTTTTGTGACACACTCCAGCAATGCGTCACTTTTGCGCTTACAGATACTTCAGAAATACTGACGTATCTGTAACTCCTTGCGACATGATGCGTCATACATTAAATATGACGCATCAGGAATGCCGCAAGGAGTGCGCAGTGAAAAGTGACGCATTGCTGTTTTCACGCAGCGATGCGTCACTTTTCATAAATGAGGCCCATGGTCACTAGCTCTTCCGTTAATTATATAGTGTTCTTTAAACAGTATAGAAGGACTGCAGTGAAACCCAGTTAATCACAAGATGATAATTTCTTTTCAGTAAAAAACACCCAAAGAACAGGAATCATTGAGCACGTCAAACTTGAGTGTTCAGTGATATTATCAATGATGTCTTAGAAGATGTCATGAGTGATGTAATATGTGGGGTAATTAGCAGTGAATGACATAGGTGTGAGTTATAGTTACTTTTACGGCTTTTGTTATAGTTACGTGAAATAACTACTGAATTTCAATGATTTTTCTGTGTTTAAAATCGGAATCTAACCATAACCTCCCTGTAACCTTTGGTTTTATAGTGAACCTCTAAGGTTTTTAATGCTATGTTCTAACTATAACATCCCTGCAATCTGGGTGTGTGAGCGGTTGTGTGGGTGTGTAAGTGGGTGTGTGGTAGGTGTGTCAGGGAGTGTGTGAGCAGCTGCATCCATAGCTAAGTATACATACACATAAACACGCACACACGCGCACACACGCACAGACACACAAACACACACACACAATATGTCAGAATCATGTCTTAGCTTTAGTACTGCAGGATGCCATGGTGCCGAACTAGTAGCATATTTTAAGCAGATCGGTATCCCCTTCACGGGAAGCCTCCCTGACCAGTGTTCTATTTCTAGTGCATGGCATTACTGGTGTCATAAGCAAGCTATGTCTAGCCTCACTGTGTTATTATAGAAGACGCTGCTTCGAATATACCAGGCACTCGCTAATGTTCCAGATGGCGATAGACCAGCTGATGGTGATTTAATAGCTCCATTCCCGTGAAGTACAAAAGCAGAGCAAACCAAAAGATGAGATTAAATTGCTTGGTCACATTTCCTCGGACATATTGCAATAATACCTTAATACACTGCAGCATAAGGGAGAACAAAGGCGTGGAAGCATGTTTTCATGTAATATTTGAATCCTTATTAATTTGCTCATGTTTGTATTACCCAGGTGTAATACAGCCACAGGCAATTTCAAGCGGAAGCAGTAACCTTGAAGTGGCACAGTAGGAGTCACACACACACACGGGTAATTCCAGTGAAGACCCAAAAACCATGTCTAGGAGGAAGGGCTAAGAGGAGAATAGCACGCTTGTCTGCTGCTTTCCAAACCCAGACACACACGTCTCTCTCTCTCTCTCTGGCACTTTGCTGAGATCTGAAGATCCATGCCAGTGAAGTGTTAGGGTTCAGCTCCCATTTCACCAGCTCAACCCCTCAAAGGTCTTTCAGGGTTTGAGGAGAGCCCAACACAGAAGCCCATTCTGAGTCACTTTAGATCTCTCTCCTTTACTTACTTGTTAATGGGGAACGAGAGCGCCCTCTACATACAAGGCAGAGTACTGCAGCCTCTGTGGTCTTTGATTAACATTTTTGCAGACTGCTACTGAAGTGATTCATTTGAATGATTTGAGACTCCACTGCCTTCGATATATTTCAGATGTTGGCTTCACAGAAGAGGGTACTCCTTAATTGTCCTGAGAAACTCTGATCGATCCAAGATGGCATATTCAGTCGCAGAAATATAGTAAAACCTCCAAAATTATTTAGTTTTATACCTCTATATAACTACTTTGTTAAATTGTGTTATAACATTAGTAGTTATATTCGAGTTATACCACTTTGTTCTAGTGTGTCATTTTTTACTCTTTTTCTCTCTGCAGCTAACTAACCATTTCAGGGGTGAATGGACCACACCCTAAACATAAAGGGCCTCATTTATTTAAAGTGTTGCATCGCTGTGGGAAAACAGCAGTGCAACACTTTTCAAAACGCAATCCTTGCGACACCACGGGTGCGCTGTATTTACTGTACGACGCACCATGTCGCAAGGATTTACAGATACGTCAGTCATCCTGACGTATTTGTAGGCGCAAACATGGCATATTGCTGGAGTGTGTCTGAAAAAAGATGCAAGTCCAGCAATGTGTCATTTCACAGGGGGCAAGCCCCATGTGAAAGGCACTGCGTCACCTCTTATGCCTGCTTCAAGCAGGCAAAAGGTTTTGATGCACTGACGCAGTGGAAGTGTTGCAGTGAAATCTTATAGATATCACGGTGTCACTTCTACGTGGCTTTCCAGCGATGGAACACCCACCCTCCATACATTATACCTGTTGCAGGTATAATGCAGTGCATGGGTTTACAAAGTAGTGCTTCTGCCTAGGTGCGTCACTTTGTAAATATGGCGCAGCATGGTACATTTTTTAAGCCACTGCAGCATCACAAAAAGCGATGCAACGGCGGCATAAGGGCCTCATTAATGAGGCCAAAGGGCCTCATTATTTTGTTTACTTTTGTTTTTATTATTTTCAACAAATTTGCAGTTTCTATTTTGCTATTGTGTATAATTCAGTTCAGACCACAGCTTCACAGAGACACAGCCCTTATTGATAAACGACATTCTGGCAAGTTACATCTGTTATAGGCTGCCTGTTTCATTTACAAATCTAGCAACATAGCTTACTGTGAAAAACTTACATATTGCTTGTATAATAACATAACATGGAACGCTGTACCCTACACCTGGAACATTAACAGCAGAATTATACATTTCCTCGTGTGCCGCACTGTGACTCCACTTTTGTTCACGTGCTAGACCTAGCATATCGTTGTATCTGTGGATTGTGTTGGCCTAGTCTTCCATTCTATGCAATGTGTATTAACTATAGTTCGGATGTCGTACCCTATTGTTATGTGTGGGCTAATTGTGTGCATGGGAGGAAAGGCAGAGAAGACATGCATGAACTCGCGCAGAGCGGTGGGACGAGGCGCTGAAGACTAGCCCCAATTCCCTATACTATGAGCCATCTGCACTCTTATGTCCGTCGACAGCTGTTGGTGTCCCCAGCATCGACTGTGGACGATCGCACCATGCCCTGCGAAAGTCTGAGAGAATCGCGCCCCATGCCGCAGCTATCAGTTGTTTACGCAGCCCTCAGGCATCTTCCAGCTGAAGAGCCACACCTTCCGCCTGCGCCTAGCATAGCATGGACTGCTACCAGGCTATGGCCACTGGGGAGGTAGGAGACTTCCATCGGCGCGTGCAGCCGTTTGGCGACTATGGGTCCCAGATCTATGTACCTGGAGTCACTTTGTGTCGTTTGGATCTGGGGTACAGTCCCAAGATGCATGGCTCCCAGGTCCAGTCCAGCCCCTATTCCCTGCATTGAGCTAAGCAGCTGGTGACCATGCCCCAGTATGTTTGAATGGCGGCACAAGTCCACAACATATGTATTAAGTCTGCTCCTGCTACATCACATCTAGCGCTTTTGGCATCAGTGCGACCAAAATACTTATTTATATGCTCTTGCGTCAAATACGCACCGTGAACGGTATAATATTGAATACATTGGAATCGAATGTTCTGAGGAAGGCGCACCGGGCTTTCGAGAATATTCTCCCAACACCGGTCAGTGGTGGGTCACTGCAGATCCGCGTCCCATTGGGCCCGGAGGGAGAGCAGCTGCTGTGAGTGTTCGGAAAGATTCTGCAAACCACTTTGTTAAGTACTGGCCTGTGCCCAGTTTGTGTAAGTATTGTATAGGTAAATGGGTAGCAGGCTCCCGTGTTATGTCACCCCACAGTGCGCTTAATGAATGGACTATTGCAGTATCCAGCAGGAATTAACCCTGTGGCAAGTCTGAGTTCTCGGCTAATTTTGCAAAAGCGAGGAACAGCCCTTCAGCATTTAGATCAGCCAGTGTCTGTACCCCGGCTTCTTCCCAGTGAGCCAGCTCGGTGCCGGATATTGCCCGGAGCCTTCCTGGGGTACCTAAAATCGGGAGTGATGGTGCGTATGGTGTGACATGGCATGTAATGTAAAGACTGTGCCGATAGCATTAGTACGCCACCCCCACCAAGAGCTGTGTAGGTGGACTGCCCGTTCGGCCCGGGCGGAACAGGGTCACAATCTGGGTATGCATGAGCTCAGGCTCCTGCATTGCTGTGTCCGCCAGTTGGCGCGTGCCAATCCAACACACCACCCATTGGAGCTGTGCAGCCATGTAATATTGTTCCATGTGGGGCAGTGAGAGACTGCCCTGGCTGGTCGGCGGGTATATTTTGGTTAGTGCCATTCTACTCCGCGTCCCGTTGCATAAGAATTGTTGCATGTCTGACTGCAAGAACGGAGGTCTGAAATGCAATGGCAAATTTGTGAACTAGTAAAGCAGGCGCGGCAGCACCACCATTTTTAACAATGCGATTCTGCCCATGATGGCCAGTGGCAAAGTAGACCATAATTACATCTGTGCTCTAAGTGCTGTAGCAGCTCGGGCCAGGTGCCCATTAAGGAGGTCCCGTGAGCTCCTATTGAGCAGGTTCCCCAGGTATCTAAATGCCTCAGTATGCCAGTGGACACCCCTGCCACTGATGATCAGGTTCAGATCAGGGGTAGAGTTTGTGAATGGATATAAGCAGAACTTATCCTAATTCACCCTCAATCCTGACACAACTGCAAATTCGAGGAGCGTTGTCTCAATCGCTCTATGTGCTTGCGCCACATCTTTGAGATAGATCAGCAGATCATCTGCATATAAGGATAACGCATGTATACCGTTCCCAAGTGGTATTCCCCAGTCATCTTGCGTAGAACAGAGTGCCTTCACCAATGGTGCAATGGCAAGCGCGAATAACAATGGAGAAAACGGACATCCCTGCCTCGTACCCCATTCCACAGGAACACTACCCGAAACATACGGGCCTGTCTTAACTCTGGCCGTGGGGCGCGTGTAAAGCAACTTGACCAGGCTCAAGAATGCATCTCCCAGGCCGTAGCGTTGTAGTGCTGTGCACAGAAACTCCCATTCTAGGGTGTCAAAAGCTTTCTTGAGGTCTAACACTAGACACTCAGCTTGCGGTCAGTCATTCCCTGAATAATGCACCACACGAAAGTATCGACATAGGTTTAACGATGTACTGCGTGCTAGCACGAAACCATTCTGGTCCGCATGTACCAGCTGCGGCACCAAGGGGGCCAACCTGCTTGCTAGTATTTTAGCGAGTATCTTTTAATCTGAGTTGAGTAGTATTAACGGGTGATAGGACCCCATGAGTTCCGCATTTCTGTGTGGCTTGGGCAGAGACATCAGCAGGGACTCGCAAAGCGTGACTGGGTGAATGCCTACCTCCTGCGCGTTTTTATACAGTGAAAGGAGATGCGGAGGACCTGTTGATAGGCCTTATAATACTCAGCCGGGTAGCCGTCTGGCTCCGGGGCCTTTCCGGTTGCTAATGAGCTGATGGCCATTCGCACTTTCTCCAGCGTGAGCGGTTCGCTTAACTCACCGCACTGGTCTGCTGTGACCTGCCGCAGGGGAAAAGGGGCAAGGAACGCATCTATGTCTAGAAGCGTTGCACAGTTGAACGATTTGTATATTCTGGTGTAATGACCAGTGAACGCGCTATGTATGTCATGCTGTGCAGTGAGCACCTCTCCCTCCGCAGATCGAATTCTCATTATAGGCATCTGCGTGGTCTCCTGCTGAATCATGCCCACCAGCAGCCTACCCCCCCTATCTGCCGCTGCATATGTGCGCGCAGCATGTGATGCATAATTCAAGCAGTGCAGCTGCTCCATTACCTGCACCCCAACGCCCCACCCCAGGTCAGCCTCCAGCCGTGTTAAGGTGTCTTCAGTGCTCTTTACCTCTACATCCAGCTGTCTCCTAATGCTCCAACTCAACCCATGCTGTGGCCTCTCACGACCGCCGTGCCCACGTCCCATTGTCCGCCCACATCTGCAATGGACCCCCCATTATGTTCAAAATATGTTTCTAGCTCTGCTTGCACTGCCTCTCAAAATGATGGGCCTTCCTGTACCAGGGGTTGTAGTTGCCACGGATGAGTGATAGGTCCCCCTGCCTCACTCTGCAGCGTCAGTACATGTGGGTTATGGTCTGAGTATGTCTTGCCCAGGTATGCTGCTTTGGTGTGCTGTGGAAGCAGCGAGGCTCTTGCAGTGAAACGGTCAATACCAACATGTAACCTATGTGGGTGCGAGTAGTGTAAATATCTACGTGTCTGTGGGTGGAATGCCCTCCATATGCCCCTCAAACCCCACCTATGCAGCCATTCCCCCAGCAGTCTGACATTCGTTGTCTCAACCGTCTGTGCTAGTGGCGGAAATTGGCTATCTAGTGTTGTGTCCAGAACTGCATTACAATCCCCACCCAGAAGCCAGGGAATATGACACCAGCATGATAATAAGCCAGTCAGCGACTGCCAGAATGGGCCCTAGTCCATGTTTGGAGCATAAATGGAGCCCAGTATTACCTGTGTTTCATTCAACCGTCCTTTGACAAACACATACCTACCATGGATGTCTATGTCAGTACCTTCAGATATGAAATGGGTTTCACGGGCGTACTCACACCAGGTCTCCCCTGGCATATGCCCCTTCCACCTCTACTGTAACTTACAAATCTCCGGTTGCGAAATGTGGGTTTCCTGGAGGAGCCCAAAATGCATTGGGCAACAATTAAAGGTTGGAATGAATTATGAAGTTTCTGTTTTCATATGATTTTGAATAGAATCATACTAGAATTGAATAAAAATGAAAAGTTCATGTTAAGACATTGAGATTGAGTTGGATTTTTTTCGAATTATTAGTTAGCCTAAAAATTAACTAGGTGTACAAAAAGTTTGGAACAAATTGTTGCATTTATTTATATTAACAAAAATTGTTTGCAACTGCATTGAGCAAAAGTGCATAGTGGACAAGTCAATGTGACTTGAATTAGGTTCGTTGAATTTCAGGGCACGGTTCAGACAAACGGGCCACCGCTGTAGCACGCTATTTTGAGTATTTTAATTGCATTGAATCAGCTATTAAAATTAAGGAATGCTTCTCTCATTTACATATATTTCCTGGAGGAGCGCCACATGCGGGGCATGGCGCTTTAGATATGCATACGTGCCATATCTACTGACCAGTGTGTGGAGCCCCCTAACATTCCAGGTGACTACATTTGTGGGAGACATAGGGTGTATTGATGGTGATCTAATCTACGCTGGTCAGGGGCAGGAGCATAGGGGCGACCCAGGTAGGCTCTAGTCAGCACTGAGTGCGGCTGTATTGACCAGAGGTGCAGGGATTTAATAACTTGAACAGGGGGTAGGAAAGGAACCTTAGTCAGGGTCAACTGGGAGAGAGTAGATAAGCAACATATACCCACCCAAACTATGTAAAACGCCAAGAGGCAACACACAGCTAGATACGCCGCTTAGGTCTTACTGAAAGGTGGGGTGGGTTAAAGCTAGACGTGAAGGGAGTGCATGTTGGGAGATCCGCTCTGTGTTTGCAGATGCACGCATAACCTTACTTTGTACATGCCGTAGGGCCTCATTTATGAGGCTTTGTTGTAGGGCAGCACCGCAGGCCTTCTTGCTCCTGCTGCCCTACATCAAAAGAAAAGGGCAGGAATGCACCGTATCTATCACATACAGCGTATTTCTGTCCTTTTCCCCTGCATTGGGCACAATGGGCTTCCGTGCACCAACGCAGGCGCCTTTGCACTATGGTGAAAAGGGTGCCTGTGTTGCGGGGATGATTATTTTTGTGCAGGAAGGGAAACCTTCCTGCACAAAAACAATCACAAGTCTTTTTCCTCTTTCCATGTGTGCTGCAGAAAGAAAAACACAAAGAAAAAGGTAAAACAAGTAGAAATAAATATATTTTTCCTTGGTCTGCCTCCCTTTTGCCTCCCATGGGAGCTGCCTCAGACTTACGATTTCATGTAAATCTGGTACAGTGTCAAAAAACCTTGGATGTGGCTGGGAACACCCTCAGCCACACCTATTGCAAGCCCCTTTTACGGAGAAAACTGCTTTAAAGGAAACAATATTTAAGAGGCAGCATTAAGCCAAAAAAAGTGGCTTAGTGCTGCCTCGTAAATATGGAGCAGGCTCCTGCACCATGGAACGTCCCAAAAAGTGCAGTTCCGGCAGCGCAAGGGGCTTCATATAAAAAGGCCCAAAGAATCTATGTTATCGCTAGCAAGACAGCTCAGCAAGTTAAACATTCTCTGCTGAAATCTGAATTGAATCTATACGTTACAAGATCAAATACTGCACGCACTAACTCAACTTTTCATCCTTCAAAAGTCTGATAAAATGGGTATGATTGAGTTGCAAAACAATAAGACACATTGAAGTACCGAAAAATTATTACAACCCACCTAGAGCCATACTTAGAACTAGCCCAATACCAATTACCAATAATCAGTCGGTTGGCAGTGTAGAAGGTCCAATCGTTTATTATAACAAACAAACTCTGCCAGAGGAGCTCCTTGCGACCTAACCCCACGAGGTCCACCAAGAAGACCGCTGGCACATTGTCAGAACATCACATATATACTGTTACATTTCGAAACCGCTACCCAAGATGGAAAAATACAAGTTGGTACAGGTTGGTGCAGAGGGAAAGACCATATATGGGAAACAAAGCGCTCTTGATTTAGCTCATCTCATTATAGCAAGGTCATGAGGGTGACTCCCTTCTGCTAACTCCGAGAGAGTCCGCGCGGCACCCCTCGGAATGTGCTTATCCAGCCTCCCCTTCTACCTATAACCTTGACAGGCCTAACGTGCAGAAACAGAAGTTTGCAACAGTTGGGCTATTTCTCAGGGGAACCGCTTTGGCAGAATGCAAGGATAGGGTTTGCTAATACAGACATCGAACGAGGCCACAAAATAGCATTGGTCAAGTCAAGCAGTGCTGTCTGTGATCTAGATACAAAAACATGCAATATAGTGTATGCTAATTCCGAAATTACTTCCTTTCGTGTGTATATTAATGTTTGCGTTCCTTTGTTAGTCTTACTAGATGCATCACGCTAATTATCAACAGCAACTATATGTTTCGCTAAACCGGAAGTGAATTCCGGTTCCTCAAACCCTCCTTTTAGCGTGATGTAGCTAACTAAGAGGGAGTACTAGTCTTGGAAGACCTCCTCATCAATGGCCATCAGCTCATGAATCTCCTGCTGGAGCATCTGAATTTTAGTGGGGACAGGGGAAGGGACGCACATGGCTGTCACCTTGGTGGCACAATAGGAGCAACAGGTTGGACCACATTGTACACATAGGCAACAGGTAAAAATGATACCTGCCGCCCCAGCTG
The DNA here is from genome assembly GCF_964263255.1 of Lissotriton vulgaris. Taxonomy (NCBI): domain Eukaryota; kingdom Metazoa; phylum Chordata; class Amphibia; order Caudata; family Salamandridae; genus Lissotriton; species Lissotriton vulgaris. The sequence continues at coordinate 1,188,640,381 of NC_141689.1, read as the reverse complement.
CTATCAACATTAGTTTCCAACTCCATGTTGTTAAGAGCCCCCAGAACCAACCAGACAGTGACCAGGACCCATTATCGGTGTGCATTTCAGCCACGATGCGAAGCAACTTTTGAATAGCCAAATGAACTGTGGGGGCGGAGTCTGGAATATACACACAGCAGGAGCTGCCAATCACCCGGCATGCTCCGCCTCGATCAGCCAAGATAACGTCAAGAACCATCCGGTTCTGGAGCGAAACCAGTCTTGTCGCCTGAAGCTCTACTGTTATATTGGTCATGATATCCGTGGTGATATTAATGACATTCTCTACTATCCTAGACAAACGTCTTATTTCTCTACTATTGAATATGGGCCCTCAGAAAGGGACCAATCCTTTAGTAAAGTCCATGAACTGCTACAGGGAAGTGTCAGAATGATCGACTTCCGGTACTACGAGATGTCTACGCTGCCGATTGTGAACTGCTTTAGCACGATGGAGTTGATGTGTTCTATGATAGTCGGATGGTGCAATGTATACAGGGGGTACAAAAAGGACAGATAACATAGAAACGCCCAACCTCTGGGTAACCAAGTGTAAGCATTTTCCCCACACACGAAATACATATTTGGCGGTGTCAACAGTGGAGGACTACTGAATATTTTCATGCGATAAGTATAGTTATAGACACTGTCACCAACCTGTACATGTCCCATTTAGGCAGGAGCGAATTTTGCGGATCTCGCGTTCGCGAATTTTGCGGATTTGCGGATTCGCAATCCGCAAAATCCGCGAATTCCCGCGAATTTGCGGATTTTTTTTTTTTTTTGTGTTCGCCCGTGTTTCTGCCAGTTCGCGAGGGTTTTTACAATTTCGCAATTTGCGAACTTACCTGTCGGGTCGCAAGTTTTGCGAACTTGTTGTTTCTACGTGTCCAGCCTGTTTGGGACACTCTTCTTCATCACTGCCACTCTCTGTCACCACTGCCACTCTCTGACTACTCATGCCACCCTCTGGCCCACCCATGCCACCCTCTGTTTCATCACCACACCCTCTGGTTGTCCAGTGTATATTATTTTCGGCAAAGCAAAGCACACCTTCCCTGCCTCAAGTGACCTGAATTAATTTGGGGCTGATTAATGTGTCACAGAATATTTTTTTAGCTGGCACCTGCTTCCTTAGTGCGCCCTGATTAGTGATCTTTTGCACTTGCTAAGTGCTTTCATTGTTGCAAAATTAGTTACAACACCTGCCCTGCCCCAACTGACAATAATGAATTAGGGGCTGATTAATGGATTTTAACTTCCAGCCTGGCTCCTGCTTGTCTCCCTTAGCTGTAATTCAGGACCTTTGTGGCATATGTGTAACTATTCTGAGGTTCAGAGCAGGGTCACATAATAGTTTCAACTGGCAACTGAACTCTGGAGGGGCCCCTCAGGAAGCACTACAGGAAATGGCTACTAATGATGAGCCTGAACTTTTGAACCTGGTAAGTAGTTACTTTCAGTTTTGCTAAGATCGTATTTCTGCAATTTTGCACTTATTAGCGCTAACTCACGCGAACTCACGCGAACAGTGCGAGCAGTGCGAGCAAAATCCGCTGCTCGCGGATTTGCGGATTTTGCGGGAGATTCGCAAATTTCGCGGATTGCGGATTTCCCGAAAATCCGCAAAATCCGCGAGCGGAACGGATTTTCCGCCCATGCCTAGTCCCATTCCTCGTACACAGAAATCAGAAGAAGTATTCAAAATAGGAATGGGTACAATACGCTCACTGGTAACATTTCTAACAACAAAGAGTTGGAAATACTGCGAATCATTAAAGTTAGCAAAATCATAGAGTTCATCCTTTAACCAGGCACTATTTTCGCTCTCAGTATATAAATTCATACAGGCTTCTGGATCCAATGATCCCTGTCCCCCATTTCCCTATGGGTCAAATCCCTGGTGGGTTTCAATATATGCCAAGATCATGTTGTAATCTTTATCGGTGTACTGTTTGGGATTTTCAACATAGTGGCTTTACATAGCAGAAAACATTTTAAACCATGCTTCACAACTTCCCAAATAGGACAAGGGCAATGAAAGGAATAGGTCATGTTTGTGCATAACGGATGGCAAGAGCCCACAAACCCAGCAGTCGGTGATGTTGGTAGCGCTATGGGTTTGATGGAGCATTTCTACACATACATTCTTCGCATAAGTCTTGCGATGTCGTTCTTTGTGGGGTGCTAAGGTGAACATGAAATGTTCAGGTGGGGCAACGGTAGAAGGCAGAAGAGTTTGCAGGGGATACTTATATTCTAAATATATGAATAGGCTCATAAAAATTGCTAATATAACCGGTATTACCAATACAAAGGCAATTTTTACACGTGTGGTCCATGTAGAAAACATTGGCTCATAAAATGGTAAGTAGCGTGGTGCAATGGACAGCTCTTCTTCAAGTACAATACGACCAAAAGGGTACATTCCTAGCTAAAAGTCCAAAACTAAACTCAGGCCTAGCAGTCCGTCCTGCCAAAAGGTTCTTCTCCCTGTGTCCGTCAGAGTCTCAAAAGGCAGACTCCTATTGTTCATCTCAAGAAAACAAACGTCGTGGTCAAAGGAATCCTGGTGTACAACCTGGCCGTTCACAAGGTTTAGTCTTTCTTTCTGAATAGAGCACAGTAACAAAAGTTCCAGCTCTCAACGGGTTCAGTCCAGTGTCTCGCTCAGTACCTCAGACCTTAAATCCAGCAAACCCTGTCTACTCAATCAAGTCTTTCCTTATCTCCTGGCAGTAGGGTCCGAGGCACCGTGATGCTTTCTTGGCCGTAGGTTGTATCGCACATGACCCGGAATTTCCTGATCAGAAAACAGCACAGAAGGTATCCTTCCTTCATTAGAGCTTTCACTTGCTGGGATATCAATGACAGGATTCAGAGCAATTGCAGGTTCAGCGGAGACCGGTTCACCCGATCTCGTCACTCCCTCTTCTTGCCTTTGCTCTATTTCGCAGGCGTCGGAAAAGGGTACAAATACAGTGGCTCTCTCGGTTTCCTGGGTCAATATTCCCCCAGAGAGTTGCTGATCATAAGGAAGCGGGAGTGGCAGCTTCTTCAGATGGGAGACCTGTATCCAGTGCTTCCTCCCATCCACCTTTACAGCCGTCTGGGTTGCGAGCAGAATTTGATGCGGCTCGGACCACCTTGGTGCTAGGCTGGAGTCTTGGTCAAGCTTCTTAACCAGCACCCACTGGCCAGGTTCCAAACGATGTCCGGGGCCCTCTGGCAGAGACTGCAGTACAGATGCTACCTGCTGATGAATAGAACGGAGATCTTTAGTCAGGGCATTCAGGTAATCGATCAACATAGGATATTCGATATCAGAAAAGGACCGTGGTCTGGGTACCCCCCATATATTAGCTGGTCGCCCGAAAATTATCTCATAAGGAGAGAGACCAGAGCGAGAATGAGGGGTAACTCGCAATTACATGTGGGCCAGAGGCAGGGTGTCAGGCCATTTTAAACCCATGCTCTCCTGAATTTTAGCCATCTTCAGTTTCAGAATCCCATTGTACTTCTCCACGAGCCCTGCTGACTGGGGGTGTCGGGCTGCGTGGAATTTCTGTTTTATCTGTAATCCATCACAAATATGCTTAACAAGGGCCCCATGGAAATGCCCCCCATTGTCCGACCATATCAAACGGGGCAAACCATAGCGTGGTATAAACTCCTTAAGAAGGGCCCGTGCTGTAGCCAGGGCAGTGTTCTCTTTCGTGGGGTAGGCCTCAACCCATTTACTGAAAGCACAGACCACCACTAACGCATATTTCAAATTGTTGACGCGCTCCATGTGGATATAATCCATCTGGAGCACTTCAAAGGGTAACGTTGAAGGTGCAAAATTCCCACTCAAAACATTTTCCGCCTTCCCCGGATTGTGTTGCAGACAGACCATACAGCATTGGACCAAACGGACAGCCATCTTTTCTATGTTAGGGTTCTTCCATACTGGGTCTAACAGGCCACAAATACCTTTTGCTCCTTTATGGGCAGGACCGTGGGCCATAGTTACAACGGCCTGCACCAGTGCATTGGGTAACAACCATCTCTGTTTTTCTGTCAAATCAACCCAACAATTATTCCCATCCAACCTCCCGACTTCCTTCTCCCATCGCTCTAATTCATCTGGGGTGGCTTCCTTCTGCAGTTCTCTCACACTCTCTATGGTATTATTAAACAAATCAGATTCCTCCACCCACCTTGCAGAGGACATTACAAACATAGTCATTATTGTAGATTGGGCCGTTTGTTTCGCAACCTGGTCTGCAAAAGCATTACCCTCTCCTACTTCATCCACCACTGCCTTATGTGCACTGCATTTTATTATGTCTAGCTTCTTGGGCAGAGTGAGGGCATCCAACAATCGTAACACCAGGGGACCATTCTGTATTTTCTGACCATGAGAGGTGAGGAAACCCCGTTCCCTCCGCAGCCGCCCAAAACTATGGGCCACGCCGAAGACGTATTGGCTGTCTGTGTAGATATTAACTTCAAGTCCTTCACTCAATTCACAGGCTCGTAACAACGCCACCAGTTCAGCAGCTTGGGCTGACCGATGGGGCACTCGAGATGTTTCAACTACTATTTTCAAAGTCATTATTGCATACGCAGCTGTTGTTGTTCCATCTGCTAATCTGAAACAGGACCCATCCACATATAACTCCCCCTGGGGGTCAGATAGAGGAGTGTCAGTAAGGTCAATCCTACCCTTCGTTTCTTCTTCAGTTCGAAATATGCAATCATGTATGTCATTGGTAGTTTCACTCGTAGGGAGTGGTAGCAATGTAGCTGGATTTAACGTGGCACATCGCGTAATCGTGATGTGTGGAGCAAATAGTGTCAATTCATACCCAGTGAGGCATGCGCTCGTAAGGTGCTGTGTCTTAGTTTTGTTTAGTAATGTGTCCACAGCATGCGGCACCATCACTGTTAGGTTAGAATTTAGAACGAGTCGTTCCGACTGCCGGATGGCCACCGCGACAGCTGCGGTGGCTCTCAGACAGCTGGGAAGTGCTCTTGCGACTTTGTCCAATGTGGCCGACAAATAGGCGCAAGGTCTTTGATTACCACCAAATTCTTGCATTAACACTGAAAGCGAGCAACCGTTGACCTCATGCACATATAATACAAAGAGTTTACGGTAGTCAGGAGTACCCAAGACGGGTGCAGAACAGAGAGCAGTTTTTTAAAGAGTCAAAGGAATGCGGACATTCATCCGTCCAGGGGAGGGGTTCATGCAATAAAGGTTTAGAGAAAAATTAGGTATCCATTGGCGACAGTAAGAGGTAATGCTAAGAAAGGCACAAACTTCACGCTGAGTGCAAGGGACAGACATGTTAGAGATGGTAGTAATGCGTTCAGGAGTCAATCGCCTACCCTCCTTCGACAGTAGATGACCTAGGTAGGTTACCTCCTGTCGACAGTATTGGAACTTAGACAAGGACACCTTATTCCCCTTCGCCGCCAAATGGTGCAATAATTTCACAGTGGCATCCTTGCAGCCTTCTTCAGTGTCAGAGGCGATCAACAAGTCATCCACGTACTGCAAGAGTACGTTGCCCTCGAGCAAGATTAGATCGTCCAACAGAGCCTTAAGGGCCTGACTCTAGATGCTCGGACTTTCAGTATAGCCTTGAGGAGCACAACAGAATCGGAAGCTTCGGCCAGATAACGAGAATCTGAAGATCTGTCTGCTATTGGGGTGGATAGGGATACTGAAGAAAGCATTCTTCAGATCTATGACCGAAAAATACTGAGCAGTGGGCAGAATCATCGTAAGGATAGTGGTGATGTTCGTTACCACAGGGTACTGCGGTACAACAATCTTATTTACTGCCCTCAGGTCAATCACAAAATGATAAGCATCAACTTTTCCCTGCGGGTCAGAATCAGGACTCTTCTTCAAAATTGGAAGATTTGGGCTATTACAAATATTGGCAGCTGTCTCCTCCACTACCCCTTTATCAATAAAATCCTGAATAATTGAAAGTAAAGCCCGTTCACCGGCTGGTGAGATTTTATACTGCGGTATGCGCGGTAATTTTGCCCCAGGTTTCAACGTGATATGGACTGGTGGGATGTCTAACTTTCCCACGTCCGCATCCAGTGTTGCCCATAATGCAGTGGGAATGCTGTTAAACTCGGGGGGAAGAGGTTCATTTTTAGCAAAATATTGTTTCATGCAGTCAGTGTGGGGTTGTATCGTCAAATAAACCCCATCAGGGGAGCAGTATATTTTTGCATTCAACCTTTTTAGCATATCTAAGCCCAACAAATTCTCACCACAATGCAAGGTTAGCAGAAAAGGTGATTCAACCGTAGCGGGACCGATCGTGAAGGAGAGTGGTTTAGAGATGGGACTGACTACTGGGACTTCTGAAAATCCCACGGATACATTATTTTGCCCGGACAGAGCAGCCCTGGAACCAATGATCGAGCAACTGAACTATTCATTGCCCCTGTGTCAATCAGGAAATTCTCAGAAGTCCCCATCAATTCCCCTCTCACATAAGGTCCTTGTTAATTGACTGGGATCGACACTTGGCCCCTACTTTGTCCCTGGCTATCCTATGGGTGGACGTACCCATCCTGATCTTCAAATGCGTAATCGTCATGACAATATTGTCTGCCTCGGTGACCATCAAAATGATTCCGTTTGGACTTGCCTGGTGCCTCTTCTCGGTGCATATCACTCCGATCTGGGCCACCCCGTCCTCGTCCTCGCCCTCGGATTTCCCAGTTCTGGGCGAGCAATAACGGGCACTGCGCTTTCCAGTGTCCCTCCTGCTTACAATAAGAGCATTGGTTTATCCCTATAGTCTGAGTCCCACCTGCGCCTCCTTCTGTTCCCGCCCCTCTGGACACGGGCCCTCTGGCTCCTCTCCCTCCTCCCTGTCCTAGGACAACTTGCTGAAGCAGCACTCGTGTTTTGAGATCCTTGGCCTTTTTCTCCACGTTATCCTTGCTTTCGTGTTCCCTATGCTCGTAATATTGGGCCATGCTCAAGATCACGGAGGGAGTGGAGGTAGTCCAGGTGCTTTCTGCGGCCTGCAACTGTGTAGAAATTTCCGGTGCGAGATTGGTAACAAATCTATTCACAAACAACCTGATCCCACCTTCTGTGGCCAAGTCCTGCCCACTAAAGTCAATGAAAACCCCTTCAAACCTGGTAAAGAAATCGGACACACTTTCATCCTTTTTCTGCCTATAAGCTGTCAGTTTGTCCCAGTCAAACTTTCGCGTAGGAATCAGGGTGTGCATGTACACTATTATTTTTGCTGGCAAAGAAGTGATTTCATATCTAGGCTTATCCCCAGGTTTTCGATCTCGGTCCCAATCCTTCAACTCTTCCCAAGTTCCCCCTAGTTCCGCAGCGTGATCGGCGTCATGAACCTGCCGCCATATATCGACCGGAACTAGTAACCCCAAAGAATAACTCGACATCTGCCAATGTCATTACAGCCGAGGCTGCAGCTTCAGTCAGCTCCTTGTAGTAGGCGGTGGGATTCTTGCGGGGGTCGGGCAGTTGAGATTTAAGGGCAAGAACCTCACATCCCTTCCACGAAGTGTACATCCATTGCTCCTGGAAGCGGGCCTCTACTTGAGCTTTATAACTTGGTCAGCATTATCCCGTGCTTCAGGAATTAAAGGATGAAAAATAGGGTGTACTTCCCGCATGGGATGCTGGGAAGTCCAATTGGGGCTTTTTATGAACATTCTGCCTCGATATTTCACTAGTGTGTCGACATTCTTGTATACCTCCTGTGGATCCATGTTAAACTTATGAGTCCAATCTCGGATGGTATACAGTACCTGAGGGGCCATCCCATCCCGGAAACATAGTTCCCAGGCCTCGATGAGGTAACAAGACATCTGATATAGGGCATGTTGCTGCATTACCGGCTCCAAATCTTTAATAGTGCTCCATACATCAGCTACTGTGTATATATTGTTCCGCATCCATTTAGCTGCCTGATCTGCTACTGCCTCCTTTTCACCATACCCTACAGAGGCTCTCGTGAATAATCGTTTACTGCTCAGACCTCCTGGTTCCCCCTTCGGGGTTTGCCCCAGATCTCCGGGTGTTGTACTGGCCGATTGGGAGGTCCATATGGGGCTTGGAGCTGCTAACACCATCTGGGACGTTCCCGGGGGTTGTCGGGGGTCAGGGATGAGGGTAGCCATGTCTCTCACTGAGGTAGGTGGGGCACGGGTAGTCCCCAGGGAGGTGAGAGGCACATCTTCCCCCGGTGCGGAGGTCAGGGGTGCGGCAGTCACCTGGAGAGGTACCGCGGGGTATATGCGTTGAGGCGCATACGGTGGGGGAGGCCGTTTATCTAACAAATCTTCTATCTCATCCTCTGCTTCATTCCGTGTCACATAACTCTTATCCACCTGCAACCTAAACTGTCTATCTGCATACTCACTATTTTGCTCAGTCTTATTTTTATCATGAGCAATGGCTTTCTGAGTTACAGTCTGCCCTTGCTGTATCTTCAGGAATTTTTCAGACCGGATGCGTCTCCGCTTTGCCTCTTTCTGCCATTTATTTAGAGTATCAAACATGGCCTGTCTACTGTGTTTTGCAAGCAGGCATTCTTGCAGATACTGGATGTTTTTCTCATCAAAAGACCCGGTCTTTTGCCATTGCACTTCTACATTATCTTTTGTGTATTTATTCCACAAGGTATTAAAGAGGAGGGGCCCTATTCCGTGCTTGCAATACATATCATGGCTGGGAGTTCCCTCCGAAGGGTCTGGCTGGCTTTCATCCAACCTCGTGCTCCCTCGGTAAATACAGCCAAAGCATAGTTTACTAAAGCACAGAATCGCCCCTTTTACCAAAATCGAGCGGAAAAGAAATCAAAATTGTTAATCACAATACTCTCATACACATGGCCATGTCTGCACTCAAATTCACTCTTACACGAATAAAGTAACCACAGCACAAAAACGAATCTTCAATTTTCATCAACATGAAAGACAAAAAAAACACAGGTATTTGCAAACAAGAGGTGGAGCCCGTCGACTCCCACCTATGGAGAACCCTTTCCAGAACTTCAAAGTTCAAATATGACAAAGTCCAACAGTCTTGTCCTTAGACTGCCTAGAGATAGCCACACAGGTTTCTCTAAACCACAGACCGACCTACGGGTCATCCGACAGCATTCATGGTTCACCTCCCAAACTATTCTGGCTAAGCCCGCTTTTTCAAGCGCCGCTCCAGATCTGTCCGAGTGCTACCCAATCTCAGCCGCCGGCGTTCCCGAGAGCAGTCCGGACGGGTGAAAACCGCAATTTACACCGAGGCGTTTGGTCTCAATCTCTAGTGTATTTCCACAATCCAAAACAGGGGCGTCCGCACGTGCAGCTCCAGTACTGCCCCGTCAGACCCCCTTTTTCAAGTTCTCTGTGACCAAAGGTCACCAAATGCCAAGTCTCAAATCCAAAATCCAAAAGATACCCAACACAAGACAAGACAAGACACTCACCTGGTGCACTCAGGTCCGATTGTGCGTTCTCCACTGCCAATTCCTGTTAGGCCAACGTGGCTGGTTCTCGGGTTACACCCGAAGGACTCCGGCGTGGTGTCAATTGCAGCTGGGGTTCTCTCTAAGCATGGGCGAATTTTGCGAATTCGCAATCCGCGAATTTGCGGATTTGCGAATTCGCAATCCGCAAAATTTGCGAATTCCCGCGGATTTGCGGATTTTTTTATTTTTGTGAGTGTGCGGGTGTTCGCGGGTCACTTTGCGTGTTCACGGGTGTTCGCGAGGTGCTTTGCGTTTTCGTGGGGTTTTTTTTTGCTGGTTAATCACTGCCACCCTCTCATTTTTTATGCCCATCTGCCCTCTGTACCACTTGTTTCTGTGCCCTTTTGCCCTCTGCCCCACTCATTTTTTGTCCCCTTCTGCCCTCTGTCCCACCTTTGTGCCCTTCTGCCCTTAGCCCCACTTAGAATGGCGCCGGCAAGCTGCCAGCGCCATTCTAAAATAGCTGCAAATAGCTTCAACAGGAAGCACTAATAGATAAAGTAAAGCAGGTGCTGGAGTTGAAGGTCAAATTAAGTTACACAATCATTAATCACCCCAAGTTGGGGGTGATTAATGATTGTGTAGCTGAATTTGAGCAGCACCTGCTTTACTTTATCTATTAGAGCTTCCTGTTGAAGCTGACTTTTGTATCTATTTTAGAATGGCTCTGGCAGCTTGCCGGCGCCATTATAAAAGAGTTACAAAAGTCAGCTTGAACTTTTGACCCAATCCGTTCCGCTCGCGGATTTTGTGGGAAATTCGCGAATCTCGCGGATTGCGAATTTACCAAAAATCCGCAAAATCCGCGAGCGGAACGGATTTTCCGCCCATGCTTAGTTCTCTCGATCGGGAGAGCGGAGCAGATCCCAAATTCTTGGGTCTATCCCCTCCCCCCCGACCAAGATCCCCCTTTTCAATGTCCCGTTTCTTTTCTGATTACAGAGGGACGACCCCAACGCAGAGTCGCCAACTGAAGTACCGAAAAATTATTACAACCCACCTAGAGCCATACTTACAACTAGCCCAATACCAATTACCAATAATCAGTTGGTTGGCAGTGTAGAAGGTCCAATCGTTTATTATAACAAACAAACTCTGCCAGAGGAGCTCCTTGCGACCTAACCCCACGAGGTCCGCCAAGAAGACCGCTGGCACATTGTCAGAACATCACAAATATACTGTTACATTTCGAAACCGCTACCCAAGATGGAAAAATACAAGTTGGTACAGGTTGGTGCAGAGGAAAAGACCATATATGGGAAACAAAGCGCTCTTGGTTTAGCTCATCTCATTATAGCAAGGTCGTGAGGGTGACTCCTTTCTGCTAACTCCGAGAGAGTCCAAGCAGCACCCCTCGGAATGTGCTTATCCAGCCTCCCCCTTCTACCTATAACCTTAACAGGCCTAACGTGCAGAAACAGCAGTTTGCAACAGTTGGGCTATATCTCAGGGGAACAGCTTTGGCAGAATGCAAGGATAGGGTTTGCTAATACAGACATCGAACGAGGCCACAAAATGGCGTCGGTCGAGTCAAGCAGTGTTGTCTGTGATCTAGATACAAAAACATGCAATATGGTGTATGCTAATTCCTAAATTACTTTATTTTATGTGTATATTAATGTTTGCATTCCTTTGTTAGTCTTACTAGATGCATCACGCTAATTATCAACAGCAACTATATGTTTCGCTAAACCGGAAGTGAATTCCGGTTCCTCAACATTTACATCTCAAGAAGAAGGCAAAACTGTGGTAGCAAGAAATATGAGAAGACAAGCTATTAGTGTTACTGTAACTAGAACTTTCAGCATAGCTGCATAGCCAGCAGCGGCCCATGCAGGTAAGAGCAGTGGGGCTCGCTGGTGGGGGATTTCAATGGACGATGGCGAGGGAGAATTATTTATTTATTTATTTAATTTCCTCTCATCATTGTCCATCGAAATCCCCCCACCCGGCCCTACCACCCCACCACTCTTACCTGCACGGGCCACAGCTGTGCATAGCACTGATCTGAGTGAAGTGCTATCCGGCTGCGATTATAAACTCCTACAGGTTCAGATCATTGAGCACAAAATACTTTTTCAAATTGCAAAACTGGAGTCATGCCAGAATTGACAGAGTACATAATTATCGCTGTTATTGGCTTTTAGAAAATACTTCTTCGATGGCCACTTCCCATTGCGCACAACATTGTGAGAAATGGTAGCCCGCTTACTTTGATATTTTTCTCAGAGATTCAATGTTTCCCTGGAATTTGAGACAAGCAGTTGAAAAATAAATTACCCCGTAGATTTCACAAAGGCCATGTGTCTGTTTATAATAACTTGACAACTCTGACATTAACTAACATAGCGACCCGCGTCTACCCTGACGCGGTAATACGCGACAGAACTACAATTGTAGTTCTGCATTGATTTTCCATACAAAAAAGAAGCCACTGACGCGACACTGACGCGGCCCGGCACGATAAAAACTACAATTGTAGTCCTTCCATGATAGGCCATACAAACGAGCCACTGAGAACGGGGCTCATACGTCACCTAATCACCGCTTTCCCGGGTATTTCTCAGTTAAAAGACAATGAGAAACATGGGACATCATTCCTGCATGACCATTCATGCGATCGGATGTGGAAAGGAACGCGAGGGGAGCAAGGAGGCCGATTACTGACCATAAGGTAAGCGCTACAAAACTGAATAGACGCCCTACGTTTGGGTAGATCGGCCGACTTCTGAAATGACAACAGCGGCAGTACTGATTAGCAGTAATCGTATTTTGGGACAGTAGGAAGCCTCCTTGCCTTTTACTTCATTAACGTACTGCGGTGTATTAGGTTTCATTAATATATACTTTTGGCCTCCCTCCTTTTTTCAAAAAAAGTAATATCTCTTAATCTGAGCAATCTCTCGGGGGCTTCAGATATAGAGTGACAAAACACGGTTTTGAAAAATAAATAGCCATAATTGCAAACTTTTCTAGCTTTAGTAATAAATACATTAATTTCAAACTATATATTCTAGATACCCATTTAAATATATTTATTGTGGCAAAAATTATGTACTCCACATAGGTTGAAATTAGAAACAACCTTGATTGACAATACTCCGCGCTACAGGCAGAATTGAAGGCATCCAGTGGCGTGCTCCTTACATCCCAAAAGAAGGAGAATATAAGAAATTTTAAAACATAGGTGAGTAGCAATGTTACTACTAAAGACCGGGGAAGCGGTAGTAGATACCCATGTAGAAGGCTAAACAAGGTGTGGCACAACAGTAAACACACATGACATCACATGTCTTATCTTTAACAGTTGGATCAAGACATAATACGGTGGCGCCCCTCCGGTATCCTCTACACGATAGAGCTCAAAATTAAAAAGGTAATTTATACGTTATAAGTAAGGCCAGTGCCTGAAACCAGAAATTTAGACACCTAAAAGATTGTCAGTAATGGGAATATAAATGTCTTCCTCTTAAGGTAATGCTTACTGGAATGTAAGACACCAGAAGCTCTTCATAATTAAATACGAATGACATCATTCCTCGAATTGAATAACAGAGGAATCGTCAACAATCACTCACAGGTATGCTTCGCAAAAATCTACATTTAGAAGCTACTGAATAGGTGACCTTAAGTCATCTGTTATTAGACCCCAGGAAGTAGAAATATGGTTCAAAATGCCTGTAAGAAAATGTACCTTTTTTAACCAGACCCGGTAGAATTGGGCCTTCCCCCTTGAAGTGTGTTGAATGTTATGTGCCCTGATGGAAAAAGTAAATGGCCAATATCATGGTTTTTAATGTAACAATAAGATAGGGATAAAATTATTTTATGAACTTGTACACAGGGATGTACTCTAACTGTAAATGTTCTCTCTTAGAATTGTTTGTCCTGAAGAAGGTGATATCACAGACTCACCGAAACGCTGCGTCGACAACACCAACAAAACTGTGAACCCTGTCATCTACTGTTTTTATTTAATTTGATATGTTCTATTGTTTTTAATACCATGTTAACCCATGGGCACGTTTATTGCACATATTGTTTTTAACCTATTGTGAAAATTGTAATAAATTATATACTGTTTTTATAACTCAACACACTTTCTGATGTCTTTGCTTTTTCACGTTTATGGTACATGTTAATTGATATCAGGCATTTTGAGGTATATGACGACTATACTTGGGTGCTAACACGCCAATTGACTTGGGGACCTTCCTCGTCTTTCCCTGGAATTTGCACAGAGAGTAGAAAACTGTGCACTCAAAAATTATTGTCTCACAGAGGGAAAAACATTTAGAAGAAACATTGACCTGTGGTTCTCATCAGCTTTGGGGTGAAATTCAAGCTTCCCTCATAAATTTCGGTATTATCAATTTGCCCCTTTCAAGTATATTTCCAGTCATTAAACATATCCAAAAATCTATTTGGGTAGGGGCAAGGTTGAAAGAAGCTATTTGCAGTTTGAAAATGAGAGGCATACTGTAACTCCACCTGCACATAAGGTTCTGTCATGTGCCTTAGATTTCGTCTGAGCCCACCTCTTTTGAAGGGAATACCACTTACAGGACAGCAGGACGCAAGTGCATCATCATGTAGCATCGCCACCGCTAAAGCAATCTCAAGATGGGTGCCTAACAACAGTAAGGCAGCCCCCGAATGATCAGGCAAGCATCCACTCTTCTCTTTCTCAGGGTATACTCAATTCTTTAAATATAGGGGCATATTAGCAAGAACATCGTTAAAATTATCGCCATTTTAGCAGCAGGAAACTGCCGCTAAAAGGGCGATAATGGGCTTGCTAATATGCGTTATCGAATTCCAATAGAAGCCCAGGTTAGATGTCCTGCACATCTAACCTGCGCTTCTATTAGAATTCTTTAATGCATATTAGCAAGCCCATTATCGCCGTTTTAGCTACAGTTTCCTGCCACTAAAACAGCGATAATTTTAACGAGGTTCTCGCCAATATGCCCCATAGTTTGGCCCATCCCATCAAAAAGGTTCCTCCAGGCTCTGGAGTGAAAATCGGAATGCTCCCCTTACCTTTTGCCGCGCTACCTGCATGACAACCTCCCCCAACCCCCGCCCCCCCTCCCTTTGACACTGGCATGCTCCTGTGGTCTTTCTAGAGACTGCGATCTCCTGTGGTGTTCACTACACCATCCTTTTCCTCCGACCTTCACTGAAATATGGACTTTTGTGTTTTTGTGCATTTTTCTTGTGTATCACTCAAAATATATTTTTGCGATGTTACTTGAGTTAATTACCATAGTCTCCATTTCTTATAAAGATTGTGGCAAAAATAGTCGCAATAAATACATCAATAAAAATGATAGACTATGTAATGCGGCATGCTCATATTTTTTCAAATACCTAAAGCCCCATAGTTAGTTTCAAGTAAAAAGTTGGGTCTGTAAAATGCATTGTTTTGCTACAATCTTTTCAAATGTTTCTTGGGCAGACTGAAGCCCCAGGCTCCTGAGTAGTGTAGTGCTTGGCCTTCACACCAAGTATGGAAATATTGTGTTATTGTCTTTTTAGACAGGCCCTTTACTAGACATTTTCACAGGGTACACCCTGACCACTGCTGGAGGACTTCAGTCTTGCTCATCAATATCATTTGGGGCAGATAATGACATTCTTCCACTTTGAAAGTTCAGCAGTCACCACTGTTAATAACCCCCAAAACAATAACACACTTGCTCATTCAGATCCAAATATTTCACCACTCTCATGAATGACATAAGTAATTATGTATATGAATTAACACAGACCAAGATCCAAAGTGTGGCAAAGCAGTTTAAAGGAAACATTTTCATTGTAACAAACAAGTGGCCCAAGCTCTAGTATTACCCAGACTGGATTATGGTAGTGACACGCTATGAGGCTTACCCTGGAGTAGTGTGGCTCACTGGTTAGAGGCGGCAGACCCGAGAGCAGAAGTCGGCCCGGGACCAGGGTTCAATTCCCGACGCGGCAGGGTCGTGGACCTTGGTCAGCGGACTCGAAAATTCTTGCTTCGGTGCGTACTCTAATCAGGAGTTCCACTCGGCAAGTCTGGGCATTAGTTTGCCTCATCTCCACAACGGCCCCATCAATTCCGGGGATGCCTGGCTCCACCTTGGGGACTCCCAGCAGGGACCATCCCACAGGGAAAGCCAGGACGGGTTCCCCAGAGTTATACAGCGCCAGGAGACCTATGGACGGGTAGCAGTGCGCTTTACAAGCTCAAATACATTTACATTTACATTACCCTAATACACGTTGGCCCAACTCTGTCCTCGGAACAAAAAGAAACACACACATCACCGGCTCTAAAATCATTAAACTGTACCGTACGAAGCAAGAATACAGCTGAAAATTATCTACATGACGCATAAAGCTCAATACCCCCAGTTACACGGCTCCAACACTAGAAAAATCAGGGTGCAGCAGATCCTCACGAAGTGTGCTCACCTTGCTTCTGAAACCCCAACAAACTCACAAAAAGAAAAGGGGTGTCAGAGCATTCTTGGGTATTGCACCCAAGATATGGAACTCCCTACCACGGACGTTCGCCTAATCTTCTCTACCTCCTCCTTCAACAAAGAAGCCAAATCTTTTCTTCTGATGAAGTTTTTACCTTAAGATAATATATCAGCCACATTGAAAATGTCTAGCCAGCAAACTCTTACGGGGATTGACCTTCCTATTACTGTCTTTATTCAAGACCAGTGTTATCCTATTTTGCTTTATGTTTTGTTTGGTTCTCACGCATGTGTTTCCTGTTTTCCAGGCCTAAAGCTTACACTACTTCTCGTCATGTAAAGCGCTGTGATACCCACTAGCGTCATGTTCGCGCTATACAAAGCTTTAGAACCAAATAAAAGCATGGTATATAACCTTTTGCAAATACAGTGTCTTCCACAGTAGGGAGAAGGCTGTTTTCTGGGATAGACAGATTTGACTTAACAACGCTGAAACAACTTTAGCAACGTTGCTACTTTTTGTCTATTGATGGCCACAACCCATTCCAGCAACATTTTTAAGACTGACGCCAAAATGTTTTGATTTCATTAAAAATATGTGTATAATATACTTATTTATACGAGCTTTCAGAATTCCATCTTCATCCACCCATAATGTGCAATTCACATTTTCCTTCTCCCCGCTACAACATGAGACAGTGGATCAGCCCACTACAGAAACTGACTAACTTCAATGCGAGTCATAGCATTCTGCCTTTTCCTCAAGGAGCACATCCATCGTGTGCTCCTTGAGGAAAAGGCATCGTTTCCTTTAGTGCCATGGACTACAATGACAATGAGTGCTTTGTTAGATCAATTTTGTTTCTGTTTTTAGCCAATATTTTTTTTTAGATTGGAAAGGGCCCAGCAGCTACTCCAACAATAAAGTTCTGGAAAAGCCATGACAAACAAAACAAGTTTTAAAGCCAAAATGGCCATCAGCCAATGCCAAAACTATTATCTGTGCCATCAGTACCCATAAAATGGTGATGCTTCCTCTAGCTCTACATCTCATCTGCTTGTTTACGGACATGCAGCAGAGAGCAGCTAGGTAAGCAGCCTAGGAGAAGCACAAATGTTTTCTGATGGTGTGGCACAACAGGCTGCGCCATTCATAATTCTGGCTGGTCAACAAGGCATTAATGTCCCCTTTGAGCCAGTGGTGTAACAAAGGCCCCCCTCAGCGCTCGCAGTGTGAGGGTGGGACCAGAGCTCCAGGAGACCCCCTCAGCACAGTACCCTGGCCTGAGAGCTCCTGAGTAACTCCAGAAAGAGGCCCCTCCATGTACTTTGCAGGGGGTGGGGGGCTCAAGTTTCGATACACCACTGCTGTGAGTCCCAGCATGCATCTTCACACTCCGCCTCCCAAGAGTCCCGGAATGCCATGTGATAACAAGCACTAGGCAGTAACATCATTCTTTTCACAATTGGGAAAGCATACCTAATGATAGTTTGGCAGCAATATAGCAAATCTAAAATATTATCTGATAGAAATATTACGGTCTATTCACAAAACAATTTGGCGATCCTAAAGTACTGATGTATTCTTTTATATACTCTGAAAAGGGTTTGTGAATTGGCCCCTAATGATCGAAAATGGGGTTTAAGTGGTAAATTCAGGCAATATTATGTATAATTAGTACAAGCAGAAAGGACTAGGCCTGCTTTGCACGTTTACTGATGTAAAATTGAATATTTCGCATATATTCAAAAATGCTTTTATGAATTGGCCATATTGTGACCTAAATATTGATTATAAAAATATTGCCTCATTCCATTTTGGAATAGGTAAGCTACTACTGCTGAGATGATATGATATTTAAGTAAATGACATTTAGGTCACAGTAAGACGATGCAGACAGACAATATTTTTGTTAATGGCATTCTGACATAGAACCCTAATTTAAAAGAACTAGCAAAAGGTAACCTTCTTTATTATTATTTTAAGTATATTGAATATTAATGACCAGTGCTTCTTTTTAAAATGATGCCTGTTGTAGAAGTAGATTCAGAAAAGGGGGTGGTGATGAACAGAGTGTCTGAATTAAGCAGACCACTCTTACCCAGTCCAAAGATCAGGGCTTTATCCATCACCGTTATTTAGCTCACTGCACCATCCCAGCTCAGAACCTGGCTATATGCAAATCAGTCTGTCCCTGGCCCAGTGCATCATGGGAACAGGGCAGACTAAACTACCAAGCCAATTCTTCACCAGAAAGGAGACAAGATTCCGGGGACCGGTTTCTGGCATTTCAGCCATCGTCGGCCCGGCTTGCTTGAATCCTGATGGTGCAGTGAGCAAGGGACTCATGTCTGAGTATACCCTGCCACACCTATAGTGGCCAAAAACGATTCAGAAAAGGGGGTGGTGATGAACAGAGTGTCTGAATTAAGCAGACCACTCTTACCCAGTCCAAAGATCAAGGCTTGATCCATCACCGTTATTTAGCTCACTGCACCATCCCAGCTCAGAACCTGGCTATATGCAAATCAGTCAGTCCCTGGCCCAGTGCATCATGGGAACAGGGCAGACTAAACTACCAAGCCAATTCTTCACCAGAAAGGAGACAAGCTTCCGGGGACCGGTTTCTGGCATTTCAGCCGTCGTCGGCCCGGCTTGCTTGAATCCTGATGGTGCAGTGAGCAAGGGACTCATGTCTGAGTATGCCCTGCCACACCTATAGTGGCCAAAAACGATTCAGAAAAGGGGGTGGTGATGAACAGAGTGTCTGAATTAAGCAGACCACTCTTACCCAGACCAAAGATCAGGGCTTGGCCCATCACCGTTATTTAACTCACTGCACCATCCCAGCTCAGAACCTGGCTATATGCAAATCAGTCTGTCCCTGGCCCAGTGCATCATGGGAACAGGGCAGACTAAACTACCAAGCCAATTCTTCACCAGAAAGGAGACAAGCTTCCGGGGACCGGTTTCTGGCATTTCAGCCGTCGTCGACCCGGCTTGCTTGAATCTTGATGGTGCAGTGAGCAAGGGACTCATATCTGAGTATACCCTGCCACACCTATAGTGGCCAAAAACGATTCAGAAAAGGGGGTGGTGATGAACAGAGTGTCTGAATTAAGCAGACCACTCTTACCCAGTCCAAAGATCAGGGCTTGATCCATCACCGTTATTTAGCTCACTGCACCATCCCAGCTCAGAACCTGGCTATATGCAAATCAGTCTGTCCTTGGCCCAGTGCATCATGGGAACAGGGCAGACTAAACTACCAAGCCAATTCTTCACCAGAAAGGAGACAAGCTTCCGGGGACTGATTTCTGGCATTCCAGCCGTCGTCGGCCCGGCTTGCTTGAATCCTGATGGTGCAGTGAGCAAGGGACTCATGTCTGAGTATACCCTGCCACACCTATAGTGGCCAAAAACGATTCAGAAAAGGGGGTGGTGATGAACAGAGTGTCTGAATTAAGCAGACCACTCTTACCCAGTCCAAAGATCAGGGCTTGATCCATCACCGTTATTTAACTCACTGCACCATCCCAGCTCAGAACCTGGCTATATGCAAATAAGTCTGTCCCTGGCCCAGTGCATCATGGGAACAGGGCAGACTAAACTACCAAGCCAATTCTTCACCAGAAAGGAGACAAGCTTCCGGGGACCGGTTTCTGGCATTTCAGCCGTCGTCGGCCCGGCTTGCTTGAAGCTTGATGGTGCAGTGAGCAAGGGACTCATGTCTGAGTATACCCTGCCACACCTATAGTGGCCAAAAACGATTCAGAAAAGGGGGTGGTATGAACAGAGTGTCTGAATTAAGCAGACCACTCTTACCCAGTCCAAAGATCAGGGCTTGATCCATCACCGTTATTTAGCTCACTGCACCATCCCAGCTCAGAACCTGGCTATATGCAAATCAGTCTGTCCCTGGCCCAGTGCATCATGGGAACAGGGCAGACTAAACGACCAAGCCAATTCTTCACCAGAAAGGAGACAAGCTTCCGCGGACCGGTTTCTGGCATTTCAGCCGTCGTCGGCCCGGCTTGCTTGAATCCTGATGGTGCAGTGAGCAAAGGATTCATGTCTGAGTATACCCTGCCACACCTATAGTGGCCAAAAACGATTCAGAAAAGGGGGTGGTGATGAACAGAGTGTCTGAATTAATCAGACCACTCTTTCCCAGTCTAAAGATCAGGGCTTGATCCATCACCGTTATTTAGCTCACTGCACCATCCCAGCTCAGAACCTTGCTATATGCAAATCAGTCTGTCCCTGGCCCAGTGCATCATGGGAACAGGGCAGACTAAACTACCAAGCCAATTCTTCACCAGAAAGGAGACAAGCTTCCGGGGACTGGTTTCTGGCATTTCAGCCGTCGTCGGCCCGGCTTGCTTGAATCCTGATGGTGCAGTGAGCAAGGGACTCATGTCTGAGTGTACCCTGCCACACCTATAGTGGCCAAAAACGATTCAGAAAAGGGGGTGGTAATGAAAAGAGTGTCTGAATTAAGCAGACCGCTCTTACCCAGTCCAAAGATCAGGGCTTGATCCATCACCGTTATTTCGCTCACTGCACCATCCCAGCTCAGAACCTGGCTATATGCAAATCAGTCTGTCCCTGGCCCAGTGCATCATGGGAACAGGGCAGACTAAACTACCAAGCCAATTCTTCACCAGAAAGGAGACAAGCTTCCGGGGACCGGTTTCTGGCATTTCAGCCGTCGTCGGCCCGGCTTGCTTGAATCCTGATGGTGCAGTGAGCAAGGGACTCATGTCTGAGTATACCCTGCCAAACCTATAGTGGCCAAAAACGATTCAGAAAAGGGGGTGGTGATGAACAGAGTGTCTGAATTAAGCAGACCACTCTTACCCGGCCCAAAGATCAGGGCTTGATCCATCACCGTTATTTAGCTCACTGCACCATCCCAGCTCAGAACCTGGCTATATGCAAATCAGTCTGTCCCTGGCCCAGTGCATCATGGGAACAGGGCAGACTAAACTACCAAGCCAATTCTTCACCAGAAAGGAGACAAGCTTCCGGGGACCGGTTTCTGGCATTTCAGCCGTCGTCGGCCCGGCTTGCTTGAATCCTGATGGTGCAGTGAGCAAGGGACTCATGTCTGAGTATACCCTGCCACACCTATAGTGGCCAAAAACGATTCAGAAAAGGGGGTGGTGATGAACAGAGTGTCTGAATTAGGCAGACCACTCTTACCCAGTCCAAAGATCAGGGCTTGACCCATCACCGTTATTTAGCTCACTGCACCATCCCAGCTCAGAACTTTGCTATATGCAAATCAGTCTGTCCCTGGCCCAGTGCATCATGGGAACAGGGCAGACTAAACTACCAAGCCAATTCTTCACCAGAAAGGAGACAAGCTTCTGGGGACCGGTTTCTGGCATTTCAGCCGTCGTCGGCCCGGCTTGCTTGAATCCTGATGGTGCAGTGAGCAAGGGACTCATGTCTGAGTATACCCTGCCACACCTATAGTGGCCAAAAACGATTCAGAAAAGGGGGTGGTGATGAACAGAGTGTCTGAATTAAGCAGACCACTCTTACCCAGTCCAAAGATCAGGGCTTGATCCATCACCGTTATTTAGCTCACTGCACCATCCCAGCTCAGAACCTGGCTATATGCAAATCAGTCTGTCCCTGGCCCAGTGCATCATGGGAACAGGGCAGACTAAACTACCAAGCCAATTCTTCACCAGAAAGGAGACAAGCTTCCGGGGACCGGTTTCTAGCATTTCAGCCGTCGTCGGCCCGGCTTGCTTGAATCCTGATGGTGCAGTGAGCAAGGGATTCATGTCTGAGTATACCCTGCCACACCTATAGTGGCCAAAAACGATTCAGAAAAGGGGGTGGTGATGAACAGAGTGTCTGAATTAATCAGACCACTCTTTCCCAGTCTAAAGATCAGGGCTTGATCCATCACCGTTATTTAGCTCACTGCACCATCCCAGCTCAGAACCTTGCTATATGCAAATCAGTCTGTCCCTGGCCCAGTGCATCATGGGAACAGGGCAGACTAAACTACCAAGCCAATTCTTCACCAGAAAGGAGACAAGCTTCCGGGGACTGGTTTCTGGCATTTCAGCCGTCGTCGGCCCGGCTTGCTTGAATCCTGATGGTGCAGTGAGCAAGGGACTCATGTCTGAGTGTACCCTGCCACACCTATAGTGGCCAAAAACGATTCAGAAAAGGGGGTGGTAATGAAATGAGTGTCTGAATTAAGCAGACCGCTCTTACCCAGTCCAAAGATCAGGGCTTGATCCATCACCGTTATTTCGCTCACTGCACCATCCCAGCTCAGAACCTGGCTATATGCAAATCAGTCTGTCCCTGGCCCAGTGCATCATGGGAACAGGGCAGACTAAACTACCAAGCCAATTCTTCACCAGAAAGGAGACAAGCTTCCGGGGACCGGTTTCTGGCATTTCAGCCGTCGTCGGCCCGGCTTGCTTGAATCCTGATGGTGCAGTGAGCAAGGGACTCATGTCTGAGTATACCCTGCCAAACCTATAGTGGCCAAAAACGATTCAGAAAAGGGGGTAGTGATGAACAGAGTGTCTGAATTAAGCAGACCAATCTTACCCCGCCCAAAGATCAGGGCTTGATCCATCACCGTTATTTAGCTCACTGCACCATCCCAGCTCAGAACCTAGCTATATGCAAATCAGTCTGTCCCTGGCCCAGTGCATCATGGGAACAGGGCAGACTAAACTACCAAGCCAATTCTTCACCAGAAAGGAGACAAGCTTCCGGGGACCGGTTTCTGGCATTTCAGCCGTCGTCGGCCCAGCTTGCTTGAATCCTGATGGTGCAGTGAGCAAGGGACTCATGTCTGAGTATACCCTGCCACACCTATAGTGGCCAAAAACGATTCAGAAAAGGGGGTGGTGATGAACAGAGTGTCTGAATTAGGCAGACCACTCTTACCCAGTCCAAAGATCAGGGCTTGACCCATCACCGTTATTTAGCTCACTGCACCATCCCAGCTCAGAACTTTGCTATATGCAAATCAGTCTGTCCCTGGCCCAGTGCATCATGGGAACAGGGCAGACTAAACTACCAAGCCAATTCTTCACCAGAAAGGAGACAAGCTTCTGGGGACCGGTTTCTGGCATTTCAGCCGTCGTCGGCCCGGCTTGCTTGAATCCTGATGGTGCAGTGAGCAAGGGACTCATGTCTGAGTATACCCTGCCACACCTATAGTGGCCAAAAACGATTCGGAAAAGGGGGTGGTGATGAACAGAGTGTCTGAATTAAGCAGACCACTCTTACCCAGTCCAAAGATCAGGGCTTGATCCATCACCGTTATTTAGCTCACTGCACCATCCCAGCTCAGAACCTGGCTATATGCAAATCAGTCTGTCCCTGGCCCAGTGCATCATGGGAACAGGGCAGACTAAACTACCAAGCCAATTCTTCACCAGAAAGGAGACAAGCTGTTAAATATTTTGTCCACCCTAAGCGTGGAAGGGTATACTCAGATGTGAGTCCCTTGTTCATTGCACCATCAGGATTCAAGCAAGCCGGGCGGACGACGGCTGAAATGCCAGAAACCGGTCCCCGGTAGCTTGTTTCCTTCCCAGTGTAAGAATTGGCTTGGTAGTTTGGTTTGCCCTGTTCCCATCATGCACTGGGACAGGATCAGACTAATTTGCATATAGCCAGGTTCTGAGCTGGGATGGTGCAGTGAGCTAAAAAACGGTGTTGGATCTAGCCCTGATCTCTTGACTGGGTGAGAGTATTCTGCTTAATTCAGAAACTCTGTCCATCACCACCCCTTGTTGTTATATATTTTGTCCACCCTAAGCGTGGAAGGGTATACTCAGATGTGAGTCCCTTGCTCATTGCACCATCAGGATTCAAGCAAGCCGGGCCGACGACGGCTGAAATGCCAGAAACCGGTCCCCGGTAGCTTGTTTCCTTCCCAGTGTAAGAATTGGCTTGGTAGTTTGGATTGCCCTGTTCCCATCATGCACTGGGACAGGATCAGACTAATTTGCATATAGCCAGGTTCTTAGCTGGGATGATGCAGTGAGCTAAAAAACGGTGTTGGATCTAGCCCTGATCTCTTGACTGGGTGAGAGTATTCTGCCTAATTCAGAAACTCTGTCCATCACCACCCCTTGTTGTTAAATATTTTGTCCACCCTAAGCGTGGAAGGGTATACTCAGATGTGAGTCCCTTGCGCATTGCACCATCAGGATTCAAGCAAGCCGGGCCGACGACGGCTGAAATGCCAGAAACCGGTCCCTGGTAGCTTGTTTCCTTCCCAGTGTAAGAATTGGCTTGGTAGTTTGGTTTGCCCTATTCCCATCATGCACTGGGACAGGATCAGACTAATTTGCATATAGCCAGGTTCTGAGCTAGGATGGTGCAGTGAGCTAAAAAAAGGTGTTGGATCTAGCCCTGATCTCTTGACTGGGTGAGAGTATTCTGCTTAATTCAGAAACTCTGTCCATCACCACCCCTTGTTGTTAAATATTTTGTCCACCCTAAGCGTGGAAGGGTATACTCAGATGTGAGTCCCTTGCTCATTGCACCATCAGGATTCAAGCAAGCCGGGCCGACGACGGCTGAAATGCCAGAAACCGGTCCCCGGTAGCTTGTTTCCTTCCCAGTGTAAGAATTGGCTTGGTAGTTTGGATTGCCCTGTTCCCATCATGCACTGGGACAGGATCAGACTAATTTGCATATAGTCAGGTTCTGAGCTGGGATGATGCAGTGAGCTAAAAAACGGTGTTGGATCTAGCCCTGATCTCTTGACTGGGTGAGAGTATTCTGCTTAATTCAGAAACTCTGTCCATCACCACCCCTTGTTCTTAAATATTTTGTCCACTCTAAGCGTGGAAGGGTATACTCAGATGTGAGTCCCTTGCTCATTGCACCATCAGGATTCAAGCAAGCCGGGCCGACGACGGCTGAAATGCCAGAAACTGGTCCCCGGTAGCTTGTTTCTTTCCCAGTGTAAGAATTGGCTTGGTAGTTTGGTATGCCCTGTTCCCATCATGCACTGGGACAGGATCAGACTAATTTGCATATAGCCAGGTTCTGAGCTGGGATGGTGCAGTGAGCTAAAAAACGGTGTTGGATCCAGCCCTGATCTCTTGACTGGGTGAGAGTATTCTGCTTAATTCAGAAACTCTGTCCATCACCACCCCTTGTTGTTAAATATTTTGTCCACCCTAAGCGTGGAAGGGTATACTCAGATGTGAGTCCCTTGCGCATTGCACCATCAGGATTCAAGCAAGCCGGGCCGACGACGGCTGAAATGCCAGAAACCGGTCCCTGGTAGCTTGTTTCCTTCCCAGTGTAAGAATTGGCTTGGTAGTTTGGTTTGCCCTGTTCCCATCATGCACTGGGACAGGATCAGACTAATTTGCATATAGCCAGGTTCTGAGATGGGGTGGTGCAGTGAGTTAAAAAACGGTGTTGGATCTAGCCCTGATCTCTTGACTGAGTGAGAGTATTCTGCTTAATTCAGAAACTCTGTCCATCACCACCCCTTGTTGTTAAATATTTTGTCCACTCTAAGCGTGGAAGGGTATACTCAGATGTGAGTAACTTGCTCATTGCACCATCAGGATTCAAGCAAGCCGGGCCGACGACGGCTGAAATGCCAGAAACCGGTCCCCGGTAGCTTGTTTCTTTCCCAGTGTAAGAATTGGCTTGGTAGTTTGGTATGCCCTGTTCCCATCATGCACTGGGACAGGATCAGACTAATTTGCATATAGCCAGGTTCTGAGCTAGGATGGTGCAGTGAGCTAAAAAACGGTGTTGGATCTAGCCCTGATCTCTTGACTGGGTGAGAGTATTTTGCTTAATTCAGAAACTCTGTCCATCACCACCCCTTGTTGTTAAATATTTTGTCCACCCTAAGCGTGGAAGGGTATACTCAGATGTGAGTCCCTTGCTCATTGCACCATCAGGATTCAAGCAAGCCGGGCCGACGACGGCTGAAATGCCAGAAACCGGTCCCCGGTAGCTTGTTTCCTTCCCAGTGTAAGAATTGGCTTGGTAGTTTGGATTGCCCTGTTCCCATCATGCACTGGGACAGGATCAGACTAATTTGCATATAGCCAGGTTCTGAGCTGGGATGGTGCAGTGAGCTAAAAAACGGTGTTGGATCTAGCCCTGATCTCTTGACTGGATGAGAGTATTCTGCTTAATTCAGAAACTCTGTCCATCACCACCCCTTGTTCTTAAATATTTTGTCCACTCTAAGCGTGGAAGGGTATACTCAGAGGTGAGTCCCTTGCTCATTGCACCATCAGGATTCAAGCAAGCCGGGCCGACGATGGCTGAAATGCCAGAAACCGGTCCCCGGTAGCTTGTTTCCTTCCCAGTGTAAGAATTGGCTTGGTAGTTTGGATTGCCCTGTTCCCATCATGCACTGGGACAGGATCAGACTAATTTGCATATAGCCAGGTTCTGAGCTGGGATGGTGCAGTGAGCTAAAAAACGGTGTTGGATCTAGCCCTGATCTCTTGACTGGGTGAGAGTATTCTGCTTAATTCAGAAACTCTGTCCATCACCACCCCTTGTTGTTAAATATTTTGTCCACTCTAAGCGTGGAAGGGTATACTCAGATGTGAGTCCCTTGCTCATTGCACCATCAGGATTCAAGCAAGCCGGGCCGACGATGGCTGAAATGCCAGAAACTGGTCCCCGGTAGCTTGTTTCTTTCCCAGTGTAAGAATTGGCTTGGTAGTTTGGTATGCCCTGTTCCCATCATGCACTGGGACAGGATCAGACTAATTTGCATATAGCCAGGTTCTGAGCTGGGATGGTGCAGTGAGCTAAAAAACGGTGTTGGATCTAGCCCTGATCTCTTGACTGGGTGAGAGTATTCTGCTTAATTCAGAAACTCTGTCCATCACCACCCCTTGTTGTTAAATATTTTGTCCACTCTAAGCGTGGAAGGGTATACTCAGATGTGAGTCCCTTGCTCATTGCACCATCAGGATTCAAGCAAGCCGGGCCGACGACGGCTGAAATGCCAGAAACTGGTCCCCGGTAGCTTGTTTCTTTCCCATATAAGAATTGGCTTGGTAGTTTGGTATGCCCTGTTCCCATCATGCACTGGGACAGGATCAGACTAATTTGCATATAGCCAGGTTCTGAGCTGGGATGGTGCAGTGAGCTAAAAAACGGTGTTGGATCTAGCCCTGATCTCTTGACTGGGTGAGAGTATTCTGCTTAATTCAGAAACTCTGTCCATCACCACCCCTTGTTGTTAAATATTTTGTCCACCCTAAGCGTGGAAGGGTATACTCAGATGTGAGTCCCTTGCTCATTGCACCATCAGGATTCAAGCAAGCCGGGCCGACGGCGGCTGAAATGCCAGAAACCGGTCCCCGGTAGCTTGTTTCCTTCCCAGTGTAAGAATTGGCTTGGTAGTTTGGATTGCCCTGTTCCCATCATGCACTGGGACAGGATCAGACTAATTTGCATATAGCCAGGTTCTGAGCTGGGATGGTGCAGTGAGCTAAAAAACGGTGTTGGATCTAGCCCTGATCTCTTGACTGGGTGAGAGTATTCTGCTTAATTCAGAAACTCTGTCCATCACCACCCCTTGTTGTTAAATATTTTGTCCACCCTA
Organism: Lissotriton vulgaris; assembly: GCF_964263255.1. Lineage (NCBI taxonomy): Eukaryota > Metazoa > Chordata > Amphibia > Caudata > Salamandridae > Lissotriton > Lissotriton vulgaris. The sequence goes on along the minus strand of NC_141689.1, from coordinate 1,188,612,754 downwards.
AGCGTGGAAGGGTATACTCAGATGTGAGTCCCTTGCTCATTGCACCATCAGGATTCAAGCAAGTCGGGCCGACGACGGCTGAAATGCCAGACACCGGTCCCCGGTAGCTTGTTTTCTTCCCAGTGTAAGAATTGGCTTGGTAGTTTGGATTGCCCTGTTCCCATCATGTACTGGGACAGGATCAGACTAATTTGCATATAGCCAGGTTCTGAGCTGGGATGGTGCAGTGAGTTAAAAAACGGTGTTGGATCTAGCCCTGATCTCTTGACTGGGTGAGAGTATTCTGCTTAATTCAGAAACTCTGTCCATCACCACCCCTTGTTGTTAAATATTTTGTCCACTCTAAGCGTGGAAGGGTATACTCAGATGTGAGTCCCTTGCTCATTGCACCATCAGGATTCAAGCAAGCCGGGCCGACGACGGCTGAAATGCCAGAAACCGGTCCCCGGTAGCTTGTTTCTTTCCCAGTGTAAGAATTGGCTTGGTAGTTTGGTATGCCCTGTTCCCATCATGCACTGGGACAGGATCAGACTAATTTGCATATAGCCAGGTTCTGAGCTCGGATGGTGCAGTGAGCTAAAAAACGGTGTTGGATTTAGCCCTGATCTCTTGACTGGGTGAGAGTATTACGCTTAATTCAGAAACTCTGTCCATCACCACCCCTTGTTGTTAAATATTTTGTCTACACTAAGCGTGGAAGGGTATACTCAGATGTGAGTCCCTTGCTCATTGCACCATCAGGATTCAAGCAAGCCGGGTCGACGACGGCTGAAATGCCAGAAACCGGTCCCCGGTAGCTTGTTTCCTTCCCAGTGTAAGAATTGGCTTGATAGTTTGGATTGCCCTGTTCCCATCATGCACTGGGACAGGATCAGACTAATTTGCATATAGCCAGGTTCTGAGCTGGGATGGTGCAGTGAGCTAAAAAACGGTGTTGGATCTAGCCCTGATCTCTTGACTGGGTGAGAGTATTCTGCTTAATTCAGAAACTCTGTCCATCACCACCCCTTGTGTTAAATATTTTGTCCACTCTAAGCGTGGAAGGGTATACTCAGATGTGAGTCCCTTGCTCATTGCACCCCCGACGACGGCTGAAATGCCAGAAACTGGTCCCCGGTAGCTTGTTTCTTTCCCAGTGTAAGAATTGGCTTGGTAGTTTGGTATGCCCTGTTCCCATCATGCACTGGGACAGGATCAGACTAATTTGCATATAGCCAGGTTCTGAGCTGGGATGGTGCAGTGAGCTAAAAAACGGTGTTGGATCTAGCCCTGATCTCTTGACTGGGTGAGAGTATTCTGCTTAATTCAGAAACTCTGTCCATCACCACCCCTTGTTGTTAAATTTTTTGTCCACTCTAAGCGTGGAAGGGTATACTCAGATGTGAGTCCCTTGCTCATTGCACCATCAGGATTCAAGCAAGCCGGGCCGACGACGGCTGAAATGCCAGAAACTGGTCCCCGGTAGCTTGTTTCTTTCCCAGTGTAAGAATTGGCTTGGTAGTTTGGTATGCCCTGTTCCCATCATGCACTGGGACAGGATCAGACTAATTTGCATATAGCCAGGTTCTGAGCTGGGATGGTGCAGTGAGCTAAAAACGGTGTTGGATCTAGCCCTGATCTCTTGACTGGGTGAGAGTATTCTGCTTAATTCAGAAACTCTGTCCATCACCACCCCTTGTTGTTAAATATTTTGTCCACCCTAAGCGTGGAAGGGTATACTCAGATGTGAGTCCCTTGCTCATTGCACCATCAGGATTCAAGCAAGCCGGGCCGACGACGGCTGAAATGCCAGAAACCGGTCCCCGGTAGCTTGTTTCCTTCCCAGTATAAGAATTGGCTTGGTAGTTTGGATTGCCCTGTTCCCATCATGCACTGGGACAGGATCAGACTAATTTGCATATAGCCAGGTTCTGAGCTGGGATGGTGCAGTGAGCTAAAAAACGGTGTTGGATCTAGCCCTGATCTCTTGACTGGGTGAGAGTATTCTGCTTCATTCAGAAACTCTGTCCATCATCACCCCTTGTTGTTAAATATTTTGTCCACTCTAAGCGTGGAAGGGTATACTCAGATGTGAGTCCCTTGCTCATTGCACCATCAGGATTCAAGCAAGCCGGGCCGACGACGGCTGAAATGCCAGAAACTGGTCCCCGGTAGCTTGTTTCTTTCCCAGTGTAAGAATTGGCTTGGTAGTTTGGTATGCCCTGTTCCCATCATGCACTGGGACAGGATCAGACTAATTTGCATATAGCCAGGTTCTGAGCTGGGATGGTGCAGTGAGCTAAAAACGGTGTTGGATCTAGCCCTGATCTCTTGACTGGGTGAGAGTATTCTGCTTAATTCAGAAACTCTGTCCATCACCACCCCTTGTTGTTAAATATTTTGTCCACCCTAAGCGTGGAAGGGTATACTCAGATGTGAGTCCCTTGCTCATTGCACCATCAGGATTCAAGCAAGCCGGGCCGACGACGGCTGAAATGCCAGAAACCGGTCCCCGGTAGCTTGTTTCCTTCCCAGTATAAGAATTGGCTTGGTAGTTTGGATTGCCCTGTTCCCATCATGCACTGGGACAGGATCAGACTAATTTGCATATAGCCAGGTTCTGAGCTGGGATGGTGCAGTGAGCTAAAAAACGGTGTTGGATCTAGCCCTGATCTCTTGACTGGGTGAGAGTATTCTGCTTCATTCAGAAACTCTGTCCATCATCACCCCTTGTTGTTAAATATTTTGTCCACTCTAAGCGTGGAAGGGTATACTCAGATGTGAGTCCCTTGCTCATTGCACCATCAGGATTCAAGCAAGCCGGGCCGACGACGGCTAAAATGCCAGAAACTGGTCCCCGGTAGCTTGTTTCTTTCCCAGTGTAAGAATTGGCTTGGTAGTTTGGTATGCCCTGTTCCCATCATGCACTGGGACAGGATCAGACTAATTTGCATATAGCCAGGTTCTGAGCTGGGATGGTGCAGTGAGCTAAAAAACGGTGTTGGATCTAGCCCTGATCTCTTGACTGGGTGAGAGTATTCTGCTTAATTCAGAAACTCTGTCCATCACCACCCCTTGTTGTTAAATATTTTGTCCACCCTAAGCGTGGAAGGGTATACTCAGATGTGAGTCCCTTGCTCATTGCACCATCAGGATTCAAGCAAGCCGGGCCGACGACGGCTGAAATGCCAGAAACCGGTCCCCGGTAGCTTGTTTCCTTCCCAGTGTAAGAATTGGCTTGGTAGTTTGGATTGCCCTGTTCCCATCATGCACTGAGACAGGATCAGACTAATTTGCATATAGCCAGGTTCTGAGCTGGGATGGTGCAGTGAGTTAAAAAACGGTGTTGGATCTAGCCCTGATCTCTTGACTGGGTGAGAGTATTCTGCTTAATTCAGAAACTCTGTCCATCACCACCCCTTGTTGTTAAATATTTTGTCCACTCTAAGCGTGGAAGGGTATACTCAGATGTGAGTCCCTTGCTCATTGCACCATCAGGATTCAAGCAAGCCGGGCCGGCGACGGCTTATATGCCAGAAACCGGTCCCCGGTAGCTTGTTTCCTTCCCAGTGTAAGAATTGGCTTGGTAGTTTGGATTGCCCTGTTCCCATCATGCACTGAGACAGGATCAGACTAATTTGCATATAGCCAGGTTCTGAGCTGGGATGGTGCAGTGAGTTAAAAAACGGTGTTGGATCTAGTCCTGATCTCTTGACTGGGTGAGAGTATTCTGCTTAATTCAGAAACTCTGTCCATCACCACCCCTTGTTGTTAAATATTTTGTCCACTCTAAGCGTGGAAGGGTATACTCAGATGTGAATCCCTTGCTCATTGCCCCATCAGGATTCAAGCAAGCCAGGCCGACGACGGCTGAAATGCCAGAAACCGGTCCCCGGTAGCTTGTTTCCTTCCCAGTGTAAGAATTGGCTTGGTAGTTTGGTTTGCCCTGTTCCCATCATGCACTGGGACAGGATCAGACTAATTTGCATATAGCCATGTTCTGAGCTGGGATGGTGCAGTGAGTTAAAAAACGGTGTTGGATCTAGCCCTGATCTCTTGACTGGGTGAGAGTATTCTGCTTAATTCAGAAACTCTGTCCATCACCACCCCTTGTTGTTAAATATTTTGTCCACTCTAAGCGTGGAAGGGTATACTCAGATGTGAGTCCCTTGCTCATTGAACCATCAGGATTCAAGCAAGCCGGTCCGACGACGGCTGAAATGCCAGAAACCGGTCCCCGGTAGCTTGTTTCTTTCCCAGTGTAAGAATTGGCTTGTTAGTTTGGTATGCCCTTTTCCCATCATGCACTGGGACAGGATCAGACTAATTTGCATATAGCCAGGTTCTGAGCTGGGATGGTGCAGTGAGCTAAAAAACGGTGTTGGATCTAGCCCTGATCTCTTGACTGGGTGAGAGTATTCTGCTTAATTCAGAAACTCTGTCCATCACCACCCCTTGTTGTTAAATATTTTGTCTACCCTAAGCGTGGAAGGGTATACTCAGATGTGAGTCCCTTGCTCATTGCACCATCAGGATTCAAGCAAGCCGGGCCGACGACGGCTGAAATGCCAGAAACCGGTCCCCGGTAGCTTGTTTCCTTCCCAGTATAAGAATTGGCTTGGTAGTTTGGATTGCCCTGTTCCCATCATGCACTGGGACAGGATCAGACTAATTTGCATATAGCCAGGTTCTGAGCTGGGATGGTGCAGTGAGCTAAAAAACGGTGTTGGATCTAGCCCTAATCTCTTGACTGGGTGAGAGTATTCTGCTTAATTCAGAAACTCTGTCCATCACCACCCCTTGTTGTTAAATATTTTGTCCACTCTAAGCGTGGAAGGGTATACTCAGATGTGAGTCCCTTGCTCATTGCACAATCAGGATTCAAGCAAGCCGGGCCGACGACGGCTGAAATGCCAGAAACTGGTCCCCGGTAGCTTGTTTCTTTCCCAGTGTAAGAATTGGCTTGGTAGTTTGGTATGCCCTGTTCCCATCATGCACTGGGACAGGATCAGACTAATTTGCATATAGCCAGGTTCTGAGCTGGGATGGTGCAGTGAGCTAAAAAACGGTGTTGGATCTAGCCCTGATCTCTTGACTGGGTGAGAGTATTCTGCTTAATTCAGAAACTCTGTCCATCACCACCCCTTGTTGTTAAATATTTTGTCCACTCTAAGCGTTGAAGGGTATACTCAGATGTGAGTCCCTTGCTCATTGCACCATCAGGATTCAAGCAAGCCGGGCCGACGACGGCTGAAATGCCAGAAACCGGTCCCCGGTAGCTTGTTTCTTTCCCAGTGTAAGAATTGGCTTGGTAGTTTGGTATGCCCTGTTCCCATCATGCACTGGGACAGGATCAGACTAATTTGCATATAGCCAGGTTCTGAGCTGGGATGGTGCAGTGAGCTAAAAAACGGTGTTGGATCTAGCCCTGATCTCTTGACTGGGTGAGAGTATTCCGCTTAATTCAGAAACTCTGTCCATCACCACCCCTTGTTGTTAAATATTTTGTCCACCCTAAGCGTGGAAGGGTATACTCAGATGTGAGTCCCTTGCTCATTGCACCATCAGGATTCAAGCAAGCCGGGCCGACGACAGCTGAAATGCCAGAAACCGGTCCCCGGTAGCTTGTTTCCTTCCCAGTGTAAGAATTGGCTTGGTAGTTTGGTTTGCCCTGTTCGCATCATGCACTGGGACAGGATCAGACTAATTTGCATATAGCCAGGTTCTGAGATGGGATGGTGCAGTGAGTTAAAAAATGGTGTTGGATCTAGCCCTGATCTCTTGACTGGGTGAGAGTATTCTGCTTAATTCAGAAACTCTGTCCATCACCACCCCTTGTTGTTAAATATTTTGTCCACTCTAAGCGTGGAAGGGTATACTCAGATGTGAGTCCCTTGCTCATTGCACCATCAGGATTCAAGCAAGCCGGGCCGACGACGGCTGAAATGCCAGAAACCGGTCCCCGGTAGCTTGTTTCTTTCCCAGTGTAAGAATTGGCTTGGTAGTTTGGTATGCCCTGTTCCCATCATGCACTGGGACAGGATCAGACTAATTTGCATATAGCCAGGTTCTGAGCTGGGATGGTGCAGTGAGCTAAAAAACGGTGTTGGATCTAGCCCTGATCTCTTGACTGGGTGGGAGTATTCCGCTTAATTTAGAAACTCTGTCCATCACCACCCCTTGTTGTTAAATATTTTGTCCACCCTAAGAGTGGAAGGGTATACTCAGATGTGAGTCCCTTGCTCATTGCACCATCAGGATTCAAGCAAGACGGGCCGACGACAGCTGAAATGCCAGAAACCGGTCCCCGGTAGCTTGTTTCCTTCCCAGTGTAAGAATTGGCTTGGTAGTTTGGTTTGCCCTGTTCGCATCATGCACTGGGACAGGATCAGACTAATTTGCATATAGCCAGGTTCTGAGCTGGGATGGTGCAGTGAGTTAAAAAAACGGTGTTGGATCTAGCCCTGATCTCTTGACTGGGTGAGAGTATTCTGCTTAATTCAGAAACTCTGTCCATCACCACCCCTTGTTGTTAAATATTTTGTCCACTTTAAGCGTGGAAGGGTATACTCAGATGTGAGTCCCTTGCTCATTGCACCATCAGGATTCAAGCAAGCCGGGCCGACGACGGCTGAAATGCCAGAAACCGGTCCCCAGTAGCTTGTTTCTTTCCCAGTGTAAGAATTGGCTTGGTAGTTTGGTATGCCCTGTTTGCATCATGCACTGGGACAGGATCAGACTAATTTGCATATAGCCAGGTTCTGAGCTGGGATGGTGCAGTGAGCTAAAAAACGGTGTTGGATCTAGCCCTGATCTCTTGACTGGGTGAGAGTATTTTGCTTAATTCAGAAACTCTGTCCATCACCACCCCTTGTTGTTAAATATTTTGTCCACCCTAAGCGTGGAAGGGTATACTCAGATGTGAGTCCCTTGCTCATTGTACCATCAGGATTCAAGCAAGCCGGGCCGACGACGGCTGAAATGCCAGAAACGGTCCCCGGTAGCTTGTTTCCTTCCCAGTGTAAGAATTGGCTTGGTAGTTTGGATTGCCCTGTTCCCATCATGCACTGGGACAGGATCAGACTAATTTGCATATAGCAAGGTTCTGAGCTGGGATGGTGCAGTGAGCTAAAAAACGGTGTTGGATCTAGCCCTGATCTCTTGACTGGGTGAGAGTATTCTGCTTAATTCAGAAACTCTGTCCATCACCACCCCTTGTTGTTAAATATTTTGTCCACTCCAAGCGTGGAAGGGTATACTCAGATGTGAGTCCCTTGCTCATTGCACCATCAGGATTCAAGCAAGCCGGGCCGACGACGGCTGAAATGCCAGAATCTGGTCCCCGGTAGCTTGTTTCTTTCCCAGTGTAAGAATTGGCTTGGTAGTTTGGTATGCCCTGTTCCCATCATGCACTGGGACAGGATCAGACTAATTTGCATATAGCCAGGTTCTGAGCTGGGATGGTGCAGTGAGCTAAAAAACGGTGTTGGATCTAGCCCTGATCTCTTGACTGGGTGAGAGTATTCTGCTTAATTCAGAAACTCTGTCCATCACCACCCCTTGTTGTTAAATATTTTGTCCACCCTAAGCGTGGAAGGGTATACTCAGATGTGAGTCCCTTGCTCATTGCACCATCAGGATTCAAGCAAGCCGGGCCGACGACGGCTGAAATGCCAGAATCCGGTCCCCGGTAGCTTGTTTCCTTCCCAGTGTAAGAATTGGCTTGGTAGTTTGGATTGCCCTGTTCCCATCATGCACTGGGACAGGATCAGACTAATTTGCATATAGCCAGGTTCTGAGCTGGGATGGTGCAGTGAGCTAAAAAACGGTGTTGGATCTAGCCCTGATCTCTTGACTGGGTGAGAGTATTCTGCTTAATTCAGAAACTCTGGCCATCACCACCCCTTGTTGTTAAATATTTTGTCCACCCTAAGCGTGGAAGTGTATACTCAGATGTGAGTCCCTTGCTCATTGCACCATCAGGATTCAAGCAAGCCGGGCCGACGTCGGCTGAAATGCCAGAAACCGGTCCCCGGTAGCTTGTTTCCTTCCCAGTGTAAGAATTGGCTTGGTAGTTATGTTTGCCCTGTTCCCATCATGCACTGGGACAGGATCAGACTAATTTGCATATAGCCAGGTTCTGAGCTGGGATGGTGCAGTGAGTTAAAAAACGGTGTTGGATCTAGCCCTGATCTCTTGACTGGGTGAGAGTATTCTGCTTAATTCAGAAACTCTGTCCATCACCACCCCTTGTTGTTAAATATTTTGTCCACTCTAAGCGTGGAAGAGTACACTCAGATGTGAGTCTCTTGCTCATTGCACCATCAGGATTCAAGCAAGCCGGGCCGACGACGGCTGAAATGCCAGAATCCGGTCCCCGGTAGCTTGTTTCCTTCCCAGTGTAAGAATTGGCTTGGTAGTTTGGATTGCCCTGTTCCCATCATGCACTGGGACAGGATCAGACTAATTTGCATATAGCCAGGTTCTGAGCTGGGATGGTGCAGTGAGCTAAAAAACGGTGTTGGATCTAGCCCTGATCTCTTGACTGGGTGAGAGTATTCTGCTTAATTCAGAAACTCTGGCCATCACCACCCCTTGTTGTTAAATATTTTGTCCACCCTAAGCGTGGAAGTGTATACTCAGATGTGAGTCCCTTGCTCATTGCACCATCAGGATTCAAGCAAGCCGGGCCGACGTCGGCTGAAATGCCAGAAACCGGTCCCCGGTAGCTTGTTTCCTTCCCAGTGTAAGAATTGGCTTGGTAGTTATGTTTGCCCTGTTCCCATCATGCACTGGGACAGGATCAGACTAATTTGCATATAGCCAAGTTCTGAGCTGGGATGGTGCAGTGAGTTAAAAAACGGTGTTGGATCTAGCCCTGATCTCTTGACTGGGTGAGAGTATTCTGCTTAATTCAGAAACTCTGTCCATCACCACCCCTTGTTGTTAAATATTTTGTCCACTCTAAGCGTGGAAGAGTACACTCAGATGTGAGTCTCTTGCTCATTGCACCATCAGGATTCAAGCAAGCCGGGCCGACGACGGCTGAAATGCCAGAAACCGGTCCCCGGTAGCTTGTTTCTTTCCCAGTGTAAGAATTGGCTTGGTAGTTTGGTATGCCCTGTTCCCATCATGCACTGGGACAGGATCAGACTAATTTGCATATAGCCAGGTTCTGAGCTGGGATGGTGCAGTGAGCTAAAAAACGGTGTTGGATCTAGCCCTGATCTCTTGACTGGGTGAGAGTATGCTGCTTAATTCAGAAACTCTGTCCATCACCACCCCTTGTTGTTAAATATTTTGTCCATCCTAAGCGTGGAAGGGTATACTCAGATGTGAGTCCCTTGCTCATTGCACCATCAGGATTCAAGCAAGCCGGGTCGACGACGGCTGAAATGCCAGAAACCGGTCCCCGGTAGCTTGTTTCCTTCCCAGTGTAAGAATTGGCTTGATAGTTTGGATTGCCCTGTTCCCATCATGCACTGGGACAGGATCAGACTAATTTGCATATAGCCAGGTTCTGAGCTGGGATGGTGCAGTGAGCTAAAAAACGGTGTTGGATCTAGCCCTGATCTCTTGACTGGGTGAGAGTATTCTGCTTAATTCAGAAACTCTGTCCATCACCACCCCTTGTGTTAAATATTTTGTCCACTCTAAGCGTGGAAGGGTATACTCAGATGTGAGTCCCTTGCTCATTGCACCCCCGACGACTGCTGAAATGCCAGAAACTGGTCCCCGGTAGCTTGTTTCTTTCCCAGTGTAAGAATTGGCTTGGTAGTTTGGTATGCCCTGTTCCCATCATGCACTGGGACAGGATCAGACTAATTTGCATATAGCCAGGTTCTGAGCTGGGATGGTGCAGTGAGCTAAAAAACGGTGTTGGATCTAGCCCTGATCTCTTGACTGGGTGAGAGTATTCTGCTTAATTCAGAAACTCTGTCCATCACCACCCCTTGTTGTTAAATTTTTTGTCCACTCTAAGCGTGGAAGGGTATACTCAGATGTGAGTCCCTTGCTCATTGCACCATCAGGATTCAAGCAAGCCGGGCCGACGACGGCTGAAATGCCAGAAACTGGTCCCCGGTAGCTTGTTTCTTTCCCAGTGTAAGAATTGGCTTGGTAGTTTGGTATGCCCTGTTCCCATCATGCACTGGGACAGGATCAGACTAATTTGCATATAGCCAGGTTCTGAGCTGGGATGGTGCAGTGAGCTAAAAACGGTGTTGGATCTAGCCCTGATCTCTTGACTGGGTGAGAGTATTCTGCTTAATTCAGAAACTCTGTCCATCACCACCCCTTGTTGTTAAATATTTTGTCCACCCTAAGCGTGGAAGGGTATACTCAGATGTGAGTCCCTTGCTCATTGCACCATCAGGATTCAAGCAAGCCGGGCCAACGACGGCTGAAATGCCAGAAACCGGTCCCCGGTAGCTTGTTTCCTTCCCAGTATAAGAATTGGCTTGGTAGTTTGGATTGCCCTGTTCCCATCATGCACTGGGACAGGATCAGACTAATTTGCATATAGCCAGGTTCTGAGCTGGGATGGTGCAGTGAGCTAAAAAACGGTGTTGGATCTAGCCCTGATCTCTTGACAGGGTGAGAGTATTCTGCTTAATTCAGAAACTCTGTCCATCATCACCCCTTGTTGTTAAATATTTTGTCCACTCTAAGCGTGGAAGGGTATACTCAGATGTGAGTCCCTTGCTCATTGCACCATCAGGATTCAAGCAAGCCGGGCCGACGACGGCTAAAATGCCAGAAACTGGTCCCCGGTAGCTTGTTTCTTTCCCAGTGTAAGAATTGGCTTGGTAGTTTGGTATGCCCTGTTCCCATCATGCACTGGGACAGGATCAGACTAATTTGCATATAGCCAGGTTCTGAGCTGGGATGGTGCAGTGAGCTAAAAAACGGTGTTGGATCTAGCCCTGATCTCTTGACTGGGTGAGAGTATTCTGCTTAATTCAGAAACTCTGTCCATCACCACCCCTTGTTGTTAAATATTTTGTCCACCCTAAGCGTGGAAGGGTATACTCAGATGTGAGTCCCTTGCTCATTGCACCATCAGGATTCAAGCAAGCCGGGCCGACGACGGCTGAAATGCCAGAAACCGGTCCCCGGTAGCTTGTTTCCTTCCCAGTGTAAGAATTGGCTTGGTAGTTTGGATTGCCCTGTTCCCATCATGCACTGAGACAGGATCAGACTAATTTGCATATAGCCAGGTTCTGAGCTGGGATGGTGCAGTGAGTTAAAAAACGGTGTTGGATCTAGCCCTGATCTCTTGACTGGGTGAGAGTATTCTGCTTAATTCAGAAACTCTGTCCATCACCACCCCTTGTTGTTAAATATTTTGTCCACTCTAAGCGTGGAAGGGTATACTCAGATGTGAGTCCCTTGCTCATTGCACCATCAGGATTCAAGCAAGCCGGGCCGACGACGGCTTATATGCCAGAAACCGGTCCCCGGTAGCTTGTTTCCTTCCCAGTGTAAGAATTGGCTTGGTAGTTTGGATTGCCCTGTTCCCATCATGCACTGAGACAGGATCAGACTAATTTGCATATAGCCAGGTTCTGAGCTGGGATGGTGCAGTGAGTTAAAAAACGGTGTTGGATCTAGTCCTGATCTCTTGACTGGGTGAGAGTATTCTGCTTAATTCAGAAACTCTGTCCATCACCACCCCTTGTTGTTAAATATTTTGTCCACTCTAAGCGTGGAAGGGTATACTCAGATGTGAATCCCTTGCTCATTGCACCATCAGGATTCAAGCAAGCCAGGCCGACGACGGCTGAAATGCCAGAAACCGGTCCCCGGTAGCTTGTTTCCTTCCCAGTGTAAGAATTGGCTTGGTAGTTTGGTTTGCCCTGTTCCCATCATGCACTGGGACAGGATCAGACTAATTTGCATATAGCCATGTTCTGAGCTGGGATGGTGCAGTGAGTTAAAAAACGGTGTTGGATCTAGCCCTGATCTCTTGACTGGGTGAGAGTATTCTGCTTAATTCAGAAACTCTGTCCATCACCACCCCTTGTTGTTAAATATTTTGTCCACTCTAAGCGTGGAAGGGTATACTCAGATGTGAGTCCCTTGCTCATTGAACCATCAGGATTCAAGCAAGCCGGTCCGACGACGGCTGAAATGCCAGAAACCGGTCCCCGGTAGCTTGTTTCTTTCCCAGTGTAAGAATTGGCTTGTTAGTTTGGTATGCCCTTTTCCCATCATGCACTGGGACAGGATCAGACTAATTTGCATATAGCCAGGTTCTGAGCTGGGATGGTGCAGTGAGCTAAAAAACGGTGTTGGATCTAGCCCTGATCTCTTGACTGGGTGAGAGTATTCTGCTTAATTCAGAAACTCTGTCCATCACCACCCCTTGTTGTTAAATATTTTGTCTACCCTAAGCGTGGAAGGGTATACTCAGATGTGAGTCCCTTGCTCATTGCACCATCAGGATTCAAGCAAGCCGGGCCGACGACGGCTGAAATGCCAGAAACCGGTCCCCGGTAGCTTGTTTCCTTCCCAGTATAAGAATTGGCTTGGTAGTTTGGATTGCCCTGTTCCCATCATGCACTGGGACAGGATCAGACTAATTTGCATATAGCCAGGTTCTGAGCTGGGATGGTGCAGTGAGCTAAAAAACGGTGTTGGATCTAGCCCTAATCTCTTGACTGGGTGAGAGTATTCTGCTTAATTCAGAAACTCTGTCCATCACCACCCCTTGTTGTTAAATATTTTGTCCACTCTAAGCGTGGAAGGGTATACTCAGATGTGAGTCCCTTGCTCATTGCACAATCAGGATTCAAGCAAGCCGGGCCGACGACGGCTGAAATGCCAGAAACTGGTCCCCGGTAGCTTGTTTCTTTCCCAGTGTAAGAATTGGTTCGGTAGTTTGGTATGCCCTGTTCCCATCATGCACTGGGACAGGATCAGACTAATTTGCATATAGCCAGGTTCTGAGCTGGGATGGTGCAGTGAGCTAAAAAACGGTGTTGGATCTAGCCCTGATCTCTTGACTGGGTGAGAGTATTCTGCTTAATTCAGAAACTCTGTCCATCACCACCCCTTGTTGTTAAATATTTTGTCCACTCTAAGCGTTGAAGGGTATACTCAGATGTGAGTCCCTTGCTCATTGCACCATCAGGATTCAAGCAAGCCGGGCCGACGACGGCTGAAATGCCAGAAACCGGTCCCCGGTAGCTTGTTTCTTTCCCAGTGTAAGAATTGGCTTGGTAGTTTGGTATGCCCTGTTCTCATCATGCACTGGGACAGGATCAGACTAATTTGCATATAGCCAGGTTCTGAGCTGGGATGGTGCAGTGAGCTAAAAAACGGTGTTGGATCTAGCCCTGATCTCTTGACTGGGTGAGAGTATTCCGCTTAATTCAGAAACTCTGTCCATCACCACCCCTTGTTGTTAAATATTTTGTCCACCCTAAGCGTGGAAGGGTATACTCAGATGTGAGTCCCTTGCTCATTGCACCATCAGGATTCAAGCAAGCCGGGCCGACGACAGCTGAAATGCCAGAAACCGGTCCCCGGTAGCTTGTTTCCTTCCCAGTGTAAGAATTGGCTTGGTAGTTTGGTTTGCCCTGTTCGCATCATGCACTGGGACAGGATCAGACTAATTTGCATATAGCCAGGTTCTGAGATGGGATGGTGCAGTGAGTTAAAAAACGGTGTTGGATCTAGCCCTGATCTCGTGACTGGGTGAGAGTATTCTGCTTAATTCAGAAACTCTGTCCATCACCACCCCTTGTTGTTAAATATTTTGTCCACTCTAAGCGTGGAAGGGTATACTCAGATGTGAGTCCCTTGCTCATTGCACCATCAGGATTCAAGCAAGCCGGGCCGACGACGGCTGAAATGCCAGAAACCGGTCCCCGGTAGCTTGTTTCTTTCCCAGTGTAAGAATTGGCTTGGTAGTTTGGTATGCCCTGTTCCCATCATGCACTGGGACAGGATCAGACTAATTTGCATATAGCCAGGTTCTGAGCTGGGATGGTGCAGTGAGCTAAAAAACGGTGTTGGATCTAGCCCTGATCTCTTGACTGGGTGAGAGTATTCCGCTTAATTTAGAAACTCTGTCCATCACCACCCCTTGTTGTTAAATATTTTGTCCACCCTAAGAGTGGAAGGGTATACTCAGATGTGAGTCCCTTGCTCATTGCACCATCAGGATTCAAGCAAGACGGGCCGACGACAGCTGAAATGCCAGAAACCGGTCCCCGGTAGCTTGTTTCCTTCCCAGTGTAAGAATTGGCTTGGTAGTTTGGTTTGCCCTGTTCGCATCATGCACTGGGACAGGATCAGACTAATTTGCATATAGCCAGGTTCTGAGCTGGGATGGTGCAGTGAGTTAAAAAAACGGTGTTGGATCTAGCCCTGATCTCTTGACTGGGTGAGAGTATTCTGCTTAATTCAGAAACTCTGTCCATCACCACCCCTTGTTGTTAAATATTTTGTCCACTCTAAGCGTGGAAGGGTATACTCAGATGTGAGTCCCTTGCTCATTGCACAATCAGGATTCAAGCAAGCCGGGCCGACGACGGCTGAAATGCCAGAAACTGGTCCCCGGTAGCTTGTTTCTTTCCCAGTGTAAGAATTGGTTCGGTAGTTTGGTATGCCCTGTTCCCATCATGCACTGGGACAGGATCAGACTAATTTGCATATAGCCAGGTTCTGAGCTGGGATGGTGCAGTGAGCTAAAAAACGGTGTTGGATCTAGCCCTGATCTCTTGACTGGGTGAGAGTATTCTGCTTAATTCAGAAACTCTGTCCATCACCACCCCTTGTTGTTAAATATTTTGTCCACTCTAAGCGTTGAAGGGTATACTCAGATGTGAGTCCCTTGCTCATTGCACCATCAGGATTCAAGCAAGCCGGGCCGACGACGGCTGAAATGCCAGAAACCGGTCCCCGGTAGCTTGTTTCTTTCCCAGTGTAAGAATTGGCTTGGTAGTTTGGTATGCCCTGTTCCCATCATGCACTGGGACAGGATCAGACTAATTTGCATATAGCCAGGTTCTGAGCTGGGATGGTGCAGTGAGCTAAAAAACGGTGTTGGATCTAGCCCTGATCTCTTGACTGGGTGAGAGTATTCCGCTTAATTCAGAAACTCTGTCCATCACCACCCCTTGTTGTTAAATATTTTGTCCACCCTAAGCGTGGAAGGGTATACTCAGATGTGAGTCCCTTGCTCATTGCACCATCAGGATTCAAGCAAGCCGGGCCGACGACAGCTGAAATGCCAGAAACCGGTCCCCGGTAGCTTGTTTCCTTCCCAGTGTAAGAATTGGCTTGGTAGTTTGGTTTGCCCTGTTCGCATCATGCACTGGGACAGGATCAGACTAATTTGCATATAGCCAGGTTCTGAGATGGGATGGTGCAGTGAGTTAAAAAACGGTGTTGGATCTAGCCCTGATCTCGTGACTGGGTGAGAGTATTCTGCTTAATTCAGAAACTCTGTCCATCACCACCCCTTGTTGTTAAATATTTTGTCCACTCTAAGCGTGGAAGGGTATACTCAGATGTGAGTCCCTTGCTCATTGCACCATCAGGATTCAAGCAAGCCGGGCCGACGACGGCTGAAATGCCAGAAACCGGTCCCCGGTAGCTTGTTTCTTTCCCAGTGTAAGAATTGGCTTGGTAGTTTGGTATGCCCTGTTCCCATCATGCACTGGGACAGGATCAGACTAATTTGCATATAGCCAGGTTCTGAGCTGGGATGGTGCAGTGAGCTAAAAAACGGTGTTGGATCTAGCCCTGATCTCTTGACTGGGTGAGAGTATTCCGCTTAATTTAGAAACTCTGTCCATCACCACCCCTTGTTGTTAAATATTTTGTCCACCCTAAGAGTGGAAGGGTATACTCAGATGTGAGTCCCTTGCTCATTGCACCATCAGGATTCAAGCAAGACGGGCCGACGACAGCTGAAATGCCAGAAACCGGTCCCCGGTAGCTTGTTTCCTTCCCAGTGTAAGAATTGGCTTGGTAGTTTGGTTTGCCCTGTTCGCATCATGCACTGGGACAGGATCAGACTAATTTGCATATAGCCAGGTTCTGAGCTGGGATGGTGCAGTGAGTTAAAAAAACGGTGTTGGATCTAGCCCTGATCTCTTGACTGGGTGAGAGTATTCTGCTTATTTCAGAAACTCTGTCCATCACCACCCCTTGTTGTTAAATATTTTGTCCACTTTAAGCGTGGAAGGGTATACTCAGATGTGAGTCCCTTGCTCATTGCACCATCAGGATTCAAGCAAGCCGGGCCGACGACGGCTGAAATGCCAGAAACCGGTCCCCAGTAGCTTGTTTCTTTCCCAGTGTAAGAATTGGCTTGGTAGTTTGGTATGCCCTGTTCCCATCATGCACTGGGACAGGATCAGACTAATTTGCATATAGCCAGGTTCTGAGCTGGGATGGTGCAGTGAGCTAAAAAACGGTGTTGGATCTAGCCCTGATCTCTTGACTGGGTGAGAGTATTTTGCTTAATTCAGAAACTCTGTCCATCACCACCCCTTGTTGTTAAATATTTGGTCCACCCTAAGCGTGGAAGGGTATACTCAGATGTGAGTCCCTTGCTCATTGTACCATCAGGATTCAAGCAAGCCGGGCCGACGACGGCTGAAATGCCAGAAACGGTCCCCGGTAGCTTGTTTCCTTCCCAGTGTAAGAATTGGCTTGGTAGTTTGGATTGCCCTGTTCCCATCATGCACTGGGACAGGATCAGACTAATTTGCATATAGCAAGGTTCTGAGCTGGGATGGTGCAGTGAGCTAAAAAACGGTGTTGGATCTAGCCCTGATCTCTTGACTGGGTGAGAGTATTCTGCTTAATTCAGAAACTCTGTCCATCACCACCCCTTGTTGTTAAATATTTTGTCCACTCCAAGCGTGGAAGGGTATACTCAGATGTGAGTCCCTTGCTCATTGCACCATCAGGATTCAAGCAAGCCGGGCCGACGACGGCTGAAATGCCAGAATCTGGTCCCCGGTAGCTTGTTTCTTTCCCAGTGTAAGAATTGGCTTGGTAGTTTGGTATGCCCTGTTCCCATCATGCACTGGGACAGGATCAGACTAATTTGCATATAGCCAGGTTCTGAGCTGGGATGGTGCAGTGAGCTAAAAAACGGTGTTGGATCTAGCCCTGATCTCTTGACTGGGTGAGAGTATTCTGCTTAATTCAGAAACTCTGTCCATCACCACCCCTTGTTGTTAAATATTTTGTCCACCCTAAGCGTGGAAGGGTATACTCAGATGTGAGTCCCTTGCTCATTGCACCATCAGGATTCAAGCAAGCCGGGCCGACGACGGCTGAAATGCCAGAATCCGGTCCCCGGTAGCTTGTTTCCTTCCCAGTGTAAGAATTGGCTTGGTAGTTTGGATTGCCCTGTTCCCATCATGCACTGGGACAGGATCAGACTAATTTGCATATAGCCAGGTTCTGAGCTGGGATGGTGCAGTGAGCTAAAAAACGGTGTTGGATCTAGCCCTGATCTCTTGACTGGGTGAGAGTATTCTGCTTAATTCAGAAACTCTGGCCATCACCACCCCTTGTTGTTAAATATTTTGTCCACCCTAAGCGTGGAAGTGTATACTCAGATGTGAGTCCCTTGCTCATTGCACCATCAGGATTCAAGCAAGCCGGGCCGACGTCGGCTGAAATGCCAGAAACCGGTCCCCGGTAGCTTGTTTCCTTCCCAGTGTAAGAATTGGCTTGGTAGTTATGTTTGCCCTGTTCCCATCATGCACTGGGACAGGATCAGACTAATTTGCATATAGCCAGGTTCTGAGCTGGGATGGTGCAGTGAGTTAAAAAACGGTGTTGGATCTAGCCCTGATCTCTTGACTGGGTGAGAGTATTCTGCTTAATTCAGAAACTCTGTCCATCACCACCCCTTGTTGTTAAATATTTTGTCCACTCTAAGCGTGGAAGAGTACACTCAGATGTGAGTCTCTTGCTCATTGCACCATCAGGATTCAAGGAAGCCGGGCCGACGACGGCTGAAATGCCAGAATCCGGTCCCCGGTAGCTTGTTTCCTTCCCAGTGTAAGAATTGGCTTGGTAGTTTGGATTGCCCTGTTCCCATCATGCACTGGGACAGGATCAGACTAATTTGCATATAGCCAGGTTCTGAGCTGGGATGGTGCAGTGAGCTAAAAAACGGTGTTGGATCTAGCCCTGATCTCTTGACTGGGTGAGAGTATTCTGCTTAATTCAGAAACTCTGGCCATCACCACCCCTTGTTGTTAAATATTTTGTCCACCCTAAGCGTGGAAGTGTATACTCAGATGTGAGTCCCTTGCTCATTGCACCATCAGGATTCAAGCAAGCCGGGCCGACGTCGGTAGAAATGCCAGAAACCGGTCCCCGGTAGCTTGTTTCCTTCCCAGTGTAAGAATTGGCTTGGTAGTTATGTTTGCCCTGTTCCCATCATGCACTGGGACAGGATCAGACTAATTTGCATATAGCCAAGTTCTGAGCTGGGATGGTGCAGTGAGTTAAAAAACGGTGTTGGATCTAGCCCTGATCTCTTGACTGGGTGAGAGTATTCTGCTTAATTCAGAAACTCTGTCCATCACCACCCCTTGTTGTTAAATATTTTGTCCACTCTAAGCGTGGAAGAGTACACTCAGATGTGAGTCTCTTGCTCATTGCACCATCAGGATTCAAGCAAGCCGGGCCGACGACGGCTGAAATGCCAGAAACCGGTCCCCGGTAGCTTGTTTCTTTCCCAGTGTAAGAATTGGCTTGGTAGTTTGGTATGCCCTGTTCCCATCATGCACTGGGACAGGATCAGACTAATTTGCATATAGCCAGGTTCTGAGCTGGGATGGTGCAGTGAGCTAAAAAACGGTGTTGGATCTAGCCCTGATCTCTTGACTGGGTGAGAGTATTCTGCTTAATTCAGAAACTCTGTCCATCACCACCCCTTGTTGTTAAATATTTTGTCCATCCTAAGCGTGGAAGGGTATACTCAGATGTGAGTCCCTTGCTCATTGCACCATCAGGATTCAAGCAAGCCGGGCCGACGACGGCTGAAATGCCAGAATCCGGTCCCCGGTAGCTTGTTTCCTTCCCAGTGTAAGAATTGGCTTGGTAGTTTGGATTGCCCTGTTCCCATCATGCACTGGGACAGGATCAGACTAATTTGCATATAGCCAGGTTCTGAGCTGGGATGGTGCAGTGAGCTAAAAAATGGTGTTGGATCTAGCCCTGATCTCTTGACTGGGTGAGAGTATTCTGCTTAATTCAGAAACTCTGTCCATCACCACCCCTTGTTGTTAAATATTTTGTCCACCCTAAGCGTGGAAGTGTATACTCAGATGTGAGTCCCTTGCTCATTGCACCATCAGGATTCAAGCAAGCCGGGCCGACGACGGCTGAAATGCCAGAAACCGGTCCCCGGTAGCTTGTTTCCTTCCCAGTGTAAGAATTGGCTTGGTAGTTATGTTTGCCCTGTTCCCATCATGCACTGGGACAGGATCAGACTAATTTGCATATAGCCAGGTTCTGAGCTGGGATGGTGCAGTGAGTTAAAAAACGGTGTTGGATCTAGCTCTGATCTCTTGACTGGGTGAGAGTATTCTGCTTAATTCAGAAACTCTGTCCATCACCACCCCTTGTTGTTAAATATTTTGTCCACTCTAAGCGTGGAAGGGTATACTCAGATGTGAGTCCCTTGCTCATTGCACCATCAGGATTCAAGCAAGCCGGGCCGACGACGGCTGAAATGCCAGAAACCGGTCCCCGGTAGCTTGTTTCTTTCCCAGTGTAAGAATTGGCTTGGTAGTTTGGTATGCCCTGTTCCCATCATGCACTGGGACAGGATCAGACTAATTTGCATATAGCCAGGTTCTGAGCTGGGATGGTGCAGTGAGCTAAAAAACGGTGTTGGATCTAGCCCTGATCTCTTCACTGGGTGAGAGTATTCTGCTTAATTCAGAAACTCTGTCCATCACCAACCCTTGTTGTTAAATATTTAGTCCACCCTAAGCGTAGAAGGGTATACTCATATGTGAGTCCCTTGCTCATTGCACCATCAGGATTCAAGCAAGCCGGGCCGACGACGGCTGAAATGCCAGAAACCGGTCCCCGGTAGCTTGTTTCTTTCCCAGTGTAAGAATTGGCTTGGTAGTTTGGTATGCCCTGTTCCCATCATGCACTGGGACAGGATCAGACTAATTTGCATATAGCCAGGTTCTGAGCTGGGATGGTGCAGTGAGCTAAAAAACGGTGTTGGATCTAGCCCTGATCTCTTCACTGGGTGAGAGTATTCTGCTTAATTCAGAAACTCTGTCCATCACCAACCCTTGTTGTTAAATATTTTGTCCACCCTAAGCGTGGAAGGGTATACTCAGATGTGAGTCCCTTGCTCATTGCACCATCAGGATTCAAGCACCGGGCCGACGACGGCTGAAATGCCAGAAACCGGTCCCCGGTAGCTTGTTTCCTTCCCAGTGTAAGAATTGGCTTGGTAGTTTGGTTTGCCCTGTTCCCATCATGCACTGGGACAGGATCAGACTAATTTGCATATAGCCAGGTTCTGACCTAGAAAGGTGCAGTGAGTTAAAAAACGGTGTTGGATCTAGCCCTGATCTCTTGACTGGGTGAGAGTATTCTGCTTAATTCAGAAACTCTGTCCATCACCATCCCTTGTTGTTAAATATTTTGTCCACTCTAAGCGTGGAAGGGTATATTCAGATATGAATCCCTTGCTCATTGCACCATCAGGATTCAAGCAAGCCGGGCCGACGACGGCTGAAATGCCAGAAACCGGTCCCCGGTAGCTTGTTTCTTTCCCAGTGTAAGAATTGGCTTGGTAGTTTGGTATGCCCTGTTCCCATCATGCACTGGGACAGGATCAGACTAATTTGCATATAGCCAGGTTCTGAGCTGGGATGGTGCAGTGAGATAAAAAACGGTGTTGGATCCAGCTCTGATCTCTTGACTGGGTGAGAGTATTCTGCTTAATTCAGAAACTCTGTCCATCACCACCCCTTGTTGTTAAATATGTTGTAGAAATAGGAGCATCCTCTCTTGTGTCCTCTGCCTACATCTCCACCTTAAGAGCAGGGTTGAGTTTCCCCTGTGTCTTCTGCAGTGTGGCATTCCTCTTGATGCTTAGTTAACAAAGCCACAAGGTAAGGAACTGTATGGGCAATGTGAAGGAGACCAGATCACTGACGCAGATGGTAAGCAGACATAATATCGAATTTTTAATATCGATGTGACAGAATATCGAAGTTTTTATATCGATGGTAAAGTATATCGAATCATAAAATATCGATTACAAAGATATCATTTTAAGTATGTGTAATTTTATATCGGATGCAAAAATATAGTAAGGCAAAATATTGTTGCATAAAAATATCGATTTATTGTAATTATTAGTGAAAATTGTTTATTTTTTAGAAATGTTTAGTGTTTATTAATAATTAGTAATTTCAATGTGTTATTTAAATGTTATTTTTATATATAAAATAATATATAATTTTAGGAGCGGGATTTTGGGTTTAAAGGGGATAAGTTGAAGTTGAAATTATTTGTAGAGCGCTCTGTGACCAAGCGGTTTCCTGGCGCTTGGGTGGGGAGTGTTTTACAATGTTAAATATTTGAACTAATATTTGTTAAACATTTAAAAAAAAAAAACATTAAAAATATAATTAAAAAAATATATATTTAGTAGCGGGATGTTGGCTTTATAGTGGATAAGGGTGGGGATTGTTTCAAAAATGTAAAAATGTAAAGTAATATTTGTTAAAAAATTGAAAAATTATAAAAAAAAATTATAAAAAAAATATTTATTAGCGTGATGTTGGGTTTATAGGGGATAAGGGTGGGGAGTGTTTAAAAAATGTAAAAATGTGAAGTAATTTTTGTTAAAATATTTTACAAATTAAAAAAAAATGATAAATGAAAATTAAAAAAATATATATTTAGTACCGGGATGTTGGGTTTATTGGGGATAAGGGTGGGGAGTGTTTTTAAAATTTTAAAATTTGAAGTAATATTTAAAAAAGAAAATTAACAAAAATGTTTACAAAAATTAAATAAAAATATTTAGTAGTGGGATGTTGGGTTTATAGGGGATAAGGGTGAGGAGTTATTTTTAAAATTTCAATTTTTAAGAAATATTTGTTTAAAAACTGTAATCAATTAAAAAATGACATTTCAAAAAATTATAAATTAGTAGCAGGATGTTGGGTTTATAGGGGATAATGGTGGGGAGTGTTTTTTAAAAATATAAAAATCAAGAAATATTTATAGAAAATGTTTTAAAAGTTCAAAACATTAGAAAATAAATAAAAAATTCAAAAAAATTAAAACATTTTTAATTTCAATTTTTTTTAAATGTAATACACAATTCATATTTTTGTGGTATTTTAAAAACAATTGTTAAAGGCGGCTTCTAGTAGTAAGGACTCTAGGCTCTTCTGGGAAATTATAAAGTGGGGTAGAGGAGGTACCCCTGCAAGGCCCGATAATAATGTAGCTGAAGAAGCCTGGGTCGAGTACTTCAGACCACAATACGCAGAAATAAAGTATGTTGGGATGGGGGAGGTCACATCGCCAGTCTTTGCTACTGACAATCTGTTTTCCCTCAAGGAAGTCGAAAATGCAATTAGCACTGTCCAATGTGGGAGGGCTCCAGGGCTAGACGGGATACCCTTGGATGCCTTCAAGCACGACATGAAGAGATGGGCGAGGTATATTTTTCTGCTGGGAAATGCCATCGCTAAGGGTGGGGTGGTCCCTGAGCTTTGGCAAGGTGCAATCATCATACCCATCTACAAAAAAGGATATCGGTCTCTCCCAGCCAATTACAGGCCTATAAGCCTGATAGCAACCATACAAAAAGTAATGGGGAAAATGGTTGTAAATCAGCTTATGGATTGGGTGGATCATAACAATGCTCTTTCCCCCTATCAGGCAGGATTTAGGCGGGCCACCAGCACAATTGATCAGGTCTTCCGTTTCACTATACTGCGGTGGAGGACAGTATTGCTTGGCAAGGGCTGCCTGTATGTCGCATTTGTCGACCTACGGGCAGCCTTTGATTTGGTCCCCAGGTATAAGTTATGGCTGGTCCTGCAAAAGCTAGGCATTCCGGTTGAACTGCTCACCTTAATCATGCGATTGCACGAATGCAATTTTGCAAGAGTTCAGTGGGGAGGGAATGGCGAGTCAACATCGGACTTTCCGGTAGAAAGGGGGGTCCGCCAAGGCTGTGCCATGGCACCCCTACTCTTCTCATTATTCATTAATGGGTTTGTGGAGCGGATGATAGATGTGGGTGTAGATGCACCTTCGTTAGCGGGCGTCAGGGTCCCGATCCTGATGTTCGCTGACGATACCCTAATCATGTCAAAGACTCCTGTAGGGTTACAGCGTGCACTAAACATATTCGATGTTTTTTGTAAAGAGCACGGTCTAGAACTAAACGTGGGCAAGACGAAACTAATGGTCTTCTCCCCGCGCCGCAAAATTCACCCCAGGGTATTCTTGAACAATACTAAGCTAGAAGTGGTTAGGGAGTTCATGTACCTAGTGGTCCAAATAGCAGAGGGCTTGGGTTGGTCTCATCACCTGGAAAAAACGGCACTAAAACACCAACAAACATCAGGGGCGCTGCGGGGGGAACATAGAAAATCTAAGACTAAACCCATTAAGCCTGTCCTTATAGTATATGATGCAAAGGTTCTAGGTGTGGCCTTATACGGCACAGAGTTATGGGCTTGGGAAAACCTATCGACCTTACAGATATCAGAAAACAGGTTCCTCAGAGGAATCACAGGTCTCCCTCAGAGCACCCCCCTAATTCCACTGTTTCTTGAGCTGGGTAGACGGTCAATTAGTGATAGAGCGCGACTGCGCCCCATTCTCTACTGGAGACGCCTTTGGACAACTCCAGAGATTAAACACTACGCTGATGGCTTCCTGGCAATAATTAAGGAAGATAATTTCCACAAGATTAAGTGGCTAAAAAATCTAAGGGCCATGTTAATTAATTTGGGCCTTTCTAATCTCTGGACCAATCCGCAGGGGGAAGTTTTTCCAAGTAAGGAAGCCCTTAAGTCTCAATACTGGGATTGGGTAGATAGCACGCATTTTGAGAAGTATTAGATCTGATTCTATGGCTGGTCGCTTCCTGGAAGTCAAAATCTGTCCTATTCTAGAAAACTATTGGGACAGCATTACAGTCCCATTGGACAGGAAGTTAGTCTTCCAGTTAAGGTCTGGATCCCTCCCGTTAAAAAAACATACTGCGGGATGGCAGAGGCCGACCACTATGTGTTGTCCAGCGTGTGAAGCAGCTGTAGAAAGCCTAGGTCATTTTTTATTTGTCTGCGAAGCTTATTCGTCACCAAGGAGGGCATGGCTGACTCCAGTGTGTAAAAATCTTGGGACACGACACAGTGCAGTGGCTATGAGAATCCTATGTACATCTACCCAGGAGTCGATAGTTCTCGGAGTAGCCAAATATCTGGGGTGGGCTTGGGCAATCAGGCGGCGGCTGATGGGTAGGCTCAGCAAACCTGATGTATATTTTTTTATATAAATTCTAATGTAATTGGTTATATCTGTGTGTAATTTTCCACTCTTTGGTAGTGTACGAGCTTGCACAACTGTTTGTAAGAATATGTACATGTAAAATGATTTTTTTTTACCTGTAATGTACTTGTTTTTATGCTGTGCTTTTATGAGAAGATATCTCGAATAAAGCTTGTACTACTACTACTAAAAAAAACAATTGTGCATATATTTAAATTTTTTAAATAATATTTATGTTTAGAAAACACATATTATATTACTATATTATTTCATTCGTTTGTATACATTTATTTTGATGTATTATAAATATTTTATTGGTTTACAGCTACTACTCAAATTTAATGTAGACTGGAGTGGGAATAGTAAATTATATTTAATTAGTGCCCAGCACCTACCCCAATTTAATGTAGATTGGAGTGGGAATAGTAAATAATAATTAATTAGCGTCCTGGACCTACCCCAATTTAATGTAGACTGGAGTGGGAATAGTACATTATAGTTAATTAGTATCCAGCCCCTACCTCAATTTATTGTAGACTGGAGTGGGAATAGTACATTTTATTTAATTAGTTTCCAGCACCTACCTCAATTTAATGTAGCCTGGAGTGGGAATAGTAAATTATAATTAATTAGTCTCCATCACCTACCACAATTTAATGTAGACTTGAGTGGGAATAGTAAATTATAATTAATTAGTGTCCAGCACCTACCCTAATTTAATGTAGACTGGAGTGGGAATAGTAAATTATAATTAATTAGTGTACAGCACTTACTCCAATTTAATGTAGACTGGAGTGGGAATAGTAAATTATAATTATTGGTGTCCAGCACCTACCCCAATTTAATGTAGACTGGAGTGGGAATAGTACATTATATTTAAATAGTGTCCAGCACCTACTTCAATTTAATGTAGACTAGAGTGGGAATAGTAAATTATAATTAATTAGTGTCCAGCACCTACCCCAATTTAATGTAGACTGGAGTGGGAAGAGTAAATTATAATTAATTAGTGTCCACCACCTACCCCAATTTAATGTAGACTGGAGTGAGAATAGTAAATTATATTTAAATAGTGTCCAACACCTACCCCAATTTAATGTAGACTGGAGTGGGAATAGTAAATTATAATTAAATAGTGTCCAGCACCTACTACAATTTAATGTAGACTAGAGTGGGAATAGTAAATTATAATTAATGAGTGTCCATCACCTACCACAATTTAATGTAGACTTGAGTGAGAATAGTAATTTATAATTAATTAGTGTCCAGCACCTACCCCAATTTAATGTAGACTGGAGTGGGAATAGTAAATAATTTTAAATAAGTGTCCAGCACCTACCCCAATTTAATGTAGACTGGAGTGGGAATAGTAAATTATATTTAATTAGTTTCCAGCACCTACCCCAATTTAATGTAGACTGGAGTGGGAATAGTAAATTATAATTAATTAGTGTCCAGCACCTACCCCAATTTAATGTACACTGGAGTGGGAATAGTAAATTATAACTAATTAGTGTCCAGCACCTACCCCAATTTAATGTAGATTGGAGTGGGAATAGTAAATTATATTTCATTAGTGTCCAGCACCTACTCCAATTTAATGTAGACTGGAGTGGGAATAGTACATTTAATTTAATTAGTGTCCAGAACCTACCCCAATTTAATGTAGAATTGATTGTGAAGAGTATATTATTTATGACTACAAATAAATGTATACAATTTTTGTGTAGTTGGAATCTTTTATTTTTTTAATAACATGAAAAAACAAAACAGGGAACATTAGTATTACATTTTTATTTCATACTAATTAATTTTGTTACATATATTTGACAAAAAATGTTATGTTCAATTTACATTTTTATATTTCTTTGATATTGTACATTTTATTAATTTTTAATAAAAATGTAAGTATGGTTTAAAATGATAACAAAAAAATAAAATAAATTCACATAATATATAACATAGTTTTTAAATTAATATTATTATTGAAATATTAATATTAATTTTGTAAACAATATATTGAAATTAAATTATTTTTTAACACAGGTATATTTATATACACATTCAAAATTTGATTCACAGTTTTTTGTACAATTTTTCCATGTTTTAATAATTATAATAATAAATATTATGTATTTTTTAATAATTATTTTTATAATTTTACTAAATATATACATTTTGTTAAGTATTTTAATACAAACAACAAAAACAGATTTTTTTTAACATAGTATTTATTTTTTATTTAGTAAAGGAATATTTTAGAAAATTACAAATTATGTTTGTAAGGTTAATCTATTTTATTAGTTTTGGGTCTTTTATTTCGTAACCGCTTTAGGTCGTTTTGTGTCATTTGGATGAAGACTAGCTCGCGGTTGGGAGACACTTCACGTCGCTTAAGGAAAGGTTTGTTTTATATGTTTTAAGTGTGTTTTAAAGTAATTTTGATAGTAGTGTGGTACTATTTAGTGTTGTTAAAAGTAAATTAGTTATATTAAACTGTTTGATATGTTGTATTTACGTATGGTGTATGTACATATTTTTAGCTTGTTCTAGGCTTGTTTGTATAGTTAGTATTTCGATGTTACAAGTATATTTAGGTGAAATATAATGTTACTAGTGATGCTAGTAGGTGTTTATGTGTTGTTTTATGTGGGTGGGAATGTATGTTTTATATATTTTTGTTGCAGGTGTTCGTAATATCGGAAGTAGTCGTTTTTTTTTTTAAGAAGTGTTTGTTAGTTTTATTAACTAACGGATTTTGAACACTTCTTTAAATTTTTCCGGTTTCCTGGAGCGTTTGTTCTATATTTTACAAATTTTCGGTTTATTTATGGTTATTCGAAGGATATTCGTTGAATGGATTATTCAGTTTTGGGACCGTTGTATTTTTTCATTTTTTTTTTAGCAAACTTTTTCCTAACTGAATTGTTTTGGTGAACATGGATTCTACAGCACTTGGAATATGCTTGGTAAGTTTTTTTAAATTTTATTTATTGTGGGTGGGTAATGTTATTATTATAATTGTTATGTTTTATTTATTTCAAATTTAATTAATGTGTGTATGGATATTTAATAACATTATACAGATATTGCACACATTAATTATTTTTGAAATAAAATATATTATTGTTATTTATATTGTATTGGTTTTATTTTTTAGGACTGGTTTCTTCTTCACAGTAATTTAGAGTAGTGTTTTGGCTATTATGTTGAGGTATTCAATGCCTTTTGTGCTAGGGTACAACTTTACTTGTTGTTCTAGGTATTTGTGCATTTGTTTGGTTTGTTTAGATGTTTTTGGAATTAGTTCAGTAATGGATTGTTCCATTCTGAACTCTTGATAGCTTTGTTCTTTTTGTAGGCATTTTATAAATTTTTCTAAACTTGGTTTAGTTCGGCCAGTTGATTGTGGGAAGGCATTGTGCCAGCCTTCAACAGCGTTGTTTGTTTTTGATTCACCATTTAAGGTGCTTCGGTAAACGTTCCACCAGGGTATTAGGAATTTAGGATTTCTTCTGTGGCCAGATCTGTGGAGTCTGCCTACCCAGGTATCTTCAAAGTAGTCTAAAAGTTGACTTAATTTAGCTTCATTTTGTTTATAATAGGTGCTATCAATTAAAAGGTTATAGTTTTCTACTACATCTGTTTCTGGAATGTAAGCCAGTGCTGTGAGTTTTTTTATTTGATTTGCAAAAGATGAGTTTGTTGCATACTCTATACTTAAAGTTGTCTTTTGTAAATGTCTCCATAGACACTGGTTAAAGTGTTAATAGCAGCCTTGAATACAGGTATGGGTATTTTTAAAATACTTGAAAGCATTGCTTGTTCAAAATCAAGTATTATTTTTTCATGGGAATAGTCATTAGTTTTTTGTTTGATTGTGTTTAATAATTCCATATATGTGGAATTCGTTTTATTTGGTAGTAGTGCATAAAGTAGAGGTATGTTGCAGTTTTGATATAGGCCATGTATTGTATATAATTGGAAAAAAGGTTTGGGACAGATGTTAAAAGTCGCATCCATCATCCAAAATTGGCTTTGCTGAAGTTATATGAGGTTTATATTTGTGCCAAAAATTATGAGTCTTTTATCATTGCTTTCATTGTCGTAAATGACAAATGGTCATTTGTTTGAAGTTATAGTTTGGTTAGGATTTAAATATATATTGCTATATGTTCTAGGAGGTGGAGTGGAAGTAATGGTTGTTCTTTTTGTTTGGGCTATTGTTCTTTTTAGGGAAATAATATTTGGCATTTGAGTAGTCGCTGTTTTAGGTATTTTGGGAATTTTATCTTTTAAGATGGTGCTTGGTACTTTTTGGGAACCTGTGCTTGCCTCTTTTATGTTTTCCAATGCTGTTCTAACTTCTATTTCTGTTACGTTTGGTGGGTGGTTGTGCTCCCTAGTATAAAGTACTGTTGTGTCTCTAGTTGTTGCCCTTCCGTAACATTTGTTGGAGTAATATTTGCAACATTTCCAATTAACTTTCATCCCAAATTGTTTTTCTTGGGTATAAGTGTAACCCATGTATCAGAGTAATAGTTTTCCTTTCTGGCTGGTAACAAATTCAGCTCCTTCACTCATTTTGTTGTTTGTTATTCTACAAGAAATATATTTTGTAGTTATTAAAAAAATAATGTATGTATTTTAAGTTAATTTAAAAAACATTTCTCTAGTATATACTTACATTTTTAGAAATTCTGTCTTTGATTTTGATGTACTTGACTGTTTAATTGTGGCCTTTATTTTCTGTGATTTCTTGATCTGTTAGGAAAAAATGCATTTATTTGTGTTAATTGATCAGAGATATTTTTTAGGTTGCAATTACAGTTTTTTCGATACATTTATCTTAAACTTATTTTATGTTTTTCAGAAAATGTTAGAATATACTTTGTTAGTTGTATCTTGGTTTTCAGAATTTTGTTCTCTGTTCTTTGTCAGTAGAGTATTCTGTAGTGGTAGGAGAAAATAAAAAAGTAGATATGTATTAGTAATTTGAACATGTTTGGAATTTTTAACATTTTAGCAGTTAGTTTAATGTTTGAACATACTTACTTTGATAGTTGTATCTTGGTTTTCAGAATTCTGTTCTCTGTTCTTTGATATTAAAGTATTCTGTAGTGGTAGGAGAAAATAAAAAGTAGATATGCATTATTAATTTGATCATGTTTGTAATTTCTCACATTTTAGCAGTTACTTTTATTTCGTTTATTTTAGTTACTTACTTTTAATCCGTAGAATTTTAGGTTTAGGTTCTTGTAGGTGTAGTCAAATTTATCCAATGTATTTTCTCCTGTCGTTTTTTTCTTCAGGTTGTTTGTGTTTAGTGTGTAATTGTTTATATAGTGGTTTGGAGTTAGTAATTAGTTTGCTATTGGTTAATTTATATTTTCAGTGTTTTTATTGGTCAGTTTGTATTTTTAAATATATGTTAGGGTTTTTTTATATATATAAGGCAAACGTAAAATAATAATTTAGCGTCCTAATTTTATATAATTTAATTAAAAACTTTTATTAAAATTTGTAAATTTATTAGATGTTTAATAAATCTGAAATGTAATTATATTTATAGTTTGTTGTGTGAAAAGTGTATTTTGGTGCTAATTTTATTTTTATATGTTGGAAAGTATTGTTATATATGTATAAATAATTTCGATATATATAAAATAACGATAATGTTGTTGTCGATAAATGTGTTTACGATATTTTTGACTTAGGGTATACATTTTAATGTAGTTGATATTTAAAACTTTCGATATGTATGTTGTCGATTTTAGTGAGATCGATGTTTATGTAGGTCGATATTGTGTATCCGATATTTATGTATGTTTTTAGTTATGTATTGATGTTGATATTATTGTGTTTGATAATTTTGTGCCAATATTTTTGTAGGACGATATTGTGTCTTTCGATAATATGTCAGTGATTCGACGTAGATATGGTGCTTTACTTGCTTGGACAATAGAAACATTGTGTGACTGCAATTCTCACCCTCACCTTGAAGTGTTTTGATTTAGGATTCTCACTTACTAGGGTCATTAATGGCATGCTTCGTCATAGAGTCCTCATCCAGATACTTTCTGCATCTAGTTGGGCTCAACCTTGATCGTCAAGAAAGCTCTTTGTTATTATCCAGGGATCTGAAAAATAAAGTTGCCTAGTGGAGCTCTAATATAGGTTTATTTGTATGGTCCCCTAATGATAATAAAAACAGGTAATGATAATATGGGAGAAGGTTATTATCTCTAGCATCCGCATTGCAGCATTTTTCAGCAAATACACCTTGCCTTTATAGGTTAGTTGACTTTCATCAGGGCCAACTTGAGATCCCTAAATATACGCGAGTAGGCTTTTTATATATGTATATATATAACCTACTGTTGTAGTTAGTTCTATGTTTCCATAGGAAAAGTGTTTTTTGACTTGCCTATAACTATTGCGCCGGTTGACGAATGTTCACAAACCTTTTCCTATCTTAATACCTATAGGGATTTTAAATACGACTACAGTCCAAACAGCTGGATGGAATAACATCAAATTTGGCAGAAACGAGCTCTTGTTCCAGAAAGAGTGCTTTTTATTATTTGGTGTAAATCCATTCAGTAGTTTTTGAGTATTAAAGGAAAACAAAATATGGATATAAAGGGACGCGGATCCTCTGAGAATCCAACAGTTCATTTGCTGATCTCTGATTGGCTACCAAAACTTCAACCAGGAAGAAAGAAAAGGGGCAGGGTAGAAATACACTGACCCCCTAGCCCCGGTGTCCTCCTGGGACCCTGCCAGGATAGAAAAGCATTTTTTAAATTGTGCAGCAAAATTGTGACTTAGTTGCAAATAAGTGGCAAAAAAAAAGAAAAAAAGCGTGGTCTTCCTTGCTTGTTTAGAATATAGCCTTCGGGTAGGCCAGGTCCCCTGGGTATGTTGGGATAGGAGTAAAAAGGAGGATGCACACAGGGCCCTCCCTCATAATGCTCTTTAAAGCCCTTTCGGACCACCACCTCCCTGGGGTTATTTACTATATTGGAGGGGGGCGCGTGGACCCCGTTCCATGGGCTCATTTGAGCCGTGGGTATAAGGCTTTATTTTTTTCAAGGAGGGAGACTGCGAGGAGCACCCTTCAGGGGCTCTTTGAAGCCGCGGTGATCAAAACCTCCATGAGACCAAATTAAAATATTTGCAGGGGGCCGCATGAACCTCCTGGGCTCTGAGGACCAAGACCTTCTAATATGGCCTGTAATATATTTAAAACTGGGAGGGGGCCGTGCGGCCCTCCATCCCAGGTCATATACAACCCCAGGGACTACCACTTCCCCAGGGCTGGCGCATGCAAATTAAAAGAGGGGGTGGCACAGTCTCCCTCCTGGAGCCAATTATAACCCTGGGGACCACCACCCACCCACGGAGATAGTTGTTTGATTTTGGCCGGCAAGAGCTGTGACAGCTCCCACCAAGCAAAGCACACACTAGCTTCTCTCCCAGCAAGTGGGAGCTGTAAAACTGCTCCTGCTTGCTGGGAGCAGAGTTTTCATTTGTTTCCTTGGCCGCTGTCATGTGTGCAGGGAAACAGATGAAAGATTGCGCCCACACACAGGGAGCTGCATATTTAGCAGCGCCCTGCATGCAGAAGCAATGCTGGCTCCCTCAAGAGGCAGGGGAGCCGGCAGGGACTGAGGGCTATTGAGGTTCGCCCCATGGTCCCCATCATACCAGACTAGATGCCCTGGGTGGGATCCAAGGCACTGAGGTAAATGTGGTTGGGACCTCAAGGATGGGGTCCCTGGGGCTGAAATTTGCCCAAGGACGGGGGCAGCTCAGCTCCCCCTCCCCTTTTGAAATGTGTCCGGGTCCGACGGGAAGGGGTCTCCAGGGCTGAAATCAGCCCGGGGAGGGGCTCCAACAGGCCCCCTCCCCAATGCCCTAAGGGAAATAAAGAGGGCAGAAAAATGTGGAGAAAAGGCAAAATGGAGGGTAGAAAAAGGAGCAGAAAAGGCAAAACAGAGGGTAGAAAATATGGGCAGAAAAGGAAAAGCAGAGCAGAACAGCAAAACATAGGGCAGAAAAAGTAGCAGAAAAGACAAAACGAAAGGTAAAAAAAGGGCCAGAAAAAAGCTAAACGGAGGGCAGAAAAACAAGCCGGAAAGGTAAAACAGAGGGCAGAAAAGACAAAATAGAAGGCAGAAAAAGGAGCAGAAAAGGCAAAACAGAACAGAAGAGGGTAAAACTGCGAGCAGAAAAAGTAGCAGAAAAGGCAAAACGGACAGCAAAAAAATGGGGCAGAAAAGAAAAAGCAGAGGGCTGTAAAACAAGCAGGAAAAGCTAAAAAGAGGGCAGAAAAATAAGCACACCAGGCAAAAAAGAGGGCAGAAAAAAGAAAAGAAAAGGAAAAACAGAGCAAAATAGGGCAAAACAGAGGGCACTCAGACACTTACACAGCCACTCACAGACCCACTCAAAGACTTACACACGTACTCACAGACCCACTGAGACACTCATACACCCACTTACAGACCCACACAGAGATTCATGCACCCACTCATGGACCAACTCAGACCTTCACACACTCACAGAGCCACCCAGACACTCATGCACCCACTCACAGACCCATTCAGAGACTCATGCTCCTACTCACAGATGCACTCAGAGACTCACACACCAACTAATAGAGCCACTCGGAGACTAATACACTCGCTCACAAACCCACTCAGAGACTCACACACCCACTCACAGGCCCATTCAGAGACTCATATACCCACTTACAGACCTCATGTACTTATTCACTCACAGACTGACTCACACACTCATGAAGGCACTGTCAAACCCACTAAGATATTCTAACACCCACTCACAGTCCCACTCTGACACCCATACACCCACTCATGTACCCACTTAGACACTTAGACACTTACACACCCACTCACAGACCCACTCAGACACTCACGCACCCACTCACATAGCTAGTGAGACACTTATGCAGCCAGTCCCAGACCCACTCACACACCCACTGAGACACTCATGCACTCACTAACACACTCACTTTCAAATGCTGCAGGTTATAGTTAGGAAATAAAATGTAAATAATTTTAGAAATTCACTTAGAAAACCAAAGGTTACAGGGATGGTATTAAAAAACATAGAATTCACTAAAAGAACTGGAAGGTTAAAGGGATATTATAGTTAGCAAATAACATTAAAAAATCTTAGAACTTCACTGACAAAACCAAAGTTTAGAGAGATATTATAGTGCGGGAAAAGAATTTAAAAAACCTTAGAAATTCAAAGGTTACGGGGACGATATAGGTAGGCTCAGATGTCACTTGTTCAAAACTGTTGAAATACAGCAGTTACAGTTACATGAGCTAACTATAACTTATGTCCGCAATGCACTGCTTATGATCTCACATGTTACATCACTCATGACATGGTCAGTGACATCACTGATGACATCTCAAATGGAATAACTGATGATATCATCCCCATAACCACTCACATCCCTACACACTCTCATACACCCACTCACCTACCCATTCAGAGACCCATACAAGAACTCACACAACCACTCACTCATCCAAATAGCCACTCACATACCCATTCACTCATCAGCCACTCATACAACCACCTACCTCATATAACCAGTCAGTCACCCACACAGCCACTCACACAGCCACACACTTACCCACACAGCTACTCACACACATACTTATTCACCTTTGCAGTCACTCACTCACTCATTCAGGATCTCAACACAGCCTCTCACTCACCAATACAAGCACTCACACACCTATACTCCCACTTACATACCCATTCACACATCCACACAAGCACTTCCACATCCGCTCACTTACCCATTCACACAAATACCCACTCTCCAATATAGCCACTCACACAACAACACACTTAACCAAACACACACTTAAACAGCCACTCACTCACCCATACAGCCAATTACACACCCAGACACTTACTCATACAGCCATTATGACACCACCCACTCATACAGCCACTCACTCACCCATACAGCCACTCACACAGTGACTCACTCACCCACACAGCTACTCACCACCCACTTAAATACCCATACAGTCACTCACACACTCACTCACATACTTATCAGATACAAACTCACACATGGTTACATACAGTCACTCAGCACTCACATAATATATGTTACAAGCAGTATCACTACTTAGTAGTACACATAGTATAGTCATTTAACATTTGTAGCAGCTCAATATATATGTTTAACAATCATAAACTCATGTAAAAAATTACAGCCAGAAAACCCCTCACATACCCATTCACAGATTGATAGAGCCACTCACATACCCACTGAGAAAACAACACATCCACTCACAAACCACTGACAGGTCCATACTGTCACCCACACACACACATTCACACACACACATACAGCCACAAGACACACACTCATACAGTCAGGCACACAGCCACTAAGATAATATATGTTAGAAATAGGATCACTCATTAGTACTACGAAAGTATACTACTTTAACGTATGTAGTAGCTGAGTATATATTTTTAAATTTAACAAATATTGTCATCAGTGATTTCACTGACCATTTAATTAATGATGTAGTATGTGAAGTAATAAGCTGTTCATTACGGGGCGTGAGTTATAGTTAGCACAGGTAACCATAACTGCTGAATTTTAATGGTTTTGTATGAGGGAAGGAAATCTGATCATAACTATAATGTTCCTATAATGCCACACATACAAACCAACTAGCTACACTCCTTAATTCAGTGTCTGTGGGTTAAAAGAGAACTTTAGTAGTAAAGACAGCTGTATAATCATGCTTTGACTCACGCACTGAGCACTGCACACAAAAACAAGGAGTAAATGTGAACGAAAGGTGCTCAGTCATCATCAATGAACTCCGTAGACATTTCAAAGAAGTCTTAGAGGACATTGTCACAGCCCTCTTGAATATTAAACATTATCCAGTGTTTTATTTAATTAAACATGCAGCACACAAGCTTAACAATTGGCAGAGTCTTACTGGTAGGGTATATTGATCATGCCCTATGAGTTATAAGAGGTGGGCAGCCTTACTGTCACATGGCATATAATGACAACACTGAAAACATTATTTGAGTATAATTGGGTCGGTTAGGATGGCGGACGGAAGAGCCACCGCGGCCCGTGAGTAGGTGGAAAAAGCCTTTTCCGTGTCCGCCTGCCGCGGATACTCCGTCCGCCATATCAGGATAGGAAAACTTGTCAAATTTCCGTCCGCGACGGAAAAGCACGCTCCGCCGGCCAACTACACACGACCACGCGGCGGACGTAACAGATCCGGACGCACCGCCGTACGTACTGACGACGAAGACCGTCCCCCCAATCAAGATGGCGGAAAACACACATAAAACCGCAGCGGAAAAACAACCTGTCTGAACACGTCGGAATCCCCACAGCGAACACAGGTGACATAGCCGAGATACCCACCGCAAGCTGACCACCACCATGGACCCTGCGCTACACGCCTTCCCGATGCTCTTCGCGATCCACCACGTCCTAGTCATGGCCTACTATGGACGACGCAGGTAAGGCACAAACCATTGGCTGTCTGGAGGTGAATACCAGCAAGGGACGTGACGTAGGGAGGGGGAGTGTCATGTCACCGTAACCACGGATGAGAAGCAAATACGAATACACAATTGTAGTACGCAAGCAGGAATGACAACGAAAAACCACGAGATTTGATAGACCACCTTTATTTCACAAAATAGGGGTTCAATCACAGTGTATGCGTGAGCATGGGCAAAGTGGGCACCAGAGCAGGCACATCATAGCAGGTAACGGGAGGGCAGTATGCAGTATCAGAGCATCAACAGGGCACAGTGCAGTACACAGCAGGTACATCATAGCAGGTAACGGGAGGGCAGTATGCAGTATCAGAGCATCAACAGGGCACAGTGCAGTACACAGCAGGTACATCATAGCAGGTAACGAGAGGGCAGTATGCAGTATCAGAGCATCAACAGGGCACAGTGCAGTACACAGCAGGTACATCATAGCAGGTAACGAGAGGGCACTATGCAGTATCAGAGCATCAACAGGGCACAGTGCAGTACACAGCAGGTACATCATAGCAGGTAACGAGAGGGCACTATGCAGTATCAGAGCATCAACAGGGCACAGTGCAGTACACAGCAGGTACATCATAGCAGGTAACGAGAGGGCAGTATGCAGTATCAGAGCATCAACAGGGCACAGTGCAGTACACAGCAGGTACATCATAGCAGGTAACGAGAGGGCACTATGCAGTATCAGAGCATCAACAGGGCATTGCAAAGAACAGGTCCATCAGAGGCAGCACATGAGAGGGGCCAAGTGCATGAACAGTCCATTGCACAGAACAGGTCCATCAGAGGCAGCACATGAGAGGGGCACAGAGAATCAACAGTCCATTGCACAGAACAGGTCCATCAGAGGCAGCACATGAGAGGGGCCAAGTGCATGAACAGTCCATTGCACAGAACAGGTCCATCAGAGGCAGCACATGAGAGGGGCACAGAGAATCAACAGTCCATTGCACAGAACAGGTCCATCAGAGGCAGCACATGAGAGGGGCAGTATGCAGTATTAGAGCATCAACAGGGCACAGTGCAGTACACAGCAGGTACATCATAGCAGGTAACGAGAGGGCACTATGCAGTATCAGAGCATCAACAGGGCACAGTGCAGTACACAGCAGGTACATCATAGCAGGTAACGAGAGGGCACTATGCAGTATCAGAGCATCAACAGGGCACAGTGCAGTACACAGCAGGTACATCAGAGGCTGCACAACTACGTGTCCCTACCAACCCGTCACAGGAACCACAAGAGTGCCACGCAGTTCCCAATGGACACACCATGTGAAGTAACATTTCAGTGAAGTGTACAGCACCTCACATCACAGACTCAGGGGGACTGCGTGAACCACCTGCCTCGGACACACTGGCAGCACCAGCAACAGGAGTGTGAGACACAGTCACAGCCCGAGTCACACACACATGGGCCACGGACCCAGACACACTGGCAGCACCAGCAACAGGAGTGTGAGACACAGCCACAGCCCGAGTCACACACACATGGGCCACGGACCCAGACACACTGGCAGCACCAGCAACAGGAGTGTGAGACACAGCCACAGATGTAGTCACTGACACGTGAGCCACTGACCCAGACACACTGGCAGCACCAGAAACAGGAGTGTGCAACACAGCCACAGATCTCCTAACTGACACGTGAGCCATAGACCCAGATACACTGCCAGGACGTGCAACAGGAGAGGGCACAACTGACACTGTGCCACCATCTGATACATGAGAGTCAACTGCACCAGCGCCACTGGGACAACTGAAATGATCAGCCACAGGGCTGTATGGGCCAGGAGGCAGGGTGGCCCTGGGAGCTGGTGATAGGTCATCTAGAGCCAAATCGGGTGTGGCAGGTGTCAATGGTGTGTGTCTGCGTTTCTTATGGAGGTGTGAGTGCACCCTGGACAGGACTGGACTGCCAAGTGGCGGGGACTCCAAAGAATCACCACCCAGCATAGGTGGAGCAACTGCTGCCGGGGACCTGGTTTCTGGGGACGTGCTGGAGCCTGCTTGTCGTTTGCTCTGTGCCTGCCGCCTGGACTCGGAATGATGTGTAATGGGGGATGCTACAACAGGGGACACCCACCTCTGCTTCTGACTGGCCTGGATGGGAGTGGAGGTATGGGGGGACTCCGCCGCGGAGACATTAGTTTGGCGTCCAGTAGTAAACATCAGCCTCAGTGCAGCCAGGGGTGGAGTATGCCTGTCCTTGATTGCGCCAATGTCCATGCTAGATGCCTTGTCCGTAGGAGGTGCCTTATCCTTAGGTGGAGTGTTGTCTCTGGATGTAGCCTGTGCCCTGCTCGCCGCCCTGTTCCTGCCAGCAGACTTGTCGTCTGTGGTGCACCTGTCTCCAGTAGACACCTGCTCTCTGTGTGTGTCCATGCCCTTGGGAGTGTCCCTTACCTCT
The DNA here is from genome assembly GCF_964263255.1 of Lissotriton vulgaris. NCBI lineage: Eukaryota > Metazoa > Chordata > Amphibia > Caudata > Salamandridae > Lissotriton > Lissotriton vulgaris. The sequence continues at coordinate 1,188,574,212 of NC_141689.1, read as the reverse complement.
GCTGTGGGCCTGCTCTTGGGAGTCTCCCTGCACTTAGTAGGTGCCTTAGTCTTCTCACTGTCCTTGGGAGTGTTCCTATCGACCGCTGTGGGCCTGCTCTTGGGAGTCTCCCTGCTCTTAGTAGGTGCCTTAGTCTTCTCACTGTCCTTGGGAGTGTCCCTTACCTCTGCTGTGGGCCTGCTCTTGGGAGTCTCCCTGCACTTAGTAGGTGCCTTAGTCTTCTCACTGTCCTTGGGAGTGTTCCTATCGACCGCTGTGGGCCTGCTCTTGGGAGTCTCCCTGCTCTTAGTAGGTGCCTTAGTCTTCTCACTGTCCTTGGGAGTGTCCCTTACCTCTGCTGTGGGCCTGCTCTTGGGAGTCTCCCTGCACTTAGTAGGTGCCTTAGTCTTCTCACTGTCCTTGGGAGTGTTCCTATCGACCGCTGTGGGCCTGCTCTTGGGAGTCTCCCTGCTCTTAGTAGGTGCCTTAGTCTTCTGACTGGCCTTGTCCAAGGAACAGTCCATGGACATGTGAGTATCCCATGCCTTGGGAGTACCTTTTGTGTTGAATGCCTGTGTAGCTCCTGAAGGCATGTCCTCCAACAACACTTGTGGATCCTGTGTGTGTACTCCAGTGCATCTGACGTTGTGTACGTGAACAGATGTAGGTGATCTAGGGGATGTGGTCTGTGCCCTGCGTGCCCTGACGTGCTGTCTGACGCTGCTTCTAGAGCAAAAACCTTTATTTGAGTCTTGCTCACAATAATCACTACCCCCTGAGACATCCAGCGGTGTAGATGGGGAAACAGAAGTAGGACCCTGTTCATTCGACTGAACTATTGCAGACGACACACTGCTTGCCAATGACTGCACTGTCCTGTGTAGACCTGAAAGATCGCCATGCATCCCTTCCATGAATGCCACCACCTGCCCCAACTTCCTATCATGGTCCTGGAATGCATTCGTCATATTGGTCTGCCCCACACACAGCTGTCGCAGCAGATCAACTGCCTCAGCACACAGTGCATTTTGGCTCACCGTGGCAGGGGCAGCGGTGCCTGCACCGAACGCCACTCTGCTCCCCCTACTCCTCCGGCCACGAACAGTACATGGTGCAGTTGGTGGAAGTGTGGGCCCTGTGTGCTGTCTTCCGACAGAAGGTGATGAGTGCCCACTCCCAGTCTGTGACAACAGTGCAGGCTCACCAAGAGTGTCCGACGAGGAGGACGATGGTGTCTCCACATGCGAGTCCTCAGGGACGGTCCTGTCCCCCTCTCCGGCGCTGGCCTCCTCCGTGTCAGTCTGCGTGTGTGCGATGTCTGAGCCGGACTCATTTCCTCGGCTACTCTCCACCGTCTGTGGCAGAGTGTCCTCTGTCAAAGCTGAAATGCACAGAAAAGATGTGTGAGTCATGGGCAGACTGACGTACAGATGGAACAGGATAGCCAAATTACATAGCAGACAAAGGTTTAGGAGCCAACATCCTGCACATGGCCCAGCCCTACCAGTCATCCTCACATTTCCTGGAATGGGGCCATGGACCACTAGGGGATGTGCATTAACACTCAAGTACTAAGCAAGTGGCGTGTCAACATGGCGGACCTGGCTGTCAAATGAGTACCACCCAATGGGACCAAAATGGCAGCACAGGCATACGTACGCAACACGGAACTCAATAGTGTGTCTGGGCACCAATACATGCATAGCACTCACAAGTTTCCTACACAGACAGTATGCTCACCGCTAGTTTGCTGTTGATCGGCACTCAGACGTTCGGCCAGTTCAGGATGCGTCACTGCAATTATACGGTGCATGAGAGGGGTCATGGAGCGTCGGGCCAGACGGGGCGTCCTTGGAATCAGGCCCAGTGTTACTTCAGCTACATTCTTGCTCAGCCTGGAAATGTCGTCCCAGCGTTTGTGGCAGTGTGTATGTCGTCTGTTGCACACCCCCAATGCCCGTACTTCCCGTGCTATGCCCCTCCACAGGTCCTTGCGAAGGTGCAGCTTGACCTACCATGATGAAAGAGAAAAGGGTTTTAGTCAGTGGACAGGTGGCCTGTGACACACATAGGGGCAAGACGTAACTGTCAGCAGCCATGCACAATCGGGAACATATGTGTAGCCCACACTACACAGCTAAGATAGAAATAGGCAAGATCATTTAGCCCCCTCATGCACACCAACATGTCCCACACTGCACTTACCACCCGTCCTGGTGCGCCGTAGAGGCGTCCATAGTTGCAGAGTACACCGTCCACGAGGACATCAAGCTCCGCGGCGGTGAAGGGTCGAGACCGGATCTCATTGCCTCTCGACATGGCAAGATCACGGAGTATGGCACTAGAGCAGCAGTCGGTGGTCAGCTCAGCAGCAGCAGTAGGTCGAGGTGATGGTCACAGGCAGCAGTCGGTGGTCAGCTCAGCAGCAGCAGTAGGTTGAGGTGATGGTCACAGGCAGCAGTCGGTGGTCAGCTCAGCAGCAGCAGTAGGTCGAGGTGATGGTCACAGGCAGCAGTCGGTGGTCAGCTCAGCAGCAGCAGTAGGTCGAGGTGATGGTCACAGGCAGCACTGGTCCCCAGGGTAGGTAGCGTCGTTTTGGCCAACACACATATATAGGGCCCTCTGCACGTGTCAGTGGCATACGTCGCCAGCAATTGGTCAGCCCTGGAAGCGTGATCGTGAAATGGGCCAATGACTGGCCCATAGTTGCGGTGCACACCTTCCGCTACTTGCGATTGGCCATATGCGGCCAGCGTCCCTCTCCCCATTGGCTGCATGTGCATGGACCGTAACGGGCAGACATCGGCGACCGCACGTGCAAGCCTCAGGCACGGATGCTTCCGTTGCAACAATGTACTATCACTGGCGCCTCCATGGCGGTGCACGTACTCAGCGGGGGAGGTGCAGGCCCATACACCCTGTAGATGTAGTCAATGGACATGCCATTTCATGACCCCCCTTACAGTCACCTTGCATCATCCACCGTACACCGGCCGGAGCGGCCGGGCCTAGGACGACCGCCGTGCCCGGCCATGAACACAAGCGCCATGGCCGGGCACGGCGGTTGTTCATGGCCGGGCACGGCGGTTGTTCATGGCCGGGCACGGCGGTTGTTCATGGCCGGGCACGGCGGTTGTTCAAGGCCGGGCACGGCGGTTGTTCATGGCCGGGCACGGCGGTTGTTCATGGCCGGGCACGGCGGTTCAACATGGCACGGCGGTTCAACATGGCCGGGCACGGCGGTTGTTCATGGCCGGGCACGGCGGTTGTTCATGGCCGGGCACGGCGGTTCAACATGGCCGGGCACGGCGGTTGTTCATGGCCGGGCACGGCGGTTCATGGCCGGTTCATGGCCGGGCACAACATGGCACGGCGGTTCAACATGGCCGGGCACGGCGGTTGTTCATGGCCGGGCACGGCGGTTGTTCATGGCCGGGCACGGCGGTTCAACATGGCCGGGCACGGCGGTTGTTCATGGCCGGGCACGGCGGTTGAACATGGCCGGGCACGGCGGTTGTTCATGGCCGGGCACGGCGGTTGTTCATGGCCGGGCACGGCGGTTCAACATGGCCGGGCACGGCGGTTGTTCATGGCCGGGCACGGCGGTCGTCCTAGGCCCGGCCGCTCCGGCCGGTGTACGGTGGATGATGCAAGGTGACTGTAAGGGGGGTCATGAAATGGCATGTCCATTGACTACATCTACAGGGTGTATGGGCCTGCACCTCCCCCGCTGAGTACGTGCACCGCCATGGAGGCGCCAGTGATAGTACATTGTTGCAACGGAAGCATCCGTGCCTGAGGCTTGCACGTGCGGTCGCCGATGTCTGCCCGTGACGGTCCATGCACATGCAGCCAATGGGGAGAGGGACGCTGCCCGCATATGGCCTTTGGGAAGTAGCGGAAGTTGAGCACCGCCATGGCGGCGCCAATTATGTGATCTTGTCAGACGCTGCACCGTGATGTGTTGTGTGCAGTTGTGTCATGAGGGATGTGAGCGTGATTGGGAAAGGTCATATGTCATACAATATAGCATGTGTGTCCATACAATGGCAATCGGTCGGCACATTATGGGCAAAAGATGTGCATTTCTACTTGTTGACGTCGGGTGTGACCCTACAGACGTTGTTACATCTTCACAACTACACAGTACATCACGGCTGTGTGGCCAATTAATGCATCTGTTGTCAGTTTCTTGTTGTGTCGAGGTGACTACAGTGGTGGTGGTACACATGCATTCCGTGTATGTGTTTTGTACGTTGTGTCACCATGCATGTCATTTCCGTATGCACATCATTATTGGTGGTGGCATTTGTGCTTGATGACATGGCGTGTGTACACTTATCGTTTGTGTGCATGCAGTAGCATGAGTGTCTGTGATGTGTCTACGAAACATTAGGGTGATGACAGAAGTTTTGTCAGTAAGGTACACATGTGATGGAGTTCTACACGTATGCGTCGTTTGTAAGTTGACCAAAGTTACATCTCTGTCCCACACAGGAGGGCTCCAAATGTGCTTCGGCCATACACTGTGCTGGAGGATATGGTAGACGAGGACATCATTCGGAAATTCAGGCTGGATCGACGTCGGTTGATGGACCTTGTGGCACTATTGTCTCCTCATCTGCAGCCACGTAGAACGTATCCTGGGTCGATTACACCCACTGCAAAGGTCATGGCGGTACTACATTTCTTCGCTACTGGCACTTTTCAGTTCACTGTTGCAGTTTCCGGGGGGATGTCGCAGGCCATGTTTAGCACGGTTCTTCGGGATGTGTTGACAGCTATGATGCTCTACAAGGATGAGTACATACATTTTCCACGGCCGGAAGAGTTGCCAGCTGTCAAAGCTGCTTTCTATGCACTGGGCCACATGCCTCACGTTGTGGGCTCAATTGATGGCACACACATCGCTCTGATTCCACCACGGGCACGCGAACAAGTGTTCAGGAATCGCAAACACTTTCATTCGCTGAACGTGCAGGTGGTGTGCCTGGCGAACAACATCATCTCCCATGTGTGTGCCAGATTTCCTGGATCCGCACATGACGCCCACATCATGCGGAGCAGCAGTGTCCCACGACTCATGGCAAATCTGCGACCCGGTCAAGCGTGGCTTGTTGGTGAGTGTGCAGTGGGTACTCTTGTGATCTCTGTGTTGCATGGGGTACCCACCATATATATTTCAGATGTTTGTCTCTGTCATCCCCCTACATAGGCGACTCGGCTTACCCAAACCGGCCCTGGCTCCTCAGTCCCCTACGTAATCCGAGGACGGCGGGTGACATGCGGTACAATGAGGCACATGGAAGGACACGGAGAGTCATCGAACGTACCTTTGGACTGCTAAAGTCCAGGTTTCGGTGCCTCGATAAGACCGGAGGGGCCCTGCCTTACACACCAGGAAAAGTATGCAAGATCGTGATAGCCTGCTGCATGCTCCACAACATTGCAGTACGCAATGGCATTGAACTGCTGTTGGACCCTGAAGACGAAGGAGTGCCTTGGCCTCCCATCCCACCCATGTCCACTGATGAGGATAGTGGTGAGGAGGAAGGTGTGGACCAGAGGCGCCAGCTCATAGATCGCTACTGCCCTTGAATGTGAGTATCTACCTGTAGTGGCGGTTGACAATGCCTCATGTATGTTTGCTGGTGTTGTGTGGGTATGGGGTTAATCAGCTGGGTGTTGTTTGTGATGGTTGCACATGTGTGTCTTCATGTCTTTGGACATGGAAGTGTCCATGATGTGTGTGCTCTCATCCCATGCTTGTGTGATGGTTGTCGTTTGTGTAATGTAGCTGTGCATTGTGTTGTGATGTGTGTGAATCTCTTTACTGACGTGTGTTTGCTGTCTCTGGTTTTCTCTAGGTCACTCCCGCAGCGCCATGATCATGTACGACTATGATCCCTGTACCTGTTTACGTCTGTATCTGATGGCAATCATGTGAATAAACATGGAGGCAAAACATCATTGTGTGAATTAATGCTATTTATTTACAGGTTGTGCTTCTGTGCTGGTGAATATTTACAAGTCAGTGGGGTGGAGGGAGTTGGAGTTGAAGGTATTGGCTGATGAAATGTCCGTGCTGACGCCACATTGGGGGGTGTCAGGGTAGACCAGCAGACCAGTGGGAATGATTGTCTGTGGGACAGGCTACTTAGCTGGGTGAATGTCTGGCACAGGCAGTGACATTGTCATGGTCGTCCCCTCTTGGAGCGTGTGCCTGGCGCTCCAACACTGCTCTCAGCCTCTTTCTTACTCGGACGGCCCCTCCGTCTCTGACCTGGAATAGAGTCAGCTGGGAGGGCAGGTTGTTGATGGGCCACATCCGTCGCCAGGGGCTCAGGTGGTGGTGGCGGCGGTGGAGGCGGAGGCGGAGGTGGCGGCGGAGGCGGAGGTGGCGGGGGAGGCGGAGGTGGCGGGGGAGGCAGAGGTGACGGTGGCGCTACCACACTTGGTGGAGGGGGGGGGGGTTGTTCCGGTCAACCCATTCACTCCACATCGTTGCCTGCTGCCCCATGATCAGCAACATCTGGCCAAGGATGCCAGCGATTTGGCGCTGGGTGTTGGTGTTGTCCACTGAGTCCTGGTGTGCACGATCAGCGTTTGCCTGGGACCGGTCGTATGACGCCTGGCACCTGGCAAGAGCTTGTAGGGACTGTGCCACTGGCTGGGGTAGCTGTTCCTCCTCTGCACGGCGGTGTGTGGCTCGCCTGATTGGATGTTGTCCCGTTGCCTGTGTTTGTGGCCCACTCACCCTGCTTGTGTGTGGGGCCGTTGGACCAGCGTTGCGCGGTGGGTTCTGCTGGGTGGCAGCGGCAGGAGTCGTGGTGCTGGTGGTAGTGGTGGTACTGGTGGTACTGGTGGTACTGGTGGTACTGGTGGTGGTGGGGACTGTGCAGATCACAGAGACAGGTGCCGCTGGAGTCACACATGCGACGTTGGTCTGTCCAGGGAGTCCCTGTGAGCCAGATGGCCCTGGCTGCGTGCTTGGTCCCGCTCCATCCTCCGCCCCGGAGCTGACTGTGTCCTCGTCACCAGAGAGTCCTGTAGATGTGAGAGGCGAGGCTGGCGGCCGGGTACTGGTTTCCGCAGTCAGTTGACGATCACCTGAGGGACAAGATCGAGCTGGTCAGTAATTTGGACATTACATGGGTATATGGATTTGTAGCCATTTCGGTTTCCTGTCGAACACACCCCACCCTCCACCACCACCACCACCACCACCACCCTCCCCGTGCACATGGGGGCCTGTTGGGAGTTGTAGTTTGGGCCTCTCACACACCCCACCCTCCACCACCACCACCACCACCACCACCCTCCCCGTGAACATGGGGGCCTGTTGGGAGTTGTAGTTTGGGCCTCTCACACACCCCACCCTCCACCACCACCACCACCACCACCACCCTCCCCGTGAACATGGGGGCCTGTTGGGAGTTGTAGTTTGGGCCTCTCACACACCCCACCCTCCACCACCACCACCACCACCCTCCCCGTGAACATGGGGGCCTGTTGGGAGTTGTAGTTTGGGCCTCTCACACACCCCACCCTCCACCACCACCACCACCACCCTCCCCGTGAACATGGGGGCCTGTTGGGAGTTGTAGTTTGGGCCTCTCACACACCCCACCCTCCACCACCACCACCACCACCCTCCCCGTGAACATGGGGGCCTGTTGGGAGTTGTAGTTTGGGCCTCTCACACACCCCACCCTCCACCACCACCACCACCACCCTCCCCGTGAACATGGGGGCCTGTTGGGAGTTGTAGTTTGGGCCTCTCACACACCCCACCCTCCACCACCACCACCACCACCACCACCCTCCCCGTGAACATGGGGGCCTGTTGGGAGCCATGGACATGTTAGTGAGTTGGTGTCGAACGTGCATGGTTTGGGGCGTAGGGGATGTTTCTTCTCAGTTGTGTGAGCCTGACCATGTCGTGCTGATCGTGGTGTTGGTTTGTACTCACCAGTCTCTTCTCCTTCGTCAAGTCCGTCTAGGCTCTCTCGGTGCAGTATCCCCAGCACCTTCTCCTCCCAATCTGTGTAGGGTAATGGCTCCGGGGGTGTGCCACCGCCAGTATGATTGGCTCTAGTGACGTTTTTCGCTCGGATGCCCTTGACCCTGGTCTTCAGGTCATGCCACCGCCTCTGAATGTCATGCTTCGTCCTCGGCACAGTCCCCGACGCATTCACCCGAGTGACGATCCTGTCCCACATGTGGTTCTTTTGCGCCACGCTCGTCTGCTGGACTTGGGCCCCGAAGATGTGGGGCTCGACACGGATTATTTCGTCTACCATTACCCTCAACTCTGTCTCTGAGAATTTAGGATTTTTTTTGGGTGCCATGGTGTGTGGTGCTCAGTGTGTGAGTTGTGTGAGTTGGGAGGTGCAGGTGTGTGGTGTGTGATGTGTCGGATTTGTGTGATGGGTGTTTGTGTGGTGGGTGTGGTAGGGTGGTGGGTGGGTGTCTTCTATGTGATATTATGTGAGTTAGCAGTTTCTCGATTTGCCCTCTTGCTGGCAGCAATGCTGTGGTGCAAAGGATTGTGGTTGTGTGTGGGTGTCATTTTGTAGTCGTGTCTCAATGGTTGTTGCGAGTCAGGTGGTAGGTGGGCGTGTTGACGTGTGTGCATTATTGGATGATTGGGACTTGTCATGGTGGCTTGTGATTGGTGTTGGGGGGGGGGGCTTGTCAATGTTCGTATGTTTGCTTAGGACTTGCGGTGCAGTTTCTGACATTTGTTCGGCGCTAGGGATGTTGTGCGTGTTGGCCTTCCGCGGTGATGCTGTGGTTCTCGTGGCATTGTTTCCGCCGCGGACGTGGATGGCTGTGCGTTCCGTGGTACGGGCGGCTTTATCCTAATTGCGGCCACGGAGTATTCTCAGGTATGGCGGTACATGTTTTATTTTCCGCGGTCATTTCCGTCCGCGGCAGTGGTTGTTCATTGAACTCCGTCCGCCGCGGACGGACTTGGTTGTGTTCCGACCGCCGCGGACGGTGTTGGTTGTGAACCGTCCGCCGCGGTCGGAGTTTCGTCACATGAATATCCTAATCCCAACCGCGGTATCTCCGCGGCGCAGCCGGGAGTAAAATTTCCCCCACCATGGCGGACAGTACCCATTTCCGTCCGCCATGCTAATCGGCCCCAATATGTGGGGTGAGTCAGAGAAAAAGTAACTTTAAATTCGTTTTCACCATATAGTAAGGTAGCTACTTGACCTGATTTGTTCCATTGAGAATATAAAGAAAATGAGAAAGTTAGCACTAAATTCTAATCCCGCACAAGATTAGGACAAAACTGTAGAAGTATGTATTTAAACAAAGAGTTTTCCACCTTGGTAAAATACTGGTGTTGTTTAACTGGAAATATACAAACATTTTGAAACTGAAAGGTGAAAGGCTCAAATGGGCAAACGGTATGTCACACAATAGTGGAGTAGACAACAAGATTGATGAACTGCAAACTAGATGAGGTAGATCAACAACATATTCTACACCGGTAATTTTCTCTTTTCTTTTTTTAATTGGAATAGATCTGTTATACTCTGAGCAGAGTATAGATATGCCACACAGTGCACTGTACTGTAACAGCTTTTGCCTCCTGAATTCTCCTTGAAATTAAATTGTATTTAAATATGACTTTAAAAAAAAAAAAAGCTCTGACGGGATTTGCATGCTTTGTTACATGGGAACTCTCAATAAGGTAAATAGTATAAACATTTGCACATGCAATGTTATCCAAATTATTTTTTATTACATTACACAGGGTGCAATGGGAACAGGGGTCCGCCTGCCTTTTTTTATGTTGAGGAAGGCCTGTTCGGCCTTTCAGCAGACAGTAGCACTACAATGTGAAAATCACATGTACCATGGTCATAGCAACTGTGTTGGCTTTCGGTTTGGGGTGCAACAGTGCCAATTAAATGTCTTTGTCTTCACTCACCCATTAATTTAATTTAATTTGTTTCTTAAAGCACATAAGAACACATCATAAAATATATAAAAGACTAAATTAAAAGGTACAAATTGCATACCATAATTCTGCTCAAACACTTGAAATGTATTTAATAACCCTGGTCAAAAAACTGTAAATATATAAATATAAGACAGACACTCTACAATGTGTGATTTGTTTTTATGTCTAAATATGGGGACTTAGTAATTCCAAACCGTCCGGAAAAGATTGCATAAGGTGGCTATATCTACTAAGAATAATTCTTTCATATGTGTTGTTTACCAAGGCTAAATAAGATTTTAAACCTTGAGTAGTCGTTAAAACTAAATACAGTCTTATAGACAATTTCACAATCCCAACAAATTCCCTACGTAAGTTGCTTCGTTCTACAAATCTTTTAATAAATTAGTTCTCTTCTGTGTTTATGTTTTATGATTTGAAATGCAACTCAGGACAACACATTTCAATGAAAACTTCATAAATATATATTAACTATGGAATCTGAAGTCAGCATCCTGCTTAAGACAATCTTGAATAATTTAATTGTAGAAGTTTACAGATAGACTAAGCATGACCCTTTTACTGGGCATTGGAATGGACCAAAGAAAATCCACAATAAGTCTCGGCAAGTTTGATTCTGGCCTCCAGATAACCAAAACCCAGCTCCTCATGTCATATAAAATAAGAAGTACTATATGGAAGGCCCAAGAGTCATCTGAAAAATATATTTTCTTTAGCCTGTTAGCTGGAAATACATCTAATTTGACCATATTCACTTGATTAATGAGTGTTGGCCAAAACATGTGACAATGTTGAATGCAACCCAAAAGGAATGTGTATAAGACAATCTTCTTGAGTCAAGAAGGTGAGCCCATCCTTTGAATCTATCAAAAGTTAAGCCCAGTTAGGAGAAAGAAGACACTGTCTTCAAAATGTGCCCTTTGATAGAGACAAACTTTCCTTGCTAACCTAATTTTCCTTGCCGAGTGTAAAGTCCTAGTCAGACTAACAGGGAGGACTCTGTGCATCAACAGCAGTAGACATTTCATTTTGGTAACTACCAGTATAATGAGTTACTTAGGTATCACCAGTAATACAAAAGTCCATTTTATGTTGAGTTATACTGGACATTAATGTGATATGATTTACCACTTTCCAAAACGCAATCATATCCTTCGAATCACAGGCAGAAATCAGATTGTTCCAGTTGCAATGCCTAATTCACGCCTTACGGATGGCAGTGGCCTTTTCATAGACTGCCCACAGTTCTTAACTATTTAATAACCATAAAAGGATCTTTCAAAGTCTTATTCAAATGTTCATATATTGTACTACAGTTCTTATCAATTCATTTGCAATCGCTGTGAGGGTAATACTTACTACCTGAAATGGTTTGAGTTATGGCAATAGTCTTAAAAATATGCTCACATGCAGCACATGAATTAAACTGAACGTCTAAACAAAGTAATATATGATGTAGAGAATCATATATTACATCCTGCGGGAGCAGCCTAGGGTTGAACCATTCCAGACACAGCTCAATAGAGTTGATTTTGTTGAAAGTGGGTACAAGAAAAACAAGTAAAGGCTATCTTAATTTGGCTTTGCACACCAACTTCTACACTAATTGGATTGTGGTTGCTTAAGGCATTAGGCAACACTGTATAATCAATCAATTGCCCCAAAAGATGTGATGAGACCAAGAAATTATTATTTAGTATTTAAGGGTCTTCTTGCAAAAAAGTCATTATATTAGGGCAGGTATCGAAAGAATACTAGCAGCAGTACATGGATGCAATTTCAGTAACAATTACCTAAAACAACTTCTTGTTGATTCAATTTAGGTAGATTATATTATAATGCTGGGTAACAATGAAAGACATTAAAGCACTTAATCAGTTTGTTTGTAGGCTCTCTAATTTTCAAATTGAAATCACCAGCAAAAATTACAAGAAAAGTAGAATAAAGAGTATCTATTTAATGGGCAATACAAGATTCCACAATAGTAGAAGATCTTAGAAAATTTAAAATATTTAAAGGACCAATTTTATAATTATAAAACTGATTAAAATGAGAACCTTTATACCTTTAAATCTTAGTTTAAGGACCATTAAATTGAAAAAACCTAACAATCTCATATTGACCACACGGTTAGTGAAAAAAATGATACAAATTAACAGTCTTCACTTAGATCTTCCACAATGAAATGGAGCAATTGGAACTACATAAGGTGTATAGCCATCAATAAAGGGAACAGTATTTACCCAAATTGCTTGTTAAATAATACTGTTAATTGGATGAATCAAGACAGCCCAATCCATATTATGTAGCTTTCAAAGTATACCTGCTATTGTCCATGAAATAATGCTAAGGCAAATGGGAATGAAAATATTAGAAATTAGGTAGTCAGAACGTGTTCCTATCAGATTGACAGGACTCATCAATTTTGCAAATGCAATTGCAGAAGTCAATCAATATCCAAAAGTGAACTGAGTGCAAAACCCCTGTTAAACAAGGGGATGACAGCATTAGTACAACCTGGCAATGTTACAGGTAATGAACAAAAAGATACACTGATTTTGCCACAAGGTCATATGGTCTAAAGAAATCTCCTAATGTTCGGACTTTAATACTATAATTAAGGTTTGTCCAGTCCATGGGTACTCACAAACTTTCTCTCGGGGGCCAAATTTACAGTGCAGTTTGTGTCTGAGGACCGCACTGGTGGGGCGGGGTCAATGGGGGAGAGGGCGGGGCTAGAGCAACAAAATAAACTGTGACCATGAGGTTGAACACAGGTCCCTGCAGCGGACGCCTTCGTCCATTGAGCCACCAGACCCGGCATATACACATCTCTCTCTCTCTCAATCTCTTTCTCTCTCTCTTTCTCTCTCTATCTCTCTCTCTGTCTCCCTCCCTCTATCTCCCTCTCTCACCTCTCTCCCTCTCTCTCCCTCTGTCTCCCTTACTCGGTCTCACTCTCCCTCACTCTGTCTCCCTCACTCTGTCTCCCTCAGTCTCTCTCTCTTTCCCTCACTCACTCTGTCTCCCTTTCCCTCCCTCACTCTGTCTCCCTTTCCTTCCCTCCCTTTCTCCCCCTCACTCTGTCTCCCTTTCCCTCCCTCCCTTTCTCCCCCTCGCTCTGTCTCCCTTTCCCTCCCTCCCTATCTCTCCCTTTCCCTCCATCCATTTTCCTTCCTTTCCCTCCCTCCATTTCCCTCCCTCCCTTTCACTCCCTTTCCCTCTCTCCCTTTCCCTCCCTTTCTCTCCCTTTCCCTCCCTCCCTTTCTCCCCCTTTCCCCCCTCCCTTTCTCTCCCTTTCCCTCCCTCTCTCTCACTTTCTCTCCCTCCTTTCCCCTCCCTCCCTTTCTCTCCCTCCCTCCCTTTCTCTCTCTTTCCCTCTCTCCCTTTCCCTCCCTCCCTTTCTCTCCCTTTACCACCCTCCCTCTCTCTTCCTTTCCCTCCCTCCCTCTCTCTCCCTTTCCCCCTCCCTTTCTCTCCCTATACCTCTCCTCCTTTCCCTTCCTCCCTTTCTCTCCTTTTCCCTCCCTCCCTTTCTCTCCCTTTCCCTCCCTCTCTCTCCCGTACCCTCCCTCTTTCTCCCGTACCCTTCCTCTCGCTCCCTTTCCCTCTCTCCCTTTTTCTCCCTCCTTCTCTCCCTTTCCCTCCAACTCTCTCCCTCTCACTTTCTCTCCCTCCCTTTCCCTCCCTCCCTTTCTCTCCCTCCCTTTCTCTCCCACCCTCCCTTTCTCTCCTTTTCCCTCCCTCCCTTTCTCTCCCTTTCCCTCCCTCCCTTTCTCTCTTTCCCTCCCTCCCTTTCTCTCCCTTTCCCTCTCTCCCTTTTCCTCCCTCCCTTTCTCTCCCTTTCTCTCCCTCTCGCTCCCTTTCCCTCCCTCCCTCTCTCTCCCTTACCCTCCCTCTCTCTCCCTTTCCCTCCCACCCGTGCTTTCTCTCCCTCTCCCTTTCCCTCCCTCCCTTTCCCTCCCTCATTCTCCCTTACCCTCTCTCTCTCTCCCTTTCCCCTCTCTCTCCCTTTCCCTCCCCCCTTTCTCTCTGTCCCCCTCTCTCCCCTTCCCTCCCTTTCTCCCCCTCTCACTTTCTCTCCCTCCCTTTCCTCCCTTTCCTCCCTTTCCCTCCCTCCCTTTCTCTCCCTTTTCCTCCCTCCCTTTCTCTCCCTTTCCCTCTCTCCCTTTCCCTCCCTCCCTCCCTTTCTTTCCCTCCCTCTCCCTTTCCCTCCCTCCCTCTCTCTCCCTTTCCTTTCCTTCCCTCCCTTTCCCTCCCTATCTCTCCCATTCCCTCCCTCCCTTTCTCTCCCTCCCTTTCTCTCCCTCTCTCTCACTTTCCTCCCCTCCCTTTCTCTCCCTTTCCCTCCCTATCTCTCCCTTTTCCTCCCTCCCTTTCTCTCCCTTTCCCCCCTCCCTTTCCCTCCCTCCCTCTCTCTCCCTTTTCCTCACTCCCTCTCAATCCCTTATGCTCCCTCTCTCTCCATTTCCCTCCCTCCCTCCCTTTCTCTCCCTCCCTCTCCCTTTCCCTCCATCCCTCTTTCTCCCTTTCCCTCCCTCCCTTTCTCTCCCTTTCCCTCCTTCTCTTTCCCTCTCACTTTCTCTCACCCTTTCCCTCCCTCCCTTTCTCTCCCTTTCCCTCCCTCCCTTTCTCTCCCCCTCCCTTTCTCTCCTTACCTTTCTCTCCCTTGCCCTCCCTCCCTCCCTTTCCCTCTCTCTCCCTTTCCCTCCATCCCTCCCTTTCCCTCACTCTCTCTCCCTTTCCCTCCCTCCCTCGCTTTCTCTCTCTTTCCCTCCCTCTTTCTCTCCCTTTCCGTCCCTCCCTTTCTCTCCCTCCCTATCCCTCTGTCTCCCTCTGTCATCTCACCCTGCCTGTGTGTGCCCGGGCTGAGACAGCTTCCCCAGCGCACACACACAGCAGCACCCTAGAACTTCACAGGTCTTTAAAAGATCATTTCCATGTTAATGAGGCTTTGTGGTATGTCACCTCTTCGTCCCTGGAGCTCCACTCTATCACTGGTCGCCCAGCCCCCACAGAGCAGCCGAGTCTCTCAGACTCGCGCTGCGACAAATAGCAGTGTTTGCAGTGGCAGTGGCAATGTAAAACACGGGTACGATGTCTGAAAGGCCAGAGGGCCACCAAGGAAGGCTTGCCAGGCCTCTGGCGGCACGCTGGCTGTACTATGAGTACCCATTGTCCAGTTCATCAACTCATTAGCTAAAGGTGCCACCAACCAGAGTCTTCTGAAGAGGATTGTTTTTCTTGAGGTACCAAATAGTGCATGATGCACCAAATAGTCCATCCTGTATAATAGTATTTATATACTTAAATTCAACAGATCTGCCTTGCAAATTTCTGTTTAATGAGTGTACTGTATTATTATTTAACTGGTCAAGAGCTTCAGAAATTCCCTTCAAAGATAATGCATTTTTTAATTCGATGACAAGAGACAGCTATAGTGGAGCATGGAAACTGGTAAACTCACAAGTTTTATTCTGAGTACATTATATATTTGACAGCTTAGCAGAATTTAGGGTTGGGGAGTCAGTGTCAAATGACCGATGGGTCATGGAGTATTGCCATATAATTTGGGGTGTATGTTGAATAATCCATTGAGTACTGCAGGAACTGCCTCTCTATATAGTGCTTTTTATCAATGGGGAAAGGATCACTTGTCCTGCGAAAAACTTAGGTCTGCAGGTTGGTAACTGGGTGTCTCCCAATAAAATGACCCTCATACACGTGTGTTTTTAGATCGTTTGCGGTAGCAGTATATGAGGTGTCCCCGCTTATATCACACGTGCGTGCGTAATCATGGGGTCAGTTCATTCGTGTGCACCCTCCACCAGGAGGTTTTACCTTAGTTTTAAGGCAGTAGTGATCGTGGAAATGGGGTGATCAAGGTGGTGATAAGTGATTGGATAAAAAAGACTGGACTCTCAGAACAAGGAATTTATTAAGTCTGGATTCCAGCTTTAGTTAAAAGAAAATTCGTGCTGCTACCGAATCTGTTTATGGATTCAAGCGCACTCAATGGCCATTTAAAATGATCGACATGTTTCAGCTGTGATCGACTTATTGGTCAAATAGCTTTCTTCAGGACCAGGGGGTGAGAATTGTGAATTAAGCTTTCTTTTGCAGGTACAATGAGACCTCTCTTCACCTCAAGAATCAGGTTATAATTTACCTATTCAAACACTTAATTCACAATTCTCACCCCCTGGTCCTGAAGAATGCTATTTGACCAATAAGTCGATCACAGCTGAAACATGTCGACCATTTTAAATGACCATTGAGTGCGCTTGAATCCATAAACAGATTCGGTAGCAGCAGGAATTTTCTATTAACTAAAGCTGGAATCCAGACTTAATGAATTCCTTGTTCTGAGAGTCCTGTCTTTTTTATCCAATCACTTATCACCACCTTGATCACCCCATTTCCACGATCACTACTGCCTTAAAACTAAGGTAAAACCTCCTGGTGGAGGGTGCACACGAATTAACTGACCCCATGATTACGCACGCACGTGTGATATAAGCGGGGACACCTCATATACCGCTACCGCAAACGATCTAAAAACACACGTGTATGAGGGTCATTTTATTGGGAGACACCCAGTTACCAACCTGCAGACCTAAGTTTTTCGCAGGACAAGTGATCCTTTCCCCATTGATAAAAAGCAATTTAATAGGAGTTTGAAAGGATCCTATCTCTTACTCCCCACCCCAATTGATTACCTCTCTCTATATAGTGCACCAAAAGGAGGTGCACTATGCAGAGAGTCCAGGCGTCCCTTATTGGTTTACAGAGGTACAAGTAATAATTCCAAATGCTCTTGATTGTGGTAGTGTGGGCAAGCAGTTTAGCCTTTTTAGAGGGTAGTGCTAAGCATTTGTTGTACTGACAGACGCCATATATGAGACACACTCAAAAATAAATCTGGGACCAATTTAAAAAAATAACAAGTATTGTTATAGAGATTTGAACACCAAGAAGTTTGTGATCATGTAAGTACTTTACGAGTTATCAATTTTTAAAGGGAAGTAATACGTTCACTTGAATGCGTCTTTATGCTGCAATGCTTTCCTATGGGAAAAACTGCATATATTGCATACAGTTACTTGCAGTAGGTTTCGGGGGGTCCTCTTCAGGACTTAAGGTGGTAGGGGTCCAAGGTCCAAAGAACCTCAAGCAGTTAGTTTTTACCTGGCCTGGAGTGTCTGGTTGCAGAGGTGCTGGTCAGCTTGGTAGATTTACGTGCTACACTGAAGGAGGGAAGGAGGGGCACCTAGAAACAGGCTGAAGTGGGGACTTAGGGACAAATCTGGGAGCTTTAAAAAGGGATTTTGGCATTGTGAGGGCCCAGGGAGCAAGGAATGACAGACAGTTCTCGGGAACTCAGGCTGGGGTGCTCGGTGAGAGTGGTTAGGTTGGCTGGGCTTGTGCGTCCTGGTCACTCACAGTTCTCGGTCTCACCGGTTGAGGGGACAAAAACAGGCTAGCTATGCCTCTCTCAAAGTTGGTCTCTATGGTGCTGATGTCCTTTCAAAGACTGCTCGAACTTGGAGTCATTGGAGTCTGGAATGGACTCAAACAGGCTTTGTTTGCTGCAAGGGGTTATATATCCCTGGTATTGATGCTGTGCAGCTCCGGTTGGTCCTGGCATCTTCTCACTCGGTGGGTAGGTGGATCTGACCTTCTGGAGCATGGAGACCTTCTGAGTGGCTGCTGCATTAGTGGGACCGAGGGGCGGCAGAAGAGTGAACCAGACGTTTCAGTTTGGTGTCTGCAAGTTGCAGGGGAGTAGCTCCTCTACTTCAAGGGAGATAGCTGGCAGTTTGTGAAGTGCCGGAAGCGCACTGTGGTTCTTCACAATTGCCCAGTGGCAGGATGAGTCAGTTTGTTGTTACTGTTTTTTCGCGCATGTGCAGTTAGGGAGGGCTTGGCACTCAAAACCAACGGTGGCCAATGAACTCTGCTACGCCAGCGGAGTTTGCCGATTTTTTTCCCACTCCGCAATCTTCTTGGAGCGTGAGGTTCAGCAAAATCTTCACTATCGACCACGGAGCAAAGTTCACCATGCACCTCTCAGCTCACCTGAAAATGTGTCTGACTCGTGCTTCCCAATGTAACCTTTTGCTGACATTTCAGTAAGTAGCCAAAGTTGCACAAGCGACGGTGTCTAGGGCGGTTGCTGTGATGACCTTATGGTCATGCCCCTTTTCAATCCCTCTTTGCACACCGTAGGCCCTGGAACGCATCCGCTCCAAGCCTCAGTATGACTAGGCTGACGTAGCAGAGAGTCTGGATCCTGGTTGCAGCCCGCCCCCTAGAGTGTATCAGCAATTCTATTACAGGACCAGAGGCTTCAGATTATGCTTCTCAATCTTTATTGCATTAAACACAGCAGCCAATGAAAATGGATATTTTCACAAAAAACAGTAAAACAAACTTCATTTCCCATGAGTACACATGAGTATAGGCACGCCCCCATAGTCCATAAGAACCCCCTGCGTGCTCCCATCTTCCTCTTTCTTTGCTGCTCACAAGTCAGAGTTAAGTGCACCTCCCCTCTGGTCCCCTCACTCTGCTTGTTGTTTGGGGTGCTGTTGGGGGTTTATATTGTGTGGTTTGATATTAATGCGGGATCATCCGCTTATTATTGGTGATTTAAGGCATTTAGCACCTGTTATTCTAGATTCTTGGTGCTCATTTTTCAACTGAAATAAGTGCAGCTCTCTGACCTTGTTTTCCCTCGTTCTCACTTTGGGCCGATCGGCTTTTGGCGGTGGCTGCTCCCGCTGTGGAGCGCGCGCCTCGGAGCGCTCAAAGAGATGGTCTCTGACCGGCAAGGGGCCGCCGCGCACTTCATTGGAGCCCGGTACCAGCAGCCTGAGGGCGCGCATGGGCTTCCCTTATACGCCCTGACGTTCAGGCCGGGTGGCTCTCGGCCGACGCACGCGCCCAAAATGCTGAACAAATTGGGCTGCTTTTGGTAGTTTTTGGTAGCGTTTGGGCTGCGCACCTCGGAGCGATACTCTGGCTCACAGGAACGCGCGTTTTCACTCGTTCCACACACCGGCTTTCTCCTTGTTAGATCGCCAGTGAAATTTGGTTGTAAAATATTGGAGGCCCAGAGTGTGCACACGCTCAGGAGACTTTTGGGGCCAAGGTCACTGACCTAATTGATTGCAGCTTTGCTGAGGGGGTTTGGGAAACGTTGCCAGACTTTAATCATACCAGTGTGCTTTGGGCTGACCCCCCCCCCCATTACTCCCCCAGGTGTAAGATTTCCTAGGGTGTTCTCCCTTGTACCTTGAGGTGTATACCTTCACCATGGAAGATTGGGTACAGTACCCAGATGAGGAATATGCAGATGGGGAGGAGATTGTTGAGGGGCAGCAGGAAGCTGTCTTAGAGGACAATATTGTAGAAGCTTTGGATGCCTCGGTCCAAGCTTCAGTAAATCGAGCCATGGAGACTAAGGTCCCTCAGACAGTGCAACAGGCACTTGCGATGGCCCTACGCCCCATACGAAAACAGCTTGAGGGTTTTGCGAAACGCCACGGATATGATAAGAAGAAAAAGCAAAAGCAGGCAGCCTCTTCTTCTTCCGCCACAGGTTCGGCCGAGCAGAAACAATGGCCGCACGGGCAGTCCATGGCTTCCCTGCCGGTAAAAGGGGCAATAGACCAGCCCTATACAGCTGGAAAAGCGAAGGGTAAACAACCCATTCTAGCGGACAGTGATACCACCACCACAAATACGGATACCAATACAGATACTAACACCTCGGAGGAGCATCCTCCCCCTCCCAAGAAAGCTAAGATTACCCCCAAGGCGGCGGAGGACAAGGTTGTCAAAACCTTTAACTTTGATCCTTCGGACATAGTACATCCCCGGTCTTCGGACTGGGTCCCGCCGGCGGCGGTCTCGGAGTAGCTTCACGAGAACCTCAGGAAGAGCTTCAATAGGGAAGTCCGTAACCGTTTGAGGTTGGAGTGCCCCCGCCCAGACATCCCGGACAGTGTGGCTGACACTCCGGAGATAGATGCCAGCATGCTAACCTTTTTAAGGAAGTTTTCTAAGGATCCCAAACGGGAGCTGCCAAGATAAAATGCTTGACGTTGTGGGGCCCCTGGCGAAAATCCTGGAAATGGCCCTGGTGGCCAAGGAAGGGGCGACTCCGGTGGATCCAGTCATCTTGGCGGACTGGGCTCAGCGCGCCATTTGCCTGATAGGCAATGCAAATTGCGCAATCTCTTAGGAGAGGCGCAAATCGGTGTTGCTCAGGATGGACAGTTACTTGACGGAACTCGCTGAGGCTGAACCAGGCCCCCTGGCTGGGGGTTTTCTTTTCGGAGACCGATTTGTTAAAGATGTCACTAAGTATGTGGGGACATTCACCGCCTTGGATAAGGCGCAGAGTGGAATTAAACGCGCCCTTACTCAAGGGGTTTTCAACAGGGCCGGGCGAGGCGGGGGTCGCTCGTCAGGCCGAGGATTCCAACAAGGCTCCCAGCGAGGAGATTTTGATCGCAGGCGTGGAGAGTGGGACTCCACCCGCAGTGGCCCCTTCTATCCGTCTAGAAGAAGATTGAACAAAGGACGTTTACAATCAGGAAACAACAGAGCAAGCTTCAAGTCACACCAGAATACCGGTGAGTGTAACAGATGTCTCTATTGTTCCGCTGGGGGGGCACACGCAGCACTGTCTGCCACAGGGGCAAACCTTGACTCAGGACGCTTGGGTGCTGCAGACCATTCAGGGGTTTCAGCTGGAGTTCTATTCTCACCCGGCGCAAGCGTTTCCCCCACGACCTCTCCATTTTTCCTAACTAGATCACAGTTTCACAGACGAAGAGGTGGCAGACTTGCTGAAGAAAGGCGCAAATGCTCAATGTCAGAGAGGCCCTCGCGGTTTCTCCAGCAATGTCTTTATTGTCCAGAAGAAAGGGGGTGGCAACAGGTTAGTGCTCAACCTCAAAGAGTTCAACCAGTACTTGTATTACAACCATTTCAAAATGGAAGGTATTCATTTGTTAGCAGATTTGCTGCAGGAGGGGGATTGGTTAGTCCGTCTGGACCTCAAGGATGCTATCTTTCTATACCGATTTTTCCTCCACACCACAGGTTCCTGCAGTTCCTCTGGGACGGCCAATGTTACGAGTACTTGGCTCTTCCTTTCGGTCTCTCCTCGGCTCCCTGGTGCTTCATCAAAGTGATGAAACCGGTGGTAGCCTATCTCCGAGAAAGAGGAGTGCGAGTGATCATTTATCTAGACGATATCCTGATCATGGCGCAGGACCAGTCTATTCTGCAGCAGCAGCTGATCATGACTACTTGGCTACTTCAGGGCTTAGGATTTGTGATAAATCTGAAAAAGTCAGTGATGGTCCTGACACAGGTAATAGAATTCGTAGGGTTCACGATCAACTCCCAGACAGCGCAACTGTGTCTTCCCCAAGCGAAATTGAGGGATTTGGAAAAGGAGATAGTGAGGTTGTTGGACAAGCAAACGGTCACACTCAGAACGCTGGCCAGAGTAGTGGGGATCTTGGCGTCGTCAATTTAGGCGATATTCCCCGGGCCCCTGCATTACAGGGCCCACCAGCGCCTGAAGATGAAGCATCTTCAGAGGGGACTCTCGTACACGGACTCTGTTCCCCTATCGGAGGAGGTCCGAACCAAGCTTCAGTGGTGGCCAGGCCACGTGGACGCCTGGAACGGCAGGGCGATCTTCGGATCACAGCCAGAGGTGGTAATCGAGTCAGACGCCAGCAGGTGGGGCTGGGGCGCGCTGTGGAGATGTTTCCACAGGCGGCAGATGGTCAACACAAGAGCTCGAACTTCACATAAACTGTTTAGAACTGCTAACGGGGTCGTTTGCGATTCGCACGTTATCCTCGAAGCAGGCATCTTGTTGCATCCTCCTCCGTTTGGACAACGTGTCCGCAGTGAGGTATATCAACAAGTTGGGCGGCACGAGGTTGTCGCTTCTAGTCCAAATGGCAAGGACTTTTGGCACTATTGCCTCCAAAATCAGATCTCGGTAATAGCAGAGTACATTCCAGGACAGTCCAACCAGGTGGCGGACTGGAACTCCAGACACCTAAGTGATTACAGCGACTGAAAGCTGCTTCCCCAAGTATTTCACTGGTTGCAAGCGATTTGGGGTCCTTTTCAGACGGACCTGTTCGCCTCCAGGTTGACTTATCAGATTCCCCGGTTCTTCAGCTGGAGACCGGACCCGATAGCGACAGCGACCGATGCCTTTCTGCAGGATTGGTCTCAAGGGATTCAATATGCCTTTCCCCCCTTCTTGTTGATTCCCAGGGTGATGACTCAAGTGATCAGACAAAGGGCGGAAATAGTCATGGTGACTCCATGGTGGACGTCACAGGCATGGTTTCCCAAGTTGTTGCAGTGGAGCCACGATCGTCCCTGGTTATTACCGGACTCGAAGTGGTTGTTGCAGGGCCCTCGTCAGGAACAGCATCCGTTGCTGTTGGAGGGCAGGCTATCGCTAATGGCATGGAGGCTTTCCGGGAACAGTGGCAGTTGCCGGGAGTTTCGAGAAAGACTGCCGAGTTCATCAAACAAGCATGGGCTCCTTCCACCAGGAAACGTTATTACGCAGCCTGGAAGAACTGGGTGGATTGGTGCATGGGACGGCACCTGGATCCCGTAGGGGCAGAATTACCCCAAGTCTTGAATTTCCTGTCGGAGAAAGCTGCTGATGGTTTGGCGTACCGTTCGGTCAATAATTTTCGTTCCGCTATCTCGGCGGGGCATGCTCAGGTAGACGGGAAACCGGTAGGCATGCACCCGGTGGTTTGCAAGTTGTTGAAAGGAATCAGGGTGGCTAACTCTCCCAAACCCAAGTATACCGGGTTGTGGGACGTTTCTTTAGTGATCTCGTTGTTCAACAGATGGCCGGGTAATACTCTCCTGTCTAGGAAGCAATTGTCGGCGAAATTGGCCATGTTGCTTTGCTTATCGTCTTGCAGAAGGTCTTCGGATGTGAGAGCACTCGACGTAACAGGTAGAGTGTTTACCCTGGAAGGGGTTTCTTTCCATATTACAGGTCGTACTAAAACATTGTCTCGACATATTTCTTACAATTCCTTTCCTGAAAATGAAAAATTATGTGTGGTCCAATGTTTAAAGACATACAAGGAATGTACGAAGGCCTTGCGGCCGCAGGGCTGTACTCAATTGTTAATTGCTTTTCAAAAGCCCTTTAAACCTGTGGTGGCCGCCACTATTGCCACATGGCTTCGCTTCATAATGGAAGAAGCAGGTGTTGATACACAGATCTTTGGTGCTCATTCAGTGATGGCGTCAAAGTCATATGGTTTGGGATCAAGTATCCAAGATATCATGCGTTGTGCAGATTGGTCTTCTGAGTCAACGTTTAAAACATTTTATTATAAGCCGGTGGGAGATATTACTTCAGTGGTATTTACTCAGCGTTAAACTAGCATAATCTGAAGCCTCCGGTCCTGTAATAGAATCAAAAATTTGCTAGCATTCGCGACAAGAATTTTCAATTCTATTAAGGACACGGAGGCGAGGATTATCCCACCCGACTTAATGTACAGTATGTAATAAGCTTGCCCACCCAATTATTCAGTGATTACGGTGGTGTTATTTCCTTTATTGTAGGATCTGATAAGAAGTCGGATTGATCAACGTCGGATGTCAGGAGGTTAACCTGAAGCTGTTCTTCCACGTTGGAGGAGTTGTGATTGTTCAAGTTTTGTTGGACATGTTTTGCCTCAAAGAAAGAGGATGATGGAAGCACGCAGGGGGTTCTTATGGACTATGGGGGCGTGCCTATACTCATGTGTACTCATGGGAAATGAAGTTTGTTTTACTGTTTTTTGTGAAAATATCCATTTTCATTGGCTGCTGTGTTTAATGCAATAAAGATTGAGAAGCATAATCCTCGCCTCCGTGTTCTTAATAGAATTGAAAATTCTTGTCACGAATGCTGGCAAATTTTTGATCCCTCCCGACCCGACCATGCTTTGCACACGCAGCTCCCTTGACTGCTTCTCACCAGTTAGACTCCCATTGTGGCGCCTCATGTTTAAAAAAAAGCATCTGTTGGCGCCTTCCCTATCCTCGGAGTCTGACCCGAGAGCGGCTGCAGCACTGGGAGCAGGAGGCTGCGTGGCAGGGCAGGACACCAGCAACAGCCTCCATCTGCCCCAGAGGCTTCTGAGCCACAGCCCTACCCTAAGTCCCCAGCCTTGGCAGTGAGCGCAACAAACCACCAAGACGGCATTGCCAGATGCCACCCCACTGCTCATGTGGATTTTGGAGTTAGGAGGGAGCAACACAAGGTGTGGGATCAAACTTACACGCATTGAATTTTGTACCAAAACAAACATGGTTGTGTGCACACAAGCTTCACCCAGTGCACTCTGTGGGAGCCACACCACGGACTGCAGTTCCTTTTCTGCCTTGCCTCTGGGACAAAGTGTTTCTGTCATTGCAAGAGTGTATTTTTTCACACCATGACAGGTAGAGCCAACGCTGTGCTAGTTCCCACTGCTCACTTATGCAGCTCGAATCTCTGATTAAGTATTATTAACGTATGCATGGCCAACACTGGTGACATGTATTTTTTAAGAACACTTGAAAACATTGTTCTGCAATGACTGGTACAGCAACATACTGGAGATTGCAGGAGTCACCAGTTTAATGCAATGCCTCGACAGGGGCAGTAGTAAGCGCAGCATTCCCCAACCCCGAGCGCCTTGAGACCCTCACGGGTAAGTAGTGTGCTTTACAAATGCTTTGATTGATTGATTGATTGATTGATTGATATATAAACACAATTTAAACACAGCTGCATTTATTTTGTGTTTCTTTTCTTTAATGGTGGCCATATAATATACTCCTCTGCCAAGAGAAGGCTCATACTAGAACTGCCTGTCAAATATCAAATATTGGGCGTTGCAGAACTCCGTGGAATTCCACAGAGTTTTTATGCAATTCCGCATAATTCCACATAATGCAACTTTGCGAGCTCCGCCCACCCCTACTCAAAACACCCACAGCTAGTCATCAGTTCTTGCTCCCTCACTCTTCCTTGTCCTCTTCTTCTTGTGTCTGTTGAATCTGAGTTCCTGGTGTCAGGGGTGCCACCTAAATACTCAATGTAGGAGTGTTAAGGGTAAGGTAATTGCCAATGGCCTACTTTTCTTTGAGGAGCATACACCTCTATATGACCACTTCATGTGAGGAGTGGGCATAACCCTGACCCAGTGTATATAATTTCACCAAAAATCAAGATAATGGAATTCTACTTTTGTGTTCACTTCAGGTAGCCCACCTTAGGGGTGTAACTTGCCTGGCAGTGAAGACACCTCCTTACTAGCTAATTTTCCTGCTTGTCCTGGTGTCAAATGGTCACTGGGTAGGGGGGTGCTTTTTCCCTGTCTGGGGGAAGCCGAGGCTGCATATCAAAGGCAGAGGCCTTTGAAGCTGCCTGCATTGATATGCTGAATACTAGCCATCCTGCTTGGAGGAGGGGGCAACCCCCCAGCCAGAGAAGGAATTGTTTTTGACCCCAGAAAGTGCATGGGCTCTCACCTCTAGGGGGTTAGAAAAACGTCTGTGGTGGTAGGCTGGTGAGATATAAGTCAGCCAGTACACTAGGTTTTCGGGAAGCACCACTGAAGTGCCCTCTGGGCACATGTCTTCATAAGTCCACTCCTGGCATTAGTATGGATTTATTAAGATAAGGTGTTTGATACCAAACACCATGGGTTGCAGTGAAGCCAATATGTATCTGAGGAATTCGTAATGACCAGTGCTCAGTACAAATACTTAGGATGGCTTCCCTGTAGAATTGTTCTTTCTAGTAATTTACCTAGACAGCACAGAGGCACATCTGCCTATGTAGATATGACCATACGTAATATAATGCACCATGCCTTATGGCTGTAAAGCCTACTGTAGTGGTGACTTACATATATGTAATGCAGTGTTTGCACCATTTAATGCAGCAGGCAATGGCAGTCTGCATGAGTTTGGTAGTGGGTCCATTAGGATGGCAGAATACATTCTTCAGCCCTTACAGACCCTCTTTAGTATTCATGCCCTATGTACCGGGGGTTCGATTTACTGGGGACATACAGTGGTCCTAAAGGTCTTGCCTATTATGGAACAATTGCACAGCTATCTTGTTTGTAGGGAAAGAGCACTGGCACTAGGGACCAGGTTAGCCAGAACGCAGTGCACGGCAGTCAAAGTTGCATCAATTACCATGCATTGAGATGGGGTTGAGCATATGAAAAAGAGGTACTTTAATACAAGTACTTTCCAATCTGTGCTTCATATTGGTCTAGATTGGAATTTTAAAGAATTTCTTTAAATTCATGGTTAAGACATCAAAATAATACTGAAAATCATCTCAAGTGGACCTGTTTATCTGTACTAAGTATAAGGGCAATTACCCAACAGAACTATATAAATAGTCTGCTGAAGAATGTTCATAACCCTAATGTCTTTTAGAAACAGACCAATAAAAATGCCTGTCTGCAGTTACATACAGAATGAGCATAGAGAATGTCACAGGGAGGTCCAGAAGTTAGTGTGAGTAGCACTCACTAATAGCTATCTAAATGCTCATATCAGACTCCACATTAGTTCTGAACTCCATATGGGCAGTTATTTTGTTTAATTCACCCTCCACTTTCTAGAAAACTCTGACACTAGGAGATTCCCCACAAATGATCTACTAGTATAGCCTATGCTCCCCACTTGGTGTTCCCTTAAGGAACCATCCAGGCCCTGTGATTGAGTTTCGGGCACCTTGGGACACAGCCCCCACTCACTCCTTCTACGCTGAGACAGGACGTGAGCCCCTACACCCCTCCAACTATGCCGAAACCTAGCTGGGCTACTCTGAACCTCTCCCATCACTCTGGGCTGGAAGATACCCGAGCTACTTCTTTTAGTATCACTCCCAAATGCCTCTTCGGACCCCCTGACACTCACCCAGAGGTCTGCCTCCCGTGCAAACTCTCTGGGATCAGAAAACTCACACTCCAACAGGTGTTGGCGTAACCCCGGAAAACAATTACTGAACATGTGCTCTCTGACAAACAGATTAAACAGCCCTTCAAAATCATTTGCTGTGCTACCCATCACCCAACCTTCCAGTGCGTCACAACACTCATCCACAAACTTCCCCCAAGACTGGTGAGACAGTTTTCTACTGCCCCTGAACCTCAACCTATACCCTTCAGGTGTGACACCCTCTTCCTGGGAACTAGGTACCATACTCTGGGCTCTGGAAGTGGACGCTTCCACACTTGACACTCTATTACTACCACCACTGGACCCCACCCTCACTAGTGAATCCAGACCACTAAAACTACACTCAGGGGACATATCCTCATGAGGTAGTTTCTCCCTGGCAAAGGCCCTTTACCATCCTCTCCTGCGCTAGGACCCTCTCAGTCACTAGCTTTTTCTCTTCAAGGCCCAACGCCTTGAGACTCACCTCTTGGGCCAACAAGGCCTTTTTCTCCTCCACACCCAGCTGTGCTATCTCCTTGGCATGCTCTAACTTGAGCTTCTCCAAAGCCAGCTGAAGCTCCCTTTCTTCCCTCCTATCCACCCACTGGCTGCGGACAGGAAAAGGGGTGGGGCACTGCCCAAGGCACTGTACCCAGCAAGGATTCCATATCTATGGGGTCCTCACTACCTACTGGCGTCCCTGCCCTGTCATTTTCTTCCTCCTCTCCAGAGTCTCTAGACCCTGTTACAAAACCACCACTTAGGTATGCAGAAGGATAATCAGACAGGTCCCTGTGGTGTTTGAAGGGTTGTCCCCTAAGGAGTGCTAAATAAAGGAACAAGTGTTGGTATCCCTCTCTTTCTGCAGAATTCCTCTAACTCCTCCTGGGTGTACTTCAAAAGGTCATCCTCATTACAGATTAACCCCATCTTGGCAAGATACACAACCCAGAGTGCAACAGGATAACACAATTTAAAAAAATTACACTTTTAAGAGAAAAAAAAATCAGGAAGAATAATCCCCAAACCTGTGTTTATCTAAAAGCAGAGTTTGTAGTACAACCAGTTGTTGCTGTGGTACTGTGCAAACGCAAGTCCTATCCTCACCACTGACAGCCAATGTTAGAAATGGGATTTCTGGTTGGCTAGGGCTTGCCCCTAAGCCAGGTAGAAACCTCCACTCTAGTCAGGGCAAGGGAGT
The DNA here is from genome assembly GCF_964263255.1 of Lissotriton vulgaris. Lineage (NCBI taxonomy): Eukaryota > Metazoa > Chordata > Amphibia > Caudata > Salamandridae > Lissotriton > Lissotriton vulgaris. The sequence goes on along the minus strand of NC_141689.1, from coordinate 1,188,546,028 downwards.
TACACGCTGAAGATAACCCCTGCTCACCCCCTTGGTAGCATGGCACCAGCAGTCAGGCTTATCCCAGAGGCAATGTATAAAGCATTTGCGCAACACACACACACAGCACCAACACACTAGGCACACCATAAAAGAAACTCCACACAAGGTTATATAAAACAAAGCCTTTGTATTATATAAAAAACATAGATGAATAATCACACATGTACACTGTGCCAACTGGCACCAGGTCATAATGTACAGGGGATTATATACATGACAGGGCCAATCGGGCAACTGTCAGAACCATCACAAAGCACAAGTAGCAAAAATAACACAACCAGTAACTACTAGTAAAATACTGTACTCAGCATTAACAACATGAATACAATATTTCTGCATCACCTTAGGCATAAAACACATTGTGCATAATCATCGTAAACATAAACACATTATGCAACCTCTGTAGGCATCACATTAGGCATAAAACACATTTACTCATAACTCACAAGTAGGAGGACACCTTAGTGACACTCCCCCGGTGCTTACATGACCTTTCCTTAGGGCCTTGCGCCCTCCTGGCACACACAGCTACCAAGCTGACCCCAGACCAACTGGCCTTCCTCTGGGGCTCAAATGCCCTCTGTCCAAAATGTCAGGGCTCCACTGGGGCGAGGGTGCATTCCACCCTGGTCTTTCTAGAGACCCAAACATTGTCCCTCACGTTGCAGCTGCCCTCGCTCTTGCGGTTATGTTATGTTATTTATTTGTTAAAGCGCAACAGCTGCCCCAGCAACGGAGCGTCCCGGCGCTAACCTAACCAGTACCTGAGGAGAGGGGGGGAACCAACAGAAGAATTAGATGACAGAGAAGAGATGGATTTTGAGTTCCTTTCGGAAGGCAGTCAGATTGGTTTGGGTACGGATGTGTAGAGGTAGGGAGTTCCATAGTTTTGCCCCTAAGACTTTGAAGGAACGTCCACCCGTTCTACAGAGCTTAGTTCGGGGGACCATTACGAGGTGTTGTCCCAGTGAGCGCAGGGTGCGCTGGGGAGTGTAGGGTACCAGAAGCGGGCGTAGGAGTTCAGGACAATCAGAGTTGAGAATTTTGAATGCCATGGTAAGAGTTTTGAAGTGAATACGAGATTCAATTGGTAGCCAGTGCAAGTTGCGGATGGTGGTTCTGGCAGAGCACCTGCGTGGGAGGCCAACCACCGCTCTGGCGGCCGAGTTTTGGATATGTTGCAGCCTTGCTAGTTCTGCTTTGTTTGCCCCCAAGAGTAAGACATTGGCATAGTCCAGCCGGGCAAGGATCATAGATTGAATGATGAGCTGGCGGGTTCTGGAGTCAAAGAATCCGAGTATAGGGTTGAGGCTCCTCATTAGACCCACACACGTAGCTGCCACTTTCTTTGTGTGGGACTGAAAGTTAAGTGAGGGGTCGAGCCAGACACCTAGGTTTTTGACAACATTTTTTGGCACGGGGGTGGGGCCAAGCACAGAGGGCCACCAATGATCGCTCCAATGGCTGGGGTTTTTTCCCAGGAGAAGAACCTCCGTTTTCCCGGCATTTAGCTGCAAGCAGTTGAGCGTCATCCACTGTGCAACTGCCGCTAGGCCATCTCTGAATTTAGTTGCCGAAGATGATGGGCCTTCAGAGAGTGTGATGACCAGCTGTGTGTCGTCGGCGTATGACACCAGCGTGAGGTCCCACTCTTTTGCCACCACTGCGAGAGGCTGGACGTACAGATTAAAAAGGGATGGGCTAAGCGCCGACCCCTGGGGGACTCCCTGTCCGATGGAATGGGGTTGGGAGATATAGGGTGGGGCTGAAACTCGAAAGGACCTGTCCTTTAAGAAGGACCGGAACCATTCCAGGGCTAATTCACCAATCCCTATGGCCTCAAGTCGTTTCAGCAAGATGTTGTATGAGACCGTGTCGAAGGCCGCGCTGAGATCCAACAGGATCAGCGCGGCACTTTGACCGGCGTCCAGGATACCTCGAAGGTGCTCCGTAGTGGTCAGCAGAGCCGACTCAGTGCTGTGACCTGGTCTGAAACCGTTTTGTGAGGGGTCCAGGACATGGTTTTGCTGCATGTGATGGGATAGCACTTTGTTAACGTGAGCTTCAGCCAGTTTTGACGTCCAGGGGAGCAGTGAAATGGGCCGGAAATTTTCTGGCTTATTGGGACCCAATGTGGGTTTTTTAATGATAGGGGAAACCCATGCAGATTTCCAACAGGTGGGGACCACAGCTGAGGAAAAGGAAAGGTTGAGTAGGTTGGCAAGCGGGGGGAGGAAGAAGTCAAGTGATTCCAGGAATTTAGACGGTCACATGGGGTCTGCTGGGGAACCAGACTTAACCTGTCTACACAGTTTAGAAAGGTCGTCGAGGGATATGTCAGGTATTCTTAACAGTTTTGATGTCTCTGCCGCCGAGTGGGGGATGTTAATGGACGTAGCATCATCTTGAGGAAAGGACGTATAGATCTTCCTCACTTTTTCAATGAAAAAGGTGGCAAGGTCTTCGCATTGTTTCAAGGAGGTGATGCAAGAGCCTGGGTTGGGGATTTTATGGAGGCTTTGAACTAAGTTAAAGATGGTTTTGGTGGGGTTGGAGCTGCGTTCAATTTCCTTTGCGTAAAAGGAGGCTCGAGTAGTGCGAATCGCCTTGTGGTACGTGCGAAGTTTTGATAGGTAAAGGGCTTTGTCGCTGTCTAAGTAGTTTTTCCTCCATTCGCGTTCGGCTTTTTTGCACTCTTTTCGCAATGTTTTGAGCGAATCATTGTACCATGGGTTGGAGGGGGAACTGCGGGTTTTGGTCCATTTAGCCGGAATTAAGGCGTCAAGCCCTGTGACAATCCATTCGTGGAAGGCGGCGTATACTGTATTAATATCTCTATTCTCGTCAGGGAGGTGGAATTCTCCTAGGTGTTTGATGAGGTCTTCGGAGGTGAGTTTGTGCCATGGTCGTTTGTGGCTGGGGTTGGCCACGGCTTTGGTGGGCGGTTTTTTTGCCGTAATGGTCAGTTTAACAAGAAAGTGATCAGTCCAGCCCATGGGTTCAGGGGGATCAGCCGTGGCGTGCAGCTGTGAAAACTTTCAGGCACCAATTGTGCCTGGTGATCCCCCTTCACTGGGACCCTTCCAGTGCCGCTCAGGGCACCTCAATGAGGCAAACAAAATTAGCATAGGCACCAACTGTGCCTTGGAAGCCCCACTCTAGGACTTCTACCTACCAAATTGCCTCCAAAAAGAAATCAGCACAAGGAAGCTCCTTTCACTGGGTTCCTCCCAGTGCACTTCTCGCTGCACCAACTGTGCAAATTCGGGCCCCACTCACTGGGCTCTCCTTCTGGACTCCTTCGGTCTCCCCTCCACATCGGAAGAAAGGCACCCACAATGTGCCTCGTCCGATCCCTTCCACCGGACCTCTGTAGATCTGCTCCGGTCTCCTCTGGCGGCCACACCACCTCTGGCCACACATGTACGGCTGGAGGACACGGAGCGAGGCCCCAGTCAGACCCGCACTCATCTTAGCTCCACCCCCAACCAGGCAACACCTATGCCTGTCTTCCCGCGGCCTTCCCATGGGATTGGCCACGCACAGCACGTGTGCAGAGCAGCAGGCCCCGCCCATAGTCAGGCGCTTGACTTCTGTTTTCTGGCGCTCCTCTTCTCCTGGCAGCAGTGCGAGGTAGACTACCGCCTTAAAATATACACAAATGTGGGGTGGGCTCCTGTTCTCCAAAGCTGGCAATTGCGAGGTGGGCTCCCGCTAACAGGAGCATAAAATAGCAGGGTAGGCTCCCGCTTCCAGTGGCATCAATGCGGGGTGGGCTCCTGCACCCCTCCAGCAATGCGGGGGAATCCCCACGTCGGGATTTCCTCTGAAGTTGTTGCAGCTCTGTGCTGCAAAAACACCAGCACTCTCCCAGTCCTGGGGGAGATATATAATGCTCACGAGGCGCTTCAGGCAGAGGTTTCAGGGGCACAAGGCTGGGCCCAGGCAGGCCAGCTCACAGGGCCCTCCAGCAGGAGGCAGTCCCTCGTGGCAGTTCCTCCTGGGGTCCAGCAGCAGCAAGCACCTCCAAAGTAGCAGAAGGAAGCACACACAAACATGGGGTCACAGCCCAGTACTCATAGGACATTTCTCTTTATTCTGCCCTTGGCACAGGGCTTTGGGAACCAGTCTCAACTGGTTCTGGGGGGTAGTGGAGCACTTTGTTCACAGGGCTCCTCTTCCCCTTTGTCAGGTGGGGGCTCGGTTATCAGACCCACCACAGGGAGCCGGACCCAGCATTCACCTAGGCAGGCACAGACCTATTCAGGGTCAGGAAACTACTCCTCCCACTATTCCAATTGCAGATCTTCTATTCAACCTAGCGCTGACTCACCCTGCCCTCCCTGAAGCCACACACACCTCACCAGCCCCTGTCACTCCAGAGCCAGACATGCAATCCACATCAGATAGGCAGACACATAGCACACAGAAATGGCAACTTCGAAAAGTGGCATTTCTAAAATAGTGACAATAAATCTGTCCACACCATTGCCCAGCATTTCTAATTACTATTCCAAACATACCAAACTTGACTGCGCTGCTCCTCCCATATCAAGTATAACCACTGAAAGACGTATCAGGGAATCCCCAATGCATTCCTATGAGAGGGCAGCCTAACAGCAGTGAGAAACCAAAAGGCTGTTTGTCACTACCAGGACATGTCACACACTTAAGGTACATGTCCTACCTTTTACCTACACTGTACCCTGCCCATAGGGCTAGTTAGGGCCTACCGTAGGGGTGACTGACATGCAGTAAAAGGGGGGGGGGGTCACAGACGTGGCACACACTTTAGGTGTCACGTCACAGGGCAGTAACACTGCGCCCACAGGCCCCGCAATGGCAGAGGCCTGAGACAGGTTTGAAAGTCTACTTTGGTAGGTGGCGCAATCAGCGCTGCAAGCCCACCAGTAGCATTTAATTTACTGGCCCTGGGTATCTAAGATACCACTTTACAAGGGACTGGCAGGTAAATTAAATATGCCAAACAGGTGTAGACCAATCTTACCATGTTTACCACAGAGAGCACATGCACTTTACACTGAACAGCAGTGCTAAAGTGCCCAGAGTCCTAAAACCACCAACACCATGTCAGAAAAAAGGCTAGGAGGAAGGCAAAAAGATCAGGGATGACTCTGCAAAAAGGGGCAAGTCCAACTCTAAGTATACAACTCTAGCCTGGGTTTGCCCTGGAACACCACAAACGTTTGTTACGCTGCTCAAGAGGACATCTCTACTTATCCTGATTGTGGTAATGCAGAGTGGGCTATATAATGCAGGGAACTATTGATATTGCAGTCTTATCGGGTAGGAAGGGTTTTACCTCGACATATATTTAGAAGACATGACCATAGAACAAGGTAAGGACCCTTCCATCTTCTGACCAAAATCTCTACATACCTATGCTTTTCAAGCTACTCTTTTGGCTTTCTTGTCTTAGAATCATCTGTGGCGCAATATTTCCTTTAAACTACAAACACTAAACCATATAATTGGATTCAGATCTCTACTCAAAACCCAACTGTTTCACTTTGATGCATAATATCTAAGTCATTGTGCATGCTAGTGGCTACAGATGGTTTATTAAGGAATGTTATAAATCGTGTCCCATCAATTAAGCTAAATTTGACCTGAGTTGACATTTTGTCTATACTATGATCTCTTACATTTTAATAAAAGTAGTTGATCAAGAACTGCACCAATTTAGGTCACAATACTTTACTTGTAATAAAAATTATTAATTGCACATTGCTGTAGAAATAGATGCAAACTCACACTGGCAAATGTCAAGCTCTCCATGATCGCTGCACAAGGTTTCTGTTTATAGAATTTACATTTTCAAAATGTAGAATGGCCGAGCTGTGTTTGAAGTGCTCTTTTTTAAAGCTGTATTTTTAACCTTCCTTTGTCATCCAGGAACCCATAAAGAAGTGGCCATCCAAAGAGGATTTGATTCAAGTGTGGGAGAAAGCTCTTCATATTCTCAATCTCGAAAGAAATTCGAACTATACAGTCACTTTATGCACCTTTTGAAAACCCCTACCCTTTTCATCCAATTGGAGTGTTGAGTTGACCACATTACCTCCTCGTTAGTCTTCCTCGCCACATGAGTTCCCTCCCCCCTCCCTGTCTGGCTATCGGCTTCATTGTTTGCTTGGTAGTTCAGGCTGTTGGTTGGGCCGGTCCGCCTCTTATAGAGGTCAGGTGTGACTGGTCGGCCATGTTGGGAGGGGGTGGGAGGCTTTTTTTGCTTTGGAGGGTTCTGTCGTGGAGCTTATGCTCACTGTGTAAGTCATGTGGCGAGGAAGACTATACTCGGAGTAATGAAGATTACCGTAAAGTAACCGGGGCATCAACAACCTCTCCTTGCATAATGAAACATCTGCGCTCACATGGGACTGCAGCAGACTCTGCTGACCATAAGATCATGGTGAAGTAGTTCAATGAAGGGGATGATAGCCAGATATGATGGAGGCCTCTCATTCCATTTCCCTGCAACTTCAGCCAGAATGGCAATGATCTCATAGCATGTGGCCAACATTAAGATCAATGGAAAGACAGAGTAATGGCTGGGAATAAAAGCAAGTATGCAATTAAAAACAGAGCCACTTGATGAGGCCCCTCAGTGTAAATGTAGGGTAAGGATGCGGTTACCTATTTACAAAAGCATCAAGCTATATTGAAGCAGTCAAGAAATGTAACAATGCTTACAGAAGGATGCTTATCTCTTAGCTGTCTTAGGGCCGGATGCATCAAGCATCCATTTTGAGATTCCTAAATAGCGTTTTTTTGCGAATCGCTATTTAGAAAGCGCAAAATGGTATGTATGCACAAAATCACTATTTATTAGCGATTCCTTATTATTCTTAATTTGCGAATTCGCAATTTGCGAATTCGCAAATAAAGAATAATGTGCAATGCATTCCTATGGGCAGGAGGCCCTTAGGAATGATAGTTCAATAATTCTCAAATTGCGATTTCGCAATTAGCTAATCGCAATTTGAGAATTATTTCAAGGATGCAGGGTGTCTCAAAGACACCCTGCTGCACCCCTGAAATTTCCATGTGTGTGCATGTGGCACACATACATGCCCTATAGGCATGTATGTGTGTCACATGCCACCCTCACAAATGCCAAATAGGGCATTAAAAAAAAAAATCGCAAATTACCACCAACTACAAATTGGTGGTAATTTGCGATTTCTTAACACAAATTCGCAATTCCAAATAGTTACATACATATCATTTAAGGAATCGCAAAAATTGTGATTCCTTAAATGCTATGGCAAAATAAGGAATCGCAATTTTTTGCGATTCCTTAAATTGCGATTATTTGATGCATAGGAAATCTTGTTAAAAGGCCGTTTGCGAGTCGCAAAGGCCGAAATTCTACGAATTTCGGCCTTTGCGAGTCGCAAAAGCCTTGATGCATCTGGCCCTTAGTTTCTGAGGATGCTGGGGAAGCGTCAGACAACGTGGCTCAAAAGCAGAATTATGGCAAAGGCATGAATGACCCCAAATGTTGGTCAAATAATTTGCTCAAAAACAAACTGGAAAATAAAATAAATGTTTCCAAGCCAGGCCATTAGTAAAAGAGGCCTACTAACCTCAGTTCGTGGGGACAAATCCTAGATAATGTGCAGTCTCTAATCTCGTCCTTGGACTGTTAGATTTTGTTCCATCGAATGGAGGAGATTATGGTGTGGATTAGTCAGTGTTTTAACTAAATTGAGACTTTGAAAGTGAAGGTTTGTGCTTTTTGACACATACTCCCCATCCCCTGAGTTACACGTTTATAATGAATCAATCATATATTTCACAACACCTGGTAATTAGGCCCAACAAAGTTAACGGCACTTCATTTCAGTATGTGGCGCAGGAGGGAATGAGCTATGGATATTGCGATTCAATTCATATTTATTAAGATATTACGTCCTATTATCAAATTTGCTTAAATTAGCATTTTGTGTACATTTCGAAATCACATTGTAGCGGACAGAGAATTCCAACAGTCCTGCTATAAAGCTGCGACAGTTAAAGTTTAAAGCTGAGTAGTGAGTAGTTTTTTAGGTTTTGCCTGGGGCACGGTACTTTAGCTCCGCCCCCAGGAGAAATCTTTAGTTTTCAGTATGGGGGACTTGAATCCGCCCTCTATTCCATTGGCTAGCTCCATAAATGGAGGCTAGCCATTGGCACAGAGATCTGTCCGTCAAGGCCGGACCAGATTCGGGGGCGTTCCCGCGATTTTTTCCCTCTCCGCCCCTCTGTGCGCGTCATCTCGGCAGTGGGCGTGTTGTTGTTTTTTTTCTGTCAGGGCGTGTTTTCTCATTCCGCCGAAGATGGCGCCGGGGCCCGTCGAGCACTGTTTCTCCTGCTCAATGCTCAGGTAAGGAGCATGTTTTTATCCCGTTCCCCCTCCCGCTCTCCGTGTGCCCGTTCCCCCCCCTGCCCCCCTCCCGCTCTCCGTGTGCCCGTTCCCTCCGCAATGACTTCCTACACACCTCTGCCAAGAATCCTTTCTTGTAAACAAGCAGCTACCTGGACAGCTAGTCCCAGCTCTTTGTGACACCCATCAGTATCCAGCGTGCCTGACCGCGCCTGTACTAACACAGCTTCTGTACCCCTACAGATGGACAAAGGCAGGGGCCGTGGGAACTTGGAAGGGACGGTCCGTTGTGGGGGAGGGGGAGGGGAGGGATAGGGAGTTATGGCCCACGACCCCAACCAAGCATCCGCAAACCTCCCCTGAGCCCCCCCCATCACCAAATAACCAATCGACCCTTCCAACACCCCTCCCTGTGCACCAGTCCTCCCAGCCGAACGCTACACAGTGACAGACCATTTGCTCGTCCTGCTAACATGATGCTACAAGTGGCCGAATACCATATACCAACTGAGAATGTGTGGCGTGTTAGTGCAAATTAACTAATACAGTAATTTCACCGGGACAGCGCGTCTGGCCTCAACGGCGCTGTACCCTCTATCAGAGCTCCATTAGAGCCCTTTGGAGCCGCCTCGCGCGGCACTTACGATGCCCATCACCCCTACGGTAGTCCAGGCATTTGGGAGCAAGTCCTGCACCTGACTCTAAGCTACGCAGCGGGCTTTTAATGCTTTATGTGCAATGTAAACCGGGCGAGAGCTTTACACCTGCCCTATTGTACTCGTGAAACGCCTGCCGGACAAGCAAAACCCCAGTCTGGCCAATACAAGTCTGCAGGTGCGGCCGCAGGGCACCCCACGGGCTCCGACCCAGTCCATCCAGCACCTTTTACCAAGGCCTCCGTCCCCGCTTTATGTGTCCCCTGCTGCCTGCCCCGTGTCCACACGTCCTTTCATGCCTCGTGTCCCCCCCACCATGCACGAAGTTTCCACCCATTGCAGCGCATGGAAGCCACACCCCCGCATACGCAAGCACCTTCTTGTACAATTTGTAATGCGGAGTTTGCACTTTCTTCCCCAGGCGCCCCCGCCCTCTCTGCAGCAGCGGCCAAACAGGCTCCGTACCAGCGTTCCTCTGCTTGGCACTGCCCAGGCGACGGCGTCCTTTTGAGTGTGTCGTCTGCCCTCCTGCGCTTGTGGCGAATGCCCCTCCTTTTCCTTCTGCTGAGTCCTTGCCCCCCCAGCCTTCTCCCCTCTGCCCGCATCCCATACATCCACTATTCCATGGCATTAATTCCTCAATCCAGCCAACCCCCCTCCTTGTGCCCCGTTCCGAACTCCTAGGCCCAGCAAATCCCCGCCCCAGCCCCGGACCACCTCCCCCCCAGGCCCAAGGACACCCTCAAGCCCAACCCACGCCCCCGCCCCCGCAAGACCCCCCCCACCACCGGAGAGCCTCCCGGCCCGGACCATGCCCCCCCAGCGTGTCCCGGCAGTCCAAATGCCCAGCAACATCCCAATACCCGTGCACGGCACCCCCCCCCCCCCCCCGGAACCCGCACACGCCACTTCCGCCTTGTAACATAGTGTTTGCTACCTCACACATTTTGTTTTTTTAAATACTTGCACTGGTGCCTCCATTGCCTACGTAACGTCTGTTCTTGTGATGGAGTGTCTGCCTTTTATTGCAGTGTTGCACGTCTATGCGTATTTAGTACATTTTTGTAACCTGCACCCCTTTCCCTTTTTTTTTTTAATGCACCGATTGCTACCTCCTGCATTTTTGTTGCTCACTAGTGTCACTTTTGATCCATGCAACTTATTGTTTGCCTCCGTTTTACGCTCCTGTATATCATTATTGGTCCCCCCGCGAAGCGCCCCGACACCCCCGGGCAAAGCCCGCGCCACACAAGACCGCACAAACAAACAAATAAATAAATAAATAGCTCACTCACGTTCATCCTTTGCCCCGCCCCCATGCCTGCTGCCGCCGGGTCCTTCAGGTGGACCGAGCGCCACCCATCCGCCCGTGGAAGACCCCCCCCCTTTCCCAGCCCAGCCAAGCCCCCACCCTGTGCTGCCGGCCCCCTCCCACTGAAACCTGCCCCCTAGACCGGCCCCATTCCACCTCCAAACCTTCCGCTGTGCCCCCAACGATCTGTAGCCAGCCCCCTACCCACGCTCACCGGCTCTCCTTGTCGTCGCCCCCTCCCCTCTGCTGCGATCACTGTTGCGTTGAGCACTGTGGCACCCCTGCCACGCGCCACTGTCCTACCAAATGTAGCCTCGACCCGCACCTAGCGTATGCAACCTTTATTACCCTTCATTGTGCGTCTGCCCCCCTCATGCCTCCAGTCCAGGCAAAGACGGGAGCATAGCTGAGTACTCCAAGCCCACATTACCAAAACCTAAGATGCTTTCCAGGGAAGTCACTGACACAATAATTGCGTTACTTGTTTACAATACACACTATTTATTCAGGGCCGCGTTAAAACCCACCACCGCAGTTATTCTTTGTGAATCATAGTGAAGTGCCGTGCCTATCTTCCTTTGCGAGAAAGTAGAAACGACTACCTAAACAAATTATTTCGATAATAGGTCTGAAAAACAGAGTAGTAACATGTCACTGATAGAGTGCCTGCTCAGAATTTTGTCATGCAATCTGAATAGACTTTAACATGTTATGCTCTATTTACCAAAAAGGACGACTGTGGGAAACAGGTAAGTGGGAAATTGTTGAAGGATGGATGCCTGACAGTAACAGCCGTGCTCGTCCTCCCTACCGCCCCTTCTCCATGCTTGATCCTCCCTTCGCCCGCATGCCCCGCGCCTCCCCCCCCACCCCTACCAACTAGGCGTGGGCGGAAAATCCGTTCCGCTCGCGGATTTTGCGGATTTTCGGGAAATCCGCAATCCGCGAGATTTGCGAATTTCCCGCAAAATCCGCAAATCCGCGAGCAGCGGATTTTGCTCGCACTGCTCGCACTGTTCGCGTGAGTTCGCGCCCCGCGAATAAGTGCAAAATTGCAGAAATACGATCTTAGCAAAACTGAAAGTAACTACTTACCAGGTTCAAAAGTTCAGGCTCATCATTAGTAGCCATTTCCTGGAGTGCTTCCTGAGGGGCCCCTCCAGAGTTCAGTTGCCAGTTGAAACTATTATGTGACCCTGCTCTGAACCTCAGAATAGTTACACATATGCCACAAAGGTCCTGAATTACAGCTAAGGGAGACAAGCAGGAGCCAGGCTGGAAGTTAAAATCCATTAATCAGCCCCTAATTCATTATTGTCAGTTGGGGCAGGGCAGGTGTTGTAACTAATTTTGCAACAATGAAAGCACTTAGCAAGTGCAAAAGATCACTAATCAGGGCGCACTAAGGAAGCAGGTGCCAGCTAAAAAAATATTCTGTGACACATGAATCAGCCCCAAATTAATTCAGGTCACTTGAGGCAGGGAAGGTGTGCTTTGCCGAAAATAATGTACACTGGACAACCAGAGGGTGTGGTGATGAAACAGAGGGTGGCATGGGTGGGCCAGAGGGTGGCATGAGTAGTCAGAGAGTGGCAGTGGTGACAGAGAGTGGCAGTGATGAAGAAGAGTGTCCCAAACAGGCTGGACACGTAGAAACAACAAGTTCGCGAAACTTGCGACCCGACAGGTAAGTTCGCAATTTGAGAAAGTGTACAAAACCCTCGCGAACTGGCAGAAACACGGGCAAACACAAAAAAAAAAAAATCCGCAAATTCGCGGGAATTCGCGGATTTTGCGGATTGCGAATCCGCAAATCCGCAAAATTCGCGAACGCGAGATCCGCAAAATTCGCTCATGCTTACTACCAACCCAATTAGCCATCCCCTACCATCGACTGCCCACGCCGGCCTCCTCCTCCACAAATTCCTTTCCTCTGATGGCCCCCTTTTTCTCGTCCCTAGCCCCCTTCGCTCTCTTCCTTGGCAGCATGCGGTGCCCCCCCCCACTCCATTTGGCGCCTTTCCGTTCTCCCCCCCCTTGCATGCTGTCTTGCGTTCCCCTCCATTTCCCCAGCCCCCCCCCCCCCCGCCCCCAGCTTCTCCTGGACAATTTCCCCCCGGCCAGGTCCTTCCCTCCTTTACTCGCAATCTGACCCACCGACCTGTATATTTGAAAATTGTTCAATCGTCTCTACTGTTGTGCGTGTGCAACATACGGTCTAATGTATTCTGTATTTTTTTCTGTATTTCTTTCAATGCATACTAAGTTTGTGTCACAATTATCTCAAGGCAGACGCTGTTCTTCTTGATAACCGTAAATTGCCAAAAACTCCTGTGCAGAGTTCACTAGCGGCTGGTAACAATAGCATAAAAGGTCCAAAGTACCAGGGAACAGCAGAACAATTTAATTATTTACACGAGGGCGCTAAGGGCATAGTAGCGACAAATTATTTAACCCGTATATTCGTTCTTTATGAATGCCACCTCCATCCCTGTGATGGGACAAGGGCTGCAAACTGCGTGAGGTGGCGCTTCACGTGGCCACAATGTAGCGCTCTTCATAGCAGATTTCTAGGCGCTGTAGGCTAAAGCTAATATATGTACTGCGACTTAGTCTGTCAGTGAGTTACTTTTTGCGCTGTACGTTTGTGACTTAAAACTTAAAATTATTTTATTTCTCCACATTGTTCTGCCACTAGGGCGCTGTCTGCCAGACGAAAACAGATGCCCTCCTTATTTCCTTCCCTGCGCCCGAGACCTGCCGTGTGCCCTCCTCCCCCAAGACTTGGCACCTAAACTCCTCATGCTCGGCCTCACCCTACCCCCCCTCCCCCCCCCCCCATTGCTCTTGCCTGGGCCCTGTGACACCCTGCCCCCTTGTGACTTGCGCCACAGTATTTATTTATTCATTTATGCAATTCCACACAGCACAGACTACACCCGAAGGCGCCAGAGCGCCCCCAACAGGAACAGAAATGATACAAGATGAGAACATTACACGAGAACAAATCACACAAGCAAACGTCAAGCTACATCGTACCACTAGACACCGCCTCGCCCTCCTCTGTGCAGGAGACCGACCCCACTGTCCCGTGCCATTAAGGCCTGCACTGCGGACCCCAGCGGCCCCCCACTCAACCGAAGCCCACTTGCCCCCTCCTTTGCTTGTTGATATTGCGGGGAGTATCTAACTTGCTGCTCCCCCCTACATTTCTTAGTACTGCACACTCTCTTATTGCGTCCTTTCCTTTACTTGTTCCTCTGCACACCCAGCCAGGCCCCCCCCTTGCTACCCCACACCTTCTCCTCTGTACCCACTACACTGCAGCCCACCATGCATATTCCCCCTCCACCCACCTCACCTCGCGCTTTGTCGACGCTGCACCTCTTCTCCTGCCAAAATTCCCCGGAGAAAGAGGGCCTTGTGCCCGGTGCCCACCCTTAAATAGCCCTTATCACCCTACACATTCCTACCTTAAATTTATGGCTGAGCTGGCCTAGCCCCAAAGCCTGGTGTGCCCGCTCGTTCTCTTTCCCTGCCTTTGCTCCCCTTATCTCCAGCCAATCATTGGTGCTCGGGCTCTGCCCCCCGGGAGTGGCCTCCACTGAGAACCCCGGTCCAGCCACTGTCCCCCTCCCCCTGGGGAGTGGAGGGCCGAACCAAGGGGCATTGGTGTTTTGTCTGAGCACGCGGTGCGCTCAGACCACCCCGCATTACGTACGTGCAGCGGCCATCTTCGCATGGGAGCGCCGTGCCTCATTATCCTGGAAAGTACGGTTAGTAAATTGGCTTTCACTCGAGGCGAGTGGATGGATGTGTCATACTTGACGGTGACGTCATTCCAACGGCCGTTCATGGCAGCAGCACGTCGGTTATCGTTTATTAGGTTTTGCCTCGGTGATGCGCACGAAGTGCGCATGCGCTAAAAAATCTCATGAGTTCAATAAGGACTCGGGTACACGCCCCAGGCTCCCATTGGCTAGCTCCATAAATGGAGGCTAGCCATTGGGAGGCGAATCTGTCCGTCAACGCGGACCAGATTGGGAGGCGATCCTGTGTTTTCTTCCGTGGGCATGGCCACAGAAAAAGGATGGGCGTATCCACAGAAGAAGGAAGCCGTGCGTTTGTTTTCGTCATTCCGTGACGACGAAGTCCAGGTGAGTGCTTTGTTTGTTTACCCTCCGTGCTGGGGCTAGGGGAGGCTCCCTCCCGCTATCCGTGTGTCCGTTCCCGCCCCCGCACCCCTCCTCCCGCTCTCCGTGTGTCCGTTTCTGCCCCGGCACCCCCCTCCCGCTCTCCGTCTGTCCGTTCCCTCCCGCTGATTCTCCCTCCTTCCCTCTCTCGCTGCTTCTCTCTCGCCCCCTCCCCTGGTGGCCCTGTCGTGGAATGGGGTGTATGTCGTCCGCAAACACCATGAGGCAGCGGCAGGGACGAGCACACAGCACCCCTCAAAAGCGTGCATCCGTGTATGACCCTTGCTGCGTGGGGGGCTGGTGAGCCGACCGATGTGCACGGCGGCGCATTCAGGGGGTCCTAGAGAGTCAGGCATATGTCGCTCTTACAGCTCCCACTACCGCACCTTCCTCCGCCCTCAGTCTTTGTGAGGTAGTGTCGGGCTGGTCACTCAGAGCTCCCTCGCTCCTCACAGTATTCAGCAGGAGGATCCGGGCAACAGCAGGCCCGCCGCACCCTCGTTCGCTGCCCAGACAGAATTTGTCCACCTACCCTGTCCCCGCAGAGCAGCACGAGCCGGGGCTCCCAGTTTCCAAGAGAGGGCTGGTACAGTGATGACGCCCACCAGTGTCCTGTGCTACGGGCGGCCGAGTGGTCAGTGCCGAGAGCTCCACACCTTAAGGAGGGGGGTCAGTACTCACAGAATTATGGCGCTATAACATGCCCCATTTTCACGGCGTCCTCAGTCCCAAGGCACAGCCCGGTAGTGTCCTGCCTGCAGTTGCCTGATTGTTCCTCTGTGTGCCCCTGTTGCCTGCTTGTGCCTCCGTGTTCCCCTGTTGCCTGCTTGTGCCTCTGTGTGCCCCTGTTGCCTGCTTGTGCCTCCGTGTGCCCCTGTTGCCTGCGTGTGCCTCCGTTTTCGTGCCCCTGTCGCCTGCTTGTGCCACCGTTTTCGTGCCCCTGTTGCCTGCTTGTGCCTCCGTTTTTGTGCCCCTGTTGCCTGCTTGTGCCTCCGTTTTCGTGCCCCTGTCGCCTGCTTGTGCCTCCGTTTTTGTGACCCTGTTGCCTGCTTGTGCCTCTGTTTTCGTGACCCTGTTGCCTGCTTGTGCCTCCGTGTGCCCCTTTGCCTGCTTGTGCCTCCGTGTGCCCCTGTTGCCTGCTTGTGCCTCCATGTGCCCCTGTTGCCTGCTTGTGCTGTGTAAGTGTGTGTAGAGTGCTCTGTGTGGGTGTGTGTGGGGTGCTTTGTGTGGCTGTGTGTGTGGGTAGGTGTTGAAGAGGTGGTCTTATAATGGTTCTCCTCCTTTCTCCAGAACCGCACCCAAAGAATACAAAATCTGAAATTTCTCGTCTGACCTACACCCCGTCTGCAGGGGTGTCCCCCAAGGATCAGTTCTTTCCTCACAACTATTCAACATTTACATGGAACCCCTAACCACCATACAAAACAAAAAAAACATCTCCTTTCACCTCTATGCAGACGACACCCAGATCTATCTTGAAACCTCCTCCATTGATGACATCCAGAGACTCAACGGTACTCTAAGAGAAGTCCAGAACTGGGTATCACTAAATCACCTGAAACTCAACCAAGACAAACCAGAAATCCTCCTCATTTCCAACAAAGAGGAGAGCCCCCCAAATCACAGAATATATAAAAGTGATCGATGCTCGCAACAGCAATCTCACCCTGGCAGTCTCCGTAAAATCGCTGGGAATCACCCTGGACCCAAAACTAGACGAGGCCAAACACATCAAGAACACCACAAAGAGCGCCTTCCTCAACTTAAAGCTACTCAGCAAAATAAAACCCTTCATCCCGCCCAATGACCTCAAACAAGCTACTCAATCTTTGGTGCTGTCTAGACTGCTACAAAAATGCAGCCCTAACAGGTAAGGCAAAATCCCACTTAGCTCCCTTCAGATCAACTCTCAATGCAGCAGCCAGAATGGTCACCGGAGTTAAGAAATATGAACAAATCTCGCCTGCCCTCAGAGAGCTAGAATAGCTCCCAGTCGAATGCGTGTCAACTTCAGAATGTCCTGCCTCACGCACAAAGCCCTGCCCCCAGGGAAACCCACCTACCTGGCCCTCCAAACTAAAGAAGGCCGGTCAGACAAGGAGCCTCAGGAGTTCCAACACTCTACCCCTCATCCCTCTGAAAACCCGCAAACAAAAAAACGCATACCGATCCTTCTCTGGAAATGCACCCAAAATCTGGAACTCCATCCCAGTCCATAACAGGCCTACCCCCTCCTGTATAAAATTCCAAAGGGAGCTAAAAGATCTCTTCTTCAATTGTTCTCTCCGAATGGATAACTGCTGCCAAAACGCACAAGCTTGCACATCGCAGCACACAGACACTTTTGACATTAAGACTTCTACCTCATCCCCATCCCGACTCCTCCCTCTATCCCCCTCCCTGAAGGAGGCTCGGCTTGAGTCAATGTGCACAATACTGCGATATTCTATGTCTTCCTTGCTTTTAATGTTGTACAGACTTCCGATGCATCATGAATCAATATGTATACTAGTGTCAGATTGTGTGTTTTCCCCACTACGAATGTTGTAAAGTGCTCCGATACCTTTGGGTCTGGCCAGTGCTATATAAAACTCCTTAATAAATAAATAAATCCTTGGTCCACGCTCCATGTAACCCAACACACATAGGAAGAAACCAAGAAGTTGGTAGTACTGACCAATGAGAAGTGAGGAAATAAGAGTGACATGGACTCAAACCAATGTTAAGTAAGGGTGAGTAATGGATGGGCTCTAAACCCTTTTTTTTTTTTATTTAAAAGAGATTCACTTGCCACAACGTATGCGGTGTCCAAGTGACACCTAAAATAGGAGATAGATACGCGATATGGATTACATTGACTGCATCAGTGTTGAACTATTTTGCACTGGTGATAGATCTAAAAATAACATTTGCAGTCACTCATGTTGTGCAAATAATTGCATTTTGCGTTACTGGATTGGCGCAAAAGTCATTTTGCAATGATCAGTAGGTGCAAATGACTACAAAAATACATCTTCATCACTGCAAAATGACAGATTTTTGCCATTCGGCCTTGTACTAGGTATTTTCTATAGAGAGACCTAAATATGCAAAAGTAGCCATGACTCATGGCTTCATCAGTAAAATGTAAAAACATGTTTACAGCTTTGTAAATAACTTCCATTATAAAATCTCTCAGGAAAACCAAATTCAATCAAACTGCGCAGGGCCCTGTAATTGCATTCCTAGTTTTAGCAAGGCTGGGTCTTGGACAATTGTAATTAAAAGGCATTATTGTAAGAACATAATGTGAAGCCCGAGGAAAAAAGCATGATGATTAGGAAAAATGCTTGGCAGCGTGACACAAAATCTTGTTCATTAAAAGGCGATGTCTAATTATTAAGTGCAGTGTTTAGTTCAGATAACATTCCTGGCTGCCCGCTGCTGTCAGATAAACAGACTTCACTCATGTTATCCCGTCAGCTTTTAACGTTTACAAGGGGGGATGAAAAGGGAACACTTCTAAAGCTTCAAGCGAAGGCGTAGAAGAGACACCCAACAGGGAAAGACATGCTGTTCTGTGTCGCCCAGTGACTGTGCACGCTGCAGCGCCAGCTGGCATGTAGTACACTCGTAACTCAAACCGTGAATTAGTAATAAGGATTGGAGTGGGAGGACTTTTTTTTAGGTCTGGCCTAGGGACATTTTTAGCTCTCTCTACAGCTTCAAGTAGTCAAAAACGTTCAGAAATAAAAATATAAGCATATAACCATTGGCCCTTCTTACAAGTTTGACAGAATAGGGTGAGGTAGTTACCACGAGAGTTATTTACCACAGGAGGTAAAGGCTGTCACTCTGGGGTGAGATATGTACCACGTGAGGCAAATATCTTTTATTCAGAGGATTTGACTTATAAATCAGGAATAACATTGGGTATTTAATACATCAAAATTTGCATGTTTTTTCAATTTTTACAGGTCTTTTCCCGTGATAAAGTTCAACAGGTTTCACCTGCTGAACTCTATCAGGGGAGAATCTGAGGGTGTGATAATTATCATCCAACTCATAATTCCGATTCCTGTGCAAACACGCATTTAAATGTAATATATTCTTTCTTAGAACAAAGCCTAAAGGTAAAATCTCATATTTTTGAAAATATATTGAAATGATATCAAATGTACCCATCAACCTGGCCCCTTTAACATATGAAATTAGATTCTCAACTACACCCACACTATTATGACCTCTTGCTGACACCAACATCTACTAACCCATCACATCACATTAGCTTCATGAAAGTGATCCTAAAGCCTGCAGCTTTTGTTACGCTGTTCAGCACCTGTGCAGGGGAGGAACAAACCCTTCCTTCTCTCTTTGTTGCCTGATTTGAGTAATCCTTTTTTTTACTTTTTTGCTTTTTTACCGTTTGTGCTGCCTTTGCTAGAACCCACTCGACGCCACCCACTGTGCGTTTATTCCTAGAGTTAAAGGGCTGTCTTGAGAGGGATCCCAACAGACTTGGCTTGTTGGATTCACATTTTTTAACTGAATACTGACTCAACTCTGGGAAATGTGCCAGGGGCAGCAAATACACTTAACTGGCAGACTTCTGGCTGTGTGGCGTGCCGCCTCCAATCCTGTTAGCACCATAGAGTTAGGGTATAGTTCCAGATCCACCTCCCCAACATATGCAATACTTTCTCATCCAATTGTGGAGAGAAAACCTCCCTATATACTTGAGCTAGATGATGCCCTGAAATCTTTTTTTTTTTTGTAAAGTCTAGGGTGCATATGTACAAGGGAAGTGGTGGAGTGAAGCATTAGCCTTCCTGGCTTAATGCCTCTCTCTGCCACTTCAGAAACGCAGGGCTGCACCATATTTACAAGAATATGGTGCAACCCTGCGTTTCCCCTGTACTGGCGCTACACTTAGCAGCCTAGCGCCAACACAGGCACACTTGCCCCATAGTGCAAGGGTGTCTGCGTGTGTGCAGGAGAAGATTGTTTATGTGCAGGAAGGTCCCCCTTTCTCCTCAGTGCGCCAGGGTAAGACAAGGTATTCTCTGATCTTAATTCTGCCGCTGCCTCCTGTTTATGCCTCCCTTGTAAATAGGGGGCAGCATCAGAATCAATGGGTGTTGCGGTGGAACATCCACAGCAATAAATCTTTGCCCTCTTCTTTCACGCTAAGCATAGCATGAAAGGGGGCCTTATTTACAAGGCAAGGTTAAGCCTTGTTAAGTGGCTTAACGCCCCCTTGTAAATTAGGCGAAACACCTATCGCCACAGGAATGTCGCAAAAAGTGATGTTCCTGTGGCGGTGGCGATAGGGCCTGGTACGCCCTAAGGTGTTCAAAGAGACCCACAATATTCTCAGTGAACTTTCTGAATCACGTGGAAAAATATAAAACAGGGATGTCCGATTCTTGGTGTTATTGTGAATCCGATGCTGTTTTTTTCTCCTCCTTTGAACTGATCTTTGCAATTCAACTGATGATGCCGCAAATTATATGCATCAACCAACTCTCCCACCCATATTTCTTATGTTGTACTTATAACCAAGTATAAACTCTAATCCTTTGTAATTCCTGTGTATGGAAGCCACTTGGCGCACTTCTGGACCATACCTTTTTATGTTGCATGAATGTTCTCCACTTGTGAAGGAATCTGACTTACTTTGCCCCTCCATGGTTGCTGATGGGTCACCCCTAGCAGACGCTGATTTCCCTACCACCAGTCGTTGTTTAATCATCATGTAACTCAACCCTGTTCCTTACCCCTTCCACTTTTGTTTTCATTAATCTCCATTCCCTTTGTTCCAAATATTAATCCCATATACTCTATGACATTCTCTGATAATGAGACCCTGTTTTAACTATTCCTGATCTTTACTTGAACCTTTTCCCTCCTTTATTTTGGTCCTTCAACTTTCTGTCCTTTCTCCATGGCCAGTTCCTCTTACCCTCCATACACCAAGTGTTCCATTGTTAACTGTATGATTACCTTTTACTTTCAGCAGATTACCCTTGTTTGCTTGCCAGACTGTTGGATCTTCTCTGTCTCTGCTTTCCTACCCCTTTTTTTTCTTCTTTTTCATATGGGTGATTCCCGGCCTTGAGTTGGCCCGATCATCCTAAATCCATCTTCGTTCACATAATCTGCCAGTTTGCCATGCATCCTCCATTCATCTTGCTTTCTCTTGCATAAACATGTACCACTCACTACTATATGTTATTCACTGCCCTCATTCTCCTCCTCAGACATAGAGACACCTTTGTATCCATCCCATCCCACTCCTCTTCTTTCTCAAACACTATAAAGGACCCTGACCCTATAATATTTTTGTTTCCATTATCCTTCCTCCAATGGATTCATCATCCATGGTTTCATCATATGTGCGGAAATTCCCACTCACTTTCAAGTTACTCCTTGCCTTCTTTGCTTCCTGTCCCATTTGCTGCAAATGCCTGTTCCTCTATTTATACCATAGTGAAGATTTCCTTGGTGGTGTCATACACACCCTCTATTTTCTGTGCTGCTCGACTGCCCCCAAAGCCCACATTCCCTTCTTTGGTCCCAGAGAAATGTCTCCACTTCACACTTTCTGCATAGAGGCACTCCTCAGGTCAATTACCCATGAATCCAACTCTGCCGGGAACATACGCACATTCCACTGGATTTGTCACTGAATGACTAGTTGTGTGCTGGCCATCAGAGTTGCAACATTATGTCCTCTCTCGGTTCCTATTCACTTTTCCCATACAGTTTTCCATGACAATTCTTGTGGCCACCTGTCAAACCCCGTCGTGATATTTACATGCACTTACATTGTCTGTTACGAGGTCCCGCCTGTCTCATGCCCCCACTGCACCCCTCCAGGAGTCTCATCTTTAACCCAGGGCATCGCCTCCAGTTGAGCAGAGGAGCGTCTCCCCACAAACCCCAGAACTGAATATTAAAATGATAATAAGTTTATTTATTACCATTTTATTTTTCAGCAGCCCATCTTGAACTAAGTGTCAGGATGGTGCAGGGCCAGTGCTGCGGAGTGGCAGTAGAAGAAATCTGTGCGCTTTAACCCCTTCACTGCGGCAGCTATTCCGCCGCAGTGCCAAGGGGGGAGGGCGGCCGAGCGCCGGGCGCATGCTGGTGACGGAACCGCACCGTCACCAGCGTCGGTTGCGCTGTGCTTATGACGGAGTGGTTCCGTCATGGCCCCGCCCGCTCAATAGAAGGCCCAGCGCAGGCTTGGAATCCGCGCCGCGCAGGCTTGGAATCCGCGCCGCGCAGGCTCGTCGGGCGGGCCATGACGGAACCGCTCCGTTATCAGCATAGCGCCACGGCAGCTGATGACGGAGCGGTTCCGTCATCAGCAGGGGAGGGGTTAAAATGCACGTCCCTTTGGCCGGCCATCTTGGGACCCAAACCAGACATGCACTTTTTAAAGTTCTCTAACCTAGCTGTCTCAGTCAGCTGTGGTAAAAAAAAGCTCAGGCCTTCAGTGCTCTTAGGAGCACTGAGAGAGGCTGCTCTATCCAATTCTGGTGCAGCTTTCATGCTGTGAAAGCAACACCAGGATTGGGTAGTGCAGTTTCCTGCTTCTGAAGCTTTCAGAAGACAACCGAGGGAGGAAGACATTATGGTGCAAGTTAGGTATGTCTATTTTTTGTGTGCCCCTCACCACTCTTGGAATAAGCCAGCCACCACTGCTTTAACCCTTAATCTTTTGAGGCCTGGTTCCAACACACATTAGGCTCCTCTGTCCTGCTTACAGAACTTGTTTCCCTAGTTGGCAAAACGGAAACTTTCTGGTAAATAAACACACCAGTGTTTTACATTTAGTCACTTGATCTAATTTCCATAGGAAACACAGACTATTTGAATGTTAATATCTTTCTAGTATGGCAGATTTTCTGATTTTCAGAACACAAGCACCATACATAGGCGCCATTTGATTTGTAGTTTGTTTCTATACTGTAAGACATTTGCTTTCAAACGTGCTTGTTAAGTTAATGTTGTGGGAGATGCAGAGAGTAAGGCACACCTCCTTCTTATCAGAATAATGTTTTTCTTTATGACCAGTCAAGAAAACACCATTAAACTACAGGATAGTACGAATTTGAAGTTGGCGGTAGCTGATGGGGGAAATGTAGAGGTTGGTGGTGGCCGGTATCACCAAACATTGCAGAACGTCTCACACCTACCTGTTTCCCAACCTTCTTTAGTGTTGAGGGAATTGCTCTGTTGCTGATAGTTTGGTGACCTCATGTTTCATAATTGAAAGTACCATTACAGCCAGAGACCTGCAGCTCTTGTTGAAAATCATGGTGATGAAATACATTGCAACGCCCTCCTGTTATCACCATGGATGACATTTGAAGTCAAAGGGTAGGAAAAAACAATCAATATCCCCCACATGGTGGAAAAAAGTGTCTATGTAGCATGCCCTGATTTTCATTTTTTTTTTTAAATAAACCCCAGGTTCGATAGTATCTCCTTGACAAATGAGCAAAATGGACACCGGCCAGCCGCTTTATAAGTTTTCACTGAAAGTGCTCCTGCTATCTGGTAGCACCTTAGGTGAAACGTGCTGGTTTTAGAAATGGAGAAGCCTACATATAGTGCATCCTGCAGCCTGAACCTTAAACAAGAGAAATGCGCTGACTATTCAAGAACGTTTTCAGGATAACTTGAGGAAGAGGATGCCAAGGTTGGACTGCAGGTACAGGGGGAAACATCCTTTACAACGCAACTTTTACCACGCAGTGCCTTTACGATGCAACGCAAACCATTACAACGCATTGCGCCGGGGGGGCGCTCTAGGATAGGGAATAGGTTTAATTTACTATCCAACACCTTCCCTACTATCCACAGGCACTGGAGTTGGAATAGTAAATTAAACTATTCACTATCCAGCACCCCAAAGCACTATGCGTTGTAAAGCCATGCATTGTAAAAACCTAGTTGTAAAGGCATGCATGGTAAAAGCATACGTTGTAACGTCATACATCCGGTACAGGGCATGGGGTGTTTTCCCAAGAAGCTGAAAGGGTTGGTTGGGGGGGTTGGGGGGGGGGGGACAACTTTTGTTACTGGGGCATGTTTTTAGCAGTGCAGCAGTTTTAAAAGCATTGCAGAATTCCTTGTGTATCGAAACATTTTCAGGCAACAATAAAAGTGCCAAGATAACTCTGGTGATTAATGTACATGCTGGAGAGAGATCAGAGTTTTGTCTAGTGGCAGATTTGACTCATCTAAGGTAGCGCAGAGGGTTAATATGCCTGCTGCACAGAGTGTGTACTATGTCGGCAAGTCACAGAACAATATTTTATATGCATTGTTCAGTGGGTTACTGCTTTTGTCACAGGCATCATTTTATTACTGTGCAGTTCATAAGTTACAATTGTAATCTAGGTTAGAAAGTTAAGTTTTTTGTCAGTCTTTCATTATCCTAATTTTGCTATAAAGGGTTTGTTTGGGTATAAAGAAACTCTTATTAGTAAAGTCAACCTTAACCACTGTGTAACTTTCTGAATCCTGAGTGTGTGCTTCCCTAGATCAAGCACTATTAAAAAATGCTTACCAACATGGATGACATGTGAGTCCTACACCTTGTAGTCCCCTTTATCTTATGTAACATTTTCTATAGACTGATTTACACACATATGCTTCATTATTGTCACTGGGATGTAAAATGTACAAACACCCTTCACTTGTATGATAGGCACTATAAAACAAATGTAATGCAGGGGAGAGAGGGGCTATAAAAAGAAGAGCAGCACTGTTGGGGGGTGATTGTGAGGGAATCATTGAAGAGCCCCAATAAAGTTGTGTATCCTGGTGCACTGTAAGGTCATCATTTACTATGCTTGAAAAGCTAATACAATGGAATATATCATAAAAAATGTGCTGTAGAATGCGCCATTTTTGGTACTTTTTCTCCAATTTTTCGGGGTGGAGAGACCCCCCCAACCCACCCTTGTAGTTGTCAGGTTCGCTCAATGCACTTGATCGCTATTCACCGTATGGGGGCTGGTCTGACTAAATTTGCCAGGGCTGCTTTGGGTTCCCACTCCAGCCCTGGAGTGACTCAGTAGGGTTAAGGTTTGAAAGAGGAGAGATGGGGCAGGTCTAGTATTGTTCAATAGATGGAAGGACTTTTGTAAAAGGTGGAAGGATGACAGGGCTCGCATATCAACAGGGTTGAAAGGATAGCTTGCCTGGTCATATGATCAACTCGTGAACGGTAGATATCTCTAGAGGAAGAAGTAGTTAAAACTGCTCATAACTGCTTCTCTGTGGGGTAAAAGAGCACTAGAGGATGCAGTACACCCAGACCAAGGGAGGGCTCTTAAACAAGAGGGATTGCCTGGGTAGAGGCGTGACTGCCCAAGACTTGCATCACTAGTGGTGGTGCAGAGAGAGGAGAGTGGGACTGACAACTCAGACTGTGAGAAGAGGGGTTGGAGTCTTAGAGTCTGTGCATCTAAGGCTAACAGGACAGAGCATGCAGTTCTTAATTGGTTAAAAAAGAAATGAGGGGGCCCAAAGTTTTTCTTAGAAGCCTGCCACTATCACTGTTGAATGCCAGGATTGCAGAATACAAATGGTGCTGTGTCTTGATTCCTCCTCATGCCGCTCTCTGACACCATCCCATACTTTCTGGGTCTGAATCTCAAAGGGCCTCGACATTTGTTGCAGGGGCCTCACATTTGTGGGGGACTCTCCATACTTTCTCATTGAAGATATTCCACCCCAGTGCTGAGACTCCTCCACGACTGTGGGCCTCTGCCAGGAGTGCGGAGTCCCTTCGCGAATCAGGTCTTTGTCTCACTTTTGCTGTTTTTTTTCAATCACTGCTTTCTCCTTTGTACTTATTTTGCTTTCTTTCTCTTACTCCTCCTTCTTCCCCTTTCTGACATTCTCTTACTTGCTCTGGGTCAAAGTCTAATGTAGAGAAATACGCCTTAGTCCCCAAAAATGGCTGCTGGTGCCAATCACTGGCAACAACCAGCACAAATTAAGCACTGCAGTGAAGTGATCAAGGGACCATGGGTACACCTTCATGCATTCATCCATGCCACATTACACCTGCTTTTTCCTGCAGTACTGTTTACAAAGATGTCTTTCTAACACACAGAAAAAGTTCTGATGAAATGTTATAAAAAGCAGCAGTGGTCCGTGCAGGTAAGCGCAGTGGGGCGGGGCAGAGCAAGGTGGGGGGATGACGACAAATGACAGAATGGGAGTCATTTATTCATTTAATTCCCCCGATTCTGTCATATGTCGAGTTCACCCCCCCTTTTCCCGGCCCTCCCTGCCCCGCCCGCCCGACCTCCTCACCGTGCTCACCTGCACGGACCGCTGCTGATAAAAACCACTTGTAAAAAATACCACTAATTAATATGAGTAACTTTTATAGACCCATAAGAAACCAAAGAGGTAATATACAAAAATCCCTGAATTGGCTACAGTATGAAGCAAGAATTCAACAAAAGATTGCGTGCGTGACTCATAAAGCCCTACATTTCAACACCCCAGATATCTGGCCCAAAAGCTTGAAAAATCAGGGGGTTGCAGACCATCGAGAAGTGCAAGCTTTCTCTTTCTGAAACCCCAACGTTTCTCTAAAAAGACAATGGGCTTTAGAGCTTTCTCGGTTGTTGCACCTAATATGGAATGCTCTTCCACCGGACGTTCAGCTAATCTCATCTGCCTCCTCCTTCAAAAAAGAAGCAAAATCATTTCTGATGACCACGTTTTTGACCTAAGACAACATCCTTATGCTCATTGAACGTAACTATACTTGCTACTTTCTATGATGCTTGGCCTCCTCATCGCTGACTATTTTTTAGAGATCAAGTTTGTTATTTCTACTCTTGTGTCTTGTCATTATTATACGTAACTATTTTGCTAGCCCAATTTATTCCCTACCTTCCTTCATGTAAAGCGCTCTGATACCTACTAGGTTCATGCTCACGCTATACAAAACTTTATGAATAGAAATAAAATGAATAAAAATAAAGAAATAAAATAAATTGTAATGTTTTGCCCTATATTAATAATTGAAAAAGAACTGCTAGTACAAGGCAAAACAGCACAGAACTGCATACCAGCCCACGCAACCATTTTTCTTTTGTTCAATATTTTATTAGTTTTCAAAAATAAAAATACATACAATAATGTTAGAGTGTAATACATCAGGGCAAAGTAAGCACTTAGGGCCCCATTAGGATGGCGGGCGGGCTTTGCCCGCCCGCCATCCTATCCGAAATCGGGACCGCCCGCCCTAAGGGCGGGGGTCCCGCACGCACCATAAGGATGTGCCCGCCACAGTGGCGGGCACATCCTGTATTTGTGGTATTGTGGTGGGCGGAGCTCTGTGCTCCGCCCGCCACAATACTAAAAATGCTTTGCAGCATTTACATAATCAAAGCGGCAGGCACCGCGCGGTGCCTACCGCTTTGATTATGTAAATATAGGGGGGTACCAGCGGTACCCCCCATGTGCCACCCCCTTTGGTCTTCACTCCAGGGGCCCACAGGGGGGCCCCGGAGTGAACACCGCCTGCCTTTCCGTGACGGCAATGCGACCGGGGCGGAAAAGTGGTGGGCGGTGTTTCCCTACGTTGTGGTCCCCCCGCCATTGTAATGTGGCGGGGGGAAAGGGTGGCGGGCGGTCATTTCTGTCGGGCGGATCGCCACCGCCACCGCCACCATGGCAGTGGCGATCTGCCCGACATCCTAATGGAGCCCTAAGCATTTAAAATATTTAAGCACAAATATATATTACATATAATACGTATCAGAGAAATAATGAGATCACAACTAATACAAAAACAACGTATAATATGGAAGGATTTTTTCATATTAGAATGATAACACAAATATTTGTTGTACTACACGGAATCCAGAAAATAATAGACTGAGAGAAAGGAG
The DNA here is from genome assembly GCF_964263255.1 of Lissotriton vulgaris. Classification (NCBI taxonomy): domain Eukaryota; kingdom Metazoa; phylum Chordata; class Amphibia; order Caudata; family Salamandridae; genus Lissotriton; species Lissotriton vulgaris. The sequence goes on along the minus strand of NC_141689.1, from coordinate 1,188,518,522 downwards.
AAGAGAGATAGAGAGAAATATAAAGAAAGAAAGAAAAGATAAGGAAGACGGAAGAACAGGGAAAGCAGGAAGAGAGAAAGAAAATGGAACAATATATAAATAAATAAAGTAATAGATAAAAAGCGATACACATAAATAGATTGATAGATGATAATTGATAAATGATAAAAGAGAAATGAGAGATGGGGCACCCGCTGTCGTGAAAAATAAATACATAAATAAATACATTAAGACAAAAGGATATTGGGCTACCAACACTTGGGAGGACAGGACCATATACTTGTCTAAAGACCTCCAAATAGTATTAGAGATGAAAGGATTACAATGTTTCACTTCTACAGAAGTATGCGCCCCCACAAAGAAACGATACCCAGGCCCACAAAGTATGATAGGACAGGAGATTGAAGGATTTCCATTTGGTTAAAATAAGTTTAACAGCAATATATATAATCAGATCTAACAACTGCATATCAGAATTATCCAAGGGGAGAGGAGAGCATGCAGCCCAAGGACCCTGTAAGATCATAGGTAACATAAGCTCTACTGGAATATCAAAGATTAGTGATAGATGTTTCTTAATCAAATCCCAAAAGGAATGTAATACCAACATTCAAAAAACATATATTGGTGAGTACCTGAGACTAAATTGCAATTCCAACAGAGATCATTATCTCGTAATTTCATCTTGTATAAGCGAGCAGAGGTCCAATGTATGAGATTCATAGAAAATAATTTAGATTGCATAAGAGAAGTAGCAATCTTATTCTGTAATGAGACCTTCCCAATTAATTGCCAAGACTCTTGCGAGATATGTTTAATGATATCACTATCAAGATGGTGTGACCATTTATCTTTTGTAATATTAGCCTGAGAGGGGGTTGGCGTAAGATAAAAACTTGTATATTTTCGAGGCAGTGTGACCTGAACGTGACCACATCGATAAGAGCGAAATAGTTACCGACTCTTTACAAAAGACAACTCTAGAAAGAGCAACCTTTAATTTTAAAAAGGAATAGAAATCCATATTGTTAAGAATACATGTGCTGGCTAAAGAGGAAAAGGGTAGAGGATCATGAATGGAATCATAAAGATGTTTGACCAAAGTCAGACCTCTAGAAGCCCAGGAAGCTATCGTAGCAGGATAAATATCAGTAAGAATCTTAGGGTTATACCATAGTGAGGACCATCTTGTTTAATTATTAGGTTTGGACACTTTTTAATCAATATATTTTAGAGCACTAATTGTGTCTGAAATAATACGGGATGAATGGGGTAGCACCAGCTTAGAAGAAGTTAGAAAGGAGTTGGTAGAAAGAGGTGAACATAGCTCCCGTTCAATATATAACCATGGAGGGGTATGAAGAGAATCTGATAAAAACCAAAGATCACCTTGAGACGATAAAAAGGCAATTTGATACAAATTTCAATCCGGAAGATTACATCCACCCAAAACAGATGGTTTTCTAAGATGTTTTTATGCAATTCTTGCACGCTTATCATTCCATAAAAATGTTGACGTAATTGAATCAATCTCCCAAAAAAAGGATGAGGAGAGTTTACAAGTAGCATGGAAGATACAAAGTTAATAATCGTTGATATCATCATCATCTTAAGAGAGTGTAGTGGTCCCCACCAGGAGATATATTTTGGAGACCAGGAGGACAAAAGATCTTTCACCTTAGCTAGAATATTGGATTCATTATAAGAAATAGTATCTAAAAGATTATTGCAAAACCAAATTCCTAGATATTTAGTGCAGCCCACGCAACCATTTTTAAATACAGGCTTTAGTTTGGGATATCATCTGTGTCATTTCTTTCAGGAACATCTCATCTGAAATATTGGTTGATTACTTGGCACAACTGGTGTTCAATATCCTAAATACAAATGTTAGACTACTCGCATCTGTGCTATTGATGTGACTGCTTCAGACAGTTCTGGGCAAACAAGGCACACTGAAGTCTCAGAGTTTTTCATGCAAGAAAGGTCACCTCTGCTATGAATACAGTTAGTAGCAGCAGCCTGTGTGTGTGCCATGTTTTACTTTGGTATGTGACTTCGAAATAATCACCAGTGCTTAATTTGAGCTGTACTTATTTTTGGGGACAAGCGCTTTTTGTCTGCATTAGATATATAGGACAGCAAGAGATGGAAAAATACACAAATCAGAACGTAAGAAAGACTGGGAAATCATCACAAAGCGAGAAAGCAGGAACCTGAAAGCGTGAGATAAAAAGCAGGGAGTGTCTGGTAGTGGATTACAGAGGCCTGAGGTGGATTTAAGACTGTGCAGCCTTGGTATTCTGTGCGCCCACAATTAATTGCGCCAGTAGCAAGCTTCTGACCAGAGCTCAGGGCACTGGCATTCTTACATTTAGAAATGAAGCACTGACCAGGTGATCGGAGCACCTGTGCTCTGCCTCGGACATAGGCCTTTAAAGTGCCATCACCTAAACACGATATGTTCCCCTCCATTAATGTTATGCTTTGGTTATTCAATTCAGCTGTCTGTTAAAACTTTTCTAGGTGAGCCTTTAATGTCTCTGAAGTAGAGCTCAGCACTGTGTATTGGTTTAGGCGTTGTTTTCTGAAGGAGAGCAAGCCTTTACAGCTTACAGTTTATATCCTCTTCTGGTCTTACAATAAATGGTACCCTTGTGACAGGCTGGTGCTTGAATTGCAGTCATTGTCAAGTTAAGCTTTCAGGGTGCCAAATATAGGGAAATGCGTCAGCAGAAAAATACATGCTCACTAAAGCGTCAAACTGTCAAATTAGTTAACTCAGGCGATAGGCATGCTTACTTCTGCTAAAAGTAAGTTTTAGAATGCACAGAAAGATTTCCTATTTATGTCACAAAGTCATTAGGCCTCAGGTTTTTGAGAGTGCCCCAAATTTTGGAGCACATTCTCACAACTGACCACTGCGAAGGCCTTTCAGTACACATTATTATCGTCCTGCTATGGCGTTGCAAACTGGGCCAAGTACAAACCTGTCTTCGCGCGACTCTCGGGTAGTGAGTGCAAAAAGTTATTGGTGTCTCAGGAGGTAGTGTGGGGGTGGGGGCAGAGACTTAGAATTCAAAAATTCAAACAGTATGCACAATAAGAAAATGTACATCACAGTTCTTTTCTTTTTTTTTTTTAAGTTTGAAGTTTATTGAAATAAGAACAAACAAAGGCAGAAAATGAAGAAACAATCATAAGTTATGGAAGCTAAAAATCTCTCTTACAAAATAATGGCAACTCATTAAAGCTATGTCATACAGAAAAATAAAAATCGTAGTAAATATCAGGTAAACAAAGGAATAAGGGAGCATCTGTAGTAAAAAAGCATATAAATAGAATGATAAACAATACATGTAATGAAGAAACATTATAAGTAAATAAGAAAATGCGCACACGGTGGTTTACGAACTTCAACATTACGCATTGGGGATTTGGGAAGAGGTCTGGCAATCTTAGATAAATAATCTGTGATGGGAATCCATAAAAGGTCACGCTTAATTGCTAAGGAGATGGGGGAAACAAAATTAGTATCTAGACGGGGGTTAAAACAAACTGCATTCCACCAAGCATTAAAGGAAACATCATTAGCTTGTTTCCAATGGGAGGTAACACTGATTATAACATTTTTGCCAAAATCATAGCTCTTAGATTAGTTCTTTTCTTTTTAGCGAAGATAAATACTTCCATCACACCAAAATGTAACAGGGTACATATACAAGACGTAGCACATCTGAGATGTAGACTAAGAGCCTAATTACGAGACTGGCGGTCCAAGGACCGCCAGACACGTGGTGGGGCAGCGGTGGGGCTTACTATTCTATAGCTTAAAAGAGAAAGAAGGCAAGTGAAGCTAAGAAAAAGGGAAGGAATTCCAAGCAGAATCAAAAAGCAAAAATTGATAAAACTATGGATGTGACTGATAAGAAAAATCAATCCCGGTGGCCTGGCCAGTAACAGTTAATTATACAACCAATTGACCACTACTGGCTAGGTAGAAAAGTAAGATATCTACTGTCTGTTGGTTTAATTTTGTGATTAATAAATATATGCTTTTTGGAAACCAATGGTTGTTGCACATTCAAGTACTTTAACTATTTTGGATCTATGTAACCATGAGCTGACTTTATGCATGCCCCAAGTCTTAATTGAATGACAACTATTTACAGAAAGAATTTTTGTGAAAAGAAAGGTCCAGGGCTATTGTTTCTGTACCGCTAAACACCCAGGTCCAAGGACTTTGTTTGGGTTATCCCATTTTCAATAATGGCTCAAGGAAACCAGGGGCAATCCAAAAGGAATTCCACTGTCTACAGCATTCATGCACTCACAAACATTGTGCAATGCTACCAGGCATTGTATAGCCATTAAGCCCATGGCAATTAACAAGGATGTCAGGGCAAGGTCTGAGAATGCCACACATCCAGAAATGTACATGAATTCGCTTGTTGGGATTGCAAGTCTTGTTGAAACAGGGAAAAAGGGCTGTCAAACACTATGGATTCAAAAATGGCATGCTTTCACCACTGCTTACAGGTCATGACCCAGGGACAGAGACGATATCCTTGTGCCAGTTAAGGGATATGCTTTTGATGTTCCCTACCTGTCACCTGAGCCAGGTTCTAAGTGTAATGGTCAATGTCTGACTTTGGCCTCTGTACATGCAGCATTTAATCTGTGCTGGGCAAAATTACCACACACCAGATTCACAAGCAGTTAGGTAACTCAGAGCACAAGTGTTTGACCATCTACCAGGCAAGGGACATTTCAGTCACAATGTGTCTTTGTGGACTATGAGAACCTTGTGTCTGAAAATATCATGACATTGAGATGGAAACTTACTTACATTTATTTTTTACCAGAAGTAAGACAAAGTTTATCACCACAGGCTCACATCATCCCACAACATAAATATGTTTCTTTTTCCTTTTCCTTTTTTGCTGCATCCCTTTCTTCCTCAAAATTCTCCTTCCATTTTACACAGAAATAAAAATGATCAAGTTAGGTCTTGAAGAGAAGTCAACAAAAGGGTTTGTAGATGTTGGTCACACGCAGTCAGGGCAATGGTTCTGAAACTTTTTAACTAATGGGCTACTCGGTAATCCTTGAGACAAGCATTGCCAGTTGTCCCTGAACCTACAGGAACCAAAAGCTTTGTTGAGTTCATTGAATTGTTAGGTCTTTCCTTTTCAGGCTATGGCTTTCATGGGGAAATGATGATGAACAACCAAGGTCTACTCTTGATGTCTGTGTGGAAGCCTAAAGAAGTTTACTGAACTTAACTCAACAACTACGTATCTTGATGGGTTATGCATCAGAAAGTAGGTAGATGTGCAGTTAAGAATAGTAAATGGTAAATATATATATTTTCCCATATTTATGTACCTTCTTTTGCTCCTTTGTTCCTCAACATTTTTGCTGTCTTATTATGGTATCTTGCTAATCCCTACTTGATTTTTCTAAACGTCAACCGTAGTTTTGAAACTCAACTTTTAGGACGTTCTAAGTATTACGATTTTAAGCACTTTATCTTAGAACCAACTATATCAGTGCAACCTATGAGACAGCCTTCGCCGGATAATCGCTCCATCAAGGCTTCATGTTTATTGAAATATTCAAGACCAAAGTATGCCACTGTAAGGATGAAAGTCTTCCATTACCTGTCCAACTGTTCCAGCTCTGCTATTACTTTCCTTTTTTGCAGGTTTGCCTGCATTTTCCCAGTAAAGTGTGTGGGGCCTGGGACTCGAAAACCCATTAAACTGATGATCTAATGCTCCTTAGGGACACCATTTGTATTCCCTGAGATTGGAAAGACCCTCCTTTGGACAGAGTTCAGAGAAATGCCCACTGCAATTCATTTAATTTTCACACCCGAGAAGATATGATGGCTGCTTAAATAATCAACAGCTACGAGTGCAGGTCACCCTTCTACCCACCGGCCATGTGCAGCATGTTTATAGGTGCAGGGCCTAAAGAGTGTTATTTTAAGCAAAACAGACTTATTGACGTGTCAAAGAGTCAGAACACAAAAATAAAAAAAAGTGGGCTTATTAGCTTTATCAAAGGGTCAGCATATCAACATATATAAAGCAAACCTAATGTCTTTGACAAAAACACTTATTATTCAAATTAAATGTATATTTAATTCATTCACACATTACATTGTTTACTAAAAGTGATATTCATAAAAAAGTAATACAGGTTTATTGGAAAAAATATCAACATTACTTCGAGTCTTTCTTTTAAAAAGTTTCAGCCCAAAAAAGTGCAGCTATAAAAACAAACACAACATGGCCCTGCATTAATGCTGAAAAGCATAGAGCTCAATCTAGGAGTGCTTTAAACAATGATGGTAAGTTCCCTTGGGGTGATGAAAATAATGATCAAGGAGATTTACTTTTTTTTAATGCTCCTGGAGATACTGCTGCACTTTCTGCAGCCCACCACAACATTTAAAAAAATACTAGGTGGTGCTCTTGCCCCTCCTAGGGGCACCAGCAGGCTCAAACAAAAATGAAAGGCCCTTGCAGAGCATCAAAGAGTGCTCCTTGCTTGGAACACTGAATAACAAACGATTGGCTCCTGTTTCTCAATTATTGTTCTTTTATTCTGTTGTTTATATTTTTATTTCTGGGTGTCCTAGTGCCAATCAGATTTTATCTTAAGATATATTTTGTATTTTATTTTAAAAGTAGTGTTGTCTTTTTATTTGAATTAAAACTAACACTTTGTAAATATTCATGTAAAAAACGTTTACATTATATATATTATTTTGTACATTTGCCTACAAAGATATTACTGATGAAACATTAATGTTTAGGGTATAATTGTTTTTAAATATTAATCAAAATTATTTCTATACTAAAAAAAGTTTTCTATTTTGTCCTATTCTAAAAACAATGTAAATTTGTGTTAAAAATGTAAAACATATTTTGGCCATAGAAAATGTTTGGTTTCTGTTTAAAAGTATTCTTTGAATTTCTTTTGGTATGTAGAAAGTATATAATGATTATACTATTTTATATTAATCAAGTATGAAACAGTTTTACTGTTATAGAATGTCTGAATAAAAATAAGCATAATAATGTCTTAGGCTTCATTGTTTTCTGTTTTGTGATATATACTAAAATACCTAATTATATAAATAAATTACAGTAAAAAATATGCATTTTCTAATGGAAACCGTATCATTAAAAAAATGAAAAATAGCAATTGCTTAATATATAAATACAAAACAAACTAGTCCCAAAATCAAAAGGGTAGATAAAATACTATTATAGTTCTATTCCACCTAATGCTAGGAAAAATATAGATAGTTTAGGGAAAAAGATTCCCTTTTCTAACTCCAACTCACCTAACATTAGGGAAAGTTCCAGTACTTAGAGTTATGTTTACCATTCTAACACCAACTCACCTAACATTGTGAAAATGCATATAGTTGGAGGGGGCAATCTACTATTCTAAAAGCAAACCCATCTAACATTGGGAAACTATGCATACAGAAACCATCTCTATGCATACAGTACCGGTCCCTGTCCAAAAGGTAAAAACGAGGTATTATCTTTGATAAACATGTAAATTTCTCAGAGCAGATTAACTGTATAACTTCTTTCTCTTCTTATACAATCAAGCTGCTAAAAAAAATGTCCTTTTATTCCCATTCACCTGCAAAAAATGGTAGTGGTTGCCCTTATCCTTTCCAGGATCAACAATCGTAATGCTCTCTATTTAGGGATAAATAAACGCTCCCAATCCAAGTTGCAATCAGTCTCCCACGTGGATCCCTTCCTTCAGGTCCCTTCTTCACAGTCGCATCTTGACTCTGAAGAAAACAACCCTATTGGTGCTGAAATCCAGGTAAGTCCATTTTGTTCTATTTACCCATTGACTGGACTAATATGAGCCAGGCTCCAGCAATGAGAAAGTATTGGTATTAGGTATTTGTTCACATATGTCATGCATATTTGTACACTGCAGGAAGATATGAAAAAATATACCCCTGCCATCAGAAAAACCACAGCTGGCCCAACGGTGACATTGTAATATGGTGGGTGGGAGACCACTGCGGTGGCAGTATGGTGGTAAGACCTCCAAACTTGTAATCGTGCCTTTCATTAATAATATAATTAAAATTTAATGATATCATTTTAAAATGTAAAAATGTAAACATCGAAAAATAAAAAATCCATATTTTAAACACTACCACTAACACCAATATGAATCCCAACACCCCCTAACATTTTGAAAATGTAAACGTTAAAAAAATACTTGTAATTACAAATATAAATATGACCTTACAACACACACAAAAACACCAACAAATTATATTAAATACACTGATATTTACGTTATCTTTATTTAAAACCTGGGGCCATATTAGCAACAAACTGCAATAAATATCGCATAGCGTGCTTAGTGCGAAATTTTTTATCGCCAGCTATCGCTGGAATATATCACCACGCTAACGCTGTCTTAGCAACAATTAGCGTTATGGCGATATATATTCCAGCGATAGTGGGAGGGAAGGGTCAACATCGCGACAAAACCAGCAATGTTGCATGGGTAAGGGGGAAAACCTTGCTGATACGACCCTGTGGTCGTATTAGCATAATCCACCCCCCATGTCAGGTATGGTTAAGTCAGGAAAATAGCAGGTGTTAAAAAACCGGCAATGACCCCAGTTAGCGCGACTGTTCACTTCGCTAACCGGGGCCAGGGCATCCTTGCTAATAGGTGACAGGCCTGTTAGCGGCTGTTTGCCAGGTCTGTTGGTCGGGAACACCTACTTTGCATGTCATTAACAATAAATATCACTGACATGCAAAGCGGAACCCAAACCGGTCGCTCTCATCAGAAACCTGTCGTTAATTGCTGTTAGCAACAGCTTGCTGATAGGGCGATAGAATAATCGTCACTTTAGCGGGAAAAAGTCCAGCTAAAGCGGCTATATTGTCCTTGCTAATATGCCCCCTTGTTTTAGTGCAATAAATACATACATAACCTAGATATTCCTATCATTGATATTCTGGTAACCACAATCTAAAATACCATTGAAATTCTTATTTCGATACTCTGGATCTGCACCATTAAAAGCATGAGATGAGCTCCTAACTCTCCAAAACCAAAATATTCTTCTGTTTTGGATGTGAATTTAGAACGGCAATTGCTTCAGACATGACCACACAATAGTCCCTTTCTCTCAAAATGTTGTCAACGAAATTGACTACTCTCCTTTGCCTGATTTTCTTTAGGAGAGTTTCAGATGTCAGAACCCTGGATATTCATGCAATACATTATACTCCCGCTGGTGTTCTGTTCTCCATTCAAGGCATACAAAACAATTGCACCACTACGATTGAGTATCCATGCTCTTTCACAATTATACCTTGTCCATTGTTTTCTAGAATATAAAACTAAAATGGCTAATCTAAGTACATCAAAGACCCAGGTTTTTTAGGAAGCCTTTTGCTCTGAGTACTGCTCCCATTTGAACAAAGTTGGTAAGTGTGTGATGACTTTAGTTTTCATTATTGTGGATATTTTTGAGCCGCATTCTATCAGGGGAACATATCTTTTATGTTGGTGTGGGGTTGGAAGGCATTCTTGGAGTGCATGATTGGTCCAGGTGCTTTTGGCCGAGCCGCTATTGGCCGAGCCGCTCCCGCCGCCCAGCTGACCCGCCCTCTCGTCCCCCTTCTTAAGGGGACAGCAAGGAGTGCTCGGGAGGGACCGCTGCGCCTCTCACCAGGCCGGGTCACCCCCTTGCTCCTCTTGCCGCCTCCTGCTCCTGCCTGCCAGCCTTGCTGCCTTTTTCTGCCGCAGACTCCCCCCTGCCCCCCCGAGCAGCCCAGCCTCAGCAGAGCCACCCGCTCGCCAGTTTCCCACCGCAGCTCGCCACAGGCCCCACCCACCACCGGCCCATTGGCCGAGCCGCTCCCACCGCCCAGCTGACCCGCCCTCTCGTCCCCCTTCTTATGACGCCCCCAGAGCGACCGCGCAGCGGACGCGCGCAGCGGGAGCACCGACTGAGCGCCGAAGGTGCGCCAAAGGTAAGCCCGTCTGCGCCCGTCCGCGCTTGGACCGCGCCCAGCGCCAGGACCCCTGGCCCCCGCAGACCCCAGCCCACCCGCCGGACGTACGACACCGCCACCCTCAATGCACTCAACGCCGGCCGAATCCCATGATGCTACAGAGCCACCCCGAGACGCACCCACGGACCCTTCTGCTGCAACGCCTGCAAGTTCACCTGCATCCGGACCTGCACTACTTCAGCACCAACCAAGACCAAGACGAGCAACAGCAGCAGCCACCTGAAATGCATCCTGCTCAACACCCGCTCCGTCCACAGACACGCCATCGAGCTCTGGAACCTGCTCGACACAACCTCACCAGACGTCGCCTTCCTCACGGAAACCTGGATGAACGCCTCTTCAGCGCCCGACATCGCCATCGCCATCCCAGACGGCTACAAGATCATCCGAAGGGACCGCATCAACCAGACCGAAGGAGGCATCGCCATCATCCACAGGAACACCATCCGCATCACGACCAACACAGACGACACCCTCGCACCCGCCGAGCACCTGCACTTCCAGGTCCACATCAACCTCAAGACCACCCTCAGAGGCACCCTCATCTACAGACCCCCGGGACCACGCACACAATTCAGCGACGACATCGCCGACTTCATCAGCCCGCACGCCCTCCTCTCCGCTGACTACATCCTCCTCGGGGACCTCAACTTCCACCTGGAGAACAACAACGACCGCAACACCACCACCCTGCTGGACAACCTCGCAAACCTGGGACTCAAGCAGCTGGTCACCACCCCCACCCACTACGCCGGACACACACTCGACCCCGTCTTCTCATCCAGCAAGGACATCGCCTTCAGCCACGCCACCGGACTCCACTGGACGGACCACAGCTGCGTCCACTTCAGCTTCAGAAGGACCACGATCCACCACCACCAGCAACAGGTTGCACGCAGAAGCTAGAACAAGATCTCAGCCGACCAGCTCGCGACCTCCCTGAGCATGAGCCCTCCCACCAGCACAACGAACCCAAGCCAGGCAGCCACCAACCTCGCAAAGTGGATCAGCAACTGCGCAGACGACCTCGCCCCTCTGAAGACCCCGCCTAGCAGACCCGGTAGCAAGAAAGCCCCATGGTTCACCGACGAACTCAAGAGCTCCAAGAAGAACTGCCGAGCCCTCGAGAGAACATGGCGCAGAGATCCAACACCGGACAACATGACTGCCCTCAAGCTCGCCACCCGAAAACACCACCAACTCATCCACGCCACCAAGAAAACCGCTTTCAAGGAACGACTGGACAACAACGCACACAACAGCAAGGAACTCTTCAACATCGTTAAAGAGCTCTTCAACCCCAACGCCGGAAACAACGTCATCACCCCTTCGCAAGACCTCTGCAACTCCCTCGCCTCCTACTTCCACAACAAGATCGCGGACATACACAACAGCTTCAGCACTCAACCGACGCACGCCACGACCGAACCACCGCCCCCCACCACCACCCTCCGCGCCTGGACCCCGATCAGCACCGAAGACACCGTCCGCATGATGAACTCCATCCACTCCGGATCTCCTACCGACCCCTGCCCTCACCACGTCTTCAACAAGGCTGACGCTGTCATCGCACCCCACCTGCGGGACATCATCAACACCTCCTTCGACACCGCTACCTTCCCGGAGAGCTGGAAGCACGCCGAACTCAGCGCTCTAATAAAGAAGCCATCAGCCGACCCCACCGACCTCAAGAACTACCGCCCCATCTCGCTGCTCCCGTTTCCTGCAAAAGTCATCGAGAAGACCGTCAACAAGCAGCTGGCCGCCTTCCTCGAGACGAACGGATCCCTCGACCTCTCGCAGTCTGGCTTCCGGGCCAACCACAGCACCGAGACCGCCCTGATCGCAGCCACCGATGACATCCGAGCCCTGCTCGACAACGGAGAAACAGCAGCCCTCATCCTCCTAGACCTCTCCGCGGCCTTCGACACTGTCTGCCACCGTACACTAGTGCAGCGACTCGGCAACGTCGGAATCCAGGAGAAGGCACTGGAGTGGATCTTCTCCTTCCTCGCCGGAAGGACACAGAGAATCCGCCTCCCCCCGTTCAGATTTGAAGCCACCGAAGTCATCTGCGGCGTTCCTCAAGGCTCCTCGCTCAGTCCAACCCTCTTCAACGTCTACATGAGCCCCCTCGCAGACATCGCACGCCAGCACAACCTCAACATCATCTCCTACGCTGACGACACCCAGTTGATTCTCTCCCTCACCAACGACCCCACCACCGCCAAAGCCAACCTTCTGCGAAGGGATGAAAGAGGTAGCCGAATGGATGAAGAACAGCCGCCTGAAACTGAACTCGGACAAGACGGAAGTCCTCATCCTGGGATCCTCACCCTCTGCCTGGGACGACTCCTGGTGGCCCCCGCCCTAGGCAGCGCACCCAAACCAACAGACCACGCATGCAACCTGGGCTTCATCCTGGACTCCTCCCTCTCCATGACCAGACAAGTCAACGCCGTCTCCTCGTCGTGCTTCAACATCCTGCGCATGCTACGTAAGATCATCCGGTGGATACCCACCGAGACCAGGAAGACGGTTACCCAGGCCCTCGTCACCAGCTGTCTGGACTACGGCAACTCCCTCTACGCCGGAACCACTGCCAAACTCCAGAAGAGACTCCAGCGGATCCAGAACACCTCAGCACGACTCATCCTGGACATCCCCCGTCGCAGCCACATCTCCGGACACCTGAGAGACCTGCATTGGCTCCCGGTCAACAAGAGAATCACCTTCTGACTCCTCACCCACGCACACAAAGCCCTACACAACCAAGGCCCAGGATACCTCACCAGCTTCGATCGACCAGCCACGCCCTCGCCGCCGTCCCCCACATCCGAAGAGCCACCACAGGGGGACGGTCCTTCTCCTACCTCGCCGCCAAGACATGGAACTCCCTCCCGACCCACCTCCGCCTGACCCAGGACCACCTCGCCTCCAGGAAGCAACTCAAGACCTGGCTGTTCGAGCAGTAGCGGACCCCCCTCCCCCAGCGCCTTGAGACCCTCTGGGTGAGTAGTGCGCTTTATAAATGCTTTGATTGATTGATTGATTGATTGATTGATGGCCTTGAAACATGCATATTAGACATGTGTCATAGATCCTGTGACCTTGTCATAAAATGCAGATTTTGCTAGCTTGAGCAACAAAGGAAAGTACTGAGTTTATTAAATATGCTCAGATAGATATTATTTTTCTACTATCTAATTCTGTAATCTATCCACCAGATTGAAAAGTATATCAATATTTTCTATTTTTTTTTCATGGTTCTTATTTCCACGATTCCGAGTACATCCTAAGGATTTAGCAGACAGGAAACAATGAGCATCTTCCCAGATGACAGATGTGGAGTCAGATTTGGAGCATTCAGCCTGAATGGATGATCATATTTGGAGTATTCAGCCAGAACAGCTCTTATTTATCCTGATGGAATTCCTGTTATTATTATTATTATTATTATTTTCCTCCGGTTTTCCACACAAACTTTATTTTGTTTCTGCTTCAAGAAAATCTTGTTTAAGTATTCTCATTCTGACTAATAGGAATTCTGGGGCTTTTTTACAAGCCCCTTGCACCACTTTTGCATCATTTTTCCAATGTTAAAAATAACACAAAATAGGCCCCTCTGTGTTGAAATGATTCATTACCAAGATTAATGACTAACCAAAGGAATCATAAATTACACATAGTTTTTCTTTTCATGTCTCGGTTATGAATAAATAGCAAGATTAGAGAAACCATAATATTTACGTACATGTCTTAAATAAAATATCAGGACGTTCCTTTATTACTCTAACTAGGAAAATCTGGATATTTGTTTTCTGAAAAAATTTCCATGTTTGAAGGTAACAACATTAAGTGGGGCAGCCACTAGAATATGTTCTCTCAGGGGTCCACAAGAGAGGGTGTTTAAGTCTCAATCAGTCACATGGAGGGCTCTTTAACATTTTTTCACACTTATTTACACTCATAGGACACGTTTAATAACTTTTTCCACTGCTTTACCATGCAGTGTTTTCTTTGGCTTTCGTTATACCATATCACCGCCATGTCCAGTTGGCAAACCCACACTACCCTCTTAGGTGACTTGAACCTCCCAGACAGCATAAGCACAGGACACCCTCCTCAACGCACTCAGCATGGTACAGCATGCAACACAATCAACATAGAGCTCGACTTTGTCTTCTCAAAATCATCAACAATCTAACACATTTGTCCTTAACCTGTAGTCTGAGGACCGCTGGAGGTCGGTGAGGCCTATGTAGGGGGTCCATAACTGTTACAAAATTAAAAATATATTCCAATTAATCCATTCAAATTAATAAAGTATATACAAATGAAGAAACAGATTTGAAAATGAGCATTTTTTTTATATTTGGTTGTAAATTAAACAAAATATTTCAATATTTGAGAATTTGTTTGTTGTATACCTTTTTGTATTTCTCTGTAGTGTTATGAAGTACAGATCATAGAAACTGCTTAGGTCAGTGGTCCTCAGCTTCCAATAATGACTCCATGGGGAATCCTCGATTCCAGTAATGATTCAGTGGAGGCCCACTGAAGTTAAAATGTTAAGAACCACTGACCTAATGCAATCCACCTATACCCCTGAGCTCTCCTGAACTCTTCCCCATCCTTATCTCCCTGCTCAGCAACCTACCAACACATCAAGGTCAACCCATAAGAGTAGGCCAAACCTTCAGATCTTTCAAAGACTCCTCCATAACCAAGCTAAAGCTTGAACTTATCTTTCACCCTCACTAACCTCCTTCGAAACAAATTCAACACTTTTTTAAAAACATATGTGCACATCCACATCCCAATTAAAATACACAAGTGCAAACCAAATTATTCAACCCCCTGGTACTCTAAAGACCTTGATGACAATAAGTGAGCCATCAACAGACGGGAATGAAAATAGAAGAGAAACAGAACTCCTGATGATCTAACGATATTGAGGTTCCGCAGTGCAAGATGCAGAAAGCTCAACATAAAAGCCAAAGCATAGTACTATATCAAAATCTTCAGTGCAGCCCCCAACAGAAGCAGAATGCATTTCAAGAAATTCAAGCACAACATCAAATCCCTGTTGGAACCACCAATTCCTTATTTCACAGAACATTGCAATGCAATGAACCTCTTGCTCAGTGAAAAATACAGAAGAACTGACAGCACCTCAACAACATCAAGCCTGCTTCATCATTTACACCCACCAATTTCTATAGAATCTCACAATAGTGATTCTTCAAAGCCCTATTTCTTGCTGATTGCACCACCAAACTCAACTCCCTCAAAGCCACTTCTTATCAAGATGAATCTTACCCTCTTCCTTCATTAAAGCTCTCCCTGGAGACACTCTTTCACCCCTACTCACCATTGTCAATGCTTTCCCTACTTAAGGCATATTACCAGAAGCTCTCAAGATAGGCCAGATCCTCCCACTCCTAAAGAAACCTACATTACACTCCGGGGTCCTTACCAACTAATGGCTCATCATTCATCTACCATACCTTTGCAAGGTAATTGAAAAAGCAGTTTGTTCTTTACTCCAAGATTGCTTAAATGTAACCATCTCCTGCATGACTACCAGTCTGGCTTCAGATTAAGCTGCAGCATGGAAAATAGTACTTTACACATCACAGATGATGCCCTCTTGACCACAGCAGAAGATTACTCTTTGTTCCTGTTACTGCTTGACTTTTCAGCTGTCTTCACTACAGTCAACCACCCCACCCTTATATGGAACTTAGTGTCTCAATTGGGATTCACCAGCAATGTTGTTAATCAGTTTTCCTCCTACATTCCCAACCAACAACAGCTAGTTCACACGGTTACCTTCAGGTCCCAAAACATCCCTATCACCTGCGGAGTCCTCCAGGGTCCCATACTGTCCGCTGTCATCTTCAACCTCTACATGAGGCCTCTAGGTGGTCTACTCACAGATAAGATGGTCAAGTTTCATCAATATGTCAAAGATACATAACTCTACTTGAAAGTCTCCTCTGCATCAGACGTCCAACACCTCAAAGACTGCATGCACATCATCCAGACCTAGATGTCCAGCACATACCTAAAGCTCAACCCAATAAAGATGGAATTCCTGTGATTCACCTAGAACCATGAACAAGAAACATTGTAAAACAGGCTCAATGACATGATCCTTGATGGCTTTGAACCCCAACTTTCACTGAAGGCTAAGTCACTTGCATCACCCTGGACACCCAACTCACCCTCAAGGAACACATTGCCAAAAGATCCAAATGGCCTGCTATTAGCTCTCTCTTCTAAAGAAAGTGAAACGTTTCTTCCAGAAAGAGACTTGAGAACTGTTCCACTGCACATACTCTTGCATCTGGGGGGTGGCAACATTGTACATCATAACCTCCTAGACTCCGTAATGGCACCCATTAAGTGCATTTTGCATGTTACAGCCTGTCTCATACAGGGTCTGAAAGAATATGCTTAAATCACCCCTATCCTAATGAAACTTTAGTGAGATCCCTTGCTGGCCTACACCATCTTCAAAACCATCTTCATAATTTACAAAGACGTTAGATCCAGCACCCCCGTTTATCTTCCAGACACATTAACAATCTCTGGTGGTTCTCTGCACACTCACAGCCAGGACACCATTAGGTTGCAGAGTAAGAAGTGTGATAAATAAATTGTGATTTAAGTTTATTTTCTGATTAATAAAAATTCCTCACAAAAAGCTACATTCTTCAATAATTATCATTCAAGAAAACATTGACTAAGAAACATACAAATCCAAAAAGTGCAATAAAACCTATCCCATAATTTTTTCAAATGACGTAATGAAACGCACATAATATATACACTTTACATGATTGTTGTTACTGCATTGGCTTAAAAAGCAACATATTAAAAAAAAGCTTATAAAACCTATCTCAATATATCCTTCAGTAACATTATTTGAGGTACGTAATGTAAGCGTACATTATTCCTGTTATTACATGGAGCATATAGCATTTGAAAAACAAACTACAATTCAATTATTCCCTTTGCAGCGGGGGTAATTCACCCGATGTGCTGGGGGGCGCGCGCACAGCGCCCCCCTGCTCATGACGAGCTCAGCTCGTCATGAGGCACAGTGCTCGTGTGCTCATCACGAGCTGAGCTCGTCATGACCACACCCGTCCTGTGGAACCCTCAGCACAGCAGGAGAATTATCCCTACGTGTGAGCGTTCCACGTCTCATGACGAGCTCAGCTCGTCATGAGCAGCGGAGCACCGTGCCTCATGACAAGCTGAGCTCGCCATGAGCATTGATGGAGTTAAAAACCTGTGTGCATGAGAATTATTTATTTCTTCGGATATTACAAGAAGAGGTGATTTTATCCTATTCCATGAATGTCGAACAGAGTTCACCAAAGTGCCAAGTGCTGATATTATATATGTGAGCATTACTGCCAAAACAAGCAACATCATAATCTTCCATCACAATACAATTGTCGAGTGCCTAAGTACTAAAGGATTGTAAATTTCATCATGCATTGACTGAGAGTGGTGGTTTTCAACATATTCAAACAGAGACAGAAGAATTATATAAAAGTGTTAAAGTGCTTAAGATAAAGGTGTAAATCATACATTAGGTGAGAGGGGTGGTTTCAACCTGCTCAGACGGGGACAGAACAATTATATAAAAAATGGCCAAGTGCTTACGATAAGGATGTAAACATTCTTTCAGCAATGATCAACGTCTTCACAAACTAACAAATCAGTTGGATTGAGGCTCCTGATAAACATAGCATGAAGGCCTGCACAAATTGAGAAGGAAGAGTGGTTTTCAAGCTACTCAAACAAGACATGAGAATTATATCAAAGTGACAAGTGCTTATGATAAGGATGTAATCTTTCTTTTTGCCATAGGCATACACTTTACAAACTGACAAACCAGTGGAGTGAGGCTCCTCGTAAACAGCATGAGGCCCTGTTAAACAGACCTCACCCCTGTTTCTAAAAATAATATTTTTTAAAAATATGACGTGCATCAAGCAGGTTTGGGCAGACACATACAATATGCAATTAGGTTTCTTTCGAAAGCACACACAAACTACAACAGCACAATGCCCATTGTTGGATCCATTTTGGAGTGCCGTCTTTGGTAGGATATCTACCAAATTAAAACTTCAAAATGTATCCTTCATACTCGACAGAAAATAATTGGACAAATATGACTGAATTTTCAATTTGTCATAAGAGTTTATCACTGTCCAGGTGTGCTTCATTGCAGCTAAAGACTTCTTGTCAGCAAGAAATGAGGCATTGTTTGTCTTTCTATTTTAAAACTGTTTAAAACAAAGTTTATTCCTTTCTGGAAACACTGACTGTAAGTAGAAGCTCTGGAAGCTCATTGTTAGATAGGATCTCCAGACACCAGCATACTCAGAATGATTTATATTATAGGATGCCAAAAGTGTTCGCTAAAGAGCCTACATCTGATAGAGATGAGAAATCCATGCATTTTAGAAAAGCTGCCTGTCTCACTAGAACTAGTCTTTGAAGACTGAATTCCAATCGTATTCCAGCTTGGTCAATGTCTTATGGGATTCTGAAAATGGACTTACTTGGGTTGATTAACAATAAATCTAATAATTTGGCATCCTTCCTCTTAATGATAGGCGTGCCCTAGGCAATAGACAGAATCTGCTTGGGTCTCATAAGTCTAAGGAGATGTTAAGATTGGCACCTTAGCGTATCAAGTAATGACCTGAAAGCAAAAATAGAGAAAAAACAAGACAGTGGGCTTTCACGGGACCTGAAACAACATCCCCTTATCAACCAAGACCACCCCAGAGGTGCTCACATTTAAGAAAGAGTTGAAAACACACTTCTTTAAAGAACACTGCATCACAAGTATACTAGCCATCCACAAACTAGCTACTTCTCCTTTCATTCACTGTCTGTATGCTTATTTTGACTCTGCAGTGCTCTCCACTGCCTTTTTGCTAGCTTTGCGCTATAGAAATACTTCATACATACATACATCATATAGTTTGTACATCCTATTTTCTTCATTTTTGTAACAATTTCCATATTAATTTACTTTTTGACTACTTTGGTTGGACCCTTTAAATTTCTTTCTTTCTTAACTTTCTGCATTTTCTCACACTAAGAAGACATTTCATATGACAGTCTGCCATTGATGAGCTAATGATTCCACATAGAAACCATTTTATTTTAGTGGGCCACAATGTTTGGGAATTGCAGAAGCGCTACTAACATCTAAGCTCTAGAATCTCTATTCGTGGTTCAACATTCAGAATTTTCTTCAAGAGTCCCACAAAATATCTGATTTATAGAAATACTTTATTAATTAGGGAAAGAGTAACACTCCACTTGTACAGATACAGAAAATTGTTTGTTGTTTGCAGGAACATTGTCGATTACCCTGTACTACTTCTCATATACACACAATGTATTCCTGACCTCCTTGTAATCGATTATTTACACTTCTGATCTGGCCTTTGCCAACCTGCCCAACACCTTCCCATCACTCAAGTACTCAGGGGCTAATTAGGATGGCAAGTGGAGGCATATCTGCAGTGCTGGCAGCAAATGTATTTTTCCGGACTCCAGCATTAGTCTTTGCGGCCCCCATATTACAATGAGCAAACATAGCTCGTCTCGTCCGCCGCAGTGCAAGATGAACCGTCATAAATATGTTCCCTCCACCGCGGAGTTGGAAGCCAATAGAGACCCACCGCCATGCGGAATGGTGTCCCATCCGCCGGACAAATCAGGAAGCCCCAAACAACCTGTCACACCGTAGCAGAGAAACCACCCAACCAGAGATGGCAGAAGCACAACAGCAGAGCGCAAAACCAGACTCCCGCTCCCTTCCACCCTGTCCGGACCACAATGGATCCAGCTCTTCAAGCCTTTCCGCTGCTGTACCTCATCCACTACCAGCAAATAATGCACTGTTGCGGACAATGCCACAGGTATGCAAATACACAACTCCGCACACAACCGCAACACACAACTCCTCTGCTGACATACGGTTCCTGTCCCCATCAGACACTCTGGTGGGGACAGGCACACATCCACAAGTGTACCCACACATGTCCTTCATTTAAGAAAATCACCCCTCCACATCCGGGTCACCCATCAACCGCAAAATTACTGCAATGTCCTGGGCACAATGTATTAGGCAGGGCTGGCACCAGACATGGGCAGTTCACAAAGATTTACAGGGCCCCACCTCCACCCTTGACACACTACACTCCCCACATCCATTTGGGGACATGCTGTGTGCTCCTCCTGTGCTCCCCCTGCACAAATCATCTTCCAGGTGTAGCCAGACCCTGTTCCTCACTCACCAAACAACCAGGGAGCCTGTCGTCTTAGAAGGTGGGAGTGAAAAGGAACACCCTGCACAGAAGCTATGGGGCAGGGCATCCCTCCTCCTCACACCTACCTTCCACTCATGTCAAGCAAACCGAGTCTAATCACAAAATGAAGACTCTGCATATGAACATCCACTGAACTGTCCACACTGCCTGTCAAGTCACTCAGACACACCCCACACTGACACACAGCCACATACACATACCAGGTATCAGCAGCAATGGAGGACAATAAATGAGCTAGCCAAAAATGAAGTGGACAGTGCTAGAAAGCAATGGAGCAAGCCGCAAAGCATGTGTACATCATATGCAAGAGAAGGTGTACATCATATGCAAGAGAAGGAACCTATCACACCACCCTTAGGCCATCAAGTCAGTCATGGGTGGCACAGTTAGTGAAATGAAACCAAAGTGACCTCCATGCAACAAACATCAAGGCAAGCCATGCATAGGCACAGGAATGATAGGAAGTTTCTGAAGTCAAACAGTGATCAGCCACACATCTGTGCCAACTTACTTGACATGTGTATGTCATCAGCACAACACACATTGTTCATTGTCACACTCCCTGACTGTCAAACCCAAGTTGGACCTTCACACATACCCCTCCTCCACCTACCTCACACCTGCAGCACTCAACACCAGTGTTAAACACACAGAATGGTGCAAATTATGTCATGTGAGTTCACTGACAACCAATCACACTCCCTTGGGGGGGAACCACAAACATCACACCCACACTCAGGGATGCCTGAACCAATGCTGACACAAAAACAATAGCCAAACACAAACCTCACAAACAACATACACATAATCCAACAAACCCACATATGGCCATCCAAGCATTGGAAAGGCAATGGGACCCCAGACAGAGCAGGAGTACACAACATTGTCACTCCGGTCCAATGCACAGACACCATACCCCAACACAAACAAGAATTGCATAATCTCAAAACAATCATGAACACAAACTGGAATCAATTGGACAAATAAGCTAACACAGACAGAGACATCACACCACCCAACAAGTCAACATGGTGTCATAGTGTACCACAAGCATGCACATGCACAATACAGACACGTGACAGGTCAAATATAGGAGGATATAACTCTATTCTGCACTCTAAACAAGCCCAGTCACAAGAATACACCGTGCTGCATGTGACAGACACACAAGTAATGCACACTACACTTGCAACACACATCCAAATGTATCACAATGCACAAACTACTCACACAGCAGCAAGAGCCAACACAGGCCAAACACTGCATACATCCATAATAAAAACACAACAGATGCACATGCCAATCCATCACAAAGCAAACTCAGCTGGTCATCAGGGGGATACACACTAGGCAACTACAAGGCACCATACACTGACAGCATTGCATGCACAACTAGCAGTGTGCGCACTCCAACCAAATCAGTAGCACACACATCTCAGTGCCACAACATGTACTCCCACAACACAAATCAGCACAGCACCCAGACAACATCACACCCAGGAAGGGTAGCAGTATCTCAGGAAACACACATACAGCTTAACCAACACCCACAGATGCACAACTCAGGGACACCCAGGTACAAGCAACATGATCAGAGGACTGTGCAGCGCAAACATTTGCACTGGACATTGTTGTATCCTGCCTATTGTATATTCCTATGTATGCCTTGACCACTTTATGCCCTTCTAGTGGAATGCCTCGGCACTGTGATGCACTACGGAATGTTGGGTGCTGGTTGAAGATAAGCCGTAGTTATGATGGGGCCGAGCTGCCTGCTGGCTGCTCCTGGTGGGGCTTGTTCCAGGCTACTTACCAACTTACAATAAATCTTCATGAAATACCTCAACCAGTCTGGAGTCCATTACTACATTTTATTGGCGACAAGTTGATTTTATCCTCTACGTGCTCGAAACAGGATGTCTACTATCAAGATTTTCAAAAGGCCACATCATACTTCAATCTTTAAACAAGGACATTGGCATCTAAGCCTCACCAGTGACCACATCTATGGTCGCCCCCCACACCAGATACTTCTTCTACTCAAATGTGTTCTTAGCATTTTCAATTTTAAGGGAAGCAGACCACCTTCTTTCATAAGCCGCTTTTAAGTTCAAGCTTCAACTTCAAGAGAAGCGGAGTGTCCTTCTAAATTTACACTTCTACAATCTCTCTACCGCTTTCAGTGAGACCTACCATATTCTCCTGCCCACCAGTTCAAGTAAGGTACTGTTTTTGCCTTTGTTTGTGTTTCCTGTGTGGTGTTAGGTGTTTCTATTCTCTGCACATCAATCTTTCTACAAGTTCAACTACTAAGTTCGGATGTCCTAGGGATTCATTTCTGAACGGTGCCTGCATTTTCTTAAACTGCATTCATATCTCTACATGTGGTTACTGTGCATGGACTAGCGCAATAGCTGAGAACTCAAGACATCCCTAAGACCTTGCAATCAGCTGTGGATGTATTCAATGTTGGGGTTTCTCATGAAGGTGAAATGTCAAGAAGTAAGGTGTTTCATGTGCCAGTGTCTTTGTTTCCTATGAAGTGTGTATGTTCTGCTCAAGCCCAATTCTCAACAAAATCTGTTCTTTTTCAATGACTGAGAGCAAACTCTTCCTTTCCAAGTTACAAGTTACTTTTCAGAACCTGCTTCAGCACTCAACCTGCATGGGTCAATCTATTCTATGACAGTGCGTGCACAAGTGTCTGTCCATGTACAACTACACATGGTTTTGGGGATCACTTATATTCAAGACGCTGCGTGAGTTTTCTAACACTGCCTGGCACATTGTGAGCACCTTTATGGGGTGGCCTCTCATGCTTCATAAGGTTTGAGCTTGTGAACGTTTTTTTTTTCTTTTCAACCTCTCAAGTACATTTTTAAGCTGCGGCATCCGGTCCGGGTGAGGTATACTTTTGAAATTTACTGTCTTCATTCAACAACTGTGCATGTTCAACCGATGTGTTATTTTTCAAAATCAAACTCGAGCGTCATTCGGCACGAGCTCACTCACCTGCGTTTTTCAATACTGCCCAGCCATTTCCACGAAGTCACCACTCTCAAGGTTTTGGTGCTAAGCAACCCCTGCCTCTTCGAAGGACACACCAGGGCACGCTCTTGCCTTCAAACACCCGGTGCGACGTATCATGCGGCCCACCATCTTGTAGTTGGCGGTGGTGTCATGTTTTCCTTCAGCCTTTCCTGTTTTATTTGCCAACCACGTGCGATGTACGCACATTCAATTTATTTTTTATTCCAGTCGGAATGGATGTTTATCTCTTCAACACATAAGATATGAATCCTCGGGGTTTCATCCTGTTGCTTGGACGATCTCCAGTAAGGACACCAGTGACTCGAGCACGTCTTTGAGGCTCTGAAGGTACAATTTTCTAACCCACTCCTCTCCTATATCTCACATTTGCTCTATGGATCATTGAGGAAAGTTCTGTGATTGTGCCATCATGCATGAGACTCGTCAATGTCAATTTTACTTACTTAATACGTATTTATATATGTATTATCTTAGCTATATTTTCTCAATTATTCAATGTGTGATTATACTTTTTGATGTACCTTCATTTTGTTGCTACTGCTTAGCAATTCTTCACTGTGTGTTAATTCCATTTCCATTCCTCAAAGTACATGCAGGTGTTCTATTACTCAATTGTATCAATATATTTGCATGTGTTCAATTCCTCAATTATATCAATGTACGTGCATGTGATAGTTCTATTACTCCATTTAACTGCATGCATTTTTGCAGATTTCTCTATTTGGGATTGTGCATCTCAATTTGTTTTCTATGTGCATGTATGTCTGTCTGCTGCGTTCCCTAGTTAGATTGTACATTTCAATTGTTCATTTATTTCAATGTGCATGCAGTGTGTTCATTTACTCAGTTACGGAGTTCAATTCTATTCTTATTTTCAAGTTGTGCAGTATTTTCCTACCAAGGTCTACATGGCTCAATTGATTTTTCAATTTCAATGCTTGCAGTACTTCCCCAATCTCCACCTGTCAGAAATTATTTTCATTACTCTTCAACTCAAGTGTGTTCTCAAATTTTGCAATTTCAAGGGACACAGACCTTTCTCCGCCTTCAGTGAAGTGCCTCTTTTCTTTCAGAATCAAAGCCTCATGAATCAAGGTTTCCAGTTCCTAATTCAAGCATTTCAGTTTAACTTGTGCTGTGCCTTTGGTGAGGGCAAGCCTGTCGCAAAGTGCTCCTGCACATATTCTATTGTACCTGCCTCCTAGTTTCTACTATTTACACAGCGCCTCAAGAATCTACTAATCTTCCCACTATGCAGCAAGTACCTGTTCCCAACTATCAACCAGTCTGCTAAAGTTCTCGACGTGGGACTTCAGATCAACAACACCTAAAGATGCGACTTGTACTTTAAATGTACTTTAAATGTGCCTGGGAGGGTCAAGACTCTACTTTTAGACAAATTTTATACAGTGTGTAAGCAGAGCTGTGAACTTTTACGACGCAGATGCTTTATTTCAACGACGTCTGGTGCATTGATATTTCCTCCCTGCCACCCATTTTACTTGTACATCCATGGACGTATGGGGTGAGTCAATTTCAATTTTATTTTGAGTCCCACACCTTCCCTGTATTTATGGCAGTTCTACTGTCTTGTGAAAATTCCTCTCTCGTGCTACGTTTCAGAACAGGTGCACCTCTGCGCATGCACCATTACCCTCTAGCCAGTGTCCATCAAAGTCTTCAAGCATTTCCGGTGACGTCGTCCACTTTTCCTTTTGTGACACCTTCTTCCAATGCTTTAAAGTTTTGGTGTGTGGCTGACCTTACAGCCACCCGGCACAAAAATCAGGTAACGTGTCGCCACCTCAGTATTGGCGTCTCACAACAAGATCTTGGTCCTCTTTTCCATTCACGATGTTCACTCGAAATAAAGTTTTCTTCAAATAATGGCAGTGTCGCACCGTGAGTATCAATGGAACTGTTTTCCTGCCAGGATGTTTCTTGTTACCTGTATCTACTTTGGACTTCAATGCTTCACTATGTGCAGTGTGGTGGTGTACTTCTTAATTTTAAAATGCGATTGATTGCTTATGTATGGTTTCAAATTTTACTGCAAATTGTTCTAGTGTTACTCTTTTGTTACATTTTTTCAATATACATGTATGTCTGGATTTGACTTTAACTTTTCATGTCAAATGTGATCACAAATTGTATTTGGGCCTGTTTTGCTATGTGCATTGTGGTTGCACCTTTTATACATTTTGTTCCCACTGTTTCCTCTATTATTTCTTGCAAGATTGGATATGTGTAATTTCG
The DNA here is from genome assembly GCF_964263255.1 of Lissotriton vulgaris. Lineage (NCBI taxonomy): Eukaryota > Metazoa > Chordata > Amphibia > Caudata > Salamandridae > Lissotriton > Lissotriton vulgaris. The sequence continues at coordinate 1,188,492,742 of NC_141689.1, read as the reverse complement.
CTCAGTGTGCACATTACTCGATCCTCTCTATTTTCAAAGTGTGCATGTCAAGTGACAACTGCTTGAGGTTGTCCAGGTTTGCACGTTCTCAAAGTTACACATTTTCAAAAGATCTATTACATAATGTTTATTCTCTTGTATGCCTTTATCCTCTATTTTCAATTTGTGCAATATTCCCTTGTAAGGTTTACAAGGTTCAATTTTTCTATTTTCTCTCAATGTTAATTTATGCAACATTACTCAATTTCAATTTGCCCAGTATTTTCTGAGGTATTGCAAAGTTCAACTACTCCATGTTTTCAATTTTTATTTGTGCAGTTCTCCCTAGCTGGGATTGTACATTTCAATGTCTGTCAATTTGGGAACATTTGTCAAGTTACTTCTGCTCAAGGTTTTTCAGTTTGTACGTTCTCAAAAGTCTTAATTTCAATTTTGCAGTATTCCCTTGGTGGGATTGCAGTTCAATCTAGTTTCTAGTTTATTTTATGAGTTTTCGCTTATCTAGTCTTTTTGTTTTACATCGTTGCTTAAAGGGAACATTTCCATCAACAGAACCAGTTAATTATGTTTTTTTTAATCCCTCCAGAGTCTACTTGGACATATTGTACAATCTTGGGGATGGGGACTATTCCATTCTCTCTTCAAGTGCGTGTTATCATTTTGCTTGGTACAGTTATACATTTTGTTTTACAGTTTTTCAATTGTTATCTTTTGCAGTTTTGCATATGTGCAATTTCTATCTATCTCAATGGTGTACATGTTGAACATTAGTTACACATTCCTCAAGTGACCTCTGCTCGATATTGACCAGGGTGTACATTTTCAAAGTTGAACGTTTTCTAAAGTTGTATTACTCTTTTTTTCGACATTTTCTATTTGTGCAACATTACTTAATTTCAATTTATGCAGTATTATCAAGCAAGGATTGTAAAGTTCAATAACTCAATTTCAATTTATGCAGTTTTGCCTAGCAAGGATTACACAATTATCTTTTGTTCATGGGTGCATGCAGTATTCCCTGTTTGGATTTCACATCTCTTTCTAAATCAATTTTCAAATCTATTTTCAAATGGATTCACATCTTTTTTTCAAGTTCACAGTTTGAGGTTTACTCCTCAAGTCTAATTGTTTTACTTTATGCATTTTGCATTGCTTTGTGTTTACGGCGAAGGAATGTGCCTTATCTTTATTTGTTCATTCCTTTTCTGTATTCTCTACCCCTCATGCTGTGCAGTGCCTCCTATCACATCTGTCTTGCCAGTGGGTGTGTCAGCAGGTAATGATCGGTACGCTTTCTCATTCTTTTAGTTTCTATGCTTCTATTTTCATTGTTCTGTTGCAGAAAAAAGGAGGTATGTTGTATCCTGCCTATTGCATATTCCTGTGTATGTCTTGACCCACTTTATGCCCTTCTAGTGGAATGCCTCTGCACTGTGGTGCACTACGGAATGTTGGGTGATGGTTAAAGATAAGATAAGCCACAGTTATGATGGGGCTGAGCTGCCTAGTGGCTGCTCCTGGTGGGGCTTGTTCCAGGCTACTTACCAACTTACAATAAATCTTCATGAAATACCTCAACCAGTCTGGAGTCCATTACAACACGCATGAACAACCATGGCTGCAAACCAGTACAAGCAAATCACACATAACTAAGTGGGAAACTGTGCTGCATTGCCCATTGGTCCTGCGCACAGAGCAGCACCACAAATCATGGTGTAACAAATGAAGTGGTGGGGAGGTTCACACACTGGCAACCCTAGGGGCAAGTGACATGAGACTTAAGAGGAGTGTACGTCAGTAGTAGACAGGTCAGGAGTGTACTGTACACAAACACATAGAGGAGTCACTCACAATGGGTAGGCATCAGAAGTGCAGATGGGGGATGGTATGACTCCACATCCCACATACTATACTGGAGCCAAAATGGGTCAAGTGAAAGCAATGAATGAGAAAACTCACAGATAATGTCAGTGTGGCTAAGCAGGTCTGCACAGTAAGCGCAAACTGCAACAAGACCCATGGATGATCAACGAAACACAACACAGACTTGTCAGTCACACACTCTGCATACTCACAACTGGCAGCAACAACAAGTAGGTATCCCCCAGGGGTGCAAGGACACACCAACACACTGTACAGAGCACATCCTACAACTCCCACCCACAATGTCCTATGAAGTGTGTATGTTCTGCTCAAGCCCAATTCTCAACAAAATCTGTTCTTTTTCAATGACTGAGAGCAAACTCTTCCTTTCCAAGTTACAAGTTACTTTTCAGAACCTGCTTCAGCACTCAACCTGCATGGGTCAATCTATTCTATGACAGTGCGTGCACAAGTGTCTGTCCATGTACAACTACACATGGTTTTGGGGATCACTTATATTCAAGACGCTGCGTGAGTTTTCTAACACTGCCTGGCACATTGTGAGCACCTTTATGGGGTGGCCTCTCATGCTTCATAAGGTTTGAGCTTGTGAACGTTTTTTTTTTCTTTTCAACCTCTCAAGTACATTTTTAAGCTGCGGCATCCGGTCCGGGTGAGGTATACTTTTGAAATTTACTGTCTTCATTCAACAACTGTGCATGTTCAACCGATGTGTTATTTTTCAAAATCAAACTCGAGCGTCATTCGGCACGAGCTCACTCACCTGCGTTTTTCAATACTGCCCAGCCATTTCCACGAAGTCACCACTCTCAAGGTTTTGGTGCTAAGCAACCCCTGCCTCTTCGAAGGACACACCAGGGCACGCTCTTGCCTTCAACCACCCGGTGCGACGTATCATGCGGCCCACCATCTTGTAGTTGGCGGTGGTGTCATGTTTTCCTTCAGCCTTTCCTGTTTTATTTGCCAACCACGTGCGATGTACGCACATTCAATTTATTTTTTATTCCAGTCGGAATGGATGTTTATCTCTTCAACACATAAGATATGAATCCTCGGGGTTTCATCCTGTTGCTTGGACGATCTCCAGTAAGGACACCAGTGACTCGAGCACGTCTTTGAGGCTCTGAAGGTACAATTTTCTAACCCACTCCTCTCCTATATCTCACATTTGCTCTATGGATCATTGAGGAAAGTTCTGTGATTGTGCCATCATGCATGAGACTCGTCAATGTCAATTTTACTTACTTAATACGTATTTATATATGTATTATCTTAGCTATATTTTCTCAATTATTCAATGTGTGATTATACTTTTTGATGTACCTTCATTTTGTTGCTACTGCTTAGCAATTCTTCACTGTGTGTTAATTCCATTTCCATTCCTCAAAGTACATGCAGGTGTTCTATTACTCAATTGTATCAATATATTTGCATGTGTTCAATTCCTCAATTATATCAATGTACGTGCATGTGATAGTTCTATTACTCCATTTAACTGCATGCATTTTTGCAGATTTCTCTATTTGGGATTGCGCATCTCAATTTGTTTTCTATGTGCATGTATGTCTGTCTGCTGCGTTCCCTAGTTAGATTGTACATTTCAATTGTTCATTTATTTCAATGTGCATGCAGTGTGTTCATTTACTCAGTTACGGAGTTCAATTCTATTCTTATTTTCAAGTTGTGCAGTATTTTCCTACCAAGGTCTACATGGCTCAATTGATTTTTCAATTTCAATGCTTGCAGTACTTCCCCAATCTCCACCTGTCAGAAATTATTTTCATTACTCTTCAACTCAAGTGTGTTCTCAAATTTTGCAATTTCAAGGGACACAGACCTTTCTCCGCCTTCAGTGAAGTGCCTCTTTTCTTTCAGAATCAAAGCCTCATGAATCAAGGTTTCCAGTTCCTAATTCAAGCATTTCAGTTTAACTTGTGCTGTGCCTTTGGTGAGGGCAAGCCTGTCGCAAAGTGCTCCTGCACATATTCTATTGTACCTGCCTCCTAGTTTCTACTATTTACACAGCGCCTCAAGAATCTACTAATCTTCCCACTATGCAGCAAGTACCTGTTCCCAACTATCAACCAGTCTGCTAAAGTTCTCGACGTGGGACTTCAGATCAACAACACCTAAAGATGCGACTTGTACTTTAAATGTACTTTAAATGTGCCTGGGAGGGTCAAGACTCTACTTTTAGACAAATTTTATACAGTGTGTAAGCAGAGCTGTGAACTTTTACGACGCAGATGCTTTATTTCAACGACGTCTGGTGCATTGATATTTCCTCCCTGCCACCCATTTTACTTGTACATCCATGGACGTATGGGGTGAGTCAATTTCAATTTTATTTTGAGTCCCACACCTTCCCTGTATTTATGGCAGTTCTACTGTCTTGTGAAAATTCCTCTCTCGTGCTACGTTTCAGAACAGGTGCACCTCTGCGCATGCACCATTACCCTCTAGCCAGTGTCCATCAAAGTCTTCAAGCATTTCCGGTGACGTCGTCCACTTTTCCTTTTGTGACACCTTCTTCCAATGCTTTAAAGTTTTGGTGTGTGGCTGACCTTACAGCCACCCGGCACAAAAATCAGGTAACGTGTCGCCACCTCAGTATTGGCGTCTCACAACAAGATCTTGGTCCTCTTTTCCATTCACGATGTTCACTCGAAATAAAGTTTTCTTCAAATAATGGCAGTGTTGCACCGTGAGTATCAATGGAACTGTTTTCCTGCCAGGATGTTTCTTGTTACCTGTATCTACTTTGGACTTCAATGCTTCACTATGTGCAGTGTGGTGGTGTACTTCTTAATTTTAAAATGCGATTGATTGCTTATGTATGGTTTCAAATTTTACTGCAAATTGTTCTAGTGTTACTCTTTTGTTACATTTTTTCAATATACATGTATGTCTGGATTTGACTTTAACTTTTCATGTCAAATGTGATCACAAATTGTATTTGGGCCTGTTTTGCTATGTGCATTGTGGTTGCACCTTTTATACATTTTGTTCTCACTGTTTCCTCTATTATTTCTTGCAAGATTGGATATGTGTAATTTCGCTCAGTGTGCACATTACTCGATCCTCTCTATTTTCAAAGTGTGCATGTCAAGTGACAACTGCTTGAGGTTGTCCAGGTTTGCACGTTCTCAAAGTTACACATTTTCAAAAGATCTATTACATAATGTTTATTCTCTTGTATGCCTTTATCCTCTATTTTCAATTTGTGCAATATTCCCTTGTAAGGTTTACAAGGTTCAATTTTTCTATTTTCTCTCAATGTTAATTTATGCAACATTACTCAATTTCAATTTGCCCAGTATTTTCTGAGGTATTGCAAAGTTCAACTACTCCATGTTTTCAATTTTTATTTGTGCAGTTCTCCCTAGCTGGGATTGTACATTTTAATGTCTGTCAATTTGGGAACATTTGTCAAGTTACTTCTGCTCAAGGTTTTTCAGTTTGTACGTTCTCAAAAGTCTTAATTTCAATTTTGCAGTATTCCCTTGGTGGGATTGCAGTTCAATCTAGTTTCTAGTTTATTTTATGAGTTTTCGCTTATCTAGTCTTTTTGTTTTACATCGTTGCTTAAAGGGAACATTTCCATCAACAGAACCAGTTAATTATGTTTTTTTTAATCCCTCCAGAGTCTACTTGGACATATTGTACAATCTTGGGGATGGGGACTATTCCATTCTCTCTTCAAGTGCGTGTTATCATTTTGCTTGGTACAGTTATACATTTTGTTTTACAGTTTTTCAATTGTTATCTTTTGCAGTTTTGCATATGTGCAATTTCTATCTATCTCAATGGTGTACATGTTGAACATTAGTTACACATTCCTCAAGTGACCTCTGCTCGATATTGACCAGGGTGTACATTTTCAAAGTTGAACGTTTTCTAAAGTTGTATTACTCTTTTTTTCGACATTTTCTATTTGTGCAACATTACTTAATTTCAATTTATGCAGTATTATCAAGCAAGGATTGTAAAGTTCAATAACTCAATTTCAATTTATGCAGTTTTGCCTAGCAAGGATTACACAATTATCTTTTGTTCATGGGTGCATGCAGTATTCCCTGTTTGGATTTCACATCTCTTTCTAAATCAATTTTCAAATCTATTTTCAAATGGATTCACATCTTTTTTTCAAGTTCACAGTTTGAGGTTTACTCCTCAAGTCTAATTGTTTTACTTTATGCATTTTGCATTGCTTTGTGTTTACGGCGAAGGAATGTGCCTTATCTTTATTTGTTCATTCCTTTTCTGTATTCTCTACCCCTCATGCTGTGCAGTGCCTCCTATCACATCTGTCTTGCCAGTGGGTGTGTCAGCAGGTAATGATCGGTACGCTTTCTCATTCTTTTAGTTTCTATGCTTCTATTTTCATTGTTCTGTTGCAGAAAAAAGGAGGTATGTTGTATCCTGCCTATTGCATATTCCTGTGTATGTCTTGACCCACTTTATGCCCTTCTAGTGGAATGCCTCTGCACTGTGGTGCACTACGGAATGTTGGGTGATGGTTAAAGATAAGATAAGCCACAGTTATGATGGGGCTGAGCTGCCTAGTGGCTGCTCCTGGTGGGGCTTGTTCCAGGCTACTTACCAACTTACAATAAATCTTCATGAAATACCTCAACCAGTCTGGAGTCCATTACAACACGCATGAACAACCATGGCTGCAAACCAGTACAAGCAAATCACACATAACTAAGTGGGAAACTGTGCTGCATTGCCCATTGGTCCTGCGCACAGAGCAGCACCACAAATCATGGTGTAACAAATGAAGTGGTGGGGAGGTTCACACACTGGCAACCCTAGGGGCAAGTGACATGAGACTTAAGAGGAGTGTACGTCAGTAGTAGACAGGTCAGGAGTGTACTGTACACAAACACATAGAGGAGTCACTCACAATGGGTAGGCATCAGAAGTGCAGATAGGGGATGGTATGACTCCACATCCCACATACTATACTGGAGCCAAAATGGGTCAAGTGAAAGCAATGAATGAGAAAACTCACAGATAATGTCAGTGTGGCTAAGCAGGTCTGCACAGTAAGCGCAAACTGCAACAAGACCCATGGATGATCAACGAAACACAACACAGACTTGTCAGTCACACACTCTGCATACTCACAACTGGCAGCAACAACAAGTAGGTATCCCCCAGGGGTGCAAGGACACACCAACACACTGTACAGAGCACATCCTACAACTCCCACCCACAATGTTCCCACAATCTTAAGGACATGGCTGACAATTTAAACAAACAGGCACTCATCTTCTGGGTCATACATGTGTGCAGTTGGCATGGCAGGGGCACACACACACATCAACACTACTGACAAAGTCACCCCTTCCCACTTCATGACCACACAAGTGCATACATTTAAATGTACCCATGTGACTAGGAAGACAGGCCATCAGAAGATGCTCATACATCAACACTGCTGTTCCCATATAAAGAAATATCACACAGATATGATGGACCATGGCCACCCCATAAGTAATTCAGTGGATAGAATTCACTTCTGTCCTGGTATGGCATCATCACATGACACGTGTACAATTTAGCAAACATTTATTTATTTTATATTTGATTTATGTCATTTGTAGAGTGCATGAATCACCCCTACCGGGGTATCTCTGCGCTATGACGGCCCTAGACAGCAATTCCCGGTGTTTAGAACAGTGAGGTTTTTAATTGCTTTCTGAAGGATATATAGTTGGAGGAGAGTTGAATGTGGATGGGGAGCTGGTTCCAGAGGAATGGAGTGGCATAAGAGAAGGATGTACCACCCAGCCAAGTTTGTTTTATGCGAGGCACAAAGAGAAGCTTTTTGGACCCAGAGCGGAGGGTGCTGGAGGGGTTATATCGAGTCAATGTATATGCGATGTAATTAGGTCCCAGGTTGTTCAGGTCCTTGTAGACCATACAGCAGATCTTGAATTTAATCCTTTTTCGAATGGGCAGCCAGTGCTGTTTGCGCTGGGATTCAATCCGAGAACTGCCATGTCGACGGAGTATTAGGAGCAGAGGGCATCAGCCTCACAAAAGAATGTTTTGTTTCTGAAGAACTATATTTATCATACTTTGGATATTGAAATTATTTGGAAACTACAATCATTTAAGTCACAAAGCTAAACTAGCCTTGAGAAAGCCCCGGCGCAAATCGCCAAGAGGGGGCGAAACACGTGTCGGCTGTCCTTGTCCTATGAAAAATAATAAAGACATTTCACTGCAATCAAAAATAGTTCTGTCCTTTATACTACGATCTTGAAAGAACGGATACTAATCCTGAAAAACCGATGTGAATTTCTATGGAGTACACACTTACCATTTCGCAAGTGCTGTTTGCAGAGTAGGGGAGTGAAGCTGTTCTAAGGGGGAGGCATTGGTCACCAATCGAGCTGCTGTGTTCTGACCATATGATGAGTATGATAATAGTAGATCATCAGAAACACCCATCATTGCAACTTCAGAATGAAGAAGAACTAAAGTGCCTCTCACCACTGGCAAACCCTGAAAAAGTTAAAGAAGGAATTGGCAATGTTAAAGTGGCATATATAGCATGTGTTACATGAAACCATGCCCATACATAAAACGTTTTATTTAGCAAGGACACTGACAAAGCAGACAGCAGGAGTAACTGTCTTTATTACATATTTCCCAGATAGGCATCAAAAGTAGACACGTGCAAGGTCAGTAGTTCAAAGCAAGTACAGGTGTGCATTAGAACCTGCACAGGGAATGGGCATCCAAATTACAAAGAGCAATGCCAGTGGCCAGTCCATAATGCAAAGGAGGTGCATGTGTGTATTAGAACCTATACAGGGGATGAGCATCCAAATTACAAACAGCAAGGCCAGTGGCCAGTCCATAGTGCAAAGGAGGTACATGTGTGCAGGAGAACCTGCACAGGGAATGGGGAACCAAATAACAAACAGCAAGGCCAGTGGCCATTTCATTGTGCACATGTGTGCATTAGAACCTGCACATGAAAAGGGCAACCAAATAACAAACAGCAAGGCCAGTGGACAGTCCATAGTTCAAAGGAGGTACATGTGTGCATTAGAACCTACACATGGACTGGGCATCCAAATTACAAACAGCAAGGCCAGTGGCAGAATGCCAACACAGAAAGCAATGTGAAGAAGGCCCACATCTGAGATGCAGTTTGTGAGGGAGCAAGACATACATTACATTGTAAATTATGTGTCGGGACAAACTCACTGTCTTCAATACTTCACACCCCTCCATGTCCTTGCCCTGTGAATGGCTCACAATGTCATGGAGGTCACATTTAGGGACATGATCTTACAATCTCACACCCTTCTCACAAGGTCTGTCTTGAGCAATCCACAGGCCTAAGATAGCTCATTGATAAATAGGGTAGCAAACAACCCATATGTCTCACTCTGTTCATTTAGTGATGGGTCCCTGTCACATTGGGCCGTAACTGTGCAGGCCATGGGGACTCTGACTGCGTTCTAACGTGGGCCATCAGAACTGTCACATGCATGTACAATATGAGAAGGCAAACAGTGCCTACACATGCGAGTCAGTACACATAATGAAGTGAATGGAAGGGGGATGTTTCAGAAGTACAACAATCTGCTGTGTCATAGGTGAATTTCCACCAAGAGTGTCACCCTCAGGCATTTTACTCTTGTGCATATTGCTAACATATCCATGGTGGAAATATAAAGTCAAACCCACTTCCATCAGTATAATCCGGACAAAAAGTCTTTGTAATGTCACAAATGAGAATGTAGAAATCTCATGGACTCAGACATTAATTACCACAGGCAATTTCTGTCCAGACTCCCACTTTCCAAACTTGCAGTGTCAATGTATGGCTGCAAAAACACTGCATGTCCCTCCCATCCTGATATGCAGCCCGGGAAATGTGTAAAATGGGCTACAAACCCCATTTCTCTGAAGTCAGTCAGCATGCGAGGCAGTGTATCACACAACTCACAGTCTCAGGCACATATTGCAGCAGATCAACTTCATGTGTGCACTCCTAACAACCTCTACTTTCACTCTGAAACACTTAGCATGACATCAGGAGCACCATATAGCTTCCCATCCGGTGTGAGCACCTCGTCCACCAGGACCTCCAGCTCCTCTGTGGTGAGGGGACGGGCACTGATGTTCTGAGTCCTCGCCATCCTTGGGTCCATGAATCAGGAACAGCAGCAGTTGGTGGTGAAGAGTGTCTGTCAGCAGTGTCTGGAAGCAGTGGAAAGGTGTGCCCCCCTCCTACACATATATAGCACAATGGGGTAGTTTCAGCGGTACTAAGCTGCTGCAACTGGTGTTCCAGGTCAGCTATTTTCAAATGTTACCAATGACCGGCCTCACAGTGGCGGAGCACGCCTACCACGATTTTCAAAATTGCATTTGTCTACTTTAATTGCCTGTTCCTATTGGCTGTAGGGGCATGGACATTGGCGGTGACACACGCAGAGGCCAGGTGGTCGCTACCGCGATCGAGCATCTTACAATTGCATCCAATGACCGGCCCCGCGGTAGTGGAGCACGCCTACCGCGTTTTTCAAAATTGCAGTTGTCTACCGCTTTTGGGATTCTCATTGGCTGCAAGGGCATGGGCATTGGAGGTGACACATCGCAGGAGCCAGGCGGTGACTACCGCAATTTGGCTGCTTGACATTGGTGCCTATGGCTGTGATTGCAGTGGTGGTGCACGCTTATGGCACCTATGGACACATCATGGTGTGGCAGTGGTCAGTTCTCAACATTGTACAGTAGACACATGAATCATGCCACCAGATAGTACAAACCAATGCTAGTGTAACATTTAGCCCACTCATGACTACACATGCCATGTCAGTGCACAGGATTACATGCATTGGCATGTACTCCCTCACATGTCATTTATGATATTGCTGTGCATGTACACAGATCTGTGGTGTGATGTACTCTCAAATATGTACTTATTTCAATGTGTGATATGGCTAAGCAACACACACTAATGAAGGTCTGAGTACATGATGTGTCAATTTTACTGTGTACTTGCCGAGCTCCTGTACATACTAGATCATTATGCACACACTGTGCTCCTTGTGTTGTTAATGTGTGCCTTGTCTGACTTACGCAAGAAGATGTGGCAGGTACAGCAGCTACGTAGAAGATAGCAGTGTTGCTGTCTCACACATGTGTGGTGTCAATTACTCTCAGGGCTGATAACACAAGATGTTGAAATGTACCTTTTGGCATTCACATAGTCTGAATCTGTTTTGGGGGTACTCACTGTGTGAATACTGGACAAGTGTACGACTAGTTTAGATCAAGATGTCCCTACATATAAGTTGTGCTGTAAGCTGAAGTTTGATACCAGTCATTGTTGGTGCTGTGTCAGTCAAAACGTAAGAAGTTGGACACATCTCATAGGGGGATTGAATTTACAAGTGTCCACTTTCATCTCACCTAGGAGGCGACCAAATGTGCATCGTCCATTCACAGTGTTGACGGACATTGAGGGTGAGGTAATCACATGTAAATTCCATCTGAATCGACCTACCATGCAAGACCTATGTGCTTTGTTGGAGCTCCATCTGAGGCTTTGCAGAACCTATCCGACTGCTTTGACACCAACGTGTAAGGTGATGAGGGCCCTGCATTTTTTTGCTACTGGTTCATTCCATAACACAGTGTCCAGCTCAGGTGGGATGTCGCAACCAATGTTCAACATGGTGCTATGTGATGTCCTGTCCGCTATGATGAACTACACGGGCAGATACATCCATTTCATCGGGAGGCATGAATTGGCGGCTGTGAAGAGTGATTTTTATGACCTTGCCCACATCCCAAATGTTGTTGGTGCCATTGACTGCACACGTGTTGGCCTGGTTCCACCACAGGCATGTGAGCAAATCTACAGCAATAGGAAGCATTTCCATTCCATCAATTTGCAAGTGGTATGCCAGGTGGATATAATAATCTCACATATCTGTGCCAAATTTCCAGGATCAGCCCATAACTCCTACATCCTGCATAACAGTATTGCACTACAACTTATGGCAAATCTGCATCCAGAGTGTGTGTGGATTGTGGTTGAGTATGCAGAGACAATGAGCGTGCAATATGTGTTACATACTGTCCTCTGCCACAGTTATGTTACATATTTGTTCTGTGTCTCTCACACCTAGGTGACTCTGCATTTCCCAACCAGCCTTGGTTGCTGAGCCCAATGAGGAATCCCCAGACCCCGGGTGAAGTCCGCTACAATGATGCCCATGAGAGGATACGCCGTGTGGTGGAGCGAAAATTTGGTCTGCTTAAGTCACTGTTTCACTGCCTGGACAAGACCAGAGGTGCACTGATGTTTCTCCCCAAAAGGTATGTCAGATCGTGGTTGCATTCTGCATGCTCCACAACCTGGCCTTGTGCAAAGAGATCCCCCCTCTCCTGGACGATGATGAGCATCCGAGGCCCCCGCCTGCAAACCCACACGTGTCCAGTGACAAGGATAGTGGAGAGCAGGAAGGTGTTGACCTGCACCAACAGCTCATCAACCGCTACTTCCCTTGAAGGTGGATGAAAACATACAACAGTGCCATTGTCTGCTGATTTTGCTTTTGGTGAAAAGGCCTAGGGGAGCTTTTTGACTGCTGCCTGTTGTTGCCTCTGCGCTTGCTGATAATGTTTCTGGGACAGGGTAGTTATGCACAGCTACTGGATGTCTATGTCGGCACTCCTGCTTATTGTAATGCGTGCAGATTTGATACCTTGATGACAAGTGTTCTGTAATGGCTGTAATGCCATCACCTGACAGGTGAATATTGTTCTCTTGTGTTTCCCTAGGTCCCTTCAGCCTCTCAATGCCTCCAAACAATCAGTGTTCCTAGTACATTGTAATCAGAGGCAACATTGTACATCCTGTGATAAACATGGAGCTGAAAATAAAGCATAGGTGCGTAAGGAGTGTTTATTTACAATGGGTATATGTGACAAGGAAGTGAATATTTACAAAGAGGTGAAAAGGGAATCAATGAGTTGTCAGTGATGGTAGATGAGGCAACAGAGTAGTCACCACATTGATGTGGTGACACAATCCAACAGACGCCTGCCAACAACGTGGCAGTATGGATAAGGAAAGTCAGCAAAGTCAATGGCAAGGTGAAGAGGGGTGCCATCATTGCTTGTTCCTTGACTGGGTTTTGGCTGGTGCTTTGCCAGGTGTTCCTCCCTTGGTTTTCCTTGGACGGCCACTTGAGCGTTTGGCAGGGGGGCCTCAGCTGTGGGCTCAGCGGTGTCTGAGGTCTCACCCCTCTCTGTGGCCACAGGGGAGGTGGAGGGACTCTCATCCTGTGGGCCACCTGGAGGTAGGTTGAGCTGTTGTTGGGGCCGCAACCCTGTCTCTTAGGACACCCACAAGCTGGCTCAAGAGGTCCATGATTTGGCCCATACGTGTGTCTATGGACCTCAGCAGCAGGCGGAGCTCACATGATTCTTCCAGAGCCTGGCCCGTGTGTCCCTGGGCTTGTTCATATGTCCCAAGGACTCTAGAGATGTTGGCCAGGGCTTCGGTCCCAGTGTCCTGTTGATTTTGGTGCCCAGTTGCCCTCCCACCTGCCCTGCTGTCCCAGACCTGTGGCATCACAACTCTACGCACCTCTACACTCTCCCTGCCATCCTCAGATGGTGTGGTTTGGGCATCCACTGAGGCAGGGACAGTGCTCCAGGCAGTACTGGTGGTGGTGGTGGTGGAGGCCGCACAGGTCATCACAGCAAGGGTCAATGCAGTTGTTGCTGAGGTGGTAGGGACAGTGGGGGCCTGGGACCTGTTGCACCCTGGCAGGCCTGATGGGCCACGTTCTGCATCAGAGAGTCCATGTTCCGGGAGGGGGGAGGTTGGCTTTGCAGGTTGGTGTTCTCCTCTGAAGCTGACAGTTCTTGGCCACCTGTGGAACAGAGGGGAAATGGTCATTGAAGTGCACCCCACACCCTTGGTGTTAGAAATTTGGAAGTTACATGTTATACACCACACAGTTTACATTGAGATCATTTTGTATGGAAGCACGGTACTGAGAATCATAACATGATGTAGAGGTACATACATTACTTGTACATGATGCGGCATGTCAATAGAGAACATGTTCCACATACAGATTGTGTGATTGCAAGGACATGTCGTCTTCTAACGAGTAGCAGCACAACAACTTTATGAGAAGCATATTTGTTGTTAACTCTACATGGAAGACATTACATCTGAAGATGAACTAGCCAGTGAAATCTTAGTTATACCTTTGTCATATCATGTGCTTTGCTTTCTTTTTACTAATGACCATGCTTGTTTTATTTTCATATGTGCCTTGACGCTCTGCCCCCATGGCACTTACAGATAGCATTCTGTGCTATGCATGATTGTGCCCTGAATTTCTTACTCATGTGATTTGATGAGTCACACTTTGGATTCTGTGACAGTTACTTACGCTTAGCTGTCTGAACCCTGGAAGTGGCTATTGGATCTATGCCAAGTTTGGCGGGATGTTAGGGCTGGTGTGGCCATATGGCTCCATGCTTTTGAAGTGAACTGGCGGGGTGCATGCACTGTCTACTTGCCTGTTCTGTGGCACATTTGTGGGGAATTTATGGCACATCTTTCTGGGTGTGTGGTGGAGTGCTTCATCTTGCTCTGCTGTGGGACAAGGGTGCCTGGTGAGAGTTGTAGTGCAGGCTTCCCAACCCCAAACACCCCTCCCTGTGAAGATACCTGTAAGTTTAGCTGGTGAAATATAATCCCACCGCTCCACCTCTCGCCCAATCCGCCAAGTGTACCTAGCCTCTCACTAACCACACATGCCAGTGACCACGTCATTGGGAGACCCTGCTCTGCTACCTTGTCACCAACGCATGCCAACCACTGCGCTCCCATACCACCGTACATAGGCCTACAAGCGCTCCCCTTTCCGTCGGCTTCCAAAACGCCTCCTAGGGCCCACATCTCGAGCCAACCTAGCCCGCTATCACGCTACCAGCACCTGCCATCAGAAGCGTCCCAAACCCTTAACCTCCTACCCACATATTCTTCCCGCACTCCGGGCTACTGAAACGTCTACTAGGACCCACAAAACAGGTATTGTAACATCTCCGAGAGCCCATGACTCTGGTCGATCTAGCCCTTCTACTAGGCTGCCAACTCAGTCTGACAGAATCGCTCCCACCCCTTCGGCCCCCTGCCCTCAAGATCTTCCCTCTCATAGGGACACTGATTGACCTAGCCCCACCACTAGGTTTCCGGCACACTCCATCAGAATTGCTCGTATGCAACTGACCCACAGCCCGCCTGAACCCACTTCTAGGCTACCAGCACATTCTATCCAAATCGCTGGCTTGCAACTGGCCCCCTGCCTACCAGAACCTATTTCTCTTAGAGATATTTATAATCTCCACCGCAGAGCCACCAAATTAACACTGAGCATCCACAAGTCCATTCTCGACCTAAAGCACCTCCTTCACCTCACTGAACTCTCCTTCTCAAATCTCTGACCCTCGCGGAACGTGACCCACATCCCCTACACGAAGCCCCTCCTTCACCCACTGCCACCATCCCTGAGACACTTGCGCCCCCCCCAAGCAACCCTGCCACCTCTCAGAGGAGAAAATTCTTGCCCTCCTCCATACAGACAAACTTACCCCTCATACGCTTAACCCGTCAGACCTCACAGAGGAAGTAGTGGTTGGCCTCCTTATTAGCTACGATTCTGCCTTGACAATCCCATGCCCATCAGACCTGAGGGAAGAACACCCTATCTGCATGGTTGCAACCAACCCTAACAGATCTGCTACCCTCCGCGTCAGAGGGGTAGTCAATAGCAACCTAGCTAGAGTTCCCATCTCTGCATCTACCCTGGACACTCACTCCTGCCCAATCCTTAATCGGCCTCCTAATAAACTGCCGGTCAGCTGTAAGCATGCATCTGATGTCGCCGACCTCATCCTGAGACATAAATCGAACTTAGCGATCCTGACTGAATCTTGGCTAAAGGAATCCTCATCGCCCTTCCTAGACCTCTCAGTCCCGCCTAACTACAACATCGTAAGGATGGACAGGCACTCAAAGGAAAAAAGGAGAGGCATTGCCTGCATCTACCGCTTTAACCTCCTTGTTAAGGAACTGCTGGTGGACCCTACAGACTCCTGCAAATACCTCGCACTCTCCATTCAACAACAACTCCCAACTGTGCAGACTTCACATCTTTTACCACCTCCCAGGCAAGAACGACAACTTCACTGACCTCCTCATGGAAATCATCACAGCCAAGGTTTCTCCAAACTCTAATGACATATTCCTTGGTGACTTTAACTTGCATTGGAACGATCCTAATGACTCTCAGGTCAACGCTATCAGAGACTTCTTGGCCAATCAAGCCCTTACCCAAGCCTGCTCTCTCCCTACACATTCGAAAGGCGACACCCTAGACTGGATCATTGCTAAGGAATCAGCGGTCAAACTTAGCTCTATTGACCCTTGTAATCGCCCATCACCTTCCTCCTGCCTAGCACCCACAAGACATGGAAACCACAACCTGTGATTCCCAAACGATGAGTTAGAGACACCAAGAACCTTGATCACAGGAAACTGGTAGCGCGTTGTGAGACCGCCCCCCCCCCCCCCCAGTGCACCTCAGTCAGCAACCTAATGGATCATTATTCCTCAACTATTACTGACATTATCGATGACCTGGCTCCACTAAAATAAAAAAAAACAGATCAAAGACAGGAATCCCTGGTTCAACGGATCCCTCAACAAGAAGAGGAGATCCCTTTGACAGACTGAACGAAACTGGAAACAACACCCATCAGCATCCCATCTAAAACTTCTCCGCCAGGCCAGAAATGCCTACAATAAGAAACTCCTCAACTCTAAAAAAGAATTCTTCAGAACTGAACTTGAGAATGCCAGAAATCGACCTCGCAAGCTGTTTGACATGATCAAACACCAATCCAACAAACTAGCGAAAACCTCCAAAGAAACATCTGAACCCCTAATATCAAGCGAGGAATTTTCATCCTTCTTCTGCGACAAAATCTCTGCCCTAGGAAATGAACTTAAATCCGCAACTCACAACCAAAATCAAAATCTGCTGGCTCTACCTCTTCTCTACGTGCTGTCTTCCCAAACCTCCCCCAAAAATCCAAGCGTACTAGTCCAACTTTAAAATCTATGACGAACACTATCTCGAGAATTCTTGCCTCCTTAAACCCGAACAATCACTTCAATGATCCTCTCCCTTCTAACTGCCTAGCTGCTCCCTCTCAGGGTATCATCCCTTCCTGGACCTCAAAAATCAATGCCTCCCTCCTACAGGGCTCAATTCCTAATTCCCTCAAGGCTGGCCAAGTTGTCCCCATCCTAAAAAAACCTACGATGGACCCTGCTTCCGCTTACAACTATAGACCCGCATCCAACAATTCACTCCTGGTCAAAGTGCTGGAAAAATGTGCGCAACAGAAGCCGAGCCTACACATCTACAAATTCCAACCTTCTAGATGACTTCCAATCCGGGTTCAAACCTGGACACCGCATGGAAATCACCCTCCTATACATCATGGATGACTCTCTCCAAGCCAGCGCCCAAGGCAAAACCTGTCTCCTAATCCTCCTAGACCTATCTTCTGCCGATGATACGGTTAACCACAAAATTCACCTTGAATGACTCAAACTCAGGATGGTTTTGGATGGCACTGTCCTTGAATGGTTTAGGTCTTTCCTCCAAAATCGCTCACAGAGAGCCCTCATCAACGGTAATCTATCCGCTCCCTCTCCGGTTACGGTTGGAGTCCCCCAAGGATCAACCCTCTCCCCTACCCTCTTCAATCTTTACCTTGAACCACTCACTGAGGTGCTCGTACCGCCAATATCTCCTACCTTATGTACGCCAATGATACACCGATCTACATCAAAATCTCTTCCCCTGAGGACATTTTCTCCCTGAATGAGGCCCTGAAGCTGACAGTCCATTGGCTCACTGCCAACCAGCTTAAACTTAAAGCAAATAAAACAGAATTTCTTCTAATCTCCCCACCCAAAACCAATCCAAACATACGGGAATGGATCAAGACCATCACAGCACTAAACTGCCCTCCTATCATTGTTCACTCTGCGAAATCCCTTGGACGGCAGCCTCAACAAGCGTGGCCATATAAACTCAATCGCCAAAACGGCCAGATTCCAACTGAGTTACCTAGGAAATCTAAAACCCTTCCTCGATGTTTCCGACCTTAAAATGGCAATCCGGGCACTAGTCATTTCCAGACTAGAATATAGATGTTCTACTCTAGCAGGGCTACCCAAGAGCTCTCTCGCCCCATTGAAAGCCTGCCTCAACGCCACTGCCAGACTCCTAACTGGCTCAAAAAAGCTCAACCTCATCTCTCCCCACCACAGAGTTCTGAACTAGCTTCCCATAGAGGCCAGAATCCAACTTAAACTAGCCTGCATTCCTCACAAAACTCTTTCCCCTGCATTTCTCGCCCAAAAACTTGTGAAATCCGAAGGAGCCAGAAACTCCCGATCCGCCAAAGACCTGTTGCTGCAACCAGCACGCTTCCAGAAGAAAAAACCTACAATCGGGCCTTCTCTGGGGCCGCTCCAAGAATTTGGAACTCGCTCCCACCCGCCATCAGAAGACTTTTGTCCTTGGCACACTTTGAAAAGGAGACCAAAACCTTCTTAATGAGTAAATACCTCGTCTAACGATTACATTACAATTACCTCAGCGACATGTTCCACCCTCCACCTTGGCATTATCCACGTCTTTTACGGATGATACCTATTCCTGCGCTCCTAGACATCCCACCCAAGAGTTGAGACTGCATGCCTTCTTTTATAATGTATCTACTTGTTTTAATTTGTATCCCAAATGTAGCCGGGACCTTAGACTGCGTGCTTTTTTTCTTGTATAATGTATCCACCTATTTTACCCAAGTGGTCCCTCCCTTCCCAGTGCTCTGATACCCTCACGGGTCTGGTTTGCACTCTATAAAACCATAAAATAAATAAAAATAAATACAATGTCTGCTATATACTTCTGGGTGGGGTGGAGTGCTCCATCTTTTTGAGCTTTGAGACAAGGGGGCCTAGTGGGAGTTGAAGTGCATGCTTCCCACCCACAAATCCCCCTCCCTGTTAAGATGTCTACCTACCTGTGAGTTGAAGGTGAGCAATGCAATGTCTGCCACATGCTTCTGGGTGGGGGGATTGTTCCATCCTGCTCTGCTGTGGGACAAGAGGGCCTAGTGGGAGTTGAAGTGCAGGCTTCCCACCCAGAAATCCCCCTCCCTGTTAAGATGTCTACCTGCCTGTCAGTTGAAGGTGAGCAATGCAATGTCTGCCACATGCTTCTGGGTGGGTGGAGTGCTCCATCTTGCTCAGCTGTGGGACAAGGGGGTCTGGTGGGAGTTTTAGTGCAGGCTTTCCACCCACAAACACCCCTCCCTGTGAAAATGGCTACCTACCTGTGAAGTTGAGCAGAGGGAGGTAATAGGTTATACATGGCTCTTGGGTGGGGGGAGTGTTCCATCCTGCTCAGGGGTGAGACAAGACGACATGAAAAGGCTACCTACCTGTGAGTTTGCAGGGAGCAATGATATGGCTGCCACATATTTCTGGGAGGGGTTGCTCCATCATGCTCAGCTGTGGGACAAGGGGGCTGGTCGGAGTTGGGGTGCAGGATTGCCACCCACACACACCCCTCCCTGTGAAAATGGCTACCTACCTGTGAAGTTGAGCAGAGGGAGGTAATAGGTTATACATGGCTCTTGGGTGGGGGGAGTGTTCCATCCTGCTCAGGGGTGAGACTAGAGGACATGCTATGGCTACCTACCTGTACGTTTGGTTGGTGAGATACATTGGCTGCCACATGCTTCTGGGAGGGGGGGCTCCCTCTTGCTGAGCTGTGGGACAAGGGGGCCTGGTGGGGGTTGTAGTGCAGTCTTCCCACTCACAAACACCCCTCCTTGTTTAGATAACCACCTACCTGTGAGTTTGAATAGAGCAATGCAATAGCTGCCACATGGTTGTGGGTGTGGTGTGTGTTCCATCCTGCTCAGCTGTGGGACAAGGGGGCCTGATGGTAGTTGTAGTGCTGGCCTCCCACCCACAAACACCCCTCCCTGTTAAGATGGCTACCTACCTGTAAGTTTGGTTGGTGAGATACAATGGCTACCACATGCTTCTGGGTGGGGGTGGCTCGATCTTGCTCAGCTGTGAGACAAGAGGGGCTGGTGGGAGTTGGTGTGCTGGCCTCCCACCCACAAAACCCCCTCCCTGGTAAAATGGCTACCTACCTGTAAGCTTGATTATTGAAATACAATGGCTGCCATGTGCTTCAGGGTGGAAGTGCTCTATCCTGCTCAGCTGTGGGACAAGAGGGCCTGATTGGAGTTGGAGTGCTGGCCTCCCAACCACAAACCCCCTCCCTGTTAAGATGGCTACCTACCTGTAAGTTTGGTTGGTGAGATACAATGGCTGCTACATGGTTGTGGGAGGGGGGAGTGCTCCATCTTGCTCAGCTGTCGGACAAGGGGGCCTGGTGGGGGTTGTAGTGCTGGCTTCCTTACCACAAACCATTCTCTCTGTTAAGATGGCTACCTACCTGTAAGTTTGATGTGAGCAAACACCCCTCCCTGTTAAGATGGCTACCTACCTGTAAGTTGGATGTGATTGATACAATGGCTGCCACATGGTTCTGGGTGGTGGGTTTGCTCCATCCTGCTGAGCTGTGTGACAAGGGTGCCTGGTGGGAGTTGTAGAGCTGGCTGCCTACTCACAGACACCCCTCCCTGTCAAGATGGCTGGCTACCTGTCAAGCAGAGGTAGAGAATGGTTACACATGGCTCTTGGGTGGTGGGAGTGTTCCATCCTGCTGAGCTGTGGGACAGGAGGCCTGGAGGGAGTTGTAGTGCTGGCTACCTGTACACATGCAACCCAAGGAATGTTGCTAGCTATCTTTGGGGTGAATCAGAGTGAGTGAATGTTGGATCTGTGAGACATGTGTTGGGAAGTGTGTGGTATACATGAATGCATTTGGGCTTAGGAGGTGTAGCTTTGTAGTTGTACAAGACAGTACGATGGTAGACATTTCTTTGTACTTGCCAGCCTCCACTCCCCGGCTATTCCCGTGAGACTCTGTGGATGCAGTATGGCAAGCACCTTCTCCTTCCATGCAGTGAATGTTCTTGGTGGAATGGGAGGGCACCACCAGTTATCTGAGCCAGCTGACAGTTCTTGTTGTTCCTCTCTTTCACCTGTCTCTTGAGGTCATGCCACCGCTTCATGATCTCCTTCTTTGAGAGCGGGGTGGTCCCTACTGAATTGACTTTGTTGACTATCCTTTCCCGCATTTGTGTTCTGGTGGCTAATTGTGTCTGTTGGACCAGGTTATCAAACAATTGTGGTTCTACTCTTATTACCTAATCTACCACGACTGACAACTCATTGTCAGTGAATTTGGGCATTTTTTTCTGTGTCATGGTGTGTGATGTGCAAATGTGTTAAAGGTACAGGTGTGAGAGTGGTGGTGATGTAAGTGGTGTGTGTGTGTGTGTGTTGTTGTGCTGGTGAGATGTGTGGTGGTTTGCCTTTCCTTTTTGCCTGTAGAGTTAGTTCCTTCAGGGGTGGAGTATTGCAAAGGATTCTGGTCAGGAAAGAGGCTGGTTTTATATTCAGCTATATGGGTGTGTCAAAATGGAGTATTGCTGTCAGGGTGTGTTGTGTGGTAGTTTAATTATAAATGACGCTTCTAGCAATGTTTAGCAACCCAGCTCTGTGGCTCACAGTCTTACAAATACGGTATTTGAACCCATAGGGTTTTAGGCATTGCTAAATATTTACATCCATAGTACAAATGCCCACTCAATATATATCCCCACAGCAAAGGGCACCAAATAAAGAGAGGGGCATTAAACTACCAGAATGGCCGACATGAGGTCATTGTGTAGTTCAGAGTATAAGAGATATCGCAAGATCTCGACACGAGACAAAGTCCTTTGCATTTGGGAAAGCGCTGTCCCTAATGTGAGTGGTTGCGCGACACACCCAGCGCAAATGCCGAGTGCATCACATTATTGGTCACGTTGATTGGGTCACTGCCATTGATCGGAGCTGGTTGAACGACCGGAAGCTGTAATAGACCCTCGATCATCACTGTATAATATCACCTAACGAACTACCAAAATGGGGCTGATGAACTCATTCTGTAGTTTAGAGCGCGAATTCCCACGAGATTTCGAGTGTAAAGTAGTGCGCTTTTAACTTTACAACAAACGGGGTTAATAATAATGCTTTCTGGTTATTTGCTACCAATTCAGCAGAGATAAGCACTGGGGATGGCAAAATAATCGCTCTTGAGAGTAAAGAACTGCCATTTATTGTTGCTATTCTGACAAGTGAGGCGGAGGTTTACAATACCAACAAATCCCAAGTTAATTGTTTAAGGAGAGACCATCTACAGGTCGTGCCTCCCCCAAGACTCAGATGTGAGCTTTGAGGTACCGACGGATAGGTGAGTCTATAGCTGATTCATTGTCGAGAAGCCACAGGAAGCTCAGTATGGATAACACAGCCAGAAAGAATGTTGTTGTTAGAGTCTGCAACTCAGTAGTAGTCCCACTATGAATAGATAATTAACCTCTATGAGGATATATTTGTGTTGGAAGGTAGACCTGGGAGTCCAAGGGGCTGGGCACACGTCGTTCAGTTACTAGAGTCTCCTCACATGTTGGTCCCTAGATGTAAGGGGATCTAATGGACAGGAATGTTGGGCACTGGAATAGACTGTGTAATTATGGTCTATGGGTGCTCTACTTCTGTTTTACCTCTTATATTTATGTAGTGCGGGGCCTCGTAGAACCTGAGCAAGGTCCAGGTGAGGTGAGGTCCATTTCCCTACCATGAATAGTGAGCATAAATACAATATTTTCTTTGAAACTGTTTTTGGTGAAACACATTATATAGGTGATTGACATAGTAAGTTTATAATGACTATGCATTTTCCTCCATAGAATTCGTATTTCTTATCTGACATGGAGGGTTAATGTCATTGGTTGGTACAGGTTGTATCGTACTCAACCCTTTTACATCCTACTTTTTCACTTTGGTGGTGGTGGTGTTTCTTTTGTTTCATCACTACTTAGTGCAACTATTGTAAGAACAGAGGCCCTGAGGAATGCCATGGGATAAAATACCCGATAGGCAGAAACATGTTGGCCCGTTATTAGACAGATATTTGTTGACTGTCCTTTTTTTGCACTGTTCTATGGTTTTAATTAGGAGGTGTGGTTCATCCCACAGAAAATATAAGGGAGGATCAGGGTAGCGCCAGACACACCAGAGCTCCAGTGACCAAAAGGCCACATGTGGAGATACCTCCACAAGCGGTGCCTTTTGTGGTTGTCTTAACTGGGGTCCCGCCATTATCCGATAACAAGAGAGAAGGATACGCTCAATTGAAAAATAAAATAATGCACTGGCTGCGTACTTATAGGCCCATTTCACATAACATCGACGGGGAGATAGTGCACGTCAGGCGGCTCAATTGGTTGGGTAACAGACGCAAAGATATTGAGGGTGATCTGGTGGTGGTCAATTTTAGAGACCCGTGGATTATATATTAAACTGGCCCACTGGAAGCGGAGACAATTGCATCACCCCGCGGGCTCTGACATACTTTTACCCTAGATCTGTGGTGCTTCCCCCATCTTTCACAAACGGGTTGTACCCTCCCAATCCTTACCCCCCGCCCTTATATAGTAATAGGTATGCCCCTTATGGCCAATACCCCGTTCAGATGGCTGACCCATTGGGCTGGATATCGGTACCCCAGAGAAAGAACAGAAATACCAATAGCAGAATGGAGCACCTGAGGCCCTTCACCCCTCTGGAGATAGGTAACAGGTTCTCATTGCTATCTGGTTTGGAAGACTGTGACTGATGTCTACAGTCGATGGGGGAGAGGGGTGGCCGTCCAAGTAGTGTCATCCCAAAGGGAACTGAGCTTGAGGAACGAAGGGAGGTAAGAGGCAACGACAATAGACAGGCAGGTGATAGTATCCTATCATCGATACCATCTACCTATGTGGACGCCTTTCCCATCCCTAAAGAGGGGGAAAGGAGCGGGAGTAAGGGGGGCCCTGGATTGACCCCTGTAGACCACAGAGACATTCACTTGTTATCTTGGAATGTGGCAGGGTTAAAAAGGAAGATGGCGCTTCCGGAATGGCATACATATTCATCGAGAAGTTCGATGTCTGCTTATTCCAGGAAACTTGGAGCCTGCTCCCTCTATACAAATCAGGATATACCACATATTTTTCTCCCGCAGTAAGTAGTGGGAAGGGTAGACCAGCAGGAGGACTACTGGTTTGGATCAAAATTGATCTGAATTGGGACGTTGCTATTCATGACCCCGTGTGTAGGGATGTCCTACACCTCTCTTGTAGGGGATTTGCTGAGGGGAGTAGGCTGGAACTATTTAATGTTTATGCTAGAGGGGCACCGGGGGACACATCCTCAGTAACATTAACGAGTTTGGATACAGCACTAGCGAGGTGTCCACATTCTGCAAAAATTATAGTGGGTGGGGATTTTAATTGTACATTTGAACCTCTGAGTGGGGACGATCCCTTGGGCATTGAGGGGGGAGATTCTAAATGGTCTATCCCAGCCTTGTCGTTACCCCCTATTCGAAAATGGTCAGCAACGGCAATCCAAATCACCTCCCTAACCAGGAAACACAACTTAAGAGCACTCAATGGTAGGACCAATTCAGATAGGGATGGTGCAATGACATTCAATAGGCTCAGTGGCCCATCTAGAATAGATTATATCTTATTGGACGTCAGACTCTGGAAAGACCTTTTAGATATGGAGGTGGTGGCTACACAGGATAGTGACCACAACCCCCTTTGTACCAAGCTCAGGTGGGGTAACCTAAAGGGTGTGGGGTCGAGTGCTCCCTTGAGGTTGACCAAAGAGGTTGTCCCCTATAATAGTAACCGTAGGTTGAAATGGGACAAGGCCCAATTAAAGGAAGATCAACTGGGGAGTATAAAATCCCTTGTGGTAGATCTGACCTTGGACCTGGCAGCACGGGAACAGGGATTGAGAAGCGCACTGGAGTCACCAATTGCCTTAGATATAGCCTATAAGAATACAATAGAGCAGGTGAGCCAATATTTCTTATTTAAAGGGAAAAGCTTTAAAGCTAATAATACACCTCCCATCTCCACTAATCCCTGGTATACAGCCCAGTGCAAGGGTAAAAGGAAAGAGTTAACAGCTGCCCTGCTCAAAAAAGATCCCTCACTAGTTAGAGCGGCTAGGAAGGATTATTTGAGGGTCGTGGCAGCTGCCAAACGAGAGTGGGAGGAAAAATATTGGCAGGATCTAAATGGTGCGGTCTGCATGAGGAACTCAAGGCTATTCTGGGACCTAATTAACAAAGCTAGGCAACAGAGTACACAACCACCAGCCACCCATATAACAAGTCAGCAATGGGTTGACCACTTTTCTGCAGTATATGGCGGAAATGAAGTTGACCCTTCTTTAACGGTAGCTATGGGTAGAGAAGGGGGACACACAAGGGAGCTCGAGGAACCATTCCTGCCCTTGGAAGTACTAGCGGCAATTAGACATCTGACCCCGAAGAAGG
Source organism: Lissotriton vulgaris (assembly GCF_964263255.1). Lineage (NCBI taxonomy): Eukaryota > Metazoa > Chordata > Amphibia > Caudata > Salamandridae > Lissotriton > Lissotriton vulgaris. The sequence continues at coordinate 1,188,467,177 of NC_141689.1, read as the reverse complement.
CGGCTGGCCCAGATGGGATACCGGGGGACCTTCTGATAAAGGAACCAAAGGCTTGGGCAGAATTAATCGCCCTCATAATGAATTACATCGCCGGGGGCACCCCGTGCCTGACTCTTGGAAGGGCGCTGAGGTGGTTACGGTGTTTAAAAAAGGGGCTAGAGAGGACCCTGCCAATTACAGACCCATCAGTCTGATAGATGTGATTCAGAAAGTGGTTGGCAGGGTCATTATCTCAAGGGTTGGAGCCTGGATGGAAGAGGAATAAATCCTCTCCCACCTTCAAGCAGGATTCCGTCAGAGGGTGGGGACGATGGACCAGGTCTTCCGCTTTTTTGGGATCTATTGGAAGTCAGTTACCATCAATAGAGGCAGCCTCTATATGGCTTTCATAGATCTCACGATGGCTTTCGACCTGGTCCCTCGAGCAAGGCTGTGGGAGACACTAGAGAAGATGGGCTTCCCAGGGCCCCTTTTGAGTTTCATCGTAAGGCTCCACGAGGAGAATTATGCGAGGATCAGATGGGGCACTCAGGGCCAGTTAACAGAAAGGGTGCCCGTGAGGAGGGGAGTGCGCCAGGGATGTGTCATGGCACCGACCCTCTTCTCCCTGTTTGTGAATGGTGTGGTGTATCATCTGAGAGGGGAAGAGGTGGATGCACCATCCCTGGCGGGGGAACGAATCCCCACTCTACTCTTCGCGGACAACACATTACTGATCTCCAAATCCCCGGTGGGACTCCAAAGGCTTTTAAATCGCTTCAGCACCTTCTGTACAGATAGAGGACTCACCATCAATACCTCGAAAACTAAGCTTATGGCTTTCTCACCCTCCAAAAGATTCAGAAACAATTTCACACTTAATTGGGCCATGTATGAATAATCTGTACCGTGTTGGTTTTTCCTATACATATAGTGTTCACCTTGTTTTGAAATAAGCTGTCTTGATGTGACTTATCCACCCGAGATTCTGTTAACTCGGATTGACAGTGCAGCCACATAACTAAGCTGGTAGACCCCCCCAGTCCCAAAATGGTGTCAGTGAAAAATCTGGGTATTTTAGTGTGATGGATGGAGTCGACTTCCTGAAGGACCGTGTTCCAATAGGCCAGTATTTTTGTGCATTGCCAGAGAATATCGGTGAGTGTGCCTACCTGCCCACAGTTGCGCCAACATAAATTGCTGCCACTGGGTTTCCATTTTGCAACTCTAACTGGAGTATAGTATCAGTAGTAGGCTATATTTAAAAACATTTATTTTCCCCCAGGACTGCAGGAGGAGGTTCTGGCCCTGTGAATTATATCCTGCCATTCTTTAGGGGAGAATTCCTACTCCAGTTCCGATTCACACCTACAGTGCGCTGGGGTCTTAGCTCTATGTTTGGGCTTATTCAAAAAGGAGTAGAGATCTGAAAGCAGGCGCTTGACGCTTGTCTGATGTGCGTGTGATATACCATAGCCCAAATTTTGTGGGGGAACGGCTAGCATGGGGTTGCACCTGAGGTTGTGTTACCCAGAGTCAGATCGCTAAATATTGCCAGTACGTGTCCTGGGGGATTCCAAAACCTGATACCAGTTTGGAAAAATCCATAATCCCTTTCTCATTGAATAAGTCACCTATCCTTTTACAGTTGGCTACTTGTCATTTCAGATACCTATTCCCTTCCATCGCTGGGGGTAAGTCTGGGTTACCTATAAAAGGGGCCAGCGGAGAAACAGGGGTTGAAAGACCACTGGACTCTTGCACCCTGTCCCATGCACCAATGGTCACCCTCAGTAATGGTGAGATATGAGCTCCAGCTGGACTAAGCTGTTTAGGAATCCAGGGAACCTTCCATATGTGCATTCCTGCAATTGTGCAATCAATGAAACACCAATGCTTTTCAGACTCTAGTTTATACCATCCAATCATATATCATAGTTGCGCAGCTTGAAAATATTTCTCTAGTTGTGGAACCCCAAGCCCCCCATCAGCCTGGCTCAGAAATGTGTGATATTGTGCCATGAGGGCCTTTTCCCCTTCCCATATGAAATTCCCAAGTAGGTGTTAAATGTGCACCAATATTCGAGGTTGGGGCATAGTGGTAGTGTCTACATCACATAGAGAATGCGAGGCAGGAGTAATTTTAACGTCCACCAGCCTGCTCAGCCATTACATGGTGTGCTTCTTCCAAATAAGAATTTAATGCCGGGTCTCAACCAGCAAGGTGGAATAGTTGGTCTTGACCGTCTTTTCCGTTGTGGGAAATATCTGCAACCCTAAATAAGAGACGCCTCCTTGTGCTCACGCGAATGGGAATTTCTGCCTCAATTGATCCTGCTCAGCACAGGGAAGGGTGAGGCCGTGAGCCAGTGTTTTTTGTAGGTTGATTTTGAAGCCTGAGACCCTACTAAATGTTGTAAATTCTTCTAATAGGGGAGGAAGGGAAAGTGGCAGTTGCATGAGAAATAACACCACATCGTCCACTTACAGGGATATTTTGTGATCTCTGTCACCCATTTGAATCCCAGTGACTGTCTGAAGTTGTCGGACCCTCTTGGCAAATGGCTCTACATAGAGTGCCAAGTGCAAGGGGGAGAGCTGGCACCCCTGGCGAGTCCTTCTCCCTACCGCAACTGGCCGAGAGGCTATCCTGTTTACTCTAATGTGCGCTTCTGAGTCTTTGTATATGCAAGTCACCCGTCGATGATAGCTTTTGGGTGCGCTAAGCTTTATTTAGTAAATGACAATGGCGTCTTGTCCCATTGCTGTAATTGCATTCAGGAATAAAGCCTGATTGATCTGGGTCACCCAGGCCTTGCATGTGAGGAGCCAGTTATGCCGCCAATACGCTGGTGAAGATCTTCAGATCAACATTTAGTAAAGAAATTGGGCAGTATGAGGAGTACTCCTTTGGGTCTTTCCCGTGTTTCGATATCACCACCACTTCTGCCATTGACATTGTGGGGGTTAGGGTACCTGTTTCGCTGAAAGCGTTAAATAGACGAGTCAGGAGCGGAGTGAGCTGAGGGGCAAACACTTTGTAAAAAATCCCCGCCCCTTGTGCTTTCCCCACTGTCAGCTTCTGTATTGCTCGCAGTACCTCTTCGGGCAGATATCTGCATCCATAGCATCAGCGCCGATCGGTGGGAGTGATGCCACTGGAGCTCAACAGACATATCGCAGAAAGTTCTTCCCTTTATTACCTAGGTCGGCCAGGAAAATGGTGACTCGGGCACTCATCCTGTCCTGTATTGATTATGCTAATGGCTTGTACATTGGACTACCAGGGTATCAGACAAAAAATTACAAATAATACAGAATGCAGCAGCTAGGGTTCTGCTGCAAATCCCTGGGAGTTCAAGTATGAAAAAGCACCTACGAGACCTGCATTGGCTGCATGTGGCCCATCGAGTCCAGTTCAAGGGCCTTACTCTGGCTCATAGAGCCTTGCATGGTTTAGGCCCGGCCTACCTCCGGAGGCGCTTTGCCTTCTACGTTCCATGCAGAAATCTCTGTTCTACTACTCAGCGCCTGACAGTCGTTCCCCGCTTTCGAAGGGTTCGGCTGGGGGGCAGTTCTCTCTCTGTTAAAGCAGCAGAGGCCTGGAATTCCCTCCCTTTGGAGTTGCTTAATAATCAAGATACCACGCTATTTAAGAAACAGTTGAAGACTTTTCTTTTTAATCAAGCCACTTAATTTTGTTGCTCTGCTGTTATGTCCACCAACCGCGCCGGGACACTCTTGAGTATCCGTGCGTGATATAAATGTTTTATAACATAACATAACATAACATAGCTCTCTGCAGCTGTCACGTCCAGGTGCTCCGCTCCGTATAGTGTAGTGTAGAAGGCCTCAAACGCGGCCGCTATGTCAACATCTCCCTGGAGAATCTCTCCCCAGGGGTCCTTAAGCCTGCAATGCAGCGTGCATTCATCTGGGACCTCAGCAGGTGTGCTAGGAGTTTCCCGGCTTTGTTGCCCCCTTCATAGTAGCGTTGCATAGTACTCAGGAGTGCATATTCTGCTCGGTCACAGTCCAGAGCTTTCAGTTGCTTCCGTGCGCAATTAAGTTGCCTTCTGGTCTGGACCGCACCCGTGCACTGGTGAACCCCTTCTAGCTCCCTAATCTGCGACTCAAGCAGTTCCCATTTGTCCCTCCTATCTTAATTGAGCCCACGATAAAAACCGGCATGGTATCACTGCCTTCAGAGCGTCCCAGATTTGGGGAAATGGAACAGATCCATCGGCATTAATGGCCAGATAGCCACGGATCGTGGCTCGTTCGTGGCTCGTATGTCAGCAATATTGTAGCTGTATGTAAGTAGTTTGTGGTGGAGCCTCCACGACCTCTGGCGCTGCTGCCTCTCTCGGTAAGCGTAGCACCAATATTTATTTAGTTTTATTTAGAGCGAACTCGACCCAAAGACCTCAGCTTGGTTTACATGAGCACCAGTTGCGTTACAGACAGACAACATTCATTTTGTTAGGCACGTGGAGATTAACTGATTTGCCCAGAATCCCATGAAGTTGAGCGTCCCTGCCAGACTCGAACCCTGTTCCCCAGCTTGGAAATCGACTGCTCTAACCGTTAGGCCACATATCTAAAGATCGAATGGGCGACGTTTCAGACAATTCATTTTTTAAGCCTTAACTATCTTGCCAGAGGGTTCACTATGCCTGGTATCCTCTGGTTTCCCTAAAGTCTGGATGAATTTAGGTTGGAAATGGCTGCTATTAAAATGACGCCGACATCAGACTTTTTCCAAGCTGACAAACCCAGATCACAAAACTGCTTTTGGGGGTCAAATGCTTGTTTTTGGTTAGAGACAGATGTTTTTCATCAACTTCAGGTGTCTGTTATTGCTGTTTTATCATTATTATTATTTGTGTTCCCTTGTGCAGCGCCGTGAGGTCCCTCTAAGTACATTTGGCACTTCTTAAAAAAAAAATAGTAACTCTTTTATAAAATAGCAATTATTTGTAATAGCTGGTGGTGGGTGTCTTTACAAACAAGCTGCTTTGTTAACAGCACCTTACCCATCAGGACATTTTAGAATCCATTTTAATATCGGGTATCACTTTGCAGCAGTGTGCTGCAAAGTCTGTCCAAGCTTGCCTGGCCTGCACTGTGTACAAATTAAACCCTGGCTGGCATGTTGCCGCTGTGCTCTGACATTTGGCATGATTCACAGTTCCGACAAGAAGAACCTCAATGAGTTTGGCACAGGAAGACAAGAGGGTTATACCATTAACTTCGTTTTAGAGGGCTTTGTTGAAAGAGGAAACAGTGATAAAAACTGCTCGGTGACAGAAGAGAGCTTTGTCCTCTCAGTTATTGCTGACAGCATGTTCCCTCAAAAGAGAGTCTGGAATACATCTGACTAGACCATTTAAATATTTGAAATTACAGAGGCAGCGCATGTATTTTTAGACTTGTGCAAGATGGAAATTTAGCAAAGACATAAAAGACCGCAAATCATTTCAAAATCTTGAATTTGTTCTGCGTGACGCCAAACTCAAACTCAAAGCAAATAATGTCAAAGTCGCCAGGGACGGCCTTAGGCATGTGCAAGCTGTGCACCTGCACAGGGCCATCAAACCCCAGGAGCCACCACGCCAATATATATCCTTAATATAATAATCCTCTGAGGATGGATACATATTTGTGTGGCGGCCCCTGGAAGGACTTTGGCGGCCTCCAGCTCTATTCCACTTCCAAACACCCTGACCCCCCACTCTTCACTTGCCTCCGCGCTCTGTCCTGCCCGGACCCCCTCTTCCGGGGCCCCTATCTACGCTCCCTGCCCATAGCCGCCATGAGCCTAGAGCTGCCCCTGAAGACGCCCTCATGCCTCTGCGCCTACGTATATCCAGGGCGACGGGAATTATGAGATCGTGCCCCCGTGGGGATTTTTACCATAATGATAGATTCGCAGCATTTGCCACACAGTCCAATATCTGCTGGATAATCTGCAGATTTTACACTGCAAAAATGTGGTTCTAGCTCAAACGTTTCAAAAGTTACTAAAAACGGAGCTGTACATGTTGCACGGTGGAAGGCCTTTTTCAAAGGATAACTGTTCATCCTTCTATTGCTTATTGCTATATTTGGGTATGAAATGAGGTGCAACTAATTCCCAGGCAATGTTAGCAAATGTAAAAAGACAAAATAATTAAGTAATACTATCAAAAAATGTGCCACATCATGCTGCACAATGTGCCTTTTCTGGGCGCATTATTTACTCAACACTGCCCCATAAATTGGCCCTCTCCTGCAACATGATTCCAGTGGCCCTGTGTATATCCAATCATTATGGTGGATAAAGGAGTTGGTTACCTTGTGGATGGAAACAAGGGAAATACAAATACAAGACTTTCAAAGGATATATTGGGACCAATTTGCAAAGATTTGGCCTCCAGTAGATGTGATTGACTCTTGTAGTACTGGATTTCAGTAGTAAGCCACTGATCCGTCAAAGCAAAAACCACAGTGACATAGGCCCGATGTTTTCTTGTAGAAAAGAGAATGGATGGGATGGTGGCGAGCAGGGTGTAGGAAAGTAGGATCTGCTTCTCATGGTTACCCTACTTTTTGCTTGATGTCTCACTGTTTTTGACTAGTCTGACTGGGATCCTGCTAATAAGGGCTCCAGTCTATCTGCTTTCTTCCTTAAATTGACATACATGTACTTTGGTACATTCCAGATTGGATATTGGGGTACCCTTGTCATCCCTTGTATATGGTACCTATGTATCCGGGGCATAGGTACCCCGGAGGCTTTCCATGAGCTGAAGCATGCATTATGGCACCCATGAGAGGCCATACAAAATAGAACTCTAGGTCTGCTACTGCAGCCTGTGTAAGATGGTGCTTGCTCCACTTACTTTAGTTATAGGTTCACTACATCTATTGGTAACTACATTTAAAACTTATAAGTCACCCCTATAGCAATCCTTAACAATCCTGAAGGTAGGGTGCTGAGTTTTATGTGAGAGGGCGCCTCTGCATAATCAGAGCCTCTCTGAAGCCTTCAGAGACCATTCTCCCGGGCTGTCTACAACTTAGCCGGTCATACAGGTAGTGATGCTTTATAACCTTGCTGTAAATGCCATCTCGTAAACGGCTACATATGAACATATCGTGTTTGGTATCAAACACCTTGGAATCATACGCCCACACCAGTAGCTGGTGTGGGAGGTATAATTCCACACTTCTGAACCGAGCTTCATGGGGCCACTAGTCTATCCGGTGCCAGCCTTCTCGACCCAGACAGCACACAAAGGATGCTGTCAGCCAGAGACACATTTCTGCCCTCCAAGCTCAAGCAGAGGAAGGCAGCACAATAGGCATCCAGTCACAGGCAGGCGTGGCCACCTCCCAGACAGGATTTAGTGTTATGGGGATGGGAGGGTGCACTCTGAGAGTGCCTGAAAGTCTGCACTTGGGGCACATTTGGTGTCCCTGTGCATAGTCCTGCTCAAACCATTTCTGGGAGCCATTGGCTCCAGCTCCGGTGAGAAACTGGACAAAGGACATGGGTGTAGCCACCCATCTGTCCTGCCCCTCCCCTAGGAAGGTCCCCTGAATCTGTCCAACCATCTCCCGTATGTACAAAAGGGCTTACCTGGCTGTAAGACTTTAGATTTTAGTGGACAAGATTCTACAAGAAGAAACCACTGACCTTCGACCGTCTTGACACCTTGGACTAAGCTGGACCTCGACTGGGATCAGCTTTGTCCCCCTTTCCGTCTGAAGCTTAGTTTGTGCCTTTGCTCCATACAGGCTCCGTGCAGGACCTGTGGTGCACTTAAGACAACAGAAGAATCTCCCTTGGAGTGAAAGAGTCACTCCCCTGCATTCGCAAGCACCAAACAGCACCTGACTGGTCTGCGGCTCCTGAGCACCTGCAGACTCGGAAGATTTCAGCAACACGGGAGGTGGGTTTTCTGAAGGTTTTAACAACAAAGGTCCCTGAGGTCTCTCTGGCCTCTCACCAAGTTTGAGGCCAGTATCGCTCGAGGGGACTGCATAACCTAAACCCCTGTGCACCAGTCCATTGGTTGTTGCATAAGTTTGTTGGTGATTCCCGAGCTTGTGCACTGGACTCCGTGTAGTCCTGACCCTGTGCAATGTGTGCACCAAAGAATTCTGGCCACCTCGCACCGAGTGCTCCGTGGGCTGGTGCTTTGCAATCTTGCTCAAAGTCCCCTTGCGACTCCTGTTCATTCGGCCTGTGGGTCTCCTGAGGGTCATCATGATTTCTCTTCAGCTTTCCTGTTTTCTCCAGATGTGCCCTGACTCCCGATTGTTTGGTGAGTTCCCTGGACCTTGCTGGTCCACACCGTATTCTGTTTGACCTTCCTATATGGGTTGCTTTTGCCAAGGCTTCTTGGTGCTCCCACCGGACACCGACCTCTTAGCACTCAACATCCTTCATGGGACAGCTTGCATCCGGGTCCTGGTCATCCTCGACCTCTCCTGGTCCTTGTGGCTGCAGAGTCAAGCATCCCTTCTTCGCACCTGACGCACCCCAATGATGATGTTTATTAGTTATTATCCACCTTTGCTGCCTTGGGACAGAAGTGCTGCCCAGTTTCTCATGTCGCATTGCTAACAGTGCCTAGTTGAGGCACGCGCAGTCCTTCCAAAATTCACCTGGTTTCAGTGAGTTTATAGATAGTGTAATTCAGTGTTAGTCCCTCGTGAACTAGAGTTCTAAGACGTTTTGATTGTCTATTTAGGAAGATAGTCTTACCTCTCTCCAGGGTTGGGGAACTACGATCCACCAACCTTCTTGGAGTTCATGCTCCATCGCCTGCTCTCTTGGAAGACCACTCAAGATCTAATCTTACACTATGAAGTAAGTAGCATTGCAACCTCTGGACAATTTCCAGTCCGTCGTTCCCATTTAGGACGTATGGTGACACATGCTCCCTGTTTCTCTTTTTCAGCTCAATGTGAGTTCTACTCTCTCACCCTCTCTGACACAGGAGCCTAAGGACCTACCATTTCTAATTTTCAAGCGTGATTCATCCTGCTGGTGACAATCGGTAAACATCTATTTTTATTGCGCATCATTGTTTAGAAAAGCAGACTAATATGAATCAATCCAATTGTTTCTAGGTGTCTTCCCCCTCTTCTTTTCGTCCTGATGAAGATCCCAGGCTAAGGAACAATTAACATTTATCGTACATAGGGATCGAAACGTCGATGGTCCTTCACAACCTTTCAAGCACAGACAACAGAAATTAACTATCTGTGATAGAATAATGCTATGTTTGTTTTGTATTGATTTACCTTCACAAGGCTGGATAGGTTTCAGTGATCTTTGATGTATATATTGCACATTACGTTTCCTTTTCTACAACCCTCACAGGCACACACACCTTCCTTAGCACTCTTCCCCCCTTCTTCGAGCACCGTTTTTAGAAATGTACAGGCAATCATGCTGTCCTCTATAATCATGCGATGATTAGAGAATAAATTGCATTTCTTTAATTTGTCATGGTGATGCTCTAATTTCTTTTCGTGTAAAATGTATTCCACTGTGACCATTGTTTTGCTGTACTGTACTTTACCTGGGTCCAGTGGTATTTCGGGTTACCCTATTGTTGTATAACACTGAGATTCACAGTGGCAGCCATAAGCCCCTTGTCAGTTTGAGTAAAGAGTGATATATTAGTGATTTGTGTAGAAACGATAACGCTAGGATGATAGTTGAAATGGTTCTGGATGCATTACAACCTCATCTAGCTATTTGGATGGGCCTTTGTGTAACAGTATGAAGACCAATACCCCCAAAGTGCCACAGGAGAAACAAAGAAGATAGGCACAGCATTCCAACGAAAGGGAAGGGCCGGGGACAAAGCAGACTTAGCCTTCTCAAACTGTGAATGAAACGGAACAGCTCCTGAAGCTGTTTATTGCTAACCCTGGGCACTGAATTGAGGAGCTTTGTTGACACATGGGCAGCTATCCCTCTGGGTGACAGAATCCTGCTCTTTGTGTCGTAAAGCCGTCTGCCTTCTCTCTGTAGGTCAGTCATCATGGCCAGCCTGGCCATAGCGGGCATCAGGCATTTTCCTGGGAGGCTGGAAGTGTGGGGTCATACTCTTCTGGTGGCCAAGTTGGCACGTTTTCAGCCAATCTGTGAGTTTACTATAAGTAAAAGTCCTAAGCCTACATCCGTACTGAAGGAGCAATATTACACTGCTGCTAGCCAGTTTCACTGTAGTGGACGAATCCTGGGATCCACAATGGGATTTCGTTGGCTACCTGCACTACCAACCAGATACAATTAGTCTGGGTAGGGCAGACAGGCGAAGGGTACATGTAGGCTCCTAAGTCTGAGTTGGGGATTGTCAGTCAAGCACACATGAGGCCACTATCTTGTGCAGTATACACACAGGACTCCAGAGCTCACCACTGTTGATATAAATGTGATATACAAATGTGAAACTGCACACGCTGCAGGTATTCCTCATTCTCGTCCTGAACATAAGGCATTCTCAAGTTATGGATGGCTGAACAGGCCTTTCGCAGTGTAGTAAGGACGCTACACAAGAAGTAGGTTCAGCAGGTTTATTCAAGAGGAGGACAGCTTAACAACCACAGGTAGGAAGGGATCACCTCAACATCCGATCAGCAGTAACAGACACTGGTCAAGGGAAAACATTCCAAAAACCTAACACTCTACTGAGTGACATAAGAAGGTTCTAGATGACATAGGAATACCACACACCTCCCCCCCTTTAAAAAAAAATAAAAAAAAACAAGAGAAAAAAAAAACACTTAGAATCTAACGTAATCTTTAAACTTTGAAGGAGCACATTTCACACGCTCACTGCGTCTTAGTAAGGTATCTTCACATTCTGCATTAGATTGATTGTCAACAGAAATGCAAGGAGCAGGTGGAGAATCAGAATTAATAACAACATCAGAATTATTTACAGTCTCCTTTTCTAAATTGTCATAAACTTCATGCATACCAGAAAAACCATCTAGATTATGGTCTGAGCCAAAGTCTGAAACCAGCTTGTCTGAGACGAATTTCTCTGGGAAAGAATTTTTTTGTGAAGAAGAAACACAAGGTTTGCATAAGGAGACCCTTCTGAGATTCCAAATTTTCCCACCTTCGACTCTGACAGCTTTGCTGAAAATTTCAATGACCTTGATAGGATCAGACCATCTAGACACATTCTTATGGAACAACCCACCCATTTTTACACGAACAAGATCGCCAATTTTGACATTACAGGTATTGTACTTCTTTTTAGAAGAATGTTGAATCATACTACCCTGGTATTTCCCAATTTTATCTCTTAATGCCTTAAAGTCTACTTCATAGGGAGTATCGCCTTTTAACCACCAAGGTAAAAGACGAGAACCTGGTTTCCTCCCTCGCAATAGTTCAAAAGGGGATAGACCAGTAACTGAATTGGGAGATAACCGGTAGGTTAGCAAGGTTGCTTGAAGAGCTTTCTTCCACTTCAGACCGCTTTTGATAGCCAATTGGCAAGATTCCTTAATGACTCTGTTGAACCTTTCAACCTGGCCGTTGGCCTGAGGAAAATAATTAGAGGTCCTTTTGTGGGTAATACCACAATTCCTAAGAAAACACTCAAATTCATTGCTAATGAACTGTGGACCATTGTCCGAAATAAGTTCCTCCGGTAAGCCTTCCCTAGAAAATATCTCGTCAAGAAACTCAATTACATGCTCAGAAGAAACTTTCTCAACAACCTTTAATTCGGGCCACTTAGAGAAGTAGTCAATCAGAACTAATGCAAACATAACCTTACCAGACTGATAGCTAAACGGTCCAATGATGTCAATTGCTAACCTTCGCCAAGGACCATTAGCATACTCAATGGGAGTAGTATCAACGGAAATGCCCTTTGCAGACTTGTCGCTCAAGGAGCACGGAGAACAATTCCTGACCCAACTATCTACCATGGCGTCAATACCAGGCCACCAGTAGTGTTCCCTGATCCTTCTTTTAGTGGTGGACATGCCCATGTGTCCCTCATGAGCCAATTTGCAAATTCTTTCTCTCAAACTAAAAGGGGGAATGATTTTATCTGATCTGACAATAATGTCTCGACATAACATAAGATCATCCTTAACTTTATAAAACGACCCCAACTCTCCAGAAAGTTTCCTTTCTTCAGGCCAACCTCTAATCAAGAATTGCCTAACTTGAGTCAAAACAGAGTCATTCTTCATAGCTTCTGTCCAGTCCTTCTCAGAAAGAATTAAAGAACTTTCCTGATCTGAAATAATGTTGACATCTGCAAGTGAATAAGCAACATCACAATCAACACTGTCACCAACTTCTACGCTAGCTGGAAAACGCGACATGCAATCCGCATGAACGTTCATACGTCCTGGAATGTACACAACCTCGCAACGGTATTCCTGTAATTTGGCTGCTAGTCTCGCTAACCTAGCAGTAAGAACTCTACCACCACCAGCAGCTAACATGGTGATTAGAGGCTTATGATCAGTTTTCAAAAGGAATTTTGTGCCCCACAAAAATTGTCTGAAGTGCTGGGCAGCCCACGTACAGGCAAGTAACTCTCGCTCAATGGTTGAATAGTTTTTTTCGGCGTCACGTAGAGCTCGAGAGGCATACGAGACAACAAACTCACCAGATTTATCCTTTTGCATTAAAACAGCCCCTAACCCAATGTTGCTTGCATCAACATAAACAATACATTCTTTGCCCACTGAGTAAGGTTTCAAAAATGGAGCCTCAACAATTTTTTGTTTCAAAATAGCAAAAGAATTTTCTTGTTCTTTACCCCAGATAAATTTTGCATTTTTTTTTAAGAGAACCCTCAAAGGATGTACAATATCAGAGTAATTTTTAACAAATTTGCCATAAAATTCGGTCAATCCTAAAAAGGAAAGTAACTGTTCTTTTGAGTTGGGAGAGGGTGCATTGACAATGTTTTGAACATGATTAACTTTGGGTTTGATTCCGTAACTAGATATTTCGTGGCCCAGGTACTCCACTTTGTCTTGCCTGAATTTACATTTGTTAAATTTCAAGGTAAGACCCTTGGACCGAACTCTTCCCAAAACCAAAGCTAGATTCTCATCATGTTCAGTATAGTCTTTTCCAAAAATCAAAATGTCGTCTTGGAAAGCTATGGCCCCCTTGCAATCCGTTAATAGTTCTTTCATAAGGCGCTGGAAGACGGAGGCCGCACTTGCCAATCCGAAAGGCATGCGTAAGTACTGAAACATGCCCTCTGGGGTGACAAAAGCAGTAAGTTTCCTTGAGTCTTCATCTAACTCCACCTGGTGGTAGGCACTAGCCAAATCAATTGAGGAGAACACAGTAGCACCAGACAAAGCGGAAATCAGCTCGTGTATATTAGGCAAAGGATGTTTGTCTATCCATATTTCCTTATTGAGACTGCGCAAATCTGCACATAAACGAAGTTCGCCTGAACTTTTAACAGAAATTACAATGGGCGAAACCCAAGGGGAAGATTCAATAGGCTCTATTATACTCCTTTTTACTAGATCGTCTAGAATATCTTTTAACTTGGGTCTGTAAGCCAAGGGAACATTTCTCACTTTATGCCTGACAGGAACAGCATTGTCATTTAAAACTATTTTGTGCTTGAAATCAATGTATTTTCCCAACTTATCATTAAAAATTTCGGGAAAATTCTTGAGTATGCTTTTAGTGAAATCAGAATCACTAGATGTATTCAAAGTTAAGTTAACTAGAGAGTCAGTGATGTGCTTTTCAAACCGGGGCTCCTCAACATAAACTGGTGGAACAGCATTTGGATCTAGTTTGATACCTAGCAAGCGTTGATGAGGCCAACCCAGGATGGAGACACCCTTGGTAGCAACATAAACCTTTGCTAAAACATCCCAGTTCTTAAAAAACAATTTGGTCCAAAAGAAACCCTCTAATGCGATTTTCCGTCCTGTGTACCCACCAGGATATATGTCAGGACTTAAGAGTTCCCTCTTGTGCCAAAGACGTTCGAAAATATCCTTACCAATAATACTGTACCATGCACAAGAGTCAACAAAAATTTCAATAGGTTTGTTGTCCATAAAAATAGTGCAAGAAGGAAAATTATTTTGGATACATTCATCAATGGACAGTATGCAATTTAAACTATTTAAAACCTCTTCTTCTTCAGGAGAGATGTAATTAATTCTTTGACCAGATCTGCACACATTGCCAAAATGCCCTTTCTTTTTGCACTTGATGCAAATCTTATCCCATGCAGGACAACCTTTGTAGTTACCCACATGGTTAGTACTACCACATCTGTAACAAACTATAGTACTTCTTTTGGTAAAATTCTTATTATCACTAGCGTTTCTTACGTATTCTTTCTTAAAAACAGGTTTGGGAATAAAGGTGTTTGAAGTGGGATTACTGGAATGAGATTTAACAATAGCTACTTCAACTTCAGGAACATTAATTTTAATATTTTTCCCTCTTATCTCAGATACAAACATTTCAGAATGTTCTATACCCTTAGCTATATTCACAACTGCAGCAAGAGTAGTCTCAGTACCCAACCAAAGTCTTTCTTGGATCTTTTTGCTTTTTGTTTTCATCATGATTTGGTCTCTGAGAACCTGCTCATAAGATATGGTTTCAAAAGAACAGGTGCAGGCAAGTGAACGTAAAGCTGCAACGTAATCCTCGATGGTTTCATCAGATTTCTGTTCACGAGAATAAAATTTAAATCTTTCCATAACAGTATTTATCCGTCTGCCAAAACGAATTTTCATTTGCTTGGAAGCTTTGTTAAATACATCCATATCACCTGCGTCTTCTAAAGGTGGTAAATTATCGAATTCTTTTATTCCTGCACCACCAAGACAATGTCTTAGAAGAGCAAGTTTTCTTTTTGCTGAACAATCCTCTTTTTCTAGGACATCCACATAAGCAATAAACATAGGAAACCAAAGATCCCATTCTATAGGAGGATCGCCAGCAACTTGAAGAAAGTGAGGTGGCGCTGCAATATTGGACATAAGTAAATGAGAAGAAAACAATGTAAGCAATTAAATGAGTAATGAACCTGAAAAGTAAAAATATTGCTGTAGTTGGTGTGCAAATCACCGTAGAAAAGGATTTGCTGAAATGAAGATACAAGTTTCAAGTTTCGTTTTTTTTTTTAAATTGCTGTTGTTCTCTTTTTTATATAATTCAGTGTTTAAAATATTTGTCTTCCATAAAATCGCTTTAAAACGCTGTGAAACTGTAGAGGTAGCGCACAGGACTGAAATCGTTAAAAGCTTTGCTTAAAAACGAAGATTCCGCTTCAACCTTTAGCAAGATGGCCGCCAAGAGCGTCGAAAATGCGCGATGACGTGCGCAATGACGCGTGTGACCCAGCATGCAATTCCGTGTAGCCGATGACAATGAAGATGAGGGAGACTCGATCAATGCCTCGTGAGCAGTTCGGAAGGAGAAAGAACTGCCAGGCGCTCGAGAAGGGCTCGAGGTGAGTCTTTTTAAATGTCAACAAGCAGGGAAACGGGGTTAAACTTGCGAAAACGCAAAATTAGCGATTTTGGTTTAAAGTACGTGATGCCCATACACCGCTCGATAATGCGGTCGAAAGGTAAAGGCAAAGAGTATGAATAGCCAAAAAGATAACTCACGTTTTGCGTGAAATGCAGGAAATGCAGTTCTGCTGGATGACGATAATAAATCGTTTCAGTCAGTTGAAGATGATTACAGGAGTTCCTCACCAGAAAGAAGCAGAAAGAAACGCCTTCTTTTAGGTTGGCAAAATCGAGTTTTGCATAAAACAGGAACTGTAGAAAACGAGTGAACGCTGTCCTCATAAGATTCACTGCTCCCAACGTCGCCAATAATTGTGTAGTAAGGACGCTACACAAGAAGTAGGTTCAGCAGGTTTATTCAAGAGGAGGACAGCTTAACAACCACAGGTAGGAAGGGATCACCTCAACATCCGATCAGCAGTAACAGACACTGGTCAAGGGAAAACATTCCAAAAACCTAACACTCTACTGAGTGACATAAGAAGGTTCTAGATGACATAGGAATACCACACGCAGGGTGAGAGTAAGATCGCCGACATCCACAACAGCTTCGGCGCGCCATCCACGCACCCAACCGTCGAACCAGCGCCCCCCCACCGCAACCCTCCGCACCTGGACCACAGTGACCACCGAAGACACAGCCCGCACGATGAACACCATCCACTCCGGATCTCCAACTGACCCCTGCCCCCACCACGTCTTCAACAAGGCCGACTCCACCATCGCACCCCAACTTCGGAACATCATCAACACCTCCTTCAACACCGCCACCTTCCCGGAGAGCTGGAAGCACGCCGAGCTCAGCGCCCTACTGAAGAAACCAACAGCGGACCCCACCGACCTCAAGAACTTCCGCCCCATCTTGCTCCTCCCTTTTCCTGATAAAGTCATTGAGAAAATCGTCAACAGACAGCTTGCCGCCTTCCTCGAGACGAACGGATCCCTCAACCCCTCGCAGTCCGGTTTCAGGGCCAACCACAGCACCGAGACCGCCCTCATTGCAGCCACCGACGACATCCGAGCCCTGCTCGACAACGGGGAAACAGCGGCACTCATCCTCCTGGACCTCTCAGCAGCGTTCGACGCTGTCTGCCACCGCACCCTAGTTCAACGCCTCAGCAACATCGGCATCCAAGACAAGGCATGGAGTGGATCATCTCGTTCCTCGCCGGAAGAACACAGAGAGTCCGTCTCCCCCCGTTTCGATCCGAGGCCACCGAAGTCATCTGCGGCGTACCGCAAGGATCATCACTCAGCCCCACCCTCTTCAACGTCTACATGAGACCTCTTGCAGCGATCGCACGCCAACACAACCTCAACATCATCTTCTACGCCGACGACACCCAGCTGATCCTCTCCCTCACCAGAGACCCCGACACCGCCAGAACCAGCCTACACGAAGGGATGAAAGACGTCGCCGAGTGGATGAAGAACAGCCGCCTGAAACTGTACTCATACAAGACGGAAGTCCTCATCCTGGGACCATCGCCCTCCGCCTGGGACGACTCCTGGTGGCCCCCACCCTGGGCACCACTCCCAAGCCAACAGACCAGGCACGCAACCTGGGCTTCATCCTGGACTCCTCCCTCTTGATGACCAGACAAGTCAACGCTGTCTCCTCATCATGCTTTCACACCCTACGCATGCTCCGCAAGATCTTCCGATGGATCCCGACCGAAACCAGGAAGATGGTCACCCAGGCACTCGTCACCAGCCGACTGGACTACAGAAACACCCTCTACGCCGGCACCACAGCAAAGATACAGAAAAGACTCCAACGCATCCAGAACGCCTCCGCCCGACTCATCCTGGACATCCCCCGACGCAGCCACATCTCCGGCCACCTGAGGGACCAGCACTGGCTCCCTGTCAACAAGAGGATCACGTTCAGGCTCCTCACCCACGCACACAAGTCTCTCCACGTCCTGGGCCCCAAGTACCTCAACGACCGCCTGACCTTCTACACGCCGACCCGCCAGCTACGATCTACTAACCTCGCCCTCGCCGCCGTACCACGCATCCGAAGAGCCACCGCCAGAGGAAGATCCTTCTCCTACCTGGCGGCCAAGACATGGAACTCCCTCCCCATCCACCTTCTGCTGACCCAGGACCATCTTGCCTTCAGGAGACAACTCAAGACCTGGCTGTTCGAGCAGTAGCGGACCCCTCCCCCAAGCGCCTTGAGACCCTTCCGGGTGAGTAGCGCACTATTCAAGTGCTATGATTGATTGATTGATTGATAGACAGCCTCCTCCACAGGGCTATAAAAATATGGTGTGTGCAGCTGACTAGAAATAAGGTTTCACCACTGTCAGTACCGATAGAATGGGCAAAGAGGGGAGAAGCCACTTTAACAAAACTTAACTTTTAGCGACCCCTAACGTAACACACTTGCGGTTATTGTTGTAGATAAGAAATGTCCACACCAGGAAAAGGTAAGAAGAACCTTTATTCTGTCACCCAACTCTCCCGACTGTCAGGGAAATCCCAACATTCCAAAGCTGCTTTCCAGGGAACATACCATTAGGCGGAAGTCCGGAGGGGTGGGCGGAATGCGCCACTAGTGATAACATTACAACATATTTAGATTGCAACACATCTCCCTTCGAAACAGAAGAGAAAAGGAGGGCAATGGGAAAGGAGGGTGAGGGGGGGAAAGGGAGCGGAGGGAAGGAAAGAGAGCATCCGAACCCAACCAGGAAGGAGGTCCAAGGACTAAGGGAACAATACAGGTAAAAGGTGTAAACGACAGAAGTACCACATTTTAAAATATCAATGAATAGACACATACACCCCTCAGCAGAGGGTACTTGGAGCGGACAGGAACTCACCCTGCGGTTCACTAAAACACATAGTTCTGGTTCTGTGCATCCTCGCTATTTACCACCTTCACCTGGTTCATCTCCCCTTCCTTGCAAACCCTAGCAAAATGACCCCTTCTGTTGCACTTCATGCAAGTTGAATTACGTGCAGTACAATGTACACTATTGGCTAGATCAGAGCTTTCCAAAGTGTGTGCCGCGACACCTTACTGTGTCGCCTCCACTCTGTGGGTGTGTCGCGTGACAATTACCCCCCTCCCTCGTGTGTGGCAGCCCGGGCTCAGACAGCTCCCGGGCACACACACAGCCGCATCCGAGCACTTCACAGGTCATTAAAAGACTGTGTGCTTGTTAAAGAGGCTTTGTTGATGTTTCATCTCTTCTAAGAGCCCCTGCAGCGCCTCCCTACCTACTGCTAAATGTTTCAGCCCCCCCGCCCCCGAAATGTGGCTCTAGTTGCGCCTCTGCGCTGGGGGGTGTCTGCTGCTGTTAATTTGCTCTGTAGCGCCTCCCTTCACCCTGGGCCCAGTAGGCACCAGTCTCGCCTGCCAAGCACCAGCCTTAGCCAGGGGCACTGGCTGCTGCGAACATGATCCCTGCTCCTTGACCTTGTCGGACACCTGGCAGTGGCAGTTTTCGAGCAGTTTGAAAGGAGTCTTTGCTTGGCGCACTGATTCAAGGCGCTGCATCTTATTAATTAGAAAACTCAGGCGTTAGCAGAGAGGTGGGGACTCAGTCCATTGTATTTGTCTATTTTGTTGAATTTATTTCTCAGTAGTTGCATTTAATAATAATATCACAACCAATGTCTCCCTGTAATGCACAAACAGCAGAGGCAATGCTCCAGGGGCGGCTCACGCGAGAAGTTCCTGAGAGAAGGGGAACTGTGAAACGGTGCCACATAGACATGGGGTGGGGGGCAGAGATAGAGGGAGTGATAGAGAGGGAGAGAGCGGGGAGAGACAGAGAGAGAGATACTGAAGGCTGGAGAGAGGGTGCGAGAGACTGAAGGATGGAGAGAGAGAGATAAAGAGAGAGGAGGGATAGAGAGGGGGGATAGAGAGGGGGAGAGAGACTGAAGGATGGAGAGAGAGAAGGCGAGAGAGACAAAGAGAGGGGAGAGAGAGAGACTGCAGGGAGAGGGAGAGGAGGGAGAGAGGGAGAGGAGGGAGAGAGGGAGAGGAAGGGAGAGGAGAGGAAGAGGAAGAGGAGTGAGAGGAAGAGGAGTGAGACATAGAGGAGGGAGAGGGAGGGAGAGGAAGAGGAGGGAGAGGAGGGAGAGGAAGGGAGAGGAGAGGGAGGAAGAGGAGTGAGAGTGAGACGGAGAGGAGGGAGAGAGGGAGAGGAGGGAGAGAGGAGAGGAGGGAGAGAAGAGAGGGGGAGAGAGGGAGAGGAGGGAGAGGAGGGAGAGGAGGGAGAGGAAGAGGAGTGAGAGGAAGAGGAGTGAGAGGGAGAGGGAGGGGAGGGAGGGAGAGGAGTGAGACGGAGAGGAGAAAGAGGGAGGGAGAGGTAGAGGAGGGATAGAGGGAGAGAGAGGGAGAGGAAGAGGAGGGAGAGAAGGGAGAGAGGGAGAGGAGGGAGAGGGAGAGGAGACAGGGGGAGAGGGGGGAGAGGAAGAGGAGTGAGAGGAAGACGGAGAGGAGGGAGAGGAGGGAGAGAGGGAGAGGAGGGAGAGGGAGAGGAGAGAGAGGGAGAGGGAGAGGGAGAGGAGGGAGAGGAAGAGGAGTAAGAGGGAGAGGGAGAGGAGGGAGAGGGAGAGGGAGGGAGAGGGAGAGGGAGAGGAGTGAGAGAGGGAGAGGAGGGAAAGGAAGAGGAGGGAGAGGGAGAGGAGTGGGAGAGGGAGAGGAGGGAGAGGAAGAGGAGGGAGAGAGGAAGAGGAGGGAGAGAGGGAGAACAGGGAGAAAGGGAGAGGAGCGAGAGAGGGAGAGGAGGGAGAGGGAGAGGAATGAGAGGAGAGAGAACCCCCTGTAGGAGGATTGGCTCGCTCACTGCACTCGCTCGCATTACTGTGTCACAAGATGAAGATTGTCGAAAAGGTGTGTCACCGACGTGGAAAGTTTGGAAAGCTGTGGGCTAGATGGTTGCAGCTCCCACATCTGAAGCACTTCAAACCCTCTGTAATACTTATGGGTTTCTCCCCTTTGATTTCCTTAGACCTGACCTTGTACACTTCTCCCTCTCTACTATCCTCCAGAACCAATCCTTTGATTTTGTTCACACTACTACTGGGTTTTGTAGGTTGATCCATCTCCAGAATACACCTCGCGGTGTGTTCGATGGACTGGGCCATGGAGACTGCTTCCCTCAAAGAGGGATTCTTAGCAAGCAACTTTTCTTTTATTCTAGGGTTGTGTGTACACCTCACCAGCTGGTCCCTGATGAGGGAGTCGTTCAGCTCCCTGAATTCACACAGCTGGGTGAGACCATGGAGTGCAGCTATGTAATTGGTAATAGACTCATTCTTTGCCTGAACTCGCGTGAAAAACTTGTGTCTCTCAAGGACCACATTTACCTTGTCCCCGAAATGGGTTTCTAGTTTGAGCATAGTGATCTTAAACACGTCTAAATGTAACTCATCCTCTTCCAAAGCAGGGTCTGGAAGTGTGTCGTAGATTTTCCTTCCTTGTACTCCTAAATTATGGAGCAAGACATGTTGCTTCTGTACGGCTGAACATTTCTCTCCCCCGATCGCTATGAGGTAAGAATCAAATAAATTGATCCAGTCCTTCCTGTGTATATCTGGATCGCCAATTTCGTACAAGAAAGAGGGGGGTGGGTTCATGGATGATGCCACCATGGGAAATCTAAACTGTGAAAATGTATATCTAAAGCACAGTACCCAAGATTGAATAGTAACCCCAAGGAACAACACCACTAAACCCTGAATAAGCAGGAATGTACGCAGAGGAAAGACCTTGTAAACCTGGAACTAAACTTGCCCTTACTGCTACCTGACACTACTAGATGTATGGACGAAACACAGAGAGAACAGTTGTATATTCCCCGGTACTATGACCTAAAAGGAAGGAATGCACATTGATTATGCTATGTGCAAGCAAAGTAGAAAAAGACTTATTTTCCCCCTTGTGATTTAGAAATTATGCACAGCACAAAGTAAAACATATGAGGGTATAGTGTACTGCCCCACGGATCCTGAGATTAGCTTTTGTGCAGCAGGAACTGGTAAACCCAAAGACTCACTGAATTATGGAAGAAAAAAGGCGGGGGGGGGAGAAAAACAAGAAGAAAGAAAGAGGAGGCAGGGGCAAGTTACCTAAAATCCTGTTATAACTTTACCTTTGAACTTATCCTAGTTACCCTGCACAGTATAATACACCACAGTAAATGGAATAGCCAAGGACGCACCACCCTCCCCCCTGAGTGAGAAGGTACCTGCAAGAACCACAGGTGGACACTGAATACAGGGTGTGGGAATGTACCTGGTAACTATGGTAACTCACAACAGCAAAATTGTACCCCCGGAGGTCTCTTTGCATAGGGAAGGTGTGAGAAACAGGGGGAAGGCACCACAAGTACTGACTGCAGCAAGGAAAAGTACTCCACTGTCAATTCATACCCAGAAATGATGATCTTCACAGTCTCACAGGTTAATTGGATCAATATATATGAAGGACTAGTCAGACTATAGGCAGTCTCGCTGGAATAAGCAATCCTCCTTATCACTAATTACCGTGTACTTGTTTACAAATACAACACAGCCCACTTGAAAGTGTCGCAGGTCACAATTAAATAGTTAACTCCCAAGCAGTCTGGATCACCCAGAACAGTCTAAACTCAGACACGCCTGGCAGGCTGTTTCACGCAGAAGTCTTGCTTTATACCAGCAGCCTTCAATGCCTCTTTTCACGCAGCAGTCTTACTTTAAACCAGTAGCCTTCACTGCCTCTTTCCTCTCGTGAAGATGTCGCAGGTCACCACTTCCCGCTCTTCCTGATCCTGACTGGAACTAGTCGATGCCTCAACCATGGAATGACTGCCTGGATACGCAGAACTGAAAAGGGTAGTGGGCGTCTTGGTGAAGCTGGAGCGCTGGAACACTCGCCAAGGAAATCACCGATGAAAACAATAGGCGGCCCTGAGGTGGCTGGAGCGCCGTAACCCTCGTCCCTCCTGTCACATGAAAAGCTTCCTGACCGGAGTTTACCTCAGCATGGCTGCGCAGCTAACCACCGCCGGAGACCAAGAGATAGTGTCTCAGAACAGCGCCCGCTCACCGCCGACAGGGAATCCTCCTAGATCTGAAACGCTGTTGACATAGAAACTGACGAGGATCTTCTGAGGCAACTCCTCTCGTCGGAAAGTAAACTCCGGGCTCCCCTTCCCCTCATGGATGGTTCTATAAGCTACCTCGAAGATTGGAGGGCGCACTTAAGTAGCAAGACTCGGAGCTTAGCAGGCTTTATGTGGCACCACCTAGGGAAAACCTCGGATGACCAGTACTTCAGCACGATTTTTACTTTTGCAGATTCAAAACCACTGGGAGCAACGATGGAGCAGTACTTAAGCACGATTTCTATCTAGGCAGGATCCAGAAGGTAGGACGGCACCACACGGAAGTGTAGCGAGGCACCGTTCCTTACACATTCTTTATTCTGTCACCCAACTCTCCAGACTGTCAGGGAAATCCCAACATTCCAAAGCTGCCTTCCAGGGAACATACCATTAGGCGGAAGTCTGGAGGGGTGGGCGGAATGCGCCACTAGTGATAACATTACAACATACTTAGATTGCAACAGTTATTTTAACAATAAAATGCAGTAAATGGAAAATCTCCAGTGGACTCACAGGATTGTTGATGTAATTGGGAAACAACACATAGAGCGCTGGCTAGAAATCTTGCAAGAACTGGGAGGCACAGCTTCCCAAAGGCAGGCAGAGGACTTTCCTCCCAAATCCCACATAACATATGAGACACTTAGGTATGCTGGATCAATTCATCTACACCAAGCACTGTGTATTTCATTGTGGACTTTTGCTTTCTATCCCTCCGCTATCCTTTTCAATCCAAATAACAGACTAACATGTCCACTCCTCAAAATAATTGTATATTTCCCTGTACTACTTGCACACTTATCCTGTTTGGGTTCCGAAATATCATGCTTCTTGCCAAAAAGCGCTTCAATACCTCATCAAGGGTAGCAAGCGCTTTATAAATGCAAACCCTTTCCTCTTCTGTACCTCCGCTATCCTTTCAATCCAAATCACAGACTAACATGTCCACCTAACAAATTAATTTCATATTTCACTATCATAATTCACCACTGATCCTTTTTGGGTTCCGCAGTAGCATGCTACTCGCTGAAAAAGCACATCAACGCCTCATCAGGGGTAATAAGTGCTATATAACTGCAATTACAATACAATGCAATACAATTCATTGTTGTCAAATTTATTTGATAAGTGAAGCAAATGATGATTCTCGTTTCTAGAATGCAGTGATTTGTTACATGAAAGCCAGGATGGGGGCGTGGCCAAATGGCAGACTACAGTGACCGCATAGCTGAGGAGCTCTGCCAAACTTCCTCGTAAACATCGGCCGTCCGGCGGTAGCGGCACCCTAGATGATCAGCGGACGCACTGGCGAGAGCCCAAACGATGGGCGACAGAACGATCCTGCCCCGGTTTTAAACTGAGGCTGTAATCCGGAGCTGTGGGCACCTGTAACAGCGGGCCCAGGAACGTTTTGGCAATCAGGAGGCCGGGCGCTCAAGTGCAGGCGTGGCCGGCCCTGTATTCATTGGCACGGGCCTGGACTGGCTTGGGGCTCTGCACCATCAATACTCCAGAAACCAAGATAGCTGCAAGCTGCAAGGATATGCGGAGGAGCAGCGCAGCGGCAGGCGGCATGATGATGGCTGAGTGAGCACCCCTCCAAGACCAGTAAGCTGAATACTTTCCCCCAGGGGGCCCAGAAGAACTGTGTGCAGCATCGTGAGGGGAGGGCTGCCGGGTGGCAGTAATGGAGAGGGGCCATCGCTGGGTTGCCTGCTCACGACCATCTGAGCTACTGAGGTGAGCGGAGTGGCTGGGACCCGACGGGGTGTCCCTAACTGTAACGGGAACGACATACAACAGCGGAGCCACACAATTGCCCAGTAGAGGTGATAAAATGTTAGCCAGAAGAATTGATAACAGCCAGCAGGGCACAGCGCACGAACGTGGAGACCCGGGCTAGCAGCAACCATAGGAGGGCTGTGTTTTTTGGTACAGAGGACATTCCGGAGAAGCTACGAGTGGGCTATGACTAACCACCTAAGCCCATATTGAACACCCCTGTGGCACTAGTGGTTGTGGTCAGACAGAACACTTGGAGATCAACCCTAAGCTGTGTTGTGAGAGTGGGCTCCCTAGCAGTCACCGATCTGGACTTGCGAGGGGTGGTGACACAGGATGTTCGCTCAGCCACGGTGGGAGCATCATGTTGTTTCTTCACAGAACTGTACAGCACCATGACTATATTAGAAATGTTGTGCATGCAAGAACTGGGGTCTGTACTCGGAAGGAGCTGAACTGGTAGAGCGAGTGCAGCAACGTATAGGCATCGGTAAAGAGCAAGGTTGGTCCTGCGCCATGGGAGGAGGGGGTGAGATCCCCGGCTGAAAGAGGAGTGGCAGTTGCTGAGTCTGGACACGTTGTTGGGTCGCGGACACACCAGCGCCCTGGGGTCGTGCACAGCGACAGGTTCAGGAGTGTGCTTTTGACCTAGTGGCTACACCAGTAAAGGGGGATAAGGGCAGAGGGGACCCCAAACAAATAAAGCTCACCTTTGAGAAGCCTGGTGGTGGGACGGATACAACTGAAACATCAATTGCGGAAGGAGGCAACTCTGCAGGCCCTCCACAGACGATCTCTCAGAGTAACGAAGCGCTAATGTCTGAGTTATGAGCAGGATTCAAGGCAGTTGATACGCGCTTCGTCTCACTGGACAAATGGCTTGATAAAATGGGGGCCTGGTTGGATCAACATGAAGGAAGGCAGGAGACAGCTGAGGGCAGGGTTTTGGACCTGGAGGATGGCACCGCACAAGCCACCAAAAGGATTGAGAGAATGTAAAGGATGCTTAAAACAATAGATATCAAGAATGAAGACCTGGATGCCAGAGGGAGGTGGAACAATATTCGCATTATTGGTATGCCGGATCCACAAACACAGGCCGGTTAGATGGATTTGTGGAAGGATTACTGGTTGAGCTGTTGGATCGAGAATCCTTTACTTCTACATTTGTTGTTGAAAGAGCACACTGCACCCCTGACACTCGGCTTAATCCTGACTATCCCTCGCATCCTATAATGGAGCTGCTTCTCAACTACAGGGACCGGGACACAGCCCTGTGTATGGCTCATGAGAAGGGGGCACTGGACTGGCAGGGATCAACTATAGACTTGTACCCAGATTTCACAGTAATGGTGCAGGATGTCTGTAAGAAATTTGCAGCTGTCAAACTCACTCTGAGGAAGGCAGGCCTGAGGTACGGCATGTTGTATGCTGCAAGGCTCCGAATAGATGTGGATGGTTAGGTCCTGTGTGTTTGAAACACCGGCTGCAGTGCAAGAATTCTTTCAAACATTTGATGCGAATAGTCTTCCGAGGATGTCCCCAACACTGGATCGCTCTCCAGGAATGCTGGACTCTGGTGCCAGCGCAGATTTGTTCTCGGCCAGCTGATGAACTAACTGTTAGGAGCCTAGTTGATGAGTGTTGCTTGTGCTCCTTACTATATTGGCGAATATTGGGGTGTCCACTGCTGAGGGGGCAGCTGATTTAAATTATTCTCCTGTATTGATAATGTGCAATCGGTTATAAGGCGTAACGTTGTCACCCACCAGTGCTTAGGCACCTATACTTGTTTGAGTGTTTGAGATCTTTAGTATCATGATCATTTTGTTGATTGGGAGTTGGGGCTTTACCCTAATGAAAATTGAGGGGATAGGAGGGGGAGGGAGGGATGGGTTAAGTTCACAGATTTGCTTTCATTTCAAAATTGTAGACACATGCTCAGAATGTATGTAATGGTCGTGAGTCCAAATAGTGGATTAGATACAAACTTGGAGAATGATGCATAGTAATAATATGGTTGATACCATGATGTTTATGTCTTGGGATGTACGGGGACTCAATGATGCTCCAAAGAGAAAACACGCCCTGCACTACCTACAGCATCTTAACATTGACATTGCTTTCCTGTAGGAAACTCACTTGTCACCACATAATCCCCCCAGTTTCGCCTCCAGTTGGGGCCTAAATCATTATTTTGCTAGTTACAACACATACTCTAGATGGGTGGCCATTCTAATACACAAGCAGGTGCCATTTAGAGCTATGGAGGTATACTCAGACCAGGCGGGCAGGTACCTACTGGTAAAGGGATGGCTATCAGGGAGCACAATTTGTTAATGTGTTTGCTCCAAACATAGATGATCCAGCATTGACAGGATGTGGGCAAATCGAGTATGCATGGGTGGGGATTTGAATATTTTATTGAATCTACGGCTGGACAGCACAGCCAACACATCAGACACGAAGCCAAGGGCCAGGCAAACCTTGATTGGGCTGCTGGATGCGTACCAGCTGATTGATGCTTGGCACTTACATGCAGACACACTACTGTGCACACACTATGGGGTGCCACACAATACGTGGACAAAGCTGGATGACTGGTTCCTCACTACCAACATGGCTACATGGCTGAGTGAGACAAAGCACTTTCTGCATACCTTGTCAGACCATGCCCCAGTTACAGTGGGACTGAGGATCCCCGGTCGGGGTGCTAGAGCCAAGCAGTGGAGGTTCCCCAAAATGGCACTGCACAATGAAGTATTTTTCAACCAAGTTAATTCAGGCCATTGGCGATTACTTTATATTCAAAAAGAGCACTGTAAACACTAAAGCCATGCTCTGGAGGCAATTAATAGCTGCTGACACAGAACCGGGAGCCGCCCAGACAACTTCCGGGCTGAGACAACAGGCTGTTATCCCTATTGAATTTTGATTATAAGATTCTGGCGAAAATGTTAGCTACCGGGTTGGCCCTGATGATCGATCAGCGGATGTCATCCTCCCAGGCACGGTTCATCCCACACAGATCCACCGCTTTGAACCTCCGTACTCTGTTTGCCACTTTGCACAGGATTTCACCCACACTCCCAGCAGCTGCAGTACTTTTAGATGCCAAAAAGACCTTTGACTCTCTAGAGTGGCCCTTTCTTCGGGCTACACTGATAAGGTTGGGGATACCACCTAGGTTCATAGTGGTGGTTGCATTATTATATACTCTCCCAGCGGCACAAATCCAGGTAAACGGTTTATTGACGGCCTCCTTTATGCTTTCGAAGGGAATGCGCTAGGGGTGTCCACTCTCTCTGTTTTTATTTGTAATAGCGATGGACCCCCTGGTACGTCACCTCCAGGATAATCATTTTCATAGGGGCATACAATTTAATACAGGACCACTACTGATTACACAAACAGCCTGGAATTAGCTGGGACACCTTGACGCTCCCTGATGAGCTGGGGTTCGGAATTCCCAATTTCCGCGTTTACTATCTGGTTGCACAGTGCAACTTTTCCAGGCACTGGTTTCATTTTGAATCCCGAGGCAGATTTATCGCACCCCACTGCCTTAACTGCATTGCATTAAAATGGGACCTGCTGGACATACAGATGCTGCCAACGACCAGCTGTGCCTGGTTGCAATTAGCCCGAGCTACAGGAATACAGTAGCTGTACTCCCCGGCACTTCTGCTTGCTGGAAACATTTGGGTAGCCATCACCAAGGAGGTCACAATGCAACAAACCTTAACCAAATTTATCTTGATCACAATTAGGGATGTGTTTCAAGGTGGACACATGTTGTCTAGGAAAGAAGATGCAAGGTTCCAGGAAGCTATGTTCCTTGACCAGTTCAATCTGTGTAGATGCAGAGAGCGTTTAGGTCCTTGGTTCCAAGCTACCCCTTAGAACCACAGGAGTTTCCTCCGCTGACATTGCTTATCAAGGATATAAGCGGTGAACATCTCATAGCTAGGAGGTACAGGGCCTCAGTAGCCATGCATCCAGTTAGGGGTGAGGGGGTAGGAGCAGCCTGAGAACAGGACCTCGGTGCCCCCCTTACAGATTGCCAGTGGCAGGCATGTTGTGAGCAAACATGTAAAGTTTCATTTAATCACAAACATAAGATATTACATTTTAAATTTCTATGGCAAGCTTACATTTCCCCTACCAAGATTCCCTCTATGGACCCATTGTGACCCAACTTCTGCCACAGTTATAGTGCCCAAATGGCCAATTTTGCGCACATGGCTTGGACTTGTGTGAAATTGGTGTAATTTTGTACCTAGGTTTTTAGTGAGCTGTCGAAAATGACTGGCTTGGGCCTTTCCCTGTCAGAAATGCAGGCACTGCTAGGGTATGTGCAAGAGGTTGCTAAGCAGTATTAGCGTTTTAGTGGGATGTACCATGTTACAACGCATACCATTACAACTACCTACTGTTACAACGCGACCATTACAACGCATACCATTACAACGCATAGGGCTTAGAGGTGCTGGATAGTGGTAAGTATAATTTACTATTCCAACTCCAGTCCCCGTGGACACTAGGGAAGGTGTTGGATAGTAAATTATACTTATTCCCTATCCTAGAGCGCCCCCCAGCGCAATGCGTTGTAATGGTATGCATTGTAAAAGTTGCGTTGTAACAGTAGGTAGTTGTAAAAGTTGCGTTGTAACAGGTGTATACTGTTTTAGTGCAATCGCATTATTATTAGCCAAAAGAGAGGTGGCAATTCACTTGAGGAGTAAATACCCACTAACTTTGAAGGGTTGGATGTTTAACATGCCGTATGTAATACCACCAGTGAGCTGTACGCGCAATTACAACACCCGGCGTCTAGACCACTTGATATCAAGCAAGCCTACCGGTCCTATTTGTTGGAACAGAAGTCTGTAAGTTCTCAAACGGAGAGACCCAAGTAATTGAGCTACCCACCTGGAGAGGGGTAAAAAGAGGTGAATAAAGAATGTGTCACTGTGTATCCAAACCTTGGGCATGTTAATTCTATTACACAGGATTACTATGTATAAATATGGACCACGGAAAGTTACATATGTCTAACATGTCTTAAAATGTACGTTTTGGTTTAGGTTAAAAAAAAAAAACACAGGACCAAAGCATCAAGTGAAACACAAGAATCAAACTCCCACATGTTTAGCTATTTTCGCATTCCTGCTTTCAAACTAATTATATGGGCCTTGTGGGTACACAAGATGAAAAAATAAAGTGACATGCATATTCATTGGACTTTATTTTCTCTGTAAAACACACATTATATAGAATACCTTCTTTTCATGTTTCTGCTTTCTTACCAAAAAAATGTTGTTGCCATTTGGCAACACGAATAGTAACCTCTACATGAGTTAGGTTGAATTATTATACTGTGCTTAGCAAACTGAATCTGTTTATTTTGCCTGCATGCATTAAATTCCTGTTTAGTGAATAGCCACCCTTTGAAAATTAAGATGTTACATTCACTGAGGCAATTATATTGATTAAATAGCTAACAAAAGAAATGCCTGTATCAAGGCGCTTTGTCTATAAAGAACACTTTGGGGCATATTCTCAAGGACTTATCGCCGAGTTAACTGCACTTTATCGCAACCAAAGTCGCAATAAATTTCTCGCCCCATTCACAAGCCGGTGCTAACAGCCAATATCACCAGTTTCCCTGATATAGCAGCCGCAAAAACATCGCCACAGATGACACCAGCAATTATCGCTAATGATATGCAGAGTAGGCATTCCCGTGCAAAAAAACATGAAAACACAACTACACAACATTATCAACGACCAGTCACATCGGCGATAAGATTAGAAAACAGGCAATAAGGCATGTTAGCAGCAGGGATTTAAGACCTGCTCTTACCTGGTGTAAAGCCGGACGACAACCTGCACCAGAAAAGGGAACCCAGCCCAGAGCCACACCTGAAGAACAACAGATGCCATGGAGTCACTGATCAAGCCCCCCCCGTCCCCCCTCGGGGCACTACCCCGGGCATAAACCCAAGACAAAGATATCTTACATCAACTTTACGAAATCATGAATAAAACAATTCACCTGATGTCACACAATTGCAACACTTAACATTCATGTGTGGTCAGAAAAAGGGGAATCATACATTCATCTTAAAATTTCCAAACAAATTGTTTTATTCAGAATAAACCCAAAACAACTATTTTGAAGAGTCATGGTGGGTCTTCTCAAGACAATCTGTAAGTCACAGCCTGCAAGACAAAATTCTAGATAAGAAGGTGTGTCATGCACTCATCAAAGGACAGAGAGAGAGAGAGTGAAAGAGAGAGAGACAGAGAGAGAGAGAGAGAAAGAGAGTGGGAGAGAGCGAGAGAACGAGAGAAAGAGAGAAAGAGAGGGAGAGAGAGAAAGAGAGGGAAAGAGAGAGAAAGAGGGAAAGAGAGGGATAGAGAAAGAGAGAGAGAGCGAGAGAGAGAAAGAGAGAGAGAAAGAGAGGGAGAGAGAGTGCCGACAGTGCTGACCCAGGCCTCACCTGCTGCAACCGGTGTGTCTCCAACCACGTGCCGGTATACACTGCAGTCCACCAGGTCCCTTATCTGAAACAGAGTCCAGAGTCGTGAATGGCAGAGTCCATACAGATGCACATGCCATCATCGCTTGCCCGCCCCTGCGCACACATGCTGCTGTGTCCGGATTTCGAGCCAACCACAGCACCGAGACTGCCCTCATAGCAGCCACCGACGACATCAGGACCCTGATGGACAACGGAGAAACAACCGCCCTCATCCTCCTGGACCTCTCAGCAGCATTCGATACCGTATGCCATCGAAATCTAATAAACCGCCTCTACAACACTGGGATCCAAGGAAAGGCCCTGGACTGGATCACCTCGTTCCTGTCCGACAGAACCAAGAGAGCCCGCATCCCTCCCTTCCGCTCAGAAGCCACCGAGATCATCTGCGGCGTACCCCAAGGCTCTTCGCTCATCCCAACCCTCTTCAATATCTACATGAGCCCCCTCGCCACCATCGCACGCAAACACAACATCAACATCATCTCCTACGCCGACGACACCCAGCTG
Organism: Lissotriton vulgaris; assembly: GCF_964263255.1. NCBI lineage: Eukaryota > Metazoa > Chordata > Amphibia > Caudata > Salamandridae > Lissotriton > Lissotriton vulgaris. Next base: position 1,188,435,688 of record NC_141689.1, on the reverse strand, counting down.
ATACTCTCCCTCACCAAAGACCCAGCCACCGCCAAAACCAACCTACAGGAAGGAATGAAAGACGTCGCAGAATGGATGAAGTTCAGCAGCCTGAACCTGAACTCAGACAAGATGGAGGTTCTCATCCTCGGACAATCCCCATCCGCCTGGGGCGACTCCTGGTGGCCCCCAGCTCTGGGCTCCGCACCAACACCCTCGGACCACGCACGCAACCTGGGATTCATCCTGGACTCCTCCCTCACGATGACCAAGCAAGTCAACGCCGTCTCGTCATCATGTTTCAACACTCTGCGCAGGCTCCGAAAGATCTTCCGGTGGATCCCCACTGAAACCAGAAAGACGGTCACCCAGGCCCTCGTCACCAGCCTACTGGACTACGGAAATGCCCTATACGCAGGAACCCCCGCCAAACTATAGAAACGACTACAACGCATACAGAACGCCTCCGCACAACTCATCCTCAACATCCCTCGCCACAGCCACATATCCGCCCACCTGAGAAACCTGCACTGGCTCCCCGTCAACAAGAGGATCACATTCAGGCTCCTCACCCACGCACACAAAGCGCTCCACGACACAGGCCCCGAATACCTCAACAACCGCCTCTCGTTCTACACTCTCGTCCACCAGCTCCGCTCCGCCAGCCTCGCCCTCGCCACCGTTCCACGGATTCGCAGAACTACCTCCGGAGGAAGATCATTCTCCTACCTGGCAGTCAAAACATGGAACTCCCTCCCTGCATACCTACGAATGACCCAGGACCACCTCACCTTCAGGAAACACCTCAAGACCTGGCTTTTCGAGCAGTAGCAGCACCCCCTCCTCCTCAGCGCCTTGAGACCTTCACGGGTGAGTAGCGCGCTCTATAAATGTTTCTGATTGATTGATTGATTGCTGCACTGCAGCCCCTCACTCCACCCTGCGGTGAGTGCCTGTCCCTGCGCATCCAGGCCTCGCTGCTTACCTTCCGCCAATGGCATGTCTCGAAGAGTGCCCACCAGGTGCAAGCTCCAAGCCCAGGGCCCACAAACATGGCAGCCTCCACATCATGCAGCCCCGCACCTTGGGTCACCAAGTCACACGCTTGATCCTGGGTCTTGATTTCGCAATGGCAGAGATCAGTGCACACCGCATCATCGCAGGCTACACATCAGCTCAGCTCTTTAGGTGTCACTAACTCTGTGACCAGCGAGGCAACGCCACGTGGCGGTAGGCCCGCACTGCCCACTGGCTCAGGCCTATACTGCGGTCCAGCAGGGCTCACACAAATCCTTACCAGTCCGGACCGCCAAGATGGGGCATCATCGCAGGCTGCACACCTGCTAAGCTCTTTAGGTGCCCCTACCTCAGTGCACCGAAAGTCACCGTTCCGTGTTGGTGTGCCTGTGCCGGCCACAGCGTATCTGGTGCCACCCACTCTGTGCACCGCAAGTCATGGACCCTTTATGATTGAGTCACGTGGTGTGGACGCCATCATATCACCTCCGACACTGGGGAATGTGTGATAGGGCCTAGGCCCTCATGCATAAATAATAACCACACGGATACACCCAGACACAGAGTGGAAATGGCGTCCAGCACATGCGTCCGGCCCTTTTTATTGGCAGGGTCACATGTTGTGAGAAATTACCCTGGCATATGATGTCTACTATTCTAGTGGGCACCTTGCACCAGTCCAAATGACCCTTATTAATGATAGGTTTAAGACAACCTTGATAGAAAGCTATCCTAGTGGTAGCTCTGGAGAGCAGCCTTCAGGCTAAGTCTTGAAGGAATGTAAAGCAGCTTGTTTTACCAGTCTATAATCTCTTGAATAATCAAATGAAAGTACACCACACAAGGTATATATGTAAATATATGTATTTATTCTAAACACAACCCCTCTAGTCTCTTTATGCGGCTAGAGGTCAAAGTAAAATATTTAAATAGCACACAGTAAATAGCACAGTATACGTTTTGCCCTAGGGGCCTCCAAACCATATTCGAAAATAGAGGTATAAGAACCACGTGAGGGATAGAAGTGAGGCCTAGGGCCTGTAGAACTGCTGGGGCAACCAGGAACCACCCAAGGGAGGGACGCAGGAGACCCACGGGGGATGCGTGCAGTGTCTAAACACAGCCGCAAATCACCATAGACTTCTATGAGGAAAGTTTAAGTTACAAAGTTAAAGATTTAGGACACTTAGGAGTGGAATGCGAGGGAACCCCTTCAGTACAGGACACTTCGAGAATCAAGACCCACGGGAGCACCGAAGTACTCGTGTTACCTCACCCAGGGAAGCTGGGTGCTTAGGTTTCTTTTCGTGTCGGGTTTCGTTGTCGATTCCTATGGAGAGCTGCAAAGAAGTGCTGCAGGCGACCAGGAGCAAGGTGTCCGGATGGATCCAAGGGTGGATCGAAGATCAGAAGAACCTGAAAGCAGAAGGGACAGAGTCTGGGTCACTAGCCAGTGACCAGGATGGCTACAAGAAGATGCCAGCCAATGTTGGGTGCTTTAAGGTACAGTACGTGAAGCTTGACTCTCCAGCCACGAGGTCCAGGAGGCATCAATGATGACCAGGAGCTGGATTCGAGCTGTCCCACAAAGGATGTCGAGTGCTGCAGCATCGGTATCCAGATTGGACCCAACAAGCCTAGGCAACAGCAACCCACGCAAGATGACAAGATTGGCTTTGGTGCAGACCAGCAAGGTCTGAGGGACTCACCCTGTAGGGAAGTCAGAGCACATCTGGAGCAACCAGGAAAGCTCAAGAAACAAAGGATTGTCCTTCATGGGGACCCACTAGCCAACGACTAGGGATCGCAAAGGAGCCTCGAGCTGCGGTGAAGAAAATGGGCCCACAGAACACTCGTGGAGTGTAGGTCTCTCAGCTTCAGTACAAAAAGTGCTCTGAGCAAGGGCAACAAATAGCCCAATGTACAACTTCGGGAAACTTCGGGAAGTAGGTGCAGTTGCAAAACTGCAGGATGTGCAGGAGTTCCAGTCCCACGTCTCTCGTGTCGGCTGCGGGTCTCAGCTTTGCTGGGACCTCGTGTCGGCCTCAGAGATGTCTGGAAGTCCGTGTCCTGTGTCGCAGTTTCTTCAGTATCCGGAAGGAGCCTAAAAAATGCAGACTGGCAAGATGCTCTTTGGTGCCTGTTTGAACAGGGAGGTCACTCCTTGACCCCAAGGGAGATTTATTTCGTCTACCAGTCGAAATGGAATGTCAAAGGTCCAAGATTTTATCTTCGGAGTTTCATCCATGGTAATCTAAAGTCCTGGTCACTGGGTTCCTATACTTATACCAAGTTTAGGGGTTGGACTTACTCTAGGGTCCCACCTATGGGAGGACCTGGGGAGGGGGTGGTTACACCCCTTCCCCTTTGTCCAGTTTCACGCCAGAGCTGGTGCTGAGTGCCCCAGCAACCAGTTTGAACTGGGAAATGCATGGAGCACCTTGTGTGCCCCAGCAGTGTCTCAAAAACATTCACTGATTGCAACCCACCCTGCCCCAGTACACCAGTGTGGTACATGTCTTCTCCCTCTAGAAGGGTGGAATACTACCCCCACCACCAAAACGGGGGAGGGGGGGTAGTATTCCAAAGTGTTTGACACCAAGCACGACATTTTATTATTTTTATTTTTTATTTTAGTTTTATATAGCGCTGACCAGACCCGAGGGTATCAAAGCGCTTCACAGCATTGTTTCAAGGTAGTTAAGCATCTTAGAATAATCATCAGCAAAAAGAAAAGAACGTTCGGTAGTCCAAGCATGCTGAGGCTTCTGGAGGCAGTGGACGAGTTCAGAGGTAGCCTTGTTGAATGCTAATTTTGGTAGACCGAAGAGGATCGGCAGACCAGGGGTCCCGAGCCTTCTAGGGGGAGTGGAAGAGTCCTGAGGTAGCCTTGTAGAATGCTGAGTGGAGGTGAACCGAGGATCGTGAGGCCGCTTAATCATGAGCAAGGATAGTCTTGAGGAGGGCTGAGGAGGATGTGAGCAGAGTCTAGTCGGAAAACACCGGCCTCAGGGGTAGGGTGGCTATCCATTTGGGAGGGCGTGGTTCAGCAGGAGGATTTTAAGGTGTTTTTTGAATTTTGTGAAGGAAGGGATAGTTCTGATGTCTGCTGGGATAGAGTTCCAAATTTTGGGTGCGGTTCCGGGTAATGATTTCGCAGCTGTTTTGTGTTTGGATGTTTTCAAGGGGATGAGAAGGAGGGAGTTTGAGCTCCTGAGGTTTCTCGTCTGCCCGGCCCTCTTAAGTTTGGCAGATAAATAGTATGGTTTTCCAGTGTAGAGGGCTTTGTGTGTGAGGCATGCCGTTCGGAAATTGGCTCGCTGTTCAACTGGGAGCCATTTTTGTTCTCCTAGTGCTGGTGAAATGTGGTCATATTTCCTGATTCCAGTGACCATCCTGGCTGCTGCGTTGACGGTTGTTCTGAGGGGAGCCAAGTTGGATTTTGAGGCGCCCATGAGGTTTGCGTTGCCGTAGTCGAGCCTGAATAGCACCAGCAATTGTGTGGCTTGTTTGAGGTCTTTGGCAGGAAAGAATGGTTTGATTTTGTATAGAAGCCTTAGGTTGAGGAAGGCCGTCTTTGCAGAGTTTTTGATGTGGTTGGTCATGTCCAGTTTGGGGTCTAGGGGGATTCCTAAGGATTTTACGGATTTGGCCAAGGTGAGGTTACCGTTTGTAGCGTCCAAAGCTTTAAGTCTCTCTGCAATTTGTGGGTTCTCTTCTTTGTTGGCGATGAGGAGGATCTCCATTTTTTCTTGGTTGAGTTTAACCCCTTCCCTGCTGGGCACATTCCCCCGCTGTGCTGGGGGAAGGGGGGGCACGCGCAGCACCCAGGTGCTCATGATGAGCTCAGCTCGTCATGCAGCACAGTGCTCGTGTGCTCATGACGCTGAGCTCGTCATGACCACACCTGTTTCTTTAGAACGTTCGCACAGCAGGGGAATTAGCCCAGCATGCGAGCGTTCTAAAGGCCATGACGAGCTCAGCTCGTTATGAGCACCGGAGCACCGTGGCTCATGATGAGCTGAGCTCCTCATGAGCATGCAAGGAGTTAAGGTGATTTTGGGATAGCCAGCGTTGAATTTCTTTTAGAGTGTTGTTGAGTCTGAGGATGTCGTCTGGGGAGAAGGTTTCTAGATAGACCTGGGTGTCATCAGCGTATAGGTGGAAGGGGATCTTCACCTTTTTCAGAATGATGGTGAGGGGTTCCATGTATATGTTGAACAGTTGTGGTGAGAGCACTGAGCCTTGGGGTGTTGAGTTAGCTGTGAGAGGATGCATTTCTCCAGGATTTTGGATAGGAGGGGGAAATTGGAGACAGGTATGAAGTTGTTCAGGTCCATGCAATCAGGCCTATTTTTTTTTTAGCAGTGGTGTGATTTGGCCAACTTTGAGGCAATCAGGTATAGTGCCGGATTGGAGGGAGCTGTTGATGATTCTGCACCAGAAGGGAGCTATGGATAGTTTGAGATTTTTGGTCAGTTGAGTAGGTATAGGGTCTAGGAGGTGTGAGGAGGGTTTGGAGATTGAGATTAGCTTGATAATCTCGGTTTCTGTGATGGGAGCGAAGGCCTTCCATGTAGTTGCGTTGAGAAGACATGTGCTTTCTATAGTATACAGGGGCAGGCTTTCGCTGTTGGTATCGTTGCTGGTGTCTTGTGAGTGTTCAATCTTGGTGATTTTTTCTTCGAAGAAGCTGGCAAATTTTTCGCAGAGTTCCGTGGAGGCCTGGGTGAAGGTTGTTGTGGGCTTAGTGGTTTGTAGCTTGATGATTTTGAAAAGTTCATTAGGCCTGTTTTTTGCATTGTCCAGGGTGGAGCAGAAGAAGTTGTTTTTTTCATTGTGGATGTGTTTTTTATAGCTTCTCCGAGCTGCTTTGAATTGTTCGAGACTGCAAGCGGAGGGGTTGTTTCTCCTGAGTCTTTCTGTGGCTCTAAGTTGTCTCCTTTCGTTATTGATGTCCGCTTTGAACCAGGATCTGGATAGAATGTTCCTGGGTTTTTTTAGTTTCGGAGGGGCAATCTGATCGAGAATAGTTGACATGGAAGTGTTGTAGTTGTCAGTGAGTTCTGTAGTGGAAAGTTCAGCTGAGGAGGGAGTGAGTAGAGAGGTGACTTTTTCTTCCAGGTCAGTCATGTTGATCTGAGTGAGATTTCTGGTCCATTTCGGTTGTTTTTGGGTGGGGGGTTGAATAGTGGCTGGGTGAGAGAGTTGGAAAAGAATTAGGCGATGGTCGGACCAGTCTACGGGCAGGATGTTGTTTATCCTTAATATGTCTTGATTGGCTATGATGGCATCTAGGGTTGCTCCTTTGTTGTGAGTTGCTTCTATGCAGTGTTGCATGAGGTCGTTATTGCACATTAACTCACTCAGATTTTGGATAAGCAGATTATTTTCTTCGTTCCAGTGTAGGTTCAGGTCGCCCAGAATAAGAATGTTCGCATATCGTAGGGAGCAGTGGGCAATTAGGTCAGACAGGTGTTCAGTGAAGGCGGTAGAGTTGCCTGAGGGTGGTAAATAAGGTGGCAGGTTACTGTTTTTTTGTTGCAGGTGATGATGTTGACAGTTAGGCACTCAAAGGAGTTGTAGTTTGCTGATTCTGATTCAGACACAGACAAATTGTCTCTGTGAATGATCGCTAAGCCTCCACCCCTATGGTCTATTCTGTTTTTATTGTTGATTTTAAAGCCTGGGGAAACGAGGGTGTCCAGGAGAGGAAGGGAGGAGTCATTGAGCCAGGTTTCGGTGATGAATGCTATGTCAATGTCATGAGTGAGGATGGATTCTGCTAGTTTTATAAAGCCAAACCAAAGTTAGCATTAACCGCGAGGATTATAATGCACTTAAGAATATATGGTATAGCAATATCACAGAACAGCTATAAGGAAGGAATTCAGAAAGCTGCAGAGGAGCTCAGCTCATGCTAGGGCACCCTCTCACACAAAACCAAGCACTCTGCCTTCAGGACTGTCATGGCCTGCCAAAGGAGTGACTTATAGATTAATATGTGTCTGTTTTAAATGGTGGATATAGGTATTCTATATCCCAGTAAGGGGTGCTAACACTATCTTACCCAGGCTGCAAGTGCAGACCTGGGGTGCCATTTTGAAAGGCTTCCCAGGGATGGCATAATACATGCTTCACCCCCTGGTAGGCCTCCAGGGTACCTATGCCCTTGGTACCTAAGGTACCATATACTGGTGGCTCACAAGGTATCTCAGTAACCAATCTGGTATGCACCTAATGTACATGGAATCAATTTAGAGAGAGAACAGCTAGGCTGTGTTCCGGATTAGCAGGGCCACAGCCAGACTAATGTCGAAAAACCAGTGGAACATAGCAAAAAGTGGGGGTAACCATAGAAAGCAGATTCTACTCTCCTACACATGTCCTGTGACACGTGTGCTGGATGGTTGTGGTGTGGGTATAAACCAGCCGGGAGGGAGTGGCTATTGCATGCTGACAACTAGACCTGTGATCCGCAGATCACTACAGGGGAAGACTTGGGACATGTAGCATTGTCGCCCCCCCCAGTGAGTGTAAGCTGAATGGGCTGGCCTGGCGTATGCCAGTCCAGCATAAGGGTGTGAACAATGACACCGGGTTTCTGGGCGTGGTTCAGTTCTGGGCTGGACAAGGAAGTAACTAATGCGTGTGTCTCTGTTGAAGTGTCGGTCCCACCCGGAGCGCAATCGGCAATGTGTCACCCTGTGACTCAATTCCCACAACATGAGCAACATGGACGTGAGGGGTAATCACTCACCCTACATTCTTCCATACTTTCACATTTGAATTATCATAGACACAAAACATCTGCGTGAATATGAATGTTTAATGCACATTCAGTGGAGTGTTGTAGCTGGAGCAGAACAGGGCCATGCAAATCCCACTTCGCATTATTGGCCCTGGAGGGCCAGCCAGAGCCCTTTAGGGAATGACAAGTTCATCGGAAGAGGAAGAGTACAGTCCACAGTCTGAATGCTGTGTCTTTAGTGACCAAACAGAATATGGCACTCCATGTCGAGGTCCATGGTGAGTGTCGTAGAGTGTATTAGGGATCAGTGCAAGGTGGTGATGTAGACGGCAGAACCAAGCAGAAACCATTCATATGGCGGAAATGAATGCTATTGCGTACTTCTTACCATGAAGGCACAATCATCGCATCTTTTTCCTCTGCTGCTTCATGTGCCTCACATGTGGGTGGTGGTGTTCTGTATCCAGCACTGTGTGGCAGTGATAACTCAGGGGCCATAGGTGGAATGCCTGCCACACTGTGTGGCATTGACACTTCAGGGGGCAGAGATGTGGATGGAGTGGTAGCAGCGGCATTCATCAGCTCCAGGCCTTGTGGTAGCAATGCCATGAGGAGGGTCTTTAGGGCATTGAGGAACCCAGCTATCTCTTGCTAGTGTGGAGCCATGGCAGCCGCTTTTTCCACCAGTGCCCGCTCCATGTTCTCCATGGTCCTCCACATTTGTCCTAACTCCCGTGTGACATCGCTGGAGCCACTCTGACTAGACAGTTGTTCTTGTCTCTGGGTCAGGACTCCAGCGATGTTGCCATGGATTGTTGGAGAGCATGGAGCGGACTGTGGGTGTCCGTTAGGGACTGTGGGTGGTCCCTGATGGGACTTAGACACCCACGTATGGCGTCTAGTTTGGCTGCCATGTGGTCAAACCCCACCCGCACCTGTTCAGCCAGCTCCTCCTGGCACCCCAACACACAGCGTTGGAAGGCCATGTGTTCTTCATGGGGGTCTTGGGAGGCAGCCGTGGTGGTGGGTGCTGCCTGCTGTGTGGTCTGTGCAGGGGGTGGGGTCTCCTCAATGTAGCTGGGCTGCCCTGCTCCTGGAGGTGGGGTGCTGAGGCTGTCCATGAGCTGTTGGAGGGCGTGGGGTCGAAGGTGTGCTAGTCCTCTTCGTCATAAGAGAAAAGAGGTTCGGCCTGCTATGCAGGAGGTGTTGTTTTTCCCTCTGCAATGTGAAGGGGAGATGCAGTTTAATATTGTAGTCACATGTATGTTGAAGCATTGTACATGTTTACATACAGACTGCATGACAGTGTACATTGAGACTGTTTGGGAGGAGCTGCCTATTTGATGCTGGACAGTGGACATGTCGACAACATCACGGATTTGTATTTGTACTTGTACATTGTCAACTCACATTTCCCTGCAATGCCAAATGTGATTGGCCAGTTTCTACACAGAAGCGGCACCAGTTATGTCCTCTGTTCTGTTGTGTACGTGTTGTGGTTTGTACCACATTGTTGTCAATATTGATGTGCTCGGCATGTTATGTGTGTGTGCTATATTTTGGGAGAGTCGCCCCTGCAGCTCTGACTTTGCTGCCCCTTATCCCTTTAATACGATGTGCTTTTGACTTCTCTGCTTACGCAGTGCTGAGATGTTACATACTTGAGTATATTGGTCTCGTGGTGGGAGTTGGGGGTATGGGGCATGGTTTGCCAGCAGATGTTTTATACTTAATTGTGCATGTGTGCCATTGTGCCCATCTCTCCCCGTCCCCCCAGTCCCTGGTCGGTAATCACCATGCTGCTGTTGTGTCAGGTCATGTTGAGCAGTGTCCGGTCCCCCAACTCCTGCCACCGTCTCCCCACTGATGACATTTCCTCCATCTCGTCCAGCTCCTCCTGTGGGGCTGGACTCCCACCTTCAGTCAAAATTGCTGCCTTCCGGTTGTTGGCGAGTTTCTGCTTGGTGTTGCGCTTCACATCATTCCAGCGCCTCTTGACCTCTTCCATTGTCCTCCTCAGCACTCTGACTGCATTCACCTTGTCCACGATGGACTGCCATACTCCATTTTTTGTTGCCAATGACACAGTGGATGTGACGAACAGTAGTTGACGGTGTTCTACCACCTGTGTTATCAGGATCCTGTTTTCCTGCTTACTGAACTGCGTCTTCCTTTTCTTCTTGTCCTTGCCCTTCCCTGACCCCAAGGTCCCAGGCTGGCCCTCCGGGGGGCTTTTGGGGTTCTGGTTGTCCTCTGTACTAGCCCCGACTACCTCCATTGTGCTTTGGTGTTGTTTTGCTTTTGTTTGTATGTTTTTTTTCTACTTTTATAGTAATTTTTCCTGCATGGCGTGTGTGACTTGCAGGCCTGGTGAAGATTATCAGTGATTTTTTTTATTGCGGTTGTGTCCATAGCAATTTTTTGCACGTTAAGGTTTACATTTTTATCGCCGTCGCGGTGACTTTATCGCAGACATTTGACGCGTTATCAGGAACATATTGCATATTATTGCCGTGTTGTGAATGGGACGTTAACACAGGTTATTTTCCTGTGACAGACGTCGATATGAAGCATTGCGCTAACCGATTTTGGCAACAATTATCGAACGTTCTTGAGAATATCCCCCTTTGTTTCCATCAGTGATAGCGGCTAACAAGGACAACAGTAGAAACGTTGGAGGCATGTGGGAAAGGCATGCTCCATAAAATGAGATGACTTTAAATCTTTAAATACATCGCTCTCTCTCCCTGCCTTCCCCTCCTCCTACCCCTCCCCTCCCCCACTCTCTCTCTCCCCACCAATAGCAAGACAGTTCGACATTCCAACCAAAGACTTCTAGTACAATATAGAGAATTCTCTGCCATGAATGGAGCAAGAAATATTTAAGTAAAATCTACAATATGTGGTATACTGGGCTTCCCGACACCACATGCACAGAAGAGTAAACAGCACAGGTGGTAGTTTGGCCACCAATATATTTATTTCTGTGCGCTTGTGACAACCCTATCTTTTAGGGCTACCCTGAAACTTGCCAGAATGATGTGTGGAGTCACAGGTCACATTCAATGGCCTTGATGTAGGTGAAGGTGATCATACACAAATTCTGACAGCCCAGCAAGTATGTGTGGGGATGCATACAATGCTTCCTCTGTACTAGTGCTGGGTGTGTGATGGAAGATTTCTCACCCTTGCACTTTGCATTCCTTCTTCACCTTGTACTCCCCCCTTTTAAATGCTTCTATCTGAATCTTCCCCACCCCCCAAAGGCATTGCACTTCATTGTGCATACTCATGTCCACATTGCACCTTGAACTCCCTATCCCCTTGTACACTGCACTGTCTGTTCCTATATTCATTGGTCCCACCCCCTTGAACTCCCCACTCCCTACCTCCTTGGACTCTACACCGCCTACCCATTCTATCTTGAGATCCACACGTTTTGCACCATGCGCCCCTCTTACGCTCTGCAGACTAAACCTGCTTGCACCACACAACCCTCATCCTCTTGCAGCCTTTACTACACCATTCCTCACACCCTGCTTGTAGACCAACTGCAATGTCCAGTCCCCAAAACTCAGCATCCTGCTCTCCGGGCCTGGTACCCTGTGCTTCCCATCACTTCTACCCTGTGTTCCCCACCCATGATCCTTCTGACTCTTCTTGAATGATATGCTCCCACTGCACTTCGAGCCTTCTTATTACACACTACCCTCCCTTCTTGAATGCTACCATCACTCTGTACACCTCTATTCACCCTCTGTGCATTCCAACTACCCTCCTACACTCAACTCCCCCTGCACTTATCACTAAATAACACTCCACCCCCCTTAAATATTGCTCTTCTTATACAATTGCCCTGGCAGTCCCCATTTAAACTCTGGACCCCGCACCCCTTATACCCTTCAATAGCCACCCCTTGTACCCATTGCTCCTCAAACTCCTGCACACTGTACTTCTCAGCGAATCTGTCCTTTGCTCTCCATCCACTAAATCCTGCATCCCCTCCTCCCTTGCACCCTTCAATGACCACACCCATAAACCCTGTGCTCCCCACTTCATCACAATGTGCCCACACCACTGTGCACTGACTGCACCCTCCCCTCTTTAGCCGCTGGTAAATGCACTCACCAACACAGATTAATCTGCACGTGACACTCATTGCACCCTATATTCCCCACTGTTGCACTTAAACTCACCCTGATGTAATCTCCTCTCTCCAGTGCCTTGCAAGCCTCTGCTCTCGAACCTCTGTACCACCACTACAAACCCTATTACCGTGAATACCTCCTTTATAGCCTCCCCGATATCACCCTTTCCCCTGCTTTGACTCTGTCCTCCCTCAATGCACTGCACACTCCCCAACATCTTGAACCCCACACTCACCTTCTGCATTACTCATCCATTACACTAGGTGCATCTCAGCCACTTAACCCTGCTCTCAGTACCTCATTGCCTCCTGCACTGTCTACCACCTTGCATCATGTCTTCCCCTGCTCTCTCTTCCCCCTGATTCCCTCTACCCTAACTCCCATGGTGATGACAATGGCTTTGGCTTGGCTCCTCTTCAGTGAAAAGATGTTTGTCAAGCTTCTCTAGCATACAGCAACTGCACTGCATTGGCAGCAAATGTGGAAGCTTCTCTAACAGCAAGTAAAAGCAATGTGTGCACACACACACACACGTACAGAGGCAGTGCAAGTGACACCTCATCTGCGTGTTTCTCAACCTTATCACCTTTTGAATATTCAAAAGACAATCATTGGTATTGTCACTTCTTGTTTGAAATGTGGCCCCCTAATTTTGGTAGAGTTTCAGGAAACACAGGTTTGTCCCTTCAAGAGTGGTGGGAAGACGGCTGGTCCCACTGAAGGTTGTTCATGTACTGTTTTTATGCACAGCATGCCTTTATTGGAAGGGAGTCTCAGTTAATGGCCCTAAAAAGAGGAGTAAATAAATTCGAGATCAACTCCCTCTGCACTCTGATGATGTTTACTCTGTGCCTTCTATTTTCTCTGAACATAGCTAGGCTAGGTGCGTGCCTATTTCGATTGTTAGTCGAGGTAAAATGATGGTGAACACAGTAATTGTTCTGTTTCACTTTTGGAACGCACTCTTGCTGGAGTGTGGGTGTTCCCTGTGGGTGATTTCCCAGGTGAAACCTTTACCACGAGGAATAGCATCTATATCATGTGGGAGACATTTTCCTGCATTGTACTGTGCTTGATTTTGTCATTGTAGGTGTGCCAGGAAAAAATTGCATACCTAGATTCCTGTATTGATATTACAGGCTACTAGTGACGTCACCATGCTCCTGTAGCACTGCGACCTTACTCAGCACACACGTAATGCCACCCAGATGAAAACAGGTCGCCCGTTTGGGATATAAAGAGAAAGTAGCTCATGTTAATGCCAAAAACCTGAACCTGAGGAGTATCTGGAAATTATTGACCCTTTTAACTTCAACACTAAAGACTTGGATGCATTTCATTAACACCCAATAAATGATACACAGAACATTCCCAAGATTGATGATATAAAGCAGCTCTAAAGGCGACACAAAAGCTCCATCAAAAAGACCAAGAGGTCCATATTTCACAACTCATCTCCATAGCTACATACCCAGCGAAAGAGCTCATAACCAAGACTCGAGTTACCCTAAGCCACCAACCACCCTGATTGGTTTGTATATGCTGTGTGTGAACCGATTCTCGCGCCATTTTAGTTTCCGCTACATGCGTAAAACACATTCACACACCACCACGTCAGATTCGGAGCACACTCTTTGGGCCTTCATACACAGTACCAATACTCAGGGGTATGCATGCCCCCTGCATATCAAACCTACAATACCGGTGTGAGAGAATATCGAAGATAAAACATTAAAATAAATATCAACAGGAAAGTCCAGATTTTCTACACCTAGCACCCCATACATGTACCTACGTGGAACATATATCTCCAAGGTAGGTAGACGTGGAGTTAGGAACAATACTTCGAAACTTCCCTACATGCACTTACCTTTCTATATTTTGTCCCTTGATATTCTTATTCGACGATATTGCTGGTGTTGATATTCAGCAGTTCAATCTACTCAGGTAAAGGCTTCTTGCAGGCTGATCTACACTTCAAGCCAAACCCACAACCAAACTCGTTTTCCAGTAGTTTTAAACATATAGAAGATACTTTATTTTTTAATATTATTTTTGGTTTTGTCTAAACAGTGCCTAGCCCTGCTTTTAACCCTTTCCTACGCTGTTCTCCTTCCAAGACTGTGTGAAAATGGTAGTTTTATGCAGCAGGGCTTTGGGGAAGAAGAGCAGTGGTGGACGCCACAAACAAAGGGTGGGGAGCGTGTATAGTGAACGCAGGAGGGACAGCGTGGGATGGGGACGCGCGGGGAGGTGGAATATTTACAAAATATATATAACCTACCGTAAATTGCATGGCACCTCCCAAGTCGCGCTTCCTCTTCTCTTCCTTGTTCCAGCAGACACTGGGACCACCATGTGACAGACTCCCATCCAAGCTCCGCACTGCTCTAGAGCAGGCCCGGCTCCAGGAATTTTTATTTGGGTGGGCCACTGTGGGCTTGATTTGTTGCCTATATGTCTAGGCAGGCCTGATTCAGGGCCCTCCTTTATCTCTTCTTAGTCTTACAAGGCCCAGTAAAACTCACTCTTTTTCAAATCTCTTTTTAATGTTATCACTCTCAAACAGTGTTTGTTCCATGTAATGTTACTTTGATGGGAAGAGGAGGTTTCTGAGGTGGGAGTATCAGGCAAGTGACACTCCTTGGGCTCCCTCTGTGCGAGCCTTCAGGGAGAATTCCTCTTTATTGCTACCTCCACCTAACCACAGACTCTGCAACGCACTCCCTTACAGGCTTGATTAGCCACTATTCCTCTCCAGTGCACCTTATCTCACAGATGACCTTGGGCCTCAGCCCCATATCAGGCACCATTGGGCTCCACTTTGCATTTTTCCCAGTAAAAACATTAGTAAAATCACCTTCATACTTAAAACATTGAAAATAGCAGTAAATATAATTAGCAGGCACTTTAAAGTATGTTCCACAGTAGCCCTTATGGCCCGACTGCTAATTAAATAAACAAAAACAGAAAGGCCATGACAGGGCCGGCTTCAGCGCTGATGCAAAAGTCTTTTAAGGCGCTGCACCAATAACCTCTTTCTCCCCAAACACCTTTACTACCACCTTCTAACAGTGCCCCTCATCCTTCCATGGCCCCACCTATTGGCCTCTTCCTCGGATTCCTTCACTGCCACACGTCACAAGTGCCCCTCATCTCCCCATAGCCCCTCCCCCTTATGACCTCCTCCTCGGATTTCCTCACTGCCACCCTCCAGCAGTGCCCCTCATCTCTCTGTAGCCCCTCCCCCTCATGACCTCCTCCTCAGACTTCCTCACTACATCCTCCATCAGTGTCCCTCATCTCTCCCTAGCTCCTCCCTCCACCCCATGACCTCTTCCTCGGATTCCCTCTCTGCCACCCTCCAACAGTGCCCCTCATCGCTCCATAGCCCCTCCCACTACCTCCTCTTCGGGTTCCCTCACTGCCACCCTCCAGCAGCGCCCCTCATCTTAACGTAGCCCCTCTCTGATATGCATTTCATTTGTTGTATAGAGCTATTCATATCAGTGTAGTGTGTGTCAGTACTTTACACCAAGCACATATTATACAAAGGCACTGAATCATACAAGTATGTAAATCGGTCTACAGGGACTGTCACATAAGCCAATGAGGATTACAAGGTGTAGGAGTCACATGTCATCCATACTGGTGGGCAGTATATTTTAAGAGGGTTTGGTCTGTAGAAACACAACCTTAGGATTTAAAGAGTATTCCATGGGGGTCAGCTTTACTGATAAAAATGTATATCTGCCCAAACATACTCATTTTAGCAACATTAGAATAATGAAAGACTGGGGAAGTTCTAACTATATCACAAAACAAAAAAAGCGAAGTTCTAACTATACCATTCTTGTTTGTATGCAGCTCTTTGGTGACAGTTCTTTGGTCACTGTCCTATGTTAGGATTGTAACTTCTGAACTGCAATTAACACAAGCATCTCAGTGACGAAGGCAGTAACTCACTGAGCTATCCACATAAAATACAGTTCATCTGCATTTAAAAACTACTAACAGACAAATGATTGCTCTCCAGAAGGATCATTAATCACCAGCGTTACATGATAATGATAAAAACTGTTTAAATGAAGCACACACGAAGTATGTGTCCTGCTGGGCCTGTGCAGATTTTAAAAAGAAAAAAATGTAGTAACACACTCTCTTACCTACTAAAGTAGTCAAACTTTGTGTCACAGCCTGATGTAATAAGCCGCTGCAGGGGTCAGGAAAGGTGACTAGGAATATACAAACTTCTTTTCTCCTGTGCTGCATGTAAAAAGAAATATCAACGCAGCAAGACAGTAGGCAAAGGTTACCAAGGATTACCATTGTCAAGAAAGGATTTGTCCCCTTTCACCATGCAGAGATGAAGGGGTGAAAAAATAAACAAAGCCTTGTTAATATTTAAATGGTCTTTAAAGACCTGTGAAGTACTCAGGTGCAGCTGCGATAATCTATAAAACTGTCTCTGTGTGTGCGCGCCCGGGAAGCGGTCTCGGCCCGGGCTGACACACACGACCTGTGCGTTGCACACCTGCCTTCAAGCCCTCACTGTGAGGGCCAAGGCTCCTGTTTCGGTGGGCCAGGCTCATGTTTGGGTGGCCCTGGGCCACCCGCTAGAACCGGGCCTGCTCTAGAGCGGCATGGAGATTGGCCTGAGCGGGCTGAAAAAATGCTCCGCTCAGATCAGTAATTTTGTGGGTGTTCTCCAGCCCGGATGTACAATGCAGCTGGGTTGGAGAAACCTAAGTTTGCATGTTTGTTTTGGTCAGCCTGAGGCAGTTGGTCAAACACATATGTGCATTCAGGGAGTGCAAAAATCACTGCTCCTCCTATGCCCCGCCCTGCACAAGCTGGCTTCAAAAGACAAATAAGACGATGCCAGAACGTGGTTTCATTTTTCATTTGCTGTCTCTGAGCCAGGCAGTGAGGTGATGCTCCTCTGCCATTGTGGAGGAGCCGCCCCTGATAGAAGAGTCCTCCCTCACTGGATGTGCACAAGATGGCGGTTCTGACACTTCCAACAAGCGTTACTGATAAGGCTCATTCAGCATGGGAGAAGTTGGTGTGCGACGGACAGCCCGAACCACTGGCGTAAAGAACCTTGAGGATGCCTCCCTGTAAAGTACACGGAGGGGACCCCTCGAGGCTCGCTCTCTGGCCAGCATGCTGTGCTGAGGGGGCCTCCTGCAGCTTGGGGGCCCCCGAACCACGGGGGCTGCTGGGGGCTGTGTTACGCCCCTGGGACGCCCCGAACACTGGCAGATGGCAGCAATTTGGAAAACAAATGGTTACTTTTTCCAGCAAGCAGTTAGGCTCTTTGCCACCCTGTAACACAACAGTAGGCAGCGTCGGCCTGTCCAAGAAACACAAATCAATAATTTCACTAGTGAAAGAGGACCAAACAGACGTGTGCGAGCTTGGAGCTCTGCTGATAATGGATAATTCAAGCAAAGGAGGAAAACTAAGGGATTTATATAGCCTCCAAGGATCTCCATGTCAGAGAGTACTGCTATTTCAGCCTGTCACACATTGCAATCTGGGAAATTTTGTTTGCTCTCCATATTGCACGTAGGGCTGAACAATACAAGCACCAAAAGTGTTATTGGCTAAACGCAGCACCACTTTGCAGCTAAGTGTAAAATGCGCTTACAAAAAGAAAGGAGGGGGGCACGAGCAGCCAGGCCGAAATATTACATGGGGTAAAAATGCCCCTCGTCCTTCATTGCTAGGGCTATTACAAGTCACCTCAGAGTTCGGTGATTAGCAAAAGCACTTGGCCTGCAGGCCTTGCACCCCTGCATGGTCAAGGAACTATATTGTAACTTACAATATCCATTGAATGTACAGATTACAAACAAAAACAACAAAAACATAGATTATTTTCCTCTAGTCCTGTATTCAGACTTGCAACCCCAGCAACCCTGGGCCTGAGCTGAGGTCACATGATGTTTGCTTATCCAGCTCTCCAGTGTTAGAAATGACATCTCTCTCTGGATTTCATTCCTCACAGGCTCGGAATGCCAGCGCCTAGATTGTCACTTTACGTAATCAAGATAGCGAGCTGTGCGGGACATGGCCCGAACACTGGCGCAGAAGCGGCATCGAGGCACACCAGAGCTGGCTAAATATAGAAAGGGATTAGGAGCCATTGTTTTCAATCTTGCTAAAACTGGGTGACATGACTCCGGCAGTGGAATGCCCCCTGACCTTTCCGTTGTCACTCCTCGCCCGTGTACATAACTAAGAGGCAGAGAGGCGCTCTCTTTTCTTTGGGCGCTGTCCTGGGGTTGGTGACATGCACAAGTGCGCAGCACGTTTGCCCCTGCAATGTTTGCAAAGCAAAAGGCGTGCGTCCAGGCGCACAAGAAGAACGTGAAGGCGGGAGTAGCTCACAGTAACGAACAGAAGTCCTTCTTGGCGCTATCTCAGTTTGTTCTTTCGGCCGCACAGCTGAGGTCCCCTCCAGCCATCAGACACTCTAAGATCCCTTGCTATGAAGTGGAGATTCTCGATGCCCAAAGCCGGAAGCAGATCTGCGTGGTGGACAAGGTGAGAGACATCCGCCGCACCTTGCGCAGGAGGACACACAGTTCTTTTAGTCGATTTCAGGATGTGACGCACGCTATCAGCACGCACAGAAAATGAAGGCTATAGCTCAATACTAACCACTTATTGCTAGAAATCATAATGAAAGAACGATTAACCTTTAATACAATTTTTCCAATTTTTGCAGCGAAATTCGAAAGTTAAAAACACATCAAAATTAACTTAGTTTATGTATTTTCATGATTTCTGGCTCAAATGAATGAGTACAGTAGCATTCTTACGAATCGGCAAACTATAGCATGCTATAAATACATCATCACATTATAGTCTTTCTTGTGTTGTCCTTGTTTCTCTTGTTTTTATGTTCCGTAATGAGATTTTTTTTCTTTTCTGGTTTAATTCCCCCCCTGTAAGTTTTTGTAACCCCAACATTTTTGTGAATACACTTTTAACAGTACCCATATGGTTAGAATATGGTTAGAAGGTTTTCTGGTGACATAATATATAACGAGCCGAATGTGGTAATAGATGGTAATTAAACACTACGTTACACGCCACTAATTATGTATTTTTATATTGCATTTTTGTTTTTCTGGTAGGTAGCTTGAAATAGCTGTTTTCTTCAAAGTGTGGCAAAAAGTGTGCAAAAAAATGGGCACTGACGGGAATTAGAATGCTTAGTTTATGGTTTACATTTAACGAATACCTTGCTGATAAAATAAAAGCCAATGGTGAGGGTCAGTGGTTTTATTTAATTCTGTGGCTTCTGCATTTACCACATAACTATAGATTCACTGCATCTGCCACCTATTTTCCATAACTTGCAGATGTAACAAAAAGTGACGTTTCTAGCTCAAATGGATGAAGCTATTTCTGCCAGGGAATGTGCTGCATAACTAGCATTTTTTGCCGCATAATTTAGATAGTCTCTGCCTATCTTGGTCCTTTATGCAGCATAATCCTAGTAGCCGTGATAAGGGCAAAGCTCAGTAGAGTAGTTTGGGTGGCAGTCATTATAATGATGACATTCTTATTTGGCAGGGAACGTAAAATATTTTTCATATTTTTTGTAATTTTTTATGTTACTTGTAAAAAATTGTCTTTTATATTGCTGAATTTTGTGCACCACAAGCCCTCAACAATGGTAATAAATAGAATGATTCGGCTGTATACACAAGTTGCTTTTCACGGTTAACAAGATTGGGATGCCAGCATAGGCTTGGATCATGTACAATGGAAAACTGATTTTTAAGAAAATAAAGAAGATGCTGACATAGTGATAAGTGAATTGTACTATAACGGGCTCATATGCCTTTTAGGAGTTGATAGAACCTTTTCACTCGGACATGGCTAGCTTTAGATAAAGGAACGTGGGCCCTTATTTATGAGGCCTTGCATCAGTTTTGCGCCGCCGGTGCGTCACTTTTTGTGACGCACCAGCGGCGTACGAAATGCGCCTTGTTGCGCCATATTTAAAAAGCGAAGCATCTAGGTAGATGCGTCACTTTTTAAACCCCTGCGCCACATTATACCTGCGTCAGGTATAATGTATGCAGAGGGGGCGTTCCCCCGCAAAAAGCCTCGTAATAGTGACGCAGTGAAATCTATGAGATTTCACTGTGTCACTTTTAGGATGCTGTTGCGTCAAAATCTTGCGCCTGCCTCACAGCAGGCGTAAGACTGACGCAAGCCCTTTCACATGGGGCTTTCCCCATGTGAAAGGACGCATTGCTAGAGTTGCGTCACTTTTGTGATACACTCCAGCAATGCGTCACTTTTGCGCTTACAGATGCGTCAGAAATACTGACGGATCTGTAAGTCCTTGCTACATGATGCGTCATACATTAAATATGACGCATCATTGGTGTCGCCAGGAGTGCGCAGTGAAAAGTGACGCATCGCTGTTTTCACGCAGCGATGCGTCACTTTTCATAAATGAGGCCCGTGGTTTCTGAGGATTTTTCATATCAAATGACAAATCAGCCCTGAAGAAGTCTCTTGTGAAGAGACGAAACTCAGTGGCTACTCAAAAATCTGATTTTAAGAAGATTTGCATAAAGGAGTTCTTTTAAAAACAAAGAATTTGTGGACGAACTTTGTGCACCCCATGTCTTAACAAGAAATATTACATGTCCATGGATGTAAAATTGTGTGTGCTGGTCACTCTTGTGCAAAAATAAAACGTATTATTTATATTTTACTCTGTGTACTTTCACATATGGTTTATGCCAAATGGTATTTTTTCATGTGTTTTTGTTTTAACCAAAAGGTATTTAACCAAACAAAGACAGAATAGGTTGCATTTGTACAGTAAGTTAAAACAACATTGAAGGGACGTCACTAGTCTGTAAAGCAATTATTATATGCAATATGGGAGGCCATAAAGCAGTGTTTTTCTTGCGCCAATTTTGCTGTACTATAGTAATGAATAAAAAGTTTACCTATGCACTGTAGTAATAAATGTGTCAATGTGCGATTATTTGTACTGTTGCTCTAAATACCGATTTATAGGGCGACATTTATTTTCACTGCTATAACTAATTAATTTTACAAATTTTATTGTGTTGCCTTTCAACTTTATTGTTGTTTTAGTATTGCATTAATACTATATTTATTGCCTCTAAGTGAAGCCTTTGTCATAGCTACCAGGGGCGTCAGCACAAATTTACTTAGTGATGTTAGTGGTTCACCCTGCCAAGGTTTGCGATTCATGCGTGTTAGAAATGGGATTTCAGGTTGGCTAGGGCAAGCACGTAAGCCAGGCAGAAACCATCACTCTAGTCAGGGCAAGGGAGTTACACACCAAACATAACCCTTGCTCACCCCTTGGTAGCTTGGCAGAGCAGTAAAGCTTATCCCAGTGGCAATGTGTAAAACGTTTGAGCAACAAACACATACAGCAGCGACACACAAGGCACACCACAAAAGAAACTCCACACAATGTTATATAAAAAATATCCTTAGTATAACTCATAAAACACATTAGAACGTAATCACATATATACACTGTGCCACCTGGAACTTAGGTATCACTTCATAGGGGACTATATACATTACAGGGGCAATGGGCCACTGTCATTGCTATTAGAACTCACAGGTAGTGAAAATAATATAAGCAGTAACTACTGGCAAGAGGCACTTAGCATAAACACATTAGGCAGGAAAGATCATCAGCAATGCATCATTTCATAACCCCTTATGCAACTCTTAGGCATACACTGCTCCAGAGTAAACACTTGTAGTGTACACCTATTGGGGAAATCCCATGTCATCAAGTAGGCCTGCTACCTTTTCACAAGCACTTGTGCCACCAGGCACTTGTCATCAGCATGCATGTAAACACACAATAATCACTGGAAAAATGTAGCCACTAAGCAGGCACCAAGGTCACACATGGAGGGCACTAATATATGGCTAGACATATTGCTCTTGTCCTTAGAACAGCACCGCTGTGCCTCTGAAGATGTCCTGCAGCCAGACCCTGGCCATCAGTGCACAAACCACTGGGCCCCAAATTATGCCGCTAGTGAGGCATCCACGGTACCCTTTAAGAATGCGGGCCCCCGTTTTCAGGAATGGGGCATACTGGATCACCTGCATTCCAATTAGGGGCCACCGGTACAGTTTCAGGAAGCCAAGATGCCCCCACTATTCGGTACAGGTGCAGCTTTCCGCGTTGCACAAGGTCATAACAGTGGAGCATTTCACCACTGTGGCCCGGGTTTAAGGAAATACCTGGCTGCTCCTCCACTGACAAGCAAAGGGCCGCTGTGGTAGAATCCGGAGCGAATTTCCATCGAGTCCGCTCCGCGCAGCCTCTCTAATCCCTTTGGGCTTGTGAGGCTCTCCTCTCACCTCTATCAACTGTTGCAGACACACGGGGCTCTCCTCGTCATCATGGGAGCCCCTACCACAAACAGGCTGTACCTCTGCCTGACTTCCGCTGGGCTCTCCTCGTTCTCCCGAGAGCCCCGCTCACAACCAGGCAGATTTCGCTTGGCTCCTTGTTTGCGACGCGGCTGGAGACAGCGATCCCAGCTCCGGACTCGGGTCACAGGTGGTTAGTGGGGCCGATGTATTCTTCCTGGGCAGTCAGTGCCGGGGCAGGATGCCCCACAATACCACACACACAGGCAGCCCTGTCAATCTGCATGAGCTCTCTTCGCGCCCTTACTCCCAGCAGCGCCAAGGGAGAAGAGGTAGCGCTCTACAAGCACTTTCCACCAGAAGAAAAAGCGATCACCTTGCGCTATGGTTTTTAAAGACGGGGCACCAGCAAAGTGTCCCCTGGTAGGCCAGCACACCGGGGCTCTTCAGCAATGCAGCAGCTTCACTCCCACGAGTTAGGGAGCCCCAGGTGGCGGCTCCTGGCAGTCCAGCAGACTGCTGGCCACACGTTCCAATTAAGAATGAAGTTCCACACACACATGGGGTCACAGCCCCAATATTTGTTAAGCAAAATGTCTTTGTTCTACCCCCTGGCAAAAGGCTCTATGCCCAGTCCAAACCAGTTCTGCGGGCACTTACACATTTCTTTACAGTGCACAAACACCTGCATTGTTAGTGTAGGCTCTGACCCCAGACACACTACAGGGGGGCAGAGCCAGCTGCGGAGCCAGCATTGTGTAAGGCAGGCACAGTCCTATTAAGGCCCAGGGGCTACTCCTCCCACTTCTCCAAATGCAGATTAGCTTATTCAGCCTAGTGCTGACTCACCCAGCCCCTGTGGAGCCACTGCACCTCCCCAGCCCCTGTCATCTAGAGCCAGACATGCAATACACAAGAGGCAGCCACAAAAACACATATCACACAGAAAGGCCCACTTCTAAAAGTGGCATTTCTAAAGTAGTGATAATAAATCTGCGAACACCATTACACAGCATTTATTACCACTATTCAAAACATACCAAACTTGACCACGCTACTCCTCTCATGTCAGTAATTACCACTGAAGCACATATCAGGGAATCCCCAATGCATTCCTATGACAGGGCAGCCTCACAGTAGTGAGAAACCAAAATGCCTGTTTGTCACTACCAGGACATGCCACACAGTTAAGGCACATGTCCTACCTTTTACCTGCAGTGCACATTGCATACTGGGCTCGCTAGGTCCTACATTAGGGGTAACTGATATGTAGTAAAAGGGGAGTCACAGACGTGGCAACCACTTTATGTGCCATGTCACAGTAGCAGTAAACTGCGCACGCGGGCCCTGCAATAGCAGAGGCCTGAGACAGGTTTGAAGGGCTAATTTGGTGGGTGGCGCAATCAGCGCTGCAAGCCCACCAGTAGCATTTAATTTACTGGCCCAAGAGATACCACTTTACAGGGGACAGATAGGTAAATTAAATACGCCAAACAGGTGTAGACCAATCTTACCACATTTACCATAGAGAGCACATGCACTTTACACTGGACAGCAGTGATAAAGTGCCCAGAGTCCTAAAACCACCAATACTAGGTCAGAAAAAATACCAGGAGGAAGGCAAAAAGTTCAGGGATGACCCTAAAAAAAAAGGGCCAAGTCCAACAATGCTTGAGGTTGGTACTTACCTCCCTCAACCTACCCTCTTGCCTCTCGTGGAAATGGAAGTCATAGAGGACTCAGGAACCTCATAAACAGGAAAGGGACCAGGGCGAAGCCTGCCTATTCATATTAAATCGAGAGGAGGGGTCAATGGGTCATTTGATTTAACTAAGAATAGTGCACAGTGAGGCTAAAAGGATGTGCTGAAAGAGTGGGAGGGGTTGCTCTTGGAAGTATTTTACCCATTGGTCAGGGAGTGTTTAGGAGACATCTACACCCACTGGCTAGTAATCTCTGCAAATGTAGCACCTCACCCCGGCTCATCAGAGCACATCTGGACCTGTGGAAGAACAAAAGAGAACCTGGTCTGCTATCTGTGACCTATGCGGAGACTTAAAGGGCTGTACCTGCTCCCACTTCTTGCTAGGGCTAAGAAGTGGAATCTAGGGGCGGTTGGATGACCCTCTGTGTTTCTACAGGGCCAACAAAAGCTGCAGGAGGCCCTATTCCAGGAGTGACCAGCTGACCAGTTGTAACTGGACCTGGAGTGTATTTTGATGGTGGCGTCTGCTGGAGTGAATCCTGGCCCCTGCACACCTTCCTTCAGGCCCCAGGAGCCTTAAAAGTTGCCAACTAGAGCTTCTCCTGAAAGTTGAAAAAAAGTAGGACTTAGAAAAAAGATCACAAATATCTAGAGTTCTGCAGAACCACCTGGTAAGGTATATGACTTCACTATGACCTGCCTAGCTTACCGCCCCTCCCACTGGAAGATTTTGTGCTTCAAAAAAGAGATGGATTCTAAGGTGTACATTCAAAAGCACTGCTGACGAGAGAACTTCAATAGGCCAAACATTTAGGTTTTCTTGCTTAGAGCTTTTGCTGCCCAAACCAAAGGCTTCAGCTGAACCTTGGCCAATGGGGATCTGACTTTGAGTGGATCTCATGAAATACATTCTTAATATTTGCCCAGCTGCAGGATTTTGACAGCCAAAATGTGGGCTAAAACTCATAAGGTAAAAAGTTTGACCAGGATGGCCTACTTGTTGTATCTGATCCTTGCTCCATTGCAGTCCTCCTAAAATCGTGACTAGCTCCTGGTCAAATGCAAAAAATTACGTTTGATTGGTGCTTTACTTTTTCTTAGAACTTTTTGCCATAAAATGTAAAAAATGTATATCTCTGCTGAACTTGACTGGATTTTAATTGTATTTGTTTAATTTTCCTTATTACAAACACTTTGATTTTTAGGAATGTTATTATTGTTTTCAGTTTAATTGTTTTGCTACTACTAAATACTTTGCACTGTGTCCTTTTAATTAAACCTTTTCTGCCAAGTGTCATAGTTTCCAGAGGTTGAGCCCCAGTTCATTTTAGGAAATGTGTGTTGGACCTGACAAGAGTTTGAACTATTATTAGGGAAAAACTCACATCTTTCCTGACTAATAACAGATTTTCCCACAGGGTGCATGTATTTTATAAACAGGCAGGATCTCAGGAGAGGATCTCCTAATAGCTGATGCTTGATGCTACAGCACCCAATGATCTGGATTACTTATTTCAATTGGATCTCATTTTTCTGGACTCTGCAAACCTTTTTTTAACCTCTTGATAGTTCAGCTGAAGGAGGCTTCACATAACTAGTTTGTTTGAGCTTTTCTCTCATCCTCAGACAGGATCAGCATGCTGGATAAAGGGAGATATCTGGGTTGTAAGGGAACATCAGTTCCCAGCAAGGAGGAGTATTTCACAGAATTACTCTGAAAAATGACATTGCTTGTTTTTCTGTGCTTTTATTTCTACACAATGAGATAGCTTAGGATAACATTCTTACACTCCTTCATTATGAAAATAGGCAATGCTCTGAGGATGAAAACACACTCAAACATCTAGGAGTGCCTTTTACAATGTCTGGCCCCCCTTCTTTATTGGTCGCTCAGGCTATCATACCACACAGTCCTCAAAGCACTGGGTAGGGCAAGGCATTCACATTCATTTAGTTAAAGCAGAAGGCAGAATAGTTCACTAGTTTCAGTGGAGTTGTATGATGAAATATTGCAAACAAAAATATTGGTGACAAAAATATTTCCCAAAAAATTAAAGACACAAATATTGACTTTATAAAAGGTCACAAGATCATCATAAAATTGTTAATTAAGTATATCGAATTTTAAGTATTGTACATTATATCAACATTAAAATATATACTTAGATTAAAAATAATATTACAATAAAATATTTGCTTATGATATAAAAATACATGAACAATGTATCGTTAAGCATAAAATAAAAATTGATACTTTAAAATAATCATAAATAACAATAAACATAATATTTTAAAAATGTATTCTAACAAAATAGTAAACACTAATAATAATTAATTACAATTACAAATACTAAACATTAGAAAATGCCAAAGCTATACAGTAACAGAATGAAGAAATAATTAATGAAAAATGACTACAAAAATAAATGATAAAATCAAAATTTAAATTTAAACTGTTTTAATATCAAAACATAGATAGATTTATGGATAGATAGATAGATAGATAGATAGATAGATAGATAGATAGATAGATAGATAGATAGATAGATAGATAGATAGATACATAGATACATAGATAGATAGATAGATAGATATTAGCCAGTGGATATAGCCACTGGGTAGTTATAGTTTCGTCAGCTGTGTCTGTTCCAAAGGAAAAGCGATTCTTGTGTTGCTCATAACATTGGCCCCATTTGGCAAATCTCCACAAAACGTTCCAAAACTGTGCTATCTTTTGTCTAGTTTATGGAGGGAAACTCTCGGGGGATCCGCCAAGCATGGGCTAAGAAAAAAGGGTGTCCCAAAATTTAAAATCCCCATTGTAATGACCGGATTTTTATACCAAGTTATCAGTTCACCAGTTATAGCACATCCAATCACCACGTACCACAGCCCTCCTCAGGACCTACAAAATATCACACATGGAATACCTACATGAGAAAGGAATAATACTAACAACTAAAGACACTAAAACTACTATAGATCATAGCTCTGAGGGTATGTCAACACCTTCCGGTGAACAACGCGCCACCGCGCGAACAACGCACCACTGTGCGAACAATGCCCACCGGCGACCAACGTGCCACTGCACGAACAACGCACCACTTTGCGAACAACACCTTCCGGTGAATCAACCTTGTCAGGGCGGTGCCTCTCTCTAGACACCTTCCCTACACCCTGGTGTAGGGTCAACCTTGTCGGGCGAGAATCTCTCTTTGGGATTCCCTACTGCACCCTGGTGCAGTTCTCAACCTTGTCAGGGCGGTGTCCCCCTCTAGACACCTTCCTGCACCCTGGTGCAGGATCAATACTCACCTTCACAACTAGGAATCAGAACCAAATTTACATTTCATGGTTTGGCAGTGTCACAACCTCCCTCTTCAACAATCACCTGCATGAAGGGTAACTTACCATCCTTCTATGCGACAGCACTTGGTACAAGAAAGATTCCAACCTCCCATTCCAAAGAACACAATCAAATTATGATCTGGGGTTTATTTATTATACAATGATAAGAAGAAATAACTAATGACATACATATAGGAAGCTGAGAAGAAAAAAGTGATTAGGCATAAACAGGTACAATGAAAACATTGTTAGAACACCTCACCATATTGTTATTATGCATCTGTAAGCTGGAGAAGGGTCCAACTCTCTCTCTCTGTCCCTCTCTGGCTGGGCCAGGACTCTCTGTTCCACAAACACAACTGCACGCCTGCACCGTGATGCTTCTCCAGACTGCCCGACCAACTGACTCACTGACCAGAGACCAGACACCTCCTCTAAAAACCAGTGGAAACCTTTCGTCGAAGCTTCTAGCAAGCGCCCAGCCTCCCATCAGATTCCTGTGTCAGCCTGTGCCAGGGTCACAGCTCAGGCTGATCAGACCTTTGTTATGACTAAAGCGCAGGGTGAGCACATTCAACGGACAAGAACCGGTCTCTTCCAGTTTGCAAAGAGCGAACAACACCTCAAAACTAAAACATGGCCTCTCACCTAAAGAGGCTCAGCAAGATGGTGTCAGGAAAGAACATTACATCGCTTGAGCATAGGCCTTTAGGCCCTAAAAAGAGCAAAAACCATAGAAAGAAGGCATAAAATCATGCCAAAGCGAATAGGCAAACACTACAACTAAGCAAGATATAGTCAGAAATATAGAGAACTTCAGGCCTACACATCCTTATGTTGTGTGATGATGTCAAAGCATATCATAAGCAATAGTCAGTGCTGTCTGAGTGTCTACAATATGCTGAGATGGTGGTGGGCAATGGTCATATTTACCAAAATATCAGTCATTACACCCATGCATTTTCCTTAAGCTTCTGTAAGAAGGGCTACAGCAAAAACTGCTGAATGGAATTACACCAAATTTGGCAGAAAGCTAGATCTTGGGCCGCAGATTCTGCTTGTTATGATTAGCTTTAACACCTTCGACGCTCATGACGAGCTCAGCTCGTCATGAGGTACACCTCTCGTACACTCATGCCGAGCTGAGCTCGTCATGATTAGTAGGAATGACAGATTTTCAGCACAGGGGGGGAAAACCATAAGCGTCGATGGTGATAAATCAGTTCAGTATTTTTTGTGACATTAAAGTTAAGAAAAATATAGATATCTTAATGGTGAGGTCCGCAAGTGGTTCTAGAGACTCTTGTGAGAGAGTGAATTTAAAGATGGAGCATTCTGATTGGCCCAGGGAGCTTTTTTCCCCTAGGGCCAATTTGCTCCTGTTGGAGTCAGACCTCCGTGGGAACGAGCACTCTGATTGGTGGTCAGCAACATCAGAAAACTGTTGCTGGCAGCCATTACGGGACTCAGGGACGTAGTCCCATGTCCTGAAGTGTTAAATTAAAAATATATAAGTGAGTGGGGTAGAGACCCAGTTGAACCCCCACACCGGGGTCAAAACAAATGGGGTCCCAGGGCATTTTCAAAGGTTCGGAAGAGGGGTACATGGCCCCATCCCCTTTAGAAAAAAAGAATGGCCCTAGGGAATAGGGTACATGGTGACTAATAAGGCTTCGGAGGGGCTCATGGCCCCCCTCCCATTAATAAAAAATAAAAAGGCCCTTGGGATGGGTTCCCCAGGGTAACTAATTATGTGGAAGGTGAGTCCCGCAGGATGGAGGCAAAACAGTTTCTGTGAGTGGCTGCATGAGTGTCCGAGTGGGTTCTGCAAATGGTCTGCTCATTTTCTGTAGGTCTGGGTGGAGCTCATGGAGTTTCACTCCGTGGAATTCCGCAGAGTCCCATGAGCGGGCGGTGTGTTGCTCGGCCAAGCCTAATGAAGTCCCATGAACCCCTATTGTTACCACTAGTAAGTCCCCACAGTGGGATTGCTGATATCTTATTGGAGGCCCGTCCCCTTTCTCAACCACTCTGCAAATGTGCCTCCTGTTGCACTACTGATTTGGGGATGTAGTACCCTTGGCTCCTGTGGGCCGTTGATGTCCAAGAACCTCAACTGTTGCCACCAGTTAGTTCCACACAGCGGAATACTGAGACCTCATCGGAGCCCTGCCCCCTTAGCCACGTCCCTCAAAGTAGGATTGCTGAGTCCACGTCAGAGGCCCTGCCCCCTTTCTCAACCACTCTGCAAATGCACTTTGTGGTGCACTACTGGTTGGGGGATTAACTCCCCTGGGCTGCTGAGGGTTGTTGGGGGCCAAGAACCCCTATTGTTTCCTCTAGTAAGTCCCCCTTAGTGGGATTGCTGAGACCTAATTGAAGGTCCTTCCCTCTTTTTCGACCACTCTGCAAACTTGCCTCTTGGTGCACTACTGCTTGGGTGATGAACTTTCCTTGGCTGCTGAGGATCGTTGGGGACCAAGAACCCATATTGTTGCCACAAGTAAGTTCCCCACAGCGATATTGCTGAGACCTCTTTGGAGGACCCATCCTCTTTTTCAGCCACTATGCAGTGGGGCCACCAGGTGCACTACTGATTGGGGTATGAAGTCCCCTTGGCTGTTGATGGTCATTGGGGGTCAAGAACCACTATTGTTGAAACAAGTAAGTCCCCCACTGCGGGACTGCTGAGACCTCGTAAAAGGGTCTGCCCCTTTTCTCAACCACTCTGCAAATGTGCCTCGTGTGCACTACTGGTTGGAGAATGAAGTCTCTTTGGCTGCTGAGGGTCATTGGGATCCAAGCACCCCTTTTGTTGCCACTGGTTAGTTCCACACAGTGGGATTGCTGAGATCTGATCGGAGGCCCCACCCCTTCCTCAACCACTCTCAAAGGGGTTTTCTGTCTCACTACTTGTTGGGAGATGAAGTCCCCTTGGCTGCTCGGGGTCATTAAGGGCCAAGAACCCCTATCACTGCCACAAGTAAGCCCCCCACAGTAGAATTGCTGAGGCCCCTTTCTGAATCACGCCGCAAATGCACCTCTGGCACACTACTGGTTGGGTGAAGAATACTCTTTAGCTGCTGAGGGCCATTGGGGGCCAAGAAGACCTATTGTTGCCACAATTAAGTACCCCACAGCGGGAATGCTGAGACCTCGCCGGGAGCCCAACCCTTTTCTCCCTTTTTTACCCACTCTGCAAAGGGGCCTCAAGGAGCACTACTGGTTGGGGATAAAGTTCATTGGGGGCCAATAACTCCTATTGCTGCCACACCAAGTCCCCCACTGTGGGATTGCGGAGTCCTCATCAGAGGCCCATCCCCCTTTCTCAATCACTCTGCACATGCACCTCTTGGCACACTACTGGGTGGGGGATGAACTCCTCTGTGCTGCTGAGGGTTGTTGGTGACCAAGAACCTCTAATGTTGCCACCAGTAAGCCTCCCACAATTGGACTGCTGAAACATCATCGGAGGCTCTGCCCCTTTCTCAACCACTCTGCAAACATGCCTCCTGGTGCACTACTGGTTGGGGGATGAACTCTCCTTGACTGCTAAGGATCGATGGGAGCCAAGAACCCCTATTGATGGCATTAGTAAGTCCCCCACAGCAGGATTGCTGAGACCTCAGAAGAGGTTCGACCCTCTTTCTCAACCACTCTGCAATGGGGCCTCCAGGCACACGACTGATTGGGGTATGACTTCCCTTGGCTGCTGAGGGTCATTAGGGGAACTAGAACCCCTATAATTGCCACAAGTAAGTCCCCCACAGCAGGATTGCTGAGACCTCATCAGAGGCCCAGCCCCCTTTCTGACCACTTTACAAAGGGGCCTCCTGGTGCACTACTGGTTGGGGGATGAAGTCCCCTTGGCTGAGGAGGGCTGTTGGGGGACAAGTACCCTTATTGTTGCCACTAGTAAGTACCCCACAGCTGGATTGCTGAGACCTCATTGTAGGCTCTGCCCCCTTTCTCAACCACAAATGTGTCTCCTGTTGCACTGCTGGTTTGAGGATGAACTTCTCTTGACTGCTGAGGGTTGTTGTGGGCCATGAACCCCTATTGTTGTCACACGTAAGTCACCCACAGAGGGGTTTTAAGACTTCTTCAGAGGCCCCATCCTCTTTCTCAACCACTCTGCAAACGCCCCACCTGGCACACTACTGGTTGGAGAGGAAGTCCTCTTGGCTGCTGAGGGTCATTGAGGGCCAAGAATCCCTATTGTTGCCACAAGTAAGTCCCCCACAGCGGGATCGCTGAGACTTCATCAGAGGCCTCGCACCCTTTCTCAACCACTCAGCAAACATGCCTCCGGGCACACTACTGGTTGGGGATAAAGTCTAGGGGTGAGCACGCCTGTAAACTCTGCTCCACCACAGCTTTGATGAATTTTTGCTACGCTCCGCACTTCAATCAGAGCGCGGAGTAGCAAAACTCTGCAACCTCCACAGTCAGAGTGTAGTTTACTGCCCAACCCTAGTTTTCTGCCTTTTCTGCTCTCTTCTGACGTTTATTATGCCTCTTTCTGATTGTTGATGACCATTATTTTTCCTCTTTCTGCTCATTCATGAACTGTATTTTGCCTCTTTCTGCTTGTTTCGGTCCTTTATGTTTACTCTTTTGCTAGTTTCTGACCTTTATTCTGCCTCTTTCTACTCCTTGCTGACCTTTATTCTGCCTCTTTCTGCTTGTTCTCACCTTTTTTGCCTCTTTCTGCTTGTTTCTCACCTTCATATTGCCTCTTTGGGCTCATTTCTCACCTTTATTCTGCCTCTTTCTGCTTGTTTCTGACCTTAATTCTGCCATTTTCTGCTTGTTTTTCACCTTTATCTTGCCTGTTTCTGCTTGTTGCAGACCTTTATTCCACCTCTTTCTCCTAATTTCTGACCTTTATTTTGCCCCTTTCTCCTTTTTTCCTCCTGGGATGGTGGGGGAAGCCTCCAGGCCCCCACAGTTCCAACTGGCTCCCCACTTCCTGTGGGAGTCAGCATTGCTCTCACTAACAAGGAGCTGCTAAACATGCAGCCACCTGTCTGTCACAGCAGTCCTTTCATCTGTTTCCCTGCCCGCTTGAC
The DNA here is from genome assembly GCF_964263255.1 of Lissotriton vulgaris. Taxonomy (NCBI): domain Eukaryota; kingdom Metazoa; phylum Chordata; class Amphibia; order Caudata; family Salamandridae; genus Lissotriton; species Lissotriton vulgaris. The sequence goes on along the minus strand of NC_141689.1, from coordinate 1,188,403,252 downwards.
AGTAGGCAGAGACATAGACAAAACCTCTGCTTCCAGCAAGCGAGAGCATTTATCAGCTCTTGCTTGCTGGAAGCAGTGTTTGCTCTGACTTGGCGGGAACTAGTCGGCGGGGCTCTAGGGGGACCATGCAGCCACGTCAATCTTTCTATAGCCCTGGGGAGGTGGTGGTGCCTGGGGCTTATAGAGCCCATTAACACCTTAGCTGCGTGAAAACATTCCTCCCCAGTGCTGCGCTGTCCATTGGAACCAGTGCTGAATGGACGTCCAATGGTCGTGCGCAGCACTGGGGAGGTAGCGCTGCTGACGACCATTGGCCGTCAGCAGCACTTAAGGGGATAAGGGGGGCCCTGTGTACCCCTTCCTTTATATGAATAAAGCCCCAGGGAGGTGGTGGTCCCCATGCCCCCATGACCTGCCGCCTGGGTGCTGTCTTCAAAACAAGCGTGGGATCCAGTGCTTGTTTTTTAACATTTTTGCGCTGAATTCCCATCCTGGCTCGGTTGTATTTTTATGGCAAAGTCTATAAAAAAAGAGATTTTTTTGTGCCTGTCGGGTTCATAAGGGAGCAACACCACTATATCTAGGGAGGTCAGGGTATGTCTACTCTGCCCCCTTTTCTTTTTTTAAATGGTTTTTGTGGGACTAGTCCCAAGATGACTGCCAACACTTCCTGCTTGAAGGGTTGGCAGCCAATCAGATTTCACCATGAGATCTGTGTTTAGTGTCTGCCCAGATATCCTAATTTGCTTTCCCTTGAATTTCTCAACAACTACTGAACAGATTTACACCCGATAGCTGAAAGCATGATCTGCCAGACAGAGTTTGCCAACATTTAATGCAGTTATTAATGTAAATATATGGTTTAGTAAATCCCTTGAAGGCTCATTTACCTGCTAATATTTGATTGCCCAAGCCGTCAAGGGTTGATTGGGTTTCCCATTTACTTTTAAAAAGGCTTTTGGAGGTGTCAGATTTTTTTCTCCACTTCCGTGTCACCAACAGTAGGCTGCATTTTAAAAAGTTCAGATTTAATTTCCCTCTTCTCAATTAGTACAAAATTAACATATGAAATGCATGGAATGCATGAAAACAATATCAAAGAATAATATGAATTAAATATTTTTTTAAATGCTTCCCTATTTTGCTAAAATTACAACAACCCAAAAAATAAATTGAAACAATAACAGAAAAAAATATGATTTATTTAAAAAATAATACAGCTATAAAATTATTATACAAAAAATAAACATACCATGATTAATATCCAAATTGATAAAAACAAACACAAACTAAATTATCTAATTAACCAATCAAAAAACAGAAAAAGATTACCATATTTTTAATTACCTATTAAATAAATAAAAAAGTAAGTAATTAATCTCAAACTAACAAATTAAAACATAAAAAAAGTTATAATAAAAAAATATTTAAAACTTCCTTATTTTCCACTAGAAACTCAACAACCTACCAAAAAACAGACACACTAAAAACAATAAACATCAATACCATTATAATGATATGTTATATCACATAAAAGTAATACAACTCATATAAATACTCGAAAATAGTACATACATCTACATTTAAAAAAGCATTGTAAAATACTCACAAACAATATTCTTTCCCACATTTTTTGACATCACAGTATTCTTTTTTAAAATTTTATTTTTTAAATGTTTACAATTTTATTTATGAAGTTTCAAACAGCAACAAAAGTGCAGCCGTTCATTATGAATACAATTCGTACCCCATACATGACTGTAATGATTAGAAAAGGTACATAGACATATTATGCCCTGAGATCAGAGAATTAGATCAATCCAAAAATATCCACTTTGTCCACATAAGGAAAATCAACAGTCGACAGAAGGATTTAACATATAGGCAGTAAATGGGCCCCATATCTCACGTGGTCTAGAGGCAGTTGGTAGCTCCTCTGCATACCAAGTGAGCCGATCACGGCAATAGGCAACATCATGCAACCACTGTGTCAGTTTGGGTGCCGGTCTAACATCCCAGTTCAATACAACTCTACGTTTGGCCAGTTGTAAAGTCATTGCCACCAGTTTCCGAGCACTAGCCGGAAGCTTCCTGACATCACCCAACAGACACAGCTTCATATCACATACGATTGCATCTCCCACCATTTCAGTTCGGGCTGTCACCACATCTCCCCAAAAAGCAGCCACCTTTGGACACGTCCATGCTAGATGTAAAAAATCAGCGTTGTCAACACCACACCATCTAAAACAATTCGATTCTTCCAAATCATATTTGTAAAGTTGCGCTGGTGCATAATACATCTGAATAATGTATTTATAATGAATAAGTTTGAGATTGCCATTAATGGCGAAAGAAACATTCATCCCACAACATTCTTCCCACTCGTCATCCGTAGGTCGCTGCTGAAGAACAGCATTCCATTTATCCTTAGAACTCTTTGCATCCCCACCTTCATTTAGCTGTGAGGCAGAGTATAAATGTGAGACTAATTTAATTTTGGTCTGCGTTGTGTAAACGAGCTGCAGAGCACCCAATGTTGAGGGGTCTTCTGGGAAGCATGGGTACAGGGCCATCATGGCAGATCGAAGCCTAGTGTAAATGAACGTTGCCATAGCGACATTCACCCCATCCTTTATGAAATCCTGTAAGGTGATAAACATTCCACCGGGGAAGACATCCCCAACAAGGCGCATCCCAGCATCTTGCAATACCTTAAGGGGACCAGTCTCACCTGTCACAGAGAATGCTGTGTGATGCAGCAAAGGCATAGCTGGAGAATACAACGGAAGACATAGAGCAAGCTTCCCCAAAGTGTACCATGCATGGGCTGTGCACTGTACTGTGTCTATCTCATCCCGTTCAAACACTGTATGCGTGTTCAAAATCATGGCTTTCAAAGGTTTCGGGTGTACAGCTCCAGCTTTAACCGCAACATGCTTGAATGGAGGTGCGTTTTGCCAATAGTAGGCGTACTGCGCCTGCGCACATAGATAGTACAGGTGCATGTTAGGCACTGTGAAGCCACCCATCCCATAAGGTTTTGTTAGGGTCGCCCAGCTAACCCGCGATGTCTTAACCCCCTATGTTAGAGTGATCAACAAGGACCATAATGTGGCAAAAAAAATGTTGCGTAAGAATAACAGGCACATTTACAAACAGATATAACATTTTTGGCAGCACTACCATCTTAATCAGCGCGACCCTGTCAGCGAACGTCGGAGGTAACCTTATCCACCGAGTCACCTGGTCTTCAAGTTTAGATATCGCTGTACCATAATTGGATCTAATAACTTCTTGTGGATCCCTGTGGATCCAAACTCCCAGGTAATTAACAGGGTCATTTATCCACTCTAGGGGATAATTAAGCTTAAATTGCTCAGTGCATTCTGTAAGTGAGAATACCATGGACTTGTTCCAATTAATGGCCAAGCCAGAGTACCACTCAAATCCGATATACTCACAAATGATTTGTTCCAAATGTTGCACTGGTTCCCTCACACACACAAACCATGTCATCCGCATACATGGAAATTGCTAACGGACGTTGGCAAAAACGTAGCGCCGTCCCAGCATGCCTTTGTCTTAACAGGCAGGCGAAAGGTTCTAACACCACCGCGAATAGCAGGGGCGATAGTGGGCAACCCTGCCTGGTGCCTCGCTTAATCGGAAATACATCAGAAGTATGGCCATTTACATGCACTCGGGCTACCGGATCTGTGTAAAGCAATTTAATCTAATTGGTGAAAAAGTACGGCACACCCATGCGATGTAACACTTCAAATATATAAGTCCAGGCAATTGAATAAAAAGCCTTAGTGGCATCTAATTGAACCGCAGCTGCTGGCAGTTTGGGATTTAGAAGATGTCTTACAGCAAACAGTGTACGCAAATTATGCACCTTAGAACGAGTGGGGATAAACCCAGACTGATCCGGTAGGACCCTCACTGGCAACAGCAGATGTAACTGTGTTGCCAAAACTTTTGCCAGGATCTTTACATCAGTATTAATGAGCGACAATGGTCTATATGAATCACAGCGATCTGGCGGCTTACCTGGCTTCAATAACGTGACAAGTAATGCCTCCCTGAGTGTGCAAGGAAGCTTCTGTTGCTTAAAGGCCTCGTCATAAATGGCTGTTAAATGGTGCAGCAAAACATCTATATACTCCTTATAAAACTCAGATGGGAGCCCGTCTGTGCCTGTTGCTTTACTATTAGGCAGGGCGGTGATGGCATCTCTAAGTTCCTCGGCCGTCAGCGATTGCATAAGGAAATCCTGCTGACCCTTTGACAGCCAAACCAAAGCCACATCATCTAAATATTGCGCTATCTCTTCTTCACTGGCTGTGGGCTTGCTCCCATATATATCCTTGTAATGTGTGACAAACTGTCCAAGAATATCAGCCGTATCAGAATAAACAGTGTCCCCCTTCGAAATCGCCTGTACTGTGCAGTGTCTAGCCCAAGGTTCCGTAATCTTGGCAGCCAATGAACGCACTGGTCTACCGCCCTCACCATAATTTCTGGCTTTACACCGCCGTGACATAAATCTTACTTCCTGTTCTGCCAGATCATTATATTCAGTAATCTGCGATCGTATGACAGCCAATGTAGCATTGTCTGGCGTTTCCTCATATTGCCTTTCCAGTCGTACCAGATCCCACTCTATCTTTTTCATTGAATCGCGCAGAGATTTGAGTACACCTGCCTGCAAACCTATACATGCCCCACGGATAGTCACCTTGAATGCTTCCCATACAATACATCGACTCTGCACTGAGCCTAGATTGTTTAAAAACTGGATCTTGCAATGCCGAGGGTTGCAGTTTCCTTTGAAAGGGGGCCGGAGCGTATGTAGGCAACTGCATAATAAGCAGTACTGGCGCATGGTCAGGCAAGGTACGCAGGCAAGTGCACCACCTTGGAGATCCACGCATTGATGTCTTTAGTAGTAAGCCAGTAATCCAATTGTGACCATGTGTTATGGGTATAGGAATAGCGTGTTCCCTCCCGCAACCTCGGGATGCCGCAACCTCCAAACATCAGTGAGATATAGATCATGCATACCATCATGGACTGCCTGAGTAGCTTTATTATTAACAGGATCCACCTGAGAGTGCCGGTCAACCGCTTGATTCAGCACAACATTAAACCCCCCACATATGATGGCAGAAGGCAGGAGCATATTAACTTTGTTCCATAGCAACCTAAACACCTCTGGATCATCTATATCTGGCCCATAGACATTCACAATCATGATTAAGGTACCACACAGCCTACCCTGCACTTTGACATAACAGCCATTGTCATCAATATCTTCATGACTACTAATAAAGGGGATATTCTTTTTAACTAATACCATCACCCCCGTGCGTACATGGAGTATGAAGAGGCATAACATGCACCAGCCCATTTCCTAGCTATAGTAGAGGCGACCTGCGCACTGAGATGAGTCTCTTGCAATAGCGCAACCTGGACATTTTGTTGATCCAGATACGCCATGAGCTTTCTAGTTTTTTTCGGCTTGTTTAACCCTCTGACATTCCAAGTGAGCCAATTAATATTCCAGTATTCTGTCATTACCTATTCTGCTGAGGCATTATGTAATACTGTAGTATTATACCTTGTGGCACTAATCAAATCAAATCAACAGTGATGTTTCCTGGTTTGTACAGCTGCACATTCAAACACCCTACAAATATACCACCCACCCACCCCAGCACCCCAATCATGCTGAGGAAAACCAAAGAAGACAACAGAAAAAAAGGAGCAAAGAACAAACCCATCCATCGTGAGCAACTAGAGAACTCACTGAACATTAACCCAATAGAGATCAACTTGGGGTGCACCATCATGGAGGACAACAGCGGCCCTTGATCCCCATGGTGGAATGAGGAGAGGTCAGGACAATCTACAATTTCCCACCCATATACATCCTATATGGCAGGCACATATATACTAGGAGGAAACAATTACAAAGAGATCGCACATACCAGAACAGTCCACAGTCCATTGCGCGACTCCTATAGTGTCACTATCGACTCGAATAGAAGCATGGCCCGGTGCCCCTACAGCCCAGCATTGCATGGCAACTGCTGCAAACCCATAGTGCCACCCTGCTATAGCAAACCCCCAAGAGCATACTATGAAAGTGTCATTCCCTTTAGCAGTACCGTACCCCTTACAGGTCACTGAGGAGAAATGTCCGACACATTACCATAACTATGTCCATAAACCGCATACCACGCGATGCAATAGTAACACACCGGAAAAATAAATTAGACACATGCAATTGCAGTTACAGAATCAAAGGATATCGAGGAGCACCGCTGTGTAGGAAATCATCCCACAAATCCATCAGTCCTCATCATCTGCAAAGGCTCCCGCTTCTCTGGACATCTCTTTCCGTTCCAATTGCCGGACGAACTGCAAAGCGTCTTTAGGATTGGTGAACAGCTTAGATTTACTACCGTGGTGGATCGATAATTTCGCCGGATACAGCATTGCATACTGGATTTGTAATGCCTATAACTTCTTTTTCACCAGTTGAAATTCTCATCTTGCCTGCTGTACAGCCGTAGTGAAGTCCGGATAAGGAGCCACTTCCATTCCCTGATATTTAGTAGTGCCCAACTCCCGCGCAAGCCAAAGAGCCATGTCTCTATCGCAGTAATTTAGGAGTCTGGCAATAAGGGGCCGAGGAGGGGCCCCTGGGACCGGGCGCGGAGCAAGAGAATGATGTGCCCTCGCCACCGCCATCAAAGATGAAAAATCCTCCACACCAAGCATTGTCTTAAGCATTTCCTCCACAAATAGCTCCATTTTTTCAACACTGGTGGATTCCGCAACCCCAGTAATACGCAAGTTGTTACATTTCAATCTGGCCTCCAAATCCTTGCTCTTCGCTTTTATCAATGCCAGTAGCTTGTCCGTTTGTGTGCATGATGTTGTGACCGCCCCAACCTTATCCTCCGCATTTGAGATGCGTTGTTCTGCTTCTGCTATGCGCACGCCATGCTTATCCAGCTTAGAAACCACATTGTCCATGCGCAGATTAAGATTATCTATTTTGCTATCTATGGTGTGCAAACTTTATTGCATGGCTATCAGCATACGTTCCAACTTGCTGCTACTGCCCGCCTCCATCTCCGGTTCAATATCAGATGCCGCCCATGTGGCATTTTTCTTTTGGCTTTTGGATTCAAATGGTAACTTAGATTGCAGCTGCTGATCTGGCTTGCTCATTTTAGCTGTGAGTGAGCGACAGCAACTCCCCAACACAGCATTACCTGCATGGCCACAGGCGCAGGGACACAGCACACCAATACAAATTTCCGCACAAACGTGTGGCAATTACCCAGCGTGTAGAAATCAAAAACCTCACACTTAAGCCGCTGCAAGATGGTGAGGGCCTCAAGCACTATCCCCTGCAGGGCACCAAGAGCGCCTACGGACCTGTCCCCTTCACACAGCCCGTCACGCAAGGTCCAGAGGATGGTCGGCAGCAGACCACAGTCACGCCGCAGCTGGTGCCAATGAGCAGCTCCCCGGTGCCTTCAAGTATGCCACAGTGCGAGGCGGTAGTAGCCTCGACCCCAATTACATTATGCTGCACACAGCGAAGAAAACGCAGTGATCAGGCCCCAGCAGAGAGCACAAAATGGCGGCCAAGAAGATGTCTAAAGAACTCCCGAAGTAGATACCTCGCTGTGACTCATAGATCAAATGCAGACATCCGCAGCAGCATACAAAGGGAGGGAGGCTTCAGTGGTCACGCAGGTCTTATGTGCGGGCTCCAAGTGGAAAGTCTTTCAAATGCGGGTCACGGACCTCGCACAGCAGCTTCCACACAGTTCGCACCTGGACTGCTAATCAAAGCAGCCAGGGACGCGCCAAACACCACTGATTCCGTACAGCAGCCCGCGGGTGGAAAATTGTTTACAACTAAACGTTTACCCCGCACTACCATTACATCGCAGGATTTACAACGAAAGTTGTTACAACGACTTTCGCTGGAGGGCGCTGTTGGATAGGGAATAGTTTAATTTCTTTCCAACACCTTCCCTACTATCCACAGGGACTGGAGTTGGAATAGAAAATGTAAGTATTCCACTATTCAGCGCCCCCCAACGCAAGTCGTTGTAACGACTTGTGTTGTAATATCTGCGTTGTAAAGGCATGCGTGGTAAAAGCATGCGTTGAAACGTCATACATCCGCCCGCGGCCAACCTCCGTTCTGTCCCTCGCTGAAGCGACGATGTTGCAGCGCTGCTTCTCATTGCAGCGCCCACTCCCGGGCACCAGAATCAGCGATGTCCACTGACAGTCGAGGCTTCACCTCACCGCACCGCAATTGCAGCGTCTTCCAGTCAGACGTAGCGGAGCATCCCCCACAAGCGCCCACGAATCCAGTGGGCACAGCGCTCAGAATGCAGGGGCCGCCATCTTACAATCAGCGGCCGCCAACATGCCAGTTTTCACCCATAGCAGCCACTACGAGCGGTCCATGGCCAATCAATCCGGAGCGGAAAAAAAGTAGTTTCAGGTACGTGTCTTTGTGGCCATGGATGGCAGGGTAGGAGCAGGATAATTGCAGGATAGTAGCCCCGACCAGCAGAGCCGCACTACAGTGCGAGTATCTTGCTTTGGGCTCGCTAGCGCCCCCACATCACAGTATTCTTGACATGATATTTGTGCTGCACAATATTTTTGAAACAGTTTTTGGGGGAATTCCCCAGGGTGTGTTAAGGAGTTATCCTGCCATACAGTCACACTGGCACACATGACACAAAGTACTTTCCTGTTGTTGGTTTAGGAATCAAGAAAATCTTCAGCCTAAAAAATTGGTATGAAGTGATTGGAAACTCAGCTAGAATTCTATAGTAAAATAATAAGTGCCCGATTCATGAAGGGACTTACGTGTCGTAAAGTTACAAATATGGATTCTCCTCACTTGTGGAAGAGTCTCTGCACTGTGGGCAGAATCTTCGCACTAAGAACTACAGTTCTCCCCTGATTCCACCGAGTGCAAAGACTCTGCTATGAATCTAGAGACACTTGTACATTTTATACACATAAGTCCCTTCATAAATCCGGTCCAGAGTTTCTACCGGTGATATTTGTCAGTCAAGGGTGCAACAGTTAAGAGCTTTTCCGAAACTGACCACATCCACTGTACCACATCATGTTCCTCGAACTATCGATTAAAAATCAATAAAAAGTTTAAAAATAAATATATATTACAAGCAACTTCCCCTGAATGCTGAGAGTGAAGAAGTAATTGTTTGTTCGCAAGATTGCTGTTTTCCCCTCCCTTTTACACAGACGGTTACGTTTGGACCGAAGTTACGGATCTTCATTTTTGGGTAAGATTTAGCCCTGGGAATTCCCTTTTGTGTCCAGCCCAAAAAACTGGAGCAATTACATTGGACTTTTCTTCATGATTCTGTTGATTTTTCGCATCGCATCACTTAATGAAGATCTCGGTGAGAGAACGAAATGTGTTGGCCGAGCTGAATGTGCTTAGCGCGAATATCTCCAAAAGTTGGTAATAGGAGATAACGATGTTAGCGACTGTTTCCAGTCGCTAATATCTTGGCACGCCCACTTTGCATGTCATTAGTGATAAATTTCACTGACATGCAAAGCGGAGCCCAAGATGGTCGCTATCTCCTACTAGCTGTCGCTAACTGGTGTTAGAGACAGCTAGGTAATAGGGAGATAATTTTATCTCCGCTTTCTTGGCTTTTAAAGCCAAAAAAGCGGAAATAAACCCCCTTGATAATATGCCCCATATAATTTGAAATAAAGACGTTTCACACAACAATATTGTCTTGAATGTCATTGCCTGGAGCACACCTACTTGCAGCTGTAACTTTTCCCGAAACTGACTACATCCACTGTACTGCAACAGCATCTTCCTAGAACTATCAATTAAAAATCAATAAAAAGTTAAAAAGTTAATATATATATATATATATATATATATATATATATATATATATATATATATATATATATATATATATATATATATATATATATATATATATATATATATATATATATATAGCACAAGCAACTTCCCCTGAATGCCGAGACTGAAGAAGTCATTGTTTGTTAGCAAGTTTGCTGTCTTCCCCTCATTTTTCCTTCAGAGGGGATCATATTTTCCCATAGACACAGAATGGGCAAAAAACTTTGCCACATCTGGCCCATTGTTATCAGGGAAAGGCCTTCCTACAGGTTTTGGAGCCAACAGGGCTTAAGTGGCCACAGTGGAACAAGGGAATCATCACCTGGCCAATATTTGAAGGTGAAATTTCCAGATCAGTCCATCAATTATATATTCTTCCATTCAATAAAAATGTGCATACGCAATGTGTATTAGATCTGACAGTATTAAAGATGTATGCTATATAATGACCAACAAATACAATGTAGAAGAATGATGCAACAAGTAGCAGCACACAGACAGAACAAGCCCTTCAGGACAGAACTGTATCCTTGTTTTCGTTCATTTAACCGTAGTACAAGGCTGTCAGAGGATTAGACACCACTTTTCCACAGCAAAAAGGAGCACTTACAATAATATCAACATCTTTCTGTACAGACTATTGAGCCGGCCTTGTGTCAGGCCACCTAGGTAATATAGAAAACACAAAAGGCTGGTGCTTCGCACAAGGTCAGATAGATTCCCTTTTAGGATCTTTCATCCTTAGGCTTAACTGGACTGCAGAGTGTAACATTGTGTAACATGTGTATTTTGCTTAGGAGTACCCCTTTGTCGGATATGTTGCAACGGTCAGAATGATTCATGATTAAACAGCCGCCCAAGGTTTCGCTTCAGAGTAGAGTAATAAGCTTCCCCGGATATGATCTTTTGAGAATTCTTTTCCTTGACAATTGTTTTGGATGTGTGGCAAAGATGAACTCTGAAATGAAATGAAGGCTTGACATTTTTATCTTTCAGAGCTGTGTTCTGTGTATCCCATAAAACCTTGCCGGACTGGGTTCAAGCACTCGCTGCTGTTTAGACCCTGTCTTGATCAATGCATCTTGCTTCTCAGTATGCCAGCTCTCTTTCATACCTTCTTCTCTTACCCTTGATGTTCTTACCCGGCACTCAGGTCTCCTTTTCTGGCTTTCATGGTCTCTCAGATTTAATCTTTCCTTCTTCTTTTTATATTCCACAATCTGCACCCCCTTATTTCTTTTGTCTGTCGAAGAAAACATCATCTCATTTTTTGCTTGAGCCTGTGAAGTGTTTATTGCGAAAAACAAGAGTCAGTAAATAACAAAAAATATATATAAGGGGATCCCCCATTCACACACAGTGGAGTGAAACTCCCGAGAAATGCAAGAGCCGAATGTATACCCTATGACACACTTCTACTATCAATCATACGTCTAAGGGTCTCATGTACTAGGGCCCTGATATACAAAGATCTTGTGTTGGGTTTCCTCTACATTTCTTAATGCAGACGCAACACACAATCCAAGTTGGTGTCTCCAAATTAACACAAATAGTGATTTGTATTTGTTTGTAACCAAAAGTAGTGCAGTACAGTGCAATGTGCCGTCTTGTGTTACTTGTGTCAAAGGGGTATTCTATTGGTGGTGCACGGGCATTCCCGTGCATCCATACATAGATTATGGCATAGGCCCACATCTACAAAGAATTGTAGACATAGATTTGTGCCAGAATCCTGCTCCTACATAAGGCATGTGTAACCAGGAGAAATAGTTGTATTCCGCCTCATTTTTTCCACTTTCCATGTGTGCTGAATTCTGCATCACACGTACAAAGAAGAAAGCGACTTAAAGCATATTTTTGGTGCAGAAATTGAAACCTTCCTGCACAAAAACTATGCTGACCACAACGCAGACACCCTTGCACTGTGGCTGAAGGGTGCCTGTGTTGAAGCAGAGCTGCTGGAAGTGCATCAGTGGAGGGAGCGTTCAAACCAATTCCATTTCTTTGTAGCAATGGAACACGTTTCCTCTTTCTAGTTCATGCAACCCGGTGCAGCAACTTTGATCACTGCCCTGCGTTGCGTTAACTCTTTATAATTCCTGTCCTAGGAATTGAGTCACAAAAAGTGGTTTCATATTGATGACTTTTTGAAAATCTATTCTGTTTTTGCGAACCTCCTATGTACAAATAGGTCAGCTCGCAGAATGACCTCACAATTTGCAACACCTGGCAACTAGCTACTATCTCAGGGATGATGGCCTGAAGTGGTACCGCCATGTTTGTGATTGTTTTTAAATAAAGGTTTTCTTGTTTTTTAATGCAAACAGTTCCACTGACAGTTGGCTGTGATCCACGGGACCACTGTCAACTATACCCGAAACTTTTTTTTAAACTTGCAAAGGAGAAGGGGTTGAAAGGGTACCCCCTTGCCCTTTGCAAATTACATATCACCACTTTTGAGGAGCTGGTGTACAACCACAATTGTGGTCGGAAACCATTGATGCATTCCTCTCAGACTTGTAAATTGGAGGTGGACACCCATTTCATATTGAACAGGGTGGCAAAAGCACTTTTTGGAGTCAGAATTTCTTTTTCTGACTCGTAAAAGTGCTTTTATACATAAAGAAAAGCCTTTTTTCAGATGCAAACCTTGTGATTTTGCTAATCCTCTAATAAAAGGGCACTGTACATGAGTCCCTAAATTCTCACCAAGAATAAGCAATTGCCTAGCTGAGCTCGCGACAATTAGTAGATGACCTTCGTGAGTAGCAACATTTGTAAACAGCAGTGGTGGCTTGTGCACTTTGAAAGTAGTGGGGCATAAACATTACCTCAAGCAGGGCTGAGCCAGCAAACCAGCCAACTCTCAAGAGGAAAGTGGGAGGGCTACTCTTTTTTGTGTTGAACATAGATCCAAATGTTGCTTTTTAAAGTACAGATTTCAAATAAATTGTCAAAAATACAGGCATTCTGAATGAAATATTCGAATACTTGTGTGTTAAGGCATGCAAGCCCGGTCCTCTCGTGGGTGTAGGGGTTCACTGTGCCCAATAACACCTAAAAATTGTAGCAACATAGAGGATTATTTCCAAAACTATGCACAATTTATCATGGATTGGCCATCATTATGCCATGAAAATCTCCACTATCGCCATTAAGTCAAGGATGAGTCACTATGGATTCGCCCACAGTGAGTTTCATCACTCTGCCAGCATCTCTGATGACTGGGATACTAAAAATCACAGGCCAAAAAACTCACACTCTTCTCCCCTCTCCCTCTCCCCACCCATAAACATTCAATCTTTTCTCACCACCTCTTTCTTTACAATTCACTACTAGATTGAAAGTTCAAATCCACAGAGTGCTCAGGGTTTACTGTGTGTAAATGAATACCATTAAGTTCAGTGGATCTCACTGTTCGCCATCTGCAAATACATCTTTATATATTATGTAACACTATCTGGGAATGGGAATAATATGTTGTGCTGCAGATTATCGCAGCGAATGCACACTCGTCTCTTGTGCTTGTTCAGGAACCTGGCACCACTATACTCCCACCCACAACACTTGTTTTTCTACTTCCTTCTACAAAACATGTCTTCCCCCAAAAGCCGTGTCTGTAAAGAGGATCTCCCGGTCATTTGTTTTTGTCATTTAATGTGGTTTTTTTTCATTAAACATTTTTTTAAGCAAGGTAATGCGGCTGCATAGGTTGTTTTTTTACATAGCAGTTCTTACCAAGCATTCAATTTCTAGGAACTATGAATAACAATTGCTGCCATCTAAACATTGATGCCCCCCAGATCTGATGTGGCTGAAGAATCTCCCTTTCTGCACACAGTTTGTTTGCCGCTGTTTTAACATTTTCAGAAGTATATACTGGACTGCTTGATGTAAGGAGAGCAATTGCACAATGCAGGTATTTGCACATGCATATTTAATAAATATGCATAAAAAATCCGACACCAGCAGGTATTTATATCCACACGTGACAAATGGGCAACGAAATTGGTAGTGTTGCTTTAATTAGCTTGATAATCGTTTACACATCCCCCATTCGAGTTCATTTTAAGTTTCCTAGCGAATCTGTTGAAGGGTTGCTGTAGGTTCAAGCTGATGCACACAAACAAACACTATAAGACCTCCATAACAATGTCACTTAAAACATGGGATGAACAGCCTCATAATAAAAGGTATTGACCTTTAATTTCAATATATTTATAGTCAAGCTCCAAAAGAAGGAATGCGCCTGAATTATATATATAAATAAAGTACTGTGTTGGTGAACAGATGTAGGAGGTGGGAGGTTTTGTTAATTATATACTTATGAGACAGTCCCTTTCCTCCAAGGCAGCAGATACTGAGAACTCATCAAGAACAGCGCCTTCATTAAAACAGAACAGCCGAAACCTAGGCATCAAGACAAAAATATATGTTGTCAATTAAACTGAGGGGGGCGTTCTGCGTGTCACAAAAACATAATTTGTTTGAAACTAATCATAGAGCACGGTCTATTTTGTAGCCAGCAATACAGAGCCCCTGCTAACTGCTTCTTCTTATAAATCAGCATATGCGGGTGTTGAACTACACACCTCTAAGGGCACTAAAGCACTTGAGATAAACAATGACTTTCTGTTGGTAAAGTGTAAGAAATAAACAATCTAGATGTGATTAACAACAGGCTGTTGCTTCGTGTCTACCGGTATAATTGTGCAGAGTCATTTGCATATTACGAAACCCAGATGCACAGGGAAAATAGTTTTTTTAAACTTGATAGCAAAGGAAACTATTTTGAGGTAAAAAATTAATTATGTGTGCATTATTGGCAACACGTTCTTCATGTCCAGTGATGTCATTTATAAAAGCAATCAGGGGAAATTGTAAGCGCACTACTCACCCGTGAGGGTCTCAAGGTGCTGGGGGAGGGGGGAGGGGCAGCAGTTCCATTCAGATGAAGAGTCAGGGAGGGGCGCATCTGATGTTGATAGGGAGCTCGTGCCAGGTCTTGGCCGCGAGTAGGAAAAGGATCTTCCCGCTTGTCTGGCTCTGCGGATGGGTGGGGTTTTGGCGAGGGCAAGGTTGGCGGAGCAGAGGTTTGTACTGGGTGCGTGGAAGGGCATTCTCTCATTGAGATAGTGGGGTCCTGTGTTGTGCAACACTTTCATTATCTGAGAAAAAGAGTCTTTAATTGCCTGCCTGGAGCAAATGGCACTCTGATTCAAGAAATGCCTAACTTGACAGTTCTACTCTCTCCCTGCCCTGTCACCATCATATTTAACAACAAGGGGTGGTGATGGACAGAGTTTCTGAATTAAGCAGAATACTCTCACCCAGTCAAGAGATCAGGGCTAGATCCAACACCGTTTTTTAGCTCACTGCACCATCCCAGCTCAGAACCTGGCTATATGCAAATTAGTCTGTTCCTGTCCCAGTGCATGATGGGAACAGGGCAAACCAAACTACCAAGCCAATTCTTACACTGGGAAGGAAACAAGCTTCCAGGGACCGGTTTCTGGCATTTCAGCCGTCGTCGGCCCGGCTTGCTTGAATCCTGATGGTGCAATGAGCAAGGGACTCACATCTGAGTATACCCTTCCACGCTTATGGCGGACAAAATATTTAACAACAAGGGGTGGTGATGGACAGAGTTTCTGAATTAAGCAGAATACTCTCACCCAGTCAAGAGATCAGGGCTAGATCCAACACCGTTTTTTAGCTCACTGCACCATCCCAGCTCAGAACCTGGCTATATGCAAATTAGTCTGTTCCTGTCCCAGTGCATGATGGGAACAGGGCAAACCAAACTACCAAACCAATTCTTACACTGGGAAGGAAACAAGCTTCCAGGGACCGGTTTCTGGCATTTCAGCCGTCGTCGGCCCGGCTTGCTTGAATCCTGATGGTGCAATGAGCAAGGGACTCACATCTGAGTATACCCTTCCACGCTTATGGTGGACAAAATATTTAACAACAAGGGGTGGTGATGGACAGAGTTTCTGAATTAAGCAGAATACTCTCACCCAGTCAAGAGATCAGGGCTAGATCCAACACCGTTTTTTAGCTCACTGCACCATCCCAGCTCAGAACCTGGCTATATGCAAATTAGTCTGTTCCTGTCCCAGTGCATGATGGGAACAGGGCAAACCAAACTACCAAGCCAATTCTTACACTGGGAAGGAAACAAGCTTCCGGGGACCGGTTTCTGGCATTTCAGCCGTCGTCGGCCCCGCTTCTGGCATTTCAGCCGTTGTCGGCCCGGCTTGCTTGAATCCTGATGGTGCAATGAGCAAAGGACTCACATCTGAGTATACCCTTCCACGCTTATGGTGGACAAAATATTTAACAACAAGGGGTGGTGATGGACAGAGTTTCTGAATTAAGCAGAATACTCTCACCCAGTCAAGAGATCAGGGCTAGATCCAACACCGTTTTTTAGCTCACTGCACCATCCCAGCTCAGAACCTGGCTATATGCAAATTAGTCTGTTCCTGTCCCAGTGCATGATGGGAACAGGGCAAACCAAACTACCAAGCCAATTCCTACACTGGGAAGGAAACAAGCTTCCGGGGACCGGTTTCTGGCATTTCAGCCGTCGTCGGCCCGGCTTGCTTGAATCCTGATGGTGCAATGAGCAAGGGACTCACATCTGAGTATACCCTTCCACGCTTATGGTGGACAAAATATTTAACAACAAGGGGTGGTGATGGACAGAGTTTCTGAATTAAGCAGAATACTCTCACCCAGTCAAGAGATCAGGGCTAGATCCAACACCATTTTTTAGCTCACTGCACCATCCCAGCTCAGAACCTGGCTATATGCAAATTAGTCTGTTCCTGTCCCAGTGCATGATGGGAACAGGGCAAACCAAACTACCAAGCCAATTCTTACACTGGGAAGGAAACAAGCTTCCGGGGACCGGTTTCTGGCATTTCAGCCGTCGTTGGCCCGGCTTGCTTGAATCCTGATGGTGCAATGAGCAAGGGACTCACATCTGAGTATACCCTTCCACGCTTATGGTGGACAAAATATTTAACAACAAGGGGTGGTGATGGACAGAGTTTCTGAATTAAGCAGAATACTCTCCCCCAGTCAAGAGATCAGGGCTAGATCCAACACCGTTTTTTAGCTCACTGCACCATCCCAGCTCAGAACCTGGCTATATGCAAATTAGTCTGTTCCTGTCCCAGTGCATGATGGGAACAGGGCAAACCAAACTACCAAGCCAATTCTTACACTGGGAAGGAAACAAGCTTCCGGGGACCGGTTTCTGGCATTTCAGCCGTCGTCGGCCCGGCTTGCTTGAATCCTGATGGTGCAATGAGCAAGGGACTCACATCTGAGTATACCCTTCCACGCTTATGGTGGACAAAATATTTAACAACAAGGGGTGGTGATGGACAGAGTTTCTGAATTAAGCAGAATACTCTCCCCAGTCAAGAGATCAGGGCTAGATCCAACACCGTTTTTTAGCTCACTGCACCATCCCAGCTCAGAACCTGGCTATATGCAAATTAGTCTGTTCCTGTCCCAGTGCATGATGGGTACAGGGCAAACCAAACTACCAAGCCAATTCTTACACTGGGAAGGAAACAAGCTTCCGGGGACCGGTTTCTGGCATTTCAGCCGTCGTCGACCCGGCTTGCTTGAATCCTGATGGTGCAATGAGCAAGGGACTCACATCTGAGTACACCCTTCCACGCTTATGGTGGACAAAATATTTACCAACAAGGGGTGGTGATGGACAGAGTTTCTGAATTAAGCAGAATACTCTCACCCAGTCAAGAGATCAGGGCTAGATCCAACACTGTTTTTTAGCTCACTGCACCATCCCAGCTCAGATCCTGGCTATATGCAAATTAGTCTGTTCCTGTCCCAGTGCATGATGGGAACAGATGGGAACAGGGCAAACCAAACTGTCACCATCATGGTAGTTCCTGTCAATGCATTAAAAGTTTAATGGACGGCTCAGTCAGAATGACAGAGCAGTATGGCAAACATTCAGTTAAAAAATAAAAAATCCAGAAGCAAGTTTTTTTTTCTCAAAATAAATAAAAACTACCTGCACACCATGGGAGATTTCTCCTATGGTATGGGGTCGTTTACAAGTTTTCACTGCCATTTACTGTAAGGTTTTACCTGGTGATGACAGTTAGTGAAAACAGGTGATTGACCCCATTCTAAAACGGTTGGGCAGTACAATGACCAAATCTATGATAGTCCTTCCTCTGTTGGGCCTTTGTATATCAGTGGTGGCGATTGAGTAGCTTCCACTTCTGACATACATTGGTTCCAGCTGACTCTGAATGAGGCAGATGGAACTTCAGGGGAGCAACCTGCATCTTTGGCCCAGTGGTAATGCACCTTTGTCTGATTTGCTTGGCAGGTTAGTCCAGAAGTCTTTGAAGCCAAAATGTTTCTAAGTACTAGGTTTCAGGAAAGGCTAAGAGAAGTACACTTTGACACCTGCCAAGGATCCAGGACCATGGGCACAGCATTTGGGGGTAAAAAGTCTCACTCCAGCAGAATCCTGCACGGGATCCAGGGCAGGGCCAGTTGGAATGGGTGAGCTGGACAGTTTCAGAAAAGGCCTCTTGTAGCTTGTTGTGTCCCTGTAGGTTGAACGGGAGGTTAGCCCTATGATCCTTATAGTCCACCTCTTTGTTCTGAGGACAAGAGGGAAAGCAGGTCCAGTGCTCTAGGCTTTCCTCAAGTCACAGACAGCTGGTTCATTTATTTGATGTTTTTACGCAGGTCCAGAAAGTGATCTGAGGAAGGTACTATGGCTGCCACTATTATGCTTGGCACCAGCCTCTCCCTAACCAACGGGGTAAAAGTTCCCAGGGACAACCCACCTACTTTTTCAACACTTATTGCAAACAATCCCACAGTGCCCCTCCATGCCTAAATCCAAGATGGTGCATAGCCTATGTGCCCACCCCAGAGGAGTGGCTAGGAACATGAGCAACTCCTCCTCAGCGGCTACTCTAAACAAATTCTGGGGGCAGCTCCTTTCCCACTGGGATTCACAAACAAGTATCTTAAAAAAATAAGTTTTAATTTTAATAGGAAGGTTGGAGCTTTTCCAATTTTTTTTAATTCTAAATGATGAAGCAGTATGCTAGACTCTAGCATATCAATACCAAAGATATGACTTTGTTTATTTGGCACCTACTGTATGCTTTCTTTTTGTTGATTCTTCAGTTGAGGATGCCTGTAATCCATACTATATTCTGTTTGCTGTTCCAGCACTGAACCCACAAATGAGGCTGAGGATACCAGCTTTCTTTTTAGGCTTCAAGTTCCTTTACATTTACAGAATTTTTTTAAATTGTAAATGTTGCTTTCTTTTATTGATATAATTTATCTACTGAAAATAATATTACATTTCGCAAGCAGTCAAAAACCCGCTTCCATTTCCTACTGTATTATGGGTACACACGTTCAACATCCCGACTGCACACCCCAATGGAAGAAGCCAGTGGAAAATAAGAAAGGTGCTAAATCTTCACTAACTGAACAGCCTAGATTTTTTAGCTTGTCAACATTTCAATCTATTTCTTTCAGGATAGTTGTGGCTAGACAGAGAGGGAGACATAAGACAATAAAAGATCTTCTAATGATTAAGTGCTTGAAGAAAGGTACAACTTCGGTGTTCAGCATTGATAAAATATGTTGAGAAAAGAAATACATTTCAAGTTCATAGGGTAAACCAATTGACACTTGTAAAATATCAGATGTCTTTATGATGTAATCACCCTAATGAATGGGGATCATAGCACCTATTGATGAGAGAACAATGTTTAAATGTAAGGGCTTAAGTTTGCTGTTCAGGAGGTTCTTTAGCATGTTTATTACTTGTATCTTTTACCAATCTGTTCTTCAGTGAAAGTGACAAATGCATTTATTTGAGCCATCTAAGTACAGATTCTTGGGCCCATCTATTATCCCGGTTTCTCTGCCAAATGTTGTTTACTGGATCCACATTGGTCTCCAGGTTTGCATCCTGCAAGGCTACCGTTCAGAAATTGTAGGAGTATCTTGCACAATTAAGCAGTGGCGACATGACATCAGATTTCTTACACCACTTGAAACATTTTGAGGGTCAGTTATGTAGCAGACCGAGGGAATGATGCTCACCTGATGCATTGCCGCTATAGTGCAGGGATGTAGAAAATTAGGGCCCTATTTAGCATGGGTTGTGTTGCTTTTGCAGCACTCAATGAGTTGCATGTGTGATGCAACCCCATAATGCGATTTATCAAGCTACGCAAGGCCACTTTGCGTGGCCCTCAGTGACTTGATAAATCAGGAGTAACGCAACGTAGTGCAAATTGCTGTGCTGCGTTACTCTTCCCCTCGGAGGTATTCCCTGGGCATTGTGTGGGTGTTCCCACACAACTCTCATAGATTTTGACGCATTCCAGATTTTCTGTTAGCGGTAGACCTGGGAATGTGCCAAATTGCTACGCCTCCCCGCTGCATTTTGCAGCACACATAGAAAGAGGAAATTGTTTTTGTATAGGTAGGCGTTCCTTCCTGCACAAAACATTACTGCATGCAATACAGGCTCCCTTTCACCATGGTGCAAGGGTTGGCACTAGGTAGCCCATTGTGCACCAGCGCTGGGAAAAGGCAGGAATGTGCTGTATTGTGATAAATTCAGAGCATTCCTGCCCTTTCCCTGTAACGTAGTGCAGTAAGATGACTTGCAGCTCTGCATTACAAGCCCTTAGTAGGCAGTCAGAGAGTCCACCTACACAGGTCACATGCTACCCTTAGTGTTTCCTAGATAGTTATACAAATCTAGAGGGGGAAACAATAGCATGCTACTATGGAATCCACGGTTTCACTTCACTTCATGTTGATAGGACACTACGATCACATAACCCAAGGCATTATGGGAGTCATATTCTGGGTACACAAATGACCAAATGGAATTTACACACCTGTAAACAATATTTGGTCAAAGGAAAGCTTAGACTGTTTATACACTTTCATGCGGCAATCTGGCAGTTCGCTGTGGCACCAGCATTATACACTGCACAAGCAAATGTAATGGCTGAAACAGCCTAAACACTAGCATTAGGGGCTCTGCAGTGCACATGCACCACTAGGAGTGGAAGGTCATCATGTTCTAAAATGTGCAGACTTCATTCAGACCTAGGAGTTGAGGCACATGTATAACTAGTAGGTAGTGATGTCTCCAGTATTCCTTACCAAAGGGGATGATGGACAGAGCGTTTGAGCAAATCAAACACTCACCCCCAGTCAACTGATCTGGGTTTAATCCATCATCATTATTTAGCTCACTCCACAACCCCAGTTCAGACATGGCCATATGCAAATCAGTCTGACCCTGTGCCTCATGGGAACAGTCCAGCCCGAACTGCCAAGCCATGTCTTCCCCGGACTGGAAACAAGCATCCTGGGACCGTTTCCGGGTTTGGGTTCATAACCTCCATCAGCCAGGTTATCTTGAATCCAGTGGCAGAGTGAGCAAGGGACCCACGTCTGGGCATACCCTGCTAACTTAGGGCGAATAAAGCGATACCAAAGGGGATGATGGACTCAGCTTTTGAGCAAATCAAACACTCACCCCAAGTCAACTGATCTGGGTTTAATCCATCATCATTATTTAGCTCACTCAGCCACCCCAGTTCAGACATGGCCAAATGTAAATCAGTCTGACCCTGTGCCTCATGGGAACATTCCAGTCTCCAGTATTCCTTAGCACATCATAGTGTGGCAGAAATATCTAGAACTTCATAGCTGGTATGATTGTTTACTGTCTAAATGTTGGCTGCAGACGCTGTGTAGGAGACATGCAGTCCCAGTTACAATTTCCAGAGAGAAAACTCAGCATCTCACTCATCATTTACTGCATGCAAAACTAAACTGTTGTTATAATCAGGATATTTTGTCACCCAAATCAATGATCAAATTAGACAGGCTTTCTTTAGGACACACACTCCAGTTTCCTGAGCTCATTCAGAGTTATTAGGGACAGAACCCACACGTTTTGACATGCAGTGTTATCTGAGCACACAAGCAGAGTCATTCTGAGAGGTGGAAGCCTGCACACATGCACTTATGAGACCATCATTGGCAATATGGGGTATGTCAAAGAACATGATTGTGCCTTAACTAATGGCGGTTGTACTGGGCTGTACTTAGGTCTATGGTGCCTATACTGCTGTCCTTCAATGGTCTGTGAAGTGTACATCTCTGGCATACCAAGGCAACACCTTAGTTAATATATTGGTGGCAACTTAAGTAGACTTTAATTGCTTTATTTGTGTTTGCTACTTTGTTATTTGCTCTTATTGTGAGTAAGGGGTAACAGATTTCCAAAAGTGTGAGAGTGCTGTTTCTGCATCACAATATAGTGTTACTTAATGATATGTGTCTTCAGTTCTTTCTTAAACTGGAGCAGACTTGGGGCAGTCCTGATGTATACAGGGACTGTTTGTCCACATCCTGGGCTCATAGATAATGAAGGCCTGTTAACATGTCTCCCATCTGCCATAACAAGCAAGACAGGCAGTTTCTCATGGTGTGTAGTAATACAGAATAAGATAGAGAAACGTAATTTTGGTCTTCATTAAGACGGCCCTAAATATGGGCACTTTAATTTTCCCTCTGCCCCTTAGTGGTACTGATACTGGGGTTTTCAGTAACTTTGGGAGCTAATGGGAATTATTTGGTGAAACTTAAGTTTCCCGTGAGAAATTAGGAAAGATGGGTAAATACTGGACTGATTTTCCCTGTAATTCCTCATTCTTCCCTAGAAGTTCATATGGAGATTTTGGCAGTATTCAGCTGCCTGAATCATCTTATGAAACTTAATGGGTCAACAGTATATCCACATAACTTGTCATTGTATTTCCGCAAAAGTTACCAGACCCATAAGACTGACCTCAGTTGTAATAATATAAGGGGGCCCTTGGTGTGAAAAGGTTGGAAGCTATTGCTGACCAGACAAAAACGTAGAGAATGCCAAAGGCAGATGTGGGCATTTCAAGAGCCTCATTCATTTGGTGCAAACGCTAATCAATGCAATAATGATAACAAAAATATCAATACCAATCTAACAATTCAATATAATAATAATAATAATAATAATAATAATAATAACAACAATAATATTAATAATAATAATAATAATAATAATAATAATAATAATAATAATAATAATAATAATAATAATAATAATAATGATAATAGCTTTTCTTGTGTTTCACCAAAGGAATCCAGAATCATGTTGAAAAAGACAGAAAGCTGAAAAAAGTCAGCGAAGTGTAGCAAAAACAATAAAATGTATTTCTAAGTTCCCCTACGTGTGTCCGTAATCCTTTCTGGTTTGGTGGGAAGAAGAAGAAGGATAATAATAATATTTTGCACATACCATTACCATTGTTTTATCTATCATGGGATATCTATTGTGCCTTAAACCCCCGGCACCTTATGCTGCTGTGGCCAATCATTGTGCTATGTTTGACCATTGTGGGACAAGCCCAGGAGCTACCTCAGCCACCTCTTCTCACTATCTGCATGTGTAGGTAAAAGATATGAGGGAAGTTTAAGCATCACGTATAAGATAAGGGTGCTCTGAAATGAATGTCATATTACATCTATCACTAGCTTGGAGTCCAATGCCATTCCCATATTTAAGTTGTTTTTTTTGTGCAATTTTATATAGTGAGAAATTGGTCCAATTGCATTAGAGTGTTTTACATGAGCAACATATTACAATACACAAGGTCAGATTCTTCTTTTTTTGTTTTTTAGGTACGGGGGAGATTGTTATCCACCCAGAGTAACAGGAGATTGAGCCAACACTGGGACTTAAATCTGGTTCTCAGTTCCAAAGTCAGCAGCTCTGCCCATTAGGCCAAGTCTCCACCCATGTTTCCTTCAGCTTGAACAACATTGTAGAGTGACACCACTCCCTCCTTCATGCCTTCTCTGTGTGTTTTGCTGAGTTGGATATATGGTCTGTTCCTGTCTGTGACAATGTCACTTGCATGCCCACAGATGCAAGTGGAACCCAGGGGTGTAGCTTTTGGTTGGGGGGGGGGGGTGTTTTTGAAGTGTTACACCACCCAAATAAATGCATTTGGACAATTAGTTGGATCTGGGGTCCCGAGTCAGGGATATTATGTCTGTATGGCATTTTCATCGTGCACCAAGAATAAAAGTCAAAACAGTGATATTTATTGTAAAATGAGAGAGAGCTATAGACAGAGCTACCCATCTTGTGGCTGAATTTCAAAACGTGAGACCAAATATCCTGAAATCAATACCAGCTTCGCTGCTTGTCCAAATTGTGTGACCCCAGACAAATTATTTATTTCAGAGATCCTCCTTTTTCTTTAAGCTCACAATTAAGAAACTTTTTAAATGCTTGAGTTCAGGATATGCACTGTGCAAGCACATCTTATGTTTTTTTTAATAGGCAATAATGTCGTCTTATGTTTGATTTAATAGGCTATAATGTTTGTCTATCATGAGAATCTTGGTCACATTTCAGGTTTACTTGACTATTACTTGCTTCTTGGTTCACTAATGGCATTGCTGGTGGGGGACAAGCCATGAATGTTTCTAATTTAATATTTAAACAAGCCATGAATGTTTCCAATTTAATATTTAAAAACAATCACTATTAATAAATGTCTGTCTGTGCAGTGATATCATCCGATATACTAAGGTGAAACGCTTCTACATGTTGAAGAAATACACTTTTTTAAATTTTAAGGAAACAGAATTATATTTTTATATTATGTTTGTTGCACAATATACAGCCCAAACCTTTTCATGGTTTGATTCGTGCATGGACTTTCAAGCCAGACCCTTGGCTCTGCTTTGGCTCAGCTCGCCCTGTTCACTTACTGGTGCACCAGCCTTTATATGTGACTCAGGCTAGTATATGGGAACATCAGTCATTTGAACAAAGATTTTTAAAAGGCAATGACTGGAAACATGAAGTCCTGCCTACAGGCACCAATTTGACAACTCGTAGCAGAGGCAGAGAAGAGTATGAGCAGTGCAAATACATTTAAAATAAGTAATCCCAGGTCAGGGAGTCCAAGCTATTGCTTTGCGCTTGACTGTAGTCATGAGTTCCCAGGGAGAACTACCAGGCCCAGATGGGATGGGCAGGGATGTAGCTTCAGGATGGGGGGATAAGGGGGAGGGGTGTGACACCACCCAAATGCATTATTGGCTTGGTGGTTGGGCCCGGGGGCCCTGAGTCAGAACTGCTATGTTTGGTCTATTTTTCTAGTTGTTCTCATTTCACTAAGAGGTTTTAACTTATCTTGTTAGCTTTGTGGACCAGAATCTTAAATATTTATAGGAACTGGCTTACCAAATGGTAGTAAATCTATACCTATATAAGTTCTCCTTGAATGGGTGCAAATGTGCTGCTTTTTGGAATTCACAAACGTTGGCAGTAGTAGGGCTAATGTGACCAAGATTCTCATGATAGACAAACATTATAGCCTATTAAATCAAACATAAGAGGACATTATTGCCTATTAAAAAAAACATAAGATGTGCTTGCACAGTGCATATCCTGAAGTCAAGCTTTTAAAAATGTTCTTACAGTAGTGAAAAACAAGTTTAAAGCCATATGTCCTACTTTTTAATTACAATCCACAGTGCCCTATTGGCCTTTAGGGCCTACCTTAGTGGTGACATATGTATTTTGAAGGAAGGCTTAGGCCTGCCAAAATCTTTATTTTGCCAGGTCGAATTGGCTGTTTAAAATTGCACTACAGGCGGCAGTGATAGGCCTGAGACAAGTTTTAAAGTGCTACTTCAGTGTTTGGGACAATAACTGCTGCATGCCCACCAGTGGCAAGGACGACGCATAAAATCCATGATCTATCCTTCTTGGCAAGACTGATATGCTTGTGCCCGAAGGCATAGGCTTCATTCACATTTGTTGGTGGTTCTAGATTTTCACCAAAAGTGATTAACTTAAACCCTCTTGCTTGCAGTCGAGCCTATCCCTAATAGATGCTCGCTCGGCCTCTGGTTACATTGAGCCAAGATCCTTCGATTCAGAAAATACTGCAACTTTATAAAGGCAGCTCTGTCATATGATTCCCACGCACCTTACGAATCCTCAGTGACCCTGTTTTAAGTGCCAGGCATATTCATTCTGGAAACTGGTGTGGATGTAAGCCAAGTTTCATCTAGCCAGGCATTTCTGTGTTTCTATTCTTTGATTCAACCTGCTAGTGATGAGCTGTCTTCTATCCTATAGTACAGATTTATTTTTAAGAGAACGCATTACCCGGACATCATTCATTTTGCTTTAACAAACCTGTCTCCTGCTCTTGACTTCCCTCGATGTAAATATTTTTTCGGTAATCAACCCCTCCTTCATGGAACCTAAGGTTTAAACCCTACCTAATTTCATCCTTTGTGAGAACCCTAGTTTTAGGGGGACAACTCCTTGTGCCTAATCAGTGATGTCACTGACCATGTCATGAATGATGTAATATGTGACATCATCAGCAGTGGATTGCAGGTGCGTGAAATATAGTTAGTACAACTTACTATATAGGAGCAATTTCAATGGTTTAGTATGAGTGAAATGTCCAGCTAACTATAATACCCCTAAAACTTATAGTTTTTTGAGTGAATTTTAAAGGTTTTTTAAATGCTAATTCCTAACTATATAAGGCCTGAAACCTATGTTTTTTTCAGTGAATTTCAAAGGTTTTTTAAATGCTAATTCCTAACTATATAAGGCCTGAACCTATGGTTTTTTCAGTGAATTTGCAAGGTTTTTTAAATGCTAATTCCTAACTATATAAGGCCAGAAACCAATGTTTTTTTCAGTGAATTTCAAAGGTTTTTTTAATGCTAATTCCTAACTATATAAGACCTGAAAGCCCACCAGGAATCTCCAGTATGCGCCAGGGGACTGCATTGCAGAGAGGTGTAATGAAGCCACGCCTCTTTTTACACCTCTCTGCAACGCAGCCCCTGTGCATGTTTGAAGAGGGGGAACTAATTGCCCTTGCATACTGAGGGCCTCCGGGGGTCAACTAGCCCACTGTGAACCTGCAATATGCGCAAGGGCGCTGCATTGCAGAGAGGTGTAATGAGGCCACACCCTTTTTTACACCTGTCTGCAACGCAGCCCCTGTGCATGTTTGAAGAGGGGAACTAATTCCCCTTGCATACTGAGGGCCCCTGGGGGCCAACTAGCCCACCTGGAACCTCCAGTATGTGCAGAGGGCTGCATTGCACAAAGGTGTAATGAGGCTATGCCCCTTGTTACACCTCTCTGCAATGAAGCCCCCTGGCACGTTTGCAGAGGGGGAACTAATTCCCCTTGCATACTGGGGGTCCCTGGGGGCCACATAGCCCACCAGGATCCTCCAGTATGCGCCAGGGTGCTGCATTGCAGAGAGGTATAATGAGGCCACACCCTTTTTTACACCTCTCTGCAACGCAGCCCACTGGCGCGTTTGCAGAGGGGGAACTAATTCCCCTTGAATACTGGGGGTCCCTGGGGGCCAACTAGCCCACCAGGAGCCTCCAGTATACGCCTGGGGCCTGTGTTGCTTTGCCGAGGAGGGCGGTGGTCCCCGGGGCAGTGTGGGGGGGGGTTTGGGCACCCCCCACACTTCTTTATCACCATGCCCCCGCGATTTGGTCCCCCTTGGGGGGTAATTTTTTAAAAATATATATATTTGGCCTTGGGGGTCCTTGTGGGACCACCTTAGCAGGCCTAGGGGATCAGGGTGTTTCTACCCTGCCCCCTTTTTGTGTTCTACACATTTGTTTTTCTGCTTTCTTTTGCCTCAGTCTAATGAGCACAAGATGGCTGCAAACACTTCCTGGTTTGGAGTGTTGACAGCCAATAAGCATGCAGCTTTCTCGGAAAGGTACGCGCACCGAACGCGTACTGTACGCGTACGTACGCGGACCCGTGCGCGCATGGTACGCGCACCCCGCGATTTTTCGAAACATTTTCTTTTTTTTTTGCCTTGGGGGGTCCTAATGGGACCCGCTGAGCAGGCCTAGGGGGTCAGGGTGCTTCTACCCTGCCCCCTTTTTGAGTTCTACACGTTTGTTTTTCTGCTTTCTTGTGCCTCATTCTACCGAGGCACAAGATGGCTGCGAACAATTTCTGTTTTGGAGTGTTGACAGACATTGGCAGCCAATCAGCATGCAGCTCGCGCACGCGAAGGTCCGCGCACGTCCGCGCACGTATATATAAATATATGATTTGGAAGGGTGACAGTAACAGTGCTGAAGAGTTTATTGATCAAATCAATGTCAATGAGTGCAACCTACACTTCACATCACACAGTAGTTCCACTACTATGGACTTCCTGGATGCACGAATACAGATAGTTGATGGGAGATTGATTACTAGCGCATTTAGGAAGCCCACTGCAGGAAATGCATTGTTGCATGCGACTAGCGCCCACCCCAAACATCTGATCGCTAGCATTCCCTTTGGGGAATTGCTACGGTTAAAACGTATATGTAGTACTCAGGAAGAATATGAGAAAAGTAAAATTGAAACCTTAAATCGTTTCAGAAGAAGAGGTTACACTGAAAACGTGTTAAGCAAGGCAGTAGATAAAGCCAATGAAAGATTCAGAGAATCACTGCTTCCTAAGAACCATACAAGCACATTGGAGGAAGGAAATGATATGGAGACCCCCAGATTAGTGACCACCTACAGTATGCAGGAACGCAAGATCAAGGCTATTTTAACTAAAAATTGGCCCATAGTGCTAACAGATAATGTCTTGAAATATAGATTACCTGATAAACCAACAGTGACATTTCGAAGATGCAAAACCATGGAAGCACATTTATCTAAATCCATGGGAGAAGGGACCTCTGTTAAAACATGGTTATCGGCAAAGCAAGGGTTTTTTAAATGTGCAACCTGTAGGGCTTGTAACTTTGGGGTCAACACTTCGAAATACAGTACCCCATTCAGGGAACAAGAACTTAACATCAGAGGTAATTTTAATTGCCGCACGGACTATGCTGTGTATGTTCTCACGTGCACTTGTGGGCTCAGGTATGTGGGCAGTACAAAGAAACAAGTGCACGTGAGAATTTTGCAACATATAAGAGCAATTATCAACTGTGATCCGGCTTATCCGGTAGCACTGCATTTCAAATTCGTGCATAATAAGGACATCAACTGTTTAAAGTACTTTGTAATTGATCACATCCCTATGCCTAGGAAGGGAGGTGAGAGGGAAACCCTCTTAAGACAACTAGAGACCAAATACATCCTGAATCTTAATTCTAAGTTTCCCCAGGGCCTTAACAATACAGAGGATCTACACACATTTCTCTACAGCAATTGGTTAATTAGTCTTGTACTGATGTATTTACCTATTTTTGACTTGTTGCCTTGTGTTCACCACCTTCTTTTTGTATTTGCATTTGTACTCTTTTTAGAATTCTGAAAAAAAACAGTATAAGAAAAAAACAGTACAAGAAAACAAGCTTTTATATTTTCGTATAAACCATACGAAACGTTCAGCAGGATTGCAGAACTTTGACTGACTTGGATAATACTGATGAAATTGACCATATAAAAGCGACTTAGACCCCATGGATACAAGTTCTATGAGTTGTATGTAAAAACCTATTCTTATAGCCCTCCTGGCCACTCCTTGTAGATAATGTGTTTTTGAAAATATGTGTACTGAGATGTGTTATGGATAAGGCACAAGCGTACAGTTAGCTACATTGCATATATGTATATTTTTTAATAACATATTTTTTAGCATTGACTCACTTTTTTTTGTATAGCACTTAGCACTTTTTTTGATACAGGAATTGGAGTGAGCTCTTCATAACACCTGGGACCAGTTGTCAATAGTTAAAGATGATTGAATCTACTAATTTTTGCACATAGATATATGAATATTGTTATTTTTGCACATTTGGCTTATTTGCACATATGCAACTGCATTTAGGCAGGGATTTTGCACAAAAGGTAGTATTGAGTAGATTACTACATGATACAACATGGTAGGAGAGTAGTCAAGTTTACAGAATGGCATAATTTTGCACATATTTAAAAAAGCATTCATGCTGTTAGAATTTATAATTATTTATAATTTTTTGTAAAATATGTGCATTTATTTAACTAGAAATGGTATAAACTTTTATATAGATATATATATATTTTATACAGTTTTTAAAGTGTACATAGTAAATGGTTTTAGATTTCCATTTTATATTATTTACAATGTAATAAGATATGCCAAACTAATTTATTCGTGTAAATTTATACAAATCCAATACAGGTTTAACGCAAATACATTTATGCTGTTATAATGTGTATGAGCTTTAATGATAAATTTAGAAAGAAATATATTACATAATGTGCGGTAAAAATTAACGAAGTAGCCACTTACCCTATCCTTTACAAGTATGTTTTCACTTTCTATAAATCACGTGGTGTGCTTAGCCAAAAAGTTGAATGTGATCAAGGGTAGCTCCTACCCGAAACGCGTCATGCCAGAGAGAAACAGAAGGGGATAATAAACTGACCTTTTTGTACTGGAAAAGCTGTGTGGTGGTCCTTGTGTCCTGCGTGCCGAGCCTGGAGAAGCAGGAAGTAAAAAAAAAATATATATATATATATATTATAGTTAGCTGGACCTTTTACTCATACAAAACCATTGAACTTCCCCCGTTATAGTTAGTTGTACTCACTATAACTCGCTCGCCCGCAATCCACTGCTGATGATGTCACATATTACATCATTCATGACATGGTCAGTGACATCACTAATGACATCACTGATGACATCTCAAATGACATCACTGATGACATCAACCAGTGAATGTGGTTTGCTTTGATATTTAAATATGTATTATAAATACACTATTTTGCATTGAAGAATGACTGGATGTATAAATATAAATGTGTGGATGGTGAATTTAGTAACAGTGTCATTGATTGTTGAAAAAAGGGGGGTCCCAAAATGTGTTTTCCCCATGTTATTTTCTATAGGACGATTAGACACGGCTACAGCCCGAACGGCTGAACGGAATTACTAGAAATTTGGCAAAATGGTAGAGTCTGATGTGCAGATCACGCTTTTGCTTAAATGGTGTAAATCCCTCCAGTAGTTCCTGAGAAAATTAAAAGGAAAAACATTTATATATCTGGGCGGAGCCTAACCACACTTCTCATCGTGAGATCTGATTGGCTATCATCACTTCATCCAAGAAGTGTTGGCAGCCATCTTGGGACCAATATACATGATAGCACCTCATTAAAAAGCATTGTAGTTAATAGAGGGTTTTAGGACTTTAGTTACATTATAAATCATTTGTTGATGGTACCATACTCATTTTAGGAATTGTGGTGTGTTCTAAGGTGATTTTACCATGTGAAAAAGCCTTCTGCTGTGATATCATGAATCATGTTTGAAAGAAAACTATTATCTCATGCTTTTCCCACAGTGGTTTGGAAGGGGAACTATAAGCTAAACTGAAAGCATATTTTCTGTAAATTCACATTATCTTTCTCAGTCATGTGAGAATGAAGTCTGATATTCTCAGTAAAACATGTACATCCAACAAGGACAGAGACTGTCAGTTGATTCTTTTGTGTTCTACTGCAGCCTCCTACAGTGTTCTAAAGAACAACTAGAGCGCTAACAGTCCTACTTATTACAAAGGTATAGCACACCTGAAGCCATCTTGATTGAAATAAAGTGGTTATTCCTAAAACATTTAATTTAAAAAGGAACAAAATGAAGGGGTATATTTTGCCATAGAAAATAATATTAATGCTGCAGAAAGAAAAATTAGGGCACATTTTGAGTGACTTCTCAAATCCTCTTCTATTTCATTAAAAAATTCTGACATGCAGTCTCCCAAGATGGCCACTAGAGACAAAAGAGCCCAAATGTAGCCCAAATATCACCCAGATGTAGCCCAAGTATAGCCCAATGACAGAATGTCCCAGAGTGTTCTAAAGAACAACTAGAGCGCTAACAGTCCTACTTATTACAAAGGTATGGCATACCTGAAGCCATCTTGATTGGAATAAAGTGGTAACTCTTAAAACATTTCAATTAAAAAGCAACAAAATGAGGGGGTATATTTTGGCATAGAAAGTATGATTAGTGCTGCAGAAAGAAAAATTAGGGCACATTTGAGTGACTTCTCAAATCCTCTTCAATTTCATTAAACATTTTTGACATGCAGTCTCCCAAGATGGCCACCAGAGACAAAAGAGCCTAAATGTAACCCAAATATCACCCAGATGTAGCCCAAGTATAGCCCAATGACAGAATGTCCCAGAGTGTTCTTAAGAACAACTAGAGCGCTAACAGTCTTACTTATGACAAAACTATGGCACATCAGATGCCATCTTGATTGGAATGAAGTGGTAAGTCTGAAAACATTTAATTTAAAAAGGAACAAAATGAGGGGGTTCATTTTGCCATAGAAAGTATGATTAGTGCTTCAGAAAGAAAAATTAGGGCACATTTTGAGTGACTTCTCAAAACCTCTTCTATTTCATTACAAATATTCTGACATGCAGACTGAAACATGCACTTTGAATACCAGCAGCAGACTTCCCTGGTGAGCAGTAGCTTTACTACAGTGATCTAATGAGCAACTAGAGTGCTAACATTCAGAATTTACGGCAAATGGGTGACACATCTGAATGCCTTCTTGATTGAACCAAAGTAAACAAGCATTGAAAATGCAATAGATATCGCCCTCGTTTAAGTTAAAGCCATTCTGTTTATAATGAGGTGGCTTTTTAGCTTTGCTTTTATTAGTGTTTTTTAAACTTTCATGTGGCTTATACAAAGCTAGAGTGCTCCACCATTGTGTGACACTCACAGGGTCTTTGTTCTATTAGCGGCAGGCGAGGGGATGTGCAGGCACAGTTGTTACGGCTGCCAATAAAGTTTTTCGCTATGGGAGCGCCATCGGCATTTCATTGGCCAAGGATCCACTAACCATATGGCAGTTACGTTTAAATAACTGTGCTGCTTTACTGACGGCTTTCCGCACTGATGACGGCAAGAGCCAGAAACGCGTCTGCGGATACTTTCTAGCCGACACACAACTCGAGCGTGCACCGGACCTTGGGAGTAGCATGAACTCCTTGTTTTTGCTGTGTTACAAGCGGTTTCCACCACCGCTTCCCGGTTGCACCCGCCGCGAGTTCGGCTGGCCCCAGGTGGGATACTGTGTTTTGGATATATATATATATACACATATATATACATATATTCACAGAAAAAACCATAGGTTTTAGGCCATATATAGTTAGGGATTTGCATTTACAAAACCTTATTTTACTCGCAAAAAACCATTGAAATTCGCATATATAGTTAGATGCGCTAACTATATATCGCGCACCCGCAATCCACTGCTGATGATGTCACATATTACATCATTTATGACATGGTCAGTGACATCACTGATGACATCACTGATGACATCATCCAGTGGCTGTGTGTTTCTGTAAAGTTAAAATATGTCTTACATATTGAAGAATGAGTGGATGTATAAGTGTCTGGATGAAGGATTTAGTAGGTGCTTGTTGACTGTATGAGAGAGTGATTAAATGTGTCTCACTGAGTGCATGGGTTAGTGACTAAACTATCTTAATTTGTGCATCATTATATCTGTTGTTCTATGAACTGCTGCATGTGTTGATCAGTAGCTATATGAGTAACTGTATGGGTTATTGATTGGTTGCCCAAGTATTTGTATGGGAGAGTGAGTGTGTGTGTGGGGGTGGCTGGGAGGTGTGTGACTCTGTGCATACATGTGTGAACAGTTTATTCACTAGATCTATGGGTTCAAAACTGCATGTGGAAACAGCTGTATGGGTGGTTGACTGTGTACGAGTGTATTGGTGAGTGAATGGATATCTCAGTGCTACATGTCAAAGTAAGTACATATGTAAAACACAGTACATGTGAAAGTTCACATATATAAATTACTGTGTATAAGAGCCAGTGAATGTGTGAGTGGCTGTATGGATCATTGTGAACTTGTATCAGGGATTGTATAAAAGAGTAAATATGTGTTAGTATATGTTTGAATAAGTAAGGTGTGTATAACTGTATAGTTGAGGATATGGAGGTTTGATTGATTCAGTGCATGACTGACTAGGTGTGTGAGTAACTCCATGGATGAGTGACAGTCTGTGAGTGTCTGTTTACTCTGAGTGTATCTAAGGTTATATTAGAGTCTGAAGAGGTTGATCGTATTATCACATGATTGATGTCATCAGTGATGTTGTCAGTGATGTCATTTGAGTTGTCATCAGTGATGTCATTTGAGTTGTCATCAGTGATGTCATCAGTGATGTCACTGACCATGTCATGAATGATGTAATATGTGACATCATCAGCAGTGGATTGCGGGTGCGCGATATATAGTTAGCGCATCTAACTATATATGCAAATTTCAATGGTTTTATGCGAGTAAAATAAGGTTTTGTAAATGCAAATCCCTAACTATATATGGCTTAAAACCTATGGTTTTTTCTGTGAATTTCAATGGTTTTTTAATACCAAATATCAAATGCTGTCAAATGTCAAGTACATGATAGGTAAAAACATTTTCGTGTTTATGCACGCTGATGTGCTTTGAACGCTGCCCCCCCCTACCCCCCCCCCTCTTTTCTCTTAGCAGTACTCTCTCTTTGCAGATAGTGAAGGGTAGTTAACGCAGGCCTTTGCCCCGTTGTAATCCGTCGTGCCTGCTTCTCTCTCTATTTGATTGATTGCTATCCAAGCATTTACTGTTTTAGAATTGGTTCTCTTTGGTTCATTCTGTATTTACAAACAGGCACAGAGTCGCAATACTCTGTTTAGTCTTTGCAGATAGTGAAAAATAGTTTAAAAAAACAAAAGGAATCGAGCAAAATCAGTAGGCCACTAATGGGATCTGTTTTTGACCTCGCTAAAATAGAAACATTAAGAACAACCCCTCATGAGAAATACGAAACTAGTAAGATGAACTTAGCTCCACACCATGATGGCTGCAAGACAGCTCGACTCCGCCGCCCACCCCACCCTACCCAAAATAACGACAAACCCTATGCAAATATTATAAATATATACAACACACCAGCAAAGTAACAGGGTAAAACGTTTTATTAAATAACTATATACATGACAGCCTGCTGCAACATCGATCCAAATGCCTTTTGGTGACTCTTCCATTGTGAACATTGTCCCACAATCCGTTTGACCTGAAACGATTACACAAATAAAACATTTGTGAGTTTTAAATTTCCGGAGAAGTATAATTCACCAATAGTTTTCTCTGTAGATCTTTTTCCATTAACAATCCCAGTTCCATCACCCGCCCAGGATATCACTACTGTTAGTTGTCATTGTTGCTTCTGTTTTAATAAAAAATGTTTTAAGGTGTTTACTGTTTTTGTTGCGATGTATATATTTATAAGTTATTAAAGTGTTATAACCCTACTATTTTTTTTATCGATTATTGCTGTTTGAGATATTCCCTGTCTACAAACAGAGAAGAATAGAAATATTCTGTCTCCCTTTGCAGATAGTGAAGGATAGGTAATGCGGACTTTTGTCCCCCGTTGTAATCCGTCATGCCTGATTGATTGATTGGCTGGAAATGTATTGTTCAAGGAATAGTTCTTTCGAGGTACTCTCTGTTTGCAAATAACGTGGAATAGAAATATTCTGTCTAGTCTTTGCAAGTAGTGAAGGGTGGGTAATGCGGACCTTTGTCCCCCGTTGTAATCTGTCACTCCCCACTGATTGAGAAACTACTTCCACCCGGACCATTTATTAGAGGTACATCATCTGACTCAACCGGAGAGAACCCCTAATAACGAAGACATATGTAAAATACGAAGTAATCCCTGAATCCTGTTAAACAGAAACTTTAGCATGAAACACACTTGAAAAGGAAAGGAAAGAAATCGAACAAAATCAGTAGGCCTCTGATGAGTTTTTGACTTCGCTAGAAATAAGAAACATGAAAATGGTGAAAGAAGCCAAGCTTGACGTTACGGCAGCCACAAGGTAGCTAGGCTCCGCCACCCCCCCACTGCTCCAAGCATGTCTGTCCCACCGCCCGCCACGCCCAATAACGGTAACATGAAATAAATACAAATCAGCAGATACCTACCCCCATTCCGGAAACTCCCGAAGTGCAACAGGTTCGCGGCTACGCCCATCCGGAAGACGAGGCCTTCGGCACGTGTAGGGCGGGTCCTGCTGGCAGCCGTCGGCCGGGGAGGTCATCCCGTAAGGTGGGCAAGGAGAGGAGCCGAGGCCGAAGGGATTCTTCTTCTTTCTTAGATAATGACTGCGACAACGGGGGGATGTCTTGCATATGCCACCGACCCCCCTCCCTCGTATCTCCTGGTCTGGCCCCGGCTTGATATGAGCTCCCCTTTCGGGCCTGAAGCGGCGCCCTGCAGGCCACGGGGGGGATGTCTTGCCTCTGCCTCCGACCCCCCCCCTCTTATCGCCTGGTCCGGACATCACGGATATCAACGCCAGGTGTCGGCGTGGGGTGCGCTGGGAGGGAGAGGCGGTGCGAACGAGCCTCTCCCACCCCCCCAGGTGGGGGCCCCTCAGCTGCACCCCCAACGCTCCACTCACCCAACAAAAGGGTTCGTCCACTCTTGCCATACAGCGACGCTCCACTCGCCCAAAAAAAGGGTTCGTCCACTTTTGCGATGCAGCGACGCTCCACTCACCCAACAAAAGGGTTCGTCCACTCTTGCGATGCAGCGACGCTGCACTCACCCAACAAAAGGGTTCCTCCACTCTTGCGATGCAGCGACGCTGCACTCACCCGACAAAAGGTCTCGTCCACTATTGCGAGGCAATGATGCTCCGCTCACCCAGCGGGGGTCTCGTCCACTGTTGCGGTGCAACGGCGCTTCTGAGTTCAACTACAAAATGAGTCCTGCATCCAGAAACGTTCTCCTCAACTTTGAAGATTCTATAAGAGCCACGGGGGCCCCCGACCCCCGATGGGGAATGACTGCCATGATCACCCACGGAACGACCACGACGTAGCCGCGGGACGTCGGCGCGCTCATGCCGGCGCCGGCCTCAGTCTTGAAATCACCAAAATCCTGCAAGACTACCAACTTGATCAGTTCCGGTGGGACACCAGTATGACCCGGTAGGAGAGATTTTTGCCTCCCACCCCTCTTTGACTGATGGTTCATGTCGCCAGTCCCCTCTACTACCCTTCAACGAAAACTTTTGGACTGCCGAAAGAGGTCCCGGTCCAACCACGAGTTGGTGGAGACATTTTGACTATACTTGGACCTTCCAGACCTCACCCAAAATGGCGCCGGTACAAATGAAACTATTGTGCCCCGATTGCTCAGCCTTGATATCATGAGATATGTATGCAGTTTTTAGCACATGAATTGATATGGGATAAGGCTGATTATATGTTCGGACAATGAATTGATCCGGGATGGGTATTGATTATACGTTCGAACAATAAATTGACATGGGACTTGTACTGATTACACATTCGGACAATGAATTGATATTAAGTTCTAATGCATCATTGATTACAGTATTTATTGAAGGTTAGAATTGTCGACACGTTTGGTACTTGCTCACAATGAATTATCGATATGATTTTGTCGCACTTGTCGCACTTTTTACTGATTATATGTTCGGACAATGAATTGATCCGGGATGGGTATTGATTATACGTTCGAACAATGAATTGACATGGGACAGGTACTGATTACACGTTCGGAAAATGAATTGATATTAAGTTCTAATGCATCGTTGATTACTGTATTTATTGAAGTAATACTGATCTCTCCGCATGAAATTAATTTTCCACATGCTACACAAGTCATTCTCATCTGCCCAAATTTCTTTTGCAGATTTGGGACCGTTTCCCTTGCCTCTGACTCACTTATTGCTAAGTCATTGGTGGATGTTTTTGCCGGTCGGGGGTTATCCCCCAAATCTCGAAGTTGTGCTCTAGAATAATTAAGAGGGTGCCACCTCTCCATGTGCCGATGCATGGTATGATTACCATAGCGCTATTTTTTTTCGGTCCCTCTCGAGAGTTTTTTTTTTGCAGATGAGGCAGGTAACGAACCTGGCTTTAACTTTCTTTTCATGAGAAGGAAAAGAAAAAAATTGCCAGATAAAATTCACTTTCACATGGGCCGTTCTTGGCATTTCTTTTAGTTTTTTAATGTACATGTTCATAAAACGATTACACAAATGAAACATTTGTGAGTTTAAAATTTCCGGAGAAGTATAATTTACCAATAGTTTTCTCTGTAGATGTTTTTCCATTAACAAACCCAGTTCCATCACCCGCCCAGGATATCACTACTGTTCCCCATGTCATAAACCATTGTTGCTTCTGTTTTAATAAAAAATGTTTTAAGGTGTTTACTGTTTTTGTTGCGATGTATATATTTATAAGTTATTAAAGTGTTATTTTCCTTCTACTTTGTTGGAGTGCTATATATTTTTAATGTGAGACATAATTGTGAAGACTTTGATGTACAAAAAGGCATCCCTGGAATCTTCCGCTTCAGGCTCGGACCCACACACCCTCACAGTGAGAATCCCCTCCCCAAGGACAATACAGGATGGTTATCAGATAGTAGGAACGCGTGTGGTGTGACGGATCTCATCGGGTGGGGGCTTTGATCTACTGTAACTCCTTTGAACAGGGGTGATTCTCTACAGCTGGAGCCATAAACTACATCGGCAGGGCTAAGTGATAGACTGAGACCGGCCTGCACTAGCAGACACAGAGGAAGAGGAGTGTCAGAGGGTGCGGTAGTGAATAGGGTGAAAGGAAGGTGTCGGGCGGGCACGGGGTGTGATTCTCAGGGAAGAGCAGCGCAGATGGGGGGAGGTTTATGGCCCATGCATGAGAGAGAGAGCGGGGGTGACCAGTGCGTGGGGGAGATGCTTGTTGCGAGGGTGGGGAGCCGTGCTGAGAATCGACGGCGTGCAGAGAGTGGGTCTGGTCAAGGCATCTAAAATGGCTGCCGTGCACGACAAAATTGTGGCATTGGAAAAAAGGCAAGATGGCGCAGACAATGTTTATCAATAAGGATTAATTTATAACAATTATTTTTAACAAAATATTTAATCGCAGTGACAAAATGGCGGTCAACACTTCCTGATTTCCATCGAATCGAACGTTAACAGACGTCACGCAGCAAAAAAAAAAAAACGCTCACGCACAGCCGCTGGAAGACATGTATCAACATATATGAGCCTCCTCAGCCACCCTCAGAAAACATAAGAGATCAGGATACGTCTCCCGTACCCCCTTATACCTAGTAATTTAATTAAATCGAAACACAAAATGGCGAATTCCCGTTTCGCTACCAGTTTGCGGCCCGGTTCGCGATCCGGGAAGCGCTTCTACCGTGAAAAATCAATTTTTTTTTATTTTCCCCACGGGACCCTTTAATAACCCCAACATCATTCCTAGGGGGTCAAGAGGGGTCTACCTTACCCCCTTTCATTAAATTCCCCCTTCGTTTTTCACCTCTTCTTGTCTCTCGATCCTACCGAGTGACAAGATGGCGGCCACACCGGACTGTTTAGAATGTTGACAGACACCGGAGAGCCAATCAGCATCGCTTCGCAAAGCTCCGTGACGCGAAAAGTACGCGATCTGGAGCGCTATCTGGGACGCTGTCACAGATATATAAATTTTTTAAAACGTTAATTTCTCAAAATCCACTGGAGCACATATATTGAGACCCAGCAAAGGCACATCGGGCTAACAGTCCCTACAATTTTGCCAAGTTTCGTGCAAATCCATTCAGCCGTTCGAGCTAAAAGTGAGGCCAAACGCCCTATGGAAATTAACATGGGAAAAACGCGTTTTGGGACCCCCCTTTTTTCTCGGCCCCCCCTTGACGAAACCCCCCCAAATTTTCAAGGGCTGCTCAGAAACAAAATGTGCCATTTCCCTGAAAATTTCAGCCGATTCCGTCCACAAACGCTAAAGTTATTAGACATAGAATTTTCAAAAGTTCCATAGAGAATTAATCCTAACTATATATACCTACTGGCTATCGCCAGTAGGTAATAAATGCATATGCATATATATGCATATATATATGTGTATATGTGTGCGTGTAGAGAGAGGTAGAGAGGTAGAGGTGTAGAGGTAGAGAGGTAGAGGTAGAGAGGTAGCGGTAGAGAGGTAGAGACTAGTAGAGAGAGAAGTAGAGAGAGGTAGAGAGGTAGAGAGTAGAGACTGAGTAATAGAGAGTAGAGAGTGAGTAGTAGAGAGTAGTAGAGAGCAGTAGAGAGAGTAGCAGAGAGTGAGTATCAGAGAGTAGTAGAGTGAATAGTAGAGTGAGTAGTAGAGAGTAGTAGAGAGTGAGTAGTAGAGAGTGAGTAGTAGAGAGTAGTAGAGAGTAAGTAGTAGAGTGAGTAGTAGAGGGCAGTAGAGAGTGAGTAGTAGAGAGTAGTAAAGAGTGAGTAGTAGAGAGTAGTAGAGAGTGAGTAGTAGAGAGTGAGTAGTAGAGAGTAGTAGAGAGTGAGTAGCAGAGAGAGAGAATAGTAGAGAGTAGTGGAGAGTGAGTAGTAGAGTGAGTAGTAGAGGCTAGTAGAGAGAGAGTAGTAGAGAGTGAGTAGTAGAGAGTAGTAGAGAGTGAGTAGTAGAGTGAGTAGTAGAGAGTGAGTAATAGAGAGTAGTAGAGAGTGAGAAGTAGAGAGTGAGTAGTAAAGAGTAGAGAGTAGTAGAGAGTGAGTAGTAAAGAGTAGTAGATAGTGAGTAGTAGGGAGTGAGTAGTAGAGAGAGTAGTAGAGAGTAGTCGAGTATTAGAGAATGAGTAGTAGAGAATGAGTATTAGAGAGTAGTGGAGTAGGAGAGAGTAAGTAGTAGAGAGTAGTGGAGAATATTCCAAAGTTTGGCACAGCACCACTTGCACAAGAAGTCCAATCAAATCATATCACTTAGAGTCCTTATTGAAGCGCTGAATCTTGGTGTATATTCAAATGCTTTTATTTTCCTTAAGTTTATGTACCACAGCCAGCCGAAATGTTTCGTTCTGTACAACAGACCTTCTTCAGGGCGTTCTTATTTCCTTCAAGTTATGTCGGTATCCTGTTGTCATATAACTAGATATTTCTTCCAAATGTTAGATGAGACGTAAGTACATTCTTATTCAAAGTGACTAGGTATCAATTTTACCCACACAATTCGGGCAGACTTGAGTAATTTATAGCATCCTCAAAGTCAGTCTTTAAAAATTTCCAAAGTATAGGACATGATAATCCAAATCCAAAGTGCTTCTCAAGAAAAGTCTTTTTCAATCGTTCGGAATATCGGTGTTTGGGCAGATATGACCCAGGGACCCCCAGTATGCAAGCGGAATTAGTCCCCCCTCTGCAAATGCGCCAGTGGCCTGCATTGCAGAGAGGTGTAAAAAGGGGCATAGCCTCATTACACCTCTGTGCAATGCAGCCCCTTGGCGCATACTGGAGCCTCCAGGTGGGCTAGTTGGCCCCCAGGGACCCCTAGTATGCAAGGGGAATTAGTTCCCCCTCTTCAAACATGCACGGGGCTGCATTGCAGAGAGGTGTAAAAAAGGGTGTGGCCTCATTACACCTCTCTGCAATGCAGCCCCCTGGCGCATACTGGAGGCTCCTGGTGGGCTAGTTGGCCCCCAGGGACCCCCAGTATGCAAGGGGAATTAGTTCCCCCTCTGCAAACGCGGCAGGGGGCTGCATTGCAGAGAGGTGTAACAAGGGGCATAGTCTCATTACACCTCTGCAATGCAGCCCCCTGGCGCATACTGGAGATTCCTGGTGGGCTTTCAGGTCTTATATAGTTAGGAAATGGCATTAAAAAACCTTTGAAATTCACTGAAAAAAACATAGGTTTCAGGCCTTATATAGTTAGGAATTAGCATTTAAAAAACCTTGCAAATTCACTGAAAAAACCATAGGTTTCAGGCCTTATATAGTTAGGAATTAGCATTTAAAAAACCTTTAAAATTCACTGAAAAAACCTTAGGTTTCAGGCCTTATATAGTTAGGAAT
Organism: Lissotriton vulgaris; assembly: GCF_964263255.1. Classification (NCBI taxonomy): domain Eukaryota; kingdom Metazoa; phylum Chordata; class Amphibia; order Caudata; family Salamandridae; genus Lissotriton; species Lissotriton vulgaris. Next base: position 1,188,361,210 of record NC_141689.1, on the reverse strand, counting down.
TCGCATTTAAAAAACCTTTAAAATTCACTCAAAAAACTATACGTTTTAGGGGTGTTATAGTTAGCTGGACATTTCACTCATACAAAACCATTGAAATTGCTCCTACATAGTTAGTTGTACTAACTATATTTCGCGCACCCGCAATCCACTGCTGATGATGTCACATATTACATAATTCATGACAAGGTCAGTGACATCACTGATGACATCTCAAATGACATCACTGATGACATCTCTGATGACAGGAAGTAATGCAAGTATGACAAACTGCACTGTTGTGTAACCTGGGGTATAGGTGTAATTTTGTTCTACAACATTAATTTTTTCAATTTTTTGTTAATTTTTTTTTAGAGAATAAAACTTATAGTTTCATCATTGATTTCTGATAAAATAAAAAAAAAGCATGTACGGGCCAAGGGTAACAGAGCATACGTTGAAGTTTAAGAGAATTACTCAATGTCACCTTGGGATGTTCAATGTGAACGGAATTAGATGATCTCCAAGTTGTCTACAACCATTACAGAGGACGGAATGCCAATACAATACTAGATAGGTCATTGTGATGAGGGCCGGGACAAATCAAGTAAGAGAGAAGGGGCATGGTTTGATTTAAAGATGTGTATAAAAATCAATGCTTGTGTTAAGTCCCATTGGGGCCCTGGTATCCAGATCTAGAATGTATTTGGTTTCTAATGCCCGCAACTTTGCCTCTCAATTGCCACCCCTACGTAAAGGTGGAATCGCATCGATGACAAAATATTTCAGAAGATTACTTTGTTTGCCATGATATTCTTTAAAATGACGTGCCACCGGGTAAGCTTGGTCCTCGTGTTGATGGCCCTTATGTGCTGGAGTATCCTTTTGTGCACCTGCAACTTGTAACTACCCACGTATTGCAGGGCACACGGACACTCCAGCACATAAACAGCGTACTCCGTCTTACATGTAAGTTGTTTGGAGATCAAACGGGGATTGTCAGAGAATGGAGTCAGGTATTGGGGTTTGTTCATACCATGTTGACAGGCCTTACAGGAGGAGCACTTTTTTAAACCCTTGATTGCTTTGAACCATGGGGTCACCAACAAGACCTCTGGGCTGGATTTTACCAATGCTTCTCTCAGAGAGAAAGCCCTTTTGTATGATATACTGGGTTTTGCTGGCATGAGGTGACCAATAGTTGGATCATTATTTACAAGATTCCAATTGTTGGAAACAATCTTGCGCAACGCCTGGTTTTGCTGACTGGTTGGTTAGATTCATCAGCTTCTTTGGATGTACTCTTCCGAGGTTGGAGAGCAACCTTCCTAGGCATGGCATTGACTCTGTTAATCGCAGAATCAATGGTTTTTGCAGAGTATCCCCTCAATAAAAAGCGTTTCTTACTTTCCTCCTGTGCCTGTATACACTGATCCTCTGTGCTGCAAATCCTTTTGACACGCAGCATCTCCCCGAAGGGGATACTGCGGATCAAATGTGCAGGATGGTGACTTTTCTTGTGAAGGACAGTGTTGCCAGCAGTTGGTTTGCGAAATAGAGTAGAATGCAATTTATTATTGCTGACCAAAACCCGAACGTCTAAAAAACAAACGCTCTCCTGACTTAAGTGATGTGTAAATTCGAGATTGAATGAATTTATATTTAGTTGTGTGATGAAATCGAGGGCCTCCTGTTCGGTACCGCGCCAAATGAGAAAAATATCATCAATATAGCGATACCAATTGATCACATGTTCTGCGATTATCTGGTGGTGTGTACCCATAAGGACCTGTCTCTCCCAGTAGCCCATGTGTAAACAGGCGTAACTGGGGGAGAAACAGGCCCCCATGGCCCCACCCCTGATCTGTTGGTAACATTGACTGTTGAATTGAAAAAAGTTGTTGTTAAGGCAGAAAGAAGTCATCATCATTAACATTTTGTTATGTTCTACAAATTGAATTGACCTATTATCCAGAAAGAATTGAGTAGCTCTATAGTTAGGAATTAGCATTTAAAAAAAACAATTAAATTCACTGAAAAAACCATAGGTTTGACACCAGTTATAGTTAGCTGGAAATTTTACTGACATAAAACCATTGAAATTCCCACGTTATAGTTAGTTGGACTCACTATAACTTGCGCGTGCAATGCACTGCTGATGACATCACATATTACACCACTCATGACATGGTCAGTGACATCACTCATGACATCACACTGGCATCTCAAATGACATCACTGATGACAACATCCTTGTGACAAAGTGGCAGACCTCCTATCAGCATAAAATAACCTTTAACACACACATTCAAAAATAGAAACTAACATTTTCTTAAAAAAGGAGAAACCAATACCAATTACAACAACTTATTAGGTAATTCCAACATCTACATACACATCCACTCAATCACCAACAGTTCTATATAGTCATTCTTGCATGTACTTACTCATCATATGTACTCATACACCTATACATCCTGTTACACACTAATACTCATCCATATAGTTACTCACACACAAATTCACACATGCAAATAAACTATCAAAAAACCATTTACTTGATTATACTGCTATATACACACCAGTACACATACTTCTACAGAAACGGAAACATATTTACTCTCTTAAACAATCAATTATAAAAACACATACTCACTAACCCACCCATACACACAATCATCCACCCATACAGTCTTGCACACATGCTGTCTTCAAAATACATACAAATAGTGAGTCACTCATTCATGCATCTGTGCTCTAAGTAATATCCCCCACCGAACCATACAGACACTGATACTGATACTCAAAAAAACAACTAATAACCCATATACACACTCATGTAGCTACTCACCAACCCATGCAGCCACTTATACACAAAGTGAGACACAGATACAGATATTTAAATATTTAAACATTACTCGCTAATATATGTATTCACTAAGATACATTTAATAAGTCAGTTAACCAATCAATTTTACACAAAAAGAAATCCATTTAGACATTTATTTACCCATTTATTCTTCCATCAACCTTTAGATATACATATATAAAAAATATTTATTTTTCAGAATGATACACATTCACTGGACGATGTCATCAGTGATGTCATTTGAGATGTCATCAGTGATGTCATGAGTGATGTCACTGACCATGTCATGAGTGATGTAATATGTGACGTCATCAGCAGTGCATTGCACGCGCAAGTTATAGTGAGTCCAACTAACTATAACGTGGGAATTTCAATGGTTTTATGCGAGTAAAATTTCCACCTAACTATAACTGGTGTGAAACCTATGGTTTTTTCAGTGAATTTAATAGGTTTTTTAAATGCTAATTCCTAACTATAACTGGTGTGAAACCTATGGTTTTTTCAGTGAATATATATATATATATATATATATATATATATATATATATATATATATATATATATATATATATATATATATATAAATATATATATATTACCTACTGGCGGTCGCCAGTAGGTATATATAGTTAGGATTTTTTTCCTATGGGATTTCTGAAAATTCTATGTTGAATAACTTTGGCGTTTGTGGACGGAATTGGCTGAAATTTTCAGGAAAATGGCACATTTTGTTCCTTAGCAGCCCCCGAAATTTGGGGGGGTTTCGTCAAGGGGGGGCAGAGAAAAAAGGGGGTCCCAAAACGCGTTTTTCCCATTCATTTTTCCATAGGGCGGTTGGAATCACTTTTAGCTCGAACGGCTGAATGGATTTACACGAAACTTGGCAAAATTGTAGATTTGGTTTGCCCTACATGCCTTTGCTATGTCTCAATATATGTGCTCCAGTGGATTTTGAGAAATTAACATTTGAAAAAACATATATCTGTGACAGCGTCCAGGTTAGCGCCCCGGTTCGCGTACCTGACGCGTAACGGAACATCGCGAGGAGAAGCGGATTGGCTCCCCGGTGACTGTCAACATTCTAAACAGTCCGGAGCGGCCGCCATCTTGTGTCTCGGTAGGATCGAGACACAAGAGGTGGAAAAAACAAAGTGGGAAATGAGCATAAGGGGGCAGAGTACATCCTCCCTGACCCCCTAGGTTTGATGAGCCCCGCGGGGCAAAAAAAATAAAATGTTATTATCGTTTTTTTTGCGGGGCGAGCGCCCGGTACGCGCACCGGGAAGCGGTCCAGGGAGCGTAATATACGGAAAAAAGAATGAAAGGATGTTCAAATATTGTATGTTTATTGATTGTTCTTATTGTTGTATTTTTTTTTTATTTAAGTACCAACATGTAGGTACCAATGCAGAGTCTAAAGATAAATATACACCGTTTTCTTTGGAGATATCTTGCATGTTGTTTCTGAAGTTATTGTGGTATATGGAATTCATAGCATAGTCTGTGAGGAAAGCAGAAAGAACATGGAGGCAGGAGATGATAAAGAGATGTTAAATACACATTGGAGATAATATAGTGGGAGAAAGGAAATAACTATGAGCAAACTTACTATGTAACACAAAAAAAGTTCCACAGTATATTTTAAGTCTCAGTTTATATTTTATCTTTTTGGGTACTATTTCATAATTTTCATATTAAAAAGAATAATGTCTCAAACAATTTTAACTTTTAAAATTAAAATTTATTGTTCTGATTTTTCATAATCTAAGAGAATTTGTAGCATTAAATCATCAGGAATGTCCTCCTTTTCATTCCAAGAATCACATTCACATTCTTCAGCTCATTTAATTAATTCTTCGTCTAATGTGTCATCCAAAAAGTCAATTTCTTCATTTTCTTCCTTTGGATTGTTTTCAATCTTAATTTGAAAGGAAATATTATTTTCTTTCTGTTGTGCTTCCATTTTCTTGCTGTAAATTGCATTAAAAAATATATCAGTGGAGATAGGGCACTGTTGGGTTTAAGTTCACACAGGTGCTTGTGAGTTTTTAACAGTGAAGTAATCTTTAGGCAGTGCATGGTTTCAGGCAGGAAGTAAAACTATTAAAAAGTGCCTGTGATGAAGCCTAAGTAAATTCATAATTATACCACAGAAGCCTAACTCAATCAATAATTTAAATAATTAAGTCTTTCTCAATGACTAACTCTTATAGAGGGACAGTATGTAACTATCTGAAAACGTTTTCCTTATTTAATTTAAAGTGCATAACATAGTTCTCCTTTCAAATTTTTAAAATTATATCTTACCTTTGAAAAAGAAGTTAAAGTTCACAGTCAAAATGCTCTTGATATGTACTTTAGGAAGTAGTAGTCAAAATGGCTTTGTTTCTCTCTCTTTCTTTATATATATTCAGGTACATAACCAATCAAATGTCATGAAATAATAGTAGAAAATGAAAGTAACATTTTAATTGGTTGTCAATTCTAACACTTCATATGTGTTTCTGTCATGTAATTTACCTCAGGATATTTAGTCAGTCCTACAGCATAATTTTCTCAATGGAATTCCATCAAATTTGGGTAAATGGTAGGGACTGCTATGTAGTAGGGCCTATTGATGAAAGTGTCTCCAGTGGTTTTTCTGTAAATTACTTACCCACCTTTTTTTAGCGAGCGCTCACCGGTGCGCGCACCGGTACGCGAACCGGCAGCGTTACGGGAGTCCACCATTTTGTGTATCGGTAGAATTGAGACACAAGATGGAGGGGAAACAATGTTCGGAATGGGTAGAAGGGGGCACGGTAGACACTTTGTGACCCTCTAGGTTTTCTGAGGGGGGCTTAGGACGCTCATATAGGCAAAAAAAAAAAATTGAAAAATTTCGCTGGGGAGCGCCCGGTACGCGCACCGGTAAGCGAACCGGGGAGCGTACTTTGATGAAAAATAGTGAAAAAAGTTAGAAAAAGATTAACGTTTAGAACGATCAGAGGTAGGGTAGCTCTGAAAAGAGCTATTGGGTTCTGTGGCTGATTTAGGTACCTACAAGTAGGTTCCAATGCACAGTTTTAAATTCAGGAGGAATATTCTATTCCCCTCGTCTGAGAAGTACACACCATCTCCTCTGTAGATGTCTTGCATGTTGTAATGCAAGTTATTGTTGTATATTGAACCCATTCTAAAGTCTCTCATGTAAGCAGAAAAAGATTTATTCACATGTTTTCGTGCTTTCTCAAATTGTGGACAAAATTGGTTGGACCAGTTCCATTTCTGTCTTTGGCATATATTGGAATATACCAAGGCAGTTTGGGGAAAAAGTGTCATCAATTGATGAAAGGTGTCCTTTAAAAGCATTTCCAGACCAACCCCAGTCATAGTGCCCAAATCATTTCCACCACAGTGCACTATTAAGAGGTCAGGGTTTGGCAGATGCATAAAACAATAATAATTAAAACATATAAAATATATTTTTCATTTAAAAGAAGAATACATTTTATAGCTTTTGATATTTGCTATTAGAAGAACCATTGAAATTCACTGAAAAAACCATAGGTTATAGACCATATATAGTTAGGAATTAGCATTTACAAAACCTTGAAAATTCACTGAAAAATCCATAGGTTATAGACCATATATAGTTAGGGATTAGCATTTACAAAACCTTATTTTACTCACACAAAACCATTGAAATTCGCATATATAGTTAGTTGCACTAACTATATATTGTGCACCCACAATCCACTGCTGATGATGTCACATATTACATCATTCATGACATGGTCAGTGACATCACTGATGACATCACTGATGACATCATCCAGTGACTGTATGTTTCTGTAACGTTAAAATATGTCTTACATATTGAAGAATGAGGGGATGTATAAGTGTCTGGATGAAGTATTTAGTAGGTGCATGACTGACTGTATGAGTGATTAAATGTGTCTCACTGAGTGCATGGGTTAGTGACTAAACTGTCTTAATTTGTGCAACATTATGTCTGTTGTTCTGTAAACTGCTGCATGTGTTAATCAGTAGCTATATGAGTAACTATATGGGTTATTGATTGGTTGCCCAAGTATTTTTTATGGGAGACTGAGTATGTGTGTGGGTGGCTGGGAGGTGTATGACTGTGCATAGATGTGTGAGCAGTTGATTCACTAGATGTATGGGTTCAAAAGTGCATGTGGAAACAGCTGTATGGGCAGTTGACTGTGTGCATGAGTGTATTGGTGAGTGAATGGATATCTCAGTGCTACATGTCAAAGTAAGTACATATGTAAAACACAGTACATGTGAGAGTTGACATATATAAATAACTGTGCATAAGAGCCAGTGAATGTGTGAGTGGCTGTATGGATCATTCTGAACTTCAATCAAGGATTGTATAAAAGAGTAAATATGTGTTAGTATATGTTTGAATAAGTAAGGTGTGTATAACTGTATAGTTGAGGAAATGGAGGTGTGATTGATTCTTTGCATGACTGACTAGGTGTGTGAGTAACTCCATGGATGAGTGACAGTCTGTGAGTGTCTGTTTACACTGAGTGTATCTAAGGTTATATTAGAGTCTGAAGAGGTTCATCGTATTATCACATGAATGATGTCATCAGTGATGTTGTCAGTGATGTCATTTGAGTTGTCAACAGTGATGTCATCAGTGATGTCACTGACCATATATGATATATAGTTAGTGCATCTAACTATATATGCGAATTTCAATGGTTTTGTGTGAGTAAAATAAGGTTTTGTAAATGCTAATCCCTAGCTATATATTGTCTATAACCTATGTTTTTTTCAGTGAATATATATATATATATATATATATATATATATATATATATATATATATATATATATATTTACAGACACGAAAAGCGGCGTGTTCCGGCCGCTTGCTTCGGCGGGCTCTCGACTGGGTCGCCGACCTAAAAGTATTCAGTCACCTCCTGGAAACTATTCTTGCAAAGAAAGAACCAGAGTCGAAGTCCCAATAGTGCGCAGAAGGGTTTATTCAGGCACAAGGAAAATTACCCTACGCGTTTCGAAGTCAGCCGACTTCTTGCTCATGGGTCCAGGTCTGTTCCATTGCCATTCCTTTTAAAGTGATACAAACACATATTTTGCGTGCATGTGATCCATCAACATAAACAAAATACTAACAGCGTTACATTGTTGCTTAATATTAACCAAGTGGTTGTTAAAGTAATATAGAGTTGCAGTTATTGACACAGTGTTATCACATGTTGAAACCACATGTTTGTGCATCATCTTAACTTAAATGGTCCATGTATAGTAGTATAGTTTAGGGCAAGACTTTGTGATTATTAATTTTCCTTAATTCTGGGAGATAATGCATATAACAGCACTGTTATTGGACTATACATGGACCATTTAAGTTAAGTTCAGTGAATATATATATATATATAATATATATATATATATATATATATATATATATATACATACGTCTTCTATGTCTATGACGTTACTGTTGATTGGCTCCAAGTAATTTAAAATGGGTTTGCTTCGTCTACTTTGCTGCTGCTGCATGCTGCTGCCGACGTTCTATGCCGAAAATATATATATATATATATATATATATATATATATATATATATATATATATATATATATATATATATATATATATATATATATATATATATATATGAAAACAAATCCCAGCCGCTCTCGACACGGCTTCTATTGGGTGCGGACCTCTGTCTCCCTCCAACTCCTTAATCCATGAATTTGGACGCCATCACACGTAGTAAAGTGAGCAGTGCAGTTTTAATGTTCTGCCATTTGACAAGCAAGTGCTCTCCCTAATATATAAAATTTCTATGGCAAAATGAAACCTCTCATTTTGTTCCTTCTCAAATAAAATGTATTAAGTGCTACCACTTTATTCCAATCAAGATGACTTCAGGTGTGCCATACCTTTGTCAAAAGTAAGACTGTTAGCGTTCGAGTTGTTCTTTAGAACACTCTGGGACATTCTGTCATTGGGCTATAGTTGGGCTACATCTGGCTGATATTTGGGCTACATTTGTTTTTTTTTGTCTCTGGTGGCCATCTTTGGGCTACATTGGGCTACATTTGGGCTCTAACATATATATAGTCCAATGTAGCCCAATATATATTTTTTCAAAGTAAATTTTCGTAAAAACCACTGGAGCAAATATCTTGAGACATAGCAAAGGCACATCGGGCTACCAGTCCCTACAATTTTGCCAAGTTTGGTGCAAATCCATTTAGCCGTTCTGGCTAAAAGTGAGTTCGACCGCCCTATGGAAATTAACATGGGAAAAAAACATTTTGGGACCACCCTTTTAGCTCGGCCCTCGCTTGACGATTCCCCCCCAAACTTTCAGGGAAGGACCGGAGCTCCGCGAGGCAAATGTGAGGAAATTTTCAGGCAGATTTGTCAACCGATGCCAAAGTTATTCACAATAGAATTTTGAGATTTTGCATTGAAAAAAATCCTAACTATAAGTATTTAGGTAATATATATATATATATATATACGGATATATATATACGGAGTCGCACTTCAAAAAAAAAAGCCCAGCACCACGCTGCAATTCAATTTCTTTCAGTGATTTATTGATCCATGGGGTCAAAAACAAATAAACCAACGCGTTTCAACAGCGTCCGCTGTCTTGATCACGGTTAGTTTGTATATGTGAGCTCACATGTTTTAAAACATTTCCTGAAAGTACTGTCCACGCCCACTGGTTGTGTCATACATGGCATTATGGGATTTGTAGTGTTTGAGGTATTTTTACAATCAAAGCATTTTTAAACATTTCATAATGGTTGACCTTTTCAAAACCACAGTTTTCAAACTATAGCCAATGGGGTTATTCAGGAAAATTAAAGCAATATCTGTTTCGTCATTAATTTCACAATTAAAACAAAATTCTGCCCTCCGGTGGGCTAATTACCAATTTTAAACATGTTGGTTGTGTGAGCTCTATGTCCAAAGGGTGAAGGAGAGTGATGTGCAGGGATAATTAAAAATGAATTAATTGTTGTAATAACGTGCAAATTAAAATAAAAATGAAATTAAAATATGGATAAGAGAGAAGCCAAAACAGTTATAGCGTAAGTTTCTTATACATTCGAGTCCTCTACAAGTGAATATAAAGTTCTTCCGACTGGTTGAGGCCCAATGGGGTCATTGTTCTGAAAGATAGAATGTGTCTGGATAATTTGCGTCTTAAAAGTTTTTCCGTGTGGCCCCCCCTGTCCGAGAGAGCCATCGTTTCCAGACCCCAGAAACGTAATTGCTTCCAGTCTCCGTTGTGGTGGGCCTCCATGTGCTTGGCAACAGCATTACTCCTGTCCTTGTGGATTGTTGCACGCACATGCTCCAAGATTCTTTTTTTTAATTCACAGATGGTGCTGCCAATGTATCTCATGTTGCAAGGGCATTCAATCATGTATATTGTATACCTGCTGTTGCAGGTTATGCATTCCTTGATTTTCCAATTTTTTTTATTTGGCATTGTTAATTCAGTTGTTGGTTTTGCGATCTCGCATACCTTGCAATTATAGCACTTGATGAAGCCCCTTGTTTGCAACCAATTTTTCTTTTTGTTTGAAATTTGAAAATGACTGTGGATCAACTGGTCCTGTAGGTTTTTTGCCCTCCTATATGTGATTACTGGATGGTTGCCCATTTTGTGGCCAATTGTTTGATCAAGTTGCAAAATTTTCCAATTCTTTCTCAGTATCCGATTTATTTGTTTAGCTTCCAAACTGTAATCCAAGATTAACCTGATTTGTTCTTCCTCCGTGTTGGGTTTGTTTTGTTTCTTTTTTAAACAATCTGTTCTGGTTGATTGGTTGGCTTTCTCCCAACATCTTTGTACAATCTTTTTGTTGTATTTTCTCCTTTGGAAGCGATTTATACAGTTGGTGCTCTGATTTAGCCATTCCGTGTTTTCACTACAGATTCTTCTCAATCGGAGAAATTCCCCATACGGGATGCTTGAAATCAATGATTGCTGGTGGAAGCTGGTTGCTTCAAGTGTAGCATTAGTTGCTGTGCTTTTGCGATGGAGTGTGGTTTGCAACTGGTTGTTGTTTATATACACTTCCGTGTCAAGAAAAACAGCTCGGTTGTGGTTTATGGTGTAGGTGAATTTTATACAAGACGTACTGTTGTTTAGAATGGTAAAGTATTCCATGAATTTTTCTTCTCCTCCATCCCATACTATAAACAAGTCGTCGATAAACCTTTTCCAAGTGATGATATGCTTGGTGAATGTTTTATGCTTTTCTTGCAAAGCTGTTTTCTCCTCCCACCACCCCTTGGCAGTGCAGGCATAGTTTGGGCTGAAAGAAAAGCCCATTGCGGCTCCGTTCTTTTGTCGATACAGTTTATCCCCAAACATGAATATGTTATTTGTCAATACACTTCTTATCATGGTTAGGAGCATCTCATTGTGCCTTTGGTAATGGATGTTCCGTTCCCTGAGAAAGTGGTCACATGCTTGTAGGCCTAGCTCATTGTCAATATTCGTATACAGGGCAATCACGTCCATAGTAATCATAATATAGTTAGGTTGCCAAGTCAATTGTTCCAAAACACCAAGAAAATCCGTTGTGTCTTTTATATAAGATCGCAGCAGTTTGACCTGGGGACTCAAATAGAAATCAATGAAGTTGGACCACGGTTCCAGTAAGGATCCATTTGCTGACACAATGGGTCTCCCTGGTGGTTTAGTGGCATCTTTATGTACCTTCGGCAGAAAATACAAGGTTGATGTTTTGGGAAAATCCACTGTCAAATATTTCCTTTCATCGGCATCAATTAGGCCCTCATTCTCTCATTGGATTATGTTTTTGTCCAAATCCCTTTTTATTTGGTCCTGCCGATTTGTTTGGAGATTTTCATAGTATGTGGTGTTATTCAGTTGTCCCATGGCCTCTTCCACATATAAGTTCTTGTTCCATAAAACTATGTTTCCCCCTTTGTCCGCTGCTTTTATTTCAAAGGACTGATCATTTTTTAGGGAGGTAAGGGCTTCCCTTTCCTGTTTAGATAAGTTGTCTTTTCCAACCACTTTGGTCAATTTGTACAAGTCGTGGATAACTGCTTCCTGAAAAATATCTGTCTTATTGCCCGGTGTTAGCTGAGGGTAAAATTTGGATTTAGGTTTTAAATTGCTTGTTCCGGACCCTAGTTGGGTTATGGCGTTATCAATACTGATTTCCTGACCTTCCTCTGCATTGAGGTTCAACACTGTCATGTATGCCTCCGCTTGTTTTACTTGCAAAGTTGATGTTGGTTTCATTTGTGTCTTCGGTATTTTAGGTTTGTTTTTTCGTTCCTCGAAGAATTTCGCCAATTTAATTTTTCGAATGTATAGGTACAGGTCAATTCGTGTTTGCGCCATGTCCATCCGTTGAGTAGGACAGTAGTTTATCCCTTTCTTTAGTAATGATGTCTCCGAGGCCGTGATTGGTCTTCCAGAGAGATTAATTATTTGTAAATCCTCATTTATTTCCCCTTCTTTTGCTTCATTAGTCTTGTTTCCGTGCCCAATTTTTCAGATGTATTTCCTCCTGCGGCTCCTTCTTGTTGTTGGTTTGTAGATTTGGGTCTGGGTTGCAAACCACACTCCATCGCAAAAGCACAGCAACTAATGCTACACTTGAAGTGTTGGACTTGGCCTTTTTCCCCCAAATTTTTCGCTTTTTGCCCCCCTAAATTGAATGTCTCCCCCATGGTATTAAACATATAAGGACCATGTGTGGTAAGAGTTACCATGATGTAAAATTACATGTTGTTAAATGGTGTACAGAAAATATCCCCCATTTTGAAAATGTACCTGACTAAAATGTACTGTGATTTTAAAATGGATGCCATGGCCCTGGGTAGTGCCACCTGACTGCGTTAGGTTGGCGGTCTAGTTAATATTACCCAGCTACCCCTAGCTTTTGGAGGGAAAGCCTGGCACCCAGGGTGCTCACTCCCTCCCCTTGAGCCAGTTTAGGCCAGATTTGCCAACATTCTAGACGGTCCTGGCACTGCCTGGGAGGAGGGTATAAATAGGGAGAAGTGTCACCAGAAGTCAGTCAGCGCTGGGACAAGGAAGAGAGGGGACCTGCTGTGAGGTGCTACCGCCACATGGGCCTGTGAGCTGGGCCCTGCACCCCTATAAACCCCCCCTCTACTGTCCCCATGGGCCCCTGACAAGGGAGGGCCCCTATCCAGGTCACTGACGCTATTTGACCGGGTACCACGCCAGCGCTGTGAGAAGAAGCGCCCAGGAGGTGAGGAGTGTGCCCCTGAGGAACTGCTGTGGGACTGTCTGCCCCTCTGAAGCCCCCCTGGGAAGATTGTGCCCCCAAAGGAACTGCTGCGGGCTGAGGTGGTGTGAGGCCCCGTGGAAGCGCTGGGCCCCTGGGACTGTTGTGGCCCCCTAGTGTTGGAAAGCCGCTTGTCCAGCGCTGTGTGGTGAAGCGCTAAATTCCAGCCCCCTTGGCGTGGACTGAAGAAGGAGCTGAAGTTGTGGGCAGAGGGAGGCGCTGTGCTCTATGAAAAGCGCTGTTTTATAAAGAGACTGTGGCAGCTTGTAAATAGCGCCATTAGCGCTGTTTTCCCTGAGGAGACTGAGGCAGTTTGTGACTAGCGCCGTTGGGGGAAGCACGCTTTTACCGATGTGGAGAATTAATTAAAAGGGAGCCTACCCCTTATTGCCACCGGAAATCACCGCCGCGGCCCGGCGCTGTCGTGGGGATTCCCCCCACTACTGTGGCGATCGTTGCGACGGCCCCCGGTTTCAGGAGGGGGCCGCCGAAGTGGAGAGAGGGCCGCGCTAGGCCCTGAGGCCGCTGTCTCCGGCATCACGTGACGGGGGCCTGACCGCATCATCGGCCCGCCCCCGCCGCGCAATGATTGGCCTGCGCGGCCGTGACCCGTGAAGGCCGCGCAGGGATTGGTGGACGGCCGGGAAGGCCAGAAGAAGCGGAATCAGAGCCCCGGGTCCCCGTGAGGTAGGGGGGGACCGGGTGAATCACTGGAGCGGGGCCCCCGTGGTCGAGAGGGAGCCCCGAAGCAAGCGCGACCAGAGCGGGAGCCTACCCCGCCGGTCTGAGCCAGAGGAGAGGAGCCGTTCCCAAGCCCCGGGTCCCTGTGAGGAAGGGGGGGACCCGGGTGAAGCTCCGTTGCGGGGCCCCCGTGACAAGGAGGGAGCCCTGAGAGAAGCGACCGGAGCGGGAGGCCACCCCGCCGGTCTGTGCCCCAGAGAGTGAGGAGCCGGCAGAAGAGACGGGGCCGGGGCACACTGTCGGTGCCAGCCCCGCCGCGACAAAAGAAAGGGAGTCCTGCCGTTGTGTGGAAGGACCCGGGTGAGGAGCTAAGCTGTGGCTGGCTCCCACGAGGGAGAGGGAAGCCCTGCGGTGCCACCGCTTTGGACTGAGAGGGAGGAGGCATCGAGGCACGGGTCGGTGCCTGCCCCTCCCCCCGCCTAGCGAGAAGATCCTCGAGGACTCCGCAAAAGTATGTCAGAGCCCCCGGAGAAGACCGCGAGGAGCCTCTGGATCGCCCCCCCCCCTTTTACAAAGGGGCAAAGACTGCAGTGGGGTGAGAGCCTGGAGCCAGGACCTCCCAAGGAGCCCGGTGAGTGGGGCCTCGGCTGCGTGGTGGTTGGGGGCTGGAGTCGGGGCACAGGGTCGGTGCCCGCCCCAAGGATCGGATTAACTTTCCAGGTGTCCCGTCTGGCAGTGGGCACCTGCAACGTTGGGCCCCAACAGACTGTGCCAGTGGTAGAGGGACCCATATTTAGCCCATAGGGTCACCCTAGGAGCTATGGAGGCTTAGAGGGCGACGTAACTTTTGTGCCTAGGGGACTAGTCAGGTGTGTTCTGCCCCCTGAGGTTACTGCTGGGTTGCTTAATTTTCAGGCCCCAGGTTAAAGGTGATACCGGCCTGATCAATTTTAGGAGTATCTTCTGTTGCTGAGGCAGTGTTTACCCCTATGGGAAAGGTTCCAACGGCTAATGAAATGTCTTACATTTAAGGAAGTGATCTACATGTATTGAAATGTTTATTCTCATTCAATGCCCTGCGGATTCCTGTTAAGGTGTGTGCCGAATGGTAAATGCGGTTAAGCTGATGTGTTAGACCCACAGGCATGATGGAGTAAACCGGGTTGTGCCCTTTTATTACAGGTGTGCCCTATGCTGGCCTGACGAGTTATTCCAGGCCCCTGGCTACGCCCCAAGTGTGTGAGCTACAGTACTGATTTCTTACAGGTGCTCCTGTCTAATATGTGCTGTGATGCTCTGTTGTACTTCCCTTACAGGGGTGGGGTTTGGCGTTATAACGCATGAGGTGTATTTATGCATAATGTTAGAGTTTGCAATTACAGCCTACCCCCGAGGATGAGAGCCTGAGTTGGCCCCGCCAGATTGGCACCAGGTCTAGCGTTTAATTAACCATCCTTTTCCCTTTCAGCATGGACTTTGGACTCAACCCTTTTTGTCCCATGTAAATAATCCCCCACTGAAGTACTTGGCTCTGGTGCCAGTTGGCGCCTTGTTGTGACTACCACTATTTTGTTCCTTTTTACCTTGCAGGTTGGAGACATAACTAAACTTAATCTTTTTCCAACCAAAGGTGGAGTTGCGTCTCTTTTGTAGTGTGCCTGGTGTGTCGTCTGTGGGTGCTGCGTGAATGCTTCACATGTCCTCGAAGTTTGGCCTGCCCGCTTGATGCCATGCTACCCCCTTGGAGATTTGGGTAACCCCCATTTCTTACATGAAGCAACCAGCTTCCACCAGCAATCATTGATTTCAAGCATCCCGTATGGGGAATTTCTCCGATTGAGAAGAATCTGTAGTGAAAACACGGAATGGCTAAATCAGAGCACCAACTGTATAAATCGCTTCCAAAGGAGAAAATACAACAAAAAGATTGTACAAAGATGTTGGGAGAAAGCCAACCAATCAACCAGAACAGACTGTTTAAAAAAGAAAAAAAACAAACCCAACACGGAGGAAGAACCAATCAGGTTAATCTTGGATTACAGTTTGGAAGCTAAACAAATAAATTGGATACTGAGAAAGAATTGGAAAATTTAGCAACTTGATCAAACAATTGGCCACAAAATGGGCAACCATCCAGTAATCACATATAGGAGGGCAAAAAACCTACAGGACCAGTTGATCCACAGTCATTTTCAAATTTCAAACAAAAAGAAAAATTGGTTGCAAACAAGGGGCTTCATCAAGTGCTATAATTGCAAGGTATGCGAGATCGCAAAACCAACAACTGAATTAACAATGCCAAATAAAAAAATTTGGAAAATCAAGGAATGCATAACCTGCAACAGCAGGTATACAATATACATGATTGAATGCCCTTGCAACATGAGATACATTGGCAGCACCATCTGTGAATTAAAAAAAAGAATCTTGGAGCATGTGCGGGCAACAATCCACAAGGACAGGAGTAATGCTGTTGCCAAGCACATGGAGGCCCACCACAACGGAGACTGGAAGCAATTACGTTTCTGGGGTCTGGAAACGATGGCTCTCTCGGACAGGGGGGGCCACACGGAAAAACTTTTAAGACGTAAAGAATCCAGACACATTCTATCTTTCAGAACTATGACCCCATTGGGCCTCAACCAGTCGGAAGAACTTTATATTCACTTGTAGAGGACTCGAATGTATAAGAAACTTACGCTATAACTGTTTTGGCTTCTCTCTTATCCATATTTTAATTTCAATTTTATTTTAATTTTCACGTTATTACAACAATTAATTCATTTTTAATTATCCCTGCACATCACTCTCCTTCACCCTTTGGACATAGAGCTCACACAACCAACATGTTTAAAATTGGTAATTAGCCCACCGGAGGGCAGAATTTTGTTTTAATTGTGAAATTAATGACGAAACAGATATTGCTTTAATTTTCCTGAATAACCCCATTGGCTATAGTTTGAAAACTGTGGTTTTGAAAAGGTCAACCATTATGAAATGTTTAAAAATGCTTTGATTGTAAAAATACCTCAAACACTACAAATCCCATAATGCCATGTATGACACAACCAGTGGGCGTGGACAGTACTTTCAGGAAATGTTTTAAAACATGTGAGCTCACATACACCAACTAACCATGATCAAGACAGCGGACGCTGTCAAAACGCGTTGGTTTATTTGTTTTTGACCCCATGGATCAATAAATCACTGAAAGAAATTGAATTGCAGCGTGGTGCTGGGCTTTGTTTTTTGAAGTGCGACTCCGTTTTTCCTTCCTCGAGGGGGAGAAAATTGTTGGATAAGTAAGCAGTTGGGTTCAACTGCGGGAGTGACGCGACCACACTAGCAGCGCCTATCTGGGAAAGGAGGGAGCCATAAGGTGGAGATATGTATATATATATATTCACTGAAAAAACCATTGGCTATAGACCATATATAGTTAGGGATTAGCCTTTTCAAAACCTTATTTTACTCACACAAAACCATTGAAATTTCATATATAGTTAGTTGCACTAACTATATATCGCGCACCCGCAATCCACTGCTGATGATGTCACATATTACATCATTCATGACATGGTTAGTGACATCACTGATGACATCACTGATGACATCTCAAATGACATCACTGATGACATCACTGATGACAACACCCAGTGACTGTATGTTTCTGTAAAGTTAAAATATGTCTTACATATTGAAGAATGAGTGGATGTATAAGTGTCTGGATGAAGGATTTAGTAGGTGCATGACTGACTGTATGAGTGAGTGATTAAATGTGTCTCACTGAGTGCATGGGTTAGTGACTAAACTGTTTTAATTTGTGCATCATTATATCAGTTGTTCTACAAACTGCTGCATATGTTGATCAGTAGCTATATGAGTAACTGTATGGGTTATTCATTGGTTGTCCAAGTATTTGTATGGGAAACTGAGTGTGTGTGTATGGGTGGCTGGGAGGTGTGTGACTCTGTACATAGATGTGTGAGTAGTTGATTCACTATATGTATGGGTTCAAAAGTGCATGTGGAAACAGCTGTATGGGCGGTTGACTGTGCATGAGTGTATTAGTGAGTGAATGGATATCTCAGTGCTACATGTCAAAGTAAGTACATATGTAAAACACAGTCCATGTGAGAGTTGACATATATAAATAACTGTGCATAAGAGCCAGTGAATGTGTGAGTGGCTGTATGGATCATTGTGAACATGCATCAGGGATTGTATAAGAGAGTAAATATGTGTTAGTATATGTTTGAATAAGTAAGGTGTGTATAACTGTATAGTTGAGAAAATGGAGGTGTGATTGATTTTTTGCATAACTGACTAGGTGTGTGAGTAACTCCATGGATGAGTGACAGTCTGTGACTGTCTGTTTACACTGATTGTATCTAAGGTTATATTAGAGTCTGAAGAGGTTCATGGTATTATCACATGAATGATATCATCAGTGATGTGATCAGTCATGTCAAATGAGATGTTATCAGTGATTTTATCAGTGATGTCATTTGAGATGTCAGCAGTGATGTCATTTGAGATGTCATCAGTGATGTCATCAGTGATGTCACTAACCATGTCATGAATGATGTAATATGTGACATCATCAGCAGTGGATTGCGGGTGCGCGATATATAGTTAGTGCAACTAACTATATATGAAATTTCAATGGTTTTGTGTGAGTAAAATAAGGTTTTGAAAAGGCTAATCCCTAACTATATATGGTCTATAACCAATGGTTTTTTCAGTGAATTTTCAAGGTTTTGTAAATGCAAATTCCTAACTATATATGGCCTAAAACCTATGGTTTTTTTCTGTGAATTTCAATGGTTTTTTAATAGCAAATATCAAAAGCTGTCAAATGTCAAGTACGTGATAGGTAAAAACTTTTTCGTGTTTATGCACGCTGATGTGCTTTGAACGCTGCCCCCCCCCTCTTTTCTCTTAGTAGTACTCTCTCTTTGCAGATAGTGAAGAGTAGTTAACGCAGGCCTTTACCCCCGTTGTAATCCGTCGTGCCTGCTTGTCTCTTCATTTGATTGATTGTTATCCAAGCATTTACTGTTTTACAATTGATTCTCTTTGGTTCATTCTCTATTTACAAACAAGCACAAAGTCGCAATACTCTGTTTAGTCTTTGCAGATAGTGAAAAATCGTGATAAATCGTGTAAAAAAATAAAATTAATCGAGCAAAATCAGTAGGCCACTAATTGGATCTCTTTTTGACCTCGCTAAAATAGAAATATTAGGAACAACCCTTCATGAGAAATACGAAAATAGTGAGATGAACTGAGCTCCACACCATGAGGGCTGCAAGACAGCTCGGCTCCGTCACCCACCCCGCCCAAAATAACGACAAACCTTATGCATATATTAAAAATATATACAACACACCAGCAAAGAAACAGGGTAAAACATTTTATTAAATAACTATTTACATAACTATTTTATACTTTTTATTGCCCGATCCGGCTAGCTCAATCGATCGAGCATGAAACTCATGCACTCTGATAGCAAGCGTTGCTACTGATGCTATGCAGACCAAAACTGGTTTTCAGTTTGTACATTTTTCTAGATTTTTCCATCCAAGGTTGGTTGAGTTTGTAGAACGATGGCTTCAGATTTTCAACATACAGTGTGGTGGCGCGGACTGGGAGGGGGCGGTTCGCCCCTGCCCCCTCCCCAAGTAAGATTTTCATACGTGAAAGTACGTTAATGGTTTTGGTCCCTGAGTTGCTTCGATGTCACTGCCATTCTCAAATGGCATAAGTTCTGGATGTTGGGTGCCATAGTTCAGAGTTCTGAGCAGCGCTTGTAACACTGTCTGAAGCTTATTTCCACCTACTGCAGCTTCACTATTCTCAAAGTAAGTGAGGGTCGTTTGTGGACCTGACTGCATTTGAAAACAATGTGATATGGTACCTCCCTAAACTGCTTGACGGAGGCCCCCGAGGGGCGGTGTGATGGCACGGACTCGGAGAAGACGCTTGGCTCCGACCCCCTCCCCAAGTCTTATAGCACCGGTTTAGCCTGAGATCGCCCCCGACATAGGCGGCCGGCTCCCGGGGTCCGGCGGAACTTTTTGCCTTTTGATGACTCTTCTATTCTGGACCTTGTCCCACAATCCGTTTGACCTGAAGACACGCTGTAGTGGGGCGCCCCTTTACCGTTTTAGTTGCCATTCTGCCCGCTTTTGCTACACTGTGCCTCTTTCACCATTCAGCTGTTTACCGCCCGCTCTTGCAACTACAGCGTCTCGCTCACCATGTAGTTGAGTTGCTCCCGCTCTTGCGATGCAACGATAAGCGACTGCCACAGGACTCTCAAAATGGCGGCCGGCTCTTCAGATTTGGGCGTGGTCCACTAAAATGGCCCTGGGACACCTTGGAACTCGGACGCTTCCCTGATAGGGCTTGGGTCCCATTCTCGAAAGCGTCCCCTCAGCCGTGAAGATTCTACAAAAGTCTTGGGGGCCCCGACTCCCGCAGGCTTCTGGTGGGGAGCGGCTGCCATGTTTGCTCGTGGAATGGCCACGACGGACCTACGAGATGGTAGTGCTCTCATGCTGATGCCAGCTTTAGTCTGAAACATCCAGAAACACTGTAGACTACCAATTCAATCAGTTCCGGTAGCACCCCAACATGACCCGGTAGAGAAGAACTTGCCCTCCCCTCTTTGACTGATGGTTCTTGTTGCCTGTCCCCTCTGGTGTCATTTAACAGAACTTTTTGGACTGCTGAAAGGGGTTGTGTTCCGAACGCTGGTTGGTGGAGACATTTTGACTATATTCTTGACCTACGTTGTCGCGTAATGCGTTATATGACACGCCGCGTTAGCGCACCCGGAAGTGATCCGGGGCGCGGCGCGCAGCGCGTAACGTAAGCATAACAGGTCATGTGACTTGTTAATAAAACTTTTTATTGGTTCATTTTACTTTTGTTATTTTAATAATGAAAAGCTTGGTCATATGACCTAAAAAATACGCTTTTTATTGATTTCGAACTTTTTTTTTTTTAAACATATATGTTATAATATTCCAGGCTAATGTACTTTCCCGGAAATTTTACAACTGTCCTGCAAGTAAAATATATTCCTTTTTTGAGAAAAAGGGCGTTTCTTCGTTCCATGACGGAGCCGTTGAGTAAAAGAGACTCGGCCTGCTGTCTTAGTCGCCGATACGCCTGATTATCAGATTCTTATCGATCACTTTATGTTGCAGGAGTGGAAAACACAACTGCCCTTGACCATTTATCTTTACTGCGTTCCTACGTATTATACCTTTTATCCGTCATGTAATTGGACTGCTTTATTTCACTTGCCTTTTACTGATTCGAAAACAGTGACTAAAAGTAAAAACTTTACCAATGTAAATACTACTACCATGTTTTGTTTTAAAAACCTTTATTGTGAAAATGTCAGTATACAAATACGGGCCTATAACCACGTGGGCCGGCCACGGAGCAAACTGAAATCGTATATGATGAGGAGACATTTACATTATAGAGGAACGTAACGAGCGGGCCATTAGGTTGCAAGAACTAAGGTGTCTAACAGTTGCGGAATCGGTGGACGTACATTTTGTAATTAAATTACGACAGGGCCACTTACAAAAAAATCATCTAGATATACATTTGCGGGCAAGTACCATGGGTGACGTTAATTCGAACTTTCAATAGTACAGTAATCAATAACACATCAGAACTTAATATCAATAGGGATGTCAAAATATTCAATCAATTCTCGTCCCCGCCCGCCATGAGCATCAAAACTGCATTCATATCTCGTGATATCAAGGTTGTTCAACCAGTACACAACAAGGAGTTACGAGTCCCATTTATACCGGCGCCATTTTGGGCGAGGCCGGGCAGGTCCAAGATATAGTCAAAATGTCTCCACCAACCATCGGCCAGACCAGAACCCATTTCGGCCCTTTATGCTACAAGATGGTGTCTTCCATTCAGAAAATATTGTTGGCAGCATTTTGAAAGGAAAGATAAACAGCCATTCTCCTAGTGAGTCTCACATTGTTACATTTAGGAAGAATGTTGAAGAGTAGTATGTGGAAAATCTGAAGCCATTTTTCTACAAACTCTCAATCAGCCTTGGATGGAAAAAAAAATCCTGAAGAATGTACAAACTGAAAACCAATTTTTGTCTGTATAGCATCAACAGCAACGCTTGAGTCAGCTTTTTGTGAAGCCGCCATTTTGATTCAATCAATAACGTCCCCCTGGGACCTGGTCGTGTCTTCAGGTGAAACGGATTGTGGGACAAGAAGCAAAAAGGAAAAGGAAAAAAGTTCCGCCGGACCTCGGGAACCGGCCGCCTATGTCATGTGCGATCTTTGGCCACACCAGGCCAATAGTGAAGCTGCAGCAGGTGCAAATAAGGTTCAGACAGTCTTACAAGCACTGCTCAGAACTCTCAACTATGGCACTCAACATCCAGGACTTGCCATTCGGATCTTGGCGCCTTGTGCTGGTTCCGACCTATTCACACATCGGTCCACTACTGACATCACCTCATAAGCCAACGGGGCACCCCACGCCGACTTTCGGCGCAGCATTGTAGGATGGCCACACCAGTGCGGCAACTTGCTGGACACCACCTCGGTGCCATCCGGATCTCGGCGCGTTCGAGTCACTGTACCGCAAGAGTGACCGGAACTCAGCTGGACACGCCATCTTTCAGCGCAGCATTGTAGGATGGCCACACCAGTGCGGCAATTTGCTGGACACCACCTCGGTGCCATCCGGATCTCGGCGCGTTCGAGTCACTGTACCGCAAGAGTGACCGCAACTCAGCTGGACACGCCGTCTTTCGGCGCAGCATTGTAGGATGGCCCCACCAGTGCGCAACTTGCTGGACACCACCTCGGTGCCATCCGGATCTCGGCGCGTTGTGCTGCCATCTGCCTACTGTAGCCGCAAGTGCGGACGCAACTCAGTTGGACGGCGAGTGAAACGCTAAGGGGCGCCCCACTGCAGCCGAGGAGCCTCCATCTTGGGGGAGACGCACAGCCCCCACTGACTGACGCGACCTCACAGGCCAACGGGGCGCCCCACGCCGACTTTCGGCGCAGCATTGTAGGATAGCCACACCAGTGCAGCAACTTGCTGGACACTAACTCGGTGCCATCCGGATCTCGGCGCGTTGTGCTGCCTTCGGCCTATTCGCACATCGGTCCGCTACTGACGCCGCCTCACGTGCCAACGGATTTTCTACGCTTTTTGTAGCCCTATGCCGCATAACAGGTCATGTGACTTGTTTATAAAACTTTTCATTGGTTCATTTTACTTTTGGCTTCCTAAAGATGGAAGGCTTGGTCATATGACCTAAAAATAACACTTTTCATTGGTTTAGAATTTTTTTTTTTTCCCAAACGATGAAAGCCCCACCTTGTTTCTGGATGATTCAGACTGAAGCTGGCGTCAGCATGAGAGCACCACCATCTCGTGGCTCCGTCGTGGTCATTCGGCGAACAATCATGGCAGCCGCTCCCCACCGGAAGCCTGCAGGAGTCGAGGGCCCCCAAGACTTTTGTAGAATCTTCACGGCTGAGGGGACGCTTTCGAGAATGGAGCCCAAGCCCTAGCAGGCAAGCGTCCGAGTTCCAAGGTGTCCCAGGGCCATTTTAGTGGACCAGACCCAAAACCGAAGAGCCGTCCGCCATTTTAAGAGTCCTGTGGCAGCCGCCTATCGCTGCACTGCAAGAGTGGGCGGAAGTCAACTACATGGTGAGCGAGACGCTGTAGCCGCAAGAGCGGGCGCAACTCAGCTGGATGGCCGCCACCTGGGGAGGCCCGTTCACGCCGCCTCCCCCACGCCCCCCCCCCGGACCGCCCCACGCCAATTTTCGGAGCAGCATTGTAGGATACCAAAACCAGTGCGGCAGTTTACTGGACATCACCTGGGTGCCATCCCCATCTCAGCGCGTTCTGCTGCCTTGGGACTATTCGCACAACAGACCGCTACTGACGAGGCCTCCCCCCGCACCACCCGGGACGCCCCACGCTGTTTTTCTGAGCTGCATTGTAGGAAACCAAAAACCAGTGCGGCACCCAGGTGACATCACCTGGGTGCCGTCCAGAACTCAGCACGTTGTGCTGCCTTGGGACTATTCGCACAAAAGACAACTTCTGACCATTGTTGCTTTTTTTTGTCAAAAAATGTTTAAATGTATTTACAGTTTTTGTTGCGTTCGTTATATTTAAAAGTTAATAAAGTTTTATAATCCTACTTTGTTGGAGTGCTATATATTTTTAAAAAATCGGGTGAATGGGGCCTTGAATCGGGTTATTGTCATGTGTGGGCTTTGCAAGTGTACTGCTACAGGATCGGACATTTCAAACTCAAATGCACGTTCTTTTTCTTACCTTTCCGAAGCATGGAGCGCAATAGCAGGCAGAGAAAGGGTGATGCAAGTGTTGAACACTGCCTGGCCTGGCAAGTTGCTGGCAGTGCCCCCCCCCCCCCCCCGCCCGCTCCTGAAAGAGGGCACACACACACCGCCGCCCCGAGTACTTCACAGATCTTTAAAAGACCATGCGCTTGTTCATGAGGCTTAAATGGTTTATCACCCCTTCTAGAACCCCTGCATCGACCCTCTGACGTTTCCTGGAAGAATTACCACGTAACACAATACCAAGCCCTGTCAGCTGAAACCCCCGGGGAATCGTGGGGCATATTATCAAGGGGGTTTATCTCCGCTTTTTTGGCTTTAAAAGCCAAGAAAGCGGAGATAAAATTATCTCCCTATTACCAAGCTGTCGCTAACACCAGTTAGTGACAGCTAAAAGGAGATAGCGACCATCTTGGGCCCCGCTTTGCATGTCAGTGATATTTATCACTAATGACATGCAAAGTGGGCGTGCCAAGATGTTAGCGACTGGAAACAGTCCCTAACATCGCTATCTCCTATTACCAACTTTTGGAGATATTCGCGCTATATATATATAGCATACCTGTTGGCTTTCTCAGAAAGTCACCAATAACGATAACCTAAAGTATATTTCTGTAGCGATTTCTGGTGTGACTCCTCCCTGCATGGCCGGACCCGTTACTCATCATTCAAGTACCGCCGCACTACGACTCCCAGAACACCCTGGTTCCGGGCGGTTCGGAATTTGCAAATGGCTGCCCGCATATAAGCACCTCCCATGAAATAGGAAGGTGTTTGTCAATCATTCCCGAATACCTGACGAAGCTTTGCATTCATCCGTCGAGACCTGCATAGCTGCGCAGACGCTTTCCTTCCCGCTTCTGAGGACACCGGAGGACCTGCTGCGCGGACGCTTTCCTTCCCGCTTCTGAGGACACCGGAGGACCTGCTGCGCAGACGATTTCCTTCCCGCTTCTGAGGAGGACCTGCTGCGCGGACGCTTTCCTTCTCGCTTCAGAGGACACCGGAGGGCCTGCCGCGCGGACGATTTCCTTCCCGCTTCCCAGGTAGGATAGATTTGGTTATTGTTTCAAGAGATAGCGCGGCTGCGCTATCACGACTCCAGACACTCCAGTGGCCTTCTACAGTTTGACGGATTTTCACGCTTTATGACTCACCCCTGCAATGAAGCTAATTGCTGGTTTCCCAGAGGAACATCGTTCCTAACAGACAGTGAAGCCCGAAGTATTTCCTCCGAGGCCAGGAACCTTATTTGGAGCTGTGGTTCAAACAGCGGAGGATACCGGTGATTTATTCTTCATTCTTCAGGACAAACACTGCTGGCACCAAGTGAGTGAGTAACCGAACGGTTTCTGCCTAGTGTGTTTGAGTCCTGGTTTTGTTCCTTATCTACCAACTCTCCTTTTTGTCTCTATAGTTACTTCTGCGTCAAGAAGAGTCCTACCCTTAGACCAGACCAAAGACGTGTGCCATACCCGCAGTGTTCTTTCTTATTTTGTCCCCTTCCCTTTTCCCCGGGGTGCTGCCTGCCTTAGTTGTGTTTACCACATCGGGGGAGTTAGCGCTTGAGGGAACTGGGAGGCTCCTCTTCAAGCCGTGGTCCCTGCTGGCTTTCAAGAGAAAGGTTAGTGGCATGTGTGTTTCTATTTTGGGCTGCTAACATTCTGGCATAGACTTGACATTTCATAAATTCACACATTCCAATGTTAAATAACAGTGATTGTCTCAAAACATTTGCATAAAGGATTATTTAAAAGAAACATCCACATGTCTTTGAGTGTTCTTTTAACATTTGCAGCCCACAAAGTTCAGCCTTAGTACCAGTCACAAGTAGACCCTGCACTCTAGCTGTAGAGCACACCGCTCTAGCTTGGAGCGCTTTAAAAAAGAATGGTAAGTTTCCTGGGGTCATGAATTTAATTGCACAAAAGACTTACTGTGTTTTTTTAAGTTGCTGGGGGGCTGCTGCAATCCATGCACTTCTAGAAATTAAAAATATAATTAGAAAACGCCTTGCAGGGCATTATGAGTCACTCCTGGCTGGAGTAGTGAATAATAAATAGGCAGCTTCAGCCCCTCATTTATTATTCCTTTTTTGTACTTTGTTAATATATATTTTTGGATGTCCCAGCCCCACCCAGGACACCCAAAGTATAAGTTTTACTTTAGAGCAGCGGGTTGGGTATTGGCAGGAGTCGACCTATATTTTCCTGTGGGTGTCCCGGTGCCCAACTTGGGCAACTACAAAATAAAGAATCATTGGGGGCTATGTGGGTGGCCCCAGGGCACCTGTGGCCCCTACCAGCTCCCTAAAGTGGGAGCTGCTCACTTTCTGTTTTATAGAGGGTGCACTGGTGCCCACCCCGGGCGACCACATTTCTTTAATTTATTGTAGGCCACAGAGGTGACCCCAGTGCCCACATGGCCCTTGTTGGCTTCCCTGGTGAAGCCGGCCCCATTTTGTTTTGTAGTGGTTTCCCAAGCCCACCCGGGGCACCCACATGCCTTTAATTCATTGGCTGGCTCCCATGGTAGGAGTCAGCCAATGTTTATCTTGTGCTACGTGCTCTATTGCCCACTGGGGCTCGCACATGCCTTTCATTAGTTGGGTGCTCTGGAGGAAGCCCCAGGGCTCCCCTGGTGGGAGTCAGGCCCTTTTATTTTGTAATGGGTGCGCCATGCTCACTCAGGGCATGCACATGCCTTAATTCGTTGGTGGGAGCGGGGTCTGTAATTCCAAATGTTGCAGTGATGGTATCAATGATGTAATAGAACATGTCATGAGTGATGTAATATGGGGGTAATAAGCAGTGTATGGCAAGAGTGCAAGTTATAATGACTTGAGATAAGTATAACTGGTGAATGTCAGTGATTTTGTTAATTTAAAATGGTATGTTTTAACTGACATTTTCACCTAACGATATTGTCTATTTAACCTTTGTTATTTCAGTGAATTTCTAAGGATTTGTTTAATGCAAAGTAAGATATTATTACTATTGGAATTGGCCCTTTTTGCAGGGTCATCCCTGAACTTTTTGCCTTCTTCCTAGCCTTACTTCTGACATGGTGTTGGTAGTTTTAGGACTCTGGGCACTATAACACCGCTGTTCAGTGTAAAGTGTGTCTGCTCTCTGTGATAAATATGGTAAGATTGGTCTACACCTTTTTGGCACATTTTATTTACATAAGATTGGTCAACACCTTTTTGGCACATTTTATTTACCTATCAGTCCCTTGTACAGTGATATCTCAGATACCTGGGGCCAGTAAATTAAATGCTACTGGTGGGCTTGCAGCGTTGATTGCGCCACCCACCAAAGAAGCCTTCCAAACCTGTCTCTGGCCTCTGCCAGTGCAGGGCCTGTGCGTGCAGCGTTACTGCCTCAGTGACGAGGCACCTAAAGTGAGTGCCATGTCTTTGACTCCCTTTTTACTGCATGTTAGTTACCCCTATGGTAGGCCCCAGCTAGCACTATGGGCAGGGTGCAATGTAGGTAAAAGGTAGGACATGTACCTTAAGTGTGTGACATGTCCTGGTAGTGGCAAACAGCCATTTTGGATTCTCACTGATGGGAGGCTGCCCTCCCATAGGAATGCATTGGGGATTCCCTGATAAGTGTTTCAGTGGTAATTCCTGATATGGGAGGAGCAGCGTGGTCAAGTTTGGTATGTTTGGAATAGTAATAATACATGCTATGCAATGGTGTGCACACATTTATTATAAATATTTTAGAAATGCCACTGTTAGAAGTTGACATTTCTCTGTGCTATGTGTCTGCCTGCCTGATGTGGACTGCATGTCTGGCTCTAGAGTGACAGGAGCTGGTGAGGTGTGTGTGACTGCAGGGATAGCAGGGTGAGTCAGCACTAGGCTAAATGAGACATCTGCATTTATAGAAGCGGATGGAATAGTCCTCTGACCCTGAATAGGTCTGTGCTTGCCTTTGTGAATGCTGGCTCTGCCCCCTGTGGTGCATCTGATGACAGAGCCCGCCTGACAAAGGGGACGAGGAGCCCTGTAAATAAAGTGTTCCACACACCTTAGAACCAGTAAGGACTGGTTCCCCCCAAGCCCTGTGCCAGGGCAGATAAAGAAAAATGTTGGTATAAATATTGGGGCTGTGACCCCAAGGAAAGGTTATTCCTGTGCTTCCCTGTGGCAAGGGGCCTTGCTGCTGCTGGGCCCCAATAGGAACCACCACGAGGGACTGCCTCCCTGCTGGAGGGCCCTGTGTGCTAGCCTGCCTGGGCCCAGCTCTACCCCTTTAACTTTGAGGGCCTCATGAGCACTGTGTGTGGACTGCCAAGAGAAGAGAGTGGTGGGCTCTGCAGCGCTGAGCTGCCACTTACTTTGAGGGAATCCCGACGTGGGTATTCCCCCACCTGGATGCAAGAGAAGAGGGAGCCCACCCCTCATTGCTGCTCATCTGGCGGGAGACCACCCCGCATTGGGATACTTTTAAAACTGGAGCAGGACCCTACCGCGCTGGTTTGTGTCCCCCGAGGTGAGCCCTTTAGTGGGCTCGTGTTCTGTCACCGCCACGACCCAGAAGACATCTGGGCTGCCTTGTTGTGGGTGTTGCCAGGATGAAGAAGTGCTGTAAAAGGGAACAAGGTGAAGGCGGAGCCTGGCGAGGAGTAGAGACGTCGGTGAGCCCAACTTCGGACGGGAGCCTACCCTGCGCCGGGATGTCAGCTGGTAATCCCCTGGAGGGCTGCTGGATCAACTGAGACTTCGCTCCGGGATCCCTAAGGCTGGTAGGCAAGGAGGAAGCAACTGGACTGGAGGCGGGGTCCCGTAGCCACGGGGAGAGCCTTGCGTGTCTGCATTCGGAGAGGGAGCCTCGCTGGATCCTTGCTGCAACCTCCCCACTTCTTGGGACGACGAGGAGAGGCCAGCCCTGGTGAGTGGGGCGGGAAGTAGACTCTGTTGGTGCCTCCATAGGAGTCTCTGGGTCCCGTTACTGTGCCCCGGTGACAGCGGGTGAGTGCCGTAGAGCCTTGAGTGTCCCGGACCGCGCAGTGATTTTACAATCCATAGGGGCCATTGGCAATTTTCCCACATAGGTGCCTAAGTGGTGCCAAGTCTTCTCCCCACAGTTTGTTTGTGGCACAGTGAAGTGCCCCGTGGAGGCAAGTTTGTATTTAGGAGTCCTGGAGTGGGGCTCAAAAGGCACAGTAGTGCCATTGCCATTTTTCTTTGGGGGCATTTTTGATGGTGATAAGGAGGGGGTGAGATGCTCCCCGGTGCATCAGCACATTTTGCAGCATCTTCGCTGCATTGGCAGCTAGGTTCCATTTTGAGAGGCCCCAGTAAAAGCCCGGACATGTATGGACAGAGTGAATTTGGAGCCCCAGTAAAAGGCCAGTGGGCCTGGTTCAGTTGTAGGTCGGTAGGGCGCAAGGCCCTAAATTTGATTTATGTGATGCCTATGACATAAGGTGTTTATGCTGGTGATTATGCCTGACCTAACATGATTTTTACATAATGTGTTTATGCTGATGATTTGTACACCATGTTTTGATGCCTAATGTTATGCTTAGGAGATTTATTGCATATTGTGTTTATGCTGGTGAGGCTTATTGCGTAATGTGTTTATGCTAGTGAGGTTTGGGCCTAATGTGTTTTATGCCTAACGTGATAATGCTAAGGTCATTATTGTACCAGTAGTTACTGGTGGTGGTTTATATTTACTACCTGCATTCTAACTGTTCTGACCATGGCCCAATTGGCCTGGTCTTGTATATAATCCCTTGTAAATATTGACTAGTGCCAATTGGCACTGTGTATAATGTGTGATTATGATTATAATGTGATTATGATAATACAAAGGCTGTTTTGATATAACCTTGTGTGGAATTTCATTTGTGGTGTGCCAAGTGTGTTGCTACTGTGTGTGTGTTGTGCAAAGACTTTTCACATTGCCCCTGGGATAAGCCTGACTACTCCTGCCAAGCTACCAAGGGGGTGAGCAGGGGTTATCTTCGGCGTGTAACTCCCTTGCCCCGACTAGAGTGGTGGTTTCTGCCTGGCTTAGGCAAATGCCGTAGCCAACCAGAAATCCCATTTCTAAAAATTACCATACCTGACTATAATGTTACTTTAACTTTTGTTTTTTACTGTGAATTTCTAGGGTTTTTCTTAACATAAAGTAATATTGTATTACCAAATGTAGCACCAACCCCATACCGTGCATAACTTGTGGCCATGGACTGCATTGTGTTACCTGCAGAGCCTGGCCTATGGCAAGGCCCTCATTCAACCCGACCCACAGGCAGCCAACCACACACCAATGCCAGCCTATGTCCATGTGTGGCGTTGTGTTGGGTGCTGGCCAAGCTTTGTGCCTAACCCTCGATGGTGCCCATTCTCACTCCCACTGCGCACAAGCAATGCACAGCCGGGAGCTGGGCACAGAGCCTGGTGCTGAACCTCCTGCTGGCGTGCATGGCTGAATATGAGGGGTGTCATTTTAAGCACGCAAGTACTACTTACTTTTTCAAAAAATTAGAACACCAACATATAAAAAGTGGGTCTATTGGTTTTATGAAGAGGTCAGAATATCAACATATATAAAGCACATGTATTGTCTTTGTCAGAAAATGATTAATAATAATAATGAAATGTATATGTCATTATTTCACAAAATTAAATGTTTAATAAAAGTGATGGTCATTAAAATATTTCACAAAGTTTTATTAAAAAAAGAAACAATGACATACCTTTGAGTCTTTTATCAACATTTATCAAGCTACAAAGTGCAGGCATATAATTAACAACAAGGGGGCTCTGAACTGCAGCTGAGGAGCATAGAGCTTTAGTCAGGAGTGCTGTAAAAATATGCAAGCTCTCCTGAGGTCACAGAGTAATGACCCAGGAGATTTAATTTTTTTTTCATTTGGCGGGGGCTGTGGGCAATTTTCATATTCAATTTGTGCACAATTGCATGCCTTTGTTGGCACAAAGTATAAGTCTTCAAATTGGGTGTAAAAATGCTAACATCTGCAAGAGTGACCTTTAGTTTCTTCTTAAGCTTGAATGTGACTATCCTCATTGCACATATTTCCTGCCGTGCATAAGTAAAACCGGTCTACAAGAAATTACGTTTTTTTGGATCCCAGAATATGAATAACTACAATCACCCTTGCAAGCCAAGACGTTGCTACCAACTTTGTGATTCATTATGGACACATATTTCTATAAGAGGGATAACATTCTCTATGTATTTGTCTCATGACATTACTACACTCCGAATTCTCAACCTGATCTCAACCATGTACCCAATAAGATCTTTATTTTTTAAGACAACTCTAAAGGAAATATGGTTACATTTGATTCACATTGTTTCATTCGTTTCAAATACTTTGAATGCGCGATATCCCCCGGCGCTCTGCTGTGCTCACCCCTCCGCTGCCATTTTGTTTGTTGTTGTCGTCTTCTTAAGCCCGCCCCGCCTCCCAGCTGAGCCGCCCTCCCACAGTCTACATACAGCGCTCCCATACCTGGAAGCGCTGTGACTCTCTCTTCGCTTTTGTGCTGAGTGGTCGCTCCCCAGTGTCTCTGGCGACATCTGGTATCGTTGTGCTGCGCTTTAAGTCAAATCTGCCTCGTAATTGATTGCCTGCAGTCTGCCTTGGTTGCCGCTTTGCTTTGTCTGCATTTTTAATTTGCCACTGTAACTTTCACTTTGAATGCGCGATATCCCCCGGCGCTCTGCTGTGCTCACCCCTCCGCTGCCATTTTGTTTGTTGTTGTCTCCTCTCAAGCCCGCCCCGCCTCCCAGCTGAGCCGCCCTCGCCCCTCCCCCTCCACTATCCATATATAATTTAACAACTTGACAAGAGGGGCTTTTTGCGCTTATAGTGTTCCTATTAGATGAAGAGTCTATCTGGCTTAGTACTGCTCAAAGGTTGAGATACAGTCCCTTGTCATAAACTGTAGAAATAGGCAAAAGAATTCTGTCTATATAATGAATTTTAAATAATTCTCCTCCTGAGCAATTACCAAAGCTCAATCGTACCTGGTGTAATCGGCGTCTAGCTAGACGCCGATTACACCAGGACCCCCGTGAATCGAGGCACATGTACGTTTTATCCGATTCTAAGTGACTTGACCTTGATAGTGAAGATTATGAGAATATATAGTACCTAGTGGACATCGTCTTACGAAGGAACTTTCAAGTTGTGATCACCTGAGGTCTCGCCAATACCATAGATTAAAGATATTCATTGCCCTGACGAAGTCCGTTAACTATATTTAGTTAGGACGAAACACGTGTTGGCAAAGGAAAAGAAAAGAAAAAGTACTGAGTGTCTGGAAAAGAAGAAAAATAAAGAAGAAGTTTTTGAAATACACTGGACTGATTTCTTCCGACTTGTTTTGATATTAATTGGATGCTTTTTGTGAACTGATCCTAAGATATTGCT
Source organism: Lissotriton vulgaris (assembly GCF_964263255.1). Classification (NCBI taxonomy): domain Eukaryota; kingdom Metazoa; phylum Chordata; class Amphibia; order Caudata; family Salamandridae; genus Lissotriton; species Lissotriton vulgaris. The sequence continues at coordinate 1,188,328,537 of NC_141689.1, read as the reverse complement.
TTGGTAATTGCTCAGGAGGAGAATTATTTAAAATTCACTATCCATATATGACAGATGCTCTTTCGCGCAGCGTTCACGCGCAGCGTTCGCGCCCCAGTTGCGCCGAAGGTGCGCCAAAGGTAAGCCCGTCTACGCCCGTCCGCGCCTGGACCGCGCCCAGCGCCGGACCCCCTGGTCCTCGTCTTACCCTCCCTCCCCGCATTACCTACGATGCCTCCACCCTCCTAGCCCTTAACCCCGACCGCTCCCCCAACTGCATCCAAGCCGCTCCAGGACACACCCACGGACCCTTCTCATGCAACTCCTGCAAATTCAACGGCACCAACAACAATTCCTCATCTACGATCACACAACAGATATCCGACCCCAACCACCTACAATGCATCTTGCTCAACACCCGATCGGTCCACAGGCACGCCATTGACCTCTGGAATCTACTAGATACCATCTCTCCGGACGTCGCCTTCCTAACAGAAACATGGATGAAAGCCACCTCAGCCCCAGACATCACCATTGCCATCCCGGAAGACTATAAGATCATACGCAAGGACCGTACCGACCACACAGGAGGAGGCATCGCTATCGTCCATAAAAAATCCATCCGCATCTCAACCAGCTCTGACGTCAATCTCGCCAACTCTGAACACCTTCACTTCCAGATCCACATCGACCCCAAAACCACACTCAGAGGCACCCTCCTTTACAGGCCACCAGGACCCCGCGCAAAGTTTAGTGAAGACATCACGGACTTCATCACTCCACACGCACTCCCCTCCGAAGACTACATCCTTTTGGGCGACCTCAACTTTCACCTTGAAAAGAACAACGACCGCAACACCACCACCCTTCTGGACAACCTCGCCAACCTCGGACTTAAACAACTTGTCACCACCCCCACCCACATCGCAGGTCACACACTCGACCCTATCTTCACCTCCAGCAAACATGTCTCCTTCAGCCACACCACAGCTCTCCTTTGGACTGACCACAGCTGCGTTCACTTCACCTACAACAAGCCCACTTCCAACAACCACCCCCAACCCACTCTGCAAAGAAACTGGAACAAAATCACCATCAACCAGATCTCCTGATCGCTTCGTCTAAACCCCCCAGCCCACACTTCAAACCCAGACCAAGCAGCCACCAACCTCACCCAATGGTTATCCAACAGCGCCGACATCTTAGCACCACTGAAAAAACGACAAATCAAACTAGGCAGCAAGAAGGCCTCCTGGTTCAACGATGATCTTAAGAAATCCAAGAAACTCTGCCGCTCCCTTGAGAAGGCCTGGAAAAAAGACCCAACCACCAGCACCAAGGACGCCTTTAAAAACGCCACCCGCATACATCACCAACTGATCCGGACCGCCAAAAAAGCCGCCTTCAAGGACAGACTAGATAACAACGCCCACAACAGCAAGGAATTATTCAACATCGTCAAGGAATTTACCAACCCCTCGGCCAACTCCAACGACATCACCCCCTCTCGAGCCCTCTGCGACTCCCTAGCTTCGTTCTTCCACAACAAAATTGCAGACATCCACAACAGCTTCGACAACAGACCCGAAGACCAACCCTCCCAACCGCCTTCAGGACCCCCACCCCCCCTGAACATCCTCAACGACTGGAAGCCTATCTCCACTGAAGACACCATCCGTCTGATGAACTCTATCCACTCAGGATCCCCCACAGACCCATGCCCTCACCACATCTTCAACAAAGCAGACTCCATTATAGCACCGCACCTCCGAGACGTCATCAACTGCTCCCTCAACTCCGCAACCTTCCCGGAAAGCTGGAAACATGCCGAACTCAGCGCCATTCTGAAGAAACCCACAGCTGACCCCACCGAACTCAAAAACTACCGCCCTATCTCACTCCTTCCATTCCCTGCCAAAGTCATCGAGAAAGCTGTCAACAGTCAACTCGCCGCCTTCCTCGAAACCAACAAATCCCTCGACTCCTCACAGTCCGGCTTCCGAGCCAAACACAGCACTGAGACCGCACTCATCGCTGCAACTGATGACATTCGATCTCTACTGGACAACGGAGACACAGTCGCCCTCATCCTCCTCGACCTCTCCGCAGCCTTCAACACAGTCTGTCATAGCACCCTTCTACAGCGCCTCAGAAACGTCGGAATCCAAGGAAAAGCACTGGAATGGATCACTTCGTTCCTCACCGGGAGAACCCAGAGAGTCCGCCTCCCACCATTCAAGTCAGAGGCCACTGAAGTCATTTGTGGCTTGCCACAAGGATCTTCTCTCAGCCCCACCCTCTTCAACGTATACATGAGCCCCCTTGCGACCATCGCTCGCCAACACAACCTCAACATCATCTCCTACGCTGACGACACTCAACTGATCCTCTCACTCACCAAAGACCCTAACATCGCCAAAACCAACCTACACGAAGGAATGAAAGAAGTAGCCGAGTGGATGAAGCACAGCCGTCTGAAACTGAACTCCGACAAAACAGAAGTCCTCATCTTAGGCACCTCCCCCTCCGCCTGGGATGACTCTTGGTGGCCAGAGGCCCTTGGAAAGGCACCCATCCCGACAGACCACGCACGGAACCTGGGCATCATCCTGGACTCCTCACTCTCGATGACCAGACAAGTCAACGCCGTTTCATCATCCTGTTTCAACATTCTTCGCATGCTCAAAAAAACATTTCGCTGGATCCCCACCGAAACTCGTAAAACGGTCACCCACGCACTGATCACTAGCCGCCTGGACTACGGAAACACCCTCTACGCCGGTACCACCGCAAAACTCCAGAAAAAACTCCAACGCATCCAGAACGCCTCTGCCAGGCTCATACTAGACATCCCGCGTAAAGAACACATCTCTGGTCATCTGAAAACACTCCACTGGCTCCCCGTCAATAAGAGGATTACTTTCCGCCCCCTAACCCACGCACACAAAGCACTCTACGAACTTGGACCTGAATGCCTCAACACTCGACTGTCCTTCTACACCCCCTCCCGTCAGCTACGATCCTCCAACCAAGCTCTTGCCACTGTACCTCGCATCAACAAAACCACCATGGGAGGCAGATCCTTCTCCTACCTGGCAGCTAAAACTTGGAACTCCCTTCCCACTCACCCTCGCCTTACTCAGAACCACCTAGCATTCAGAAAGCTACTTAAAACTTGGATATTCGACAAGTAAGTCCCCACCCCACTGCAAGCGCCTTGAGACCCTATGGGTATGTAGCGCGCTATATAAATCTTTATGACTTGACTTGACTTGAAGATCAAGGGGATTGGCCAGCATTATTGGGTCACTATATTGTGTTATATAGCATGACAATGATATGGCATCCACAACATCAACCTAGTACTAACCCTGGGCGGAGTTTGCGGAGTTGCACTAAGCGAAGTGCAAAAAACACCCTGCTGCACTACGTGGAACTACACAACTGCAGAGTACGGTAGAAAAATGCAGTTTGCTGTGATTTCACAGTGCCACATTGCTTGTCCGCACTGTGCAATCATTGCGAACAGCACCATGCACAGCGTAAGCTTACCTTTTCTGCCGCTCAAGTAGACTTTTTACTCGAGCTGTAGCTTTCTCAATATGCCCACTCGCAATGAGAAACCTGCCCCCCCGCGTTGAGAAATCTTGCCAGGAGATTTATTTTCCACGCTCACCAACGTGATGTTGCTGATCGCGAGTGAGAAACAATCTCACCGGGAGGTGGATTTTCCTAGCTCCCGCTCGCCAACTTGACGTTGGTGAACGCGAGTGAGGAAAAAAACTCTGCTGTGCGAAGAAGAGTTTTTTGGAACTCTGCATAACGCAGAGTGCAGGAAACTCCGCAAACTCTGTGCGGAGCGGAGTTCACCGCCCAGGGTTACTTAGCACCTACATCATCGGGTAAGTCCCGGGTTAGATATGGAGTTACAAAGAGTTAACATATACATAGAAAAATGTTAAGTAGTTATGTGAAGTAATGTAATATTTATTATAAACATTGATAATCTGACATACAGGCAGGCAAATATATTTTCCTAGCTGTTACTTTCTTTTGTAGGTTTCTCTGAAGTGGCTCTGAATCTGGGGATGTGTTCTCAACTAAAATAGAATTTTGTTTAAACTGTGTAATGTGATCTTCTGGTGAATGATGATGAGATAGATCTCACAACCTAGCTGACATCATTAAAAAAAGTCACATTATCGAACGCTTATGTTTGGTGGTTGTCGGAGATGCAGGACTGGAAAACAAGAATTGGTTTTCTTCCCTCTACACTGGATGACCTCATTGAGTTTCATGGGTCTAAGAATGTGCACTGTCTATGGGGTTCCTGTCTTCAACAAGATCACCTCACTCATATTTTCATTTCTGTCGGGAAATAAGAAAACAATAGGAACAAGAATGTGCTGTAGAAATTAAAAACTTAATTGTGTTGTTTTGTTTCTAAGAATACATTGTTCAATTGAACTGTTGATCAGCACTTTCAGGCAGATTGTAAAATATGTGAATTTCATACTGAAAATGATGCCATCTACTTTACACATGGTTGCAAAGTTAGTTATAAAATATTCAAATGTTTATTGTTTTCAGTTCAAATGAAATACACAAGTCTTGTTAGTCTTATTCGGTATCCTCTTACACTATGGTGAATTTGAGCTGCTCATTGCAGGTACGCCCCACCGTTTTGTGAAACTACACTTAATTTTCCTTAACAAGCTTTGATCAAGACAAAAACATAAAGGGGGAAATAATTAGAAAAAGAAAGATGGAAAATAGTGACAGTGGAGGGATGAAAAAGTGACTTAAAGAGAGAGGTGTGAGGAGGAGTCAAGACCAGCAGCCTTTCTATCTGACACCCTAACCTTCAACAGCATGGTCTGCAGGCTTCCCAACAAATCTTTTTTTTTTTTAGCAAATTAGGCACTAGTCTTGCGTGCTCCTCATTCTACCCTATTCCACTATCATAAACAGTGTGAGATTCACCTCATTTCTAAAATGTCAATCAGGCAAACAAGGATTCTCCATCTCCCACTGATTATCTTCTACGAAGTCATTGATTTTCACTCTCATTAGAATAAATAGGAGGGAAATAAAGTACAAGGCAGTGTGGCTCATTGTCGGTAGAGAATTGGAGTGGAATATAACAAAGTGAATGTATTGTGTATCAGTGTTTTCCACAAAATGCTTCTGTTTTGTGTTGCTCTTTTATCATTGCAGTGTACAGAGTATGTTTACCACTGGACACTGTGCCATGACATTTTCTATGGGTGAAAATTATGGCAAAAGTTTCTCTTCTTTATGCTTCATAAATTATAGCTGTAGTTAGGGCCACTGGAATTATACAGTACTGAAGTGTCAAATAATGCAACAGAGTTGATTAAATTGTCGTTCAAGAAAGTGTGGCTCCTGACTATTGAGTCCAGGATATTGTGAGACAAAATATCATGGACACAATATCAAGGGACAACAAATTTAAAATTAAGTATGTATATATTTGTTTATGCCTAACACCACATTATGAACCTTGATATTATATATATATATATATATATATATATATATATATATATATATATGTATATATATATATATATATATATATATCCAACACAATACTCCAAACCACTTCCAGCGCGGCGGCGGCAAAGAAGGAGGACGGACCACTCAAGTTGAGGCAAGTTCGTATTTATTTCGACCAGTTCCCAGCAGTGACGCGTTTCGGGCTAGATAGCCCTTGATCACACATTGGATACACGGAAATAGTACCTTTTTAAAGTGCTTTTTTTTTATTATGCACACCTACTGACACCATGTGATTGGGTCACCTGACCATAGACATAGAAAAAATATTTGCGTATACTTAGTATACATAGATTTTTCATTTGTAATTAACAAGCATATTATCACTGTATAAATACATACAGGACAAGATAGAAATATAATTTATAGTGCATTCATCAATAAACATTTCTGGCTGAGGGTAGCGATACAGATGGCACCGATACAGTGGTCAAGGAGGAAAGGACAATCAGTTTGATAGCCACCTTCAATACAGAGGAACGCAAGATAAGGGGCATTTTAAAGAAACATTGCCCCATAATAAAAACTGATATTAGTCTAGCGCCCATACTACCGGCAGAACCTTCCCTTGTTTTTAGGAGGGCACCTTCCATGAGGGACTCTATGGTCAAAACTAGTCCAGACGTCACGAGTAGCAAGACACGGGTCTCTAACAAAAAAGGCTTCCGTAAGTGCATCTCATGTAGGGCTTGCAAGTTCGGGGTTAACACCGCGGAATTTTGTTCACCCTTTATCCCACACCTACAGCAATAAAGGAGTTATACACATGCCGCACTGATTTTGGGGTATATGTATTAGAATGCTCTTGCGGGTTAAAATACGTGGGTAGCACCAAATTACAAGTTTTCAATCGAATACTGCAACATCTGAGAGCGATTGTTAATTTGGATGCCACATACCCAGTCGCCCGTCATTTTGAATTGGTCCATGCCAAAAATCTGAATCACCTCAAATATTTTGTCATCGACGCTGTGCCTAGAAATATACGGGGAGGGGATCAGGAAAAACATTTAAGGCAATTGGAAAGCAAGTACATCGTGCTTCTAGATACTAGAATCCCTAATGGATTAAATAGGGGGGGGGTCCTTCAGGTCTTTCTCTAGGGATTTGAATGTTACCCCTCTCTGTAATATCATGTAATTTCGAACTGAATATGGTCCAGCGTCCATTAACCATTAACTCTGAATCCGGGTGATCTTTATGGGTGCCATTTCCTACTTAGGATCCATCACAATAGAACAGGTACATTGTTCTCTTGCTTCAGTAGTGTAGTTTTTCCTAATTTTGTAAATATGAGGCCTTTTGATGATAATTTGAAGGATTGTATTTAATCAGACAGTATGTATAGGTTCTCTTAAGCCGGTTATACACTTTACCTTGAAAATGTCTTTCAAATTGAATAGAACATAGGTATTTATAGTCACTAAGGCTTAAGTATGGTTTCCATAATCAGCTTTTGTGTTTCAGTGTTTACATCTGCGTACATATATGTAATTTTAGCGCATATTTTACCTTAATAGATCATTTTATGATGGTTGGTTGTATTCAGCTTTTATTACAAATCTATAAATATTGCGCAATCACTATGCATTTTATTGTTTTAAGCACTAGCACTTCTTTGACATCAAGCACGGGCGATCATCTGTTTTTAACTGACATAGATTGTAAATAAGGTTGACACTTATGTCATCAAAAGAAAGAGGGCATGAGGTTTTACATGTCTGTCTATGTAGTAAACGGGCTCACTGTAAATAGAAGAAAAAAACCTTCTATTTCATCACTATGATCTTATCAATGAGCATTCATGTTATATTTAGCATTGATTAATTGATAGACTGTAATTTGAAAGTTGGAATCCATTATCATTAAGTTAGATTTATTATATGTCAATGGCATGTGGGTATTGTTACATCAATTAATTCTCGTTGTTTTTCCCTCTTAAACCCTTGTAAATAGCGTGGTATATTTTTTATATGTCAGTTGTTCATGTGTTTGATGTCAATCCTAATTAACACAGTATTTAAGCACTCCCATTGGTATTTTGAAGCCATGTGATCAACGCTGTTGTGAAACAGCCGAAACGCGTCATGCTGGTGGAGAGGAGAGAATAAAACACTTCATTTCACGAATCCTGGTGTCTGAGAGATCTGTACCTGTGGTAAAATTGCAGCGTCGAGTGCTGAATTAGCAGGATATTGTTCTTATATATATATATATATATATATATATTACCTACTGGCGTCTCGCCAGTAGGTATATATAGTTAGGATTTTTTGTCTATGGGACTTTTGAAAATTCTATGTCTAATAACTTTAGCGTTTGTGGACGGAATCGGCTGCAATTTTCAGGAAAATGGTACATTCTGTTTCTGAGCAGCCGCTGAAAATTTGGGGGGGGTTCGTCAAGGGGGGGCCGAGAAAAAAGGGGGGTCCCAAAACGCGTTTTTCCCATGTTAATTTCCATAGGGCCTTTGGCCTCACTTTTAGCTCGAACGGCTGAATGGATTTGCACGAAACTTGGCAAAATTGTAGGGACTGTTAGCCCGATGTGCCTTTGCTAGGTCTCAATATATGTGCTCCAGTGGATTTTGAGAAATTAACGTTCAAAACAAGATATATATCTGTAACAGCGCTCCGGGCTGCACTCCGGTCCGCTTACTTTTCGCGAAACGGAACTTTGTGATGCGAAGCTGATTGGCTCCCCGGTGTCTGTCAACATTCTAAACAGTCCTGAGCGGCCGCCATCTTATCTCTCGGTAGGATCGAGAGAGAAGAAGAGGTGAAAAACGAAGGGGGAATTTAATGAAAGGGGGCAAGGTATACCCCTCTTGACCCCCTAGGAATGTTGTTGGGGTTATTAAAGGGTCCCGTGGGGAAAATAAAAAATAAAAAAAATTTCATGGTAGAAGCGCTTCACGGGCCGCGAACTGGGCCGCAAACTGGTGGCGAAACGGGAATTCGCCATTTTGTGCTTCGTTTTAATTAAATTACTAGGTATAAGGGGGTGCAGGAGACGTATCCTAATCCCTTATGTTTTCTGAGGGTGGCTGAGGAGGCTCATATATGTTGATACATGTCTTCCAGCGGCTGTGCGTGAGCTTTTTTTTTTTTTTGCTGCGTGACGTCTGTTAACGTTCGATTCGATGGAAATCAGGAAGTGTTGACCGCCAATTTGTCAGTGCGATAAAATATTTTGTTATAAATGAATCCTTATTGATAAACGTTGTCTGCGCCATCTTGCCTTTTTTCCAATGCCACAATTTTGTCGTGCACGGCAGCCATTTTAGATGCCAGGCCGGTCCCAGGCTATCACCTAGCCCTGCGGATGTAGTTTATGGCCCCAGCTGTAGAGAATCCAGACATGCCAACCCTCCAGATTCAGGCGTGAGACTACTGATTTCAGTGCTAGTCTCCCGCCTCCCGATTTCTGCAAGCAAAAACCCGGGGGCATATTACCAACAACTCGCGATAATTTTTGTCTCTAACTTGTTTAGAGACAAAAATTATCGCCGCACTTCGGCGATTTTTATCGCAGATAAACCTTGCTATTAGCAAGGTTTATCGCAAATGCGATAAAAAACGGCCGCAATGCATGAATATCGCTGAAAAGTCAGCGATATTCATGCATTATCGAGCAAATGCTCTTAGCCATGTTATCCACCTCCCATTGGATAACATGGCTAAGAACTGCTCAGGGCAGGTGTTAGCTTTTTGAGATATTCGCGCTTAGCGCGAATATCTCCAAAAGTTGGTAATAGGAGATAGCGATGTTAGGGACTGTTTCCAGTCGCTAACATCTTGGCACGCCCACTTTGCATGTCATTAGTGATAAATATCACTGACATGCAAAGCGGGGCCCAAGATGGTCGCTATCTCCTTTTAGCTGTCACTAACTGGTGTTAGCGACAGCTTGGTAATAGGGAGATAATTTTATCTCCGCTTTCTTGGCTTTTAAAGCCAAAAAAGCGGAGATAAACCCCCTTGATAATATGCCCCACGATTCCTCGGGGGTTTCAGCTGACAAGGCTTGGTATTGTGTTACGTGGTAATTCTTCCAGGAAACGTCAGAGGGTCGATGCAGGGGTTCTAGAAGGGGTGATAAACCATTTAAGCCTCATGAACAAGTGCATGGTCTTTTAAAGATCTGTGAAGTACTCGGGGCGGCGGTGTGTGTGTGTCCTCTTTCAGGAGCGGGCGGGAGGGGGGGGGGGCACTGCCAGCAACTTGCCAGGCCAGGCAGTGTTCAACACTTGCATCACCCTTTCTCTGCCTGCTATTGCGCTCCATGCTTCGGAAAGGTAAGAAAAAGAACGTGCATTTGAGTTTGAAATGTCCGATCCTGTAGCAGTACACTTGCAAAGCCCGCACATGACAATAACCCGATTCAAGGCCCCATTCACCCGATTTTTTAAAAATATATAGCACTCCAACAAAGTAGGATTATAAAACTTTATTAACTTTTAAATATAACGAACGGAACAAAAACTGTAACAAACATTTAAACATTTTTGACAAAAAAAAGCAACAATGGTCAGAAGCTGTCTTTTGTGCGAATAGTCCCAAGGCAGCACAACGTGCTGAGTTCTGGACGGCACCCAGGTGATGTCACCTGGGTGCCGCACTGGTTTTTGGGATCCTACAATGCAGCTCAGAAAAACAGTGTGGGGCGTCCCGGGTGGTGCGGGGGGAGGCCTCGTCAGTAGCGGTCTGTTGTGCAAATAGTCCCAAGGCAGCAGAACGCGCTGAGATGTGGATGGCACCCAGGTGATGTCCAGTAAACTGCCGCACTGGTTTTGGTATCCTACAATGCTGCTCCGAAAATTGGCGTGGGGCGGCCCGGGGGGGGGGCGTGGGGGAGGCGGCGTGAACGGGCCTCCCCAGGTGGCGGCCATCCAGCTGAGTTGCGCCCGCTCTTGCGGCTACAGCGTCTCGCTCACCATGTAGTTGAGTTGCTCCCACTCTTGCAGTGCAGCGATAGGCGGCTGCCACAGGACTCTTAAAATGGCGGCCGGCTCTTCGGTTTTGGGCCTGGTCCACTAAAATGGCCCTGGGACACCTTGGAACTCGGACGCTTGCCTGCTAGGGCTTGGGCTCCATTCTCGAAAGCGTCCCCTCAGCCGTGAAGATTCTACAAAAGTCTTGGGGGCCCTCGACTCCTGCAGGCTTCCGGTGGGGAGCGGCTGCCATGATTGCTCGCCGAATGACCACGACGGAGCCACGAGATGGTGGTGCTCTCATGCTGACGCCAGCTTCAGTCTGAATCATCCAGAAACAAGGTGGGGCTTTCATCGTTTGGGAAAAAAAAATGTTCTAAACCAATGAAAAGTGTTATTTTTAGGTCATATGACCAAGCCTTCCATCTTTAGGAAACCAAAAGTAAAATGAACCAATGAAAAGTTTTATAAACAAGTCACATGACCTGTTATGCGGCATAGGGCTACAAAAAGCGTAGAAAATCCGTTGGCACGTGAGGCGGCGTCAGTAGCGGACCGATGTGCGAATAGGCCGAAGGCAGCACAACGCGCCGAGATCCGGATGGCACCGAGGTGGTGTCCAGCAAATTGCCGTACTGGTGTGGCCATCCTACAATGCTGCGCCGAAAGATGGCGTGTCCAGCTGAGTTTCGGTCACTCTTGCGGTACAGTGACTCGAACGCGCCGAGATCCGGATGGCACCGAGGTTGTGTCCAGCAAGTTGCCGCACTGGTGTGGCCATCCTACAATGCTGCGCCGAAAGTCGGCGTGGGGTGCCCCGTTGGCTTATGAGGTGATGTCAGTAGTGGACCGATGTGTGAATAGGTCGGAACCAGCACAAGGCGCCAAGATCCGAATGGCAAGTCCTGGATGTTGAGTGCCATAGTTGAGAGTTCTGAGCAGTGCTTGTAAGACTATCTGAAGCTTATTTGCACCTGCTGCAGCTTCACTATTGCCCGAGGTGGTGTCCAGCAAATTGCCGCACTGGTGTGGCCATCCTACAATGCTGCGCCGAAAGACGGCGTGTTCAGGTGAGTTCCGGTCACTCTTGCGGTACAGTGACTCGAACGCGACGAGATCCAGATGGCACCGAGGTTGTGTCCAGCAAGTTGCCGCACTGGTGTGGCCATCCTACAATGCTGCGCCGAAAGTCGGCGTGGGGTGCCCCGTTGGCTTATGAGGTGATGTCAGTAGTGGACCGATGTGTGAATAGGTCGGAACCAGCACAAGGCGCCAAGATCCGAATGGCAAGTCCTGGATGTTGAGTGCCATCGTTGAGAGTTCTGAGCAGTGCTTGTAAGACTGTCTGAAGCTTATTTGCACCTGCTGCAGCTTCACTATTGCCCTGGTGTGGCCAAAGATCGCCCATGACATAGGCGGCCGGCTCCCGAGGTCCGGCGGAACTTTTTTCCTTTTCCTTTCTGCTTCTTGTCCCACAATCCGTTTCACCTGAAGACACGACCAGGTCCCTGAATGTGTGCAGGGGAACGCTATTGATTGAATGAATATGGCGGCTTGACACAAAGCTGACTCAAGCGTTGCTGTTGATGCTATACAGACAAAAATTGGTTTTCAGTTTGTACATTCTTCAGGATTTTTTTTTCCATCCAAGGCTGATTGAGAGTTTGTAGAAAAATGGCTTCAGATTTTCCACATATTACTCTTCAACATTCTTCCTAAATGTAACAATGTGAGACTCACTAGGAGAACGGCTGTTTATCTTTCCTTTCAAAATGCTGCCAACAATATTTTCTGAATGGAAGACACCATCTTGTAGCATAAAGGGCCGAAAGGGGTTCTGGTCTGGCCGATGGTTGGTGGAGACATTTTGACTATATCTTGGACCTGCCCGGCCTCACCCAAAATGGCGCCGGTATAAATGGGACTCGTAACTCCTTGTTGTGTACTGGTTGAACAACCTTGATATCACGAGATATGAATGCAGTTTTGATGCTCATGGCGGGCGGGGACGAGAATTGATTGAATATTTTGACATCCCTATTGATATTAAGTTCTGATGTGTTATTGATTACTGTACTATTGAAAGTTCGAATTAACGTCACCCATGGTACTTGCACGCAAATGTATATCTAGATAACTTTTTTGTAAGTGGCCCTGTCGTATTTTAATTACAAAATGTACGTCCACCGATTCCGCAACTGTTAGACACCTTAGTTCTTGCAACCTAATGGCTCGTTCGTTACGTTCCTCTATAATGTAAATGTCTCCTCATCATATACGATTTCAGTTTGCTCCGTGGCCAGCCCACGTGGTTATAGGCCCGTATTTGTATACTGACATTTTCACAATAAAGGTTTTTAAAACAAAACATGGTAGTAGTATTTACATTGGCAAAGTTTTTACTTTTAGTCACTGTTTTCGAATCAGTAAAAGGCAAGTGAAATAAAGCAGTCCAATTACATGACGGATAAAAGGTATAATATGTAGGAACGCAGTAAAGATAAATGGTCAAGGGCAGTTGTGTTTTCCACTCCTGCAACATAAAGTGATCGATAAGAATCTGATTATCAGGCGTATCGGCGACTAAGACAGCAGGCCGAGTCTCTTTTACTCAACGGCTCCGTCATGGAACGAAGAAACGCCCTTTTTCTCGAAAAAGGAATATATTTTACTTGCAGGACAGTTGAAAATTTTCCGGGAAAGTACATTAGCCTGGAATATTATAACATATATGTTATTAAAAAAAAAGTTCGAAATCAATAAAAAGCATATTTTTTAGGTCATATGACCAAGCTTTTCATTATTAAAATAACAAAAGTAAAATGAACCAATAAAAAGTTTTATTAACAAGTCACATGACCTGTTATGCTTACGTTACGCGCTGCGAGCCGCGCCCCGGATCACTTCCGGGTGCGCTAACGCGGCGTGTCATATAACGCATTACGCGACAACGTAGGTCAAGAATATAGTCAAAATGTCTCCACCAACCAGCGTTCGGAACACAACCCCTTTCAGCAGTCCAAAAAGTTCTGTAAAATGACAACAGAGGGGACAGGCAACAAGAACCATCAGTCAAAGAGGGGAGGGCAAGTTCTTCTCTACCGGGTCATGTTGGGGCGCTACCGGAACTGATCGAATTGGTAGTGTACAGTGTTTCTGGATGTTTCAGACTAAAGCTGGCGTCAGCATGAGAGCACTACCATCTCGTAGGTCCGTCGTGGCCATTCCACGAGCAAACATGGCAGCCGCTCCCCACCAGAAGCCTGCGGGAGTCGGGGGCCCCCAAGACTTTTGTAGAATCTTCACGGCTGAGGGGACGCTTTCGAGAATGGGACCCAAGCCCTATCAGGGAAGCGTCCGAGTTCCAAGGTGTCCCAGGGCCATTTTAGTGGACCACGCCCAAATCTGAAGAGCCGGACGCTATTTTGAGAGTCCTGTGGCAGTCGCCTATCGTTGCATCGCAAGAGCGGGAGCAACTCAACTACATGGTGAGCGAGACGCTGTAGTCGCAAGAGCGGGCGGGAAACAGCTGAATGGCGGAAGAGGCACAGTGTAGCAAAAGTGGGCGGAATGGCAACTAAAACGGTAAAGGGGCGCCCCACTACAGCGTGTCTTCAGGTCAAACGGATTGTGGGACAAGGTCCAGAATAGAAGAGTCATCAAAAGGCAAAAAGTTCCGCCGGACCCCGGGAGCCGGCCGCCTATGTCGGGGGCGATCTCAGGCTAAACCGGTGCTATAAGACTTGGGGAGGGGTCGGAGCCAAGCGTCTTCTCCGAGTCCGTGCCATCACACCGCCCCTCGGGGGCCTCCGTCAAGCGGTTTAGGGAGGTACCATATCACATTGTTTTCAAATGCAGTCAGGTCCACAAACGACACTCACTTACTTTGAGAATAGTGAAGCTGCAGTAGGTGGAAATAAGCTTCAGACAGTGTTACAAGCGCTGCTCAGAACTCTGAACTCTGGCACCCAACATCCAGAACTTATGCCATTTGAGAATGGCAGTGACATTGAAGCAACTCAGGGACCAAAACCATTAACGTACTTTCACGTATGAAAATCTTACTTGGGGAGGGGGCAGGAGCAAAGCGCCCCCTCCCAGTCCGCGCCACCACACCGTATGTTGAAAATCTGAAGCCATCGTTCTACAAACTCAACCAACCTTGGATGGAAAAATCTAGGAAAATGTACAAACTGAAAACCAGTTTTGGTCTGCATAGCATCAGTAGCAACGCTTGCTATCAGAGTGCATGAGTTTCATGCTCGATCGATTGAGCTAGCCGGATAGGGCAATAAAAAGTATAAAATAGTTATGTAAATAGTTATTTAATAAAATGTTTTACCCTGTTTCTTTGCTGGTGTGTTGTCTATATTTTTAATATTTGCATAGGGTTTGTCGTTATTTTGGGCGGGGTGGGTGACGGAGCCGAGCTGTCTTGCAGCCCTCATGGTGTGGAGCTCAGTTCATCTCACTATTTTCGTATTTCTCATGAAGGGTTGTTCCTAATATTTCTATTTAGCGAGGTCAAAAAGAGATCCAATTAGTGGCCTACTATTTATTTTTTAGGTTCTTGTAGAGCGCGTAGTCACCCTCGAGTATCCCAGCGCTGAAACCTCGGACTCCTAAAGGAAGGGGCAGGGAGAAGCTACAGAAGTATCAGAGGAAAAGGAGGGTTTTGAGGGATTTCCTGAATCGTAGGAGGTTTGGTTCAGCTCTGAGGCTCGGGGGGAGCGCATTCCATTTTTTGGCTGTGTTGACTGAAAAGCGGCGGCCGCCTATGCGGGCCTTCTTCACCCTAGGGACAATGATAAGGTTTCCCAGTTCTGATCGGAGCGCTCTCGTCGGTTTGTATGGAGTGATCCAATTTTTCAGAATAGGGGGGCCGGCGTTGTGCAGAACCTTGTGGGCTAGGCACAGGGCCTTGAAAGCGCCTCTTTCCCTCACGGGGAGCCAATGAAGTTTCTTCAGAGCTGGTTTGGCTGAAGTTCTTGCTGGGGTGTTCGTGAGTAAGCGAGCTGCGGCGTTCTGGGTCTTTTGCAGTATTTGGAAAGTGGCTTCCGGTGCTCCAAGGTATATGGCGTTGCTATAGTCTAGCCTGGATAGAACTAAGCCTTGGATCAGCAGCAGACGGGACTGGGGTGGTAGTAAAGGGAGCACCTTTCTGCATGATCTGAGTAGGCCATAGCAGATGCCGGCTGTTTTCCTAGCCTGTGTCCTGAAGGAGAGATCTGTCTCCAGCCATACTCCCAGACTCTTAACCTCTGTCTTGGGAGTAGGTGGTTCACCCATACAGGCGGGCCAGAGGTTGGAGGGGAGGCTCCTAGTTTTGTGGCCTAGGAGCAGGATCTCTGTCTTTGACCCATTTAGTTTGAGGTCAGAGTCACTCATCCATTGATGGACGTTGGAGAGGCAGTCTCGTAAATTGGAGGGCTCTAGCTTGGGGTGGGAGAGTGTCACCACCAGCTGGGTGTCGTCAGCATAGCTGACGATGGTGACTCCGAATGGTGAAACCAGCTCCTCCAGTGGGGCCATGTACACGTTAAAAAGTGTGGGGCTCAGTGAAGAGCCCTGAGGCACTCCACACCGGAGAGGGATAGAGGGGGAGCAGCTTTCTCCTTCCCAGACCTGGAAAGAGCGCTGGGAGAGAAAGGATGTGAGCCATTTCAACGCGCTGTCTTTCACGCCGATGTTATCCAGGCGCTGGGTTAGGACCTGGTGGCTGACAGTGTCGAATGCGGCGCTAAGGTCTAGGAGGACCACTGCCACTGATCCTCCCGTGTCGATGATTTCTCTTGCCCTCTCTACGGCAGCAAGGAGGGCGGTGTCGGTGCCCTGGCCTGGTCTAAAGCCTGTCTGGGAGTTTTTGAGGAGATGGTTTGCTTCTAGAAAATGAGATAGCCTTTTATTTGCAAGCTTCTCCGCGACCTTGCCTATCCAAGGGAGGAGCGAGATGGGTCTGTAGTTGGAAAGGTCCGTGGGGTCTAGTGAAGGCTTCTTGAGTAGTCCTTTGACGACAGCCTCCTTCCAGCTTTGTGGGACTTCTCCTTGGACAAGCGAGATGTTGATGAGAGCAGTAAGTTTCGCTATGATGGTCCCAGTGATGTCTATAGCGAACCGTATGGGAACTGGGTCACTGGGGGCGCCGCTTTTAGTAGATGCTAAAGTTGCTGCCACCTCCTCTTCGGTGACTGGTCCGAATGAGGCTAAATGAGGTGCATCAGGTTTAGCAGTGTAGTTCCCTAACGAAGGGGGTGAGACCTTGGCTTTTTCTGCGGTGGCAGAATTGGTAGCAGGAAGGGAGGAGAGGATTTTTTTAATTTTATCGTCGAAAAAATTGGCCAGGTTGGTAAATTTTTCTTCGGCTGCTTTGGGGTCCATGGGTATCTGCGGGGGGGCTGGAACGTGAAGGAGCTCTTTGAGGATAGAGAAAGTCTCTTTAGCTGAGCAAGAGGAGTTCTTTATTTTTTCCTCATAGAAAGAGCTTTTTGCATTGTGGAGGGCTAGTTTGTAAGCTTTCATGGCTGTTTGATAAGCATCTTTCTCCATCGCCGATTTGTTTTTCCTCCATGTACGCTCTGTCTTTTTGCACTCCTTCCTTAAAATGTTCAGGGGCGGAGTGTACCAAGGAGCATGGTTGATCCTTTTTACATGCTTAAGGGAGCTGGTTAGTGGGACAAGGCTGTCTAGGGGGTTGGTGAGCCAGCTGTTGAATTGTCTGTCGGCGGTGTTAGGGTCGGTAGAGAGGGGATCAGTAGATTCCCGTAACCTCGCTTCCCATTCTTCTGGTTTTAACTTGTGCCAACGTCTAGTTTGTATCCTAGTTTTCTGCTTTGGAACAACGGTGGGCTGGAGGGACCAGTACATGGGGACCAGTAAATGGTCAGTCCATGGGAGAGGAATGGGGTCTTGGGTTTGGAGGTTCCTGATGTTGGTGAAGACTGGGTCAAGGAGCTGTCCTTTCTCGTGGGTGGCTTTGGAGTTCTGAAGCAGGAGGTCAGCTGACATAAGGTCTGCTAGAAGGTTGGCGGCAGCGTTATCCGCCGGGTCTAAGAAGTGATGGTTCAGGTCCCCTAGGAGGAGGAAGTTAGGGGTTGATATTGTTTTTAGAAGAATGTGGTCCATCAGGGTGCTTGAGAAATCACCAAGCGAACCTGATTTTGCTCGATTAATTTTATTTTTTTACACGATTTTTCACTATCTGCAAAGACTAAACAGAGTATTGCGACTTTGTGCTTGTTTGTAAATAGAGAATGAACCAAAGAGAATCAATTGTAAAACAGTAAATGCTTGGATAACAATCAATCAAATGGAGAGACAAGCAGGCACGACGGATTACAACGGGGGTAAAGGCCTGCGTTAACTACTCTTCACTATCTGCAAAGAGAGAGTACTACTAAGAGAAAAGAGGGAAGGGGGCAGCGTTCAAAGCACATCAGCGTGCATAAACTCGAAAAAGTTTTTACCTATCACGTACTTGACATTTGACAGCTTTTGATATTTGCTATTAAAAAACCAATGAAATTCACTGAAAAAACCATAGGTTATAGGCCATATATAGTTAGGAATTTGCATTTACAAAACCTTGAAAATTCACTGAAAAAACCATTGGTTATAGACCATATATAGTTAGGGATTAGCCTTTTCAAAACCTTATTTTACTCACACAAAACCATTGAAATTTCATATATAGTTAGTTCCACTAACTATATATCGCGCACCCGCAATCCACTGCTGATGATGTCACATATTACATCATTCATGACATGGTTAGTGACATCACTGATGACATCACTGATGACATCTCAAATGACATCACTGATGACATCTCAAATGACATCACTGATGACATCTCAAATGACATCACTGATAAAATCACTGATAACATCTCATTTGACATGACTGATCACATCACTGATGATATCATTCATGTGATAATACCATGAACCTCTTCAGACTCTAATATAACCTTAGATACAATCAGTGTAAACAGACAGTCACAGACTGTCACTCATCCATGGAGTTACTCACACACCAAGTCAGTTATGCAAAAAATCAATCACACCTCCATTTTCTCAACTATACAGTTATACACACCTTACTTATTCAAGCATATACTAACACATATTTACTTTACTCTCTTATACAATCCCTGATACATGTTCACAATGATCCATACAGCCACTCACACATTCACTGGCTCTTATGCACAGTTATTTATATATGTCAACTCTCACATGTACTGTGTTTTACATATGTACTTACTTTGACATGTAGCACTGAGATATCCATTCACTCACTAATACACTCATGCACAGTCAACCGCCCATACAGCTGTTTCCACATGCACTTTTGAACCCATACATATAGTGAATCAACTACTCACACATCTATGTACAGAGTCACACACCTCCCAGCCACCCATACACACACACTCAGTTTCCCATACAAATACTTGGACAACCAATGAATAACCCATACAGTTACTCATATAGCTACTGATCAACATATGCAGCAGTTTGTAGAACAACAGATATAATGATGCACAAATTAAAACAGTTTAGTCACTAACCCATGCACTCAGTGAGACACATTTAATCACTCACTCATACAGTCAGTCATGCACCTACTAAATCCTTCATCCAGACACTTATACATCCACTCATTCTTCAATATGTAAGACATATTTTAACTTTACAGAAACATACAGTCACTGGATGTTGTCATCAGTGATGTCATTTGAGATGTCATCAGTGATGTTATCAGTGATGTCACTAACCATGTCATGAATGATGTAATATGTGACATCATCAGCAGTGGATTGCGTGTGCGCGATATATAGTTAGTGGAACTAACTATATATGAAATTTCAATGGTTTTGTGTGAGTAAAATAAGGTTTTGAAAAGGCTAATCCCTAACTATATATGGTCTATAACCAATGGTTTTTTCAGTGAATATATATACATATATATATATATATATATATATATATATATATATATATATATATATATATATATATATATATATATATATATATATATATCCAACACAATACTCCAAACCACTTCCAGCGCGACGTCGGCGAAGAAGGAGGACGGACCTCTCAAGTTGAGGCAAGTTCGTATTTATTTCGACCAGTTCCCAGCAGTGACGCGTTTCGGGCTAGATAGCCCTTGATCACACATCGGATACACGGAAATAGTACCTTTTTAAAGTGCTTTTTTTGATTAATGCACACCTACAGACACCATGTGATTGGGTCACCTGACCATAGACATAGAAAAAATATTTGTGTTTACATAGTATACATAGATTTTTCACTTGTAATTAACAAGCATATTATCACTGTACAAATACATACAGGACAAGATAGAAATACAATTTATTGTGCATTCATCAATAAACATTTCTGGAATTAGCAGCACATATAACTGTATAAATACGAGATCGTTTGTCTTGATCAGCAGCAACTGTATAAATGCTGTTTCTGCCAACATTCAAGTCCACAAATTTATAGATTAGAGGTAACTATTACTATTTAAATATACGTTTCTGCTCTCAATTATCCAGTTCTGTTAAATTCATGCCCATAAATAACAAAAATCGTATACTAAAACACTGTGCAAAAGGATTTAAAGGTAAACATATCCACTGTGCAAATTGTGTGCAAATAAGCTTGGAAAGTGACAAAACCCGATTAGGAAAACATCCTCCTATAAATATTATTAACAAGAATTCATTGATTAGAATTTCATTGTTAAAAAAGCCTATAAATATTAATTTGTTAAAAAACATCTTAAATATATAGAAGTGCATAGAAGTAGAGTTAAGAATAGTAAATCTCTACTTCCCTCCTTGCACTTACCTTAAGATATTTTGGCCCTTCATATTTTGTCCACAATATTAGTCTTCCTTGATATTCTTGTACTTCATATTCAAGAGTTCAATCAGCAAGAAAAGGCAAGCCATGCGGCATAGTGCAACAAATGTAGTATTGCTGCTTCATTATTTTGCCAATTTGACGCTCATTATTGCTTTATAGGCAAAGATTGTACCTCTTTAGTGTCAGTTTAACACATGAATAGGCAGTCAGCATCTAAAAGGTGAGCAACTAACCTTTGGAAAGGGTCAACGACTTTGTGGCACCACGTGTAGCTCTTTTCTTTTATTAACGTTTTATCTGTTTGAGCTAGAAACATTTCTGCTGAAATATGCAAACTATGCAGAAGAGGGTGGATTTGTGTCAAGTGAGCTAAACCAATAATTATTTCGGAAATGCTGCAGGCGCAGAATAGCATAAATCCAGTCTCTGCGGTTATATTTTGATGTATAATGTAAGACATTGTGGTTTAAAAAAACATATATATATTTCACAGTTTTTCATTAATAATTATGATTTTTTCCGTATATTTGATGCACATATTTTGAAGTGACAAGCATATATACCTATTCACGTAAGCACTCTTTCTTAACTCTTTACTGGTCTTTATTTAGGTTATTTACTTCAGTGAGTTTCTGTGTTAGGGTCTCTATATCCCTGCCTGATATGAACCCTTTCAAACAAAGCATTCCATGCACTAGCCTTTATCGTCCCCATATTTTCTCATTTCTTTCAGTCTGCCTCTACTCTCACGTACACTCCATTCTCATACATTTGGGGTTGTCCCCCTCCCCATTTTCTTACAATATCTTCAATAGCTACCATTAGGCAGAGATCATAGAATGTGTATTCATATTTGAATAGCGTGTTATTGCTCCAAACTCCTAGTTGGGTTCTTTTTGAGGGGCACTCCATGGTAGTGCCCCATATTTGTCACTTATATCTGATTACCTTGTTTTGAATAATATTACATTTGGGGCTATACCAAATAATGTGGTAGAAGGCCCCAAGTTAGCAATAGTTCCTCAGACACTATGCATCTCACGCCCCTCTAAATTTATGCATTTGTATCTTGGTTTTCAACAGACAGTACAAGATTTATAGCTGCTTCAATCTGAATACAGATCAGATGGGTACCAATGACTCCCTCTGTGCACTTACCTCAAGATATTCTGTCCCTTAATATTTTGTCCGCAATATTAGTCTGCCTTGATATTCTTGTACTTCATATTCAAGAGTTCAATCAGCCAGAAAAGGAAAGCCATGCGGCATAGTGCAACAAATGTAGCAGTGCTGCTTCATTATTTTGACAATTTGACGCTCATTATTTCAGTCTGGGCAAAGATAACCTCTTTGGTGTCAGTTTAACACATGAATAGGCAGTCAGCATCTAAAAGGTGAGCAACTAACCTTTGCAAAGGGCCTACCACTTTGTAGCACCACGTGTAGCACTTTTCTTATATTAACTTTTTATCTGTTTGAGCTAGAAACATTTCTGCTGAAATATGCAACTATGCAGAAGAGGGTGGATTTGTGTCAAGTGAGCGAAATCAATAATTATTTCGGAAATGCTGCAGGCGCAGAATAGCAGAAATCCAGTCTCTGCGGTTATAGTTTTAGAATTGTTTATGTAAAAAGTCAGACATTGTGTTTTATTTTTATTTTAATGTTTTTTGTTTCACATTTCTCTTTCACAGTAATGATTTTTTTCCCGTTTGGTGAGGCGCACACTTTGAATTGACAAGCATATGTACATACTCAGGTAGACATTCTTTGTTAACTCTTTACTGGTCTTTACTTAGAGTATACAATTCAGTGAATTTCAGTATTAGAATCTCATTCGAACCTTTTTATTGAAAGCATTCCATGCACTAGTCTTCATCGTCATCCTATTTTCTCATTTTTTTCAGTCTGCCTCTACACTTACGTACACTTTTCTCTGCCAATATACCATTCAATATTTTCCCTCCGTTCTCATAAATTTGCCGTTGTTACCCCTCCCCATCACCTTGCAATATGTTCTCTAGCTACCAAGAGGCCCAGATCATAGATTTCTTTTTCATATTTAGATAGTGTGTTATTGCTCCATACTCCTAGTGGGATTATTTTGTGGGGTATTCCGTGGTTATGCCCATATTTATCCCTTATATTTGATTACCTCTTTTGAATGTTTTTAACCTCATCGCTGATAAAGGAATTTTCCTCCTGTGCTGGCCCCGATCTAAATGGGTGTGGTTGTGACAGAACCATTCCGTCATCAGCACAGCCCAACCGTGACTGATGACGGAATGGTTCCGTCACAAGCATCGAAGTGGTTATATTTGGGGCTTTTGACAAATAATGTGGTAGAAAGCCGCAAGATGCCCAAAGTTCCTCAGACATCTCGTGCCCCTATACATTTCTGCATTTGTATAACGGTTTACAACACTTGCAAGATTTTTAGCTGCAACCTCTCAATTCATAAAACAGCCATTCCTTTCTCAATTCTGTCTTCATTTTTTCAGTGTGGTTGATTTTTATTGATCAGGGTACGATATATTTGTGATATGGTCTTCTTATGCGGCTGAGTGAATAAAGTTTCATATTCTACAAGTAAGCTATACTGTATATCCTTCCTTTACCCCGAGTGCTGAGCTAACGCATGTCTGAGCTGTATATATTTTTATCTTTGTGATTCTGGCAGTCTTACTCTTTCTGGAGCTCTTCAATTGTTTGCACCCTCTTTTTTCCCTGGTCACCCCAGATTTGTTGACTCATACTGGCAGTAAATGACTCTGACTGTGCCCTGGGCTCTGCCCTGATGAAAAAGAATTAAGGCAATTAGGCATAATTACAATTGGCTATGACAGACCTCTGCAAGTCCATAATATATAATAAGGCAAGGGGGATTCAAACTCCATAGTATATAATAGGACAGGGAGGATTGGAGTCCCAGTAGATTTCCTGCCCAAGAGCGTGTACTGCTGGCTGTGTTGCCTGCTGTGCTTTGCAGACTGTCTATAAATATAATTGATATGCAAATTTTGAAATTAGAGGTACTTCCAAAGTGGTAATCTACCTTATTTGTACATATAAGTCACCTCTAAGGTCTCCCCTAAGTGCTGAAGAACCGGGTTTTAGAACCCAGCTGTGCCAGGGACACGCCCAATGTCTTCGGGTTCACCTGTTTTAGAATACAGAGACACGGGATACTTCTCGGTGACGTCAAAGATCAAATTTATTGGCTGCAACCATGAACAGAAGTCTACGAAGCACGACACGGGTGGTTCGTCAGAGACTGTACAATTTTCGTATTGCGAGACATCGTCTTTTATGCCAAAAATCACATTCCTGACTAGCATCAAATATTTACATACTGTCCAATCACAAAGTGGCATTTCAAAAGGTATCGCATAATGACAAGCCCACTTTTCAGTTGTCCAGCCCATCATCAATTACAAGGAAAACCCAACATTCTTGCTCGGACAGGCCGGACGAACCCATAATAAAAGGACCTCAACCCAAACCATAAATAGGCCATAAAAGAAGGAACAGAAACAGATGAGAAGCAAGATGGAAGGGTGTGTGCATGTACCATAAACTCAGAAATGTCCTGCTCTTTGATCTCTATCTTGACCAGCTGCTGAACAAAGAACTGGCTCAACAAGGTTAGCTTCGGGCAATGGAGTCAGTTCGCTCAGGTCACACAGAAGTCAGCTAAAAGTGTACGTGTCCCAAAGACTCGCTCGGCCGTAGTCATCGGTCTATGTGAGGGCAACCACAAAATGGCTGCCGTACACAAAATGGAACCCGAAGGTTCGGAACGAAATCCCTGAATACACAGTGAATCCATCAATCGAACATGACAAAAACACTCGTACATACCGCACTCATCATTTGTGGTCCGCTGATACCAAAATCGTCACGATACGACGACCTTTATTGAACGGGTTCAGAATCACGGAACCTCAGCCCCTCCTTTTGCCCTTACATAGGCAATAAACCCAAACTCACGTCAGTCTGAATCCAGGTCTATATTCATCAGATCATCAAGATGCTGCTGTAGCATCATCCTAGTACTTAGCAACTCTCTCAGGACAGGTCTCCTTGCACACGAAGTAGCACAAAGGCCACATATAGCAGGAGCACACTGTACGCAAAGACAAAACAGGAAAAGGATAGCTAAGATCATCCCAATGATCATCAGAATCTTCCATCCCCAGGTGGATAACAATCCCCAAAACCATCCCATTAACGTCCAACCTCCTTCGTCCACATGTACAGACTCGGAGATCTTATGTAGCTTGGAAATGGCTTGGTAGACTGTCGGAGCGTTGTCTGGAATGAAAACGCAGCAGCTCGATTGAATCAATCTACATACCCCTCCTCTATCTGCAAGTATGACATCTAACGCAACTCTGTTCTGAAGAGTCATAAGGCGATCCGACTGGAGCTCAGCAGTCAGGTTACTAAGGGCACCGTTAGTCTCAACTATGGTGGATTCAACCACTCTCGTCAGCTGTCGAATGTTCCTGCTGTTAGCCATAGATCCCCAAAACGGCAGAAAACCCTTCTAGAAATCTCCTAATTCTTGTCCTGCAGTATCTTCCTTAGTGAAGACACCTCTAACAACTCTTGTCTTGTGGTAATCTGCCGCAGCTGTATATGTAGGAGGCAACAGGAACGAGACAAAACATGTGCTTGAGAAATCAGGGGGCAACCATGTGTACGCTCTATCGTAGCAGACAAAATAGGTACCCTTAGCTGGTAGAAACGATGGGGAAGTCTGGTACGCAAAAACATACGTCTCAGTGCAAACACTCTTCCCTAACTGAGCTCTCGGATTCTTGCCATTACCTTGCAGACAGTAATGACCCTGATGGGGTACAATCCAAATCAAAGAGGATCTTTTCGCTCGCTGGTTCTCACTCAGACTAACTCCATATCCAGTCACGTTCCATCCAATATATGCTAGTGTCTCATCTCTCGGGATAGCCTCATAGGAACTAATTCCTCTAATCATATCTACTAAACCCTTAACTAGAGCACAATTCTTCGGATTATCTTTCACAGAACGTCGGGGTACACTTCACAAGCAAAGATGAACATCGTTCTGTATGCCCACACAGAACCATTGTAGCTAAAAGGCAGGACCAGGTAAGGAATACCTCTATCAGTAGTATTAGGCATAAGACCACACACCCAACAATTAGTCGTGTTCACTACTAACTGGTGTTGGTGCAGAAGCTGAACTAAGGAGTTATTAACTAATTCCAATCTCCTAATGTACTCATGTTCAGGCAGAGGGTGAAAAGAATGCGAAGAAACAGTAGGAGGAGGCATAGGTTGTGTAGTGGGTGCAAATGTCACTTGAAAAGAGAATATAATATATCCCATCAGAAACATCATTAAACTAAGTAGCATAAAAAGACACAATATTAAAAAACACTTTCTGCTCATAATTTTACACATTTTGCTCTTAAAGCTTATTCTTTCAACAGGTCTCTCCATCTCAAAAAAACTCCATCCTCTAACCGTGCTGTTCGCGGCAGTTGGTTCGATTCGCTCAGTGTACCTCTGAATGTCCTAGGGAACGCCCTAGAACAAACCAGAACCGTCAACCTTGTGTCTACACGGCAGTACGCTCTAAGTCTTTATACCGCGACCCTACAGCTGAACCCGGATGGCGGTTCGAAAAACAAAAATCGGTCAAAACAGTTTCTCGGAGGAGAGAGCTTAAATTCAAAAATAGCAAAGAAAAGAATTTCTCATTTTATTAGTCCCACGTTTCTTGGCCGCAAATTATAACAGCCTTTGCCAGGCAATGTCTGATCTCTGAACAAAAGTTCAGGTTCAGTTGTATCCAGTCGAACTGTCGGTGGCACAGCTTCTTGCAGAAGATCGTCGCTTTCACGCTCAGAGTTTGTCCCAATTAAATGGCAGAAAACGAGGCACGGTTTCACTTTCAGAGTCTGGAATACCTTTCTGGACCCACTGGTCGTACGGCAGAGGCAAAGGAGCTCTCTTACAAATATACGCCGTGGATCCAGTTCTTTTTACCGCGCACTCGCACTGCAGATCGCGTAGATAACAACACCAAGTAGGGTCCGGTCCAGCGGGGCTGATCGTTCTTGGTCCGCTGAAAATACTTGATCAGGACCCAGGAACCAGGATCGATGACGTGTCCTGAATATTCAGAAGCCTGAGGCACTGTATCATGAACCTGTTGGTGTAAAACACGCAATTTAGCCGTCAATTCATAAAGATAGTCAAGCAATACAGGGTGCTCAATTTCGCTGAATTTGGTCGGCCTCGGCACTCCCCATATGTTTGCTGGGCGACCAAAAACTATCTCATAAGGACTAAGTCCCACTCGTGAATGTACAGTCATCCTTGTTGACAAAAGTGCTAACGGCAAAGCATCGGGCCATTGTAGACCAGAGCTTGCCTGAATCTTGGCCAGTTTTAACTTAAGGGTGCCATTATAGCATTCTACCAGACCAGCAGATTGGGGGTGATTTGCAGCATGGAACTTCTGTCGGATTCCCAAACCTTCACACACTCTCTTCATCACTTGACCCACAAATTCACTCCCATTGTCACTCCAGACCATTCTCGGCAAACCGAACATAGGGAAAAATTCCTTAACAAGGGCTTTAGCTGTGGACAAAGCAGTATTATCTTTCAAGGGATATGCTTCTACCCATCTCGAAAAGGCACAAACAACCACAAGTACATATTTCAAGTGTTGCACCTCTCCATGTGGATGAAATCTAATTGCAAAGCCTCAAACGGATATGTCGGAGGTGCAAAATGACCAGCTGGAGTTGGAGTTCCCTTACCAGGATTGTACATCAAACAAACCATACAATTCTTAACCAGATTCTCTGCACACTTAGGAATTCCAGCATTTTGCCATACTGGAGCCAACAACTTACAAATCCCTTTCGCACTAATGTGAGCCATTCCATGCGCCATCGTAACCACTGCAAGCACGTACGCATCGGGTAACAACCATCGCTGATGCTCTGACAACTCAACCCAACAACCTTTCGAATCCCATTTACCCTTACTTTCCCTCCATTCATTCAACTCTTTCTCTGTAGCTTCAGTTTGAATTGACTTCACGCTCTCTATCGTATCTTCACACATACTTCTATCCGGAACCCATCTCGCCGGACCCGCAACATACATTCGACTCATCACATCTCACGCCGTTTCTTTCGCAACTTCATCCGCAAACACATTACCACGACTAACATCATCAGTAACTTTCTTATGTGCACTACATTTCACAATCGCAACTTGCAACTGCAAAGTAAGTGACTCAAGAAGTTCATTCACCAACTGACCATGCTGAATCTTAGTTCCATGAGACGTGAGGAACCCACGTTACTTCCACAAACGACCAAAACTATGAGCCACACCAAACGCATACTGGCTGTCAGTGTACACAGTCACTAGTTTCCCTTTCGACAACACACATGCTCTTGTCAATGCAATCAACTCTGCTGCTTGCGCTGAATTATGTGGGATACGTGCAGCTTCAACAAGCGTATGCAAAGTCGTAACAGCATATGTCGCAGTCGTATCACCATTCGGAAGCTTGAAGCACGACCCATCAACCCAAAAGGTACCATCACACTTCGGAAGAGGAGTGACCCTAAGGTCAATTCTACCTTTCGTTTCCTCCTCTGTCCTAATAAAGCAATCATGCTGTTCAGAAACATCTGTCTCTACTGAAATCGGCAACAACGTAGCTGGGTTCAACGTATTGCATCTCTTTATGTGCACATGACTCGCTAAGAGTGTCAACTCGTAACCTGACAATCGAGCACTAGTTAAGTGCTGTGTCTTGGTCCTGTTCAACAAGGTATCCACTGCATGTGGAACCATCACAAACAACGTATTATCCATCACCAAACCAGCAGACTGTCGGATAGAGACAGCCGCTGCCGCTGTAGCTCTCAAACAACTCGGCAACGCTCTAGCTACCGGATCCAAAGTCGACGAGAAAAACGCACATGGACGTTGCTTATCGCCAAACTGCTGTGTCAAAACTGACAATGCACATCCTTCTCTCTCGTGGACATAGAGTGTAAAAGGCTTACTGTAGTCGGGAGTACCCAACACAGGAGCCGAACACAATGCATCACGCAATTCTGAAAAACTCTTCTGACATTCGTCAGTCCAAGGAATAGTATTCGGGGTATCCTTAACAGTAAGAGCTATCAAAGGTTTCACAAGAAGCAAAAAAATTGGAATCCACTGTGTACCATATGAAGTAATACCCAAGAAAGCAAGCACTTCTCTCTGTGTCGTTGGCAGACTCATTTTCGCAATCGCTTGAATTCGTTCTGGGGTCAATCTTCTTCCCTCCTTCGATAAGAGATGACCTAAGTAGGATGGACTCTCACAATAGCCTTGAGGAGCGCGTTTGAACCGGAAACTTCGGCCTCCTAAAGAGAAGCCAAAAATATCTCTACTCTCCTCAGCAATCGGAATGCTGAAGAAAGCATTCTTCCAATCAATCACCGAAAACCAGGTAGCAGAAGCTGGAATCAGAGTCAGTAAAGCAGTGATATCTGGCACAACTGGAAATTGCGGAATTACAATCTTATTCACCTCGCGGAGATTGATCACAAACCTATATACAGGTGGTTGCGAAGAATCAGTACATTTCAGAACAGGCAAAACCGGACTATTGCACACATTGCCTCTCGTTTCTTCAATTACACCTTTCTCAATCAGATCATAGATGATCGCTAAAATCGCTCTTTCACCATCACTAGAAATCCTATATTGGGGAATACGTAGCAATCTAGCATTTGCTTTCAGGGTCACAACATATGGCAGGATCTCCAGAAGACCCACATCATTAGGACCAGTAGCCCAAAGAGAATCAGGGAGAGAAGTCAATTCTGCTGGAAGTCGATCTTTAGATAAATACATCGGAGAGATCACTCTCTTACCCAATGTAAGCTGTACTCCTGAAGGAGAACAATGTAGCGTCGCATACAATCTTTTCAACAAATCCAATCCCAACAAGTTCTCACCACAACCTGTCGTCAGAACGATGGGTGCTTCAAATTCACAAGGTCCAACAGAAAGAGACAAAGGACTAGAAATCGGATTACTAACTCGGGCGCCAGAAAAACCTACTGAAACATTCGTCAAGCCAGACAAAGGTGCACCAGGGAGTTTAGAGTGCATAATAGAACTCTTCGCAGCACCAGTATCCAACAGAAAAGGCTCTGACACACCTGATGTAATCAATTCAACATAAGGTCCACTCTGATCTACTGGAACTGAAACAACTCCCTCTCTTTGTCTATGGCTGTCCTAGCAATCATTACGTCCATATTCTCACCTTCGACATAGTAGTCGTCAGCATAGTACTGAGCCGTCCTACTAGAAGCACCATTCTGCTGATCAATACTTGTAGTGTAGTTCCTATTTTCCCTATAGGCCCTGCGCATTGAAATAACATAAACAGCAGAGTAGACGTAGGAGTGCGGTCTCCTCGGTCTCTACTGACTATGTTAGACTTACTTGGGTTTGTACCAGCTAGCTCAGAGGTCACTGAAAACTTTCTTGACTGAATAAGAAGTGATCAACTTCCCTGGCTCAGACAAGAAGGGATTCCATTTCCAACAACCGCATTAACATGACAACTTTGCTCCTCAGAATAAGAGTCAATCTCTAGAGTCGTGTGAAACAATAGACAGCTATTTCACTCAGTCAGTTGTGCAGAATTACTTTCACCAGTTATGCAGAGAAAAGAGAGACGGGCGTTTTCAATAAAAGGTATTATTTATTGAACAGTCTTCCTTCTCATGCAAGAGAAATGAATTGCCACAATGGCAAGACTTGTTATTATAAAAAGTGCGTACAGTAAAAGGAGTATTGCGAAATAATACTGTAAAAGCATTGATATGGTGTCTTAGCCATACGATAGTTAAAATGAATACAATATATACATTCATATATACATTTGGCTAACGTACTCAACTGGTGTTTCTAACTACGCCTACCCCAGTGTACCTGACCTAAGCCTAATACGTGGGAGGGAGTAAGTAAGTAGCAGTTTAAGTTAAGTTGGTTTTGCCAAGGGTTTGCTTCAAGAATTCTCTCTAAGGGTTTAGTCAGCACCGTACCTCTGGAATAGAATGCAGGAGGTCTGGTATCTCCTCTCAGGACTCGATATTCCAGTTACCCGCAAGGGTAGGCTGGAAACGCCGGAGCTGGATTTTCTCGGCAAGAGAAAAGACAGCGTCTTTCTCAGCGCGTCAAGGAGGAGGGGCAGCGTCCTTGGGCTTCTCGCATCTGCTGGGCTCTCTGCAAGGGACAGCTGTTCAGCTCCTGCATTCACCACCACCGTCACATTTGCTTAAGGCAACGTTGGTATTATTTATACCTGAAAGGTGCCGAGTTTGACGTAAGTTTTTGGACATAAGACGTCAATAAAGATGTCACTAAGAACTGGTCATTCTTACAGTGCTCATTAGAGTTCTATTACTAATCAAAACAAAGCAAGCGGGGCTTTCCCAGGTTGCTGGGGGGTTTGAGCTGTCGAAAGAACTTGGTGTGTTATCTAGTAATCTAAGGAAGTGGCTTCTGCTGTGTCATGTACTGTAATGAGCTGCAGAGACAAGTTACTGAAATATGGCTCTGATTGGTTATGCCATTATAGGGATATTAATTGATTATAGCCGTATAGGGGCATGAGGTCACAATAATGATCGGGGTCCTAGATAGAAGACAACAAACTATTCATCGAATTCTGTGGAGGCAAGGAACACGCGTTCTGGGGAAACACACCATGTCCTCTACCTCTAGGAGCTTGCTGAACACCTCGACCTCTCACTCCAGAAGCACCATTTGTGCGCTGCAACAGAACCAGACAACTATTCTTGAAATGGCCCTCCTCTTTACAATATGCACACTGATTAGGGCCTACAGGAAAATGCTGTTGAGAAGACTCGAACCTTTGTGAGTTTCTCTGATACTGCTGAGGTTGCTGATAATCGCCCTGATTACTACGTGGCGGATGGATCACTGACAAAATATCGACCTACAAAATATCGACCTACAGGAATATCGAGTCAAAAATATCGAGGGTAAGAATATTGACATCCTATCTACAACATGGTAAGTACAGAAAATATCGAAAAAATATTATAGATGTTAAAAAAATCGATGTTAAAAATATCTTTTTTTTTTCTTTTAAAATATAAATGTAAAATAAAGTAAATAACACTAATAAATAAAATGTACATAGTTAAAAGTATCTAATAATGTTTAAAATTAATAAATAATACATATATAATAATAATACATTAATTAAATATATACAGTAAATATATAATATATAAGTACTAAACAATAAGTAGTAATAATTATTTTACTAATTTATAAATTAATAAAATATATTCTAAATTACTAATACATTTACAAACATAAAACAATAACATAAATAAAATGTAAAAAATATAAAAAATTAAATATACTTTTAATATTTTTAACATTAATTATTTAAAACGTTGGACAGCATAAGGGTAATAATTACTATTCCCACTCCAGAGAGTGCAACAGTAGGGAAAGCGTTGGATAGCGGAGGAGTATAAATTGCTATTCCCACTCCAGAGAGTGCAACAGTAGGGAAAGCGTTGGATAGCGTAAGAGTAAAAATTACTATTCCGACTCCACAGAGTGCAACAGTAGGGAAAGCGTTGGATAGCGTAGGGATAAAAATTACTATTCCCACTCCAGAGAGTGCAACAGTCGGGAAAGCGTTGGATAGGGTAGGAGTAGAAATTACTATTCCCACTCCAGAGAGTGCAACAGTAGGGAAAGCGTTGGATAGCGTATGGGTAAAAATTACTATTCCCACTCCAGAGAGTGCAACAGTAGGGAAAGCGTTGGATAGCGTAGGGGTAAACATTACTATTCCGACTCCACAGAGTGCAACAGTAGGGAAAGCGTTGGATAGCGTATGGGTAAAAATTACTATTCCCACTCCAGAGAGTGCAACAGTCGTGAAAGCGTTGGATAGCGTAGGAGTAAAAATTACTATTCCCACTCCAGAGAGTGCAACAGTAGGGAAAGCGTTGGATAGCGTAGGGGTAAAAATTACTATTCCCACTCCAGAGAGTGCAACAGTAGGGAAAGCGTTGGATAGCGTAGAGGTAAAAATTACTATTCCCACTCCAGAGAGTGCAACAGTAGGGAAAGCTTTGGATAGCGTAGGGGTAAAAATTACTATTCCCACTCCAGAGAGTGCAACAGTAGGGAAAGCGTTGGATAGCGTAGGAGTATAAATTACTATTCCCACTCCAGAGAGTGCAACAGTAGGGAGAGCTTTGGATAGCGTAGGAGTAAAAATTACTATTCCCACTCCAGAGAGTGCAACAGTAGGGAAAGCGTTGGATAGCGTAAGAGTAAAAATTACTATTCCCACTCCAGAGAGTCCAACAGTAGGGAAAGCATTGGATAGCGTTAGGGTAAAAATTACTATTCCCACTCCAGAGAGTGCAACAGTAGGGAAAGCGTTGGATAGCGTAGGAGTAAAAATTACTATTCCCACTCCAGAGAGTGCAACAGTAGAGAAAGTGTTGGATAGCGTAGAAGTATAAATTACTATTCCCACTCCAGAGAGTGCAACAGTAGGGAAAGCGTTGGATAGCGTAGGAGTAAAAATTACTATTCCCACTCCAGAGAGTGCAACTGTAGGGAAAGCGTTGGATAGCGTAGGAGTAAAAATTACTACTCCCACTCCAGAGAGTGCAACAGCAGAGAAAGCGTTGGATAGCGTAGGGGTAAAAATTACAATTCCCACTGCAGAGAGTGCAACAGTAGGGAAAGCGTTGGATAGCGTAGGAGTAAAAATTACTATTCCCACTCTAGAGAGTGCAACAGTAGGGAAAGCGTTGGATAGCGTAGGGGTAAAAATTACTATTCCCACTCCAGAGAGTGCGACAGTAGGGAAAGTGTTGGATAGCGTAATGGTAACAATTACTATTCCAACTCCAGAGAGTGCAACAGTAGGGAAAGCGTTGGATAGCGTAGGGGTAAAAATTACTATTCCCACTCCAGAGAATGCAACAGTAGGGAAAGCGTTGGATAGCGTAGGAGTAAAAATTACTATTCCCACTTCAGAGAGTGCAACAGTAAGGAAAGCATTGGATATCGTAGGGGTAAAAATTACTATTCCCACTCCAGAGAGTGCAACAGTAGGGAAAGTGTTGGATACCGTAGTGGTAACAATTACTATTCCAACTCCAGAGAGTGCAACAGTAGGGAAAGTGTTGGATAGCGTAGGGGTAACAATTACTATTCCAACTCCAGAGAGTGCAACAGTAGGGAAAGTGTTGGATAGTGTAGGGGTTAAAATAACATAGTTATAAATAAAAGTTTTTTTTTAGTAATAAAAATATAAACTATTAAATAAATATAAACCATATACAATACCTATACATAATTATCAAAAACATGATTAGCAAAATATATTTAACCAAAAATAAATATTACAAAATACCATTTTATAATACTTAATTACCAATTAATAATTAATTAACAATTATACTATTAACAAAACAATTAATTTAAAAACATTATTACTTAATTACATTCAAATTACTTCCCACCATATTCCCCTATAAACCCACTACCCGCAACAGAACACATTTATCTATTTAATTACAATTATTTACCAAATAATTAATAATTAATCAGCAATTAATTAAAATAATTACCAATTAATTTGCAATTAATTAAAATTCATTTATAATTCCTACTAATTAATAATTAATTAAACATAATTAAATTACTTACCACCCTATTCCCCTATAAACCCACAACCTGCTACAGAACATATATATCAATTAATCAATTAATTAAAATGAAATACCAATTAATTAAATTTATTTACCAATTATTTAAAATTATTTAATAATAACTACTAATTAATAATTAATTTAACATAATTAAATTACTTCCCACCCTATTCCCCTATAAACCCACAACCCGCTACAGAACATATTTATCAATTAATCAATTAATTAAAATTAATTTCAAATTAATTAGCAATTAATTAAAATAATTTATAATTCCTACTAATTAATAATTAATTAAACATAATTAAAGTACTTCCCACCCTATTCCCCTATAAACCCACAACCCGCACCGGTACTAAAACATATAATTTGCTTATAAATAAATGTATTAACATATAAAATTAATACACATATAATATTAATTATTTTAAATACTTAAGTAAAACATATAACACATACATAATAAAAACAAA
This sequence comes from Lissotriton vulgaris, assembly GCF_964263255.1. Classification (NCBI taxonomy): domain Eukaryota; kingdom Metazoa; phylum Chordata; class Amphibia; order Caudata; family Salamandridae; genus Lissotriton; species Lissotriton vulgaris. Next base: position 1,188,293,877 of record NC_141689.1, on the reverse strand, counting down.
AAAATTATACAAATTTCGATATTAGTGTCAACGAAATTAGTGACATCGATATATATGCTATCGATATTACTAACTTCGATATTACTTACATCGATATAAAGAATTTCGATATTACTTACCTTAAGGTCGATATTCTGTCTAACGGTATTCTTGACATCGATATTCTACACCTTCGAAATTTCAAACACGATATTTTGGTAGGTCGGTATTTAAAACTCGATATTTTGACTGTGTACCGTGGTGGATATGCTTGCTGCAAAAGAACCTTCATCTTCCACTCTTTAGTCTTCTTGTCGGCTCTATCTTTCTCATCCTTATCCCTATTCTCATAGTACTGTGCAGTAGCCAATATCTGCGCTGACGAAGAAACAGCCCAAGAACTCTCAGAATCCTTCAACTTGGTGCACAAATCTGGAAGCAAATTATGCACAAACTTATCAACAAACAACCGTTGACCACCTTCCGTACTCATGTCCTGACCACTATGGTCAATAAACGTCTCTTCAAACCTAGTGAAGAAATCAGAGACACTTTCGTCTTTCTTCTGCTTACGTGCAGACAATTTGTCCCAGTTTCTCGCATAGCATGCATCAAAGTTTTCATGTAATTAATAATCCTACCAGGAAGTTCTGCAACTAAAGGCTCAGGTTTAGCACCACCAACTTGTCGGTTATCCGCGGCACCAATATTATTCCATGTATCACCTAACTCTTGAGCATTATCCGTATGAAGAATCAATCCCCATAAAGGCTGTGGAACCACATTTCCAAACAACATGTTTATATCGGCTAGATTCATAACACATGAGTCTGCAGTCTGTGATAATTCCTTATAGTACCCTGCAGGATTTTTATGAGGATCAGGCAAAGTCTGCTTAAGGGCCAAAACTTCAGCTCGCTTCCATGGAACATGCAGCCAAACACGCTGAAAATGAGCTCGTGCAGCTACAATACCAGCTTGAGCATTGGCCTGAACGGCCTCTTTCCATACTGGAGGAACCTCTCTCATTGGATATTGTCGCACTTTTCTCCTGACAGAAGGCTCAGGCTCAAACAACGACTGAGGAGGAGACTCACTCCTAAACGACAACAATGTCGCAACTGCTCTCTCAACTTCGAAACCCACTATAGTTCCTTTCGCAAACTCGGACTGTACATGGAACAACTCAGACGGAGTCTGTCCCAAATCACCATCTTCCCATTCTTCACGAAGGAAAGTACAATCTTGTCAAAAACATACCTCTGCTTCGGTGCTTCCCATTGACGGAAGACATCCATAACAGACTCTAAACTATATCTTAGAGAATTAGTAACCCATTTACGCGCTAAATTATCCAATACTTCCCGCTCTTCGGGACCAGGATTTGGCTACGCAACTGTTTACACGCCGAAACAGGGATCATACTCAATGACCCAAAGAGAGGAGACAAAAGACCAGTAACAGTATCAGTCATTCTCTGTCAAACAGAAGGAGAAGCTGACATAAGAACAGGAGGAAAAATAGGCTGAGACAAAGTATACTTAGAAGTAGTATTAAAAGGAGTATCGGAAGAAGTAGACAATACAGGAGACAAAGTCGTAGGAATTGGAGACGGAGCAGGTAGCAAAGTCGGCGGCCCTTGAGAAGGCTACACCAGAAACAATAGGAGCCAACTGAAGAGGAGCTGGCGGCTGTACAATAGCAAGAGGCAAAGCAACCGGAGGTTGCGCAACTAATGGTTGCGGAGGTGCTGTAGCACTCTGCACATAAGGGGGTGGTGAACTCAACAAATGGGACATCAAAAGATCTTTCTCAAGGTCCTTCGCTGCACCTTGCTGATGAGGTGGCAAAGCTGGATAACACTTATCAATCGCCATTTTACATAGCCTGTGCAACTACTCACTCGCTTGTTCTTCTCCGTTATCTTTAAACTGTATAGCAGCTTGCATTATCGAGATACCCTTCTCTCTTTTATTTCTCTTCGCTAATTTAATTTCTTTCTGTTTGGCTTCCTTTCGCCAGAGGCGGAAAGAGTCAAACATCGCCGCCCGGGCTTTCTTCTTGAAAAGTTTAGCTTCTAGATTATCTGAAATCTCTGTGTCATAACTACCATATTGGGGCCACTTTAGGACACCATCCTTCCAGGTATATCTAATCCATACTTCATTATACATGATGGGGCCCACGCCATGTTTTAAATAGAGCTCATAAGTCGGAGTTCCAATCGGAGGTACCGGACACGCCAGGCATCTTCGCTCACTAGTCTAGCTTCAAACTTTAAGGGAATATCGAATACGATAGCCTCGCGAACACACAATTCCCTCGGCTTTGGAGCTTGCAAGTCCCAAATCAAAGATCCCAAGGGATACCCAAAAACTAAGGACTGGGAGACGCTCCACTCATACTTAACTGAAATATCGATGACGTCGCCAGAAGACCCGTCTATCGTCTCGCTCTACAAATCATCAAAGGGCTCCAAGACAGGGTGACAGTCAGGGCAGCAGTCCTTCGTAGCTGTTGGAAAGCAGGGAACCTCGCAGCAAAGACTTTCGAACCACGACGACATACAGGGGTCGATGAAGTGGCAGGCCTTCCTCCGGAATTTTCACACGAAGCTCCTCACGATCTTCAGGCTTGGACCGGTACCGCTGAAGTCGCCCCACATTGGGTGCCAACTGAAGAACCGGGTTTTAGAACCCAGCGGCGCCAGGGACACGCCCAATGTCTTCGTGTTCACCTGTCTAAGAATACAGAGACACAGGATACTTCCCGGTGACGTCAAAGATCAAATTTATTGGCTGCAACCAGGAACAGAAGTCTACGAAGCACAACACGGGTGGTTCGTCAGAGACTGTACAATTTTCGTATTGCGAGACATCGTCTTTTATGCCAAAAATCAAATTCCTGACTAGCATCAATTATTTACAAACTGTCCAATCACAAAGTGACATTTCAAAAGGTATCGCATAACGACAAGCCCACCTTTCAGTTGTCCAGCCCATCATCAATTACAAAAAAAAAACAACATTCTTGCTCGGACAGGCCGGACGAACCCATAATGAAAGGACCTCAACCCAAACCATAAATAGGCCATAAATGAAGGAACAGAAACAGATGAGAAGCAAGATAGAAGGGTGTGTGCATGTACCATAAATTCAGCAATGTCTTGCTCTTTGATCTCTATCTTGACCAGCTGCCGAACAAGGAACTGGCTCAACAAGGTTAGCTTCGGGCAATGGAGTCAGTTCGCTCAGGTCACACAGAAGTCAGCTAAAGGTGTACGTGTCTCAAAGACTCGCTCGGCCGTAGTCATCGGCCTATGTGAGGGCAACCACAAAATGGCTGCCGTACACAAAATGGAACCCGAAGGTTCGGAACGAAACCCCTGAATACACAGTGAATCCTTTATTCGAACATGACGAAAACACTCGTACATACCGCACTCATCATTTGCGGTCCGCTGATACCAAAATCGTCACGATGCGGCGACCTTTATTGAACGGGTTCAGAATCACGGAACCTAAGTGCCCCAGTGGTGTAGTGCCATGAAACTACGGGCAGGAACATTAAAACATATGTTTAATATGCCCTGGTGAGGGCAGAATTGCCAATTTTTCTTTTCCTATTGTAGATCATTAGCTCCATAGGCTAACATTGGAATATTGTATTTAAGGATAAATATTGCTAGAAAGAAGCTCAAAATGCCATTCAAGGACTTAAAAGATTGGAAATGATAAATCCAACAACTTGCCACTTTTTAATTTATCTTAACTAGGACAGAAAAGAAGTTATAGGACTTTCTTTTCTGTCAAACAAAATCCAGCCTCTAGCATCCCCTCTTGATTGGTCAGCCTTAACAGCATTAGCCAAAATGCTTTGATGAAGTGATAAGTGGACTGCACAGAGCATGGGTTTTCCGATGGGGAGCTCTGCAGCTGCAGAGTACAGGTCAGAAAGGGGGCTGAGAAAATCAAACTGGGCTTCAAAGACAGCAGGACTGTACGGAATGCCAGGCTGGCCTACTCCCCCTTCCTGTACTCCCGGCCAGATGGCAGAACCAGGAATGGGATTTGTAGAAGGTCTGGACGGGGAGTGTTAATGGAAATGAGCCATGACGTTAGGTTGGATTCACCAGGTCGCCTGGAGAGGAATTCTTCATCTTGAATTTTAAAGTGCAGTGCTTTGTGAGACAAGTATATGTCACACTTTGGAGGAACTTATCATGCTTCTGGGTGGCACCCTCCAACGTATTGGACAGGGGTGCCCCGATGCTTGTCACCCCAGATCATTGAATAAATATGTGAGAGCTGCACAGCAACTTGTATTTGCTGTCTGAAACTACAAGTAGGAGGACTGCCTTGCTGGAACCCTGTTCTGCACCCCAAAGGATTGAAATCTGAAGGACTGCTCTTGTTGTACACTTGAAACTACAAGCCTGAGGACTTTACCTTGCTTCAAAAAGGATTATTAGTGGTTACTTCGAAAGCAACCGGTTAACATATTTTTCCTGCACCATCTCCCTCAAGAAGTCCCTAGAATGGTGTGAGTCCAGTGGACTTTTAATGTTTTGGCCAGGTGCCTTGTGGGAATTGTAGTTCCAAACTTCCAAGGACCATCTCAGAGCTTCTGGACACTTGGATTTGTGTTTTGGACACTTTTATCACCTTGGAGGAACATCATGAAGATGTTCCAGAAGTTTGGAGAAATTTGGTGCAACTTTTCGAAAAAGCTCCATTAGGTGACCAGCACAACGCCAAAAATCAAGCCAGCTACATTCAACCGCGACCCCGCCTGGATTTCTGGGTCATACTACTGAAAACTCAGAAGCTCCTGATGTCCAGGATTTGAACAGGGCCTTGACAAGCAGCAATCAAACAACATTGCATTGAAATTGGCCTGCTGGAAGGGACCGCATGATGTCAAGAGAAAATCCTGCAAAAAGGTTTCTAAGTTTGAAGGTAATATTTTGACTGGGGCCTCCCGCTTAGTTTATCCGACCAGGCCTTCATCGCGGAGGGCCTCCAATTTTGACTTTGTCCCAGTCAAGAACGACCAGATGTCCCAAGTTGGCGTCATATGTTGTTAAGCACTAGAAAGTGGTTAATCTTTAAAAATTCATATCTCTGGCTTGTGATATAAGATTTTTGTCGTTTTGGTGTCATTTTAAAGGTAAACATATGTCCTATTTTTATAAATTGGTGTGGGATTTGTATTGTGTTCTATGTCTTACTTATTTAATGTATTTGTGTTTTTTACTGCTTTACATACCTGTCTCCTGAGTTAAGCCTACCTACTTCAAGCCAGCTACCAAGGATTGAGCCAGGGGCTAATGTATTGAGACCTTATCTGCAACTTATGTTGCTTTGGTGGCCTTATTGCTAGCGGTAGGTGCATACTTACCCCTACTGTTAATCCTCCTTCCAACAACCTCCATGGGTTCATACATTCCCTGTCTTTGAAAATTCAATTAGAATAAATTTCTCAAAATCCAATGAGTCCCTTCACTCTTTTGACAATGCCTTTATCTCACAACTGTTTTTTCCAGGTCTAGCCTCCCTTTCCATTCTATCTTCGCAAGGGCCATCTAACATGGCTTCCAATCAAGTTATGAGAATATGATAGATTTTGCTCAATTTATTTTGAATCATCAGCATTGTCCATAGATTCCTAGAATATTTAAGGGTCCCTCTATGGATGGCATTGTGTTTGGTAGGTATAAAAGGGGGTCATCCATATCTGGCGATATCCAGTTTTCCTAGTCTTCCATACACCTAATTCAATATGAAGTCTCCTATCCAACTTGCCGGGGGAAAAAGGATTACTGAGAGTGGACACCTCTGGGTTGTTCAATGAGAAGGGCCTTAAGAGTATTCTATTGACTTTAACCATTGCCATCTGGGCTCAACTCAGCAATCATATTCATTCAAAGAGCTTTGCACCAAATGTCATTTTTTACAACTGTGCAAATAGGAAGGTCCATTCAATACAGCCAATTGCTGATTCTGCATCTAGTGAAAGGGCTTCTACTGGCTTTCACACTCTTTGTCACAATTCCATAATGCACTACATTTGCCTAGGTGTATCTCGTGTTGATCCTGTTGACATGAAGCTTAATTAGTCTAGGTTTATCTAGCTCTCTATAATCCTATAAATTCTATTCAGTACGATTTTGTAATTACTTTGTTGTTTCATTTTGAAGGGATATAGGCTGATACAAGGAGCATTCATCTGGTTGCTTACCAGGTGTAAGAATCGTGATCATCAGGAGATCCAGGGATAAAGATACAGTTTCCCTGGCCACCTTATACATGCACTTTAATGATTACGGATCAGTTTCTTAAAAGTTCTACAAGTAGCCTGTGTCTGCCACCTCCAGAGGAGATATGCAGGCTCTTCACATAGTCTCCTATTAAGTCAATAGGAGTACCCAGACCTGACCAATACTGAACTGAAAGTATTCTGCTAATATTTATGTTAGCTCAATACTATCTTATATCTTTCCCTCGTTTATCTCTCATTTCTAATCACCTTGCATTGCTCCGGTCTATGATTAAGGCATGCTACCAATTTCCTTTCCTTATTCCCCTTATCATACAGGTCTTCTGTTTTCTGTTTCATACAATATATATTTTGGCTTACTCCTTTAGCTTTGACTTGTATTTTCTATTTTGACCCTATGTCTGCAGATTTCATCCTGGGATGTTCTTTTATTATCTGCCTTTCTTTCTCCAGCAGTTAATTTTCTCTTTATCCCTACTGCTTGTAAGAAAAGGTGTCTCCCTAATCACTGCTTACTTCTATTAAATGCTAACTGGTTTCAGTTTGATTAGTGCTTGGGGAGCATAACTATGCATACTCCCGTGCACTGACCAAGGTGGCATAGGCACCTCTGAAAAGAGGACCTTTCCCCAGTGAACTCCCGCTTGAGAATAGCCCCAGAAAAGCCATACTCAAGCAGGAATTCACTAACTTAACACGAGGGACTAAAACTTGGGGGAGAAGTGCCCTTGTACGCATAGGCCAGTGGCCCTCAAAATTAAAAACAATACATTTTTCTCTACCCCTCGGAGGAAGAAAGGGAGGGGGCAGAAAAGACACTAGACACGGGGGGGAAGAAGGGTTGGGTGGCACAGCAGGCACTTCTGTGCCCCCTAGAACGGGCCCACTAGTCTTTATGCTACCTGCAGGACATATTAAAGTGTTCACCCCCAATCTGCCTGACAGGGTGCAGAAAGCCAACTAGACATCAGGGGGAAATGGTCAACAGAAGTAGGGATGGGTAGCCCACCCAGTCTTTGGACTGTCTTTCACCTCTGAAAGGGCCCATCAGACTTTCTGTCCCCCTAAAGGGGATACATTGGAGGGTTTACACCCAATCTCTTTCCTCTAGGTGGTGGGGGGCATAAAGCCCACTAGGGACCGAGAAAAATGACAAAAGGGATGGAGGCTGGAAATGCCCAGGCTCCACTTCCTAATGGAGGTACCTAGGTACAGTAAGAACTTCTCTGGTATTTCTAATGGCACAGTGACAAGAGCTACTGCCCCTTCCAGAAATGACAAGATCTACTGTAACACATGGGAACTGTTTTGTTTCTCGTGTTGATGACACCTAAAATCTCTGGGTGACACTCATTGTAAAAACGAGAAATTACCGGAGGAATCAGAATTATGATTACTCATTCCACTGGTAAGCCTCTATTTCTAAGGGGCACTCACCCTGTTTCCTTTCTCCTATCAGATGTCCCAGTGCCCATGATGACTCTTTGGTGGTGGTTGCACCTGTGACTTCCTGGCTTTATAGGTGTGTGCGTCCATGTCCACAACATTCAATGGCCAGTTGGGCATTTGTTGTGATGCAACAAATGTCTACATTTAGCAGGAGTGTAATCTTTTGATTAAGGTCTGTCATTGCTTACAATCATTTAGGTCGTTCACTGTTTACAATAATAATTGATTTAGTATTCTTCATTTCTGTGTTTGCTTCATCTTGAGTAAAACCTACATTTTGAACCCTCTTCTGGTATTGTTTTTCTTTTTTATTTGCGATTCACATTGTGTGTTTTGGTGGGTGAGTGTGTCAAACATGCTATGGTTCAATTTAGAATTGGAAGGTGTCCTGACAAAGAGAAGCAGTAGAATGCAGATAATATCATGGTAAGCAATGTCTATTTTCATATATTCTTTTGTTTGTAATTATTATTTTATCGGTCAAGCATGGCTATTTAAGTCTTTTGTTATTGGAAACACGTGCCTAGGGGCATACTTACTAATCTTTCACGCAGCGCAGGGCAGCAAAAAAAAGTAGCTTGAAGGCATTGCATGAAAGGGAGAGGACAGAAATGCTCCATATTTGCAAAGATATGGCGCATCTCTGCTCTCTCCTCGTGCTGGCACACTGTCTGCTGCCTAGTGCCAAAGCAGGCACCCTTGTACCATGGTACGACAGTACCTGCGTTACAGGGAGGGTGGTTTTAGTGGAGGAATGGACACCCTTCTCTTTCTGCATGTGCTACAGAATGAAGCACACGTGGAAAGAGGAACTAACATAGGGAGATATTTCTCCCCTTTATGCCTCACTAGGGAAGGTGTAGCATTTTGACAAATTCCCAGGTTTACTAGCGTTAGCAAATCTTGGACTGCACCAAAATCCATGGGTGGATACCTGGGAACGTCCATGCTCCATCTATGGAATGCCTCCCAAGTTGAAATGTAATGCAACGTAGCACAAGCAGCTGCGTTGCGTTAGATTTTTTTACAAAGCTACTCAAGACAGTGCCATTGGCCTCTGTGTAGCTTTTTATATATTACAGAAGCCTTTGGGTTACAAGGCGAGGCAAAGGACAAACCAAAGGCCTCATAATTTGGGGCCTTAGGGGCATATTACCAAGCAATAGCAATAATTATCGCTATTGCTTGGTTAGAGACAAAAATTTACCGCTAAGCTGCGGGGATTTTTATCGCAAATAAACCTTGGTATTACCAAGGTTTATCGCAAATGCGATAAAAATCGGCCGCAATGCATGAATATCGCTGAAAAGTCAGCGATATTCATGCATTACTGAGCTAATGCTCTTAGCCATGGTATCCACCTCCCATTGGATAACATGGCTAAGAACTGCTCAGGGCAGGTGTTAGCTTTTGGAGATATTCGCGCTTAGCGCGAATATCTCCAAAAGTTGGTAATAGGAGATAGCGATGTTAGCGACTGTTTCCAGTTGCTAACATCTTGGCACGCCCACTTTGCATGTCATTAGTGATAAATATCACTGACATGCAAAGTGGGGCCTAAGATGGTCGCTATCTCCTACTAGCTGTCGCTAACTGGTGTTAGCGACAGCTAGGTAATAGGGAGTTAATTTTATCTCCGCTTTCTTGGCTTTTAAAGCCAAAAAAGCGGAGATAAACCCCCTTGATAATATGCCCCTTAGAGTTTATGTGAAGATTCTGTAATTATCACCTCGTGGCTGGTTCGCTAGATTGAGCAACACTGATTCCTTTGACCAAAATAGAGGCCATGTTCATTATTCTTGACGATTAGCCTTGTTTGAAGGGGGTCTATAACTTTTTTAATTACTTTCAAACTTGAAATGCCTGGGAGCGGCATTTGTACTTTTTTGCTTTCTTGCGACTGCCAATGGCATTCTCCCAGCCAATAAACAAAAAAATCTGTGAATGTATGTTTTTTGATAGAATGCCCATTTAAAGGCTATTGGACCGAGCCTAGATTTCACCCCGGGATAGCAGCAGGAAGGATTCACATTGTTGCTGGATCAGAAACGCGGGCTCTTGTTCGTTCTTTTTTCTTTTATCTTCAACTTTACACACCGTGATTATCTTCCACAGCTTCATTTGCGGTATAAAGTCAGCATTTATCATCCCGCTGAGAGGCGCCGCTGCATTGTCTAGACGAGATATTAATAATAAAGAATCGTCCTAGGCGCAGTCGTGGCATCTCTCGTGTTGATATGTCCTGAGAGACTGTCACCAGGACAAGAGCAATTTATACGCAAGTCTGAAAGAGATAGCAATGCCCCCACCCCATCTCCTCCTCTGGGGAGTTCTGCGAGTGTGCGCGAAATCACAGAAAACAAATCAATCAAAAATAAAACTTTGTTCATGTCTTGCTTTTTTTCGTTCAGCTCGCAATTTGGAAGAAATTCCATTACTTTCTAAAAACAAGGCGTTCTGTTCTGTTTACAATCAAACGAAACAGCTCTGAGGAGCCGGGGAGTTCTTCACATCCGTTAGCCAGGCAGAAACTATTGAAATCATTTTTCCTAAGTTTGGACCAGATATGAACGATGCTTTTTTCAAATATTCAGGTCATCAAGGAGGAAGAAGGACTTTGGTGTCTCAGGTAAAAAAAATATATAAAAACGTAAAACCTCTGGCAGAAAATTACATTTCTGCCTGAAAGTATTTTTACATTTTCATCTATGGCCCAGCATTCCCAGGTGTATGCCAGGAAAGCTGTGACAGCCACAGGTTTCCAGGATTACTAATGGGAATGTCAAGAGACACAGGAGGGAATGGAGCCTCCTGTGCAAATGTAAATTTCTTTCCCTGAGGAGAATTTGTTTTTCCGGGTGGAAAAAGCTTTTGTCCTACAGCCCCAGCAAATCTGAGGTTGATGTGTTCTCTTTCCCCTCCTGTAAGGCAAGGTAATCCAGCCCTTGGCTGGAGTACATTTTGAAATCATTTCCATGGTGGGAAGGGTTCAGATAGGCGTTTAGGAAAGGCTGTAAAGTACATGTTTGTGAGCGATTCCAAACCTATATGGCAAATCACGCCTTGAAATGCCCATTTCTCACTCCTTGAATGGGATTCACTACTGTAGAGTTTTCTGCACAAATGGCATCAAATATGCGGTAGAAAATGCATTTATGCCTGCTAGGACTCAATATGTGAATTCCTGGCAGGATGGAGTGAGGCATTTACAGCCATAAACTTATGTTTAAGACAAAAAATTATAGTTAGGGCCTGTTGTGTTTCATAAACACACCATTGGTATGGACTTTTGAGATAGAGATGCTGATGTCACTGCTTGGATAGAAAAAAATCAGATGAAATCAATTTATCTCTCACCCGGAAAAAAAAATAATTTTCTACAGAAATATGAAGAACAATAATTTTGGACAAATAGAAAATATTTTCTAGATTAACCCAAAACTTCAACATCATATCCTACGCCAACGACACCCAGTTCATTCTCTAGCTCCCAGCAGACCCCTCCACCTGAGGACAAACTTCCATAACTGCATGATCAACATCCCCGACTGGCAGAAGTCAACTGTCTGAAGCTCAACACTGACAAGACTGAAGTGCTGATCTTTGGGAACAATGCCTCTCTGTTGAACGACACTGGTGGCCTGTCGAACTTGGACACACTTACACACTGAAAGACCACGCCCGTAACCGTGGCATCATCCTGGCCAGCAAACTCACCATTAAAAGACAGATTAACGTTTTCTCTTCCGCCTGCTTCCACACCATCAGTAGGCTCCAAAGGATCGTCCATTGGCCCTTCATTAGCACAAGAAAAAATGTCACTCAAGCCCTAGTCACCAGACGGCTGGACTAAGGCAACGCTCTGTGTGCAGGAACCACCACCCAACTCATGAAGAGGCTCCAGATGATATAGAACTCAGCAGTAAGGCTCATCCTCTGCCTCGCCTAAACTGACCCACATCCCCCCCCCCCCCCACCTCAGGAATCGTCACTGGCACCCATATAGAAAATATGCCAATTCAAGATGCTGATAGACTCCGACAAAGCCCTCCATGACCAAGGACCAGCATAAATGAACCACTGCCTGACTTTCCACCCACCCTCCAAAGACCTCCACTCCGCCTCCCTCGCCCAAGCACAGACACCTGCATTAGCGCAGCTACAGTGGAGGCCATTTATTATTCTACCTCGCCGCAAAGACCTGAAACAGCTTTCACCTCCATCTCCAATCATCGCCCTCTTTCTCAGATTTCAGGAAGAAACTAAACATCTGGCTTTTCAACTGAGCCAATAACCTAGCACCTGCATAGCCTTGCGGGTGCTTATCTGCGGTTTACAAATACTGATTGATTGATTGACAAGTAGTAGGAAGAGAACCCATGCTAAGGAAAAACAAATCCACATACAACATTACTAACAAAATAATGAGTTTTGTACTGAACATAAAATTAGCATTGGCAAAGCGAGTAGGTCTAGCCATTTACTAAGTGAAAGTATTTATCTATTGGTGAGCTTGTGGCTGTAGTTCTGTGGGACCATGAGTGGGTGACAGTTCAAATGAGTCAATAAATGGATGAATGTGAGTGCACTGGGGACTGGATGGTTGACCAATTTATTAAATGTAAAATATTTAATGGGAAGTGCTGCATTTTTTGGAAGCCAGCAATGAGGTATGACTGCAGAACAACCTTTTTGGATACCGACTGAGAATAAAGAACAAAAACACTAAACAGAGACAAATGGTGAATGGATGCAGAGTAAGCTACATAGGATGTAGCCTGAAACAGGCTTGAAAATGTGAATATGACAGATCAAGGAATGCTATGTGTTTCTTATGGAGAAGAAACTACATTAATAACTGTGCCCAATATGAAGCAAGAAGAAGGCACTGCATCCGAGATTTTGCAATGAACATGACAGACCTATGAAACAAAAGTGCTTATTTATAAAGGTAAATTAATATTTACTCACATGTGTCTTTACTACTAAACCTGGGAGTAGCCATACACTTCTTGCTACTCACCGTTTAAAAGTCTGGATTTATACCGAGGAGCAGAATTACATGTATCCAACTCTTCAAATCATGGGATGGAGCCTCCTTCGGTACGATTTACCAATGTATATTACTGCTTGTAGCTTTGCACATGTATGTGGAGATATCCATAACTGTGGTTGACCTCTTGCTTCAGGAAAGTGTAGAGCAAATTATTAAAATGCATTATTCTTTTGAAAGTAATTTAAAATATTTTTGTGTACATCTGAATGCAAATTGAGGACACATGTACGCTTGCTGGAGTTTGGAGCCAGGGAGAGAGTACAAGAGAGTAAAGACTGCCCTGTCATTTGCCGCATCATTGTAGCGCCCGAGGTGCATAAATTACAGGCGAGGAGCCTGCAGTGCAGGACATACAAACACTTGCTGGAGTTTGGAGAAGGGGGCGAGGACTACATTCCTGTATTTTGCCAGGTTATCGTAGCACCCTGAGGTGCATAAATACTGGGGGGGATCCCACAGCGCGGGACGCGTGTGGGCCGAACCCAGGTGATGCCAGAGCAAAGGACGGGCCAGTATTTCACCCTTCATTGACTGGAGGTAGCTGGGCCACCTCCCTAACATCTACAAAGTGACTCTGCCTGAAGCCGGTGAGTGCTGAAAGATAGATATTTCGTGGGTTCTTTTTCTGAACCTATATTTAAAGCTTATCGCTTTACATCAGGCTTCCTGAATATTATGGCGAAGAGGAAAGCGGAATCCACCAATGGGTCTGACAAAAGACCCAGAGCTACATTACTATCTTTTCTTAACCAGGCAGTCAGAGTGCTCTAGGATGAAATTTCGTCTGGCCACGAATCATCAAGCCATTTTTTTATCCAAGGGAAGTTATTTCAACTACTGCTGCTCCTGAATCTTTATCTAACCCTTCCTCCCTTTGCCAGCAATCACCTACACATGTTATACCCAGAGGGGTTCATTATAAGAATGAGAAGCCCCTTGTTAACAAGGAAACTGTTGTTACTCAGAGGACAGGAGCCAGGCGCAAAGTTGAAAATCCAGGACAGTCAATTTCCAATAAACTAAGCAGGACCCCCCAAAAATGGTACAATGGCCCTTATGAAGCATCTAACTGACAATAATACTGATAGTACTACAGTTTCTGGGATTAATAAGGGGGGGACAGATTGTTAGATCTGTTTGGTAACCTGGAACTCAAGATTTCAACAGCCCTTAATGCTTTTGGAGCACAACTTACTGCCCTGGAGTCAGGAGTGGTAAACGATACAATGGTCTGTGAACACTGTGCGAACACATGTTGAGAAACTGTCCTGTATCCCATCCCCTAGACCAAGTACCCTTATTATGTCAATGGACACTGATGAAGTTGTCACTAAGTGTCTATAAAATTTCTCTGAGCTTTCTGTACTTCAGGAAGCCAATACGGTCACAGTGCCCTTAACTGAGGAATCTGGTGCCTTTACTACCAATGGCATCAACTAAACGTGCTGGTGACTTATTTTCCATGCTTTGGGGCTTAAAGTACAGAATCTCAGTGTTTCTATTGGGCTTCTTTTATCCAACCCACACTGCAAAGTCACTGGAAAGGGGAGGATTGCACTCTGGCCAGTACAGGCTGTAAGATGGACTAGTTACTTACTCATGTCAAAGTAAAACTGCAAGTATACCACTCAGCAATCACTTTGAACCACTGAGTCAGTTGGGAGAGCTTACTTGACTGGGTGTGGCCCTTGTTGAAGAGGTCTCGGATAAATATATGAAGCTTAGTAGATCCATGAATGTAAGTGTTCTTAGTTGGAATATAGCAAGGTTTGGGGCAAGTTATCCAGTGTTAGTTGGATGACAATGTTGACCACATTTGATGTCATAAGTCTACAGGAGACGTGGGATGTTAAGGGATGCTTACACTTGGACTGCTTTGCTACATATACCGTACCAGCCATTTTGTCGTCTAGTGCGCACGCTAGTGGAGGCCTTGTTACACTAGCTAATTTAGGCCTTGACTGTAAAGTTGAACTTATTAGGCCCTATTTGATGGATATTCTTGGTACCCTCCTGACCTTTCGAAACAAATGCAGATTGCTGGTAGTAAATTTCTCTAATGCAGCTGTAACCAGGGATGAATTATAAGCTGCCTCTAGTTTAAGAGTCTTTATAGATGATTTCTTTCATTCGGAGTCTTTATTTACTGTGATTATGTTATTGGGGATTTTAATTTGCACCTTTGTTTTTCTTGTCAAGACAATGATATATCAGAAAACGTGAATCCATTTATTGACCAGGTGCACTTTAAACATACACAGAAAGGCGATATAGTTAATATTCTAATTGCTGAGTATAATTTGGTTAATTTAATAGACCAAAGACAAGAGGAGTGAGTTGAAAGGGTACCTACGTTTAAGGGGATGGGTTTCAGCACAACTATAAATTATATTTTTGTATCTTTTTGTTTATTTTTAGATATTGTAGGCTTTAAGGTTATGTTGGACAACTTAAGTGACCTTAATCCTTTGATGGCCACCATTCTATGGGATAAAAAGCCTATTGATGTGATCCACTTTTGCAAGGAACCAGTATTACCCACCGACCAGGGTCAGAGGGTGTGGAGGGCATCAATTATTCCATTGGATTTTATTTCCACTTTGGTCACTTCTTGCTCAATTGATTTTTTAATTTGCCTTACAGAGGATACCTCGGCCCAAAGAATTATGTTGTCTTTTTCGAAAATTTTTAGATTTCTTAAATCTACTCTGTAAACAAGGAGCCCCATCTCTTACTCATTCAGTGAGGTTGTTCGACAATAAGTGCTTGCGAGCATATAAGGATTTTTTTAAAACCTTGCAAAATACCCCTGGCCTAGGATAAAGTTAAGAGACCAAGGGTGGCCTACCGCATGATTTGTAAGGAGCGTAGGAACCAGATGAAAGAGGAGGCATGGAATAATGTACTTGCCAGCAGAATAGTGCCCCCGTTTGGCGCGTGATAAACCTCCCATTGTTAAACAGTGACCAACTTTCTAACCAGGCATGAACCATTACATCGTAATCTTGGGTTAAGCATCTTAAGGCCATTTATAATCAGGTGGAAGAGGTGATCACATCAGTTGATAGTAAGGAGGATCATATTGTATTTCTATTGGCCAAAGTAATTTCAGCGATTTCCTTTCTTTTCTCCAACAAGGCTCCTGGGCCTGATGGAGTGCCTGAAGATTTTTTTAAATCCTCCATTGATCTGTGGGTCCCCTTAGTAACCTTGCACTTAAATGCTGCTGCTAGAGGCTCCCCTCCACCAACATGGTGTCAGTCTGTCATAGTCCCAATTTTTAAAAAGGGAAATAGGTTAGACTCAGCCTGCTACAGGCCCATAACTCTTATTGATTCAGAGGAGAACATTTTTGGTCAGGTCCTATTGGAGCGACTTTCAATTTGGGCAGAGGAGCACAGCATTTTGTCTGACCTGCAATATGGGGCGGGGCAGGCACTATTGAACAAAGCTTAAATCTTTATTATTTGCTGATCTGCAAGTACAGTAAGGCTGGGGGGGGGGAGGGATCGATCTGGCCTTCATGGGCCTCAGTCCAGCTTTTGATAGAGTTAATCACTCTAAGCTGTGGTCCATGATGGCTCAGATGGGCATGGGGACCACACTAGTTCTCTTTTTGCGTGATTTGCACACCACAGATGCACATTAGATCCACATTAGGGGCATCTGTCAGATATGCCCCTATTGGTGAATGCACACAACACTTTATATTGAAGCGTTGTGTCCGCCAGGGCTGCATGTTATCTCAATTTTTATTTATTTTTTATATTAATCAATTGGACTAAGTCTTGACAGAACTTCCCCTGGATGTTCCTAGAGCTGGAGGTTGCCCAATTCCCATTTTGCTTCATCCGGATGATACTGCATTATTGCAGGGACCACCAGGGGGTTACAGAGACTTTTAGATCTTTTTATCGACTTTATGAATGGCCTTGATTTCCCCATTAATTTCTCCTAGTCGGATGTGATGAAATTCGGCACGCCCAAGACAAAAAATATGACATTTGTTGTAGAAGGTTACCAAATAAGCCAGCGTGATACGTTTTGTTATTTGGATGTTCAATTGGACTCTTGTCTTAACTGGCACTCACTAATAAAGAATAACGTAATGGCTTTCAATAGGGATACGTACAGTATAGGGGACTTCTCTCGTCGATTAGGGGATACCCACATGAAGACAGTCCTGGATATTTTTTAAGATAAAGGTATCTTGATAGTCAGCTATGGTTGCACTATTTGAGGATACAGGCCTGTCGCCCCGATTTAAATAGCAGAAAACAAATTACTCTGGGTGCTCTTAGGGGTCCCACAATGTACATCTTCTAAGGTTGTTCATGAAGAGCTGGGCATGAGCTATGCTATCGCCTATATTCTTCTTTGCCCTCTGCTGCTTTGGCCCTCAGTTTGGAGAAAGAATGAGATAGGACTTAATAGATTGATCGTGCAAGATTGCATGAACCTGGATAACTCATCACCGATTCCTTGGATGGCGTACGCCTTTTCCAATATGAACATTTTAGGGAGACATGAACTTTATATTGATCAGGGTTGTATTTTCAAAACTGACCACAGATGGGTCAAACAAGCATCTAGAGATAAGATGGCAGCAGATAAGATGGCAGCAGAACGTGAGACATTAGCATTGAATAAGTATACAGTACGTCATGTGATATTGGTAAAATCTGTAAATGGTTTGGAGCGTTATCTTACTTTGGACATGCCCCGCTACCATTTGCCATTATTGACTTTTTTAAGCTTTATTTATTTCCACGGCTTTTGCCCTCTAACCATGGCTGTTTTAAGGATTCAATATTGTCTGTTTGTGAATGCAATAATGTTTCTATTAGTGACACTATGCATATAGTTATGATTTGCCCGAGATATAACTATTTGCATTATAAATATATACATCAACTTCTGATGTTTATGGATTTTAATCACGTGAGACCAGCATTATTGTTTTTACAGTTTTAACTACCCCCACAGTATGTTATCTTTCTGCAGTTTTAAAGCAAGCCAAACAGTAATTTATGATAATGTTGATAGCTATGTAATGTATCACGCACTAATCGACTTTTATGATTTTATTTCTAAAGTCGAATAAAGTATATATTGATTAATTGAAGGCAAATTAGTTTTATATATTTATGTGTAACCTAGAACTAACAAAATACAATGTTACAACATGCTAAGATTACAAATTGAATGTTTATAAACGAATTCATTTACATATATCATTTTAATTGATAACTGTAAGAAATTGGATGATTTGCTGAGTGAGATGGAAACCCTCTTCAAAGAATAATCACAACCCTTGTCCGGTTGAACCTCAAAGCAAATAAATAAACCTGTGCCTAACCCTCTGGTAGCTTAGCACAAAGCAATCATGATTAACCTAGAGGCAATGCGTAAATTATTTATGCAGTACTCAAATAAAAATAAACAGTACACAAAATGCAAGGAAAATCTAAAACAATTTAGAAAAACAGGGAACATTTGATAAATAAAATTACATAAAAATGACGAAAACTACAATAAGTTAAACCTGAGATATGAGTCTTTAAAGGTTTAGATAAAAATTGCATAAAGAGGCCCGTAGCTCCAACTGTGGATCTCTGGTCACACTGGACTGGGAGACAGTTGCAAGTTCAGGTCGAATGCAATGGAGAGCAGGCCGCACACAGGACCAAGTTTATACTGCTAGGAGTTTTACCAGCTGAACTCTGTGCGGGAAATGTGTGGCGCTGCTCAGTGGAGCTCTGCATCATTCTGCGCTGGGCCTGGTGAAACTTTAAGGCTGGAGTTTCATGGCATGGTGGAGCTCTGCATTACTCAGCTTTGGATCCAGTGAACTTTCTGTTGGGAGCTGCATAGCTTTGTTGGGCTCTGTGCCCCTCGGCATTGTATCCTGTGTGCTTTCCGTTGGAAGCTATGCTGCTTTGCGACACTTGGCATTGCTTTGAATTGCATCTGATGATTCCTTCAGTTAGGCAGGGAGGAGTCAAGTCAAGTCAAGAGATTTATATAGCGCGCTACATACCCAGAGGGTCTCAAGGCGCTTGAGGAAGGGTGGGGAATTAATTGTCGAATATCCAGGTTTTAAGTTGTTTTCTGAATGTAAGGTGGTTCTGAGTGAGGCGAAGGTGAGTGGGAAGTGAGTTCCAGGTTTTAGCTGCCAGGTAGGAGAAGGATCTGCCTCCCATGGCGGTTTTGTTGATGCGGGGTACAGTTGCAAGGGCTTGGTTGGAGGATCGTAGGTGGCGGGAGGGGGTGTAGAAGGAAAGTCGTGAGTTGAGGCATTCGGGTCCAAGTTCGTAGAATGCTTTGTGTGCGTGGGTTAGGAGGCGGAAAGTAATCCTCTTGTTAACGGGGAGCCAGTGGAGGTTTTTCAGGTGTCCAGAGATGTGGTCTTTGCGCGGGATGTCTAGTATGAGTCTGGCTGATGCGTTCTGGATGCGTTGGAGTTTTTTCTGGAGTTTTGCGGTGGTACCGGCGTATAGGGTGTTGCCGTAGTCCAGGCGGCTCATGACCAGTGCGTGGGTGACCGTTTTTCTAGTTTCGGTGGGGATCCAGCGAAATGTTTTTTTGAGCATGCGAAGAATATTGAAGCAAGAAGATGAGACGGCGTTGACTTGTCTATTCATAGAGAGTGAGGAGTCCAGGATGACACTTAAGTTCCGTGCGTGGTCCGTCGGGATGGGTGCTTTTCCAAGGGACTCTGGCCACCAAGAGTCATCCCAGGCGGAGGGGGCCTAGAACGTGAGGACAGCACTTGCTGATCAGGGCTCAGTCTGACAGAGACCAGCAGAAGTGACCAGGTCAGATCCATTTGGGTCTGGTCAGCTGGGCAGTTGCAGGGAAAGGTCTCTGGGAAGCTTGTTGAGTCGCTGCACACCAAAGCCATTTGTACACTGTCTGGGAGCAATACACATGTCAGTGCGGGATAGTTATTAACAATTAGGTGACAATGACCCTAGCAGAAAGGCACATTTGGCTTAAGCAGGAAATGACCAACTTTCTAAAAGTACAATCATAACAAGATGATGGGCTGAGTGATGAAACTCTTCAAAAATTCACACCCAGTCATGAGATCTGGGTTAAATCAATCATTCTTTTGCTCACCATGCCACTCTAGTTTGGATGCAGTCATATACAAATCAGCCTGGATCCTTTTCCTCATGGGAACAGACCAGCCCGAACTGACAGGCCAAGTCCTCCTTGGGCCGGAAACAAGCATCCGTGGACTAGTTTCAGGGTATCACCCCTCATAAGCCAGGTTAGCTTGAAGCCAGTTGCATAGAGAGCAAGGAACACACATCTGGGCATACCATTGGCCACTCAGGGCGAACATGGAAAATACAAGATAATAGATAGAGTGCTGAAAGTTTTCAAACACTCACCCCCAGTCAAGAGATCTGGGTTAAATCCAGTGTTCTTTTACTCACATGCCAAACCAGTTTGGACCCAGTAATATGAGCAAGGGACCCATGTCTTAGCATATATAGAAGGGTAGTGTGTTCAAAGTGCAAGGGGCTTGCACCTAAAAGGATTGACCCTCTTTGGTGGTAATATTACATTTTGTTGCCTTGTGAACAGCTTTGTCTTTGCTTGGAAGATTTCGTAGTGGCAAGCAGGGATGCAATTTATTAGCCAGCTAGACTGGGGCCAATTTGTGCATTCATTTGAATATTACCCCGGTGTCCTTTATACTGAATCTGTTAGTAATAGGAAACCATGTAGGGCCTTGGTGCAACTGAAGCATGTTATTTTCTGCCCAGGCCTTGGCATTTATATTGTTCAGGCAGAATAAGATGTACAGACGTGGGGAGGGAATAGCGACTCCTAGCAGTAATATCGCAATTTTTGTTACAATTAGAGCTATGGTCTGCTCAAGTATCTAACAAGGATCCTCTAGCAGACCTGCATAGAACGACTCTGTGCCCTTGATTGCATTTTCCCAGTGGGCCAACATCTTGATGTCATGGGCGTAGAGATGAAAAATCCAGCTTCTTTGCCCTAGCTGCCCCTGCTAGGGATAACTTGATCCCATTGAACGAGTGGAAGAATAGCTGAGCTCTCATCTGTACACTCATAATGCAACTCCAGAGAGAGTAAAAAGTACCAAACTTGACCTGCTGCGACTGGGACAGAAAACAGGGCTGGGCATCAAAATGAAAAAGTGACCCCCAATAGTGATTAGATAACTAGAAAAAAGTGGCACCATGCTTCTAAATACATGCTGCATAAGTGTTCTGCAAGATGGGGAACACAGGATGGATTTTAGCCTGTTAAAGGCAATCTTTGTTTTGATATTGGGGAAACAACCGTATGAGAATAAGGGGGGAGGATGTGGTCTCATGGCTAGACAGCCAACCTTGGAGCAGGGAAGCCAAGGTTTGAGCCTCGGGGACGACTCCACATCCTGTTATTCTAGGCAAATCACTTAATCTCCCCATGCCTAACCCAAATTGTTATTTTTTTTAATGAATGTGTCCTTGTGTAACATAACTGGTGTTCATGTAAAGCACTCCAATACCTTTGGTTCGAGTTTGCACTATATAAATCTGCAGAAAAAATAAACCTGCCAAGCAGAGCTTGCTAAAGATAATGCTTTTTTTAATATTGGGGAACTCAACAGTAAAGACATGCACAGCAGACCATAAAACCAAACAGCAAAGAGGCAAAAGATCGGCCCACTTACTATTGACCTGTCAGACCAGCCCTTCGGCCACTGCCTGATTGCCCAGCGGGCAGTCCGACCCTACCTGCCATGACAGTATTGAGCTCTGGAAGCTCATTTGGAAGTGACCTTTCACCCCAGCGTGTAAAGTGGCCTAAGTAGAAATTGTACAAATACAATGTGGTAACCCTGTGTTCCTCAGAACCTGGGTATTTGTCAGAAAAGCTACAGTTGTTATGTTGGGTAAAAAAATATTTCCTTCACAAAGACATAAACAATTTCAGTGGTATCATTCACCTTTGATACTGATGGAACACAAAGAAAACACAAATTCACTTTGTAGAATATCAATTTTAATGCAATCGGAATGTTTACTTGTAGTAATAGTAATATTTCTTAAACAATTCGGGTTGCACGGATTTGTGTTACTCTTTGTGGTTTATCCGGGTCACAATGAACCACTTTTAAACACACCGCAAAGCAGTGTCATAATTTCAAGCAATGCTCTGCTTGCATCAGTAGGATGAAGTGAGAAGCCCTTAGTAGTGGTGCAGTTTTAGAGAGTTCGACTAGTGTCCTTCTTCTGCAGGTTCATTTTATTTATTTCCAAATGTAAAAAGATAATTATGAGTGAGTTTCACAAATATCAGCTGATAGGTATTTCGCTAGGACATTTTGGCCTTTGAGCTGAATTCAATCAGCAATCAGTCTTGTAAGAGGTAGATTGTAAGTAGAATAAAATATTCTAAAAATCGAAAATTGGACTGTACATCGCCAGTTCACTCGAGACGCCGAAATAAATGTGGGCTAGGCAACGTTGAACTACAATGCCATTGATAGGTGGTCATAAAGTAATCCCTAGATTTTCTTACACAGTAGTCTTCCACATTGACTACATTGTGAAGTAGTTCCTGACCGGAATTTCTTACAAATGAAAATCTAGCAGGCGTGGCCTATGAGCTTTCTTGCCCTAGAGTTCTACTCTCCTTTATCTGATTGAGCACAGCACCGTATAATGGCATTTATTCGATATGTCCCACGGAGCAGAGGACACTGGTTGCCAAAAAACCCTACTTAAAAGTAAATAGGCAATAGCAGTTTCTATTTACCTACAAATGTCAGGAGACCATGCACAGTTTAGCCTTTCCTTTTATCCTGAAAAATGTGTATGTTCAAGGTCTTGTGCTTAGTTGACAGGGGGCAGGACCATTATTAGCTATTAGGGGCCAGATATCTTCCATACATTTTGAAAAAGTAGGGGTTTAGATATAAATTCACAGAAAACGAAATATATGGCTTTTAATGCAGGGAACACCACGCAATCAAATCCTCAGTTAGACGGGAAATCACTAGAGAAAGTGACTGTCTTTAAATAATTAGGAATAACACTCACTGAGAAAATGGACTGTAGAGCACAAATTAAGAAGACTAGCCTAAAGTTGGCCCAGACAATGGGGGAGTAAGCAAAGATGTTTAGGAAGTGCCCTCGTAAAATGGTTGGACCGTTGATGGAAATTTATAAAGCCCAAGAAAAGGGGTCAGCCTTGTACGGGGAAGGAATCTGGGGCCATCGGCCATCCGACCCTCTTTCTAAGAACGATAATTCCTTTGCCAGGCAACTCCTAGGTCTTCCCAAAAGTAAACCATTTATGCCACTTCGAATGGATCTTGGGGTTGGCCCAATTACAGATGAAGTTGCCCTTAGACCCCGATCTACATTGGCGACGTTTATGGAGTACCCCAGAATTAATCATTTTTAGAGAAGAGCTGAAGGAAGTGTTAAACTTACAGAGAGCTAGTAAAATCCCATGGCTGGCCTATATCAAAAACTCTTTAGAAGCTATGGGGATGGGCGACCTATGGGCTAACGCTGAAGGAAGCTGCTTGTCATTACCCAGGAAGGCCCTGTCAAAGACCTTTAGGGAATATAAACTTAATCTGATAAAGAGGAACCCCGCGACTGGTTTATTGACTGCATCCTTCCTAGAGGTTAAAGAGCCATATAGGCTAGAACCTGCTTTTTACGTCATCCAGCCTCCCCTTGGTAAAAAGCTCTATCTACAATCTAGACACGGAATACTGCCATATCGAGCATTCACAAACAACTGGGGGGGCACTCTGACTCAGGGTTGTCCGGTCTGCAATAATATATTGGAGACGGACCAACACGTACTATTTTTTTGCCCGGCATATAAGAATGCTAGGCACCGATGGTTACTACAGGTGTGTAGAAACCTCGGAACAAAACACTGTGTGGAGGCTTACAGGATACTAAAATATGACACTAGCATGCCTATTGTGACTCAGTTTCTCGATATTTATTCTCTACGTGGTGTGTAAGCCGAGTCATTTTAAAATTAGGCCCTACCTAATTCTAATATCTAATTTCTGTGATTACAAACTTTTATCAACCCTACCTTTTTCATATTTTAAATGTCACAAATGTGTATTTTTATACATTTTAAAACTTTTATTCAGAATTCTTTGACATTGTAATGCACATGCATTTTACTTTTGGGAAATTTGAATGTATGAATTGTGTCATAACTTTTATTTGTGCTTTTTTGGCCCTAAAGGCCGAAATAAAGAACTCTTGAAAAGCTATTATTGGCATTTACTCTAAAACTAAAAATATGAATTTAGTTTGCTCTCCTCGAAAACACCTCAATAATTCTGTTTAGTTGACTCAGGTATGTATTTCCATATGTCATATTTCCCAATAGGCTTAGTTAGCTTTAGAATAATTTTATAATGGACATTTTTAGGCCAAAATACCAATAAATGGAATTTTGGGGTTACAAGCATTAGCCAAGGGTATACAACCGTTACCACACATCTCTTACCACGAAGTACTGTTACAACGAAACCATTACAACGCAAGGGTATTTACAACGCATGCATTTACAACGCATTACAATACAACGCAGCTACTATTACAACGCATACCATTACAACGTAAGTATAGGTAAGTTTATCTTTTTTTTAATACATTTATTAGGGGTATTGGGTTATGGGGTACAGGGGTATTTTAGGGTTCAGGGCTAGGTTTGGGTTTTGGGGTACAGGGGGTATTTTTAGGGTTCAGGGCTAGGATTGGGTTTTGGGGTACAGGGGTATTTTTAGGGTTCAGGGCTAGGTTTGGGTTTTGGGGTACAGGGGTATTTTTAGGGTTCAGGGCTGGGTTTGGGTTTTGGGGTACAAGGGTATTTTTAGGGTTCAGGGCTAGGTTTGGGTTTTGGGGTACAGGGGTATTTTTAGGGTTCAGGGCTAGGTTTGGGTTATGGGGTACAGGGGTATTTTTAGGGTTCAGGGCTAGGTTTGGGTTTTGGGGTACAAGGGTATTTTTAGGGTTCAGATCTGGGTTTGGGTTATGGGGTACAGGGGTATTTTTAGGGTTCAGGGCTAGGTTTGGGTTTTGGGGTACAGGGTTATTTTTAGGGTTCAGGGCTGGGTTTGGGGTACAGGGGTATTTTTACGGTTCAGGGCTGGGTTTGGGTTATGGGGTACAGGGGTATTTTTAGGGTTCAGGGCTGGGTTTGGGTTATGGGGTACAGGGGAATTTTTAGGGTTCAGGGCTGGGTTTGGGTTTTGGGGTACAGGGGTATTTTTAGGGTTCAGGGCTAGGTTTGGGTTTTGGGCTACAGGGGTATTTTTAGGGTTCAGGGCTGGGTTTGGGTTATTGGGTACAGGGGTATTTTTAGGGTTCAGGGCTGGGTTTGGGTTATGGGGTACAGGGGTAATTTTAGGGTTCAGGGCTGGGTTTGGGTTTTGGGGTACAGGGGTATTTTTTACATATATATTAACAAATTCTTTAATACAATTTAATTTAAATAATTTATTTAAAAAAATATTAATTACATTATTTAAAAAAATTATATACTTACTTATACTTACGTTGTAATGGTATGCGTTGTAATAGTATCTGCGATGTAATGTCATGCGTTGTATGTCAGAGTGCCCCCCCAAACAACTGGGGGGGCACTCTGACTCAGGGTTGTCCAGTCTGCAATAATATATTGGAGACGGACCAACACGTACTATTTTTTTGCCCGGCATATAAGAATGCTAGGCACCGATGGTTACTACAGGTGTGTAGAAACCTCGGAACAAAACACTGTGTGGAGGCTTACAGGATACTAAAATATGACACTAGCATGCCTATTGTGACTCAGTTTCTCGATATTTATTCTCTACGTGGTGTGTAAGCCGAGTCATTTTAAAATTAGGCCCTACCTAATTCTAATATCTAATTTCTGTGATTACAAACTTTTATCAACCCTACCTTTTTCATATTTTAAATGTCACAAATGTGTATTTTTATACATTTTAAAACTTTTATTCAGAATTCTTTGACATTGTAATGCACATGCATTTTACTTTTGGGAAATTTTAATGTATGAATTGTGTCATAACTTTTATTTGTGCTTTTTTGGCCCTAAAGGCCGAAATAAAGAACTCTTGAAAAGCTATTATTGGCATTTACTCTAAAACTAAAAATATGAATTAAGTTTGCTCTCCTCGAAAACACCTCAATAATTCTGTTTAGTTGACTCAGGTATGTATTTCCATATGTCATATTTCCCAATAGGCTTAGTTAGCTTTAGAATAATTTTATAATGGACATTTTTAGGCCAAAATACCAATAAATGGAATTTTGGGGTTAAAAGCATTAGCCAAGGGTATACAACCGTTACCACGCATCTCTTACCACGAAGTACTGTTACAACGAAACCATTACAACGCAAGGGTATTTACAACGCATGCATTTACAACGCATTACAATACAACGCAGCTACTATTACAACGCATACCATTACAACGTAAGTATAGGTAAGTTTATCTTTTTTTTAATACATTTATTAGGGGTATTGGGTTATGGGGTACAGGGGTATTTTAGGGTTCAGGGCTAGGTTTGGGTTTTGGGGTACAGGGGGTATTTTTAGGGTTCAGGGCTAGGATTGGGTTTTGGGGTACAGGGGTATTTTTAGGGTTCACGGCTAGGTTTGGCTTTTGGGGTACAGGGGTATTTTTAGGGTTCAGGGCTGGGTTTGGGTTTTGGGGTACAGGGGTATTTTTAGGGTTCAGGGCTAGGTTTGGGTTTTGGGGTACAGGGGTATTTTTAGGGTTCAGGGCTAGGTTTGGGTTATGGGGTACAGGGGTATTTTTAGGGTTCAGGGCTAGGTTTGGGTTTTGGGGTACAAGGGTATTTTTAGGGTTCAGATCTGGGTTTGGGTTATGGGGTACAGGGGTATTTTTAGGGTTCAGGGCTAGGTTTGGGTTTTGGGGTACAGGGTTATTTTTAGGGTTCAGGGCTGGGTTTGGGGTACAGGGGTATTTTTACGGTTCAGGGCTGGGTTTGGGTTATGGGGTACAGGGGTATTTTTAGGGTTCAGGGCTGGGTTTGGGTTATGGGGTACAGGGGAATTTTTAGGGTTCAGGGCTGGGTTTCGGTTTTGGGGTACAGGGGTATTTTTAGGGTTCAGGGCTAGGTTTGGGTTTTGGGCTACAGGGGTATTTTTAGGGTTCAGGGCTGGGTTTGGGTTATGGGGTACAGGGGTATTTTTAGGGTTCAGGGCTGGGTTTGGGTTATGGGGTACATGGGTAATTTTAGGGTTCAGGGCTGGGTTTGGGTTTTGGGGTACAGGGGTATTTTTTACATATATATTAACAAATTCTTTAATACAATTTAATTTAAATAATTTATTTAAAAAAATATTAATTACATTATTTAAAAAAATTATATATATACTTACGTTGTAATGGTATGCGTTGTAATAGTATCTGCGATGTAATGTCATGCGTTGTAAAGGTATGCGTTGTAAGGGATCCTGCGTTGTAAAAATTGCTTGCTAATGGTATGCGTGGTAAAAGTATGCGTGCTAACAACATATATCCTTAGCCAAGCAATAGATCAAAAGTAGAAAGTTGTTTTATTTTCATGAATGAGTTAAGCTACCTGAAGGGCAGTTGTCAGAGACCAACCAAGTGTCTAAACTGACTGACATAGGCATTTAGACTGTGAGGGGGAATTTTCCTGCTCCTCGAGTACATAATGTTAGGTAATGTTAGTGGATGTGTAGGGGGCAGCTGTGAAAAAGTCATACTTTTTCCCCTGATCACCCACATTTTTTGATTGATACTGGTTGTTACTGACTTTGATTGTGCCCTGTGCTCTCCCAACTAGATCCAGGGCCAGTGTTTTGTTTAAGAGGTATATGGTAATTAGGTGCAATTACAATTGGCATGACAACCAACTTGTAAACCCCTAGAATATGGTAGGACATGTAGGTTTAGAGGCTCAGTAGATTTGATGCACTTAAGGTTCACTGCTGGGCTGCCTGCTGTCATTTAACTGCAGCCCTGCTTTGCAGGCTCCTTTTAAAAGTAAATTATAGTCAAATTTGAGGTACTTCCAAAGTCTCAAACTTCCATATTTTTACATATGTAACTCCCAAGGTCTTCTGTAGGTGCCCTAAAGGGTAGGGTGCCTTGTAACTAAAAGCAGGGACATCATAAAACATGTTTTATAAGCCCTGGTGTGAGAACAACTGCCACTTTTGGGGCATATTTACTATTAAGTGGCGAAGCACTGCGTTAGCCTCTTTGGCTTAAGGTTGGACTCCGCCACTTCTGAAACTCAGGGCTGCACCATATTTACAACAATATGGTGCAGCCATGCGGTACCCACTGTTCTGGCACTAAATTTAGCAGCCTAGTGCCAATGCAGGCACCCTTGTACCATGGTGAAAGGGTGTCAGTGTTGAGGGGAGAAACGTTTATGTGCAGGAAGGTCTACCTTCCTACACATAAACAATCTTTAAATGCCATTTTGTAACTTCTATGTGTGCTGCTTAATGCAGCACACATAGAAGTTGCAAAATATAATTTTTTATTGATTGTTTATGTGCAGGAAGTGTCCCCTTCCTGCATATAAACATTCAATGGCCTTTTGCTGTTTTTCTATGTGTGCTGCACAACACAGCACACATAGAAATATAAAAAACGAGGAGAAATTATACATTTCTCCTTCTTGCATCTGTTTAAGACCAGGTTTTCCCTTGTCTTCATTTTGGCACTGCCCATAATTACACTGCCCTTGTAAATATGGGACATCATCAAAATAAATGGGTGTTACATTGGAACGCCCACTCCAATACCTATTTCCCATCGCTTTCACGCTAAGTATACATGAAAGGAGGCCTTATTCACAAGGCGGTGTTAAGCTACCTTAAGTGGCTGAACACTGCCTTGTGAATAAGGCAAAGCCCCTATCGCCACTACAGCGTCCTGAAAAGTGGCATTGTGGGGGCGATAGGGGCTTGTAAATATGCCCCTCTGTGTTTCCCTATTGTAGCTCAATGGCTCCACAGGCTAACAGGGGGATACTTTAATAAAGTATAACTACTGATAGAAGTGAGCTCAAAATCTACTTCAAATTATTAAAATGATAGAATATATCCAACAACTTGTTACTGTTAGATTTATTATAACTATCACAGAAAAGAAGTGATAGGACTTGCCTTTCTGATGAACCAAAATGCAGCCTTCGAGCAGCCCTTCTCTGATTAGCCACCCTCTGCCAGGCTGAGCCAAGTTGCCCTAATGAGGTGTGAAGTGGCTTGAGCTGAGACAAACAAAGCCTCTGGTGGGAAGAGAACTATAGCTGCAGAGCAAAAGGCAGGAAGGGGGTGGAGTAGCCAAACTGGTCTTCAAAGAGGGAATGATATGATAGGACACAAGTTCAGCCCCACATCCTGCCACCCCAGCCAGGTAGGGCCCCAGTAATTAGATTAGCAGAGGGGCTGGAAGGGGAGTGTTAGGGAAACTTAGCCACGCCACTGGGATGCCTTAGCCAGATCTTAACCTCCAGGAAGAGAGTTTCTCCATTTGGGATTTTGGAAGAATAGTGCTTTTTTGGTCAAAACATGCCACACTTTGGAGGAATTGGTCATATCCGAGGGTGGCATCATGCACCCCATTGGTAAGGAGTGCCCCCCTGCTTGTTGCCCAGTAACACTGGATACAAATGGAAAAACGTCCCATTAAATTAGATCCCTGCCTGAAACTACAAGGAGAATAAGGATTGCCTTGCTGGAAGCCTGGTCCGCACCTCCAAAGATTTGCACTCGGAATGACTGCACCTGCTGCACATCTTGTAACTACAGCCCTAAGGACTGTGCCTAAGTTGAAGAAGAGAAGGAGTCGACTCCCGGAAAGCAACAGATTAAAAGGGCTCCACTTATTTCCTCGCCACCAAGAAGAACCCACCTAGACAGCATCCACAAGACTTTTAAGGATTTGGCCAGGTGCTTTCTGGGAGACGTAGTCCCAAAATCCCAAGGGCCATTTCAGAGCGTCTAGACCCTTGGATTTATTTGTGGACATTTTGAACCCAAACAAGAAACTTCAGGAAGAAATTCCAGAGGTTTGGAGAAGTTTGGCAACTTTTGTAAATAGCTCCATAAGGTGATCGACTTGCCGACGAGAGTCAAGCTGGAACTGTCGAACCGAGACAGACCTGAGATTCAGGTTTGCCCCACTGAAGCTCGGAAGCTTTTCACCATCAACGATTCTTGCTGGAGTTGACCACGGCAATGTGGTGAGCCAAGCCGCCATCGTCATCTCGGTACCTGGCCTAACGAGGATCCTCGTTTGACATTGAGAGAAAAACTCCTGAAAAATAACTGTGTGCACAGGTCAAAACTTGACTGAGGCATTCCCCGAAGTGTAAACAGGCTTTACTCCATCGTGGTCAGCCTCAACCTTTGACTTTGTCCAGGTCAATAATGAACAGATGTCCCAATTTGGCACTTTTCATTTTTAGGCCCTGGAAAGTATTTAATCTATAAAAATTCATATCTCTGGTCTCCACATTGGATTTTGTGTTGTATTGGTATCATTTTATTCATAAAAATATTTCCCATGGTCATAAATTGGTTATGGATTTTTGTTGTGTGTTGTGTCTTATGTATTTAATGTATTGGTGTTTTAATTGCTTTAGACACCTGTCTTCTAAGTTAAGACGGCCTGCTCTTTTCCAGCTACCAAGGGTTGAGCAAAGGAATAACTTATTGAGACCTTGACTGGACCTTATATTGTGATTCTGGCCTTATTACTAGTGGTAGGTCCCTACCTACACCTACTAATAAGTCACCTTCTAACAGTAGCTTATCACCCATTAGGGATTTCAGGGAAAGCCTTGTGCTCTGACATGGAGTCACATGGAGTGCGTATACGCCAACATTAGTTGGGCTATTCTGCAAATACCCAGCACTAGTCCGGTGAAAAATGAGTCTAGCAGTCTTTGGTGGAGGGACTAGAGTGCTAGTCAAAGAGCCAGGTCTTCAGCTTCTTTCGAAATTCCAGTAGCGAGGTAGAAGTCCTACTTTGGAGAGGGAGGTAGTTCCAGGACTTTGGTGCAAGGTGGGAGAGCGATTGGCCTCCAGCTCTGCTTCTGCACATGCAGGGTATGTGAACGA
Source organism: Lissotriton vulgaris (assembly GCF_964263255.1). Classification (NCBI taxonomy): domain Eukaryota; kingdom Metazoa; phylum Chordata; class Amphibia; order Caudata; family Salamandridae; genus Lissotriton; species Lissotriton vulgaris. The sequence continues at coordinate 1,188,262,955 of NC_141689.1, read as the reverse complement.
CAGAGAGAGAGACAGAGCAAAGGTGTCTGTTGAGATGATGGAATTGGAGGCACTGGTTGGAGGTAGAAGAGACCAGTGTTGTGCAGAGCCTTACATGCTTGTGTGAGGAACTTGAGCTGTCAACATTTCTGGGCCGGGAGCCAGTGCAGCTGCCTAAGGTGGGTATGCTATGGGAGGTCCAGACTGAGCCTGGCTCCAGAGTCCTGGATGGTCTGGAGTTTTTGGAGGAAGTGGACTGGTATTTCTGCATAGAGCGCTTGCCACAGTCCAGTCTGCCTGTGACAGAGTTATGGTGTGCCTTGAGTCCTAGGGGAGCCACTTGAAGGTCTCGTGTAGCATACGCAGGATGAAGTAGCAGGAGTATGTGACATCATTGACTGGTGAGGCCATAGTAAGTTTGATGCCGAGGATGATTCTGAGATTTCTGGCGTGCTCAGTCGGAGTTGGTGTGGGGCCGACTTCTATGAGTCACCAGGAGGAGTCCTAGGGGAGTTATTGTTTCCAAAGATCAGCACTTCCACCTTGTTGGTTTTGAGATTCAGGCAGTTTTCCATCATTCAGTTCTGAGACACTGGTATGCAATTGTGAAAGTTTTTCCTGTTGTTGGTGGGATGGAGAGGAGGATTTGCATATTATCGGTGTAAGAAATTATGTTTGAGTCTGTGGAATCTGACGATGTTGGCCAGCAGTGTCATTTAAGTGTTGAAAATGGGGGGAGCTTAGAGACAAGCCTTGTGGGACTCTGCAGAATATATCCTTGGGTTAAAAGGTGAAGGGTGGGAGATGTGCTTGTTGGGTTAGTCCTATGAGGAAGTATGTGATCCTCTTCACTCCTACTCCCTGGATTCTGATGATGTGGAATGTGGCGATGAGGGTATGGTGTGAGTTGGTGCCGAAAGCCGCAGAGAGGTCAAGGAGGATGAGAGCAGCTGTCTCTCCTCAGTTAAGTAGGGCGTGGATGTTGTCCATGGCTGCAATTAGGACTGCTTTGGCGTTGTGGTTGCTGTGAAGCCCGGCTTGTGAGGTGTTGATGAGTTGATGGTGTTTCTAGGTGGTGGGCGAGTTGCTATTTGATTGCTATCTCCATAACTTTGGCTGGAAAAGGTAGTAGTGAGATGAGATGCTAGTTTTTGACTTTGAGTTGATGGAATCCCTTTGCCTTTAGGAGGTTCACTGAAAGTGTGCAACAAAAAGGTTGTGCGCTTTCTGTGCAACTCCTAAATGCAGCCTTCTGTGGGGGAGCCATTCCCCTGCAGGTTGGTACAGTCACTCACTGCACCAACCTGCAAGGGGAAATCCTTCCTCCCTTGAAACTCCAGGCAGCATGCCACCTGCACTGTGAAACACAGAGCTAATTTAAAGCAGTTGCTCCGTATTTCACTTGAAAGCGCTGCACCCATATCATTGAAAATTTGCGGCTGCCCTGAGGGCAGCACATTTGCCATAATAGAGAGCACTTTCGTGTTTGCCCCTGGCGTACCTGTTTTAGGGTGCATCCATGGCCCAAACAGGGAAAATATGCCCCTATGGTAATGCGGGCCCCAGGCCCTTATTATGATTGGAGGCACTTTTCTTATTGGCACCAAGGTGAGACATGCACAAACAAGGAAAGTACACCCTATTACAGTGAATGCGCTGCCCTCACAGTAGCAGTGAACTCCTGCTGCCCTGGGAGCAGTGCATTCAAGTGAAATGCAGAGCGGCAGCTTCAAACCTGCATGTTTTACTGTGCAGGTGGCAACCCACCAGATATTCAAAGAGAAATTAGAGATCCCCTGCAGGCAAGTGCTGTGTGTGACCACACCTGCCTGCAAGGGGATTTCCGGGGAGTCCATGAGGTCCCCTTTTCCCCTGAAGGAAGCTGTCAAAAGGGGCTGCACTTACAGAGGGCCACCTTTTTATGAAGCACCTTTAAAGCAACTCCTAGCAGCTCTTTTGTCTTTGTACCCGCATCCATAATACGACGCAGGTAAAGAGGCAAATTGATTCCTTCTGCATGGGAGCCACACTCCCATGCAAATGTCGGAATTGCCCTCTTGAGATAGCCCTAGTGCTACATATGCATATGCACCAACACTATCTGCATTACAAAAGGGGCCGCACAAGTATCTGGGGCCCCTTATGTATACTAAAGTACTCAGGGAGTGCACAAAGTGTGCGCACACACCCGTTGTGCCCCTAAGACACTTTCTGTAATACAGCCCCAGTAGCTGACAGAATGTTCTCAAAGGCAGGTGACCAACTCCCAGAACTTTCATTGGGGCTGCCTCCAAGTCAGCTTTACCTCTGTAGGATAAGTTATCTAATCCTGCTAAGGAATCTAGATATGTAGGACTTTTAGGGAACATTTCAACTACCAAGTTCAAGTTCAAGTTCAGGAATTTGTATAGCGAACTACTCACCCAGAGGGTCTCAAGGCGCTTGAGGGAGGATGGGTGCATTACTTATTGAATAGCCAGGTCTTTAGCTGCTTTCTGTAGGAGAGGTGGTTCTGTGTAAGGCGGAGGTGAGTGGGAAGTGAATTCCAGGTTTTGTCCGCTAAGTAGGAGAAGGATCTTCCTCCCATGGTGGATCTATGGATGCGCGGAATTGCGGCGAGTGCTTGATTGGATGATCGTAGTTGGCGGGTGGGTGTGAAGAAGGACAGTCGCGTGTTGAGGCATTCGGGTCCTAGGTCGTAGAGGGCCTTGTGTGCGTGGGTGAGGAGACGGAACGTTATTCTCTTGTTGACGGGGAGCCAGTGGAGGACTTTCAGGTGACCGGAAATGTGAGCTTGACGGGGGATGTCCAGTATGAGTCTGGCTGAGGCGTTTTGGATGCGTTGGAGTTTTTTCTGAAGTTTGGCTGTGGTTCCGGCATGAAGGGTATTTCCATAATCCAGTCTGCTAGTGACCAGAGCGTGGGTGACTGTCTTTCTTGTTTCGGTAGGGATCCAGCGGAAGATTTTTTTGAGCATGCGAAGGATGTTGAAACATGAAGATGAGACGGCGTTGACTTGTCTGGTCATCGAGAGGGAGGAGTCTAGGATGAAGCCCAGGTTACGTGCGTGATCTGTAGGTATGGGTGCTGTACCCAGGGCCGGTGGCCACCATGAGTCGTCCCAGGCAGAGGGGGATGATCCTAAGATGAGGACTTCTGTTTTGTCCAAGTTTAGTTTTAAACGGCTGTTCTTCATCCATTCGGCTACTTCTTTCATTCCTTCGTGTAGATTGGTTTTGGCGGTGTTTGGGTCTTTGGTGAGGGAGAGGATAAGCTGGGTGTCGTCTGCGTAGGAGATGATGTTAAGGTTGTGTTGTCGCGCGATGGATGCAAGGGGACTCATGTAAACGTTGAAGAGGGTGGGACTGAGTGATGATCCTTGTGGTACGCCGCAGATGACTTCGGTGGCCTCAGATTTGAATGGGGGGAGGCGGAGTCTCTGGGTTCTTCCGGTGAGGAACGAGATGATCCAGTCCAAAGCTTTTCCTTGTATTCCGACGTTGCTGAGGCATTGTATGAGGGTGCTATGACAGACTGTGTCGAAAGCGGCGGAGAGGTCAAGTAGGATGAGGGCAACTGTTTCTCCGTTGTCCAGTAGCGTTCGGATGTCATCTGTAGCAGCGATGAGGGCGGTTTCGGTGCTGTGTTTGGCTCGGAAGCCGGACTGTGAGGGGTCGAGGGAATTGTTGGATTCAAGGAAGGCGGCGAGCTGATTATTGACGGCTTTCTCAATGACTTTGGCAGGGAATGGGAGGAGTGAGATGGGGCGGTAGTTCTTAAGTTTAGAGGGGTCTGCTGTGATTTCTTCAGAAGGGCGCTGAGTTCGGCATGTTTCCAGCTTTCCAGGAAGGTAGCGGAGTTGAAGGAACAGTTGATGACATCGCGGAGATGAGGTGCGATGATGGAGTCTGCTTTGTTGAAGATGTGGTGGGGGCATGGGTCAGTTGGTGAACCTGAGTGGATGGAGTTCATCAGGCGGATGGTGTCTTCAGTAGTGATTGGGTTCCAGGTGCAAAGGTTGTGAGAGTGCTGTTTTGGTTCAGAGGTGGGTGGAGTGGACTGTTCTTCGGACTGGTTTTCAAAGCTGTTATGTATGTCGGCGATTTTGTTGTGGAAGAAAGAGGATAAAGAGTCGCAGAGGTCTTGGGAGGGAGTGATGTCGTTGGTGCCGGAGGTGGGGTTGGTAAATTCTTTGACGATGTTGAATAGTTCCTTGCTGTTGTGGGCGTTGTTGTCGAGTCGATCCTTGAATGCTGATTTCTTGGTGGATCGGATCAGTTGGTGGTGTTTGCGGCTGGCGTCCTTGAAGGTGGTCAGGTTGCCAGTGGTTGGGTTTTTTCTCCAGGTTTTCTCGAGGGTACAACATAACTTCTTGGATTTCTTAAGGTTATCGTTGAACCAGGGGGCCTTTTTGCTATCTTGTTTGATCTGGTGGTTTTTCAAGGGTGCTAATTCGTCAGCACTGTGGGTGATCCATTGTGTGAGTTTGGTGGCAGCTTGGTTTGGGTCCGATGATATGGCGGCGGGGTTTTGGTTAAGCGATGTGAAGAGTTGGTCAGTGGTGATTTTGTTCCAGTTTCTTCGAGGAATAGGTTGTGGGGGGTTGTGGGTCGTGGTCTTTTTGTCGCTGAAGTGAACGCAGCTGTGGTCCGTCCAATGGAGAGCTGTGGTGTGATCGAAGGAGATGTGTTTGCTGAAGGTGAAGATAGGGTCGAGCGTGTGTCCGGCTAAGTGGGTGGGGGTATCAACAAGTTGTTTAAGTCCGAGATTGGCCAGGTTGTCGAGAAGGGTGGTGGTGTTGCTGTCGTTTTTCTTTTCCAAGTGGAAGTTGAGGTCCCCCAGTAGAATGTAGTTCTCGGAGGTGAGGGCATGTGGGCTGATGAAGTCAATGATATCTTTGTTGAATTGTGTGCGGGTTCCTGGTGGTCTGTAGATGAGGGTGCCTCTAAGTGTGGTCCTGGGGTCGGTGTGGATCTGGAAGTGAAGGTGTTCGGCGGTCGCGAGGTTATCATCGGAGCTGGTCGTGATACGGATGGTGTTCTTATGGACGATGGCGATGCCTCCTCCTGTTTGGTTGGTGGGGTCTTTTCGGATGATCTTGTAACCGTCCGGGATGGCTATGGTGATGTTGGGCGCTGAGGAGGCGTTCATCCAGGTTTCTATGTCCGGTGATGTAGTGTCGAGTAGGTCCCAAAGTTCATTGGCGTGTCTGTGGACCGAGCGGGTGTTCAGCAGGATGCATTTCGGGTGGTTAGAGTTGGAGCTGTGTTTGGAGGAGGTGGATTTGGTTTGGGTCCTGATGCAGGCGAACTTGCAGGAGTGGCAGGTCAAGGGTCCATGGGTGTGTCCAGGGGCAGCCTCGCAGCATTGAGGTGTGTGTCTGGGGTTAAGGGCAAAGAGGGTAGCGGTGTCATACGTTATGCGGGTGGGATGGGTTTTGCGAGGACCAGGGGGACTGGCGCTGGGCGCGGTCCAGGCGCGGACAGGCGTAGACGGGCTTACCTTTGGCACAAATTTGGCGCGCATTGGGCACGACCGCTGCGCGTAGGCTGTTCTGACATATGTAGATATTGGAGGGGGCGGAGCGGGGGAGGGTCAGCTGGGAGGCGGGAGCGTGGTGGAGGGACGGGCTGGAACGACACAACAACAAAATGGCAGAAATAATAACAAACAATGCGAAGCAGGGTGAGATTGGGGCCCAAAGTGAAAGAGCTGTGCGAGCAATGGAGCGCTATGGGTGATATTGAGGTCCAAACAGCAGTGGTATAGCGCTACGATCCCAGCAGCAGTCGAGCAATGATACACGCTATGAATGGATTTTACAATACCCAGCAGTCGAGCGAGTGATCAGCAGTGGAGAGTTCAGAGCACTTTAAAAACACTGCACAAACAATTTAGAGGCATAAAGCACAACCAGCAGAGGCAAAGCGCTACAATACCAGGAGGAGAGGTATCACGCTATAAATGGATTTTACAATACCCAGCAGTCGAGCGAGTGATCAGCAGTGGAGAGTTCAGAGCAATGTAAAAGCGCAGCACAAACAATTTAGAGGCACAAAGCACAACCAGCAGAGGCAAAGCGCTACGATACCAGGAGGAGAGGGAGTGAGGGGAGCGACCGCTTCTGCACAGGTCAGGACGGTCACAGCTCTCCACGAGGACGAGGTCAGCCTGTACTATCAGTGGGTGGGAGGGTCAACTGGGAGGTGGAGCATGGTGGAGGGACGGGCTAGGACGGCACAACAACAAAATGGCAGCAATAATAACAAACAAAGCGAAGCAGGGTGAGATTGGGGCCCTAAGTGAAAGAGCTGTGCGAGCAATGGAGCGCTGTGGGTGATATTGAGGTCCAAACATATAGCGCTATGATCCCAGCAGCAGTCGAGCAATGATGCACGCTATAAATGGATTTTACAATACCCAGCAGTCGAGCGAGTGATCAGCAGTGGAGAGTTCAGAGCACTTTAAAAACACTGCACAAACAATTTAGAGGCATAAAGCACAACCAGCAGAGGCAAAGCGCTACGATACCAGGAGGAGAGGTATCACGCTATAAATGGATTTTACAATACCCAGCAGTCGAGCGAGTGATCAGCAGTGGAGAGTTCAGAGCAATGTAAAAGCGCAGCACAAACAATTTAGAGGCACAAAGCACAACCAGCAGAGGCAAAGCGCTACGATACCAGGAGGAGAGGGAGTGAGGGGAGCGACCGCTTCTGCACAGGTCAGGACGGTCACAGGTCTCCACGAGGACGAGGTCAGCCTGTACTATCAGTGGGTGGGAGGGGCAGCTGGGAGGCGGGAGCGTGGTGGAGGGACGGGCTGGGACGGCACAACAACAAAATGGCAGCAATAATAACAAACAAAGCGAAGCAGGGTGAGATTGGGGCCCAAAGTGAAAGAGCTGTGCGAGCAATGGAGCGCTATGGGTGATATTGAGGTCCAAACAGCAGTGGTATAGCGCAATGATCCCAGCAGCAGTCGAGCAATGATACACGCTATAAATGATTTTACAATACCCAGCAGTCGAGCGAGTGATCAGCAGTGGAGAGTTCAGAGCACTTTAAAAACACTGCACAAACAATTTAGAGGCATAAAGCACAACCAGCAGAGGCAAAGCGCTACGATACCAGGAGGAGAGGTATCACGCTATAAATGGATTTTACAATACCCAGCAGTCGAGCGAGTGATCAGCAGTGGAGAGTTCAGAGCAATGTAAAAGCGCAGCACAAACAATTTAGAGGCACAAAGCACAACCAGCAGAGGCAAAGCGCTACGATACCAGGAGGAGAGGGAGTGAGGGGAGCGACCGCTTCTGCACAGGTCAGGAATGTCAGGACGGTCACCGGTCTACCCACATTTGGTGGTGGCATTTCCATCACATTTGGTGGTGGAAATGCCACCTTCTGCTATGGGCCCAAGCACAGTTTCCCTCACAGATTTCCCCACCAAGCTGGCTCTTCTTTTTTTAATAAGTTTCGTGAAAGCCTGAAGATACCCTGGTAAAGGACACGGATTTATCTCTCGCTTCTTGGCGGAGGAGAGAAATCCACTGCAAATCCGAGCTGATGATTATCGGCTCAGACAATGCTCTCAAGAAATGGGATAACAGTTTTCAAACCTGTAGCGTCTCAGAAACAGTGGGGCATATTATCAAGGGGGTTTATCTCCGCTTTAGCCAAGGAAGCGGAGATAAAGTTATCTCCCTATTACCTAACTGTCGCTAACACCAGTTAGCGACAGCTAGTAGGAGATATCGACCATCTTGGGCCCCGCTTTGCATGTCAGTGATATTTATCACTAATGACATGCAAAGTGGGCGTGCCAAGATGTTAGCGACTGGAAACAGTCGCTAATATCGCCATCTCCTATTACCAACTTTTGGAGATATTCGCGCTAAGCGCGAATATCTCCAAAAGCTAACACCTGCCCCCGAGCAGTTCTTAGCCATGTTATCCTTTGGTAGGTGGATAACATGGCTAAGAGGATTAGCTCGGTAATGCATGAATATCGCGGACTTTTCAGCGATATTCATGCATTTCGGCCGATTTTTATCGCTTAGGAGATAAACCTTGATAATAGCAAGGTTCCTAAGCGATAAAAATCGCAGCAGCTCGGCGATAGAAATATCGTCGCAAAACCAACATAGCAATAATTATCGCTAGTTGTTGGTAATATGCCCCAGTGTTCTTGAAATCACAAAAGGCTAAAACATTAGTCTTCTCTTTAGATCAGCACCTATCTCCAGAAAAGTGGTTAGAAGGAACTAAAAGTCTAATGTATCATTTATCCTAATTCAAAAGAGGCATTTCTTAACCCCTTTCGTGCGCATGATGAAACCACACCATCATGAGCCACAGGCGTCGTGTGTTCATGACGGCATGGTTCGGTCATGCGGCTGCCGCTCTGCCCACGCGTCATTAATTCCCTGCCTGTGCGGGCGAATGAATGAGCGGGCGGGGCCGCGACGAAACCACGTCAACATGAGCACACGCCGCCCGTGACTCATGACGGTGTGGTTCCATCACGAGCACGGAAGTGCCGCACTCACCCCCCACCCCACACCCCGGGGCAAAATGTGTGCTGCAGCGAAGGGGTTAAATGTTCAATTGAGAGCAACAGTATCGCAATCTATCATTGTCTCATGCACTGATGATAACAAAGTTCCATTCCTGCGAGCTTCTAGTTGACACTACATGCTCTCCAGACAATACGCTGTTAGGACCATTTAAGCACAAACCAACTTTTGGCTTTAGTTTTTCATGCACTTCCTCCACATGGAGATGGTCCAAAACACTGATAAAAAGCCATTATCTGAAAAAATTCGAGAAGAAATCTTAGGGCATGATGTAGCAAAGCTGTTTGGGATTGCAAAGCCTGCAACTAAAAAAAAAAAATACTGGAAAAAGGCAAATCACCATGTTTAAATAATACCTTGGTAATTGGACTGACTGGTCTGCTGCTGCAATTCAGGTTACTGACCATTAAGCTGCTACCTACTGACTAAAGCCAATGACATCCCATTTGAAAAGTGGAATCTGTCATCGTGGGGCAGGTTACCTTGTGCATATAAAAATTTGGCATCAGAGTCTGCAGCCACTGGTATGGGGGACTGCTATATTCACACACATATATCATTCACTGACTGCTAGCTTTTATTTTTGGCAATAGTATCTGTCCCTTTAAGGAACAGAGACTGCTTTCACAAAGGAATATTGGTATGAGAGAAAGCCATTTGCACAGGGGCGGCTCCTCCACTATGGCGGAGGAGCATCGCCCACTGGTTTTAGGCAGTGCACTGCAAAGGAAACATAAAATAATACCTTTGAGTTACTATCACTTTATGTTTCTTGTTGCTTTGCGGGCGGGCAGGCGGTGGGAGCTGCTCTGCTCAACTCTCGGAGCAGGGCAGGGAGGAGTGGTTTGCTGACTCCTATGTGCACAATGATTGTTTGGTCATCCCTCTCGGCCGCCCAAACCAGTCATGCAAAGTTCTCCGCTCTCCATGCAGAATGCATTACACTCTGCTTGGAGAACAAGCCCAGCCCCCCATTCCCTGGTTGAGCGTGGAACCAGGACGCTCAAAACCAGTCACAACGCTGCAGCTTGTGATTTCGCTGCAGCGTTGTGATTGATCAGGGGAGCCTGGGTGCTAACCAATCAAAATGCTGCATTGCAGCAGTTTGATTGGACAGGGTAGCCTTTTCTGTGTTTCCTCTGCCTCGGAAAGCAGGAGAAGAGATGCGGGACCGGCGTGGCAAGGTAAGTGTTTCTTGTTTGTTTGTTTCTTTACCGTTATTCCCCAAAACTCCTCGTGACCCCCTCCAAGCCGGCCGCCACTGCAAGCTTTGCAAGGCGAGCAAAAGCACTCCGGCCTCATAAATGTTTTGCAACCCCCCTACGAATGATTGATTTGTTTATCGAGCCCTAAATTCAGTGAGTGCCAATCTGGCCTGAGAAAAAGAATCACGTGTCAGAGAGTGTGATTTAGGTGGTGCGACATCAGTCTCCAAACTTTGGAACTAATTACGATTCAGCAGCACTACACAGGCAAAACTCGCTCCTTTTAAAGCTGAATTAAAAACGCGTCTGTGACCAACCATCAGTTGAATGCGATTGCAGCAGCGCCCGGATACTTCAGGAGTATGGCGCTATAAAAATGAGATTCTTGTAAGCAATGGCGGAAGGAAAGTCAGCAGCTTAATCTCTACACCAGGGCCGATTGCTACAGACTCAACTTTCCAGTATCCGGCGCACGAATAACTAATACGACATATGTAAAGGATGCTAAGAACTATTTTAGACAAACGGGTTACTTCAGACGTGCAAGTGCTTCAGACGTGGAACTGTTTTTATTATCCTAACAAAAGTCAAGCTGCTAAGAATAAACTGATGATAATGCCTCAGGTAGTGAACAGATGGTTGCATCCAGATTGCCTGATGATATCACATGCTCTTTGGAGTGAAAAGAACAGCATGTTTGTCTTCTGTTCTTTGAAAATTAACAAAAATAGAGAACAAAACACACATTCATAGGCTTTCCGCATCTCACATGTCTAGTCTGCTCAGCTACTTCCAGTAGCTACGTCTCCTTTCGGCCCCTGCATTATCTTAACCGAAAGATGCTCGCCAGACAGTCATATTTGTGAAAATCTGAAAATTGAGATAGCTTCCAGGAAGAAGGGGGCACATTTACAAGGGCAGTGTGCCACTGGAGGGTCACTTTTTAGGAAGTTCCGGTGCAGGGCCAGACTGAGAACCAAACCCGCCCTGGAAAAGTGCTCGGATGGCCCCCTGGGGGTGCGACCGAGCTCTTTGGCGGGGCCAGTTTTCGGCCAATTTTATTACAGGGCCGCTGCAAAAACGGCCCTGTAACAAAAATGGCCCCCAGGGCCCAAAACCGGCCCCCACCCTTGCGGCGCACCGGGGGATTGGCCGGTGCCTGCAACGGCCAGTCTGGGTCTGTTCCGATGGCGCAGTACCCTGCTTTATATTTACAAAGTGGCTTTTAGCCACTTTGCGAGGCTAAACGCAGCTTTGTAAATATGGTACCCTTTCGCTGAGGTATCTGTGTGAAGGGGGGTGCAATAGGTGTTGCTGTGAGAATTCCTCCACAACATCCACTGCTTTTGACGCGACCCCAGATTTACAAGGCACTGTAAATCTGAGGCAGCTCCATAAACGAATGCCACTGAAAAGTAGGCATTAGATTGGCACAACGAAGAGCAATACTTTTATATCTCCCAGTTTTTAATCATTCTATGTGTGCTGCATTGTGCAGCGCACTTAGAAGGAGCAAATCACCTTTAATGATTGTTTATGTGCAGGAAGGTGTCCATTCCTGCACATAAACAATCAATCCTGCATCGCAGACACCCTTGCACCATGGCGCAAGGGTGTCTAAATTGGCGCTAGGCAGGTTTTTTAGTGCCAGTGCACAGGAAAACAGGGGTGTGCCATATTCTTGTGAACATGGCGCATCCCTGCATTTTTTAAATGAAGCAGCATGGTGCTGCTAATTTGCTTGCAGTGCTGTGCTGCCTCATTTTTTTGTACATTTGCCCCAAAGTTTCCTACCTGCTTGAAAATCGCAAAATGAAGTGCCACCAAAATATAATCTACAAAACCATTATTGATAGTGGGATCAAGAAAACCTTAATATTTTGCATGATTAATATGAACTTAATATGATATTGCAGAAAACTTAACACTGAAGATTAAAAACAACTTTCTTCTTTTTTTTTTCATTAAAAAATATAATCAGATACATTCGACAATCTTTGTTGTAGGGTAAGACCAGATTGACCCTGTATTATTTCTTACTATGGTGCATAAGTAACTGTCCCCTACTATTCGTATATTTAAGAGAGAAAGAGAAGAAAGGAGGAGAAGCCCCAAACACAGAGTACAGGGGTAGTTTCCTCCTTCAGCTTCCTGGTTCTTCTCCTCAGCAAAGGTTTGTCTTGATTTCCAGAAGTGATCTAAAGTTCTTGGGTCTGGGTCCCAATATTTATACTCATTTTCCCTTTGTTCTCTGAAGGTAGAGAGGCCTTTGCCTAGTCCAAACCAGTTCTGGTCAGTCCTGGAGCACTTTGTTGACTAGACTCATTCTTTCCTTTCACAGTGTTGCATTGTGGAGGGAAGGCACAGCCCTATTCAGGTCCCAGGTGCAACTCCTCCCTCCCATCTGCATGCAGATCCCTCTAGTCAGCCCTGCTGAGTCACCCTGTCTCCTAGAATCCTCCAGCCCCTGTCACTCAAACTCCAGACAAGGAATAGACAACCTAGCAGAGGCAGGTTTGGATAGTTAGGGAAGAAAATACCTACTTTCTAAAAGTGGTATTTTCAAACACAGAATGTTAAAACCAACTTCACTAAAATATGTATTTTATCATTCTGAGTTCAGGCATACTAAACTCGAATTTCTACCTAGTTCCCTGAGTCGGTTAGGATCATAAGATGTTAGAATCAAACTGCTCATTCTGGCCTATGGGGAACAGGTAGCCTTGCAATAGAGAAAAACGAAAATTTCTGTAATTCACTATTAGGACATGCCACACACATCAGGGCATGTCCTACTCTTTTCCCACAATGCACCCTGCCCATAGACCTACCTTAGGGGTGACTAATATGTATAAAAGGAAAGGTTTAGGGACTGGCAAGTGGGTGCACTTGACCAGTCAGCATGGCAGTACCAGACTGCACATAGGCTCTGTAAGGGCTTTAGTAATAGGATCATATTAAAATTATTTTGAAAAACATTACTTTGACATATTTTCCTCATGTGGCAAGATGTTCCATTTCCCTGTCTCGCTTCCAGGGGTCATGATCTCACATCTGAGCACCATGTTTCAAGAAACCAGGCCACCGACTACTTCCTCAGTAGTGCTAAGCTTCTTTGCCTCCCTTCTTGGGAAACAAGGAGGCTTACTCCACTTGAGTACGATCTGAAAAGAGACAAGCATTAGAAATGCAATAGGTCTCGCAGCATTAGAGTTAGTGCTTTTAGAATTGTTAATGGTTTTTTTTGTAAATCTTTAGCATGAGGTTGAGGGTGAGTGAGGGTGAGTGAGGGTGAGGGGTTGAGGGTGAGTGAGGGTGAGGCTGAGGGGTTGAGGGTGAGGGTGAGTGAGGGTGAGTGAGGGGTTGAGGGTGAGGGGTTGAGGGTGAGTGAGGGTGAGGGGTTGAGGGTGGGTGAGGGGTTGAGGGTGAGTGAGGGTGAGGGGTTGAGGGTGAGGGTGAGTGAGGGTGAGTGAGGGTGAGGGTGAGTGAGGGTGAGTGAGGGTGAGGGTGAGTGAGGGTGAGTGAGGGTGGGTGAGTGTGAGTGAGGGTGAGTGGGGGTGAGTGTGGGTGAGTGTGGGTGAGGGGTTGAGGGTGAGTGAGGGTGAGGGGTTGAGGGTGAGTGAGGGTGAGGGGTTGAGGGTGAATGAGGGTTAGGGAGGGTGAGGGGTTGAGGGTGAGGGGTTGAGGGTGAGTGGGGGTGAGTGAGGGTGAGGGGTTGAGGGTGAGTGAGGGTGAAGGTGAGTGAGGGTGAGGGTGAGTGAGGGTGAGGGTGAGTGTGAGTGAGGGTGAGTGTGGGTGAGTGTGGGTGAGTGAGGGTGAGGGATTGAGGGTGAGGGGTTGAGGGTGGGTGAGGGTGAGTGAGGGTGAGGGTGAGTGAGGGTGAGGGGTTGAGGGTGAGGGGTTGAGGGTGAGTGGGGGTGAGTGAGGGTGAGGGGTTGAGGGTGAGTGAGGGTGAGGGGTTGAGGGTGAGTGAGGATGAGGGGTTGAAGGTGGGTGAGGGTGAGTGAGGGTGAGTGTGAGTGAGGGTGAGTGAGGGTGAGTGAGGGTGAGGGTGAGTGAAGGTGGGTGAGGGGTTGAGGGTGATTGAGGGTGAGGCGTTGAGGGTGAGTGAGGGTGAGGGGTTGAGGGTGAGTGAAGGTGAGGGTGAGGGTGAGTGAGGGTGAGGGGTTGAGGGTGAGTGAGGGTGAGTGAGGGTGAGGGGTTGAGGGTGAGTGAGGATGAGTGAGAGTGAGGGTGAGTGAGGGGTTGAGGGTGAGGGGTTGAGGGTGAGTGAGGGTGAGGGGTTGAGGGTGAGTGAGGGTGAGGTGTTGAGGGTGAGGTGTTGAGGGTGAGTGAGGGTGAGGGTGAGGGGTTGAGGGTGAGTGAGGGTGAGGGTAGGTGAGGGGTTGAGGGTGAGTGAGGGTGAGGGTGAGTGAGGGTGAGGGTGAGTGAGGGGTTGAGGGTGAGTGAGGGGTTGAGGGTGAGTGAGGGTGAGGGTGAGTGGGTGAGGGTGAGTGTGGGTGAGGGTGAGTGAGGGGTTGAGGGTGAGTGAGGGTGAGTGAGGGTGAGTGAGGGTGAGGGTGAGTGAGGGTGAGGGGTTGAGGGTGAGTGAGGGTGAGTGAGGGTGAGTGTGGGTGAGGGTGAGTGAGGGTGAGGGTGAGTGAGCTACATCTAATGACTTCAGAGGACTGCTTATAGACTGTTTACATTACAACCACTGTCGATAGTAAGTACTATTGACCCTGATAACACCCTAATATATGTCCAAAGTCACAGTTTGGTAGGACTGGGCCAGACCAATGTATATGTTTCTATAAGTGTAGTCAGGACCATACAAGGGTTAGTTGAATAGCCTTGGCGGAAAACCCTGCTTCATTGTCTGGGAAGATTTTATTTAAATAGCTCGTTCCACATTTAGCTGTAACAACTTAGGAGAGAGCCTTCCCCACCCACATCAAGGAAGATAAAACCTGTAAACGGTGCTACCTGACGGTAGAGCCCCTTTGCAAAACAGACATCAGGCAAAGAGTTATGCTGTTACTCTTAAATAGAGTGTTATGATGGAATGCACATTGAGCCCCCCGGCCTGGGGGCGTGAGGCGGGAGGGGCTTGGCTGGGCTCCAGCGTGTGTAGGATTCCGGCTTCCCTGCACGGGGGTCTCCTCTCTGCCTGCAGCTGAGGTCACATCCTGCCCTGCCCGCCGCTCCAGACATCCATACAACTCTGCCTCCTTTGTTGTGGTGCGAGCAGAGCAGGCGCGAGAGAGGCACGGAGAAACCCTGGCACTGCCAGCTGCAAGGGGCACGGGAGCAAGATCACACGGAGAGACGCAGCGGCGCCCGGGACTGAAGGGAACGGGTCCTTGTTGTTGAGCGGAAACCGAAAGAAGAGGTACCTCTGTCGGCCCCGCGGGCTGCAGAGCACCAAGAAAGGGTGGAGGGGGCAGGGGAGGAGGGGTCCGGGGAGGAGGGAAGGGCCAGAGAGACTTGATGGGAGTGGTGGGGGGGAGGGGGTGTGTTTGATTATCTTTTTATAAAATCTTGTATCGAACTTTGAGAGGAAAAAAATAGACTTGAAACTTGTTTAAATCAATAACCCCCTTTGCACGATTTCTAGTTTTGCACAACATTCTAAACATCTGTAAGGGCCTGGTCGGACCCGCCTGCGCCCCCCCTCCCTGTGCTCGAGACCTCGGCCTGTGCCATGGAAGGAGCAGGCGGGGGGAGGTCGGAATAACAAAAGCTCACACGACAGCGTTTAAAGAGAAAAATTCCACCAAGACCCCAAACCCCCAAGGACGCCACGAGCTGCTTTATGTTTAAAGAGAAAAAAGTGGAAGTATTTCGGGAATCCGAGCTGCTGCTGGCGCATCCTTGGACTGTGTGGTCCGGGGAGGAGGGAAGGGCCAGAGGGACTTGATGGGAGTGGTGGGGGGGAGGGGGAGGGTATAGAGAGGGAGAGGAGGAGAGACAGGACAGGGGCAAGCAGCAGAGACACGGCGACACGGCGGGTAAAATAAACAAACAAGCCTTTCACCGTAACACGGCGGGCAGGGGAGGGGGCGGAGAGGGGAGAGGTGCGACACGGCAGGCAGGGGAGGAGAGTAGGAGGAGGAGGGGGGAGGAGAGTAGGGGAGGCACGGCCTAGCGGCAGGCAGGCAGGGGAGGAGAGGAGGAGGGGGGAGGAGAGTAGGGGAGGCACGGCCTAGCGGCCGTGCAATCAAGTAGTGAGGGGGCGGAGCTGGGGGAGGCTGTGAGAGAGAGTAGGCAAGGCAGGCCGCTGGGGGCATGTGCACGCGCATTTAAGCTCAATGCGCATGCGCATTGAGCTTAAATTTCTCGTGCACTGCAAGGAATCGCCACGATTCCTTGCAGTGTGGATAAAGAGCGGATAAGTCCCAATACTCTCGCCTTGCTCGATGCGCATGCGCATCGACAGGCGAGACCTAATAAACCCTGGGACATTGCTCCCCTTTACTGAGAGGCCAAACTGCACCCCATGCAGATGAGGAGTAGGGCACTACATTTAACTTTGAGTCTGTTTCCTTTACTGTGGGTCCTCTTTCCCTACGAAACATTTCTGAGCTCAGTCAGAGGGCAACTTTTCTCTCCTGACTTAAGGTGGCAGCCGAGAGATTGTCTGAAGACACCAAGTCCCCAGGTAATTTCTGGGTGAGAATTGTGAGCCTTCTCAAAAAGGAACCCCTGCTCTCCTGCTTCAGCTGATTTGGCCTATCGGCCTCACTCTTTCTTGATTATACCATGATGATACAGGACAGAAATTTCATGAACATTCCCTTTATGTCCCACATGAGTTTCTGGAACTCCCTTCCACTTCACCTTGTGGAATTTCCACAAAGAAGCAGCAGGTTGGCTCAAGTACCTACTCAGTGGGGGAAAGGCACACTTGGGCCTGTAGAAAATCTGCTGCCTAGCTTTAATTTCATTCCTCTCATCACCTTAGAGCCAGTTAGGCAGTTCCCTAAGATACAACTCAATGATAACTTGGGGCAAGTTACCTCCCTTCTCAGTGAAGGACTCATATTTATCTTTATGGTTACGGCTTGAATGGAGCATTAGAGTATTTCTCAAATATGCCTGATGTTCCGGTAACTACTGGCATGGCCTGACAAACATCACCGCTAGAACAGTAATGCTTTCCCCATTGTCCTTAAACAGAGCAGCTCTTCAGATCACATTGATTAGCTGCAACTTCTGCTGATGGCTTCTGGTTACGGGCATTCAGACCCAAAAACAGGGCATAAATCTAATAGGAATCCCCTGTTTCTTCACAGTAGTTTCCTTGAACCTAATTTAACTTTTGTGCTTAGTATACAATAATTATTTTGGTGCAAGTTAATTTGACGCCCTCCCCCCTTTGCAGTGATCTTGCTCATTCTTCCTGGTTTCTGCTACATCCTTGCTGCTTTCTTTTGAACCCTTTACAGAGTGTCTATATGTTGCCTGTTCCAGCAGTCTATGGTCTGTGAGTTTGGTATTAGCAGGTGCTAAAACAAATATGTTACAACTACCTAAGATGCCCTATCATGCAATCCGACTATACAACTCCACAAAAACGTGTCGTTTATTGAATTTTATTTTGTCCAACAAACGTTTCCGTATGGTCTCCAACCAACTAACCCAATTTCCGTAGTGTACTATAGTAATGCTCCAAAAACATATAGGCTCTGAGGTATTGCTAAACTATCCACAAACGTCTTCATTGAAGAGATTAGAGCCCACACTCTCTTCTGACCTGAAACCTAGAATGGGATTTGGGAACTGGAAAGGAGTCTAAAGAAGTGGACTGCTTCTAATTTCCCTCTTCTAGATAATGCATCCCACTTGGAATTTGTATTTTTCACAGGGGGTTATCCTAGGATAAATAACAAAAAGACAAGCAAGAAAATAATAAATACAATATAAAATAAAATCTAATGAAAATTTAAAATGGTGAAGACATATCCACAAGCAGGTTAAAGGCAACTATTTTGAACAGTCTTCTTCACCAAGTAGCAAAGTAAAGGCTTTAAGGCATATAAATCAAGAAACTCCCACACTGTTTTTTCAAGAAATCTAATGTTATTCTTAGTTTGGAAAGGCACTTTAGAGTTTATGAAAAGCAGCTTGTCAGTATTTTTCCCAATTATCTTTGTGAACATCAATAGCATTCTTTCTATCTCGCTGGGTATGGATAACGTGTGACGACTCTAAAATTAATTTATTCATATTTTAAATTTCATTCACTCTTTCCCTGTGGTGAATATTCTTGTAAATTGATCTCTACTCTTCTTCACCTTTTCCTTTCCTCTTATGCTATCTTTTGGCTAGCAGTCCGCGGCTACTACTGTCTGTGATCCAGAAGAGGAAACGTGTTTAGCCTCTTATAAATTATCATCTTTCTTTTGTGCAACCTTAGCCCAGCAGGTAAGATATATACATGTCTACATACCTTGAAATCAATCCAATTCATATAGGACAATGTTGTAAAGTACTTAAATAGTTTAACACAATTAGGGGAGAACAGCAATTATTGCTACATTGTTGATAATATATCTTCTCAACGGTAACTGGATAGGTAAACTGAATTTAGCAGAACAATCAGTCTAAGGGACCAGTTACAAATTTGGTGGTCTTCCTGTAGGGTGGCCACTGCTGAGCTCCCAAGAGGACCATCAAGCCCATGGGGCACCCGCCTGCTGGTTTCTAAGTTGAATCCAGGGTGGGTGGGTAGTCAGGCGGTGTGACAGTGGTGTCACGGCAGCAGTCTGTTTGGCTCATAGGAGAGCCTAACAAGCAGACCTCCCCAGTGGTAGTGCCTACAACATGTTCCTGCACTGTGTGGAATGCATGCCACACAGTGCAGGAACAAAGGTGCAAACATAGGAGGTCACAACATGTACCCCCCCTGCACACACCCCCATAGGCAAGTTAACCTGGTGGCCTTGATAGGGTCCCCTTACATGCATGTTCACCTCCCTTTTCATGGCTGGCTCAGAGTCATGAAATTGGCAGGGAAAATACAACTAGGAATATGCTCTGCGTGCCAGCACTGCCAGCATATTCCTGCTCCTTTCCAACCCACCATCGTCACGGGATCCTGGATCCCAACCCAACAGAGGTCTGACCACCACACTCGGAATATGGCAGGTGGAACCGCCCGGAAGGTGGTGGTCGGACCACCACCATGAGGACGACAGTCCCAGAACCGCCGTACTCATAATAACACCCTAAGTGTTTCGCTCCTTACTTAAGTAGCATAGGTTTAAGCAATCTGATTATCAATCTTTTGCAGTTTAAAGAAGAAAACATCAAGTGAAATTGATCCTCCAGCTGTCTCCCACTCTACATATTCAGAATTCAAGTTTAGTACCGTACCATTTTGCAGTAAAGTGGAAAATACCTGCATATAAACTCAAGTTAAGGGTTACGAACATATGTGCCTGCAAGATTTCAGACAACTTTTTATTACTGACTCAGATGTATTAATTAGAAACAATATGCTTGGCAGCCCAGTAATTATACCTATACAATGAGGAGGTTTTATAAAGAGCAAACTGGAGCTACAAGGTGTCCGAGCATTTTACAAACAGAAGGAGAAAAGTGCACACAATGATAACAGAATAAAGGAACTGAAAAACAAAATAAGTAAGCTATGCGACTGGTAGGGGTGGGTGAAGGAGAGCTTTCTGAGAAAACATATAGGGGCATATTACCAAGCAATAGCGATAATTATCGCTATTGCTTGGTTAGAGACAAAAATTTACCGCTGAGCTGCGGCGATTTTTACCGCAAATAAACCTTGGTATTACCAAGGTTTATCGCAAATGTGATAACAATCGCCGCAAAGCATGAATATCGCTGAAAAGTCAGCAATATTCATGCATTACCGAGCTAATGCTCTTAGCCATGTTATCCACCTCCCATTGGATAGCATGGCTAAGAACTGCTCAGGGCAGGTGTTAGCTTTTGGAGATATTTGCGCTTAGCACGAATATCTCCAAAAGTTGGCAATAGGAGATAGCGATGTTAGCGACTGTTTTCAGTCGCTAACATCTTGGCACGCCCACTTTGCATGTCATTAGTGATAAATATCACTGACATGCAAAGTGGGACCCAAGATGGTCGCTATCTCCTACTAGCTGTCCCTAACTGGTGTTAGCGGCAGCTAGGTAATAGGGAGATAATTTTATCTCCGCTTTCTTGGCTTTTAAAGCCAAAAAAGCGGAGATAAACCCCCTTGATAATATGCCCCATATAATCTCCTTTAGAGATGATAAGTTCAAGGCTGCACTTATACATTCGCCAACCAATGTAGCAACTCATCCATGCACAAACTCACTCATCCATCCCCTATGCAATCACACTTTCACCCAGCTCTTAAATTCATCTGCATTCACAATAAAATTGTCAAACCTATTGGCGATGTCAATACTTGTTACATGTGTACATTCCCATAACTAATTTGAAAATACAGACAGGCAGACAAAATAATGCCCTCATTAATAACCATATAGTCTTTTTGTACAATAGAAATTGAGATAAAACCCACGACGTGCACTGCATGAAGCTGACATAGTGCATATGTTCGCATCTATGTTTTGCAAGATCTAATCACTGATATATCAGATTTTTTTTATCGGAAGTGCTGAGAACAGGAATAGAAATATCAGCCGAAGAAACAATGTTAGGCACGGCAGGAACAGGCAGAGTAGGGAATGAACAGGGATTGATTTTTGTGGCTATGGCCGTCACAAGGATTTGTTTCACATTGGTTTGGCAAGATTCAATCCCACCGGCTTTTCAACAATGGCAGGCCTGATTGTTGGCTACTTGTAGCCTTGAGGTAGCCATAGATAAAAGAAAAGGGTGTTTAAAGCGTAAAAGGGTCTTGAATATTTGGGATCCTTTGATAGAGTGGATGCAAAGGCACAACGGGACTGGGTACGCTTGCTCTCTTATAGTACTGAAACCTAAAGGAAGATCCCCACAATAATATCTGACGATAAGCTAGTGTTCTATTATTGTATTGGCTGCTATTTGTTATTACTGCAGCAGATGAATTATGTACTGTTGTTCTTCTTTTAGCTGTCTGAGAGGGGTGGGGGAGGGAGGGAAGGTAGGGTGGTGTTGTATGGGAAACAAAACAATAAAAGATTATTTTTAAAAAAAATAAGAAATTGAGGTCAAACGTTTACCTCAATATTCTCCCTAGTTGTACTATTCTGTCAAAACGGGGAGTTTTATTGAACTACCTTCATGCATGTAATAGATAAATCGTTCCGAGGGCTGATCGTGTAGAAGTCTTAGGCACCTCTTTGCATGGAAACCTCCCAGGAGAAGTCCTGGAGGTCATTCCTTCTAAGACCGCAAAATTACAAAAGACCAAGGCAGTAGACCAGGTCAAGCACTCCAGATCTTACAGTTCTAAATTTAGGGTGGTGCAAACTACTTCCTCCACCCGCTACCAAAAGATCCCTCTAGTCAGCCCTGCTGAGTCACCCTGTCTCCTAGAATCCTCCAGCCCCTGTCACTCAAACTCCAGACAAGGAATAGACAACCTAGCAGAGGCAGGTTTGGATAGTTAGGGAAGAAAATACCTACTTTCTAAAAGTGGTATTTTCAAACACAGAATGTTAAAACCAACTTCACTAAAATATGTATTTTATCATTCTGAGTTCAGGCATACTAAACTCGAATTTCTACCTAGTTCCCTGAGTCGGTTAGGATCATAAGATGTTAGAATCAAACTGCTCATTCTGGCCTATGGGGAACAGGTAGCCTTGCAATAGAGAAAAACGAAAATTTCTGTAATTCACTATTAGGACATGCCACACACATCAGGGCATGTCCTACTCTTTTCCCACAATGCACCCTGCCCATAGACCTACCTTAGGGGTGACTAATATGTATAAAAGGAAAGGTTTAGGGACTGGCAAGTGGGTGCACTTGACCAGTCAGCATGGCAGTACCAGACTGCACATAGGCTCTGTAAGGGCTTTAGTAATAGGATCATATTAAAATTATTTTGAAAAACATTACTTTGACATATTTTCCTCATGTGGCAAGATGTTCCATTTCCCTGTCTCGCTTCCAGGGGTCATGATCTCACATCTGAGCACCATGTTTCAAGAAACCAGGCCACCGACTACTTCCTCAGTAGTGCTAAGCTTCTTTGCCTCCCTTCTTGGGAAACAAGGAGGCTTACTCCACTTGAGTACGATCTGAAAAGAGACAAGCATTAGAAATGCAATAGGTCTCGCAGCATTAGAGTTAGTGCTTTTAGAATTGTTAATGGTTTTTTTTGTAAATCTTTAGCATGAGGTTGAGGGTGAGTGAGGGTGAGTGAGGGTGAGGGGTTGAGGGTGAGTGAGGGTGAGGCTGAGGGGTTGAGGGTGAGGGTGAGTGAGGGTGAGTGAGGGGTTGAGGGTGAGGGGTTGAGGGTGAGTGAGGGTGAGGGGTTGAGGGTGAGTGAGGGTGAGGGGTTGAGGGTGAGTGAGGGTGAGGGTGAGTGAGGGTGAGTGAGGGTGAGGGTGAGTGAGGGTGAGTGAGGGTGAGGGTGAGTGAGGGTGAGTGAGGGTGGGTGAGTGTGAGTGAGGGTGAGTGGGGGTGAGTGTGGGTGAGTGTGGGTGAGGGGTTGAGGGTGAGTGAGGGTGAGGGGTTGAGGGTGAGTGAGGGTGAGGGGTTGAGGGTGAATGAGGGTTAGGGAGGGTGAGGGGTTGAGGGTGAGGGGTTGAGGGTGAGTGGGGGTGAGTGAGGGTGAGGGGTTGAGGGTGAGTGAGGGTGAAGGTGAGTGAGGGTGAGGGTGAGTGAGGGTGAGGGTGAGTGTGAGTGAGGGTGAGTGTGGGTGAGTGTGGGTGAGTGAGGGTGAGGGATTGAGGGTGAGGGGTTGAGGGTGGGTGAGGGGTTGAGGGTGAGTGAGGGTGAGGGTGAGTGAGGGTGAGGGGTTGAGGGTGAGGGGTTGAGGGTGAGTGGGGGTGAGTGAGGGTGAGGGGTTGAGGGTGAGTGAGGGTGAGGGGTTGAGGGTGAGTGAGGATGAGGGGTTGAGGGTGGGTGAGGGTGAGTGAGGGTGAGTGTGAGTGAGGGTGAGTGAGGGTGAGTGAGGGTGAGGGTGAGTGAAGGTGGGTGAGGGTGAGGGGTTGAGGGTGATTGAGGGTGAGGCGTTGAGGGTGAGTGAGGGTGAGGGGTTGAGGGTGAGTGAAGGTGAGGGTGAGGGTGAGTGAGGGTGAGGGGTTGAGGGTGAGTGAGGGTGAGGGGTTGAGGGTGAGTGAGGATGAGTGAGAGTGAGGGTGAGTGAGGGGTTGAGGGTGAGGGGTTGAGGGTGAGTGAGGGTGAGGGGTTGAGGGTGAGTGAGGGTGAGGTGTTGAGGGTGAGTGAGGGTGAGGTGTTGAGGGTGAGTGAGGGTGAGGGTGAGGGTGAGGGGTTGAGGGTGAGTGAGGGTGAGGGTAGGTGAGGGGTTGAGGGTGAGTGAGGGTGAGGGTGAGTGAGGGTGAGGGTGAGTGAGGGGTTGAGGGTGAGTGAGGGGTTGAGGGTGAGTGAGGGTGAGGGTGAGTGGGTGAGGGTGAGTGTGGGTGAGGGTGAGTGAGGGGTTGAGGGTGAGTGAGGGTGAGTGAGGGTGAGTGAGGGTGAGGGTGAGTGAGGGTGAGGGGTTGAGGGTGAGTGAGGGTGAGTGAGGGTGAGTGTGGGTGAGGGTGAGTGAGGGTGAGGGTGAGTGAGCTACATCTAATGACTTCAGAGGACTGCTTATAGACTGTTTACATTACAACCACTGTCGATAGTAAGTACTATTGACCCTGATAACACCCTAATATATGTCCAAAGTCACAGTTTGGTAGGACTGGGCCAGACCAATGTATATGTTTCTATAAGTGTAGTCAGGACCATACAAGGGTTAGTTGAATAGCCTTGGCGGAAAACCCTGCTTCATTGTCTGGGAAGATTTTATTTAAATAGCTCGTTCCACATTTAGCTGTAACAACTTAGGAGAGAGCCTTCCCCACCCACATCAAGGAAGATAAAACCTGTAAACGGTGCTACCTGACGGTAGAGCCCCTTTGCAAAACAGACATCAGGCAAAGAGTTATGCTGTTACTCTTAAATAGAGTGTTATGATGGAATGCACATTGAGCCCCCCGGCCTGGGGGCGTGAGGCGGGAGGGGCTTGGCTGGGCTCCAGCGTGTGTAGGATTCCGGCTTCCCTGCACGGGGGTCTCCTCTCTGCCTGCAGCTGAGGTCACATCCTGCCCTGCCCGCCGCTCCAGACATCCATACAACTCTGCCTCCTTTGTTGTGGTGCGAGCAGAGCAGGCGCGAGAGAGGCACGGAGAAACCCTGGCACTGCCAGCTGCAAGGGGCACGGGAGCAAGATCACACGGAGAGACGCAGCGGCGCCCGGGACTGAAGGGAACGGGTCCTTGTTGTTGAGCGGAAACCGAAAGAAGAGGTACCTCTGTCGGCCCCGCGGGCTGCAGAGCACCAAGAAAGGGTGGAGGGGGCAGGGGAGGAGGGGTCCGGGGAGGAGGGAAGGGCCAGAGAGACTTGATGGGAGTGGTGGGGGGGAGGGGGTGTGTTTGATTATCTTTTTATAAAATCTTGTATCGAACTTTGAGAGGAAAAAAATAGACTTGAAACTTGTTTAAATCAATAACCCCCTTTGCACGATTTCTAGTTTTGCACAACATTCTAAACATCTGTAAGGGCCTGGTCGGACCCGCCTGCGCCCCCCCTCCCTGTGCTCGAGACCTCGGCCTGTGCCATGGAAGGAGCAGGCGGGGGGAGGTCGGAATAACAAAAGCTCACACGACAGCGTTTAAAGAGAAAAATTCCACCAAGACCCCAAACCCCCAAGGACGCCACGAGCTGCTTTATGTTTAAAGAGAAAAAAGTGGAAGTATTTCGGGAATCCGAGCTGCTGCTGGCGCATCCTTGGACTGTGTGGTCCGGGGAGGAGGGAAGGGCCAGAGGGACTTGATGGGAGTGGTGGGGGGGAGGGGAGGGTATAGAGAGGGAGAGGAGGAGAGACAGGACAGGGGCAAGCAGCAGAGACACGGCGACACGGCGGGTAAAATAAACAAACAAGCCTTTCACCGTAACACGGCGGGCAGGGGAGGGGGCGGAGAGGGGAGAGGTGCGACACGGCAGGCAGGCAGGGGAGGAGAGTAGGAGGAGGAGGGGGGAGGAGAGTAGGGGAGGCACGGCCTAGCGGCAGGCAGGCAGGGGAGGAGAGGAGGAGGGGGGAGGAGAGTAGGGGAGGCACGGCCTAGCGGCCGTGCAATCAAGTAGTGAGGGGGCGGAGCTGGGGGAGGCTGTGAGAGAGAGTAGGCAAGGCAGGCCGCTGGGGGCATGTGCACGCGCATTTAAGCTCAATGCGCATGCGCATTGAGCTTAAATTTCTCGTGCACTGCAAGGAATCGCCACGATTCCTTGCAGTGTGGATAAAGAGCGGATAAGTCCCAATACTCTCGCCTTGCTCGATGCGCATGCGCATCGACAGGCGAGACCTAATAAACCCTGGGACATTGCTCCCCTTTACTGAGAGGCCAAACTGCACCCCATGCAGATGAGGAGTAGGGCACTACATTTAACTTTGAGTCTGTTTCCTTTACTGTGGGTCCTCTTTCCCTACGAAACATTTCTGAGCTCAGTCAGAGGGCAACTTTTCTCTCCTGACTTAAGGTGGCAGCCGAGAGATTGTCTGAAGACACCAAGTCCCCAGGTAATTTCTGGGTGAGAATTGTGAGCCTTCTCAAAAAGGAACCCCTGCTCTCCTGCTTCAGCTGATTTGGCCTATCGGCCTCACTCTTTCTTGATTATACCATGATGATACAGGACAGAAATTTCATGAACATTCCCTTTATGTCCCACATGAGTTTCTGGAACTCCCTTCCACTTCACCTTGTGGAATTTCCACAAAGAAGCAGCAGGTTGGCTCAAGTACCTACTCAGTGGGGGAAAGGCACACTTGGGCCTGTAGAAAATCTGCTGCCTAGCTTTAATTTCATTCCTCTCATCACCTTAGAGCCAGTTAGGCAGTTCCCTAAGATACAACTCAATGATAACTTGGGGCAAGTTACCTCCCTTCTCAGTGAAGGACTCATATTTATCTTTATGGTTACGGCTTGAATGGAGCATTAGAGTATTTCTCAAATATGCCTGATGTTCCGGTAACTACTGGCATGGCCTGACAAACATCACCGCTAGAACAGTAATGCTTTCCCCATTGTCCTTAAACAGAGCAGCTCTTCAGATCACATTGATTAGCTGCAACTTCTGCTGATGGCTTCTGGTTACGGGCATTCAGACCCAAAAACAGGGCATAAATCTAATAGGAATCCCCTGTTTCTTCACAGTAGTTTCCTTGAACCTAATTTAACTTTTTGTGCTTAGTATACAATAATTATTTTGGTGCAAGTTAATTTGACGCCCTCCCCCCTTTGCAGTGATCTTGCTCATTCTTCCTGGTTTCTGCTACATCCTTGCTGCTTTCTTTTGAACCCTTTACAGAGTGTCTATATGTTGCCTGTTCCAGCAGTCTATGGTCTGTGAGTTTGGTATTAGCAGGTGCTAAAACAAATATGTTACAACTACCTAAGATGCCCTATCATGCAATCCGACTATACAACTCCACAAAAACGTGTCGTTTATTGAATTTTATTTTGTCCAACAAACGTTTCCGTATGGTCTCCAACCAACTAACCCAATTTCCGTAGTGTACTATAGTAATGCTCCAAAAACATATAGGCTCTGAGGTATTGCTAAACTATCCACAAACGTCTTCATTGAAGAGATTAGAGCCCACACTCTCTTCTGACCTGAAACCTAGAATGGGATTTGGGAACTGGAAAGGAGTCTAAAGAAGTGGACTGCTTCTAATTTCCCTCTTCTAGATAATGCATCCCACTTGGAATTTGTATTTTTCACAGGGGGTTATCCTAGGATAAATAACAAAAAGACAAGCAAGAAAATAATAAATACAATATAAAATAAAATCTAATGAAAATTTAAAATGGTGAAGACATATCCACAAGCAGGTTAAAGGCAACTATTTTGAACAGTCTTCTTCACCAAGTAGCAAAGTAAAGGCTTTAAGGCATATAAATCAAGAAACTCCCACACTGTTTTTTCAAGAAATCTAATGTTATTCTTAGTTTGGAAAGGCACTTTAGAGTTTATGAAAAGCAGCTTGTCAGTATTTTTCCCAATTATCTTTGTGAACATCAATAGCATTCTTTCTATCTCGCTGGGTATGGATAACGTGTGACGACTCTAAAATTAATTTATTCATATTTTAAATTTCATTCACTCTTTCCCTGTGGTGAATATTCTTGTAAATTGATCTCTACTCTTCTTCACCTTTTCCTTTCCTCTTATGCTATCTTTTGGCTAGCAGTCCGCGGCTACTACTGTCTGTGATCCAGAAGAGGAAACGTGTTTAGCCTCTTATAAATTATCATCTTTCTTTTGTGCAACCTTAGCCCAGCAGGTAAGATATATACATGTCTGCATACCTTGAAATCAATCCAATTCATATAGGACAATGTTGTAAAGTACTTAAATAGTTTAACACAATTAGGGGAGAACAGCAATTATTGCTACATTGTTGATAATATATCTTCTCAACGGTAACTGGATAGGTAAACTGAATTTAGCAGAACAATCAGTCTAAGGGACCAGTTACAAATTTGGTGGTCTTCCTGTAGGGTGGCCACTGCTGAGCTCCCAAGAGGACCATCAAGCCCATGGGGCACCCGCCTGCTGGTTTCTAAGTTGAATCCAGGGTGGGTGGGTAGTCAGGCGGTGTGACAGTGGTGTCACGGCAGCAGTCTGTTTGGCTCATAGGAGAGCCTAACAAGCAGACCTCCCCAGTGGTAGTGCCTACAACATGTTCCTGCACTGTGTGGAATGCATGCCACACAGTGCAGGAACAAAGGTGCAAACATAGGAGGTCACAACATGTACCCCCCCTGCACACACCCCCATAGGCAAGTTAACCTGGTGGCCTTGATAGGGTCCCCTTACATGCATGTTCACCTCCCTTTTCATGGCTGGCTCAGAGTCATGAAATTGGCAGGGAAAATACAACTAGGAATATGCTCTGCGTGCCAGCACTGCCAGCATATTCCTGCTCCTTTCCAACCCACCATCGTCACGGGATCCTGGATCCCAACCCAACAGAGGTCTGACCACCACACTCGGAATATGGCAGGTGGAACCGCCCGGAAGGTGGTGGTCGGACCACCACCATGAGGACGACAGTCCCAGAACCGCCGTACTCATAATAACACCCTAAGTGTTTCGCTCCTTACTTAAGTAGCATAGGTTTAAGCAATCTGATTATCAATCTTTTGCAGTTTAAAGAAGAAAACATCAAGTGAAATTGATCCTCCAGCTGTCTCCCACTCTACATATTCAGAATTCAAGTTTAGTACCGTACCATTTTGCAGTAAAGTGGAAAATACCTGCATATAAACTCAAGTTAAGGGTTACGAACATATGTGCCTGCAAGATTTCAGACAACTTTTTATTACTGACTCAGATGTATTAATTAGAAACAATATGCTTGGCAGCCCAGTAATTATCGCTATTGCTTGGTTAGAGACAAAAATTTACCGCTGAGCTGCGGCGATTTTTACCGCAAATAAACCTTGGTATTACCAAGGTTTATCGCAAATGTGATAACAATCGCCGCAAAGCATGAATATCGCTGAAAAGTCAGCAATATTCATGCATTACCGAGCTAATGCTCTTAGCCATGTTATCCACCTCCCATTGGATAGCATGGCTAAGAACTGCTCAGGGCAGGTGTTAGCTTTTGGAGATATTTGCGCTTAGCGCGAATATCTCCAAAAGTTGGCAATAGGAGATAGCGATGTTAGCGACTGTTTTCAGTCGCTAACATCTTGGCACGCCCACTTTGCATGTCATTAGTGATAAATATCACTGACATGCAAAGTGGGACCCAAGATGGTCGCTATCTCCTACTAGCTGTCCCTAACTGGTGTTAGCGGCAGCTAGGTAATAGGGAGATAATTTTATCTCCGCTTTCTTGGCTTTTAAAGCCAAAAAAGCGGAGATAAACCCCCTTGATAATATGCCCCATATAATCTCCTTTAGAGATGATAAGTTCAAGGCTGCACTTATACATTCGCCAACCAATGTAGCAACTCATCCATGCACAAACTCACTCATCCATCCCCTATGCAATCACACTTTCACCCAGCTCTTAAATTCATCTGCATTCACAATAAAATTGTCAAACCTATTGGCGATGTCAATACTTGTTACATGTGTACATTCCCATAACTAATTTGAAAATACAGACAGGCAGACAAAATAATGCCCTCATTAATAACCATATAGTCTTTTTGTACAATAGAAATTGAGATAAAACCCACGACGTGCACTGCATGAAGCTGACATAGTGCATATGTTCGCATCTATGTTTTGCAAGATCTAATCACTGATATATCAGATTTTTTTTATCGGAAGTGCTGAGAACAGGAATAGAAATATCAGCCGAAGAAACAATGTTAGGCACGGCAGGAACAGGCAGAGTAGGGAATGAACAGGGATTGATTTTTGTGGCTATGGCCGTCACAAGGATTTGTTTCACATCGGTTTGGCAAGATTCAATCCCACCGGCTTTTCAACAATGGCAGGCCTGATTGTTGGCTACTTGTAGCCTTGAGGTAGCCATAGATAAAAGAAAAGGGCGTTTAAAGCGTAAAAGGGTCTTGAATATTTGGGATCCTTTGATAGAGTGGATGCAAAGGCACAACGGGACTGGGTACGCTTGCTCTCTTATAGTACTGAAACCTAAAGGAAGATCCCCACAATAATATCTGACGATAAGCTAGTGTTCTATTATTGTATTGGCTGCTATTTGTTATTACTGCAGCAGATGAATTATGTACTGTTGTTCTTCTTTTAGCTGTCTGAGAGGGGCGGGGGAGGGAGGGAAGGTAGGGTGGTGTTGTATGGGAAACAAAACATTAAAAGATTATTTTTTAAAAAAATAAGAAATTGAGGTCAAACGTTTACCTCAATATTCTCCCTAGTTGTACTATTCTGTCAAAACGGGGAGTTTTATTGAACTACCTTCATGCATGTAATAGATAAATCGTTCCGAGGGCTGATCGTGTAGAGGTCTTAGGCACCTCTTTGCATGGAAACCTCCCAGGAGAAGTCCTGGAGGTCATTCCTTCTAAGACCGCAAAATTACAAAAGACCAAGGCAGTAGACCAGGTCAAGCACTCCAGATCTTACAGTTCTAAATTTAGGGTGGGGCAAACTACTTCCTCCACCCGCTACCAAAAGGTGGATAAATCCGAAATATACAAACACAAAATGGAAGGTGCACACAATTAGAGTCACAAACAACGGCAATGTATTAAATGTCTTCTTCTTTATTTAATAATGTTCATCGGACATAGGCACAGCCAACGCATTTCGTTCCATTTGCCTTTAGGAACTTCGTCAGGGCAAAAGAATGTATTTCTGTATTGTTGCCGATGTTGAATAGGGTTATAAGGATCAATACAGTAGTAACCAAACTCGTAGTCCCGTTTCCCATGGCGTCCAGGACGCCACGGGAAACAGGACTACGAGACAGGAGCACCCTACAATAGGTGCTTGGTGGTTATTGCCACGGACACACTACCAGATTACGGACTGGTGGTGGTTACGCCCACGTATTTGGCTCTTCCTGGAAAACGAAGTAATGAGCCATATTACAAAATTCCCCACGAGACATACTAGAACCCGCTTGGATCTTTAATTCATTTGTGCCTATTACCTTATGGCATACCTGACACCAGACAGCCCTGGCCTACTTAGAAGACACCTTTAAGATCCCAATTGGATTCTTCTTGTCTTAGTGAGGACGCCGTCCTTTCAGATCTTAAGACTTTGACCCACATTTGGTTACTACTGGATTGATCCTTATAGCCCTATTCAACATCGGCAACAATACAGAAATACATTCTTTTGCCCTGACGAAGTTCCTAAAGGCAAATGGAACGAAACCCGTTGGCTGTGCCTATGTCCAATGAACATTATTAAATAAAGAAGAAGACATTTAATACATTGCCGTTGTTTGTGACTCTAATTGTGTGCACCTTCCATTTTGTGTTTGTACATTCCTACTAAGACGGAAGGTTTCAGAATTCAATTACATCTGCCTGAAGATAATATTTAATAAATCATGGCATAACAAGTGTACATTGAGTAGTAGCGCTAAGTGAGCGTACAGTGGAGTGAGGTGAGCGTCTCAGAAAATGATGGAAATTGAGTCAGGGGGGATATTAGGAGGAATGGAGCATTGGAGGGTGACGTAAGCCAAGTGTGGCGATGGTCACAAAATGGCAGCCTGGGTTCAAGAGAGTGAAAGGTGGAGCTATGACGTGATGAAGCAGTCTGAGTTTCAGAAGTGAAGATGCAAGTCAATACAGTGAATATTGAGGCGAGTGAAGTTGGCAGCCCGAGAATGGGATCTGGAAAATGGAGTTTGGAATTCAGTGGGTGGAATTAGGAGGAAGGATGGAGTGAATTCAGTAGGTTAGAGCATGTAAAGTCTGATATGAAGTCTGAAATACAAGCTCAGTAGAATGCTGTCATAATTGTGAGCAATCACAATAAAATAGTATGGAGTGATCAGAATTGAGCTTATGGGCCTGGTGTTAGTGGAGTTGATAAAAGGGAATAGGGTCAGGGATAAGGATTAGGAATTTTACAAAATGAAGCAGATTCAGTTGCGGGTTCAATTGAGACAGTGTTGAGTGTTGAGAGTGAAGTCAGGAGCCAACAGAGGAATAACTTTGGCATAAGCTGAACTATAATGAAAGGTGCCCATTTATGAAAGCTGGACCATGAGAAGAAGAAAAGTGTGAAGTGAAGTGGAGAGTGATGGAGACCATAATATTTCAAGTTGTGGTTTAATGTAGACTATTGAGATTTGCAGGGTTGGAAGGAGTTTGGAGCATGGATCATGGAATTTTGTGACATATTATGCAATATTGATGGAGCCTGGGCCCATTCAAACATTTATCTCCAGATTGATTACCTTTATAGCAACTTGAGAGGTAAAGGGAGAAAACTATCACTTGTTAATGTCTCGATACAATGTAACCAATGTGGTCACACAATAACTCAATTAACAGCTTAATATGAATTTAATTGTACATTTAGGAAAAAATCAATAGAGACCAATCTCAACATGATCATATAGAAATATGGAAAGACCAAGGTAAGTCCAAATCTTCTGAAGAGATTTACCCTATATAATACAAAGCAGACTACGAACACTATGATGATGATACAGACGATTGGGTAAAAGAATTGAATATTAAATTGCATCAGATGATTTTCTAAAGTAAGCATGAGCAAGCTATCTCTCCCTCCACTACCTTAAAAGGGGCACCCTAAGCTAAGAAACATTTGGTAAAGGTGAAATCAGAAAGGTGTCAGCTGTTGGAGTCTTCAGTAGAAGGCACTCCAACAATGAATCAGGTAGCATAAAGCCACACAAGCAGAAGTATAGATCTGCTCTCCGTGAAATCCTAAAATGATTCCTCTGTCCCTCACTAGGTTGATCATAAAATATAAATTTCATTCAGGGTAGAAAATCCCAGGTGGCCCTTGCTAGTGGATTTCCATTGCTCTGGCACAACTGGATACTTCCACCACCTTTCCCACATCGATAAGTTGCAACTTCGTTCGTCCTTGGTCATTCCTCTCCTCTCCCATCAGCACTGGCCTCCTTGCTCATTACCGTGCTTCTACTTGCCAAATTCATCTTCACATAACTTGCTGTCTAATGAAAACAAAATCCTTTTATGCTAACTAATGAGGTCTTATTTGTACCAGCAGTGGAAACAAAGTACAAGAAAAATGCATTTTGCATTGAAGGTTAAATACGAATGTCATGTGTTAGATTTTAGCGTGAGCATGAATGTCATGTGTTAAATTTTAACATGAGCATGAACTATACTGTTACTTGAGGCCCACACTAGTCAACTTTAACAGTGTACCAGGTTACAGAATATGTGCACATTTCTACACTCACAATAAAGGCATCTTCCCAATCCATTTATAAATTGTAAAGAATTACGAAGATATCATTCTAAATGCACCTGCATGAAAATAATTATTGTTAGACGTCTAAATGTTAAACATTTGTTTACACATTCACATTGTAATTTATTAGCCTCAAAATGGGACACATTTTGTTAACTTCTCCTGCCACCTTATTATTTGAATATTACATAGACCATTATTAAGCACGTTCTATACACAAACTCTTCATATGGAGTACTTTAAATATGCCATATTCCACTCTCCTTAGTAACATTAATCACACAGAATGAATTTGAGTGCTGAGTACTCATGATTATGATACACTCCTATGGTATGTAAAATGGTATCATGATTGCACTTCTCCAATTGCGAACTGGTGTGACTTGCAGTGTACTACTACAGTATGAAATGTGCAGTATGGAGATGTCTTAGGTGAGTTTGGGGTGTGGAGAAATTTAGAGTGGAGTGTTGTGGCCAGTGGAGCTTGTGGAGAGTGCTGGATTATGTTTGACTGTGTTTGACTATGATGTGAGAAGAAGTGTGAAAGCTGTTAACATATGGACCTTTGTATGATGTGTAGCAAAATGTCTAATTTGGTAGAATGTATGGTACTAGGGGGTGTAGGGGGGTGGGCAGTGTGTTGGAGGGTGGAAAAGGGAGGAGGCGGAGTATGGAGAATACATTGAGAGGTCAGGTGCATCGGCACCTATTGCAAATATGTTATTGGGGTCTAAATGCTAAGGAGGTCTATGAGGTAGACTAATATTTAGCTGATATTATCCAACCTATAAAAATGCCCACTCCTTTAATATTTATGTAGCATGCTGTGGTCTCTATTTTTGTATACTAAAGTTAGAAGCGCTTTGTGATCTTCAACAAGCTTGCTGAGGAGAATGCATCTATTGGTTGCCTCTCTGGATTGGTTCCTTCCTATGATATTAAGCCTAATGTTCACCTGAAAGTCGAGTAAACTGTTTTGCAATGTCATGTTAATACCTTTTTGACAAATTTGTTGGTACATGGGTGATTTGATAGTGGGTTGTAATTGGCTAGGACAAGAACCAGGTTGTCAAAGTCCCACTTCACGCCTGCAGATAACTCTCCCCAAGATGTGGGGGGTTGTCAATAAGATTAGCATGGTAAGGGACAAGTATATTTCATTAATACATGAAGCTTGGTGAGGTTTTATGAGTAAGTTAAAGACTTTCATATTGATGTTTTTCATATTTCATTTGTTTTTATGTGTTTGAAGATATTTGAATAATATTCTGTGAGCAGCTGCAATATAAGGGGAGAAGTCTGGGTGGTATGTTATTGTCTCATATATTATGTTTGTTTAGAAGAAAGACAATCATTTATGGCAATGTTGTGTGCTCTGTGTTGGGGTGTCTTCCAAATTTTCCAGAATTGTCTCTTCGCCCAAACATTTACCATGTGTGTTGTTTCATTCACACAATAAACTCTTTTTGACCTTGTAAAAACTCTGTAATAAACTAGTATGTGACTTATGCATCTTGTCTTATGTGCCACGCTGAAGGATTGCTGCTGTTAGTGTTCTATGCTTCCACCCATCATTTTCAGATTTGTAAGCCTGACATACAAAATGTTTTTGTTTTTTGCAATTTTTTGGCATTTGGATATTGATGGGGTGATATAACCCATTGTCTTGGTAATATCCCAGAAAAAGGACCCTTTTCTTAATTTACTGCAATAGAACCAGTTGCTAATTGTGGGTACACTGAGCAGCTGTCATGTTTATGAGTTGGAAAGTTATTGAAGAGGGCTCCAACTACTGCTGTGGCAGTATTGCTAAATCAAATGATGTGACAATGTGTGTGGGGATTAGGGCCTTACTTAGAGTTTGTTAGATGTGGGACAGCTGTTAAAAAGCAACAGATGTCCCCATCGTTCTATTTTGAGTACATAGGGATCCCATACACTCTAAGTAGGGCAGAAGGGAAATCCACCTCCTTTTAGAAATTGTCCAACATCTGCCAGATTCTAAATAAAGCTCTATGTCTAATGTGTGACCTGATCATGAGACTTTTCCAATTCGTTGCGACCTAAGTCTTTGTTATTTAATTAAATCATTTGCCTGTTCGTTTAGAGTGTTCTCACCGAAATATCATATAAGTTGCAATTTCTCACCTACTAAATATATCTGGTATGTTAGAAAATGGAGAAATCCAGAGCTGTCAGTACGATCGAGAGTAACCTCTCTAAACTGAGGGGGCAGGGTTGTAGGAGTAGAGTGTCTATGTAGTATAGATAATTACATGAATTTAAGGGGTGTGGTATTAGATTTGAAATACATAACTGGTCAACACAGTGATACACAGTGCCACTATGCAAGCCACTTGCGACCACACAACCAAAATATGGTCTGCTTTTTGGGTGTGGTATGACCTGCTTTTCGAAAACAGAAGACATTGTAAATGGTTTGCAATGCATTTTGATAGAAGCATAAATAGATCTTTCAACCAAAAATACATAACTTTCAAAACGACATTATGAAACAGAAGACAATCGAACATTATTTCAATTAATACATTGCAAGATTTTGCTTTGTCATCATTTTGCAGCCCAAGTAAAATGACATGTTTGAACAATTACTGGAATGGTCAGGAGACAGGTACCCACGTAATAGGAGTAATTGGAACATTTATACATCATTGGTAGAAATCAGAAGGGAGTTTGAACAGATAGTGCTATCTGGATGATAATATAATGAGTTGTTAGCCGAAGAGGGATTTTAAGAAGATTGTTGCTATGAACTCTGCGGGGCCATCGAACAATGTGACCTTCTGCGCCGGTACTGAGTGACACATTGCTAATGGTAAATGAATTGCATCAACATATTTTGTGTTACAATAGGCCGATAGCTCTGCAGCATTGTAACTTGGGGCCTGATATAGATCTTGGCGGAAGGGTTACTCCATCACAAAAGTGTCAAATATCTCCTCCGGCGAAATATAAATCCTCTAGGATATAATAGGATTTATATCAGACACGGTCCGTGCAGGTAACAGTGGTGGGGCCACCTTGGGGGGGATTCTGATGGATGATGATGAGGGAAAATTACTGTTTTATTTGATTTTCCCTCTACATCATCCCTCGAAATCCCCCTCACCCGGCCCACCGCTATTACCTGCACGCACCGTGGCTGATTTTTATATTTTGGCAGACGAGATATCCGTCACCATTGTGATGGAGTGACCCGCCTGCAAAGATCTAAATCAGGCTCTTAATGAGTACTTGACACAGACTGAGTGCTCCGTGGGTGACCAAACAGGGAATAGGCCCTCTTTATGATTAATGGCTAACTGCAGGCTGGCACAGCCAGAGCTACCTTTGGTGAGCATGTGGACACACCATTTGTGACCTTAAATGAATATTTCAACCGTGAGATCCTGTTCTCAGTGCCAGGACCACATTTTATTGTTGCAGTGGTTCTGTTTTAGACTGAATCATTGAAAACCTCCCAGCAGGCAGTGGCAGCAAGTTAGGCTAATCCCAAATACCAAGTCATGAGCTTTAGAGTAGGTAGCAAAGACTGGTAGCAAAGACTGGGAGCATAGTTTACCTATATGAGGCGAGGTCAAGAGACGGCCAATCACTTCAGTTGAAAGTAGAGTTCTATCTTCAACCATGGTCCAATTAGCTTAGCATCCTTATGAGTTTGTGAAACTAATACCTATTTTATTGGGTAATGATTATTGGTCCATACTAAAGTGCTTAGGCACCTTCAGCAAGGAAAGAAGAGCTATACAAATAAAAGACAATACACTGAAATAAAAATAGACAGTCACAACTGAAACAATAGCAACTTTTAAGAAAGTGCTCGATGGCTCCCATTTTAGTTTTGCATTGGTAAAAAGTACCATGCCGCTAGAGTCAAGCCAGCCTGGCTGATGAGGGGTGATGCCCCTAAATCGGTTCCAGGATGCTTGTTTACAGTCCAGGGAGGACCTGGCCGGGCAGTTCGGGCTGGACTGTTCCCATGGGCAGCAGGGTCAAGACTGATTTGGATATGGCTGGGCCTGAGCAGGAAGGCCATGGCGAGCAAAAAAACGATGGATTTGGCCTAGATCTCTCCCCTGGGGGAGAATGTTTGACATCGTGCGTTCTGTCCGTCATTTCTTCTTGTTGCTTTGGTAAACAGTATAGCAATGTAAAAAATTAGTATGTATGCACTGTAAAAGCAACTAACTGTCCTGAAAAGTAAACTCATTTATGTAAGTATGTCCCGTCATGTTTATATTTTTGTTCAAATGATTCTGCGGTGTGTATGTTTTCCCTAACAAAACCCGATCATGTGCCTTTGAGAAGACCATGTCATACAAAAACATGTTAGCAGCTACATACATTGATTTCAGGTTATGATGTGTTGCTTGTACAGACTTTTTACAGTAACGCTTTGGAAAAGAACACATATTAAATAATTTTCCTTTTCTCCACTCTTTTGTTTTCAGGTACATCCGTTGTCGACACTTCTGGACATAAAGCACAGGGTTCATCAAGCTTGTAAGTAGACAAAGAACTAGTTTCAGTTTCCTTTTTCTGTCTTCTCTCTCTTGAGTCAAAGTCTCATGATGTAAAATAAATCTAGGCCCCCAAAACTGAATGCTGATGCCCACCACATGCAACTAACTCCTGGCAGAAATGCCCTCTCACACCCCACACTAATTTCACACTAGAAACATTTTTGAATTCGTTAGGTAAAATAAACAAAGTTCACTTTAAGAAAAATATTATTTATGTTTCAACATTAACAACCATTTAGGTCATTATCAAGCATAACACAGTGGGCCCCATTTGGTGACACAACTGCTCTTCTTGCACATAGATTCGCAAGTTTCGTTTTTTTATTACAGGATGAACCTTGTATCGAAAGACACGTTATTTCTGAATTTGTTTCATCTTTACATTCTATTGACTTAAGCGGAATTGCACTTCATCATATTTGAGTTGTGCTGCAGAAAGTAATTTATATTTCCCACGGTTGTCTTGGAAAGTGGTAATGCTCAGGTCCTACTGAAACAGTTGAGGCATCATTAATTAAAGACCTGAGAGAAATTTCATATTAAATTCATACTGTGCTGGCCCACGCGTTACTGAAAGCCTGTTCAGTTTAAGTCAACTTTTCATAGAAATCCTTTGTAAGGAAAAACTCATCACCCTCCTTGAACCAAAGGTTCTGTGCTCGTACAAAGTGTTGGAAAGCGTACCATGATATTTACTGTTCGTCATGAAAGACGTTTTGTGCTGGAAAGGTGCCCCTTCCTAAACTCAAAAACACATTGGGGCATATGTACAATCCCCTATCACCAAGGGAACGTTACTTTTTGTGATGTTCCCGTGGCATGCCGATAGGGGCCTTGCCTTATGTACAAGGCAGCGTTAAGCCACTTAACGTGACAGAGCAGCAACAGGCTAATCTTAGTGCACAGGGCTCTGTGCTGTGTTTTCCTCAAGCTCAATGCAGCATGGCAAGTTTGGTTGCTGCGCTGTGGTGCATGAAAAATTAGTGTATCTGGGCCTTGCCTTTTTGATTTTTGAATGATGACTGCTGATAAGGTTATACATTTTTCTCCCTTGTTGCAAATTCATATTGAAAAGATTTTCCTGGCCATCTGCCCTGTTTCAGACACAATATCAAATAAGGAGATCGCTCTATGGATATGGTCTGTTGTTCCTCTACCTGGTATGAAATCATGCTGCGAAGGGAGACAAGACGGCCAATAGCCCCTCCCAACCGAGTGGTTAAGATCTTGGAGTATTTTTGGACTTGGCCCTTTGAGCAGGTTTACCCCTGAACTTTTTGCTTTTCAATATGGCATATTACTAGTGAATTGTTGTGGCCTCTGCGCACTTTAGCACTGTGGCCAAGTGTAATGTGCGTGCGCTCTCTGAGTGCACGTGGTGAGATTGGCCTGCCCTCCCGTAGAAATGCATGGGGGATATGAGTGTCCATGGTAGTTCCTGATGTGTGGGGAGTGCAGGGTCGAGTTTGGTATGTGCGAACTCGTGAGTTTTAATGCTGCACGACCGTGTGCGCAGATGTAATGTGACTAGTGTAGAAGTGCCACTTTTAGAAGTTGGCATTTCTGTGTGCAGTGAATGTGAATTGACTGTCTGGCTTGTGATTGACAGGAGCTGGCTGGTGTGCTTTGCTCCAGGAGTCAGGATGGGTCTGCCCGGTGGTGAATGGGGAGATCTGCATGTAGATGGGAGGGAGGAGTTGCACCTGGGACCCGAATAGGGCTGGGCTTTCCCTCCACAATGCTGGCTCCACCCCCTGTGGTGCGTCTGATGTCCCTGACCCATCCTGTGAATAGGAGAAGAGGAGCTGAGCAAAACAAAGTGCTCAAGTGCTCCCAAACCAGTTGCATCTGGTTTTCCCTAAACCCTGTGCTGGGTGACAAAGGATTTTGCTGTATAAATAAGAGGTTGTGACCCCACGAATTTGTTCTTGTTTTCAACTTGAAACTACCAGGGGCGTGCTGCTGCTGGGGCCCAGGGGAAGGCTTGCCTCCCTGGGCCCTGCCCTGCCCTTGGATTCCTGGAGTCCTTGCTGGATCCTAACAGGAGGGGGCTTGCTGCTGGTGGGACCCAGGAGGGACCGCCATGGGGGCTGTCTCCTTGCTGGAGTGCCCTGTGTGCTGACCCCTAGTCTGTACATTGCCCCTCCTGATGCCCAGGACTTCTGGGACCTCCTGCTCCCTTTTCTTTGCCCCAGGAATGGATGTTGCGTTCATGTGCCCTGGGAGCACTGAGATTTGGCTCCAAAAGGATCCCTGGAGCTTGGCAGCGCTGTGCTGCACTTTGCCCTGAGGGAATCCCCCGATGTATAGATTCCCCTGAAATTGCTAAACTTGCAGGTGCCCACCCTGCCTTGTGTATGCTTGTTTTTATATTTAATTTTGGGTGACCACCCCGATTATGCCGCTTTTTGATGTTAAATCTAAAGCAGGTGCCCACCCCGCGTTTCACTGCCGCGGCCCGAGCTGAATTCTGAACCTTCCGCTGGGCTGCTGGTATGGTGCAGGCCCGACCTGGAAGCCAGGCGGCCTTGCCTGACTGAGGGCGGGCCCAGCCAGTGTTACTTCCGCTTTTCTCCCCGGCAGGGGAGAAGCCACATCGAGCCTCATGGGCTCCACGCTAAGTCCCCGTCCCGAGATGG
This sequence comes from Lissotriton vulgaris, assembly GCF_964263255.1. Lineage (NCBI taxonomy): Eukaryota > Metazoa > Chordata > Amphibia > Caudata > Salamandridae > Lissotriton > Lissotriton vulgaris. The sequence goes on along the minus strand of NC_141689.1, from coordinate 1,188,222,958 downwards.
GGGACCGGGTGATGCCGGCGCATAGAGAAGGCGGGACTCCCAGGAGGAGAGAGAGCCCCGCAAAGCGCCACAGCCTTTTTCTTGCGGAGGGAGCGCGAGGCACATTGCCGGTGCCTGCCCCCCTCCGCATCCACACCGAGGAGCTCCCCCGCCAAGAGCCAGTAAGTCAAGACAGCGAGAGGAGGGGGGAGGCCACACGCCTGCACGCAGTGCCAACTCAGTGAGTGGACCCGAAGTTGCGGGCCACTCCGCTTTTGTCTTAGAGCCTGCATGGCCCTAGTGATGGGCCTGATTCTTTGCGGAGCCAGTGCACTACATGGGCGCACGTTTATTTGTATAACCAGTGCGCCCTTGGGGCCTAATTGTTTTCCTGAGCCCGAGTGGCTCCCACATTTTGGCCTCATTATCTCCCAAGCCCTTGTATGGCTCCCAGGGGTACAGTATTTGGGTACAGAGCCTGAGTGGCTCCCACGCTTCGCCTCTTATTTTTAGAGTCCCCATGAGGGGCTTGGGACATAAGTAATTTAGAGCCTGTGCTGGCTCCAGCCTGTTTATTTCAGAGCCTAGAGGGCTCCAACGTTGGGCACAATTTGTTCTGAAGGCCCCTGAGAGCCCATGCCCCGTTTTGAGTGTTCCCCAGCTGCCCAGCAAGTAGTGGGCAGCTGCACCCTTTAGGACTTTCCTTTCAGGGGACATGTTCTTTTTGAATCTAGGAGTGAGATGCACTCCTTCTCCCTACCTTGGCCTCCACAGCTGCGCATCCCTTAATGCTGGCTGCAGTGTATAGGCCCCACGGTATTGTCCCAGCAAATATTGGCGAGCTGCAACGTATCGGTTTTGCGCAGTAGCACAACCTTGACCTTCGCTGCTTAGGCAGCAGTCCTGACTTTATGGACATATGGCATTTGAGCCCCTTTGTGGATGGCCAGTTGGCCGGGGGGTTGTTACATTTATAGGGCGCCAGGCCCTAATGTGATTTATGTGCTAATGCTTTTTGGGTGCTAAGAAATGTATTGTGTATAGTATTTTTTGCGCACCCTGTGTGATACCTCTAAAATATGGTCTATAACTATGAGGTTATTTTACCTATCTTGGTTTGTGTTAGGGAGATTATACTTCCCTGTGTGATTTACGCCCCTAGTGTAATTTTTACTTAGGTGGTTAGGGTCTAATGTATTTAGACTTGTGGGATACTGTGCATGATGTATTTTATGTCACAGACTGTTGCAAAGTACAGTGATCACAAGTGTTTACTGGTGGTACGTTCTATGACCTATTTTACTTGTATGTTTATGATCTAGTTCACTTTTACCAAGTTCACTCTGTGACGATTCTGACAGTGGTCCAGGTGGCCCTGTCAGGTGTACATAATCCCTTGTAAATATTGCCCCGTGCCAGTTTGCACAGTGTACATAATGTGATTGTTATTCTGATGTGTTTTGAGAATACAAAGGCTATTTTTGATATAACCTTGTGTGGAGTTCCTTTTGAGGGGGTCTGGGATGTTGTTGCTGGTGGGTGCATGCACATATGCTTTACAAATTGCCTCCGGGATAAGCTTTACTGCTCATGCCATGCTACCAAGGGGGTGAGCAGGGGTTATCTTTGGAGTGTAACTTCCTTGCCCTAACTAGAGTGGTGGTCTCTGCCTGGCTTTGGCGCAAGCCTCAGCCAACCAGAGATCCCATTTCTAACAAGTATATTTTTGTATCTGTGTTAATTAAAGAGATTTGTCTATAAGACTCTGGATTGTCTGAAGGTTTCCTCTTTTTTGGAAAGATTACAATACTAGTTTCTTTCCACGACTCTGGAGTATTCCCATTATATTGAATACCTCTAAAGAGATCTAATAAGAGAGACAGTATTGCCGTACCCAGGATTTTATATACCTGAAGGGGTATTGCATCATGGCCTGTGGCCTTCCCTGGAGCCAAGCTCTTCAAAGCCATTTGAATCGCCTCCTGTGAATTCTCTAATTCTAGCTCTTCCTTAAAAGCTTCATCTAAAACCTCTCCCAGCTCCCCTGCTGTCACCATCTGGCTAATATCATTTGATGCCAAGATTTCCTCCCTAACCCCTTCTTCAGAATACAGTGCTTGATAGTAGTCTTGAAAGATTTTAACTATATCGTCTGGGTCAGTATGTATTGCTCGGCCTGCGTTTATAGCTAATATTTGATTCTGCGCTGACTTTTTTCTGGTACGAAGAGCTAATCTATTCTGAACTAATTCTCCACTCTCATATAGGTTATTACGCTGGGGCTGAAACTCCTCCGCTGATTTTTGCGCAAGCCATGCGTTAATTTCTGCCTTAAGAGCCGCAATTTGCCCCTGACTTTACATTATCTCTTTTCCTTGTTTGATTAATAGAGAATGCTCTTCCTCTGCCACTTTGAGTTTACACATTAGCTCTTGATTTTTCTCCATACGCAGCGCTCGTGCTCTGGCAGTGTAGCTAATAGTTTCTCCACACAGACCCACCTTCAAAGTGTCTCAGTTCTAGAGGCACTGTACCTATTGATGTCAAAATAGTCAACTGTCCATTTATCAATATGCTCAATATAATCCCTATTAACCAATAACTTCTTATCAAATGTCCACTTACCCCTTTTTTAATAAAGCCTGGAATTTCCACCCCCAGAATGAATTGATTGTGATCCGATATGACCTTAGGTACAATTCTAATGCTAGCTTTATTAAGGAGATTTGTTGATCCCAAAAAATAATCAATTCTGACATATTTTTATGTGGAAATGAATAATATCTGCTTCCTGTATTTTGGGATGTATTTTTAGCCCGCCATATATCCACTAAACCATGACTCTTGTTAAGTGAGGTTAGTGCCCTATATACCTGCGGTTTCCGCCCTTGATAACTCCCTTGATTGATATGATCAGGCTGTGGATCTAAGGCAATGTTTAAATCTCCACATATAGGGGTCGATTAGGATGGCGGACGGATCACCACCGCCATGCAGGCGGTGGCGTCTGCCATCCGTGCCCGCCTGCAACCAATTTTCCCCGCCATATTACAATGGCGGGGGGGGGACCGTGGCGGACAAAAACACTGTCCGCCGCTTTTCCGCCGCGGTCGGCTTGCGACTGGGGCGGAAAAGCTCTAACAAGGTGGCGATGTCAGCCAGCCATATTAGGATGGGCTATGGGGTATGCCTTGCCGCCACGGAAAGGAATACAGTCTTTGCTTTGGGGGCTCATTGCGGGCCCCCAGGGTGAAGGGGGTGGGGTGTGCACATGCGGGGTTCCTATGGTACCCCCTGCGTTTCTAAGTACAACCGTCCGCTCCAATGCTAAAAATGCGGGATGCGCCCGCCACTGTAGCGGATGCATCCTAATTCGGGGCACAGAACCTCCACCCTTGTGGCGGACGGTCCCTGCCCCAGACAGGATGGCGGACGGACTAATCGACCCCATAATTAGGCTCATAGGCCACAATGTCAATTCTAGCTAAAGATCTTCAAAGATCTGGGGATCGACATAATTTGACCCATGGATTGAGCATAGTGAGACCCATCCCAAGCTCATCTATCGCCCATCTTCCTAGCGTATCAGCTGCCTTTCGCTTGGCCCAGAGATGTTTCAGCCAAGATGACTACCCCTCAGATGTTTGAGGTTTGAGATGTAGATGTCAATAGATTATATCCCTGAATTGTCATCCAGTGTCTTTTTTCCCACGGGAGATGGGTCTCTTGCAAACAGATAATGTCAAATTAATTTAACTTTACCTGCTCCCCCAATTTACCCCTCTTGGTTACATCATTAAGTCCTGCTACATTCATTGAAAAGATGTTTATTCTCCCCATCTTAATTTAATATTGGCGATTACTTGTATTTCTAACAATCCTTTTTTCCCATCAGTTCTCTGCAGCGCTATACAATTCATACAGATCATACTCTGAATTACACATATGACTTTTAGTTGTCTACATAATTCGTCTTCTCCTCTAGGTATGTTTTTTTCACATGTTATCCCCCCTCCATCCCCCTTCCCCTCCCAAACCCCCTACCCCTCTTCCCCTCCGAGAGACACACAGGCAGGTGTCTGCGTGTGACGGATGCATTGTACATATCTAAGAACCCGTAAACAAACTGCATCTTTAATTAATACATTCTGTGTAATTACTATAGCCTACCCCCTCAGTGTTTTTAGTTGTACTAAAAAAACAAGGGGGAAAGAGAGAAGATAGCCCCAAGAGGAAAGGAATAGACAAGACCCCTGATTTTAATATCTTTTCATCCTTCTCACAATGTTAAGCTATCCAAATATTCCTTAGCTTTTATCTTGGAAGTAAAAAAACGTGTTTGTCCACTCCAGATAACCTTTAACCTGACCGGATTATTCAAAAAGGCCTGAGCTTTTTTATCCTGGAAGGGTTTATTTATCCGCCTCAACCTTTACCGTCTTTCGACTGTGGTACGGCAGAAGTCTGGGCAAACAAAATAGGAAACCCCATTCCTGGATCACCTTGCCTCAGGTCTTGCCTTTTCAAAAACAGCTTGATATAACAGAAAGCTCCTTCTAGACGCAGAGAAGACAGTTGGTCGTGTGACATGGGAATTTTTGTGGGGGATTCTGGAGTTAAAGGGGTTTGGTCAGGGATTTATTAGAGCAATCAAAGCAATGTATCGTGACCCAAAATCTCGGATACAAGTGATGGGTAGAGAGTCAGGGGAGGTTTTTATATCCAGGGGAACCCGGCAGGGGAGTCCCTGCTCACCCATCCTATTTGCTCTATATATCAACGCATTAGTGGAGAAGCTTTTACAGTCAGGTAAAATTAAACCTATATGTACCAAGGGGTATCAGACCAAAATGCTGGCTTATGCCGATGACGTGGCACTTTTAACATCAGAACCCAAAGAGGCCCTTGATGAAATTAATTGTATAACTGAGAGGTTTGGCCTGTTATCAGGATATGCTCTGAATAGAGAGAAAACTATTGTTGTCTCTACAGATAATGTGGATCTTAACAATTTAAGGCGAGCAGAGTCGGCAGTTTATCTAGGGGTGCGAATTACGACAAAAGTGGATAATAAAATTAAATGGAATTTTGATCCACTTGTTAAAACCTTAGCTGCAGAACTGAAGAGGGTTAATGGGTTGCACTTTTTGATTACTGGGAGGGTAACATTTTTGAAAATGAGTATGATGCCCAAATTTTTATACCTGTTTAGGGCAATTCCGCTTGCTTTGGAGGTCATATATTAAAAAATATTAATTCTATGTTCTCTAATTTTATGTGGCAATATGGGAAGGTGAGGAGGGCTGTAAAGTTCCTGACATTACCACAAGATCAAGGAGGGCTTGCAGTTACAAATATTACATTATATTATTGGGCCGCCCTATTGCATAAAATATCCTTTTTGTTGAAGATAGATAGGAATGGCAGCGAAGACATGATCAAGAGAATTCCAACAATATTTGAAGTGGCAGTAGGAAAGGAGGCCTCTGGGCTTCATTTAAAACAATTGAAGCAAAGTTACTATAAAAAAGTTTGGTTTAAAATCATATAGAGTGCATGGAGGATGTGGAAGCAGGTATCAAAATTCATGGAAATTCCCAGGGTCACACAATATACCCCCTATGGCATGTATAGTTCTTCCAGGGGGATGCTTATGATATTATGGGGCAGGAGTGGGAGAATAAAGGGGTTACCACTATTGGAGAGTTTTATGGTGGAGAACAGCAACCCCAATTCTCTGAACTACAACATGACTTCGGGATACTCCCTAACCAGTTTTTAAAATGTATACAGATCAAGAGTATCTTTACGGCATATAGACCGAGGGTGAAGATTGAGAAGATTCCTTTGATGGATCAGATTAGAAGTGAGTCTTGTAAAATCAGAGCTTTTTATAGTCTCTTATTAGCAGCAATGCCGAATGATTTAGAAAATAATGAGACATCATGGGCAGTGAAACTGAATAATCCGGATGCAGGTATATATAGTAGCTTAGAACTATCTGCTGAAATTTTGATATCTTCCAATTTAGAAGCACAATTGTATAAGACCATATTTAATCTTTATTTTACACCAGCGAAGCTATTTTCATGGGGGAAAAGTGTGGATGATAAATGCCACAGATGTGGGGTGGGCCAAGCTACATTGATACATATGTTCTATGATTGTGGGGAATTGACCCTCTTAAAATCAGGGATGCTCGGCTTTTGGAAAACCTTATTTGGTAGTAACTTCAAGCTGACCTCTACGTTAGCAATTTTGGGATGTGACAGCACTCTGGGATGAAATAAAGAACAAGAATATTGTCTCTTTTTAGGCACAGCTATTTTTAGAATAATGTTAGCAGCCCACTGGAAGGACAGAGAGCCACCCACTTCTCAGATATGGTAAGCCGCACTTCTTGGGGTGTAGAAACAGGAGAACGCCTTATACGCATGTAGAGGGAGGAAAGCTAGAATCCGGGGGTTAAGAATATGGGCATGTACTGCAGAGTGGAGTGGAGAGGCCGGGGGTCTTGAATAGCTGGAGCGTACATAATGAGAGCAAAATGTCTATAAAAAGAAAAGCCAAATAAGTGGGAATTTACATGAATTATATACTGAATATTTGCCTTTTTATTTTTGTATATACTACTGGTAGCATTCTTATTAACTTTTAAAGGGACATATTTGCTTGAACTTTTGATATGATACATTTTTGTATTGTGATGAAATTGGTACTTATCTTCTTTTCTTTTTAAAATTGTTTACATCAAATGTATCGGAGCCATCTATGTTGGATGTATTTGTATGAAATTCTTTTATACTGGTTGTATGCATTGGTATTTAATCTCCTGATGAATGTGTATTGACTTTGTACTGTGAAAAGTGCACTAAGTTCTCAACTACTTCTCTGAATTTTTTATGAATCTATATATCAAATTTGTATTCTTGTAAAATTGTCTACTCTTAGTATGAATAAAATTATCGAAAAAAAGAAAATAATTGGTTTTGAGCATATATTTCCAATTATGAGTTGAAATTATGAGATGATAATCTGGCCTTTGCTAAAGCTACAGTGGGGTTGTTTTGCTATTGCATCTTGGTAGTTTAAGCAAAGGTAAGGTTTAATCATGTACAATTGTAGGTGATTTAGCAGCTATAAATAGGGGATACGATCACAGGGTTTCTCGAGAACAGTTCAACAGCCAAACAGGGACACTGAAGCTTCGAATGTAAATCCCCTTTAGAAGAGGCAGTTTAAAAAGATATCCCTTTCTAAAAGGCTGCCCAAAGACTCTCTGATGGGAAACGTATGCTGGAACAGCAAGGACATTGCTCTCAGTAAACAAGCTTTCTTTCTTTCTAGCTTTCTTTCTTCCTCCTTTCTTTCTTCCTTCCTTTATTTCTTTATTTTTTCTTCCTTCCTTCCAGCTCTTCCAATATTCTCCCCGCCCACCCCACCTTCCCTTTTCATCTTTCCCTGATTCTTTCCTTCTTTACTTCCCCTTTTGTACCATAGTTCCCTTCTACCTTCGTTTCTGTTTTCCTCATCTGCTTGATCACTTCCTTCATTTCTTCCTTAATTCTTCATTCTCTGTTTGCTCAAGTTTTTTATTCTCTCTCTACTATTTCCATCCATTCCTCTTCCTGTCTTCCCCCCCCTTTTCCGTCATATCTTGACCCTTTCTTCCATCTTTCTTTTCTTATTAACTCTCTGTTCTTCTATCTATTCTGCTTGTTTTCTTCCCTCCTTCATTTTTTATGATCTGTTCGTTTCTTTCTTCCTTATAGTTTCCTAGTATCCTTCTTTCCTTCTTCATCCATTTTTTGTTTCCGTCCTCTCTCCTTTGAGTCCTTGCTTGTTTCATCTTTTCTTCCTTATCTGCCTTCTATATCGCCTATAGTTTAGCCCTTAAATTCTTCCTTTTTGCTGACCCGGTACATTCAGAGAATAAGTATGTGTGAATTGCAGTACTGTAATTTCACTTTTAAAAATGCAATACGATTCTTTTAAAATGAATCCCCCTAGCTGCTCTTCTATCTTAAATGATTTGAAGCCTCTAACTTTTCCAAAGGTCTTCCCTAACATGTTCTATCAATCGGTGAAGACTTTGCCTAGATGGTATCACTCCTAACTTTGATGATAAACAATATTGTGGACAAAATATCGACAACAAATATCGTCAGATAAGTAGTTTAGATTTTCTATACCTAACTCCACATATATGTACCTACACAGAAAATATATCTTCAATGTATGCAGATGTGGACTTAGGAGGGGAAAATCTATACTTTCATATATGCAGACACCTTTCAATATTTTCGTCATAGATATTCTGTCCTTGATACTTTCGTACCATGATAATCTGGAGGTTGATATTCAGTAGTACAATCCCTGGCTAGATACCAGAACCTGTTGCAGCCTCCATTTTCCATCAGGTGCATTGCTCTTCCAGTCCAGCCTGCCTAATGTGAGAGCTGTGTGAAGCTTTACCTCAGTTTCCATTGGTCAGCGGTGGCAATAGTCTACAAATTCTACTCAGATTTAAAGGCTCTTCATACTTTGTAGCAACAGGATCTGACCCAGTCAGATGCTGGGTCTCCAACTCCCTGTGTTCTGGACCCATTTTACACCGGGTGCATTCAGGCTCCTGCCTACCCTGCCCTATATGATCTGCTCACCCTGGGCATCCTAGCTTCGGTGTCCAATTAAACAGTGAATATATTAAGGGAATCATTGTTTGGTTCTCCTTTGTCCTGTAAGAACCAGTGGTCAAATTCCCACACCATAGGCGCTGGAAGTATGGGTGCTGGGTGTGCTGCAGCGCCCTCAGCATTTTTGTCATTCTGAAGTGAGATAGAAACAAAGATTTTATTAGGATCAAAGAAAAATCAAGACACTTTACTTGGTGATGTGCAAATGATAATTATTCACTGAAACTCAATTTCCACATATTATCGTTTTTGTGCTATATAGTTTTTCCAGTAATCGTGCAGATCTGCGCAAATTTAGTGCTCATTTCAATCGAAAATGTGCTGTCTGTAAATTACACTGTGCTACTTCAATAGTACTCCAAAATACACCAACAGCTGCATATCACACAGTTACCATACTCCTGCTGAATGGGCGTAGCACATTTGCCACACTGTTTTTTTGTATGACTGTTTGTTTTGAACTTTTCACAATCCCTTTGACCTCAGTGATAAATAATTATAATTCAATCCTAGATTCCGATTATTTCTGATTTAAAGAACAGCAACAGGTCTTCACATTGTTGAATGGTTGAGCATGCATTTCAGAGATTTCAATTGGCCAGTTCTTAGTGGATGCGTAAAGATTTTTCTGTTTGGTTCAGAGTTGTAAATGTATTTGTCAAGATATACTTTTCTAATTATATGCATGACTTTCTGATATCACCTTCTGCTCATCTTTTCAATACTTCCAATAAGCAACTATTGGTCACTTTGAGGCACTTTGGGCTAGTTTGTTTAGAAGAGCAGTTATATTTTGCTAGATTTTCTTTGATGGAGCTGCAGGTCATTGTTGCAGGTTGTTATGGAGTACCCGCTTTGAAAATGTATTGCATTCTGCTAAGTTGAGTTCTTTGAAATGCTGTATTGTTTTGGATCTGTCTAGTCCCATCTAGTCCTATCATGTGGACATGAGAGCTGCCACAATTGACAAGATGGAGAGAGATAAAGGAGTGGCCAGAACAAATCAGCATTAGCATATAGATTTAAAATTTGCCTTTTTAAATGCTTTGAGTGATTCTGTTATTTAGTGTGTGTTCCACTGTAAGTGTAGGCTCATTACTATCTTGAGTGAATGCCAGCATGTTCATATTTATAGCAAGCTCAGCAATCTGTCTGATGTAAAGTCTAGCAACCTCTACGCTGAATTTATCAATTGCCAGAAACATTGATGCTAAAGTTTGTGGGTGATTGGCCAAGTTGAGAATTGTATCCAGGAACTTTTAGTTGCATCCCAATGGTTGATGTATGCCAGCTTTGTTTCAACAATAAATACGCGTTTGGGTTAATTGGCCAACGTTGAACCACACATTCAAATGACTCCTAAATTTGGGTGTATTTCTCTGCACATAGAAGATCATCATAAAAGAGCATAGAGACTCAACTTCTTTGCCTCTCTATTTTTAATGGTACTTTGGAATCCCAGAACCCTTGAGGTGGTTGATGTGTAATCAATTCATGTCCTACTAAGCCCTAGTATGTGACAAAAATTTTCACAAATTACATTGTCAGTGTCAAAAGGTTGCTTCCTTGCTTGGGAATGTGTACTGGGTTGTGACAGGGTGAGTGTACTTTAGTGGGTTTCTACAAGTGCATTATTTGCAATTTGAACCTCCGAGTTTAAAGATAGTTTGTCCTGCATTCAATTCTGCAACTCGAGCAATATCTGAGTTAGATATGTGGTTGCCAGTTGGTATGCCAAACTTACAGTTAACCAGGCCATTTAACTTTAAACATAACAGTTCTGTTGTGCATATGATTGTAAGTTTTCTGTATATGGAGAACTGTGTTATTAGGTCAGATCTCAGCAAATTTAGTGCTGATGTTTCTTGGAGATAGTGACAATTGCTTTGAATATTATATGTCACTCCTAACTGGTGTAAAAGGAAGATGGCTGGCCGATCCCGCCCTGCTGAGCACTCTGCGACCGCTCCTGTACCGCCACCTCGCCCACACAGCATAGAGCCAGCATAACCCTTAACTCTCCACACAGCTCCCATCTAGTCATAAACTTACCAACTGAATTTTTTCGAACCACGAGCATCTCTCAGGTTGGAGACCTCGGCTGCACGTGCAGCTCTTCAGGCTCATACGAGGCTGCCTGCAGCAGGAACGGGCAGCGCGGTGGCAGAGCCATCGTCATCACGGCCCCGGCAAGGCTGACTGGCGGCATCCAACCCCGCAATGGCTCCACCATGCACAAACGCCCAGCGCAGAGGTCCTGGGTGCCATAATGCTGCAGCAGCAGGAAGTGACCCTCCTGTCTATGCAGTGACTGCAACAACAACAGGCGAAACTGACTCCTGCCTGCGTGCTCCTGAGAGAGCTTGTAGCTCTCGGTTGGGAGGCCAATCCTCAAGCTCCTGCAGTCAGGCCATGCGAATGGCCTGCTGCACAACTGCAATAAGGAGACTAGGGAGAGCACTGCAGCATCAATGGTGGATGTGCTGGTGAGCGCGGTACAGTCCATTAATGGCACATCGGGGGAGAACTCTTCTCTACTCAGCAAATGACAACTACAGCTGTCCCGGCTAAACCTGAAGGTACAGATACTAACTATACAATTAGAGCCAATAATGACAATGCCTCAGCCAATATTGACAATACCTCAGCTTCTTCCGGGGGGGGGGGGGGGTTCATGCTAACGCTGAGGGATGGTCAGGCCCATGTTCCCATGGCTATAGGGGCTAACCCAGGATCAGAACCTGATTATCAAGGGTATCACACCAAGCAGGGAGGGGCACAGGGTGAAAGTGAAGTAGATAGCTCACAAAGAACATATACAACACAACAGGCTGTAGCAAGTACTAATGGATTGGGGACCAATGGTAACATCACTTCTCCCAATATCTGCAGCACTAGATGGCCCCCTGAAGGCTTTGATAGAAGGCAGAGCCATTCCAGGGAACTGGAGGTGATAATGGATCGCTCTGTGACAATGGACCTAGCTGGTTCAAGAGAAGAACAAAGACCTGACAACCAGCTATACTAGGCTTCTGCTTGTTTAGGGGACAAAGACGCCAGGACAGAGGACCTCCCCCTCTGAAAAAGCGAGAAAAAAACAAAATTGCAAAGTGACGCTGTGGCTTTAAAAAAGCTAACTACATCAGTGGTCCTAACAGCTTGGCCGCAGCACGCTCCAAAAGGGGGGCAAGGATAGCCCTTTACATAAGTGGGTTTCCTCCAAGGGTAAGGTTAAGGCCCTGATATCACGGCTGTCGGATTAAGGCTCTGCTTCCCTATCTCGCTTTAGCAGTCATTCAGAGGCTACCTGATGCTAGCCGTGAGTTTGATAACAGCATAAGCAGATTTCTGGAATCCCCAGGCAGCTCACGCTAATAGGGAACTCCTCCAGAGTCATCTGGAAGTGGTGCTATTGATCATTATGAACAGGGGGATTTAACTGGCGTTAAAGAGCCCTCTTTATCCACAATCCTCCAGTGCTTGCAGAACCAAAGAGCAGAGGTTCAGGAAAGCTATGCCTATGTCAAAGCAAATATTTTGGTAATGCATCAGGCCCTGTTGGGTTACGTGCAGGTTGGCAGTACTCTCATTGAAGGTAGCTGAGCTCAAACACCTAGTGGTCGACACAGAAGAAATTGGCTCAGCAATGGTAAAAACAATAAATGAACATGGGAGCCAACTTGTGCTCATCCTAAGTAATGTTGAAGACTAGGTAAATAGGCAGCACCGAAACAACCTGAGGTTCTTTGACATACATGAGGGGAAGGAAGGCAGCAATCCCAGATCGTATGTTGATATTCTAGCAGACTGGGACATGGACTCTCTAAGTCAGTGTGCTCACATACTTCCTACAGTCCTTAAGCAAGCCGCTCAATCAAAACACACGCACCCCGTCCTATTCTCATCTATGCCTGCAATTTTCTTTTGAGGCAGGTGATCTATTGTAAAGCTTGACGAGAAGCACCTATAACAGTCGACTCCATGCCCATCTCTGTTTAATCAGCTTTATGCAAAACCACATTGGACAGGCACTGGAAGATGAGACCACTAATAGACCCATTAAAGGCCGTGGATCACAGGTGTTCCTGCAAGAACCAGAACGACTGAAGGTCATCAAGGATGGTCAATTGCTGTATTTTCACTCTGAGCAGGAGGCATCTCAGGCCCTAAGCAAATGTCAATAGGTATTTTTGCATTGCAACTATAGGTAGCTGCCGGTCAATTTTGGTAGGCTGCTATACAGCACTCTAATATGAGCTAATGCCATGGAGAGAAGCCAGGACTAAAGGACATAAACTTTAGGCGTACCAGAACTAAGGGGACGGAAGTTTCATGATTTCTTTGGTTTTTTTTGTGGTGTGAGAGCGGATAGGTGAAGGGTCTTGGGTGGTGCCCCTAGAGGGCTGTCACTCGAGTAACAACATAGGGGAAGGATGATTCCTTTTCTGGGCACAGGGAGGGTAAGGGCATTTCTGGGGGTAGGAGGGGTCACAGGAAGGATGGAACTCACTTTTTGTTTTCTATACTGTATCTTAAGGGGTGGGGGGTCATGAGCAGCCTCAAGGGTCAGAACTAGTGGAGATGGCAGTTATAGTGTTACAAAGGTGGGTGGAGGGGAGTCTATGTGATATTACCCACTGATTGACAGAATGATTCTTTTCCCCCTCCTGAGGCGCAAGCCAGGAGGTCTCGTCTCTCCACTTTGTGCATTTTAACTAATTGTGCATTTTAAACTTTGCATTACTGTGGCTTGATTTATTAAGCTTGTAATTTAGTCCTGAGACTTTCTTGTGCTCCGTGACCTCGCCCCCCCCTCCCTTCGCCACCAGACCGCTCTCGGCCGAGCATTGACGCTGAGGGTTGGTTTCTGGCGTTGGCGGCCATACTGGGTGTGGGCTGGGCGGGGACGCGCTCTAGTTGCGCTTAAAAGGGGCTTAGAGAGCCGGGTTTCGAACTGATTGACAGAAGGATTCTTTTCCCCATCCTGAGGCGGAAGCCGGGAGGTCTCTTCTCTCCACTTTGTGCATTTTAACTAATTGTGCATTTTAAACTTTGCATTACTGTGGCTTGATTTAATAAGCTTGTAATTTAGTCCTGATACTTTCTTGTGCTCCGTGACCTCTCCTCCCCCTCCCTTCACCACCAGACCGCTCTTGGCCGAGCATTGACACCGAGGGTTGGTTTCTGGCTTTGGCTGCCATACTGGGTGTGGGCTGGGCGGGGACGCGCTTTAGTTGCGCTTAAAAGGGGCTTAGAGAGCCCGGTTTCGAACTGATTGACAGAAGGATTCTTTTCCCCCTCCTGAGGCGGAAGCCGGGAGGTCTCTTCTCTCCACTTTGTGCATTTTAACTAATTGTGCATTTTAAACTTTGCATTACTGTGGCTTGATTTAATAAGCTTGTAATTTAGTCCTGGACTTTCTTGTGCTCCATGACCTCTCCTACCCCTCCCTTCGCCACCGGACCGCTCTCGGCGGAGCATTGATGCCGAGGGTTGGTTTCTGGCTTTGGCAGCCATACTGGGTGTTGGCTGAGCGGGGACGCGCTCTAGTTGCACTTAAAAGGGGCTTAGAGAGCCCGGTTTCGAACTGATTGACAGAAGGATTCTTTTCCCCCTCCTGAGGCGGAAGCCGGGAGGTCTCCTCTCTCCACTTTGTGCATTTTAACTAATTGTGCATTTTAAACTTTGCATTACTGTGGCTTGATTTAATAAGCTTGTAATTTAGTCCTGAGACTTTCTTGTGCTCCGTGACCTCTCCTCCCCCTCCCTTCACCACCGGACCACTCTCGGCCGAGCATTGATGCCGGGGGTTGGTTTCTGGCTTTGGCGGCCATACTGGGTGTGGGCTGGGTGGGGACGCGCTCTAGTTGCGCTTAAAAGGGGACGGCCATGCCTCCGCGCAGCGGACGCGTACTACGGACGCGCCGGACCTGCGCCGGAGTCGTGCCCGAGTCCTGCCCGTCTGCGCCCGTCCGCGCACTACCGGGCACTTGGGCCCTCCCCCCTGCTTGTCGACTGACATACTCTTCGGGTGAGCTACACCAGCTACATTCTAGCACTCTTATTTTAACTTCAACCACCTTAGCTAAGTTAAAAGAGTCTGGTATACTGTCCACTGATAAGAGTACTATGGGGCGTCATCCCAGCGTGAGGTTAACTAGTTTGAATACCAGATCGCTACAAAAACACCACCTGGAAATCTTTACTCTTCTTCAAGATAATGATATTGACATTTTAACCCTTACAGAAACGTGGCTGGGTGACAGCTCTCTACCTGATATTATTGCCTCCCTCCCTAACGATAATGACGCGATTTGGCATAATCGGGCTGGCAATGCCCGTGGGGGTGGGGTGGCAATTCTTTTTAAAAAACACTTAACAGTTACTAAATTAATGGCCGAAACAGTGGATCTAGCTGACATACTTGGGGTGAAAATTACACTGAGAAACACCTGCCTGGTCATCCTTACAGTCTACCGCCCACCAAAATCTACTACCATGTTTAATGACCTATTGACCCCAATCATTTCAGATATATGCACACGTTATCAAAAGGTCCTAATAACTGGAGATTTTAACGTCCACTGGGACAAATTATGCAAAGATGGGGCAACGCGACTGCTGGAAAATACTATGACCCCACTTGGACTTAAACAATTAGTAGAGGCACCCACACATATCAAAGGTCACACCCTGGATCTTATTTGGACCTCTGATCCGCTGTAGCATTAAAAAATATTCTACCCTGCATATGGTCAGACCATTACATGATAAATTGTGATATCCCTATTGACGGCCATCTGCCTCAACCTCTACCCCTTAAATCCCCAAAAGTTTGTCAATGGAGAAAAATTGATTCAGAAACTTTGAAGGACACTCTTCTTAAAAACTCACAGTTTCATGATACACATGGGGACCTTGATCAGGAATACACATATCTAATGCAAAATCTTGGTCAGGCTATTGATCAAATAGCACCCGAAAGAATACAAAAGATAAATAGAACGGTAAACGGAGCCCCATGGTTCAATTCCTCTTTGAGGGAACACAAAATCAAACTCCGCCTTTTAGAGAGACGCTGGAGGGAATCAAACGATCCTATTGACAAGGATCACTATAAATCGTTTCTTAAATTGTACAAAACCTATATTCGGTCAACAAAAGCTGAGTATTACGAATCCCACATCAACAACGCGGACAATATCCAAAAAGAAACCTTCAAGATCTTATCAGAGTTGAGCAAGAAAGTAGAAAGATCAGAATCTCCAATTGATTGTAACACCTTTCAACGCTATTTCCTCGACAAAGTACAAACTATTCTTAATGACATCAAGGATACCTCCAGCAGTCATTCCTCTCTTTTATATCCCCAATCCCTTCCGCCAATACATACCATCACTAAGTTTCCCCCGATTGACTCTACAGTCTTAGGACAGCTCATGAATCGAACAAAATCTGGCTCCCCTGCAGATCCATGTCCCCCTAGCATCTTTCACATGGCGCTTCCTGCCCTAGAAAGTCATTTTGTCTCCCTACTAAACAAATCATTAGACTCTGGCCTGCTCCCATCCAGTTTTAAAGAAGCACGAGTTAGGCCCCTAATAAAGAAGTCGGGGGCTGATCCCATCAAGCTAAAAAATGATAGGCCAATATCTCAGCTTCCTTTCTTGTCCAAGATTTTGGAACAACATGTTCTGATATTTTTGTCATCATTCCTGGAGTCACACCATCTACTCCAGGAACGTCAAGCAGGTTTCCGGGCCCATCACAGCACCGAATTGGTGATGCTTTCGGTGCTTGATGAGCTCAGAGGTATGGCTGACAATAAAAAACCGAGTGCCCTGATATTATTAGACCTGTCAGCGGCATTCGGCACTGTCAGCCATACCCTGCTTTTGGACAGATTGGCCGCGTTTGGGATACAAGACGTAGCCTATAAATGGCTTAAATCCTTTCTTTCGGGAAGATCTCAAAGGATTCAACTAGAGGGCTGTATATCAAACTTGGGCACCCTGAAGTGTGGAGTCTCACAGGGATCTGCCTTGTCTCCTCTCCTTTTTAATCTTTATCTGCAGCCCTTAATTGATTCTTTGGTAAACATGGGCTGTAAATCTTTCAACTATGCGGATGATACTCAGCTGTTACTTAGTATCGATAACACTGCATCCGCACAGACCCATGCTAAAAAAATACTTAGTCATACGGTGAACTGGATGACAGCAAATTCATTAAAGATCAATCCTGAAAAAACTGAGGTCCTGGTGGTTTCATCTGAAGCGTCTCCTTGGGGCGATTTGTTCTGGCCGCAAGATCTTGGCCCAACCCCTAAACCCTGTTCCAACGTAAAAAGTCTTGGCATAAAGATCGACCATGAACTGTCAATGGTCAGCCAGATTTCTTCAGTGGTTGCGACCTGTACTAACCTTATTAGACAGCTACGTACGTTAGTCCCTTTGCTTTCCTCCTCCACGCTCCATACAATTGTCTCTGCCACAACAATCTCAAGACTGGATTACGGGAATGCACTGTATTTGGGCCTCCCCAAAACTTTGATAAATAGACTGCAAGTAGTCTTGAACAATGCAGCTAGGCTGATCTTTAGGCTACCTAGACGCACTCATGCATCGCCGGTGTTATGTAAGCTACATTGGCTCCACATAAAACAACGGGTGGAGTTCAAAAGTTTGTGCATTGCCCATAAGGCAATCTATGGTCAAGCACTGGCTTACATTAAAGAACGCCTTGGAGTCTATAAACCTACACGATCACTAAGGTCCTCGAATACTCAACTGCTGCCCTGTCCCCGCTACAAACTAGCAACGAAGGGTGGCAGATCTTTCTCACTGGTGGTTCCACATAGGGGTGGGCGGCCAGCTACGCTCCGTGCACGGAGTGTGCGTAGTGCCGCCTACTCTGCATTTTGCGGAGCGGGCGTAGCCAGGCGGCACTACGCACGCTCCGCAGACGGAGCGTAGCTGGCCGCCACCCGCCTCCCTCCCGCCCTCCCTAAATACTTTAAATTAAAGGAATCAAATAATTTAAAACGCACTTACCTTGCCCGCCGCTGCCCGCCGCGTCCCCGGGGCTCGCTATCTTCCGTCTTCCGTCTTCTTTACTAATGCGCATGCGCGGGCGGCCGCGCATGCGCATTTTCTCGTGAGAAATAGTGTCGGGCAACTGTATGGAGTTCCGGACGTTTGCTTCACTTCAGGATTCATATGGTCTCCCTCAACGCAATTTTTTTAAGTACTTGCAGGTGAGGGGTCCTTTTTCAGATCTGTGTGAATTCAGTAATAATCAAGAAACACCTGAAATCCTCACCAGTTTCTATCAGGCTCCAGTGTAGCCCATTGTAATAAACATAAGCACAACATATCAGAAAAAGTTTTGTCTTATGCCCAGGATGACAGTATACAATTAGCCTCAAGATGGAGTCCGTATCTTGCAAACGTGGTTATGTCAACTGAAATACAGGAAGCGCTTGCAATAGTAGACACTCATCAATCCGGTTAGCCTTAAGTTACAGCAATTTAGAACAATTTGTATGCTCTATCAAACACCAAACCCTATTTCTAAATGGGCAGTATCTGGAACCCCTGAGCATTCACTCTGCCCCAAGTGTCCTCTCTATGCAGCCGGCATAGTCCACATGTTTGTCGAATGTCCTGGGCTTAAGGAATTCTGGGATAGCCCACGTCAATTGATCTTAGCCCAACTGGTGCATGAATTCCACTTGAGCAATAAGGAAATAATGCTGGTTCATAAGCCTGGGACTAATGCCAGCCTAAGCTTGCTTGTTACAATTATAATCGTCAGTGCTAACTTATGTATAGCTAGAACATGGATCGATTTTACACCACCAAATGGTGCTGAATTCTGAACAATGTTACAATGTTTGACCATTTTTCCATCATTCCAGGTACAAATTGTTAGTCCAGCAAATTTTCTCACACATATCATGAGAAACGACTGTCCTTCCATATGGCCGGGATGCCCGCCACCCCCTCCCAACACAATCCCCAAGGATGGGAGAAGTCGGACACAGGTTTCAACTTTTGGAAGGCGGGAGGGAGTCACCCTCCCGGCCGTATTTATTAAAATATGAAACAAAATTTAAAACATTAAATAAAAGTTTCATAATTATGTACAATTTTACATTTATCACATTTCGATGAAGACATGTTCTTTGGCTAACCTTAACAGATCTCTAATACAAAGGTTTCCTAGCCGAGTCTAACATCCTGCAAATGCATCCATTCTAAATAAAAATTGTACATCCTAGCATTAAGGGCCAACGGCAAGGTCTTAACCGGTGTCAGATCCCTACTACCAAAACTCTCGCCCTCACGGTGTGAGTGGCGCATGCGCAGAGGACTCTACCCTCGTTGCCAACTGTAACTTCCCTTGTCGTGGTGGGGGCCCCCTTTCCACTCGACGCCATCTTAAAGGTCGTCCGAGTTCCCGTGTGAGGTATCTGTAGGAAGGACAGCGTGGACTCCCCCCCATCCCCACACTCTCTATCCGCCGTCGCGGATATCCGTCCCCCGGGAAATTAGTAGGAGGGGCATCTAGCCGCCTCCCCCCTGGGAGGGGCCTATGGCCGTCTCCCCCTAGGCGACCCATCCTTAGTGGGTGCCGCCTCCCCGTGGGAGGGGCCAATGGCCGCCTCCCCCCGGGCGCTCCCATCCATTCTGGGTGGCGCCCCCCTCTAGGGACCTTGAAATTACTGCTCACCGATCATGACCTTACCGCCCGACCAAAATAAATACGACAGTTGGTTACCTACTAAGGAAGGAAAAAATTCTGACATCGCCTCGATGTCATCGACTGCTCACTCCTACCAAGAAAAACGTTATCCTACAGGCAGAAGTCACATCCTTATCTTAAACATTCCTTTTACTTTTCTACAAAGGAAAAAAGGCCTACTCAGCAAAACTTTATTCAAAACAAACATTGCCATAAGGGGCTGGTGGGTGGGTCAAAATTGCTGCTTGTTCCGTCGAGGGCTCACGAGCAACGAGTGGGTGCAGCCTTCAGAGCACAGGAACAAGACGACGCTTCTTCGGATTCCCGCTCTATTTATTCTTCTGCGGGAGGGCGTGTACCCTCCTCCGGTACGCCTCTGGGCGTGGTCTTTGGTGTAGGTGTCTAGGACAACCCCTCTTTGGCGGGAAAAGGCGCGCCCCGGCTACGCCGCTTCGGGCATACCAGCCGAACCACGCCCCCCGCCCAAAATGGTTTCCCGGGGGGATCGGGGCACCCAACCATACGTTCGGGGGGACCGAGTGGTCGCCCCTTTCCATATGGCCGGGATGCCCGCCACCCCCTCCCAACACAATCCCCAAGGATGGGAGAAGTCAGACACAGGTTTGAACTTTTGGAAGGCGGGAGGGAGTCACCCTCCCGGCCGTATTTATTAAAATATGAAACAAAATTTAAAACATTAAATAAAAGTTTCATAATTATGTACAATTTTACATTTATTACATTTCGATGAAGACATGTTCTTTGGCTAACCTTAACAGATCTCTAATACAAAGGTTTCCTAGCCGAGTCTAACATCCTGCAAATGCATCCATTCTAAATAAAATTTGTACATCCTAGCATTAAGGGCCTACGGCAAGGTCTTAACCGGTGTCAGATCCCTACTACCAAAACTCTCGCCCTCACGGTGTGAGAGGCGCATGCGCAGAGGACTCTACCCTCGTTGCCAACTGTAACTTCCCTTGTCGTGGTGGGGGCCCCCTTTCCACTCGACGCCATCTTAAAGGTCGTCCGAGTTCCCGTGTGAGGTATCTGTAGGAAGGACAGCGTGGACCCCCCCCCCATCCCCACACTCTCTATCCGCCGTCGCGGATACCCGGCCCCTGGGAAATTAGTAGGAGGGGCATCTAGCCGCCTCCCCCCTGTGGAGGGGCCTATGGCCGTCTCCCCCTAGGTGACCCATCCTTAGTGGGTGCCGCCTCCCCGTGGGATGGGCCAATGGCCACCTCCCCCCGGGCGCTCCCATCCATTCTGGGTGGCGCCCGCCTCTAGGGACCTTGAAATTACTGCTCACCGATCATGACCTTACCGCCACAGGCCGGATAGTTGACCGACTATCCGGCCCCCCCTACTCCTCCTAAAGGTCATGCTTCCTCAAACCCCTTAGCCATGCTATGAAGTCTCCTATGAGTAAATCATTCCCCTCCCTGGACAGGTGAACCCCATCATTCAGATACATGAGATCACCCCAAATACACCCGTGAGGAATGCTATGCAACTGCGAAGAGCGAAGCAATTTACCAATTTTATTGTTAACCCTTTTCACCGAATGGTTCAGTGCTGACACCGAAAGGCCCCCCGCCATACCTTCCTGGGAATCATGTGGGACCAGGCAATCGTGCACCCCGGGATTCTTTTAGCCAACCAGCTAACAGCAGACAAAATTTGTTCAAACAACACTCGTCTACCCAGTGTCACCAAGTCATTGCCCCCCAGGTGTACTATGACTACAGATGGCGGTGACCTTTGCCGCCCTAAGAGACCCTCAAAAAATTATTTGAATTGGTCAAAACAGAGCCCGCCCTTCCCATGGAAGGCCACTCTGTACCCGTATTCCCCAGCTGCGTGAGTCGCGTCACCTGCTTTGAATACGTCCCCGGCGCGCCTCACATATGAGTGGCCCACGACCCATACCACTCTCTCTCCAGACGGTGATCCTTGACCGCTGGTCTCCTGGTGCTGGGTCGACTGCAAATTCCGCCCCGCGTGACAGGCTCGCGAAACTGTAATTCAAACAAAAGACAAGAAGCGTGAGTGCATGTCAATTGATCTTTACAACATGTGCAATCGCAGATACCTTTTGAAGCAATTCGAGGACCATCGTCCCAACTGTTTCACTTCCTCCGCACTCTGACCCCTGGCTGTAGCCTCAGTAGCAGCCCCTATCCTAAAGGAGTGGGTCCCAAAATCGCACGGGTCCATGCCCGCAGCAGCGATTGTCAGTGCTAGCACCCTCTGGAACTGAAACCTTGTCAGTGGGGTGCCATCCTTGTGCCTTAGCAAAGTCCCCCCCCATGTAGCCGCCCTTAGTGCCAAGTATTCCTCGATACACTTTATCGGGCACGTGGGGGACCCTCGCGCGTGCTGCACGACAACACTATTTCCCATAGCCCCCTGGTAGTTCTTGGACCTGGCTATCGAGACCACCATCGAATCACCCCTAATTTGGACGTGATCCCTGCACAAGCCTCCCTCAATGTCTTTCTTATTTCTTGCGACCAGTTCGCTCACCCGCATAGCCCCATGGAATGCTAATGCGAAAGCTGCCCGGAACAGAACTGCTTCGAAATGGGAGGAGCACGTCTCGTCCAGTTTCGATACGAGTAGGGACAACCTGTGTAAGCCACTCGGGCGTCTCGCATCTTGCTTGCGACCCTCGAGGCGCTGCCAGCCGCGAAGGGCCTTCTTAACCAAAAAGGAACCCGTTGGGTCTTCTATGCCATGCACCTGCGCCATGAATGAAATGGCCGCCCTATGCCTACTGGCCGTTGCCGCTGATCGGCCTTCTCTGTGCAGCGCTACCAGGAACCCTAGGAAGGATTCCTCCTGACCCCAGCTCTGACTCCCTGTAGGACCCAAAAATGTGCAATAGGAACGAAACGCTCCTTCGCATGCCTTCCTTGTCCTGGGGGCTAAGCTTGCTGCCACGAGGTCTTGTAATCCGGGGCACCGATTAGCCATAGTGCTTCGGGGAATGGTGCCGCCACTAGGTCCGCTGTAGGTAGATAACCCCTGAACGCCTGCATATGTGAACGAGAGAGTGCATCAGCTGCATGATTCAGTACGCCTGGCACATGTTTCGCCCTGAACTGTACATTCAGTCTCATGCAAAGCAGCACAACTTCTTTCAACAATCTCAGGATCCATTTGCAGCGTGCTGCCTGTTGGTTAATGCATTCGACAACAGTCATATTATCAGACCAAAACACCACTGAGCGGTCCCTGAAGTCGTCAGGCCATGCCATCAGAGCAACCCAAATGGGGAATAACTCCAAGAACCCAATTTTACCTGTGAGACCGCTGGAGTGCCACCACGTCGGCCATGTTTGCGCCGACCATCGATTACCTAAGATGGCGCCAAATCCCACGCTCCCCGCTGAGTCAGTCCACAGACCTAGTTCATCTGAAGACGCTGGTGGCTTGTTCCACACGACTCGACCGTTGAAGTCCGCCAGAAATGCCAACCAAATGCGCATATCCTGGCGAACCTCTGCTGACAGTCTCGTACAGTGGTGCCCCTCTTTGAGACCAACCATAGCTTGTGCAATAGAGCGTGAGAAGGGGCGGGCCATTGGTATCACCCTCAAAGCAAAGTTAAGCTGACCCACTGTTTGCTGTAACTGGTGCAGGGTCACTTTCTTCTTGCCCAGGCATTGCGTCAAGGAAGCCCTAAACTTGGCCACCTTTTCCATCGGTAAAGGGAAACATCCCTCCACAGAATCGAGCTCAATTCCCAGAAACTCAAGTGAAGTAGATGGTCCAACCGTCTTACCTGGTGCTAATGGGACTCCAAACTCCCTCATGAGGATGCAGAAGTCGTGCAGCGCCTGCGCACATTTCGTATCGCCGGCTGCTCCCAAGAACAGGAAGTCATCAAGATAGTGCATTACATGCTTATGCCCTGTGGCCTCGGTGAATGCCCACTCTAAAAAACAGCTGAACATTTCAAAATAGGCACAAGAAATGGAGCAACCCATAGGCATGCATGTATCCATGTAATAACTCCCTTGAAATGCAAAACCTAGCAAGCGCTGATCCTGTGGGTGTACCGGGAGCAACCGGAACGCCGATTCGATATCTGATTTCGCCATCAGCGCCCCGGGGCCCAGGTGATTTAACATGGCCACGGCATCATCGAACGATGTGTACCGCACTGAACAAACTTCTGGGTCAATGGCCTCGTTCACCGAGGAACCCCTTGGAGCAGATAGGTTATGAATAAGTCTAAACTCCCCTGGGTCTTTCTTCGGGACAACCCCTAACGGGGAACAGATGTACTCCGCCACCGGCGGGCGATGAAAAGGCCCTGCCACTCGCCCTAAGCTGACTTCTTTTGCTATTTTCTTCTCTGCCACGCTTGGGTTATGCTGTACCGATAACTGGTTTCTACAAAAGGAGTCCCCCCGAAAATCCCCCGCCGGGATGTGGAAGCCATGTAAGAATCCCTTCCTCAACACCCCAGCTGATACATGATCAGGGTATTTGTTCAACCAAGGAGTCATAGCCATGAGATCAACGGGTGTAGGCAATCGGTCACAACGTCCTACCTCACTCCTGCTTGGACCCTCCTTTTCCTCCCGTCCCGCTATTTTTTGATCTACATGAACTTTCCGGGTGTGAGGAATTCCCACAGCCCGCACACACATGCTTAAATCTACATGTTCCCTGCGTCTGTTACAGTTGCCTCGATTGAAGCCCCAACAGACCCCACGCTTGCCGCCGTTCCCGCCGGTCTTAGGCTGGTAATCCCCACCGGCGCCCGCTCGAAAGGGCACCGCAGGCTTTTGGCGGACTACTCCTGACCCACTCCCGCCTGGCGAGGAAGTACCTGCCGCCCCTGGCAGGAGCTGCTTGTGCCATGACACCGAGTCCAGGCAATCCCAAGTCAAAGTAGCGTCATATTCTTTTGCTTTCCGGAATTTCATGTCATAACCTTTCCATTCCTCACCCTCATACATTGAATAAAAATCCATGATACGATTTTGATAGCAAGTCAACTCAGTCATCACCTCAGGTTTACGTTCCCCCATGACTGCAGTAAATATAGAGAAAGCCTTAACCCAGTTCGTTACTGTCTCATCCACCCTAAATTCCGCCATCTTGGCGCGCCAGACGCTCGGGTGCCACAAATCCTTCTGGGTTTTAGCATATTCCATCTCGCGATGGTCAGTTAATAATGAAAACATGTTAACATATTTGTCTCCCCATATTAACTCTTTCGTGGCCATAGGGATGTGCTGTGCCACCTTCTCCCGCCTCGAGGGAATTGAACCCTCCCCCGCCATTGGCAATGCGAGCTTACCCGGTTCGGCCGTTGTTCCTGCCGTCTTCTCGTGACCAACTGCAGGCCCTACCGGTGCCACCTGTGGGGGGACAAGAGGAACATTCGCCTTTGCGACATCTCTCGACTGCCGCAATTGCTCGATTAGTATCCTGGCCTCTTCGGCCGGGTCTCCAGGGGCCACTGCGCCCCCTGCCTTTTTCTTGAGCCATGCAGCCAACTGGATGGCCAATTCGGGAGGCATTTCCTCATCATTAGCGGGAGTAATCACAACCGGGATCGGCTGACCTATATCTGGGTTTGGTACCGGGTTGTCTGCCGGCATGAGGGGGGTGACTGGGGGTACCTCTGAAACCGGGACCTCCCCCGAAACCGCCCTCTTCTTGACCCGTTTCCCTCTACCCTCAGGGACGACTCCCGGCAAGGCCGGGCCTATTACCTTCTTAGGATGACCCGGGTTGCTCAGTGCAGCCAGCTGTTTCTTGACCTCCGTCAAATCTCTACCGATTGATTGGACTTGTCCGAGTTTTCGGTCCATGCAAGCCATCCGGTTCGAAAACAGGCGTAATACCTTATCCGTCTCGGAACCTTTTCCCGCTTTCTTGCCAGCCATGGTTTCGAGTATTCCGCTCTTAGTCGATGACGAGGTCCTGGACTCCTCGAACTCCAAATAACTGAAAGAGAAACAACAAGATTACAAGTTCTCAAAATTGCTGCTTGTTCCGTCGAGGGCTCACGAGCAACGAGTGGGTGCAGCCTTCAGAGCACAAGAACAAGAGGACGCTTCTTCGGATTCCCGCTCTATTTATTCTTCTGCGGGAGGGCGTGTACCCTCCTCCGGTACGCCTCTGGGCGCGGTCTTCGGTGTAGGTGTCTAGGACAACCCCTCTTGGGCGGGAAAAGGCGCGCCCCGGCTACGCCGCTTCGGGCATACCAGCCGAGCCACGCCCCCCGCCCAAAATGGTTTCCCGGGGGGATCGGGGCACCCAACCATACGTTCGGGGGGACCGAGTGGTCGCCCCTTTCCATCCTCACCGGTTAGTTGACAAAGAGCTTGTCCATCTTTGTTGCTCTCCATGAATGTAGTGCAAAGATCAACTTCCCACGATTCACACATAATGGAGGTAAAACAAAAAGATCTTTGTTATCAACAAGAACTTTCATGAACCAAGAACAAATAAAGCAAAATTTAAGAAAACCTATCAAAGTCCATTGCACAAGGCTATGAAATAATGCAGCCTAAGGAGAAAAAGCATCTTAACGTGTTTTAATTCAACATTTCATATTTTAGTATAATAAACTCCTAATTAAGTTTAAACATAATTTAATAAAGCACATAAATTGCATATAAGCATTTTGAAATGTTGTCAGTAATGGTTACATATAAATGTTCAACTTCAAGTATGGCCTATTGCCACTATTTCAAAAAGTAGCAACATGCAAATTAATTCTAAAAATCATGTTCACATTAAGGACTTATACTGAACATTGCAGAAATACATTTAGTTCAGGATTTGTAGTAATGTTGAGTTTATTAGGACACTGCAATTAAGTTAATAGCAAAGCTAAGTTATCATCAACTTTTATGACATCTCTGTTAATGAATATAAGGTAATCAGTTATTTCAACAATGTTAAACTCACTAGTTAATTAATCCAAATGTTTCTACCTAGTCAAGCTTGCCCTTATGGTGCTGGTACACCATCTTTTCTCCATCTCTATGTTGTCTTTCTTGACGTGTGCTAAGTACACATTTATTTTTGTTTGTCGAAATTCGGTTTATGTGACGTGTAAGGCATGGTCATCTTTTACACTGCCTCAGGTGCTAGGATGAATAAATATACAAGTATTTAAATCAGCAGTGTGCATATTTGTTTTTGTTTAAAATCGCTAGCTTGGGCTGGTGGAACTTCAGAAGGAACTTGGATCCCAAGGAAGAAGGATGAGTTTTACATGCAGGTTTTACAACTCCTTATCGGGCTTAATTGGAAGCATCTTTCTTTCCTTTCCCCGTTAATCTCTCTTTCCTGGACCTGAGTCTAGAACTAGTTTCCTGACCTTGTACATGGGGACATTTGTACTTGCCTTTAATATAAAGACTGCCTGCTGGAGGAATGTGCTCCATAAAGTCTGGTTCTGAGAAGATGCAAAGGTCTGGGAACCAGAAGGAGGTGCTGACTTGAGAAAACATTAGTAAAATGGTTGGTTTTGGAAGAACCATTCATGAAGAATTCCATTAGAATCGGTATAAGTAAAACTGACTTGACATTTGAATCATGATATTTGTGAACCTACATCACCAACCACATCAAGCCAACAATTAATTCAAAATACCATCAATCAAACCCTCATTGAGCCAAAGCCTCAGGAAGCTCCCTAACTTGCTGTGAGTTTTTCCAGTTGAAAGCAGAGCTGGTAACGTACAATATCTCGGTCATGGTTTTTACATACAGCTGCCACTACCGAACTAACTTAACCTCACATGATGGTTTTACACCCTGGTTCCACCAACACTTCTTTCAGTCAGATGACAAATGGATTCCAGCAGGAAGCTTGACCGCTGATTCATTCAGGAGCCTCAACTACCTGCAGAGCTAGATAACCAAACTAGAAAAACGAATCTTTTTTCATTTACATTTTTAAATTTCTACATTATAATTCTTGAAACACACTCCAGTATTCTTTATCTTAAAGTAATTATTTACATTTTTTGAGGACCTTTAAGGTCTTTATTTGTATACCTGTTTTGCAGTTTGTGCTATGACTTGTAAACCTGACTTGTTTTCTCAGATGTCTGTCTTGCTACCCTGGCTTAGCTTTTAAAAGTGACCAAGGAACACTTAAGGAAACTCCTGTTTATCTCCGTGGACTGAACAGCTGGGCGTCATGCCAATTTTTGGAAATTATCTCAGAACAAGACCTGTCCTTCTCCTAAAATGTATATGAGATATTTTGCCAATGTTGCAGTCCCATCTACAACTGAAGTCCTCCCCAAAACTGGGTTTCTCCCCATACCCACATGCCAGCCCATCCTCCCAAGAGTCACTCATGAAGGATTAAGAAAGATGCAAATTTGAAGCAAATCACCACTTTTCCGTACCAACCCATATTGTAATATATCTCACAGATGCATGAAAACCACAATGCAGCTCGCGATGTGTCAGCTGTAAGCTTTGTGTAACAAGGCTGGCTTAGTGCAAAAAGAATGAGCACTGTCTAAAGTGCTGATACATGAAAAAGAAAATAGTCCCGAAAACATTTCCTAAAATAGCCCCTGTATATGAATAGTAGTACTTGGTCTCTGCTCTCAGGTAGGGCTATACATGGGAGGAGACATTGCATGCCATTGACAAATGGGGAGAAGGAAGCAAATGTCAAGCCTATGGTCCGTCTGAAGCCCATAAAAGTAGATACAGCATGTCTCCTCGAGACAGCGCAGATACGCTGGCTAAAGCCTAGACCTAAAAACGGTTGCCAGAGAGTCCAGAATTCATGACTGTCTGTATTTTGCTGTGGCTAGTATGATCGATGAGGATACGTCACAAGTGACTGTCAGTGGCTATGGCGCAAATGACAGGCCGACTGCCATGCCATCACATCTGTCCGTGAGCTTCCCCTGTATTTTACACTACTGTCCGCACACCTTCCCAGTACTGCAAGAATCTTTTGGCCAAGCTGTGACTGCAGCAGAGGAAAGGAGCCTACTAGAAGTAGAATGAAGTTACATTTCTGACCTCAGTGGTGGGGTGGGTGAGGGTGTGGACACGGAGGGGGGGGCACTTCTTACTTGTGTTTTGAAAAAATGATGGAAATACCTTCTGCATATCAGGGAACAGACCATGTATTCAAGGGATCACTGACAACAGGTCTGAGGCCAGTCAAAGTAGCATTGTGCTACTGGCACTGACATTCCCACACCTAGCATTGCAGTATGCCAGGGTCCCTTCTGATTGGCAGGGAGGGCTTTCCTGACAGCTGTCTCTGTTTTTGTGTGGCTTGTGGGACAGCTGTCACCTATAATACATGGGGCTGTCCCTGTAGGCTGTGGGAACTGAATGGAGTATTGGAATACGACCCTTGGAATACCTTCTTCCCCAAATCCCCAGGCAGACTCAGCAGTGGATCCCTCACTGGCTAAGTTCCAGAGACACAGCTAGAAAAGTACTGGTCAGATGCAAATTTTCCCAGTTTTCAAGGTAATGGAGGTGTAGGAAAAGGACTGTGAAAAGTATGTGAGACAGCTCTTCAAGAAAAAAAGTGTAAAAAGACCTGAAAGGAACAAAGGAGAGACACAAATTAAATACACCAGTACACTTTCCTTAAACTTGCCTTTTCTAGCTATGGCCAATGAGGAATTAGTCTGTCTGCTATATGCTTCATCGTGCTACTGATGTTACAGGAGTTAGTGGTAAATACACCACCAATGAATGAGACAATATGTATCAGCAATGCGCTTGCCAAGTTGCACCTAGCTATTTAGCGGACAAACCTTTAAATATTAAAATTTTAACCTCCATGGTAAAAATTAAAGACAAGTTCCAGAATGCTGATTGCTGTAGGCTGTCAGAAGTTGCAACAAATGACAGTCAGCAAGTTGACAGCCATCCCAACCGTTTGCTTTGAAGAGAGTTTCAATGACACAGAATGAAGTTAATAGTGTTTTATATGGCTTAATGATGGGGATAAGGGAGACACCCACAGAAAAAGTAGCCAGAGTTACAAAAGAGAATTCATGCAAAGGAAAGGAAAGCTCCGAGGTCTCAGAAGGTTTGGAGTGGTGCAGAAACCGGGCTTGTGAGGCTTAATAACCTGGATTGCGAAGCTTAATGACTCTAAATTTAAAGAAATTATGCTTTTACTAAAATAGAGTGAATATGCTACTTGAGCCTGTACGGAGGACTGCTGACTGTAGTGGGAAAGAGTGCTGCTGGAACTTGGGTGGAAAGGTGTTATATTATGAATAATGCTAGCTCCTCCTTCCATAGAATGGAACATTTTGTGCTCTAGGCTGGCAGCTTCTTGGGGACAGATGCTGTGGGCAGTGGAGCTGTGCAGACCTGTTCCCTTTTTGTACAGCTTGTCTTCAATAAACCATAAGAGGAAAGCCTAACTACGTGTACTTCTTG
The DNA here is from genome assembly GCF_964263255.1 of Lissotriton vulgaris. NCBI lineage: Eukaryota > Metazoa > Chordata > Amphibia > Caudata > Salamandridae > Lissotriton > Lissotriton vulgaris. The sequence goes on along the minus strand of NC_141689.1, from coordinate 1,188,193,112 downwards.
GAGGGTCACACACGCTACAAGAGGTCTGGATGAAGGGAGTGCTCCAGGATCTGGAGGTACACAGTGTTGCAAGATACATTAATGCGTACACTTTGATAAAAGGAGGGTAATGAAAGGCTGTATAGAGGGAGTGATACTACAGCCTGACAAATAGAAGCAATGCAGAAACCTGAAGAGCAAGCTGGAACATTGCAAAGCGATAATGTAGAGTGTTCAAGGTCCTTAAAGTATGGTGGTAAGTGAGGAAGGGGAAACAACACTTACAACGCAACTTTTACAAAGCACTACCTTTACAACAAAACTTTTACAACGCAACATCCATTACAACGCAACCATTACAACGCATGTCACTACAACGCATACCACTACAACGCATGTCATTACCACGCAGTCATTACATCGCATACCATTACAACGCATACCTACACTATCCAACGCTTACCCTACTGTTGCACCCCCTGGAGTTAGAATAGTAATTTTTACCCCTACACTATCCAATACTTACCCTGCTGTTGCACCACCTGGAGTTAGAATAGTAATTTTTACCTCTACACTATCCAACACTTACCCTACTGCTGCACCCCCTGGAGTTAGAATAGTAATTTTTACCCCTACACTATCCAATACTTACCATACATGCAATGTAATGGTATGCGTTGTAATGGTATGCATTGTAAATGTAGTATGCGTTGCAGTGGAATGCGTTGTAAAGGTAGTTTCAAAGAATTTGTTGTAATGGCATGCGTTGTAATGGAATGCGTTGTAATGGATGTTGCGGTGTAAAAATGCGTTTTAAAGGTATGCGTTGTAAAAGTATGCATTGTAACGACATACATCCGTGAGGAAGTACTGGACGAGCTTGAATGATTAGTGCTGAAGAAACCTGAGTGGAGGTAATGCTGGTAGAATGGGAAGGGAGAGAATTGCTACAGGAACTTGAAATCTTCACTTCAGGAAGCTGGAGGAAGCGGGTTATGGCAGTGATTCCTGGATGCTGCCAGGGGCCTGCAGAGACTGCTGGTAGAGGAGTCTAGCAGCTAAGAATGGCAATATTGTGCTTCAGTAAGGCTTGGACTGTCAGGCTTTTTTATTGCTATGGCACTTTCTTTGTTTAGCAATCTGCATCTCCTGCATAATTGTAAGCACTTTAATACACATTTTACTTTGGACACCTCTCACTTGTTATGTATCTTTGATGCTGCTCAATTTCAATTGTCACTAAATATGTAGGAGTATTTTTCTGACCATATCTCTTCTTTCCCTTTTGCCCCATTTATGGAAATATTAAATAAATGTTTATAGTATGGTAATAAATGCAGTAGTAGATTTTTGAACAATATCTTTAGAACATTGTTGTTGTTATCAGTTATACCCTGGTCCTTTTTACATTCATGGGTGACTTCTGTTGAGTATACCATGGGCTAGGTTGGTGTCCCTGATTTATGGGGGGGTGAAACCCAAAATCTACAGCTAGCCATACTGCAAAGAAGGGTTGGGTTTAAGTGGAAAAATTAGGTTGGTCCTTACCACATTTTGAGACCTTGGGAAGAGAGCTACACCCACTCACACGAGTGAGATACTATTTTATAGAGTCAATGTGGGTGGGACTGATGGGTATAGTAAATGTGTGGATCCCCACAGATTCCCAAACTTCCATTTAAAGAAATGTGGGCAAAATATGTCTTTGTAGCCAAAGTGTGAGAGTTGGAAGGGCTTCTGGGTAAGACAATATTGTGAGTTCCACAAAAGATATACCACCCCTGAATCACCAAGGTGTCAAGTTTTCAGAAATGTCTGAGTTTGGTAGTTTTTCCTGGTTGGCGCCGGAGCCCAGGCCCAAAATCCACAGCTACCCGGACTGTAAAAAAGAGTTGGGTTTGAGTGGAAATCTATCTTTGTTGTTTTTTGGGGCCTTTGTTTCTCAAGGGTGATACAAGTATGGTACTGTTTTGATTAATAATCATGTGGAAAATGCTGGATGTTTGTAATCTTGTGGATCCCATATGTTTCTGGATCTTTTCCTCACACAATTGTGAGTAAAGTGTGTTTTTACCCAATGTTTAAACTTTGCATGGCTTTCTGGGTAAAGATTTAATGGGATCCACACAAGTCACACCACCCGGAATCCACTGGTTGTCTAGTGTTCAGAGATACCTAGGATGGGTAGGATTTCTTAGGTGGTGACTGCTCTAGTGCTCAAAATCCACACCTGCCCACAGTGTAAAAAAGTGTTGATTTTGCTGCGCAAAATGTGTTGTCTACAGGTTGTGCTTTGGCATTTTCTGTCACAGGCACTTTGCTGAGACACACAAGTGGGGTACTGTTTTTATCAGGAGATGTGTCAGAACACAGAATAATAACATATTTGCTATCATCAATTGAATTTCTCTGTGCAAGATAGAAGACATTTTACAAAATGCACTCTGGGGCAAATGATAGTATTAGTAACCCATAATTCAGAGGTTTACAAATAGCTCCTGTTTCTAAACTCAGTATCTTGTGCACATTTCAGAAATACATGGATTTCCTTCATATCCATTTTTCTTTTATTATACTTTACAATATGAATTGCTGTACGGTCGGTACACAGCTCAATTATTGACTTAAAGTACTGCATCTTTTTGAAGAACCTACAAACCCTAAATCCCTATATATCCTTGTGACTAGAAAGGTCTAGCGGATGTAATGAGATATGAAATACCTATTGTGACAATAAATTATAAATGTTGTTGCCAATAGCTATTTTTCCTACTTGGTTTTATTTGTTATTTTCATTTCAACAATTAGTTTCTTTGGAAAAACCTTGATGGATCTATACAAATAACTCATTGCTCAATTTAGAATTGGTCTGATTTTCAGAACTTATTGAGCTGTCCAGAATAACCCAGCGGGTTCACACTTTTTTCCACCGAAAACAATAAGTAGTTTGGAACCACAAAAATTAGTAAAAATTGGCTACTTTTTGGAAAATGCAAAAATTGTGGTAAAAAATATGTTGATACTACTCTGCTTTTTCCTGAATGCTGGGGAGATGGTGATCCAAGCACAGCAAATCTTTCGCTGATGCCATTAAAAAATGTGTACTTTCTTGCACAGCACTATTTTCCCATTTTTCTCCAAACCCCTGAGAATGAGCTACATTTTGGCTATTTCTTAGTTTCCGACAAGGTGACCCACAAACCCTGGGCATTTTTAGAATCCCCAGGTTGTTGGGGAAAAAGTACGCAAATATTGTAATGATACCTTTTGTCGGAAAAAGTTTTGATGGTTCAAGCACAAACTACCATAAACCTAAAAAAGGGCTAAGCTCAGTGGTGAGGGGTTAAAGATCTGCAGCCAAGTGGTCAACAGCTCCCGAATTTTAAAATAGTTACAATTTGTTCCTTAACCAAATTGAGGAATGAGGCAGAAGACAGAGTTCCTTTATAAGGGCATGGATTTCTGAGGTGACTTCCGATATCCTTATCATGTACACAGGGGGTACTTTATACCATATAATACATGGCCACATCATCCCCTTTTCCACAAACAACGTAAAACCTTGATGCACAGTTCTTTCATATGAAAGAGCGAGCATGTTTGCAAACATGAAGAATAAAACTAAAATCTACAGTGAAAAATATAACGCGAGGGGGGCAAGAGTTATAGTTAGCTCCGCTAACTATAACGGCAAGATTTCTCTGGTTTTGTACAAGTGAAATGTCCAACTAACGAAAACGTTCCTGAAACCTGTTTTTTTCAGTGAATTTCCAAGGTTTTTTAAATGCCAATTTCTAACTATAATGTCCCTGAAACATATGGTTTTTTCAGTGAATTTCTAAGGTTTTTTAACTGCTAATTCCCAACTATAATGTCTCTGAAACCTCTGTTTTTTTCAATGAATTCCTATAGTTTTTTAAATGCTAATTTCTAAATATGCCTACATAGGTAGGACATTTGCAGAAAGAGGAAGAAAGGCGCAGAAAGAAGCAAGCGAAGTGCAGAAAGTGGCAACAGAAGTCCAGAAAGAGGAAGAAAGGTGTAAAAATAAGCAAGAGAAGTACAGAAAGATGCAACAGAGGTGCAGAAAGAGGCCTACTCCGACTGTACCTTTCCACAGACTCATTCAAAGTAGCCTAATCACTTATCCTTCTTCCATGATGTCTTAACCCTCACTTTTCTCTTGAAGGTTCACTATTCATCAACTGTTCCGAATGTTAGGCCTACCAAATGTAAAACAGCAATTCTAACCATATCATTGTTGTAAGTCTGACCAAGTTTGTTAAGGTATGCATGCATGTTTCTCTCCTTTTACCTGGTGACATGTTACATAAAAATAAACATACAACAACTTGAATATTCGTGTTTCAAACAGCATACTCTGTAAATTTGAGTACAAGAAGGTGTAGGTATTTCTTTTGGCTCCTAATACAGGGCACATCCATATTCAATAGTACATTTGAGGGGCTCTATAACACCTATGTACATAACACATGTCTGCCTGTGCAACCGAATGACAGAGCAGACCTAACAAGATTTGACCACCTATAAGAGAAGCTACCCGCTTTTTAAACTACCATCTTCAGATAAGGAACACATTTGAAAATATATGTACAAGTAGACACATAACTCACTCACGAGAGCACGCAGACCTTTAAACTTAACAGCTTGCACTTCCCATTTCAATATAGATACAGGTGAGAAAAGTAGAGAAAGAAGCAAGAGAATTGCAGACACAAAACAAGAGAGGTGCAGAAAGAGTAAGAAATGTGCAGAAAGGGGCAAGAGAGATGCAGAAACAGGCAAGAGAAGTGTAGAAAGAGACAAGAGCATTGTAGAAAGAGGTAAGAAAGGAGCAGAAAGAGGCAAGAGAGGTGCAGAAACAGGAAAAAGAACTGCAGAAAGAGGCAAGAGAGTTACAGAAAAAGGCAAGAGAGGTACAGAAAGAGGCAAGAGACATGCAGAAAGAGGGAACAGGGGTGCAGAAAGAGGCAAGAGAAGTGCTGAAAGAAGTAACAGAGGTGCAGAAAGAGGCAAGAGAAATGCTTAAAGAAGAAACAGAAATGTAGAAAGAGGCTAGAAAAGTACAGAAAGAAGCAGCAGAGATGCAGAAAGAGGCAAGAGAATTGCAGAAAGAGGCAAAGAGGTATAGAAACAGAGGTGCACGAAGAGACAACAGAGGTGCACAAAGAGGCAAGAGAGGTACACAAAGAGGGAAGACAAGTGCAGAAAGAGTCAACAGGGGTGCAGAAAGAAGCAGGAGAGGAGCAAAAAGAAGCAAGATAAGTGCAGAAAGAAGCAACAGAGATGTAGAAAGAGGCAATACAAGTCCTGAAAGAAGCAAGAGAAATATAGAAAAAGGCAAGAGAAGTGCAGAAAGATGCAAGAGAAGTACAGACAGAGGCAGAAGTACAGAAAGAGAGAAAGGAAGTGCAGAAAGAGGCACGTAATGTGCAGAAAAGGGCAAGAGAGGTGAAGAAAGAGGTAAGAGAACTGCAGAAAGAGCCAACAGAAGTGCAAAAAAAGGCAAGAGGGGTGCTGAAAGAGGCACGAGAAGCGCAGAAAGAAGCAACAGAGGTACAGAAAGAGGCAAGAGAACAGTAGAAAGAGAGAAGAGAGATGCAGAATGAGGGAAGAGGTATGCAGAAAGACAAAAGAGGGATACAGAAAGAATCAAGTGCAATGCAGAGACAAGCAAGAGTAGTGCAGCAAGAGGAAATAGAAGTACAGAAAGAGGAAGGAAAAGTGCAGAAAGAAGCAAGAGAACTGCAGAAAGAGGCAAGAGAAGAACAGCAAGAGGCAAGAGGTATGCATAAAAAGGCAAGAGAAGTGCAGAAAGAGGTAAGAGAACTGTAGAAAGAACCAACATTGATGCAGACAGAGGCAAGAGGGTTGCTGAAAGAGGAAAGAGAACTGTAGAAAGAAGCAACAGAGGTGCAGAAAGAGGCAAGAGAACAATAGAAAGAAGCAAGAGAGGGGCTGAGGGAAGCAAGAGAGGTGCAGAAAGAGAGAAGAGTGGTGCAGAAAGATGCAAGAGGGGTGCAGAAAGATGCAAGAGGGGTACAGAAAGAAATGAGAGGTGCAGAAAGAGGCAAGAGCAGTCCAGAAACAAGTAACAGAAATGTAGAAAGAGGCAAGAGAAGTGCAGAAAGAGGCAAGAGAGGGACAGAAAGAATCAAGAGAAGTAAAGAAAGAAGGAAATGGGTGCAGAAAGGGACAGGAGAACTGCACAACGAGGCAACAGAAGTACAGAAGGAGACAAGAGACCTGCAGAAAGAGGCAAGAAAGTTGCACAAACAGGCAAACAAGGTTCAGCAAGATGGAAAATGGGTGCAGACAGACGCACACGAAGTGCAGAGACAGAGAACAGGGTGCAGAACGAGGCAAGAGGGGTATAGAAATGTGCAAGAGAGGTGCCGAAAGAAGCAAGAGGAATGCAGAAATAACCAACAGAGGTGAAGAAAGAGGCAAGAGGAGTGCAGAAAAGACATGAGAAGTACAGAAAGAAGCAACAGAGGTACAGACCGAGGCAATAGACCGGCAGAAAGAGGGAACAAGGGTGCAGAAAGAAGAAAGAGAGGTTGTGAGAAGTTGGCCTGATATATGATGTTTCCAATTCTGGAACCACCTTGTATCAGTCCAAACAATCCCTTATGGTGTCTGGTTGTAAGTCAACCTTATAGACAAGCTATCCTAGGGGTAGCATGGACTAAGCAGCCTGAAAGGCTAAACTCAAGAGGTCGTGTTAAGCGAGCTGTTTTACCAATCACAATCCTGCAATATCAAATGAGAGGACACCACACAAGTATATATTATAAAAATATATGTGTTTATTACTAAAATAATCCCCAGTACTCTTTATGAGCAAAGGGGCACAAGTGTTAAATCAAAAGCACAGTATAACATATGAAAGTTGCACAATTATGGATGAGGGCGGGTGGCCACTCAAACCATATATTAAAAAAGTGGTATAAGAGATACCAATCGAACAGTGGTTAGGCCTAGGGCCTAGGGAATCGCTGGGAGCAGTCGGGACAAGCAATGCTGAAGTCGGGAAAAGCCCGCGGGATTCGGGTGCAGCGCTTAAAGCACACGCATGCACCATTGCAAAGTCAATGGTGCGTAAAAGTTACACAGTTAGAGTTTAAGGATACTTCCGCTGAACCTAGAAGGATAAAACGTTAGACACAGACCCTAGAGGTGTGTACCAGTGTGGGAACACCAGCGTTGCTGAGTTACCTCACCCACAGGAAGCGGGTGCATAGGGTCGAAGTGGCGTCGTGTTTCGTCACGCAGGTTGTTGGTGCTTGAAGCTGAAGATGCTGCAGGCGATGTGAGGAGAAGTGTCCGGTGTGAACCAAGGGTGGATCAGAGTCGAAAAGTACCTGAAAGCAGAGGGGACAGAGTCTGGGTCACTCAGCAGTGACCAGGGTGGAACCAGGACGGAACCAGGCAATGTCGGGCGCAATCAGGTGGTTGTCAAGGAGCTTCTCTTCGCTGCCACGTGGGCTCTGGGGCATCTGCGATGTCCAGGAGCGGGCCTCGAGCTGTCCCACAAAGGCTCTCACCGTCGGCACTGTCAGCTTCAAGATCAGAGCAAACAACACTTGGCAAGAGCAATCCACGCAGGACTGGAAGATTGCTTCTCACTCAGACCAGGAGGATCAGAGCGGGTGCTCCTTTTCAGAGTAGCGGGTGCAAGTCTGGAGCAACCAGAATCACAAGTCGTATTTCAAGTTTTGTTGGCACAGGGGCCACAAGCCAGCTGGCAAGTGACCAAGCCAACGTGTTGAGCCAAAGAAAGCAGAAGGGCCCCACATTGCACTCGTCGAGTGTAGAGGGGTGAGCTTCAGTGCAAAAGTGGCTCAGGGCTGGGGCTTCTCAAACCCTGGTGTACAGCTTCGAGGGTCACTCATGGGCTGCACGGTCAGCGTCTCGTGGTCTTTTCAAGATGGCATGCCCCACGCTTCCGGTTGCCTCCACGGGTCTCAGCTCTGCAGGGACTGTGGATCGGGCTGTAAGAAGGCAGGCAAGCTTGATCGCGCTGATCTCTGTTGCTCGAGTTCCAGAGGGAACTGCAACAAAGCAGACGTCGAGGTGCTGGATGGTGCCTGTTTGCACAGGGTGGTCACTCCTTGACCACAAGGGAGATTCTTCAGTCTTCTACGTTGAGTAGGATGTCGAAGGGTCCAGAGTTTTGTTTCAAATGTTTCATCAGGATAATCTGAGTGCGTTGGCACTGCTCCCATTCTTATACCAATCTAGGGGGCTGGATTACCTGCTAGGTCCCCTCCTATGGGTGGGACCCAGGAAGGGGGTGGATACACCCCTTTCCCTTTGATCCAGGCCGCGCTGGGACTGGGGCTGGTGTGCCCCAGAACCGGTTTTCTTTCAAACCTCCCTGCTATAATCCACTATCTCCTGTCTGGGGTGGTGTGACACCTCCCTGTGACAGGAAATCCTTTGTCCAGGCCTCCTTGGCTGAGTTTCGGTCAGCTGCAGGAGGTCAGACTTGTGTCTGTGGCAGAAGCATCCATTTTGTGGATCTGAGGCTCTTTTAAAATCAACCGCGTTTTAGCAAAGTAACATGTCGTCTCCCTCTAGAGGGGTGGAATGCTACCCATGTCGACAGGACTGGCGAGGGGGTAGTATTCCAAATCGTATGACACCTTACACGACATGTTTTGATAAAGCCAAACCAAAGTTAACATATAACCGCGAGGATTATAATGCACTTAATAGTATATGGTATGGCATTATCCCGGAACAGCTTAGGGAATTGGTCCCGACAGCTGCAGACAGGCTCAGCTCCTGCTAGAGCACCATCTCACATAAAACCAAGCACTCTGCCTCCAGGATTGTTAAGGCCTGCCATAGGAGTGGCTTATAGGTTTATATGTGTCCAGATAGGTTTAGATATAGGCATACTATATCTAAGCAAGGGGTGATTACACCACCTTGCCCCAGCTGAGTGATCAGCCAGTTGTGTCAATTTTGGATAGCCAGCCAGGGGTGGCAAAAGATATGCTGCAGCCCCTGGTAGGCCTTGGATGCACCTATGCCCTGGGCACCTATAGTGCTCTGTACAGGGGTTGATAAGGTGACCCAAGCCAATTTAGTTATGCACCTAGGGTACATGGAATCCATTTTACAGAGAGAGCAGATAGCCTGGGGCCCTGATTAGCAGGGAACCAGGCCAACTAAGTCGAAAACCAGCTAAACACAAGGCAAAAAAATCTGGGGTAACCATAGTCAGGTAGCCACCTTCCTACACAACCCCCCCCCCCCCCCCCAAACGAAAGGAGTTAAGGCTATCCTTGTCCAGGTAAGCCTATATTGCCTGAGTGGCCATATAAGGAAGTACCTGCACTAGCATGGGTACCCCCTGTCTCATGGTCAACTAAGCAGTCCCTCACCCTTGGGGTATTAGTGGGTCTCCGCCATAGGGAATCACTACCTTGGGTGTGTTTATGCAAAGTTAAAGGCTGGTTTGGATATGGAGTATTGAAGTGAGGCTCCACTAATTTAGGGCTCAGCTTCCTCCAATTATCTTCCACCATGTCATGTGTGCCTTTCTTTCTTCAACTGAGTTGCACTGTGCTCTCAGGGTCAACCTCTGGCTACCTAAAGCAGGTTTGGGCCCTTTGGGTCCCAGGTTTGGCTGTGCCCAACAGAACCCATCTGTGGGAGGTCCCTAACTACTTTTAAGGGGCTCCCTCAGGAGTTTTTAAAGTTTTTACCTTACTAGGGCTACTAGTTTTGGTGCCCCTCATCTATTGATGGGGGTGCTTTATTTGACAGGGGGCCCTCTGGGTCTCACTGTCCTTCTTGTCCTCTGCAGCCCTGGGCTGACTAAGGCAAGGTAGAGAGGGGCAGGTTACCTGCTCCAGACTGGGTCCCACCTGAGAAGGGTCCACTGCCATCAGAGGCTCTGTCAGGCCAGGCCTAACAACCTCTGGGGCAGTTCCTTCATCAGGGGTAAGATCAGTTCCCTGAGGAGGCTGATCCTGTCCTAATGTCTGGTGAGGGGGAGATTTCTCTTCCTCCTCCATGCTCTCCGTTTGGGTGGAGTGATCCATCATTTCAGGCTTCACAACACACATATTTGTTTGAGTTTGGGCTGTGGCCATCACAGCCCCACCAACCTTTTCAGGAGGAGACTCAGTTTGGGTTTCTGCTGTTATCATAACAGCTTTGCTACTCTGTTTAGGAAGAGCTTCTGCTAAAGATGGGGCTGAGCCTTGCACAGCCCTACCAACCTTTTCAGGAAGGACATCTTGGGTTGGGGCTGTAGCCATTACAGCCCCACTAACCTTTCCATTGGCACTTACCATTCTAGAATGGGTTTCCTGTTCAACCTCAGCCCAGGCTGAGATTTCCAAATCATCTCCTAGTAGGCAGTCTACAGGCAAGTTTGGTGACACTGCCACTCTTTTTGGGTCAGTGACACCTCCCCAGCTGAGACTTACTACTGCCATGGGATGATTGGTTTGTATTCCATCAATGTTTGTCACCTGGTATGTGGCACCAGGTAAAAGTTGCTTAGAGGGGACTATACAGTCAGCCACCATGTTGATGCTAGCCCCTGTGTCTCTAAAGGCTTCAACTTTCAAACCATTGATGATTGGTTCTTGTCTATATTTGCTCAAGGTATTTGGGCAATCAGAGAAGTTGGCAAACCCCATGCCAGTCTCATAAACAAGATCATTTGGTGATGGGGACCTGGATAGGCCAAGGTCCATCTGTGCTCCAAAAGTAAACCCACCCAGATTCCTGGGTGTGCTCCCACTTCCTGGGGGATTACTGCTGACAGTAACAGGAGGTGTTGGAGCTGGCTTTGGAGGTATATTCTCTTTATTGCCATTCTTTGGACAACAGCTGTCTGATTTCCAATGCCCAGTCTGTTTACAGACATGACAGTATGGCTTTTTCTGGGTAGATGAAGTGTCTTGGGACCCACCCCCATCCTTGGAGTTTTGGGGCCCTGGGGAAGTCTTTTCTTTACTTTTATCCCCACCCTTATCTTGAGGCTTGGTACACTCCTTCATCTGGTTATTGTCCTGATTCTTAGGCCTAATCCTGGTTCTGACCCATTTATCTGCCCTCTTTCCCAATTCTTGGAGAGAGGTCAAATCTTAGTCCACCAGGTGCTAGTGTAAGAGCTGGTTCTGACAATTACTCAGGATCTGCTCCCTCATAATCAAATTATACAATCCTGTGAAGTCATGTACTTTGCTGCCATGTAGCCAACCCTCCAGAGCCTTAGTAGGACAATCTACAAAATCAGTCCAGTCCTGTGTCTGTGTCTTCTGGGTGTCTCAGAACTTCAACCTGTACTGTTTAGTGGTTAAGCCAAACCCATCTATTAGAGCACTCTTCAGGACTTTGTAGTTTTTAGCATCCTCATGTCTGACAGTGAGGAGCTTATCTCTCCCTTTCTCTGAAAAGGAGTACCATAAGATTGCTGCCCACTGTTCCTCAGGAACTTGCTGTACCATGCAGGCTCTCTCAAGAGCAGTTATCCACTTGTGGATGTCATCCCCTTCTGTGTAGGGGGGCACAATCTTTGTCAGGTTTCTAGTATTATAGGACCTGTCTTTCTCTCTAGGAATATTGTTGCTGCCACCGTGGCATCTAAGCCACACATTTTCTGTTCCCTTGCTAAAGCAAGTTTTTCTTGGGCTCATGGCTAACTCTTCTCTATCTGGAGTTCTACAGCTCTCATCCTGGCCTTATGCTCTTTTCTCTGGGGGGAAGCCATTCCCCTTTGAGAGTTTCTGGAGACACTAGAAATGTGAGAATCCACTGAGGGAGATCTCACCCTTCTATTGCCTGGAACAGTTCTGTTTTGTACTCTGGGGAGGTGCTGGCCCTCTCCATTTCCAAGTAGGTCCAAGTTGGTTTGGCTAAGCCTCCCCACATGTACCTGGATATCCCCTGGATCTGAATCTTCATCATTATGTGGTTCAGGGTCCACCTCATTCTCTGGGGTGCTATTCTCATTCTCTTGGGGTTTCACTCTATCTCCTGATCTTAAGGGAGCTATGCTAGCTTGCTCAAGGTCATCCTTCTCCAGGATGGCTTTCAGGATAGGAATGGTAGGGTTGTGACCCCTTTTCAGCCCCCTTACAGTACACAAGGTACTCAGGTCTCTGTGGCTGAGGGTGTCATATCTGGAAGTTGCCTTGGTAAGGTCAACTGTCACAGGCTGAGAGCCAGAGGCTACACCTGTGTCAGACATGACTGCTAGTGAGGTGCAAGCGGTGCACTTAACTACACTGAGTGTTTTCCTACTGTACCTTGCTAGTGAGTTGTAGTCAGGGTGTGCTAATCCCTTTAATCTACAACTACTAAGTTCAGTAGAACTTAAATATGCTAAGCTTTTGATTTATATGTACCTAAGGTACTTGATGTGATCTTTCAATTTGATAAAAAGATTGCAATGGTAAAACAACAGCAAGCTCAAATCCCACCACTGCCACCAATGTGAGAAGTTGACCTGATATATGATGTTTCCAATTCTGGAACCACCTTGTATCAGTTCAAACAATCCCTTATGGTGTCTGGTTGTAAGTCAACCTTATAGCCAAGCTATCCTAGGGGTAGCATGGACTAAGCAGCCTGAAAGGCTAAACTCAAGAGGTCGTGTTAAGCGAGCTGTTTTACCAATCACAGTCCTGTAATATCAAATGAAAGGACACCACACAAGCATATATTATAAAAATATATTTGTTTATTACTAAAATAATTCCCAGTACTCTTTATGAGCAAAGGGGCACAAGCGTTAAATCAAAAGCACAGTATGACATATGAAAGTTGCACAATTATGGATGAGGGCGGGTGGCCACTCAAACCATATATTAAGAAAGTGGTATAAGAGATACTAATCGAACAGTGGTTAGGCTTAGGGCCTAGGGAATTGCTGGGAGCAGTCAGGACAAGCAATGCTGAAGTCGGGAAAAGCCCGCGGGATTCGGGTGCAGCGCTTAAAGCACACGCATGCACCAATGCAAAGTCAATGGTGCGTAAAAGTTACACAGTTAGAGTTTAAGGATACTTCCGCTTAACCTAGAAGGATAAAACTTTAGACACAGACCCTAGAGGTGTGTGCCAGTGTGGAAACACCAGCGTTGCTGAGTTACCTCACCCGCAGGAAGCGGGTGCATAGGGTCGAAGTGGCGTCGGGTTTCGTCACGCAGGTTGTTGGTGCTTGAAGCTGAAGATGCTGCAGGCGATGTGAAGGAGAAGTGTCCGGTGTGATCCAAGGGTGTATCAGAGTCGAAAAGTACCTGAAAGCAGAGGGGACAGAGTCTGGGTCACTCAGCAGTGACCAGGGTGGAACCAGGCAATGTCAGGCGCAATCAGGTGGTTGTTGAGGAGCTTCTCTCTGCTGCCACGTGGGCTCTGGGGCATCTGCAACGTCCAGGAGCGGGCCACGAGCTGCCCCACAAAGGCTCTCACTGTCGGCACTGTCGGGTTCAAGATCGGAGCAAACAACACTTGGCAAGAGCAATCCACGAAGGACTAGAAGATTGCTTCTCACTCGGACCAGGAGGGTCAGAGCGGGTGCTCCTTTTCAGAAGAGTGGGTGCAAGTCTGGAGCAATCGGAATCACAAGTCGTATTTCAAGTTTCGTTGGCACAGGGGCCACAAGCCAGCTGGCAAGTGACCGGGCCAAAACGTTGAGCCAAAGAAAGCAGAAGGGCCCCACGCAGCACTCGTCGAGTGTAGAGGGGTGAGCTTCAGTGCAAACGTGGCTCAGGGCTTGGGCTTCTCAAACCCCGGTGTACAGCTTCGAGGGTCACTCGTGGGCTGCACGGTCAGCGTCTCGTGGTCTTTTCAAGATGGCGTGCCCCACGCTTCCGGTCGCCTCCGCGGGTCTCAGCTCTGCGGGGACTGTGGATCAGGCTGTAGGAAGGTAGGCAAGCTTAATCTCGTTGATCTCTGTTGCTCGAGTTTTGGCGGGAATTGCAACAAAGCAGACGTTGAGGTGCTGGATGGTGCCTGTTTGCACAGGGTGGTCACTCCTTGACCACAAGGGAGATTATTCAGTCTTCTACATCGAGTAGGATGTCCAAGGGTCCAGAGTTTTGTTTCAAATGTTTCATCAGGATAATCTGAGTGCGTTGGCACTGCTCCCACTCTTATACCAATCTAGGGGGCTGGATTACCTGCTAGGTCTCCTCCTATGGGAGGGACCCAGGAAAGGAGTGGATACACCCCTTTCCCTTTGATCCAGGCCACGCTGGGATTGGGGCTGGTGTGCCCCAGAACCGGTTTGGCCGGATTATGCAAGGGGAAGCCTTGTGCTCCCCAGGCAGTGTCTGGTTTCTTTCAAACCTCCCTGCTACAATCTACTATCTCCTGTCCTGGGTGGTGTGACACCTCCCTGTGACAGGAAATCCTTTGTCCAGGCCTCCTTGGCTGAGTTTCGGTCAGCTGCAGGAGGTCAGACTTGTGTCTGTGGCAGAAGCATCCATTTTGTGGATCTGCGGCTCTTTTAAAATCAACCGCGTTTTAGCAAAGTAACATGTCGTCTCCCTCTAGAGGAGTGGAATGCTACCCCCGTCACCAAGACTGGCGAGGGGGTAGTATTCCAAATCGTATGACACCTTACACAACATGTTTTGATAAAGCCAAACCAAAGTTAACATATAACCGCGAGGATTATAATGCACTTAATAGTATATGGTATGGCATTATCCCGGAACAGCTTAGGGAATTGGTCCCGACAGCTGCAGACAGGCTCAGCTCCTGCTAGAGCACCATCTCACATAAAACCAAGCACTCTGCCTCCAGGATTGTTAAGGCCTGCCACAGGAGTGTCTTATAGGTTTATATGTGTCCAGATAGGTTTAGATAGAGGCATACAATATCTAAGCAAGGGGTGATTACACCACTTTGCCCCAGCTGAGTGATCAGCCAGTTGTGTCAATTTTGGATAGCCAGCCAGGGGTGGCAAAAGATATGCTGCAGCCCCTTGTAGGCCTTGGATGCACCTATGCCCTGGGCACCTATAGTGCTCTGTACAGGGGCTGATAAGGTGACCCAAGCCAATTTAGTTATGCACCTATGGTACATGGAATCCATTTTACAGAGAGAGCAGATAGCCTGGGGCCCTGATTAGCAGGGAACCAGGCCAACTAAGTCGAAAACCAGCTAAACACAAGGCAAACAAATCTGGGGTAACCATAGTCAGGTAGCCACCTTCCTACAGAGGTACAGAAAGAGGGAAGCGGGGTGCAGAAAGAGGCAACTGAAGTACAGAAAGAACCAACAGAGGTGCAGAAAGAGGAAAGAGAGGTGCAGAAAGAGGCAAGAGATGTACAGAAACTGGCAAGGGAGGTACAGAAAGAGGGAACACAGGGGTGCAGAAAGAAGCAAGAGATGTGCAAAAAGAGGTAAGAGGGGTGTAGAAAGAGGTAAGAGGCTTACAGAAAGAAGCAATAGAGGTACAGAAAGACGTAAGAGAAGTGATGAAAGAGACAAGAGAGTTGCAGAAACATGCAAAGGAATTGCATAAAGAGGTAAGAGAAGTGCTGAAAGATGCAACAGAGGTACAGAAAGAAGCAAGAGAAGTGATGAAACAGACAAGAGGGTCGCAAAAAGAAACAGGAAAGGTGCAGAAAAATGAAGAGAAGTGCAGAAAGAGGCAAGTGAAATGCAGAGAGGCAAGAGAGTTGCAGAAAGAGGAAAGAGAGGTGCAGAAAGAGGCAAGTGAGGTGCAGAAAGAGATAAGAGGGGTGCAGAAAGAGGGAAGAAAACTACAGAAAGAGGGAATGGACGTGCAGAAAGAGGGAAAAGGTACAGAAAGAGGCAAGGGGGGTGCAGAAATAGCAACAGAGGTGCAGAAATATGCAAGGGCAGTACAGAAAGAGGCAATAGAGGTGCAGAAACATGCAGGAGGGGTGCAGAAAGAGGGAACAGGGTACAGGAAGAGGCAAGAGAGGCACAGAAAGATGGAAGAGGGATGCAGAAAGATGCGAGAGGGGTGCAGAAAGAAGCAATAGAGGTGCAGAAAGAAGCAAGAGAGGTGCATCAAGAAATGAGGTACAGAAAGCGGAATAGATGTGCAGGAAGAGGCAAGAGAAGTGCAGAAAATGGAACAAAGGTGCACAAAGAAGCAAGAGAAGTACAGAAAGAGGCAAGAGAGGCACAGAAAGAAACAGGAGTGGTTTGTGCACCATTAGTACCAATTTAACACCCACATTTATCAATTAGTAACTGGTGACACTTCCAGGTCTGCAAAGGGCCTTTCACCACGCTGTAACACTTGTCGCTGCATTTTTGGTAACATTTGAGCCATTTCAGCTAGAAACAAGTTTTTGTTTGTTCAATTCTGTAGATTATGCAGCAGATGATGGATTATGTGGCAAATGAGAAAATGTTTAATTATGTGAAAAGCAGTGCAGCCGAAAAGTTGCATAATACCAGTGGCCCTGCTCATACCTCCGACTAGGTCCAGAAGTGCTCCTCAGTGGTTCCTTCTTTTTTTGTCTCATTGAGTTTAGCTTCTATGGAAACGAGTAAGTCTAAACCTGAGATTACCACTCTACAACACAGATTACCATACCACATAATTACTCTCCATAACACATAATCTCACTCTACATAATTCCTATACACTAAATACCACATACTTTCTATTCACATAATTTCACTGCACAACAACCGCTTAATTCCACAACATACAACGTACATCCACTCCACTCCCAAAAACATTAGTAAAAAACTTTTAAATTTACAACACCAATAGAAGTAACTTTCGCAAATGTGAGACCTACTACATTTCAAATGCCTCTTTAACTATTAGTTGCATTTGCAGAGTGGTGGAGAAAGGGGGCTGGGCCTCCGACCATCCCTCAGGAATTCTGCTGTATAGGACTTACAGGAGGTACTAGAGAGGCTTCTTGGCCCCCAAACTCCCTCAGGAGTAAAGTGGACTTCATCCCCCAACCAGTAGTGTGCCAGGAGGTGCGTTTGCAGAGTAGTGGAGAAAAGGGGCGTGGCCTGCGTAGACTTCTTAGCAGTCCCACAGAATGGAGGGAGCAAGAGGGTGGGTGTGCCGTGCTGCTTATGTGCGTATGGTGGAGGCAGCAAGACACCGGTTCCAAAACGATTTCCGGATGTTGAGCTTTTTATGGAAGGGGCATCATGGCCCCCCTTCCCTTGGCTACTTTTGGCCCCGGGGTACCCCTTCCCCCGGGTCCCAGTCTTATATTTTTTAAATATTTAATTTAAAAGGGAAAGGGATCGGCATGGCCCCCTTCCCTGTGCCACGTTTGTCCCCGGGGACCCCATCCCACAGGGCCTGGCCTTATGATGGAGTCTGCAGGGAGATCCCCAATGGCCCTGAAGTCCCTGCTGGCTCCCTGCATCCTGCGGGAGCCAGCATTGCTTTTGGTCAAGAAGAGCTGCTGACATGCAGCTCCCCATGTACAAATGCAATTCTGCTTTGCTTCATGGAACTCTCGCTTCCATGATGCAAAGCAGAGTTTGCAATGATAGGGCGGAAGCTGTGCTCCCGCCCTGGCTTTGCAAACTACAATGTCCCAGGGATGGCCACCCTGGGACACTGCTGGAGCCGGCCCTGGGTGGTGGCGGTCCCCAGGGTCATGGGGGGGCCATGCGGCCTCCCTCCCAACATGTATCTAGTACCGGGGCAGTGGTGGTCCCCGGGGCAGTGTGGGGGGCAGGAACCTCCCCACACTTCTTTAATTGTTTTGGAGCCCCGGGAGGTGGTGGTCCATGGACTTGGTGGGCCTGCAATGCCCCCGGCCTTAATTTCAGTGTGCCCCGGGAAGGTGGTGGTCCCCAGAGCAGTATGGGGGGCAGGATCCCCCCACACTTGTTTATTTAAATTAAAGCCCTGGGGAGGTGGTGGTCCCTGGGGCTTGGGGGGGGGGGGGGGCGAGAGGCCCCCTGCATGTAATTCAAGTTATGCCCTGGGGAGGTGGCGGTCCCTGGGGCAGCGTGGGAGCCCCCCTACATTTTTAAATGAAAAGATATAGGGAGATGGCGGTCACTGAGGCTGCTGGGGGACCACATGCCCCCTCACATTAATAACAAAGCCACGGGAAGGTGGCTGTCCACGGGGCTGCGGGTGCGCCACAGGCCCCCGCATTATAAATTTGCATTGCACCCGAGACCCGGCCCACCTTGGGGCTTCTAGAAAATGAAGTGCAGGAGTCTGCACTTTGTTTTTTAAAAATCTTTCAGTCGGATTTGCGCACCCAGCGCGAATCCCGCCAAACTTTTTTTTTTAATGCTTTTTTAGGCCATGGCATGCCTAGGGGATTAGGGTGTTTCTACCCTGCCCTCTTTTCTTAATTTTTAACCTTTTTACTTGTGACTCGGTTCTATCGAGTCACAAGATGGCTGCCAACACTTTTTGGTTTGAAGTGTTGGCAGCCAATCAGAGTCAAAAATTCGTCAAACCAAACAGCGCCAAAGATATTGGCAAATCAAAAAACTCTTTTCCTATGGAAACTAGGTCCTAACTATAACTACCTACTGGCAATCACCAGTAGGTAATCTATTTATATATATAAAGACAATACCCTTTCAGTCTTAAAGTGACAAATAAATGATGCATAACAGGAAGCAAGCAACTTTGATGAGTTCTCAAGATTAGGAAGGTAGCAGCTCCTTTAAATGGAGCAACCTACAACATCAGTGACACTCTCAATCTACCTAAAATGTCTGTTTTTCTAGTAGAGTGCTAAGCATAGGATTAGCACAGTGCCATCCATGCTGAGTTGGGAAAGGGACAAAGCTTTTTGCCATTTGTATAGCAAAGCCTTTGAGCATATGATTAGAACAGTGCCTTCCACACTGATCTGAAAAATGATTAAAGCTTTTCAGCACTCCAAGAACAGTATTGCAGATTTGGATTAGTAAAACACCATCCAAGTTGGAAAGGTTTGGGGTGATCCATCAACAAGGGACTGAGAAAAAGGGGCTGATGGTACCCCAAAATGCAAAATCCACATTCATTTTTCAGAGACTTTTTTAAGAAGCACAATAACTGCTGAACAAAATTACACCACAGTTGGCAAGAAGCCTGATCTCGGTCCAGAAAGTGTTCCTTTTGTGATTTGGTGTAAATCCTTTCAGCAGTTTTTGAGATATTAAGTCTCAAAAATATTTGTCTATCTAGGCTGTTGCGATAGAGGCACTCTCACAAAAGTCCCTTGAGCCCAATGTTAAAAAATGGAGCATTCTGATTGGCCCAGGGGGCATTTTTTCCGTTGGGCTATCCTGCTCCGATGGGAGGGAGTGTTCTTTGCTGCCAGCCATTACAGGACTTGGGGACTTAGTCCTCTGTCCTGAAATTTAAAATAAAAAGATAAGGAGTACAACCAAGATGGATCGCACACCACTAGCCTCTCCTCCGGGTCGCCCCTTGGCACTCTAGTACATGTAGTGCATGTAGATGGACGAGTAAAGAGTAGTCCACCACAGTTGGTGCGAGTAGTTACTCATTATCCCCAAGTTCTCTGGACCTGAGACATGGCCCGGATTTCGGGACAGTTTCCCTCGTCAGCAGAGCAGTGTTTGGGGTGGATGAGAAGGCCGCCAAGTAACCGTCACAGGCCCTGATGCCTCTCCGGCGCGCAGGTGCGTCTCCAAGAGCTCGTCAGCTCAGGGCTCACGGGAGCCGTTTAAGTACAACCAAGATGGATCGCACACCACTAGCCTCTCATCCGGGTCGCCCCTTGAGACGCTGGTGCATATAGTGCATGTAGATGGACGGGTAAAGAGTAGTTCACCACAGTTGGTGCGAGTAGTTACTCATTATCCCCAAGTTCTCTGGACCCGAGACATGGCCCGGGTTTCGGGACAGTTTCCCTCGTCAGCAGAGCAGTGTTTGGGGTGGATGAGAAGGCCGCCAAGTAACCGTCACTGGCCCTGATGCCTCTCCAGCGCGCAGGTGCGTCTCCAAGAGCTCGTCAGCTCAGGGCTCACGGGAGCCGTTTAAGTACAACCAAGATGGATCGCACACCACTAGCCTCTCCTCCGGGTCGCCCCTTGGCACTCTGGTACATGTAGTGCATGTAGATGGACAAGTAAAGAGTAAAGAGTAGTTCACCACCACCAAAGATAAGGAGGCAGGGTAGGGATACCCTGCCCCCTCGCCTTTGTGAGGGGAGACCCCCCTTGTTCTAAAAAAAAGGAGGGTAACAGAAAAAAAAAAAAAAAAAAGGGAAAGAAATTGGCTGCCCTCTATTTTATTTTAATTATTTGGGAAGAAGGGTGTGAGTCGGGCCACCCTCCCTGAGATCATTTTTTTTTTCTAAACACTATATTTTCCCTTAATATCCAGAATGTAAACTGAGTGCTGTTTAAAAAAGATGTCTGTCTTTTAATTTTGTAACTGCAAAATTTTGGTTAGACCACACCTAGGGCCCCATTAGGATGCTGGGACCGGCCGTCAGGGGTGCGGCGGTCCCGCCCCGCCAATTAGGATGCAGCCATCACCCTGGCGGTCGTATCCCGCATCGCATCTTCATCATTGCGGCAGGTGCAGCTGTCAAAGAGGCATGTTGTGTATTGTCATGCACAATGTGACAGGCA
This sequence comes from Lissotriton vulgaris, assembly GCF_964263255.1. NCBI lineage: Eukaryota > Metazoa > Chordata > Amphibia > Caudata > Salamandridae > Lissotriton > Lissotriton vulgaris. Next base: position 1,188,172,556 of record NC_141689.1, on the reverse strand, counting down.
CAGAGCGGTGCCTGCCACCTTGTGCATGGCAATGAAGGGGGTGTACCATAGGTACCCCCCAGGTGCAGCCCCCCACACCTCCAACCCCCCCGGGGGCCTTAACGGGCCCCCACAGCAAAACCCGCCTGCCTTTCCATGGCGGCATCGCCAATATAGAAAGGCCTGAACCGGTATGCATCCGCCACGGTGGCGGTGGCATCCTGCATATATTGCATTGTGGCAGGTGGTGCTGTGAGCAGAACCCTCCACAACGCAATATATGCATGTTGTGATTTGGCATGCACAACGTGATAGGCACCGCCCGGTGCCTGCCACCTTGTGTATGACAATGTTCAGCCCCCCACCCCCCAGGGGGCCCGCAACAGCTCCCATGGAGAACTATGCATGCCTTTCCATGGCGTAGTCTCCGCCATGGAAAGGCATGAAACCGCCACCATCCTAATATGGGTGGAGGTACCTGCAAGGCACCACCACCATATTGTAGGCCATTTCTGCCCGGTAGGTAATCGTGACGATTGCCTACTGGTGGCAAAGCGGCGTACGGTCTTTCTGTCCGCCGCGGTTCCCCCGCTATGCTAATATGGAGTGGGTTAAAAGGCCGACCGGCGGGGTGTTTTGGCACGCGGATCGCCAATACGGGTAGGGCGGTGGCAATCCGCACGCCATACTAATAGACACATAAGTTTGGTCTAAACAATATGGCTGCTTTTTCATTTTGTAAGGGCTTTCATTATGTAATCATATCCTGTTCTGTTATTGTGATGTTCCACGATACACAATGAAATTAGTGCTGTATACTGATGGCAGATATATCACTACGTTTTTATGCTTTATAACTTTAAAGCTACTGAACCAATTTAGATCTAGTCGAAAAAAGAACCCCTTCCACCCCATAATGTATATTTCTGACAAATTTCATCTGAATCGGTTCAGCTGTTTACTTGCTACATCTACCTAAATGACACTCTATAATACAACACAACACCACTCCACTGTACGGCACACCACTCCATTCTATTATATGTCACTCCACTCTATGACACTCCATGATACTCTATGACACCCCACTCTACGACATGCCCCTCCTCTCTACCACATGTCACTCAATTTGACTGCATGCCATCCACTCCACGCTCCACTCCACTCTACAACATTCAATTTCATTTTGCACCGCTCCAATTTACACCCCTGTACTGTAAGGCACTGTACGACATGCCACACCACGCCATTGTACACTACTGTAAGACACACCTCTAAACTCTACACCACTCCACAATACTTACTCCACTCCAAGCCCCTCCACTGTACACAACTCTACTCCTCTCTAAAACACTCTCTCCGACAAGCCACTCCACTCTATGAAACACCATTCCACTCTAGGACATGCCACTCCACTCCACTCTACGACACACTACTCCACTTTACGACACGGTACTCCACTTTATGTAACTCCACTTCACTCTACAACACCCCACACCTCTCCATTCTACGACACAACACTTTACACCACCCTACTCTATGCTATTCCACTGTCTATAACCCCAGTCCACGCTACTCCACTCTACGCAATTTCCCTCTATGCAGCTCAACTTTATGCCCCTATACTATAATATACTATGTGACATGCCATTGTATAACATCATAATTCACTCTACTCTTCAACACAACAGTCCATGGACGCCAGTCCAATTTATACCACTTGGCTCTACACTATTCTACTCCTATGCTACTTCACTCAACACCATTCCACTTGATGCCACTTCAAACTATGCTACTCCACTCTACAACACTATACGCCCATCCACTCAACCACACTCTACTCCACTCCAAGACACTCCATTGTACAACTTTCTACTCCAGTCTATGCCACCGTACGACACTCTACTCCACTCTATGCCACTCTATGACAGCAATCCACCCCATTTTACTTGACTCTACTCTATGACACACTACTCCACTCTTCTCTACTCTACTCCACTACTCCACACCTCTGCACTCTCTTCGCCACTCTATGTCACTCGACTCAATGGCATCCTATGTCGCTCCACTATACCACACTCTGCACCACTCCACTCTACAAAACCCTACTCCACTCTATGCCATTCAACTCTACAACCCTCTACTCCACTCTATGTCACCTCTACAGCACTCTACTCAATGACAGTCCACTGTACGACACTCCACTCAACACTTCAAAGAAGGATACTCCACTGTACGACACTCCACTGTACGTGACTCAACTCTATGACATTCCATTTGCTGAGCTCCCAAATATCAGCCTGGAGCTGAATTGCTTCATTGAAGCAGTGGTTGCTTGCTCCAAGAACTGAGATAAATACCTTAGGTCTGGGGAGGTGTTCTGTTCCTCTGACAGAATGACCATCTGGGCAGTACCCAGGAGCCTAATTCACTTAAAAGAGGTCTACCCTGTTAAAGACAGATGTAGTGAATGCCTGTGCTTGCCACATTCTTGGACTCACTAATCAGCCAGATACTAATTCCAGTGGAGAGGAGCTTCCTCCAGAACTGGTTTTGACTGACCAAAGAGGTGGGGTTGCTAATTTTCCTGTCTATACCACTATGGAACGCTAAGGAGTTCTGCAAAGGGCAAGAACATTTCTACCATGTTTGATTTAGGTAAAGATGGGCACTGTGGGAATGTTTGCAGTAGGACACACAGGAACTGATGCAAAAGTGGGTAGTGTTATCCCTGGTAACTTTTTTCCTATTTCCCACAAGCCAGTTCTAGGTATAAATGCAGTATTCCAGGGAACCCTCTGCAGAATACTACTGAACCAGTGGAAGACAGAAGGAGAACTGCACCTGCTGCTGAGATCTGTGACGAGATCTGAGAGGCAGGACCTGCTCACACTTGTACCCAGGACATAGAAATGAACCTCGAGAATCAGTTGGCTGACCGTCTATTAATCATAAGTACACAACAATCTACAATAAGCCCCTTTTCCTGAAAAGCCCAACTGACCAGTTCCAATGGTACCTGCCCAGGAACTGCCAGTGGATTCTACTGGAGTGAGTCTTGATCCACCAAGTAATGTTACTGAGTTCATGGTACCCTTAGCTGTGTGAAAGTGTACTCTTCATAACATCCTGAGAAACCTTGGACTTAAAAACATTTTAGCTCCAAAGACTTCCGGAGGACTGGGACAAACCTGCCAAATCAATCTGACAAAGGAGTATTGCTGCTGGGCCTAAGATTCAGGTTGCTCCCACTCTGAGATTTCCTGCAGCAGCAAATCCATTTCAATGAGCATGATGCTCTTTCCACAACAATAATAATGAATCGAATATTATACTCTGCATGCCAGCATATATTGTAAATGCCATTGTGTCATGTGTAATTGTTTTAACAAAATGTATTTAACAAAAAACAGGGTGCAAGGGGTTGCATTTCTGCAGCATGGTAAAATCACATTGAAGAGAAGAAGTTTTCCCTATGTAAAGTAATTACACGAAATCAGTGAGGTAGTAAAAAGTGGTTTTATAATGTTAATTTTAGTGGTAACTATGACTCCCACATCAAATGCAATGCTTATAACCTTACCCTTAATCAAACATATGCAATTACAAATGTTCTACATTATTTTATAGATGAGATTGCATATCACATCACCCTTACCACTTTGACAAAGACAACTGTGAATGTACTACCATTTATTTGCTTAATTATGTTTTCTGTTAAATTACGTTTTGCTCCTTGTTTTTAAAACTTTGTGATCTCATAAGCATTGCTTTTGACGTTAGAGTCAATATGTGAGCTTTTCGATTGTGGTGCTAACCATAACTTGCAAATTTCAGTAGTTTTCCTGTTTTTCTTTATAACCTTAGCTGCAATGTATATGTGGTTTTTAGGTGCATTTGGCTTTTCAAAAACAATGTCAGGGTATAAAAAAAATCCAACCATAACTGTAATTTTTATCATGTATTACATCTAAGAGTTCCTTGCACCTTACCCTCTGTGGAAAGTAAATTGCCGCTGTGCGCGGCTGAATGTTGTGTACAGAGGGGTTGGCTTTATGGCATGGCATCCAGCCAGGCCCCATACCCAACCCTTTGTTGGCAGCCAACCCTGTCTGTGCAAAGCTTTGCCTGTGCCCAGTAGGGAATGGCTGCAGGACCTTGCCGGATGTGGCAAGCCTGCTGCAGGTTGCCAATGCATTCTGCTGTGGGCATCCACCTCATGGAGTGTTGATGCTAGCCCTACTCCCGGGCAGGAGGGGTTGTCTACTCTTGGAAAGTTGGTCACAAGGCATCTGCACTGAAATAGCAAAAGGATTCAGAATTTCATATTTGTTAATTCAGTGGACTTGTGGTGCCTTCTAGCCTTACGTGAGGAAGCTGGCCATAGACCAAAGAGAAGGGATGATGTTTTAGTTGACAGTGCAATTGTAATATGTATTTGAACACATCAGATGCCCAGGTAAAATCAGGAGGAATGAAACTTACATCATTGGTACAGATTTACCTAAATGCCAGGGATAGAGGAAGTGGCATCACATGCCGATTGACAGCATGACATCACAAGAAGTAAGATTACATGACCTTTGGCTCTGATGACATCAAAGACGTTGCTAAACCCAAATGACGGTGTTGGTATGCCAATGGTACAACTAAGATATGTGCAGTGTCCAATAATTTTTCCTAGATTTTCAACCATCACAAGTTAGGTCATATCTATCAAATGCACAATGTACAACCATAGTATTCCCCTGTAGAGGTATAATAGGTCTAAATCCAGCCATAAATCCCAAGCACAGTTTCCTATGCCGTGTCACCACCTCAAATTCCTCAGAACTATGGTCAACCATAATTTTATGTTCAGATATAGTGTAGTTTGTCCAGCCAGAGCTTCCATAGGCACAAGCAAAGCTTGCCCTAGAATATATTTAAATAGATAGACACAGACTGGCATATATAGGTGGAATTGTCAGATTCCCTGGCACAGCCCCAAATGTCCAATGACTTCCTCAAGCACACAGATGTAGCCATCATATGACAATGTGCAGCCTTAAATGCTCAAGCATGATCTTCTAAGCACAGGCAACAACTAAAAAAGATCAAGGACAAATATTCTATTTGTAAGTATAGTCCTAAAAAATCCCATCAAATGTTCACAAACCTAGCATATGTTGGCTCTTAAAGGACATCAGGAGCCATATGATAATCAGAATGCCCTGTCCAAACAGCGGGTTGTGCACCATCATTTGCACATGTGCAGCCACAGTTAAAGATATGTTTATGCCTAATCCTTTTGTGAAGAATGCTGATCCCCATTTTACACCTGTGGTCTGTTTGTGCACATTTTATGAATTTGTGCCGAACTGAGAATTTGGCAAAACATTTTTGTCATATTGAAAGCTAGGCACAGATTCATAAAATGTGCACTAAGTGATGGAAAATTGCCACTAATCACCTAAGTACCCAGGGGCCTATTACAGAAGTCCCCCAGGGGTGCAATGTACATTTTCCCCCGGGGCACTTTTGAATTACAGAAGGGGCCACAGACGCTTGGGCGTCACCTCCTGTAATGCCGATAGCGCTTGCACACATAAAGCACCAGTTCTATCATCAGAGGCCGTTCCCGCATTTGCCTGGGGCATGGCCCAAGGCAAATGAGGAAGTCCCTTTGCCTCTATGCCAGCACAGTATTACAGATGTGGGCGTAGAGGCAAAGAAGCTGTCAGGAGGGGCACTGACTGTGCCCCCCTAAAAGGTGGCTAACTGTCCATGTGTCCCCTAATGGTAGGCCTCTGATGGGGGCAGAGGGGTCACGTGGATGCCCCAAACATCCCCTTGCAGGCAGGTGCCATCACTCACTGCACCTGCCTGCAAGGGGGGATCTCTAATCCCCTTAAAAGTGAAGGCTGGTTGCCACATGCACTGTGAAATACGAAGTAGCTTCAAAGCAGCAGCTTCATTTTTCACATGAATGTACTGCTCCCAGGGCAGCACGAGTTCGCAGCTGCCCTGGGGGCAGCACATTCGTTTTAATACAGCATATTTAACTTGTTTGTGCCGGCCCACCTTTTAAAACTTGCACCCAGTGCAAACAAGGAAAATACGTTGTTTGTATGATACGGCCCCAGGTGTGCAAATCAGGAGTTTCGGCATAGAAATTAAAGAAATCTGTCTTCACTTCGGTCAATGGATATGTGCTCACCAATGTTTTCAGAACTGCACATTGCTCATGTTATGGCTCGAAATGTTTCCAGAATGTGAGTGTACAGAACTGAAAATTCACGTGAAATTCTCTTGAAAGCAGCATATTTTCAATCTCATTGTCGACCTATAGCAATATTTCAATTCATAACTTTAAACCTAAAACATCATCTTAAATATCTTCCAACTAGACTGTCATCCTCTGCTGTTTAATAATGATAAAACAAGAAAACATATGATTTTTTCTCTATCTCTCGCACTGCAAAAACCTGCCATTACTTACCGTAAATATCGCGGGCTCTCTTTAGGTGCCAAGATGAAATAGAAAAATGAATTTTGGAAACAATATTTCCAGAGGTTATTCCCTTATTTCTCTAAACATCATCAAGGTAGGGGTTGGGATTACTATTTTTTGTGGTAGGCAAATGGGAATCCTTGAGCAAATTCCCAGTTTTCGGAGGATTCATATCCAATTCAAATAACTGAGTCCTGTGCTCTTTATGCCACTGGAGTCAAGCTATCCTGGTTGATGAGGAATTCTGCATTCTGTCCATCAATTGTTCTTTTTGCATTCGTCACCCTGAGTGGGACGGGTATGCCCAGACGTGAGTTTCGTGCGCTCCCTGCCACTGGAGTCAAGCTATCCTGGCTGAAGAGGCGCTGGAAGCCCGAAACCGGTCCTAGGATGCTTGTTTCTAGTCCAGGCGGGACCTGGCCTGGCAGTTCGGGTTGGACTATTCCCATTGGGCACAGGGTCAAAACTGATTTGCAAATGGCTGGGTCGAAACTGGAATGCATGATGAAAAAAATAAACGATGGATTTAGGCCTAGATCTCTGTACTGGGTTGAATGTATGAGATTGTTCTACATTCTGTCCATCAACTGTTCTTTTTGCATTTGTCCCTATTTACTGTACGGCGCTCCATGTCGCAAGGATATACAGATTCATCAGTAATCCTGACATATCTGTAGGTGCAAAATGGCACATTGCTGGAGTGTGTCTCAAGACAGACGCAACTCCAGCAGTGTGTCATTTCACAAAGAGGCGAACCCCACATTAAAGGCACTGTGTCACACAGTATTTGACGCACTAAGGTCGTAGAAGTGTTGCAGTGAAATCTCATAGATTTCACTGCATCACTTCTAAGTGACTTACCTGCATCGGACGCCCACCCTGCATACATTATACCTGTTGCAGGTATAATCTAGTGCAGGGGTTAACAAAGTGACGCATCTGCCTAGATGCGCCACTTTGTAAATATATTTACAGAGGAACATAAGGTCCCTTCAAGAAAATGTTTTTTAGTAATTCATACAGACAAATGATTTCTATGACAACCTAAAATAGCATCATATTTCAATTACTTTAATAAATGTTCAAAAAACACGAAAAGCCAATGTGTCTTTTGGAGGAAAACAGGACACAACAAATAATAAAAAAAACGAAAACTCAGACATTTGTAGTGTGGTTATAGAATTTCTGCATTAACACCACATTTTCCTAGTACACATGCTATTCATATAGTCAAAGAATCACATTTGGAATAGTCATGGTACTGTTTGGTCGATGATGTTTTGATCCCTCATTGGAATATGGGGCTCATCATCAGGACTTAAAATGTATGTCTGAGAGAAAGAATGCCTGTCACAAGGAATAAAGAGAAAAAAGTGGGGAAAGAGAAACAGAATTCAAAGGGAAATGGAGGGAGAGAGAAAAGGAACTAGGGTCAAGAATTTGGATAAATAATTATATACTGACACCTGGATGCCTCTCAAACCATGCACTTACGTGAGGGAGGACGTCCAGTCACTCGATATGAAGATGAATTGCTTGTGAGTACTCGAAGGGAGTACTATGTATAACAAGAATTTCCTTTATCGCTCTTCTAACAAAAACTGACCTAACTGAACAGAGTCAGCTGAGCAATTAGCCTTAGAAGCAAGCTTGAGTAGGCCTTAGGGGTTAATAAGACCGGAGTGAGCATACAGGAACGGCCTCTGAAATTATCAAAACCAATTGAGCCACAGTGTTTTTAAACAAACTCACAGACCATGCACATGCGAAAACAAAATGTGCTAGCCCTCGCAATCGGGGCAAGGAACTTATCTGTTCGTGGGGAATATGATCAGTCATTTTGCAAGTACAGGAGATAGCAATACATCTCAAGGGTAGAAAGACACCCAATCTGTAAGGATAATTAGACCGAAAGTAAGTTACGGTGGGCCGGGGCTGTCAGGATGCCAAGAGTATGCTAAGCAAAAACGATCTTACCAGCTCCTAGTGCTTGAAAGCATATCAAGAGCTGGGATGAACCTGTGAAGGATCACCTGCTTGGCAAAGAGCTTCTAAGAGACAACAAGCATTTGCAATGCAATCGGTCTCGCCTTTGGGACCTTAAATGCATTTAGCTACGCAGCACATTAGCCTGGGTACTGAAACGTCTACTTTTCTTTAACATGGAGAGAAAGTAAGCACCAAACTGCGTGACATGTCAGGTATGGGAACACATTTAAAGAAAAATTGCCTTTCTCCGGGAAATGGTATAGTCCAAAGCTCTGTTTTTAATATAAAATCAGGGCCTTTGGTGGTCATATCACTGAAAATACAATATTTGAAAAAAGTATTATTGTCACGGGTGCACGTGGAAGACAATTTCTATGGACTGGAATCGAGAATGCTAAAGTGATTCTGGTATTTTACTGACCTCTGCTGGTCATTTTCTATCAAGAAAGTTAAATAGAGGCAGTTGCCAGATAATTAACAAAAGAAAATCCTTCAGCAGAAAGCAATTCTGGTATTTTACTGACCTCTACTGGTCGTTTTCTATCAGGACAGTTAAATAGAGGCAGTTGAACAAGCAGAAAGTAATTCTGGTACTTTACTGACCTCTACTGGTCGTTTTCTATCAAGACCATTAAATAGAGGCAGTTGAACAGAAACAAAAGTCCCTAAGCAGAAGCAGACAAGTCCTGGGGCTGATCTCCAGAGCCCACAAAGTACATACACATATAACTATATACTAAAGTATATACAAGAGGTTTTGAATGCTTGACCTAAAAAGGGGGTGGGGGATGGGAATTAGGTTGAAATAAACTCATAAGGAAGTCAGCCTGAAAGTTACGGGAGCCTGGAAGCCATGGCGATCGAGCCCCACCTGGACAAGGCCGAAATTGACATCCAATATGTCCTGTGGCGTGCAAGGTAAGACACTTCAACTTGTGGTAGCCGAATGGCAGTATCTGGAACTGGGAGTCTGCTGACAGCAGGGAGGCAGTGATGCGCCGTGCAGGGGCCACACAGAAATGCAGCAAGTGCTCGTAAAAAACTGGCGTGAGCGAGCCCAATATGAGACAAACCGGAAGGAGGCACTGTCACAATTGTGGACATCCTTGGTGTGGGAAAGAGGCACCCATCTTGAAGAGATAGTCGGGTACAGTGTAAGCAGAGAAAAGCTAGGGATGTATAGAGAGAGAAAAAAAGAAGGTGAAGATAGAAGAGGGGAGGTATAGCCACGTGATACAATGTAGAAATAAAAAATAGCAGTAACTGGTAATCAGTGCATTAGAAAAAGGACCACATTAGTACATGTCTGTATAAGTGACACTGCTAGTTGATAATAGTGTACACTTGGAACAAACAGGTGGCAAATGCATTAGACTAAGGGACACTTAACTTATCATTTGTACATGTCCGTATATATACAGATCATTTGTAGTTTTTGTTCAACTGGAAGAGAACCAGTAAATTGTCTGGTCAGTCACAGGCGGAGGCCCAAAGAGACTATAGTAAAGGAGACAATTGTCAAAAGGAAGGTGAAGTATACCCTCCAAGGGTTATAACAAGTTAATCCGATCCTCTGATTTGTGCAATCCATTCTAAAGACTGTTAGTACAGAGGATCCATTTCAGTTCTTCTTTTTAAGAAGCAGGTTGATATCCGTCCCTCTGGGTGGGGGTTTGATCACCATGATCACTTGCCACCGCAAGTCATCCTCTGTGTGTCCTTTTAGTTGAAAGTGATCCACCAATTGAGCACCATTTACTTTGCAGCGAATACGACTTCTGTGTTGGCAGATGCATAACCCTATCTTTTGCGTTGTTTGCCCAATACAGATCAATTGACATGGGTATATTATGGCATATATTACATTAAAATTATTCAAGCAATCACTGTGACCTTCTTCTGCTTCCCACAATAGATATTTAATTACGTGCTTAACTGGGTTAATGTGTTTGCTATAGAGATCTGTGTGTGTGGTATTCCTCCTAGTGGAATGATAGTATGTCAAATGCAGAATGTTACTATGTCATGTACAGACTATTAGGGATGTAATAGTTTGATGTCATTGCATTCCTTTGCTGCAGATTTGGATGTAAACCAGATCAGTGCTCTTATGAACTGCTACTGTTTGCCTACTTATGGTTGTTTGGGATTCTTTAAGGAATAAACTTCTGAAGATTTGAACTTCCTGTGTCCAGTCATCTTTACAGGAATCCTACACTGGCGTAGTCGGCAGCCCTTAAGAATCTCAACAAGAAACTATTGGTGAGAGATGTCCTTATTTAAAAGAAATTTGGACATTCTTCAATCAAGCAATCTTATCATTTAAAAGATCTATAAATTTATACTAGGAAAGAAATTGACTATTTAAATATTAAGAATCACTTCATAGATTGAAGATGGCATTTTTCGATCATTAAAAATTAAAACATTTTTTGCCTTCTTATGAATACACAAGGATTGGGAGCTTCACCACATAATAGACTCATCAGACTGTTTTAAATGTAACTTAGATGTGTATCGATGCGGGCTCATCCTTTGTCATACTGATCTATAATACCTTGATTATATTTGAGATAGCAAATCATTCAGCATTAAAACGTTGAAGAAAATGGTGTGTGTAACATGAATATTTCGACGTGAATGACATTCTCACCAAGCTCTGATTCTGCATAAGTTTTAGCAGTTAGAAGTAGGTTTTTTTGGGGGGGGGGGACAAAATAAGGTCTAAACAATAAACCGTAACCATAACGTCATTTCTCTTCAACGTATGCTGTAACGGTACCTGCATGTTGTCCTTTGAAAAGCACTGTCATCGTGTTGTGGAATCCGATCATAGATTCTTCCATTTGTGTCAGTCAGCATAGAACTTAGCACTGGAGGTTTTCCACGTAGGATTGAGTGTACGAGATTCTTCCATTTGTGTCGGTCAGCCTAGAACTTGGTACTGGAGGTGTTCCACGTAGGATTGAGTGTACGTCAGCTTGTCACAACATAATAGACACACACTGTCATAACACTTTAGACGTCATTCCGTAACGTGGCGTGGCGGCCATCTTTAAAGAAAAGAAATTTACTAGAAGTCGCGGACAATCTTGCATTGAGCATTACAGGTAAGCATGAGCGAATTTTGCGGATCTCGCGTTCACGAATTTTGCGGATTTGCGGATTCGCAATCCGCAAAATCCGCGAATTCCGGCGAATTTGCGGATTTTTTTTTTTTTGTGTTCGCCCGTGTTTCTGCCAGTTCGCGAGGGTTTTGTACACTTTCGCAAATTGCGAACTTACCTGTCGGGTCGCAAGTTTCGCGAACTTGTTGTTTCTACGTGTCCAGCCTGTTTGGGACACTCTTCTTCATCACTGCCACTCTCTGTCACCACTGCCACTCTCTGACTACTCATGCCACCCTCTGGCCCACCCATGCCACCCTCTGTTTCATCACCACACCCTCTGGTTGTCCAGTGTACATTATTTTCGGCAAAGCAAAGCACACCTTCCCTGCCTCAAGTGACCTGAATTAATTTGGGGCTGATTCATGTGTCACAGAATATTTTTTTAGCTGGCACCTGCTTCCTTAGTGCGCCCTGATTAGTGATCTTTTGCACTTGCTAAGTGCTTTCATTGTTGCAAAATTAGTTACAACACCTGCCCTGCCCCAACTGACAATAATGAATTAGGGGCTGATTAATGGATTTTAACTTCCAGCCTGGCTCCTGCTTGTCTCCCTTAGCTGTAATTCAGGACCTTTGTGGCATATGTGTAACTATTCTGAGGTTCAGAGCAGGGTCACATAATAGTTTCAACTGGCAACTGAACTCTGGAGGGGCCCCTCAGGAAGCACTCCAGGAAATGGCTACTAATGATGAGCCTGAACTTTTGAACCTGGTAAGTAGTTACTTTCAGTTTTGCTAAGATCGTATTTCTGCAATTTTGCACTTATTCGCGGGGCGCGAACTCACGCGAACAGTGCGAGCAGTGCAAGCAAAATCCGCTGCTCGCGGATTTGCGGATTTTGCGGGAAATTCGCAAATCTCGCGGATTGCGGATTTCCCGAAAATCCGCAAAATCCGTGAGCGGAACGGATTTTCCGCCCATGCCTAATTACAGGTTGTTTATTGCTTCCTGGATAATTTTTTTTTTTTAAAGAAAGAGGGAACAAAACGAAATGCGCTCTAGTTTTTTGGTTTCTTCGTGTCAAGCCTCCAAATTCTCAACATATTCTTCACCGTTTTCATGTCTCTTCGTGTCAAGCCGCCTCATCTTCTACGTAGTGTGCACAGTTACGTTGATGCGCACAGCATTTAATTCTTTCTTTTATTGAGTTGCTGCGTCATCAACATTTACTGATATGAATGGTAATGTATGATCATCATATGTTGTTCGTGTGTAGGTGACCAGCTGTTCACATATCTGCGCTGATACACACAGCTTTTGCGGAACAGTAGTTTGAATTGTGCTGCAAGGTCATTAATTATCACATAACAAGGCTCTCAAAAGTTGTATAATTTTGTGAAGAGACAAAGGTATTGACTTGGAGTGTTAAACTTTGCAGAATATATTTCAACAAATTTGGTAAACTTTTAACCAAAGTTTTGTGGGCATTTTACATCGTATTGCATAATTAAGCTGAATCCAGTAATATTATGTATTAGAGAACTCTCTCTTACCAGTAATATTATTGTTGGTCTTCAAAAAGAAATTTATGATGCAGAATGTTACGGCTGCCCCGTTTTTCCTCTCTAATCCTGGGGATCCTCCTATTCAATAGAAAAAATGGAAGGTGGCATTTGAAAGGTATGCAAGGGTGTGTGGACCATCATTAAGTGCTGAAAGGAAATCATCATTGGTGTTGCACTGTCTAGGTTCCGAAGGTCAGGATGTATTTGACAACTTACCTGAATTATCTGGGGAAGATGCTAATGGATGATTATGAAATTTTTATCAAGAAACTTGACAAGCATTACCTACCCAAGGTTAGTACTATATTATAGGTATAATTTTGCAAAAAGGATGCAAGGTGATGATGAAACAGTGGAAAGTTATGTGACTTATTTAAGAAACCTGGCATCATCCTGTAAATTTGGTACCTTAACGGATGAATGAATTCGAGACCAATTCATGTTCGGATGTAACATGAAAAAGGTAAGGGATGAATTGTGGCTTCGCAATGATCCAGCATTAAATGAAGTTTCCAATGTAGCCAAGAGAATTGAACATTCACTAAAATGTGTAGCAATGCTAAAGAAAGATTCAGATAAAGATTGTAAGGTCCAGGAGGTCAAAAGTAAGAATAAAGTAAGTGTAAAGGACAAGAACTTTAAGGGTCCCACCTACAACAAGGAAAAGTCAAATGGAAAATGGGTAGATGCTAAATATTTTAGGTGTGGTAGAACTGGACATTTGGCTAACTATAAGATGTGTCCTGCTCTGCACCAAACATGTACTAAATGTAAAGAGAAGGGACACTTGACTGCATTGTGTAACAGCAAACCTATGTCTAAAGTGAAAGAGGTTGAAGTGTATGATAGCGATAATGGTGAGTCAGGCACTGATGATTACAAGTGTGGACAAATCGTAGTACAAGCTGTGAGTGATGATAAAACGAAAAATTGTCCTTGGGACAACATTTCAGTTGAAGGAGCTATGACTAAAGACTTATCTGATTCAGGTGCGAAAATTACAATTGTTTCTAGTGAATTTTACATGAGTAATTTAAAGGCAAGGGCAACTAAGCCAACACATCACCAAATTCTCCCTACTAGACGACTGCCAATCAGGATTCAGAGCAGGACATAGCACGGAAACGGCTATACTACATATTGTGGACGACGCGCTACAAGCCCTAGACCAAAATCGAGCATGCCTACTGATTCTCCTGGACCTGTCATCTGCATTTGACACGGTAAACCACGAAGCCTTACTGACCAGACTTCGAGACAGGATGGGACTAACTGGAAATGTGCTGAATTGGTTCGACTCCTTCTTACGGAACAGGACACAAAGATTCCTGGTCAATCATTCTACCTCAACTCCATGTCCTTAACACAATAGGAGTCACACAAGGATCGACACTTTCTCCAGACCTGTTTAACCTATATGTTGAACCACTGACAGAAATTCTCCGTGAATCACAGATATCCTACCACATGTACGCGGATGATACGCAAATTTACATAAAGGTAGCCTCCATTGAAGACATTGATCGGATGAACAAGTCCTTAGGAAGAGCGCTGCAATGGTTATCCACCAACCACCTAAAGCTAAATGCTCACAAAACAGAGTTCCTACTAATTTCGCCACCAAGGTGCCAGTCGGGAATAAGGGAATGGACCAAACTATTGACTGCACTAAACTGCACCCCAACTCTAGTAGAATCAGCTAAATCGCTTGGAATCACCCTAGACGAGAACCTCGACATGAAAGTTCACATTAATGCAATGGCTAAAAGTGCCCGCTTCCACCTTAACTACTTAAGGAAAATGAAACCCTACATCTCTGAAATTGATCTAAAGTTAGCTATCCAATCTCTTGTTATTTCTAGGATTGAATACGGCTGCTCCACCTTAGCAGGTCTACCAAAAATGTCAACAGCTCCGCTAAAAGCCTGCCTCAATGCAGCGGCAAGACTTATCACAGGATCAAGGAAATTTGATCATATCTCTCCTCACTTGAAAGCATTAAATTGGCTACCTTATGAAGCCAGAATAAAAATGAAGTTAGCATGTATAACCCACAAAGCGCTTCACTTCAACACTCCTAGATTTCTAGCCAAGAAAATTAAGATATCTGGAGGTGACAGACCAGCTCGGAGTGCCGTTGGTCTACTATTGCGGCCAGCCAGATTCCAAAAGAAAAAGACTTACGACAGAGCATTCTCTGGAGCGGCCCCTAGAATCTGGAACTCTCTTCCTCCAAGCATCAGGAAAATTCGCAATATTGCATCATTTAAGCGGGAAGTGAAGAGCTTAATGATGAGCAAATACCTTGCTTAGATAAGCTGCCCCGACATTGAGCTGCTCTCAGAAGGAGAAGTTCCAACTGGAATAATATCAAAGCTATTTGGTGACTCAAGACTTGAGATTTATATAAGATGCAGAGATACTCTTACCTAATGACCTGAAGGGCAATGGGATAACATATCTTAACTGGGTATATGGCATATGATATAAGCTTAGCCTTACCCCACATCTTAATACGAATTGCATGGTACCTGTGCTTCGCATATATACTATTCTCTCATATTCATATCCACACTATCTACCTCATAACGGCTCTGTTTTTAGAAAAGGTTAACACTTGTTAAGCCAAAACTTTACCATCGCCTACCTCACCCCGGCTAGGAATATGGGCATATGATACAAGCTTAGCCTTATCACACCTATTAATGCGATTTGCACATGTGTTTTGTTTTGCATATATACTGTTCACATAATTGTATTCATTCTATTATATACCTCATATCTGTTTGTTTCCTATAATGTCAACATTTGTGTTGGTTATCTATTCTGATGTTAAGCGCTCTGATACCCACTGGTCTTGTTCGCGCTATATAAAACTCTACAATAAATAAATAAATAAAGGGGAAGGTAAAACTTTTAAAACCTGACATAAGACCACTAGCATATGGAGGTAAACCCATCAAACTTCATGGATACTTTTTAGGTCTTGTGGAGTATAAAGGGAGGTTCATATCAGGGAAGATTTATGTTTCAAAGAAGGGAGACAGCATTATTGTTTGGATCCATCAAGGTGAATTAGGAGCTTTTCTTGATCCTAATGCTGATCCTCCTATTCAACTGAAAAGCTCAGTGAATTCTGTAGCTGATAACAATGATGATAGTTTTGTCTCTAATCTCATGAGGTGTTATCCTAATGTTTTCAAGAAAGATTTGGGTTGTTTAAAAGGTTATAAACATAAGATTGTGCTGAAAAAGGATTCCATACCAGTGTGTTCCAAGGTGAGGAATGTTCCAATATCGGTGAGAGAAGACATGAAAAAGGAAATTGATACATTGAGAAATGGGGGCATCATAGAAAAGGTTGAAGTCTCAGAATGGTTGGCTCCAGTTGTAGCAACACGCAAGTCTAATGGCGATATGAGAATTTGCATTGACTTGAGGCAGTTGAATAAGTGTGTGGTCATTGACAAATATCCTTTGCCAAACATAAATGAGTTGTTGGTTTTGCTAAGTGGGGCCAAGGTCTTTAGTACGATCAATCTTACCTCAGCATACCATCAAATTGAGTTAGAGGAATCTTGTAGGGATTTACCTTCATTCATTACTCTCTTTGGAACTTATAGATTCGTGCGTATGTCTTTCGGATTGGTTTCAGCATCATTCGTATTCCAAAGAGTAATGAAGACTGTTCTTCAAGGTCTCGCAGGTATTTATGTGTACCAGGATGATATTCTGTTTTTTGGGGATGATAAGAGCCAGCATGATACACGTTTGAGTCTAGCTTTAAGAAAATGATCAAATCATAATTTCACTATTAAAGCTGAAAAATGCACATTTAGGACTAGCTCTGTAGCTTATTTAGGTCATAACATCACTTGTGATGGAATAAAACCTAAAGCTGATTTAATTAATACCATTCAAGAAATTAGTTCTCCTTCAAATAAATGTGAATTAATTAAGGTTTTAGGAGTAGTTGAATACTATGCAAAATTCATAAAGTATTTTGTAGAATGTGCAGTTAATATGAGGTATTTGTTATAGAAGGGTGTTGACTTTGATTGGTCAGATTCATGTGAAAGAGAATTCATTGATATCAAGGAGAAACTTAAATCTGCACCTTCTCTTGGAAGTTTTAGCCCAAAAGTCAAACCCATTTTAATCACAAATGCAAGTGAAAAAGGTTTGGGTGCAGTACTACAACAACAAAGTCCTGAGGGTCTGCAGACAATAATGTTCTTGTCACGCAGTCTCAAAGATCCTGAGACTAGATATTCAGTGGCAGAGAGAGAATCTCTAGCATTGTTTTGGGCAGTGAAGAAGTTGAAGAAATTTCTTTTGGGAATTGATTTTGAGATAAGGGCTGACCATAAACCCTTGGTTTAAATATTCAGTAAAAAGGGTCTTAACTCGATTTCAAGCATGATAACTAAGTGGATGATAGAATTGCAAGAATATAGCTTTGTGATAAAGTACATTCCTGGCATAGAGAATACTGTGGCTGATGCATTGTCTAGACTTACTCCTAAAGCATCATTTGTAGAGGATGATTTAGAAGATTCTGATGAATGGGTTTGTGCAGTTGATGATGAAATGATCTCTCAAAAGCAGTGGAGAAATGGCTCAAGATGATGTTTTGAACGAGATCATTGGTTTGATAAAAAAGGAGTGGAGTAAGAACAAAATGGGATCTGGTGATACAAAAAAATATTGGACAGTATGAAATTAACTGTCTACAGTTAATGGACTACTGTTTCCTGGGAAAGATTGGTTCCTCCTATCAGCCTTAGGAAAGTTCCTATAGATTTAGTTCATTACTCACATTCTGGTTTCTCTAAATGTAAAGAGAAAGATTACGCTTATCTTATTGGTGGTCAGGGATGGACAAAGAGGTTGAGCGGGTCATACGAGATTGTATTCCATTCAATTTAAGTGATAAATCCAAATACATAGGCATTCTACCTATGGTCTTGAGAAAGCGTCCTTTGAATCCTTGGCAGGATATTGCTTGGATATTCTTGGTTCTATACATTGCTATGGGTCACAAACTTTTGTTTTAGTGTTGATTAACAGGTTTTCAAGATAGCCAGAAGTTTTTTTCTTCCAGCCATTGACTCCAGTCACATAATTTGCTGTTTGAAGAAGTTGTTCTCGAGAGAAGGAATTCCTGAGTCTGTATTAACAGATAATGGTGCTCAGCTAGTTTCAGTTGAGATGGAAATTTTTTTCAGTTCCAAAGAGATTGTGCACAGAACCTGTTCTCTCTATCATCCCGAGGCCAATGGAATGGAGAGATTGAACAGGGTAATTAAAAAAACTATTTCTTTGGCCAAATCTCAATCCTTAGATTGGAAATGTGAGGTGTTAAAGGAAATTTGAGGAGTATAGGTTGACACCTCATTGTACAACTGGAAAGACTCCATTCTTATTGTTCAGGGGTAGAATTCCTAATACTAAGGTTGAACCTGCGTGGGTAAATAAATATGCATTGGTTAAAGGAAAGGAAAGAACTTGTGACAATGAGCTCATAAAGAAGAAAGATGAAGAGATAGCTAAGCGAAGGAAACATCATTTTGATGTGAAAAAAGGGGCACAAAGAACAAAATTAGAGGTTGGTGATATGGTGATGATCAAACGTCCAGGTGTGTTGGTAAGTTCTGTTTCTAAATTCATGAAATCTATTTAAGTCATCAAGGTGTTCAACAATGCTATAAAGACGCAGGATAATCACATCTGGAACCTCAATAGAGTTGTTGTGGTAAGAGGAAAGAGCAGAAAGAAACTTTGAGGGTGCGTCTTCGCAGGAAATGCAAAGAAATGTGCAGAAAAATAGATGTTCATCGAGAGTGTGTAAACGTCCATCTTATCTTGCTGATTATGTTTAGGTACTTTTTTTATTTAGTTAACGAGGGGAGGTGTTTGGTAATCCTCCTAGTGGAATGATAGTATGTCAAATGCAGAATGTTACTATGTCATGTACAGAATGTTAGGGATGTAATAGTTTGATGTCATTGCATTCCGTTGCTGGAGATTTGGATGTGAACCAGATCAGTACTCAAGTCAAGTCAAAACCACTTTATTCGATTAATTTAAATCATAAAAGGTACATATAAAAACACACAATTCATAATATTCAATTGATACAGTTAAAAATGTACTTCTTAAAAATCTCAGCCATGATAAAAAGGGAAAGGAGTAATCATACGTTTCAATCCATAATATTTTAACAATTGTATGTCGGGACTCATGTGACCCTGTCTAAAAAAGAAAGGGGTAATAAGGTGCTCAACTGGTCAAGGGAACAGCACTATTTACACATCTTTGGTTCTTAATACGCACAGCAGCAACAAAGTAACTTGCGATATTAAAAATAGTCCAGGGAGATTCCAGAAGTTGTAAGTAAAGCAGAGCAGGCCTAGCCTGGACAATCCCTGTTCCCTTTAACAGTGGTAATAAAAATGTTAACCTAATATCCTGATAATAACGACAGAAGAGGGTAAAATGCATTGTATCCTGAATAGAGCAATCATCACATTTACAAAGGGCTGTTTCAACAGGCCTACTCCTCCCATCATACATACCCAGAACAAAATGTATTAGATTGAAGCGGAATTTTGTCAACAATACGCAGTGGAAAGGCCTTGCGACCAACTGCAAGTATGGCTCAATCATAGGGGTCGTTACCAACAAATAGTAGGCCCTCACGTGAGGCTTTTTTGGCTCAATCTCCTCCCTTTCCATAGCTCTTCGAGCCCGAAAGTTTTTCTTAACCCATGCAATATCACCCTTTACAATGGTATCCAGGTTTTCAAATAGCTAGGGTCGCCCAATTTTTTTCAGCTCATTTTTCACATAAAATAGCCACTGTATTTCTTTTCCTTTGTCCAGCCTAAGGCAGTCTTTTAATATCTGCTGGTTTAAGAGTAAGTCCAGATTAAGCCAGACTTTCAACCAGCAAATAAGGGGGGCCAAACTGATATAGTCCATCACAAACCCCATCCCTAATTCCTGGTGAGTGGCGAAGGTGGGCGAAGATTGTGGGATTGCTAACAGGGAGCGGAATAATTTGTTTTCTACCTTTTGATGTTCTTCTGCCTGTTTGTAGCCCCATATAGCCGATCCATACAATGCTGCTGCCAGGCATTTTGCCTTATAAATTGAAAGTACCGCTTCACAGGGCCTACCCCCTAGTCTTTGCGCGAAGCTTTGGACTGCAGAGGTTGCTCTAGTTAATGTTGTTTTTTTTACCAAGAGCTGGGGGGTCCAGGAGCATCATTTGTCGAAAAAGACTCCCAGATAGGTAAAGGCCTTCACCCTTTTAACTTCTACCTCCTTACAGTAAAAAGTCCTTAACTTATTTTTACCTATCCCCATGGCCATAGTATGTGATTTGGCACTATTTACCAACAAGTCCAGGGAATCCATAAATATCCCGAATGCACTCAGCAACCTTTGTAGGCCAAGCGGTGTACGAGCTATCAACACAGCATCATCCGCGTATAGGAGAACTGGGATGGAACTGTCTCCTATATGCGGAACGTCGAGTGTGGCTGTAACCAGATGCTTATCTAGAGCATTGCCATATAGGGTGAAAAGGAGAGGGGCCAGAATACAACCTTGTCTGACCCCTCTACCCGATTTAAAAAATTGTGAACAAGCTCCCTCCTGGGACATCCTCACACTCGCCTTTAGGTCCCTATGTAGGTCTGCCATATAATAAAACAAACTAGGGTAAAAGCCCAGCTCCAGTAACAACGTCCACAGCTTTGATCTATTCACTAGATCAAAAGCTGTGGAGAGGTCCATGAACCCTAGGTAGATTGACCCCTTTGAAGCTTTAGTATATTTTTGGGTCAGCAAATATAGGTTTAAACACTGATCCTCTGTGCTTCTTCCCGCTCTAAACCCATACTGGCACTCCGTCAAGATTTTATTGTCAGAGGCCCATGCTGTTAATTTATTCAAGATGACTTTACCCATTATTTTAACCGATGAATCAATCAGTGAAATGGGCCTATAATAGCGTGGGTCCCCTCTTTGCCCCTTTTTAAATACTGGGATGATGATAGATTGGGCCCAAGTCTCAGGGAATCCTACTTTAGCAGTTGCATTAAAAACATTTGCTAAAATATTCGCCCACACCTTAGGGTTACTTTTGTATAAGTCGGCAGGAACGTCGTCGGGGCCGGGAGCCTTGTTACCAGTCGTTTCATTTATGGCTAGCTCCACATCCTTACTACTAAAGACTATTTTATTCAACTCACCATTTCCAGTATTAGCCACAAATGGTGGAAAAATTTAATTACTGGCGTAGATGTTTTCAAAGTGGATCAACCACTCCTGCTCTGGTATATTAATTTCCAGAGGACTATTCTCATCGCCTGTAAATAATGGACTATTTATAATTGCCCAGAATTTAGCACTATCTTTCAGAACTTCCCTATCCATCAGACTCTCCCAAGCCTTGGTTTTTATTTCATTTTTGCGAGTTAATAAGATATTTTTATATTCTTTCCTAAGACCCATTATCAGCAGTTTATTTCTAGGTTTCATTTTCAATGCATTTATCAAGTTTTGATGGGCCTTTGAGCAATGTGAGTCAAACCATCGTTTTAAATTGTTTGGTTTATGTCTAGATGGAAGGGATAATTCCTGGGCAACCTGATTGCAGATAGTTTCAAAGGCAGAGATAGTTTCCATCCCCTGCATTGAGTGATTAGTACATTTTTCAATTTCGTCCTTAACTTTAACATTTAAAGTGTTTAAAAGATGTCCTGGTACAATTTTAGTCCGTTTCAACCTCCTTCCCTGTTCTTTTGTTGTGACATTATTTGGGCCTCTGTCATTTGCCCTAATATCTGATAATTCAAACCCGTGATCTAGTTTTATTATCACTGGGTTGTGGTCACTAAACTGAGAATATACAGCATTATACGCGAAAACATATTTTAAAAGACCCCGAGACACAAAAATATAGTCAATAATCGAGTCATTTTCTCAACCCTTAATTGTTGTAACCCTCTCCCTCATGTCATAAAAACTTGGTTCGTAAAGGTCACTAGTTGCCAGAAAAAGTTCCAAGGCCTCCCCCTTCAGTGTGTGTTCGAAGTGGGGAATTGAAGCATGTGCGGGGCCTTGGTCAGCCTTTATTTGACAGTTAGATTTACATAAATGAATATTAAAATCCCCCAAAAGAATAAAATAAACAAAAGTGGTTTGTTGACTTTTATTTGTTTCTAAAAACTGAGCCAGGTGGAGGAGGTGTTCTTTACAACGCCCTCCCTCTTCTGCGTTATAGAAATTTATTATGAGGGTTTTACAGTTACTCGAGTAAGTAAATTCCACTACAAGTATATTTGGGGAGGAAAAATCCAAGATTTTTTCTGTACCCTTCAGTCTAACTGAGACTAGAAGCATAAGCCCCCCCTTTGCTCTCCCTGCTAATGATGGCCGTGCTGGCTGTGAGAAGGTCTTAAAGCCGTCTACCCAGAAATCACCTTTCATATGCCATGTCTCTTGAAAAGCAACAATCTCAGAAGAGACTATGGATTTCAACCAGTTTTTGTTGTCCCTTTTAGACCGTATTCCCGCAATATTCCATGTCATTAAACTGAATTTGTTTGTCTCTACACTAATGCGATCACTTACTACCGTCTGGGGACAGGGCATTTCAAGGGTTGGGCTTAGTCAATCAATCTCATTACTCTGAGACAGAGGTGAGAACCTGTTTGATAAAACTATAGGATCGGTTCTCCTGGTCGCCAGGGGGGACCATGTTTCAGGATGATTTGCGTGCCTCCTGCTATTTACAGCAGAACGCCATTCCATACCCACATTATTGGGGAGACGGGCAGTTAATGGCTTCAGCCTGTCCCGCACCCTTGAGCTATCGTATGTAGAACCCTACCCGTATCCATAGGAGGGTAAAAATAGCCCAATGGGACTACCCTAATAATCCCCTCCTCAATCTTTATTTCAGAGGCGTCCCACAGCAACCGGTGCGGGAGGCTCGAGTTGTTAAAGTTAACTACCACGCAATCTCCTTTGATCGCTTTTCTTGTATTCCCCAGCCACCCCACTCGCTTTGCCATTGTGATATTAGAGGATATGTCTGAGCCTCCTGTACAGTTTTGATCACACCATCTTTTTGTATTAGTGAGTAAGCTATCTGTAGTCTCACTGACACCCTCTGACAAGGGAGGGATCCCCACCAATATCACCACAAAAGGGGCTGCTGCAGAGGGGAGATTAATGCGTGGCTGATTTGCTATTAGGCTCTTGAGTTGGTGTTCAGCATGCACATCCTGTCTCCTTAGTTCAATTACCCTACTGTGCTCATCAATCTTTCTGGGCTCACAGGACTGTATCCCCGCCTCCCTAACTGAGGCTGAGGCTTTGAGCCCCTCCGTATTGCTTGTACAGGGGTGGGCATTATCTATTACAAGAGGATCTGGCGCCCCTTTCCTTGGTGCTTGTGTCCCAGTATTCCCTGAGTTAGTCTTAGATGTACATTGGGAAACTCCCTTGGGGTGTTCAGAGGTTAATGGACAGACCTGCCAATTTATAGCCACATTTATTTTCTCACATTTCTTGACAAGATTTGCAACACAAATGTTCAGCGTATCTATAATGTCTTTGGCTATGGTCCTCAGAACCTGCTCCAGCCGTGTGGTAAAAAAGTTCTCCAGCATGTCCCGTATAATGGACTCTAAATTGCATATGTCTCCTTGGTCTACAATCTGTTTAGAATTTTGAATACTAGTCTTATGCTTTGAGCCTCCCTTTTGCCCCTTTTTCTGAGACTGGTTTTGGGGCTTTGATTGATCTTTAAGTACTACAGTCGAAGTCAGGGAGTTACTAGAGATGTTCCTTGCTAGGCAAGCTTCTACAGCATCTACAGCCAAAATAGCAGAATCCTTTGACCCCTTACGGTTGTCAAAGACTACCCGGGGCTCCAATGGGACATGATTTTTCAGAATGGGTATCGCACTAGGGGAGCCTAATAGCTCAGTAACATTATGGTCCAACCCTAGTTCCTTTTCTGCTGTAGCAATTTCCGATGATAGGGTGCCCACTGCAAATGTTAAGTAAGATATAATAGTTGAGGTTTTCCTGGGTATTTTAGATTTTACTCCCCCCTGGTCCAGTGATGTGTGAAGTTTTCTCTTACCCATGGTTGTGGCACCCTGCGAAGAGGGGGGGCCCGTCCCGGCATCCTCTGGCCCCTGATGGCCACAGATGGCCCCGCCCTTGTCCCGGGCTTCTCCTGCGTGCGACTCGCGTGGCGAGAGGCGTTCCTTCCTCTTAAAGCGCCCCCGGGCGCCTTGGTGCCATCAGCGATTTTGCACCGGTCCCTAGGGCAGCTGGGAGTTGTAGTGTCCCACTGCTGGTGGGACCGGGGTGTGCTGGGGCTGCTGGGATTGCTGAGGTAGCTGGGACCTCTGCCGTTCCCCTCACGGCGTGGATTACAGTGTGCTGGCCGTTCCCCCTCACGGCGCGCTGGTCTTCGCGGTATGTGCCCCTAGGAGCGTTCAGCGCTCCTTCCTCTTAAAGCGCCTCCGGGCGCCTTGGTGCCGTCAGCGATCTTGCGCCGGTCCCCAGGGCAGCTGGGAGTTGTAGTGTCCCACTGCTGGTGGTACCGGCGTGTGCTGGGGCTGCTGGGACTGCTGGGGTAGCTGGGACCTCTGCCGTTCCCCTCACGGCGTGGATTGCAGTGTGCTGGCCGTCCCCCTCACGGCGCGCTGGTTTTCACGGTATGTGCCCCCAGGAGCGTTCAGCGCTCCTTCCTCTTAAAGCACCTCCGGGCACCTTGGTGCCGTCGGCGATCTTGCGCCGGTCCCCAGGGCAGCTGGGAGTTGTAGTGTCCCACTGCTGGTGGGACCGGCGTGTGCTGGGGCTACTGGGACTGCTGGGGTAGCTGGGACCTCTGCCGTACCCCTCACAGAGTGGATTGCAGTGTGCTGGCCTTTCCCCTCACGGCGCGCTGGTTTTCGCGGTATGTGCCCCGTAGCAGTTCATAAGATCAGTACTCTTATTAACTACTACTGTCTGACTCCTTATGGTTGGATGGGATTCTTTAAGGAATAAACTTCTGAAGATTTGAGCTTCCTGTGTCCAGTCATCTTTACAGGAATCCTACAGTGTGGAATCTGTCTTTCCTCTTTAAGCAGTCAGTATAACTGGTACAATTGAGCTGACCAGGTAAAATTGAGCTGAGACTTACAGATGCACGCAGATGTCTGCAGCAAGTGCCTATCTCGTTGAGTTTATAAAAGTATTTAATTTCTCCAGCTGAAAAAGGACAATTACTGTAACTATTCAGATGTATTTGTCCAAGAAGTTGCCACTAATTACAAATCTTGTAGTAGGTCTTGAATCAATGAACTGTGAATTATACAGAGATTCGACACAGTTCTGAAGTTACCTCCTGCAATTTCTTAACAACTTCTGATACGGCATTTTTTAATTCAATGCAGCACCTGTCAGGACCTCGCCCAAATCTTCCTACATAGGTCATGCTGGGCAAAATTCACACAGTTATTTCTCTTTTGAACATGAAATTAAATGTCGAAATAATTCTGCGAAATGATGTTTTATTATATGAAAAACAGGCTTTGCTATTTTTTACTGTTTTGTATCTGCAAAATTATTCCTCAAGAACATATACTGTTCGAGGACTCATTCAGGCGCGGTGCGTCCATTGGGGCGTAGCCCCACTAAGCCCCATGGACCCACCGCCTCCTCACTAAGAACCAAATACAAATATTAAAAAAAATCGCGCTACCTGCCGGCCGGGAATCCAGGAGACACCCGACTTTTCCGGAGTGCGGGCGGGGCGGGGGGGGGTGGGAGGGGGAGAGGATGGGCCTGCTGCAGCTGCGCAAGTGGGTTTTGGGCACAAACATGCCGGCGCATGCGCAGATTGTTTCCTTGTGAATTTGCCCATAGAGAGAGGACCAGGGGGCGGGTCACAGCCCCCGGGGTTGAACAGGGCGACTGGGCGAGCACTCATGGTGCACCCCCAGCCAATCCTGGCGCTGCATACAGCGCCAGGATTGGCTGGTCAATACATAGCCCGGATACATAACACCCTGTCTGGGGGGGCAGAGCTCTCTCCCTACCTCGTACTGCGGCCTCTGTTTGTTAAGACTCCTTCATTTCCAGAGTCAATGTACACGGGGTGCTGTTGATAAAGACGATGGGGCAAAAAGATGAAAAACGAAACTTTACATGTATTGTAGTAAAATCATCCACTGTTTAAAAGACTGTCCCATAAAACCTGAAATCCAAATTAAAAGTTCTACAAGTGAAAGTCAGTACGTGGAAAAAGAGAAGACCTATTAATGATTGAGGCCACACTTTCAAGTTCTCTTTATGTAGTGTCCCGGATCTTCTTGACCCAAATAGTGCAAAAAGCACAGCGGCATTTGTTTTTGTTTATAGAGTTAGTTTGCAGAAAGGGCAAATATTAAGATTCAGCCAATGATTGAATCTGGGGCTTCTGGTAATTTTGTTGATGCTCATTTTACTAAAACTATGGGAATTGCTATTGAAAATAAAACAGTTCCAACGCTAGATTGAACCCTTGGTGGGTAAGAATTGACATGTGGAGGTGCTTGGACAACAGGACGCAGGGATTATTTGAGATCTAATTGATGCCTTGACTTTGCTGTTGGCCATTAATGCTGTCACTGTGTGGGTGGATGGGTGCATGGATGGATGCATGCATGATGGGTGGATGGATGCATGAATGATGGATGCAGGTTAGATGGGTGGATGCATGAATGATGTATGGATGGATGCATGGATGCATGCATGATGGGTGGATGCATGAATGAATGATGTATGGATGCAGGATGGGTGGGTGGATGGATGGATGGGTGGATGCATGAATGATGTATGGGTGGATGCATGCATGATGGGTGGATGCATGATGGATGGATGGGTGGGTGCATCAATGAATGATGTATGGGATGCAGGATGGGTGGGTGGGTGGATGGATGGGTGGATGCTTGAATGATGTATGGATGGATGCATGGATGCATGCATGATGGGTGGATGCATGAATGAATGATGTATGGATGCAGGATGGGTGGGTGGGTGGATGGATGGGTGGATGCATGAATGATGTATGGATGGTTGTATGGATGCATGCATGATGGGTGGATGCATGATGGATGGATGGGTGGATGCATGAATGAATGCTGTATGGATGCAGGATGGGTGGCTGGGTGGATGGATGGGTGGATGCATGAATGATGTATGGATGGATGCATAGATGCATGCATGATGGGTGGATGCATGATCAATGGATTGGTGGATGCATGAATGAATGATGTATGGATGCAGGATGGGTGGGTGGGTGGATGGATGGGTGGATGCATGAATGATGTATGGATGGATGCAAGGTGGTTCGGGCTCGCTCGCTGCGGTGCAATATGCAAATTAGTTTATGCCACACCACTTTCAAATGTCACCAGCCGCCCCTGGACGCATTTAGTGCTAAAAAGAAAGTGCAAAATGGTGCATGACAATGACATACTGCAGCCACTTGTGTTTGGTTTGTCGCATTCTTCCTGTGCTCCCACAATAAAAAATGTACCCAAGGGATGTGATGTAATGACGTAATCTCAGGCATTTCACATAACAATCATAACGTAAAATGCAGATATTACACCAGTGTAAATGACATTTTACCCAGGCCTAGCTGCAACTCCACAGCTCTCCAACTAAACATGCAAATCTGCCTTTAAAGGTGGTGGTCAGTTGCAGAGCAATGAGCCACACTAGTGGAAATTAAGAGGCATATTTACAAGGAAGTGGCGGAGAGCGGCGTTAAACATCCTTGGCTTAAGGCCGCGCCACTTCTGAAATGTGGGGCAGTGCCGTATTTACAAGAATACGGTGCAGCCATGCGGTTCCCCCTGCACTGGGCTAATTTAGCAGCCTAGCGCCAACGCAAGGGTGCCTGCGTTGAGGTGAATGATTGTTTATGTGCAGGAAGGTGTTCGTTCCTGACACCTTTCTGCACACAAACAATCTGAAAAGGCATTGTGAAACTTCTATGTGTGTTGTTGAATGCCGCACACATAGAAGTTGCAAAATGTCATTTTTTAATGACTGTTTATGTGCAGGAAGGGACACCTTCAAACAATCAATGATGTTTTGCTGTGTCTTTGTGGTCTGTACAATGCAGCACACATGGAAACTGCAAAAACATGGAGAAATTAAACATTTCTCCTGGTTGAGCCAGGTTAATGGCCAGGCTTTCCATAGTCTTAATTTTGGCACTGTCCCATATTCACGCCACCCTTGTATATATGGGGCAGCGTCAAAAATAATGGGTGTTGCGGTGGAACGCCCCCATCAACACCCACTGCCCACCCCTTTCACTCTAAGTATAGCGTGAAAGGGAGACCTTATTTACAAGGCGACGTTAAGCCACATTAAATGGCTGAACACCAAATTGTGAATAAGGCAAGGCCCCTATCGCCACCACAACATCGAAAAAGGGACGTTGTGATGGTGACAGGGGCTTGTAAATATGCCCCTAATTTCTCTGTGAGCCTCAGATAACCCCTTCGCTGTTTTTAGACATAAATCATAGTGCTGCTCCTTTAAGCTTTAGATCTAACCTAACACGTCTTTTACCTTGTCTGGGCTTCAAAGATACCAAATATTAATTTGATTAATGAAGCAATACGTAATTTATGCTCAGCTGTGCGATCAAGCACGTGACTCTTTTGATCTGCGTGTGAAATATGATCTTTCTAAAGCCCATAAGTATCTGTAGTAAGAAAACAAATGCCATCGCATCTCCTTTGAAGTCATTTCTGATGGCAGTAAAAGCCCTCATAATGCAACAAAGAGGGTGTTTAAGATGCCGAGCAGAAGCATTAGGCAGAAAGCACAGCTATTAGGTGTCCCGTTAATAGCTATATTTTTCACCTAATCTTTTTCGCTCTGCATTTTTAAACGGTGAGTGCATTTCACCCCTCCTCTAAAAGCATTGCCTGATAGACCACGTAGTCCTAATATGCAGCTTCAGACACCTTCGTTAATCACAGTCTTGTGTGTCTTGATCAGTAAAACTGAAAGGAAAAGAGTCGTTTTGATGTCAAGTAAGTGCAGAAAACTTCGCGGAAGTAAAACGAGTTAATAGCAATGGCTGCTCAGCATTATGACATCCAGTTCGGTGGCACACCATGATGACGTTATCAAAGTGGACATTTCAATGGAACACATTTAATTGTCAGAATGTCATGGGATCTTTGCACCTCTCCTGGATTTTTTTTTTTGGGGGGTAATTTGGGTTTAAGGGAGGGCAACTTGCACGTGGAATAAGCGGTGTGTGGTGCAAGCTTTGTGTAATAGCTCTGAGGGGTAATATTCATCCCTTCCAAGAGGGTACCATAAAAATCCTTCATTAACATAATATTTCTTCATTCATTGGCTGTGGGCTAAGACAGCGCCATAGTCAGTGGGCCATGAATCATGGTGGAGAGAAGAAAATGCCCTCTAGGCTCTCTCTCAATTGTGAAATACAGCAATAATCAGGGTTCAATGGGTACGTCAGGCTATGTGCCCCGGTGCCACTACACCTGCTGCACCAATGGAAGCAGCTTCCCTGCACTAAGACGAATTAGCATTCTTTGATTTGAGCGTTTAAGGTGTGTTTGTGTGTGCGTGCTCATTGTTTAAGTCTGCAGGTAAGTAGGAATAGTCCTCTATGTATTAAGGTAATGTCTTTATCGTTACCCATTCCATGCTAATGACGAGCTGTCGTCATAAGTCACAGTGGAGCTGTGCTAATGACGAGCTGAGCTCGTCATAACGGCCGCAGCCCGCCCAGACGCGGTTAATTCCTCGCCTATGTGGGAGAATTAATCAGTGGGCGGGTCTGTGACGAGCCCAGCTTGTCATGAGCACAGCTCCACTGTGAGGCATGTCGAGCTGGGCTCGTCACAAGCACAGTGGCGCCGCCTCCCCCCCCCCCCCCTGCACCGTGGGGGGAATTACCCCTGCAGCGGAGGGGTTAAGGTACTCTTTGACCAAAAAAACCTCCACAAGTCGAGCAGCTCAGTCCAAAGCGCAGAGATACCCCTTAGGGGGTAATTCAGGTGCTGTAAAAAACTCATAAATAAAATAAACAGGCTGATGAATCCTGACAGCACAATCAGACCCTGAGAGTTACAAGGAACGAAATATGGACTTTTTGACAGGCTTCTGAAACGACAGTGATGACGATATCCTATGAAAAGAGAAGAGGTTCCCGAGCCGGGCAGTAGGAGTTGAACACAGAAATAGTTATGAAGAATACTAAACTAGTACACATCCAAAATAGTCATTTTTGCTTCTGGAGCACAGTGATGGCACGCAGAATGGACCTCTGAAAACCTTACGGAGAGATGGAACTTATCATGGCTCCCTATATCATTATATGGTGAAGGATCAATACACTACATCTCATATTTGTGATACGACTGGAACTGCATAGTAGCGGAACAGTATTTTGGGAAACATTTGATCTGATAAGACAAGCGGCATTCACAAAAAGAATTGTGTGTAATACGCAAGCTAAGAGCCTTGAGGTCGGCTATCGATCATTGTGGTTAAGAAATAAAATTTGAATTTTCAACATCACGTGGCCACTGGAAGTCGATCCCGATAGAGAACATTGATGGACAAGAAAGTGCTAAATTGCACAAGGGATAAAAGTGACTATTTTGGATGTGCACTGGTGTAGTGGACTTTGTATTGTGACTTACTGCCTGAATTCGGTTTGGGCAGGAGGTCTTTGTGGATGCCCTAGGTGGATGCGCATCAAACACCAAAGTTGCACTCTATATTGAATGTATCGATGTTGAAATTGAGGCTAAGGCCAATTTGAGTAAGAGAATGTATATTGATGTGCAGGTCATCATAGCAAATCTACCATTTCTTGTACTTTGTAGCAGAAATAGTTATGTCCCAGATATGGACATAAGCCACAATAAACAGCTTTCAGCTGTGCTCTGTGGGTGTTGAACGCAGGTCTTGGTGTGGTGAGTCCCTGTGTTGCCATAGCCCACTGTGCGTGTTTTTCAGGTGCGCACACTTGTGGTTGAGTGCAAGGCCTCGCCTTCAGTCGGACTGTGCACCTAGCCACACTGTGAACATCCCCCATTCAGTGTTTAATCTGGGCCGGAGCACACAACCATCAACACCAAGAACTATGACAGACAGCCACGTGGCGGCCATGTTAGTCGAGTTTTATGATGAACACAAGAACAGTTGTTTAATAATTCTGTACACATTAAAATGACTAATAACTGCTACCCACAGCTATAAAAATACCGTGTTTGGCAGATATTAGCCATTTTTAACGTATACAAAGTCTGCATTGTCATTACTAGCGCAATGGGTGTGCAAGCTGCAGTAGTATTCTGACAAGGGCCCTTGCACTTATTTCTTTACTTATTTATTTACAAATGAAACACTGAGCCCACTATTCACAAACATTTGCTGTGCACAGGAGGTACAAAGCCACAAGGCTTTCTGCCAGACGTTCTTCCCTCCCCGGTGGTCTATGGTGGATGAAACTCCTAGTGTGCAGTCTTCGGGGGCTGGGCCGGGTGCCTGGCAGAATACTGTATTTTGTCCGTTTTTATTTTTTACAAACACGTTGTAATATCTGCACTTCCGAATCCAAGAATTAAGATTTTAAGAAATAAGATTATTAGAGAGTCGCTAATGCCAACACTATAATATATTAATTGCAATTATAGCAGTAGTTATGTTTCACCGTCTTAATAGCTTTTGTTCTCTTTAAAATATCTACAAGAATTGTGGTTAGCCCCGGCAATGCTTGTGACCTAACACATAATGCCACAAATGACATCACTAAATTACTTTACTGGCAACATTACATTTGAATTTACAGGAGGGACCAACATGTTTCTACTTTTGTCAAAGTGCTGGAAATACATCTTCCTTCGTTGACCCTGTGTGCTCTTTTGCCGTGGCTGCACTGAAATCGGGCCTTCCTAGAAGACCCTCGAAAGTACAGGTTAAAAGATACCCTTCGAGTTCGGCAGCCATGCATTTCACATCTCTATGTTCTAAAGCATTCAACAATTAGAACAAGATCCAACAGCATACACCAATATTGACAATCCCAGTAGATTTGCAACCTTACCTCCTGTGACATCCAGAGGTATGGCAGCCATGATGCTGACTAAACAACACACCTCTAGTATTAGCTTACATCACAAGACTTTTTGTCAAAAAAGCTCTTGAGAAGTCCTGCATCCTTGACAAAAAAAAAGCTAAAATAAATACAAAAAGAGTACTCTATTAGGCCCAGCCTAATATATATATATATATATATATATATATATATATATATATATATATATATATATATATATATATATATATATATATATATATATATATAGCTTTGTTAATCATGTAATTCTGTATTTAAAACATTTGAGCGGTATTTCTAGATCTACAATGTGATATTTAGGGGCAGCCAGGGTTACTGTAGCTGTGATGCTGACTCAAATGTAATCGCTTGTCAATAACACTGCCAATGCACTATTTGTCTGCTGATTGCACTAACATAATGTCTGAGAACTAGTTTGGTGAGATTGGGACACGACTTGATAACTGGAGTTTTGTGTGTTCCCTGAAGGGAAAGGGATTTCATGAGAAGGGATATAATATAAACAAGAGAGAGTACCTGAAGGCTGGGAGGAAAGCAGGAGAGAAGCTGAGGACTGGAGTAGGTTGGAACAGGCATTGAAGAAGGAACTGGACGTCTGCATGGAAAAATATGAAGATAACACAGGCACAAACAACAGAAAGGTAAAGGAGGGAAACAGCAGCCTAACTATCATAAATTATGTTTAGTCTGTTCCTCTGATGTGATCTTCCCGTGGAGTTCAGGGAGACACCCAGCAGCTCTTATGGAAAAAGGAGCGCTGCATGGATCCATGTGTCAGAAGCACAAGGCATCAGAAACAAACTGGCACCCTTGGTAACAGTGATAATCAAGATAGTAATATAACACACAAGAAAAATCTGAGGAAACACATAAAGCAACAACAAACCAGAATCTGGGCTTAGGGAAAAGCACGACTGGGGGTCGATAAGGGTCAGGAGCATGACTGGAATGCCCAGAACTGAGACACTGAAAACAAGACTAAAAAAGATACACACTCCAACAAGGTAAGAAGGAAATATGCAGACAAACAGGAACACATACAACAAGGCAAGAAGTCTGCATATAACAGGACAGATCAAGAAGAGTGCAGACAATATACTAGATATAATGGCTAACACAGGAACAGAGATGCAGGAAAACAAGAAAAAACCAGATACTACAAAATAGCCAAAACAAGAAAATAGGTTCAGGAAATAAGGGAAACAGAAACAGAGAACAAGCCTGGAATTATGGCAGCAGGAATACGACAGAGCACAAGGAGACTCAGCAGAAGTCAGTTGCGAACAGGTGTACTCTGGGCTCTCAAGACAAATATAGAGGGAGGCACAGGGGGAGAGCACATGTGAAGGGAGAGAGCCAGTTGCAAGGAATAAACCAGGTGCAAGGAACGAAGGAACTGGCAATGAAGAGAAATTAGAACTGGAACTTGGAAAAGGATAGACCAGGAAACTAGTAGACACAAGACAAGATACAGGAAATCCAGGAACAAAGTATGGGTTAAATTCAAGAGACTACATGGTATTGAAGGTCCCCTATGCTTTAGACTGTGCTTATTGGTTTCTGTTGACTAGGGCCAGATTTACAAATATTTGCCACAGCACAATGCAGCAAGACAACCAGCTACACTGGATCAAATGGAGAGAGCAGGAATGCATTATATTTACTAAGATATTGCCCATTCCTGCTGTCTCACTGCGCGGGTACGATATGTGCTGCCTAATGTAAATGCAGGCACTCTTGCACCATGGGTAAGCGTGCCTGTGCTGGCAGGAATGCTTTTGTACAGGAAGGGACATTTTCATGCACAAAAACAACACTTCGAGGATTTTATCCTCCTTCTAAGTGTGCTGCAGAATACAGTATACTTAACCCCTTAAGTGCTGCCATCGGCCAACGGTCGTAGCGAGCACTACCTTGCCAGTGCTGCGCACGACCATTGGCCGACGGGCCAGCATTCTTTATTCGAACGTTCATCACTGGGCGCTGAACGTTCGACGCTCCTGCAAGGAGGCATAAGATATTTCTCCTCATTCCACCTCTATCGGGAAGACATACAATTTTTAGGTATCCAAAGCTTTACTACTTTGCTGCTCTTGGTAAATCTCGGAATGCGACAAAAAGCATGGGTGAGTGTGTGGGAAAACCCACTCTCCACCCATGTAATGCCTTCCTGGCACAGAGTAACGTAATGCAGCAACTTGCGCTGCCTTTCATTACTCCAGATTTACCAAGCCACGCCGGGCCATACAAGGTGGCTTTGTGTGGTTTGGTAAATCGACTTAAGGATTGTATTGCCCATTCTTCATCGTATGTGCTGCGAAGGCAATGCAAGGGCTTGATAAATCTGAACCATAGTGTTTGTGCAAAGGTCCTTGTCAAAGGTTACATCCTTCACCCAGAACTTGTTGCACTTGCCCAAATATTATGCTGTTATGTGCCCAAGTCAAGCCACGTAGGAATTATTGCCATTTTTACATGCACACGGTCCATACTACAGTTGTCCTCTCTTTGCCACCACAAACCTTAGCACACATTTGCATTCATGACTCTTAGACTAGTTTCTTGGAAACACTAGCCTTGCTGACACTTAACACTTTGTAAGCACACTATCACACTGCCTTGACATTAGGGACATGGCCCCCATGTGTATGACAGAAATGTGTTTATTATTACTTCCATGTGGCGACACAGCTATCTGGGAAATGCATACAATGGCAGGCTGAATACAATATCGGCCTCAGGCAAGGTTACCATTTTCTATATGTAACTTTTTGTTTCCAACATATTCAGAGGAGAAACTTCTGCTGCCTGCCAAAGCTTTCGTCTAGCAACTGACTGACACCTCCATCAGGGGTGACCAGTTCGCCTCCAAGACGGGGTCTTACACTCTTACCCATCAGGCAATAGTGTTATATATTTCAGAAGGGGGTTCATTGGCAAAACATACATCTGCACCCTGGACACGTAGGGTTGGGGTTTCTATTGTAGGAGTGTGCAACATAGTTGTACTATTGTATATGTCCGCATATGTAAATTGTGTCAGCAAAATGGTAGAGCTATTCATTTTGTTCATTGTTCTGACATTCAGTATAACTGTTGTCTGCTTCAGCCTATTAATCATCGCAGCCTTCATTTTCTACGTAAGAATCTCTGCGGTTCAACAAATATTGAAAACATCCCTCTGTGTATTCTTTGTATATTCCTCTAAGCGAAAGAGAGCATGAATGACTGAGCAAAACGTCTGAAGTCTGTCACCTCGGTTCCATAGGGGATGGAGTTGTCATGTTCAGTGGTAGCCAGAACTGTGCGCTCCCTGTTTAGGTGGTGGGGGGGGGGGGGGGGGGGGCTAACAGTGGCAAGGCAAGCCAGCTGGTCCAAGGCACAACATATCCTGCGGGGGTGCATGAATCAGTCTGACACACCCTAAGTTTATATTGTCCCTAAACACGCAGTTCCTACTAAGTGGTGGAAACTACACAACAATGTGATATGTATTGCTACCTGTGATGTCACTTCTAATGCCATTAATCATAGCCCCTGTGACATTATGTAAGGCACCATGAGAAGCCCACCACAGGAATTATGATTGCTTTGCTGGATTTATGTGTTTTATTTGGTTTTGGTTCATAACATTAATATTGCTTCACATTAAATTATTTGTGTTGGACTGTGTGTGAATGTGTGTGTGTTTAGGTGTGCGTGTTTTGACACAAACTATGCAGTGAGTACCTTGGTATTGAGATGCTCTAGTTGCAATAGAATTCGTCTCTGTAAAGTGCTTTACTGACCTTTAGATCTTGGTCTGTGCAATATCCAATACAAACACACACATAGCCCAGAAGAAGTACATTTAGTTGTAATGAAGACAAAGTTCCACTCTTGCTTTTTAATTGTTAGAAAAGGGCAAGCCTGAGGAAATGCCACATATTTTACTCCAATGTAAACCACAGTTGATCAGTAAAAGGAAGAGTTGTGGTTCATGTCTTAAGAATGAAAAAGAATGAAAAAATCAGGGTCAGGGACTGAGAGCTAGAATCATTCTCATACTTGCCAATCCCATCGGTTTAAGTGATAGGGTACTACTTTCCAGCAGGTCTTCAGCTAACAGGGTTATTGCTATAGCTTTTTAAAGGTGGCATATTTTTAAATTATGGTATGTTCTTCAGAAAGAGATATTGGTCTAGCCCCGCCTGGGGATCAGATGAGCTGGTACAGACAGACCGATATTGCCTAATGGACCTCAGGTAAGCAGCCAATCGGTGAGAAATTTCTTTGCTGCTTCATTTTATAATTTAGTATCACTCTAGTGTTTGCCTTGCCAGTTCACTTCCACCGGGTAACCATTTTTAAAGTTTCTTTTGCCAAGCTTAAGTAATCTCTGTTGTTCATTTTTACAAAGACGGTTCTTGTAATTTGGTTCTGCCTACCAGCACTTTGCTACGTTTAGAAAGTAGCAAATAGCTCAATGTCTCATTGAGTTTGCAGGGAGCTAGCATGAGAACCTAAAGGAATAGTTATTAAAATGGAGGTGCAAGGTGTTATGTCGCTCCACTGACGTAACTGGAGCGACTAGGAATGTTCAATATTGCATTAATTTAGCAGTGGTCTGGAAGGCAGTCTGTGTTGTGAATGTTGGCAATAGCAATATGGTCTTTGGGTCACATGGGGTTTGATAATAAATCATCCGGTGTCAGGAGAGAACCCTGGCCAATGACGTGTTAACATCCACTACTGTCCCGTCGTTTTTTATTTTATGCCTTAGTTGCCCACAAGGTCCCTGCAGCGGTGTAGGCAGATTCATATATTCTGCAAGACAACATTGGCGGCGAGTGAATGTCTCATTTCTCACTGCCCCAGGCACTATGTTGCGGCCACACCCCTGCTATCGAGGAGGGCGCTGTGCTCGTTCTGAGCAATTGGGCGGCACCACCTGTAATTGCTGTGTTTTGCGCTTCGATCAGAAGTCACACGATTGGAGTGCTGTGGAGGCAGGACCTCAGTGTTGTGTCGGGCGCGATGGGGTAGCGCTGACACACAGTGGTGAGCAGTGACGTTTCAGGGGTGTGGGCCTATATTAACAATAATCACACGAGACAGTGAGGTGCTGCAACTACTGGATCATGACAACGTCACCGACTGGCTGACGTGAGGACGCCTGTCTTTTTATTAACTAAAGCCGCACGTCATGACGTGGCTACGTCGCATCCTATCGCGACATTACATTCCTTCCCAACAAGGTTTTGAACAACATTGATACGAAACTGCAACAGCAACCAAACAATGAAGAATAGTCCACCTTTGATGCTTCAACACCACTGGAGCCAGGCACACATAATGACACATATGGAACAGTCTTACGTGAGATAGTCTCGCAGTCTGGATGACGGCTCCGGATTTCTGCGCAGGTGGTATTGGGACAGAACTCGACCACTCTGAGAAGAAACAGCCTCCTCTGCGATCACCTCTGCCTGATGATCAGCTACCACATCTGGCGAACGGGGACCGGGCTCACTTCCTGGACTGCTGACCCCGGACTCCTCCAGTTCAGGGTCCTCAGATGCGCTGTCACCCAGATCAGGGGCCAGGGATTCACCACCACCACCACCGGCTTCCGCTGGGGCAGCACCGGCGGCAGTGGGAGACATCCTTCCACTGTGAAACAGTTTGAAGAGGGACACATTACGGGTCACAGTCTCTCTTCCCCGGTTGGCGATGATCCGGGTTCCCTTGACCTTCATACGATCCAGGGTGACTTTTCATATGGAAGTTGGAACACTAGATCCCCTTCCTTAATCCGGCTCGTCTGGGCATGACGTCGGTGACTTGTGTGCGCATGGGCCCTTTTCCGTCGAGCGTCAATCCACAGGTTGTCAGGACCCTCTGGCTGCCACCGTGGATGATGGGGTATGAAGTCCATGATTACCCGACCCATCAGCAGGTGAGCAGGGGCCACACCTTTTGGTGGTATGCGGGGTCTGTCGGTAACTGCGAAGAAATGTAAAGATGGCCAGCTCGATAGATTGTCTTTTGTCATGGGCAATGCGAATAACCTTATTGAGGGTCCTCATAAATCGTTTCGCCTCTCCATTAGCTTGAGGCCAACAGGGCGTTATACGACGGTGCTGGACTCCTAGTGCTTTGAGGTACTCAGACAGTTCTTGTCCTTGAAACTAACCCTGGGCGAAGCACGACGCTACGCTCTCGGAGTTTGCGAAGTTTGCGCAACTTCGCTCTACGCGAGCTGCACGTAGCACAGTGCGAACACGCGTTGTGCAGCGTAGCGTAGTGCAGCGGTCATTTTGTGCTTGTTCGCGGTCCTCAACGTCATGTTCGCGACCGCGAGCAAGCAAAATGACATCCCGGCGAGATTCTCAATGCGGGGAGGGCAGGTTTCTCATTTTGAGTGGTTGCGCATGCTCGCGACTGCTCTCAATGAGAAACTACCAGTTCGCGTTGAGAAAGCTGCTGCTCGAGTAATAATCTACTCGAGCAGCAGAAAACTAC
Source organism: Lissotriton vulgaris (assembly GCF_964263255.1). Lineage (NCBI taxonomy): Eukaryota > Metazoa > Chordata > Amphibia > Caudata > Salamandridae > Lissotriton > Lissotriton vulgaris. The sequence goes on along the minus strand of NC_141689.1, from coordinate 1,188,133,708 downwards.
AGCTCGCACTGTGCAAGATTCCATTTTCAATGATTGCACAGTGCCCGATGCTTGTCCGCACTGTGCAATCATTGAAAACGCATCTTGCACAGTGCGAACATGCTACTACGCAGCTCGCGTAGCGCTACGTGAAGTTCGCGTAGTGCGAAATGCACTTCGCGTAGCTTCGCGAAGCGCTACTTCGCGAACTACGCCCACCCCTACTGAAACGGCGGCCTATTATCCGTGCGTAACTCCTTTATGAGCCCATGGGTGGCCATTATTTTTTATAACTTTGGAATCACCTCTACAGCGCTGGGAGATCCAATGAGTTCCACCTCAGGATACTTGGAGTAGTCATCTATGGCCACCAATGTGTGTCGTCCATCCGGTAGGCTGCCAAAGTCCATACTTACGCACAACCAGGGCGATCGCGGCCGTGGTTCCGTTATAACCGGTGCGAGGTAAGGCAAATCCCCGGTGACTTGACAGGCAGGGCACGACCGCACCATGCTCTCCACCAAGTCGTCCATAAAGGGAAACCATACCTTGGTACGAAGACGTGATTTAGTTTTTACCATGCCCTGATGTCCCACGTGCGCTAGCTGGGCGCATCGGTCTGTGAGGGCTGTCGGGATTACTAGACGATGCCCTCGCAAGAGATAGTCATTGGGGTCTTCAGTAAGTTCGTCCTTCACTTGATGCAAACTCTCCATTATTTTCTGAGCAGAAGCTGTCAGCATTTTCCAGCCCTCTCTGCCTTTGTGCCAATTTCCATGTTGGAGAATTCTCATGGCTAGTTGGAGACACTCATCTCTGGCATTGGCTTCAGCTAACTCCTGCATGGACAGAGGAATCGGGCTCGACCTTGCGGATATACATTTGACGTACTCCTCCGTGTCAGCAGTGCCCTCCATTTCCTTGTCGGTGGCCACTCAGGGATGTCATGACAAATAGTCCGCAGGATTGTGGGATCCCGGTTGATACTCCACACGACAGTTGTAGTCTTGTAATTGTAACATCCATTTCTCAATCCGTGGCGGAGGCTTCGTGGACGTTCCAGCAAACAAAGCCACTAATGGCTTGTGATCGGTTGTAACTACAAACGGCTTTCCATACACATATAAGTGAAAATGGCGACACCCCCAATGGATGGCGATGGCCTCCTTCTCTATCTGAGAATACCGTTGTTCAGTGGTGGTGAGTGACCTGCTTGCGAACGTCACGGGGGCCCACGCTTCCTCCGGCTGTCGTTTTTGCAACAGGACAGCACCTAGGCCCACCGGGCATGCATCCACGGCGATCTGGGCCATTTTTTCCAGATCAAAGAAGGCCAGCGCAGTGGCCTCTGACAGAGCATTTTGATGTCTTCAAAGGCTTTCTGCTGAGGTGGGCCCCACTTCCACGGGATGGAATCTTTGGTCAACTCTCAGCGGCAGTGTGAGGGAAGTCAGATCTTTGATTAGTCTACCGCAGTAGTTTACCATTCCTAGAAAACTATGGACTTCAGTCACACTGGCAGGGGCAACCGCACTTTTGATATCTCGTACTTTGTCCGGGTCCGGGTTGACCCCTTCCGTGGAGAAGGTATATCTAAAGAACTGCAACTTTGTTCTCAGAGACTCACACTTCTCACGGTGTAGTGTGAGGCTGGCATCTCGCAGCCTCTTCAGCACTTGTGTGAGCCGGGGGTTGTGCTCAAGTAACGACTTGGCATGGATCATTATGTCGTCACTGACGTTGATGACCTCCAGGATATCTACAATCAGTTCTTGTATGACACTTTGAAATACCTCCGCGGCGCTAGATACTCCAAAACTCAACCGGGTGTAGTGTCTCAGCCCCACATGAGTTTTGAATGTAGTTATATTCCGTAACGCCTCATCAAGGACCAATTGATGGTAGCCAGACCGTAAGTCGAGTTTGGAGAACCAACAGGCTCTGGCCCTTTCTCCAATGAGGTTGTCGATGGTCGGGGTGATGTGGTGCTCTCGTTTTATGGCGGTGTTGGGGAGGCGCATGTCGACACAGATGTGGACTGCTCCCAGTTGCTTGGGTTTCCGTATGACTACAATGGGGTACACCCACGGTGTGGGCCCTGTGACTTTTTCAATAATTCCCACGGCCTCCAGTTTCTTCAGTTCCTGTTCAACCTGTGGTCTCAAGTGGAAGGATATTCTTCGATGTCGCAATGCAACCGGCTGAACTGTGGGGTCAATATGAAGATGTACTTCTTCCCCTTTGAACCTTCCGATGCCCTCAAACACTTCGGCAAATTCTTCCAGTAGGTGTTGGATGGACTCCTGATGCACGCTGAAGGTGAAGGATACCACGCCTAGGTCCTCGGCCGCCCGGCACCCTAGGAGCATACCTTGGCCATCTTCGGCGATATATATGTTGGTATGGACTCTTCGTTCTCCATGTGTCACTGAAGCTTTAAAGCGTCCCAGGATCTTCAGACACGAGCCATGTCTCGTGTCTAGAGATACTGGAAATATCAAGTACTTACTTGCACCAACCTTGGTGAAACACTCACAAAGTTTTTCCCAACTCTTCAAGTCATACGCACTGCATATACCAGAATGCAGAGGGGCGATCCGGCGGAGAGGCTATCAGTGTGCTCCCATTGTTAATTCCTGTTATAGGGCTCCCGTGAGCCCCCAAGCTGATGAGCTTTTGGAGACGTACCTGCGCGCCTGAGAGGCAAGGAAGCCTGTGACGGTTGTTTGGTGGCCTTCTCTGCCACCCCAGAACCTTTCTCTACTGATGAGGGATACCATCCCGAAACACAAATCATATCTCGTGTCTAGAGATACTGAAAATATCAAGTACTTACTTGCACCAACATTGGTGAAACACTCACAAACTTTTTCCCATTTCTTCAAGTAATACGCACTGCATATACCAGAATGCAGAGGGGCGATCCGGCGGAGAGGCTAGCAGTGTGCTCCCATCGTTGATGCCAGCCTCTTGTACCAGGCAGGCTGGATTATTACTATTTCAAGGATGCACAGCAGTAAGAGCCCTTGTTTGGCATAACCTGATTGGCCATAATACAGCATAACCTGATTAGTCCCATCTTTGCGGAGTATGTGGGAAAGAGCTCAGAATGAATTATGTTATTTTTACTGAGTATCTTGGTTTAGAGAGAGACGCTCCTATACTGACTTTGAGAAGGGAAGACCTCCCCCTAACTCTGTTATTGGAGACCTCACATTTCTATGTTCTCGAGTGAGACTCTTGAACGTTTCTGTCCTTTACCTTGAACCATAACTTGGTTCATTTCATGCTGACACTTTCTGATTAAAACTTCCTTTTGCTACTTTCCGATGCTTAATTTAGATTAGGGAAGTTCTTTTAAGGAGTGATCTATGTTCTGTTTTGCATTTTGTATAATTGTATAGCTTGCATTGTTCTTTACCTGGCATATCAAGAAGGATTGATTAACCACTGAACTTTATGCCTACATGATTGACTGATTTATTAAGATTAATTATTCTTTAATTTGGACACATTTTGCTAATAAACCTCCAAGGTTTAATGCCATCTTCTCTGTCGTTTTATTGGGGTCAAATTTATTTCACTGCAAATTGAAATTCATAATCTGATGTTAGTTTAAAATAAACACTTTTAGCTAATAACCAATGTGCCATAGACAAGTGGTGCAGTCTGTTCCACGATTCTCTTAGAGTTAGGAGGTATAGAAAGTTGCCCTCCATCAATTCTTTGATGGTAGGCAGGGGGTAGCCTATACTTAGGGTTGAAGAAACATGCCTATGTCTAGGGGAATCTTGGCTACATTTAGGTTGTTTTGTTGCTTTTCCTAAGTAGAACAATTGGGTTGATAGGACCGATTTTCAAAAACTGCTGCGATTAATGTAAAACCTGATGGTATTGATTTTATTCATAAAAGTGTATTGATTCTAGTGATTTTAGGACCTCAGAATTCGAGATAGTAGGCGGCTAATGGACAGTGGCGTACGTGGATGATGCAGGGGTGTACACCCTCAAAGAGTGTGTTCTTTCCACACTTCTTTTCACACTTGGCCTATGTGACGGTGATAATTTGATGTACTGCTCGGTTTCTTTAACTGTTCAAATATTGTGTTTGCACTGGCAGAGTGTGTTTGTCAAAATGGTGAAGTTAGCATCTACATTCGATTTTGTTTATATCTGTTCTAGGGTAGACACCTTTCTCAGGTAAATCTACAGACCCTTTTTAGGTCTCGGCCTAGCGTACACTGCGCAAGCAGTGTCGCGCAGCCGAGAAATTTTGTTTTACAGGACTGGGCTTTATCCCGCCTCTCTCTTCCATTGGCTAGCTCCCTAAATGGAGGCTAGCCATTGGAAGAGAGATGTGTCAATCTTAGCGGGAGAAGATTCGTGGGCGTTTCTGTCTTTTTTTTAAGTCCCGCCCCTTTTCTCTCCGTCATTCGGAGGTGGGCGTTTACTTTTTTTTTTTTGCCGGCTGTTTTGGTTTCCATTTCCCCCGACCACTGCCGGAAGAAGTCGTCCTCGGGTGAGTGCTTGCTGTCCTGCCCTCCCCCCCAATTGTTCGTGCTTGCTGCAGACACCACAACCGGGCTCGAGATGTGTGGACAGTGTTTCGGGGTTGCAGGCGGCCAAACACAGCAAGGTGGTGCCGGTGAGGCCGTTAACGTGTGCACCGAACGAGAGGGTTAGGTGGCCACGGTCACAAGTGGGGACCGGGAAGGGAGGTGCTTTGGGCGCAAGACGTAGACAGTGTTACGGTGGTGAGGCCGTTAACGGGTGTTCTCTCCATTAAAACATGTCCGGGGCTTCTGTTCATATTGGGAAGGGGCACCGAACGAGAGGGTAAGGCGGGCCACGGTCACAAGTGGGGGCCTGGAAGGGAGGAGTGTGTGTGTGTTTGACTGTGATCAGTGCACCGGCGGCAGCTGCTGAGCCTGATCGGGAGCCCCTGACAAAGGGGCGGGCTGGGAGCGCGCTCTTTTTCAAACAATATATACATATATATTCGTGCTTGCTGCAGACACCACAAACGGGCGCGAGATGTGTGGACAGTGTTTTGGGAATGCAGGAAGCCAAACACAGCGGGGTGGTGCCGGTGAGGCCGTTAACGTGTGCACCGAACGAGAGGGTTAGGCGGGCCGCGGTCACAAGTGGGGGCCGGGAAGGGAGGTGTCTTGGGCGCGAGACGTAGACAGTGTTAGGGGGGTGCGGCCATTAACGGGTGTTGTCTCCATTAAAACATGTCCGGGGCTTCTGTTCATATTGGGAAGGGGCATCGAACGAGAGGGTTAGGCGGGCCGCGGTCACAAGTGGGGGCCTGGAAGGGAGGTGTGTGTGTGTTTGACTGTAATCAGTGCACCGGCGGCAGCTGCTGAGCCCGATTGGGAGCTTCAGACAAAGAGGCGGGCTGGGAGCGCGCTCTTTTTCAAACAATATATACATATATATTCGTGCTTGCTGCAGACGCCACAAACGGGCGCGAGATGTGTGGACAGTGTTTTGGAGTTGCAGGCGGCCAAACACAGCGGGGTGGTGCCGGTGAGGTCATTAACGTGTGCACCGAACGAGAGGGTTAGGCGGGCCGCGGTCACAAGTGGGGACTGGGAAGGGAGGTGCCTTGGGCGCGAGACGTAGACAGTGTTACGGGAGTGAGGCCGTTAACGGGTGTTGTCTCCATTAAAACATGTCCGGGGCTTCTGTTCATATTGGGAAGGGGAAACGAACGAGAGGGTTAGGTGGGCCGCGGTCACAAGTGGGGTCCGAGAAGGGAGGCGTGTGCGTGTGTTTGACTGTGGTCTGTGCACCGGCGGCAGCTGCTGAGCCCAATCGGGATCCCCTGACAAAGAGGCGGGCTGGGAGTGCGCTCTTTTTCAAATAATATATACATATATATTTTTATTTTTTGGGGGACACATTTTGCAGGCTTGCCCCAGCCGGGCGTGAGATGTGGGCAGTGTTACGAAGTCGCAGGCGGACAAACGCAACTGGGTGAGGCCGTTAACGTGTTTGTTGGCTCCATTAAAACATTTCAGAGCCTTCTGCTCATATTTGGGAGGGGGCACCGAACGAGGGGGATAGGTGGGCCGTGGTCACAAGTGGGGGCCGGGAAGGGAGGTGCCTTGGGCACGAGACATGGACAGTGTTACGGGGTGCGGGCGGCCACACACAGCGGGCTGAGGCCATTAACGTGTGCACCGAACGAGAGGGTTAGGTGGGCCGCGGTCACAGACATTTTGTGTTGATGCAATGCTTTCTTTTGTCTTCGAATGTGACCTGAGTGGTAAGGTACTGCACCCCATATTCATACATATTCATTAAGGTCTGTATGAGCTTTGGTTTGGATGTAGATGACTACATTTCTCACTTTCCATATCATTAACTAATCTCCTGTGTCCATATAAGCTATCATTTAGTGGCCTTAGATGGTTATTTTGCATTGCAGATGTGAAATCACAAATATGTCCCAAGTCAGTATGGCTTTTACCTTTAATATACTTTAAACCATGCATGATTTGCCCTTGTTTTTCAGTTTGACAGGTGGGCAGCCTTACCTGGCAGGCCACCCCCACAGTAACCACACATGGGCTTGTCTCACTTATTGCAGTGCTTAGTCCCTTTCTTTGCCTGTAGACTCACACTTTAATCCGCCACATCTGCCACATTTTGAGTGATAGACTTGTCTGCAAAGGCCATTTCGATGTGTATTGTTTTTGTGATGTGTGTGTGTGGCTGTCTCTGTGTGTATGTGTGGCTGTGTCTGTGTGTGTGTGGCTGTGTCTGTGTGTGTGGCTGTGTCTGTGTGTGTGTGGCTGTGTGTGTGTGTGTGTCTGGCTGTGTGTGTGTGTGTCTGGGTGTGTCTGTGTGTGTGTGTGGCTGTGTCTGTGTGTGTGTGTGGCTGTGTCTGTGTGTGTGCGTGGCTGTGTCTGTGTGTGTGTGGCTCTGTGTGTGTGTGGCTCTGTGTGTGTGGCTCTGTGTGTGTGTGGCTCTGTGTGTGTGTGGCTCTGTGTGTGTGTGGCTCTGTGTGGGTAGCTTTTATTTGTAGGTGGCTCTGTGTGTGGGTGGCTCTGTGTATGGTTGTGGCTCTGTGTGTGGGTGTCTCTGTATGTGGGTGGCTCTGTGTGTGTGGGTGGCTCTGTGTGTGTGGGTGGCTCTGTGTGTGTGGGGGTGGCTCTGTGTGTGTGTAGGTGGCTCTGTGTGTGTGGCTCTGTGTAGGTGGCTCTGTGTGGGTGGCTCTATGTGTGTGTGGGTGGCTCTGTAAGGGTGACTGTGTGTGTGGGTGGCTCTGTGCGGGTGGCTCTGTGTGGGTGACTGTGTGGGTGGCTCTGTATGTGTGTGTGGGTGGCTTTGTGTGTGTGGCTCTGTGTGTGGGTGCAAATGCAATAGGTCTCGCATTTGCAAAAGATGAAGCTATTGGCATTTTGAATGACAATGCCATTTATTTATATGTTTTAAAAACAAAAACATAAATAAAAATAATGTCATGAGCAATGCCAATAGCTCTAACTTTAACAATGCCGAGACCATTGCATTGTAAATGCTTGTTTAAATACATTCTGATTCCAAAAGATTGAGGTACTAGCGCTTAAATGAAGTTTTGTCTAGAATTCTACACAGCGGCCGTTGTTTTTTTTATTAACATTTTAGAAATAGAGTAGCCAGCTCTAAAATGACGTAGAACTGATTTTTCATTTATTTGCTGTGTTTAGCTTACATTTAAAAGGAGATCAAATACTCGATGCTGCTTTGTTTTGCTATTTTTTTTACTGGCCTTGACAAACAATTAGTCGATTTGCGTGTACAGTACTGACTAGGAGACAACCCTGCTTTATGCATGTCTTCCCGTTTCCACTTTGCCGTACCTTTGCCCCTGATTGTGGGTACAGACGTTTAGGTTTAAACGGTTTAGTTTTTATTTGGCATGCGCATTGGTGCCCGCTATATGCTGCTTGTTGAGGGTGTTGAATATAACATAAACTTCTTGACTAGATTAAAATCTTGTTCTTTTTTTAATTTTTAAGACACCGATTTATTAGTAGACACACCAGCCTAGCTGTTTAAAAACAAGAGGTATGCTATAAGAATATTTGAAACACCCTTAACCCCAGACCTAACAAACTCATAGATCAAGTAAACCTACTAATCATTACAGGCATTTTCTTAATGCCACCATTCAGTAATGAGACAATATAATTAGGTCCCCACCTCGAAAAGTGACAGACATAAGGGAATGAGACAGAGTGAAGAACAGGAACTAAAGACACCTTCTAGGAGAAGAAGCGAGTCACTTGGGACACTAAAGCATTCTAGGAATGGTTTTGACATATTCCTTGGCAGTGCCAGCTTTGTTGATAAAAAAGAATTTTCTTCAATTAGTCACTTTCAGACTTATAGGATTCAATACCAAAGATGACAACAGTCAAAAAACTCCTTGGAGCATTTAGAATTACGTGTCAGAGAACACAATTCTAAAAGAATGTCTGTGTACCCTCCTTGCCGCAGTAGAACCAGACCTTTCCAGGGTATGGATGTAAATCACAAAAAATCCTTAATTCCCTCACTAATTTCTCCCTCCATGTAATTTGGGGTGAATGCCTACACTTGAATGTTAGCAGACCTCCTTACTTTGTCTAACAGCTCTATCCTGCTCTCAAATTGCAGCATTACTCATGAAGTACCCCTGTTTAAATGCTACCATTACCAAAATCACAGAAACAGAATGACATACTTGGCTGTCCCAGTCCCCAAATCTCTGACTCAGAACAACTTACTTCAATGTCCCCTCCACACATGATGAAACCCACAGCATTTACTGCCTCTTTACCATCTATCATCCTGCTCTTCAATTTCTCCATTATTTTCTCCATAGTCAAGACTGACCATGCTACCCAAAACAGACATTACTTTTTTCTGTCATCTGAGTAACTCTTCATTAGCTGGTTTTCCTAGTCGGTTATCAAAGGCTCTTTTTTTACATTGCTGGGTGTTAAGGGAATCACACCAAGATTGCTTTCCTGACATGTTACTTGCAGGCTTCACTTTATTGCCTTCTAACAGCAGATATCATCATCAGTAATGTCCTCCTTGGGCTAAAGTCCTGCACTACTTTCCTTTCCCTCTGCCCATGTATACACATGTCATGAGATGGATCCTGTTTGGGTTACCAATACTTCGGTCACTAGAAGGGCCTGCTCTTCTTGCCTATGTGGCAACCTTGAGTGAGGAACCCAAATGAGTTAAGGCATGCTGCTTTCGCCTACAGCATCCAACATCTGTGCCTGGTGCTCGACATCATGAACCCCTCTGCACTTGAGAGGCGAAATCCTAAACCTTCAACGTGAGTTCTTACATCTAACTGAACAAAGATGCTACCAGCCATCAAAGCATTTGGAGGCCTACATACCTGTGCAGCTCCACAACCTTAGTAATCCACAGGCCACACCACATACATGTGAGTGGCATCAGGAGCACAGAAGAGAGTGCCCATCTCATTGCCTCTAGGCTCCGTCCCCTAAAATACTACTCTTAAACCGTGGTTAAATAGCTACTATTTTGTGATTATTGACTTCTAATCCAAATTTGGCTTAACACCAACAGATTAAATTGTAAACCAGTCATTGATGAGAGTACCATAGCCTTTGTACTCATTCTTGTTATCTATTTTGTGATATATGACCATGCCACTCAAGGGCTGAAGCCTTTGGTAGCCACTCCTAGGAGGTGCATGAGATCTGTTCTCTCCATGGCCTATGATCCCTCTAGTCTTTCTTGTTCTGTGTGAGGGGTGGGGCACTCAACCAAAGAAATGGCTGAATACTGAGCAGAGGCAACTAGGGCTTCCTTTCGGGACATCTGATCTGGACACACCTTGCCCTCTGCTTATACATTCAGTACTCAGTATTGGCTGGAGGTGGGTTCTGGCAGCAAGAGGATTTTTTTGTAACTCTGTACTATCTACTGTACTCTGCAGAGGGCTTTATACACCTTTGTTTTTATTTTTCTTGCATTAAACATACTTGTATGTTCTGCACTTGTGGTCTTAGTACTTCTTTCCATGTTATAGCACAAACGTCTTCTTGGGTGTATCATCACTTTTTGAGAACTGGGCCAAGGAAGTGGAAGAGGGGTAATGCTTCACTTACTTATCTGTAATCTCGGTACTCCGATTCAGTCTTCTTTATCAATATCATTATGTAATAGCAGGTGCAGCCAGCACAGGTACAGCGGTGAGGCGGTAGGACGGGCAGGGGAAAAGTGGGGCGTGTGGGGTAAAGTGGACAGATGGCGGTATAGGGAAAGTAAAGTAAAATAATTAATAAAACCACTTACCTTGCGCTCGGCGATGCAGCGAGCTCAAGATATTTTATTTTTTTATTTTTTGTTTACCTCTCCTTATCCCATAGTCTGTCCACTCCCCCTTTCTTCCCCACCCCCACCTCACCGCTGTTAACTGTCCCGGCCGTGCCTGTGTAATGGGTGGCTTATGACTTCATTACTGGAGACAAGGTAGTTTGCTCATGAAATGCAGTTACTGGGTCACAGGATTCTAGGCCCAGAAGTTTTTGTGTGTGGGGGGGACTTCCTTCTGGGGGGACTCTTAGATACCCATCAGGGTGCCTGCCAGGTAGATGCATTCACCTCACTTTGTAAGGACTGGGATGTGAAAATGGGTGAGGGGGCAATATTCAGACTCCTTCTCTTGATTAGAAAGCTTCTGAACTACGGGCCTTATGTATCAAGCCGTTTTTGAATCGCAAAGGCCGAAATTAGCAGAAGTTCGGCCTTTGCGATTCGCAAACTGCCTTTTTGCATTTTTTACAATGTATCAAAAAATCGCAATTTAAGGAATCGCAATAATTTGCGATTCCTTAAATGATATGTATGATACAATTTAGAAGTGCAAATTTGTGTTAAGGAATCGCAATTTACCACCAACTTGTAGTTGGTGGTAATTTGCGATTTCTTATTATAATGCCCTATTTGGCATTTGTGAGGGTGGTATGTGACACACATACATGCCCATAGGGCATGTATGTGTGCCACATGAACACACACATGTAGATTTCAGGGGTGCAGCAGGGTGTCTTTGAGACACCCCTGCACCCTTGTAATAATTCTCAAATTGCGATTAGCAAATTGCGAATTCGCAATTTGAGAATAATTGCACCATCATTCCTATGGGCCTCCTGGCCCATAGGAATGCATTGGAAATCATTCTTTATTTGCGATTTCGCAAATTGCGAAATCGCAAATAAAGAATGATAAGGAATCGCTAAAAAATAGCGATTTTGTACATACATACCGTTTTGCGAATTCTGAATAGCGATTCGCAAAAAAATCGCTATTTAGAAATCGCAAAACAATATCTTCATACATCCGGCCCTATATCTTTCTTCACATGTTTTAGTTTCCCTCATGCTTTTTGTACTCTAACCTTCATTTTAGGTGATAACTCACCTCTGTTTCAGCCATTAATTCCAACTTTGCTGCTATTTATTCTGAACAGAAGCAGCTCTGCAAAATATAGAGCTCACTCATGATAGACTGAGTAGGAGTTAATAAATAATCAAATGTATCATGCAGTTATGGTCTGTCCTATTTCTCTACCATTTATTATTTATTGATGAATTACTATATAAAGTAATGCAGCAATTTAGGGATTAATCACTGGACACTAAAATCTAATATTTAGAATGATTAACTGAAATGATATAAGATCGATTTGGCAGCTCGTTTCGGGTCTCCTAAAAAAGTAGTATTGCATTACAGAAAGAACCTTCTATTGCTATGTATGAAATTATTCTATTAACCTTGTTTACCTAGCTATAAAAGTTAGTTTATTTTCATATAGCCATGCAAAGCACTTCGATTCTCCCCGGGCTCAAATGAAGAAAAAATCTACAAAAGTTCATTTTTAAAAATGGCCATTGTGAAAATACCAGAACTATGTAATGCAACATTTAGAGAATCATTTATTGAACTGTGCATGTGTTAATACAGTCAAGGCTAAAGGAGCTCTGATGGGTTGCATACCAAAACACCTTTTCAAATAAACATCTGTTATTTGTGAATCCCATTTCCAATGACATTATAGTTGATTACTGATAATACTGTGCCGTTCAGAATCTGGTGTTGATTTTTTTGCTAGCAAACAACTCATATTTATTGCCAATGTACATTTTCTCAAATGGAAATCCACATGCCCTCATTAAGAAGTAGTTGCCTCTTAAAAGAAGAAAATATATTTTTAGCTATAGATTGGTGGGAGTCAAACAGATGTAAAACAAATCTTGCCTCCAACCAGATATTCATGAACTTTCTCTCAGTGGCTTTCCTAAGGGCCAGCTAGAGATAGCTACTGTGCCTTCTTTTAGCACAGTCAGAATGGAAGGAAGACAGATCAATATTGCCCAGGACCCGCACCTTGAAGATGCCCATAACACTCTATGAGCACTGATAGGCACTCTATGAGTGAGGCTGTCCCACCACGTTTAGCAGCGAATGTCACTGTAATCATTGATCGCATTACGAAAGAGGGTGTGCTCATGCTAATAAGGTACACTTGCTACTGACTAGATGTGGGTGACAGGTAGACCTGGGCTGTAAATTCCGTTCCGCTAGCGGAATTTGCAGAATTTGGGTAATTTTGCGTTCTGCGGAGACCGCGGAATTGCTTAAAATTCCGCGATCTGCAGCTTCGCAGATTTTTTTGCTTGTTCACGCTTTCAAAATGCTTTCACTCCAGATGGTTCACTCCAGAATTGAAGAGATTAAAATTCAAGATTAGACAAAAAGAAAGGAAATGGAGAGCAAACTATTTATCACAGGATAAAGAGATCTACTGCTCTGCTAGGAAAACATATCAAAAAATTATTTTACAACACAAGACTGATTACTTTTCGGCAAAGATCATGAACTCCTTGAATAAATCAAAGGAGATATTTGATATTGTAAACGATCTTTGTAATGATGATAGGACAGCTCCCCCTATAATTCCTACCCAAAAATTATGTGACTCTTTGAATGATTTTTTAGGGAAAAAATCGTCACCATTAAACCGAACATAATCAGTTCCCCTATTTTAACTCCACTAAATGATATATTTTGTAATCCCCATACACTGGATACCTTCTCTCCCATTGAGCCTAAAACCTTTTCTGACCTCCTTGTACGTGTTAAAACCGGATCGCCTGACGATATTTGCCCGCCCCACATTTTAAAAGAAATAGGACTTGCTCTCCGTCAAAGTATTTTTCCTTAATTAAATAAATCACTTGCACAGGGCAAGGTACCTAGTAGGTTTAAGCGTGCCCTGCTGATCCCTTTAACAAAAAAATCTGGTATTGACCCATAAGACCTTACGAATTACAGGCCGCTTTCCCTTTTACCCTACCTATCAAAAATTCTGGAAGCCCATGTTTCTAACTGTCTCTCGAATTTTATCGAATAAACTGAATATCTAGAACCGAACCAGGCAGGCTTTGGCCCATGCCATTCTACCAAGACAGTGATACTTGCGGTCCAGAATACCATGAGATCTAATGCAGATAGAGACGCTCATCAGGCATTGGTGCTCCTTGATTTGTCGGCTGCGTTCAACACGGTTAACTATTCTTTTCTTGTCAACCGCGTCGAGCAGGCCGGCTTCAGGGGCCCTGCTTTGAGTTGGCTGAAGTCCTTCATTTCCAAACGTACTCAGTCTGTTAGATTGGGGACATTTACTGCCCCAAAAACTATCTCTACCTGTGGTGTCCCCCAGGGATCATCCCTGTCTCCGTTGCTTTTTAATTTGTATTTACGCCCTTTACTGTATTCTTTGAAAAATCATAAAATCACAATTTCTAACTATGCAGATGACTTGCAACTTGTTTTCTCACGGGACTCCCCTGACGCTGTGGCGGAATTTCAGGAAACTATGTCTCATATCCAGAGATGGATGAATCTGAATCACCTCAAACTTAACCCGGGCAAGACGGAACTCATCTTGCCCGGGAAAAGTGAAATTAGTTGGGGTCCCCATTTCTGGCCATCGGACATGGGAATTGCACCCACTAAATCCCACACAGTTAAGAGCTTAGGGGTGATTCTCAGTGAGGATCTTTCGCTAAAAAGTCATATAGGGATGGTAGTTTCATCTAGTTTCTTTCAACTGAGAAAGATAAAGAAAATTTCCCATCTCTTAACTCATTCTGCTCTGATTCAGGTAACTATCACGTTAGTACTATCTCGGCTTGATTTTTCAAATAGCCTGTATCTTAGTCTTCCAGCAGGTCAGTTGAAAAGATTACAATATGTCCAGAACCAGGCAGCCAAGCTCATTTGTAAGCAACCTAAATGGCAATCCATCAGACCAGGACTAGAAAAACTTCACTGGCTGCCAGTAGCCCAGAGAGCTGCGTTTAAAGCCGGCTGCATTATTTTTGAAGCTTTGCAGGGCAAGGGACCCAAATTCATAAGGAATTTGGTTGGCAAATATACCCCTTCACGGAATCTTCGCTCGGCCCACCAAGAATTGCTAATGGTTCCTCTATACAAGAAAAAACGTCAGGGCGGCAGCAGTTTCCATTTTCTTGCCGCCTCCTTATGGAACTCTTTACCACTGTCACTAAGACAGAGCGACGCTCGTCTCACCTTCAGACAGGCCTTTAAAACCTGGCTTTTTAGACAGGCTTATTCTTAAATTAATGTGAAATATACCTTTGTCCAATGTACCTCAAGGCTCTTAAAAACCTCAATAGCGCCATGAAGCCCACGGGCGTACGTGTGCTGAACAAATAAAATTTAACATAACATAAAATAACATGTTAGTGAGATATTTCTCACCGAGCACGCAAACTGCGTTTGCGAATAGAAAAAAGCACCGCGAACGGGCGGAACAAGCAATTCTGCATGTCTGCTGAACTTTTGGGTGCTTGCGGAGATTTTTTACCATTTCGCGGAGCTTTGCGTAGCGCGACAATGCAAATTCCGAGTGACAAGTGCGCATACACCTCGAGATTGAGCCACAAGTTCATTACAGAATAATCTCTTGCCTCTCTTCCTGGCCCGGAAGTCTCATGAATCGCCTATGTTGCATCATCTCCTGAAGAACAGCACAAGAGAGGCTCTTAGCTCAGTCAGTACTGGATGCAGTAGTGCACTCCCGAACTGAATTATCACAAGGTTCTTTCAAATGTGATGTTCATAGAACAGGAGGTGCAGTGAAGAAAAGTAATTGCATAAGGTTACATAGTTTGGTCAGCATTGCAACCAGGTTCTTGGGGTCAGGGTTCTTCAACTAGTGTTTGGGCCAGTACCCACAGACCTTATGTCTAGTCTGTCTTCTCTGTTGCTGTTTGCTACCCCTTTGATTTAATCAGTGTGGCTACTAGTTGATCAGTGCCTTCAGTTGGTTGCATAACTGCACATACCAAATCTATCTGGTCTTGTGATTTTTTTAAGTGTATCTATTCCTGTAGTGTTTACTAGTGTGAGTAACTGTTTTTGTTTAAGTTAAATATTTATTATTAACCTGTTTACTGCGGCGGACATTCCGCGGCGGTGCGGGCGTTCGAAGCAGGGGGCGGGGCTGCGATGCGAGCACGTTACGGGTTAAGATTAAGAGTAGTAAACAGTACTATGATAGGTGCGTTAAAGTAGCATTGGAAGAGAGCCTAGATCAGCATAAGTGAGAGGCAGAGGAATCAATTTTATGAATAAAAGAAGGAGTAATAACAGCCCTATTATACGCAAAAAATAAAGATTGAGTGAAATTTGCAGTTTTTGAAGTATTGCAAATTTCACACAATAGTTTATCCCATTGGTGAACAGAGAATGATATGGAAAGGTTATTTTCCCATAATAATTCAATAGTGTATTTAAGTCTCACACAAGTAAGAGAGGATAAAAATGTATGTATGAGAGAGGCTTTGGAGATGGAATCATAAGTAATATTGTATAATGGTGTCAAGGGAGTGAATGGAATGGACTCAGGAGGAAAAGTATTGTTTAATCAAAAGGACTGGAGTGCAGGTGCTAATTGTTTATATTGTTGTAAACAAGGATTAGGTAAGTAGTATAGTTCTTGTAATCGAGCAAAAGGTATAATAGAATTTTGAGAAACTAGCTGATGAACATATAAAAAACACTTTTCTTTCCAGTTCTTGAAATAAAATGTCTTATGGCAAAACTTAATACATTTATTATACCAAATAGAAGAAGCAAGAAAAGATTGATGAAAATCAGAACCTTGGGTAAATATTGTATCAGCAAATGTTGAGAGTATTTTACAATTGTGTTTTTAGATGTGAATGCAAAGTTAGATATAAAGACATAATATTTAAAAAATCTTGTAGTAAAGAACATTAGAACATTGGAATGTTGGGAGCACCATTGAAAACAATGGAGTAGCTCCAGGCTTATAATGGCTGGTATAAGCCTGGAGCTCCAACATTCCAATGTTTCTTTGTTCACAGCTCTGGTTGTGGACAAAAGCTTCAGGGAGCCTGAGGGAATTCCTGTCCCCTCGCACTCCCCTAAGGGTTTGTTTTATTTGTTAGAACATTCTACCCTCGAGTGGCAGAATGTTCTAATAGCCTTATAGCCTTTCGTGGCTGGGCAATATCGGCTATTAGAACATTGGAACGTTGGGAGCTCCATTGCAGATAATGGAGTGCTCCCTGCTTCTACGGGCCGGTAAAGGCCCGCAGAGCAACATTCCAATGTTCTACAAAGGCTTCTCGAAGCTTGAGGAGATTTATATCCCCTCGAACTTCGAGAACCTTTTGTTTAATTTGTTAGAACATTCTGCCCTCTAGTGGCAGAATGTTCTAATAGGCTTATAGCCCTTCGTAGCAGGGCTATACCGGCTATTAAAGTCCTGCTGTCTCGTTAAAGTCCCT
This sequence comes from Lissotriton vulgaris, assembly GCF_964263255.1. Classification (NCBI taxonomy): domain Eukaryota; kingdom Metazoa; phylum Chordata; class Amphibia; order Caudata; family Salamandridae; genus Lissotriton; species Lissotriton vulgaris. The sequence goes on along the minus strand of NC_141689.1, from coordinate 1,188,116,858 downwards.
CGCCTTCGGCTCGGGCCTTTAACGATTCAGTGGGCCTTTAATAGCTGGTATAGCCCACTACGGCGGGCTATAAGGCTATATTAAAGTCCCTCTCCCTTGTTAAAGCCTTTGACTCAGGCCTTTAATGCTGGAGAGGGCGTTTAATAGCCGGCATAGCCTGCTACGATGGGCTATAAGGCTATATTAGAACATTAGAATGTTGGTAGCTCCATTGAAACAATGGAGTGCTCTGGGCTTATAATGGCTGGTATAAGCCCAGGGCTCCAACATTCCAATATTTCATTGTTCACAGCTCTGGCTGTGAACAAAGGCTTCAGGGAGCCTCCGGGGATTTCAATCCCCTCGGGCTCCCTGAAGGCTTTGTTTTATTTGTTAGAGCATTCTGCCATTAGAGGGCAGAATGTTCTAAAAGCCTTATAGCCCTTCATAGCAGAGCTATATCGGCTATTAAAGTCCCCCTGCTTTGTTACTCGCCTTCGGCTCGGGCCTTCAATAGCCAGCATAGCCCACTACGACGGGCTATAAGGCTATATTAAAAAATAATCCATTGTGATATGGGAGAGATGTGATAGTCTTTAGTCAAAGCATACATTTGTCGAATTAAAAAAGCAGTATGATGAAACTTCAAGTTGGGGAAATGTACACCACCTTCAGTGTTTGGTTGAATTAATTTAGATAAGGCAATATGAGCATATTTATTATTCCATAGAAATTTGGTGCAATTAGAGTTAATTAGGGTGAAATAATAATTAGGAATTTTGAAGGGTAGCACAGAGAGTATAAAAAGAGCATGCAGTACAATCATCATTATAATGGTATCAAATCTACCACACAAGGATAAATGAAGAGTAGACCGGGTAGAGAGTAAGTTTAGAATTTTGAGTTTTAGAGCATTAAAATTGTGAGTAAGTGTATTAAAAATAGTAGGACAAAACCAGATACCCAAGTACCTAATCTTGGAAGGGCACCATGTAAAATTTGTATTGTCAAACACGTAACGATAGCACAAGGATTGCAATAGTAAAATCTCAGTTTTAGAGAAGTTTGACCTGTAACTAGAAATATTGGAATAAATCAATCACTTGCAAAAAGGGATCTGGGGAGGCAAGCGTTTTAGACATAAAAACCAGAATGTCATTTGCATAGCTAAAAGTTTGAATTCAAGAGAGCTATGTTTAAAACCAGACATAAAAAGATAACAACGATTGCGTTCAAGAAAGGGTTCCAAAAAGAGAAGAATAAGTAAAGGTGACTGTGGACATCCTTGTCTAGTGCCACTATGTAAGTTAAAATGAGGGGAGAAACATACATTAACACTAGCACATAGTTCGGAATATAGTAATTTGATAAATTAAATTAAATTAGGGCCAAAACCAAATTAGTGGAGAGTATTAAATATAAATTGCCAATTTATGCAATCAAATGCTTTTTCAGCCTATAGGGATAAGGCAGCAAGAGAAGAGGGGTATTTTTCCCAAAAGTAAGGATGTTAGTGCATTATCGAAAGCAAGTCTACCCTAATAAACCCAGATTGATCAGGTTTACAAGAAGGGGGATAACATCTTCCAACTGAGAGGCCAGAATTTTAGTAAATATTTTACAATCAAAGTTAATTAACCAAATTGGACAATAGTTTTTACAGAGGGCATGAAACTTTTCTGGTTTAGGAATAATAACAATAAGGGCATCAAATAGAGAGCCATTATCTTTAGAATTCATTAAAAAAAGTTAAAGAGTTCAAGTAATTTAGGAGAAAAAAAGAGGAAAAAGAAGATATAGCTCAATAGAAAAACCATCGGACCCAGGGACTATGGCTCTTTTTAAAGATTTATTACTATCAATAACCTCCTGAAGAGTTATGTCCTTTTCAAGAATATTAAAAGTATCAGGGATGAAAGGAGGATTAGGAAGGCCATGGAAAAAAGTTTTATGTTGTATTCAGAAGGATAGGTATCTCCTTTATATAATGATTCATAATAAGATTGAAAGGCGTTAATATTATCAGGGTCAGAGGACATTATAGTATTGAAATACCAGTTTTTGTAAAGCGCACAGCTACCTCCGAAGTGGTGTCCCAGCACTGGGAGCCCTCAGGAAGATTAAGTAAGCTATTGCCCAGAGTGACATGGTGCCGGTCTAACCTGCTGCCTGCACAGGGCTCAAACCCTGAACCCTGTAATCCGGAGTCAGGCACCCCGGCCGCTGCACCACACCTCTTCCACAAGTATTGGTAAGTACATTACAAATAGGCCCAATATTCTTCCGTTCTGATTTGTTTTTTAAATATTTGGCCAGCATTTTGCTACTTTATTTTGACCTGCATCAACAGTAGCGAGTTTATTAAGGGCAGACTTCACTTTAATAAATTCCTGCAAATTGTAGGGGGATTTGAAAGTGAAATAAGTATGTGGCCCTGAATAAATTGTACTGTACATGAAATTACAGAATATTAAATGTTTTAAAAGATGCAAATAATGATGTTTTTATGAAGTGATTTTTCTTTGTGTTATTAGAATAGCTGATATTACATTTCAAATTTGGTGGTGCTTTAGTCTTAGGAAATGGGCCCCACTTTATATGTACCCCTCATATGTGGTGATTATTGGTTTGAGTGAGTTTGTGAACAAGTGTGTTTTTAGTTGCTTTGCCTGAATAATATTTTTTAACTTCTACAATGAAATAAGTATGTTCAAAAACTTTAATATGTTGGAGAGCTGAGAGGTATTTGGAATTCAACATCTTTTTCTTTTTAGCAGAGTAGGCAATAGTAAAAGCCCTAAAAGAAGCTTTAAAAGTGTCCCAATTATTGTGATCAGAAGTTTCCGTTGATTGATTAAATTGAAAAAAATAATTCATAAATAAGTTTGCTTCCAAAATTAAAGTTTGGTTCGATAGTAATGAATTGTGAAATCTCCAACGACCTTGCTTGGAATTATTGAGAGACAAATCAAAAAAGGGGTATGATCAGAAATGAAAATAGAACCAATTTCTGATGATTGAATAGCGGAGAGTAAGAATTTAGATACTAAAATATCATCAATTCTAGACATATGATGAACTTTCGAGAAAAATGTAAACTCATATATATCTGTTACAAGTTTTCCATACATCGAAGAATGTCATATATATCTGTGTTACAAGTTTTCCATACATCGAAGAATGGAGGCGAGGTAATGGCAGATTAAAATCCTTCATGCGATTTATCAGGTTTAAATTGGAAATTGGATTTCCTATTGCTAAAAAGGTCTAACCAGTCTTTGAAATCACCAGCTACAGTAATTTTAGGAGATCATCTGGAAGATAAGTCATAAGTACATTATAAAAATAACCGATTTTTCTTTTAGAGTAAAGACTATCTATCAGTAAAATCTTTTGAAAACCTTGACGATCATTGGAAGATAACGAGTTTAAGAAACTATAAATCTGTATATATTTGAAACAATCATGTGTTATGACTTATCTTCCAGACTTATCTTCCAGATGATGTAGTGTAGTTCCTATTTTCCCTATAGGCCCTGCGCATTGGAATAACATAAACAGCAGTATAGACGTAGAAGTGCGGTCTTCCAGGTCTCTACTGACTATGCTAAACTTAATTGGGTTTGTACCAACTAGCTCAGAGGTCACGGGAAACTTTCTTGACTGAATAGGAAGTGATCAGCTCCCCTGGCTCAGACAAGAAGGGATTCAGTTTTCCAACAACCGCATAAACATGACAACTTTGCTCCTTAGACTAAGAGTCAATCTCTAGAGTCGTGTGAAACAATAGACAGCTATTTCACTCAGTCAGTTGTGCAAGAATTACTTTCACCAAGATGCAGAGAATAGAGAGACAGGCGTTTTCAATAAAAAGGTATTATTTATTGAACAGTCTTTCTTCTCATACAAGAGAAATGAATTGCCACAATTGCAAGACTTGTTATTATAAAAAGTGCGTACAGTAAAAGGAGGATTGCGAAATAATACTGTAAAAGCATTGAAATGGTTTCTTAGCCATACAATGGTTAAAATGAATAAAATATATACATTCATATATACATTTAGCTAATGTACTCAACTGATGCTTCTAACTACGCCTACTCCAGTGTACCTGACCTAAGCCTAATACTTGGGAGGGAGTAAGTAAGTAGCAGTTTAAGTTAAGTTCGTTTTGCCAAGGGTTTGCTTCAAGAATTCTCTCTAAGGGTTTAGTCAACACTGTACCTCTGGAATAGAATGTTGGAGGTCTGGTATCTCCTCTCAGGACTCGATATCCCAGTTACCCGCAAGGGTAGGCTGGAAACGCCGGAGCTGAATTTTCTTGGCAGGAGAAAAGACAGCGTCTTTCTCAGCGCGTCAGGAGGAGGAGGGGCATCGTCCGTGGGCTTCTCGCATCTGCTGGGCTCTGCAAGGGACAGCTGTTCTGCTCCTGTATTCTCTATCACCACCGCTGTGTTTGCTTAAGGCAACGTTGGTAATATTTATACCTGGAAGGTGCCTGATTGACGTAAGTTTTTGGACATAAGACGTCAATAAAGATGTCACTAAGAACCGGTCGTTCTTACAGTGCTCATTGGAGTTCTATTACTAATCAAAACATAGCAAGCGGGGCTTTCCCAGGTTGCTGGGGGTTTTATCTGTTGAAAGAACTCGGTGTGTAATCTAGGAATCTAAGATAGTGGCTTCTGCTGTGTCATATACTGTAATGAGCTGCAGAGGTGAGTTTCTGAAAATATGGCTCTGATCGTTTATGCTATTATAGGGGTATGGATTGATTATAGCCGTATAGGGGCATAAGGTCACAATATTGATCGGGGTCCTAGATAGAACACGACAATCTAACTGTGTTTCAACAGAAATGGGTTGCAAAATTAGGAGTTAATGATGTTTTGATCAAAGAATCGATCAAACTAGCCAATGCTATTTTATTCTTCGGTCGATCTCTAACCCAACACTATATGGTTATGTTCAATTTGTATTATACGCCTGCTAAAGTCAAGAAATGGGGGGTTACTGTTGGTATTTGCTGTAATCGCTGTACTTTGATAGGAGCAGACGCAATACATATGTTTTTTTTATGTACCAAGCTATCTACCATACTATCAGAAATTCAGAAATTTATTCCGATTATATTAGAGAGAGCAATAAATCTCACTCCTGAACTGATCTTATTTGGACTATCAACAGACTCCATAGAAAAAGAACATATGTCTTTGATCTTTATTATGATGGCCAAATTACGTGCGTGTATCACCCAAGAGTGGATTAGTCCTGAACCACCTACCTCCTCGATGTGGAGGGCTCGCCTACTAGCCAAATTTAATTTTGAACTTTCAATCTATTCAACATAAGGGCGAAAAAGGAAACAATTAGGGTTGAAAATTTGGGCTCCGATACAACAATGGACTCAAGGGGAATTGAAGTGATAAACCTTTTGTTTTCTTTTTTGAAGTAACTATGTCAAAGGTTATTTTTCCCCTTCTCATAATTCTTTTTTCGCTATTTGCATTACCGTCTTTTCTATTGGAGAATCTGATCTTATGTTTTCATGCTTTTTTCGAATCTTATGATATATAATGAGATATTCTGATTTGTTTGCAAAAAAAATATAAAATAAAAAATATTTTAAAAAATACAGTAATTTTAGGATTTGCAATGGAGGACAGCTTTAATTTAACGTTGTGCCAAAATTCAGGATCAGATTTGACAGGGCCATAAAAATTGAAATAAGTAAATTCTTAAAAAAAAATAATAGCATTAAGCAATACCCATCGTCCATCACATTCAGTTGAAAAATTTGAATATTTAATGATTTATGGCATAAAATGGCTACACCACCCTTACGGTTAACAGTAGGAGAAAAGATAGCCTGATCAACCCATTAACGTTTACGCTTAAGGGATTCAACATCATTATAATGAGTTTCATTCAAAAAAGCAACAAGTGAGTTCAGTTTTGATAAATGTGAAAGTACCTTCTGATGACTGATGGGATGACCCAGACCACAAACATTCCACAAGACAACATTGAACATGTTGTGGGGTAAAGGAAAGGATACAGGAACAATAAAGACAAGCTGCAATGCCAATGAGGGGAACAAAAAGACACCATATATCAACATTAAAATAACATTAAAAAACTGCAATTAGAATAAAAAGAGGGAATAAACAGTCATACAAATATAAAGAAAATAAAAGGAAGAAAAAGGGAAAAAGAAAAAAGAAGGTGGCCATAAGAAAAAAGGAAAAAGAAAAAAGAAAATAAGAGAAAAAGGATGACAAAAAGCCAGATCTGAAGTGAAAAGAATGGAGAGTGAGCATAAGGCATGTCCGCACCAGGAGAGAAAAACAAGAGAATATATTAAATATAGCCATATAGTTCGAAAAATCTTTTTTATAAAGAAAAGCCATACGCAAAATTAAATATATTAAGAACATTGAGCAATAGTTTCCATAGTCTGATTAGTAACACTTTGTAAAAACATTTTTAGTTTAGTCTGATCATCACAAGATCATGAGAAGCCTCCATAGATGATTTTCCAGAGCCAAGGATTTAGAATGCCAAAACGAAGGACCAGTTGCATCATTCGAGGTCGAAGGTCTAGGAATTCTTTTAGTCTAGCATTTGTTGCATTGGAAATATCCTGAGAGATGAAAATGTTGTGGCCAGACCCTACAAGGCAACGCTTTTCCTTAGCAGCTTTCAAGACTTACATCAAGTCAGTGAACTCCGAAAAGAGCAGTATGATACCTTCTGGTTTAGTAGAGTGGGGCTGGAAACGACACAGACGATGTGTTCTAAGAGGTGATGTAGATTGAGTTCCTAGAAGATCAGGTAGGAACTTCTTCAAGAAGGCCAAAATATCACAGCCCTCAAGGTTCTCAGGTAGACCATAAAGGCAAAGATTGTTCCTTCTATTTTTTGGTTTTCAAAGTCTTCAGTTTGTAGTCTAAGTTTTTAAATGTCTTGTTCCAGCATAGGAATTTTGGTAGCCATGTTTTGGACACATTGTTCTATTTCAAGCATCTTACCTTCAAACAATCCTCAATTTGTTGCAAATTTTTATTAGTTGCTCATATGAAAGGTTTAAGGCCGCGCAACTAATCCAAAGTGGTATATAAAACAGGATTATGAGGTGACAGAATTGGTGATGGAGGGTCATTTTTTGCTCTTTTTGGATTTGTGCCTGAAGAAGTCGGCTTAGAAGAAATGTGAAGGTCACTGGAAAAACTTGACATAGTGTACTGAATGCTGCGGCCTTTGAAAAGACCGTGGGGCATATTATCAAGAGGCAGCAATAATTATTGCAGGCTGATCTTGGGGCAAGTATAATTATTGCCGGCTATCACTGGATTATATTGCAGCGATATCGCGTTATCATCAACGCTTATCTCCAATGCGATAAAAAATTCTGTGATAGCTGCAAAATGTGCGATTATCGCTGGAAATCCAGCAGTAAAAGCACAGGGATAGGAAAATCCTTGTAAATAGGGCAGAGTGGGCTTATTCTTACAATCCATCTCCCATAGGATATAATGGCTCAGTAAGATTCAAAGCAGGCGTAATAAAACCTGAGATATGCACGATTAGCGCTACTTTTATCATCGCTACACAGGTTTGCGAGCAGATTGATAATAGGAGAAAGGTTTGTTAGCAACATTATCCACGTTATTTAAGTTAGGTACACCCACTTTGCATATCATTAGCTTTGCAAAGCTGGGCATTGAGGAAACGGGCGCTGAGGCATTGAATCATGCAGTACTGTGTCCTTGCTGATAGTGCGATATAATTATTGCCGCTTTTCGACCAAAAACGGACCTAAAGTGGTGATAATTATATCGCAAGCCCTTGACAATATGCCCCCAAATCCTGCCCATGCACTAAAATGGTGGTGTGTATAATTTAGAATGGCAGTATTGAAGTCATTCCAGGAAAAAATGTATTGATATATTAAGATTTATAAAGAATAATATATCAATAAAACACTCTTTCAACTATGTCTCCTGCTTATAAAGGATTCAGTTACTGTAGAAAACAAACAAGGCAATATGCATTAGGATGCAGTAAGAAAAAAGAAAAATAGATTCATTCACTTAGGACCCCATTATTAGGTAAAATCCATGCGCGCATAAAGTGAAGATAAAATGAGGCAGGACTGCAGAAAAATCATTCCAACAAAGACATATTAGGAAGAGAAAGTCGGTTACCAAGTAAAGCGGAAGAAGGCGGAGTCCAGGGATGCAAGCGGCGCCCTGAGGAAATGACGACCGCTTATGTGTTTGACAGGGAAATCACAGTCGCAGACTCAGGAGATGAAAAACATACCTCTGACGGTTCCCACTGGCTTGCGGAGGTGCAAGGAAATCAGGGAACAGGAACTCTCACAGCAAGCACAGCAAAAAAGACAAGTAAAGTGCGACGGAGCTCAGCAGCCCGCCGCTTCTTACTTCAGCACGGAAGCCATGCCCCGCAACTGTTTGCTAATGCCTTTTTTAATCCACTGTTTATCAATGTTCTACATAATCCTCAAGGATTGATTACATATTTTTATAAAAGTATAAAATGGTTTGGCATCAGTGTAAAAAGTCCTAGGAAGAAATTACTGTCTTCCACTGAGGATAAAAGGGCATATGAATTCATTTCCACCACTCTTATGCGATTAGTTGAATTACAAATCTATATGTATGTTGAATGCATTTCCACATTTAGACGACAGATTTAGCTTGACATTTGAGCTAGATGGGAACTTTGCAGTGGACAAAGGTGAATGACCACTGTACATAATTGCAGCTGCTCACCAGGAAAAACCACAAGCAGCAGAAACTGTGCTCCCAAAAGATTTCTTTGACCAATGTGCATCACAATTTTGGGGAACATGTAGCATAGTGAAGAAATAGAGCATTCAAACAATCTTCGTACACGCATATATTCAACACCGAAATACATTGTCAGAATAAAATGAGGACTGTCAACCTGGACATGACCAACAATTGTCAGTAGAGGCCAAGTGTGTGACAACATTACTTCCGTGTCAGTGTTACTCATTCCAGTGCTATGTTTGAACCTTGCTTCATTGCGACAGGCACCATTATAAGCTTTATCTTTAAATATGAAAGAAGGCTTAGATTGTTTGTCATGCTGTTTAGTCTTTATTCTTCCAAAAGTTCTTTAACACCATGGTGTCCTTCCTCACTTGCTGTTTTTCTAATGCCTAACTAATATCATTTGAAAATACCTTGTATGTCAATTATATTTTTCTTCCTTTTTTTGGATGTTTAATACTTTCAACATTACAGAGGGGGTATATTAAAGTTATTATCATGCAAAGTAGACAATTTAAGTGTGCACTGTGGCCACTAGAGCACATTACAGTTTTGGAGACTTCAGACCTGTCATGGCCCAGCAGAACGAGAAGTAACCCCTTTATCCTTTCAATCCACATTATCTTGAAGCTCTGTTGAAGTGAGCAGATGTGGTGAAAGATTATTGAGATTCTCTGCAAGCCTCAAAGTAAAATCAGTTGCATGCATTACAAGGGTAAGTTTAAGATCCCTCATTTGTAACTGCGTTACTTAGAAACCTATACAGAAGTACAGACAGAAGTGGGGTATTTACAAAAATGGACGTGATGCAGCACAGGAAATGCCCTATGAAAAGGCAACATTGTAAGCCTAAATTATTTCAAGAATAATATCCTGTTTGCTCAGGAAATACTGAAGACCTTTAGAACAATATCTACATGAGTCTTACAAATAATGATTTATGGTGAGGTAGCAACTGTCCTGCAAGGATATCAGACACCCTCTAAGTACCCACAAATAGGAAATGGATCAAGATGTAGCTCAGCTGGCAGTGGTGCTAGCCTACATTAGAGATACATTGGGATTTTAATCTGCAGAACCTGAGGAGGATCTTTTGAGACAAAATGAGAAAGAAGCCCTGCCATTTCATAAGCATGGGATCCATGATAACAGCAGACTGCAAATATTTGAATCCATCTGGTATTCCTTGTTTTATATGAAGCATGTGTAAACTGAGATACTGTTAAGAGACTACTAAGACTTGTATGAGATGATGGAAAATTGGAAGGACTGTTCAGATGTATTAGTCTTAATGGAACTAACAAAAGGATTTTTATCAGACGCTACAGTTGATGGGCTATCATCAAGAGCCAAAGCTTCTGCGGTGGCTATGCATCTGGAAGACATTTGTGAATTAAATCATGGAAATTTGTAGCTATCCAGAAGGCATGTATTACTCATTTTCCATTCTTAGCTCAAAAACATTGTGAGATTAATGATAAGTGAAAGTAAACTGCATAGGATGCACAAAACATTTCATTCAGTTCCTCATAGACGCCCACAATCTAAACATCCCGTTCATTAGCAGGGCCCTGGTCTGGAGGTCCTCTCCACAACAAAATGCGACCTGCAAGTGAGGTTAATTAATCTACACCTAAGTCATGACTATTGGATATAACATTTACTGGGGGGAGACTGTTTAAAACTTGTTCCCAAATGGAACCGCATAGAAGGCAATTTGGTAAAGCAAATGGTTTTGGAAGGATACTGTTAGACCTGGCATCTTTGGCGTGGTTCCCCCTATCTTTTTGCCTCTACTGCCTGTATTGTTGATGCTGTGCTGGATTTCGTTTTTGCTGGTTTAGATGCTTTGGGCACTTTGCCACTGCTGTTCAGTGTCAAAGTGCAAGTGCTCCCTGTGGAAATTGTTATTGTGATTGGTTATCCATGATTGACATACTTGTGTCACCAGGAAGTCCCTAGTAAAGTGCACTGAGTGTGCCAGGGCTGGTGATAACAAATGCTACTAGTGGGCCTGCAGCACTGATTGTGCCACCCACATGAGCTGCCTGTGTGCAGTCTGTAAAACTACACTGTCCTCCTGGTCAGTGTCCCCACTGTCCAGGCCTAACTCTTCCCTTTCTGTACACATTGGTCACCCCTAAGGAAGGGCCAAGGTACCCCTTGTGCAGGGTGCAGTGTATGTGAAAGGTAGAGAATGTACTAGTGCAGGTGACATGCTCTGGTAGTGAATTAAGCCATTTTCGTTTTTCACCATTGTAAGGCTATCTTGCCCTATAGGCTATCATGGGGAATGCTGGCTACAGTGGCTACCAGCATATCTTCCCATAGGAGCAAGATAGGGCAGCATTGCTCGCTTGCGGAGTGCAGCCCCATCAGTGCAAGGAAATATCCGCCGCTACGAAGGCCGAGATCATCGCAGCGCCTGTTGCCAAAGTCGTCGCATCCTTCGTTTGTGGATGCACCAGTCCGTTGTGGGAAGATTACCATTGCTGAAGCATCGTCGCAGAGCCTGTCGTCACTGGGTGAGATTGTCGCACCACTTGCTTGCGGGCCGCATCACATCACTGCGAACATCGTCGCAGAGCCATCGCATTGAGGAGCTGCGAGAGGAAGATCGCCGCTGGTCCGCGCATCATCGTACCGGAGATCGTCGCAGCCCCCAAAGATCATCGCATCGCGCCTTCGTGGATTCGCCGCAACATGCCCCCTACATCCAGCGTGGTTGTCGGATCGCCTCCCCAAGGTCTCAGAAGTGACGCATCGCTTGGTTTCCACCACACCAGCCTCTGTTTTGGAACTTTGTCGCATTTAAAGGTACTGTTGGCTAAACGTGATGCAACTGTGAACAGAGATAACAGGAACAACAGGGGTCCCCCTACCTGCTATCACTGCAATGAGGTGGGCCACTTTGCTCCTAAATGTCCCAAGAAACCTCCAGCACCCACTGGTGCTCCAGCCCCAGGGTTAGCCAGTGTAGCTTTGGGATGGGATTTGATTTCTATTCGGGAGGAGGGACTAGCAGTTATGACCCTTGTCTCTTTAGGAGACCAAGAGATGGTCCTGGAAACCTTACTGCCCCCTAACACTAAGAAATACGGGCAGAAGGTGGAAGAGAGATAGAGGATCTGAGAGACACAGGAGCCAGCGTGACATCCATGAGGTGACAGTGGGTGTCTGAAGAGCAGGTCATTCCCAATGTACTCCACCCAGTAGCTGCAGCTGACAGCTCAGTACGCCTCTGCAAAGTGTCACGTGTTCCCTTAGTGTGGAGGGGGGTCTCTGGTCTCTTGGAATTTGTTGACAGTGAAGCCTTGCCTGTAGACTGTCTGCTAGGTAATGACCTGGAGAGTTCTCCATGGAAGGATGTGGAGCACCAAGCTCATCTGGAGATGTTGGGTATGCCTGCGTGGATCTGTGTGACCACGAGGGCTATGGCAGCCAGTAAGGGTGATTCAGCAGAACTGGAGCCTGAAACAGTGGCCCAGAGACCTGCCAGGAGAGGAAGAGGCAGTGGGCATGGGAAATCAGCCCCCGCCGTTCCCAGGGTCCAGGAAGAAGCAGAACCTGAGGGGTATGCCCTGGAACCTACAGGGGAACAGGTGGCCGAACTGGGCGACCTACGTGAGCTGACCCATTGGGAGCAAGAAGGTGGGCCCTCCCGGGAGGAATTCTGCAAGGCGCAGAAAGAGTGCCCGTCCCTCATTGGTGTGCGGCAACAGGCTGCACATCAGGCAGCAGGTGGGCATCTAAAAATCATCTCATTTACTGGGAAGATGAGTTATTGTATAGTGAGCCTAAGTTTGCTGAGCCCGGTGCAGCCCGTGTGCTAGTGGTACCCGAGCGCTTCAGGAACTTCCTAATGGGTCTGGCTCATGACGTGCCTCTCGCGGGACATCTGGGGCAAGACAAGACCTTCCAAAAGCTTGTTCCCCTCTTCTACTGGCCCCAGATGGAGAAGCACATCGGTATATTTTGTAGAACTTGCCAAACATGTCAGGCCAGTGGCAAGAGTGGAGGAAATTCCAAGCCATCCCTCCAACACTTTCCTGGGGTGGGCATCGACATCGTGGGGCCCCTGGACCCCAAGACAACCTTAGGCAACAGGTTCATCCTGGTCTTGGTGGACCATGCCACCCGGTGCCCGGAAGCAGTCCCTCTCAGGACAATCACAGCACCCGTGGTAGGCCGTGCATTGATGGGGATCTTTCCCCGTGTGGGGTTCCCCAGAGAGGTGTTCTCCGACCGGGGTACCAACTTCATCTCTAGGTACATGAAGTCTCTGTGGGAGGAGTGTGGAGTAACTTATACATTCACTACTCCTTACCACCCTCAAGGAAATGGGTTGGTTGAAAGGTTCAACCGCACCCTCAAAGGTATGATTATGAGCCTAGTGGAGCCCATGAGATGGAAGTGGGACTTGTTTCTACCATGCCTGTTGTTTGCCTACAGGGAGGTGCCTCAGAAGTCCTTAGGGTTCAGTCCCTTTGAACTCCTGTATGGCCACCCTGTTAGCGGACCTCTCACACTGGTGAAGGAGGGGTGGGCGAAATCCCGTGGGAAAACCCTCCAGGATGTGTCCAGCTATGTGCTGGCCTTCCGCAACCAGACACAACCCTTCAGGAAGCTCGCTCAGGAGAACCTGGCAGCTAGCCAGGAAGAAATGAAAAGATGGTACAACCAGAATACCACTCTGGTCGAATTTCAACCTGGGCAGAAAGTGTGGGTGATGGCGCCAGTGGAGCCTTGTACGCTCGAAGACAAGTGGACTGGGCCATATGAGGTGGTGGAGTGCAAGAGTAAAGTACCTACCTCGTTAACTTGAAGACTCCCAGGTGGTCCCTGAGAGCCTTGCATGTGAACCGTCTCAACCCCCACTTTGAGAGGTCTGAAGTGACAATGCTTATGGCTACAGATGCTGGAAGGGAAGAGGAGAGTGATCCTCTCCCTGACCTCCTGGCAGCCAAGGAGCAAGAAGGGTCAGTGGATGGTGTGGTACTCTCACCCACCCTGACCCCAGAACAGCAGAGGGACTGTCGCAAGGTGTTGGGTCAGTTTGCCTCCCTGTTCTCCCTTACCCCAGGTGTCACAAACTGGTGCGTCCATAATGTGGACACTGGAGATAGTCTGCCTATGAAACTGAAATTTTACAGAGTAGCTGACAAGGTCAGGGCCAGCATCAAGGATGAGGTTTCCAAGATGTTGGCGCTAGGGGTAATTGAGCCCTCCAGCAGCCCCTGGGCTAGCCCAGTGGTCTTAGTGCCAAAAGCTGCTGTGCCTGGTGCCACTCCAGGACTCCGGTTTTGTGTGGACTACCGTGGACTCAATGCGGTCACCAAGACTGAAGCACCCCCATCCCCAGAGCTGATGAGCTTGTGGATCGGTTGGAAGCTGCCCAGTACCTCAGTACATTTGATTTAACTTCTGGGTACTGGCAGATTGTCTTAACTGAGGGGGCCAAAGAGAGGTCTGCATTCTCAACACCAGAGTGGCACTTCCAGTTCTGAGTCATGCCCTTTGGTTTGAAGAATGCCCCTGCCACATTCCAGAGACTGGTTAACCAGGTACTGACCAGGCTGGAGGAATTCAACGCTGCATACCTGGATGACATGGCTGTGTTCAGCTCCACGTGGGAAGAACACTTGCAACACCTCTGTGAAGTGTTGAAGGCTCTGCAAAGGGCCTGAATATCAAGGCCAGCAAGTGCCAGATAGGGCAAGGATCTGTGGTGTACTTGGGACACCAGGTAGGGAGTGGCCAGGTGGCGCCCCTACAGGCAAAGACTCATACCATTCTGGCTTAGGAGCCCCCCAAGACCCAGACAGAGGTGAGAGCCTTTTTAGGTCTCACGGGGTATTACAGACGGTTTGTCAAGGGATATGGCACCATCGTTGACCCCTTGACAGAGCTGACTTCCAAGAAGCAGCCCAGGACAGTGAATTGGACGGAAGCCTGCCTAACTGCTTTTGATGCCCTGAAGACTGCCATGTGCACAGCAACGGTGCTCAAGGAACCTGACTTCTCCAGTGAGTTCATAGTGCAGACAGACGCTTCAGAGCATGGTGTAGGAGCAGTACTTTCACAAATCAATGACGAGGGCTGGGACCAACCTGTAGCTTTCATTAATAGGAGGCTACTCCTATGGGAACAGAGGTGGAGTGCAATTGAAAGGGAAGCTTTTGCTGTGGTCTGGGTTCTAATGAAGCGGAGGCCCTACCTGTTTGGGACTCACTTCCGTGTTCAGACAGACCACAGGCCCCTCAGATGGTTAATGCAGATGAGGGGTGAGAACTCAAAACTGTTGAGGGGCTCCATCTCCCTACAGGGAATGAACTTTACAGTGGAACACCGCCCTGGCACAGAACACGCCAATGCTGATGTTCTGTCCAGGTTTTTCCGCCTTAGTGAAGAGAACTCCCAAGAGGGTGGGTAGTTCTCCCCACTTTCAGATGGAGGGGACACGTGTTAGACCTGGCATCTTTGGCGTGGTTTCCCCCTATCTTTTTGCCTCTACCTCCTGTATTTTTGATGCTGTGCTGGATTTCGTTTTTGCTGGTTTAGATGCTTTGGGCACTTTGCCACTGCAGTTCAGTGTCAATTTGCAAGTGCTCCCTGTGGAAATTGTTATTGTGATTGTTTATCCATGATTGGCATATTTGTGTCACCAAGAAGACCCTAGTAAAGTGCACTGAGTGTGCCAGGGCTGGTGATAACAAATGCTGCTAGTGGGCCTGCAGCACTGATTGTGCCACCCACCTGAGTAGCCCTAAAATGGTGTCTCAGGCCTGCCACTGCAGTTCCTGTGTGCAGTCTGTGAACTGCCCTGTCCTCCTGGTCAGTGTCCCCACTGACCAGGCCTAACCCTTCCCTTTCTGTACACATTGGTCACCCCTATGGAAGGCCCAAGGTACCCCTTGGGCAGGGTGCAGTGTATGTGAAAGGTAGAGCATATACTAGTGCAGGTGACATGTTCTGGTAGTGAATTACAGCCATTTTCGTTTTTCACTATAGAAAGTCTATCTTGCCCCATAGGCTATCATGGGGAATGCTGGCTACAGTGGGTACCAGCACATCTTACCCTAGGAGCAAGATAGGATATAAAAGTCTGGTATCCCTGAACTCAGAATTTAATAACACATCTTTTAGGATGTGTTTGAGAACCACACTTTTAGAAAGTCTGTCTGACCTTTCTGTGTGCCTTGGCCTGTTTGTGAATTGACTGTCTGGTTGAGAGTGACAGAGGCTGGGAGTCCCCGGGAGGCTGGCTGAGTCAGCCCTAGGCTGAATGACTGCATCTGCATCTTTAGTGGTGGGAGGGGATAGCACCTGGGCCTGAATAGGGCTGTGCTGCCTCCCACAATGCTGGCTCCACCTCCTGCTGGGCGTCTGATGACCCTGCCCCTCTCCTTGAAAGGAAAGGAGAGGCCAGGCCAACAAAGTGCTCAAGGAACACCCAGAACTGCTTCAGACCGGACTCAGAGCCCTCCTGCACAAAGGGATCAAAGACATTTAGGGGTATAAGTACAGGACCCCTAACTACAGAAGATTAGATCATCCTGGAATCATGAAGGAACCTCTGCCAAGGAGAAAGCTAAAACTGAAGAAGGAAGACTGTCATGCTGTTGCTCTGCTGGACTGACCTGCTGTTGCTTTGCTGCCAAGGAGAGGGGAAGGACTTTGCTTTGTGCTGTGTCCCCTTGCTTGAAGGAATCTCCAAGGGCCTGAGAAGAGCTGGCTCCCTGTTAAGAAGTCCCAGGAACAAAAGACTTTACCCCCAGCTTCCCTGAACTCTGCCTAGAGAGTTCTGTCCTTCTAGAGTGCTTGGGCCAGTTGTGGTGCCTCTGGAAGTTGTATCTGTGTTGGGAAGCTGGAAACCAAGATTTTAAAGTCTTTCTGCAAGTTGTATTGCATCACTCGCTTGCGGAGCGCATCCCCGACTGTGAACTTTTCAGTCAACTGCGGATTATTTTATCGCAACATTAAGAACTCTTTTGAAACCATATTCTTGAACTGTGTATGCTGGATTTTTGTTGTTTTGGTCTTGTGTTGTTTAGATTAAATACCTTTATTTTTCTAAACTGTTGTGGAGTCAGTTTGCGGTGTTTTCACTGTGTTACCGTGAGTGTTGGTACAAATACTTTACACATTGCCTTTGATAAGCCTTGACTGCTTGTGCCAAGCTACCAAGGTGGTGAGCAGGGGTTATCTCAGACGGTTTCTTCCTTACCCTGACTAGAAACAAGGGTTCCTATTGGACAGTGGTACCTACCTCTGCCAACCAGAGACCCCCAGTTCTAACACATACAATATAGAATTTAACTATCCTCCTCATCCTCATTTTTATCAAACACCAACGACACTCTGCCATAGAAAGTAGAAGTGTTTTAATTAGGGATCTCTGGGGTTATTCACAAAGATACGTTTACATGTGGAGATCTTCGCACATGTAAATCTACACCAGGGTGTAGATTTCCACATGGATGGAATTCATCATTTCTATGCGGTGATCTTGGTCTTGATGTAGGCTTTCGATTTTCCATCTCCCAAAATGAGCAATGGAAACTCATATGACGGATTTTATGACTGTGGAGCTCTCTATCACCGGAGTCGAACTCTCCCTAGAGGAATTAATGGGGAAATGTATCACTCTAATACTAGGCTCCCCTGGAAATATACATTTTATCAATGCACTGCCACTTGGGCCACGTGATGGTCAATCCGTTCAGAATGACCTCCATTTCTTATTTTTATGTGATTTATATACGGATGAAAGAAAAAGATATATTTTACCGCTCATGCGAAAACTTAATTTTAGTCAATGCCTTTGAGCGTTGTATTACCTTCAACTATTGTCACACCCTTTTGTCTGTTGCTGTGTAGCCTCTTTTTTCTGTCTGCCTTCAGAAGAAGAAAATGTATTTTATATGAAGGAGCGCATGCTCATACAGTGAGAGGAGTAATGTAACTTAATTCATATCTTATTGAGGAAATTAATTTTATCTCTTGTACAACTTTAATCTTTTTGTATGTGTCTTGGTAGTTTTATTGATTTAAAAATGTAATTGATTGATTGTTTTAGAATACTTTTATGCCATATGTAGTGGTGAAATAAAATTATGACTGACTGACTGTGGAGCTCTCCATCACCAGCTTCGTGCTCTCCCTAGAGGAATTAATGGGGAAATTTAACAAAATTAGTTTTATGCTAAAGAATATACTTTATTTTCAATATAAACATTAAAACATATTTCCTAAACTTCTGTTCACCTAGTATATATATATATATATATAAATCTTTATTCGGCTTGTTCACAGTGGAAAAAACCATAAAAGAACACAGTATAACATACATTATAAAAATACACAAGTTACAGACAATTCAGATAAAATTAATTTCATAATTAAAAAAGAGAAAATTATTCAAAGTGTGCAAGGTGCCGGTTGTGATAGATATGATCTGGTTTTTTTAAAGGTTTTTTCTATGTTTTACAATACACTTTAGGAAGCTGCTGACAAAGTAACATACATTCACTGTTTCTAACATTTGCAGTCTTAAAAGAGCAGGTCGACACTGTCTCAGTCCCCAAGATTTGAGTATCGGTAAAAGCCAGATCTTTCTATGGGCTTGATGGTATTTACAAAGCAGGATCACATGCAAGTTTGACTGCGCTGATAAGCCGTCACAGGGACAGGGCGGCAATATAGCGTCCCAACAGTTTTGTGTCGGAAAGGTGACCATTCTGAAAAAGATGTTTAGCCTAAATCTCGTAATTAGCATTCTTTCGTAAGTTGTTAGCTGTAGTTCAAGATACGGGTGAATGACAAAGGCTACTTGGATCATATTTGCATGGATCACTGCCGTTTTCGAGGAATTGGATGCAATTCTTAACAATTCGAGGTGACTTAGTGCTTTCTGTTTCAGATCTTTTTTGGAAATGTCCGTGATGGAAGCCGGGTCAAGATAATAATTCTCAAGGCCTAAATCATTGAAAAAATTCCTGACGTATAGGAGCCACTTTATTTTCACAGAATTATCCAGGCTCATTGAGTCTGCGATGATAGCTTGTGACAAGGCATTTTTATTTGACAGCCAAATGCGGCGCCACAGCATCAGGGGTTCTATTTTAATTAGATCCTCCAGATAAGGAATGGCTAGTTCTAGGTGCATTGCATAGATTGAGGTGCCTTTGGGGGTAGCTAACAAAAATCTTAAGAAGGTGTTTTCCACCTTCTGGATGGGGCTGATGTCTGTATACCCCCAGACTCCTGCACCATATGTTGCAATTGCCTGGCACTTGGCCTTGTATATCTTGAGGAGCTCTACTGATGGTCTTTTGCCTAATCTCTGAGAGAAAGATATTAATGCGGCAATTGATCTCCTAAATAAAAGTGCCCTAGTGTTAATTGCTTGCTTCCAACTAAGTTGATCATCTATCATGACCCCCAAGTAGGGATAGTGGGGGGTACGTTCTAGCTTTTGGTTATTCAGCAAGGTAGGGTGTGTTCGTTTTTGACCTCTGCCAGCTGTCATGACGAACGTTTTTTTCACGTTCACCTTTAAATCTAAGTTGCCCATAAAAGACGTGTATCTGCTCACAGCTTTCTGGAGTTCTCTGGGGGTTCGCGCTAAAATAACCGCGTCGTCCGCGTAGAGCAGGGCGGGGATCAGGCGGCGGTTTATGCGTGGGAGGTCCTGGGCCCCCCTCAACATCTCCTCCTCCAGGCCATTAGTGTAGAGAGAGAAGAGGAAGGGGGCCAAGACACATCCCTGCCTGACCCCACGCTCTACACTAAACGGGGACGTCAACTCTCCATTAACGCCAAAGCGTACTCTGGCTGTGGCCCCAGTATAGAGCTCTCTGAGGAAATCTAACAGGGGTGGATCTACTCCTAATTGGGCTAAGACCCTCCACAGCTTTGTGTGAGAAACACAGTCAAAAGCTGCGGAAAGGTCTACAAAGACCATATATATTTTGGTAGGGGTGGCCTGTATGTATTTCCCCATTATTAGGGTGAGGTTGAGGACCTGCTCCAGAGTACCAAAACCTTCTCGGAAGCCGAATTGGATATCCGAAATTATGCCCCTGTCCTCGGTCCACTGCTGGAGACGCTCGAGTATCACTCTTCCCACTACCTTTCCGAGCGAGTCCAGCAGTGAAATGGGCCGGTAGCATTTTACGTCTTGCCGGTCCCCCTTTTTAAAGATGGGGACCATTATTGACTTTGTCCAAGAGGTTAGGATTCCCTCACTCGCTGCTGCTATACATACTCTGGTTAAAATGGGGGCCCATAGATCTTGGTTGCTTTTAAAAAGGTCCACCGGGACCCCATCGGGTCCTGGTGCCTTACCTGATTTGCTGCTCTGCAAGGCGTCTATGAGGTCTGGGATGTCAAAGGGAACCAGAATGGGATAGTTCACATTAGGGGGTAGGGATTCTGTTGGTAGGGTGTTTTTAAAAATTTCCCCAAAGTGAGAGACCCATGTATTTTCGTCAATGGCGACCTCAATTTTCGGGGTATCCTTTTCTGTAAGGTACGGGGATCTGACTGTACGCCAGAACAGGTCACTGTTTTTTGAAACTGCGCCTTGATGAAGATCGTCCCATAGTTTTTGTTTAAGTTGGGCCGTTCTCATCTTCCTTTCCCCTGTATATTGGCGCCTCAGGAGCTGGATCTGGACCACATCGCGTGGGTTATTTTTAAGTGCAGATTTTAGCTTTGATAGGGCCGCTGTGCAGTTATGATTGAACCACTTTGGTTTATTGTCGCGGTTTGACTTAGGTTTTGAAGTGAGTAGGTCCTTTATGACATCTAATATTAAGTTAAAGTTTCTAAGGACTTCCTTATGGCTAGTTGTAAGATCCAGGCATTTCACTATGTTAGGATAGGACCGAGTTATTATTTTTTTCATTATATCTGCTGGGTTGATTTTAGCCCATTTAATGGTCAGTCCATTGTATTTACCAACCTGGATCCTATTCTGCTTGAGGGTGATCGCCATCTCCAATTTGTGGGAGGCATTAGCTGGCACGGATAGAGTTATTTTTAAAGCCGCATGGTCGCTGAGGGGGGTGACTGTGACCTCAAATTCCTTCAGTTTGGTCATTATGTTTTGGGAAAGAAATATAAAATCTACTGTGGTCTTGTGTCCTCTGCCCACGTAGGTCGGGATAAATTCGGTCGGGTCTGCTTTTGAGTGATTGGCAATCTGAAGATCCAAGTCTGATAGAGCGATATTAATTATATTTCCTACTTTGGTGTGAGCGAAGTGAGATAATGGAACGTTAAGTTCATCAACTATCCCACAACACAATAGATTAGGGGCTGTGCAGGGGTGGAGATTAAAATCACCTCCCCAAATTATATTGGTTGCCTTATTTGCAGGACTCCGGTGATGAATTTGTTTCAGCTTGTCGGTTAAAGTGGTAAGAAGAATTATAAAATTTTCGTCGGACAAATTGTTATATATGTTAACCAGGATAATTGTGTCCTTATTGGGAAGGGTTAGTGCTAAGATTTGATGATTGGGGTCCTGGGAGAGTGTGGCCACCTTGTTAAGAGGTAGGGAGTTTGAAATATAGGTAGTGAGACCACCTTTTGGTCTACCCATAGTACTGGTTGTTGCTGGGACATTATAGGTTTTGTAGCCTTGTAGGTGTAGTTCTTCTACAGACCATGTCTCCTGGAGACAAATTATTTGATTTAGGGTTAGGAATTCCTGCGCGGAGCCATCGTTGATTTTATTTCGTAGGCCCGCAATGTTCCAGTAGGATACTATGATATGTAGGGAATCATCACCAGAATCTGCTTCTAGGGTTATAGGATCTTTATTACCAGCAGCTTGGAAAGTAATAGCGGGTTGTGGCGAGGAAGATGGTTGGGTGTTAGTGGAAGAAATTTCTGATAGTGGTCAATCGACCAGTTCTAGGCCGCTATACCTATTGTTTAGCGGGATGTTATGCCATGGGTCCCATCGTGGTTGTTCTCTATGTGGGGGCCATTGCGTGTAAGATTTTCTGTCCTCCCACCTTCCTCCCTGATAACGGTGTCTCACTGTATGCCAGGAATAATCTGGCTCATACAGATTGGGAGGGCCGTGATATCGGGTGTTTAATTGGTCGTCCTGCCTAGGGAAAGGGACGGACCAAGGAGGTTCCTGCTCCTGTATGTATCCGTCCACTTGCCTAAAGGGATAAAAGAAGGAGAGTGACTTGATCTTGATTCCTCCATTTAGGGTAATGTCTTCCCAGGCACAAACATAGTCCGCTATTCGAGGATCCTCGAAAGTGATTGTTATGCAGTCCCCAGGAATAGTTTTTCTAGTGTTACCCACCCACGGTACCCTGGCTACAGATCTAATTCTTCCGCGCCAGGAAGATGGAATTGGGCGGTTGGTCTGGAGCCAATGCTGGGCCTTATTTTTTAAGGACCAGACCGGTTCTGGGGTAAGATCTGTTAATTCTGGGACTCCAGCCATAACCACCACATAGGGTGAGGCCTCAGGAGGAAACTCTGCCGGGAGTCTTGGAGGACCAGGATTCCTCGCAGTATTCCTCTTGGACCTGTCCACAGGTGTTTTTGGCGGTACGGGTGGAGGAGGTAGGGTTTTCGTTGCTGTTTTATTCGGGTTTTTCGCTGGGGTTTTATTGGCTGTACTGGTAGGTGCCTTCTGGGTCATATCGGTGGTCCCGGCCGCGGCTGGGGCGGTCGAGGTATTTGTCTGTTGTAGGTTACTAGTGGAACTTTGGGCTAACACTGTTTTTGTTATTTTGGTCGAATTAGTGGTGTTTTTATTTATGGGCAGGTTTGGAGTGGTTATTCGGAGGGTCTTTTGTTGTGGATTGGGTATAGATTGATTGACATTAGTTACATTAGTGTTGGTTGGTTTTTTAGTGTTATTTCCAGCCGGTTTTTGAGGACATGGCGGATGAAATGGCTGTTGGTTTTTTAATAGTTTGGAGATTTGCGATTCTATGACTGCTAACCGGTGTTCTAAGGGTAGCAAAGCATGTTTGACTACATTAGCTATGCTAGGGAGAGTTAATTCCTGGGCCTCTACCAGATTCAAGTCGGCTACGGTTTGTTTAGTGGGTTGAGGGTCCAGGACTGTCGGGGTAGGTGGTTCCTTCTCTACCTGATGGACTGATGCTAAGATCTCGATATGTGACACCCTGTCATCTTGGATTAGTGGAATGATTGGGGGTATTCTCGGGTTTACTGGTGTATTTGAATTTCCGGGTGCCCTGTTTTTACTAATTGCTCCCTCCCTCCTGCCCCTTTCTATTCTTTTTTCTAATGAGGAAATTTGCACGGGTGTTGTTGGAAGCAGTTCTGGGGTTTTCTCTAGGTCATAGCTAAGTTGAGAATCCGCTAGTTGAGAGACTGACAGATCCACTGTATTTGGTAGGCTGCGTCTCTCCCTAATCGGCACCACCTCAGCATTTGAGGCTACTAATGTTGGGGATCTAGCTTCCGCCAAGGTACCTAATGAGGATCTTTTTGCGAATGCCAAATCTAGGGAGACCCTTTCTTCGATTATTGATATACTTTCATCTATGAGTATGTTGGCCTTCGCTAGAAAGTCGTCCATGGGGCCGAGCAGTTTGCCCGCTGCAGTGGGGGCTTTCGTTTTGTTCCCTCTCGTTAGGACCATTACTATTACAATTGGGTTATGGATCACAGAGGGTGCGTAAAATAGTACAATGGGAAAAGGTCAGATTAAAATATAAATATCAGGGGGGTGGCCCAGTCCAGTCTCTACCAGCCTCTAACGGCCTAAAACGGCCCGGTCTTTGCCCGGGTCTTCGCCCCGGGCTGCGACCCGCGGCGCGACCCGCGGCGCGTTAGAGGCTGCGTGGAAATAGAGGGAGGAGGAGGGGCGTGGCCGCCGGGGGAAGAGGCGCCGGCTGCAAGGAGCGGTGGTTTCTGGGCCTCGCAGTCCCCCGGTAGGCTTTTCCAGGGCACAAGCAAGCAACGCACTACAACCTGGGCGGGTCGCGCTGAGAGCGAGATGAAGAACTGCCGATTGCAGTCACGCTCCCACCAGCCGACCTCCGCCTCAGGGAATGCGGGTTGGGAGATGGATAAAAAAGCAGTTCCTCAGTTGGACACAAAGAGCAGGTCAGTGAGCGGCACCCGCGCAGCGGGTGGCGCGAAAGGTTTTTAAGCAGCGTTCAATTCAGTGGGCGTGGCCGCCGGGGGAAGAGGCGCCGGCTGCAAGGAGCGGTGGTTTCTGGGCCTCGCAGTCCCCCGGTAGGCTTTTCCAGGGCACAAGCAAGCAACGCACTACAACCTGGGCGGGTCGCGCTGAGAGCGAGATGAAGAACTGCCGATTGCAGTCACGCTCCCACCAGCCGACCTCCGCCTCAGGGAATGCGGGTTGGGAGATGGATAAAAAAGCAGTTCCTCAGTTGGACACAAAGAGCAGGTCAGTGAGCGGCACCCGCGCAGCGGGTGGCGCGAAAGGTTTTTAAGCAGCGTTCAATTCAGTGGGCGTGGCCGCCGGGGGAAGAGGCGCCGGCTGCAAGGAGCGGTGGTTTCAGGGCCTCGCAGTCCCCCGGTAGGCTTTTCCAGGGCACAAGCAAGCAACGCACTACAACCTGGGCGGGTCGCGCTGAGAGCGAGATGAAGAACTGCCGATTGCAGTCACGCTCCCACCAGCCGACCTCCGCCTCAGGGAATGCGGGTTGGGAGATGGATAAAAAAGCAGTTCCTCAGTTGGACACAAAGAGCAGGTCAGTGAGCGGCACCCGCGCAGCGGGTGGCGCGAAAGGTTTTTAAGCAGCGTTCAATTCAGTGGGCGTGGCCGCCGGGGGAAGAGGCGCCGGCTGCAAGGAGCGGTGGTTTCTGGGCCTCGCAGTCCCCCGGTAGGCTTTTCCAGGGCACAAGCAAGCAACGCACTACAACCTGGGCGGGTCGCGCTGAGAGCGAGATGAAGAACTGCCGATTGCAGTCACGCTCCCACCAGCCGACCTCCGCCTCAGGGAATGCGGGTTGGGAGATGGATAAAAAAGCAGTTCCTCAGTTGGACACAAAGAGCAGGTCAGTGAGCGGCACCCGCGCAGCGGGTGGCGCGAAAGGTTTTTAAGCAGCGTTCAATTCAGTGGGCGTGGCCGCCGGGGGAAGAGGCGCCGGCTGCAAGGAGCGGTGGTTTCTGGGCCTCGCAGTCCCCCGGTAGGCTTTTCCAGGGCACAAGCAAGCAACGCACTACAACCTGGGCGGGTCGCGCTGAGAGCGAGATGAAGAACTGCCGATTGCAGTCACACTCCCACCAGCCGACCTCCGCCTCAGGGAATGCGGGTTGGGAGATGGATAAAAAAGCAGTTCCTCAGTTGGACACAAAGAGCAGGTCAGTGAGCGGCACCCGCGCAGCGGGTGGCGCGAAAGGTTTTTAAGCAGCGTTCAATTCAGTGGGCGTGGCCGCCGGGGGAAGAGGCGCCGGCTGCAAGGAGCGGTGGTTTCTGGGCCTCGCAGTCCCCCGGTAGGCTTTTCCAGGGCACAAGCAAGCAACGCACTACAACCTGGGCGGGTCGCGCTGAGAGCGAGATGAAGAACTGCCGATTGCAGTCACGCTCCCACCAGCCGACCTCCGCCTCAGGGAATGCGGGTTGGGAGATGGATAAAAAAGCAGTTCCTCAGTTGGACACAAAGAGCAGGTCAGTGAGCGTTCACCTAGTACTGCTATTGTAAAAAGGGATAATACATCTGCACTACATGTTTAAATTCTAACCAAATTGTATTTCTTGAGTATGTTAGAAGTATGAATGCAAGTTATGTGTTACTTTATTTGTAATTTTCTTTTTTTTCAAATGTTATCCTTTACAATATTTTAACTTAAAATCATATTACGTATATTAAAATATTATCATTTATTCAAAAACATACTTAATCATACAATTAAAAATAGTTAAGTATAGTTTTGTGTAAAATGTTATTTAACTTAATTTCATTTATTTGTTTCCCGATATATCACCGTTATTGCCTACCTCCATTGATTTCTATAGAAGTGTGTGTGGTGCTTGACTCTGTTCACCTAGTACTACTATTGTAAAAAGGGACAATACATCTGTACTACATGTTTAAATTCTAACCAAATTGTATTTCTTGAGTCTGTTAGAAGTATGAATGCAAGTAATGTGTTACTTTATTTGTATTATTTTTTTTTAAATGTTATCCTTTACAATATTTTAACTTAAAATCATATTATGTATATTAAAATATTAGCATTTATTCAAAAACATACTTAATCATACAATAAAAAATAGTTAAGTATAGTTTTGTGTAAAATGTTATTTAACTTAATTTCATTTATTTGTTTCCTGATATATCACCGTTATTGCCTACCTCCATTGATTTCTATGGAAGTGTGTGTGGTGCTTGACTTAGTCCAAGTTTGGGATGGAGTATGTTTAAGCCTGTTCTCTCAGTAGTATAACAGAAGTAAATGTAGGTGTATATTCCATGAATTAGAATTGTCTAATTAATTTGTGAGTGTATGATGCATACCACCAAAAAAAACCCTGGTTAATTTCACTAAACTTCACTGATTTTGCAGTAAATATTCTCAATGTTCCTACCACTCCCCTTTGGCCCTTGCACATGTACAAATAAAACTTATTTTTGATCTTCTCTGAATTTGATTTGGAGTACATCATTTAGTATTACTTTGCATATTCCTAAATGGCTTTTATATATAGGTCCCAAAGTCTCTTCTGGAAAAAAGAGCAATCTGTCCAGTAGTCCTGGAAAAGGAACAGGGATAGTTTTTGGCATCAGCACATTTCTGCTATGTATTGTCCCTTGCCCTAATAAGCCCCTGTCTTCAGGGAAGTGTCTAAGATGTGTGGTTAAATCAAGACATTCAGAAAATAGAGAGGACTCCCTCAACCCAAGGGGACAGCTTTTCAAACTAGACCTGTATAAGCTCCCCTCAGTATAAAATCCAGTTATACACATAAACTTGGTCTCACTGACTTAAGATAAAAAGTATCATACTTGTAATACATTGTTTTTTAAACCATTACATACAAATATATAAAAGCATGTGCTACAGAAAATGGAAATGAAGAATTTCATCAGACCAAATAATGTCTTTAAACAAGTACAGTTCCACTATATATCACTGAACATTAATGAAACTTGTAGATTCTCTTATAAGAAATGGCCAGTGTCAGTGGATCAAGTCACAATGTTCGTCTTCGTATTTCAGTATGCAATTTATAGAATCCACATTCTACAGGACTAAATCAGACAATTAAATTAACAAAAAACATTTCACAACATCCAATGTTGAAACATGATATTCTGTACCTGACATACAGCTGAACATACATATTCACCAGGTAATCCAACTCTTGATTATTTTTCTCTGGTGCTAAAATACCACTGCAGTTGAGTTGGTATATCAATCCATCATCCAGGAGAGGTTAATTACCCCTATTTATGGGGAATGTCTGTAGACCCTCTATAATTGTATTCTGCCCAATTTCATAATGGCAGTGGTATAGATCAATCCAAGAATGACCTTTTAACACTCCACTTGGACTGCCTTTCTTATTTTTATAAATAGGACAACAATTTTTTATTTGTACCTTTCTTAATTTGGGTACGTCCTCAATGAATTGACATTGGTGAGGTTGTCACTGATTCAGAGGGCTCCCCATTGCCCCCAAGCATCCCTTCTTTCTTCTCTTCTACACTAAGCAACAGTATCTCAAATGTGGCTTCCTCTGAACCATCCTTAATTGTTGAGTCTGTTTCTTCTAGCATTAACCCTACCAAGATTATGCTTATCAGCTTGGACATTAAAATGTCAGGTCTTCAAAATGTAGGTTGTTAATAGGCAGTATCATTAGAGTTTGTCTTCCAGGAAGCCTTCAACATGACATTTACTGATGACACTGGAAACACTTTAGAGATTGGTGTGTTCTGAAGGAATCTTTTTCCTAGATTTTTAAGAGAAGAATTTCATAAAGGTCTTCCTCCCTCTACAACAAATGCGGAATAGGTAGCAATAGGAATGTGTAGTACTCCTTGGAATTTGCTTGATGTTTTTTTTGCCTGTGGTAGCCAGGGGCCTGATGTATAAAATGTTTTTACAGTCGCTAACAGCAATTCTTACTATTTGCGTCCGTTAAAAACTGTTTTCAATATGTAACACCCCATTATAGGATCTGGTTTGGGACTTCATTAGGAATTACTATTTGTAAATGGTGTGTGTATGAGGTCCCTTCCAAATAGCGATTCTTTAGGAGATATATAAGTATTTTGTAAGTGAAATAAGGATGCAAAACATAAAAATGTGTCCAAGTCTCAAGTTCAGATGGTAAGGGATTCACCCAAGGGCGGGGGCACCTGTGGACCACTTCTCTTTTGGAAAATGAAAAAGTTAATTGTTGGAGAGCAGGGATTGGTCCAAAAGATGAGAGAGCTCTAAACGCTCTAGATTCTCCTGAGGTTCATGTAAAATTATCGATTTACTCACAACCCAGAGAATATTTTTGAAATTTGCAAGTTGTATTTGTAATTGTTGAACAAGTGCAAAAAGGAAAGAAAGCCTCGTTTTTCACAATTAGAAGATGGGTTTAAGACTAGATTAGTCAAGCAAATGTGTTTTCAGGAATCCCATTTGCATCTGGCATATGTTTGTCTAGAGCTATGGCTGCTTCATAGGCTGGAAAATAAGGTGCTTCTCTGACAGAAATGTGAAGAACAGAAATTAGAGCATCTAAAAATGCTTTTGCTGAGCATTATTTTTAGATTAGTCAGCATTAGGGTGGTCTTCCCCCAAACTTTTTGCCTTCATCCTCCTATTTTGCCAAAGGGATTTTTTTTGGCCTTAGGACGTTGTGCACTTTACAAGTGCTAACCAATGCCAAGCGTTAAACTCCCTTTTTATTACATATACAACACCCCTAAGGTAGCCATAGGTTGCCCATTGGGCAGAATGCATTATATTTAAAAGGTTGGACATGTATTTTTAAGTTTTGCATGTCCTGGTAGTGAAAAACTCCTACATTTGTTTTTAACTACTGTGAGGCCCAAATCTCCCATAGGATACCTTTGGGTTTAACATTTAACACATGTAAATGTGTGTGTACTTGTAAAGCACACTGTTACTCCAAGGAATATCCTGGCGCTGAAGACCGCTGGGGAACCCGTCCTGGTTTTCCCTGTGAGATGGTCCCTTTCTGGGTATCTCCAAGGTGAAACCAGGCATCCCCATCGTCTGTGGGGGACCGTTGTAGAGATGAGGCAAGCCTAATGCCCAGAGTTGCCGAGTGTGTTCCCTGGTTAGAGTAGGCACTGAGGCGAGAATTATCGAGTCTGTTTGACCCTGGTCCACGACCCTGCCGCGTCGGGAATTGAACCCTGGTCCCGGGCCGTTCTCCGCTTACGGGTCTGCCGCCTCTAACCAGTGAGCCACACCACTCCACTAACACATGTAGTAAGTGCTAACCTTTGATTAGGAACCTGAGATTGGGAACAGGTAACGATTTCATGTTTGGAGTCTGAGAAATCATAATTTGAAATCCTCTTCATTGGTAAAGTCAGATTTTCAGTTACAATTTAGACAATGCCACCTTTAGAAAGTTGACATTTTTCTGCCCTAACTATATGGTGCCTTAAGCCTATCCCTGGGTTTATTCCTCCTAGACAGGCACACAATAGAGGGATTAGGTGTGCTTGAATAGGCCATCAGTGGCAGGATGGGGTGGAGCAATGCACATCCTTACTTGCAACTGAATAGACTGTCCCCTGTCTTCACACAAAGGACTTGTCACCATTTTATTGTTCATGCTCCAAGCTTTGAGCCACAGAAGGGGATGCAGGATACTTTAAGCACTTCAAAGGGAATTCTCTAGAAACTTCTCCTACCGCAAAGAAGGCACTTGGTATAAAAATAGAACCCTAAGACCCATTCTTCAGTTCACGTTCTGTACCTGCGGAAGGACTCTCAGAGGACTGCCTGCTGCTTAGGCCTCATGTGTACTTCAGAGGACTGCTCTGCTGCCTGAAGCCTACCTTGAGTTCTCAGAGGTCTGCCAAGCTGCTTGAGCCCTGTTCCACTTCTTGAACCCAGGACTACCAGAGGGACTCCAAGAGCTAGTTGGTTGGTCTCCTGCTCAGAGCATCAGGGACAGAAAATACTCCAACCATCTTGAACTCACACATGGACTCAACTGAGTGAGTCCTAACCCCCCAAGTGGTGCCCCTCAATTCATAGACTCTTGTTGGTCATGTTAAATGTGTCCTGCTTGCCAGACTCGAAAACTTAGGACTGAGGACATTTTTGCCTTAAAAATGCCCTGTGAACCGAGAGGAGACTGGGACCAACATGCTTGTTTATCCATCAAAGGTGCATCGTGGGTCAGTCGGATTTCGCGAAAGCTCTGGCTACCTTATTCTCTGCAGCAGCAAAAATCCTTTTCATCGGTCCACACCATAGGGGTATCTGGTCTCGTGGAACTCTAGTTCGCTACAGCTTCCAGCTTCATCCTGCTGGAGATTTTCGACTTCCAAAAAAGAGACTTAGGGCATCATTAAGATGGCGATTCGCCCGCCTTATCATGACTCCGACCGCTAGGCTTGAGGTTGGAAACTCGTCGGGGGCAAGCTGGGGCCCTGGAAAAGGTCCACATTACATGCAGATGCCATGCAGTACCTCCTGCATGTCCGTGCACCGTGAGCCTTTCAGTATGTCATGCATGGCATGCAGTGCGTGAAGGTAAGTGCCACGGATGGAGAGCACTACATGGGGGCCTATTTGGGGCCACCTGATCCCTTTCTGACAACCTTTTCATGGTGGGGTTTCTGTCATGGAAAAAATGTTGGAAAGTGATATCCTAATTCCAACAGGGGTGACTGCATTGGCACCACTGCCACTCCTGAACGCTTCTTCCAACCGCCGTACCGTCGTGATCTATGATCCTGGCAGAGATGGTGATGTGGTGTCCAACAGCTGTACTTCCGACTGGCAGTATCGTAATACGGCGATCAGACTGAAGGGCTGTCGGTGGTCGGACCGCCTACTACTGGCTGTCGCAATCTGCTCAATGCCATTGAAATGAGCCTCTAAGTCCGAATGTTAAAAACTTCACTGCAACTGTGTCCAGTGGCTCCCTGAATGTGACGCCTCTTCCTTATCAGGGAGAAAATTACAAAAAACAATTTGATGGACAGAATGTAGATCAATGTCTTACATTCACCCCAGTACAAGGATCTGGGCCTAAATCAATCGTTTTATGCACTAACTTTTGCTGTCTTCCTTATCAGAACATTTTTCTTCAGATTTCTTCTAAGTCCGAAGGTAAGCAACAACCGTGACCAATCCAATCCTTTTATCTGACTTGCACTGCATTGCCGTTGGCCATATTTTTCAACCTTGAAGTGGTCTTGCCCAACTAGATGTACACAGTTGGCACTTTGATCTTTTTGGCACTCACTTTTACTTTAAACTTTTAAAATTCATAACTCTGGTTCTACTGATTTAATTTTTGTCATTTTGGTGTCAAATAACTTAATAAAATGTGCCATATGTTTCTAAATGGGTGAAGGATTTTTTTCTTGTGTTGTGTTTTTACTTTATTGTGTTTGTGTGCTGCATAAATACTTTACACCTTACCTCTAAGTTAAGCCTAACTGCTTTTGTACCAAGCTACCAGTGGGTTAATCACAGGTTAATTTAATGATATTTGTGGTTCACTCTGACAGGGATTGTGGCTGCTGTGAGCAGTGTTAAGACCCTACTCAACCAACAACCCAATTCTTACAATTAGTGTCTTGAATTTTATGCTGTTTTGGAAGCTTCATTTTGGTTTTGGTGTCTTGCAATACACCTGTTCATGAGTTTTTATTGTATGAGTATTACACAAGCAGTGAGTCTCAAAAAGTAAGGACTCAAATGAGATAGACCTACCCGTAAGTATTCAGGCATATTATTGAGCCGTAGGGCTTAAGGCATGAACAATTTCCATGCTGTAGGTAATATGTGCAACATATTTTACCAATACTGCATTGGATGAGACAGAATTAGCTGTGTGAATAAGCTCCTGTCTGAGAAAATGGTGATTATCTCTGTGTCCCTTAACCGTAACTTATACATATGACTATATACAGATTTCAGTGAATAGCATGAGGAACCTGGGAATACAATTTGATCCTCACACGCATTTTGAGGCACATATAAATGCAGTGATTACTGGCGAGGACATTAATAGAAGCATATTTGCAATCTTTTACCATTTATTTTTCTCAAAGGTTAAAAAGTCTACTTTCAGTATATTTATGCTAGTCTTCTTAAAGGCAACAATCAATACAAATCCATTAAAACACCAGCTGAACTGGATTACCTGTATGAATCAGACACATAACAAGAGGGGTTAGGATGTTTTTGGCTTAAAAATACCACACGATCTTTAGAAACAACCGCACCGGCATGTAGCTCAGACTTCAATGAGGTTGCTGCATGTATATTGCCGCTAACCCATCCATGGTGCCTATCTTAGACACTTCTCTCTGAATAGCAAGTGTACTCTGGGCCATATTTATCAAAAAGTAACGCAGCGCGGGGCAGCAAGTCACCTTGCTGTGCTCGTTACAAGGAAGGGGGAGGCATGTGCGGTATTTATCGCTATACGTCACATTCCTGACCTTTCCCAGGGCTAGTGCACAATGTGCTGTCTAGCACCAATGCCGGCACCCCTGCACCCACCATGGTGAAAGGGTGCACGTATTGCAAGCAGGGTTTTTTGTGCAGTAAGGGATGCCTTCCTGGACAAAAGAAATCACCTGAGGCATTTTCCTCTTTCTATGTGTGCTGCAGACTGCAGCATACATTGAAAGACGAACTAACAAGGAGAAATAAAGATATTTCTCCTTGTTATGCCTCCCTTGGGAAGGCGTAGTATTTTGGCACATTCGCAGGTCAACTACTAATGGTGAATCTGGGAATGCAGCATTAATTTAATGAGCCAACTATTCCATTCTTTGTTTCAGTTGCTGCATTTTAATTATAATCCATGGTTTACAACAAAATCCATAATGTTAATTCACATCATTCAAATGTTCTCAATTTTCAACAATATAGCTTTCTTGTCATTGTTGACTTGTCATTGTCGACATTTAATGGCCTCCCAATGCATTTCGGCGCAACAGCGCCTTTATCAAGGGATCTGTGGGTCAAAATGCGAGTAATTAGTACTACTCTGCTATCGCCATCCACATAGTGCTATAACTAGCTACTAACATAACATAATGGTTACTAAAATAAACAAACTGAAGTTCGCTATGTTCATGGTATATTGGTGGTTCTCTTTGATGTACATAACATCTCTACTATAGTAGTTAAACTATGGACTACATGTCCCATTACCTATTAAGTAAATGTATTCCCTTTTCAGTGTTTAGCTAAGGTTTTACTATTAAACGCGAAAAA
Source organism: Lissotriton vulgaris (assembly GCF_964263255.1). NCBI lineage: Eukaryota > Metazoa > Chordata > Amphibia > Caudata > Salamandridae > Lissotriton > Lissotriton vulgaris. The sequence continues at coordinate 1,188,083,621 of NC_141689.1, read as the reverse complement.
GTATGCTGAGCGTTTGTCTGTATAAACTTAACAAGCTTACATCTGTGCGGATATATTATCCATTAGTGTGGAAACCGCTCGTGACTCTTAAAAATGCGGTAACACCGGGTGTAATTGGCCCGCTAAAACGATACAGTTTGGCATTTATAAATTAAAAAGACTAAGTTGCACCTCGTACTATCAGAATGTGAAAACGCTGCAGTTACGCGAATGCCCCTTACCGGTAAGCAGAGGATTACTCCGTTCCGCTCTGTTTCTAGCTCCGCTTTGCTCCGTTTGGAAACTACGGAGTAGCGGGCGGGGACCTAAGGGAATAAGTGGGTGGAGTCCTTGACCTACCTACGTTTTATAGGAATCTGGGAATGCGTCACAATCCATGGGTGTTGCTTGGGAACACCCACTCAAAGTCCATGAAACGCTTACCTGGATACAAGTAACTCAGTGCAGACATTTTCGCTATGCTGCATTACTCTGGATTTATTAAGCCACTAAGGGGGACTTGCGTGGCTTCCTAAATCGCATCTTAGGGGTTGCGTCGCCTGTGCACCATGTTGTGATGTGGAAATGCCATGCAACACCTTGATAAATATGGCCCTAAATGCTTTGATTTCTCCCCCGGGTGAGCATAATATATAAACAGGGAACTGGGGTACAAACCAATAAGGATCTATTCATGGGCACTAAAGAGAGGTTAGTGAATCTGTGGGAGTACAAAGCATCTTCTATATCTACACATTTTGGTGATGTAGACTGAGCTTAATAAAGCTTTCCGGTCTACTTTTTGGGCACGTTAAGCTTCTGCCTCAGACACTATTGAGCCCAGGCTGCGTTTGCTTGGCGAGCATAATACTTTATATGACTCACAATATTTATAATGTTTTCCTTAATTGGAACTTGAAGCAACTTTACAGAATTCAGAAAACTGAGTCTGGGTGCAACCCCACTATATATGTGACAAGGGCTGTGTGAAATTTGCCTAATATGTTTTTTGGCGTCCTTCAGTGTCCAGAGAAATAACATTTTGATCAACTTCTGCCCTCATATTTGCTTATACCCCGAGTGTCCTTGGTGGCAGGGTAGTTGGAGGCTTTCATCATAGGGTGGTCTATAAAGGGGTGGAGGCTCGTGGTTTAAGGTGTTGAAGCTAGTGGGTGGTATGTGGAAGCAGGAAGAGCGGAGCTACAGAGTTGTGAGTACCTCAAAATAAGGTCATAGTGGAACTGATGCTTGGCAAAAATGTTTATTCGAAGGTTTACATGTAAATCAGATTGTAATGTATAGAGAGAATAATCCATTTGACAATGTAATGGGGTGAGCTTATGGGTGGGGGTGCAGAAGAAAGTGAAGGCATGAGTGGCATGTGGGAGCTTGAGACACTATTCCTATGTGCGGATCTGCAGGGAGAAAAGCGAGAGTACCAGTGGCTCAGTGGCCCAATGACACGTACATGAAAAGTGGACTTCTACCACAAGCATTTTAACTCTTGAACTTAAATGTGTAAGGTGACTTAAATGTAATAGGGGCTATGGGAGGTTGATCAATGCTAATCAGGGAGAGGTTAGCATCTGAGTATTGTACTTTGGAAATGAGGGGGAATGTGTCAAGCCTACATCTACACAGTGGTAGAGCATGGTCTTCCAGAAGCAAGGATCCTTCCACTTTTCTTTTAAAATGTTACGCCCCTAAGAATGCCCCTAAAGATTTTGCTCCCTGGGGCAACCACCCCTCTGCCCCCGCCACCACCTGCAACGTCACTGCACCTACATGTGTGTCTGGCTGGTCTGCATATGCACAAGTGCATTAGAAGTCGTGCAGGATGGTGGTCTATGTTGCATAGGAGAGGGATGCTTAATGACAAATGCTCCTTTCCCAAGATTCTAATGGTCTCTCTTTATGAAACGTCCTGAGTAAGCAACAAACTCCTATCACTATAAGCAATAGGTTAGAATGCAGAGTGAATGAACATCTATGTTAGCAAACAAATAACCTGGGAAGGTAATTTACTGCCCACTCAGATGCTTCTACCTATGTATCAGGTTGTAAGGAAATAGAGTCAAACTAAGAATGCTTTTTTAGAGATGTATTTGAGATGCAGCATTATTCCTAAAATGTCCCTCCCTGCTACGTCTCCATTTTCCTGTTGAACATGCTCCGGTTCCAACACATTGGGTGCTGCCTTTCCTTTATCAAACCTTCAAAGAACTTCGAACTTCGAGAACTGTATACAGGCACTACAGGCAGGGTAAGATTCGGGGTGAAAGGTGAGCTTACGGATACTTTCAGGGTGGAAAAGGGGGTCCGACAGGGATATGTACTGGCCCCCTTTTTATTCACCCTCTATACTAATGGCTTAGAGACCGCCATGCTCCAAGGCAGTAAAGACCTTCCTCTAATAGCTCGTCGGCAGATACCAGCGCTCTTATATGCAGACGACGCTGTCATTTTAGCAAGAACACCGATCGAACTACAACTGGCCTTAGACAAATACTGCGCCTTCATGGCGAGTTTAAACCTGAAATTAAATGTAAAGAAAACTTACACTATGCATGCGGGGGGGGAAAAGAAATGTAAAAAATCGGAGATTGTTTGTACAAGGTGAACCACTGGACAGGACAACAACCTATCCCTACTTAGGGATCGTTATTGATGAAAAATTTAAATGGAACCCAGCTATTAACGCAAGGAAGCTTTCATTCTTGCGAGAGACAACTTCGTTAAAAATGTTTTCACAAAGACTGGGGCAGCGACCACCAAAAGAACTGTTAAAAATATATAACGCGAAATGTGTAAGCACAGCAACATATGGGGCGGGGATATGGGGCTTTGCAAATGTGGACTTAATACAAAAAGTCGAGAACTCCTTTTTGAGATACCTGCTTGCGGTACCTAAAAGCTGTTCCACGTATGCCTGCCACACAGAGCTGGGTATTGATTATATTACAGACATTATAAAATGACAACCAGTAATGTTGTGGCGTCGAATATGGGTCACCGAACAATGCCAACTAACTAGGGCGATCATTCAAGATATCTTGACACTTGATCATTGTAAGAAAATTAAATGGTTATCCTATGTTAAAGCGCTACTAACAGATTTGGGTTACAGGAAGTTTTTTGATCATCCGTTATTGATAAATGAAATCTCAAAAAAGGACCTAAAAAGAGAGTGTCTTGTACACCTGCGCCAGCTACGATTACTATCTGAGATTCACAAACCATCTGTTCAACACTCTTTATTAGCGCAGACTGTGTTTACCGTTGAACCCTATTTGAACTCTAGTTTAACACAATATGAAAAAATGTTGCTTACCCGTTTTAGATTTGACATGTTTCATTTACTGGTCGCATTTCCAAAACAAAATGTTTGGTCATCTACACTTCCCATGTGTCCGTGTGACCTAGTGTCCCCACAAACAACTATACATATAATGCTATTTTGTAAATTTTTTACCGAACCACGCAAACGCTGGATACTGCCCATTTTGAAAATCTGGGAACTTCGACAGTGCCGTCCTGCATATTTGGCACTTCAGTATCTTGAAAATGAAAATTACGCCAAAGCGATTGTATGTTTTCTCAAATTTTGTATCCGTCATCGTGCGAACCTTTGATTACGAACTATATATAAGCCCCGCACAAATGAAAGATTGCCAGATAATAGGAAAACTGTATGTTATGATATGGTTGAAAAATACATAAACTGAGACGTCTTTTTTAACCGTTTTTTAACAAATGTATTTTTATACCGGTTTTAATCCTTGTAAACTTTGTAATTTGCTTACTGTGAACTTTTATGGTGTTTTTTTAAACTACCGAATAAAGTTATTATTGAATTGAATTGAATTGAGTCTGGGTGCAACCACCACTAATTATGTGACCAGGGATGTGTGAAATTTGCTTAATATGTTGTTTTTTGCAGCCTTCAGTGTCCAGAGATATAACAGTTTGATCAACTTCTGCCCTCATATTTGCTTATACCCCGAGTGTCCTTGGTGGCAGGGTAGTTGGAGGCTTTCTTCATAGGGCGGTCTAGGAAGGGGTGGAGGCTCGTGGGTTAAGGTGTTGAAGCTAGTGGGTGGTATGTGGAAGCAGGAAGAGCGGAGCTACAGAGTTGTGAGTACCTCAAAATAAGGTCTTATTGGAACTGATGCTTGGCAAAAATGTTTATTCGAAGGTTTACATGTAAATCAGATTGTAATGTATAGAGAGAATAATCCATTTGACAATGTAATGGGGTGAGCTTATGGGCGGGGGTGCAGAAGAAAGTGAAGGCATGAGTGGCATGTGGGAGCTTGAGACACTTTTCCTATGTGCGGATCTGCAGGGAGAAAAGCGAGAGTACCAGTGGCTCAGTGGCCCATGGACACGTACATGAAAAGTGGACTTCTACCACAAGTATTTTAACTCTTGAACTTAAATGTGTAAGGTGACTTAAATGTTATAGGGGCTATGGGAGGTTGATCAATGCTAATCAGGGAGAGGTTAGCATCTGAGTATTGTACTTTGGAAATGAGGGGGAATGTGTCAAGCCTACATCTACATGGTGGTAGAGCATGGTTTTTCAGAAGCAAGGAACCTCCACTTTTCTTTTAACCGCATCGCTGCTGCGGCGAATTTTGCGCTGTGCGGCATTTTTTGAATTGCCGCGATTCATGACGAGCTCAGCTCGTCATCAGCACACGCCACCCCTGGGTGATGACGAGCTGAGCTCCTCATCAGCATCGAAGGGGTTAAAATGTTACGCCTCTAAGAATGCCCCTAAAGATTGTGCTCCCTGGGGCAATCACCCTTCTGCCCCCGCCACCACCTGCAACGTCACTGCACCTACATGTGTGTCTGGCTGGTCTGCATATGCACAAGTGCATTAGAAGTCGTGCAGGATGGTGGTCTATGTTGCATAGGAGAGGGATGCTTAATGACAAATGCTCCTTTCCCAAGATTCTAATGGTCTCTCTTTATGAAACGTCCTGAGTAAGCAACAAACTCCTATCACTATAAGCAATAGGTTAGAATGCAGAGTGAATGAACATCTATGTTAGCAAACAAATAACCTGGGAAGGTAATTTACTGCCCACTCAGATGCTTCTACCTATGTATCAGGTTGTAAGGAAATAGAGTCAAACTAAGAATGCTTTTTTAGAGATGTATTTGAGATGCAGCATTATTCCTAAAATGTCCCTCCCTGCTATGTCTCCATTTTCCTGTAGAACATGCTCCGGTTCCAACACATTGGGTGGTGCCTTTCCTTTATCAAAATTTCAAAGCATTAATAATGTATGTTAACGAGGTTGGATATTTGAAAATATAGATTTTGAATTTCTATCTAAACATCCCCCAATGATGACGGCAAGTGGAAGGTATGTGGCAAAAACATGAACTAAAATGTCAGACCAAGCAAATTCATATGAAGGGAAACGAAGGTGAGAGCAAGTAGACACAGAACCCATGTGATTTCATCAAGTTATAGAACACATGTTGTACATCCCTAACACTTTAAATTAGAAGATTTGACAACAGGTATTGATTTGCATTCATCTTTTTTACACAAAGAAGTTCTTTGTTGCTTTGGCATTACCAGAAACATACATAAGTGCCTTCAACATTCTGCTTGCTGTCAACTCATAACACAGTGGGCTGCTCTTAAATGCATATAGGTGGGTCCGGTCCTCATTTTGCCATTGGTCTCTAGCTGCACATCACTGATGAAGCTGAAACATGCTAAACACAGGCAGGGTGGCATGTGCTCTCAGCGGGAAGGTATAGGGCCTGGCAGTTCATTCTGGAGTAGGAACAAGTCTGGTTTGCATGTGGCTGGTCTATGTCTGGAGTGGTATAGTGGGCAAAAAACAATCAGCCTTCATGCAGCCCTGAGATCATTTTTAGTAGCCGAGAATAATTGTTGCATCCCACCCTTCACTTTTTGTTTTTTATATGTCGAGGCACATCAAAGTGTTGTGAATGTATCTAGGACCCTAATTAGATATTCCCGATTTATGCCCTTGTGTGGTTATAATAAATCATATGCTTATAAAGGCATAAGAATCATATCCATATTAAGTCACAGCCAATGCAGTCCAAATACGGCAAGGCTACTCCCATAGACTCCAAGAAAGTACCACGCGTTCTTAAACAAACTAAGCCTCCAGCAGCCCGGGAATTTCCCCTGCTTCTGTTTTGATTTGTCCTAGAACTCCTGAGAGTCCTGAAAGAACTGCCAGTTCTTAGTGACATCTTATGTCCAACCTTACGTCAAACTTGGCACCTTCCAGGTATAAATATACCAGCATCTGCCTTAAGCAACACACGGTGGTTTGGAGCAGATCGGCTATCTACTTGCCCGACGCCCTACTGATGCGAGTCCCGAAGGAAGCCGACCCTCCCTGCTGACGCACTGAGAAAGACGCTGTCTTTTCTCCTGCCGAGAAATCCAGCTCCAGTGTTTTCCGGTCACCCTTGCGGGTTTCTGGGAGATCGAGTCCTGAGAGAGAGATACAAGACCTCCGTCATTCTATACCTAAGGAACAGAGCTGATTAGACCCATAGAGAACTCTTGATTCAGACTCTTGGCAAAAAACTGTAACTCATCTACTCCTTCCCATGTACTAGGCTTAGGTTAGGTACACTGGGGTAGCCGTATCTTAGAAACACCAGTTTAATACGTTTAGTCATTATTTTATCATTGTATGTATTTTATCCATTTTAAGTATCATATGGCTTAGAAACCATATAAATGCTTTTACAGTATTATTTCATAATACTCCTTTTACTGTATGCACTTTACTTTATGACAAGTATTGCAATTGTGGCAATTCATTTCTCTTGCATGAGAAAGAAGACTGCTCATTAAATAACCATTTTATTGAAAACGCCGTCTCTCTATTTCTCTGCATTTCTGGTGAAACGAAGCATGCACGATTGACTGAGTAAAATAGCTATCTATTGTTTTGGTAAGTCTAGAGATATATTCCTTATTTCAGGGGGAACAAAGTTGTCATGTGATATGGTTGTCAGAAGCTAATCCTTTCATGTCTATTCAGGAAAGCTAAACGCCTTCTTGTTTACTCAAGAAAGTTTCTAGTGACCTCTGAGCTAGCTGGCACACACAATTAAGTCTAACATATTCAATAGAGACCTAGTCGACCTCAGTCCTACGTCTAAGCTATCGTTTATGTTATTCCAATGCACAGAGCCTATTGGGAATATAGAAACTACACTACAAAAGGTGGTTATGCATGCATAAAAAACAGCAGCAAAACGCTCACCTGTGGTGTTCTGGAAAGGTTACAGGTCACAATACATAGCTGTGTTGTTTTTTTTCATTTCTTATGTAGTAATGTGTGTGAAATGGTTTTGTGATAAGTTTATTTTTTCTGACTCAACAGGTCCTGAGTGGTATCCTTCTCGCATTGGCCTTCGACAAGAACGAATAACAAGTAAGTCATTATTTGCAAGGATTGAACACTAAATGGCTCAGTGAAGGTTTTAAGAGAAATGTAACTTCAGAGTGTTAACTTTTTTGTCCTAATGTGGTTTCTGACAAATTAGCAGCATAGTTGGTGCTTTTATCAGTCACTTTTTTAGTAGTAATTGAAATATCTGCTGCTACTGCAATACTTTTATAAGTGGGAGCTGGGCTCGGAGTCTTGAAAACAGCATACCATTTAGAGGAGTACATTTTAAAAGGAAAACAGTCATATGCACATGTGGAGTATACCTGGTAAACGTGAATATACTGCCATGCTACACATTCTGTCAAATTTATAATTTACGACGTAAAATGCAATAAAAACTGCTGTGTGTTTTTTGCTCACGTATATTATTATAGATGGATAGCTGTGAGTTACAGGGATGTTTTTCACCAAGGGGTTCTGAGAGACATCAAATAGGCAACAAGAGCGAACTCTGAGGTGAAAACATCCCTATTAGAAATGGGGTCTCTAGTAGGCAGAGGTATGCACCTTGTCCCAGTAGGGACCACAATCCTAGGCAGGGTAAGTCAGTTACACACCATGAATTAACCTCTGCTCACTCTCTGGTAGCTTTGCACAGAGCAGGCAGACTTAACTTAGGAGGCAATGTGTAAAGTATTTGTGCAACACTTAAAATAGCAAAACAGTGAAAACATCACAAAAAAATAATCCACATCAGGTTCCACAAATAGAGCTTAATCTATGAAACAAAACAAGACCAAAACGACAAGAATCCAAAAAGTAGATTTCAAGATATTAATTTTTAAACAATAAACAGGTTTGTAGTGCTCAGAAACAAATAGCGCCAACCAGGTCTATCTGGTCGTGCTTGACGGTCTCAAATCCACGGCCGACCGTGATGGAGCGTGGGTGTGATACAGGGACCAGCCTTGGCCATCTGAACAATACTGTGGATGCATCAACATCAAGGGTATGCGTAGAGCAAAGGAGGAGATGCGTAGCTGTCGATCCCACAGATGTAGGTGATGCATCGGTTACGAGCTGCGCAAAGTTGAAGATGCATTGGGAGGCAAGTTGCAATGGACATTGGGGAGATGCAGCATCATTAAGTAGCTGGGTTGTAGACAATGCGAGCAGCACAAAGTGATGCTTTGGTGAAGAGCTGCGCAAAGTCAGAGATGCATTGGAAACAGGGGGTGATGCGTCATGCCACTGGTGATACAGTGTCTGCAGTTTGAGCAGAAGCGGTGATGTGTCAGTATGGAGGGAAATGCACTGGCTCTGATTGGCGCAACATCGTCGATGTGTGGAATTTTCAGAAAACAGCAAGAAAACCTGCTTCCAAAGTCCCAGGACTGGATTGGCACCCCTTGCCAAGGCAGGATTCATAGTTGGCAGACTCCTGAGACTCTAGCAGGTTTATTGGAAGTCTTTGATGTCCCAGAGACTTCAGAACAGGAGGTAAGCCAGCAAGCCCTTGGGCTACCTTTATTTCTGGGAATGTGGAGATGCAGGTCTATTCCTACTCCTCCCAGGCAAGGAGGGCAATAGGCAACATGGCAGGCACAACAAAGCTGGAGTCCAGGAAAGTCCAGCAGAGTCCAGTAGAGTGACAGTCCTATCAGCAGTACAGCAGCCCTTCTTCCTGGCAGAATGTCCTCAGGTCCAGAAGTGTATTAAGTTGGTGATGTCAGGTTCTGTACTTATACCCATTGGTGCATTTGAAGTGGAAGAGACTTCAAAAAGAGTCATTTAAATTGAACAGGGTCACCTGCCCTTCGTGCCATGGCTCCAGGCTCACTACAAAGGGATATGCAGGCAGCTCTTTGTGCAGGGACAGGCACAGCCCATGCAGGGGCAAGTGTCAGCTCTTCTCTCCCATCCCAACCAGGATAACAATCAGGATGATAATGGCCCATCAGGATGTAGATGGCCCATCCAGCACACCAAAGGTCCCTTTGTGTGGCTGTCTAGAGTGAATACACAAAGCCCGGCTATCATCCACCCCAGATGTGTATTCAGAGACAGACAGAAGGAACAGAATAGTTAAAATAAGTAAATGCCAACTTTCTAAAAGTGGTATTTTCAGACTTACAACTTAAATTCCAACTGTACCATATATTGAGATTTTAAAATTGTGAGTTCAGAGACACCAAACTTGAAATATCTATTGTTTCCCAATTGTCAATTTCACTTACAAAATGTAATGAGTTTAAGTTTATCCCAATGTTAGCTTATAGAAAAGATAGATCTTGCAGTTAAAAATGTTTCACTACCAGGACATGTAACACTTAAAAAAGTGCATGTCCAATGTTTCAAATACATTGAACCCTGTCCTTGGGACTGCCCAGGGCCTACATAAGGGGTGACTTTAATGTATTAACAAGGAAGGTTTGGGCTAGGCAGAGGGTTAACTTACCAGGTTAATATGGCAGTCTAAAACTACACCCGCAGACTCTGTACTGGCAAATCTAAGACATGTTTAAAGGGCTACTGAAGGGGGTGGCACAGTTAGTGCTGCAGGCACACTAGTAGCATTTAATTCACTGGCTCTGGGCACAGGTAGTGCACTTTACTATGGACTTATAAGTAAATGAAATATGTCAATTGTGGATAAGCCAATGGTTCCATGTTATAGGGGAAGAGCACATGCACTTTAGCACTGGTCAGCAGTAGCATAGTGCGCCAAATCCTGAAACCAGCAAAAATTAAGTCAGCAAAACAGGAGGTCAGAAATAACGCCAAGGATGCCAGGTCTAACAATCCCCATAACTCACAGTTACCAATCTGTACTTTTATATTATGAATGGCCCCCAGAATTATCTGCACCTACCTATAACTGCTAGGCTGAGGCAAAGGAGTTGTGGGGGAGGCAGACATAATATGGCCTTGCCTCCCTGTACCAAATTGGAGGCACATATCTTATCTGTCATCTATAACCAACCCATGTCACCCTTCCTGCCTTCTTCTCTGCTGCAGCTGTGCTTTCTGCCTTCAGTAAAACAGAGAAGCAGCACTGTTCTGACAGGCTAATGGAGAGCCTGGTCTGCCTGTCCTTGAAGGCCTTTATGACTTAGCAACAGTGAGTAATGAGTTTCGTTATCAACTGATGCTACTTTACAGCAGGAAATTGTAAATGGTTGCTAGGGAAGCCATGTATAATATAATTATTTATCAACAGAACAGAGCCCGCAACATTACAATTATTTTTGTAGCTTTGCCACTTACTTTAATTTAACTTAATTGCGCAAACAGCTGTAATCGTAGAAGTGGCTACAAATGCCAATATTGAACTAATTTACCTGTAAGCAGATTGTGAGTATGAAAGCTAATGAACACACGGATGCCTATTACATCATGTGTTTCAATAGACTTGTTTCATATGTGCTAATTGCAGTTATTATTGACTCAGGTACATAGTAAATATGGAGGGAAAGCCAAAAACCAAATAAACTAAGCATTATTAGTGTCTATGTTAGGTTATGTTATGTTATAAATTTATACAGCGCACGATTACCAGAGGTGTATTGACGCTAGCAAACCGAGAAGCAGACAGAGGGATTAATCAGTGAACAGCCAGGTTTTATTGGCTTTCCTGAACAGAGTCAGAGAGGGAATATTTCTGATGTTAAACGGGAGGGAGTTCCAGAGCATGGTGGCTTCCACCAAAAATCTTCTATCACCCCAGTATGATTTAAAAACTCTCTGAGAAAGTATCACTTTTGCTCTTTGTGATCTCAATCCTCTGTTTGGGGAGTGCCAGTGCAGGGAATGTCTCAGGACCTTAAGGCCGGTCCCGTGAAGTGCCTTGTATGTGATACACAGGGTCTTAAACTTGATCCGCTTTTTTATTGGCAGCCAGTGCAGACTTTGGAGATGGGTTCCTACTGACTGGAATTTGGGAATTCCCCATGAGAAGTTTAGCAGACGCATTTTGGATCATTTGGAGCCTTTGCAGTTGTTTCATAGGTATGCCGAGATATAGCCCATTACAGTAATCTAGTCTGGAAAGGACTAGGGATGTGACTACCTTTGTTCTGCTTTCTGTGGGAATCAGAGGCAAGATTTTCTTAATGGCTTTTAGCATGAAGAAGTTTTATACTTTGGGAACCGGGAGAGGCGCTGACCCTAAATCATTTGGCCACCAAATATGTGACCATGTAGGGAAGAATTTGCCAAATAGGATCACTTCAGTTTTCCCGGAATTTAATTTAAGATAGTGCAAGCTCATCCATGAACTGACTGCTGTCATGCAGTCCCAAAATTTGTTTACTGGCGGTGATGTATTTTTGGAAATCAATACCAGGATTTGGGTATCATCTGCGTACAATGTTAATGTCATCCCAAAATATCTAACAAGGGATGCAAGTTCTAAAACATAAACATTTAAAAGAGTAGGACTCAAGGAAGAAACCTGTGGAACTCCACAGGGAAGTGTGAAGGATGGAGAAGTCAGATTCCCTAAGGCCACCAATTGTATCCTATCCTCAAGAAAGGAAGATATCAATGTCAATGCCTTTCCGGAGATGCCAATGGAATTCAGAGTTTTTAGCAAGGTTTTATGATCTACCGTGTCGAAGGACGCCGACAAGTCAAGCAACACCAGGGCTGCAGTGCCCCCTGTATCCATAACTGCTCTAATTTCATCAGTTGCCTTAATCAGTACTGTTTCGGTGCTGTGCTCTGATCTGAATCCAAATTAAGCCTCCCCCAGAAGGTCATGTTCATGTAGATATGTCAAGTGGCTATTCATAACTTTTTCTGCCAGTTTGGCTGGAACTGGAATGCGAGAAATGGGCCTATAGTTGCTTGGATCCAGTGCATCAAGATTGGCTTTCTGTAGAAAAGTTAATATCGAGGCTCTCTTCCATATAGAAGGAAAAATGCCTTCTGTAAACATAGAGTTAAAAATGGAAGTTAATCTTGATCCTCCGGGGCTTTTTTAAATATCATAGGTGGGAGAGGATTGTAGGGGGAGCCTGATCTTATTTTAGAGATAAGAATCATTATCTCAGCTATAGTTACTTCTCTAAATTCTGCAAGAATGGGGCCATTGGGATGTGATACCCTTGAAGTATTATAATTCTTCAAATCTGAATATGCCCCATTATCAAAGGAGGCAAAAATTTGCTCTACTTTATTTTGAAAGTGCTGGGCCGGGTTGTTGAAGAATTCCTGAGAGTAGTTGTTCCCTTTTCTAATGGGGGAGTGGACAGTTTGGTCACCACCCTAAAGAGCTCTTTGGAGGAGCTTTCTGCCTCCTTAATTTCCATAGAGAAGTAGGTAGCTTTTTCTGATAGGATCAGTTTTAATAGTCAGCTAGGAGGAGTTTATATTTCCCCAATTCCTGTTCGCTATAATTGCTTCTCCAGCATCACTCTTTTCCTCTACACTCCTGTTTTTTATTTCTAAGAGTGTCGGTGAACCAGGGGGCGGATGTAGTAGTCCTATCGCTTGTGGGCTTTTTAAGGGGGGCTAACAAGTTGGCAGATTCTGTGAGCCATTCATTAAAATGATAGGAGGCTTGTTCAGGTTCTTGTGGACCTTTTGTAAGTGGTTGGGTTAGCTGGTGGTTGAGCTGGTTACTATCGACCTGCTTCCAGTTCCGATGTAATTCTGTTGACTCATTGAATCTTAATTGGCCCTTGACTGGGTTCTCGAGCTCAAATATAATAGCGCTGTGATCTGTCCAGCAATGTTGTTGGATTTGTCTAATCCCAAAGGCACTATAGTTGGTAAAAAATACCATCCAGTGTGTGATCGGCCAAGTGTGTAGGGCCTTTGACCCTTTGATTTAGCCCAGCAAATGTCATGGTATCAATTAGTGCGATGATATTTGCATCTGTGTCTGCCTCAAGATGATAATTAAAATCACCAAGTATAGTGAAATTATTTTCCAGCGCATAGGTTTCGAGTAATGTGTTAAAAAAGACAAGGAACAATTTTTTCTTTCCCCCTGGAGGACGATAAACTAGCATTCCTTTGAGAGAGAAACAATTGACAATTTTGAAACTAAAAGATAGTAGCTCACAGTCCAATGAGGGGATAGTCTCAAATGTCGCTGAGTATGCGTCTTGATATATAACGGCGAGACCACTACCCTTTTTATGCTTCCTGCCATGTCTGAAGACTGAATAGCCTTGGGGCACCGCCATGCAGAAGTCTGGACCAGATGCCTGGTCGGCCCATGTTTCAGTAATGAAGAGCAGATCCAAGCCCTGAGCATCAATAAGCTCAGCAATATCTAATTTGTGTATATGCAGCGATGTAACATTTAGAAGTGCAAACCAAGGTGCTCGCTTGTACTTGGTGTTATAGCTCCTATGTGGCCCATTATTCCAGTGCAGATTGTGTATAGATAGGCTATGGTTTAGTTTAAAATCACAGTTATTGCGCTTCAGTGGCCTGTTTGTACCTAGACTTTCAAGGAGAAAGTGTGTTTAACTTCCACCCCTATTCATTGAGGAATGATTTAGCCTCCTTAAGTCATAACTTGAGTATGTAGTGCAGCAGCCAGCATTTCTGGTGCTCGGCGCGAGCTCAGCCCGGGCGGGCGCAGACGGACTTGCCTTTGGTGCACCTTCGGCACGCCTTCGGAGCGCCCGCTGTGCGCATCTGCTGCGCGTCTGTCGCATCATGCTGATTAAATAGTTGAAGAACTAGACAGAGACCCTTCCAGCCGGTAGTGAGTACAGCTCTTAGGGGAGGAGTTGCGTCTCTCCGCTCAAACGGCACGAATATCCGCAGCGGTCCGGAGACTCAACCCAAGAAGAATCGTGATCACAACAGAAATAAAAGGTTTGGCCATTAAAATCAAGGATTTATGCTAGAGTTCAGCTTTGTTAAATTCCTTACTTTTAAAACAGCATGTAGCACCTACAAATATTGCCCCATACACTGTGAAGGCGATAACCCTCACCTCCAGCACGCTTCAGGTATGTTTACAATAATATTCTAGGAGCACTCAAACAATGTGCAGCTCTCAGCAGTAAGCTCCCACAACTTTCCACTGATATTCCTGCCTTTAAGTGAAAAAATCATTATGCCTTGGTTGGTAAAGCTCTAATTACCTGAGCAGCCCCTCGTAGTACATCTGCTTGGAGAATTGACACTGCCAGCTCAGTGAAATGCCAACTTGGGATGAGCTTCCCTTCTGTAGCTATCTTGGGAATTGTACCAGAGGCGTTGAAGGCTCTCCAAAGGGAGAGAAGCCTTTTGGGAAGCTCTGAAAAATCCAGAAGCTGATGGAATCAGCACAGACTGGCAGAGATTGGTGATCTTTGACCTTTCCAGAGCACAAAATCAGCAGCAAAAATTGGGTGAGTGAGGTGTATGCAGTGGGTCTTCGCATCTCAAGCCCGTTGTTGAGTCAGGTAGCCTACTCTGTTCAATCCTAGTGGGAGAAGTAAATGGAGAATGTATGGTGTGTATTCATATTAAAAAAAGCGGTTTTCAAGCACAAATGTTTAAATAGTTCAACTTTGTAAAAGTACATCTTTCAAGTGATTTAAGTAGCTTTGAAGAATTGAGACCGTAATAACTTTTTTATATCTGATTCATGGAAGGAACTCTACCACCTGTTCTATCTGACCATTAGATTTATAACAGAGACTGTCTTTGCAAGCCATGAAAAGGAATTCACTTCTGGTGATGATACAAGTGTTGGCTTTATTTACAATGTTTGTACTTGAACAAGATGTAACCTTCGAAGAGTAACAAAATGAAAATCCGATAGCCATAATACAACGCAGTCAGGAAATCAACAAGGGGGAGGAAGAGGTAGTGCCGCGTGGCACTGAGGTGGACACGTCCTCCTCATGCACAAATAACTATAATCAAAGAGGTCCACCTCAAAAGGGGGGCTGTTTGTATGTATCCTGGTGTTTCTGGAATACACACATTTCTTTAAAATACCCCTCACACACCAAAAGGGCCCTTGGTGTCATACTTCATCATCGGGGTCTTCCCGCCCGGCTGCCGGACGGGGCAGTGCTGCGACAAGCGACTACGCTGGAGCACCTTTTTAATGTGGGTGCTATGTGAGTGAAATGGAGTGAGTGTCAGTGAGGTCAGGAGTGATAGGGAGGTGATGTTAAAAAATACCTGGCCTAGTGATACAAAAACTATTTAATAAACACTGGCTGGTATTATTAAAAAAAGTGAAGTCGGAAAGGATAAGCGGGGTTATGTGCTTACTTTCCTATGTGGGTCGACATGTTTCGGGGCTCCATGCCCCTTCGTCAGGACCGGGGTTAATGATCCCCCTGTCACTCACTAGAAAGTCGCCACAATGGGTGTATTTACAAAAAAGTGAAGGTAAAGGGAACTATGTGTATGGATATACAGTTAATATTCTAACACACAATCTGTAATTACCACGGAGGCCACGGACGGAGGAGGAAGCACATAGAGGCTGGGAGTTGACTGGACCCCCCCAATACCCCTCCATCTACCGTTGGCCCATGAGGCACTGTTCCTCATCATAAATAAGCATACTACATAAGTATCTTGTTAGTAAGGGTTGTGTGTTAGAATATTAACTCGAACTATGCGTATACGGCTGTTTCCAGCTCCCGTAAAAAAAAGGGTCGTACGTTGCGTACCCGACACGAATCGTACTTGCTGGGTCGTAAAAACCAGCCGCAAACCGTTGCAACGTCACGTACAGCGGGTTCCGAGTGAGACTCGTACGGATATTTTAGTCGTACGGAGTCCTGTACGACTCGTACGGTCTTTGGCTCCTGGTACGGATCGTACTTCGTCGTACGTACGGGGACGTGTACGGGTACGATTCGTACGGGGAAAATAGCTCCGTACGACGATTCGGAGCGCATTTTACCGGATCGGAATCGAGCCCAATGTGTTTTTTAAATACCCCTCACACACCAAAAGGGCCCTTGGTGCCATGCTTCATCTTAGGGGTCTTCGCGTCCCTCTACGGAACGTGGCGTGCTACTAACCAATGAATACGCAGGAGCACTGATGTAATCACTATGGGCCATATGTAGGTATATTGCGAATACCGAATCCTTAACACCGAATTTTACCGAATCGGTATTAAGAATTCGGTAAACGTGATGTAGATAAAAAATTGTTAAAATATACCGATTCGTTACAATTCGGTATTAAATACCGAATCCGAACTAATCGGTAAAAAAATAAAAAAAACGAAAGCCCAAAACCGATTCGGTGTTACAGAATCCATTACCGAATTCGGAAATACCGAATCGGTAATTCAAAAATTCGTAATTTGGTGAATCAGCCAATCCTGACACACCTAATTACCTCCCAAACAGGAAGTGGCCACACCCAGTCAGGTGCACAGGACCAGGAGCTCACTGTGAGGCAGGCAGGCAGGCAGGAGAGCTGAGGAGCCAGCAGCAACACAGCCACACAGCCACAAGCAAGACAGAAAAAGAAAACAACAAGCATTGAAATGGCAAGTCAGGACAGGGAGAAGGAGGGAGGTGACAGAAAACGAAAACTCAAGTTCAGTGACAAGGAGCTTGAGGTCCTGATCCAGGATGTCAGCCAAGAGTACCACACGCTGTTTGGAGCCCAGTCCCACCAAGCGCCTGACTCACAGAAGAGGCAAATCTGGAGTGGCATTCGGGACAAGATCAATGCCATAGGTGTGACCCTGCGCACCATAGAGGACATCAGAAAGAGGTGGTACGACCTCAGGAAGACAGCAAAACTGAGGATGGCAGAGAGACAGAGGCAGGCTGGCAAAACAGGTGGAGGTAAAAACCGAGCCCCAGTACCAACACCACTGGAACAGATTGGAGTCCACCATCCACCCAGAGAGTGTGAGTGGCGTGGGAGACGCAGATAGCTCCGCCAGAGCGGCAAGAAAACAAGATAAGAAGCATGCCCAGCATGCTGCGCTACCCCCTCCCCAACCCCAATCCCCATAGTGGTAAAAGGGCTCCCAATCCACACCATGTTCTACTGGTTGCCTGCAATGCATTATGGGTGATGTAGTCAGTGTGAACTCATGTTCAGGACAGTCAGGCCTGCATACACAATAGCATGGTAAATTAATTGGATAGGTCAGGACAACCACTTGTTCACTGTAGGCATGTAGTTTAATGTAATGCCATTGCAGACAGAGCATTGAGTATATTTACATTTGTGTCATTACAGGCGAGTCATCTCGCAGTGCAGCAGAGGGCAGCAGAGGCAGGTCAGCCAGGCCAGAGGGGAGGCAACATGCTGAAGGTCCAGCGCCTGCAATGGAGGGAGATGAAGTCAATGCACAGGGAGATGGCAAGCATAAACAGGCATATGCACAAGATGGAGAAGGGCATCAGTGCCATGGGGGAGAACCTGTGTGCAGGGATGGAGAGAGTAGATAACTCAGTGGACAACCTCTGCAGCCAGCTTGAGCAGGACCGTGTTGGCAGGCGCCGGGAGAGACAGAGACTCCAGGCCTATACCAAGTCGGTGAACCGGCTGGCCACTACAACTTCACTGATGTGTCGCAGGTCCATCGCCATACAGGAGGAGATGGCGCATTGCAGCAGGGATGTGGCCAGGGGGATGGTGTCCATGACCTCAGTGCTAGAGCTCATGCAGAATGCCAAGGCGTCCAATTTGGAAGGGGGGGAAGTGAGGAGGCTACCAGCCGTGGTAGCATTACACCCTCACCCACCAAGTGCAGGAGGCGTAGTGGACGTAACGTGCCAGCACAGGAACAGTCCAACACACCAGACAGTGTCGATGGTGAACGTGGACGTGCATCACGTGGACGCAGGAAGTAAAGGACTATGGCTGTGTACATGCATGTGATGGGTGATGTAACCCATGTACAATTGGACAATGCTCGCAATACTGGAGGTGTGCCCAATAAACACCTTTACATGTAACTTGTAATGGCTCTGTGTCGTTACTCACTCAGAAATAGTTTGACGTAATCTCTGCCCGTCTCTGTCTCCCATCATGTTCAATTGCAACACCAGCTGCGCAGGGCTCTGGCTGAGGGTTGTCCTCGTCCTCATCCTCTGACTCAGTCAGTTCCACTGCTGTTCTTTTTCTTGTGGCCAGATTATGTAGCATTGCACACGTACCAATTATCTTGCAACATTTGATGGGGCTGTACAGACGTGCACCTCCTGTTTTATGGAGGCAACGGAATCTGCTTTTGAGCAATCCAAATGTGCGCTCCACCACGTTGCGTGTGCTCCTATGTGCCTCATTGTATCTCCTCTCCCTTCGGGTGGTTGGGTTGAGATATGGTGTGAGTAGATACGGCCGGAGGGCATATGCGCTGTCACTTATGAACAGAAGTAAGTGGCATTGATTTGTGTGACCAACAGCTTGAGCCCGGGTGTACATCAGGGTGTGTCACATTTACTTACCTAGTATGTATCCGTCGCCAAATTCTCCAGCAAGCAGACGTGTATGTATGCCACTGTTCCTGAAGATGTACGCGTCGTGGCTACTCCCCGGGAATTTGGTCACGATGTCAGTTATTATGTTTTTGGCATTGCAGATAACCTGAACATTGATTGAGTGGGTGGATTTGCAGTTTCTGTAAATGTATTCACTTGCTGCAGGTGGGCAGATGGGAATATGGGTCCCATCGATGCAGCCAATTACGTGGGGGAAATGGGCAAGTTGGTAGAACTCCAGCTTGGTTTTCTGTAGCTCCGCCTGTGTACTGGGGAAGGAAATGTAATGTTCCATTCTGTCCAACATGGCGTCCAGGAAGGTGTTGAAGAAACGGGATAGACAGCTCTGTGACACTCCACCCACTGCAGCTATCACTCCCTGGAAACTTCCTGATGCAAGGAGGTGCAGGCAGCAGAGTACCTGGACATGGGTGGGGATTGCGTGGGCCCTTGGTGTCTGATGCTCTAGATAGGGTTTTAGGTCCCGTATTAGGTCCAGGATGGTGTCTGGGTGCAATCTATATCTTTCATGTATTTCAGGTTCAGTCAATTGGAACAATGTGATGCGTAATCTGTAGACCCGCTCCTCACGTCTCCAGATCCTCATTCCTGCTGCTCTCAAGCGTAGCCGCCTTGCTGGGAGGTAGAGGCCTGCCATTGTGTCCACACAGATGCATTTTGGGCCTGTTTTAATGCACTGCACCTGATTACCACATGCTCTGGAAACGTGGTAAATACCGATTCGTTATTACCGAATATGGTCATATTCGATAATTACGAGGTTTGCTACATAGCATTTTTGGGAGTTTTAACGAATCGTTATTTCCGAATCGGTATTCATTGTTTCAGTATTTTCTACTCGGTAAATAGAGAATCAGTAATTTTTTACCGATTCGTTATTATCGATTCCATTCGGTATTACGTACATCTCACATGGCTAAATAAATGTCGGTAACACCGAAAACGACCCATTTTCGGTGTTACCGACCGGTATTTGGCCACCTACATATGGCCCCAGGTGTGGTGTGTGAGGTTGGTGAGTGGTAGGGTCAGATGTGAATGGATTAGTGAGTGTTTTAAAAAATACCTGGCAAGTGAGGACTAGAGAACTTTTGATATGCCTTCATGCTGGTATTGTTAAAATGGTGTGATGGAGGTTTTATGTGTATTTAATGTACATAACCTCCTGCGTGTGCGTCGACCTGTTTCGAAGTGTAAAGCCTCAGAAACATCAGCGTTGATGCGGTTAAGACTTTGCGCCAATCGGAATCGACACATTGCCCGTAAAACCGGACACAGAATCAGATCAGTGACATCGCCTCTATGGACTGCACGCCCGACAATGACAGACAGCGCAGTTCAACTATGACATAGTGACTGCATTGTGGAGGGGTTACAGGCCAAAGCCGTTATCAACTGTGCTGATAAGCACCAACACTTTGTCTCCATCAACGGTGCCTCCTCGGCACCCCATAGTGAGTCTTGGATGTCGGAGCTTGGTCCATTCAAAGTACTTTGTCAGCGGGATTTGTCTGATCCTGTAGCTGTCCAGCCCTCCATCATGGTCTGCCTTAACTTTGAATTTGCCCTGGTCAGGTGGCTTCAAGTAACCCCGTAGCGCTATTTACTTCTAAGGCAACTTTTAGTTTATTCTTTAAAAAATCAATACTCCTGTTCTACTTATCGATTTTTGGAATTTTGGTCTTGTTTTTCTCACAAAAATATTTTCTATTGTTCTAAACCTGTGTGTTATATTTTATTGGTGTTTTCATTGTGTTACTGTGTGTGTGTTGCACAAATACTTTACACATGACTCTTAAGTTAAGCCTGACTGCTCTGTGCCAAGCTACCGGAGGGTGAGCACAGGTTAATTTAAAGTGTGTATCTGGCTTACTCTGACTAGGATTGTGGTCCCTCCTTGGACAGGGTGCACACCTCTGCCAACTAGAGATCCAATTTCTAACACTCAGAAATAGAGCTTGCTGACTGTAGAGGACTAATGCAAGGGTTCACAGATACTAGCTAAGCATGAATCAGATAAAGCAGCTTTACTAACTAAATAAATAGATCCTTTCATGGGTCTTTAAAATAGTCTTATTGCTCGCTGTGGCAGGATATTCAGGCCATTAAAGGCCTACTCTAGTGTCATAGGCCCGAGCTGAAAGCGAGACCCTATAATAAGGAAGCAGTCTTTAATGGCGGATTATAACTGCCGTTCTTTGATTGGCAGAGCCAAGGGAGGCACAGTCCTGAGAAGAATTCCCCCCTCCCTCTGTCTGTGGCTTTAGTGACACTGCCAGTATAAGCAAACGAGGAAGCATTGCTGTATACCTTTTCCACAGCCTCTGCCTCTCTATTTTCTCTGCAATACACATAACTTCAGGTTCAGGAGAGTGGAAGAGTCAGAAGCTGTAAATGAAGGCATTGTTATGCTGACTTCAGCAGTGTTTATAGCTTACTGTTGCTTCATTGTCTTCAATGGAGCTATCAACCTTCGAATGTACTAATACAAATTCAAAAACCATGACCTAATACATATTCAAACATCAAATTGAATACAAAGAGAAAAATTGTGTTGAAGTTTAATTCAGAGTTCAGATACATTTGATATGACTCGAATCACTCGAACCTTGATAAAACAGTTTTTCCCATGAAACACGTCTGCAATAAAATCAAGATCTTTATGTTGATTTTTGTATTGATGTACAGAGCCTAAAGACAACCTGTTAGAGATAGGATTCAAATGTACTGCAGACATTTAAACAGATTAATTTCTTGGTGTCATTGCTAAAAACAACAAAATGTAATCTTGGAATGATGTGTCTAATTAAATTCTTGATTTTATATGTAAAATGAATCATATTGCACCTCTTATTACTTATCTTTATAAGGATGCATATGGTGATCACATCTATATTCATGTGGAAAGCATGCTTCAGATGGAGAATTCTGCGCCTTCAGAGGTTTTAAAAATTGCAAAGTAAAACATGTCCCCAATTTCATAATGAATGAGGAATTACATTTGAGGAAATAAGAAGAATAAGAAGCAATGTGTTGAAAGGAGCATTCCCTTGAATCCATGGGTTCATCTAGGGCACCAGCATAGTGCCAGTTTTGTAGTGGGCATATATTTTTCAACTTTAAGCCCAGCGCTTGTCTTCTCAATATTGTCTCAATTGTGTTTTTTATGTTTAATAAACCTTATCTGATATCTATTGCAAATATAACTGATAAGCTTTTAATAACAGATGGTGAGGTTAATCAGAAGTCGATTACTAGTGCACTGTAACACTATTTTAACCAAGGTTGGAGTAAAGCGTTGTGCAGGTTAAAAGAAATGTGTTTTTAGAAGAAAGAATACATTCTACGTTCTTCCATTCTACAGCGTACTCCAGTCTTTATCTAAACATTCTGTGCCGGGCTCACATGAGCCAAAACGAGTAAGCATTGGCTGTTTGCCTTCATTTCCTTTGAGAGAAAGCCTAAAAAGAAGGTTCCTGGCACTCACTGAGCTTGCATTAGCAACTACCTCCTAACAATCTAAGGTCAACAGTCAATGTTTGATGCAAGTGTTTCCCAGGTGCCCCTCAGCTCCTTAGGCCCCAAAGTAAAGGCCTAACACTGATGAAGATGCAATGTGAGATTAATGAGTAATATAGTGTCTGTAGTCAATTGTTATTGTAATAACTGAAAATACATACTCCAGGAATTCATTAGTAAGCCAGAAGAACTCAAGGAGTACGTCTAAGAAGATTCTTTGTAAATCAGGCTCCCTATCTTCACATCTAGTTGCTGATATGGGGTTCCAATGCACTAGTTCAATACTTTGAGAGACAATGCAGTCGGAAGGTGTCACAGGAGAAGTTTTGAATTAAAAGTTTTCGCATTTTGATTTCCGTCCTAATATTGAGGAACATATTTTATAGTCAAAGTAAAGAGCTGAAATAATTTTATTAGACACTCTGCTCCCATTTCATATTGTATTTTTGTGTTACTTACTATTTGAGTTGTCTGTATTTCCTGTATTAAATGTTCAATTTATTTACTATAATACTTTTGCCATTTTCCCACAGGCATTGAAGGGCCCTTCTTAAGAGATACAATTAGTATTCAAGATGTGGCTGTGTCTTCCATTGTGACGCTGTATTTTACTGACCTGGGTCAACAGGTCAGTTGGACCACAGTAAGTACAAACTTTAAACTCTGCCTTTCAATTTTAATGATTTCTGAAATTGTACTTTAGTATTTATTACTTTTTTTGTAATATTAACAAACGTATGCGAGGCATAATAGTATGCAAATGAAAAACTAGCATGGTGGATAAAGGTGAAGTAAAAGGATAAGTAGAGGGGTTTTAACTGTGTTGACACAGGGATGGCTGAGCTGTAAAGTCACAAAAGGACTGAACACGATGGTAGAATGATTATTGTTGAATGAGTACTGTATGGATGTAGTATCCAATATACTACACCACCATCAAGTGAATATAGAGAGCATTAGGAGTCAATATTTGATTTCTTGACCAAGGTGAACATAACTTGAAAGTTAAGTTGGAGGCAGGCGCATCAGGCTAGTTTAGACGAGTCCTGCAAAAAACATAGGGGCATATGTACAAGGAAGTGGCAGAGCGCAGTGTTAGCCTCCTTGGCTTAATGCCGAGCTCCGCCACTTCTGAAATGCTGGGCTGCACTGCATTTAGAAGAATACGGCGCAGCCCTGAGTTTCCCCCTGCGCTTGCACTAATTTAGCTGCCTAGCGCCAATGCAGTCACCCTTACACCATAGTGCAAGGGTGGCTGTGTTGCAGGGGACCATTGTTTATGTGCATGAAGGTGTCCCTTCCTGCACATGAAAAACCAATGGCGTTTTGCTGTTTCTATGTGTGCTGCACAACGCAGCACACGTGGAAACAGAAAAATCCAGGAGAAATTAAATCTTGCTCCTCGTTTCGCCAGGGTAAGAACAGGTTTTCCCTGGTCTTAATTTTGGCGCTACCCCATATTTTCGTGACCATTGTAAATATGGGGCAGCGTCAAAATCAATGGTTATTGCAGTGGAACACCCATCTCAACACCCATTGCCTCCCTTTTCATGCTAAAGTATAGCGTAAAAGTGGGCCCTATTTACAAGCCAGTTTTAAACCACATTAGGTGGCTTAATGCTGCCTTGTTAATAAGGCGGAGCCCCTATCGCTACCACAACATCCAAATAAGTGATGTTGTGGTGGCGATAACGGCTTGTAAACATGCCCATCAGTTCCAATTATTTACCCAAACAGGGCAAAAATGTTACGTTTTAGTACTTTGTGAAATGGGCTGCATCTACTCCAAAAGGTACTACTAAACATTGGAAGTCTAAGACTCTGTTTCACAATCCACCACAATGCACGTCTAGGGTATTTCTTTCAGTGTTAGCACAAAGATAAGAAGTCTTCTATGCACCTATGTTCTTTTGAGTTATGACTATTTACTGTTTGATTTCCTCATGTCATGGTTACTGCTGGGTTCTAGTTTTATCCTTCATGAATCAGCCATATCGACACACAATACACAAAATAGAAATGACACTAACATCGATAAAAAGTTATCATCTAAAAAAATCTTGATTACAAAAATATTGACGACAAAAATATAGAAAGCTAAAATATTGATTACATTAAAGTAAAATGAAACACATCGAAAATATCGATATAAAAAACATCGACAACCCAAACATCAATAAAATACATAGAAACTATATAGAAAATAACATTTAAATATAAAGATACTATTAAAATAATATAATAAAATAACATATACCAAAAATGTTAACAAAACATTAAAAATAAATACAAATGAATCACATTAATTAGAACAAATAAATGAAACATGCAATAAAAAATAAATAAACAAATAATACAAAATTAAAAAGATATCACAAATAACTAAAATAAACAAACATAAATATATATATAATATATTAAAAATATCCAGTTAAAATGCCACTGTATATGTAATTATATGTACAAAGTGACTCATGTAAATATGTCAATAGACTAACATAAATGTCTTTTACTTTGTACTACAACATTGTTACATCAACATGACGCTACAATGCACTGTGCGTTTAATTAAGGCGTTGTTGTTTTAAATGTTTTACCATGTGACTCACGTTTGGAGGTGGGACCCGGATGGGTGTGTCTTCACTGCAAATAATATAAAAAAAAGTTTCCACTTTGTGCAATGTGGTGTGTGAACAAGACTACATCAGTAGTCGAAACGTTGCATTTTTTGGAAGGCACAAGAACTAAATAAAACATCTTGCCTGGAAAGCGTGGGGTCTGTCTCTTCTCTCGCCGCTGTGCAGTGGAGGTTTGAAGATTTGTGTGAATATATTAAAAATATATAACACATTTATCTACATATACCATTGAATAACATAAAAATAAACTCAAAAAATATGAAACAAATTAAAATGTAACAGGTAAAAAATTAAAAAAAGGTATCTTGACCAATAAATTTAAAACACACAAATACAAACCAATAGAAAACTCAAACTAATTAAACAAATACTATAAAAACAATCAAATAATTAACATAAAATGTACTGTATAACGAACAACCACGGAGGAAGAGCAAACCTTGGAGAGAGAGAAGGCAGAACAAAAAACAACTACACCCAAAACTATTCCAAATATCCCGCAATAAAGGTATGCACAAACCTTTGGGCCTGATTACGATGGTGTTGAACCTGCCACCGACAGGCTGCGGGTGGTGGGTTTACAGCCATCGTAAGCCATTTTTCTGCCCACCAGATCAGTATGTCGGACGAACCTGGATCCACAGAATGGTGGCGGTGCCTAGCAGGCACTGCCCGCGAGATTTGGGTGCTGGATCCCTGGCAGCCTTTCCATGGTGGTTCCCCCGCCATGGGAAGGCTGGCAGTGGTTGACTTTAGAGGACTGTTACGGCCCCCGCCTAAGCAGGAGCACTTTTGTTTTGCCCTTGGGGGGCACCACATGGTGCCTGCCACAAAGTGCAGGTAAATGCAAAACCTGCCTTTTTTCCATTGCGGCAGGTGCTGCAGCCAGTAGCACCCACCGCAATGGTAAACATGCCTTTTGTGGCTGCCATGGTTGCGGCTGCATTGTAATTTGGCATGTGAGTGAGACCGCCGCCTTATAGGCGGGCGGTCCCCATCACCGGGACGATGGAGGACGGACTTCAGTACTTCCGACTTCGTGATTTTATTTTATTGATTTATTTTGTAAGTTTTGTATAGCGCGAACATGACCCAAGTGGGTATCAGAGAGCTTTACATAAGGATGACTATGAAAAAGGCATATATTTCAAAGAGACACACAGGGCTCGATTCCGATCCGGTAAAAAAAATCCCCCGTACGAATCGTATTCGTAGCCGAATCCGTACGACTCGTAAACACACCGTACGACCCGGCGAGTACGATCCGGACCGGATGATCAGGACGCTATTCGTACGGTCCGCGTCAGGTAAGGGCGATTCGTACGGAAAAGCTCTCAATCACATACACACCGTACGCCGCGTACCCCCCATGATCGCAGGGGTACATGCCGTACCCCTGCGATCATGTGGGGTACGTGCCGTACACCCAGCATACACGGGGTGCGCACCGTACACCCACCGTACATGGGGTACGGTGCGTACCCCATGTACGCTGGGTGTACGCCACGTACCCCACATGATCGCAGGGGTACGGCGCGTACCCCGGCAATCATGGGGGGTATGCGGCGTCCCCGGGGAGGGGCCTTCTGTACTTGTTTCGGCCCGAACTATGCATTTACGGCTGTTTCCAGCTACCGTAAAAAAAAGGGTCGTACGTTGCGTACCCGACCCGAATCGTACTTGCTGGGTCGTAACAACCAGCCGCGAACCGTTGCGACGTCACGTACAGCGGGTTCCGAGTGAGACTCGTACGGATATTTTAGTCGTACGGAGTCCTGTACGACTCGTACGGTCTTTGGCTCCTGGTACGGATCGTACTTCGTCGTACGTACGGGGACGTGTACGGGTACGATTCGTACGGGGAAAATTGCTCCATACGACGATTCGGAGCGCATTTTACCGGATCGGAATCGAGCCCAATGTGTTACAAGTGGGTCAATGTGTCACAAGAGTAACAATTACATAGTTGAGGGCAATAGGTAGCAGGCTATTGCAGCATATACATCAAGAGCAAAAGGGACATTAAGGCAGGGAACAATAGGTCGCCACATATGACATGTTATAGGTAGGATAACGAAAAAGTCCAAATAAATTAAATACAATTTAAAAAATATTATAACATGTTTTCCTTTACATATAACAGATTCAACTTTACTAAAATGGCACCTAGAAAATTCAACACAAAGATTTACGCACACAAATACAATAAAATATAACCCAGAGAAAGTATATGACTTAACCAATAAATAACGTAAATTATTTAAAAGTAAAACATTTAATTAAATAGCAAAACATAGCTAACAAATGTTTTTTAACAGCTTCTATAAAAATCAACAAAACCACAACATTTACCAAGGACACTCCATCAACTAAAAAGAGTACGTATATTTATTTAATTACAAATAAATAAAAATAAACACAAAATAATATAAATAATAAAATTATGTAAAATTACAACATATGCTCGGTTTCACAGATTACTTCACAATGACTGCACCCAAAAACCCCAAAACAAACATTACGTTTAAAAACAAATACAAAACCAACATAAGAGAAAAATATAATACAAAGTAAGCATATAAATTAACCAAACCACAAGAAATAATACATTTAATTGAAAACAAATCATTACTAACAATGCAAAAGTTCTCTTGCTAGCTTCTACAAACTTCAACAAAAAATATCAACAAAAGCAACTTCACCAACTACCTTCAGTACATATTTGTTTCTTCAATGAAATATAGAGACTGAAAAAGCAAAATATTATAACATTTTATTTTATATTTCACAGATTACTCTTCAATAAAACATTGCCTCCAAAAAACTTACTCCCCATAGAAAAGAATAGAAAAATATTTCTATACTGCCAAAAAAAGTCTATTTTTATTTATTGTAAAAAATGTATAACTGTTAAAAAATATACAAAAAACTTTGAAATATATATTAAATATTATATCATCAAAAACTGAAAATATAATATTTATTCTATATATATATAAACGAAAGTATGTCTGTCTGTTTGCCCTTTATGCATTACTACACCATTCATCCGATTGGAAATATATAATATTTATATATATATATATATGGTAAAAGTTGTTGAGTACACTCTCGCGAAGGTTTCTGGCAAAAAAAAAGAAAAATGTGTTAAATATCGGCCCCCCGGCCACCCAGGGCCCTCATAATCTTTCCAATAGTAAACGTTTACAGTTTCCGGTGCGACTCGCTGTTGCAATGACCATCAACAAAGCACAAGGACAATTGCTGCAAGGGTGTAGACTAGATTTGGAGAATCCGGGCTTCTCACATGGACAACTGTATGTGGCCAGCTTACGCGTCGGAAAACCTTCTGATTTATTCGTGTACGCTCCGGACGGAAAAACAAGAAATACTGTGTATCAACAAACACTCGAATAAATGAACAGTATTAAAATAACACTTTAAAATGTTTTCCATATTAAAATGAATAAGTTTCAATAAAAATGACACAATGTAAATTAAATGTTATCAAAACAAGTTTCCTTAAATTTCCTTTCTTCTGAGATCGCAGCAACGGGTAAGCTAGTATATATTAAAATGTATGTTTATTTCATGTAGTTTAAATTTCCTAGAAATATTAAAGCATATCATTAAAAAATATATGTGAAAATATATATTTATTTTACAATTTGTAAATTATTTAATATATTTAATATTATTTTAATACAAATACTATGCAGTGTACTACCTAATAAAATATACAAACAAATTATATAATCGTATTAAGAAATATAATTATATAACGTATTAAATAATTGTTTTAAAAAATTAATACAAATGTTTACTTTTTTCATAAAAAATAAGCAATCAAAGTATAATTGTTTATTATAAATAAAATAAAAATATAATACTTTATTATTACAGTACTATACTTCAAAGAAAATGTACAATTTTTCCCAAATGTTAAAAAGAAATATGTATGTAAAAAAATGGTTAATTTTCCAGATCTACATGACAAATATATGTAAAAATATATTATACTTTATAATAAATTTTGAACAACATCAAAATACTTGAATCATGTTTTATTCTTGTGAAAAAATGTATTACAAAACCAAATGATAACAAATAAATTAGAAAACAAAAAAAATGTGGTTACCATTTCCAGCATTTACAATAATTACTAACATGCCTCTCCTTTCTTATTTAAATGTACATACAAAATATAAAAACAAAATAACTAATGAACAATACAAATGTACTATTCCAACTTCAAAACCAACAAAACTCAGGGAAAGTGATGGATAATAAACCATAACAAATTACTATTCCAACTCCAAAACCAACTAAACTCAGGGAAAGTGCTGGATAATAAAACATAATACATTAATATTCCAACTCAAAAACTAACTACACTCAGGGAAAGTGCTGGATAATAAACCAAATCAAATTAATATTTCAACTCCAAAACCAAAATAAAACTCATAGAAAGTGCTGTATAATTAACCATAGCAAATTACTATTCCAAATCCACAACCAACTTAACTCAGGGAAAGTGCAGTTAATAAAACACAAAAGATTACTATTCCAACTCCAAAACAAACTAAACTCAGGGGAAAGTGCTGGATAAGGAAACATAATAAATTACTATTCCAACGGCAGCAAAACTCAGGGAAAGTGCTGGATAATAAACCATAACAAATTACTATTCCAACTCCAAAAACAACTAAACTCAGGGAAAGTGCTGGATAATAAAACATAATAAATAACTATTCCAACTCCAAAAGCAACGAAACTCAGGGAAAGTGCTGGAAATTAAACCATAACAAATTACCATTCCAACTCCAGAAAGCAACACAACTTAGGGAAAGTCCAGGATAATAAACCATAATAAATCCCTATTGCATCTCCAAAAGCAACAACACTCAGGGTAAGTGCTGGATATAAAAACCATAACAAATTACTATGTCAACTCAAAAACCAACTAAGCTCAGTGAAACTGCTGGATAATAAAACATATTAAATCATTTTTCCAACTCCAAAACCAAAAAACTCAGGGAAAGTGCTGGATAATAAAGCATAATAAATTACTATTCCAACTCCACAACCAACTAAACTCAGGGAAAGTGCTGGATAGTAAACCAAAATAAATTACTATTCCAACTCCAAATCAAAATAAACTCAGAGAAAGTGCTAGATAATAACCCATAATAAATAACTATTCCAACTCCAAATTTATGATTGAAAAAACATGTATTATCAACATTATTTTTATGATTAAATTAATAAACAAATCATATTTTTCTTTAAATTGAAATTAATAAATATAATAAAAAGGTACCCAAAAATAAATATAACTTCCAAATTATGTAATTTTTGAAAGAATGAAATACATTTTTTAAAAAATATTTTAATATTTTTAAACAATATTAAAAAAATTACTCTCTACCCTTATCTCAGGTAAAATCACATTACTAAATTAGATTAAAAAAACTTCTAAAAATTGTTAAAGATTTACAAACAATATTTCTAAATTATAAACCCAACATACCAATCCTAATATTTATTTTTGAATTTTTGAATTTTGAATTTTTTTTATTTTTGGCTTAAATTACTCCCCACCCTTATCCCCTATAAATCCAACACCCCACTACTAAATTTTAACAAAAATTATTTAAATAAAGAAAAAAGAATTGTATTACTCCCCAACCTTATCCGCTATAAACTCAACATCCTGCTATTAAATGTTTTACATTTTTTTAAAATATTTTTAAAATGTAAATTTGTTTTTCAATTACTCCCTACGCATATCCCTTATAAACCCAACATCCCACTAATAAGGGGACGATTCTGATGTTGTTGGGAGTAGGCTCCGTCCGTATCAGATCCGGAGGGCTTACCAACCGACTCGTGCTCTGGGGCCCGAGCGCCTGAGTACCATGCAAACAAGCACTGACAAACACGGGTCGCTAGGAGCCCCATTTAAGTCAATGAGAGCCTGTTGTACGACGCGTACATAGGCTACTATTGACAAAAAAGGTATGCATCTGTGCCACCCGCACCGTAGATGCATTTGTAGGGGGGACCCTGCGATCGGCATGCACTACCAGGGTTGAAGGGGGTACTGCAGATACCCCCGTAGTCCGCTTCCCTGAGCGGTTACGTGTCGGAGGGTCCGACTCGATCTGGCTGCCCGACTCGTGCATTGTACTGGCTCGGTCGGGAATCTCTTCCATTGCATGGCATGGTTTGCTTACGGACGAGACGTATGAAGCGGTTCAGACCCAGAAACTATTCGGTCGGCGCTTTTGCATTTCTCGCATCGTACTTGCCCGCTCATACAGCTGTACGAGTCGGTCAGAAAACACGCTTACGTACTTTTACAGGCTGGATCCTGTTCGGAGCCCTTCGGAGCGAGATCGGAATCGGCCCCTAAGGGTCCGATACCAATCTCGCTCGGAAGGACTCCGAACGGGATCTGTAGCGAGTGAGTCTGATTCGTAGCCCCGATTTCCGAATGACTAGTACCACTGTATTTGCGAGCAAGTAAAATGTGAATATTGCCTCGCGCTCCGAGCAAGTTTTACTTGTCGTAGAAGCCCTCCAGACAACTACAACATGGTCGACTTGTGCAGTGCAATGGTTCCGATTTCCGAGTGACCAAGTACGATGCACACGTCGATCAACCGGATCGAGTCGGAGCCTCCGACTCGAAAAAGCTCAGGGGACTGTAGCATGCCCCCTTCACACGGGGCCCTCCGAATCGGTCATGGGGGTGCCCATGGTTCCCCCTGATCCAAGCATGCAAACTGTGGCGGGCACCAGGGTTTAAGCTTTTTCCCACATATCCATTTTCTGCAATGGGAGCCTATGTATGCGTCTGGACGCATGCTGCTATAGACTTTAATGGAGGTCAGAGCGAATCAACTCATCTGCTTAAGGACTCATCATACTCGCTCGCACGGAGCACATTTTGTCCAGAAAGCCCTCAGGATCCGAGCCATATGGAGGGCTTTCCGGACAGGAAATGTTTAAAATAATTTCAAAATATTTATACATTTTTTATATTTTTAAATTACTCTCCCACTTGATACCCTATAAACCCAATATTCCTCTCCTAAAATGTAAATACAATTGTTTTTTAATATTTCTTTATTTATAAAATATATAACAACTAATACTTAATTAATAATATAAATACATCATTAAACAAAAACAACTATTGATATAATTTACAACTATATTTATGACATCAAAGTTTACAAAATTTACATTTCTGCATTACAATAAAATCGATATTTTTAACAAAAAAAACTTACCTCGATATTTTGCACCAGCAATATTCTTGACTCGATATTAATGCAATTCGATATTTCAACGTCGATAATCTGTCTCTGCACCATTTTGATTATGAATGAGATCAATGACAGCCATGCACGGTTTATAGGCATTTTGTCCTACTCTTCTCATGGAGATAGACACAGTGGGGCCTATATACAAAGGTATTTAGTATGTAACGTAGTACTCTGTTGCACTCTTCTACATGCTTCTACATGCCTTTGTGAACTATTTTCAAACGATCTCAAATGTGAATAAAATATGAATATTCATACAAAAGTCATATACAAGTAGTACAAACAAGAAAAGGACTTGCCTTGTTTGCCCTTTTACAGAAAGGGAGTGGATATTTCTGGGACAATTGACTAAGGCTTTGAAGAAGAGGTAACTGAGTATTCCTTTCCTACTCCCTGGTCTCAAAAATGCTTTTAAGTATTGGCCCCTTGTTCTTGCTAATCTCTTTTCACATGCACACAAGAAACGGTTAAATGAGCAAACTCGGTCAGTTAATTCTTGGATGTTTAGGTGCTTTAAAACAATGAAACAGAAAAGTGACTATTTAAGGGAAGTGATGTCACAAACTATTGTGCATTAGTATTACTTATAAATGTCACATGCTCTGACTTACCCTCCTTGCGCAACCTGTAGAGCTATTTGGAAGTTTAGAATTGCCTTCTTGTGTTCAGTTTCTGACTTTGTTCTTAAAAAGTCACCTTTTACGTAGCATTTCTCTGAAGGCGCAGATCCAATTTCTGCTTCTAAACCAAATAACTTACCAATAATTTAATAAATCAAAAGTGAATTTAAAGCAAATGAATGTAATATTTAATGAAAACACAAAATAATTTGTATTTTAAAGATAAAACATTTCACAGAACAAGACATTTTTGAATTATTATGCATGGAATGCAACTTAAGGCAAACATACCGATTCAACTTATTGTATAGTTAGTTTATTCCTCAACAGCTTTCATGAGTCATCCAACACAGTTCTCAACGCAGAAGAGGACTCCAGTAAACAAGAACTACTAGCCGAACAATTAAATGACTGACATTTCCTATTGAATGAGTATATTTTTCCAGATGAGCTTGTTACTATTTCAGGCAATCCATAACTCATCATGACATCTTCAGATGAGATGAAGTGAAACATAACGTATGCTTCTTTACGTGTGGGAAATACTGCTTTAATAAAATAAGTCCTTTTTAACTTACTGGTATAACTTGGCATAAAGCTTGATATTTTTGCAAACTGGACTTCTCTACTACATCAAACAAACTATCTCCTGTTGCCTGAATGCTAGCTAACCTCTTAGGGGCCTATTCCGATGTCCGACGGACCTAAGTCGGTCCGACATTGGGCAGGAGCTGTAACCGACCGACCTGTTGTCGTCAGTTACAGCCCTGCTAGTACAATGCGACCGAACAAGGTTC
The DNA here is from genome assembly GCF_964263255.1 of Lissotriton vulgaris. Lineage (NCBI taxonomy): Eukaryota > Metazoa > Chordata > Amphibia > Caudata > Salamandridae > Lissotriton > Lissotriton vulgaris. The sequence goes on along the minus strand of NC_141689.1, from coordinate 1,188,049,868 downwards.
GGTCGCATTCGTATACCTTACTATGCAAGCATGCTTTCAGACCGGAAAGCTTGCTTGCAAAGTAGAAAGCAGGGGTGCAGTTCATCCCTGCATCCTGTCGCCGGCACCGTAAGGTGCCTGTCACCGGGTGCAGGGATCAACGGAGGGTCACCATATGTGCCCCCAGGCTGCCATCCGGCTGCCTCACACCCATGGGGGCCCTGCTGGGCCCCCCCAGAGACAGCTTCTGACTGCCTTTTCATGCCAGACATACCAGCACAAAAAGGCAGTGAAAAGCTGCCATCGTACTCCCTCGGTCGCACAGAGGCGACCGGGGGAGAACTGAAGGATTTCCAGACTGTGGACAGGCTCTCCGAGCCTGTCGTCCGCAATTCAGAAATCTGAGTCAGATTCCTTCCCGACCGAGCTGATCGGGATGGCTCGGTTGGGAAGGAATCCGGCCGGCACTGACCAATTCGGTTAGAAGGGCTCTGAAGATGGTTCAGAGCCCTTCCGGCCGAAATCCGAATCGGCCCCTTAATGGCCTCTGTCCGGACCTTGTGCCCTATTTCCACATTGACCTATTCCCATCACTTTCAGTACATCACTGCTTTAGTGCTCCACGAGCATCTGGTACATCTGTCCAAGAAGCTAGCCAATCTTTGAGTTAAACATCAACATTTTCTTTCCCCTACCTATGTGTCCCTCATTACTGCATGCCATACCAAACCTTCAGCTGCGGACTTGTTCACCAAATAGCACTTTATAAACAACATTGATTCCCAAACCTGTCCTAAAAAAGACAGTGACACAAACATGTCTACATTTGTGTTAAACTTACCGTTCATTATTACTCCCTAAATTTCCACTTACAGAGAGAAAGGCAGAAGCATCAACTGAGCCCCAATTCCACAGCTTTCCATTGCCTCCTGGAGCTTGCTTGCTCAGGCAGTAACCTAACCAACCTATCTGTCACTTTTTAACCCAAGCCTAACTTCACATCCAGGAAAAGTATCCAATAGGTTTTCCTCATTCTCCCATTTCCCACCCCACCTTAAGCCACCCTTACTTTTAACAGTGCTGATACATTCTCCATCAAGTCCCCCAACAAATCAAAACCTTTGTTGTTACAAAATACATGCACCTCCTTGCTGCATTCCTTCTGGATTCATCTAAACTGGCTAGCTTTAATGCTCTTAGACAATCCATTCCTGGATTCCAATTTGACCACATAATGAAAGTGCGAGACCATGGCATCCTTATTTCCCAAATATCACTCTATGTCTCGTTTAATAAAGTAAGACTCTGCAACTGCTTCAAATCGTGTTCACCTAAGTGGGTGAAAAGTAATTCCAGACATACCCTGCCCTTCTGCAGCTCTATAATGGTCTATAAAAGTTTCTCCAGCACATTCCATCCTTTACACACCAATCCACATCCATCCTGGCTTATTGGCTGAGAGGGGTGGTAGCCCTACCCCGGCAACAACCACAATCCTTCTCAGGGTGAACCGCAAAAGCCACTAAATTAACCAGTGCTTAACCCTCTGGCACAAAGCAGTCAGGCTTAACTTAGAGACAATGTGTAAAGTATGTATGTAGCACAAAAAAACACAAAAAGGTGAAAACACAACACAAGAAAAATCACAAATCAATTTAGAAAACTGGAGTACATTTTAATAAATAAAATTATGCCAGAACAACAAAAATAAATCAGAACTGGAGATATGCAATTTTAAAGTAAAAGCAAAAAAAATATTGCCACAAAGCTCCACTCGTAGTCATCTGGTCATGCTAGACCGGTCAAAAGTCACAGGTTCAGGGAGACCGCAAGGATTACGGGTATCAGGTTAGTCATGCTGAAAAGTTACCAGTGTAAAGAGTTCTGGTTGTGCTGGTGGAGGCCAGGAGGAGCAAGTGTAGGGTTGCGGGCTGTTAACTCTGTTGTGCGAAGAGCCCTTTAGGCATTGGGGACAGTCATTGATGTAGCTTCGCATTGACTGTCAATGCTGGTGGTCACTGTAGTGTAAAGAGCAGGATTCACTGGAGCTTCCCATGGACGTTCGTCATGGGCACCAGAGTCTCGAGGCTAACCAGTCCGTTTGCAGTTCGGGGAGGCCAAACTACAGCATTTTACCCTTTTCATGTAGAGGATTGCACTATGATGCCAGTCAAGGGTTCAATACATGGGAACGCACCTCTTGGGGATCAGGGACTCACTCCAGCAGGTCCCGCTGCAGGCCCAGGCAGGTCAATTGCAGCAGTTGGGCAGTTGCAGGCCCTGCACTCACACAGGACGCTAGCCAATTGAGCATTGCTGTCAGTCTGAGATTGCCTGGAATGAAGACAAGCAGGTCCAGTCTTCCTTCCCCGAAAGCAAGGCTGTCCTCAAGTGCCAAGAGTGTTCTGAAGAGTGTCTTTGAAGGTCCAATTTTTAATCCTGATGCCAGCCTTTTTGTGGAAGGATTCCCTGTCCTATCCCCACACCTGGTTCTGTAAAGTTCTTCCCCTTCTCCTGTCAAGGATCCAACCTGTCTGGGCTGACAAAAGACATGGAAGACTGTTCAGGCTTTCTGTGTGTATGAGGCAAAGCCCTTTGAAGTGTTAGTGGGGTGGGGCACAGCTCCCCCCAATCAACCTGCCAGGATGGCCCATCCTGTGAACACTTATGCCCCCTTTGTGTTTCTGTCTGGGAGCAATACACAAACTCCTACAGCAGAGCCATTCATAGTCACGTGGCCTAGAACACTGGCAAAAGACACAAATGGTTGGGGGGAAAAATGCCAACTTTCTAAAAGTGTAATTTTCAGAATTGGGACTTAAAATCCGAATTTACCTTTGAAGAGGGTTTTAAATTACAAATAATTAGAGTGGAAACAGCTTATCTATCTGCATAATATCTCTATCTGCTCCAAATCCAAAGTTGTCGCTTATTGAATGTAATGTTGTAACCCTGTCTTAGTCAATGGGAGCAGTAGGCCTTGCAAAAGTGAAAAAGGATTGTAGGAGTATTCTCTGTCAGGACACGTAAAACGTAAGAAGGCATGTTTGACATATTAAATACATTTCACTCTGCACTATCAGCCTTTAGACCTTTAGGGTGATTTACATTTATTAAATAAGAAGTTTTAGGCCTGGCAAAAGGTTTATTTTGCCAGGTCGAAATGGCAGTTTAAACTACACTAAAGCTGGCAGGCCTGAGTCATGTTTAAAAAGGTTACTTTTGTAGCAGGCCCACTAGTAGCAATTAACTGACAGGCCCTTAGTACTTGTGGTGTCAGGTATTAGGGGCTTACAAGTAAATAACTGTGCTGATTAGACATGTGCCAATTTTACTGAATTGGAAGGAGAGAGCACAAGCACTTCACCACTGGTTAGCAGGGAAAACGTGCAAATGGTGCTAATGTCAACAAAAACAGGTTTAGCAACTGAAGGCAAAAAATTCTGGAGGGATACCCTTCAAAAAGGGCAAGGTTTAACAATCTTCATCTAGCAGGTTGAGAAACAGCATTGGAGTACACAGGGCGAATCCAGATAGCTGGAGCATTGTGCTGTGCCTCGTTGACCCAGCCCTCCAATACCTCACAGGGTGTTTTGTACCAGAACATCAAGCACCAAAAGCCTCCGATTAGCCATCCTATGAGGAGGCATCATCATTGTTGCATGTCTGGCTTTGGGAGACGGGCTAAGCCTTCAGCCCTCTCATGTTGTGAGACCTGCTGAGCCATACTTCAAATAGCTCGCATTTAGTGAAGTAGTGTGGCTCACTGGTTAGAGGCGGCAGACCCGAGAGCAGAGGACAGCCCGGGACCAGGGTTCGATTCCCGACGCGGCAGGTTTCTGGACCAGGGTCAGCGGACTCGATAATTCTCTCGCCTCGGTGCCCACTCTGATCTGCGATCACACTCGGCAACTCTGGGCACTAGCTTGCCTCATCTTCACTAACGGCCCCACCAGACCACCGGGGATGCCTGGTCTCACCCTGGAGATACCCATTAAGGGACCATCTCTCAGGGAAGCCAGGAAGGGTTTTGCAGCGGTCGAAGCGCGGAGGTACCCCTTCGGGAGTGATTCCAGCGCTATATAAGCACACAATTAATTAATTTTAATTTAGTTCTCCTCTTTTGCACTAGGTTTTCACTCAAGTGTGGCCTCTGCAGTGTGAATTGCACTGCCATAGAGAAGGGAGTCATTTGCAGGGGCTCTAATGAATGTACTGTATTTTAATATCGGACAAACGTTTACTCAACTCTCTCTCTCAAAAAGTATATCCTCCTCTATTCACAGCTGGTCAGTGGATTTGCACAAATACGTGGGCAATCAATAGAAATGGAAAGAAGACTTCATATTCTAGCGCTCTCGTGTCAAAACGTTCTGTTGACTATAAGATTACTCATTTCCATATGGCTATTCTTTTCTTCTTCAGCAGTTAATTTGCATGCCAAGTCGATTTCCTTTACTGCTCATATATTCTCATCTTTTTCTCATTTTCCATTGTGCCTGTCATAGGCCCCATTTATAAGTAAATAGTTTTTCTCCCTGCTCCAGTGGGCCAGTAATATATTTTTCCATCACAATTGTCTGCCTCTGCCTAATAAATCATCCCAAACATGAGGCTTTTTGGTCCAATAAATAAGGACACATGCTGTTGTCATGATCCATTTGAACTTTAGAAATGTTATTTGAAAAAAAATGAACATTCATTGATTACGACGTGCCCTTAATTAGTTCCTTCCATTTTTCTCATAAAGCACGAGAATGGAAACTCCAAATCTGTTGCAATAAGTGCATTCAATATAATGAAGTCTCTAGGCAGCCTCAGTTATTAGACGTCTTCTTTTTTCTGTGGTCATGGGGGACAACGTATCCTTTCTGATGCTTTTTACTTTGAATCTTTCTAATTTGAAGGCTCTGTGTTATGCATCATGACCATTTATTCAGCACTAAACACCTCGAAGGGCCACTAAGCGCTACCAGCAATCTCACTGGGAAGGACGCCCACATTCAGAATAGATGGGCCTTCAGCACCTTCCTGGATGGGAGGAGCTAGATCTGTCAATCTCTCTTCACGATGAAGGGCGTTCCACCCTGCCCATCGTAAGCTAGGGAAAGAACAATGCCATGCGATGATTGCCTATTGAAGCTATAACTTGCATAAACTAAACAGACAATATGTTCTGTCTAACAGTTGTAAAGAAAACATATATTGTAAATGTAAATGTCAGGGCATTTGTAGAGCGCACTGTCACCAAGCTGTTTCCTGGCGCTATTACTCATACCGCTGTGGAACCCTTCCTGGCTGCTTTCCCTGTGAAGTGGCCACTCCCAGGGTGAAGCCAGGCATCCTAGTGCTGTTGGGGCCGGTGTGGAGGTTAAGCAAGCTATTGCCCAGAGTTGCAGTGTGGGGCCCATGATTAGAAAAGGCACCGAGGCGAGAATTGTCAGGTCCGAGGAAATTGAGCCCAAGACCCGCGAAGGCGGGAATTGAACCCTGGTACTGGGCCAGAACTCTGCATCAGGGTCTGCTGCTCTAACCATTGAGCCACACTCCTCCATATTATGGTCTGATTAACTACAGCGTACCATGAATAGTTTACGCAGCCCCCGTTATAAACTGATTCTACAAAGGTTATGTGCAATTTAACATTTCACGTCTTTTAATTCACAAAATAATTCTTTGATTAATTCCTGTGGTTACATATACATGCAAGTCACGCACTTTCTGTGACATGTTGTGTATTATTACAACTATACGTAGCGTTTTCTAAATGTTTATGCCTAACTATGTGAACAGCCTGAGTGATCTCTCTTTATTGCTTACCCTGTATCCGCATCAAAACCACATTGTGGGTGCTCTCATTTTTTTCTTCTCATTACATCACGACAATGTACATGCAGTGTGCACTTCCAAGTTCCTCACAGCAGGGCCGTGGCTTCGAGGGTGTGTTCAGCTTGTTACACCGCCCTAATAAATGTATTCTCCAGTAAATAGTTGGTTACCAGTGCTTTCAGTCGGGTATTGTGAGTTGACTTTAGGATTTCATCTGAGATTTTTACATGAACACACACACACACACAAACGCACACACTCGCAAATACTCACACAAACACACATATAAATACACACCCACAGTCTCTCTCTCTGCTCTGTTCTTATATTGTGTTTAAGTACCCCTAACAATCCACCCTGCTCACCCTTTCCACCCCCCTCTCCCTAAGCTCCCTCAAGCTCTGCTCCTCATGCATATATTTTGCCATGACATGCCAGCGTGATTGTTCAGAAAATCTAAAACTCACTCTCGCCCCCAAGTTTTCTGACCAAGCTACACGGCTGTGCCCCACTGATCTAGCACACATGAATACACAAATGAGTGCCTCTCTTTCTTCAACTTTTCTTCCAACATAATCTTCCGGTACAAAACCTGCAAAACAAATTCAAATTTACATTGATGGGGGACCACTCCACAGGCAGTCATAAAAACAGGCCCGTCCGGAGTTCATTGCTAATGTATACCAAAAAACATTCAGAAGTATTTCCATGTGACATGGAGAAGGGGCACACGCCATCTCCACAATGGAGGATGAGCATCGCCTCTCCTACCAAAAGACAGAAAACGAAATATAAAATGACAATAAAACAACTTTATTATCGTTTTATTTTTCTCTGCCTGCAGCCGACGCAGGCATAGAGCAGTGCGGGGACAGTTTAACAGGGCAGGGACTGGGACTCAGGGGTGGAGAAGTGGTAGGTACACTTAGGTGCGCATGTCAGTTTGGCCATCCATCTTAGGCTGGCCAAACTGAAAAGTACCCTTAGGTTTCTTCACCCCAGCTGTGCTGCACAGCCGGGTAGAGAAAAGGCCCAGGCTCCCTGACCCTGACACAGCGTCAAAGCAGCCTGCTCAGGCCAATCCCCACGCTTCTCTCATGCTTGGTATATATAGCATGAGAACAGCGTTGGGATTTAATGGGGACTCTGCGAGCCTGTGCCAGGAACAAAGGCGCCCGAGCGGGCTGGCAGCGTAAGGTAAGTCTGTTTTTTATTTTGTATTAACCCCCTGTGCCCTATTCTGAGATGGATGGCCAGGCTGTCATGCACACTGAATAGCAATGCAACCACTACTCCACCAGCCTGTACACCTGCCCGAGTGTGAGTATCTTTGTTGAAAAGCATACACAGACTTTTTTTAAATGCATAACTGTGGTTCTAATGTTTTCACTTTGTGACTGTTTGAAGTGATGCACAAGTACTTTAAACATTGGCTCTTAAGGTAAGCCTGCCTGGTCTGTGCTAAGCTACCAGAGGGTATGCACAGGTTAATTAATGGTGAGCATCTGACTTATCTTGACTAGGGTTGTGGTTCCTGCTTGGGCATGGTGCATATCTCTGCAACCAGAAAGGCTTTTTTTTAACATATGTTAATAAGCAGTTTATTAAGTAAACAAGGAAGAAGCATAACTATTTTTGCTTACCACAGTTTCTCAATCCCCTACAGGATGGAGTCTTACCACGAAAATGGCAATGTACATACCCAGCAATCACAGTTCCACGATTACCTTAAGTTTGTAAAATGGCACAGAAGGTGACCCTCCCTCCAGGCAGCAATTCTGTTCCATGTAGGAGGTATTTTGTTGGGATGGAAAAGTCCCTCCCATAGTAAGAGATGTGCACCCTTGCCCTGAATGCCCCAGCTGCAACAGTGTCTGTAACCTTGGTGCTCATTTCTGGTCATGGTCAAACACAGATTATACATGCATGCCATGGCGTAGGCATGTCTCACAGATGGCAGGTTTACAAGGACTGGGAGATGCACCCAAAGCTCCTCCCTCATAGTGGTAAATGTCTACTGCCCTTAGCATAATAGCACGAGCACTGCAGCATAGCTTGTTTTAAGTAATAATGAGCAAATCGAGAGAAGAAGCATTTTTACCTTTATCACTCAAGTAAAGTTCTGCTGCTGTATGTTTTAGCCTATATCGGGTTGAATGTATGCTGCACAGTACACATGTTTTTGTGTGTGTGAGTAGTGAAAAACAGAAAAGCAAACGCAGGGGTCGCCAAGCAGGTCCCGAGATGGATGAAGGGTGGTCGACGGGCCGTGGAGAAGCCAAGCAGGTCCCGAGATGGATGAAGGATGGTCGACGGGCCGTGGAGAAGCCAAGCAGGTCCCGAGATGGATGAAGGATGGTCGACGGGCCGTGGAGAAGCCAAGCAGGTCCCGATGCAGATGACAGTTACAACGGTCCGCGGCCTCGCCAGCAGATCCGGACGACGGTGAAGGATGAAGGTTACGACGGCTGTGGCAGCGCCACCAGGCAGGATGATGGTGCACAGGACAGAGCTACGGCAGCGCCAGTAGTCCGTCCAGGATGAGTTCTTCTTTCGTCTCTCGACTCCAAGATACAACTGCCTTCCTGTTCTGGAGCTGCCCCAGTTATAGGGCTGGCGTGCTTTGATGTCCGGACCCTCGCACTTGGAGGTCGGGAGGTCCGGGATGAGGGAGTCCAGACACCCAGCAGGGGGGTGGAGCCAGCGCCCGGGGAGGCGATGGCCGAGCGGCACTGGCCGGGGGAGAACCATCGACACCTCTTTCTCCCATTGACTGGCCAAGTAGCTCGCTCACCTCCTGGGTGGAGGGTGGTGCCGGAATGTCTGAGGCCGGGCTAGGCCCAGGGTTGAGGTCGATCGGGGGCCAGGCGGCCTCGTGGCGAAGTGTCCAAGATGGCGGCCCGGGCTGGGCGCGTGGGTCGGCCGTGGATCGGACCCACGAGGTTATCATGCTCGGGGGCAGGTGTCCCTGAGGGGACGTAGGACGTGCAATGGTGGGGTGTGGTGCTTGTATGACTGGCTCGGGCTTGGTCGAGCCGGGGGAGAGCGGCCCGTCACGTGGCCTGTCCAACATGCGTCCCCCCCAGCTGAAGGCGGGGAGAGTTACCCATCCTCTTGGGGACTCTCTTCGTCGAGGCGGAAAAACCGGGACAGGCCATCCGCGTTGGCGTGGTCAGACCCAGGCCGGTGTTCAACGGTAAAGTCCATACCTTGCAAGGAGATGGACCAGCGTAGCAGTTTTGGGTTTTCCCCCCGCATATGCATCAACCACTGCAGGGGTCGGTGGTCAGTCTGCACCCGGAAGTGGGTGCCAAAAAGGTAGGGTCGGAGCTTCTTGAGGGCCCATACCACAGCGAAGGCTTCCCTCTCTATGGTGCTCCAGCGTTGCTCCCGTGGTAGGAGTCTCCGGCTGATGAAGGCCACCGGTTGATCAAGGCCTTCGGTGTTCACCTGGGACAGGACCGCCCCAATGCCCTGGTCGGAGGCGTCCGTCTGGACGACGAACTCCCGGCTGTAGTCTGGGGCCTGGAGTACAGGAGCGGAACACATGGCGGCCTTTAGCTGTTCGAAGGCCGCTTGACACTCTGGGGTCCAGTTCACCTTCTTGGGCTGATTTTTCGACGTGAGTTCGGTGAGAGGCCCCACGATGGTACCATAGTCTTTCACGAACCTTCGGTAGTAGCCCGTGAGGCCCAGGAAGGCTCGCACCTCAGTTTGAGTGTTAGGGGGTTGCCAGTTCTGGATGGCGGCAATTTTCAGTTGAAGAGGGGCCACTAGACCGCTTCCCACTTGGTGTCCGAGGTAGGTCACTGACCCTTGTCCAATTTGACATTTGCTGGCCTTGATCGTGAGGCCAGCTCGCTGAAGGGCTTGCAACACTGCTTGGAGGTGGTGGAGGTGCTCGGTCCAGTGGTGGCTGTACACAGCGATGTCGTCCAGGTAGGCGGCGCTGAACTCTTCGAGCCCCGCCAGGACCTGATTGACGAGCCGTTGGAAAGTCGCTGGGGCATTTTTCATGCCGAAGGGCATGACCGTGAAGTGATAGTGGCCATCGGGGGTGGAGAAGGCAGAACGTTCTTGTGCTCGGGGTGTGAGGCCGATCTGCCAATAGCCTGCCGTTAGATCGAAGATGCTGAGGTAGCGGGCAGCGCCCATTCGGTCGACCAGTTCATCTGCCCGGGGGATGGGGTGTGCGTCCGTTCTGGTGACTTCATTCAGGCCCCGGTAGTCGACACAGAACCGGAGTTCGGGTGTGGTTCCGGGGGCGGCTGCTTTGGGGACCAGTACGACCGGGCTGGCCCATGGACTGTCGGAGGGCTCGATGACCCCGAGCGTGAGCATCTTAGTTACTTCCGCCTGGATGCAGGCCCGTACCCGATCAGGTACGCGGTAGGCCCGGTGGCGGATAGGAGGGCTGTCTCCGGTGTCCACATCGTGCACACACCAGGAAGTGACACCTGGGGTGAGGGAGAACAGGCTGGCAAATCGTGATAGGAGGGCTTGGCACTCTTGGCGTTGTTCCTGGGTGAGGGTCTCCGAGAGTCGGACCCCATCCACGGAGCCGTCTTGCTCCTGGGTCCGCAAGAGGTCAGGGAGAGGCTCGGAGTCGTCCTCAACCCCGTTGTCTGTGGCCATCAAGAGGCTGAGTTCTGTTCGTGCAAAGTGGGGTTTCAGTCTGTTGGTGTGGAGGACTCGGAGCGGATTCCGGGCGGACTCCATATCGATCAGATAGGTGGCGGGTCCCTTGCGCTCGATTACCTTGAAGGGTCCCGTCCATTTGTCTTGGAGAGCGCACGGTTCTGTGGGGGACATTACCCAGACCTGTTGCCCCGGCTCGAATTCAATAGATGAGGCGTTCTGGTCATACCATCTCTTCATGTCCTCTTGACTGGCCTCTAGGTTGGCTTTCGCTAGGTCTCTGAACCGCTGGGACTGGTTGCGGAGGGTGAGGAGGTACCGGAAGACATCTGGAGGACTCTTGGCCGGAGGCAACTCCCAGCCTTCTTTGATCAGGCTGAGTGGCCCCCGTACTGGGTGCCCATAGAGCAGCTCGAATGGGCTGAAGCCTAGGGACTTCTGTGGGACCTCCCGGTAGGCGAAGAGGAGGCACGGCAGCAGCACGTCCCACTGGCGACGGAGGGGTTCTTCCAATCCCCCGATCATCCCTTTTAGTGTGCGATTGAACCGCTCAACAAGTCCGTTTCCTTGGGGGTGATAGGGGGTCGTGAAGCGGTAGGTGACCCCACACTGTTGCCAGAGGGACTTCATGTATTTGGAAATAAAGTTCGTGCCTCTGTCACTGACGACTTCTCGGGGGAACCCCACACGGGAGAAGATCCCCATCAGGGCCCTGCCGACCACTGGGGCTGTGACGGTCCGGAGAGGAATAGCCTCAGGGTAGCGGGTGGCGTGGTCCACTAGTACTAGGATGAAGCGATGGCCTTGTCTTGTACGTGGGTCTAGGGGTCCCACAATGTCTATTCCGACCCTCTCAAATGGGGTTGTGACTACGGGAAAGGGTTGCAGGGGGGCCTTTAATTTGCGGCCGCTCTTCCCACTGGCTTGGCACGTGGGGCAAGATCGGCAATGCTGGTGCACATCGTTTCTCATTTTTGGCCAGAAGAAGTGGGTCACTAGGCGGCTGTAGGTTTTATCTTGTCCCAGGTGCCCTGCCAGGGGGACATCGTGGGCCAGATTTAGCAGGAAGTCTCTAAAGCGGAGTGGCACCACTAGTACTCGGTTGGCCCCCAGCTCGGCGATTCGTTGCTCGCTGTACAGTAGGTCATTGTCCCAGTAGACCCAATGAGCTCCGGAGGTATCCCCTGCGCTTTGGGCGAGCGCTTGTTGTCGGAGTCCCTCAAGGGAGGGACAGGTCTTCTGCTCCTGACGAAATTGTTCTTGTGTGGGCCCCCCTTCTTGAGCCCACTGGTCGAGATTAGCAAGGTCGGAAGGTTGAGCAGGTTCGAGGGGGATGCACTGGTCGGGGGTCTCGGCGGGGGCGACCGGAGGCGGAGGCGCCGGCCATTCTGGTTCTTCCGGGTGATGGTTGGCACGGGCGGCCATAGACCGGGTGGTGACGCACGCCCAGTCTGGGACGCCCAACATCCCCAAGTGTTCTTTTCGCTCCACGGCTGCCCACGGGGAGCTTTCCAGGTCATTTCCGAGGAGGCAGTCCACGGGGGCGTCGTCTCGGACCGTTACTTTCAACATGCCGGAGACCCCTCCCCACTCAAAGGGGACGCAGGCCATCCGACACAGACTCTCCGAGTTGTCGGCTGATCGTACAGGGCAGAGAATGTTCGGTAGATATTGCTCTGGGGTCACCAGATGACAGCGGACGGCTGTCACACTGGCCCCGGTGTCTCGAAGGGCTTCGGCCCGTTGTCCATTGATGCTCACCCATTGGCCGTACTTCTGGGTGTTAGCGGGTAGGGGGACCCGCGGGACCATGTCTCTTCCCCCTAAGCACGCGAGAGTCATGGCGGCTGGCTCCCACCCTTGATACTCTTGCTCGTCTGTTTCTTGTTCCTCGGAGATCTGTTCTTCCCCTAGTGCCGCGGCGGTCACCTGGCGGGGTCTTGGGCTCTGATACTGCGGGCAGCTTGGGTCATTTGCATAGTGGCCGACTCGTTGGCATCGGTGACATGTAACATTGGCTCTGTATCCCGGTCGCGCTGGGGTGCTGCCCCGGTTGGCCGGGGGGGTGGTGCTGGTAGTGGGGGCGGCCGGAGTGTTGTCTCTTCCTCGTCCTTGGCCCCCTCCTCCTCCTCTGGATCGGTGGTGACCATTGTTGTTCCTGTTCTGCTCGTAGGACCCATTCCGGCCCACTCGGGTGATCTCCCACCGGTCAGCTTCGGCTGCGAGCTGCCGGGGATCGGTTAACTTGCTGTCGAGGAGGTGTTGGCGTAGTTCAATGAAGCAGTTGTTGGACAGATGCTCCCATACCATCAGATTGAACAACTGCTCGTAGGTCGTGACGTTGTTCCCTCTGATCCAGCCTTCGAAGGCTCGGCTAAAGTACGTTACATAGTCCACCCAAGTTGTACCTGGAATGCGTGTGCAGTCTCGGAACCTCTGACGGTACATCTCGGGCGTGAGGCCATAGCGAGTGAGGAGGGCCGCTTTCATATGGTCGTAGGAGGTCATCTGGTGGTCTGGGAGCTGTAACAGAGTATCGCGGCCCTCATTGAGGAATTTGCCCCATAGGCCGGCTCCCCAGTCGGCTCTATCGATCCGGTGCGCAGTCATCGCGATTTCATATGCTTTAAACCATTGCTGGATGTCGTCTTCTCGAAAATATTCTCGGACCACATCCTTGGGGATGTGCACTTTTTTGTCCGTGGTCCCGGGGGTGGACGGTCTGTCGGGCACCCCTAATTCTTTATTCTGTTTGCGCAGGTTGATCTCGGCTAGGTTCCGCTCGTGCTCGTACGTTAGTCTTTTTTCCTCGAGCTCCCTTTGCCTCTGTTTCTCCTCTCTTTCTTCTCGGAGGCGAAGGTGCTCTAAGTTTATTTTTTGCTCGGCCAATTTGAGTTCTATGTCCATCTTGAGTCGGGCCATTTCAAGTTCGTGTAGTCGGGCTTTTTCTCTTTCTTGGATCTCGTCTTGCGAGAGACCCGTTCTTTGCTCTTCAGGGGCCGTGTTGGTCTTTTTCGCGGTGCTTTGCTCCGGGGCTTCGACATCCCCGGTCTCTGCCCAAGATTCTAGGGCATGCTTAAAATCGTCCTTGGTACTTAGTCCGGTGGTAGCGATACCTAGTTCGATGCAGAACTGCTTTAGTTCACGATGGCTGTATTCCTCTAGCTTTTCCATTTGGAACTTCTCAGTTGATCCGCTCTCTTTAGTCGACATTGTTGTTCGTTGTGGGGTGAGCTACTCTCTGTACGTTATGCGGTGATTCGGATCGCGCCGCTGGCCACCAATGTTAGACGGACCGGGAGGGTCGGCCGAGATTACGGGGAGAGGTCTCCAGGGAGAGCCGTCTCCAACGACTGTACAGATAAGTAACTTCCCCCCCACAGACGGACACCACACAAGATTGAAGGTTAACGAGACTTTATATGCACTTCTTAGGTTACGTTGATATAATACAAGGAGGTCTGGACTCAGGGGTCCCCTCGGTTCTGATCTCTGGTTGAGGAAAAGGGTAGCGGGACAGTCTTAGTTACCAATGAGTTCAATAGCTCTCAATCCTCGAGCTCGGCGTGGTTGCTGATCGGGCCGTGGAGGAGCCAAGCAGGTCCCGAGATGGATGAAGGGTGGTCGACGGGCCGTGGAGAAGCCAAGCAGGTCCCGAGATGGATGAAGGATGGTCGACGGGCCGTGGAGAAGCCAAGCAGGTCCCGAGATGGATGAAGGATGGTCGACGGGCCGTGGAGAAGCCAAGCAGGTCCCGATGCAGATGACAGTTACAACGGTCCGCGGCCTCGCCAGCAGATCCGGACGACGGTGAAGGATGAAGGTTACGACGGCTGTGGCAGCGCCACCAGGCAGGATGATGGTGCACAGGACAGAGCTACGGCAGCGCCAGTAGTCCGTCCAGGATGAGTTCTTCTTTCGTCTCTCGACTCCAAGATACAACTGCCTTCCTGTTCTGGAGCTGCCCCAGTTATAGGGCTGGCGTGCTTTGATGTCCGGACCCTCGCACTTGGAGGTCGGGAGGTCCGGGATGAGGGAGTCCAGACACCCAGCAGGGGGGTGGAGCCAGCGCCCGGGGAGGCGATGGCCGAGCGGCACTGGCCGGGGGAGAACCATCGACACCTCTTTCTCCCATTGACTGGCCAAGTAGCTCGCTCACCTCCTGGGTGGAGGGTGGTGCCGGAATGTCTGAGGCCGGGCTAGGCCCAGGGTTGAGGTCGATCGGGGGCCAGGCGGCCTCGTGGCGAAGTGTCCAAGATGGCGGCCCGGGCTGGGCGCGTGGGTCGGCCGTGGATCGGACCCACGAGGTTATCATGCTCGGGGGCAGGTGTCCCTGAGGGGACGTAGGACGTGCAATGGTGGGGTGTGGTGCTTGTATGACTGGCTCGGGCTTGGTCGAGCCGGGGGAGAGCGGCCCGTCACGTGGCCTGTCCAACACATCTCTCTACTGGGATGTATGTGTAACGAATGGTGCAATCCAGTAAAGCCAGCGCATGTGTGTGCATGTGGACACAGCGATGTATGTGTGCGTTTGAGTATCAGAATACACTGAAGCTGGTGTGTTTCATATTGGAAGCCCAGGCATGTGGAGGAGACACCCGCAGACAGATTTGTGGATTATAAATTCCCAGGAGCTTGGTGGGACATGCACTGGAAGAAGGAAGAACTGAGCTCTTCAGTGCAGTTCAAAATGGCTATTTGATTCTGAAAGTGGTCACTGGTAAGAGGAGCCTGAACACATCTCAGGAAGAAGATGGGGCTGAAAAGTGAATTACAGAGAATAGTGCTGGGACCCTTTAGGATCCTTTTCTAAAGCATATATCATGGAGGCTGATATTCTTGTGTGATCCTCAAGTCACTCCCATGGTGTTGTGGGGCTATCTGGTTTGTAGTTTCTTCTGCTGTGACATACTTCTTTCTCGACAAAAGGACAGGACAGAGGAGTGGGCTCTTCAGAAGATACCGCCCTCAACCCGAACTTCGAAGACTAAGACACTCAATCATATTTGAGTATGGAAATGGATGATAAAAAGGGTAGCTGGGGCTCCCAAGTTGTCAACTGTCAAGTAGCCAATCGTCGCCATTCCTCGACGTGGTGGATCTCAGAAAAAATTGGCTTTATGTGACCATGACTGGAGTTTGCCAAGCAAAATACTGCTGCCCTTAAGAGCAAGGTAGTTGACTTTTTTTAACCGTCTATCAAGAGATAGAGCCACCACAGAGACCATTGTTGGATCACAACCACCTGCGTGTATTGACTCATGTGCTTGAAGGCTCGACTGAGGGGTCGAAAGCAGAGTGACCTCCCCTTTTTAACAAGGGGATACTAGTGGGGGTCGATAAGACTAATCACTCACCTGAAAGTCCCTAGGGTCCTGGAGGAAGTTTCTCTGCCTTTCAGCTCTGCTGCACTGGAACAATTTGACTTTCATAAAGCCATAGCAGGACTTCTGTTATTCTGACTCATAGTGCGGCCTAACCTGAATGTTGTCTATCATGAATGGAGAATGACCATGACCAGTAGACAGGAGGTGAGACTCAGAACTGTGTCTAGACAACAATAGAGAGCCGACCTTAGGATTGATCAGTGTATTACTTGTGTGTGTCATATTACATTTTGTGTCTGTACATAAAATACTAATTTAACCAGTATCCAGATTGGCATACAAGTATTGTGGTTGCTGGATGTATTTTGAGTCTTGAGCTTGTTTATTCCTTGTACCTACTTCCCCACAGGAAGCACTCGACTGCTCCACCCACACTATCATTGAGACTCCAGTGCTGCAGGGACACTTGGGCCAGTTACTCAGGACCCATTATGGTCGGCCAATAGGACAAGGGTAAAAGGACTCACCCCCATTGTTGGGCCCAGTGACCCCTGCTGTCTGAAAGGAGTTCTGACATACTTATATGTGTTTTTCAATGTATACTTCCAGACAGTTAAATTATAGGTGTTTCATTTTTATCTTTTAGGCAGAGAACCTTTCATTCGAAATGCAATGTATTTCTCATCACATATGTGTTTATTAATAGGATGACTAATGTTTAATTAAAGTAAAGTGGATCAAATCACTGCGTGCTGCCAGTTATATTCTGCGCAGCTGCATGTTGAGCGTAACTTTCTTTCTTTGTATGTGCTCATTCAAAAATATGGTAAAGTTTTTAATTTCCCGACGTCTGCCTTCCTGAGCAGGTTCCTAAGATTCCTTGATTACATACACCAGAGTAAATTTTTTTTACATTGCAAAATCATTTGCATTGAATATATTTAGGTCCCAAAAACCTTTAGCACTGTGATCACCTTTAGGCAGCGGTGGCCGGTAAGTTTTGGAGGGAGGGGGCAGACGGGACACACTCGCGCGCACACATACACATAACACAGCAATGCACACACACAGACATAAACACATCTATTCACATCACTCTTCACCAAACATTCATACACACATGCATGCACCAAGCATTCAATTAAAAGAAAAACAAACACCTACCTGCAGCCAGCTCTGTCTCAGAGGTTCCAGGAGGCTTGGGGCTGCTTCCTTCCCTCATTGGCTGACCTTAGGAAGGCAGCACTCCCAACGTCATCAGAGAGTGGGATGGGGTCAGTGAGACTGTTGATCCCACCCCACTCTTTGATGAAGTGTCACTGATTGACACTGGACCCTGGGCACTTCAGGGCTTAAAACTGAAGAGCCCCGGTGTGAGGCAATCAGTAACGCTACCCCTGAGGGGAGAGCCTCAGGGACCTTTGCTGAGCAGAGGACGTCATGCCACAGGAGCTGTGACTTCCTCAGCCCAGCAACGTTGAGCTCAGGCAGACAGGAGCCTGCTCATAGCACAAGTCTGGCTCCTGGCTGCCTGACCTGAAAATGAACAGTGTTTGTCAGGCTGACCTTTGTTCAGCCTGACAGACACTGTTCATGAGCGGCAAAAGGTGGAGAGGCGTGGCCTCTCAGCCCCAATGCACCGGCTGCGGCTGCCTCTAGACATTATGAGATAGAATCTAGGCTCAAAGCGACATACATCTCTAAGGGGCCTATTGCGCAAGGCTTCGTCTTTCACCTGTATTTCCCCTCCTATCATGGCTATAGAATCACTTTGCAGGATGAATTTATTGTACCTTAGA
The DNA here is from genome assembly GCF_964263255.1 of Lissotriton vulgaris. Lineage (NCBI taxonomy): Eukaryota > Metazoa > Chordata > Amphibia > Caudata > Salamandridae > Lissotriton > Lissotriton vulgaris. The sequence goes on along the minus strand of NC_141689.1, from coordinate 1,188,032,296 downwards.
ATCCAAGTCCTGATATTTTAGACAACATATTCGACTGATGACAAAGCCTATAGATGTGCATGAAATATTACTTTTAATTATGTATGGTTAGGAAAAAGGCGGATGAATGAACATTTGGTGGCATTATAGAACTTAAGTTCCTTTGTGAACAGAACTTGGTAAGGAACAAAACATTGAGGGATAAACCTCTTGAGTGGTAGTGCCTATTACCAAGGGTTCATTGTGCCATGGCATTATTCTGAGCAGTGACGGCTCCTTAGTTATGGAAGAGGAACGTCACCCCCCTGTTGAATGCCAGCAGAGGCAAGGACATCAATGAATTGATAACAAAACGTTTTTATTGTAATTTTATTTTGAGTCCTGCCAGCCGAGCAGGATAGGAACGGTAAAAGCCACAGTTGAAGTTGCGGCTGCAGCACCAGGGAGGACAGGGGAGTGGTGGTCACTGCTAAATACGCATAATGGTCTTGCAGGCCCCAGAGAGTCGGCTAAATCATTGTGCACACTTAGCCTTTCTTCTCCGCCTAGCTGTGTTCCACATCTGAGTGGAGAGACTAACACGGGCTCCCAGTCTATATCCGAGCACGGAACCGAGGAGCTCAGACCAATACCTACGCTGCTCACATACTGAGAATACCATTGCCAGCATGTGAGCAGCGCTGGGATTGGGAGCTGGAAGCCTGTAGAGTGTGCACCATGTTCATGACAAGGAAGCGAGGATTGGGAGGAGGGTGGCAGCGGTCAGAGCAGGTAAGTGCAACTTTATTTTTTAATTTCCTTTTTTTGTGTTCTAATCTCCCACCACTTCACAGTACACGCGACCGCTACTGATTCTGAGCACTTTCTGAGGTGAATATCTGTGCTAGAGCTAACATTTTCGAGGGAAGTAGTTACAGAAAGCATTATCCAAAGAGCTGGATGTCTTTATATTATTTTTGGAAGTCTAAGTATTTCAATGTTTAGCATGTTCAAAGTAAACGAGTTCCGTTACAAAGCAAGCATTGAACTAACCTGGAGGTCTCCTTCATTGCGTGCATGCCAACAGAGACAAACAACAGGTGTACATGCAGGTTATAACACAGGCAAAAACATCCTTTTACACACATATACTGCAGCACCAGCAGGCACTCAAACACACTCACTAATATGTATGCAGGACCAAACGCATATGGAGAGGGTACAACTTGGTATGGAGGGCCAAGGACATACCCCAAAGATAACTAGGTTGTAAACTGCTGAACAGGACTGCCCTCACACATTGAGACACACAACAAATACCACAAAAAGGAAAGTGAGTATCATTTACATCCCTAAATATCTCTGTAAGCATTTATAACAACATGAGCACTGCAAGGGAGAGGTAATCCTGACTTTGAGACCATGCTTTTGCCCAACCTAAAACTGAAAACCAATGGTTAGGTAAAGTGAGAGAGAGAACCCTCATCTCTGTTTTTCAAGTCTGAGAACAAGAGAAATATTTGAAAGCCCCAACCTGGTTCAGGGAATAGCTGGACAAACTCAGGCCTAGGTTTAATTAGGCCTGGGTGGAGTTCGCGGAGCTTCGTGATACGCCACAAAGTGCTGCAAAAACTCTGCCGCTCTCTACAGAGTTCGGCAAGCGGCAGAGCTTGGTAAGTCACACAGCTCTCACTGATTTTTTGCAACAGGAGTTTGTCCAGTGCTGTTAAATCAGTGCGAAGGGCACTACATGCAATACAAAAGGGCACAGCTTTGTTCTGCTTCTCGAGTAGATGTTCTACTCAAGCGGCAGTTTCCACAACACGAGCAGCAGATTTCTCAATGCAAGCGGTCATGACCTGCTGCGACCACCCATGCTGAGAAATCTTGCAAGGTGGAAATCTAGCATGCAATGTTTCTCGCTCATGTTCACCAATTTAATGTTGGCAAGCCGCGCGAGAGAAAAAACTCTGATCTGTGTCATTTCAGAGTTTTGTCGAAGTCTGCGCGGAGTGGGCAAAACTCTGTGAACTTCGCCAGCGCAGCAGAATTATTCTCCCACCCCTAGATTTACTAACAGTGGCTTTAGCACTGGTGTGGCACTGACAGTTTTGCGCTATGTCTCTTGGACTTTTTAATGGTAAGTAATGATAAGTACTGGTCAGATTCTCTGGAAGTATGTCTAAATTCACATGTGAACACCCCAATTTTTATTAAAAGCTCTCGATAGAAGTTCCTACTTTCATGTACTACAAAGTTTTGCCCTCTTGATGCGAACTTGTTCATTAATCTCCTGTCTACCTTATTGTGTTTTTTGCTTTCTAGGTTTTTCTGTCTGAGTACTCTGGCCCCCTCCTAATCTACTTACTATTTTATGTTCGGGTGTCTGGCATCTACGATACTGAGGAAAGTTATGAGACCTTCCGCCATCCTGTCGTCCAGTAAGTATTTCTCACTTTTACAATTAAGTGCAATATTTGTTGCTTCTTGGACAGAAAATGGATAACTTGCGTTAGGTTACACAGAAATGTTGACGAAAAGATGAAATCCTGAACCTGTACTTGTTTTTAATCTCGGTTCCTACATATCCCCACCACTGATTTCACTAAAATTACATGGTACCACCTTTCTTTTTCCTTCTCGATAGCATGTGGCGATGAGTTGGTGGGGTTTAGAATAGTTATAGTCCTCCAAATTTCTAGGTTCTTGCTGCTTTGAAGAAATGGCAATTGGAGCTGAAAAACTGTGGGCGTCCTTTATCAATGATGATCCATCCAGGAGAGTGAGATAAAAAAAGGAATACATTGTCACACAACCTCCCTATCAATACAATATCTCTCAATATTACGGCCAATACAACATGATAGCCCTTATGACCAAGTGAGGTATGATAAAAAATTGCTTCCTAATTGGGCACTGTATGTATGATAATCAACGTAAGAGTGTCAAACATATATGAAAAACAGAAAAGAGAAGCCAGAAATGTAGGCGGTCAGAGAGGTGGATTCCACCGACAGACAGTTCTCAATTAGTAAGGAAGATAGAGTGCACGTGCTCGGTGTGAACTAAAAGGACCCTCAGGCCCCAACCAAAAGTTGGTAGCCAGTCGTCTTCATTGGGCCCCAGATAGTTGAAAAAAAACAATCCTTAATGGCATTTTCCTCTTTCTATGCATGCTGCAAAATGCAGCATGCATAGAAAGAAGATAATACAAGGAGAAATAAAAGTATTTGTCCTTATTGTGCCACTCCGACGTCTCCCCTTGGGAGGCATAGGATTCTGATGCATTCTCGGCTTTACAAAACTTTGTTAATCTGGGAACGTGTCAGTTTCAATGAATGCTGCGTGGAGACACACACAGCGACACCCATGGAATGCCTCTTTCATGCAGAGTAATACAAGAAAGGGGCCCATATATACAAGGCCATGAAAAGTCACGCAGGGTGACTTTACGTGGCCTTGTAAATATGTACAGACACACTGCACCGCCAGTGCATTAAAATAAGTGATGCACTGATTGTGCAAAAGTCTTATAAATGAGGCCCTAGAGGGTCCAAACAGCTGGGTAATCACTACTTTCACATCTGTGTTCAGATCAGGCAACTGTTGGGCCCAGTACATCATCAGAGGCCTGGGTTCTGCAATGAGCACTGTAATTCCTCCAATGTGGTTGCAGGCTTTTTCCCAACAAGTTGGGTGGAAGAGGCACGGTAATGCTCACATTCTCTGATGTCAAGGCTTTTTGTTTTATTAAGTGTGGGATTAAGGGGTCTATTGCAATATCTTTCTCAATGGCTGCAGGGGAGTTTCTTGCTATGATGCTGTGGCAAGCTTTCCACTATGTTCATTACCTCCAGGGATAGAGTTGTTCTTTTACTGTACAAACTAGAACCATCTCAGGGACTTATGCTATATCGACTGTGGTCGGTAGCTTCATCAAGCTGCCTCCATAATCATCTGTGTGATCATTATGATTCGTAATAATTTGCCTACTTACTGCATTACAGGAAATGTAGAAGTGGTATCATGGATTTTTACAATGGGTGAGCTAAACCGACAGTCAACACGCACACAATTTTGTGCACACATGGGACAGTTTCTAAAAGACTGTAGCAAAGGCACAGGTGTGAATATGTCACAACTGTAGGCTCCTCAGGATCGGAACGATGCTCAAATGGGGTCCACCTCCTGACGTCCCTGCACTCAGACTAGCTATAAGCATACAGAGCACAAATGCAGTCAAGCGAGGGATAGGTAAGGGTAGGAGCAGCAGTGGAAGGACACCTGGTTATTATTCAGGAGATGACCCCTTCCCTCGTCTGAGATACTTCTCTCAAGAAACACGGTTGACCAAACACTCTATCACAAAGATCCTTTAAATATTCAGGTCTTTTTTGGCATCTCCTTTCTCTTAGTAAAATAATGACTTCCACCACGAGGCTCCAAAACAAAAGTAATAATATACTGTGACCAAGGCTTCACTTTTCCCTAATGTCTAGCGGTGGAGAATTGCCCCGCAAGGCTTGAAACCACTCCAGTCTAATAAGGAAACAAACTCAGCCTTACCGGCAGACGAAGGAGTTCAGATAATGACTCACTGTGTTCTCCGGTAGGGGAATGCAAATCCGGGTGTTGGACTGACAAGGACAAACTCGGGAGGGGGCAATCCAGCGTCCCCCAGTTCGAAGAATTCCCAAAAGTCAACACACCCAGACTCCAATACCTGATACAGCTAGGAGTCGGGCAATACAGCGGCTCCCAGCCCTTCTATCAGGCATAAACTCACATCCCATGAACAAGCTCTAAGGCGCCTTCACTCAGCCGAGTGAAACATCAGGCTTTTTCCTGTGTGGGTGTGGAGGGGACAAATCCAGCGGCTCCCTTCACCTAAAACTGGAAACCCAGACCAGACTTTACTTTACGCTGCCAGGGGCGTTCTTGCTCAGCCAAGCAAACACGCAATTCACCACTCCGCAGCCGCAAAGTCAAAACAGGCAACGTGGGATTAAACAGAATATCCAAAGCAGCTCCGCGGGGACAAGGCGTCCGCTGCACTGCAACCAACTTGAAAGACAAAATCACTTGCGAGGACCTCTGTCTCTTGCGCTGCTAAATGCCTTTCTGGTCATCCCCCTAACGCTAAGCATTATGAGAGATATAGTCTTTTCCGTTATCTGATATGTGGCAGGCACGTACGTCAGACCCTGACAGTACGCCCCCCTCCCCAGTGCCTCCTAGCACCAGGCTTACCTGGGTTACGGGCGTAAAACGAGCAGACCTACTGCGGGGCATGAACCCCTCCTGGGAGTCATCCTCAGGCAGGTATCCCTTCCAGGAGATAAGGAACCACAACTTCCCTTGCCGATACCTGGTGTCCAGAATGCGGCGAACATCATATTCCAATTGACCATCCTTCAGAATGGGCGGAACGGCTTTGCACCGCACCGAACCAGCAGGTTTCAGCAGACTGCTGTGAAACACGGGATGTATTCTCATAGAAACAGGTAGTTTGAGTTTGTACGCCACCGGATTGACTTTTCGGAGTATGACATAGGGACCAATGTAGCGTGGATGGAATATACTACGGTAGCGGAAACGGATATGTTGTCGCCCACTTTATACTGAGGACCATCCTGTCGATGTTTATCGGCCCACTTCTTGTAGGACGTTTTTGCATGGACCAATGTCTTTTGAATTCCCCGGTGTGTTGTCAGAAGAGCCTTCATGTGTGCTGCCACCGTGGGATGATTGTACACTTCACTCGGAACTACCAAGGGCAGAGTGTTCGCGTGGAAACTGATATTGGCCTTGAACGGTGTTTCCCTTATGGAGCTGTGCCAGGCATTATTGTAGGACAATTTCGCAAGCCATAACAGGGAAACCCAAGATTGATTCGCCTCCTCAGAATAACACATCAGGTATTTTTTGAGCGTTTGGTTAAGGCGCTCGGTCTGCCCGTCAGACTGGGGATGGAAACTGGTGGATAAGGCCTCTTCCACTCTGAGGGCTTTGCACCACATGTGCCAAAATCTCGCCACAAACTGTGGACTTCGGTCTGAGAAGATCACCCGTGGTAAACCATGGATCCTTACCACATGAGTTAATAATAGTTGTGCAGTTTGGCTGGCAGTAGGTAGATTTTTGCAAGGGATAAAATGTCCCATTTTTGTCAAACTGTCAACCAACACCATGATGGCGTTGCACGCTTGATCTTTTGGGAGACCCACTATGAAGTCCACACTGATCGTGTGCCACGGACGGGATGGAGTGGGTAATGGCATGAGTTTTCCTCGACTCTTGGATTGATCACCTTTCGCAAAGGCACAGGTGTCACATTGAGTGATCCAACTCTCTACATCTCTCGACATGTTTCCCCACCAGAAATGGCGTTTTACTAGATGCAGCATTTTCTTGTTTCCTGGATGTCCTGCAAGCTCATTGTTATGGCACCAATTGAACGCCTTCAACCGACAGGGGTGTGTGGGCAAATATAACTTCCCCTCATGTAGAGGTACTCCATGTTTGATCACACGGAGTCTGTTCTTTCCTGCCCATGCTTGCCACTGCGCCTGACTCCGATCACTATGGACTTGCTCTATGAATTGATCTGCAGTAACTGAGCACACTACTCTCTCAGGGGCTATGATGGCTCGTTGGATCTCCTGTTGTGGTACAGATCCTTCCCCTTGCCGAGAGAGGGAATCTGCCATCCTGTTTTCTGACCCTGGACGGAAGGTAATTATGAAATTGTACTCCGCAAAAAACAACATCCACCTCATTTGTCGGTGTGAAAGGTGGCGCGCGGTCTTCATGAACTGCAAGTTCTTGTGATCAGAATACACAGTTATCGGATGTTGTGTTCCCCAAAGATAATGCCTCCACTCCTGGAATGCCATTTTGATGGCTAACAGCTCTTTCTCGGATATTGTGTAGTTGGTTTCGGCAGGGTTTAGTTTCTTAGATAGAAAGGCAACAGGATGCAGTTGCCCCGTTTCCTGGTCTCTCTGTGACAATACAGCCCCCACCACTGAATCGGATGCATCCGCCTCCACCACAAAAGGTAGATCCAATTGAGGGTGTCTCAGAATCGGGGCAGTAATGAACGCCTTTTTCAAATGCTCAAACGCCTCCATGGCTTCTGGATTCCACCTGAAAGTTACCCCCTTCCTCAGCAGTTTGGTAATTGGGGAGGCCAACTGGGAGAATTGAGAGATGAATCTCCTATAATAGTTAGAGAAACCAAGGAAACATTGCACATCTTTCACACATTTTGGCACCAGCCATGATCGAACAGCCTCAATCTTTCTTCCAGCCACACAGAAACCCCTAGGAGTCAGAATAACCCCTAAGAATTCCACCATTGCCACGCTAAATTCGCATTTGCTGATTTTGCAATAGAGGCTGTTCTCTAGCAGTCTTTTCAGGATCAAGATGACATGGCTGACGTGCTGACCTCTGGATACAGAATAGACCAGGATGTCATCGATGTATACTATGACGAACTGGTCTATGTACTCCTTCTGCACGTCATTGAGGAAATACTGGAAACCCGCCAGGGCATTACACAACCCGAATGGCATAACCAAGTATTCGAATAGTCCGTATCGGGTTTTGAATGCCGTCTTCCACTCATCCCCCTCGCGAATCCTAACCAAGTGATAGGCGCCACGGAGGTCCAACTGTGTATAGATGTTAGCCTCCCTCACCTGATCTAGCAATTCGGGGATGAGTGGAAGTGGGTAACTATTCCTAACTGTTTGTTTGTTCAGCTGGCAGTAGTCAATACACGTTCGCAGCTCGCCATTGGCTTTCGCCGTGAAAAACAGAGGCGAGGCTGCGGGAGACCTAGATGGCCGTATAAACTCGATTGCATTAAAGTGTGCCAAATATTCCTGTAAGTGTTTTGTTTCAGGCTCCGATAAGGCATACACCCTACAGGATGGGACTATTGCTCCGTCAATCAGATCAATACGGCAGTCTTACTCGCGATGAGGGGGGAGCACTTCTGCCCTGATCTCGCTGAACACCTCTCTAGAGTCTTCATAGACAGTCGGCATTACTCTTTCTTTTTCGACTGACATGGCTATGTGCAGGATCCGAGCTAAGGCTAGCGTGTGTGATGGAGGTTTTTTCATGCATGTGTTCTGACATTCATCAGAAAGTAAGCTAACGGATTTGAGCCTCCAATCAATAGTCGGGTTGTGTAGTCCTAACCATGGTATCCCCAGAATGATCTCGTATTGGGGGGCTTCGATTATGTTTAGCATTATGGTTTCCACATGATCGACTGGGCTGCCTTTTAGTATTAACTCAATTTCTTCAGTGCGTTCTGTTATTGGACCGGATTTCAATGGGGTACCATCCACTGCCAGCACTGTCTCCGGGGCCGGATTGGGAACTCGCCCCAATCCCAAACGCTGCACCAGTCCCTCGTCAATGAAGTTCCCGGTAGCCCCGGAATCTATCATACTCCACACGGAATGTTGTTGCTTCTTGGTTTGCAATAATGTGCGGAGTATGATGTGAGTAGCTACGTGTTTGACTTCAGTGGATGCTAGGGACGTCAGCCTCCATTCCTTCTTCTCCGATCCTAGTTTGGGTGTACCTGACTCTTCAATTTTGCCCTGGTCTACTGTGGTGAGTGCTACTTTCTTTCCAGCATAAAAGGTTTTCGGTCTCTTTGGCTTCAGGGTACACTCCTTCACATAGTGCCCTTTCTTTCCACAATACATACAGAGCCCCTGTGTTCGGCGGCTCTCTCTTTCTGCCCTGGACAACAGGGACCTAATAGCGCCTACATCCATAGGTTCTGGAGCGCTCTCTCTCGATACTGGGGAAGGATGAGTCATTTGTCCCATGCCTCCCGATGATCTGTCATGCCTTCTGCAGTCTCCTCCCCTCTCGACTAACCGATGGTCTAGTCGCAAAGTGAGGTTTATCCAGTCTACGCATGTGGTGGGTTGGGGGTCGATCTGAGCCAACACATCTTTTATGTCGTCAGACAGTCCCTGATAATACAGCGCCATTCATTTTTCTTCCGGCCAGGCGGTTTCTGCGATCATCCGGTTAAAAGTGGTCATGTACGTGACCAGGTCTTTCTTTCCTTGACGGAGCTCTAATAGATCCCGATCTGCGCTGAGGGTGGTGGCCCTTCGGTCGAACACCCGCTCGAATTCCGTTCGGAAGGCGGACCAATCAGAAAGAATGGGATTGTCATTCCTGACGAAAGGGACCGCCCAGTTGGCCGCATCCCCTGACAAATAAGAGATGGCGAATGCCACTCGGAACAGGTTCATGGGGAACGAGGCAGGCCGGCAAGAAAAATGTAGGGTGATCTGTGTTAGAAATCCTGGATTTTCTGAGGATCACCTGAATATCTCTCGCGACTAGCTAGGGATATAGGGGAGGGACCATCACCTGTATTTGACGAGCTCCCACTGACGCATCAAACGGATTGCCCTGCTGTCTGTCCAGTCTTTCCCTTAAGGCTGCTGTCTCAGCTTTTGACGTAGCCAATTCCTGCTGTACTAGTAGTAAGGCCTGCAGTACGTCATCTAAAGTTGCCATTTTTGAGGATCCTTCCGATCAGGAGGAGTATAGTTCGTGAGCATGTGATTCTGTCACGACTGCAGGCTCCTCAGGATCGGAACAATGCTCAAATGGGGTCCACCTCCTGACGTCCCTGCACTCAGACTAGCTATAAGCATCCAGAGCACAAAAGCAGTCAAGCGAGGGATAGGTAAGGGTAGGAGTGGCAGTGGAAGGGACACCTGGTTATTATTCACGAGATGACCCTTTCCCTCATCTGAGATACTTCTCTCAAGAAACACGGTTGACCAAACACTCTATCACAAAGATCCTTTATATATTCAGGTCTTTTTTGGCATCTCCTTTCTCTTAGTAAAATAATGACTTCCACCACGAGGCTCCAAAACAAAAGTAATAATATACCGTGACCAAGGCTTCACTTTTCCCTAATGTCTCGCGGTGGAGAATTGCCCAGCAAGGCTTGAAACCACTCCAGTCTAATAAGAAAACAAACTCAGCCTTACCGGCGGACGAAGGAGCTCAGATAATGACTCACTGTGTTCTCCTGTAGGGGAATGCAAATCCGGGTGTTGGACTGACAAGGACAAACTCGGGAGGGGGCAATCCAGCGTCTCCCAGTTCGAAGAATTCCCAAAAGTTAACACACCCAGACTCCAATACCTGATACGGCTAGGAGGAGGCAATCCAGCGGCTCCCAGCCCTTCTCTCAGGCATAAACTCACATCCCATGAACAGGCTCTAATGCGTCTTCACTCAGCCGAGTGAAGCATCAGGCTTTTTCCCGTGTGGGTGCGGAGGGGGCAGATCTAGCGTCTCCCATCACCTAACACCGGAAACCCAGACCAGACTTTACTTTACGCTGCCAGGGGCGTTCTTGCTCAGCTGGGCAAACACGCAATTCACCACTCCGCACCCGCGAATTCAAAACAGGCGACGTGGGATTAAACAGAATATCCAAAATCCAAAGCAGCTCCGCGTGGACAGGGAGTCCGCTGCACTGCAACCAACTCCAAAGACAAACTCACGTGCGAGGACCTCTGTCTCTCGTGCTGCTAAATGCCTTCCTGGTCCTCCCCCTAACGCTAAGCATTATGGGAGATGTAGTCTTTTTCGTTATCTGATATTCGGCAGGCACGTACGTCAGACCCTGACAGAATCCATTTCAGTTTTGATAATTCATCCTACAACTGGCTACTTCTTTGCCTATTGTTACGCCTAATTTATTTTTTAGAAGGACAGATCTCCCCTGCAGCCTTCTTTTATTGGGACTGCCATGCAGCACTGTCACCCATCCGCATCGGTCTAGGACTATTTTGACATGTCTGTTATAGTTGATATATTCTAATGCCTACGGCTGCATCGCAGGAGGTGCAAGTTGATAGAGGGCTTGCTGTTTTTGAGGACTACTGAACCCAGCAGACATCGGGCCACGCCACGCCACGCCAGCTGAGGTGCATCAGTCCTTCCCCAGCCAGTACATAGCACCTCGCGGCACCTGCTCCGCGGGTGCCGCATCGCAGGAGGTGCAAGTTGATAGAGGGCTTACTGTTTTTGAGGACTACTGAACCCAGCAGACATCGGGCCACGCCACGCCAGCTGAGGTGCATCAGTCCCTCCCCCAGCCAGTAGATAGCGCATCGCGGCACCCGCTGCGCGGGACGTGCGCGGGCCCGTGCCGGACGAAGCCCGGGCCAAGGGCGGGCCTGTTTGAGCCCATTCGAGACTGAGAGAGGCTGGGCTGGGCTCTCTCTCTAAGATCTTCAACATCAATGGACATCCCGTCCCCCTAGTAAGTGGACATTGGCTTAGTATTTGGATATACTGTGATTGCTATTAAACTGATTTAAGTAATGGCAACCCGCGAGGGACGAGGGAGGAAAGCAGCCGGAGTTGGCTATGTCGTGGGAACTTTGGACCAGTTTATTACAAGGGCTACATATGTGCTAGCACACGAGATAGCCATCACTGAGCGCAGACTCTCTATGGACCCCATATTTTCTAAACGGTCGTCACTGGGGGGGATAATGAATGTTCGTTCACCTGAGAGAAACGCCCAGTCCCTTCCTTCTATCGATTCTCAGACGTTGAGTCCAAGTCTGCAGCAAGATGAAAATCCAGCTATTATTATTGATGGAGATGTTTCAGAACCTGCGCTACTTGCAGGGGAAGCACTGCAAAATCCATCTAAAAACATATCCACATGTGTTGCAGTGGTCCATAAAGAGCCCACTGAATCCCAGGAACACGCACAGGGGGAAATTTTAAAGAGGAAGCGAGGAGGAACACAACAGCAGGGGAAGAACCCCAAGGTATCCAAGTTGAGTAAACTGGAAGAGAGCCCAAAGGTGGGCCCTACAACAACTGAGGTCCCCCACAAAATATTGCTAGTAGCAAATGGCAGTAGTACGGATGAAACTGTTACTGGACTGTCATAGACTCATGATGAATACTGGTCAAAAATAGGTACCTTTATGACATTGTCTTTGGAACCCATATTAATGAGACTCTCGTCGATTGAGAACAGGCTTGAGAAACTTGAATCCTCATTTACTGTGAGAGGTACCAAGGACAAAACAGTGGGCTGTGGCCTAGGTAAAGATATGATGAGGGAGGGAGGAGAAGGGGAGCATGCTGTATTTACAGGTACTAATGTAACAACAACCGTGGAGCTGGTAGTCCGACCAAAGGGCCAAAATAGGTTGAGGTCCGAATCAACTAGTGGAGGAATTATAGTGCCCGTAGAGACACAGGGTGGTAGTGGCACCTCCCACGGAGAATTACAGGGACGATCTCAGTTAGCCGGTCCAGTTCTGAGGAGGAATCGGATTGGTAATCAGGTGAAGAATGTACATCACCATTTATATCTCCCCCCCTGAGTGCTCGCCCTATGTAGCTGTTCTGATCGTGTCCCAGAACTCCAACAAGGTCAATTGGAATCTTCTGAACAATTTATAAATAAGACAATACACTGGCTAAATAGCAATAGACCACTCCCCCGAGAGGCAGTCTAAAATTTTATTTGTGAGAAGGGTGAGTTGGGTAGGATGCAGATTAAAAAACATACCAGGAGATTGTATTGCTGTTAATTTTGAAGACCTAAGGGCCGTGGAGCCGGTTTGCTGGGGTGCACTGGCAAACTCACGATCTTCTATTCAGGCCAGGGCCCTAAACTATTTTTACATCCCACCAGATTCTATGCTTAATCAGGGCACCTACGAGCCCTCTAAGGGTAGGATGGGCCAGCCAGTCAGGATGACCACCAGGGCAAATGGGGAGAATGGTGAGCAATTGCCAGCAGTACCTCTTAGCAATAGATTCAGTGTACTAGACCTGGTCGATTGACTGACCCTTAATGATATTGATCAGGCCATAACTCTGGAAAATTATATTATTGTAAGGGCAACAGGGAGTGGAAATTTATATCAATCTCTAAGAGCATCTGATGCGGGGCATAACAAGGATCCTGTGCCTAGTCTAGTGGGAAAAGTAGGGGAACTGAAGAATGTTATTCCCAAAAGAGGTGACTCCAGAAAGCGCTTTCACCAACGGGGAAAAACCTAAACAATCAAAAATCCTGAGCTGGAATATCGCCGGTCTGTTGCATAAAGTAGGTCTTCCCCAATGGTTAGATTTAATAAAAGATCACACTATATTATGTCTTCAAGAGACTTGGTCCGTTCAAGAAATTCATATAATTGGGTACCAAACCTTTAATACAGCAGTCAGCATCTCTTCACAGGGGACAAATAAAGGGAGGCTATGCACTTATGTCTCGTCTTCAGGAGGAGTATCAGTTGTAAAATTCATGATAACAGAGTACTATCAGATATTAACAGTCACTCGGGGATGAGGTAAAAAAAAATATATTTTTTTAAAAATTCTATTTGAACAAAAGCAGAGGAAGCAATCAGTTGACAGTCATGAAGTACAAAAGTGACATAGAAGGCATACATTACAGCGGTACATTACAAGTATGAGTGCGGGGAGGACCATTCCGGGTCATCGCCATTTGGGTTGTAGGGGAAGTACAAAGTTCACCTCTATAAATATTCCAATGCCCCCATTTCTTATCCCAAATTTCAGGATATCCCCTGACCTTGTATACAGTTTTTTCAGATAGCATACATACATCCATTGCAGCGACCCATTTGATCAAGAGCGGTTTAGTTGGAGAGCCCCATTGCATTGCAATTTCACGTTTTAGCAAGAGAAAGCCAAGAGCCACCCATTGTCGTTCTATTGCAGTAAGATCCATGGGGTCCCATACATTAAGGAGTCTGCCCTTGGAAGACAGGATAACAGGTTTTCCCAATGCATCTGACATCTTACGGACAGCTCGCTCCCATAGGTTTTGAATCACTGGGCATTCCCATATAGTATGGAAGAAGATACCAATCTGCCCGCAGCTACGGAGACAGAGATCTGTCGCATGTCTATCCAATTTTGGCTAGGAGGGGAGCGGACATGTATGTTCTGTGTAGTATCTTTAACTGTATAAGCCTAAATCTGTAACTGATAGCTGATTCGCGCGGGGACATCAGTGCCGCCTGCCATTCAGTATCTTCTATGGTACCGATGTCGCCTTGCCATTTGTCTCTCAGGAGCTGGAAAGTATTGGGCATGTTATTGCAGAGCTTGCGGTAGGTAAGGGAGATCACCTTGGCTGGAAGGGGTTCTGATAAGAGTCTATCCTCAAGAGGTGAGGATTGTGGAATAGAAGCGAGATCAGGGGCATTAGCGAGTATGGCATGTTTGATTTGGAGGTAGCGGAAGACCTCAGATTGGGCTAATTCATATTGTTTCTGGAGCTCAGCGAATGTCAATAGTTTGCTCTTGTGAAGCATATCGCCCAGGGTAGAGATGCCGATCGTGTCCTATTTGTCAAATCCCTGATAGTGGCAAAGGGAGCCTAGCAGATGTGTGGTCCAGAGCGGAGTGGATAGTGTGAGAGTGTTGGACCAGCCGAGCGGCCTATTTGCCCGATGCCAAATTGTCAGTGTCTGTGACATCGGGCCTATATATCGGGTGCGGGAAGGCTTACCATACAAGGCACCGAGGTAGCCCTCTCGGCCCGTCTGATATCGTTCAAGGTGGAAAGCAGGATTCGTCGGTGGACCAAATAGCCAAGAGTTAGTGGCAGTCAGTTGAGAAGCCCAATAGTAGAGTCGGATATTGGGCAAGGCTATACCGCCGTCGTACCACCCCTGCGTGAGCAAGGGAAGAGCGATGCGGTGAGAACCACCGTCCCAGAGGAGGAGGCGGAGGTCTCCTTCAAGTGTGTTGAATAGGAGTCGACAATGGGAAATGGTCAATTCTGCAAGGCATATAAAAAACGAGGGAGTGCAAGCATTTTGAAAAGGGCCGCCCTGCCTGGAAGAGACAGAGGGAGTGATCTCCAGTGTGATATGTCACTATGAAGTCTTTGTAGTGGGCCCTTAAGGTTACGGTCATAAGAAGATTGTGGGGGTCTGGGGTGACAAAGATGCCAAGGTACTTGAATCCGTCCCGGGCCACATCGATCGAGTATCCCTTCGGGAGTGGGCCGTGCAGCCCGTATGGGACTGATTTGGACCAATTGATGGAAAAGCCCGAGTATTTGCCAAAATTAGTGATAACGTGCAGTAGGCTATTGATAGAGGATTTAGGGGAAGAGACCTAGATGAGGATGTTGTCAGCGTATAGTAAGAACTTGTCAGTCGTACCCTCATTCCACCGGAGGCCACGAATAGAGGTGTCAGTTCTAATCCAATGAGCCAGAGGCTCCAGGGTAAGCGCAAACAATAAGGGGGACAGAGGACATCCCTGCCTAGTACCCCTATGTAGAGGAAATCTCCTGGATGTATGCTCATTAACATAGACCTGACCCCAGAGATCCGTATAGAGCAGTCGGATCCACTGAATGGATTTGGGACCAAAACCATAACGAAGAAGGACTTCGAAAAGGTACGACCATTCTATGGAGTCGAAGGCTAGTGTGGCGTCTAGAGAGAGGATAGCTGCGTCTTCTTGAAGATATGGCATTCTACTCATAACGTTATGGACCCTACGGAGATTAAGCACCGTATTGCGGCCTGGAAGGAATCCCGATTGATCCTCATGGATTAAGGCAGGGAGGACCGTCATGAGTCTGGTAGCGATGAGCTTCGCCAGAATTTTCACCTTAGAGTTTATGAGGGAAATCGGCCTATAGGAGCCGCAATCGGTAGTTGGTTTATTAGGTTTGTGGATAACAACTATTGAAGCTAACCGTTGGTGTAGAGGTAGACATCCGGCATCCCGGCTCTCTTCGAACATTGCCTTCAGGTGCGGGAGAATCTCCCCTGCCATGCCCTTCAGAATTTCAATAGGGACACCATTGGGACCCATAGCTTTACCGGATTGTATGGCAAACATTGCATTGCAAATCTCTTCTTTTGTGAGGTCTGCTTCTAGGTCCTGTGCGTCACCCTCGGAGAGAGTGGGTAGTCGCATTTCATTCAAGAGCAGCCTGGATTCCCCGGCATTATAGTGTGCCCTGGCTGTATATATTCCCTCCAGATGGGTAGCAAAGACCTCCGCTATTTCTCCGGGGTCTGTGATAGGGGAATTGTCAGGACCGGTCAGCTCTGGGATCCCCCTAGAGCCTTGCTCGCGTTTTTCGAGCCACTTCGGCATTCTACCTGCTCTATCTCCCAGCTCATACACTCGGTGGCGAGTCTTCAACAGTGTAGCCTGTGCCTTCTCTAAGGCTAGCGATTTATATTCTAGCTGTTTCGATCGGAGGCGAGTTGCCGTCTTGTCCGAGGGGTTTGCGTTGTGGGTCGATTCCAGGTGGACTAGGTCCGCTTCGGTTTGGATTAGGTGTTCATTCTGCTTTTGTATATAGCCAGTTTTAAGAGCTAATGCTTTCCCTTTGAGTACAGCCTTATAGGCCTCCCAGATGATTATGGCCAACTTCACGGATCCAACATTTTCCTTGAAGTAATATTCGTGTGTTCTAGTAAGCAGTCCTTTATGTTGGGGATTTTTAGGAGCCAAGGGGTTATAATTATGGGGCCGCGGGATCTCTGGCGATGGTGCGTAAATTCCACTATGAGTGGAGAGTGATCCGAGATTCCCCTGGGGAGTCCTTTTGGGTGGCGGAAAAGCATTATATCAGTTTTGGGGGAGAAAAGGTAGTCTATACGAGAGCTACTATTGTGGGCATTAGAGTAGTGCGTGAAATAGGACGTGGCCGGATGAAACGAGCGCCATATATCTTCGAGTCCCATCGCATTTGCAAAGTCTAGGAGATCAGAGCTCTGTCTGTGGGACGTACGCTGGGGGTGTCGATCTTGGGCATCATTCATTGTCATATTGAAGTCGCCCCCAATAAGCAGGGGTCCGTGTGGGGGATCCAGTGTTAGTCGCTGCAAGGTCAATAATGCGTCCTTACCTAAGGTTGGGGGGATATGGACTGAGATAACATTTAACGGTTTTCCCTCCCAGATGGCCTCTAACACAGCAAAGCGACCAAGTGGGTCAGCCCATGTTTTAATACATGTTAGTGCAACATTTTTGCGAACAAGGATACCGGTCCCCCTGGAACCGGAAGTAAATCCTGCGTGCACAAGCAATTTGTAACCACCCCGGTGTAGTGCCTGACACGTGTTGCCCATCAAGTGTGTTTCCTGGAGGAGAACCAGGTCTGGGGCATGACGTTTGAGATATTGCATAACTATCTCCTTTTTTATTCTACTACCTAGGCCGTTCACATTTCATGTCATGATGGAGAGAGATTTAGTTAAAGGGGGTGTCATGGCGGCTCAAAGAATGGGAGAAATTTACGGATTATAGGCCTGTGAGTCACAGAGTGTGTCGCATTATTGGAAGTGGACTTGAGTTGGTCAACGGCGGGGTCCAGGAAAGACCTGGGGTATCTTAATGTCAAGTACGGGATTGTTTGTGAGGGCATATAGCGCTGTGTAGTAAGCTCCATGTCTAAAAAACCTCTGCGGTGTGTAAGAAAAAACAAAGACAAAAACAATATCAACATCTTAGAAAACTTCCCAACTACCCATTTCCCCCCCACATCCTCCCCCATCCCGCCTCCCTACCCTCAACCCCCCTCCCCGCCCCCTACCCGCGGACTTGAAACTATCCACTCCTCAACTAGGCAGAATGCCTGTCGCCCAGCCGAACATTGATGGGGTGTAAGGAGAGCCTTTGGGGGCCCTCGCTTGCAATTGACAGGATTACATCGTCTAGTGTGGTTAAAAGCAACTTGCATCAGTAATAACATTCACATAGTAAAAAATATTGACAAATCAATCTGAATAGGCCATAACGGCCGGATCTGGAGAAGGATATATGGAGTCAAGTGGTGGGCTTCACCTAGTGGGCTCCCGGCCGGCCCCAAGCAGGAGGCCCAATCAGTATCAGTTCAGGCACTGGATAGTGTCCATCAGCAGTAATACTACTAGGCAAGAACCATCTGGACCAGAGTAGTCGAGTTCTATAATATTCCTCTTGCCTATTAGGCATATTGTTCGTCACCCTCCAAGCATCGATAAGCCGCCCGGAGAGCCAAGAGTCGCCTCCACTATAGGAGCAGTAGGTGAATTAGCCTATCTTATCATAGAACAATCTACCAGAGTAATATCATTCACAGGACATAGGAAAACATCAAACGGAGCAGAATACTCTATAACATCAGGACCAGTAAAAGGATACACTTGGACCAGGATGAGCAGCAGTCATTAAATTGAGTCTAATAGGAGAGAAGGGTCACGAAAGTAAAGGAATGTGATCTTGGCGGCGATCTGGAGTAACAGCTGGAGGTACAAGATATTAAAGAGGTCACGTCTACGGAGTCGAGATGAAGTAATCCAGTGCAGCTCAGGACCAACGTTGACAGTCTCAAAAGCACTACAGTATCATATTGGATCGATGGAAGAGCGGGTCTTGACCCAAGAGACCAGAAGAGAAATCACATGATGAGTAGGAGTAACCAACAGGCATTCCAAACTTAGATGGTTTAGGGTTAGAGTGCTCAATTACGTAGACAGGTCTTAAGCATATGGTTCACTGATCACCTCGAGTATTGTCCGTGAACAGGTCCTGGCTTTCAGGTAGCACTTCTGGGTCAGAGCGATCTGCAGATTTCCTCCGACGATTTTGAGTGGCTGCAGACTGACGCCACCCCTCAAGCCAATCCCACACCTCAGCAGGGGATTCAAAGAACCAAGTCTTGCCCTCCGATTCAATGGGTAGATTCGCAGGAAATAGTATGGAGTACTTGATGGACTGAGCACGGAGCGCCCTCGTCACCTCTAGGAAACTGCGTCGACGAGCCTGCACTTTCACCGTGAAATCCGGGAAGATCATGATCTGTGCGTTGTCGATTTGCAGTGGTGGCCCTGCTCGCGCCGTCTGGAGGATCACATCCCGGTCAAGGAAATTGAATACACGGGCCATGATAGGGCGGGGGGAGCGCCCGGCTTCGGCCTGCCCCCGGTAACCCTGTGTGCTCTCTCTATGGAGAAGTAAGTGGACAGTTGTTTTGGTTGGAGATGTTGTAAGACCAGTTTCTCCACAAAGAGGTCGGCCACTGGCTCTTCAAGGCGCTCCGGGACACCTAGGATGCGGAGGTTATTGCGTCTTGTGCTCCCTTCATAATCATCAAGGAGCACTTCCATTTGCTGCTGTTGCTTCTGGAGTTGAGTCACTTGTTGCTGTAGAGTGGAGGTATCATCACCTAGTGCTAAGGTTTTGATTTCTATATCTTTTACTTTAGTTTCCTTTTTACGAAGATCTGTGCGCAGCAGCGTTACTTCTATGTTCACTGAGTCTATAAGGGTCTCTAATGAGGACCGGACCCCAGCGATCGCCTCCATATCATCGTCCAGGGTGGGGGGCCTCGTCGGCGAAGGAGGAGTCGCCGTTTTAGGTATAGTATCAGGGGCAGTGTCTTTAGGCTCTCCTTTAGAGCCCCATGATAGTTTGTTGATCTGTCTCTGGTTGGGGGGTCGATTTTCCTTACCGGAGCCCATCGTGAAGTGTAGATCGTATAGTAGGTCGCACTGACGCAGATTCGAGGGGTGCACAATTTGGGGGGGGGTCCCTCGTCGGTCACAGAGGGGAGCGTAGCCCCGCGTCCTCTGGAATGGACGCCTCGGGAAGAACTGAGAGTTTGCAGGGTCCGGGGAGGCGAGAACCAACGATAGTTTACGGAATTGAGAGGGGGAGCAGGCACACTACTCCCAGTTATGCAGGCTCTACCTTTTGATTCTCAAGCCAACAGTGGGGAGGGGGGGAAAGGGCCCCAGCTTCTCTGTTCAGGCCGAATGTGGAGGGGCTCTTCAGGGCCTTCCCCTCCCGCGGAGCGCTCGGGAACCACAGCAGAGGCCGCAGAGGCAAGTCTCAAGCCGGCATGCAGGTACGAAGTAGCCACCATCAAGTTCAGTTTATGGCTTACTGTGGTGCGCAGACCGCACTTGGTTGTATCTTCTGGGCAGCACCAACGGCCCCGGGAGGGCCGGACACCTCGCAATGGGAGCCCCCCGAGCTCCAGCAGTCCCCAGAAGTCAGGGCGGGCACAGAGACAAGTCACCTCGCCACAGACAAGGAAGGGCGGACGCCGCTCACCGCGTGTCGAAATAGGGCCTAAAGCGACGTGGGGTCACTCACCAATCGCGGCCCATGAGAGACTTGAAAGTCTTCCCAGCAGTTCCAGCAACGGGATCAGGCCGGGGAAGGCGGATGGTCAGGTGGGACAGCACTTCTGTACGTTGTATTGTAGAGTAGTGGATGATTCAGTGTCACCGGCAGCTGTAAGGCGGTCCCCGGCAGCAGGCCCAAAGCCGGGGACTCGCGTGATTGTAGTCGCGGGCGGCAGGGAGGGCCTGTTGTCTGTTATATTGCTCGTCCCTCGGGGGGGTCAGCAAGACATGGTCACTTGGTATCAATGGGGGATCGCCCCCACGAGACTCGATCGGGTCGCTCACAGGAATCAGAGGCCACTAGGCGTCTGGAATGGCTCCGGCGTCCACAGTAGAGTGTCGGGTGTTTGCGGCCGCCATCTTGGGCCGAGGGAGAGCCGATCGTCTGGACCGAACACCGGTGTTTAGAGGGCCCGGTGGTCAGCAGGGGCACCAGCAGGGGAGCCCAAACGGTCAGCGATCGTATGTCCTCCTATCTAGGGCAGAATGAAGGCACTAGCACAGGATAGACGTTAAAATGACAGCGAGGGCCAAGGAGTCGCTTCAAGGTGCGACCATTCCCTTCGGCTGCAAGCCACGCCCCCAGGAGGTAAAAATGTGATCATAATAAATTTTTATAATAACATACCCAGACTATTGCAGGAAATGTCCTAAATTATCTCAGTAGCAACCTACTTAGCCTATAGGAAAATGTGTCAAGCGACATTGCCATATTATGGTTGGGCGATTTTAACTTTCCCCTGTGCCCACCTAGTGCCTTGGGAAGTTGTGGCCTAGTAGATAATAAGGAGGACAGTCCCACGCATTTCACACATTCAAAGATAGGGGAACTGCTGAATAACCTGATTTTTCATTTTGATTTGTCCGATGTGAATGAATTATGTTCACCTCAGTTATCATTTCAGCCTACTTTTCATGGGAGAGGGTGTAACACTACTATCGATTGTGCACTCCTATCATCCAGGTATTCAGCACAAGTGTCCTCATGGGAAATGATTGATACCTTATTGAGTGATCACTATCCAATTTCTTTGGCTCTGAAAATGAAAGGCGTGGATGAATACATGAAGGGAGATCTGAAATATAATCTTCCCATCAGCCTCGCGAGTTCAAAGGGGCACTCCATTAAATGGGCTAATATTGAACCTGAGGTGTTTCTCCAAAATCCTATTAAACAGACCTTTAATAATATGGAATTATGCCTTTCACAAACTCAGGATCACTACATTGTTTTTGATTCTTTCCTTAAAATAGCGGAGGAAATACGGAAATTTATAACTAAGGATCGTTGCAATAATTCTAATAAAACCCAAAGGTGGTTTGATAAGGATTGTACAAAGGCACATATTAATTTGAAACGTGGCTTACACGAAGTACCTAGATTAAATGAGTTAGTGCGAAATGCCAGAAAACTATATTGTGTAACAATTGCCAAAATGAAAAAACAATTAAAAAGGGAAGCCTGGCAGTTGCTACATGAAGCATGTGTTAGGAATGATAATAATATCCTTTTGGAAAGTGGTTATTGCTCCTTTCCTCTCAAACCAAGAGACAGATATAATAGAACTAGCTATACCTGGAGAAGTCTGGGGCAAACATTTCTCTGGTCTTTACGATAAGGTTACAACAGATGAAAGTAATATGGATTTCTTAACTAACACATCTGATGATAATAGACAATCCAGTATGTTTCCTTTGGGCATAGTATTTGAATGTAAGGATGTCCACAGAGCTATCAAAGAAAGTGCATCAGGAAAAGCCTCAAGGCCAGATGGCGTCCCGATTGACGTCTATAAATTTGAAATAGACCTATGGGCTCCCTTGTTAACTAATGTGTTAAACTGTTTTAATAGATAAAAATTGAATTCAACCTGGTCGGAAGCCATTGTAGTTCCTATTTTTAAAAAGGGGGACAGAAATGATCCAACTTGTTATCGTCCCATATCCTTACTGGATGCCTTAATGAAAGTGGCTGGTAGGGTAATTTTAAATAGGTTACAAAAATGGGGAGATGAGAAGGAAGTCATTTCCAATTTACAGTATGGGTTTCGGACAGGGAGAGGTACCATAGAACAGGGTCTCAACCTTGCCTTGATATTTGCAAAATACACCGAGGCAAAGAAGGGGAATCTTTTCCTGACGTTCGTTGATCTAAGCTCAACTTTTGATTGCGTGGATCACGAAAAATTATGGAGCACACTCAGTGATATGGGTGTATATCCCCAGATCCTCCTATTCATTAAGGAATTGTATCGGGGGCGGGAGCTAAGGTACGGTTTGGCAGGTGGGGGGAGTGTTCAACTAAATTCGAAATAAAGAGAGGTGTGAGACAAGGTTGCATTTTAGCACCCTTTCTCTTCACCCTCTATATTAACAGTATAAGACCTTATCTCAGCGAATTCCAACATGACTATCCAAGAGTTGGAGACACCCCTATCCCCATCCTCTTATATGCGAATGATGCTGTAATAATGTCACGGACCAAGATTGGTCTTCAGAGGGCGGTAACAAAATTTGCAACATACATGAATGCAAGAGGGTTAAAAATAAATGTGCCTAAAACATATACTATGATATGTGGAAGCAAGAAAAAGAATATGCATGCTATTTTCTTGGGTAAAAACAAGATTGAGAATTCCAACAAATGTTCTTATCTAGGCATCAACTTTGATAAAAATGGGACATGGCAAGCTGCTGTGACTGCAAGAAAATTGGCCTTTTCTAGGGCCCTAGGTGCCGTGGCAAATTTTGCAAAGAAACTGGGAGGGAGGCCTGTGCCAGTATTGTTGCAGATCTACAAATCTAAGTGTATCTCCACTGGCACTTATGGGGCAGGTATCTGGGGGATTGAAAAGGTGGAAAAGATACAAAGATGTGAAAATCACTTTACCCGCTACTTGTTAGCAGTGCCTAGATCCACGACGACTTATAGCTGCCACAGTGAATTGGGTCTAACTTATATCATTGATACCATCAAAATTACTCCCCTTTTGTTATGGCATAAGATATGGGTTACAGCAGAAATGGGTTTGAATAGAGACATCATCGTAGATTGCCTTAAACTAGATGGAATGGTCAATATTAAATTCACTATGTAAAAAACTTGATGCACGAGATTGAGCACCCTGAATACTTTGACATGCCTGCCAGTATGGAACTAGTATCCAGAAACACATTAAAAAAGGCGGCCATGGAACATCTAGAAAACAAAAGGTGGCTCGTCAAAAAGATGAAACGTACAGTAATGGAAAACCACCTGATGACCATCTGTGAGGGGGTCCAAACGTACTTGCTTCATGCACCAAGTTGTTATACTCGGATGTTATTGACACTTTTTCGTACTGATTCGTTTCATAGAATAATAACCTACCCAGAATGCAACGACTGGTCTAGGGATTTGTCAAATTGCCCATGTGATGATGTTTCTCATCAGTCGAATATTCACTGTACCCTTTTCTGTAAATTCTATACAGTTCCAAGAAAAAGATTCTTGACCTCAATACTTAAGACCTGGGGGCTAAATAAGTGTAGAGTGACATTTCTAAAACTTCAACAACTAGAGACTGACATTGTAACTAAGGGAGTATCTTCTTTTTTAAGGTTAGTTATTAGATACCGAAAATACCATGTAAAGAGCACAACTAGTTAAAACATATACATTTCTGTCTCTCGTTGTTTGAACATGTTTTTTCCCTACCTGGAACAGATCTCTTAAAGTGCATATTTATCACTCCATACCTGATCCGACCAAATTAACCCATACATAATGTCCCCTCATCCTTATAGTACTTCTGATCTTATGAATTTTATATTTTTACTATTTAATGATTTTATAATCTGTATTCCTATATGCCGTTTTTAATTCTGTACTGATTGTTCATAATTTTTTTTAATTTGTGCTTTTATGATTTTGTAACACCAGTCGAATAAAGCTTTATTGACTTGACTGGCCTACAGTCTGCCATTGGTGTCACCGGTAGGCACGGGCAGAGGTGTTGCGTGTTCAACATCATTTCTTGTAGGACATGTAGGTTAGTCAAAAAATGTGTGCACTCTCTTACTAGGTTGCACAATATTCAGTTATTCATTTAGCCAGCAATTTAATTATTTACATGTCTCTTGAAGATGAACATTATTAAAGCCAGTGCAACATTTAAGACGTTGTTACCTCCGGTGGAAATATTGCCTCACTGGGAGGTTATATGCCAGAATATTGTTAACCAAAATATCATCTGGCAGAAATATTTTGTTCTAAATTTCTTTTACAGAAATATCATCTTTTTCGGTGTAGATTTCTTATTATTGACCCCAGTGGGGTGATATTTTTATACACAATATTTAGGACACACTATTTCTGTCAGATAACATTTTGTTTGCTTGTTTTGGTACTGTACCCACTTGGAACCTGAAGGAAGGTGTTGTTTAACCTCACACTGTGTAGACCTTAAAGTGTGTTAAGATCTAGTGATCTAGCCCCTTCTTTTTTTTATCAATACTTAGCTTTTATTCTGTTCACTTTGCAGGTCTCTTCTGCAGGTGGTTTGCTTTTTATAGATTATTTATTTCTGTTCACAATACTGGTCCTGGGAGTCCCCTCGTTCTCAGGTTTAATTTTCACATGAATCTACTTTTGAAGATTTTTTGTGGGCATCTTTCATGATTGTCAGTATAAACGTATGAACTAACATGGTTAGCTCATTTCTCAGCCTATGTTAAGCTTTGTAAACCGTTTCCTTATAAACAATTACGTGGCTTTCATTAGTTTGGTGGATGGGATACTCCTGGCACATGCATGGAAGAAATCCCACATGTCATATTTCAAGTGCATTATAACCTACAAACATGAGTTGATGGACCAAATACCTGCCAAATTTGTGATGGAGTATCCTCTCAGACACACTTTAAGTAAGGCCCTTTGCTTCTTTCCTGTGTTCCAGTGAGAACATCTTTATTCAAGATTCACAAACTCCTTTTACTAAGGTCAGAATCTTTCCATTGACAGAATAACATTCGCTTGAGCATATGGGGCTTTGAATTGTCCTAACCTTTCCAAGGCACAGGGGGCCCCATTTCTCCTTTCCAGGATTTTTTCATGAGTGGTTATTTAGCTTATCTGCGCATCACTCAACTGTGAGAGACCCTTTTGCCCCAGTGTTGATGTTTGTAGCAAAGTAGATTGCACCCATTTAATCCCACTGGACTTTTCACTTTTGGCTACCTAGTTTTTGGACTTTTACTGTAAGTTAGTCTCACCAACTGAGTCTCACTTACTGTAACTTTGTGTGAATGTACTGGGAGTGCTAGCCACCAGTACCTGCCTTTGAAGATAAGGCCGCTGCAGCACAGGTGGGGTGAGATACTCTGGGCAGATTATGCTCAAACAAGTCAGTATACGTGTGTGCACATGTTTGGGCTGAGCGTGTGACACTACGTCTATTTCAGTCCAGTATTTGTACACAGGTAGCCTGTCATAGATGGGACCCTTCAATGGTTGGTAATGACCTGAGCCAGGCCTTATAATGTGAGTAGGCATTCATTGTAGAAGAAATCTGCACCAAGCAGTTAGCCCCACTTAGGCCTACTGGATCCAGTGAGGTATCAAATTTCGGGTAAACATGCATCCCGAGTGTAGCTCCATGGCCACTTTCGTCATAACTACACTACATATGGATGAACATGCATCCCTAGTGTAGCTCCACAGCCTCTTTCATCATAACTACACTATTAAAAGCACTTTGAGAATAATCATTTGTCCCTGGCTAAGCCACAATCAGATTCCAGGTCTTTGGGCCAAGTTAATTGCTCTGCTGCACAGCAGGAGGATCAAAGGCCTCCCACACAATAGACCCATTAACACTGCTTGACCCAGCTCCCGGGAAAGGACGGTGTGGGGAGGAAATCTCCTTCTGCTGATAAACAGTTCGCACTGCAGCTGGCCTGGGCAAGCCCACAATAAAAGGAGGAAGGCCAGACCCCTGAAGTCGTGAGGTGCTCCCCTCTGACGTTTTGGTGGGAAGGGATCAGGCATAAGTGTCAATTGTGGGTGGGGCTGGTGCTCCCAGGAAAGCCCGTTACATTGAACACTTGTTGTTGCCATCTTAAAATGTCCCAGAATGCTGTGCATCAGGTTGGGACAGGGGTGGAGTTATGATGTGGCACCCTAGAATTTGGCAGATGTGTCTTCCTTCCAGAACTTCTCATCCTCACTCAAAACCCTTGCACAAGGGTGAGACACTTGAGAAGGCACTGGGAGTGGTAGTGGAAAAGGAATATCCAGCTGCACGGAGAAGCCACCTGATGCCACTGGAAGGTTGGACTGAAGAATCTTAACTCCAGCTGGCCCCAGGACAAGAAAGTATTTCTCCAGGGCCACTGGACCTCTAAAGTACACTCTGAGGATGAGGCCTGCTAGTGGATCCTGGACAGTTCCCCAGGGACGTCTGAGGACTAACCCTTAACTGTGCTAACAAACAGGTGCCTTGCAAGCTGCCAGGACGTTGTCGGGAATGTAGCAGGGTGGGTAGTATTTGCTGGCCATGGAGTGGCTGTGAAAGATGCCCCCTAAGCAGGTGAGGGCATCAGGAGCCCAGCCAAGAAACAGGTCTGGCATGGGAGCAGCAAAATCAAGCACCCCACCAAAAGAACTCTTTAGACTCCAGGGTGACAGGAGAAAATACTCCTAGTGGCGAAAGCTGGCCACCAGGAGCACAATGACAGAAGAATCAGACAGATTGTCCCAGAGGAGCCAAAGAAACAGGCCTGGAAACTTAGCCCCCTGTGTGAATTTATATTTGAATTTAAACTTCAGAAAAGGAAGATTAATTTAATTTGGAATATTTAAATCAAAAAAATATTTTATTCAAAATTAAGTGAATACATTTAAGCTGCAGCATGTTTACCTTCTGTTCTACATTTAGAATACATATATTAATATTTACCATAAAATATTAGTACTAACTTTTTTCTGCATTTAATCATCTTGTTTACTTTTCCCTATACTTTACCATATGAAGATCTACATCCAATTGCAGAATTTCACTATGGTATATTATACGGAAATGTAAAACTGTTTATCTCATTTAAAAAATAAAACCTGGTAAAAATATTTGTATACTAAATATTTATGTAAATTCACTGTATATATGTATTTTAAATGTAGAATAAAAGAAAAAATGGTACAGCAATATCAAAATTAATTTAGAACCAATCTGTCAATTACTTTGCATACATTAAATTATAGAAAAATATTTCTTGAGATTTAAATTAAAAAATAAATTCCCACATTTTTGTATTGTACATTAATATTTTTTTTAACTGATGTATACAATTAATTAAAAGCAGTTTAATTATGGTTTAATTAAAATTAATTTTATGTTCATTTTCAAATTTAAAAACACAAACCTATTCAATAATTAAATATTTATATTTTAGATTTAAAATTTCCCAACCTTAAATTATATTGATGTGTACTTTTCAATATACCGTATTTTCCGGCGTATAAGACGACTGGGCGTATAAGACGACCCCCTACTTTTCTTCATAAAATGTAGGTTTCATGCTATACTCGCCGTATAAGACTACCCCTCTTCCAATATCATGTCATCACACATGTACGGTAAACATAAGTAGTTGTTAAAAGGCCCAAACAATTATTATACTGCTACATGTTCCTTTCCAGCACTACCGCAAGTTGCACCGCGTCCTTCATTTCCTTGCTCTGCGCATTTCAGCTCGAATAGGGAGCCCATGACACCCATACAGAACACTCCTTAACCCCTTCCGTGTACAATTCCATCAGCGCAAATCGTACATAATGCCGTGTAAAACTTTGCAACATAATACAAACACAACCATCAAACCAAACTAAGCACGTTCAGCAACAGCAATGCTTATTTAGTCGGCCAAACAAGATTACAGAAGACCAATGCTTATCAGAAAAGGCTTCGACGTGCAAACACAACCATGGCACGTTTACTGAAGCAATAGCACCCTCTACTGACAAAAAGATACATATTTTACACCATGCCTTCCCATTAATACAAAGGCTCAAGACAGTTTGGTCGTTGTTTCCACTCCTAACATTTTTGTTCCTGGCGTATAAGACGACCCCCAACTTTCGAGACCATTTTAAAGGGTTAAAAGGTTGTCTTATACGCCGGAAAATACGGTATTGACAATTTAATGTAATATTATTTCCAATGAGGGTTTATTTTAAGTTCCTACCTCCATTATTTTCCATGTAGTACTTTGCTGTTGCATTACCAGGGGTTGGCCATGTGTATTGTATTGTATTGTATTGTAATTGCATTTATATAGCGCTTACTACCCCTGAGGAGGCGTCAAAGCACTTTTTCAGCGAGTAGCACGCTACTCCGGGACACATGGAGGATCAGTGTTGAATTAGTATAGTGAAACATGCAAGTACATTTTAGGTGGAGGATAGGTTAGTCAGTTAATTGGTTTTGGAATGATAGCAGAAGGATAGAGGAGGACAAAGGTTTGTATTTATATCGCGCTTGTTGACGCACGCTATTCAGGAAGCCTACAAAGGATTAGTGGTGAATTCATATGGTGAAATATGAAGTAATTTCAGTGGTGGATATTAGTCAGTTACTTGGAGTGAGAAGGATAGCGGAGGGATAAAAGGGGAAGAAAGATTTGCATTCATATTGCACTTGTTACCCCTGATGGGTGTTGAAGCGCTTTTCTGGCGAGTAGCACGCCACTCCAGGACCCATAAAGGATTACTGTTGAAAATTAGTATAGTAAAAAAATATGAAGTAATTTGAGTAGTGGATATGTTATTCAGTTATTTGGGTAGTATATTAGTATAGTTTAATATGGAATTTGAGATGTGAACATATAAGTCTGTTAATTTCCATCGAAAAAGATAGTGGAGGGATAAAAGAGTGAAGGATTTTTTTATTTTTTAGGTTTTAGCAGTAGGAGGAGGCATTTGAATGAGTAAAAAGGAGTTTTGGAGGAGAGGACTCAGAGGGAAAAGTTTAGGAAGGTATGTTTTAGGGGATCGGTATAGTAAAAGAGGTGTCAGATGATGCAAGGAGTGGTAGAGTACGAGAGAGTCTAGAAAGGGTTATTTTGGCAATCATTGTAGTGGTATGCGGTTTGAGATAAATGAGAGAGTGTATGTAGAGGATGTATTGATAGATGTGTAGGATGAGCGATAGGGTAGTGCATTGGAAGGAGTAGAAGAAGAAGTTTGAGATAAGTCAGAAGGTTGGGCTAGAAGATATATTGAGCGAAGTATAGGCTGAGAAATGGGGAACATCCTTTACGACGCTGATGTTACCCCGCGCTACCATTACGACGCGTCTCTTACAATGCAAGTCGTACCCACGAATTGCGCTGGAGGGCGCTCAAGGACAAGGAATAGTTAATTTACTATTCCAATACCTTCCCTACTATCCACGGGGTCTGCTGTTGGAATAGTAAATTAAACTATTCCTAAGTCCGGATCCCTACAGCGCAAGTCGTGGTAATGACTTGTGTTGTAAAACACGCGTAGTAACGGTACGCGTGGTAATAGCCCGCGTCGTACCGTCATACATCCCTGAGAAATAGGATAGTGCATTGGAAATGCTAAATTGGAAGAAAGTGATAAATATATAGATCCATAATTACTTTGAAAGTATAAAGATACAAAAAGGAGGTAAGTATATGTAGATTAAAGATATTGATAGAGCACAGGATGAGAAATAGGGTAGTGCATTGAATATGCTTTTTCAGGAGAAAAGTAACATACACACTGGTCCAAGTACATGGAAGGTACATTGATGCACAATGGAAGTATGTCCATGTAGACCAAAGATGATTTTTATTTATTTATTATTAATATTACTTTTTTCTCTCAACAACATATTTATGTTACATGTTTATACAAAGTAATACACAAAGATAGATACATATCTATAGTGAAAACAAATGCTTGTATACAGAGGGATATGCTGTAAATATCTGTTTGTGTATGGTGCTTATGTGGGGAAGAGCCAAATCTTGAGTAGTTTTCTGAAGATAAGTTGTTGGGGGGTAAAGAGTTCCATAGTTTGGCTTCTTGAACGGAGAAGGATGTGCCACCCATGGTTTTTTTCTTGTATGGTGGGATTTTGAGGCGAGATGCTCCTTTAACCCCTTCCATGCTCATGACGGAATGGTACCGTCATGAGCATCGGTGCTAATGTGCTGATGACGGAACCATTCCTTCATGAGGCCAGGGGCATGAAATCCCTCTGCTGCAGACAGCAGAGGGATTTCCTTTTCACCCCTCTGACCTTAGGAGCTGGGGAAGAGCTTCCCCAGCTCCCGAGGCCCCCTCCCTGGTTTCTGTTTAATGACGATCGGCGTGCACGTCGCGCTGTCGTCATTGAACCCAAACCGAAACTAAAATGAGCCTTTAGGCTCATTTCAGTTTCACTTTCTACATGCTCAGGGGGTTATCTCAGCCCCCTGAGCACGTAGAAAGAAGGGAGAGGTATCATTGGAAAGGGGAGAATCTCCCCTTTCCAGTGGCATCCCTCCCGAGGGGATCCCCAATTTGCCCCCCCCGGGGGGCAGAAAGCCCACTATGCACCAGGGATTTTTTTCTGTGCACTTTATTTTAGGGGGGGGCTGCCAAAAACTGGCTCGCCAATGCCCCCAACCCCCCACCACCATTACAGACTTTCTGCCCCCCTGGGGGACAGATGGGGGCACTAGCCCCCAATCTGCCCGCCCAGGGGGGGGGGGCAGAAAGCCCACTATGCACCAGGGATTTTTTTGTGTGCACTTGTTTTTTAGGGTGGGGGCTGCCCGAAACAGGCACGCCAATGCCCCCACCCCCGCCACCATTCCAGACTTTCTGCCCCCCCTGGGGGACAGATGGGGCCGTAGCCCCCAATTTGCCCCCCTCGGGGGGCAGAAAGCCCACTATGCACCAGGGATTTTTTTGTGTGCACTTGTTTTTTAGGGTGGGGGCTGCCCGAAACAGGCACGCCAATGCCCCCACCCCCGCCACCATTCCAGACTTACTGCCCCCCTGGGGGACAGATGGGGCCGTAGCCCCCAATTTGCCCACTCGGGGGGCAGAAAGCCCACTATGCACCAGGGATTTTTTTGTGTGCACTTTGTTTTAGGGTGGGGGATGCCTGAAACGGGCAAGTCAATGCCCCCCCCCCCCCTGGCACCATTACAGCCTTTCTGCCCCCCTGGGGGGCAAATGGGAGCAGTAGCCCCCAATTTGCCCCCCCGGGGGGGAAAAAAGCCCAATATGCACCAGGGATTTTTTTGTGTGCAATTTTTTGTTTTAGGGTGGGGCCTGCCCGAAACGGGCAAGCCAATGCCCCCACCCCCCACCCCCATTACAGACTTTCTGCCCCCCCGGAGAGAAGAGAAGTGGAGAAGTGTGGCTCACGGTGTAAAGCAGGCAGACCCGGAAGCTGAGGTCAGACCCGGGACCAAGGTTCAATTCCCGACGCGGCAGGGTCTTGAGCTCAAATGTCCACGGACTCGATAATTCTCGCTTCGGTGCCTGCTCTAATCATGGGTTCTCACTCTGCAACTCTGGGCATTAAGCTTGCTTAATCTCCACAACGGCCCCCCTGCGGCAGGATGCCTGGCTTTCACCTTGGGGATACCCTGTAGGGGCTACCTCAAAGGGAAAAGCCAGGACGGGTTCCCAAGGCAAGCGCCGGGAAACCTTCGGGTAGCTGTGCGCTCAATAAATGCAATAATAATAATAATAATAATAATAATGGAGACAGTAGCCTGCAATCTGCACCCTCGGAGGGGCAAAAAGCCCACTAGACGCCAGGGATATTTGGGGCAAATCTGAATTAGGGTGGGGGCTGCCCAAAATGGGCATGCCAATGCCCCTACCCCTCCCCCACAAAAATTACAGCCTTTTTGCCCCGAGGGGGCAGATGGGGGCATTAGCACCTAATCTGCCCACAGGGGGGGCAAAAAGGCCAGTAGAGGTCAGGGATTTTTCGGGCAAATGGTAATTAGGGTGGGGGCATTATCATGCCCGTTTTGGGCAGCCCCACCCTAATTAAAATTTGCCCAAAAACTCCCTGGCGTCTAGTGGACTTTCGGCCCGCGCTGGGGGGCAATTGGGGGCATTAGCCCCCAATTTGCCCAGCCAGGGGAGGCAAAAAGCCCACTAGACGCCAGGGATTTTTTGAGGGGGCAAATGGGGCAGTAGCCCCCAATCTGCCCCCCCAGGGGGGCAAAAAGCCCACTAGACACCAGGGATTTTTTTGGGCAAATGTTTATTAAGTTGGGGGCATTGGCATGCCCGTTTTGGGCAGACTCCACCCTAATTAAAATGTGCCCAAAAAACTCCCTGGCGTCTAGTGGACTCTCTGACCCCCCTGGGGGACATATAGGGGCATTACCCCCCAATCTGCCCCACCGGGGGGGGGCAAAAAGCCCACTAGACGCCAGGGATTTTTTTGCGGGCAAATCTGAATTTGGATGGGCTGCCCAAAACAGGTATGCCTATGCCCCCACCCCCTCCCCCACAAAAATAACAGCCTTCCTGCCCCCCCTGGGGGCTTATGGGGCAGTAGCCTCCAATCTCCCCCCCCCCCTGGGGGGCAAAAAGCTCACTAGACACCAGGGATTTTTTTAGGCAAACTTTTATTAGGGTGGGGACATTATCATGCCCGTCTTGGGCAGACCCCACCCTAATCAAAATTTGCCCCAAAATCTCCCTGGCGTCTAGTGGACTTTCTGCCCGCCCTGAGGGGCAGTTGGGGGCATTAGCCCCCAATCTGCCCCGCCAGGGGGGCAAAAAGCCCACTAGACGCCAGGGATTTTTTGAGGGGGCAAATATGAAATAGTGTGTGGCTGCCCAAAACCAGCATGCCCATGCCCCCAACCCCTCCCCGCAAAAATTACAGCCTTCCTGTCCCCCCTGGGGGGCAGATGGGGCAGTAGCCCCCAATCTGCTGCCCCAGGGGGCAATAAGCCCACTAGACACCAGGGATTGTTTTGGGCAAATGTTTATTACGTTGGGGGCATTGGCATGCCCGTTTTGGGCAGACTCCACCCTAATTAAAATTTGCCCCAAAAACTCCTTGGCGTCTTGTGGACTTTCTTACCCCCCTGGGGGGCATATGGGGGCATTACCCCCCAATCTGCCCCGCCAGGAGGGGCAAAAAGGCCACTAGACGCCAGGGATTTTTTTGCGGGCAAATTTGAATTTGGATGGGCTGCCCAAAACGGGCATGCCTATGCCCCCACCCCCTCCCCCACAAACATAACAGCCTTCTTGCCCCCCCTGGGGGCTGATGGGGCAGTAGCCTCCAATCTGCCCCCCCTGGAGGGGCAAAAAGCCCACTAGACACCAGGGATTTTTTTAGGCAAATTTTTATTAGGGTGAGGGCATTAGCATGCCCGTCTTGGGCAGACCCCACCCTAATAAAAATTTGCCCCAAAATCTCCCTGGCGTCTAGTGGACTTTCTGCCTGCCCTGAGGGGCAGTTGGGGGCATTAGCCCCCAATCTGCCCCGCCAGGGGGGGCAAAAATCCCACTAGACGCCAGGGATTTTTTGAGGGGGCAAATATGAAATAGTGTGTGGCTGCCCAAAACGGGCATGCCCATGCCCCCACCCCCTCCCGCAACAAATACAGCCTTCCAGCCCCCTCTGGGGGGCAGATGGGGCAGTAGCCCCCAATCTGCCCCCCCCCAGGGGGGCAAAAAGCCCACTAGACACCATGGATTTTTTAGGGCAAATTTTGATTAAGTTGGGGGCATTGGCACACCCGTTTTGGGCAGACTACACCCTAATTAAAATTTGCCCAAAAAGATTTTTTTGCAGGCAAATTTGAATTTGGATGGGCTGCCCAAAACAGGCATGCCTATCCCCCCACCCCCTCCCCCTCCCCCACAGAAATAACAGCCTTCCTGCCCCCCTGGGGGCTGATGGGGCAGTAGCCTCCAATCTGCCCCCCTGGGGGGCAAAAAGTCCACTAGACACCAGGGATTTTTTTAGGCAAATTTTTATTAAGTTGGGGGCATTGGCACACCCGTTTTGGGCAGACTACACCCTAATTAAAATTTGCCCAAAACACTCCCTGGCGTCTAGTGGACTTTCTGACACCCCTGGGGGGCATATGGGGGCGTTACTCCCCAATCTGCCCCGCCGGGGGGGGCAAAAAGCCCACTAGACACCAGGGATTTTTTTGGGCACATTTTTATTAAGTTGGGGGCATTGGCACACCCGTTTTGGGCAGACTACACCCTAATTAAAATTTGCCCAAAACACTCCCTGGCGTCTAGTGGACTTTCTGACACCCCTGGGGGGCATATGGGGGCGTTACTCCCCAATCTGCCCCGCCGGGGGGGGCAAAAAGCCTACTATGCACCAGGGATTTTTTTCTGTGCACTTTATTTTAGGGGGGCTGCCAAAAACTGGCTCGCCAATGCCCCCACCCCCCCACCACCATTACAGACTTTCTGCCCCCCCTGGGGGACAGATGGGGGCACTAGCCCCCAATCTGCCCCCCCGGGGGGGGCAGAAAGCCCACTATGCACCAGGGATTTTTTTGTGTGCACTTGTTTTTTAGGGTGGGGGCTGCCCGAAACAGGCACGCCAATGCCCCCACCCCCGCCACCATTCCAGACTTTCTGCCCCCCCTGGGGGACAGATGGGGCCGTAGCCCCCAATTTGCCCCCCTCGGGGGGCAGAAAGCCCACTATGCACCAGGGATTTTTTTGTGTGCACTTGTTTTTTAGGGTGGGGGCTGCCCGAAACAGGCACGCCAATGCCCCCACCCCCGCCACCATTCCAGACTTACTGCCCCCCTGGGGGACAGATGGGGCCGTAGCCCCCAATTTGCCCACTCGGGGGGCAGAAAGCCCACTATGCACCAGGGATTTTTTTGTGTGCACTTTGTTTTAGGGTGGGGGCTGCCTGAAACGGGCAAGTCAATGCCCCCCCCCCTGGCACCATTACAGCCTTTCTACCCCCCTGGGGGGCAAATGGGAGCAGTAGCCCCCAATTTGCCCCCCCGGGGGGGGGAGAAAGCCCAATATGCACCAGGGATTTTTTTGTGTGCAATTTTTTGTTTTAGGGTGGGGCCTGCCCGAAACGGGCAAGCCAATGCCCCCACCCCCCACCCCCATTACAGACTTTCTGCCCCCCCGGAGAGAAGAGAAGTGGAGAAGTGTGGCTCACGGTGTAAAGCAGGCAGACCCGGAAGCTGAGGTCAGACCCGGGACCAGGGTTCAATTCCCGACGCGGCAGGGTCTTGAGCTCAAATGTCCACGGACTCGATAATTCTCGCTTCGGTGCCTGCTCTAATCATGGGTTCTCACTCTGCAACTCTGGGCATTAAGCTTGCTTAATCTCCACAACGGCCCCCCTGCGGCGGGATGCCTGGCTTTCACCTTGGGGATACCCTGTAGGGGCTACCTCAAAGGGAAAAGCCAGGACGGGTTCCCAAGGCAAGCGCCGGGAAACCTCTGGGTAGCTGTGCGCTCAATAAATGCAATAATAATAATAATAATAATAATAATGGAGACAGTAGCCTGCAATCTGCACCCTCGGAGGGGCAAAAAGCCCACTAGATGCCAGGGATATTTGGGGCAAATCTGAATTAGGGTGGGGGCTGCCCAAAATGGGCATGCCAATGCCCCTACCCCTCCCCCACAAAAATTACAGCCTTTTTGCCCCGAGGGGGCAGATGGGGCATTAGCACCTAATCTGCCCACAGGGGGGGGGCAAAAAGGCCAGTAGAGGTCAGGGATTTTTCGGGCAAATGGTAATTAGGGTGGGGGCATTATCATGCCCGTTTTGGGCAGCCCCACCCTAATTAAAATTTGCCCAGAAACTCCCTGGCGTCTAGTGGACTTTCGGCCCGCCCTGGGGGGCAATTGGGGGCATTAGCCCCCAATTTGCCCAGCCAGGGGAGGCAAAAAGCCCACTAGACGCCAGGGATTTTTTGAGGGGGCAAATGGGGCAGTAGCCCCCAATCTGCCCCCCCAGGGGGGCAAAAAGCCCACTAGACACCAGGGATTTTTTTGGGCAAATGTATATTAAGTTGGGGGCATTGGCATGCCCATTTTGGGCAGACTCCACCCTAATTAAAATGTGCCCAAAAAACTCCCTGGCGTCTAGTGGACTCTCTGACCCCCCTGGGGGACATATAGGGGCATTACCCCCCAATCTGCCCCACCGGGGGGGGGCAAAAAGCCCACTAGACGCCAGGGATTTTTTTGCGGGCAAATCTGAATTTGGATGGGCTGCCCAAAACAGGTATGCCTATGCCCCCACCCCCTACCCCACAAAAATAACAGCCTTCCTGCCCCCCTGGGGGCTTATGGGGCAGTAGCCTCCAATCTCCTCCCCCCCTGGGGGGCAAAAAGCTCACTAGACACCAGGGATTTTTTTAGGCAAACTTTTTTTAGGGTGGGGACATTATCATGCCCGTCTTGGGCAGACCCCACCCTAATCAAAATTTGCCCCAAAATCTCCCTGGCGTCTAGTGGACTTTCTGCCCGCCCTGAGGGGCAGTTGGGGGCATTAGCCCCCAATATGCCCCGCCAGGGGGGCAAAAAGCCCACTAGACGCCAGGGATTTTTTGAGGGGGCAGATATGAAATAGTGTGTGGCTGCCCAAAACCAGCATGCCCATGCCCCCACCCCCTCCCCGCAAAAATTACAGCCTTCCTGTCCCCCCTGGGGGACAGATGGGGCAGTAGCCCCCAATCTGCTCCCCCAGGGGGCAATAAGCCCACTAGACACCAGGGATTGTTTTGGGCAAATGTTTATTACGTTGGGGGCATTGGCATGCCCGTTTTGGGCAGACTCCACCCTAATTAAAATTTGCCCCAAAAACTCCTTGGCGTCTTGTGGACTTTCTTACCCCCCTGGGGGGCATATGGGGGCATTACCCCCCAATCTGCCCCGCCAGGAGGGGCAAAAAGGCCACTAGACGCCAGCGATTTTTTTGCGGGCAAATTTGAATTTGGATGGGCTGCCCAAAACGGGCATGCCTATGCCCCCACCCCCTCCCCCACAAACATAACAGCCTTCCTGCCCCCCCTGGGGGCTGATGGGGCAGTAGCCTCCAATCTGCCCCCCCTGGAGGGGCAAAAAGCCCACTAGACACCAGGGATTTTTTTAGGCAAATTTTTATTAGGGTGAGGGCATTAGCATGCCCGTCTTGGGCAGACCCCACCCTAATAAAAATTTGCCCCAAAATCTCCCTGGCGTCTAGTGGACTTTCTGCCTGCCCTGAGGGGCAGTTGGGGGCATTAGCCCCCAATCTGCCCCGCCAGGGGGGGCAAAAATCCCACTAGACGCCAGGGATTTTTTGAGGGGGCAAATATGAAATAGTGTGTGGCTGCCCAAAACGGGCATGCCCATGCCCCCACCCCCTCCCGCAACAAATACAGCCTTCCAGCCCCCTCTGGGGGGCAGATGGGGCAGTAGCCCCCAATCTGCCCCCCCCCCCCCCAGGGGGGCAAAAAGCCCACTAGACACCATGGATTTTTTAGGGCAAATTTTGATTAAGTTGGGGGCATTGGCACACCCGTTTTGGGCAGACTACACCCTAATTAAAATTTGCCCAAAAAGATTTTTTTGCAGGCAAATTTGAATTTGGATGGGCTGCCCAAAACAGGCATGCCTATCCCCCCACCCCCTCCCCCTCCCCCACAGAAATAACAGCCTTCCTGCCCCCCTGGGGGCTGATGGGGCAGTAGCCTCCAATCTGCCCCCCTGGGGGGCAAAAAGTCCACTAGACACCAGGGATTTTTTTAGGCAAATTTTTATTAAGTTGGGGGCATTGGCACACCCGTTTTGGGCAGACTACACCCTAATTAAAATTTGCCCAAAACACTCCCTGGCGTCTAGTGGACTTTCTGACACCCCTGGGGGGCATATGGGGGCGTTACTCCCCAATCTGCCCCGCCGGGGGGGGCAAAAAGCCCACTAGACACCAGGGATTTTTTTGGGCACATTTTTATTAAGTTGGGGGCATTGGCACACCCGTTTTGGGCAGACTACACCCTAATTAAAATTTGCCCAAAACACTCCCTGGCGTCTAGTGGACTTTCTGACACCCCTGGGGGGCATATGGGGGCGTTACTCCCCAATCTGCCCCGCCGGGGGGGGCAAAAAGCCCACTATGCACCAGGGATTTTTTTCTGTGCACTTTATTTTAGGGGGGGCTGCCAAAAACTGGCTCGCCAATGCCCCCACCCCCCCACCACCATTACAGACTTTCTGCCCCCCTGGGGGACAGATGGGGGCACTAGCCCCCAATCTGCCCCCCCATGGGGGGGCAGAAAGCCCACTATGCACCAGGCATTTTTTTGTGTGCACTTGTTTTTTAGGGTGGGGGCTGCCCGAAACAGGCACGCCAATGCCCCCACCCCCGCCACCATTCCAGACTTTCTGCCCCCCCTGGGGGACAGATGGGGCCGTAGCCCCCAATTTGCCCCCCTCGGGGGGCAGAAAGCCCACTATGCACCAGGGATTTTTTTGTGTGCACTTGTTTTTTAGGGTGGGGGCTGCCCGAAACAGGCACGCCAATGCCCCCACCCCCGCCACCATTCCAGACTTACTGCCCCCCTGGGGGACAGATGGGGCCGTAGCCCCCAATTTGCCCACTCGGGGGGCAGAAAGCCCACTATGCACCAGGGATTTTTTTGTGTGCACTTTGTTTTAGGGTGGGGGCTGCCTGAAACGGGCAAGTCAATGCCCCCCCCCCCTGGCACCATTACAGCCTTTCTACCCCCCTGGGGGGCAAATGGGAGCAGTAGCCCCAATTTGCCCCCCCCGGGGGGGGGAGAAAGCCCAATATGCACCAGGGATTTTTTTGTGTGCAATTTTTTGTTTTAGGGTGGGGCCTGCCCGAAACGGGCAAGCCAATGCCCCCACCCCCCACCCCCATTACAGACTTTCTGCCCCCCCCGGAGAGAAGAGAAGTGGAGAAGTGTGGCTCACGGTGTAAAGCAGGCAGACCCGGAAGCTGAGGTCAGACCCGGGACCAGGGTTCAATTCCCGACGCGGCAGGGTCTTGAGCTCAAATGTCCACGGACTCGATAATTCTCGCTTCGGTGCCTGCTCTAATCATGGGTTCTCACTCTGCAACTCTGGGCATTAAGCTTGCTTAATCTCCACAACGGCCCCCCTGCGGCGGGATGCCTGGCTTTCACCTTGGGGATACCCTGTAGGGGCTACCTCAAAGGGAAAAGCCAGGACGGGTTCCCAAGGCAAGCGCCGGGAAACCTCCGGGTAGCTGTGCGCTCAATAAATGCAATAATAATAATAATAATAATAATAATGGAGACAGTAGCCTGCAATCTGCACCCTCGGAGGGGCAAAAAGCCCACTAGACGCCAGGGATATTTGGGGCAAATCTGAATTAGGGTGGGGGCTGCCCAAAATGGGCATGCCAATGCCCCTACCCCTCCCCCACAAAAATTACAGCCTTTTTGCCCCCGAGGGGGCAGATGGGGCATTAGCACCTAATATGTCCACAGGGGGGGGGGGCAAAAAGGCCAGTAGAGGTCAGGGATTTTTCGGGCAAATGGTAATTAGGGTGGGGGCATTATCATGCCCGTTTTGGGCAGCCCCACCCTAATTAATATTTGCCCAGAAACTCCCTGGCGTCTAGTGGACTTTCGGCCCGCCCTGGGGGGCAATTGGGGGCATTAGCCCCCAATTTGCCCAGCCAGGGGAGGCAAAAAGCCCACTAGACGCCAGGGATTTTTTGAGGGGGCAAATGGGGCAGTAGCCCCCAATCTGCCCCCCCAGGGGGGCAAAAAGCCCACTAGACACCAGGGATTTTTTTGGGCAAATGTTTATTAAGTTGGGGGCATTGGCATGCCCGTTTTGGGCAGACTCCACCCTAATTAAAATGTGCCCAAAAAACTCCCTGGCGTCTAGTGGACTCTCTGACCCCCCTGGGGGACATATAGGGGCATTACCCCCCAATCTGCCCCACCGGGGGGGGCAAAAAGCCCACTAGACGCCAGGGATTTTTTTGCGGGCAAATCTGAATTTGGATGGGCTGCCCAAAACAGGTATGCCTATGCCCCCACCCCCTCCCCCACAAAAATAACAGCCTTCCTGCCCCCCTGGGGGCTTATGGGGCAGTAGCCTCCAATCTCCTCCCCCCCTGGGGGGCAAAAAGCTCACTAGACACCAGGGATTTTTTTAGGCAAACTTTTATTAGGGTGGGGACATTATCATGCCCGTCTTGGGCAGACCCCACCCTAATCAAAATTTGCCCCAAAATCTCCCTGGCGTCTAGTGGACTTTCTGCCCGCCCTGAGGGGCAGTTGGGGGCATTAGCCCCCAATATGCCCCGCCAGGGGGGCAAAAAGCCCACTAGACGCCAGGGATTTTTTGAGGGGGCAGATATGAAATAGTGTGTGGCTGCCCAAAACCAGCATGCCCATGCCCCCACCCCCTCCCCGCAAAAATTACAGCCTTCCTGTCCCCCCTGGGGGGCAGATGGGGCAGTAGCCCCCAATCTGCTCCCCCAGGGGGCAATAAGCCCACTAGACACCAGGGATTGTTTTGGGCAAATGTTTATTACGTTGGGGGCATTGGCATGCCCGTTTTGGGCAGACTCCACCCTAATTAAAATTTGCCCCAAAAACTCCTTGGCGTCTTGTGGACTTTCTGACCCCCCTGGGGGGCATATGGGGGCATTACCCCCCAATCTGCCCCACCAGGAGGGGCAAAAAGGCCACTAGACGCCAGGGATTTTTTTGCGGGCAAATTTGAATTTGGATGGGCTGCCCAAAACGGGCATGCCTATGCCCCCACCCCCTCCCCCACAAACATAACAGCCTTCCTGCCCCCCCTGGGGGCTGATGGGGCAGTAGCCTCCAATCTGCCCCCCTCTGGAGGGGCAAAAAGCCCACTAGACACCAGGGATTTTTTTAGGCAAATTTTTAATTTGCCCCAAAATCTCCCTGGCATCTAGTGGACTTTCTGCCTGCCCTGAGGGGCAGTTGGGGGCATTAGCCCCCAATCTGCCCCGCCAGGGGGGGCAAAAATCCCACCAGACGCCAGGGATTTTTTGAGGGGGCAAATATGAAATAGTGTGTGGCTGCCCAAAACGGGCATGCCCATGCCCCCACCCCCTCCCGCAACAAATACAGCCTTCCAGCCCCCTCTGGGGGGCAGATGGGGCAGTAGCCCCCAATCTGCCCCCCCCAGGGGGGCAAAAAGCCCACTAGACACCATGGATTTTTTAGGGCAAATTTTGATTAAGTTGGGGGCATTGGCACACCCGTTTTGGGCAGACTACACCCTAATTAAAATTTGCCCAAAAAGATTTTTTTGCAGGCAAATTTGAATTTGGATGGGCTGCCCAAAACAGGCATGCCTATCCCCCCACCCCCTCCCCCTCCCCCATAGAAATAACAGCCTTCCTGCCCCCCTGGGGGCTGATGGGGCAGTAGCCTCCAATCTGCCCCCCTGGGGGGCAAAAAGTCCACTAGACACCAGGGATTTTTTTAGGCAAATTTTTATTAGGGTGGGGGCATTGGCATGCCCGTCTTGGGCAGACCCCACCCTAATCAAAATTTGCCCCAAAATCTCCCTGGTGTCTAGTGGACGTTCTGCCCGCCTTGGGGGGCAGTTGGGGGCATTAGCCCCCAATCTGCACCGCCAGGGGGGGCAAAAAGCCCACTAGACACCAGGGATTTTTTGGGGCACATTTTTATTAAGTTGGGGGCATTGGCACACCCGTTTTGGGCAGACTACACCCTAATTAAAATTTGCCCAAAACACTCCCTGGCGTCTAGTGGACTTTCTGACACCCCTGGGGGGCATATGGGGGCGTTACTCCCCAATCTGCCCCGCCGGGGGGGCAAAAAGCCCACTAGATGCCAGGGATTTTTTTGCGGGCAAATTTGAATTTGGATGGGCTGCCCAAAACGTGCATGCCTATGCCCCCACCTCCTCCCCCACAAAAATAACAGCCTTCCTGCCCCCCGTGGGGGCTGATGGGGCAGTAGCCTCCAACCTGCCCCCCCTGGGGGGTGGGCAAAAAGCCCAATAGACGCCAGGGATTTTGTTAGGCAAATTTTTATTAAGGTGGGGGCATTGGCATGCCTGTCTTGGGCAGACCCCACCCTAATCAAAATTTGCCCCAAAATCTCCCTGGCGTCTAGTGGACTTTCTGCTCGCCCTGAGGGGCAGTTGGGGGCATTAGCCCCTAATCTGCTCCGCCAGGGGGGCAAAAAGCCCACTAGACGCCAGGTATTATTTGAGGGGGCAAATATGAAATAGTGTGTGGCTGCCCAAAACCAGCATGCCCATGCCCCCACCCCCTCCCCGCAACAATTACAGCCTTCCTGTCCCCCCTGTGGGGCAGATGGGGCAGTAGCCCCCAATCTGCTCCCCCAGGGGGCAATAAGCCCACTAGACACCAGGGTTTTTTTTGGGCAAATGTTTATTACGTTGGGGGCATTGGCATGCCCGTTTTGGGCAGACTCCACCCTAATTAAAATTTGCCCCAAACACTCCTTGGCGTCTAGTGGACTTTCGGACCCCCCTGGGGGGCATATGGGGGCATTACCCCCCAATCTGCCCCGCCAGGAGGGGCAAAAAGCCCACTAGACGCCAGGGATTTTTTTGCGGGCAAATTTGAATTTGGATGGGCTGCCCAAAACGGGCATGCCTATGCCCCCAACCCCTCCCCCACAAATATAACAGCCTTCCTGCCCCCCTGGGGGCTGATGGGGCAGTAGCCTCCAATCTGCCCCCCCTGGGGGGGCAAAAAGCCCACTAGACACCAGGGATTTTTTTAGGCAAATTTTTATTAGGGTGGGGACATTATCATGCCCGTCTTGGGCAGACCCCACCCTAATAAAAATTTGCCCCAAAATCTCCCTGGCGTCTAGTGGACTTTCTGCCTGCCCTGAGGGGCAGTTGGGGGCATTAGCCCCCAATCTGCCCCACCAGGGGGGGCAAAAATCCCACTAGACGCCAGGGATTTTTTGAGGGGGCAAATATGAAATAGTGTGTGGCTGCCCAAAACGGGCATGCCCATGCCCCCACCCCCTCCCGCAACAAATACAGCCTTCCAGCCCCCTCTGGGGGGCAGATGGGGCAGTAGCCCCCAATCTGCCCCCCCAGGGGGGCAAAAAGCCCACTAGACACCATGGATTTTTTAGGGCAAATTTTGATTAAGTTGGGGGCATTGGCACACCCGTTTTGGGCAGACTACACCCTAATTAAAATTTGCCCAAAAAGATTTTTTTGCAGGCAAATTTGAATTTGGATGGGCTGCCCAAAACAGGCATGCCTATCCCCCCACCGCCTCCCCCTCCCCCACAGAAATAACAGCCTTCCTGCCCCCCTGGGGGCTGATGGGTCAGTAGCCTCCAATCTGCCCCCCCTGGGGGGCAAAAAGCCCACTAGACACCAGGGATTTTGTTAGGCAAATTTTTATTAAGGTGGGGGCATTGGCATGCCTGTCTTGGGCAGACCCCACCCTAATCAAAATTTGCCCCAAAATCTCCCTGGCGTCTAGTGGACTTTCTGCCCGCCCTGAGGGGCAGTTGGGGGCATTAGCCCCCAATCTGCCCCGCCAGGGGGGCAAAAAGCCCACTAGACGCCAGGGATTTTTTGAGGGGGCAAATATGAAATAGTGTGTGGCTGCCCAAAACCAGCATGCCCATGCCCCCACCCCCTCCCCGTAACAATTACAGCCTTCCTGTCCCCCCTGGGGGGCAGATGGGGCAGTAGCCCCCAATCTGCTCCCCCAGGGGGCAATAAGCCTAATAGACACCAGGGATTTTTTTGGGCAAATGTTTATTACGTTGGGGGCATTGGCATGCCCGTTTTGGGCAGACTCCACCCTAATTAAAATTTGCCCCAAAAACTCCTTGGCGTCTAGTGGACTTTCTGACCCCCCTGGGGGGCATATGGGGGCATTACCCCCCAATCTGCCCCGCCAGGAGGGGCAAAAAGCCCACTAGACGCCAGGGATTTTTTTGCGGGCAAATTTGAATTTGGATGGGCTGCCCAAAACGGGCATGCCTATGCCCCCACCCCCTCCCCCACAAACATAACAGCCTTCCTGCCCCCCCTGGGGGCTGATGGGGCAGTAGCCTCCAATCTGCCCCCCCTGGGGGGGCAAAAAGCCCACTAGACACCAGGGATTTTTTTAGGCAAATTTTTATTAGGGTGAGGGCATTAGCATGCCCGTCTTGGGCAGACCCCACCCTAATAAAAATTTGCCCCAAAATCTCCCTGGCGTCTAGTGGACTTTCTGCCTGCCCTGAGGGGCAGTTGGGGGCATTAGCCCCCAATCTGCCCCGCCAGGGGGGGCACAAATCCCACTAGACGCCAGGGATTTTTTGAGGGGGCAAATATGAAATAGTGTGTGGCTGCCCAAAACGGGCATGCCCATGCCCCCACCCCCTCCCGCAACTAATACAGCCTTCCAGCCCCCTCTGGGGGGCAGATGGGGCAGTAGCCGCCAATCTGCCCCCCCAGGGGGGCAAAAAGCCCACTAGACACCATGGATTTTTTAGGGCAAATTTTGATTAAGTTGGGGGCATTGGCACACCCGTTTTGGGCAGACTACACCCTAATTAAAATTTGCCCAAAAAGATTTTTTTGCAGGCAAATTTGAATTTGGATGGGCTGCCCAAAACAGGCATGCCTATACCCCCACCCCCTCCCCCTCCCCCACAGAAATAACAGTCTTCCTGCCCCCCCCTGGGGGCTGATGGGGCAGTAGCCTCCAATCTGCCCCCCCTGGGGGGCAAAAAGTCCACTAGACACCAGGGATTTTTTTGGGCAA
This sequence comes from Lissotriton vulgaris, assembly GCF_964263255.1. Lineage (NCBI taxonomy): Eukaryota > Metazoa > Chordata > Amphibia > Caudata > Salamandridae > Lissotriton > Lissotriton vulgaris. Next base: position 1,187,987,328 of record NC_141689.1, on the reverse strand, counting down.
ATTTTTATTAGGGTGGGGGCATTGGCATGCCCGTCTTGGGCAGACCCCACCCTAATCAAAATTTACCCCAAAATCTCCCTGGTGTCTAGTGGAAGTTCTGCCCGCCTTGGGGGGCAGTTGGGGGCATTAGCCCCCAATCTGCACAGCCAGGGGGGGGCAAAAAGCCCACTAGACACCAGGGATTTTTTTGGGCACATTTTTATTAAGTTGGGGGCATTGGCACACCCGTTTTGGGCAGACTACACCCTAATTAAAATTTGCCCAAAACACTCCCTGGCATCTAGTGGACTTTCTGACCCCCCTGGGGGGCATATGGGGGCGTTACTCCCCAATCAGCCCCGCCGGGGGGGGCAAAAAGCCCACTAGATGCCAGGGATTTTTTTGCGGGCAAATTTGAATTTGGATGGGCTGCCCAAAACGTGCATGCCTATGCCCCCACCTCCTCCCCCACAAAAATAACAGCCTTCCTGCCCCCGTGGGGGCTGATGGGGCAGTAGCCTCCAACCTGCCCCCCCAGGGGAGTGGGCAAAAAGCCCACTAGACACCAGGGATTTTTTTAGGCAAATTTTTATTAAGGTGGGGGCATTGGCATGCTTGTCTTGGGCAGACCCCACCCTAATCAAAATTTGCCCCAAAATCTCCCTGGCGTCTAGTGGACTTTCTGACCCCCCTGGGGGCATATGGGGGCATTACCCCCCAATATGCCCTGCCAGGGGGGCAAAAAGCCCACTAGACGCCAGGGATTTTTTGGGGGGGCAAATTTGAAATAGGGTGAGGCTGCCCAAAACTGGCATGCCCATGCCCCACCCCCTCCCCCGCTAAAATTACAGCCTTCCTGCCCCTCCCGGGGACAGATGGGGCAGTAGCCCCAATATGCCCCCCCTGGGGGGGCAAAAAACCCACCAGACACACAGGATTTTGGGCACATTTTTCTTAGGTTGGTGCTGCCCAAAACGGGCATGCCAATGCCCCCACCGGCAACAATGACAGCCTTTCTGCCCCCCTGGAGGGAGGATGGGGGCAGTAGCCCCGAATCTGCCCCTCCGGGGTGGGCAAAAAGCCCACATGACACCAACGATTACGCTGGCATTTTATGTGTTGGGGTGGGGGCTGCCCAGAATGGGCATACCAATGCCCCCACCCCCCCAAAAAAAGCCACAATGTTTCTGCCCCCTTGGGGGCATATTGGGGCAAACCCAACCCCGAAATCTTCGCCCCAGGGCAGCAGAAAGCCGACTAGGCACGGATTTGTCTTTAGCAATATGCCTACCTGTGGATTTTGGGCCCTAGCGCAGCTGCCACATAGGGAAACCTAGCAAACCTGTAAATTTTTGAAAACTAGACACCCAGGGGAATTCATGATGGGGTGACACGACTGCCTCCCACCAGGTTCTGTTCCCCAGAATCCCTTGCAAACCTTAAAAATTGACCAAAGAAATGCATTTTCCTCACATTTCTGTGGGGGAAAGTTTTGGAATCTGCGTGGATCAACAAATTTCCACCCACCCCGCGTCCCCCCAGGTCTCCCGGAAAAAATGGTACCTCACTTGCGTGGGTAGGCATAGTGGCTACAACAGGAAAAGGCCCAGAACCTTCAGCTGCCATGAACGCTTAGAATCTAAAGCCATGGACAAAGCAGTTTCTTCTTCTTCAACCCTTTATGAACATGAGATTTTAGATTTGGTTCAACAACACGGAAGGAGAGAGTCTCCTCCATTTATTAGGTAAAATTGCAACTTGTGTACCTCCCTGTTGGACAGAGATTGATAGCTATCTCTCAGCCTCTGGGTGAAAAATCTGCCTACATAAAAAGGGACATCCTCTCCAAACATTTTCATTGCATGATTGATGTAGCAAGTGGCTGTGTGCTTTTTTAATTATATGAAAAACACATGTATGTGTCCAGAACTATAAAACTCAAATCATCACCTTATAAAAAAAATAACACAACCTAGAGAAATTAAGAATTTAAAGTTGGTTTATATATTTGTTATTTCTGGCTTCATACAATTGAAGGCAATGCATTGCCACACATAACAAACAGTTGGGTGTATATTCTTTTTGGGGGGGGCACCTGAGTTTTTAGCCCGGGGCTCGGTGGCAAACTTGTGAAACTACCAAACGAAACAGTTCTGAAAACTAGACACCCAGGGGTGTCCAGGGAGGTATGGCATGCGTGGGTTCCCCAATGTTTTCTTACCCAGAATTCCTTGTAAACCTTCAATTTAGGTTAAAAAATCACTTTTCCAAACTTTTTTGCATGGGATCTCCGTGCCAGCACAAATGTCCTATCGCCCATCGTTCCCCTTGTTCTCCCGAGTAAAATGATACCTCATTTGTGTGGGTGGGCCAAAGGCCTGTGACTAAGGTGAGGTGCTTAATTTCTCAATCCCAAACACTACAATTCTTTAAAATTAAAAAGTGAGGTATCATTTTACTCGGGAGAACAAGGGGAACACTGGGCTGTAGGACATTTGTGAAGGCACGGAGATTCCACGCAAAAAGGTATGAAAAAGCTTTTTTTAACCTAATTTTAAGGTTTGCAGGGAATTCTGAAATGTGTGGGTTAGGTAGGTTTCCCTAGATGGCCGCCGAGCCCCGGGCCAAAAACTCATGGGAACTCCCTTGCAAAACCTGGTTGTTTAGTGATAGGTTATTTTGATGTCGCCTCCTTAGGTTTGGGGCCCTTGCCTGTCGCGGGTCCTTGAGCCACCCACGCAAGTGAGGTACCATTTTTACCAGGAGACCTGGGGGAACGCTGGGTGGGAGGAAATTTGTGTGAGCCCAGTGATGCCACGCTTTCCCACACAAAAATGTGTGACAAATCTGATTTTTTCAGCTAAAATCGAGGTTTGCAAGGGATTCTGGGTAAAGGAACGTTGGAGGATCCACGCAAGCCATACCTTCTTGGAAGCCCCCGGGTGTCTACTTTTCAGAAATGTGTGGGTTTGGTAGGTTTCCCTAGATGGCCGTCTAGCACGGGGCCAAAAACCCAGGTCACCGCTGTTGCAAAAGCTGGTGGTTTTGACATAGGCTTGCGTGGATCCCCCAACGTTCTCTTACCCAGAATCCTTTGGAAACCTCATTTTTTGCTGACAAAAATCATTTTTTTCACACATTTTTGTGTGGGAATGCGTGGCACCACTGGGCTCACACAAATTTCCTCCCACCCAGTGTTCCCCCAGGTCTCCCGGTAAAAATGGTACCTCACGTGCGTGAAGGACCCGCGACAGGCAAGGGCCCCAAACCTAAGGAGGCAACATCAAAATAACCTATCACTAAACAACCGGGTTTTGCAAGGGGGTTCCCATGAGTTTATGGCCCGGGGCTCGGCGGCCATCTACGGAAACCTACCTAACCCACACATTTCTGGAAACTAGACACCCGGGGGAGTCCAGCGAGATATGGCAGGCGTGGATCCCCCAAGGTTTACCTACCCAGAATTCCCTGTAAACCTTAAAATTAGGTTAAAAAACACGTTTTCATAAATTTTTGCGTGTAATCTCCGTGCCGGCACAAACCTCCTTCAGCTCAGTGTTCCCCTTGTTCTCCCGAGTAAAATGATACCTCACTTGTGTGGGTGCCCCAAAGCAGAACAGGCTAAAAATGAATTTTAAAGAATTGTAGTGTTTGGGATTGAGATATTAAGCACCTCACCTTAGTCACAGGCCTTTGGCCCACCCACACAAATGAGGTATCATTTTACTCGGGAGAAAAGAATCTGATTTTTTTTTGCAGCTAAAATCAAGTTTTGAAAGGGATTCTGGGTAAAGGAACGTTGGAGGATCCACACCAGCCATACCTCCTTGGAAGCCCCCGGGTGTCTACTTTTCAGAAATGTGTGGGTTTGCTAGGTTTCTGTAGGTGCCTGCAGAGCTAGGGTTCAAAAACTAAAGGTAGGCTCTTTGCCAAAAAAGGGCACGATTTCACTGCGAAATTGAGTTGCGACCACGTTGCGTTTTGTGCTGTTTCCTGTCGTAGGCACTAGGCAGACCCAGGCACGTGAGGTACCATTTTTTTCGGGAGACCCGGGGGAACACTGGGTGGGTGGAAATTTGTTGATCCACGCAGATTCCAGAACTTTCCACGACAGAAATGTGGGGAAAATGCATTTTTCTTTGTCAATGTCTAAGCTTTGCAAGGGATTCTGGGTAACAGAACCTGGTGGTAGGCAGTCGAGTTACCCCATCCTAAATTCCCTTGGGTGTCTAGTTTTCAAAAATTTATAGGTTTGCTAGGTTTCCCTAGGTGCCGGCAGAGCTAGGGTTCAAAAACAAAAGGTAGGCTCTTTGCCAAAAAAGAGCACGTTTTCACTGCAAAATTGCGGTGCGACCAAGTTGCGTTTTGCGCTGTTTCCTGTCGCAGGCACTAGGCAGACCCAGGCAAGTGAGGTACCATTTTTTTTGGGAGACCCGAGGGAACGCTGGGTGGGTGGAAATTTGTTGGTCCACACAGATTCCGGAACTTTCCACCACAGAAATGTGAGGAAAATGCATTTTTTTTGTCAATTTCTTTGCTTTGCAAGGGATTCTGGGTAACCGGATCTGGTGGTAGGCAGTCGAGTCACTCCATCCTGAATTCCCCAGGTTGTCTACTTTTCAAAAATGTATAGGCTTGCTAGGTTTCCCTAGGTGCCGGCAGAGCTAGGGTGGAAAAACTACAGCTAGGCACTTTGCCATAAAAGGGTCAATTTTGAACTGCAAAATTGAGGTGTGACCACGTTGCATTTTGCGCCATTTCCTGTCACAGATACAAGGCAGAGCCACGCAAGTGAGGTACCGTTTTTATCGGGAGACTTAGGGTAATTCAGATTTGTATATCAACTGTTATTACCAATTGAGTTTTCATGCATTTCTCCCTTCCCAATGAAAGACATTGTGTAAAAAAAAATCTTTTTGAAAAATGACCAATAATTCTCATGCTAATATGAGTATTCCCAATTTTGAAAATGTGCAAATATATACTGTTTCTAAGCTCTATAATTTGTACCTAATTCAGAAATACATAGGTGTCTTTCCTACAGATTTATCCATGTATACATTTTCCAAGAATAAGTGCTCTACACCCAGTAAATAATAAAATACCATTGCAAGTTGCTGCTCAGTTTTAGGGTCTGGGTTCATCGAGTTCTTGGTGAAACTACAAGTCCTATATATCCCCACAACCAGGCAGTTCTAACAGATGTAACAGTATATTGCTTTCCAAGAGCTGTCAAAATTACAAGAAGTTATAGGTGAAAATGTTGAGACAAAAGGCTGTTTTTTTCAACAAATTTTTAATTATCCCAATATTTAACTGTTAGTTTCTATAAAGAAACCTTCATGGATTTAGACAAATTACCCCTTTCTGAATGCAAAATTTTGTCTACTTTTCGGAAATGTATAGCTTTCCAGGATCCATTATTGCTTTCAAACTCATTTCTACCATTAACTGGAAAGAGGTTGAAAGCTCTAAAAATAGCAAAAATAGGCTATGTCCCAGAAAAATGCCAAAACTGTGTGAAAATTTCGGTCCTCTGACAAAAGACTGTCATTCCCTAAAAGCTGAGAAAATGGAGATTTCAGCCCCACAAAACCTTGTTTGATAACATTTGCAGGGAAAAACCCAGAGGCTTTCATTTGCAGCCCGTTTTTCCCATTTTTCTGAAGAAAACTACAATTTTATTGTATTTTGCTTAATTTCTGGGACCCCTCCAAGGGAATGCATAAACCCTGGGCACCTTTAGAATCCACATGATGTTGGAAGAAAAGGACGTAAATTTGGCGTGGATACCTTATGTGGTCAAAAAGTTACAGGGGCCTAAGCGCACACTACCCCAAATCGCCAAAAAAAGGCTTAGCACAGGAGGGGAAAAGACCTAGCAGCGAAGGCGTTAAAGCGGAGGTTCCTTTGCTGAATGTGTTTGGCGCTATTATTCCTGATGAAGATTGGTCCCATTCCATATATTGCTTTGTGGGTGATACAAAGCAGCTTGAACATGGATCTTCTGGCAACCGGTAATCAATGCACGGCTTTCAAGGCAGAGGAGATGTGGTCTTGCCCTTTGATATGCAAGAGTAGTATGGCAGCAGAGTTCTGAATCCGTTAAAGGTGATCCGTGGTAAAGCTATTGGCGTAATCGAGTTTGGACAGAACAAAGGAGACGTTAGCTTGGACCTTGTGGGGAAATCCCAAATGAGGGAAAATTAGTCGCAGCGTTTTTATAGTAGCAAAGCTTGATCTTGCTAGTTTACCCACTTGGGCATTCATCACAAGCTTGGAGTCCATGGTGATTCCGAGGTTTCTTACTTCTATCAATACTTTAGGCAGTGATCCCAGTTCATCAGGCCATGCGGCAAGCGGGTTGTAATGTTTCCAATCGCCACACGTGAGTATTTCTGTTTTTGAAGCATTCAATTTGAGATGGCTCCAGGTCACCCACTGATCCACGGCTCTGAGACAGCTGAAAATTGGTGATTTTCCCATGTCTTATGTGTATTCTAGTTGAAGGAGCATTTGCGTGTCATCTTCATAGTTATAGCACGTAAGGTGAAATTTATTGATCAGTCCGCCTAATGACTTCATGTAGATTTTTAAAAGCATGGGCGAGATGATACAACCTTGAGGGACTCCTGCTTTTGTAGAGTACGGTTTGAACAAGAAAGGTGGGGTATGGGTGACATTAGTTCTGTTTCGAAGGTAGGACGCAATCCAGTCTAGAGCAGTTTCCTCTATGCCAGCTTCATAGAGTCTTTGTTTCAGAGTGTCATGGTCAACCGTGTCAGAGGCAGCTGAGAGGTCCAAGAAGAGCAGCGCAGCAACCCCGTTCCGGTCAACTGTATTCTTTTGGTCATCCCAGATGGCAAGGAGGACTGATTCAGTTCCTTTAACCGGACGGAATGCTGTTTGCAAGTCTGAAAGTAACTCATTCTCTTCTATGAATTGTGACATCTGGGCGAATGCTGCTCTTTCTATCAGTTTGCCAGGAACGGTCCATTTGTAATGGGTCTGTAGTTGTCAGGGTTCAGCGGTTCCAAGTTTGTTTTCTTCAGTAAAGGGCGTATGTATGACTTTTTGAGTTCTTCTGGAAATATTCCAGTAGTTAAGGAATCGTTGATGATTCTTCTTACTGGAGTGGCAGCAGAGGTTGTTAAAAGAATTTTCTTGAAAGTTTGTGGCGGACAGGGGTCAGAAGGGTTGCCGGCAGGCCTGCTTGCTTTGAACCGGTCCATAAATTCATTGTGTGAGATGTGTTGGAAGGAACGGAGAGGCTTGATTAGAGCATTCTTGGATTGTTGTTTTGTACAAGGGTTAGTGCTGGTGCTTTGATTCTGTTTTAAGTACGATTCCAACTTGTCTGCTTTGTCCGTGTAATGATTTGCCACTTTGTCTGTGAAATCTTGAGTAACAGGATGAGTTCCTTCTAGGCAATTTGGTTTGCGAAATTCATTGAGTATTTTATAGAATTCTTTATTTGCACATTTAGCGTTTTGAATTCTGTCTGAATACTACCTTTTCTTAGCTTTTTTGTATAATCTGTTAATTTTCTCAAGGTGAAGTTTGTCTTGTTTGGCGTTTGTTTTGAGCCAGGTACGTTGCAGCTTTCTAATTTGTAGTTTTATGTCTTTTATTTCTATGTTTCTCCAAGGCGCTTCTTTTCCCTTTTGTTCTGTTGTGTAGTTTTGAGTGGTATCAGGATGTCCAAAGCTTCCTGTAGCCACTCATATAGATTTTGAAAAAAAATTATGGTTTCCAGATTTGTACTGGATGTTAGTTGTTTTTCCAAGTGTTCCAAATTGAGTTTGTTCCACGGCCGATAGGTGGATGGTTGTAAGGTAGTTTTAGGTGAGTCGCTTAGCGTTGTTTTATGTTGGAAGGCAAGCAAGTGGTGGTCTGACCATGTGACTTGAGTTGTAGTTTGAAAGGTATTTAGTTCAGTATTAGCAAAAAATGACATCTAGGATATGTCCAGCTGTGTGTGTCGGATTGTGGGCAATCTGATGCAGGTTCAATGCGCCTAGGCCAGTGATTATAGTTTTTGGATGGGTCATATTGGGTTTATCAAACCAAATGTTAAGGTAACCCAGAATGCGGAGGTTGGAGTGTATTGTTATCAGGTTTGAAACTGTGTCTAGAAGTGCGTCAGGAATGTTGCCTTGCTAGGTGGAGGTCTGTAAAGGAGCAGGAAGTTACAGGAGAAATTATTATACAAAAGAGTATGCACTATTCTTTAACAAGGTCGATCTCTTCTAATTTAGGATTTGCAGAATTTAAATCTTTCCATAGAAATGTAAAAATAAACACTCTTTGGATAGAAAATCTTCCTTGTGTTTTCTTTCGATGTGGGTAGTCTTCTGGTCCCCACTATTAGAGCTGATGCACATTTTGTAGTGAAACCAAATGGGGTCAACCACCTTCGTTAGTGCACAGAGAAAAATAAAATTACATAAAATTACATAAAAGAGAACGTGAAGGTAGACTTGAAGGGATACCACCTGTAGATAATAATTCTATAGTGCGGGTATAGGATAACTTCTCGTTGATCTGCATGATGTGGAAGAATAAAAGACAAGAGTGTACATGCACAGTAAAGAGAATTTGGTCTCCTGTAAAAGCATACAAAGGACTGAACAAAGTATATAACACTTTCAAGGCATACAGCCCACATGGAAAGCAGCCGCGGTGTAGGAGCTCTCCCTTGGAGCTCCGGGTTTGGGATCAACTATTCGGTTAATATCTCTGTTTATACCCGATCACCCAACCCAAATCCTCATCGCATCTAGCAACAGTCCTTCCTACCTTACCCTGATGGCGCAAAGAATGATCCGGACCTCCTTCTTGCCTCACACCGTCGATGCCCATTGCCAGGATTGTACCCAGCAGCTCAGAGTTCGCATCGACTCTGCCTCCAACTTGGACCTCGAGACCTGTGTCAGTCTGGTGAGTCGGATCCAACCTTAGCCCAATCCCATAGTCTTTCCTACCTGTGGGACAGGTTTGATCCCCTCCGCCTGTGTGGCGCTGAGAATGACGGAGCCTGGCCGCAGTGCAATCCAAAGCCTCTCCGGCCCGTGAGCTGGATCGAGCCCCTCCGGCCTGGCGGCATCCTTAACGAGCCCCCCGGAGCAGTCCTGCAGCACCCTTCCATCTCTCCAAACCGCAGTACAATCCAAAGCCTCTACGGCCCATGAGCTGGATGGAGCACCTACGGCCTGTCGGCGTCCATAACGAGCCCCCCGGAGCGGTCCTGCAGCACTCCACCCATCTTTCCTAACCGCAGTACAATCCAAAGCCTCTCCGGCCCGTGAGCCCAATCGAGCCCCTCCGGCCTAGCGGCGTCCATAACGAGCCCCACGGATCGGTTCCGCAGCACTCCCCCATCTTCCCTAATCCGCTGTAAAAGCCTAGGACTCTCCTGTCCGTGAGCTAGATCAAGCCCGTCCTGCCTGGCGGGGTCCATAACGAGCCCCAAGGAGCGGTCCTGCAGTACTCCCCCATCTTCCCTAATCCACCGTAAAATGTCTATGACTCTCCTGTTGCCCCCGACCTCGACGGTGACGCGCCTCCGCCACCCATTCCTCAACCAATTCTGCTTAGGTGGTGTTAAGCCTAAAGGGGGGTATTCAAAGATGAAAATTGCCCTTGCTGCAGCCGCCAGAGCTCTGAGTCCCGGCCCACGCTTGGACGCAGAACCAGCCCCCGACGGTCATCAGGCCGCCACTCTGGCTGTGTGCTTTCGGAGTCCTGCTGAGGATAAGATGGAGACGATCCACCACATCTTGCTCCATAAGATGGCGTATGACACGTCCTCAGTGTGAGGCCAGGGTGAGTGGTTTTCCTTTTTACCACCTGAACCTCCCTCATTGCACCTAATTACCATGGAAAAGAATCTCTACAGCCCTGCAATCAGTGAGGCCACGTTCTCATGCGTGCCCAGGGAATCTGCCGGATCTGCCCGATTACAAAATAGCGGCCGGAAATTAACCCCAGCTACATAGACTACTACAGGCCATTTAATGCACAAGCAGACATTCTTTAACACTTTCTGAAACTTTTAAGACACAGTGTGTCTGTTTATTTTTTTATTGTATTTTATAATTGCCTTTGCAACTGATGTTGTTCATTCATTTGGTCCTCCTACTGAGGATAATGCACAAGCAGACATTCTTTAACACTATCTGAAACTTAAATGACCCATAGTGTCCGCATATTTTTATTTCTATTTTTAATTTGTATTTTTATTTTTAATTGTATAATTGATTTTGCTATTGATGTTGTGCATTTTTTTAACTTGACATAACTTGTGTGCATTTCATGGACCCTCCACTATGCATGGTATTACTCTCTAGTCTGTGTAAATTTTATAATCTCTAGTGTGCCCTCCTCCACCCTACCTTTGTGGCTCCACAAGAGTGCATCCAGCCTACTGCTTGATTGCCATTTACGTCTTAACATTCTTACCATTCAATTATGCACCCATCTAACCCTACCCGGGACTCTAATCTTGTGCGTTACCGACCCAACTCGTGGTACATTAATTACCCTAACAAAATGACCAGTAATGCAAAAAAGAACTTCAAGGACAGAACTCTAAAACTACACCCTGAAACACTGATTGTAGATAACTATCACTCAGCAACCAACGGCAGCACGAAAACAAACTTCATTTTCTACACTAATCACCCTGCTCAATGGAAAAACACCTTCTCTCTTCACCTTCAAGTCGCCAAGTCAGTAACAATTCCCCTTGGTGAAAAAAAATCCACTACCATCTCCCCGACCTTCAAAGGGGATCCCACCATTTCCATCTACAGAACTGGAACCATTCGCATACAGGCCACCGACCCGCACCTCACCGCTTTTGACCACCCCTTCTCCACACTTCTCTCCTCGCTAACTCAACTGAGGCATCAAACCCTTTCTCCCCATCCCCCACTAATATCGTGGAACCGATCCAATCTCCCTGCCCTGAAGACCCTCTCCTCAACTCATGGACTTCCACCATCACTCACTACAATCACACTACCCCTATTCTTACTCACCGTCGCCAAACACCCACCATTTCCACATCTACTGATCACTCCAGGAGCAAAAAACTCACAACTAACAATCCCCTCAACACCAATCTTAACAGCTTGGTCTCTAACCTCAGCCCTCCTATGACTGTAATCCCCACAGGCACTCCCCTCTCCACCCCTGAGAATCTGACCCCTCCCCCACAACCTTCCCCTACCACCTACACAGACCCTGTTCCCACGCCCCTTACTACCCCCTGGTCTAACGTCACTTCCAGTCCAGTGGTCTCTCTCCTCCCTTCCACAACTGCACTATCCCTTTCCGCTGTCACACACCCCCATACACAACCCGCCTTCAACTCTATCCTCATGGACACGCCCCGGAACTCCGATGGCCTTTCTTTAATTTCTTTTCCTCCTCAAATGGACACTAGTCCCACTTCTCCTCCTCTGAACTCCTCGAATGGGAACATTACAAATCCGGCACCCTACGTCCAACCTCTCCCCTCTCCTAATCCTAAGGACCTCACAAACTCCCCCCTCTCTACCCCTGATAATTGGAACCCGCCCTCAAAATCTTTCCCTACTACCTACACTGTTTCTGTTCCCCCGAACCTTACTTCTGCCTGTCTAACGTAATGTCCAATCCAGTTGTCTCTCTCCCCCCTCTTACCACTGCATACTACCCCTCCGCTGTTGCACTCCCACATTCACAACCTGCCTCCACCGCCAATCTCACTGATAATGCCCGGAACTCTGACGTCCATCTCAGAATTTCTCTCTCTCCTTACTTGGACACCAGTCCCACTTCTCCTCCACCAAACTCCTCGAATAGGAACATTACAATACCGACTCCCCGCATACAACCTCCCCCCTCTCCTAATCCCAGGGACTCCATCCAACCCGGACCCCTGCTCAATCTCCCTCCATAGACCCTAGTCATCCTCGACCCCTGCCTAAAGCCTTAAACTTTCTCAGCTCAATAGCACAGAAACTGAACAGAATGAAGCAGAAAATGAACTCCCTTGTTGCTGATTTCCTTTACCTACAAAAGACCTTCTCAACTGGGCCATGCCACCGTGCTCCCTCCCACTGAGGTGTTGTGCTCCTACTACACTCAATACATCTCACATGGCTCCACAGAGCACCCCTCGACCCTCCAGCCCATCATCGAGCCAGGCCCTCAGTCCTAACAGGAATAGCCAACCCTTTTCGGTACCGAAACCTGATGAGCTCTACGACTCTCATCTCGCTTTATACCAGAAGTCAGCCCCTTTCCACATCCCTGTTACTGTCCACTCGCCTAGACCTCCTGCTCAATACACCTCTATCCACCTAACTCCCCGCATCATCGAATCTCCCCGTCCTCTCTCTTGCATGCTCCTAAACTGCAGATCAGCAGTACAGCAAGCTACTGACATTGCTGAAGCTCTTCTCGCTGAAGAAATTGACATCACCTTCCTCACAAAATCCTGGCTCAATGCCCACTCCACCCCCAGTCTTGACATTCTCACCCCTCCAGGGTACAACATCATCAGATAAGACAGGCCGATCAAAACTGGGAGGGGGGGGGGGGACTAGCCATCATTCATAGAGAAGGAATTCAGATTGCCGAAAACAAACCAGCAGAATACCCATTGTTTGAATACCTAGGCGTCAAACTCACTACCAAGGGCACCCCACCCATCAAATTCCACACCATCTACCACCCTCCTGGAGAGCGTACCCTGTTCCGCGAAGAACTAACAGACCTAATAATACAATCCTCCTTGACAGACACCAAAGACGTGTTCTTGGGTGACCTCATTATCCACTGGAATGACCCAGAAGACTCCACTGTCCTGAACCTTTCCAATCTTCTGGAAATATATAACCTCAAGCAACTCTGCAATAAACCAACTCACATCAAAGGTGCAACACTAGATCAGATCATAAACAACAATCTGATCTCCCTGAGAGATATTTCTCCCATTGACTGGTCCGACCACCACCTCATTCTGTTCAGGATTGACACATTGTAGTGCTGGACTTAATGCAGCTCTGAGCTGGAGTCATTTACTACTGTTTCAGGTCCCTTGTTGGCTGTGGTAATTTCAGAAGTGCTGTTTGTGAAAAGCAATGGGGTTGCTTATTGGTGAGCGGGTGCTTGTCCCTCCCTAAACCCCACCCTGATCCTCCTCTAACCCTTCCTTATTCCTCTCTAAGCCCTTCCCATTTAGTAATAAGTATGCCCCTTTTTCCTGTCACTCCTCCCACACTCACTACTAAGGGCCTGATTACAAGTGTAATTGCTATTTATCACACCTCATAAATAACGATACCCTGGGGTACATTATATAGCGGGTGCAATAGACTGCACGTAACCATTTTTTGAGGAATAACATGCAGATATTGGTGTTTACCACACTAAAATCCACATTGTAAATGCAAATTCAACTTGTATAGCACGGAACCCTTCCTGGCCTGTTTTTGTGAGGTGTCCACTCCTGGGCCCCCCCAAGGTGAAGCCAGGCATCCTAGCATTGTTAGGGACAGTGTGGAAATTAAGTTTGCTATTGCCCAGAGTTGCAGAGTGGAACCCATGATTAGAGTAGGTACCAAGGCGAGAATTATCGGGTCGAAGGACATTGAGCCCAAGAACCTGCCGCGGCAGGGATTGAACCCTGGTCCCAGGCCAGACCTCTGCCTCAGGGTCTGCCCCTCTAATCGTTGAGCCACTCTTCTCCACAGAGATGTGTAGTAAATACCGTACATATTTACCCTGTTAAAGTTACGCAAGTTGGACCTGCTGAAATTTAACAAAGCTTGAGGTATTTAACGTGTCTGATAATTATCGGGTGAGCTAAATACAACCAAACTAGTACTCCCGACGTCTGCACAAACAGGGTATTATGCAGTGGTAAGAAAACAACAACCTAGTCATAATCAGGCCCCAAGTAGTAAAGTTACATGTGTGAGGATCTACCCATGGAAAGGTTAGGAGAGTTGTAGGTGGAAAGTTACACTACCAGGACCGTGAATAGTTCTAGCATGATCATAAATAGCCATGTTTTACACAAGGAAAAAAAAACATTCAAGCCTCTTTCCAGCTGTCCCTTTAACAAAAAAATACATAACCTAATCAAACCTCATGTTACTCATTCGGAACAATATAGCATTTAAAGCATCTTCTGACTTTCCCTATTAAGTGGATGTCAGATGATTACATTATGATGATTATGATGATGTACAGGTAGATCATGGCTATTAAATATTGTTTTCGCTGACGATAGTCGGAGACTTCATGTATGTTTCATGCCCAGGAATGGGTAGAGAGAAAAGCAGAAGTGCCATCCGGCCAGCGCCCTTGGCAAAATAGACGATGGCATTTAAAGGGCACACTCTGTGATAACGACCCTGGGTACTGTGCATTAGAAGGCTAAACCTGCATATGCTGTGGTCATGATATACCTCAGCACGTTCCCGCTTCTCACTGGGTTATTGCTAAATTAATGTATACTGACGACAGATCGTGTTTATTGGATGTGGAAGCTGACATTTGCTACTATCAGAATTTATTTTGATGCCTACACCAGTGATCTGACTTTCACTTGGGCAGACGCTGGCAGTAAATTCACTTTTGCAACAGAGTACTCAGTACTCCCTTGGCTCCTGTCTTAACGCCAAAGCTCGGTACAGTACATTTTAAAGACATGACCTCCCATCCCTGTTCCAGTGCCCTAGGGTTAATACATGGAATACTCCCTTCTCTAACAAATAATGTCTTATTTGGAAAGCTAGGGCCTCATTTACAATGATTTGGTATAGAACAAGTGTTTTTGCCGCGCTGCAATACCTCAATTCGAAAGGGCAGGAATGCACCGCATGTATTAGATACAGTGCATTCCTGCCCTTTCAGCCAGTTCCGGAGCAAAATATAGGGCCTCACTTTTACGCCGCCGATGAGCCACTTTTTGTGACCCACCAGTGGCTTAAAAAATGCCTTGTTGCGCCATATTTACAAAGTGACGCATCTAGGTAGATGCGTCACTTTGTAAACCCCTGCGCCACATTATACCTGCGCCAGGTATAATGTATGCAAGGGGGGTGTATTAACGCAAGGAAAGGTCATAGAAGTGACGCAGTGAAATCTTTGAGATTTCACTGCGTCACTTTTAGGACGCCGTTGCGTCAAAATCTTGTGCCTGCCTCACAGCAGGCTTAAGACTGACGCAGGCCCTTTCACATGGGACTTGCCCCATGTGAAAGGACGCATTGCTGGAGTTGCGTCACTTTTGTGACACACTCCAGCAATGCGTCACTTTTTGCGCTTACAGATACGTCAGAAATACTGACGTATCTGTAACTCCTTGAGACATGATGCGTCATACATTAAATATGACGCATCAGGAATGTCGCAAGGAGTGCGCACTGAGAAGTGATGCATGGCTGCTTTCACGCAGCGATGCGTCATTTCTCATAAATGAGGCCCATAGAGCCTAGTGCCTAGCGCCAACGAAGGCACTCTTCCACATGGTGTTTGCCTTGTTGGCAGGATTGTTTCTGTGCAGGAAGGGGCACCTTCCTGCACAAAGACAATCCATGGAGGCGTTTGCCTCTTTCAATGTGTTCTCTGAATGATTAACAGTGCCCCGGAAGTACATGAGATGATTATCACACCCAGTGAAACCCAGCAACCCCGGTGTAGTGGCGCGCACTAGTTGTTGCACGTCACGCAATGACGTGACGTGCGGGCGGCCTTTTTGGATGCATGCGCTCGCAACTCATTAGGAGGCGCGAACGCATACGGAGAGTAGCGCTGGCTCGGCGCTCTTTAGGGAGATAACTAAACACTAATAAAGAAGTCATTATCCACCACTAATGTGCAGCGTCCTTATTAGCATTGACTTCACAACAGTTGCGACGAGGTCGGGAAGCCACCACCAGGCACCCAAAAAGGAAAAAAAAACGGACCCACCACGAGGGCACACCGAGGGAGACAGCAGCACACCAGTGAGCCCAGACCCTGACAGAGGTCAGATCAGCACGGCCAAGCGGCTCAGAAGAGCACAAGGTGGACGGAGCTCACACAGAAGTCACCAAATAAGGTACTGGACCCTAAAGAGCGCGTCAGAGCCCATAGACACCCTGGGAAGGGGAAGGTAACAGGCAAGGAGGCAAAAAGACCCAAGAATAGTCAGAACAAAGCGCGCCAAAACCAATCGACCACACAAACGTGAGGAACAGCGCTGGCTACCATAAAGGAGGGGGCTGACTCTGAGAGTCCCCAATTGCAACCAGGAAAAGAAGAAACGGACAGCACCCCAGGTAGCCCCAGTAGCAAAGGGAACACAGCACCCACAGTTAAGGAGGAGAAAATGAGCACACCAGCAGGATACGCAATAGCGCCAGTCCAATTCCTGCCCAAACCAGGGGAACCACTAATGAAGTGGGAAGACTGGAGAGAATATATAGACAATTTCATAGGGGTTCTGGAAGACGAGAACGAGGAACAATTTAACCCCAAAAGAAAAAAGCGCATACTACTACTCAATCTGGGACCAGAAGGACTCAGAATCTACAAGAGCCTGGTGCCCAAACAGAGAGGAAACACAGACTATGACGTATATGCCCATGCCATTGATGACCTGAACAAACACTACCGGCCCACGGTATGTGTGTCAGTCGACAGATTCAACTTCCAGCAGAGGAAACAGCGGCCCGGAGAGTCGGTAGATGAATATGTGGTGACCCTGAAGAAGCTGGCGACCACGTGCAGGTACGGAGCATGGGAGGAGGAGTTCATCAAAGGCCAGATAGTGATGCACACTACCAGCAGGAACGTTCAGGACAAGCTGTGGGCAAGTGGGGACACCACACTCAAGGAAGTAATGGTCATCGTCAAAAGGGCAGAACTGGCACGCAGGTGCGCAGACGCAACCAAGAAAGAAGCGACACCTAGTCCCATGGTAAACAGGGTATACGACGAGGAACCTCGTAGAGACCAAAAGTACAAGGGTTCCGCCCCAAAGGGACCTAACAAATGGCAAGGCAACACCGGACCTCCAGGGAAACAAGCAAGCAACGACAATAAGAAAACGTGTTACAGATGTGGAAGTTGGTCCCATGAGGCACACAACAGAAAATGCCCAGCGTTCCGGGCCAAATGTATGTACTGTGGTATCATTGGCCACTATGAGAAAGTGTGCCGGAAGAAAACGTCCAAGAGCATGGTAAAATACATTGACCAGGGCGAGGAAGACCTGGAAGGAAACACAGAAGAAGAGGTAGTCACAGTCCTGTGTATATACGACCAGGTGCTATGCGTGGACGGAAAAAGAACAACTAAACCTGTACTGGAAATGACGATTGGCGGAATACCCATAAGTGTGGTAGCGGATACTGGCTCTCCCTACACCATCGTCCAGAGAGCGGTGTGGAACGAAACATTCAGACCACACTTGGGCCCAGAACTAGAGAAACTGGACATCCGACCAGTCACATATAACGGCGACCGCATACCAATGGCGGGATTCCGACCCTTGAAGTTCGAGTTCAGAGGCTGGTCAGCGTTCTGTAAGCTGTACATCTCAGAGAAGGGACCGTCAGTCTTGGGATGGCTGGACCAGGGCGACCTGGGAATCAAATTGGACCCAGGAGGAAAGGAACAGATACTGCTCACAGAACCAGAAGTGTGGCCAAATATGGTCAAGTGGAAAGAAGACTACCCGAAAGGCGTTTGGAGGCACAGTGGGTAAACTGGAGAGATTCCTACACAAGATAGTGCTTAAGGAGGGAGCCATTCCAATCGCCCACAAAGTAAGAAACGTGCCCATAGCGGTGAGAGAAGCGGTTCAAACTGAACAACAAGACTTGGAGAAAAAAGGGATAATTGAACCCATCACGTGTGCAGAGTGGCTCGCGCCATTGGTGGTAGTTATGAAGCCAAACAGGAAGGTCAGGCTCTGTGTTGACCTGAGAGAACTAAATAAGAACATAGTGGTGGAGAAATTCCGTCTCCCAAGGATTGACGAAATGTTGGCGAAAACCAGGGGAGTCAAGTGGTACTCCACCATTGATTTAACCTCTGCCTACCACCAAATAGTCTTGCACCCGGACAGCAGAAAACTCACGTCATTCATCACCCCATTCGGATGCTATCAGTTCTGCCGCATGCCGTTTGGACTGGCCTCGGCAGCCGCAGTGTTCCAGAAGCTAATGCACCAGCTGTTTAGGAACATGGAAGGCGTCCAATATTTCCAGGACGGCATCCCGGTAATGGGGCGTGACAAAATGGACCATGACTTGAAGCTCGGCAAGGTTCTGGAAACCCTGGAGGTCAAGGGCCTCACGGCAGAATGGACAAAGTGCCGAATGGGCCTGGAGTCGGTGACCTACCTAGGCCACGAGATAGGGGTGCAAGGAATCACACCGAAGGCAGAAAATGTGAAGGCAATCTCAGAAACTCCGCCCCCCACCAACAAGGAGGAGGTCAGGTCATTTTTGGGCATGGCGGAATACTACAGCAAATTTGTGGTACACTTCGCCTCAAAAACACACCATATGAGGATGCTGACCAGGGAGAGCACCACCTTCCAGTGGACACCAGAGACTCAAAGTGAATTCGAGACAATCAAGAAAGATGTCGCAGGAGCGGTACCGCTCCAAGGGTATGACCCACAGGGCACAACTGTGCTCACAACCGACGCCAGCAACAAGGGGCTAGGTGCGGTGCTCATGCAAGATCGGGGGCAAGGGAAGATGGAGACGATCAGTTTTGCGTCCCGTGCATTGAACGAAACCGAAAGAAAATACAGTGTAATCGAAAAGGAGATGTTGGCTGTAGTGTGGGCCATGACAAGATTTCGACAATTCCTATGGGGAACCCGATTCCAACTAAAGACAGATCACAAGCCCTTGGTGAAGGTGCTAACGTCCAGCGGACATGCCAACGCCACCCCCAGAATATCTAAAATGACGCTGAAGTTGCTTGAGTTCAGGTACGACGTAGAGTACCTTCCAGGAAATCGGAACAGAGTAGCAGACTACCTGAGCAGAGCAGCAGCCATGGAGCCAGGAGAGGAAGACCCAACCGGTAAGTAGGAGATGGTAGCTCTCATGGAGGACCAAGAGAGAGCCATCAGCTACCAAGAGTGGACAGAGGCATACGAGGAGGACAGCGTCATGCAGGAAGTGAAGATGCACATTGTCAAGGGTTGGCCAGACAAAAGACAAATGAGTGAAAACCTCAAGCCCTACTATGAGGTTAGAGAAGAATTGTTGTTAGGTGACAAGGGAGTATTCACGTACAGAGGAGACAAAGTTGTCCCACCAAGAAACATTATCCCCAAGCTACTAGACATTCTACATGAGGGCCACCTAGGTATAGGAAAAATGAAGCTAAGAACTAAACAAAACTACTGGTGGCCAGGTATGGATAAACGGGCAGAGAGACATGTCAGAGATTGCCCACAGTGCCAAGGAGCCGACAATAGACTCAAACCCTTGAGCCCGGCTTTAGAAAAGTTCGACCCCCCGCAGAATCCGTGGGAAGAACTGTCGATAGACATTTTGGGGCCAATCCTTGATGGCCAAGGCATCCAGAAGTACGTATGTGTCCTCATAGATAGATACTCCAAATGGCCGGAGGTAAAAGTAGATGAGGCTATGGACGCTGAAAACATATTGAAATTTCTGTCGGACACATTCGTAAGAGAGGGCATCCCCAAGTCCATCCTGAGTGATAATGGCCCCCAATTTACGTCTGAAAGATGGAACAAATTCATGCAGAGGAATGGTATCACAATCAAACATACGTCGATTTACCATCCAGCTGGCAACGGCTTAGTGGAGCGATTTAATAGAGTCGTGATGGGAGCTGTACAAGCAGCGATCTCCAGCAACAAGGACTGGGAAAGAGCAATATGGAACATGGTATGGGCGTACAGAATTACCCCCACCCAAACTGGATACAGCCCATTCCAGATTTTGAGAGGCAGTGAACCCTTCACGCACAACAACTGGGTTTGGAAAGAAAAAATCATTACTAGTGAATGGTCTCCCGCAGTAGTACAAGCCAACTTGGAAAGGACACAGTCCATCTATGCCAACCACTACAACAAACGCAGGAACGTGAAAGGGACAGAGCTGGAAAAAGGCAAGTGGGTACGAGTAAAATTGGCAACGCTACAGAAGAAAGGAGACAGTAAATATAGTAAACCCATGCAAGTTAAGGAAGTGTACGACCGAGCGGCCTTGCTGAGTGATGGGAACGTGTGGTCCCAAGATCGCATGGCCAGATGCAACAAAGTCTTGCGATGGCAGCAAGATGGAACTGAATGGGAGGACATGGATGAACCCAATGTGGAGCTGGAACAACCGGCAGGAGAGCTGCAAGAAGGGAGAAGCGAGAGAGAGGAACGACCGGAGGAGAGAAGTACTGACAGTGACCAAGGAACCGATATGGACATGCAAAGGAGGAGCACTGATGAGAGGGGGCTGCGCTGAGAGAAGGAAGAAGCACAGAGATACGGAGCAGGGGGGTCTCGGTGACCCCAACCAGGGTAACTCGGAGTGGAAGGACTGTGTTGAGACCCTCCAGGTTTCGAGACTACGATATGGACAGCGAACTGTAAGTGACTTATCCATTGTTTGGAAAAAAGGGAGATATGTAGTGGCGTGCACTAGTTGTTGCACGTCACGTAATGACGTGACGTGCGGGTGGCCATTTTGGATGCATGCGCGCGCAACTCATTAGGAGGCGCGAACGCATACGGAGAGTAGCGCCGGCTCTGCGCTCTTTAGGGAGATAACTAAACACTAATAAAGAAGTCATTATCCACCACTAATGTGCAGCGTCCTTATTAGCATTGACTTCACAACACCCTGGTTTGGAATTCGTCAGGTGCAACAATAATCTCCAAATGCAAGTTTTACCGTTTCATATGTGGCATAGCACGCGGGGTTTTTCTCAGTATATATCAGTAGTTCTGGCCTGTCGATGTGCATAGGGGAAAAACAGCGGTGGTCTAAACTTTATCTCACCTTGTAACGATTGGGTGTAGTATTCTTCACAAAAATGATAATTCCGATCTCTCTGTGAAATAGGGTTTGCACAGGGGTGAGAATTATCTAGCCAAGTTGTAATCAGGGTCTTAAATAAAGGTAGCGCACGAATGAAGAAACGCTATGAACGGTAAACAAATAATTCTTCCCCTGTGCATTCGAACGACTGGCAATCCAAAACATGGAGTCAGCTGGGAAGGCTGTGCAAAGTCAAGTCAAGTCAAGTCATAGAATTTATATAGCGCACTACATACCCGGAGGGTTTCAAGGCGCTTGGGGAGGGGAGGGGGGCTAGATATCCTTAGGGAGGGGATTATTTGTCAAATATCCACGTTTTAAGTTGTTTTCTGAACGCTAGGTGATTCTGGGTGAGGCGAAGGTGGGCGGGGAGTGAGTTCCATGTTTTGGCAGCCAGGTATGAGAAGGATCTGCCTCCCATGGTGGTTTTGTTGATGCGAGGGACAGTGGCGAGTGCTTGGCTGGAAGAGCGAAGTTGGCGGGAGGGGGTGTAGAAGGACAGTCGAGAGTTGAGGCAATCTGGTCCGATGTCGTAGAGTGATTTGTGTGCGTGGGTAAGCAGTCGGAAAGTAATCCTCTTATTGACGGGTAGCCAGTGGAGGTCTTTAAGGTGGCCAGAGATGTGTTCATTGCGTGGGATGTCTAGTATGAGTCTGGCTGAGGCGTTTTGGATTCGTTGTAGTTTCTTCTGGAGTTTGGTGGTGGTACCTGCGTAGAGGGTGTTTCCGTAGTCCAGTCGGCTCGTGACCAGAGCATGGGTGACTGTTTTCCTGGTGTCGGTGGGGATCCAGTGAAATGTTTTTCTGAGCATGCGAAGGATGTTGAAGCAGGATGAGGATACGGCGCTGACTTGTCTGTTCATTGAAAGTGAAGAGTCCAGGATGACGCCAAGGTTCCGTGCGTGGTCTGTCGGGATGGGTGCTTTTCCGAGGGCTTCCGGCCACCAGGAGTCGTCCCATGCAGAGGGGGATTTACCTAAGATGAGGACTTCTGTTTTGTCCGAATTCAGTTTCAGACGGCTTTGTTTCATCCATTCGGCGACTTCTTTCATTCCTTTGTGTAGGTTAGTTTTGGCGGTGCTGGGGTCCTTGGTGAGAGAAAGGATCAGTTGAGTGTCATCCGCGTAAGAGATGATGTTGAGGTTATGTTGGCGGGCGATGGTCGCGAGGGGGCTCATGTATACGTTGAAGAGGGTGGGGCTAAGAGAGGATCCTTGTGGTACGCCGCAGATGATTTCAGAGGCCTTGGACTTGAATGGTGGGAGACGGACTCTCTGGGTTCTTCCGGAGAGGAACAAGGTGATCCATTCCAGTGCCTTTCCTTGGATCCCGATGTTTCTGAGGCGTTGTAAAAGGGTGCTGTGGCAGACTGTGTCGAAGGCTGCAGAGAGGTCGAGGAGGATGAGGGCGACTGTGTCTCCATTATCCAGTAGAGTTCGAATGTCGTCAGTTGCTGCAATGAGGGCGGTCTCAGTGCTGTGTTTTGCTCGGAAGCCAGATTGTGAAGAGTCGAGGGATTTGTTGGCTTCGAGGAAGGCGGCGAGCTGGTTGTTGACAGCTTTCTCGATGACTTTGGCCGGGAATGGAAGAAGTGAGATGGGGCGGTAGTTTTTGAGTTCGGTGGGGTCAGCTGTTGGTTTTTTCAGGAGGGCGGTGAGTTCAGCGTGTTTCCAGTCTTCTGGGAAGGTAGCGGAGTTGAAGGAGCAGTTGATGACGTCTCGGAGGTGCGGAGCTATGACGGAGTCTACTTTGTTGAAGATGTGGTGAGGGCATGGGTCTGTGGGGGATCCAGAGTGGATGGAGTTCATCAGGCGGATGGTGTCCTCAGTGGTGATTGGGTTCCAGGCGTTAAGGGTGTTAACGGGGGGAAGATAGT
Organism: Lissotriton vulgaris; assembly: GCF_964263255.1. Taxonomy (NCBI): domain Eukaryota; kingdom Metazoa; phylum Chordata; class Amphibia; order Caudata; family Salamandridae; genus Lissotriton; species Lissotriton vulgaris. The sequence continues at coordinate 1,187,964,397 of NC_141689.1, read as the reverse complement.
CAGCTGATGGTAGGGTGGGTTGGCTTCCGGGTTGGTTGTCAAAGCTGTTGTGGATGTCAGCAATCTTGTTGTGGAAAAAAGAGGCTAGGGAGTCGCAGAGGGTTTGAGAGGTGGTGATGTCGTTGGAGTTGGCCGAGGGGTTGGAAAATTCCTTGACGATGTTGAAAAGTTCCTTGCTGTTGTGGGCGTTGTTGTCGAGTCGATCCTTGAAAGCTGTTTTTTTGGCTTTTCGGATCAGTTGGTGGTGAGTACGGATGGCGTTTTTGAAGGCGACCTTGTTGCTGGTGGATGAGTCTTTTTTCCAGGCCTTTTCAAGGGAGCGGCATAGTTTCTTGGATTTCTTGAGGTCCTCGTTGAACCATGAGGCCTTCTTGATTTTGTGGTGGCGTTTTATCAGTGGTGCTAAGGTGTCTGCTGTGTTGGATAACCAAAGGGTGAGGTTGGAGGCGGCCTCGTTGGCGTTAGAGGAGAGGGCTGGGGAGGTTTGAAGGAGCGATGAGGAGATCTGTTCCGTGGTGGTTTTGTTCCAGTTTCTTTGTAGAGTTGGTTGGAGGTGGATGATGGGTTTCGGCTTGTTGTAGGTGAAGTGGACGCAGCTGTGGTCAGTCCAGAGGAGCTCCGTAGTGTGGTTGAAAGAGACATGGTTGCTAGAGGTGAAGATGGGGTCGAGTGTGTGACCTGCGATGTGAGTGGGGGAGGTGACCAGTTGTTTAAGTCCGAGGTTGGCGAGGTTGTCTAAGAGGGTGGCGGTGTTGCGGTCGTTAATCTTCTCAAGGTGGAAGTTCAGGTCTCCCAGGAGGATGTATTCTTTGGAGGGGAGTGCGTGTGGAGTGATGAAGTCCGTGATGTCTTCACTGAATTTTGCGCGGGGACCTGGTGGTCTGTAGAGGAGGGTGCCTCTGAGTGTGGTTTTGGGGTCGATGTGGATCTGGAAGTGGAGGTGTTCGGAGTTGGCGAGGTTGGCGTCAGAGCTGGTTGAGATGCGGATTGATTTCTTGTGGACGATAGCGATTCCTCCTCCTGTTTGGTCGGTGCGGTCTTTGCGTGTAATCTTATAGTCGTCAGGGATAGCGATGGCGATGTCAGGGGCGGAGGAGGCGTTCATCCATGTTTCCGTTAGGAAGGCGACGTCTGGAGAGATGGTGTCAAGTAGGTTCCAAAGGTCAATGGCGTGCCTGTGGACCGAGCGGGTGTTGAGAAGGATGCATTCTAGGTGGTTGGGGTCGGGAATCTGTGGTGTGGTCGGAGCGGAGACGTTGACGGTGCCGCTAAATTTGCAGGAGAGGCAGGAGAACGATCCGTGGGTGCGTCCTGGAGCGGCTTGGATGCATAATGTATACAGTTCCAATGTTTAAGTGCTATAGGTAAATAAGCAGCACTTTAAATAAAGTAATCCACATGTTGCATATGTTTTCTTAAATATGTTTATCCCTACCGATACAAAAGGCACACTAATGGGTTACAGCTGGCTGTCTCAGTCTACCCCAGCCAGTATTAATACTCTGCTTCAATATTACCTTTAATGGAATTGAGGATATTTCAGTGTTCTGATAATTTTGGAATGGTTAACAATGTAAAAAAACACTTTGCACACATTATTGAAAGGATTAAAAAAAATCACATGACTTATTTAGAAAAAAGTGGTATGCAGTTTTCTATGTGCATTGCATATGTGCATTCCTCATTTCTGGACAATAAACGTAGATAGGTGGATTGGTGCAGTGACACTTCCACCCTGTGGCAAATCCCAAGGGTGCCCCTAGGATAGAATTTTATCAATCACTCTGGATCCTAGTTGTGCAAACCCGTTATAAACAATTAACCACAGGATTGGTTGACAGGCAGGCATTTCATTCCATCTCCTCCGCCTGTCCCATGGTCTCATATTCCTATGGACTGGTCACATATTTGCTTTTCACCTGAAAGTTTTTTCATTGTATATAACGGCAATTGATCTTGTTTATTGATTTTTGTATTGTTTTGGTGTGTCCTGTTCACTTATCTTGCTTGATGTACTTTTGTAAGTGTTGTACATTTGTAAATTTTGTATATTTGTAGATAATGTTATCATGAATTCACTGTCGTAACATTTGTTTTGTTTGTGCCCGTGCTTTTGAATTTTGAATTTCAGTCAAAAAGAAAAAATAAATTTACTTTGGGATTTGTACCCGGTGGTCACGTGGTATATATTAACTACGTGATTGTAATTTGTTTTTGTCAAATTTCCCTGTCCAGCCACTTCGTTCTGTTTTCCTTATAGGTAAATAAGCAGCACTTTAAATAAAGTAATCCACATGTTGCTTATGTTTTCTTAAATATGTTTATCCCTACCGATACAAAAGGCACACTAATGGGTTACAGCTGGCTGTCTCAGTCTACCCCAGCCAGTATTAATACTCTGCTTCAATATTACCTTTAATGGAATTGAGGATATTTCAGTGTTCTGATAATTTTGGAATGGTTAACAATGTAAAAAAACACTTTGCACACATTATTGAAAGGATTAAAAAAAATCACATGACTTATTTGGAAAAAAAGTGGTATGCAGTTTTCTATGTGCATTGCATATGTGCATTCCTCATTTCTGGACAATAAACGTAGATAGGTGGATTGGTGCAGGGCATGACTTAAAAGCCATGCCATGCAAGGAGTCCCTAAAGCTTGCAGAAAAAGGCTGTGCAGATGACAACTTGGTGAAGGGAGCACGCCCAGAGTCTCCTGCACATCGCTCAATGCAATATGCATGGTCAGACGTCAAGCTCAGCCTCCATTCACCAATGGGTACTGCTTGATGACATGCATAGAGGCTTATATTTACACTAAGGCTGGGAGTCAGGCTTGACAAAAGGCCTGAATCTGCACTAATAGTAATAGTGGGTTTCATTGGGAACAGTCAGCAAAGAGGTTGAGTGTAGAGTGCGGCTTAAGGCCTCACCTTTTATCCACTGACAGATCAGTACGACCAAAGAGACATGTAGTGTACTTTTTTGCCTTGGTGAGGGGGGGGGATACAGTTCTTATTTTGCAGTGTTCTCCCCATTTAATTTTGCCATGGACATCTGGCCTTGTGTTTGCTTTAGATATCTGTGCCTTTCTAATCAGACTCAGCTACATCTGCTTCTTGTTTTCCGACTCCTTCATACAGTGGCATGGGAGCGGGAAACTCAATAGTGATTGTGGGGTCTGGAAAAATATCATTCTTCAGTGGCCTTTATGACAGAAGCTCGAGGCTCAGCAGGCAAAATGTATTTCTTTGTTGCTGTTTCCCCAACTCTAAGGGGAGGATGTGTAAGGCAAAGTGGCAGCACCTACTCTGGCTTCAACCCCAGGCACCCCACCTGATCATGGGATCTCCATGGTGGGTTTCAGAAGAAGTGCACGAGAGGCTTAGAATAGAAATATCTCCTGCACTCATGTACCAAATTTAAAGACTTTTCTTTTGCGGGTTCCTAGCGGTGCTCTCCAGCCACCAAGAGTTCCATAATTAGGGAGGGCTCCTTGCCTTTAAAATGTTTGTCGTTTTTCTCAGATGATGGTAAAGCATTTGTCATCTTCCCCTGGGAACTGTTCCTTCTTCTTACCCTGTTTTAGGCCTTTGGGAGTTTCATGGCATGGGGGTCTTCTTTCAGCAGCACCACATGGTCCTCAATGCATACCACTCGCTCTGACTACTCTGCCTAAGCACCACAGGTTTCCCCCCACTTTAAGGGTACCTGTGTTGTAAGCAAGCACATGTGTTATCCCTGCTAAGGCACCCACATCTAGGATCAGTCCTAAAAAGTCCAAGAGGTAGGGTCCCAAATTAAGAGATGAAGCCAGAGCCACCGGTTCTGGTGACCAAGTCCACTAGAGATCCAGTAATACAATTCCATATGTCCCTCCACTTCATGCTGTGGGACCTTTGACTTTCTTCTTATGCCATTGCACTCCTTCTAGAGTCGCTACCCTTGTGCAAAGGTTTAAAGGTGAAGTTGGAGAGTTCCAGACAGTGGGCATCCCAGTGTAATACAGAGATACAACATCATTCCTCCACCACCAATCTGACACTTCTTTGGAGCAGCTCATAGGCTGGCTCATAGGCTGGCTCACTTCCTTAAGCGCATTCTGGGATTTTCAAGAGGTTAGAATTAGCCACCAGTCTAGAGAACCTCTTTTCTGAGCATGACTCCACTAAGTAAAAAATGGTTTCGTCCCTCCAAAACATCAAAGGGAACCACTGGTGTGATGCAACAGTCACGGCAGCTGACTTCGGAGCACAGGGTTCACGGTTTGATTCCCGGCTCCGGCAGCAGCTCAGCTCAGCACCATGTGACTCCGGGCAATAGCGCACTTAATTTCCACTACGGCACCCAGCGCCTTGAGACCCTTAAGGGTGAGTAGTTCGCGCTTTACAAATACGGATTTACATTTAGTGCCAACATTCTGACTGCTCCCCCTTTATCTTTGCGAAAACAGCATAATCAGGCTTGCCAGAAGAAGGCAGCTGATCTCTTTAAGCACATTCCTCTCCTAACCTCTCCATTAACCAAGAGAAGGCTAGTCCTTCAAAATAGGCCTACCGTTCAGAAATAAGCTTCAAACTACCAGCTGGCCAGCAGAGTACCTAGTTTGACCCCACAGGACAGTTGAAAACCTGAGTCTTGTCAGGGCTGACTCAGTGAAATACTGCACATTTAAAATATATCAATTAAAGCAGCACAGAGCTCAAATGCACTTGGAACTCAGGAAACTATACAAAAAGTCACATCAAAAACTTTTCTTTGGTGCGAATTCAAATTATTCTGAGACTAGTCTGTGACACAGCTCTGCACAACATCATACAAGAGTGTTTCTCAATCATCCTGCATGAGTTTGCATATGTGTCTATGTGTAACCAGTCTATAGCCTCATACCCAAGCTGTGCAGCAGGGGATCTTATTTTCAATGGTGGATACTAGTGATTATAGCTTAGAAGCTGTTTAACAGACATTTACAATGAGTGAGACATCTTTAGGGGTAGTCGCTCACCACAGAAGTCTAAACAAAAGAACAATCTACAGTGCAGCCCACACATATGACACACAAAGATCTTGCCCATGAGAATAGTAGGGTGTATGGAATTCTCATATTTGTTTTCGAAAATTTTGCAAATTTTTTTCAAGTACCATGAACAACAGCCTCTTGCGTTCTGTCGCTGGTGTTGTATCTTACTAAAAGTATGGGTGATTTTCATATTATGTGTTTGAAAATACCACTCTTAGAAAGTGGGTATTTTCTTGCTTAGCCATCCTGTGAGCCTCTGCTGGTTTGTGGATTGACTATCTAGCTTATGAATGACTGGGGCTGGGGTTGAGCATTCTCTTCAGACAGCCACTGGGGGGGGGGGGGGTTGAGGTGTGTCCGGGCTTTCCTGGATGAATCAGGGAGTAGCTGAATAGACCTGGGCTGCATTTAGAGTAGGAGAAGGAGATTTCCTTGCAACTGAAAAGGCCTGGTTTGCCTTATGCAATGCGGTCTCCACCTCCTGCCAGGAAGCTGAACCAAAGAGGACATAACTTGTTTGGACTGAGCACAGAGCCACTCTGCCACAAGAGAACAAAGGGAAATTCAGTATAAATATTGGGGCCCTGCCCCATGCTTTAGAATACTTCTGGACCCAAGAGGAACATCTGCCAAGGATAAATGCCGGGAAAGCTGAAGGAGAAGTACTGCACCTTTGCTGTGTGCTATCTGAGGTTGGCCTGCAGTGGCTATTTTTGCCAAGGAGAGGAACTGTTTATGCATCCTGCTTGAAGAAGATCTCCATGGACTTGAAGTAGAGCTTTCCTCCTGTTCTGAAGTCTCAGGGACATAAAGACTCCACTGAACTCTCCTGCTGTGAGTTCTGACCTGCCAGGAGGTGCCCATTCTAGTTTTGGCGCCTGGAGGTTGTTGCTGCTGTTGGAAGCTGGAAGGACTTGAAGCAGCTAAAGAAGCACAACACATTGGCACCTGTTTCCGACGCAACACTGCAGTGTGGGAAGAATTTCCACACATCGCCGACTTACCGCTAAAGGAACCGATGAAGCGCCTGCCCGCGGCTGGAGAAATCAGCGCACGATGAGTCTTGTGCACTGCTCTTCGAAGTCTGAGATCACTGCACTGACTCCGACGCAGGATGTGCTGTGCAGCTGCAAGAACCAACGCATCGTGGGACCGCACTGGGGGGATTGACCCAGCACCATTGCTGCCGCTGTATTTAGAGCTGACGCCTCCCCGAATCCACACGCATTGCACCGGGGTGGCAAGTCTACAACAACGCCGGGGCAGCCGTAGAAAACTGACACATCACTCCCTTGCACCATACGAAATCCAAACATCACCTCCTCTTCAGTAAGGAACTGACGCATCATCTCCCCTGGAGCAAGGAACCAACACATCACCTTTCCTATGCTTAAGGAACCAATGAATCACCTTCCCTACAGCTTTTTTTGTTTATGATTTTGACGCATCCATGGTACTTTGTGTTGAACATGTTGCATCTATAGTTTGCTGTGGACTAAACTGTTTTTACCTTTTGAAAGTCATATTTTGATAATTGTTGGATTGTTGTCATTTTGGTCTTGGTTGGTTTAGATAAAGTTTACTTATTTTTCTAAACTGTTTTCCCTGTATTACTGTATGGGTGCACATAGGCTTTACACACTACCTCTTAAAATCCTGTCTGCTTGTGCCAAGCTACCAAGGGGGTGAGCAGGGGTTGTCTAAGGGCCTAACTCCCTTACTCTGACTAGAAGCAAGGGTCCCTAATTGGACAAAGGTGAAACCATTGCCAACAAGAGACCCCCCCATTTCTAACAGTAATAGAACATGTAGAAAAAAAATCCCAAATTAACTCTGTGTTTTACGAAGCAAAGCTCTTATCTTGATTTCAGATGGTTTACAAGAAGATCAGTTAAACGATTAATTTAATGAAAGGAGGATTAAGTGAAAGGGTTGGGGAATACAGAAACACCCATTTTGGAAAGAATATCTCATTCCATTGCAGCCAAGATTTCTGATGTTGCTGGCAACTACTGTATACTTGTGTACAATATGAATACCCATTCCTTTACATGCTTTCATCGGTGGAATGCTAGCATAAATGTAAAAAATTAGATTTTTCCAAGCCAAATCACATCTTTGTAAGTAACACAGCTCACAAACACACTCTTTCATAAATAAATAGGAAACACCGTTCACAGTGCCAAGGATAAAGCAGGAGCTACTGGGTCCAAAAGTGGGATGTGTGCCCATTTGCTCCTGATGTACTGGTACTCAACCTATTACAAGCTCTGAGTAACTGGCCCAAGTACTACCCCTTCAGTACTTGATTCTCAATGGTAGCGTGAGTCAAGCAGTTCAGGGAAAGGTAAATGCAAGGTGGAGAGGCTCACAACTCAAAGTGACTCCAATTGTCCCAGTAATATGATTGTCCAGTCCAATACTGATTTTAAAATAAAGCACCATTCAATATGTAAGCAAGACCCAACATAATACATTATACAGTCTCCCTTTAAGGGTAGTTCCCTAGCCCTACACTGGGCTATCACTTCTTCCTGTGGATCCCTTCTTGTCTGCCCTTCTCTCCAATCTGACTCTGTGTCCCAGGGGGAAACTTAGGAGGTGACCTCAGGTGTGACCCACACTAGCATATGCATCAAAGTCTGGCTTTAGCCTTAATCCCTTAAGTACATCCATCGGCCAGTAGTCGACGGCAGCACTCCTTCCCCAGTGCACATGTTGATCAGTAGCCAACACTAGGGATGGTTGGAAAGGCTCCTCTCACCAGAGGGTTTCCTTTTTTTCTGCAGCTTAGGCTGCCCTGAAAGAGCTTCCTGAGTGGCCTGTGGTTTTTTTTTGTTTTCAATTTATAATGACGATCACCATGTAGGGCACGCTGAAATCTGTACTTCTGAAAGCGAACATATATCCAGCTGATGGGCTCTATTTAATTTCACTGATTCAGTGTTCGGGGGTATATCTCAGCCACCGGCCCATGTTCTATTAGGAGCAGTATCGTTGGACAGGGGAGAATCTCCCATTTCCAATGGTACCTATGCCCAGTGGATCTCTGCTTAGGGATTGTTGTAGAAGAGCGATCTGCAAGCCGGGATGCACACACTAGCCACCAGGGGTAGGAGGAGCTGTCCCTAAGGCAAGAGCTTTTGCTCTCCCAACCCCCTCTCCCACAGTCTTTCAGTCATTCTGGCCCCCAGGGGTGTAGATCGAAGCGATGAGCCACAATCAGAACCTCTGGGGGACAGAAAGTCCACTAGAAACAATGCATTATTTTTATTTTAATAAAATATAGGGGTGGAAGCTGTCCATCAGGGCATGGCCATGCACCTACCCCCAAATCCATATAGAAACAGTCATTCAGACTCTGCCAGTGGTGCATATGGGGGTGACTACCCCCAATCTGCCCCCCCCCCCCACGGCAGAAAGCCCACAAGCCACTGATGCCGTTTTAAATAACAAATTAGGTGTGGGGGCTGCTCAACTGGGCATAGCCATGCCCCCACCCCAAATGCATATGGCAAGAGTTTTGCTGCCCCCCCTGGAGTGCAAATGGAGGTGATTATCCCAAATCTCACCCCAAGGGGGGCAGAAAGACCTCTAGACCCCAGGTTATTTTTTTTCAATAACAAAAATAAAGACAGGGGCTGCCCACTATGGGCATGGCCATGCCTTCACCAAACAAAAGGTAGACAGTCTTTTTGTTGTCCCTAGGGGGGAATGGAGGTGGTGATCTAACCCCCCCCCCCCCCCACCGGGTTCAGAAACCCCACTAGACACAAAGGATTATTTAAAAGTAAGATTTGGGAGTGGGGCTGCCTAGCAGGGGCTCCCATTGACCTTGGTTTGATCCGTTCCTTTTGTGGGCACTAGTCCCAGCCACACAAGTGATGCACATTTTTATTGGCACAAGTGAGGTAACGCCCTGTGGTAAGAATTTTTGGGATGCCGGAAGTTTCTATCACAGAAATGGAAGGGAAATGTGTGATTTCAGGCAAAGTTTTAGATTTGCAGGGCTTTTTGGGTAAGAAAACCTCATGGAATCCACGCAAGGCTTCCCACCAAGGAATTCCCTGGTTTTCTAGTTTTCAAAAATGTCTGTGGTTCATAGGTTTGCATGAGTGATACCACAGCACGTCCCCAAATACTGCAGCAAGAACTATTGCTTATCTCTCAACATAAAACGTTAGGTCCTTTTGTGTCATGGTCTTGTGGCCCAAACCACCCAAGTGGGGCAATGTTCTTATTGGGGGACAAGTGGGAACTCATGGTGCTTGAAAATGTGTGATTCCCCAGAGATTCCAAAACTTTCCTTCACAGTAATTTGAAGAAAATATAAGGGCTTTACCAATGTTTGACATTTTTCTGGGTAACATTATCTAGTGGGAGCCATGCAAGTCATGCGCTCTTACAATCCCCTGGTTGTCTAGTTTTCCAAAATGTGCAGATTTGCTTGGTTTCTCTAGGTGCTGACTGAGCTGGGCCAAAGAACCACAGCTACTGACTTTGCAAAAAAAGGGTCATCTTTGTGTGGAAAAATGTGATGTATCCATGTTGTGTTTTGGGCCGTTACATTTCGTGGGTACTAAGCCTAACCACACAAGTGAGGTACCATTTTTATCAGAATACTTCGGAGAATGCTGGGAGGAAGGAAGGTGGTGGCACCTAGCAGAATCCAAAACTTCCCATCACAGAAATGTGAAGTAAATATGGTTGTTTAGTTAAATTTTGACGGTTGCAAGAGATTCTGGGTAAACAAAACCTGGTGAGAACCATGCAAGTCACACCACCCTGGATCACCCCAGGTATCTAGTTTTCAAAAATGTGCAAGATTGCTAGGTTTCCCTAGGTAACTGGTGAGCTAGGGCCCAAAATCCACATAGACCCAATTTGCAAAAAAAGGGGTCAGTTTTGAGAGGAAATATTTGATTTATCTGTATTATGTTTTGGCATTTTTCCTGTCACAGACTTTAGGCCTACCCACACAATTGAGATACCATTTTTATTGGAGACATGGGGAACTACTACTACAGAATAGTAGAACATGTGTTATTACTGATCCAAATGTAAGCCAGCATGTAAAAAAGAAGACATTTCAAAAGATATCTTCGAAATCATATTCTAGTACATGTACACACAAATTCAGATATGTACAAATAACCACATCTCCTAAACCCTATGGGGCAAATTAACAAGCCACCTGCGCCACCAGTATGCCACTTTTTGTGATGTACTGGTGACGTATTTCACTGCTCCATAGATACAAGGACAGGAAAAGCCACCCTGCGGCAGACCCTGATGCAGAGGTCTAGCCCGGGACCAGGGTTCAATACCCCGCCTCGGCGGGTCTTGGGCTCAAAATTCCACGGACCTGATATTTCTCGCCTCGGTGCCTATTCCAATCATGGAGTCCCACTCTGCAACTCTGGGCAATAGCTTGCTTAATCTCCACAACAGCCCCCACAACGCTAAGGATGCCTGGCCTCCACCTTGGGGGTGCCCAGGAGTGGACGCCTCACAGGGAAAGCCAGGATGGGTTCCACAGCGGTATTCGTACAAGCGTCTTGAGACCCTTGCAGGTGAGTAGTGCGCTATACAAGTATCAATTTACATTTACATTTACATGTACGGCCCGTTTACGCTCAGCACTTTGAGTGAAAGGGGAGTTCCATGGGTATTGCTGTGGGTGTTCCCTTGCAACACCCATGGAATCAGACACATTTCCATATTTACGAGGAATCGTAAATCTGGAAATGCGTGTGAATGCTACTCCTCCCCAGGGGAGGCGTAGGGCGGCGCAACAAGGAGACATTTTTCATTTCTCCTTGTTTCTTCCTCTTTCAATGCGTGCTGCATTCTACAGCACGCATTGAAAGAGGAAAATGCCTGTAGTGATTGTTTTCGTGCAGGAAAGTTCCCCTTCCTGAACGAAAACAATCTCCCCATGACGCAGGCATCCTTGCACCATGGTGCAAGGGTGCCTGCGCCGTCACATGGCAGCTGTTTTTGTTTATGAATGTGAACAGTGGTCTTAAAGAAGTGATCATAAAAATGAGATAAATATTGATTGGAATCAAAGCTATATTCTGGATGTCCAGCCGGACAAAAAATTTAATAATATAATGGAGCCAATAACTTAGATAGAGAACAACAATCAAGTGGGACACAGTCCTGTACCCTTTAGAGAAGACAGCAGTTACAATTATATACAACAAACACGGACATTTCAGGCAAGACAAATATAGCTTGTAAGATATAGGTTGAGTCATGCTTAGAGCGAACAGACAGTGCACTTTTTTTACACAGTGGATTAATGTGCAAGCTGCTCCATGGGGGTCGACGACGTTTCAATCCTTTAAAACAATAATAGGATCATCATCAGGACAATGAATAGTGCATGCCTGATATAAGAGAAATTGCCTCAAGAAGGTTGAAGGATAATTCTCCAAGGGGAAGGTGGTCCAAGGCTGACAGACGGAAACAATTAATGCATTTTAAAATCGATTCCAAGTTTCAGGAATTACTCACGACGCGCATTACTCAGCGCTGTGCCCAGACGCAGGGTGACAATGTGCCGATGCACTTGAGATTAGATTAACGTTCTCAATGGAAACAAAACCTTATTTGAAATAGTCGGGTGTCGATGGTAATACGATCTCCTGCAACGTGACGATGCACAGTGTGCCGTGGAATCCTCACGGTAGCATGCCGGGTGACCGCTGTTTGTGTGCCGGCGCAGTGGGGAGCACAGGAATACAACATATTATTGTAAATATGTTGGATATGTGACTCAGTGTGGCGCAGCCAAATGACTTGCGTAATGCACTGAGTCACTTTCTCGTAAATCTGCCCCTATAACTTATACCGCTTTCAGAAATACATAGGTTTCCTTGATACCAATATTTCACTCTAAAAATGTCAGCGTAAGAATTGGTCTATTTGCGGTACACAATGAATATCCATTGTATGGTGCAGCTCAATTGTCAGCCCTGGGTACCTTCAGTTCTTTTAGAACCTACAAACCTTATATATTCCTGCAACCAGAAGGGTGTAGTGGCCGAATGGCATATTGCTTTTGTAAATTGCTCATCATGACCATACGTTACAGATGAAAATGTCACAAATGGCTGTTTTTCCCTACCCATTTTCAATATTTTGGGAAAACCTTGAGGGATCTACACATATGGTCCATTGCTAAATTCAAAGTTGTATCTATGTTTCAGAAATCTATAGCTTTCCTGGACCATCCATTGGTTTCTCACTAGTTTCCACCATAAACTGGAAATAGGTTGAGAGCACAAAAAATAGGAAAAATGGGCTACCCCTCTGAAAAATGCCCAAACTATGGTAAAAATGTGTTTTTTTCAGCTCTCATGTCCCAGAAATCTCGGAAGGTAGTGACTTTAGCACTGAAAACCGGTTGTTGATGGCATTTTCAGGAAAAATAACATCCACTTTTATCAAAGCACATTTTTCCACATTTTTCCCGAAAACTCACAATTTAGCTACATTTTAGTCTAATTTCTCAGTCCCCTCCAGGGAATCCACGAACCCTGGGTACCTTTAGAATCCTGATGTGCTGGGAAAAAGGATGCAAATATGGCATTAATACCTTATGTTGAAGAAAAGTTAGAGAGCCCTACTTGCAAACAACCCCAAAAGCCAAATAATGGCCCAGCACTGGGGGGAGACCCAGCAGGTAAGAGGTTAAATTAAAATCTCGGGTGGTGCACCGCCTTGCTATCAAATGTCTCCACAATGGACGCACAATATTGCATAAATTATTTTTTATTTTGCAGTGCAGAACATTTATAGAGACCATACAGTATGAATAATCAAGTTTGATAGGTTACACTGATAGCAACAGTAGCCTCAAATCTATTCAACTGAAAGAGCAATATGAAGTAAAGTGCGATCAAAGTACAACAAAGAACAGGGGAAAGAAAGAGCACTGAAAAAGTGGAGGCGGGAAGAATAGTCATTCTATGAATGAGTGACACAGGAGATCTTGTAGTGATAACTCAAGGCAGTAATCAGAGATGACCGGGCGATGGCCATTAAGATCCCACTCAGATCCCCTCCCATAGAGGACACAGCACGTGGTGGGAGCAACAGATCTCAATCGACCAAATTGGTCTTGTGCGAACTGGACTCATCTATTGCAGCTTCTCGCAGCCGCAGGTACGATTCAAGAGGGGATCAGATATCCTTAGGGCATGAACAAATGGGCATTAAGTACCAATATGATGTTTAACTGGTTTTGGCAATACGCTGTGTCTCTGAGACAGTCATTCAGTATGGGTAGTGGGCGACAAATGGACGACCCCAGCAGATCAACATCCGTCTTTTAACCTAAAGGAGCTGATGGAGCAGATTTCATCTGGAGTCAGGCATTTTTTATTTTTGTGCTTCAGACAGACTGCATTTAAATTAACAGGCACATTTTGGTGCAAGTTAAAAACATGGCACATGAAAAACATGAAAGTAAGGCCTAGTCAGTCTGAAATGCTTGCGCTGCATTAACATGTGTTTTTGCAGTGTAGAGAAAAGTGGCCTTTTTAGTTTTGAAGATTAATAGAACGTGTTTCTCTCTTCCCAGCTCATCCTTGTAATCTAAATTCACTATTTCTGTCCTAAGAGACTTTGGCTTTTTGCATATTTTGATAAACATGTTTAGTTTAAAAACACCTCTTTTTATATTGTGTGTGAATTAACAAATGCACCAAACACTACACATAGGGCTAAATACTTTTTTGCATGAAAAGCTATCTAAAACATTAAAGCATGTTGCTGTGTGTGCTGTATTAATTGTGTGCGCAGTATTTATTGTGTGTGCTTTTAAAATTCACATTAACGAATAATAATGCTATGTTGTACATTGCACATTTTTGCATGTTGTACATAGCCACTCATAAAAGCTGCTTTAAACTAATAGCTTGGCTAGGTACACATTTATAAGGGGTATTAGTATGAGGGAGGAAACCATAATGGGCTGATTTACATGAAATCAATATTCTCTTTTGTGTCTGTTTTGTTTTTGGTTACCATTAAATGCCTGCCTGTGAATCCAGCAAGGCTGTGACTTGCATTAAAGAGAAATGAGCATGAGTAAACTGTGCCACCTTGCCTCAGGAACAGAAGGAGTCAAGGCCACTTTAAACTTTGAACATTCTTGTGATTATGCCAATGTACCAGATAGCTAAAGTATCCTTCTAGCCTGCGCTGTGGAAGGAAGGAAGAGGAAAGGATAGAAACATTTTTCCTAGCAAATGTTGCAAACTTTTATAAAATGTATTTACTCATTTATGCTTCTTTTGTTAAAACTGGTATAGTCAGGATTTTAGAATAAGTCAGGATAGTGAGACCTCATGCCATCATGGCTGACCAATCACGTACAAGTTTTCCTGAAGATGCAACGTTTTTGTGTCGTCTGCCAAGAATTAGAGTATAAATAATTACCTCTTTGGAGGCATGGTGGGCTTCTAGGCTCATTAGGCTTTAGGGGGGTGGGGGGGGAGGTGTGTGCTCTTGAGAGAAGGAACAGATTAGACCAGACATTCTATGGATTAGGTACGAGATAGTCACGGGTGCAGCCTTGGGCGTCCAAGGAGAGTCAGGTGGGGGGTTCCCTGCTCATTTTTTCCAAAAGTCATGGCACGTCATATTTTGGCACTAGGCCATATTCCTTTAAAGGGGGTGCTTTCAAGGAGCAGCTCATATCAGAGTGGCAGAGATGCAGAAGAGCAGTAACAGATAGAAAGGCTTTTTTAGATTTAGATGCTAAACTTTAAGTTTATGCTTTGACTAATTAATTAGGTCTGAAAAGATTTATCTGTCCTATGCATTCATTTCTGTTTATGGGAGATTTTTGCAAACTATTTAATCATTGATTAGCTTTGCAAGACTATTTTTTCCTTAAAACTCTTTAAGAGTTTTGACTGATATTTTGCGCCACATTTTCTTTTCTACATGTGATGCTTATATGCAGACAGTAATATGTTCTGTATTCATGCTATTTTACCTATTTTCCAAATTCTGTAACCTGATTGATATTTTCCTAATGAATAAAGGGTCAGAGAAAAATTAACTTTTGATTAGAAAATAAAACCCTTTAAAATACTCAACAACTCTCTTCATTGGCTTAAATAATGATTGCATTTTTGACTGTTAATGATTATTTGTATGCAAGAAAGGAAGGGGTATCCCCGACTAGAGTTCCTAATTCGGGATAAGTACAATATTGGAAAAACAGATTAATTAGGAACTGATTTAATTAAAGGACAAGACCTGACAAGAGACAGCAATTACTATAGGGAAACACCGTGCATGGTACAAAAATATTAGCTTTATTAGATTATAACAATTTCTTTATAGTTAATATAAAAACATTTTTACTTTGTTTTGAGTTTTTCTGTGTGCGTGCCTCCACTATACATGTGATGGTTAATCTACATATATATACTAATACAGAATTTGGTTCTTGGTACAGTCCAGTACATTTCAAAGGAATTCATGGTTTGAGAACTGTATGGAAGCTTATTTCAACACACTATACGATGAGATATAAAAACATGGCTAAATATAACAACTACGCGTGTTTCGGCTGAGGGCCTTCATCAGGGAGCCATGCAAATGTCCAAATGAACCTGGGTGGAGATAGTGCAGATTCTCACAAGAATGAGGATCAAATTTGTCCGGAATGTAGGACTGTCTGTCTTGAAGTGCTGTATTGAAAGTCCAATTTAGGTATGACAGACAAATTATTCGTAAAGATGGTCCTAGGAAGGTGCGTGGGGTCCTTTAGTGAACGTTTCACTCGTTTTTCCGTAATGGGGTTTTCTGATATGTGCAGATCCAGCCAAATTTGAGGACTGCTGTCGGATAAATCCTACAATATTGAAGGGCTGCGAGCTCCTGTAGTCAATGAGATGATATGGAGAAAATCTTATGGATTATGTCCACTAGTCCTCCGATTGGGGGTCTGTGGGCGTCTTAGCGAACGCTGACATTTACCGGACGGGTGCCGTCATGATGGTAATGATACGGAGGGGTTCTGATAAGAGTGTTCCGTTAGCCTTCCAATAAGGGGATCTGCAGACGTCTTTGTGAATACGACCAGGTGTAAAATGATTATTTAAAATCTCCTGAAGGTAATGCATGGTGTGACGGGCCAACACCTTTTCAGCGGTAAAATAGAGGTAGCATGAGTGTTTTGCATTGAGAAATTACCAGATGAAATTACCGCTCTATCAGAGCAAGACAGCAGTGAATTTCCATAAATCAATGGAAATATCTCTAATATAGCCCAGTAGTGTAACAAGTGGGAGCGTTCTATCTGCAGACCACTAACCTTGTCAATTGCGTTGAAAATGGATTTCCAATAGCGTTTTATTCCAGGGTATGCCAAGGCCAAATGAATAAAGTCTGCGTAGGGTTCTGAACATTAGGGGCACCAACTTCATCTAATAGTCCTAGTTTAAACAGATGCTCCAAGTTCCTATAAAATCTATGCAGAAATTTAAAATGCACCAGTCGGAGCCTATAATTGGGTAATAACACTCTCACCTGAGCACAGGAGAAGCTCCACTGGGCCTCAGAAATAGAGATGCCTAACTGGTTCTCCCATGCCTCCTTTACTCTAGGAATCTGAATCGGCGCAGAGCGCTGCATTCCAGAGTACAATCTGGAAATGAGCTTTTGCAGGGAAGGGTTTTCAAGGAGATCTTCAAGCACTTGTAGCGGGGAGGTGCCACTGGGAATGAAGTATAAGTAGCGATTGGATGTTCTCAATTGGTGAAAGGTGAACCTGTCTAAGACAGTCCTGTCACAGTCTTGTAGAGTTTGATGCAGCGTGATAAAAGAGCCATCTGGGAACGCGGCTCCCAGAGTGGTGAGTTGCAGCCAACGTAATTTGTCACATGCCCCAGCGTCTTATGTGAAGGAAAGGCTGGGTGACTAGTCAGAGGGATCGAGGAGGCGAACAAAATGTCAAGTTTCACGTGCTTATGCAGCTTACCAATCCCAAACCGTGCATCCAACCGCATCAAGCACTGTTTGTGGTCGCCGTCAGAATTGATATAACACCAGGTGAAGTGGGCAAGGCGAAGCATGATCAAGCTCAGGTGCATTGTGGGCAATAAACTTAGTAGGGTATAACCAGTAAAAAGCAAATTGCACTTGTGCACAGCTATAATAGAGGTCCATGTCTGGTGCTCCCCATCCAACCTTCTCAAAAAGAAGAGTGAGAACTTCCCATGTGAGTCTTGACTTCCAGTCCATGCTAGCACCACTAGATGGGATCGGAGTTGGCTTCAAAAGCAGTGGGGATGGGAGCAGAAGATTGATAAACAAATATATGAATTTGGGTAAAACAACCATCTCTGAAATTATTAACCTACCTACCATAGAATGCGGGGAATTATCCAGCGTGCCACCTGGTTCTCCAGTCAGTCCATTAGAAGCCCATAGTTAGACCCTCAGAGGTCATCCATGTTGCGACTGAGCCAGATCCCTATGCATTTTATTGGACCGCTCGACCATCCTGAAGGAAATTCCAAAGGGAATTCTGCAGTTGCCTCTGTGAGCAGAAAGATCACTGATTTTGCCCAGTTGATGGAGATCTCAGAAAGTCCGCCGAATCTGGTGAATTCATATTGAGGGGATCTAGGTTCTCAGCTGGATGTGACATCATCCGCATATATGATACCAGGACAACCCGAGGGATGAAGGTCAATCCACGATGTACATGGTGTTGCTGAAGGCGAGAGCTGAAGGGTTCCATAGCCATAGCAAAACATATGGGCAAGAGTAGGCATCCCTGCCGTGTCCCTAAGAAGACTGAGAAAGGGGGAAAGATCACTCCATTGATCTGGAGGCCCGTAGTTGGTTTAGAGTAAAGAAGACCAATTAATTGGATACATTTTGCACTGAGTCCCAGGTGGGCCAGCAAAGTGAATAGGTATTACTGCTGAAGTGAATCAGATGCATTGGTAGCATCAAGGAAAATTGCATCTGCACTCAAGGAGGGTTTTATTACTTGAACAATTCCAATAAATGTGCATATGTTATGATTTGGGGCCCTACCAGGTACAAAACCTGATTGATCTGGGCATACTATGAGACGAAATAGGGGAAGTAGCCCAGAAGCTATCCATCTGGCAATAATTTTCTTGTCCATGTTAATCATGGATAACGGTCTATTGACTAGCAATGCTGTGGGTCTCTGCTTTTAAAATAGTGATTATGAGTGCCTCACAAAGAGATGGGGCAGTTTGCCTCTCGCTAGTAATTTGCTGAACATGTTCATGAAGTAAGAGGCCAAAAAAGGTGCAAATTCCTTATAAAAATGTGTCCGTGAGACCGTCTAAGCCAGGGGTCTTGTCTTCAGGAAGGGCACTATGATCTGTAAATATTTCTCGTCCATAAATGGCTCATCTAAAAACCTGTGATGGCTGTCCTCCAGCCAGAGCAGCTAGACTGAGTCAAAGAAGGGGTCAATGTCCGAAGGTGCCTGCGAATAGGTTGAGGTGTAAAGCGATGAATAGAAATTACTCGTCTCCACCTGTACTTCCCTTAGGCCAATAACCGGCCAATCCTCATTGGTACGAAGTTCAGCTAAATAGTCACTAGCCCAAGGTTTGTGAAGAATACCTCCCAAGGTTTTGGCCGCTCGGCTTTCCTCACTGTACCCCGTACCGAATTTCTCTTTTCCTAGATAATAAGTCTCAAACTCCGCTGTCTCCTCAAATTAGTTTATCTAACTATGATTGTGGGCAATCGTGTCCGCACTGCAATCAACAATGTATTTGAGCTCAAGCTCACAAATCTCATCCTCAAGTCATTTTAGCTCCCCCCGATTCGACCTCAGAACTCTGGACTGCCTGGCTATGCATCCCCCTCTAATGACGGATTTAAGTGCTTCCTAAAGCTTCAAGTAAGAATCCACTGTGACCTCATTATATGCGTAAAATATTCTACTATGAGTGGATGGATACCATCCTTGAAAACCTGATCTCTCAGTGGCCGCCAGCGGCAAACGCCACAAGTGTGCATGAGAGGAAATCTCCAGTGGAGAAACCCTAAGGAGCACAGGGGAGCGATCTGCGAAAGATCTCAGTAAATGAGACATCTCAGTAGTCCAAGTGTCCACATCTGGTGAGGGAAGCCAATAGTTGATGCACAACCACAACAAATTTGCAGAGGCCACACAAGTGCCCTCCTCCCTATCCCTGTGTCTTCCCCTCCAGAGGTTAATTAAGACATTATCATCCATTATGGTCTGCAGTTGTGCTGCTAATCAAAGGTGAGGGTGGCGGGTGTCACCAGATCTGTCCAACAGTGGTTCTAGGATCATGTTAAAGTCCCCTCCCAATAAAATCACACCAGGACCAAGCCATTTTCAAAATGCCAAGTTTCAGCAAAGAAACCACGGTCATCCATGTTAGGGCGGTAGAGAGATATATCCAGATGGAAACACCCGGTAGGGCGCCAGTGAGTATCAGATGCGGTACAAAAGGGGGTGGAGATGGAGGGAGCATTTGAATCAATCAAACACTCACACCAGTCAAAAGATCTGGGTTTAATCCATCACCGTTCTTTAGCCCACTCTGCCAACCCAGTTCACACATGGCTATATGCAAATCAGTCTGACCCTGTGCCTCATGGGAGCAGTCCAGCCCGAACTGCCAAACCATGTCTTCCCTGGACCGGAAACAAGCTTCCGAGGACCGGTTTCTGGCATTCCAGCCGTCTTCAGCCCGGCTTGCTTGAATCCAGTGGCAAAGTGAGCAAGGGACTGACGTCTGAGCATACCCTGCCACACTTATGGCGGCCAAAAGCGGTGCAAAAGGGGGTGGAGATGGACAGAGCATTTGAATCAATCAAACACTCACACCCAGTCAAAAGATCTGGGTTTAATCCATCACCGTTATTTAGCCCACTCTGCCAACCCAGTTCAGACATGGCTATATGCAAATCAGTCTGACCCTGTGCCTCATGGGAACAGTCCAGCCCGAACTGCCAAGCCATGTCTTCCCTGGACCGGAAACAAGCTTCCGAGGACCGGTTTCTGGCATTCCAGCTGTCTTCAGCCCGGCTTGCTTGAATCCAGTGGCAAAGTGAGCAAGGGAGTCACGTCTGAGCATACCCTGCCACACTTATGGTGGCCAAAAGTGGTACAAAAGGGGGTGGAGATGGACAGAACATTTGAATCAATCAAACACTCACACCCAGTCAAAAGATCTGGGTTTAATCCATCGCCGTTCTTTAGCCCACTTTGCCAACCCAGTTCAGACATGGCTATATGCAAATCAGTCTGACCCTGTGCCTCATGGGAACAGTCCAGCCCGAACTGCCAAGCCACGTCTTCCCTGGACCGGAAACTAGCTTCCGAGGACCGGATTCTGGCATTCCAGCCGTCTTCAGCCCGGCTTGCTTGAATCCAGTGGCAAAGTGAGCAATGGACCCACGTCTGAGCATACCCTGCCACACTTATTGCGGCCAAAAGCGGTACAAAAGGGGGTGGAGATGGACGGAGCATTTCAATCAACCAAAAACACTCACACCCAGTCAAAAGATCTGGGTTTAATCCACCACCGTTTTTTAGCCCACTCTGCCAACCCAGTTCAGACATGGCTATATGCAAATCAGTCTGACCCAGTGCCTCATGGGAACAGTCCAGCCCGAACTGCCAAGCCATGTCTTCCCTGGACCGGAAACAAGCTTCCGAGGACCGGTTTCTGGCATTCCAGCCGTCTTCAGCCCAGCTTGCTTGAATCCAGTGACAAAGTGAGCAAGGGACTCACGTCTGAGCATACCCTGCCACACTTATGGCGGCCAAAAGTGGTACAAAAGGGGGTGGAGATGGACAGAGCATTTGAATCAATCAAACACTCACACCCAGTCAAAAGATCTGGGTTTAATCCATCACCGTTCTTTAGCCCACTTTGCCAACCCAGTTCAGACATGGCTATATGCAAATCAGTCTGACCCTGTGCCTCATGGGAACAGTCCAGCTGGAACTGCCAAGCCATGTCTTCCCTGGACCGGAAACAAGCTTCTGAGGACCGGTTTCTGGCATTCCAGCCGTCTTCAGCCCGGCTTGCTTGAATCCAGTGGCAAAGTGAGCAAGGGACTCATGTCTGAGCATACCCAGCCACACTTATGGCGGCCAAAAGCGGTACAAAAGGGGGTGGAGATGGACGGAGCATTTAAATCAATCAAACACTCACACCCAGTCAAAAGATCTGGGTTTAATCCATCACCGTTCTTTAGCCCACTCTGCCAACCCAGTTCAGACATGGCTATATGCAAATCAGTCTGACCCTGTGCCTCATGGGAACAGTCCAGCCCGAACTGCCAAGCCATGTCTTCCCTGGACCGGAAACAAGCTTCCGAGGACCAGTTTCTGGCATTCCAGCTGTCTTCAGCCCGGCTTGCTTGAATCCAGTGGCAAAGTGAGCAGGGGACTCACGTCTGAGCATACCCTGCCACACTTATGGTGGCCAAAAGTGGTACAAAAGGGGGTGGAGATGGACAGAGCATTTCAATCAATCAAACACTCACACCCAGTCAAAAGATCTGGGTTTAATCCATCACCGTTCTTTAGCCCACTTTGCCAACCCAGTTCAGACATGGCTATATGCAAATCAGTCTGACCCTGTGCCTCATGGGAACAGTCCAGCCCGAACTGCCAAGCCATGTCTTCCCTGGACCGGAAACAAGCTTCCGAGGACCAGTTTCTGGCATTCCAGCCGTCTTCAGCCCGGCTTGCTTGAATCCAGTGGCAAAGTGAGCAAGGGATTCACGTCTGAGCATACCCTGCCACACTTATGGCGGACCATCACGTGACGACGCGGCTCGGCAAACTAACAGGAGAGCTGTTTCTGTGTGTTTTCCCAAACACGAAGTGAGAGCGTAATTGAAATATTTCCAGAAGTCTAATAAGACGAACACAAATATTCCTAAACAAAGAACGACTGGCAACGAAAAATGAAAAAACCTCCCCCTTGAGTTGCGGTTCTCGCCCTTGAACGAAAATAAAGATCTGCAAGTGTCCTGACTAGAAAATTACTGAAAGAACAAGTGGGTCTGAACAAGCACACCGCTAACAAGAGTGGCACCCACGACATTGAAACACATTTCTAAGGCTTACAACCTACATTGGCATCATGCAGTCTTTTGGAAAAGATGAATCCAGCCTTAATGAGAGTCCGGTAATCTACAAACCAGAACACGAAACGCGTCGGCAATGGCATTAAGTTGCTTAATCCTAAACTTACTACTATTTTGGTATTCACAGAATGCACTTACTACTTTTGGCATTCACAGAATGCACTTACTCATTTCGGTATTCACAGAAGTTAGTAGTCCTAATTTAGGACTCCTAAATGCCTTCTGTGAATACCGAAAGTCTTATAATTAGGATTTTTCTCAATTTAGTAGTAGTAAAGTTAGGACTCCTAACTTTTCTACTCCTAAACTGAGAAAAATCCTAATTTTAAGACTTTCGGTATTCACAGAAGGCATATAGGAGTCCTAAAGTTAGAAGTCCTAACTTTACTATTATTAAACTGAGAAAAATCCTAATTTTAAGACTTTCGGTATTCACAGAAGGCATTTAGGAGTCCTAAAGATAGGACTACTAACTTCTGTGAATACCGAAATGAGTAAGTTCATTCTGTGAATCGGGCCCAATGTCATTAAGTCCTTGAGTAATTAGTAAACGGATTTTAATCCATGATTGTTTAGAGAATTAGAATTATTCATTCTGTAAGTGTAGGGTTGTTTAGTTGTCGAAATTCTTTCATTATATGACAACAATTTATGATTAATCATGTATATACCAACTGCTTCTTTGACATATCATTTTTTGTGTGTAAATGTATTGAATATGTGTTTGTAGTTATATGTATGATAAGACACAATTTATTTGTTTTGCACTGTTTTGTATTAATGTGGCATCCTGTTTAGTAGATGATGGGTTCTTTTTGTGAATAAAATCATAAATCTAAAAAAAAAAAAGGCAAAAATTATTGCCAAGATAAACGTATTAATTTTTGTTTATCTGACTTCATATCACTAATATGTTTGAAGCGTTTTGAGGCTTAGGTTAATTTTTCTATTTTTCGATTTTATGGCCCTACCTACCCTCTAATCCTCAGGGCCAAACCCCTTCCTTTCTAAAAATTCACCCTGAACAAAGCATATTCGGGGAGCACAAGTAGACCATGATCTCAAGTCATCAGTGCATCTAGCGATAGAGGAGGGGTGCCCTGCAAAGGGACCGAGGTCCCACTTCTGCGCTGCTTTAACCAACAGAGGAAATAGATAGGCGAGTTCCCAAGTGCCGCAGGATGTTCATCAGATACCCCCCAGGCGGCATGATCTATGCTGCAAAGGATGCTATTCTTCTACGCAACAGCAGTGTCAAAAAGGGAGGGTCCCCCGGGTCTCACTCAGCATCTGGCAGGGCCAGGCATCAACCTGTAACCTACAATAGAGTGCCGCGGGGGCGTAAAGCTCACCTCACATTATGTTGGGCCCGATGTCCACCTCAAGACAGGAACATCCCCTCTATGCCACTCAGTTTCTCCTTTCTTAAAAGCAAGCCAGAGCAGCCCATGAAGCTCCTCTGCTCAACAGCAGCAGGTGACTCGCCCGCAATCCACAGAGCCCCACGCCAACCCCAGGGCGGTACCAGAAGCCTCCAGGCAGTCCAGCGAAAAGTCTTCCGCAGTCAAGGGGCCCCTGGAGCCACAGGCACGCCCCACACTCCTCGGCAACATCTGGCAGGGAAGCGCTTTCAGGACGTTGTAAACAGCAACAGCCTCTGGGCACAGCAGTTCCTTCTTTGCAGTTCTCCCAGGTAATTTTATGTAGCAGTAGCTTTTGGCAGGACAGCTTCTGGTCTTGTTTCTGAGTGCCTCCAGAACATTGTGGGGATTTCTCTGACACACAACAGCCCCAATGGCCCTAGTTCCCCCTCACACATGTTCACGCACATCCACCCACAAAAGCATTATGCAAATAAAAATATAGAAAGGGTCATTGGAACTAAGCAATCTCAGTGGTAATGGGTGATGACCCGGCAGTCTTCAGTGGCCTCCACCTGGTATATGAGGGCTCATAAACTCAGGTAACTTCCCCAATAACATCATTTGAATGGGGTGATGGCCTGATACTTCATGGCAGTCCCGACAGGGTTTACTGACTCCCACCAGAGTGAGGATGTGAGAAAGTTCCCTCTTTCTACATAGTTGCCCCCACTTTTTGCTGAACTGCTGATATTCTTTTACTAAGTGTGCCCAGGGCTCCTGCCAATCAGGTACCCAGGGCCTATGTTCTTTCCCTAAAACTGCATTATAGACCAAACCCAATTGACACTCTCTGGCCACAGGTCCGCCCCTGGCAAATTGTACCACAGGTACCCAGGGCACTGTAATCAGGGAAGGCCTCTAAGGGCTGCAGAACTTATTGTGCCACCCTTGGAGGCTCTGTATCTTTACACTCAAACACTGCCTTTGCAGGTGGCATGTTTTGGTGCAGAACAAAGTGAAGAGTCGACATGGCATTAATTCATGTGTGCCATGCCTACACCCCACTGCCCTGGCATGATCAGCCACCCCTCTAGCTGGGTGCACCCTACCAGTGGTGAGGGTACAGGTGCATGAGCCCTGTACCCCTACAGTTTCTAAGCCAATTCTTAGACATTGTAAGTGTAGTAATGCCATTAAGGGTATATGGTGCTGGGAGTTTGGCATTACAAACTCCACAGTATCATAATGGCTTTACTGAAAACTTAGAACTTTGGTATCAAACTTCTCAGCACATTAAACCCACACTGAAACCTGTGTGGGAGTTAGTGAAAATGCACACAGAGGGCATCTTAGAGATGCCCCCTGAAAAATGACCTAACACTAGTGTTCAGGTGCCGTTTGTGCGGAGGGTCAGCTTGAGGAGCATCACTTCCTGCTCGTGACACCACTTCCGCCCTGCACGTAAGCTTCGCAGGTTAGCGGTCTAGTGCTCCCTCACCTCTAGTACTTAATGGCGGTATGGAGGAAGCGCAGCGGACGAGCGCAGCGGGAGCGCTGACTTCGCGCCGAAGTCGCGTACAAGTCAAGCCCGTCTGCGCCCGTCCGCGGCCGACCGGGCCCAGGGCCCCGTCGTTATGCCCATTTCCACACTTATTCCTCCTCCGACCTCCAACGACTTAACTTCTCATGGCCTATTCCGGCCCGCACTGCCAGGGCGGTTCAGGAATGTGGTATTCTTGTCCTTTCTGATATCCCTGCACTTGAATCCCAGCACGACCCCTCCCCAGCCCCTTCCCCCTTACTGTCTCCGAAATCCGCCTCCCTTCTAATCTACTAAACCAATACCCGTTCCCTAATACGCCACCAGCTAGAGATATTTCAACTACTACATCAGAGCACTATTGATATTGTCCTCCTAGCCGAAACATGGATCACGGAGGACTCAGCCCCTGACATCCTCGCAGCGATCCCTGCGGGATACTACATCATGCAAGCCAACCGGCCCGCTGGGAAGTCGGGAGGTGGGGTCGCGGCCATTATCCGGTCTGAACACAAATTTTCAGTGCTCACCCTGACATCTATTCCCAAAACTGAATGCCTCGCTCTTAAATTTTCCTCTGCCAAGTCCTCCTTTGTTTGTGTTCTCGCTTACAGGCCCCCTGAATATATGCCTCTCTTCCCCCAATTATTCAGCGATTCCATCTCTCAACTCGCGATCAATCATGCTAATATCATGATTGTCGGCGACTTCAACTATTGGCCATCTGACGCCCGCGAAAGCCAATCCTCCTCGGAATTTACTGATCTATTAACTAGTATGAATTTTCACCAGCACGTTCACACCCCTACCCACCATAAAGGCCATATCCTGGACCAGGTCTGGACGTCCAATCTCAACATTTCTCCCCCCGTTGTCCTCCCCTGCTCATGGTCTGACCATTGCCTCATTTCCTTTCATCTTCATCTTCATACTTCTTGCCCCCCCTCCTCGTAAAGAATCTCTCAGCCCGCAACTGGAAAAGGTCAAATCTGGCTGACTTCCATGCCATATTGGCCTCCACCTCACCTGCCCCCGCGATCTCGTTAGCAGATCAGGCTGATCATCTTGATGAATGGCTACTACGCGCTAGCGACAAAGTTGCCCCTTTTAAAACAATAAAAGCTAAGCGCCCTCACGACGCTCAACGATGGTTCTCTGACTAACTTAAAGCTGACAAACTTGCCCTTCGGCAAGCTGAACGTCGTTGGAGGCGCAACTACGACCCGCAGCTCAGACTCGTTTATGTTGACTCTCTAAAGTCTTATAAAAAAATCGATCTTGACAGCTAAAACTGCCTACTTTTCCCAAAAGATAATGAACTCCAATAACAAAGCTAAGGATATCTTTTCAATCGTTACCGAGCTTTCCCTGCCTGATAGGGTCACTCCCCAACCCCAGCCAACCCAAACCCTGTGTGATTCTTTAAACTCTTATTTTATCGATAAAATCACAACCATAAAAAATAATATCCCCACCCCTTCATCCCCTCTTCCCCCCCCCCTCCCCCCCAGGAACACCAGCCTCTTGACAGAGTTTCCGCCAATCTCTCTAAAAGAATTCTCTTCACTACTTCCTTAAGTCAGTTCAGGTTCTCCTAATGACTGCTGTCCCCCTCAGATCTTGAGGGAGGCCTTTCTGGCCTGTCCGGACCCCCCACTAGCTCTGCTTAACAACTCCCTTGCCACAGGGGAGGTCCCCCGCTCTTTCAAACAGGCAGCCGTCCTACCCATACTAAAAAAATCCAACGCGGACCCCACAATCCTAAGTAATTATCGACCCATTTCCCTCCTCCCTTACTTAGGAAAGATCTTGGAGACTTATGTCACCCGCTGCCTGAGCTCCTTCATAGAGAAATCCTCCTTCCTGGATGCCCAACAAACAGCTTTAGACCCCTCCATTCTACTGAGGCGGTCATAGTAGCAGTCATGGATGCCCTCAGGAAAGGTGCCGATAAAAACATCTCTCAGGCCCTTGTCCTCTTAGACCTTTCGGCAGCATTCGACACGGTCGATCATGCCATCTTGATCGACCGTGTCTACAATGCTGGCATCCAGGGGGTGGCCCTCGACTGGCTTAGATCATTCCTTGACCAGCGATCACAAGCAGTCCACCTGTCTACCTTTTCTGCACCTTACACATCCTTAACCTGCGGGGTCCCTCAGGGCTCTGCACTATCTCCCCTTTTATTTAATTTGTATTTGCAACCCCTCTTAGCTTCCCTCCGTAATACCCCGGTTACAATCTTCAACTACGCTGACGATCTTCAGTTAATTTTTCCCATTGATTCCCTTCCTTCCTCCTGTCTTAATTTTCAGTCCATTATGCTGGCCATCGCAGAGTGGATGTATCATAGCCAACTGAAATTGAACCCCACAAAAACTGAGCTAGTACTCGTGGGGGGGCCCACTAACCCGTGGAATACCACCTTTTAGCCATCATCCTTGGGGACGGCACCCACTCCAGTGAGCACAGTGAAGAGCCTGGGGGTGATAATTTCTGAAGACCTTTCGATGAGACCACAAATTAACTCAGTCACCTCATCCTGTTTTTTCCATCTTAGGCGGATCCGCAAAATCAGTAGGTTTCTCACTAGAGACGCCCTGATTCAAGTCATCATCGCTCTTATCACCTCCAGGCTCGACTACGCCAACTTGCTATATGTGGGGATCCCTGCATGCCACCTCCATCGACTGCAACTGGTGCAGAATCAGGCTGCCCGCCTGATTTTCCGCCAGCCTAAACATCAGCACGTTACCCCCCTCCTGCGAAGTCTTCACTGGCTCCCTGTCCCCAAGCGCTGTACATTCAAGCTGGGATGCACAGTGTTCAAGGCCCTCTCTGATGCAGCCCCTGCCTTCATTTCATCTGGTCTGACACGCTACCTCCCCCACAGAGCTCTCCGCTCAACATCTCTCAACTACCTCGTGGTCCCCAAATTCAGACGAAAAAAGCACGGTGGTTTAAGCTTCTCTGTTTTGGCCCCCTCCACCTGGAACTCCCTGCCATCCACACTTCGTCTCTGTCCCAGTTACGACTGCTTCTGCAGACTGTTAAAAACCCTGCTATTCCAGTCTGCATACGAGTAACTCCCTCACCCTTGATCACTGTACTTTGTCACGAGCGCCATGAAACCGTTGGTGAAAGTGCGCGGTACAAATATTTTTAACGTAACGTTCAGGCTGAGTCTCTGCTTCCAAGCTGCCGCCATTAGACATGTTTCTGGACCCCTGGGTCGAGAGCCTGCTGCTATTGGGGGCCTGAAACAATGCACATCCTGGGACGAGGTGCCAAGCCTCCTCCCCCAGGATGGACAGGGTCCAGGAAAGGGAGCTTCAAAGGTTTTCCGCCTTTGTGAGCTTCCCCAGGCCATTTGCTGCTTCCAGAAACTGGTCCCCACCAGTTCTTACCCCCAGTTTGGGTGGGAGAACCAGCGGGAAAACCAAGTGAGGAAGGTAGATCCGCCCACCTTTGCCAACCCCACCCCTCAGGTGGGGGAGGCACGGTGAAGCACAACTCTGAGTCTCTATCATCTTGCAGATGGGGGACCCAGCCAACCAAAGTGAGACATATGTCCCTTCCCACTGGAGGGTGGCATATTAAGGGGTGTACTCACCCCAGGGAAGGGACCCATTTGTCCCAACCTTTTACTTACCTGTAACACCCCTAATTCTAGCATTTAGGGGCACCCCTGAAATTTGCCTCCTCAGACAAGCAATGACCATGAAGAAAAGAAGAAGGACCGAAGAGCCGAGCCAAAGCTAAGAAGAGGAGGACGCAACCTGACTTGGCCCCTGTCCTACCGGTCTGTCCCCACCTCGAACCTGCAGATGCAAAACTCTGGTGTGTCCTGCACCCAGCAACCTCAAGAACCCCGAGGACCTGCCCTGCCTTCCACAGAAAATACTTTGTCTCCAGTGAACAATGGAGTTGTTCACCAATAGACTCCAGCTCTGGCAAAATCTGTGAATTTTCACTACTCTGCACCCGTTGCCTACAACCCAAGTCCAATACCATGAGGAGGTCTCCCCAGTGATTCTGACTTGAGATCTGGTGATCTCTGACCTGCCTCGAATCTCCCAGCGTAGCCTGCAGCCTCTTCCTGGAGACTCCCACCAGACCTCGAAAGGAGCTGGTAAGAGAAACCCGATGCCTAAAGACACCCCTGCACCTGAAGCCCCACGGCCTTGGATGGCCCAACCAATGGTGTCCCAGCATCTCCAGGCATTCCAACTTACCTCTCCAACTGGTGGTCACCTCCATAATATCTTCGTGCCCAAGCCTGCAGTCTTTGTTGAAACCGGAGACTGCCCATTGAAACCAATGGGGCACCTGACACCAAAACAGCACTCTGCACCCAGCCGCACCTGCGCCGCTGCAGGTGCACTTTTTATGCTGAACAGGATACCCCTGTGCCCTGACCCTAACCCAAGGAGCTTTGCTCCCACAACCCAGTGGCCTGCTCGTAAGCAGCCACCAACAGGAGGCCCCCTATCCCCCATTGGATAACATTGGGCCTCAGCACTCTGCACCCGGCCGCCCTAGTGCTACTGAGGGTGTAACAAGAGTAATTCTTTGACCCTGGGGGAATCCTTGTTCTGAACCCAGAAGCTCAACCCCAAAGACCGATTACTTACCTGGTAACCGTTAACTTCCTTTCTCTCCATAGGAACCTATTGACTGGTTTTCTATGAAAAATGTTCTAAGTGTGGAGTTCATCTGTATGGAAACCTAAAAAAGTACAATTGTGCTAAACTGTTTTAACTTACTTTTTCTCAAAGGAATGTCCCAGTGTGATGTCTAGGCATGTCACACGGAGTAGAAAAAGGTATCTAGAAAGTAATCAAAAAGTAACTAAAAAGTAATCTGTACAGTAAATTCAATACCTTAACTTACCTGTATCTCAAACAACTGCATTTGAACATGAATTCACTTGTAAAAACTGCATAATATTTTGCAAAGCATTTATTTCACTTACCTGTGGCAGGCTTGGCTTGGTTCTAGAAATAAAATAAGTTAATACTAATTTTAGTGACAACAAAAATTTGGTACTGGTGTTCCCTGAGAGGGAATAACCGCACCTTCACATACGTTTTGAATGGAATAGTAGTTTGGGACACACAGTTATTAGAGATATTAAGAATCTATTCGGAGTGCTAAGGAGACCACTGTCACTCACTACCAAGGGTGACTAAGGCAGATCTAAAAGATCTGCAAAAACAAAATTACATAAAGGGGTCAGTTAAGCACTATTCTTTAAGGGGGAACATCCTTTTCAACGCAACTTTTACGACGCATGCCTTTACATCGCAAGTTTTACAACGCATGCTGTTACAACGCATTGCACTGGGGGCGCTCTAGGATAGGGAATAGATTTAGTTTACTATCCAACACCTTCCCTACTATCCACGAGGTCTGGAGTTGGAATAGTAAATTAATCTATTCACTATCCAGCACCCCTCAACACTATGCGTTGTAACAGCATGCGTTGTAAAACTTGCGATGTAAAGGCATGCATAGTAAAAACATGCGTTGTAATGTTATACAACCTCCTTTAAGCAGTGTCAAAAATGAACTATTAGTCATACCAACTTTTTATCGCAAGGCAAAGTAATCATAATATATGCACATTTCATCAACAATGTTCTCCTTGAGACAAGATGATCAAGACGAAGTTCTTTTGTAAATACTAATACTGATTTTGATACAACCAAAATTGGTCTGAGTTCAGTCTTTGAGTGTCTGACATCATTTGCTGATTGAGTGTGTACAACAAATGTTTAACACTACCCTTTGAGACAGCCTTACTGCCCGCCAACACTACCACAAATAGAGAATAAGGTGCTATCTATTTTTACCTCTGCCTACCTTTGGGGTTCCACTGAACTCTGTGCACACTATCCCTCATTTATTTTTGTATAGTATATTCACACCCAGCTTCCTACAGAGGATAGCTCTCTTGCAATACCAGTCCAAAATGGAATGGGTGCCTCACACTCTGCTCACTGTGATTCTTTCGCCAGGGTCCCCACTGGGCCTCCCTACCTCCAGGCTTTCACCTCCCCCTCACAGGATCCACAGCTCTTGGCAGGCAGACTGACTGCTGGTGCTTCAGGCACAGTGCAAGTGCTAATGGTTCCTGGGTGATAGCCTCTCACCCAGATGGGAGATTGGCAGACAGTGTTCCTCAGTCCTAGTTCTAGCATCAAAGAAGTTGTGGTAATCTTCTCTTTCTAAAACGCATGTGTAATTTAGTGTCTGGCCCATGAAATTAAGTTAAGGAAACTCTCTTCTCTGCACTGCCCTTCGTCAAAGGGACAGTCTTCCACAGCAGGTGTGGCTCTTATTCTGAGTGTCCCACAACTCAGGCCAAGGGAGTAGCTGGCAATCCCACATGGCTGTCAGGCTTGACTGAAATATGCTCATTAAGGTTCAAAGGACTAAGACTTCTCTGTATCAGATTCAGTGGCAGTGTCAGTCCTATCAGTCCCGCCAACACCCTGACAATGAGCGTCCAGGCCCCATTGACCAGTAACTCTTCATGCAAGTAATGAGCCCTTCGATGAGCACAGTGGTTGCTCTGCTCATCTCCTTTCTGTGTGTGTGGGTTTTAGTCCTCACCTCCCCAGCCTCTCCAGGTCCTGAGCTTCCAAAATAGAACCCACAGGCCTCCATGTTGTGCACGATACACAGACATACACATGCAACCTATCACGCACATGCAAGTATCATGTGCTGCCTGGCACTACACTCACTCCATGCAGGCCAAGCGTGAGACACATAATGTTACACAAGTGGACCAGTAGGCCCCACTCTAGTGACACAGATTAAAAGGCCTGTTCACATTACTGATTCAACAGAACACAGCATGCTGCCACCATGGTGCGCTGGTCATTTAACTCTAGGTAAAGGCAATAGTCATCTACCTTCACAAGGGTAGTGCACGGTGCACCCCTTCCATTCTAAGCAGACCGCATTACCCCGAGACAGGCCTATAACATGCTGCACACACATGATCTGTGTTCGCCCATGACCAAACGCCAGTTCAAAGATCCAGATATCGATGCAGATGTGGCACTCTGGGTAGAGGTGCATGTCCGGCAACATGCCGGGCACTTATCTGTCCCAACAAATACATTCATCCAACACGCTTACACACTTATGCACATGAACGGACGTTGACAAACATTCACGTATGCATGCTTATGCACAGACACCTGCCATTGCATCATCATGCAAATAAAAATGTGCCCTTGGTTACTAGAATTCAGAGGCCAGTTTTTTGGGGAATAATTATGGAATTACTGCACTTTCGACATAATGAACTTTCTCCTGCATAATTTTGCTTCTAGCTCCAATGGACCTAAAGTTCCTAAAAAAAAATTCAAAGGTTGTGTCACACAGTGGCAGACCCTTTGGAAAACATCTGAATAAGTCAGATAAATGTGTTCGTCGCTTAACCTGCACAAGTAGTCACCTTTCAATTGTGGATTGTTGCAATCAGGTGTTTAACTGATGCTAATGAGGTGAAATGTGTGCCTAAACTACATCAATATGTGTTAAAATGCAATAATAGCAAATTAATACTGCCAACAATTTGCGATGTAATTCTGCATAATTTACCTCTTCGTGTCGTATTATTTAGTCAACCCTGCAGCATAATTTGGTCTGCTATTGCCGCATAATTCCATTGTCCTTTTATTATTATTTTATTTATTTATAAAGCGCACGCATCATCCCCAGAGGGACATCCCGGTGCTGGACCAAGCAAAGAAACTCTGCAGATAAACATGCCACGCATATCAGCTTAGAAGAAACAAGCACACACACACCTCTATCAGTATGACTTACAAACACACACACACACCTGTGTCAGTATGACTAACATTTGCTGAATTAACAGTTTCGGAGAGTGCATGACAGCAAACGTCTTGAGAAATTAGACACTGGGTGGATGTCATGAACCACAGGGGTATGAACAGGCCACGCGCTGAAAACATGAAAGATGAGAGCGCTGTTGATTTACTGCAACAATAAATCCGCCGAGCGATTCAGGGCAAACCTTCTATTATCCTCTTGACCCTCGTCAACACTTTGTCTCAGAAATTTCCATGGGCTCAGTTTAACCTGCAGCAAGCATGAATAATGCAGAGGCAATCACTGAGCGTTCATATCTGTCTTTTTCTCGTTTGTTTCTTTCCTGCAGCTTGTCCTGTTTCTGCCACTGCTTACACTATCTCAGATATCTCCTGGAGACGCTGTTTGTTCACAAATTCTCTGCGGGGCACACTCCTCTGAAAAATATGATAAAGGTGAGATTCGGAATTCATCACGCCATTCGAGATGGAAAAAACAGCTTGCGCCAAATGGCCCCTTCGGGAAGAAATGCTATCATGAACTTGAGTGTTTTTTCCCCCACAAACGCGGCCCTAATGTTAAATGGAAAAATGAGAGAGCCCGGTTGTATCTGTGATGCCATCGGGCAGGTACTGTTATGGCATTTCACACCATTGTCTGGGCATCTGTTCTTTTCAGTTGTCACTCTGACAGTTCCCTCGTTTACTGTGCTGTCTTGCGTGAACACTTCTGTTTTTGTATCAAGAGCCTCAGAGAGATAAGAAAACTGAAATATGACTTTTTGGTCTTTATATAGGCTGTCCTCTCTGCCGTTCATAGGGCGCCCTATATGCACTGTGTCACTGTTCTGCTTTTTTTAGCGGATTTTTTTTCAAATGTATGTTTATTTTCCTCTGGCATAGGATAAGGGGAAACAGGTTATGCGACATTAAGATTACACATCTCACCCCATCTCAATTAATCATTGAAACAAGCCTGACAGAATGAAGTGGACCACGCCTGAGCTTAATTTGTTTAAAAAAAATACCTTACATAACACACTTCTTTCTTTATCTCACTCCTTCGGGATCTTTTTTCATCCCTGTTTCAACCACTTGTCACTGTTATCCTGTGTTTCTCTTCATCCTGTTTTATCTCTTTTCGGCCATTTTCTTTCCTTCTCTGGTTCAAAGCCCGAATAACTAAAAGGTCCCGAGATGTGAGTGACGGTGCCAACCACTCACAGTCATCTGCATAAATTCAGCACTGGCTAGGATTAAGCACCACAAACTACCAACAAAAAGTAAACTTCACCTTCAGCATGTACTCAAATGGCATGGGATGACTAGAAACTGAGTGGCTATGTTTGTAGCCTTTCAATTAAACTGCTTAAATCTGAGGCCCAACTAGGAGAACATCTCTGAGACACTGGCATGGTTCTAGCTGCAAGGAATCGAATTAACAAGAATATTGGTGCCAAGAAACACCAACTTAATTTCACTGTCTTCGAGGAATACCTTATGTAAGGCTCCCTCGAACCATCAAGCTGGCTTAAAGTTTAAAAGTAAACTTTGATCACTAATAGGATAATGCACTAGACGTTAATGGCTCTTCTCAAAATTAGTAGCGGAAACTCGCTGCTCAGAGATGCCTGCCCCACGACAACCCTACTATATTTGAAGGCCCTCATTGTGAGTGGCCAAGTAATACTGAATGAGACGCAAATGGGAATTGGTGCCTACCTCTATATTATAAATTGTGTAAAAGTACCTCACATCTACGTTTTTTATCTACATGTACATTTTGCTAGGTAATGCCTGGTTACATTTGCACATGGAAAAAAAGGTCAGAAAGAGGGGGAATCTATGGTAAATGGGTGCACAGACTCATATACTCTAGGTTATTCCTCATTTCAAGATTGTGCAATAATATAGACACGGGGAGATACTAATATGAATGTTATATGTAGTTCCCCTGGCGGTATTACCTCATTGGCAGTCCAGGACATTCGTAATGTCATGCTGATTTGAAAGGAGTGCATCCCAAGAACCCATGATTCACAGCCCAATGAGCTCAATGTCTTCCTTGAAACCCCCAGTACCTGTGGGGGCATAAAACGTGTCCTGTTTTCATGCTGAAACACTTCCTCACTTTGTCCGCCTTGATGGCTCAAAGACATCCACCAAACACAAGGGCAAACTGACACATCTGGGAAGGACACACACATTCCCCTCCCTGATAGGTCTGTCTTAGACTTTGAGATCCAGGCCCGAGCCACCCCCGTCACGCAATCTGACATTGTGCCAGCGAATCCCCTTGGGTGCCGAACATGCTACAGCCCTTGCGATCCAGAATTCCCCAAAAAAGAACCACACCCTAATGACCGAAAAATGGAGCATCTTTGTGGTAAATGATGATCCAGGGTAGCTAGTAGTTTAGGTGAATCAGGATAAGGTTTATTATCAAGTTAGGAGTCTCAGGTTACAGGTAAAGGTAGTAGTAAGGAAGCGCCACCAGGAGCAGCATCCTTGCTGCTCAGTCCAACTGACATTCACTTAACCATGCAGGGAGATGATGTGACCTAACGAGTAGAATGGTCAACCTCCCAACTGAGGAAACAGGTTTGATCCATGGGAGGGACACTTAACATCCTGTGATTCTGGGCAAATCACTTAATCTCCCCGTGCCTAACAAAATGAATGTGTCCGTCTGTAATGCAACTGGTGTTCATGTAAAAGAGCTCTGATACCTTTGAGGCAAGTTTGTGCTATATAAAACTCAGACAAATATATATATATGAAATAAAATAGGCACATATCAACATTCTAATTGCATTCCAGTCACTCTGGCTGAGCAGCAGGGGACATAACACTAAGGAGGGAGAGAATGAATGGCATAGAAATGAAGATAAACTAATTGACAAGGCATTGCAGCGCCAGCCAGACGAGGAGCACCCAGTGATGAAGCATGACACTCTAAAAGGTGTGTGAGAGGATTAAGATCTGACCTTTTGGTCTCCCCCTGACAGTATTACTAGCCTTGTGGTTTCACCACTTAGTGACCACTTGGCCTATGAGGAACTACTCCTACCTTGATGGTCAATTAGTTACTTCTGGGAGTAGCATAGGCGTAGGAACTTTGTGAATATCAAGCTCTTCATCCCCCTCTGATATAACAGAAATGAAGATACCACACAACTCGCTTCTTTATGGGAAAAACAGAAAATATAAATCCAAAATAAGACAGTAATACTCAACATACATAGAAATGAGAATAAAGTAAGGGAGTACAAATTCCATCACACAATACATAAAAATGACAGGACCAGCGAAGGAAATAAAATACAAGGTTACAAATAATACACATATATACATCACTCAGGAGAAACTCTCCCCCTTCTGCGGACAATAAAATATGGAGGAGCAACAAAAGTGACACTCATATTAGAGCGCAAAACCTATGCACCCAGTGGGTGCAACAAATATGCATCATTCACATGGATGGAATACGTGTGCCCCAACTGGTGCCATTCTCCTGCCTAATAATAAAGTGCAAAACATAGGCCCCTGCAAGTGCACCACATAGACCCCAAAGAACAGAGTTTGAGCACGAAGAAAATGTCCCATCACCAGCTAAAGTCAGCAGTTGTAAAGTAAGTATTTGTTTGGGTAGCAACTATCAAGCCTCAAGACAAAGCAACATTTGGATGTGAGAAATATGCCTCATAATATGTAAATGGTAGAACAGTTTGAGGTGAAACGCAAATCAGTGCTTAACTTAAGCCAGTGGTTTCCGGTGCTCAGCACCGGCATTTGATCATCAACACTGGTGCTTTTTATGAGCACCAGGTAAGGACACATTAATTTATGGTAGGCACAGGGAGATGAAGTGATTTACCCAGAATCAGAGGATGTTGAGCCAATGCAGAGGCTCGAACCGCATTCCCCAGCTCTGAAGTCAGCAGCTCTGGCCATTCTGGCACAAACTATCCCCACATTCATTGTAAGTAGTTGGTTCTGTTTCAGGCGTCGCGAACAGGAGAAATGGGCTGGTGCAAGCTGCCTCCTGACGAGAGCCCCTGTAATTATTCATGCAAATGCCCAACACCAGCAAAAGTAACATCTGGATGCCGTTATTATTACCCAAGACACGTATATTTAGAATGGTTTGGGTGCCACGCAGGTGCCCCATCACCAGTAACCATAACTAATGTCTGGGTGAACCCAGTATGAGGAAAAGCAAGAATTGTTTGAGCGTAATGAAAATCCCCATCCCAAGCCATATAAATGTAAGTACGGTTTGAGTTGCAGAGTCCCTGCCCAATCGCCAGGAACTGTAAGAATTGATTCAGATGCAATAAACATGCCAAAGCTCAAGTAAAAGTAAGTAATATATGGGTACAAAACATACTCCTCACCACAAGTAACGATAAGTAAGATTGGCATAAAGAGCAACACCAATGCAGCCAACAGGTGTTTACTCCATACTCTGTAAAGAGTTGACAAGTAAGCATGGCGAAGACAAAAGCGTAAATACTAGGAAAACCAATGAAGCATTGCATCAGACACATACTGATACTAAAAATCTAAGTATGCAGTAAATGCTAAGTATAACAGAAGAGTCACAGCAGAATTATTAAGCATGACAGAAAGTGAAGAATAACACTTAAAAATAAATTGATACTTGTATAGCGCACTACTCACCCGCAAGGGTCTCAAGGCGCTTGTACGAATACCGCTTTAGAATCCATCCTGGCTTTCCCTGTGAGGCGTCCACTCCTGGGCACCCCCAAGGTGGAGGCCAGGCATCCTTAGCGTTGTGGGGCGGTTGTGGAGATTAAGCAAGCTATTGCCCAGAGTTGCAGAGTGGGACTCCATGATTGGAATAGGCACCGAGGCGAGAATTATCAGGTCTGTGGAATTTTGAGCCCAAGACCCGCCGAGGCGGGGAATTGAACCCTGGTCCCGGGGCTAGACCTCTGCATCAGGGGCTGCCTCTCCTGACACACCCATCTTCTTCCTCCGCAAGGAGAGCCCGGAATTCCTCATCATAGCGTACCTACACCCAGCCCACTAACGTCACCTGTGTCTTTTGCACCACTTCCAGTTATTTAAATAAGGTGACACACCTCTTAAGGTCCTTTTCGCAATAAATGCTCGTATAAATAAGAAAGGCAGCTGTCCAGTTCGCTAAGTTGACTGGCACCCTGGGCCTTCGGGACAGCTCATATTCTTCTTCTTTGGACCTCTCTTTCGCCCTGACCTCGCGGTGTAGTAGCTTAAAGAGTTCCACATACGCCCTTTCCCAAAACACTCTTAAGTGGCAGCCATCAAATGTGCACTCAAGGACTTGGTAATCCCCATGTACGGCATCTTCTTCTTTACCTCTTTACTCTCCTTTTTCTCTTTGTCCCCTATTCCCCATCTGGATTCGCCTCTGTGGCCTGCAATTTCTCAATTAAACCCTCCGTCCCCACCTCCCTATCTCCTGCTGCATCCCTGCCTGTCCCTTGGTCCTGCACATGCTTACCCATCAGTAACCTGGGGCCACTCCCTCACTGATTTAGCACTTTTAGCTCTGCTGCCTGTGCCTCCACTTCCACCACCCCGTAACTCTGCCCGTGCAACATTTCCTACCTGGCTTCAAGCCGTCCATCCTGATGCCAAGTTCTTTCCCATTTGACTAGACATCATCTTTGTTGTTACCTCCTGTAAAACAGCAAACCTGCCCTTTCAATTAGTCACCCTCCCTAAACCATGATTGTCACTGATTATCGGTGGCAGAAGTGACTTGTTGACCTCTCGTTTTTCTTACCTCTTATTCTGGTTGCTCAATGGGGCCCTGGTGTATCTACCCTCAACTAGCTGCCTTTCTGAATTTAGGCTATGGCCTCACAACAACCTACATCCATAATTCCATACGACTGGGGAATGGCTGCCTGCTGGGGTATATTAGATTGGAGCAAGAGGAAGAAATTAGACATACAAAATGGGTCCAATGGGAGGAGGAGACAGACTATGCTAAGGTAGAGGAAATGGGCATACAAGGGAGAACCATGAAAAAAATGATGACGATCAATTGATCCCTGTGCAGTACCTATGTAAAGAACATTTCTCCAGTTAGTAATTAGGCACATGCTTACCCAGTGTGCTATGCCTGATTCCTGTGATTACCCACCTGCATAGAGGCAATATAGCCATGTTCAGTGTATGCCACTACCTATTTTAAAAGTTGTATTAACATAGCTAGATTCACAGGTGGTTCTGAAAATTCTCTGTTCATGAAGGCTGGTAAGGAAA
Organism: Lissotriton vulgaris; assembly: GCF_964263255.1. NCBI lineage: Eukaryota > Metazoa > Chordata > Amphibia > Caudata > Salamandridae > Lissotriton > Lissotriton vulgaris. Next base: position 1,187,925,173 of record NC_141689.1, on the reverse strand, counting down.
ATTAGGGATATTATCCTAAATTGTACGTTTAAATTTAGGACAATTAATACTGGCATGGGTTGATTTAGTAAGTAACTATTAGTAAGATATCCTGTGAGCAACTTAAAAATAACACTCAAGGAATCTTCATTATGGCAATCCTCTGTAATGTGATTAAGCCTCACAGTGAACCCTAAACTTGTTGGTCAATGGAATGTAATATTGATTTCTAGTCCCTCAAATCTAATCAGAGTCTAGGCTATGACACTGCTACAACCCACATCTGCAGTTCATAGAATGGGGGAACAAATGTATGCTTAGTTGGAGGGATGCTAGGTGGGAACAGGAGGAAGTAATAAGACATATAAAAAGGGGGATAGCTAGGAAGTGTAGTGAGAGTATGCTAAGAAAAAGTAGTGAAGCATTGACATGATTATCAGATTGTTCATATGCAGTACCTATGTAAGGCACATTTCTACAGCTTGTAAATAGGTCATTGTCCAGCACTTGATCCTGTGGTTGCCTACCTCTATAGAGTCCTCCAAAGAGCTATATATGATGTATGCCACTATATATTTCACAAGTTGGATTCATAAAGCTGGATTTACAGGTGGCTCCGAGACTTCTCTTGTCCTTTGAATACCTTTATTCAGTTATTTTCTTAAAACCATCAAAGTATACAAATACAAGTACAAACAAGACTTAAGTTTTAAGTCAATTGAACAAGATAAAAAGTAATCAGACATATCTAAAATAGATAAAAAAGGGCATAGCTAGAATACTAAAAGCAGTTGTTAACTAATAACATAATATCAGTATGCATTTAAAAAACACAACACTAAGGTAATAGTGATAAAAGGTTTTTGTTTACAGCGTACAATTCATTTGCGCCAATAAGTCAATTTTCAGGATCACAAGGGTTACATTTTTATATTAACGATCGACTCCAGCTATGTGCAGAAACTTCTCTCATTTGAACCAGAACGAGAATAGGAAACGACTGACCGCGTAAACTATTGGTCCTGTGGTATCAGTATTCAGGATTCTGTAGGCAACCTGATGTTGCCTGGCTCCAATGTTTAAGCAAGTTGGTCGTTTCCATCTCCTACGGATCACTTGATATTTTATGCAGAAGAAGAGAATGTACTCTTCCGTCTCCAAAGTTTTGGCACATGCGGGACAGAATTCCAGAGATAGTCCTGTGGTTTGGTTACTAGGAAACCATAGTAAGAGGTTACCATGCATAAATCTAATGTACATTTTTTTTGCAAGTGGTGGTGTGTTTTGATCCAGGAAGGGTGCAAAGGAAGGGCATGGGTTAGCACATAAAAATTGTGAAGTTAGTTAACCATTTGCTGACCTAGTGGCATAACGTTCTTCCACAGTCGCCCAATACCTAATCTTCAACTTTTGACCATCTTCTCTATTTGTCTTCGCTGGATGCTCCTATGATTCTGTCATAACAAGAGTTGTAAACCAACTCGCAAAATGCTTAAACCAAGGGGGGTTTTTAGCACCATTAATCTTCAAAACCTCCTTTAGGGAGTTGCAATAATCAGAAAGCTGTGGTGTTGTCAACAGGCGCAGCCAATACAGTAAAGGTTTCAGCAGTGCTTAATTTGAGCCGGATCTTTCCAGTGCTCAGCACCAGCACCTAATCCTCGGCACCAGTGCTTATACCACCAGTTAAGGACACACTTATTTAGAAGGCTCATGATTTTCCCCAGACTCACAGGATGTTGAGCCACAACAAGACTCTAACCGGGTTCTACAGCTTCGAAATCGGCAGCTCTACCCATTAGGCCAAGTTCTCTCCAGGTTAATAAGTGCTGGGACTCTAGTCAGGAGGCAGTTTGCTTCAGCACATTTTTCCTGTTAGCGCTGCCTCCTGAGGAGAGCCCCAGCACTTTTCGTTTTACAGTTTAACCACTGGGTTTCAGTGACGCCATAACACCAATTCTTTTCGTCTTGAGGTAAAAAAAACTGTGGATTTAAGAGAGTGGTAATAGGTACTGAGATAAGTGATCTTGCAAAGATATTTTCTATTGTCAAATTGTTTGTGTTAATATACCCCCATATCTCTGCTCCATACAGAGCACCACTTTGAGCTTTTGCTCGATATACTTCAAGAGCTGAAGTAAGTGATCAAGTATAAGACTGTCTATAGTGTCTCAGTCTTGATTGTGACCTATGGAAGAAAGTTAAATGGCTCTTTTCCAATTGTTGGTCCCAGCCCAGTGTATCACTCAATCTTATCCCCAAACAGTCAAAGCTTTTCACCTGATCTAAGAGTTCCAGTGCAATCCTAACCTCTCTTGATTTACCTTTGATTTTCCTGAGCACCACAAATTTTGTTTTGGCAAAGTTTAGTTCCAAACTCCTGCTCTTGCAGAACTCCAAGAATTTATCCAGTAAGATTTGCAAGCCCATTGGATTGTGGAGATAAGTAGAGAATGATCTGCAAAGAGCAGGATTGGGACCTTAGTGCCGTTCATGACAGGAGAGTTGTTCCTGCTTTCCAGTAAGCTACTAGCCAAGTCATTAATAAACAAAGAAAAAAGTGTAGGAGCAAGCACGCATCCCTTGCACACCCCAAGCTGTATTGGTATTTTTGTCAGTTAATTTGTCTTATGTTCCCCATCTGACCTTGGCATACTTATCCTTGTGGAGTCTGGCTATCAAAGTCACCAGTTCAATTGGGGTCCCTAGGTCAAGCATTACTTTCCACAAGAGTTCACGTGGCACTAAGTCGAACGCAGCTCTTAAGTCGAAAAATGCCACAAAAAGCCTTTGCCTTCTCAATAGCACATGTTTCCAGGTCAGCAGAATAAATCTAAAAGCCTGGTCACACGTGCTAATTTTAGAGTGGAAGCCTGCTTGACAGGGGGACACCACCGTCTTCTTGCAATCCAGCACTGGAGTTTATCCAGGACTTGGCGGGTGAAACTTTTTTGCAAGTTATCTATTAAACTGATTGGTCTGTAGTTGGATGGGACAGAAGTGTCACCCTTCTTATGTATGGTGATTATCTCGGCCCCCTTTCTTGTTGGAGGGATAGCCCAGCCAGCCAAAATGCAGTTTGTTAAGGTATTTATGTAGGGAGCCCATACCATAGGTTCCAATTTTTAGAGGTCACACGGTATCTGGTTGGGGCCAGGGGGCTTTCCTGACTTGAGTCTATTTATTGCTAGGTGGTTCTGAGAATTCTCTTGTCATAAAAGCTGATATGGGAAGTTAAGAACCCCCTCCACTGACGTCATGCCCTGCTCATGCCCGCCCACATTCTTCCCTGGGAGCTGCGAGCTGGAAGCTGGGAGTGTGTGGAGAGAGGGAAGGAGCCTCACTAAGACTCATGGTTAATTAGAACTTGTTTTGGCTTGGTTGCAGCTTTCAACCCGAAAGACCTGTACTGTCAATTAACCTTTTGCCACCTATACCGTGCACCGCATTTCAGGTCTACTGTACCGCTGATGTGTACGACTGGGGGAGCGCCGCTAGTTTTGTCGAGGTCAACGTTGTAACCTCATGGGCAGTGCCACTGCTGCTGCCTGTTGTCTGCTTGTCTGTCTGCTGGTCTATCTGCTGGTCTGTCCATCCCCAATCACTGTACCTAGTTTGCTTGTGGAGGCGGGTGGATACCGGTTTATGGCAGGGTGGTGGGACAACGGGGGCAGCTACAGTGGCGCAGCATACCACATGCAGCAATAATTCTGCCATTTGCTTCTCACCATCATCAACTCCAGCTGTGTGGGTGGAGGCGGCGGCTCTAGCTAGATCAGGGGTAGATGGTAAGTAGATCATCACCATTACTGGCCATGCCGTACGCCCACCTTTGCTTGACACTGCTCACTTCTACTGCTTTCTACTGCCTGTCTTTCTTGTATTTCCTACACTGGCTGCATTTCCTTCATATTCTGCATTACTGCATTACCTGCCACTTAACTTCAGGTGAAGTGTGGAGGTGTTTGCAGATTGCTGCTTGGGGATTTATCACCCTAAAATCATTCTCATTTCACCTACGAACATGGGAAAGTTCAAAATGGACAGGGAACAGGGCAGTACTCGTAACATAGTAATACTATCTTCGACGCTTTCCTGGTACAAACTGTGAATATTGTGAGGGAGATAGGCTTAGTAGAGAGGCATCTATCATTGGACATGGAAGCTGGACAGAACTTACGTCTTCTGAGAGGGCCCCCATCATTGTGCAATCATCCTGTTAAACCCTGTGAGGGACAAGCCCAAGCCAAAGTGTACTTGATCCATCACCAAAATCTGAAACCATAGGGGTAGACTCTACGTCATATCTGGGCAGGACACTGTCAATGGACATCAACCAGAATCTGTCCACTAGCTCAGGTGAAGTGCTGATCAAGAAAAAAAGGAATATAAAACAAGTAGCTATTGAGCAGGCTACAAAACAAAGAAGTTATGTCTGCCCTATTACCCGCTCCCACACCCGATCCCATAGGCAGACGGAGCAAGTCATAACACTGGCAGAGCTGACACCAACCACCAATCCAACCAGCAAAGATGATACCACCAACGTCAGCTGTGGTGAGGTCATTGTCGAAGTTGAGGAAATAGTGAAAGCTGAGATTGCACCTCTAGTAGAAAGGATTAGTGCACTAGAAGGAACCTGCAGAGTCCTTACATCGAAATTGGAGACCGTACTGGCTACTTCATCTTCAGCCCCATTACCAAGTCAAGCATCCACAAGAGTGGGGCCATGCCGTATTGCAATGACTGACCATACTAATCCGAGCCACCTGCTGTGAGTAGAGTCCTGTGCCTGTAAAGCTATCCCCTCTATTTTGGCTACAAGGGATAGAGCACCGTCCCCACCATGTTGCAGCACAGCAGGGCTGAGGATATGGAGAGGGGCAAGGGGTCTGGGTAGGGGTATGCCACCTCCACAGGAACAAAAGCTGCAGTACCCTAAAAGGGGCTCCCAGTCCAAAATGTCCCTTCCACTTGACTGCTGTGCTTATGTGGCAGAATCTGTTGGTGTACCTCCCTTAGTACTTGACAATGAAGAGAACTAGTCAGAGCTCAAGAACAAAGTCTGCCACTGGCTTTTCCGTAATGCTAACTTTTCTATGAATTAATTTGATGACATTTTGCTGGTGTGTAGGATTGGATGGATAGGCCACTCATCCAAAACTATAAAAGGGGACTGTGTGGTCATAAATTGTAGGCATTCCACTTGATCACATACATTGGGCTGCAAGTTAAGCCATTGGCATTATCCCTGTAGGCTTTTTCTATAGAAGTACTCAGCCCAGTGGTAGAAGACCACAGCCACAAAGAGAGAATATGGGAATACCTTCGCCGCCTTAACCTATAATAGATTCATGCCTTTATCCGGAGTGGATGCCAATGACTGACTTGTGCCAGCCCAAGCGATGGGTCAGACACTAAGCAACATCAAGGACAGGGATATGGATACAGGAGATAACATTGTTGTAGTCATACTATTGGGTCCTACTGATGCTTGCTGCCCCCAGCAGGGGGAGAACGATTGATCCCGCTGTAGTCAAAGGTCCCGATTTACTGGTCCATGATGATACAAGTGCCTTGCAGGTCAACACTTTGTCCATCGCTCCAGTGGAAGATTACAAACTTTTATCCAGGTTGTCCGGAATGGGCCAATGTTGTGGACCAATTTGAAATCTAGTCTTCCAAGGAGACCTGGGCAACTGGGTTTGTCTGCTTTGACCAACCTGCCCTTTCACATGTAAAAGGCCGAACATCAGGGGCCTTGGCGACATGGATTAATACCACTCTTGCATGTTCTTCTAGAATGATCAATCTATATTACCCATATGTTTTGTGTGTGAATCTGAAGTTTTCCAAGGAGGTTACTGTGTGGCTATATAATAGTTTTTGTAGGAATTACAATCACAAGGTCAGCCTAGCAGTTATTGATCTAGTTAGTGGTCATCTGGCATCTATCCCCCCTTTTGTACTTAGAATAGTGCTTTGAACCAATTGATGCAGGGTCTGGTCCCATTACCGGAGAAGAGGATGAACTATGGGTGATACCTGCTCTCACCCTACCACCAATTAGGAGGTGGTCAGCTGCTGTTATGCAGTTGAACACTTTTGTCCATGGAAATGGTCTGAGAGAATGCAATGGGAGAACTTTATCAGACAAGGAGGGGAGGGATACTTTCAATCGGCAGGGGAGCTCGAGCCGAATAGATAAAATTCTGTTGAATATTTGGCTATGTTCCATAGTTGTTGACATGGGAGTGGTACAGTGGCAAGATAGTGACCATAACATCCTGAGCCTTACTCTCCATTCATTGGGGCTTAATGCCTCCTCTAGTGCCAACGACCTATTTGAGAGGAGGCTTGTCCCTTCAAGTAATCGTCTAAGGCTGAGGTGGAGTGTTATTGCTTCAACCAGGTCCATCCAAAAGCAGATACATGAGGCTCTTGTCACAGCCCTGAAAGCAGTCCTATTGATTGGGTGAATGCCTTGACAGTTGCTACATGGGGTGACCATGATACAATCCACAATTCCATGTTTCGCACATTTAAAGACCTTTTTATGGTGGAATATAGGTCCCTCCCAAGGAAGGCTAAAGTGGCACCATGGTATACCAAAACTTGTTGGGCTGTCCGAAAAACTCTTTCAGATGCCATTAGGAGTGGAAAGAGAAATGTAATCAAGGAAGCAAGAGCCTTACATAAAGCTTCGCTAGTCAGGGCCAAACATGAGAATGAGATGGAGAAATGGGAAGTCCTGCTGAATGTCGTGATATTGAAGCACCATCAGCTGTTTTGGCACACTTTGGCCAATAGGACCACAAATTTAGCTGCTCCGCTGAACTCGAACATCTCGGCGGCAGCATGGGATAACCACTTTTTGGGGCTGCATGATGGGGAGGTCATGGACGAGGCAAGGACCCATTCTGGTAGTAAGGGCCTCACTGTTATGGCAGTAGAGTTCCATAGTCCAAAGAATGACCTACATAGGGAGGTCCCCTCTGAACCAACCGTATGGAAATTTCCCCTCATCATCCTAAGGTAGGTACTAAAGTCTTAGAATGAATCACTCCAGGAAAATCACTGGGGTTAGATAAGGTACCTGATCACCTGTTTAATAAGGCAATTTGGGGCCCATATTTTGCTAAATTGTTTAATTGTATTCTGGAAGGCTTACGCACTCCCCCCACCGGGTAGGGGCTGTGATCGGCACCAATTTACTAGGCCTGGGAGGTGAACTCTGCTCCGTTCGTGGAGTTTGTCGAGTTTTCCGCACTCTGTGTTCTGCAGAGCAAGCAGATTCTTGGAGCTTTTTTTTCATTGCTCGCCAGCATTAAATTGGTGCGCATGAGCGGGGAAAATCCAGAGCTAGGCCACCTCCCAGCGAGATTTCTCAATGCTCGCATTGAGAAACCATCCGTTCACGTTGAGGAATCTGCCGCTCGAGTTGAACATCTACTCGATCAGCAGAAAGAAGCAGCATCCTCTTGCATGGTGCCGTACACACTGATTTTCCAGCACGGGGCAAACACCCAGCACCAAAACTCAACATGAACGGTGTGATGTAACTCACTACACAGCTTGCAAAATTCTGCATAGCATGGTGGAGAGTTTTGGTCACTGAAATGGGTCGCGCAAGAGGAAGGCCATGAACACCACCCAGGCCTACAATTTACAAGAAAGGCTCACATTCCCTGCCATCCAATTATGGCCAGTCAGCCTTACTGATAGTTCTCAAAAGCTTTTCTGTCCTATACTGTAGGATAGGCTGTGTGAGTGGGTTGAGGGCGCAGGTCTTATAACCCCACTCCAATCAGGGTACAGAACAGGGACCAGTACCATCAACCAAGTATTTTGACTACAACTTATATACTAAAAGTTCAAGTTAAATTAGGGGTTTTGTTCCCATGTAATAATGAGTCATAGTCGTATCCGTTTGTATATAAATAACATTTTTATTTGCAGGTAGGTAATTTGATGTGTGATAGAATTTAGGAACGGCCAATTCATGTTTCACCCCCTCGGACTGATGTGCTTGGGGGCATGAAACACGTGTTGGCTGTTCCTATTTATTACGTACAATTGGAGTATCAAGGGTCTAAACCCAGTTTAAGTGAACACCTGCCAAACATTGAGTATTATAAATTACAGCAGTGTTCTTCAATCTGTGGGGCGCGCCCCACTGGGGGGGCGCGACACCTTCCCAGGGGGGCGCGCACTCCACTTCAATTTGACCTTTGTGCTCTGCAGTCATCTGTCTGTCCGTGCAAGTCTTCTTGAAGCACTCCGGACTCCGGTATGTGGAAGGGGGAGGGAGGGGAGATCGATAGCGCAGGAGGTGCCTGTTCTTTTGTTATGTTAACTCTCCCAGGAGGGGGTTAATCACAGAGCTGACAGCTTCAGCTGCAGTGGGACACGCTTTTGGTTTTTAGCAGAGGACACCCCTCGCCTCCCACTGCACCTGAAGCATGTCAGCTCTGTGAATTAACCCCCTCCTGGGAGAGTTAGCTCTTCCCAGAACGGAGACAAAGTTTCCAGGGACATAATGCTCCGTTTACTTTCTCTTGTATTTGTTTGCTCATGATTGTCACTTTTGCCTCATGTAATTTAGCGTTTGCTTTTGTAATTTGTTCACTTGTAATGTTCTCTCATGTATCAGTTCTGTTCCTATTGTGAAGCGCTCTGACCCCTTCGGGTAAAGTCTGCGCTATATAAAAATGCATACATAAATAAAGGGGTTGGGTGGGGGGGACTGAAAGTGCCAGCTCTATTCTACAGTCTTGCCTCATGACCTTGAATCATTTTAAAACACAATGCTGTAAATATCGTTTTTAAACCATTCATTTTTAATGTGTAAAAGTCTATTCCATACATTTTACAGACAAAATGTGTTTATGCGTCATGCGACTTCCATATAAAAAGTTTATTTTAGATCAATACATGACCTCACATATGAGAAATAGAAGGTGGTGACAGATTATTTACAGTAATATTAGTGAACTGCTGTTGTGTCACATACTGAAAACACACATCACTATACCTGAATATCCGATGTACACACATTTAGTATTTGACCAAAGAAGGCATGAAAGAGCAGAGACTTGATCATAAAATCAAAGCTGGTCCGAACAGGGGCCCCAAAAATACATTTGGCCCACATGCCCCAAAATCCTTAAAATGTCCCTGAAAGTTTATTTTAAAATTACACAGGCAGGCTTATAAATAAGAATTATGTATTAATTTGAGCTGTGTAATACGCCTCTGTCATTTCACCACACCCACCTACTCACAAACCTGCAGTTTACTAAGCACTCTTATTGTATTGAATGTTATTCGCTGAATAAGCCCGGAATGTGCGCGTGGCGGTCGAGTCCAGACATTTCTGTCAGGTGGTGGGGGGGCCCAACATCTAAAAAAAATCAGCTGGGGAGGCTCAACCTACAAAAGTTTGAAGACCTCTGAATTACAGGAAGAGGATGCTGAACCCTGAGTATCTGTGCTAACTTATATACTGGAAGTATGTCATTCTGGGAGGTGGTCAGCTTTATGTAGTCTTTGCTGACCTCTACACTGCCTTCGACCTTGTGCCAAGGGTGGCCTCATGTAAAGTCTTAATCTAACAAGGTGCCCCAAGTTATCTAGTTGATGTCATCAGGAAGCAGTACCAAAAGAACAATGCACAGGTCAGATATGGCAAATATGGCGAGCTGACAACATTGATACCAGTTACGAGGGGCTAAGACAGGGCTGCGTTCTTGCCCCAACCCTGCTCCTATTATATATTAATGATCTGGTAGCCCAAATATAGAAGTGTAATCATAATGCACTGAGCCTAGCAGGTGTGAAGATCCCATCCCTCCTGTTTGCAGAAGACACCCTACTGGTATCCAAATCCCCTAAGGACATCTAAAATCTCCCAGACCAGTTTGGTGTCTTCTGTGAGCAGAGGGCTTGAGATCAAGCTACAAAAAAACAAGTTCATGATCCTTTATCCCAGACACACAACCTTTTCACACCCGTCTCTGTACGGTGCACTCCTTGAGAGTGTCCGCACCTTCGATTATTTGGGCCTCTTTCTGATGGAATATTTTTGCTGGTCTGCTGGGATCCACAGGAGCAAGTTGAAGCTTGAACACTATGCAGGGGGCTTCTTGAGACGTTTCATAGGTTCCAGCTTTCGACCTGCTTCTCTGGCTATTCAAATTTTTAACCTGCAAGCATTAGGCAGATCCCTGTATAGGGAGAACTATGGGGACATGAGAAGTCTACTGCACAGGAGGTAGGTGAGAACCAATTTATATGATCCTCGCTTAATCTCCCTACTAGTACCCCACTCCTGCCATTACGTCTGGATCTAGGCCATAGGTTGCTCGCCCATAAAGCAGCCCTTAAACCTTTGCTGTATTGAAGACGGCTGTGGGCCTCAGTGGACCTAGTTACGTAATGGGCTGGATTGGAGGAGCTGCGTAGGCAGCCTGGAGTCTCCAGGATCCCCTGGTTTAGGCATATCAAGACCTTCCTGGTAAAGATGGGATCTGAACACTTGTGGACTAATCCTGGAGCTATGACCGGCATTACAAAGGCCACACTCAAGGGGATTTATTGGAGGCAGATAGATGGAGAATTGAAAAGGAACAGGAGTTCGGACGCGTTCACACTAGCCTTCCATGAATTTAAAGACCTCTTCCTTATGGAAGAATACCTGGACTTCATTGAATCCCCCCACCTACAAAAACCCTGTACATTAAATTTTATTCCGGATTCTACCACTCTGCACTTTCACTACTAAATGGTGGCAACGTGACAGCGATCCAAATCTGACATGCCCTTTTTGTCCCAGGCACAAGACTGCATCAATCTCATATAATTCTTTTGTCAGTGTTCTCAAAACTACACAAAGAAGTGGATGCTACCACTCTTTCTGAGTATGGGGATTAGGGACTTTCAGGTTGGCCCTAGAATCCTTGGAACCAACATAGCCTCCTTGATCCTTTTTGCTCTGTTCCACCTTTTAATGGGAGTATGGAGAATCAGCCAAGGTAGTGTTGGCCCTGAGAACTGTACTACAATGTCCATTGTTGTTGGTAATGTGACCCGTATAACATATTTAACTGCACTCTCTAATTTATTGACCATCCCTAATGAGGTGCTACTGAAACCCAGAAGTACAAGCCAAATGGCTTCAGCTGCACTGTGAAATGTCATTACTAGTAATGTCTATTGATTAAACTGTTATATGAGAAAAGCTCATTAATGAGTTTTATGATGGTATTTAAGGAGTTTATTGATATTATTGTTTTAAAGTTTTTATGTCAACTGTATCTATGCGAATTTTTGTGGCAGCATTTGCTGAATTAGGAATATGATGATGAAAATTAAGAATAATAGCCTATATACTACTTTTACGAAATTAGTTTGTGTAGTAATTAACAATGAGCCAGATGTACAAAGCCTTTTGCATTTCCTAATCGCACTTTCATCCCATTAAGAAAGGCAAAACAACCTTTTCCCATGTACAAAGGCCTTTAGGGAATCACAAAATGCGATTCCTACCCAGTTGAATTTGCATTTAGCGATTCCTTAAATAGGAAATCACAAATTTGCTACTTATGATTTCTTAGCAAATGTACAAAGCATTTCCTGAATGCAAAATGAGCATTTAGTAAATGCAATTACCATTGCCTCAAAGTCGATGGGAACCATGTGCAATTTAAAAAAAGCACACCAAGATGCTTTTTAAAAAGCGGAATAGAGCCCACAAATGCCCCTATGGCATGTGTGCTCTACCTGTGCACAACTACATTTGGGGTGTAATATGGGGGACCTTACTCCCATAGTCATCTTTGGTTTAGTATTTCCAAAATAGCGATTTTCAAAATCTGTAATTTTATACATATCATTTTAATTTCCTAAATAGTGATTCCTATGCAGTCACTATTTAGGAAATGCAAAATTGCATTTTGGTACATCTGGTCATATTACTCTGTTTTACAGTGGGCATTTTAGCAATAACACCCAATAAATCTTAATTATCGTAACCCTCTGAAATGTGCCTAAATATCAAAGTGAGCCCTAGGCATGTAATTCAATGGAAAGCAATATTGATTTCTAATTACTCCATCCAATCCCTATTAACAGTTTGTTTTTCGTTACAGGGCTGTGCCTTCTATTGGGGATTTACCTCTTGTTTTGCCTACTACATCAATCATCCTCGATATACACCTCCGTGTAGGTATATCATGTTATATTGTTGTCTTTACTGTATTCTGATCTACGGAACAACTAATAAGGGTTACGTGTCAGTTCAGAATGTTTCTATTAAACTTCATTCCATCCTTGGTTTATCACCCATGTTCCTCATTTAATATAGATAGCTTCTGTTTTGTAATATTATTATTTGAAGGACTTCCCAACAAGACATAGGGTATCATTCCTAGTTCCACAGTAACCATGATGGGATTTGTAATGGGAGTTACTGGCTCCATCAGGATTATGAGATCTGCAGGTACACTCAGAGACTTCAGCTCCTGAAAGCAGTCAAAATCTCCATATCAATTTCAAGGTAAAAATATCTGATAGTCTATGTGAAAACCCCAAATCCCTCATGTTACTGTGTAAAATCCCATAATTCAGAACATTCTGCCCCCGAGAGTTACAGATGCCCATCAGGTCTAGAACTCTGAGATAAGGAAGGAATATATGGCAGAAAAACACTTGACTTGTAATGGACCCTGTAAAATGGATAAGGAGAGAAAAAAAATCTGTTTTATTTTTGGTATTTTATTCCTACTTTATTATGCCATTCCATTAAAAAACAGTTAAGTACAAGGTACCCTTGTTCCCATGATGTTTACAGAGTTATGCATATTCTTTTACTTTAAAAAATACATCTCCAATTTAAAGAGCATGCTGACGCTTCAAAACCTGGAACTGGGTTAAGCTTCGGCCAGGAGTTGGGCAGAACTGGGATAATGGTTACCATGCAGTAAATCCGCCCCAGTACTTTGCAATTATGAAGTCAAGTCAAGTCAAATGGTCTTTATTCGGATATAAAATATCCATAAAAGAACAAGTCATCACAAGCAATAAGACATAAATGTATAATCACGTAAAAACACATAAAACGGGTTGGAAAAGGACTTCAATAGCAGCAGAATCCAGTGTACAAAGATAATATTAAGATACTATTGATTAAAATCTAGCATGATAAAAACAATACTTTTAACAATCGTTATGTACAAATCAATAATATCAAAGCTTTAAAATATGTGCAAACAGCAATTATCTGTGCAAATAATTCGCTTTGAGGACTTCAATATCAACAGGAAGCCAATATGCAAGAATGATACTAAAAATGCAAATGGATATAATGTGACAATGTGTAAACAACAGTACCAAAATATCTATGTGCAAATCTGCGTTACATAAACTTTAAACTATGTGCAGAGCAGCAAAATACATGTGCGGATAATTCACTTTTGACTACAGCATATTCATAGAGACTCGTGAACGTGTCGCAAATTGGAGAAAAGAGCTAACTCTGAAAATCCTTTCATCACTACCTAACAACTGTATTTCCTGAAATGCCAAATTAAAATCAACAATAACCTGTGCTTTAAAATAAGGAATTAAATCCTGTTTGGTGCATTTAACATAAAATCCACAGAAAAACACAAAGTGTAACAATGTTTGTTTACATCCGATGCCACACGGGCAAGACAGGTTCTCCAAATTTTTAGTAAAACCCAACGGGAAACAGAGTGAGTATTTTATGCTCTCATCCCTAAGGCGGGATAGCAGGCTCTTAATCCATCTCCCAAGGTTTTTTCTAAGATATAACTGTGGCATGTTATTGATCCTGCCCGGTGGCACCAGGAAAGGGGTATATCTAATAATTGACGATTTGTGGTGCTCCGTCTTTTCTCTTTCTTTCCGGTACAGACCATACAATTCCCCTCTCAAGGACTTATGGTTTATACCTTCAGTAGCTAAAGGAGAGAAGAAAGTATGCTCCATCTTCACACTGGCTAGACTTTTCTTTACTGCTCCAAGCCAGGGTATGTGACTACCCCTATCACACTTGAGGCAGTCTGTGATTATTTCTTGTGTTAAAAATGCGGCAGGATTCCGCCATATCTTTAGCCAAAATAATGCCGACTGTGATCTGATGAAATCTTCCACATAAAAAAAGGTTTCATTCCTTATGGCATATATAGGTAGGTGCGGAAATGATGGCCCCTAGTACCTTTCTACAGAATCTATCTTCTTCAGTTTGTAAACTGCTGCAGTTTGTATACCCCCACACCTCTGCACCATAAGTTGCCATCGGTAGGCATTGGGTTCTATAGATCTGTAGTAACGGTATTACAACCTCTGCCTGCTTTGGCTGTCGGAGGGTAATTATAGAGTTTATAGCCTTACCGAGTTTATTTTTCCCATGGGCTACATGAGGGTGCCACGATCCTGAGTCTGAATAAATCAAGCTCAGGTAAGGAAGAGTGCTAGTGCATTTTAGGAGCTCTTTTCCTGACATAATTTGATGAATACAATACTTTTTAGGCCCGCAAGACATTATATATGATTTGTTAAAATTAGTGCACAAATCAAGGTCAGCCATAAAGGATACAAAACCCGTTATTAAAGTGCGAAGTGCTTTTGGCGTGCGGCCTATCAGGACCGCATCGTCCGCATATAATAGTACAGGAAGCAGTTTGCCATTGATTTTAGGGACGTCACTGGTTAATTTAGACAGGGAATTGTTTAGTTCATTTATATAAAGAATAAAAAGTAGAGGGGCTAAGAGACAACCTTGTCTAACCCCCCTACCAATTAAAATATCCCCGGAGACAACGCCTTCGTTATTTATCCTGACCCGGGGTTTCAGGTCGCTGTGCAAATATGCCAAAAAATGTACAAGTACCTTTTCCAACCCGTAATTCAAAAGATTCTCCCATAATCGTGAACGGTTAACAAAATCAAAAGCTGAACTCAAATCCATAAAGCCCAAATACAATGGGGCTTTTTTGGCATAGTATATTTGCTCAGAATAAGATTTAGGTTCAAGCACTGTTCCACAGTTCCCACATTGCTCCTAAATCCCAACTGACAATGGTGTAAAATCTGATTGTCCTCTGCCCAGTTCCTGATCTTGTTAAAAATCACTCTTCCTAAAATCTTCAGGGTGTTATCTATCAAGGATATAGAGCAATAGCAACTGGAGTTAAGTCTATCGCCCTTCTTAAAGATAGGGACAATAATACTGTTTGACCAGGTTTTTGGAATAGTAGTATGGGACAAATTATTAAAAACATTACATAATAAAGGGGACCAAAAATCTGGCTCTGATTTAATTAGGTCGATTGATAATCCATCAGGACCTGGCGCATTATTTCCCGCACTTTGGTTTATAGCCTCTTCCACTTCAGTTATAGAGATATTAACTGCCTTAACTAAACAATTATTGTCAACGGTAATTTGTGGTGCTGTGTATATTCTTGAAAAGTGATCTTCCCACATTTTACTGGCTATGTTACAGTTAATCGATGTGATATTTGAGCCCAAGGACCTCATAGATTTTACCTCATCCCAGAACCCGGTGACATCTTTAAGTGCGGTGGAGCGGGCAAGAGAATCCCACTGCTCCTTTAATAACTCCTCTGTGCGTGTTTTTGTAGCCTTCTTGTAGCGTGGTCTCAAGGCTCTAACCAGAGACCAGTCCCTGGGTTCCACAACAAGTGCTTCCCGTAATTCTTGATTCGCCCGTGAGCAGGTGCCATTAAACCAACTGGGGTTTTTATTTGAGTTACTAACGGGTTTAGAAATCTCTTTTTTAATACCCGCACATAACCCCGAAAAGGCCTGAATAATCTCTGGACCTGGGCATCTACTGGACAAGCACTTTTCCACAAATAAGGGATACGTTTTTATAATTCATGCTAGAAGGGCCTTATTATCTATGCCCTTCTAGATTACTTTGAGTTTATCTGTCGATGCAACCAAATTTCTTGCCCCTATTTCCTTCCGCTTTTTAATTTTATTAACAGATTTGATGAGTGTCAGAATTGGGTAATGATCACTGTGGACGGTGCTTAGAACATCGGCCTTCACTAGACAGTTCACAAGGGAGGAAGATATGAAAACATAATCAATTGTGGAGGAACAGCCACGCCCTCTAGAGGTAGGCAGTGGGCCTTTGGCCGTCAAGCAGCCGACTTTCTCCATAACATTAACTAGACCCCAAGTGGCTAGGTGATTAAGGAGTTCTTCCCATCTTTTACAGGGTAATGCTCGAACAGATGTAACTGCTGGGTTAGCCACTCTTTTGTACAAATGTGCATTGAAAACACCTCCCAGGTAGATTCCGTCCAATTTGCCATACCTTTGTTCATCCACAATCTTATCAATAAAAGTAAACAAATTTATAAAATTCTTATTGGGTTGTGAAGTAAAATCATTATTATAAAAATGTATTAAACATAACGTCATCCCGTTGGAAAAGATTATGCCCTGGAAATTGCTATTGTTAGTCTCCAGGGGTTTAATTTTACTTCATGCAGTATTCTTTATCCATATAGATAGGCCCCCACTAGGACAGCCCGCTACAGGGCTAGGTATAATAATATTATGACAGAAGAATCTCTCAAGGAGCAGACCTCTGGTACACCATGTTTCCTGAAACATTAAAATGTCAAAATTGCTAATCCAATCAATCCAATCTGCTGATTCCATTTTCAACTTTAAACCAGCAATGTTCCAACTAAGTATATTCAAATAGTGTTCTGAGGAACCAAGATAATTTATGGTAAGACAGGATGGCAATAATTCTTCCAAATAAACTTTAGGAAGAGTACTAAAAAGTCTAGGTTTAATCGCAGCCTGATTAACCATTTCAGTATTCTGGTGCCATTCTACAATACTGAAAAAACAAAACAAGTGTGCAGAGGGTCAAAAGGGGAAATAATTTAACGACCTGTCAACTCATGCCCCTATACTATAGATACAAAACACAGAAAGAGGAGACCAGGTCAAATAGTAGTATGCTGTCCTAAATGGAGAACAGGAATCACAAGGATACGTGTGTGGAAAAGTGTGTTGGGTCACACTGGGCTAGAAAAATCCCATCAGACCACCCTCGTGGCGGCATATCATCATGTGGGGATGGGCAGTCGCTCCATATATCGCCCATGTGGCGGTGCGGAAATGGAAAACGGTGTATTTTGCCACAGTTGTGCCCAGAGTATAGTACAGAAAGAGTGCAGTGCTATGAAAAAGGTGCTTATTAAAAATGACTACCTAGACTAAAGAAATAGCTTATCGAGATAAGTGTAGGTGTCAAGATTAAAAACACGCCTGGTAGTGGGTAAGTAAAACTACATTATGGCGCTGTGCAGAATGGTCAACTAGTTTTAGCTAGATGGAGTGTTACTCCAGCTTTCATCAGGACCTTGGGGATGGTAGGCTACTGCAACACGGTGTGAAGGGTGTACAAATATGAAAGAACATAAGTTACATCAAAATTGTGCAGTGTACTTTAAGGAAGACAAGTATCACCCCGAGACTTGGAACCTCTATGTCCACTGAAGACAGGAAAGGAATCTACCTGTCAAGAAAACAAAAAATACCATGTATTCATTTACACACAGGAGTCCACATAACCCCACATACACCATCAAGACAGAACACACCTGCGAGAACAATTTATGTTCCGCATTACAAATAAGCATATTAGCTTCATCACAAAGAGGCATTTCCTCACAGTGATTCTCGCCCAGCTTTGTGTGGGTGAAAACCTCACCTCGCCCGGCAACCGCTCGGGAAATTGAGGCCCCGCTCTGATGTGTAGAGAAAGGACACAGTTAGCGCACAATTCATATGTGTCCAGCCCAATCGCTATACACAAAAACCCAATGGACGTGTGGTAGACTCCTGACTACCTTGTCATTACCTAACCCCGCCACTGAGCCAACATCAATTGTTTGAGGTAGATAAATAACCCTGAAACTTGGGTGATAGTAATGCCCGTGGTGACCGTATGTTGCCCCTTAACTAAAGTTGTGAATAGCACTACAGGGTGGCAGCAAAGAGATGCTGCTGACCGGAAAAAGTCCCACGTCTAAAGGAATTGCCCTGAATGGCACTACTAGTACCGAGATAAACGACCGGGAAGAACCCAGTCAAAAAACATTTCCACATAAATAATGAAGACTATTCACAAAAATAATGGAGACTATTCACTCCGAGCACTGCCTATACACATAATGATTGCTAGGAGACAGTCCTCGCAACCTCTCCGAACTCACCTGTCCGTCGGTGCCCGTCGCTCGAAGCCGAGCGGAAGGGAAGGCACCGACGGAACCACCCGTTAGGTTTAAATAACGAGGCTTCCTATCTGATCAGCCAATAGCGGCAGCTGCTGTGACCATTTGCTTACGAATCAAAATAACTCCGTATGGCTCAAACAAAGAAGAGAGCTCACCTGCGTTAACAGGAAACGAGCCCGGGGAAGTCAGATCTTACAAACCCGGCACTAATCCCAACGCGCATGCGCAAAAGTGCTCAGAACTGAAATTCAGAGAGCACTATATCCTCGCGCATGCGTCAAGCTATTTGGGGACAACAAAAGTATTACAAATTATAACTGTAGAGAGTATCTAATCTCTGTAGCATAATGATGCTAGACTGCACCTGTGCTAAATGTAGGGGCTCAGTTAACCCCATTTCAATGATCACACAATCAGTGGATCGCCACGGTTATCAAAGAAAATTGGGAGAAGAATCGTCAATATCCAGATAGGCAGTGTCTGGTCGATGTACTGCGAGCAACATGTATAGTAAAAGCAAAGAGCTGGGAGTAACAACATTTTTTAACAGTTTGTGTGGTATGAGACAAGAGAATCAATACTCGGTTTATCTGAGAAAGTGCTCTAACCACAGAGGCTGCATGGGTACAATAAACTGGCAGCGTGGAGAGCCGCGGCACTGGAAAATAATCCAAGTGCCCGGCCAGGAGAAGTTCAACAAAACAAGGGTCAAACTTAAGGCAGGAATAACGGCATGTGGGCAGACGGAATGAATGAAAATACTTATGAATGAAAATACTTATAGAGCGCACGATGGCCAAAACGGCTTCCTGGCGCTGGGAGCTCAAAGAACCGAACAGACAGGGCCAGGAGGTTTAGCGGGGGTAGGCCAGGGCAAACAGAAAAGTTTTCAGCGCTTTGCGGAAGTGTGAAAAGATAGGGATCGAACGCATAGAAAGAGGAAGGGAGTTCCAGAACCGGGGAGCAAGAACAGAAAAACGGGTTCCACCAGTGCGAGATTTGTGAAAGCGGGGAATGGTGAGGAGGGCAGAAGATGATGAACGGAGAGTGCGGGCAGGAGTGTGAAGGGAAATCAAAGAATTGATGAAAGCCGGTGCAGAGTGATCAAGGGCCCGATAAACAAGGCACCCTAATTTGAACAGAGATCTCTGAAAAATGGGCAACCAGTGAAGGGATTTGAGGACGGGAGTGATGTGATGGGTTTTGGGCAAGTGAAAGATAAGACGGGCAGCCTGATTCTGGATAGCTTGTAAGCGGCGGGTTTCATAGGCAGGAATGCCAGCGAACAAGCTATTGCCATAATCAAGGCGGGAAGTGATAAGGGCAGAAATAATGATTTTAAGGGAGTCAGGAGAAAAGAAACGAGAGATTTTCCGGATCATCCGGAGGGAAAGAAAACAGGAGGACACCACGGCACTGACCTGGCCGTGCATGGACAGGTCCTGTCTGACCTTGATGCCCAAAGTTTTAACAGAAGGAACGGGGGTGGGAGGGGGGCCAAGAATGGGAGGCCAGAAAGTAGGGGACCAGGGGCTGGGTGAGCCGCCAATCAGGACAAGCTCAGTCTTATCTGGATTGAGCTTGAGGTGGTTGGCGCTCATCCACCCAGAAATAAAGACCATGGTAGAGTGAAAAAAGGATAGGGAGTGGGAAGAAGAAGAAAGATCAAAGACGAGCTGGAGGTCGTCAGCGTATTTATACACAGGGACGGAGTCACACACAATTAGATTGGGTGAGCTAAATGATGCAAACAACAGATAAGTTTGCATCTGGAAAAGACCCGCAACAAAAAGTTGCTCTAAATACTGAAAAAACAAAACAAGTGTGCAGAGGGTCAAAAGGGGAAATAATTTAACGACCTGTCAACTCATGGCCCCATACTATAGATACAAAACACAGAAAGAGGAGACCAGGTCAAATAGTAGTGTGCTGTCCTAAATGGAGAACAGGAATCACAAGGATACGTGTGTGGAAAAGTGTGTTGGTCACACTGGGCTAGAAAAATCCCATCAGACCACCCTCGTGGCGGCATATCATCATGTAGGGATGGGCAGTCGCTCCATATATCGCCCATGTGGCGGTGCGGAAATGGAAAACGGCGTATTTTGTCACAGTTGTGCCCAGAGTATAGTACAGAAAGAGTGCAGTGCTATGAAAAAGGTGCTTATTAAAAATGACTACCTAGACTAAAGAAATTGCTTATCGAGATAAGTGTTGGTGTCAAGATTCAAAACACGCCTGGTAGTGGGTAAGTAAAACTACATTATGGCGCTTGGCAGAATGACTTCCCAACGCTCGTTTCCTGTTAACGCAGGTGAGCTCTCTTCTTTGTTTGAGCCATACGGAGTTATTTTGATTCGTAAGCAAATGGTCACAGCAGCTGCCGCTATTGGCTGATCAGATAGGAAGCCTTGTTATTTAAACCTAACGGGTGGTTCCGTCGGTGCCTTCCCTTCCGCTCGGCTTCAAGCGACGGCACCGACGGACAGGTGAGTTTGGAGAGGTTGCGAGGACTGTCTCCTAGCAATCATTATGTGTATAGGCAGTGCTGGGAGTGAATAGTCTCCATTATTTTTGTGAATAGTCTTCATTATTTATGTGGAAATGTTTTTTGACTGGGTTCTTCCCGGTCGTTTATCTCGGTACTAGTAGTGCCATTCAGGGCAATTCCTTCAGACTTGGGCCTTTTTCCGGTCAGCAGCATCTCTTTGCTGCCACCCTGTAGTGCTATTCACAACTTTAATTAAGGGGCAACATACGGTCACCACGGGCATCACTATCACCCAAGTTTCAGGGTTATTTATCTACCTCAAACAATTGATGTTGGCTCAGTGGCGGGGTTGGTAATGACAGGGTAGTCAGGAGTCTACCACACGTCCATTGGGTTTTTGTGTATAGCGATTGGGCTGGACACATATGAATTGTGCGCTAACTGTGTCCTTTCTCTACACATCAGAGCGGGGCCTCAATTTCCCGAGCGGTTGCCGGGCGAGGTGAGGTTTTCACCCACACAAAGCTGGGTGAGTATCACTGTGAGGAAATGCCTCTTTGTGATGAAGCTAATATGCTTATTTGTAATGCGGAACATAAATTGTTCTCGCAGGTGTGTTCTGTCTTGATGGTGTATGTGGGGTTATGTGGACTCCTGTGTGTAAATGAATACATGGTATTTTTTGTTTTCTTGACAGGTAGAAGATTCCTTTCCTGTCTTCAGTGGGCATAGAGGTTCCAAGTCTCGGGGTGATACTTGTCTTCCTTAAAGTACACTGCACAATTTTGATGTAACTTATGTTCTTTCATATTTGTACACCCTTCGCACCGTGTTGCAGTAGCCTACCATCCCCAAGGTCCTGATGAAAGCTGGAGTAACACTCCATCTAGCTGAAACTAGTTGACCATTCTGCACAGCGCCATAATGTAGTTTTACTTACCCACTTCCAGGCGTGTTTTTAATCTTGACACCTACACTTATCTCAATAAGCAATTTCTTTAGTCTAGATAGTCATTTTTAATAAGCACCTTTTTCATAGCACTGCACTCTTTCTGTACTATACTCTGGGCACAACTGTGGCAAAATACGCTGTTTTCCATTTCCACACCGCCACATGGGCGATATATGGAGCGACTGCCCATCCCCACATGATGATATGCCGCCACGAGGGTGGTCTGATGGGATTTTTCTAGCCCAGTGTGACCCAACACACTTTTCCACACATGTATCCTTGTGATTCCTGTTCTCCATTTAGGACAGCACACTACTATTTGACCTGGACTCCTCTTTCTGTGTTTTGTAGCCATTCTACAATATTCAGGAGTCCTTTTGATGGTCAGTCCTGACTCTCCAGGTCAAGTAAGGCACTGAACCGGTTATGTAATTGGTATATTGGTGTAGCTGAGTTAAAGGATCTCTGGGGCGGTCTATAAAAGAATCCTAAGGGTAGTGAAGTTATAACGGTTGAGGGGCTAAAATGAGTGGTGTTACTTCTTAATATGTGTTTCACTAGGGATGGGTGTCTAAAGTTCATGACTATACAGTCGCCAAAGATGTTCTTAACCGAAGCGCTAACCCATTCCACCAGTCGTACCATTAGAATTTCATTAGAAATTTCCATTTCCACCCATTTATACCTGAACAGCCAGTCAATACACTTGTTTTTAAGCTGTTCCCAGGACTCACTTTGGTCCTCTTTCAAGGGGGGGACTCCAGCTAAGATTATAACATATGGGCAGGCTTCAGGCGGCACATGAAGGACGGCCTCAGCCTGTTTTTTGAGCCGTGTAACAGGGATGTACCTATCATTTGGATCATTTACAGGTTTTACAGTGGCTGATATGGATTGAACAGATAGGGCTCCCATAGGCAGACAAAGTGGGCCAAGGGGCCTGACTGCTCCAGGCAACAGTGTCCGCAACAGTGTGCCTACAGCAGTGCCAGATGAAGCGTTAGGGGAAGGCTGATTTTTATCTGTATCACATTTTTCACATCCGTTCTTATTCCCCAATGTACTACAGTTGTCCCTTCCCCCACCAATGCCTCTATTGGCAGCCTCCATATCTTTCAAAAGCCGTTCACCCCTAATCTGATCAATAATAATAACACCTTTCCTTTTAGCATCTTCTTTCTTCACCAGGCTTTCTAATCTATCCAAACGTTTAAAAATAAGATTAAACTGTTTGTCCATTAGACTTTTCAATCGCTTAAAAGTTGAGTCCAGTATAGTATCAATTACATTCCTATTTATCGTGTGTGTGTGTCATTTGCAGCAATTGACTCAGTCTGTGTGCAGATGGAGTTGGGCCCTACTCCCATTGTGATTAAGTCTACAGTACTATCATCTGATTGCAGTCTCACTGGCTGGCACCCCGCTTAATGCAGTTTTTCCTCGGGACCACAAACTCTGCGGAGTTGGTTGGCTTTTGTTGCGGGGAGGTTGCTTCCTCTTAATAATTGGTAGTTTTGAGGGGCCTCTCTTCCTTTTCTTTCCTGCAGTCTTGATGTTAGAGACCAGGGTGAAGGTATCGATAGTAACCTCGGTATCCTACTGGGAGTCAGAGATGGTGATTACATTACTATCCGTAATCGGAGCAACAGGTGGTTTATCAAAGTGGGCAGCTTTAACAATTGTTATGCTTGGTTATAACGGCAGAGTATTTATACGGCCATCATTTTCAGAAGTAATCTGAGAGTCTAAATGGGGTGCTGATAATCCCATCTGTTGTGACCATATTAAAGACATTCTCAAGCATGCTTTCAAATGAGGCAGAAATGATGGATGAATTCTTAGGGGCCTGAGTGGTGTTAGTATTAGTATGTTTCCCCATTATAAGATGTTCACTCACCTCGCTAACAACTTAGAGGGGTGGCCCCCCTGACCACTGTCGACCGCAGACGGCCCGCCCTTTGCCCGGGCTTAGCCCGCATGCGCTCCCGTGATGCGGGGGCTGTGCTTGATTTTATGCGTCTCCAGGTGCGAGAATGCCGGTGGCGGCTTCCGCCGCGAGGGAGCCTGGGAATTGTGGTCCCCCTCCGCACTGCGGCCGCGATAGAATGGTGGCTGCGGCGGCGGGAGGGAGACGGGCAGCGGCTGTGGTAGTCAGCAAAAGAAGGCAGGCAACAAGGTTCCTGGCAGGTAATTTGCCAATTTTGTACTTGAAGAAAAACGAAGTGTCCTGAATTTGCCCAAAGGTGACAAACTCAACGTCACCCATCCCTCCTGCCAGATGATCAGCCCAACATGAGGCTTCGTGGATTTGCAGATATATGTGTTTCGCCCTTATCACCAGCATTACTGTGTAGGGTATCCGAAGGAAAGCTTCCTTTCCTTGATCCCGGAAGTCCCACAATTATGAAATAACCCCCCTGGAATTGGGAGTCGCAGTGTGGAACTGATTTTCCCAGTCATTAAACCACACAGAATTCCCAATTACATGGAGTTAAAGCTTAAATTGTATTTTCCTCTGAGCAGGTGTTAAATACATGCATGGACCACTGGGCAGAGTAGACGGTTAGGAAAGGAGGGTGTCGGGAGTAAGGATAGATGGGGACAGTAATTTCTTCCAGACTTGGCGGCTGCGCGCTAAAATTTGTATGCAATTTTTCAAGATAAATTTACACGCCGGAATAATCGGGTATGGTTTTCCCACACCTGAAATCCCGGGTGTGGAAAAACCTACCAACTTATGATAAGGTGGAGTAAATGACATGCTTTAATTCTGCCCAACCTGATTTGTAATCAGAGCCCTCTTTGATAAAATGAACTCACTTACAAAGTTTGGGGTACCCTGAAAGTCAGTAGCAGATCGTGTATTGGGTACTCTTCGGCTTAAGTTGTTCTGGGGTCCTTCTGGTGAAGCCACTGCAGCCTGCACCACCAATTGCCCCTGCCAGAAGTGCCAATAACAATGCCAACACAACTAATAAACACTACACTCCTACAAGGGAACAATTCAGGTCATCCCA
Source organism: Lissotriton vulgaris (assembly GCF_964263255.1). Classification (NCBI taxonomy): domain Eukaryota; kingdom Metazoa; phylum Chordata; class Amphibia; order Caudata; family Salamandridae; genus Lissotriton; species Lissotriton vulgaris. The sequence goes on along the minus strand of NC_141689.1, from coordinate 1,187,900,420 downwards.
GGCCGCTATAACCATGGTGCAAGCAACTGGTATTATTCATTTTTAATGGATATTGACTTATTAAACACTGTTGTTGGGCTCATCTCAAAATTAGACAGACAGCGCCACCATGTGGTGGACTGTCACTAGAGCTGGTGCTGACAATTATGTGCCGATGCAGAGCACCGTAATCTACCGGCTCAAATTAAGCACCGGGCTGTTGAAGAAAGCTAGACAAGTGAAGGTGGTGTATTGGCCGGAAAGTGTAAATATTGTTCCAGACAATGCTATACTGGTACATCAGTATTGCAGCGGTGTTGGGAAATTTAGAAGCGCTCATTGTTCCTCGGGCCATTAAAAAACAACATTTGCAATTAAAGACTCCTGCAAATGCCTTTTAAAACTACAGGAAGGTTTTACATGTTAAATTTAATTCAGAGGGTCTTTTCTGAATATGTAAAATTGTAACACATTTTATCTTTATATATTAATGTAGTCAGTTATGCCAGTTTTGTACCATTTGGTAAGGATCATTAAAATGGTTTTAATTACACTTGAAAAAAATTACATTTCCCTCTTGTGTGTCAAGAAAGAATAAAGATTGCCAGTCTGTTAGAAAACCAAGTGGACATCTACCGTCACAGAAAACATGTATTTCACAAATGTATCAACATTATGGGCCAAATTACAATGTCGGCCCGAAAGCCTCTGACGCTAGTCGGAGGCGTTTCAACCGATATTGCAGTTTTAAAGTCCAACCGCCATATTATGATGATGGCAGTCGTAGTTTACACCATCCAGGGTATCTGACACCGTTCCGACAGGCTCAAGGAGCCTGTCTGCTAGTCTGGACGGCCTCATAATCCCTTAAGGATGGCGTTTCCTCCATCAGGATTATGATGTTGGTTTCCGACAGCCAACCCAGTTCGAGCTTTCCGACAATGATTGGCTGTCGGAAAATGACTTTTGGGGCCACTGCAGGGCCCCCTTTCCCCCCTAATCCTCAGCATAAACATTCCTGCACCGTGTGGTAGGCACCGTGGAGATGTTTGGAAACATCAGTTTTTCTATGAGAGCTTATGCTGTGGGCGTTTCTCTCCTTTCCCACAAGCTCCCATAGAAAAATATATGTTTCCAACTGCACTGTGTGCGGTGGCATCCAAATGCTGTGGTCGGATCTGCCGACCTGAGGTCATCCAGTTCCCATTCCACAACGGTGTCGGGCAGACTCGTAATCAGGGCCTGTAGGTTTTGAGTTCTCATAAACATAGTGTGATGCACCAAAAAGTCTGTGTACTCTCTTTTAATATCATAAAGTCATTAGCAGTAATTCTCATGCATTTAAAATCGCAAGTTAAAAAAGGAACTAATTATAGTCCTTAATCTTCTGCTACTGTGTAAAGTCCTAGCAATACTCATTGCATATTGTACAAAAATGTATCTTCTCATACATAAACATTCCTTCTTATTAATTAAAAACACAAAACAGTCAAATCAGTGTTTAGGTGGACAATGGAATATTTCTTTCACTATCTTCTTCAGGACAAAGATTTTGATTGAATAAACATTCTAAAAAACAAAGGAATACAGGAAATTACTACACATCGAGGATTTTAAAGGGACTCACACAAAAACCAGCAGATAATTAATTCCTAGTTTCCATTTGTTTTGTAACAATTATCTCAACCATCTTTGTACTATATATGTTAATTATTTAAAAAACCTTTCTTATTTAGTGGGGTGTATTTATGAGTTAGTCGAGGCATCCTAAAGTTCATATGGAGAAATTAATTCACCACCACTTATTTATTCCAGAAATTATGAGTTCTTAGGCCCTCAACACTAAAATCATAAGTGTATACATGTGTAGGATTTACTTCTACAGGATTTCATGATACACTTTGCGGATCAAAATAAAATGACCGTTCAGGTTCTGTCAAGGGTTAAATCCTTTCATGGTTATTGTATGCTATGTACAGCAAATGAAGGGGAAGAGTAGAAGAAACATTTCATTATGTTGAGAAAGAAGAACTTTATTTCTTTTCACTAGATGTCTATGACTACATAATTACTTAATAATTATGCAACTGACGTAAACCCTCAGGTTACAATAAACCCATCAGGAGCGAAATCTTTTGGAGCTTCAAAATAGTATGTGTTATCTTTAGAGTTCTTGTCAAGTGATGTTTGTGTTTTGGCACATGAAAGGCTATGACCTAAGTGGTACAACAGATGCTTACCTTCTCATCTGTTTGGTTATTGGACAAACAGTCCAATTCCTGATGCGATAAGCGCATACCCCCTGCGTTTTATGCGTATTAACAGGGGCTACTTAAATACGGATCTTGGTACTTCTAACATGCAGAAATCTATCAAAATTAGAATTATAACTGCTCTTAGAAATGGTGACCTCACTTTTCTGCATGTTTTCATGTTCTTTTATACTGATTTTTGAATATTCAAGGAGCCCCTTTTCTTATCTGGGTGACGTAATAGTATTTAAACACACTGTATTTGTTACATGAGCTGACTTTTCTGATATTATCATGTCTGATTATGCCTAACAATGGAATTGTTAATATTTCATATCCCTCCCCACTACGTTCTACCGGTGCCTCTTTGAAAAAGTCCAATCACATTATTTTCTACTGTGTAAAGTTCCTGGCTGTATTAAAGCCTTGTGGATTAAATACATATATCTTGGAGTTCTAGACACGCTCCTGTGTGGTTCTAGCTTCATGGAATAATCTGCATGCGTCTTGAGAATACCACTGCATACTTACAGAAAACCGAGATATGCTGCCCAGACCGACAAATCTATAGGTTTCATAACCAACGATGAATGCCGGTAGTAACTTTCGACATTCAAAAATGGATTCTGGGGCATATTACTAAGGCAGGCGATATGTGATTATCACCGCTTTAGAGTCTCTTTTCGTCCGCTTAGCGGCGATAATTCTATCGCCCTATTAGCAAGCTGTTGTTAAGATCAGTTAGGGACAGCTTGTAGGCGATAGCGAGCGATTTGGGGCCCGCTTTGCATGTCAGCGATATTTATCGCTAATGACATGCAAAGTGGGCGTACCCAACCTGTTAGCGACAGAAAGCAGTTGCTAACGTCGCTATCGCATATTAGCAAGGCAGGCGCAGCACTGGAAATGTTCGCGCTAAGTGCGAATATCTCCAAAAACAAACACCTGCTCAGACCAGTTCTTAGCCATTATATCCAATGGGAGTTGGATATTATGTCTAAGTCCCCATTAGCGATAATGCGTAAATATCGCTGGATTACCTGCGATATTCACGCATTTCGCCGCTAACGCCTGAAATGTTATCGCATTTGTGATAAACGTTGTTAATAGCAAGCTATCTCTGCCTTAAAATCAGGCAAAGCACGGTGATAGAAAAATGGTCGCTAAGCCCATTTAGCGATAAATATCGCTAGTATTTGGTAATATGCCCCTTTTTCTTCTCGAAATGCAGATTTGCTCTTTCAATACCCCAGGACACGTTTATCTGTATTGACTTAGCCATAGGTTTCTTATCTGTCGATACACACCGTGAGACACTTTCGGTGTTAAAAGGAGTTACAAACTACTCTCCCATCATTAGCTGTCTACCCCATAGTGCAACAGGCATCCAACTAACTGCCATATCGTAACTACCGTTATTCATTTATGAAATGCCTTTATGATCTTAACTTTAGCAGCTTTCATCTGGGGTTTAGTCTTCCTTTCACGCCTCGTGTGACGCCAACTGCTATTTATGAATATATACTATATAAAGTTCAGTTTGTCTGCCATATTTAGGACAGGCAAAGGAATACATATTTACTATATATAGGTGTACTCTTTCAGTGTCCCATCCCAAAGAACCCTAATATAAATAAATATAACACATTCTGCATATTAGTTAGGAAGGAATCCTCTAATCAGCCACAATAGACTCGGGGAATGTCTTTATTCCATTTGCACATGCATCTCTTGAAACCGCAGCCATCGTATCTTGAAAATGCAGCTATCCTAAAGCTATCATATAATCACGCTGAACAAACTTTGGGCAAATCATTAGGCAAAACAAGAAAAGGAGAGGGAGAAGCGTAGACCCATTCGCCTTCCCACCTCATTAATTTATCCAACTAAAACTAAAGTCTCCTATCTATTTTTGCCTATGCTACTAGGAAAACTACTTTTTTCATGTCATCCAAAGTGTCAGTGACAAGGAACCCACAGGGTGTTTTAAAAGAACCCTCACTCACCTACCTGGTAGGTGACATGCTTCATCATTAGGTTCCCACTTTGGTTGTCGAATGCTTACACGGTGTGCTGCGACACCTGATTATAGCGGAGCTGGGTTTTATCTGGGGGGTGTTCTTGTGACTGTGTATGTGTGTATGTGTCCGAGTGAAGTGATGATTTTAAAATTGGCCTTTAAATTCCCTCTCACAAGTTGGGCCTTTATTTGTGAGATTCTCTGTCAATGTTAAAAACAGTGGTGGATAGATGTGGGTTGATTAGTTTCTCCCACATACCCTAGGAGTGGTCTACATGTTTCAGCCATCTTCATTTAACTCTCAGGGTCAGTGTGTCTTTCATCAGAATCAAAATCTAATAAGCAGCATGCGTACTCAGGCATGCAGGTGTGGGTGTCTGTGGTATATACTTACAAACCCCCTAATTTTTTGAAGACAATACCCCTTGTTTCCTGTCCTGTAAGACAACATGTTACAAAAAAAGTAGAATTGCAAGACATATAGGTCGTTTCTTTTGGAGCCAGGTACGATCCCTACTTCCTGATGATCCTTGTATCGATAATGTATACCTTATACACCATACATTTGTCATTTACTAGGATATATTACATTTTTAGTGGCTACGGTTCACATACTTGTTGAACCTGTTGGTGTTCAAACCAAAACCCACCTTTAACACATGTGTTTCATTTCAGCAGCATAATCAAGTGGTTGTGCCTTATTCTGCTCACCCAGGTTGTATGTGATTACAGGAATGAATATTCAGAGTTGTGTGATAATTATGATAACCCATTGTTTGTCCCTGAGAGATTCCGGCAGGTTAAACCTGCCAAATTGCACAGGGGGAAGAGGTGCGAAACAGGAAAAGAATGCAACATGTGATGCTTTAAACACAGATTTCTGCATACTATGCTTCATTTCCAAGTTAAGAATTGGAATAGGGGAAATTTAGCACATACTTTAGACACCTCACACTACGACAATGGTGTTTACTGGACACCTGGCTACAAGTACACCATTAAACTGTGATCCCTGTACAAATATCTCTTTGCTTAGGGAACACAATCATAAGTGGGGCAATATTTGCCGCATCCAGTTACTAACAGGTGCCATTAAATTCTGGCAGGTCACACCTGCTGGAATTGAACAGGAAAAAATAGCCTAGTAATTACCAGGACTTGCGGGTTTTGGTTCAGTAAGCATTCAATTCCCAATGAAATTCCCCTTTACTCAAAATCCCCTTAGAATATGTGATATTTATTGCACCCAATAAATTTCGAAACCCGTGGTTGTAAATTTTGTAAACAGCAACTACCATTCGAGGCCACTTGTAATCAGGCCCTGGGTGGGATATATATTTCTCTCCCCAGTGGGTCCACATGTAAACAGGGACTAAATGTAGAGAGGGAAAACAGAAGAACAACGGAGTGAGAACATGCTGTAAGAGATCAATCAATCAATCAATCAAGACATTTATATAGCGTACTACTCACCCGGAGGGTCTCATGGCGCTAGGGGAGGGGGGCCTGCTACTGCTCGAACAGCCAGGTCTTGAGTTGCTTCCTGAAGGCGAGGTGGTCCTGGGTCAGGCGGAGGTGGGTTGGGAGGGAGTTCCAAGTCTTGGCGGCGAGGTAGGAAAAGGACCTTCCCCCTGTGGTGGCTCTTCGGATGCGGGGGACGGCGGCGAGGGCATGGCCGGTCGATCGAAGCTGGCGTTTGGGAGCGTAGAAGTTGAGGCGGCTGTTGAGGTATCCTGGGCCTTGGTTGTGTAGGGCTTTGTGTGCGTGGGTGAGGAGACGGAAGGTGATTCTCTTGTTGACCGGGAGCCAGTGCAGGTCTCTCAGGTGTCCGGAGATGTGGTTGCGACGGGGGATGTCCAGGATGAGTCGTGCTGAGGTGTTCTGTATCCGCTGGAGCCTCTTCTGGAGTTTGGCAGTGGTTCCGGCGTAGAGGGAGTTGCCGTAGTCCAGGCGGCTGGTGACGAGGGCCTGGGTGACCGTCTTCCTGGTCTCGGTGGGCATCCACCGGAATATCTTTCGTAGCATGCGCAGGATGTTGAAGCACGTCGAGGAGACGGCGTTGACTTGTCTGGTCATGGAGAGGGATGAGTCCAGGATGACGCCCAGGTTGCGTGCGTGGTCTGTCGGTTTGGGTGCGCTGCCTAGGGCGGGGGGCCACCAGGATTCGTCCCAGGCGGAGGGTGAAGATCCCAGAAGGAGGACTTCCATCTTGTCCGAGTTCAGTTTCAGGCGGCTGTTCTTCATCCATTCGGCTACCTCTTTCATCCCTTCGTGTAGGTTGGCTCTGGCGGTGGCGGGGTCGTTGGTGAGGGAGAGGATCAGCTGGGTGTCGTCGGTGTAAGAGATGATGTTGAGGTTGTGCCGGCGTGCGATGGCTGCGAGGGGGCTCATGTAGGGTTGAGCGAGGAGCCTTGAGGAACGCCGCAGATGACTTCGGTGGCTTCTGATCTGAACGGGGGGAGGCAGACTCTCTGTGTCCTTCCGGCGAGGAAGGAGATGATCCACTCCAGTGCCTTCTCCTGGATTCCGACGTTGCTGAGACGCTGTACTAGGGTACGGTGGCAGACCATGTCGAAGGCCGCAGAGAGGTCTAGGAGGATGAGGGCCGCTGTTTCTCCGTTGTCGAGCAGGGTTCGTATGTCATCGGTGGCTGCGATCAGGGCGGTCTCGGTGCTGTGGTTGGCCCGGAAGCCAGACTGCGAGAGGTCAAAGGATCCGTTCGTCTCGAGGAAGGCGGCCAGCTGCTTGTTGACGGTCTTCTCGGTGACTTTTGCAGGAAACAGGAGCAGCGAGATGGAGCGGTAGTTCTTGAGGTCGGTGGGGTTGGCTGAAGGTTTCTTAAGTAGAGCGCTGAGTTCGGCGTGCTTCCAGCTCTCCGGGAAGGTAGCGGTGTTGAAGGAGGTGTTGATGATGTCCCGCAGGTAGGGTGCGATGACAGTGTCGGCCTTGTTGAAGACGTGGTGAGGGCAGGGGTCGGTCGGAGATCCGGAGTGGATGGAGTTCATCGTGCGGACGGTGTCTTTGGTGCTGATTGGGGTCCAGGCGCGGAGGGTGGTGGTGGGGGGCGGTGGTTTGGTCGTGGCGTGCGTCGGTTGAGTGCTGAAGCTGTTGTGTATGTCCGCGATCTTGTTGTGGAAGTAGGAGGCAAGGGAGTTGCAGAGGTCTTGCGAAGGGGTGATGTCGTTGTTTCCGGCGTTGGGGTTGGAGAGCTCTTTAACGATGTTGAAGAGTTCATTGATGTTGTGTGCATTGTTGTCCAATCGTTCCTTGAATGCAGTTTTATTGGTGGTGTCAATCAGTTGGTGGTGTTTTCGGGTGGCGAGCTTGAGGGCAGTCATGTTGTCCGGTGTTGGGTCTTTGCGCCAGGCTTTCTCGAGGGCTCTGCAGTTCTTCTTGGATCTCTTGAGTTCGTCGGTGAACCATGGGGCCTTCTTGCTGCCGGGTCTGCTAGGCGGGGTCCTCAGAGGGGCGAGGTAGTCTGCGCAGGCGCTGATCCACTTCGTGAGGTTGGTGGCCGCTTCGCTGGGGTTCGTTGCGCTGGTGGGTGGGTTCTTGCTCAGGGAAGTTGCGAGCTGGTCGGCTGTGATCTTGTTCCAGCTTCTGCGTGCAACCTATTGCTGGTGGTGGTGGATCGTGGTCCTTCTGAAGCTGAAGTGGACACAGCTGTGGTCCGTCCAGTGGAGTCCGGTGGCGTGGCTGAAGGTGATGTCCTTGCTGGATGAGAAGACAGGGTCCGGCGTAGTGGGTGGGGGTGGTCACCATCTGCTTGAGTCCGAGGTTTGCGAGGTTGTCCAGCAGGGTGCTGGTGTTGCGGTCGTTGTTGTTCTCCAGGTGGAAGTTGAGGTCCCCGAGGAGGATGTAGTCAGCGGAGAGGAGGGCGTGCAGGCTGACGAAGTCAGCGATGTCTTTGCTGAATTGTGTGCGTGGTCCCGGGGGTCTGTAGATGAGGGTGCCTCTGAGGGTCATCTTTGGGTCGGTGTGGATCTGGAAGTGGAGGTGCTCGGCGGGTGCGAGGGTGTCGTCGGTGTTGGTCGTGATGCGGATGGTGTTCTTGTGGACGATGGCGATGCCTCCTCCAGTCTGGTTGACGCGGTCCCTCCGGATGATCTTGTAGCCGTCTGGGATGGCGATGGCGATGTCGGGCGCTGAAGAGGCGTTCATCCAGGTTTCCGTGAGGAAGGCGGCGTCTGAGGCTGTGATGTCGAGCAGGTTCCAGAGCTCGACGGCGTGTCTGTGGACGGAGCGGGTGTTGAGCAGGATGCACTTGAGGTGGCTGCTGCTGTTGCGCGTCGTGGTCTTGGTCAGTGCTGGAGTAGTGCAGGTCCGGATGCAGGCGAACTTGCAGGAGTGGCAGCAGAAGGGTCCATGGGTGTGTCTCGGGGTGGCTCGGTAGCAACCCGGGGTTCGGCCGGTGTTGAGTGCGTAGAGTTCGGTGGTGTCGTAGGTACGGTGGGTGGGCTGGAGTCTGCCGGGGCCAGGGGTCCTGGCACTGGGCACGGTCCAGGCGCGGATGGGCGCAGACGGGCTTACCTTTGGCGCACCTTCGGCGCTCATTCGGTGCTCCCGCTGCGCGCATCCGCTGCGCGGTCGCTGAGGGGGCGTCATAAGAAGGGAGCCAGGAGGGCGGGTCAGCTGGGAGGCGAGAGCGTGGGATTCAATCGGCTGGCGGGGGCGGGGCCGCAGTCAGGCAGCAGCGGGAAAAGCGAGTGCGGGCTTGGCGGGCGGCCCTGCGGCGGCTGGGGCGCTCGCTGACGGCGTAGGCGAGCAGGCAGGCAGGCACAGCAGCAGGAGGCAGGTGGCAGGAGGTACGAGGAGCGTTGGGGCGACCAGGCCGAGGCGCCGAGGCGCAGTGGTCACTGTCTATGCAAATAATGCTGCCATACTAAGGTATAAGTCATTGGTGCAAGCTGTAGCTACAACAGAATAAACACAGCTCAAGCTCAGCCCAGGGGAGGACAATGAAAATGGTGCTGTTTCTGAAAAAGCAAAATGAGAAAGCATGAACCTGCACAAATGAGATAAAGGGGCAGGGAGTGTCTGAGAGTTGTTGAAAAAGTGATGGGGTCGATTCAAGACTATGCAACCTTGGTATTCTGTGTTGAAAAGCACCGGCTGTGGGTTTCAGGACGGAGCTTTGGACACCGGCACTGATTCTATTACAAATTAAGCACTGAGCATACCATGTTGAAAATCTGAGAGTAGTCTTCTCACATGGAGGCTAAAGATAAATGCAAGACTGTTTTATCACAAAAATGGCCGTACATTCTTGGAGTGGTCATCCTAAAAGAGTGGCAGGAAATCACATTTTAAGCAATAAAAAAGAAAATATGGGCTAAGCTAGTCACAGTATTGTGAAATATAGAGGTGGTTGTGAAAGTCCGCAGGGCCAGTTATTTTAAGGCACATGTGGTAAGGACCCCAACGGTGCCAGTGAGCCATACATTTGGGAGAAATGTGCTTTAAGAGTGCAGGCAAAATAACACAGCAAGATTTCAAACAAGATGGATGAAGTAGTGCCAAAAGGTCTCAATGACACAATTTATTTACAATTATTTTTATAAGCAAAATATTGAGGGCCTCATTTAGTACAAAGCAAGCCATTTTGCTGCACCGAGCTGCATCATTTTAAAAGCACAGGGATGTCTTGTATTAAGAACAATAAAACGCATCTGTGTACTTTCCCCTGCGGCGGTGCACAAGTGGCTGCCATGCGCCAGCGCCGGCACCCTTGCTTCATGTTGCAGGGGTGTCTGTGTTGCGGGGATGTTTGTTTTTGCTCAGGAAGGGACACCTTACTGCACAGAAACAATCACTGATGAGAATGTCCTCTTTCTATGCATCCTGCAGATTGTAGCACGCATGGAAAGAGGAAATAACGAGAAAAAGGTAAAGTATTTATCCTCGTTGCACCACAGGGTGACTTTATGTGGCCTTGCAAATATGGGCCGCGCATTAAAAAACAGTGCCGCACCGGTGGCACAATGGGCTTGTAAATGAGGCCCCAAAGGCTACTGTTTCTACTTTATTCTATGGTGAAACTCCATCCCCCTTCATTTTGAGCACCCTAATGTGCTTTGAGCACAAAATGGCTGGTGAGCAAACAAGCAGTACGTAACGCTCGCATTAAGGGTGTTAACAGTTGCTAACGCCCTGAACAGAGGGCAATATTGGTAAACCTTATTCAGTGTTGTTTTAGTAACATTTTCTATCTGAAAACTAAATGCAGACATAATGAGTGTAAAATATCGTTCGAGGAATTGAATGATGCAGTCCAGTAGAGCTATAAGAGTTATTCAGGCCATTAAACATAATTAAACCATTCTGTCTTTACTCTGTTTTGCAGCCTTTGGCAACAGGCAAGTCACCCTGGCACTAGTGGCTTTTCTGGTACGTACGGGAAACTTATAAGTGTTTATAATTATGTGGGCAGTTCGTTATTATTCAGATCTCCTTTGCACAGAAGTCAAAACCAGTGCACGGGGACTCGTTTTGTGATTATTGGCAGGTATCCCAGCAACATGATAATAAAATATAATGAGCAATGAACTTGGACCGTAAATCTGAAGTCGCTGAATACACTGATTTAATTTCTCCAGATTTAGAGTTCAATAAAAATAATGCTTATTCGTGATTGCTTCCCTGTTTTATTACTCAATGCCTTCCTGTGTATTTCTTTCTGTCTCCAGTCCCTGGACTTGGCACAGAATTTAGAAAAAATTAGCATTTCATAAAGTTCCCATTGTCACTGTCACCTTGCAGTTTTCATTGCACGAGCCACATATTTTTATTGCATACATCGCTTCGGAAATCGGACACAAACACAAATATTGCTACATTATTTGTCTTACAGTGATCTTTTGGGATGGCAAGAGAGCAGCGTATTTGGGACAAGAAAGTTATTTTTAAAATAATTTAGGGGCATATTACCAAGCAATAGCGATAATTATCGCTATTGCTTGGTTAGAGGCAAAAATTTACCGCTATGCTGCGGCGATGTTTATCACAGATAAACCTTGGTATTACCAAGGTTTATCGCAAATGCGATAAAAATCGTCCGCAATTCATGAATATCGCTGAAAAGTCAGCAATATTCATGCATTACTGAGCTAATGCTCTTAGCCATGTTATCCACCTCCCATTGGATAACATGGCTAAGAACTGCTCAGGGCAGGTGTTAGCTTTTGGAGATATTCACGCTTAGTGCGAATATCTCCAAAAGTTGGTAATAGGAGATAGCGATGTTAGCGACTTTTTCCAGTCGCTAACATCTTGGCACGCCCACTTTGCAAGTCATTAGTGATAAATATCACTGACATGCAAAGTGGGGCCCAAGATGGTCGCTATCTCCTACTAGCTGTCGCTAACTGGTGTTAGCGACAGCTAGGTAATAGGGAGATAATTTTATCTCCGCTTTTTTGGCTTTTAAAGCCAAAAAAACAGAGATAAACCCCCTTGATAATATGCCCCTTAGCTTTTCCAGCCAATCAAACCGCAAATGTGTCCCATGTTTTGCAGAGACGTGCATACTGCCTGCAAGGAATCAATAAATGACAACAAAGAAATAGGAAATGGGGCATTTGCTAATAAAATTATTGTCACATAATCTCATATGCTATGTCTTTGGTGACTCGGATTTCTGTGAAGGAATGTTCTTTCTTTTAATTTAATTGCTAAACTTTATCTGGTATCTTAATCTCAGGTATGATGGTTGAATTGTAGGACAGCTTATGCTTAGTAACTAAGGCCTGTTTTGGTTATGTGGCAAGCCAGCTTTAAAGGTTATTGTCCTGACTGGTTCATTGGGAGTCATTATGTCAGCAGCCACCTCCTCTATTCAATATGAAAAGTTACAATAAAGGCAATAAGCCAGACTTTTTCTTGTAAAAAGGTTATGTTTAAGCATATTGGTCTTTACTGGTGAATTAGTGTTTAGGTCTTTGAAAATAAATTTTGTTACATGGAATCTCATTGGTTACTATAGTAGGCAATGGGTTTGGTGTTGGTGACTACTCTTTTAAAAAAAAAAATGTAAGTTTGAGTTTATTGAACAGTAAGGAAAAAACACAAAGAGAACCGGTGCATAGAAGAAAACAGTCAATATATGCGAATCAATAAATTATACAACAAAAAGGGGAGGAGGGGAGGGTGAAAATTATACAACAGTGTATATGGATACAAAATACAAGTGCATCATAAAACCAATTATCAAAAATGACAAAGTAAGCAGTACAATCATCAAAAAGAGACAAATAAATCAAGGTGGTTTGCGTACCTCAATAGAATGAACATCATGGGAGATGGAGGAGGGGTCAGAAGAAGATAAATAATTCACTAAAGGAAGCCACAAGAGATCACGTTTAATTGCTAGGGAAACAGGGGAAACAAAGTTAGTATCAAGCCTATGGAGGAAACAGATTGCATTCCACCATGAGCGGAAGGATACATTAGCAGCTTGTTTCCAATTAGATGTGATGTGGTGAAAAGTAATGGCAAGGAAGAGATCTAATAGGAGATAATGTTGGTGCGCCTGTGGAAGTGCAGAGGATAAAGGACCTAAAAAGACAGAAATAGGGGAGAAAGGGAGAGTAAAATGGAACATTTTTTGGAGTTGGGTCCACACTGAAGTCCAAAATTGAAGAATGGGAGGGCACTCAAAAAGCATATGTTTCAAATCAGCAGATTGACAGGGGCATGACCAACAGGTAGATAGGGCATCCGCGGAGAAGGAAGATAAAACGGAGGGAGTCAAAAGGGTGCAATTGTAGAATAAAGAGTTTGGGTCGTATTGGCAGCCCTAGAAGTCTTATGAAGTTTAGACCATATCTTGTCACAAAAAGCAATTGGCCATTCTAAGGAGAGATCCCGTTCCCAAGCTAATTCAACCTTCGATTTGGACCTGTCAGCAGAAAACTGAGCCGAATTGTACAGGAAAGAAGCAGAAGGAGAAGAATCCAAAGTTAAAGCTATAGAGCGACAAACTGGGGGATAGGATTGGACTCCGGCAAGGATGCAAGATAAGATAGGAGAACAGTATGTAACGGATCATATTGAGAACATGCACTAGAAGGCAGTGAAAACCGAGCCCGAAGTTCTGAAAAGGATAGAGGGAGATTATGGGAAAGCAGCTGGGAAATCCAGTGGAGACCACGACAATGCCAAGACTTCCAAAAGAAAGTACGGTTATGAATTAAAAGTTGTTTATTGTGCCAGATGGGCTGTTCATGTGTCGAGGAGGCGGAAGGATAGGAAGAGAATAAATATGGATGAAGAAGATTGTGAGAGTGAGCAATAACGGGATTTCGAATACTAGTCAGAGAGGAAGTAAAAGACAAGAGTTCGCGAAACTCAAAAGGAGAGATAAAAGAAGACTCAATCGTTAACCAAAGGGGAGGATGGAAAGGAAGATCCGCAGAAAGCCAACGAGCAGATTGTTTGAGTGAAAAAGCACGATGATAAGCCTTGAAGTCAGGGAAAGGAACTCCAGATTGGGATTTATCCTTTCGCAAAGAAGCCAGCGCTATACGAGACTTTTTACCTTTCCATAGAAATTTCAACAAAATAGAGTCAATCTTTTTAAAATAACAATCGGGGATACGAATTGGTATCATGGAAACAGTGTATAGTAGAAGAGGGGATAGCATCATCTTGATGGAAATCAGACGCCCCCACCAGGATAAGAAAAGCGGGTTCCATCGAGTAATAGCAGAATCAAATTTTTGGGAGACATAATCAAAATTGAGCTTCAAAGTGTCTGATAGGAGAGGGGCAAACCAAATACCTATGTATTTAATTTTCTGTGGTTGCCACGAGAAACCAGAGATGGCAAAAAGATGCTTTTGACATAGGGAGTTCAAAGGAAGAATTTCGCATTTGTCTACGTTAAGACGGTAACCTGAAACAGCAGAGAAAGAAGAAACCTGCCGCAAGAAGGAGGGAAGACAGGAGACTGGATCGGAACAGTAGAAAAGAATGTCATCAGCGTAAACCAAAAGTTTGACTTGTTGGGAAGCAAAGCGAAAACCGGAAATAGAAACATCCTGCCGTATTTTGGTAAGGAGAGGTTCCAACGCTAAGACAAAAAGTAAAGGAGAGAGAGGACAACCCTGCAGAAACTCCTCTCTGAAGATTAAAATAATCAGAGACAGTGCCATTAACAAAAATCGACGCCTGAGGGTTGGAATAGAGTAGAGAGACAAAAGATATAAATTTAGAGGAGATACCCGACCAAGAGAGAGCCTGAAACATAAAATCCCAACCAATCCTATCGAAAGCCTTCTCCGCATCTAAAGAGATAGCTGCTAAGGGAAGATCGAAAGAGGAGGCTTTACTGAGAACGTTGAAAAAGACTCTGGAATTATCAGAAGAGAGGCGACCTTTCACGAAGCCGGACTGCTCAGGGCCAATTAAGTCTGGTAGTATAGGATCTAAGCGAAGGGCCAAAAGTTTAGCCAAAATCTTATAGTCAGTATTGACTAAAGAGATGGGGCGGTAATTTTTACAGAGCGAGTGATCTTTGTCCTCTTTAGAGATTAAACAAATTAAGGCCTGTTGGAAGGAACCACTAGAATGACCGGAATCTAAAAAAAGTTTGGAATAAAAGTAACAGTTTTGGTAAAATAAAAGAGGCAAAATGACTATAAAATTCAATAGTAAACCCGTCAGGGCCCGGGGCTTTGCCATGACGTAATTTAGAAACAGCGCAAGAGATTTCAGAGAGTGAGATATCGGCAGTCAGGGACCCAAACTGCACATGAGAAGAGGGAGGAGGAGAAAGAGATTGGAAGTAAGAAAGGATATCAGCCGAAGAGGGAACACGTTCTGGAGTATAGCGATTCTTATAAAAAAGCATAAATTCATTGAGGATATCTTTATCTTTAAACAAGGAATCACCATTAGATGACTTCATCTGTTCAATTTTCGTGCGTTCCTTTCGGATTTTAAGATACTTAACGAGTAATTTCCCCATCTTATTTTGCCCCCCGTAATACCGTGCGTTACATTTCAACAGTAGATTGGAAGCAGCATCAGTGGTGAATTTATTAAAGGACATTTTGGCGTCAATGAGTTCTTTAAGGGAGGATTCAGAATTTGTGGAATGATAGGCAAGTTTGAGTAGTTTAATTTTAGCGAGTAAAGAAGAAGATTTGGCTTCATTGGCTTTTTTCTTACG
Organism: Lissotriton vulgaris; assembly: GCF_964263255.1. Taxonomy (NCBI): domain Eukaryota; kingdom Metazoa; phylum Chordata; class Amphibia; order Caudata; family Salamandridae; genus Lissotriton; species Lissotriton vulgaris. The sequence goes on along the minus strand of NC_141689.1, from coordinate 1,187,884,999 downwards.
AGAAACAAAATTAATAATAAAACCTCTAGAGGCCGCCTTGAATGAGTCCCAAACCATGACATAAGAAGAGGCCGGCATGTGATTAAGCAAAAAGTACGCGGATGCAAATTTAGAGAACTCTGTACAGAAAATAGGGTCAAGGAGCAAGGAATTATTAAACCTCCATCTGCCAGAGTGGGGAGAAAAGGGAAGGAGGTCAATATCAACGAGTACTGGGGCGTGATCAGAGATAAAAATGGAGCCAATATCGGAGTGAATAGCGTGCTGAGAGAAGGATTTGCTAAGAAAGAGATAATCAATGCGTGACTGGGAATTATGTGCAGGAGAACAAAAACTATATTCCCGAAGATCGGGATTACACAATCTCCAAATGTCTACCAATGCATTGTTTTGGATAGTGTTAGTGAACTGGGAGTGCATCCTAGAAGGTGAGAACTTAAACTTGGAGTGGCGATCTAAAATGGGGTCCAAAATCAAATTGCAGTCACCCCCAAAAATGACATACTCCTCAGTAATAGCTGACAATTTGGAAGAAATAGAGGGCCAGAATAACTTATCAATACCAGTGGGAGCATAGACATTAAATAACACAATTGGTATCTTATCGATAAGCAAATGAACAAGGGTCCATCGACCCTGCTCGTCACATTCCTGTGAAACAACAGAGACATTTACCTTCTTAAGTAACAAAATCAGAACATCACCCTTCTTATTATCAGTGGGAGAGAAGAAAACATGCCCCACCCAACAACGCTTAACTTTTGGGCTTCAGCTTCTGAGAGATGAGACTCCTGAATAAAAGCCACATCAACCTTAAGCCGAGCCAGATGAGACAGTACTCGTTGTCTCGTATTAGGGTTATTCAAACCCTTAACATTCCAGGTAATAACACGGAATGAAAAACAGTAAGAAATATATAAAGCGAAACACAAACATGGCTACTAAGTCAGCAATAAGAGAAGAGCATAAGGGAATAAACATGATAAATGGGAAACAAAATGAGGACGTCAGATAGTAAGAAGATGAAGAAGGCAAAGCAAGGGAGAAAGCGATAGCGGGAGAAAGAGGAAAAAAGAAGAAAGAAAACAGAAGCATGTTCACTATGTCAGCAAAGAAGGAGAAAAGGAAGAGAATTACCTTGCAGAAAAAAGAAAAGATGAAGATGGTAGAAAGAAGGAAAAGGAGGGGAAAAAGATGGAGGAAGCAGAACAATGATGTTGAAAAAGAGAAGAGAAAAGAGATGAGAAACATGAAGACAGTACAAGTCCAAAACAGACGACTGAAAAACATACCTACAAGACAAACGCGAAAAATGGGGAGTGATGGCACCAAAGACAGCGACGACAACAGCGAAAACAACCGCATCCGGACCACCGCCTGCACAAGACAAAAAGACGCGATCCAGGGAAGAGGGCGAAGGAGCACTATCCGGAGAAGGAGGATCTTTTTTAAGGCGTTTAGAAAAGGCCAGAGTAGTCAGAAGTTTGCTGCCATTGTGAGATTTGGAGATGGCCTCCAAGTGAGAGTCAGGTTTAGACATCGCTCCTTCCTCCATATTCTGGGAAGGAGTGGGTGAGTCCTTTAGTCGCGGTAGTGAGCTTCAGATTGCAGAGCCTCCCCATGCATGGGTAGAAAAAGTAGCTGAAAAGGAAAGAAGCATTGGCCGCCCAAGGCCAACGTTGATGAGGAAAGACAAGTAAACAGGAGGTCCGTGAACAGAACGAGTAGGAAAGCCAGGGCCCCTCCAGGAAACTAGAAGGCAACAGAAAAAGTTCACAGCAGGTAATATTGTCCTCGAAACCTGTGAGAGCTGGAGCCAGGATAAAACATAATATCAGGCAGATTTAGAAGCAAAAGCACCACAAAATACAGGATATCCGGTCCATGGTAGGTAATCATAACAAAGAGAGATTCACCAGGGACACCCAGCGTGTGCAAGCAACAGGAGAGGATGCAGAAAAAACTCTTCCAAGGTACAAAGTCTGTGAAGTGCGTTGAAGTGCAGAAAGGAAACAGCTATGAAAAGTAGGCAGACTGAGAACGCTCAGTTAAAACAGGAAACAATGCAGGTGAGGAAGCATAACCATGTTATTGATGCCCACCTAAGGACAGAACAACAGGAGGGAGTGCAGGAAGTCATGTGATATAGCCTCTGTCATGAGGGCAGACAGCGCATGTAGATAAGGAAATTGAAATGGCAGCCGGAGTGCTAAAAACGTGACTGCCACCCGTAGTTGATGATGAAATGCCTTGAAAGATGAGATTGTGCAAAGGGCGGGGCTCACCTGGCGTGAAAAGCTGGAAAATCATTCCGGTGCCGCTGAGAAAACTCCACATGATGAGGGACACACTGTCACTGGAATCGGACTCTGCCGCTGGAAGTCGCGAAATCGCATCCAGAGCTGCGGCAGCAACCCTCCTCAGGAAACGCGCTGGAAATGCGCCAAAGATGGAAAACAAAGATATTTCTGTGGTCACCTAATGTCAGGCTGCGGGGAACAGTACTTCCTACTCAAAATACTGCCCAACGGAGTACACGAGGAAAGCAGTAACGGAGGTCCTCATGGGAGCTCCGCAGTCACCCCGCCATCCTGGTCGGTGCCGAAGCCACGCCCCCGTTGGTGACTACTCTGTCTCTGGAGATAAAAGATTTGTACTGTTAGAATCCTTGTTGCACCCATCTTAGAGTTGAATGTTGTTTTGCCACTCTAATTTTATACACATTTTGAATTTTATGACTGTATGCCTAGTGCAATACAATTTGTAGACAAGTATTTTTTTCACATAGAATCTCAAATAACTAGTAGGCAAGAAATCTGCATTCATAACCTGATCTGACAAAACCCAGGGGTAGAATACTTGCAAACAGGAAGGTGTGGGAGCACACTGCTTCACCTGTGCTGGGAGGTGAAGCAGTGTGCTCCCACCCCTTCTTGTTTGAAAAAGCTCGATTGAGCCATTGAGCTGACGAGCTTGTGGAGATGCACCTGTGCACCTGTGAGAGGCACTGAGACCTGAAAGAATTGTGACAGCCTTTTCAGCAACCCCAGATTAAATTAATTTTTATCTCTACTGATGACAGATGATATCCAGAAACACGTGTTTATAGATTAACAGCACTAACCTGCACCAACTTTGGTGGAATACTCCAGTAAATATTCAAGTAAGTATATAACATGAACTGCATTTACCATAATGCTAAGGGGCGAACTGTGCTGGGAGGTGAAGCAGTGTGCTCCCACCCCTTCCTGGTAGAGTACTTGCAATGTGATAATCCTTCTTAGACCCAACGTGGGTAATGTAACACAGTGAAAACACGACAACAAAGACTTCAACTATGAGGAATGAAAATAGTATCTCCTTTACTGTTCCAAACAAGAAAAAAATGATAAGAATCCAATGAAAACATCTCAAGTTACTGATGCATCAAGAATGTGCAATGTGAAAGAGCCCTTGCCATTTCAGTGGGTTCTTTACGGTTAAGCTGGGGAAATGACAGCAATCCACACTGTAGATCGGGAACAGACTTTCTCCACAGGTCAGCCTGAAGCAATGCCTCCAGAGTTGTTACAGTTAAATGCAATGTCAAGTTTGTGGGAGACTGATGTCTGATGATGTGACTGATGTACTCACTCCATTCGGGACTGCCTGTGTGAGCATGGGTGGGCAGCAGGGACCTCATAAGTCCCGCAGTGCACAGTACCTTTCTCGGGGGATTGCAGTGGTGCCATCAGCCTCAGGATCGGGACCCTCATTGCTGAAGTCTTCCATTGTTGATTATGATGAGGTGAATGGACTCACAGAGGACAGACACCCATCTTTCCTTGATGCATGCAGAGTGTACAGGGTCACACTGGACTGCCTTTGAGCACTACGGCGAAGCCTACAAACACAATGGTCTGCTCTTGAGTAGGCAGACATAGCAGTTCTTGATCGGTGCACCACACTAATTCGTGTGGATGCCCAAAAGCATATGCCGACACTCTGTGAAGGCTCAGGACTGGTTGAGGGCAAATCAGGCACAGTCAGACTCTGTATTAGCAAAGCATGGCAGCGATAGTTGGCAGAAATTAAACCTTTGATGGCCCTGAGATTTCCTGACAGGGGGAAAGCCAACAAGCCCTTGGAGTTACCAGGTTGCAAAAGATTGTAGATTACAGGTTCAATCCTTCTCACCGCCCAGGTAAGAGGCAGCAGGCCAACACAGCAAAGCAGGTAGCAAAGTGGCAGTCCCACCTGTAGCCCAGCAATCAGCAGGCAGCAGGCCAACACTACAGCAAAGCAGTTAGTGTAAAAAGGCAGTCCCTCCTGTAGTACAGCTCTTCTTTTTGGAAGAGTCTCCTTATGACCCTAAAGTGAACTAGTGAGATGGTGTCATAGACTCAATACTTATACCCAAATGTGTCCTTGAAGTGGAGGTGACTACAAAGCAAAGCCTTGAGGTGCATAAGTCTCCTTTCAGCCCAGCTCTGTCTGCCAGCTTATCTGTGGGGGAGGGGGGGGGAGGGGGGTTAAATCAGTGTTTTGTGTGAGGGCAGGCCACTACATATTCAGGTGTATGTGTCAGCTCTTCCCCTACCTTTTGCCCAGGAAGACCCATCAGTATGCTGATGAATATAGATGCAAAAACAAGTTGATGGACAGAATGCAGAACAATGTCATACATTCATCCCAGTACAGCGATCTGGGCCTAAATCCATCGTTATTTTGCTCGCCACACCACCCCAGTTCAGACATGGCCATATACAATTCAGCCTTGACCCTGTGCCTCATGGGAACAGTCCAGCCCGAACTGCCAAGCCATGTCTTCCCTGGACCGGAATCAAGCATCCTAGGACCGGTTTCTGGCTATCAGCTGTCTTCAGCCAGGATAGCTTGACTCCAGTGGCGTGGAGAGCATGGGACTCACGTCTGAGCATACCTGTCCCACTTCGGGTGACAAATGCAAAAACAATAGTTGATGGACAGAATGCAGAACAATGTCATACATTCACCCCCAGTACAGAGATCTGGGCCTAAATCCATCGTTTTTTGCTCGCCACACAACCCCAGTTCAGACATGGCCATATGCAAATCAGCCTTGACCCTGTGCCTCATGGGGTGGTGTGGTGTCGTGGCAGTAAACAGCTCCCACAGGCCCTGGAGTGGTAGGACTAAGTCAGGTTTGAAAAGCTACTTCTTTCGGTGGCACAATCAGTGCTGCAGGTCCACTAGTAGCATTTGGTTTACAGGCCCTGCGTGTATGACATACATTTTACTAGGGACCTATAAGTGAACCAAATTTTCAATCATGGATAAACCAATTGCCATCACATTTTTGATAAGAGCACATGAACTTTAGCACAGCGGTGGTAAAGTGCTCAGAGTCCTAAAGACAGCAAAAACAAAGTAAAAAACAGGAGGTCAGAAAGCAAAAAATCAGAGAAACCACGCCAAAAGAGGTCAGGTCTAACAAAAGGGTTGTATATTGTTTCACCAACAATAATTGTTTGCATATGTGTAATGTTAATACTTTATAGTTCAGGGTCTCCAACCTTTTAAGAGCTATATATGTTCAATGAAAATCAAACCAAGCTACTAATATTGTTAGTGTGGTAATGGTGACCACATCAGGCAAATATACATTTGTGATCAAATTATGCAGAATTATCAGCAGTGATTACCTCAGTGCATCAGACAAATTTGCGAGCAGTAATGTGCCATTTCTTTATTAATTTGTAATGCATATACAGGGTTAATATATGGCAGTCATGGCTGCAATGCCCCTGTCACCAAGGCAATAATTTTAGTAACATCTCCTGAATGCCACATGATTATAACTCAAATAGCAGCTTTAAAAATATTTTGAAAATTCAGCCCAGTGCTTAATTTAATTTGATGGTTGCCGGTTGGGGCCCCCAGCATTTATTTTTGGTGGTTCACCACTTATTTTTCCACACAAGGCAGTTTTTTTAAGAGCAAGAGATGGAAAACCCCACAAAAGGGAAAGACAAGGGAGGAAGACAGAAAACATGTCACAAAGGGAGAAAGGAGGTACCTTCAAGAAAGAGATAAAGGGTCTGAGAGCTTCTGGTAGTGGATTAAGGAGCCATGAGTTGAGTTCAAAGCTATACACCCTTGGTATTCGGCATGACTACATTTAACAACGTCGGTTGCAGGCTTCTGAGCTGAGCTTTGGGTACCAACAGACCTTTTTGTTTTTTTACCAATTAAGTACTGACGCAGCCACTTGTCTCCAAACATCAGCTCAATGTGTGACCTCTGAAAATACACATATTTCTTTCTCACATGCAATCTTTTCAATTTTGGGATACATAAATTAATTCAATAACGCCAAAACTTTTACTTCAGTAGGTTGAGCTGCATATTGGTAGCTGGAGAGCTACGAGTCGCTCACAAGCTACTCGATGGAGAAGTCTGGTATAGGGGATGGTTGCCTTTTGTGAAAGCTTATGTTCAAAATAATAGTCCCGAGTTGTTTATTGTGACAAGCCAATGATAAAGGTTTATACACCTGACTGGTTCATTGGGAAAAGTTATGTATGATGCTGTAGGTTCAATCTGTTTAATATGAAAAGTTATGACAAAGGCAATAGGCCTGAAGTACACAACTGGAAGAACACATCCCAAAGGCTAGGTCTTTTAGGTTAAATTGTTAACACAATGCGATAACGCCTGAAGAAAAATATTTTCTACACAGAATCTCACCGATTTACATAGTAGTCAAAAGGTTTCGGTGGAAGTCGCCCACTCTTTTGTCCTAAGGGGTAGATGATTTGCACTGTTAGAATACTTATGAGACCCCTCTTAAAGTCGCCCCCTCTTTCGTCCTAAGGGGTAGATGATTTGCACTGGTAGAATACTTATGAGGCCCCTCTTAAAGGGTTGTATAATATTTTGCCTATTATAATTTTGTACATATATTTTAATTTAATGATGGTATTGCTTTGTGAAAAAACTAATGTTCAAAAGTGCAGGTCTGACTTTGTGATAGTGCCAAGTGAATGTTAAAAGCTAAAGGCCTGGTTGATGCATTAGGAAAATGTATGTTAGATGCCATAGGTTTGACCTGTTTATTTTTGAAAAGTTGCAACAAAGACAGTAGGCCCAAGTTCTGTGTTCTAAAAAAGCATATGTTGAAAGTCAATAAGCATTTGAGGGTGGATTGGTATTAAAACGTGTTAAAGTCTGGTGACACACATTTTGTTATATATACTATCACAATTTACTTTAGTAAGCAAGGGTGTTGATTACCCACTTTGACAAACCCCAGGGATAGAAGATTTGTACATTTATACTCATTGCTAGAACCTCTTAGGAATGCCTGACAGGGTTAGTTGTCTGAGAAATATGTGCAGTAAAAGAAAACCAGAAAAATTCATACATCAACATACATGCATATATTTACATGAATGGAGGGAATTTGGGTCAGCTCTCTTCGCCATTGGTCTATTTGAGTTTCATTCACATTTTGTTCCCACCTATGACAGCATTTATAGTATAAGACAATGGGTTCTCACCCTTCAGCCCTAGGCACTGTTACATGTGTACATTTCAGTGCAGGGGCTGGTTGAACAGACCCTTAGTTTTCTGTTTTTCCATTTCAAGTGGTGTGGCTCACTGGTTAGAGGCGGCAGACCCGGGCGCAGAAGACGGCCCGGGACCAGGGTTCAATTCCTGAAGCCGCAGGGTCGTGGACCAGGGTCAGCGGACTCGATAATTCTCACCTCGGTGCCTACTCTAACCAGGGATCACACTCGGCAACTCTGGGCATTAGCTTGCCTCATCTCCACAACGGCCCCCCACATATGCCGGGGATGCCTGGTTTCACCTTGGAGATACCCAGTAGGGACCATCTCACAGGGAAAGCCAGGACGGATTCCCCAGCGGTCTATTGCGCAGAGATACTCCTTCGGGAGTCGATTCTAGCGCGTTAGAAACCCGCAAATAAATTAAAATTAAGTCATCTGTCATTTCTTTCCTTCTCCTTTTTTAAATTTGTTTGGATTTTTAGAGAGGTCAGCAGCTCCCCCGATGGTGCTACCTGTATACTTGCTTGACATTCCTTTCATTTGTAGAATACTGGATCCTGTGCGGCCACTGTTTCTAAAATTGCCATCCATCTTAGAATGATACTCTTCAGACTGTATCACTGTCTTACCATTTCAAGATGGCCAACCAGTAATATGTTTATTAAGTGGCTATCTTGGAATGGTAATGTGTATAGTGTATAATTGTTTTACATGTCCAAGATGGCCAATACATTGCTTCTAAATTTGTTGGACATATTTGAACCTTAAAACAGTGATTCACTGTATACAATTTCATTGCAAGTTAGTCACCACTGCTATGTTTAATTTTATTTTTTATTGTTTTATTGCAAGCATATGTCCTGCACATTTATGTGTTTTCATGTTTTCCTTTTTCTTATTTTAATTTATCGTGCACATGGTTGTTAAGCTCAAAATTGTTTTATTGTGATGGGTAAGTCAATGGCAAGATTGAGTCAGTAGGTGCGGGAATGGATGCATGGGTGCAAGGATGAATGACACAGCACATTCCTGTTGACATACAGTGGCTAAAATCACCAGGGACGCAAGAGGCACTTTCAGGTCTAAACCAGATGTATTGGCATTGTCAATGCTGGTTACAGTATTGGTTAGGTTAATCACGTTGCCATAATTTCTTGAACTGAATCAGCAAGTGTTTGTGAATTTTCTTTGCACCGTAACAAGGAAGAGGTTGTGTCCAGGGTGTAATTTCCCTACTTGTTCAGTATGTGGTGCTGCCTTCATGCAAATCTTCTTTTTGCAATATTACAGCGAAGATTTCAAATTAGTCAATGTCATCAGATGACATACCGCATGATGACGATTCATTAGCTCTAATGCATGCTTGAGTGCAATTGAGGAGGAAGGAGTAGAACCATTCTGATGCACTAAAGGCAACCCAGTGCATTTCTTTAGCCTTAAGATTAATATATTGTGATCCATGGTGATCTATGGTGCAAGGCGATCAAGGAGGATCAAGTCATCAGTGTGACCTCCATTGAGGTTGATGAGGATCTCTTCTCCAGTTTTAGCCAAGGGGGATTGTTTTCCTCTTCTGGACAAGACCCCTCACTGATGATCATGAAACAGATGATTTCTACATCTCATTGATATTGCTGTGGTATGGAGATTAAAAACTGGCCAGTTGTTAGTAACTGTGTGGTGAAAAACCATAAGGTTTCCTTGGAATGGGGGGATGGTTGTGAATTTTAGATGGCAAGGAATTACGTCCAGTGCAAGGAAATGATACATCATACTGGTCTTGCTAGCTTATAGTGTAGGAAATAATTACTTGAGAAAGTTAATTGGGCACGGTACAAAAGATAAGTTGCATGCTTTCATCTTTAAATCTTTTCATGTTAGCTACTTCTTATGTGTAGGTGGTGTAGGTGTAGTCATTAGTAAAGGATTATATTAATGTTCCCAGTGGCATATCAGAGGACTAACATGGCATATCAGAGGACTAACATAGCTTACTGCAGTTGTTCACATTGAGGAATAAGATTAAGGCAGCCATTGTATATTGTTTTCTTCTGGTTATCAAATTAGATTTCTTACATGCACATAGTCTAACTTATTTTCAGACAGAACTTTACATTCTTCTACTCACCGGACCATGTTGGACTGTAGAGAGCACTGATGTTATTCTGGAGTGTTCTGTATCCCACTCATTCTTTTTGCCTTTTGGGCGCTTCTATTGTCCACATTCTTGACCAATAGTTTTTATTACCTGGTATTACAGTAAGTGAAGACAAGCTTTAAAGACCCTCGGACATTGAGGTCATCCTCCAATTCTCATTAAAAGAGCCATTGAACACCTATGTAATAGACATGTCAAGGAGGTGCACCACAGGCATACCAATGCTGTACCCATGTCAAACTGTTTTACAAACATTTCTGGTTGAGCACAGTTCATATGATACTTGTCAGTGATCCCTGGAGCTTCATACTTCTTACAGTGCCAGTGCTTGATAATATCACAAGCTACTGTGCCTTCCCCATTGACCCAAGACAGTAGAAGGCTGCTTTCAAATAGCATTTTGCTTTGCCACCATCCCACTTAGCATTCACACTACTCGGATACAAGGATAGTTGTATTTCAACTTTACTTTCAAAAGGCATGCATTTCTATAATAGTCTACTGCATGTTTAAGAATGTAAACATTTTTCACTATATATCAGATCACATTAACAGCCTTTTCTGCCGATGGGCCATAATGTTTCTGCCTTACATTGAATCCTCATTGACCAAGCAGTCAGACTCCATCATCAGCGGAATGGTAGCAGAAGATTACATAAATAAATCAATAAATCACACTAAGGGTTGAATAGTCGGCCTGGTAGCTATTTTTCTAAAAAGATAAGGCAGAGCAGGAAACTGCCCGGCTGCAGGTTGGTCAGTCATCGACACTCACATTTTCTGGCATAAAGCTCTGCCCTCCATGCACCCCAGAGGTCAGAATATCTGACTGAAGAAATGTTGTCCTACAATAATGTGGATTGGTGTCAGTACAACGCGGATTTTTACAACGCATTCCGTTACATCAGAATTTTTACAACGCAGGATCCATTACATCGGATGCCATTACAACGCATGGCATTACATAGCAGATGCTATTACAACCCATGGCATTACATCGTAAGTATAGGTAAGTATACCTTTTTTAAAAAATGTTATTAAGTTAATTTAATTAATTTAATTTAATTAATTTAATTAAAATACATTTTAAAATAGCCATTAATTTAATTTTATAAAATAATATCTATTTAATAAATGTAATTTTAATAAAAAATGGAAATAATTTAATTTAATTAAAATAATGAAATTAATTTAATGTACATATTTTTATAATTGAAATTAAATTAAATTAATTGACATAATTTATTTAATTTAATTAATTTAATTTAAAAATGTAATTAATGTAATAAAATTAATTTAATTTATTAAATATATTTTAATTAATTTAAAAATGGTAAATATAATTTAATTATCCCTAAACACAAACCTACCCCTGAACCCTACAATACCCCTGTACCCCAAAACCCAAACCCTGCCCTAAAACCTAAAAACACCCCTGTACCCCAAAACCCAAAACCCTGCCCTAAAATCTAAAAACACCCCTGTACCCCAAAACCCAAAACCCTGCCCTAAAACCTAAAAACACCCCTGTACCCCAAAACCCAAACCCTGCCCTAAAACCTAAAAACACCCCTGTACCCCAAAACCCAAACCCTGCCCTAAAACCTAAAAACACCCCTGTACCCCAAAACCCAAAACCCTGCCCTAAAACCTAAAAACACCCCTGTACCCCAAACCCCAAAACCCTGCCCTAAAACCTAAAAACACCCCTGTACCCCAAAACCCAAAACCCTGCCCTAAAACCTAAAAACACCCCTGTACCCCAAAACCCAAACCCTGCCCTAAAACCTAAAAACACCCCTGTACCCCAAAACCCAAACCCTGCCCTAAAACCTAAAAACACCCCTGTACCCCAAAACCCAAACCCTGCCCTAAAACCTAAAAACACCCCTGTACCCCAAAACCCAAACCCTGCCCTAAAACCTAAAAACACCCCTGTACCCCAAAACCCAAAACCCTGCCCTAAAACCTAAAAACACCCCTGTACCCCAAAACCCAAAACCCTGCCCTAAAACCTAAAAACACCCCTGTACACCAAAACCCAAACCCTGCCCCAAAACCTAAAAACACCCCTGTACCCCAAAACCCAAACCCTGCCCTAAAACCTAAAAACACCCCTGTACCCCAAAACCCAAACCCTGCCCTAAAACCTAAAAACACCCCTGTACCCCAAAACCCAAACCCTGCCCTAAAACCTAAAAACACCCCTGTACCCCAAAACCCAAACCCTGCCCTAAAACCTAAAAACACCCCTGTACCCTAAAACCCAAAACCCTGCCCTAAAACCTAAAAACACCCCTATACCCCAAAACCCAAACCCTGCCCTAAAACCTAAAAATACCCAAACACCCCAAAAAATATACCTCAGTACCCCAAAACATATACTCCTATACTCATACTTATTTAAAAAATTACTTAAATTAATATATTTAATTTATAATATTTAAAAACATAAATAAATATTTTTATTTATAATTAATAATAATTAAATCAATTATATAATATTAAATAAAATAAAAAAAAATTATATACTTACCAATACTTACGATGTAATGGTATGCGTTGTAATAGCATCGGCTATGTAATGCCATGCGTTGTAATGGCATCCGATGTAATGGATCCTGCGTTGTAATAGCTGCGTTGTAACAGCATTACGACGTAAAAGTTGCGTTGTAAGTGTAACATACCAATAATGTAGTATGAGAACTATCAACAGCCAACATATATTAGTGGTAAGTATATGTTGGTTAAGGCAGGTTTACTTTTCTTAACTCCACACCTATTTTCTTGAATATACCTATATATAGGTACATATGCATATATATAGGTACATTTATGTGGAGGTACACATAGTAAACTTACAAGTATATGTATATATTTGGCAGTATGTGCTTGACACTGCAGGAAATTAAAACTTTGTTACCACTATGGATTTGGCAAATCACCTTAATTAAAAGTAGTATGGTCAATCAGCAGAGGACACTCATTAGTTTTTCTTCTGGGATCTTACCTTCTATTTTAATATTGAATATAATTTGTAGCTGTCCATTCAAATGGGCAGTGCTAATGCCCCTACAAAGGGCTGCTGCATACATACAAAGGCAGATGTTTTATATCTTAGAAATCCTTTTCTGTATTACCTTGGATGAATTGGCTGAAGGACACTAACATTTATTACTTTTCCAAATCACTGATCACTGTCCGTTAAATACACCGTTAGAACTGCCAACTCACTGTCCGTTAAATACACAGTAAGAACTGCTTTTGAGCTATCATAAATAGTTTTCAGCCCCCTCATTGGTATATGACAACTGTTTGGGGGGGGGCAAAACAGGGCTATAACTGATGCGCTAGAAGCACACCCGACTGGTGTTTTCCCACATGATACTGATCAGGTAAAATGTGGAGCAATCACCTCACATTCTAGATTTGCACACTTCAAAACAAGGGGGAAACAGTAGTGAACACCAAGTTAGGCCAGTTTTGAAGTAGTTGTGGTTCAAATAACTATGGCATTTACGGGATTGGTATTTATTTAACAGGAGTGCAATTACCACCCAGGAGAGGGATTCAACTCCTAAGTATTCCTAAAGAGTCCTTTACAGAATTATTTTTCCCACAATTATAGAATGAAGGCAGCACAGTACAACATCTTGTCTGGTCATTGCTACTAAACACAGCCCCCCCCCCCCAAGATCAGTGCCTCTCTTACAGGTCAGCACAAAATGCAACCAAACCGGTCACACTGCCCCAAAGCCGACCCTGCTTGAAGACCATCCAACGTCTGCAGAGGGCTTCAGGGGCTTATTGGAAGCAACAGATCTGAGAAGTCAGAAAACTGTAGTAGTTCAGAAAAAGGCAGGCCATCTCCCAGTGTGTTGAGGAAAGCTACTATTGGCTTCTCAGTCATGTGACATGGGCCTTTCCTTTACATTCTATGTGTCCCAGAGAATGTCAAGCAGCAAATGTGACTAATAGTTATGCCTGTTTGGGCATGCAAAGATCAAAAATACTGTGGGCCCAACCTACAGGCAATTCACACGGGGTTTACAAACCTGTAACAATGCACCCTCCTATCTTCTGCAATACACCCAATAGAAAAGAAAAGTAATTTCTTGAATAAAAGAATCTTCTCATGACAACCTAGAAAAGCCAGTACCTGTGTTTGATATTCCAGATATCACTAAGGAGGAATGGGAAGATGGCATGGCAGCAGATCAAACATTGGCCAAAGTAAAAGATAAAAGAGTCAAAGGGTGGACTAACAGACAGTCTTACCTTACGGCTGATCTCCAAGGTTTTGGGGAGTCAGACAAGAATTGTGCAACATTAGTAAAATGGTTAAAAGAGGCAAACAAAGTGAGTCCACCTAGAGATTTATGGGATAGGATTGCAAACTTAGCCCATGAAGGACACCCAAGAAGGAATTACACCAAGAGTAAAGCAAGAGCCCTCTATTGGTTCTCGGTATGGACACCTTATAAGAGAACAAAGTAAAGTATTGTGTGAGTTGTGCTTCTAGTGATAAAACCAAGATGATCCGGAAGACCCCAATTTTACCTGAAGAGGTTCCAGATAAACCATGGGATGAAGGGCACCAAATATTATTGGGCCACTTAAACCCGACAAGAGATGGGAGATACATGATAGTCTTAGTAGACTATCACTCTCACTGGATTGTGACTAAAATTGTTATGCCATCACTACTACGGTTCTGATAGATTATTTAACTGACACTTTACACAGAGGGTATCCCTTGTAGGTTGATAACGGGCAATAGAGTACAATTCACCTCAATAGAGATGAACACATGTTTATCCAGGTTATCTGTTAAATACCACAGAACAGCCTTATTTTACCCCAGAGCAAATGGCCTAGTGGAAACGACATACAAAACGTTTACAGAGTGCATTCAGTTAGCCAGGACTTCAAAAGAACCAGTGGAGAAAGCCATACGTGAAATTTTATGATCCTACTATACTTCACCAAACGCATTTACAGGAGTCTCAGCTTTCATGTCATTAAAAGGTAGAGTTATTGGAACAAAATTAGTGCTCACATGATTGGGTTGTGGGCATCCTGCGTGGATAGAAAGAGAACGTGTTAATAAACGTGCCAGGCAACACAAGGAACACTACATCTTCCGGTATAACAAAAGACAGGGAGTAACCAGAATCATATGGGAAGTAGATGATAGAGTAGTAGTAGTGAACCTTCCTAACCTACATACAAAACAATGTAGTCTCAAGAGGAACATGTTTACATAACAATGTAGTGGTGTTGGAGGATCACAAAAAAAGGAGCGTAGATAGTGTGTCCATAAGGTCTGGTACACCTAAAAGCCTCTATAATCCAGCAATGCAATGTCTTTACAACAAATAAGAACAGGTATTGGGGCTTGTTGGACTTGGCCCTTTTTGCAGGATTATCCCCAAACGTTTTGCTTCTTCCTCCTATTTTTTCCTGACCTGTGCTTGTTGGTTTTAGGACTCTTGGCACTTTACCACTGCTAATCAGTGCTAAAGTGCATATGCTCTCTGTGTAAATTGTTATTATGATTGTTTCTCCCTAATTGGCATATTTTGATTTACTGATCAGTCCCTAGTAAAATGTACTGAGGGTGCCGGGGCTGGTAAATCAAATACTAGTGATGGGCCTGCGGCACTGATTGTGCCACCCACATGAGTAGTTCTGAAACGGTAACTAAGACCTGCCACTGCAGTGTCTGTGCACAGTTGTTAACTGCCAAGTCGACTGGGCAAGTGCACCCACTTGCCAGGCCCTAACCTTCCCTTTTCTTACATGTCAGTCACGGATGTATGATGTTACAACGCGGGCATTAATCCCGCATGCCATTACAACGCCGGGATTACAACGAAAGTCGTTACAACGACTTCCGCTGGAGGGCGCTGGACAGTGGAATAGTTTTATTTTCTATGCCAACTCCAGCCCACGTTGACAGTAGGGAAGGTGTTGGATAGAAAATTAAACTATTCCCTATCCAACAGCGCCCTCCAGCGAAAGTCGTTGTAACGACTTTAGTTGTAATCCCTGCGTTGTAATGGCATTGCGGGTAATCCCCGCGTTGTCATGGCTGCTCACCGTCAGTCATCCCTAAGGTAGGCCCAAAGTAGGTAGGACATGTACTGGTGTGTGTGACATGTTCTGATAGTGAAAAACAGCCAATTTCGTTTTTCACTATTGAAAGGCTATCTTGCCCCATGGGACAGAATTGGGAATGCTCTGTAACATTTGACAAGCATATTTTCCCATAGGGATAAGATAGAAAAATAAAGTTTAGCCTCTCTGAACTCAGAATTTAATAACACATCTTTTACTAAAGATGGTTTTTAAATTGTGTGTTTGAAAATGCCACTTTTAGAAAGAATGAAAATCACAATGGAGCGTCGATGCGTTCCAGACTTCTGCACTGCTGGATTGGGAACTTTTCCCTTTCAAGTACCTTAATTGTTTCTGTCTTTCATCAACAGTTAAACCATATACACAGACACTTTTCACTCCTTCACTTGCTTGAAAACATCACGGAGACAACAAAATCTCATTAGAGTGTTTATTAATCATTTTCATATGCAGCTGCATACCATTCCAGGCCTTTGAACAACAGCATGTGTAGTTTTATAAACACCCACGAGGCCCTGTTTAAATCACCCAATGCATTTCGAGCCAAAGGCTCTTCGTCAGGGGTTTCTCTAATGAGATGTCGTTGTCTCCGTGATGTTTTCAAGCAAGTGAAGGAGTAAAAAATGTCTGTGGATATGGTTAAACTGTTGATGAAAGACGGAAACAAGTAAGGTACTTAAAAGGGAAAAGTTCCCAATTCAGCCGTGCAGAAGTCTGGAACGCATCGACGCTCCATTGTGATTTTCACTTTTGAACGAGAGACATGGGATGGGTCTCTGAACGGACGCACGCAAGTTAAAATTTAGTAAACTCATGGATTACTTGAAAGGGAAGGAGTGCACTCTGATTTAATACCTTTGTTGTTCACTTTTAGATAGAAGGCATTTTCTTGTTTAACCATTCTGTCTGCCTCTGTTTGTGTATTGATGTCTGATTTGGAGTGACAGGGGCTGGGGAGGTGCATTCTCTCAGACAGCCACCAAGGGGTGAGAGGGGTTATGTGTGTCCTGCCTTTCCTGAATGAGGCAGCACTAGGTTGAACAGGGGTGATCTGCATTTGGAGTGGTGGGAGGAGTAGCACCTGTACCTGGATAGGGCTGTGCCTGCCTTTCACCAAGCTGGCTCCGACCCCGGTACTGTGTCTGGAGCCAAGGCTCACACCAATAATAGATGTTGTTGTGCACTTGCAGAGTGCCCCCAGAACTGGTTTGAACTGGGCTCAGAAACCCTTGCACAAGAGACATTTTGTGGTATAAGTATTAGACCTAAAACCCCTGAACTTTAGAATACTTCTGGAATCAAGAGGGACCTTTGCTGAGGGGAAAAGCTGGAGAAACTGGGGAGAAGTACAGCCCTTGCTGTGTGTCTGGGGTTGGCCTGCAGTTGCCGTTTCTGCCAAAGAAAGGAGAAGGACTTTGCTGTGTGGTGTGTCCCCTGCTTGGGGAAAGTCTTGAGTAGAGCTTGCCTCATGCTTGAGTAGAACTTCCTTCCTGTTTTGAAGCCTCAGAAACACAAGACTTCACCCCCAGCTCCCCTGACCTTCTTTGATGGGAGTTCTGACCTGCCAGGAGTGCCTGTGACTGTGTGGGGCCTCTGGATGTTGTTTCTGCTGCTGGGAACCGGAAAGCAATGTAACAAACAAAGAATTCGATGCATCGCTCTTCTGGCTACGTTTTTCAGACGCAACGCAGTGGTGCGAGAAGAATCTCTCCCCACCGCCGCTGTTGAAACCGACGCAGCGCCTGTCGCCGATGCCAGAATCAAAACTTCGAGGGATCGCAGCTGAAAAGATCGCTGCTCGCCGCCACTGCATTGTTCGCTGACGCAGCACAGATTTCCACGCAGACTGGACCCGACGTATCGCTCCCTTGTGTACAGCAGAACTGTTGCATCGCATCCACGAAGGTCTCAGGAACTACGCATATCTTTGTTTTTTGCAATGCTTCTCATCACTGCAGCTGTTTGCCTTGGTGAACTTTGTCGCAACAACAGGTACTTTGCAAGAAATCACGCATCAATACTTTTTTATGGACTCAGTTGCTAAAAACTTTTGAAAGTCATTTTTCTTAATATTTGTATGTTGTAATTTTGTCGTTTTGGTCTTGTTAAGTTTAGACAAGCATATTTTATTTTTCTAAACCGGTGTGGTGTCCATTTGTGGTGTTATCACTGTTACTGTGAGTGTTGGGGCAAATACTTTACACATTGCCTTTGTGATAAGCCTGTCTGCTCGTGCCAAGATACCAAGGGGTTGAACAGGGGTTATCTAAAGTGTGTATCCCCCTTACTCTGACTAGAAGCAAGGGTCCCTATTTAGACAAAGGTACCTACCTCTGCCAACTAGAGATTTCTAACAGGGCTACTTTTATACCAGATTATGGAAAATACCTCAGTGGCACAAGGATTACATTATTAAGTAAATATAGTACTTTTCTTGAATCTTCGGTATACAACTATTCCTAGGATCATTTGTATGACTCCCTCTGTTCCAATTCTAAATGCAATTTTTCCATGTTGTGTTTCCTTATTTTTGTACAGTCACTTTTACAGCAAAAACAAATGTTGTGGTCATTGTTAATGTTGCCAGTCCTGCAGAATTGTTTTTATTCATAAATACTGAAGCCATCATGGAATAAACAAAGGTGTTGACCGATCACAATTACTGTCAAATAAATACTAAACAGCCCCCTAGAAAAGGATCCAAAATTAGGTAAACTAAGCACAACACATATCACTTCCAACTACCACATTAACCCCAATACCAACACTAAATACTTTGCTCACCTCAACTGCTGTATCATAAATATAAAAGTGTCAATAAAGCATGCATTGTACATTCAAGACCTTACCCTAGACAACCTCATCACAATTAAGCATACTTCACAGACTTCTACTCCCTGCCTATAATCACCTAGTTGAGACAACTACAATCTGTTACACACAAACCACCAAACTGACGTAACTAAACCATCCAATACTCTCAAAAGTTCATGAACACTTTTGATAAGCTGAACATAGAGGCCATGTCCACAACTACATCCTATAGCAATGGACAGAGACCCAGTACCAGAATATAGAAAAGCCATCCTATTTGCCATGGTCACCCCCATTTTTTGATGGATACTGGTGGCTACTGACTCTGAAAGTGCCCCGGGCTCTACTAAGCAGGCTCAGGGCCAGTGCTCCATCCTTCAAGGGTATATGGTAATTGGTGTAATTATAATTGGCCAAGAATACCTACCTGTAAGTCCGAGGTATATGGTAGGGCATTTAGGTTAAGAGACCCTAGTAGACTTAATGCACTTAAGGGTGTACTGCTGCGGTGGCAGGTGTCATTTTAAATACAGCCCAGCCTTGCAGGCTGGTTTTTAAAATAAAACTTTGTTCAAATTTGACTATGGAATTAAATGTACTTCCAAAGTAAAAAACCTGCCTTTTTATTACATATAAGTAACCCCGAAGGTCTGTCCTAGGTGGCACAGGGTAGGGTGCCTCGTTATAACAATCAGGGACATTATAAAAGATGATTTATATGCCCAGGTAGGGGGAAACAGCCATCCTCGTTTTTCCCATTGTAGTGCTGCTAGCTCTATAGGCTAACATACAAAGGTTTTATTAAACATTAATAAAGTCCAACTTTTAATTGGAAGTAGCTAGCAACATATTTCAAAGTATCTACATAATAGTTACAATAAATCCAATAACTTTCCAAGGTCATATTTATTATAACTATTGCATGCGTTTTAGAACTTACTATCCTGAAGTTACCTAAAACAGCCCTGTAGCAGCCTCTTCTGATTGGCCAGTCTCTGACAGCCTTAGCCAAGCTGCTCCCTGAATAGGCATGAAGAGGCCTGGGGCTGAAATAATACACCTATTTGCTGGGAGGACGTTTGCTTCATGGAGGATCCACGGAAAAGGAACAGGACTGTGGAGATAAACTGAGATTCAAAGGTCGAAAAACTGATGCTACAGGACCCAGGCCAGCCTCCACTTCTTTGATCTGCAACCTGATGGTAGTGCCCCTAATTAGATTAGGAGAGGGGCTTGAAGGGGAGTGTAAGAAAATGTTAGCCACACCTGTGTTTGGGTTAGCCAGACCTGCACTTTAAGGAAAGGATTTCTCAATTTTGATTTTTGGAGAACTGTGCATTCCGAGTCAAAAGTATGCCACACTTCCCAGGAAGTGGTCAAAGCAGAGGATGGCAACTTGAACCCTATTGGTTATGGTGTCCCCCCTCTTGCCAGCCCAGAATTGGGAATACATATGGGATATCTGCAGGAGCTCCTCAGATCCCTTCCTGAAACATCTGGAGAAGAAGGACTGCCCTGCTGGACACTTGGACTGCACCGCAGAAGAACTGCACTCAGAAGGACTGCCCCTGCTACACTATAAAGGCTCCAAACAAGAAGGGCTGTGCCTGTCTGAAAGGATAAGGAGTAAACTCCCTGAGCATCAACAGGTAGAAGTGTGCTGGAAGAAGCCACATGCGACATCCACTGAAAGGACTACTCCACCTGACCAACTTCACCTGGATTTTTCTGGACTAGCTAGGTGCATTGTGGGAGATTGAAGTCCAGACCCTCAGACGCAAACCAGAGCTTAGGAACCCTTGGCTGGTGCTGCTGAACACTTTCTAACCCCCAGAAAACCTTTCAGATGAAGAACTTTTCGCCAAAGTTTGTTAAAAAGCTCCACAGGAAGACTGGCATTGACGACCAGAGTCAAGCCGGCTCAATTGAACCGCGACTCGGCATGACAGCACTGGTTCCTGACAGCACTGAAACCTCAGGAGCACCTCACCATCGATGCTAAGGATAAAGACTTCCAGGACTCACCGATGCTTCACGCTGCAGCAGGTCACCTTCTTTGGCGCAAACTCTGGATTCAAGGACCCGAAACACTGTGCTACACTAAATAAAGAATACAGACTGCATCATTCCATGCAGATCAGACCATATTTTCAGAAAAAGTATTTAAAGCGATTAACAGTCCCAGGGTACTTTTAAGAGTTGTCCAACTTGTCACTTTATTCAATTCAAAAATACCACCACAAAAGATACCAGAATTATGTGGCATAAGATGAACTTACCTGATGGAAAAAGTAAAAAATCTGATTTGCCACTTCCCTAACCCTTAACTTATCAAGCGATAATCCCCTGGCTCAGCCACGGCATGTGGAGGGAGTTTCGGTGGGGCGGAGAGGCGGGGCGGGGGAGGGGCAGGGTGAGGGGGTGCTAAAAACGAGAAAACTGGATAATTAATAAAACGCCACGAAATTCGTTTTAATAATTAAATTGTTTACTTACCTTCAATTATCCATACTCCAGTGTTACTTACCTTCAATTATCCATACTCCAGTTTTTAGCACCCCCCCACCCTGCCCCTTCCCCGCCCGCCTCTCCGCCCCACCGAAACTCCCTCCACTGGCCGTGGCTG
Organism: Lissotriton vulgaris; assembly: GCF_964263255.1. Lineage (NCBI taxonomy): Eukaryota > Metazoa > Chordata > Amphibia > Caudata > Salamandridae > Lissotriton > Lissotriton vulgaris. The sequence goes on along the minus strand of NC_141689.1, from coordinate 1,187,863,728 downwards.
CCCTGGCTCCCACACACCAAATACAAGTGGGCTAAAAACATGTTTATTTCACACCTATCACAGAAACATACATATTCCCACTGGTAAAACATTATTTGAAGCAACAAGAATTCAGGCAAGCCTCTGTCCAACAGCCACTTCTGCATCACAAACCAACATCCTCAACAAACTCATATCAAACTTCATAAACACCTGCTTACTCAAAATTTGCATAATACTCAAGCACTTCAGCATTATGCGTCTCCTAGAATAGCCACCCTTCAAATCAGAGAAACCCAAAAGGTACTGCCGGATTTGTGGACTACCTGTATGTTCCAAACATTGGAAAACACAGTCACAGTTCAAATTCAACCTCACAGGGACGAACTATACCTCCTCCATCTAGTCCAATAATTGCTTGATTCCAAACAGCTTACATGAACAAGCCTCCCTACAATATGGAGCATTTTCCTCAACATCACCAGCCAAGTGTGCCTAAGTAAGACTAACACTCCACACTGCTAAATCAACTCCGAGCTGTTGTCCTGGGTGCCAGCTGGGCAGTGAAATAGTTCACATTCAATATTTGATTTACAGAAATGAAAATCATTTGAATATAAAACTATTGATGTTTTTGGCCTAATAGATCATGAATTGAACAAGGGCAGCTTCAGCACAGGTAGCAGGGCTGCTTATAGACTCCACCATTAAGAATTTGAATGGTTGGATGTTGCAATTGTGTCAACCTAGACTGGATAAAGATAATATGTATTAAAAGTCAATGATGTAAAGTGCCAGAACTGGCAGACTCGATCAATTAGCATAAATCACAAAAGTGAAGTGTTGTTTTTTACTTAAAAAGAAGTATGTTTTATTTTTCTGTGTATATATCTTAATGGTCGCATTGCGCTACCTCACCTATTTGCTGAGCCAATTGCATTTCTTAATTAGTTATGCTACTTTGTTAATATGAACAGAAATATCAGTTTTGTTTATACACTTGAATAATTGTGACAATCTAAAAAAAACAATACGAATTAACTAGCCACCGTTGGACCACTACAATTGCATTGTGACTCACTTACAGTAATAGTCTCTGGTTAAGAAAATAGGGATACTGTTGATTCATGAGTGCCTTAGAAATAATTTTCAAGAGGAATTTCATTATTTTTCTTATTTCCCTACCTACTTTTGCAGGGACTATTAGGCCACTGTGTCTTTTCTCAGCCACTGATCATTATTATGATTTGCATTACTTTTTATACTGTTTTTGGGTACCTGTGCCACTTCAGGCAGAGACCAACTACATGCAAATCAGCTTTAGCTTTACCCCAAAAGGGGCACTGCAGGTCCAAACTACTATACCACGCCCCATCTCTATGGAGTAAAAGCAAGCAGGCATGCTTCAGCCATGTCCGTCCTCATCTGTGAGTATGAGTACACCGTGATGGATGTGTGAATGTAGATGAGTGCAACTACACATGCCGTTTCAGCATTCTGCACATAGAAAGAGGAAAAAAAGCCTCAGAGGATTGTTTTATACAGGAAAGTGGCTCTTCCAGCACAAAAACAATCCTGCCTATATCGCCGCTGGGGTGCCTGATTTGGCGCAAGGCAGCACATTGTACGCCAGCTCAAGAAGAGGACCATATAATGTTAAATATGGAGCGTTCCTGGCCTCTCCCTTCTCACAGCACAGCTTGCAAGTTTGATAAAGCTGGACCCAAATGTATATATGATGGCTGTGGTGGAAAGACCATAATGAACAGGAACCTGCACTGCATCCTCAATGCCACTTGCAGTTACCTAATGGATAGCCACTTCCTACGCACTAAAATGTTCCCACTCTGGAAAATATAGATTTGCCCCTCATGCGGAAAGGGCGCTTGCAAGGAGATTCAAGGCATCCTTAATATGAAACTAATCAGCCTAACGAGGCGTTTCATCTCACCGTCATCACCACTACTGTATTTTCCTGCTTCGAGGTTTATTTCTGTCGCCGTGGAAACAGCATCCATTTAATGCTGGTAACATCACCAACGCCTACAAAAGGGTGATTTCCAAAGAAACACTTGACACTGATAGGCGATAGTGCATCTAAAAAGTGGAGTTTTCTACTCCTGCACTCTTCTTTTGTATAGCTGTGCTGCCTGAACAAATGCTACCCAATTAAGCAAATGGCAGAACATTCGCAGAGCAGAAACACAGCCCTGAAATCATGGCTCCGGGCGTGAACCGCAAGCAGGATAGCTGCAGCGGTATGATTCATTGTTCACTTATGTGATGCACTTCGAGCTCACCCTGAAAAATATGGAGCTGTGTGTAGAAAGTTGGCAGATGAAGGTTTCTGCTCTTTCGGGAGCGAATTTATGTGGCCCTGACACCTGTATTTCAAGTCGGAAAATGATTTGTTCTTTTCAAAATCCTCAATTTATTTCAAGGCTAAAAGGTTTCCGTGCGGTAAATGTTTGCATTTTTATAGGCAGCTTGTCTTTGTGATGGGCAGCTTCCTGTATTACATGATATGACGGTAATCAACCTCATTCCTCCTTCAGGGCTCATTGGCACCATGGTGTGCACTATAAGAAGTACAATATGTATCCTCTCATACCGAAAATGACCACATAGACATTGCCTCCAATTACGAGACGTGTGGTATCCTGGCACGGTAATACCCCACTTGTATTTCTGATTCTGTCCGCCATGCCATTTAAAAAAAAAAAGATTTTCCTGTGGAATTGGATTTTCGGGTTTTCAGATACACCAGCTGGTATTTCCTGGTGCAGTATTACTGCTTGGTGATGCCATTCAGAAATGCCACGCATTGCATAAATGTACCACAACAAAAGATGGCATCATAAGAGTCAGGAAGTATCATACTATCATAGGCACATCATCTCTGCTAGTTAGTATACATAGTTGATACACAGATTCAATAACATTGTCACTGTGTATCACACAAAGTCTGTATTGATCACAACTTCATACTAAGGGCCAGATTTATTATAGGTTTGTGTAGCTGTTGCACTACACAACTGGGTGCATGAGCAAGGCCACACTTAAGTGCGATTTATCAAGCCATACAAGGCCACCTTGTGTGGCCCTGAATGGCTTGATAAATCCAGAGTAACACAAATCAGCGCAAACTCTTGTGTAACATTATTGTTCCCTCGGAAGGCATTCCCTGGGTGGTGTGTCGGTATTCCCATGTATAACCCATTGATTTTGACACATTCCCAGTTTACCATAAGTGCTAGACCTGGGACTGCACCAGAACTGCTATGCCTCCCCAGGTGAGGCGTAACAAATATATTTATTTCTCCTTGTTTATTCCTCTCTTTTTTTCCATTCTGCAGTGTACACATAGAAAGAGGAAAATGCCTCCGGGGATTATTTTTGTGCAAGTTGGTGCACTTTCCTGCACAAACAATCCTGCTTTCAACACAGGCACCCTTTCACCATGGTGCGAGAGTGCCTGCATTGGCATTAGGCAGCACATTGTGCGCCTGCACTGGGAATAGGTTGGAATGTACCATATTATGTTAAATACTGCACATTCCTGCCCTTTCCCTGTCATGCAGTGCAGCGCAGTAAGGGGGCTTGTTGTGCTGTGTTAGATTTTGATAAGTATGCCCCTATGGGTTGCTGAAGTAGCCATTTTGGATCCAACCATTCATCTCCATTGTCAGGTGAAAAAGGCTATTAAAACTTCAAGAGCACACAAGTGTATGGACTGGCATTTGATTGACGGTGGAAGGACATCTTTGGGGAGAGGAAGCTGCAGGTGCTAGCAGAGGAGGTGTAAAAGAAGGAGGACTGGCTCATGGTCCTGCTCCTAAATAACCAAGCCCAATGTCAGAGCCTAGTTCTAACAGGACACCTCTGATAGAGCCAAGGATGAACCCAGGCATTAGTGCACTGTTTAAGAATGTAAAAAGTATGCCAGGACAAGCAATATTTGAGGGAACTACTCTCTATGCACCATCATGAGAGCCCCACAACTCAGTAAAGTGTGACATTTACATTCACGTAGCAGCCTTAGGAGGAGCAGGTGCACTCAGTCATCTGCCAGACCAGGCTCGAAGTCATTCAGGTCGACATACAAGCTGCAGATGGCAAAGAGGCAGGTGACTGCATTGAATGACTATAAGAATACCCATAGGGACTGATTACAAGATGGAAGGAGCAGTAGCTGCAGCCATGACTACTTCCAATTGGTCTGATTTTCCCCCAGCCTGGATTACTGGGTAAACGAATACTGAGTCTGGTTTTACAATTTGTTACCATTTTTGGAAACATACAAGATAAACACTGCTGACGGAACTGGGCCAGCAGGGCAGGAGAGGCTCCCGGCCTCTAATACAGTACCAATAGACAATGCAACAGTCAAACTTAAGCCCCACAGCCAGCCCTCCGGCCCCATATCCCACATAGCAACCTGCAAGGACCAACCTGCTTACATGTTCCACCTGTGTAGATCAGGTGGTAAATATGCGTGGTACAGTTACAGCAATTCTGGAGTACCAGGGAGTTGAGATCCAGTAATTCTGGGGAAAATAGTTTAGACTCCGCACAGGGACGTGAAACCAGAAACGATACTGGCCAGAATCATTTAGTGTGTGGCCCCAGTCTCTCCTAATGGAGTTTACATCAAACCAGTGATCCGCTGAACACAAAAAATCATGGCAGACAAACTAGGTCACATGTGGCAAGCACACTGCAATCATTAACATGCAATTCGTTGAAGGAGTCAATGCTATACATGGACACTGGAGCAAATAATTGTGTTCCAGGATCATAAAATACTGTACACACATGTATCCATTAAAATAGTGGCACGTCAAGGGTGTATCACTCTTCTGATGTTGAATTTTTAAGACAAATATCTGACTCCACTATGTGCATTTGTGAGGATGCATTTGACACAATTTCTAGGAGGAACGGAAAATACTGGGCCAGTAGTGAGTAGTAAGGAGTAGACAGGTTGCAGTATAAACAAATATGTCCCAGTATTCCCATCTCTTGACAACATTGAACTCAGTATGGAGGGTATGTAGCAGAATTCTTGTGGTGATTAAGTTAGCTAATATTATTCATCAGTCATGCCATCCCCTCACTGTTGTCTGTTCGACCAGGGTGTTAGATCATTGAACACATTCATGTATGTTCCACTTCCAGGTGGCATTACACAAGATATCGGACAATATTCATCCACTGCTGAGGACATGGCCGACACACATCCCCTGCCACTGCCCGCTTCTGATGTTCCACCTGACACAATTGCTGTGAAAACTAGTAGCACTACCACCATCTGTGATGCTATCACTACACCACCTACCTTTTCAGCAATAACATCTGCCTAACAGCTTGCATTTCACTGCTCCTTTTACAACAGTAGCACCCCTCACCACTGTCACCATAACTCACATCATGAGGGTACAACTTACCACAACCACTACCCCTTCCTCTACCCCTTTTGCTGCCACTGGAGACTCTACATTAGGCCCTGCCACAGTCAGGTAAGTAGCTTCAGCTGCTGCAAAACCTGTGAAAGAAAGACGCATGTAGGAAGGGAGGAAGAATCATAGGAGGGCAATTAGCATAATCTCAAAGTCCTAACAGGGGCGTAACACAGGCCCCTGCAGTCCCCGCGGTGCGGGGGGGCCCTCACTCTCCAGGGTGCCCCGTCAGCCCTGCACTTCTGGTGGGGAGCTCTAAATTGAGTCCGGAGGGGGCCCCTTCACGTACTCTGCAGGTGGGCCCCCTCAAGGTTCGTTACGCCACTGAGTCCCAAGGGTATTTTGCTTTTTCATTCTCTTCTTTACACTCTTACAAATGAGTCCACCTGCCCCATCCTGATTTATACTGGATTGTTTTATGCTGTCAAACCTATACAAAACAAAGACTTGATCTTGGGATCTACCACAACCGAACACCAATACTTTTGCTCATGTCAACAATTTCCTCTCACATTTCAGACAAAATCTACATTGCCTTTCTTCATCTCAGCTAATACCTGATTTCTTACTTCAAACAACCGTAGTCCATTCACAAGTCATCAGTAAACTAATATTCTGCAATACCTTACTCAGTACTCTATCCAACACTTTGAAAAACACATATACATCAGCATCGCATTTTAACAATACAGGAGCCTCAAACTCTGCAGATAATAGGCAATCAAAAAAAACCTTATGAACATTTTTCTCATTGTTTGCGCAGTCTGTCTATGATCTTGCTACTATCTACGTAACTCAAACTTCTTACAAATGCAGTCAAAGTGATCTACTCAACACCATCACAAATACTTTTCACATTCAGGAGAAAGTCCTTCCCTTTATTTATCCTTTTTTTAACAACTCCATGCCTACATTTTGCTCGAGAAGATCAAAAAGATGTTGAGGCTAAAAGATTAACCAAAGCCCAATCTGGAGCATTGGAAGCTCCTATAAAGGCTGAGGAGAACTTATTGGCTATCAAACAGATGATTGTCTCTAAGGTATCGGGCCCAGATGGCTACACTGGGGCTTTAACAAAATGTTCACCACCCGCCTAGGATCCAAACTATCAAAACTCTTCAACTACATGGCAGAGTCTGTAACACCCTTTTAAGCCAGGAAAGAACCTCAAACTTTGCTCCCGTTACACAGACCAATAGTCCTTCTTAATATTTATACAATACTACACACAAATGTTTTGCCCATAAGACTTCAACAGTTTCTCCCAGATCTAATCCACCCAGACCAGTCGAGATTCATGCCAGGAAGACAAATAAAAGACAATAATAGAAGAAAATAGAACTGGTTGAGAAAACACATAAAAAATGGTGTTCGTCGTCCTGATATCTTCAGATCATAAGAAAGCATTTGACCGGGTTTACCCATAATTTCACAATTTAGTCGTAGAAGAGATACGGTTCGTCCTGAAATATATTACAATTGTTATGGACAACTATGTTTCATCAGGCATAGTCCTCAAAAGATTTACAACCTGGAATTTTGCACTTCCGTGAGGAAAAAATCAAGTGAGGCTTCACCCCCTCCCTACATTTTTCTCAGTATTTACCCCTAGCTTACCATATGGGAGAATCTAAAAACTTTTGGGGCATATTTTGAGCAGAAGGTCATAAATTGAGACTGCTCTCCTCACTTTGTTCACTTCAACAACTTCTATGCTAGCATTAGCGTACTAGCGTTTAGTATTTGAGCAGGTATTAGAATATTATCTAAATATGAACATATCGGGGATTTTAAGTTTGACAATATGTAAGATGAAATGGGACACTTCCCTGCAGCTTTGCTGGTCCTTTGATCAGGTTTAATAGCTAGATATTAAAATATTCCCATGACGTTTAAACGGTCAAGCATCACCTTTGTTAGCAAACATTTTAAATGACCTGTGACGATGACCTTTCCACTTCCTTATCTAGTTTAGGAAGATGAATGCCATAAAAATGAACACACCATAAAGAGTGTTATTTTTGCAGACTCTTTCGATCACAGTCAACTTAAACTTCCTGGATTAATTGCGGCACATTACTCGTTTGAAAGGGTGCATGACCTAGAGGACCCCTTATGCACTGTAAGGGTCCAAGTTAGAGGGTGATTAGGGACTGCCAGACTTTACATTATATACCAAGACGCATCCCAACTTCGAATGTTGTTGGACTGGTCCTTACTGGGTATAGATAGGATCTTGGTAAATAAGAATCATGTGGTCACAAGTAGGTATCTATGGGATAAAGGAGGGCTCTAGAAACATATCATAAATGCATATCTTAGCACACAAGTATGACCTGTTTTAAAATCCTGGGACCTGGTGGTTTTACACAAAAGCTAACTACCCTCACATCCCTGCACACACAAACTTTAATCCAGATTTTACTCCAAGAACTACAGACAATCCTTCAGATAAATGTTACAATAGAGAGTGTAGGGCCATAGTGAATATGTTTCATGTGGATTCAAGTCTTCTGACACATGCAAAGAGATTTTAACCCTGACAGAGGAAGAAAGATGTGTTGCTGTAAAATTAATCTTTGACTAGTATACTGGTCTTTCTCAAACATTGGTCTGCTAATTTCTGGTCAAATATGTGCCCTCCTTGACATTCCAGTCTAAGGATGGTGTTTTGAGGTACACGTGTGCCATTCCAGAATGTGGAACTGGCGTTTCTACATCGGAGTGTGTTGGCCTAGACAGTTCTGGCGATCTGTTTCTATGTGATGGGTTATTCCAGATAAGTGAGCCTTCAGTCTGCAGTAGTCTCTATGAGTGGTTTTACATTTCTGCAGCTATTTATTTTTCCATCTTTACCTTTTTGGATGTTATATTCCTTCTTAGGGGGCATCTTGCATTGCTGAAAGGTAACTAATGCTGGCTATGGATCAGGTCATAAGGGTACTGATCTTCATTAAGTTAGAACTAGGATGAAGAGGGGTTAAGGAGGTAATACACCGATTAATTTCCAGTAATCTTAATTAAATTGATTATCCTTCCTCATCCCAGTACTTACGGCCTTCTCTCCCTTTCCAATATCACAACCTTGATCCCTACTGCTTGGGAATTTTTATTGTTATTGTTAATTGAGATTGGTAGAGTGCATGTTCACCAGCAGGCCCCTAAGTGCTAAAGAGAGAGTAACTATTGCCCACCCCAGTGAGTGACTATTGGTCTCCAGTCGATGCATGTGAATATGCCCAGGCTTCTGTGATGAGTAGGGTCTTCAATTGTTTCCTGGAAGGGAGAAGGGATTTTTCCTTATGAAGGTATCCTGACAGCTTATTCCACAGCTATGGGATCAGAACCGAGAATGCTCGCCCTCCTTTGGTCGTTGTATTGACTCGTGAACAGGCCAGCAGGCCTGCCTCTGATGACCGGAGGGTACGTCCGGGGACGTAACTCTCCAGGCGCTCCTTGATGAAGGCAGTCCATAAAGGGTTTTATGGACGATGCAGAGGCCTTTAAACCTGTCTCACTGCTTGATGGGGAGCCAGTGAAGCTGTTGCAACAGAGCTGCTGCCCATGCCCGTCCAGGGAGCTTGAAGATCAACCTAGCTGCATCATTCATTGCTACTACTTGCAGCTTGCCTAGTAGCTTTTCGGGCAGTCTAATGTGTAGCACATTGCCATAGTCTAGGCGAGACACGATCAATGCGTCACCACCGTCCGCAGGTTAGAGGAGGGGGGATAATTTCCTCAGCTGTCTTAGCAAGCTTACGCAGGTCCCAACCATGGAGGACACTTGCTTAGACAATGTAAGTTTATCGTCTACTTTAATTCCTAGGCTTTTAATGACTGGGGCTGGAGTAGGTGTGGCCCCTAGCTCCAGTGGCCAAGAGAGGTCAGACCACAGGGTGCTTTCTGTGGTGATGGCTAGGACCTCAGTTTTGTCCTGATTAACTTTGAGTGAATTAGCTGTCATCCAGTTGACCACATATCTAAGGATGTTTTGCACGCCTAGGTGGGCTTGAAATTACTGGAAAATCTCAGAGTCTTGGTCCTTTTTATGACCCTCGTTGGGAAAGCAGCCTGAGGGGATGGAAGAGGCAGAAAGGCAATGGATAATGGTCTTTGCAAGATTGTGCTTGGCCTCGTGGTGTCTGGGAGGAGGTGGAGGCAACTCATTTAGTAAGTACTGGGATGAGGCAGGGTAATCAGACTAATGAAGATTAGTGGTAAGTAATTGCAGAATATCAAGCAACTGAAAAAAGGGCCTGTCTTTAAACAATCATGTAGGAAATGAATTATTATTTGGGCTGGGTGACTATTGACGTCAAAGAACTATCACAGGCCATGTCAGGGTAAACCACTAACACTATTAAATAAACCCCTAACAGACAGGCTTAACTTAGAAGCAATGTGTACATACAGTACCAAAACAGTAAAGAAGTTAAAACACCACACAAGAAAAATCCGGAGACACTTTTTAAAACTAGAGAAATATTAATAGATACAATGATACCAAATCTATAGTTTTTTATTTTAGAAATTCAAATATAAAAATAGCACTATAAAGCATTAAGCACCAACTGTGGTCATCTGGTTGCGCTTGACTGGGAGCTAGGCACAAGTTTAGGCTGACCTTGATGGATCACGGGTCAGATACAGAAACCAGGTTTGGAAGTTTCACCTTTAGAATCTGAAATGGAAATCAAAAATTCTGAGCGGGCCAAAGCAGCTTGTTGTGGCTGAAGAAGGCTCCATGATATTGGATAGCTGCTGGATCTTTCGCCCAGGGCAATGCATCTTTGTGGGGTTGGCTTGGCAGGTTTGTCCCAGTCATCCAGAGGTTCCTGAAGCCAAAAACATGATGGGGGAGTACACTTCTAGATAGCCAATGGTCAAGGACCTTAGGGGTTAAGCTCCATTCCAGCAGAAGCGAGCAGTAGAGTTCAGGCCAGGTCAAAATGGAGGTGGTCTGCAGGATAGTTGCAGAAAAAGGCTTCTTGTAGTTAGTTGTGCCCCTGTAGCTTGAACAGGAGGTCAGCCTTATGAACCTTGGGTCCACTCTTTGTTGTATGTAAAAGAGGTAGGTCAGGTCTAGCCTTCAAGCCTCCTCTCAGGTTACAGACCTCAGTCAGTCCTCTTCTGGTTGTTCACAGGTTCAGAAAGTGAGGAGGGTACCGAGGATGCCACATGTATGCCTAGGACCAGCATGTGGATGTGGAAAACTCCTGGTTTCTCCTTATTCAATGGGGTAAAAATTCCCAGGGTAATCCTACTTACCTTTGCAGCATTTCCTGTGTGCCCTAATATAAACAATCCCATAGTGTCCCCTTCTACGTAAAACCAAGAGGTGTGGCTAAGGGAATCTGCAGTCCCTGCTCTGTGGTCACCCTACACCAGTTCTTAGGGTAGCTCCCTTCCCACTTGGATTTGTGCCCGGGGGCAAAGTGAAGGGAGAGGCCCGGCTATTAGCGACATCTGCCTGTGACAGGGCAGGCCTCTTTGGAGTTAATCAAGTTCCTGGATCCAGCTCACAGACCATCCTGTCAAAGAAACAACAACTCCCCACACCCAAGGCCTTCTGTTCCTGCTCTGGAAGCAAGTTCACACCTCATCAAGTCACTATTCAACTACCACATGATAGTTGGAGCTCATGCAAATGGACTTCCAGAGGCTTTAGGCAAAGCAAAGGTATCTTTATAAAAGTATCTTTCATTCATCATTATTGCAAACTAGAATTTATAATTAAATTGAAGTTGAAAATAACAATAAAAAAGATTCCTTGAATTATATTTCTAGCTGTTTCCTAACCAAATTAAGCATCTTTAAATGTAATAATGTAACCTAGTGGTTTCCTATGGAGCAGCCAGCCTTGCTATAATAAAAACAGCTTATGGCGTTTTTTTCACTGTACAGACATGTGTAACGTTAAACCTTTACATGTCCTTCGTTTAAATAGTTGGACATTAGGCCTATATAGGGATGACTTACTAATATTTAAAAGGAAGGTTTTGACCCGTCAAAAGGGGTTATATTAACAGGTCTAATTTGTAATTTAATACTGCACAGCCAGGCTACAAGTGGTAGGCCTGTAGTCAGTATCGGTGTCATAAACTTTATTCGGTTTTTTATGCAAACCATAAAAGTTACACACAACATTATCACAATTTAAAAAGGCATAATTTGTGCAAAGAAGAGTACCATAATAACAGTAAAAAGTTTAATAAATAATTAAAAAACCTGAGGGAAACATACAATATTGATCTATATAGTTCCTGTAGTTAACTGAAGCTTTTACAAATCCCTTATAAAAAAACAGTCATCTTTCAATAATTGCAGGAAAACCAATGTGGGACGGGCCTGTCTAAAATTCATTCTTTTTAAAATTGGAACCAGGTATCGTTTACGAGGGAAATCATAAAAAATACATAGGAACATAAAATGCAGCATATCTTGCGTAGACTGTTCGTCGCAGCCGCAGGGAGCTGCCATCTTGCCTCTAGTAAAACATTTGGGTCTGGCAAGTAAAAGGTGAAAGAGGTTCAACCGAAACCTAGTTAACAATTTTTTTTTGTGCGTAGACAGGGACCCCATAAGGTATCGCTCTGCCCTAGGAGTTGTTTCAAGCATAATATATGTACGCACACTAGATTTCTCAACCTCCTTGGCTTCCCTTTCCATTTTCCTATCTGACAAAAGGCTACCTTAATTGTCTCCACGGCCTTCTTCACAATACAGTCAGGGTTACTAAATAAATCCCCCCGTCCCAACCTTTCTAGGCTTCCTTTCACATAACTCAGCCAGGGAATACATGCCGAGTTATCAAGGACAAAACAATCTCTTAAAATCAAGTGGGTAAGAGGGAGATATATATTCAGCCAACCTTTTAACCAGCAGGTTAGGGGTCGCAAAAATAGTACATAATTCAAATAAGGGACCCCCAGCTCCTCGTGAACTACTAAGTTAGATGTCCCCCATGGGACACATAGTAAACGCTTCAGAAAATCATTTTCTGATACTTGGAGGGTCAGACCTGCGTTGTATCCCCATATTTCGCTGCCGTACGAAGCTATGGCCAGGCTGTTCGCCTGGTACACTTGCAGCATAGCAGCGGTGGGCTTCTTCCCTAGTTTGGTTGCGAGATTGAAGATTGCTAAATTCGCCCTCACCAGGCCACCTTTTGTTTTCTGCAGTAAGGGGCCCCAGTTAAGCTTATCATCAAAGAGGACCCCTAAGTAGGAAAACACGTTAGTGCGGGGAATCTTTGGATCTCCTAGTCTAAATTGGTAGTTCTTCTTACCTATCAACCCCACTTGCATAACATGTGATTTAGAGTTGTTAATTGACAGATCCCTGTCTGAGATAAAACTAGCATAGGCAGATAAAAGCATTTGTAGCCCCTTTTCAATCCTGGATATTAGAACAGCATCATCCGCGTATAGCAGGACGGGAATCCCACGTCCTCCTACGCTAGGGTAATCATCACCTTTTGCCCTTAATACATTATCCAGTTCATTAATGTAGAAATTAAATAGGGAGGGGGCCAGTATACACCCTTGCCTGACTCCCTTTTTAATATTAAAATCCCTTGTTACATGCAGATCCTGCGAAAACCTAACATTGGCTTTAGTTGGATTCGAGGCCCACCCCCCCTTCCTGTGTAAACAGGGGTCTATTCACAATGCTCCAAAACTTCGAGCCATTTCTGAGGGTACTAGATTCTATCAGTTCCCTCCAGGCTTCATCTTTTAATGTACCCTATCGAATGGAGAGGGCCGCTTTGTATTCGCTACGGCAATTTATGACCTCAGACTGAATTCTAGGTTTATTAGTCAAAGCTTCCCTCACCCTTTGCAGCTTTAGAATATTGGGAATTGAACCATCTGGGCCCAGATCTAGCGTGTCCTCTTGCTGGAGCGGATAGAAGAACAGACACCTTGTGCGAAATAGACTTATAGGCATCTAAGATCTCTGTTGGCAAGGACCGCTCCTCTAAACAAAGGGACAATTCATTGAAACATGCTGTTTTGACCTTGTCATAAAATATTTCTGGAATTACTTGTGACCATTTTAGTCTGCGTCTACCATCGGTTGGCCGCAGTAGGCCCTGGTTCTCTGCCTCCCCACCCTTATCTGCCAGTAAACCTGACAGACAAACCGTTAAAGGATTATGGTCACTAAATTCACTCCCTAGGATTTTAAAGTTATTCAAGGATGACTGTAGGGAGGACGATATTAGAATAAAATCTATGAAAGACCCCTTGCCGTGACCCTTGAATGTGGGCACAGGAAAGTTTGCACAAGGAGTAGTTAAAGACATTGTGGCCACCATATCTAATTCATTAGTCATGTTGTTTAACAATTCACCTTGAACAGAATGTTCAAAATGGAACCTGTGTATACGTGGGCAACCCAATTCCGCCATACAAGCTGTAAGAGGCTCACCCCAGGGGTGTTTATTGAAATCACCGACTACCAGGAGACTATGTAAACAGACACTCAGGGATTGTTTTATCGCATCTTCAAGGGCAAGTAAATTGCTGTGCTCTGATGAAGACTAAAAGGAATTGTAAAAATTAACAATTCCCCAACTTGTGCCTCCTTTATGGGGCTTATCGCCAGGATACCTGGATGTAAGATGGTCATTACTTGCAACTTGAAGTTAATAGCCACAGAGATGTACGTGACTAGACCACCCTTAGGTCTCCCACTCCGAGATGGTCTAGCAGGAACAAAGAAGGCCTTATAGCCTTCCAGAAAAAGGTTGCAATCTAATGACCACGTTTCCTGTACACAAATTACCAGGAATTGTTTAACGTAAACTACCCATCTAGGATCCTGTAGTTTCGCTGCTAATCCTGCTATATTCCACGATAGAAAGTTATTAGAAGGCAGCCTTAAAGGCCTTACATCTGCATCGCCTTCATCCTGGGTCAGTGCAATCTGCTCAGGTCCTGTAAAATCAGGACCCCCAGTCAATCACAGTCTTCCATACCAGACAAGGTGTCAAATCTGTTATATAGTTCCAAACTCTGGTTAATGCCAAAAGGCCTATCTACAGATAACAGTGGATGAACCGGGGGAATAGAATGGTAGCTGCGATATGGCCTTACATGGCCACCCTCAACTAATGGTTCCCCCAAACCAACCGTTGTCCTGTCCCTGCTATTAGACGGCCTATAAAAAAAGCCCAAGGGTAATATCTTAATGGCAGAGCCCGCCAAGGGGGTCAGACTGTATTCCCTAGAGAGTAGCCGCCCAGCTATGTGGGGGTTGTAAACATTTATAATAATACAGTCCCCCATCCCTTGTTTACGTCAGACCCCAATCCAGTTAACCCTGCATGCCATAAGTATGTTGTTAAGTATGCACAAGCCAATAGTAGTGTTTTGAGTAAACCAGTGATTTATTTTATTGATGAGCTGATCATATTCTTCGCTCTTCCCCGGTGGGAGAGCAGGAACACCCCCAAGATCACTACGTACAGGGTTGATTCTGCTGGAAGGTCAATGGTAGGGAGAGTTGTCATATGCAGATTCTTATCTTTTTATATCTTATCTCTCTGCAAGGTAGGGGGCCCTGTTGGTGTCGATGGAGGCTGACTTGGGACTGCAGGGTCTATAGTAACTATATTTTTGTTAATAGAACCATTCATAGCAGGCGCCATGCTGATAAGAGATTTGCCTGACACTTGGGAGTCCTCCATCCCTGACTTGCCCTTCTCTTCCCCCTTCCGTGATTACTGGAGTTATAAGCTTCTTCGAGATTGCCATTGAATTCACTCAGGGGGCAGGTACCATCAACTTCTCTAAATGAGACAGCCTATTTTCAACAGAACTTATTTTCTGGGCAATAGGATCTATTATTGTGGTCAACATAGTTTCCAACTTTCCCCAAAAGTCTCCCTTTATTCTGACATTAGATAATGACCCTACCTTGTTCTGATGCGAAATAAAAGAGTTGTCCTCACTACTAGCACCTGCAGGGGGAACAACAAACTTGGGGGCATATTATCAAGGGGGTTTATCTCCGCTTTTTTGGCTTTAAAAGCCAAGAAAGCGGAGATAAAATTATCTCCCTATTACCTAGCTGTCGCTAACACCAGTTAGCGACAGCTAGTAGGAGATATCGACCATCTTGGGCCCCACTTTGCATGTCAGTGATATTTATCACTAATGACATGCAAAGTGGGCGTGCCAAGATGTTAACGACTGAAAACAGTCGCTAACATCGCTATCTCCTATTACCAACTTTTGAAGATATTCGCGCTAAGCGCGAATATCTCCAAAAGCTAACACCTGCCCTGAGCAGTTCTTAGCCATGTTACCCAATGGGAGGTGGATAACATGGCTAAGAGCATTAGCTTGGTAATGCATGAATATCGCTGACTTTTCAGCAATATTCATGCATTGCGGCGATTTTTATCGCATTTGCGATAAACCTTGGTAATACCAAGGTTTATTTGTGGTAAAAATCGCCGCAGCTCAGCGGTAAATTTTTGTCTCTAACCAAGCAATAGCGATAATTATCGCTATTGCTTGCTAATATGCCCCCAGGTTCTCCTTGTAATACATGTCACTGTTTTGTTTGATTTAAAGGCACCCAGGGTCTTCCTCGCTTCTTCAGGAGAGTTATTTGGGCAGTTAGTTTCCATTATAGCTTTCTGCCCTCTAGTTCTCAATTTAGGTTTAACTGGGCTGGGTACCTGCTCTGCAGACATGGGGGAAACTAAAATGTTCGGTGTTGCAGAAATTCCATCTAAGCATTGACTCAGCCGTTCTTGCTGTGTAACCTGCTTTAAGGTCGGTGTAACTGCAGGAGGCACAGGAGTGAGGGAAAGCCTACCTTGTGAAGCAAGGGGCTCCAGGGATAGCCTACGTTCTGTCAATAGGATTTCATTGTTAAGAACTAATTAAACCCTCGTTAAGAAGGCATCTAGAGTTCCTACCACACTTTTCCCTGGATTTAGTTTGAGCCTACTCATTCTTAGCAGAATATATAACTCTCAATAACATTTCCAACAGTTCCCTTCTACTATAAAACTAAAATGACTATTACAGTATAATGAACAAATACGTTCAAAAGAATAAAAATAGGAAGAGGTACATGAATCTGTTGAGACCACAATAATAAAGTATTCCTCGGGTCTAAAATAACACTTATACTATAAACAATTGAATTCTCAACTAGCAAAACTACTGAGAGGTCAAGCTCATAAAGACAGTAAAGTACAAGTGTCTAAAGAAATAAGTTCTTGTTACCCCATCAATAGCATTCTAACGCATTAAAATGTATTTAATTGCTACAAAAGCAAGTCCAGGAATATCAAAAAGTCAAACACTAACACCAAGCAGTTATCGGGTAAGTTCCAGGACTAACAGTACCTGCACTACAGTCCTTTCTAGTTTACGGAGCTCTCAGGTACTGACTTTTGCCACACTGCACTAATTCAAGGCAGGCTGGATCCGCTGCTGCTGGGACTGGAGCCCTGACCATAAAGTGCAGATCCCAACTCAGTACAAGCGATTCCGAGCAACTTAAAATACATAATGCCCTCACCCATTGAATTCCAAATACAGGGCAAGTCCCATTCCAGATCAGCAAGCTCAGAGGGGGGGCCGGGCCCGGCCTCGTCCGGTCTCCGACGGGCTCAAACTGGCCCGTTCTTGCCCCGGGCTTCGCCCGTGCACGTCCCGAGACGCGGGAGCACAGTTTTCCTTATAAGTTACTCTGAGATGGGTGTGGTTCAAATTGGCAGGTGCTGTGTTGACCCGCCTCTGGCAGGTGAACAGATCACGCTCTCCGAGAGATTGCAGGAAAGCAGAGGCTACCTAACCGGGAAGCTACGGGGACTGTCACCACTTAAGGAATTACATGGTTCGTCTAAGTGAAAGGTACTGGACTAGTGTTTGACTCCAGGGTGGGCGAGGCACGCCAGATTGCAGCTTGTGGAGACCGCGCCGGGAGGGCAACGGCCTAAATACCTTAGTCTGCTGACCGACCGCCGTGAGGGAAACAGCTGAAACACTGCCGCTGTCCCCGAATCGCCGTAAGGCCAAAGACTCAATTTCCCAGGTGCCCCGGGGTTCACCAGCGCACCGTTGACATCACAGTCAGCGCCCGGGGTGCTACTAAACAGCGGAACACCTCTCGCCCCGCGGGATGCTCGCGGGCAGTGCCGGGATAAGCCCGGGACAAGGGCGGGGCCTTCTGTGGCCGTCCGGGGCCAGAGGAGGCCGGGTCGGGTCACCCCTCTTTGTCGGGTGCCATAACCATGGGTAAGCGAAAACTACACACCTCTTTGGACCAAGGGGGAGTAAAATCTGAAATACCCAGGAAGGCCTCAACTATTATATCTTATTTAACATCAGCGGTGGGGGCCCTATCATCAGCAGAAAAAGAACTAGGGTTGGACCATAATGCTATCGAGAAACTAGGCTCTCCCAGTGCGGTATCCATCCCGGTAAATCATATCCCATTGGAACCACGGGTAGTGATTGACAACCATAAGGGATCAAAGGAATCTGCCATCACTGGTGAAGAAGTTTTAGAAATTTGCCCTGTAAGGAACATCGCCAGTAGCTCCCTGACATCGTCAGTAGCAGTTAAAGACCAACCAAAGTCCCAAAGTCAGCTACAGAAAAAGGGGCAGAAGGGAGGCCCAAACCATAAAACTACTAGCAATAAACTTAAACAACCGGAGGACCAAGGTGATATAAGTAATCTAGCGTCCATTATACGGGTTATGTTGGAGAACTTTTTTTCAACACGGCTGGAGCTGGTCCTGACGAGTATAGCCAAAGACATTATAGACACGCTGAACATTTGTGTTGCAAATCTTGTTAAGAAATGTGAGAAGATAAATGCGGCTATAAATGGGCAGGCCTGTGTTCTGGCCTCTGATCACCCTCAGGGAGTTTCGTCTTGCATCTCTAAGACTAACTCAGGGAATTCTGGGACACAAACACCAAGGGAAGGAGTGGCGCGTGCCATGGTAATAGACAATGCCCACCCGTGTACAAGCAAGACTGGGGGGTCTAAGGCTTTAGTCAGGGAGGTAGGGATGTAGTCCTGTGAGCCCAGAAAGAGGCTTGAGCAAAACAGGGTAATTGATCCAAGGAGTCAGGAGGCGCAAGTAGAATATAAGCATGAGAGTTCAATTGTTACCCAGCCATGTATTAACCTCCCCCCGGCAGCAGCCCCTTTTGTGGTGATATTGGTGGGGATCACCTCGCTGTCAGAGGGTGATAGTGAGACAATAGACACTCTACTTGCTAACACAAAAAGATGGTGTGATCAAAACTGTACAGGAGGCTCAGAAATATCTTCAAATATCATAATGGCGAGGCGGGTGGGGTGGCTGGGGAATACAAGAAAAGTGACCAAAGGTTATTGCGTTGTAGTTAATTTTAACAACTCGAGCCTCCCGCCACATTTGTTGTGGGACGCCTCTGAAATGAAGAATGTGGAGGAGAATGTCAGGGCAGTTCCATTAGGCTATTTTTACCCACCTATGGAAATGGGTAGGGCCCCACTTGCGATAGCCCATGGGGGTAGGGACAGGTTGAATTTAACAACTCCCCGTTTTTCCAACACCGGGGGGGTACTGAATGGCGTTCTTCTGTAAATAGTAGGAGCCACGCAAATTCTCTTAACCCACGGTCACCCCTGACGAACAGGAGAACCGATCCTATAGTTTTATCAAACAGGTTTTCACCTTTGTCTCAGTTAAACGAGATTGACTGACTAAACCCATCTCATGAAATACCCAGTCCCCTGACAGAAGTAAATGACCCCATTAGCGAAGAGACAAACAAATTCAGTCTAATGACATGGAATATTGCGGGACTTCGGTCTAAAAGGGAGGACAAAAATTGGCTGAAATCCATAGTCTCATTTGAGATTGTTGTTTTTCAAGAGACATAGGATTAGAAAGGTGACTTTTGGGTAGATGGCTTTAAGACCTTCTCACAGCCAGCTCGGCCAACACCAGCAGGGAGAGCAAAGGGAGGCTTATACTTCTAGTCTCAATTAAACTGAAGTGTATATCGAAAATCTTAGATTTTTCCTCCCCAAACCTACTTGTAGTGGAACTTACTTATTCAACTAACTGTAAAACCCTTATAATAAATTTCTATACCGCAGAAGAGGGAGGACACTGCAATGAACACCTCCTCCACTTGACTCAGTTTTTAGAAACATATAAAAGTCAACAAACCACTTTTGTTTATTATATTCTTTTGGGGGATTTTAATATTCACTTATGAGAAGCCAACTGTCGATTAAAGGATCTTCAAGGCTCTGCTCATGCCTCATTACCCCACTTCGAACACACATTGAAGGGGGAGGCCCTGGAACTTTTTTTGGCGTCTAGTGACCTTTATGAACCAAGTTTCTATGATATCTGTGAGAGGGTTACAACATTTAAGGGACGAGAAAATGACTCGATTATTGACTATATGTTTGTGTCGCCAGGTCTTTTAAATCATGTGTTCTCTTATAATGCTGTATACTCGCAATTTAGTGACCACAACCCAGTGATAATCAAATTAGATCAAGGGTTTGAATTTACAGATACTAAGGCAAATGATGAAGGCCCAATTAATGTCACAACAAAAGACCAGGGAAGGAGGTTGAAATGGAATAAAATTGTGCCAGATTAGCTTTTAAACACCTTAAATGTTAAGGTTAAGGATGAAATTAAAAAATGTACTGATCATTTAACGCAGGGGAAGGTAACTATTTCAGCCTTTGAAACTATCTGCAAACAGGTTGCCCATGAATTAACCCTCCCATCTAGACATAAACCAATTAAATTAAAACGATGGTTTGATTCACAATGCTCTAGCGCACATCAAAATTTGATAAATGCCTTGAAAATGAAACCTAGAAATAAACAGTTGATAATGGGCCTTAGGAAAGAATACAAAAATATTTTATTAATTCGTAAAAATGAAATTAAATCCAAGGCATGGGAGAGTCTGATGGATAGGGAAGTTCTGAAAGATAGTGCTAAATTCTGGGCAATTGTAAATAGTCCATTATTTACAGGCGATGAGAACGGTCCTCTGGAAATTAATATACCAGAGCAGGAGTGGCTGAACCATTTTGAAAACATTTACGCTAGTAATGAAATTTTTCCCCCATTTGTGGCTAACACTGGTAATGGTGCGCTGACCAAATGAGTTTTTAGTAATAAGGATGTGGAGCTAGCCATAAATGAATCTACTAGTAACAAGGCCTCCGGCCCAGACGGCGTTCCCGCGGATTTATACAAAAGTAACCCTAAAGTGTGGGCTAACATTTTAGTAAATGTTTTTAATGCCACTGTTAAAGTAGGATTCCCTGAATCATGGGCCCAATCTATCATCATCCCAGTATTTAAAAAGGGGCAAAAAGGGGACCCACGCTGCTATAGGCCCATTTCATTAATTGATTCATCTGTTAAAATACTGGGTAAAGTCATCTTGAATAAATTAACAGCGGGGGCCTCTGAAAATAAAATCCTGTCGGAGTGCCAATATGGGTTTAGAGCGGGAAGAAGCACAGAGGATCAGTGTCTAAATTTATATTTGTTGACCCAAAAGTATACTAAAGCCTCAAGGGGGTCAATTTATCTAGGGTTCATGGACCTCTCCACAGCTTTTGATCTAGTGAATAGATCAAAGCTGTGGACGTTGTTATTGGCTCTGGGTTTTGACCCCTGTTTGGTTTATTTTATGGCAGACCTACATAGGGACTTAAAGGCAACTGTGAGGATGTCCCAGGAGGGAGCATGTACACGTTTTTTTAAATCGGGTAGAGGGGTCAGACAAGGTTGCATTCTGGCCCCTCTCCTATTTACCTTATATGTCAATGCTTTGGGTAAATACCTTGATAGAGCCACACTTGACGGTCCGCGTATAGGAGACAGTTCCATCCCGGTTCTCCTATACGCGGACGACGCAGTATTGATAGCTCGTACACCCCTTGGCCTACAAAGGCTGTTGACTGCGTTCGGGGAATTTATGGATTCCCTGGACTTGGTGGTAAATAGTGCTAAATCAAATATCATGGCCATGGGGGTAGGAAAGAACAAGCTAAGGTCTTTTTACTGTAAGGAGGCAGAAGTTAAAAGAGTGAAGGCCTTTACTTATCTGGGAGTTCTGTTCGATGAACGATGCTCCTGGATTCCCCAACATTTGGTAAAAAAACATCACTAATTAGAGCTCCCTTGCAATCCAAAGCTTTGCTCAAAGACTAGGGGGTCGGCCTTGTGAAGCGGTGCTCTTAATTTATAAGGCAATATGTCTAGCCGCAACACTGTATAGATCAGCTATATGGGGTTATAAACAGGCAGAAGACCTTCAAAAGGTAGAAAATAAATTATTCCGCTCCCTGTTGGCAATCCCACAATCCTCGCCCACTTTCGCCACACACCAGGAACTAGGGATGGGGTTTGTGGCGGATTATATCAGTATGTCCCCGCTTATTTGCTGGTTGCAAGTCTGGCTTAACCCAGACTTATTTTTAAACCAGCAGATACTAAAAGATTGCCTTAGGCTGGATAATAGAAAGGAAATTCAGTGGTTATCCTATGTTAAAAATGAGCTGAAGGATCTTGGTCGACCCGAGTTATTTGAAAATCCGGGTGCCGTCGTAAAGGGTGATATTGTATGGGTCAAAAAACACTTTCGGGCTCGAAGAGCTTTGGAAAGGGAGGACATTGAACTAAAAAAGCCACATGTGAGGGCCCACTACCTGTTAGTAATGACACCGCTGATTGAGCCATATCTGCAGCTGGTTACAAGGCCATTCCATCACATTTTGTTGACAATAGTCCATTTCAATTTAATACATTTTGTATTGGGTATGTACGTCGGTTGGAGTAAGCCTGCTGACACAGCCCTTTGTAAATGTGATGATAGCTCCATCCAGGACACAATGCACTTTACCTTCTTCTGTGGTTATTATTATGATATTAGGATAGAATTTATAATACCACTGTTAAAAGGAATAGGGGTTGTTCAGGCTAAGCCTGCCCTGCTTTACTTACAACTACTGGAAACTCCTTGGATTTTTTTTGTATCGCAAGTTACTTTGTAGCAGCTGTACGTATTAAGAATCAAAGACGTGCAAATAGTGCTGTTTGTTGACCAGCTGTGCACCCGATTACCTATATCTCTCCTTTTTTAGTCATGGTCTTATGAGTACTGACATACAATTGTTAAAATGTTATGGATTGAATTGTATGATTACCCTTTGATAACCCCTTTTTTTATTCTGACTGATATCTTTTAAGAAATACAATTGTTTTAATTGTTATAACTGAACATTATGAATTGTGTGTTTTTAATATGTACCTTTTATAATTTTAATTATTCGAATAAAGTGGTTTGGACTTGGCTTGACTTGACTCTGATGCTTGTTGGGTGCGGTGGCGGTGGGCACGCCGCAAGTGCTGCCGGGTGCTGTAGTCCTGGCTGTGGCAGTTGAGGAAAGGCTCTGCCTCGTGGTCGGGGTGGCGGCAACAGGTCAGTGTCTCTGAGTTTACAGGGCTCCCGCTTCACCGGAGCCCTGTATTCCTTATATGCGCCTCCTGGCGCTTGGAGGGCGCGGTGGCGGCATGCGCGCCCCGAGTGCAGCCAGGTGCTGTAGTCCTGGCGGTGGCGGTTGAGTAAGGGCTCTACTTTGCGGTGGCGGTGGCGGTGGAGGCAACAGGTCAGTGTCCCCGAGTTTACAGGGCTCCCGCTCCACCGGAGCCCTGTGTTCCTTCTAAGCACCTCCTGGCGCTTGGTGGACACGATGGCGGCGGGCGCCCCGCGAGTGCTGCCGGGTGCTGTAGTCCTGGCGGTGGCAGTTGAGGAAGGGCTCTTCCTCGCGATCGCAGTGGTGGCAACAGGTCAGTGTCCCCGAGTTTACAGGGCTCCCGCTCCACCGGAGCCCTATATTCCTTATAAGCGCCTCCTGGCGCTTGGTGGGCGCAGTGGCGGCGTGCGCTCCGCGAGTGCTGCCGGGTGCTGTAGTCCTGGCGGTGGCGGTTGAGGAAGGGCTCTGCTTCGCGGTGGCGGTGGTGGTAACAGGTCAGTGTCCCCGAGTTTACAGGCCTGTAGTCATACTTGCACTGTCACTGCAGTGGTTGGCACAACAGTTGCTGCAGTCCACTAGTGATATTTAAATTATAGGCTCTGGGTACACTTTGTACCATATATTAGGGACTTATTTGTAAACTAATATGCCAATTAGGGGCGTGTCAACTTCATCAAGTTGAAAGGGGGAGCACAGGCACTTTACAACTTGTAGGGGCATATTTCACAGCGTTCTACAGCCAGGAAAAACAGCCAAGGTCACCATTCGGGGGTACACAACACAAGAGATGGTTATTTATTTGCCCTAATTGCAGAGGACTCCAAAAATTGTGCAGTACGTGAAATACAGTTTTAAAGTTACTAGTAATGTGACTATACTGTCCTATTTGAATTCTTTTCTGACTCCACCTCCGTTTCAAGGGTAGGGCCATGTAAGTATATATTTTGTAGTAACTTTACATCGGAATTGGTGACTGGCCTAAAATAGTAAAGTTACTATAAAGTGTAAGAATATTTTTACACATATAGATTTACTCACGTATAAAGTTACCTTTCAGAAAAGCCCTTCCAGTTTCCAGTACTAATTTTTATGATTCCGGGATGTATGCACTGAATCCTGTAATGGGGTCCCCAGCCATATTTACACTGCACTTAAACCGCAACAATGACCTACCTGTTCTTTGAATGTTATGCAAATTTAAGTAAAGTCGAAATACACAACGGATTAAGAGTTACAGTCTGCCATTTGTTCCTACTCAATGTGGCATGCTAGTTACTTTAGCTTTTTGAGATTTGGCAAATACATTTGATATAAAACATGGTGAAGGAGAAGGTGGAGTACATAACGTAACATAGTGTGTATTTGTAAAGTGCATATTCACCATGAATAGTATCTTGAAATAACAGATGTTTATTGTTAAACAACTCAATGGTACTCAATAGTGTCAGGATTTAGCCTGTAAACTTTTAATGAAGACTTATTAGGAAAGGCAGTATCCAAAAATAGACTGGGAAATCATCTTTATTTGTTGAGTTGTTCGTCTCTAAATACTGTACTTTGTCTTATCTTAGTTCTCAGGAAAGATGGCAGCTTAGAAATACTCTCCTATGTTAAAATTTAGGTACGTAATTTTTTCCCATATTAAAAGTGACACACTGACGGCGCAAGGGGCTTGTAAGTAAGCCCCTAGGTTTTAAAATTTTTCAAGATAGCCGTCATGTTTTAGATACAAAATATTGATCCTGGAAATATCGTCATACAAAATAATCTATATAAATAATAATAATCTATATAAATAAAAATGTGAATGTTTGTATCTCCGAAAGTTCTTCACCGATTGCTTTGAAATATTCACACAACGTTGGATTAGAATACGCGTTTGTTTTTATTTACACAACGTTCAATTCTAATACGCGTGTGTTGAATACGCGCGTGTTTTTAAATACACAAAGGTGGATTCGAACTTAGGTCGTCGAATTCGAGCTTAGGTGGTCAAACTCGCGGAGCGGAAGCAGTGCGATGACTAATTGCAAATCAAACTAAGGAAGAACGGGCATCAACTAACAAGCAAAACAGACAAAGAAGGTCTAAAATACGTGCCGAGGAAGCAGCAGAGCGATGTGCAGCCAGATTTGAGGATGCACAGCTGCGAGCACGGAGATTTCTTTCTTTTCCATTTAACCAGACTGAGCCACAGCACAGCAAAGCGTGGCCGGGTACAGCTATCAGGATGGCAGACCGGGTAGTGGGTGGAGGGAGGGGGAAGGATTTGGTTCACTTTGCAACATTAAGAAAGGACGCATAGAGATGCTGCGCAACAACTATAAGGGACGCATAGAGACAATAGTCTACAAATATTAGGATGGACAGTTGGTGTCAGGATGGCAGACCAGGAAGTGGACGCATAGAGACAATAGTCCAAAAATATTCTGATGGACAGTTGGTGTCAGGATGGCAGACCGGGAAGTGGGTGGAGGAAAGGGGGAGCAGTTGCTTCACTTTGCAACATTAAGAAAGGACGCATAGAGATGCTGAGCAACAACTACAAGGGACGCATAGAGACAATAGTCATAAAAACATATTGTATACCCACAACCATTTTCTTTCTCCTCCATTTGACCAGACTGAGCCACAGCAACGCGTGACCGGGTACAGCTAGATTTGACATAAATATCAATGTCAAAAATATTGCCATCCTATATTCATCATGTAAGTGAAAAAAATATTGGAAACAAATGTCATGGTCACTTACATCATTTTCTAAAATATAGTTTTCTTAAATATATATGAAATAAACAGCAACCATTAAATATATTAACAAATAACAATAATATACTGAAAATTAAATATATTTAACCGCTCCTGTACTCATGACGAGCTCAACTCGTCATGAGGCACAGTGCTCCCGTGCTCATGACGAGCTGAGCTCGTCATGAGCCGTGAAACGCTCGCATGCGGGGATAATTCCCCTGCGGTGCTGAGCATTCCACGGAAATGGGTATGGTCATGATGAGCTCAGATCGTCATGAACACATGAGCACTGTGCCTCATGACGAGCTGAGCTCGCCATGAGCACCGGGGCGCTCATGATGCACGGAAGGGGTTAACTGGTTTTGAAAGAAATATAACAGTTATACAAATTTTCAAAAATAAAATACACACATATATATGTTTCAGGGTCGTTATAGTTATGCTGATATTCTACTAGAACAAAACCAGAGAAAATCCGCTGTTATAGTTAGCTGAGCTAAATATACCTTGCACCCCCATAATGCACTGCTGATGATGTCACATATTACATCACTCGTGATATGGTCAGTGACATCACTGATGACATCTCAAATGGCATCACTGATGACATCATCGTGTCAGGGTGAGTGTTTCTAAAAAGTTTAAGAATGTTACATATATACTCCAAGCGTTATACCCCCAGAACCCAGTTTTAAAAAGACAGCAACCGTGACAGCAAGCTTAACCTCGTAACTCACTTGAGTAATATGCCTTCATACCTCATGATCAATTGTCAGACCATGCAGGCTTGTTATTTTTTTTTAAATAAAGCTAAGCGCTAATTTGCGTTTTGTATCTTGGAGAAACACGAGGTTTTGCTTCTAAACCCGCTGTCACTTTCCTGACTAAAACGCATAAACAGCCAGAATAGGCAGACACCTAGTAACAATAAATAGCGATAATAGTGCGCTTTTCGAACTCAAAGAAAGTCTCACCCACATTAAGTCTCTCGTAATGCGTGCTGTTACTAACACATCAAACGCGCTCGCCTCTACATTTAACCCGCCCAGCACTCACCTACAAACACACACAGCAGGGGATGCGATGGACCCACGAAGTGTCTAGCTTGGGCGTGACGAGGTTACAGATTAGAGAGCCACTGGGAGCTTATATCTACAAGCGAAGGAACTCTTCTTTGTCCAAACCAGCATGCATCCAGGCAGAGGCCTTCAGTGTTACACAAATGTATATCTCATGAACCAAACAACTACAATTCTCTGTTGTAGAAAATGTGTATACACAACCATTATTTATAAATTGTAATGATGTAATTACATAGTTTAAACATGATTTTTTCCTTATATGCCACAATGACTTGCGATTTTGAGCGCTACCAACTCTTCTATGTTTGATGTCACATGGTTTTGTATGTCACATGGTGGTTCTTCCACATGTCAATTAGGCACTAGTATAAATAAGGCTCACTAACATGGTGCAAGCAGATGTAGTGAACAAGGTGGACTTGTCCGCCGAAACGCGTCTGATCGTGTGTATTGGTTAAAAAAAACCTTTGATTTTCACCCACGGAGTCGGTGCCTCTTCTTTTGGAAGCCAAGCCAGGATTGGACTAATATACTCCAAGGTGTATTCATGGAATGAGTGGGTGTATGAGTGTCGGTGTGGATGATTTAGTGGGTGCGTGTGTGACTGTATAAGTGAGTGATTAAATGGGTCCTAGCAAATGCATGGCTGAATTACTAATCTGGGTGAATATCTGTATCAGTCTGTCAGTTGGTGTGTAAGTGGCTGCATGAGTTGGTGAGTAGCTACATGAGTGTCTATATGGGTTAATGATTGGTTGTCTAAGTACCTGTTTGGGTGCCATAGTGTCTGTATGGGTGGGGGGGTGACCCCCTGCATGGATGTGTGAGTGGGTGAATCACTGCGTGTTTGGGTTCATGAGTGCATGGGCTGTATGAGTGTGTGAGTGTGTGTATGGCTGTGTTCATGAGTGAATGGATATCTCTGTGGTATGTGTGTTAGTAACTGCATATGTGAAAGTCAGTATATGTAAGTTTTGGAGTATATAAGTGACTATATGTGAGAGCGAGGATTGTGAGAGTGACTATGGATGAGTGTGTGCTTGTATCAGTGATTGTATAAGAGAGTAAGTATGTGTTAGTATCTGTATGAATAACTGAGGTGGTGTGTGTGCATAACTGTATAGGTGAGTAAATGGCAATGTTATTGTTTATTTGCATGGCTAACTAGGTGTGTGAGTAACTCTGTGGGTGAATGGTGGTGTGTGAGTGTCTGTATGGGTATAGGGTTACATATATCAGTGGCTGTATAGAAGAGTGACTGTATGGGTGAGTGAGTGGATCCCTCAGCACCACCGCGCAGACCAGGGACTTCAACCCCCAAGTGCCTTTGTGCCAGACGGTGCCAGCAAAGTCCCAGAGCAACCAGGGGGCATAAAAAAACTGGCAGGCTCCCTCAGCGGGTGTGCCCAGTTGGCGCCCGGGCACAGCCTGGGCCAATGGCGGGCCCATCTGTACTCGTAAGAGCCCGGAAGAGGCTGGACCGGGCCATTTCCTTTGGCTCATCTGTCTTTTTACCAATATTCTTGTAGGTAAGCCATTAAAGCTTTTTGATACACTTGGCCTCACTGACATTGCAGTAGTATTGCAAGTGGGACTCAAACTCTCCTCCTACTATAGAAAAACCTGGGACATTATTTGACCTCGGATAACAATAACTACAGAAGATTTGTTTACACGAGTTATACATATATCTGTCATTTAGGCACTAGGTTGGAGGGGTGAATTGTGAACTGTGGCAGTATTGTGTAACACGGACAGTGGCCAGTGGACCATTGGGTTATACTTCTCTCATTATTTCTTTTGGTGCCTTGCAATCTACTGTTTAGCTCATATTCAGTGGAACTCTATATTCATAACAACGAATGTGTTTTTTAGGGGGATTCAGTGCAGGTATACTCTACTAACCATTACCCCCCATACATACACACATAAAATGGGCAAACATAAGGCTCTTGATGGTCAGGCAAATGGCAAGTCCTCGAAAATAAGAAAGAGTACAGCTGATAATTGCTCTATTGAGGAGATAGATAACTTAATCGAAGAAGTGGAGTCCATGCTAAACACCAAATGTAACACAATTGGCAAAAATAATTCAACAATTACCGCTTTTTATACCAAATGTCATCCCCACTCCCAAACACAGAGCTTTAGAGTTAAGGACTTGACAAATGTAACTATCGAATCCCTGCAAATGATCCTCATTAGCAATTTTCCTGGACATACCTCAAATAGTCATAATTACCCCCATATGGATCAGGTGCCAAAGGGCTGCACACCAGTCATATCAAATAGTCCAGTGGAAGAGGGAGAGCCACCCACACCAATTGTCTGTACTAACAGGTATTACGCTCTAGCTCTAAAAACATTGTCAAACATTTCCATCATGGCAACACAATCACAGTCATAAGTTCCAGACATGCAGGAACAGTAACAATATGTTAATTCACAAGGGAAAAACAGCGAAATCGATGAGCCAGCAGAACAGTCAGTTTCCCAGTCAGTTCCACAGGCGAGTAGCTTACAAACTAGCAAAAGTATACACGTGATAGAAAATCTTGTCCAGAAATTAGATATACTAACAAAAGAGCTCGCTGACCTAAAAGCAACAATACGCGTATTAACAACTCGTCATGGGATAGCCAGGGAATCTGTCCAAAACAAATGTTGAGTGTGCTGTAAGAGGAGACTGACTGACCTCTAAACTCAGATAAAGAATAACATGAGTATAAAAGACCAAGTAAAAGGAGATACAAAATTGGAGGAACAAAAAGCGATTACATAACTTGAGGTCTCAAGACCTGAAATACGTGGTAAAAACTCAGAGAACAGGCAAGATTGAGAACATAGAACGATATACAGTTGGGAAAGCAAAGACTTGTGATTGGGGCCGAGTTGACTAGGGACAACTGTGGAGTAGTAGCCCAAACAGAACACAACCTAATTTAAACAGGGGGTACTTTACTAACTTGCACAGAATGGGCAGGGAAAGTATAGCATGGGAGCAAAACCATCATATTACACAGTATAGGGGCCACCTTCCTGCTGTCTATTACGCAGTTAGGCAGATTTTCATCATTCGTAGGGAATCTGACATCCCCAAGCAAATGGGCTGAAAAGTGGCTATGACAAATATTCACAAACTTAGCCTCTCCTCTTACAGGGAAGATGAGGAGTCCTTGAAAAAGAAAGTAATTCATTGGATTAGGCACACGTGCGACTGTAGATCCATAATACGTTCTGACCTACCAGAGGTGGAACGCTTAACCTCTAAAAATGGATCACTGACATAATATCGAGGGACAGAATATCGACCATCAAGAATATCGTTGAAAAAATATCGACAGACAAAATATCGACTTTCTATCTACAAACAGGTAAGTACAAAAATATCGAGCTAAAAATATCGTTTACTAAAATATAGTTTTGTAAAATATCGACTTTACTGAAAACAATGTTAAATTAAATTAATATTAAAAATTAATTACTAAAATATACTTAAAAATACTTAAATTAACTTATAATATTTAAATAATTAATGAAAGTTAAAAAAATGTAATTCATATTTGTTAAAACATACATATATAGTAACAAAATATAATTAAATAATAGCCAATATTATTAACGTACAATAACAAAAGTGTAAAAATTACTATTCCCACTCCAAAGAGTGCAGGCGTAGGGAAAGCATTGGATAGTGTAGGGGTTTAAATTACTATTCCCACTCCAGTGGGTGGAACAGTAGGGAAAGCGTTGGATAGCGTAGGGGTAAAAATTAATATTCCCACTCCAGTGGGTGGAACAGTAGGGAAAGCGTTGGATAGCGAAAGGGTAAAAATTACTATTCCCACTCCAAAGAGTGCAACAGTAGGGAAAGCGTTGGATAGCGTAGGGGTTAAAATTACTATTCCCACTCCAGTGGGTGCAACAATAGGGAAAATGTTGGATAGCGTAGAGGTAAAATTTACTATTCCCACTCCAGTGGGTGCAACAGTAGGGAAAGCGTTGGATAGCGTAGGGGCTAAAATTACTATTCCCACTCCAGTGAGTGCAACAGTAGGGAAACCGTTGGACAGCGTAGGGGTTATAATTACTATTCCCACTCCAGTGGGTGCAACAGTAGGGAAAGCGTTGGATAGCGTAGGGGTAAAAATTACTATTCCCACTCCAGTAGGTGCAACAGTAGGGAAAGCATTGGATAGCATAAGGGAAAAAATTACTATTCCCACTCCAAAGAGTGCAACAGTAGGGAAAGCATTGGACAGCGTAGGGGTAAAAATTACTATTCCCACTCCAGTGGTTGCAACAGTAGGGAAAGCGTTGGATAGCGTAGGGGTTAAAATTACTATTCCCACTCCAAAGAGTGCAACAGTAGGGAAAGCGTCGGATAGCGTAGGTGTTAAAATTACTATTCCCACTCCAGTGGGTGCAACAGTAGGGAAAGCGTTGGATAGCATAGGGGTTAAAATTACTATTCCCACTCCAGTGGGTGCAACAGTAGGGAAAGCGTTGGATAGCATAGGGGTTAAAATTACTATTCCCACTCCAAAGAGTGCAACAGTAGGGAAAGCGTTGACTAGCGTAGGGGTAAAAATTACTATTCCCACTCCAGTGGGTGCAACAGTAGGGAAAGCTTTGGATAGCGTAGGGGTTAAAATTACTATTCCCACTCCAAAGAGTGCAACAGTAGGGAAAGCGTTGGCTAGCCTAGGGGTTAAAATTACTATTCCCACTCCAAAGAGTGCAACAATACGGAAAGCGTTGGATAGCGTAGGGGCTAAAATGACTATTCCCACTCCAGTGGGTGCAACAGTAGGGAAAGCGTTGGATAGCGTAGGGGTTAAAATTACTATTCCCACTCCAGTGGGTACAACAGTAGGGAAAACGCTGGATAGCGTAGGGGTTAAAACTACTATTCCCACTCCAAAGAGTGCAACAGTAGGCAAAGCTTTGGATAGCGTAAGGGTTAAAATTACTATTCCCACTCCAGAGAATACAACATTAGGGAAAGTAAATACTTCATATATTATTTAAAAATTTAAAAATTAATATCTATTAATAATTAATTACAAATAATTAAATAAATTATATAATATAATAATTAATATATTAAAATTACTAATTAACAATAAGTATTTCAATTGATCACCTATTAATACAAATGAATTAAAAATTAACA
Source organism: Lissotriton vulgaris (assembly GCF_964263255.1). NCBI lineage: Eukaryota > Metazoa > Chordata > Amphibia > Caudata > Salamandridae > Lissotriton > Lissotriton vulgaris. Next base: position 1,187,831,725 of record NC_141689.1, on the reverse strand, counting down.
ATTAATCATTTAATAATTAAAAATTATTTAACAATTATTTCCAATTAAATAAATTTAAATACATTTAATTATTTAATTAATTATTAATAAATTACTTCCCACCCTATTCCCCTATAAACCCACAACCTGCTACAGAAAATAAATTATTAAAATTAACATAATTAACAATTAATTAATTAAATTAAATTAATTGGCAAATACAATTTTTATAATTACCCATAAATACTTAATAATAATTAATTGTAAATAAATACCAATAAATAATTTTACATATTTAATTAATTATAATTTAATTACTTCCCACCCAATTCCCCTATAAACCCACAACCCGCTACAGAAAATAAATTAGTAAAATTTACATAATTACCAATTAATCAATTAATTAAAATTAATTACCAATTAAAATTTAATTAACAAATATAAATGAATTAACAATTAATTAAAAATTACTATCAATAAATAAATTTACATATTTAATTAATTATAATTAAATTACTTACCACCCTATTCCCCTATAAACCCACAACCCGCTACAGAATTAAATTACGCAATAATTATAAAAACAAAATTCATTAATTAAAATTAATTATAACATAAATACACACTTTTCACACATATTATAACATAAAAATACACTATAAAAATTAGATATTATTAAAAATCAATATTTTTAACTATCTATATTATATACTTCGATATTTTAACTTTATATATTTTTAACAGTCAATATTACATCACTTACCTTAAAAACGATATTTTGGTTATCTGTATTCTGTCCTGTCGATATTTTGTCCAGTCTATATTTACAACTCGATATTATGTCCAATCTATATTTTGGACTCGTTATTATGTCTGTGCACCTCTGAAAATATAGCCCTTGATACTATTCGCTTAACAATGGAAACAAAAAATGTAGCTGATAGATTGGTGGCCCTTGACCTGAGAACAGGTCCACTATCCTGTAAACCTGTGAGATTTAGATTATTCAAGCCCCGAGAATTTGCAGATAGGAGTCTACAAGCATCCATCAACCCCAGACCACAATCACGTTCCGATGCCCAAAAATATAATTTGGAGGCAGTTTATTGACAACCACTTCCTCCCCAACACTTGAATATTGTGAGAAGTTTCATACCCTTACCAAAGAAGAGTTAATCTCACTAGATCTTTCTTTCAAGCACCAAGCTAATCAAGTACATAGGGGTGAAGTAGGAGCTGACAGTGTTGCAGTCAACCCATCTCTAATGGGTGAACCAAATGAGCAATCAGTATTATGTATAACATCCTGGAACAGAGCATGGTTGAATCACAAATTAGAAGATGATGAATGGCAGGAGTATACTAATCTTAGTGAAATTAGCCTGCTACAGGAAACTTGGGCACTAGAAACTCCCCATAAGCTTGGGTGCAAATCTTTCAGTGAGAGTGCCACACCATCAGTAAGAGGTAGACCTTCGGGTGGCCTTGTTCTTTTGGTAAAAATTACTCTAGATGTGGATATAAGGCAGCTAAATTTCCAAAATCAGATATTATGGGGATAAAGTTAACAAGACTGGATGAAACCCCAATTTACATAATAAATATCTACAATAGACCTGGCCCTTCCAGCAAGGAATCTCCAGTCATAAAGCTGTTAGATAAGTTTTTAACATAATCGACCCTGGGGCAATGATATTTGTAGGGGGGATTCTTTTGGGGAAAAAACATTTTATTTGTCAAAGTATCCTATATAACGCACAGTTCTGTGTCCCAGAAACTTCTGCAGTTTCAATATACACGAATTGAATGTGACCATTTTCATGTGTATTCGGGAGAAAATGAAAAGAAATACAAATGAAACATTAACCCTAAAACTGTAGTCCCCAACCCACCCCCCGTCGTCCATTCCAGAGCAGCACATCATCCCAATAACCTCATTTATACAGTTGTGACATGTCATCACCTACGGAGCGACTTCTCTGACGCACATCAGCAAAAGGAGATCATACCGGGTCTTGGTGGCGGTCCACAGGTGCCGGCTCTAGCTCCAGGCCACAATAGTCTGCCCAGCGCTTCCAGATTTTAAAGTGCTTTCGGTGACACTCCCTGGCCACAACCATTGGGGTCTCAAGACCCATACAGAAGTCCAGACTATTTTTCCAGGCAGAGACAGAGGGTGCCACCGCCCCTTCCAGGCCCTAGCAATATCCCTCTTAGCTAGGGTAAATCCCAGAAGCATGAGATGGCGCTTATAGATGTTAGCCCCAATCCCCTCCGTGACATGGAAGAGAACCAGCTTCGGTGAACAAGGAAGCTCCTACCCCAACACTTCAGGCAGGCAGGCCATCACTCCCCTCCAGAATTGCGCCAGAGCAGCGCCAGACAGTATGCAGCAGAGTACTCTCCTCATGTTCACATTGGAGATACACAGGGGAAGCCACCAAACCTGCCCTCCACAACCTAACCCTGATATAATATACATGATGGAGATATTTGAACTGGATAAGCCGTCGGCTCAATGCAGTGGCCGCCCCTCATGGAGACGCCAAGGCATCTGTCCAATCTTCCTCCTCCTTCGGACCTACATCGCCCTCCCATGTCTCCCTCAGATGCTGCAGTGAAGGGGAACTGTGCATGACTAGGGACTGGCATATTTTAGAGATCTTGTGATCTTGGAGGTCTCCCATAAACACCTTGGCCTCTACAGGACTGAACTCTGCCAGCGTCTCCATCCCCTCCAAGCTAGGGTAAATGGAATGTCGGAACTGCAAATATTTAAAGAACTGGGTTTTTGGCATCTGGAAGTCTTTTTGTATATCCTGAAAGGATTTCAAGACAGGTCCCGCATAATGTCGCCCAGGGTGGAGAACCCGATATTGTCCCAGTTGCGGAATCCAGACAGAGCCGCCAAGTGTGGTAGGCGCCCATTGTGCCAACGAGGGGTCTCCCAGGTTAACCTGTTCCACCAATCCATCCTCCGTAGCGCCTGCCTCAAGATCTGGAAAACAGTCTGTGTGGCATCCTATCCCCATACCACCATTGGTTAAGGACAAGCAAGTACGAGGCCATATAGTATGACAAGATATCGGAGGTGGCCAGCTTCCCACAGTATGTAGACTGAAAGCAAGTCCACAGGACCACCCTTCCCACTCCACCATCCCAGAGAAACTGACCCAGGGTTGCATTAACCTGACGGAACCACCTAAGGGGAATCCGATACGGATGGTTTTGCAGTTGGTACAGCAGGCGCAGGAGCGAAACCATCTTGAAAATGGCTGACCTGCCATATATAGGCAGGGGCATGTGAGACCAGGTTTTAATGTCCTTCAGTACACGGTCCATACAGGCGCCAAATTCCTATCCATGGATGTGGTAGGAGAATTGGATAGGAACACTTCCAGGTACTTCATCACCTCATACACCACCTGCACCGAAGATGCCCAGAAGCCGAGCTCGCCCCTACCACCCAAGACCCAGGGGTTTGACTTTGAAGGAGTCATGTATAGCCTAGAGGTTTCCCCAAAAATGTGCATGATGCCTAGCAGCTGCGGTCCCGTCCTATCCATATTAGTGAGGAAAAACAGAACATCATCGGCAGACAGGGCAATACGGTCCGAGAGCCTGTCTGCCCATTCAAGATCGGTCACTTGAGCATCAATCCGCACCTAGGCAGCAAGGGGCTCCATCGCTAACGCGAACAAGTAGGACAGCGGGCACCCCTGCCTGGTGCCACGCCCAATAAAACGTAGAAGAGAGGGAGTCCGCAACTCGCACAGATGCAGTTAGATCTGTATACAGCAGGGTTAGATATGACAGGAAACGAGGACCTATGTTTAACCTGCGCAGCAGTGCGAATAGGTACACCCAGCTTAAAGAATCAAATGCCATGTCCATATCCGCAAGCAATAACCCTGCCTGTTCCCCCAATCCCTGGATGGTCGTAATGGCAACATGCGCCCGCTGACTATTGTGACGGGTCGCCCATTGTGGCATAGACTCAGCCTGATCGGGATTGACTAAGGAGGTAATATGTGGTCGGAGACGATTAGCTAACGCTTTGGCTAAAATCTTGACCTCAACGTTCAGGAGGAAGATAGGGCAATACGATGCATGGTGATCAGGAGGTCCACCAAGCTTGTGGAACACAACGACCTCCGCAAGTCTCCAATCGGTGGGCAGGCAACCCCTTTTCCTGGCATCCTCCACCACTTTTCGATAGTGGGGACCCAACTGCAGGAAATAGCGTTAAAAGAATTTGTTCGGGAAACCGTTTGGTCCCGGGGCCTTACAGGGATGCAGGTTCCCTAGGTCGGCTCCCAGTTCATCCTCCATGAGCCGGTAGTTTAACTCCACACTCACTTCGTTTGATAGGGCCTTAGGTGGAAGGTCGTCTAAGAAGCGACCTATTATCCCTGCTGATAAGCATTTCTTGGGGGCATAGAGATCTGCATAATACATAGCAAAACTCTCAGCAATAACCGAGGAGTCGGAAATAGGTGTCCCGCCCAGTCCCACAATACCTGGGAGAGCCTGGGGGCAAAGTAACCCCTGACACAGTCTATGCAGCAACTTACTAGATTAATCCCCCCATAGTCATGTTGCGCTAGCAGCAGTTGGCGGCGGGCCAGTCACCCCCTCCTCTCTGCTGCGTGCCTCCAGCCCAAGGATTTCAGCTTCTGTTTGTATGAGGTTCTCCCTTCCCATTCAGCGGGCCGCCGCACAAAAGGAAATGTCCACCCACGAATTGTGGTCTTCATTGCCTCCCACAGAGGTGCCGCTCCTGCACCGAGCTAACAATGAATGCCAAATACTAAAGTCCTCCTTCTGGAGGTTCCAGGCTGAGAGGTGCCACCGGAAAGGCCCATGAACCCTTCTTGCCGGTATAGTGATGGCCACTGGTGAATGATCCAAAAGCCCCTGTGGAAGGATGTCAGCCGCCACCACCCTGCACTCAAACGCTCTGGGACAAATAAATAGTCATGGTGGGAATATGAGTTGTGCACCGCCGAGAGATAGGTGTATCCCTGTGTTGTGCCATGTAGCCTGCGCCAAGGATCCACCCAGTCTAGGCCCACCAGTAGGGAGTAAAGTTTAGTGGGGTGTCAGGCCTCTAGTGAGCCCCCTGGCCTCCACTGAGCTTTGGACGCATCCTTCACATCGTTTCAGTCCCCACCCCCAACTGCAAGGCCATCTGGTATATCTGCACACAGGGTCATAAGTCTCTCCCTCAACCCCCAGGACAGAGGTGGGGGGCATACACACTCCCCAGCATCACAGTGTCTCCACCCACTGTGCCCTGTACCAACAAATATCTGCCCTGAGTGTCCCGTCATGTCTTAACATGTGTGTAGGAAAGTCGGCGATGGATCAGGATAGCAACCCCCGGACCCCCTCACAAACCCTGAATGGAAGGCATGTACATAGCCAAAACGTTGAAAGCACAACACCTTCATCCCCATGAGGTGCGTCTCCTACAAAATCAGAATATCAGCATGGGCGTGCTTTGCCTGTTTAAAAATAGCTCTATGTTTAATCTTATCAAGTGCCCCTCTGACATTCCAGCGAAGTTACGAAAGGACCCAGAGAGATCTTGTGGACTACCTGCTGCTGCAATTAAAGGGCTTCATATAGGTCAATGACACAGATATGCAATATGAGCAAGTTGACTCTAGAATAATGTAGGACAGTGCAAACAAGAAACAAACAAAAAAAGAACACAACCCAACAGTCCCCCCCACCCTTTACCTCAATAACAGTGATGTACCTGTCACGGCAGGCAGAGCAGGTTGACCCCAACAGGAGGTCCCACTCCTCACCTGGCAATGAATCCCCAACTCACAGCCCATTGTCAGCTGGCCCTCTCTCTGTTCGTTAAGGTCCCACAGAGAGACCGGCCTTCATCTGTTCTTCTCCGGTCAAAGCAGTAGGTTCGGGACCTTGGGACCATATTCTCTGCTTACGGCTAATTTGCTGACGCATTTTTTCGTGAGGCCGATCCAGCCCAAGAGGAGGCACCGAAAGACTGGGAACGCCGCCTGAACCGGGAGCGTCTGCTACCCCTCCCCTTTGGTTTGAGCTGATTCTGGGCCGCCCGCTCGAGGAAGAGTCAGACTCTCTCCCTGGCAGGGAGTGGGGACGTAGTCGTACTGTCTCATCAGTCCATAGGAACACCTCCTCTGGTGAGTCGAAGAAGTGGGTATGGGACCGATACACCACACGCAGCCTAGCTGGATAAAGCAATGCATAGGGGAGTTTGAGCTCTTGAAGGTGTGCCTTGGCTGCCATAAAAGACTGCCTCTACTGCTGAACCTGTTTTGTATAGTCTGGAAAAATCAGGATGCGGGCGTTTTCAAATAGTAGCGGTTCATTGGCCCTAGCCTGCTTCAGGATAGCAACCCGATCATGATAATTAAGTAGTTTGTCAATGATGGGCCTCGGGCGATCTCCTGGCGGAGGTTTCTGCATTAAGGCTCTATGGGCGCACTCCACCACAAAACATTTAGATAATGCCCCTGGGGTAAGCCAATCCTCCAGCCACTCATTGAGGAACCACTCCATGTCACCATTTTCCCAACCCTCCAAGAATCCAACGAGGCATAGATTATTGTGCCGAGCTCTCCCCTCGGCATCCTCGAGTCTCGAGGCAAGGCCTCCTTGGGTGGTCTCCAGAGAGGTCACCCGCTGCTGCAGGGCGGCAACGACATACTCCACAACCGAAATCCTTGTCTCTGTCTCTGTCTCTGTGATGCATGCAACAGCATTCCCCAGTTCCTGCCACAGCAGCATGATGTCTGAGCCAACTGCCCCAATGTTGGTGTCTAAAACATCCCTGGACTAGGTGATGGCAGCCATGAGGGCGGCATTGTCAGGCACAGCACCTTGTGTCCCCCCGGATGCCGCAGCAGAGGCCCCTGGGCCTGTAAATTTGTTGATCGGGCTCTGCCTGGCCGACCCTCCCCCCGGCTTATCTCTCGTCATGGTGGACAGCACCCCCCCCGCCCTGGACAATGTCCAGCCTGCAATCAGCTAATCACCAATCTGGTATGGAGCAACAGCAATGGGGGAGCATGGCCCTAGCGGTCCCACCAGCGCCAGGAGAACCCACCACAATCCAAGAGGGGAGCTGAGGGCCCCCCACCAAGACTAAGGATCTATAAGCACCCCGAGGAGCTCAGTGGCCCAGGTCTGCCACCAGAAGTCCTCGAAGATGTCTGCGCCGCCTGATTGACTGCTGATGGAGGCGCTCTGTGTAGTGGGAGGGGGGGATGGTATGCAAAGTCTGTCTCGCACCAGACGGGGCAGCAGGATACTGTGGGGGGCATGCCCTGCAGCCTCGGGCTTCGTGCTTCCACCCCACAGCACCCCCAGGTGGCAACCCCGCAGCCCGACAAAACCACCAAACTTCTCAATTTGTACCCCGCAGATGGAGGGGGAGGAGGGCCAAGATGCCCAGAAAGAAGGAAGGGCTCTGCCAAAGGCCAGGCCCCGATCTTCATGGGACACTGAGGGTGCTGGCGTGGCCCAATTAGCCGCCGATGCAAGAGTACTGCTGGGCAAGGGGGAAGGCACTCACACAGCGATACTCACTGGAGCCACCGACCCCTGTGTCCTTACTCCCGGTGCCTCTCCCCACTGCCCGCAGCTGATTCATGTGGTTTGCTCTGCGGGGGGTTGAACATATGGATGGGCTTTGGAACAGCAAGATGGAAAAGTCCACTTTTAAAAAAGCTTGCAATAACAAAGCAAAAGCATTTTCCTTCGTAGAGGATAAAAGGGGATTACTAAGACGCCGCCACGCATGGGTCATAATAAATTCTTACACACGGCTAAGACCACAACCCTATCTAGCAGTTCATTTCCAATTGTCTTTAAAAAGGAGATTCATGGCATACAGATTTGGAGATCTTTGTTCATTAGACTTGGCGCCCCCCTGGAAAAACACGCATCAAACAAAGACATGTTGTTTATGTGGCTATCACACTGAAACTCTGAGCCACTTGCTGTGTGTCTGTGAAACCGTGAAATCAAAAAGAAGGAAGCTGCTGAGAACTGTTTTTAATGATTTAAATATCCGCACCTGCAGACAGGCGGCGACAAGCTGGCTGGGTGCCGCATCAAACATTTTAATATGCAGGGGGGTAAAATTCATGATAGCTATAGAAAGCTTACTTATAAATGTGGGCAAAGATTGATGGCTTGGTGCCACAAAGGAAGTATGTGGAATTTTAAGAACTGAAAAAGTTTTAAATGAAATGTGTTTTATATGCTTTATGGTTTGTGAAAACCAAATAAAGTTATTTTTGACTAACTGACTGAATATGGATAGGCAGCCAGCCCCCAGCGGGAGACGCATTCGTGACCCGACTAACCGCCGATGCGAGTGCCTCGTGGAATGGGGGAGGGAGGGAGAAAGCGCAGTGACATTCCTTCGCCCAGCAGCAGCGTGGGTGAGCGAACACGCCCGTCACCCACAGGCCACACGCGCCCACCCCACGTTGCCTCTAGTTGACTCCCTCTGCTGCCTGATAATACCGCTGAACCCCCATTCCTATGCTTGCAGAGGGGGAAGGAGGAAGGCAGAAGCGCCTGGTGAGCAGGAGGGGCGTCGGCAGATGGTAGGTCCTGCTCTCAGAGGGCCAGAAGGTGCGTGCATGTCCCGGCCAGCTGACAAGACGGAGAGGGTACTGGGCAGAAGGGGAAAGAAATTAGCTCGTCGGGACCAACCTGGCCGCTGACACCAGCACAGCCACAGACTCGGCCAAGGACCGGCATCCTGCGGACCCCGCTGTACTCACATCCCGTACCTCACCACCGCGGCCTGACACAGGCACCGATCAGCACGGCTCTCCCTGCTGTTTGTCGTGGTCACGGAAAGGCAGCCAACCCCCCATGGAAAACGTCCGTCCAGGAGGCCCTCACCAGGACTCAATCTGCCCCACTGGCGCAGTGCACCAGCTCCTCTGCAGCAGCGTCGCCCTTCACCTGATGACCCAGACAATGTCCCACTTGATGACCCGGCCTCACGCAGGGCCACAAGGCTGCACCTCCACAAGGCCCTGGTCTTTCAGCAATGCCACACAGCTGCCACAGGCCACGCCATGGAGCTGAATTCTGCCTAGGTGGGTGACGCCAGTTCACGAAGTCTGCGGGGTAGCTTTGGGGCACAGAAACCGACCAGAGAAGCAGAATGATGCAGGATTAATTTAAGGCTGGACAGAGCTCACTCAGCACATGTACGCCAGGATGGCTTGCTAAGCCACACCCCCCCAAAGGGGGGGGGATTTTAACTGTAAATTTGAACCTATAGTGGGATATAAAGTTATAAAGAGGGGCTAGAAGAGATAGTAAGATATGACCACTGTGGTAGTCTCCAGTGGGTCAACCATGTGAGAACATGATTCTACAAACTTGGATTGAACCATTTCTGGGAAACACCAGCATTATTGACACTGCCCTCAAAAACAATATTGAAAACAACATTTTGGGCATTCATGCAAAATTGTGTTCGCCATAAATCTGATAATGGCAGATTAACAACTCAGTTTCTTCTCACAAAATCTCTTCCATCCTTTGAGTATTTTCTTGACGAAGTTCATCCTCAGTTGGCTAAACCATTGTATATGAAAATCACTCATGGTATTCTGCAAGCTAAATCCAACACAGCAAAATGGGGTTTGAAAAAGGATGATGGCAATAATGATCACTGCCTTTTATGCCATTATAACACACAAGAAAATGATAATCACATACTATTCTTTTGCCCAGCATATGCCACACCAAGGCGAAAATGGTTCAAATCGATATGTTGTAATCTGGGGGTCAGGTCTTGCACTGCTGCAACTAGAATACTAAAAAGCAAGACCTCGCAGGAAACTGTCTTTAGTGTCAGCAGATTTCTGTTTGCTGTCAAATTATTGCGGGGAAAAAAAGGTATGACATTTTAAAAAGACCTATAATTTTTATATATTGTTTGTTTTTAATCTACACGTGGATTTTCTTGCACTAGCACTTTATATCTGCCCTGCATTCAATAAAATAAATAAAAATATCACTTTGTCGCCCTGAGTTGGCAGGGTATGCCCAGACGTGGGTCCCTTGCTCACTCTACCACTGGATTCAAGCTAGCCTGGCTGATGGGGATTATGAATCCGAAACCGGTCCCAGGATGCTTGTTTCCGGTCCAGGGAAGACATGGCTTGTCAGTTCAGGCTGGACTGTTCCCATGAGGCACAGGGTCAGACTGGTTTGCATATGGCCATGTCTAAACTGGGGTGGTGGAGTGAGCTAAAGAATGATGATGTATTAAACCCAGATCAGTTAACCGGGGGTGAGTGTTTGATTTGCTCAAGCACCCTGTCCATCATCCCCTTTGGTATCATGCTGCATTCAATAAAAAGCATTAGATATTCTCATGTAGCTATTATTGTGCACCATCAAGTCTCTATATGCACTATTATAGCATTTTCACTTTTACCCCCAACTACGTACTGTACTAACCACTTTTATGCATTAGTAAGCCCCCCACACTTTATTTGTCAAGCAAAATATTTGAATGAAGCTCCAAGTGTTCATACATTTTTTAATGTAACAAAGATTTAATTAGCAAATTCAGTGTTTTTACGTACTGGACAAGACCTATTGATTGCGTGATATTTCTATTATTCTAATTAAGTGTAAACTCCAAAGACCACTGCAAATATCAAAAGACGCAATCAAGACTGTCATTTGTCTAAACTGTGCTTTTAAGATGTGTTCTTTTATTGGTATGTTTGAACAGTCTTTATCTTGTATCTTTTATGGTTTTTCAAACCGAATAAAGAATCAGTGAGTGGGTGTGTACTAACTGGTATTGGTGTGTCTATGATTTCGAGAAAGGTAGTCTGTATTTTAGAGTGGGTGTATCAAAGGTTATATTATAGTGTGAAGAGGTGCATCAGATATCAAGTAGATGATGTCATCAGTGATGTCATCAGTGATGGCATTTGAGATGTCGTCAGTGATGTCATAAGTGAAGTCAGTGGGGGTGTGGCCAAGATGGCAGCGAGGTAGGACATGTCTCTTTGAGCTCCTACTCGCCGTCCAACTAAATCAGCTTCTACCAGCATTTACCGGAGCCGGGTGTATACCTGCCGCCCGCCAGACATGCCTGTGCCCCCAGCACCTACTGTCGGTGGCAGGTAGCTGTGGAATGCTGATAATGGCAACGGGTGAAGGGCGAGGCCTAGTTCCCGAGGGACACGTCGCAGTCGCGGCCTCGATTTAGGGGCGGCCCCAGCTGTGGGCTGTCGAGGCCAGCATCAACCGCGGAGGCCAGCGAGGCGTGACCTCGATGACGCGCGGGTCTCATAACACCAGCCTCGGAGTGGAGTGCTACCTACCTGGGGACCCTGGTCGGAAGGTGCCCGGGACGCCACAGCCACGTCGGAGCCTGGTTGAGGTGGCCGTGGAGAGCCGAGGTGAGGCAGGACAGGTCCGCCGCGACTGAAGCGGATAGCGTGGGGTACCCCCATACCTTTGGCCGCAGACCCACATTCCAGAGTGTGGCTGGCATTGCTCACCGCCTCTGTGCACCTGGCGGTGAGCGGGAAACAGCTTTAACGGCGGTTCGGTGGCGGTGGAGCAGGAGCGGCTTACCAGCGGAGGAGTGTCCTACAGTACGCGAAGCACGGCGGCCTGCCAGCTGGCATTTGGAGGGGCACAAAGACTGCAGGTCTGACCACTACTACGTGAGGAGGTGGGAGGAAGTGTTGCTGCCGGTGAGTGTGGCCTTCTCGAATTCCCCCTACTGCTGCCTCTCCGAGCCTCTGACACAGTGGGCCTTGGGCTGCCATTTTGGAATAGGGCAGCTGAATGCCACAGGCCTGTAGGGAAGGGGTGCAGGTCGCAGGAGTTGTTGGTGCCACTGCTTTGGGCCTCAGCATATTGGCACATCCAGGTGGTTGTGGTGGAGGTGCAGTGAGCCTGGAATCAGCCGCGGAGCAGAGAACCTAAACCTGGCCCACATAGCGGTGCGCTGTGGAGCGGTGTCTGCAGTGGGGGGCCTGAGGGCTATGCTTGATCTACTGGACTGTCGTGGGACCCATTGAGGCCTGGTTTTGAGATTGGCTATAGTGGACTTCTGCAATTGGCAACAACCAAGTAGCCACTGGGTGAGCAGAGGTGCGCATTCCTGCCAGGTTGCCCCCCCACAGACACCTCTAAGCTATGACGGGTCCTTGCCGGAGACGGGAGGGGGCCCCCTGGGTTGGCTCCTGCTGACGAGACGACCAGACCCCACGAGCGTGGAAGGAGGAGTTGTGTTTATAGGTAGGGCGCAGAGAGCTGGTCGGTGGTTTCCGCACACTGCTGCATTCATGAGCATGTCCTCGTCCAGGACAAGGAAAACCAAGGCCCAGACGGACATATTTGGTAGAGCACTCCCCGGTCCCAGAGTGACGGCTGTCACACCTAAGATTGCGTCCTCACAGTCGACCCCTGGAATGAGCGACGAGCCCATTACTAAGGCCTTCATGGAGTCACTCTTCAACACGCTCCGGGCGGACATACAGACATACAGAAGTCAAGGCCACGGATGGCACCATGGACCTCTTCACATTCGTGACAGGCCTCTTTCGACACATCCTTGTGGCCCCAGATGACACGGCAATTGTACTGGACAGGGCACATCGTGTTGGCCCACCCTGTGCACCTAATGCCCCCCCGGCAGACAATTTGGTGTGTCTACAGGATTTCAAGACTAAGGAAGCTGTCCTTTCAAAAGCGTGATCTCTCCATCCTATATCATACAAGGGACACACCCCGGGGCTCTATCAGGTCCTGGCCCTGATTACCTTGCAACGCCATCGCCAATTCCACCCTATGACGGAGTACCTACGACAGCAGGGTATCCAATACTCATGGGGCCACCCGTTTAGACTTCGTTTCAATGGCAAACTGCGTCAGATGCACTACCTTATTGACTCCTGTCGACTTCATGGCCTAGCACTCTCGAGCAAGGATGAAGACACCCAAAGCGGCACCTCAGGGCCCGAGTTCACACCCTCGGGGTGGCAACACCAGAGACGGCTCCAGCGGTTTCGGAAACCAGATAAGGCGGACATTGCCAAGAGTCAGCAGGAGGCCCTAGCTTCAGCCACAGAGGCCCTGGCCAGGGCAGACCAGGCGGCTGAGTGATGGATGGACGCACTGCGAACTCAGCTCTGGATCCCCGAAGGGCAGCGGACGGTGAGGGGAGGCAAGATCCCTTCCTTTGGTCACATTACAAGCCCGCTATGACGACCTCCTGGCCTACCCGGGATGGCGGACATTCTTTCTGGACATATCCTTTTTTCTTGATTCCCTTTCCCTTGTTGTAGTTCGTATTTTTGATGGGACTAAGCCTCATTTGGGAGTTTGGTTTAGGATATAGGCTCCCCTGTCCACCTCTTTTTATTGTCCGTTTTGCTCTCCTCCAGCGTCAGTGTAATTTAGGTGTCTCGCTGACACTTGCTCCCACGCACAGGCTACACGGCACACAGTGCTCCACCCATCATACCACTTTCCGATGACACGTGCTCCACTTAAAATTCTCACACTCAACGTACGGGGTCTGAATAACCCAATCAAGAGCAGGGCGACCCTTAACTACCTTGAGCATTCCAAGGCGGATATATGTCTGCAACAGGAGATGCACCTTCTTTCTAAAGACCAACACTGGCTGAAGTCGCGGGCTTTCCCGACACAGCTATTCTCCTCCAATACCTCTAAAACAGCTGGGGTGGCCATACTATACGCCTAACAATGGACAGCTCAAGTTCCTCCTCCAAGCTCTCCGAGAGGCAGCCGCTACTGCGGATCGCCATCTACAGCTGGGGGGAGACCTCAATATTGTATTTGACAATGACATGGACCGATCCTGTCAGAGGACACACCAAGCAGGGGTGCTCACATCCCGGGGGCAGGCCCACCTTCAGGAGTTGGGACTAATCGACCTTTGGCACTACATACACCCACGCACTCGTAGCTACACATTTTACTCGGGGCACACAAAACATATGCACGACTGGACTATTTTCTTTGCTCCTCCTCACTCAGGCCCCATGCAATAAGCGCAGATATTCTCATGGCTTCTCTCTCCGACCACTCCCGGTCCTGGACTCCTTCCTTTTACCAGCCTCGACGTGGCCTGAGGGACACTGGCGCCTGCGAGATACATTGTTGCATCGCACTTCTGTGGTGGAACAGGTCCAGAAGGCCATCACAGACTTTCTTGACCTTAACACTAATGCTGACACCTCACCAGCCACGCAGTGGGGAGCACTTAAGGCAGTTCTACGGGGAGTATTCATAGCTATATCTGCTGGCGATAACACAGAGAGGGAATGCAAGTGGGCCGAACTCACACGGAGAGTCTCTGAGCTGGAACAGATGCACCAATGCACTGGTGCTTCCCGGGCTTGGCGCCAACTGTGCGTAGAACGTAAGCACCTGGCTGCCCTGGACGAAGACAAGGCCGAATATGCAGCCCTTCGGCTTCGCCATTCCTATAACGTGGGAGGGGATAGATATGGCCGCTTATTAGCAAATAAACTGCCGGAAATAAGGCAGCGACAGGGGGTCCATACGATCCGGACATCGGGGGGGGGGGATGGCATATGAGGACGCGAACATAGCAGACATTTCGGAATTTCTATGCGGGTCTCTATACTGGGGAGTCTCCAGATAATCAGGTCAGCGAGGAATACATAGCTAAGGCTCACATGTCCTCTCTGACGCAGACTCAGGCTGAGCATCTTGATAGGGCAATCCAGAAGGAAGAGTTCATCTCCGCAATCTCTCGCCTTAAGCTGGGCAGGTCGCCAGGCCCAGATGGATACTCGGCTGCCTTTTATAAGATGTTTTGTAATCAGCTGGTGCCGATACTGGCAACTTTTTTTAATACCTTTGATCAAGAGGGAGCCATCACTGGAGACATGCTAGAGGCAGCAATAATGGTTATCACTAAGCCAGGGAAGGATGGGACGGTCTGCGGGGCATACCCGCCTATCTCTCTTTTAAATATAGACATCAAGATATACACTAGCATTATAGCGGCTCGCCTAGCTCCTTACATGGCCCAGCTGGTCGAGCCTGATCAGGCAGGCTTTATCCCGCAAAGGCAGACCAGCGACAACACTAAACGCATTCTCAACCTGATTGAGTGGGCATCCCGCACTCAGGGAGAATATATGCTCCTGGCCATTGATGTGGAGAAGGCCTTCGATAGGGTGCACTGGCCCTATCTAGAAATGGTATTAATGGCTGCTGGCTTTGGTGAGAAGTTACGGACCAGGATTTTAAATTGCTATCACTCCCCCTGGGCAACAGTCCGGGTGAATGGCCACACATCCTCTTGGTTTCCCATTGGGAGGGGCACAAGGCAGGGGTGCCCATTGTCACTCCTCCTCTTTGCTCTATATATGGAACCATTAGCACTCAGAATCTGGCAACATCCTCTCATAACTTGTATCAAGTTTTTGGGGAGATACCCATACCGTTAGCCTCTACGCGGACGATATCCTCCTTTCTCTCTCCAACCCAATGACGGCAATGCGCGCCCTCTTTGTTGAATTACACTGCTTTGCTTTGGGGTCGGGTTTTAAGATTAACATGGACAAGTCCATAGCCCTCGATATCTCCCTTTCGTCGCATATTCTTACCCATCTGCAGGAGGAACACCAGGTGATGTGGGCATCGACAGCGGTCCCTTACTTGGGAATCCACCTGGCTCCTACTATTCCTGCCACGGCTGAGATTAACTACTTCAACCTACGCAAGAAAGTCCGAACGTTACTCAATGGTTTGCAACCCTGCACCCTGTCCAGGCTAGGCCGGATCACAGCTGTGAAGATGACTGTCCTCCCCCAAATCCTGAACCTCTTTCAGACCTTCCCCTTCGACATCTGCAGGGTTGGATCCAACGAATACAAGCAGACCTGTCGCGCTTTATCTGGCATGGGCATAAGCCGCGTTTCCGCCATCAAGTTGCGGCTCTACCGCCAGAGAAAGGAGGGGTGGAAATTCCTGACATTCACCTCTATTTCCACACAACCCAGCTTAGATATCTAGTAGAGTGGCACCGCCTGGAACCCGAAAAGCACTGGCTTATTCCAGGATCAGGCAGTGGCAGGTCGGCCATTACAGGGGGTGCCCTTTCTTAATAGAAACCATAGACCTCCAAACCTATACGCCTCACACATCACGAGCACCATACTGGACTCCTGGGACCACACGAACATTGCTAAACAGCTCACCACCTTTCCGTCGCCCCTCACTCTGTTGTTCGAGAACCCTGAGTTCCACCCTGGCACAGTGGCCTCCGCCTTTATAACATGGCACTCTTCCCCTTGCAGATCAATGGGACACCTCTTTGACCTGGAATGTATCATCCCTTTTTTCACGATTTAGGGAGGACTATGGCCTCCCAGAGTGAAAGTGACTGTCATATCTACAGGTCTACAAAGTGGGACTGTGGGATACCCACAGTCAAGGTAGTGCACAGCCAATGGACAATAAAGTCTCAACAAAATTGTAAAAGAACTATAAACTTAGTTACACAAGAGGTTTTAAGCAAAATATTTTATGTACGTTTTTGCAATTCTCAATTAGTCATACTTCAAAAACATCATAACATGAATAAAAACATTATATGCATGCTGATAAACATGTATGCGAAATCATAAGAGTCAAGTTTTTTTAAACACTTGAATGACATGAATGGTATATTAATGGTTGTGAAAGCAATATATGTATAACGTTTGTAGGCTTCAAAAAATTCCAAAGTCCCAATGTATTTCGGGTTCGTGGTGCTGAACCCTTCGTCAGGGGAATACAGTTCTGTCAATTGAGGATGCTTCTCAAATAAGTTTCACGATCCACAGTAATCTATGACACAACAAAAGAGCAGTCATTATACTGCTAAGATATCAGGGTTTGCACTCAGATTTAAAAGTAGGTGCTCATAAGAAAGGAAGCTGTTGGTGTGTTATTTAGAACACAGAGATGGATTATAACTGATAGGAATCACCCAAAGCGTGTAACGAGAGATTCATAACGTGTATACAGAGACCCATCTAAGTATTTGAAAAGCAGTGGGTAACCAAATGTACTGGGCTTGCCTGTTAACAGGTGTATCAGATGTAGAATGTTCTCTCTCTTCGAGTATGTGGAACATCTGATAAAAAAGAGACCACTGAGTGAATAAGGCTCCATGCTCTAAGCACAAGTAATAAGAGTGCCAGACACGTCCCAGGCATGGGCTCTCACCTAAAAATATATCAGTTTCTGCGTCCGTCGATACTCGGGACGTAGAGCTGGTTCTGTGATGCTCGAATAGTGTTGGAAGCGCTGTAAAAACATATACGGGCGCATTGTCAGTTTAAACGTGCATCATGTTAAACAATGCCGTGGTGAAAAAGGTGGTCATAAACCTACCCGGTCAGACTGCAATTGCGGAGCCGTTTGAGAAACCCGTCCATGCGGAAGTGAAACGCCGATGTGAAACGGAGGTCCCACAATGCCTTGTAATTTAAAGAGACACTGTTGAAATACGAGTGACGTGGGCGTGTGTGCATTAGAAAGAGCTCATGTTGTGAGACATAACTAAACAAATGGTATACACTCGCGGAATGTGCATCCTGATTGCTGGAATAAAGAGTGTAAAAATAGAAAAAATAGAAAAAAATCGACATAAGATGTACCGATGTATACAGTATTCGACTGATATATCAAATGGAAACGTGAGTGCACAGAAGCACTAGAGAGAGAAGTGAATAGAAGCTGCATGATGATTAAATAGAGACACAAGATGAGGAAAACAATACTAATGGTTGAGTGCAAATCCTGTTACAAAGTACATACAGTGATTAATGAGTTGTCTTGTATTACTGTTACAGAAAACATAACATTTCATAATGATCATTGAGCCCATATGGGGCTACCGTACGTAAAGTCTTAATCCAATGTGTTTCCCTACGTGCTAGGGCTGTGTTTACATCAATACCTGAGCTTTGGTGAACCCGCTCTAGAACAGTGAAACGCAATTGGGGTATGGTGTGTCCTGCTGTTGCCCAATGTAAAGCTAGAGGAGAAGTTACATTTTTATTTCTAATTCTACTTTTGTGCTCAATTATACGAGTTTTGATTTTTCTGCTGGTTCTGCCTACGTATACTAAGCCACAAGGGCATTTAATAGCGTATATGACTTTGTCTGTGTTACAGTCAGAATTATGCCTTAGTTTGATTTGATTGCCCGTCTGTGGGTGCATGAAGTTATCGCCTGAGATCACATTTCCGCATTGTCCGCAGTTGTAGCATTTAGTCATGCCTTTAAAAGCTTTGGTTGTCTCTGTCTGTCGAGGCTTCAGGAGTTCCCGCAAATTCTTTGACCTGTGGTGTGCAAACAAAGGAGGATTTGGAAAAAGGTGTTGAAAATCCGGTTCGCTGTCAATGATTTCCCACCGTTTTTTAATTATGGTTTTTATACTGGCTGCTTGAGTGGAGAATTTTAGCACAAAAACTTCTCGCTGTGTTTCCGTTTTTTTTGGGGCACTGAGTAGATCCTTCCTGGATTTTTTGGCTGTCTTTTCTTCAGCTTCCTTAAGTATTTGCGCTGGGTAACCTCTCGCTTGGTAATTGAGTTTTTGTTCGTCAATTAATTTTTTGCATGATTGTTCATTGGAGGTGATCCTTTTTATTCTTGTGAACTGTGACATTGGTAGATGTTTTTTCAGTGAAAAAGGATGGGCGCTCCTGAAATGTAATGCATTATTTACATCCGTTGGTTTTTTGAATACTGTCGTAGTTAAACCAGATGCGGTTTTGTGAATTTCGATGTCCAGAAAGTGAATTTTATCCGCCTCACTTTCTGGACATCGAAATTCACAAAACCGCATCTGGTTTAACTACGACAGTATTCAAAAAACCAACGGATGTAAATAATGCATTACATTTCAGGAGCGCCCATCCTTTTTCACTGAAAAAACATCTACCAATGTCACAGTTCACAAGAATAAAAAGGATCACCTCCAATGAACAATCATGCAAAAAATTAATTGACGAACAAAAACTCAATTACCAAGCGAGAGGTTACCCAGCGCAAATACTTAAGGAAGCTGAAGAAAAGACAGCCAAAAAATCCAGGAAGGATCTACTCAGTGCCCCAAAAAAAACGGAAACACAGCGAGAAGTTTTTGTGCTAAAATTCTCCACTCAAGCAGCCAGTATAAAAACCATAATTAAAAAACGGTGGGAAATCATTGACAGCGAACCGGATTTTCAACACCTTTTTCCAAATCCTCCTTTGTTTGCACACCACAGGTCAAAGAATTTGCGGGAACTCCTGAAGCCTCGACAGACAGAGACAACCAAAGCTTTTAAAGGCATGACTAAATGCTACAACTGCGGACAATGCGGAAATGTGATCTCAGGCGATAACTTCATGCACCCACAGACGGGCAATCAAATCAAACTAAGGCATAATTCTGACTGTAACACAGACAAAGTCATATACGCTATTAAATGCCCTTGTGGCTTAGTATACGTAGGCAGAACCAGCAGAAAAATCAAAACTCGTATAATTGAGCACAAAAGTAGAATTAGAAATAAAAATGTAACTTCTCCTCTAGCTTTACATTGGGCAACAGCAGGACACACCATACCCCAATTGCGTTTCACTGTTCTAGAGCGGGTTCACCAAAGCTCAGGTATTGATGTAAACACAGCCCTAGCACGTAGGGAAACACATTGGATTAAGACTTTACGTACGGTAGCCCCATATGGGCTCAATGATCATTATGAAATGTTATGTTTTCTGTAACAGTAATACAAGACAACTCATTAATCACTGTATGTACTTTGTAACAGGATTTGCACTCAACCATTAGTATTGTTTTCCTCATCTTGTGTCTCTATTTAATCATCATGCAGCTTCTATTCACTTCTCTCTCTAGTGCTTCTGTGCACTCACGTTTCCATTTGATATATCAGTCGAATACTGTATACATCGGTACATCTTATGTCGATTTTTTTCTATTTTTTCTATTTTTACACTCTTTATTCCAGCAATCAGGATGCACATTCCGCGAGTGTATACCATTTGTTTAGTTATGTCTCACAACATGAGCTCTTTCTAATGCACACACGCCCACGTCACTCGTATTTCAACAGTGTCTCTTTAAATTACAAGGCATTGTGGGACCTCCGTTTCACATCGGCGTTTCACTTCCGCATGGACGGGTTTCTCAAACGGCTCCGCAATTGCAGTCTGACCGGGTAGGTTTATGACCACCTTTTTCACCACGGCATTGTTTAACATGATGCACGTTTAAACTGACAATGCGCCCGTATATGTTTTTACAGCGCTTCCAACACTATTCGAGCATCACAGAACCAGCTCTACGTCCCGAGTATCGACGGACGCAGAAACTGATATATTTTTAGGTGAGAGCCCATGCCTGGGACGTGTCTGGCACTCTTATTACTTGTGCTTAGAGCATGGAGCCTTATTCACTCAGTGGTCTCTTTTTTATCAGATGTTCCACATACTCGAAGAGAGAGAACATTCTACATCTGATACACCTGTTAACAGGCAAGCCCAGTACATTTGGTTACCCACTGCTTTTCAAATACTTAGATGGGTCTCTGTATACACGTTATGAATCTCTCGTTACACGCTTTGGGTGATTCCTATCAGTTATAATCCATCTCTGTGTTCTAAATGGTAGACAGTCAAAATATCGAGTTGGAAATATCGACCTACCATAATATCGAGTCTGAAATATCGAAGGAGCATAATATCGAAGGCAAGAATATCGTAGGACAGAATATCGACCCAAGGTAAGTAATATCGAAATACTTAATATCGATGTAAGTAATATCGAAGTTAGTAATATCGATAGCATATATATCGATGTTAATAATTTCGATGACACTAATATCGATATTTGTATTATTTTATAGTTTTTTATTATGTATGTGTTATATGTTTAATTTAAGTATTTAAAATAATTACTATTATATGTGTATACATTTTCTATAATAATATAGAAATTTATAAGGAAATTTGATGTTTTAGTACCGGAGCGGGTTGTGGGTTTATAGGGGAATAGGGTGGGAAGTAATTTAATTATGGTAAGTTGATTAATAATTAGTAGGATTAATTAATTAATTATAATTATTTGCTAATTAATATTGATTAATTGGGAAATAATTAATTGATTAATTGATATATATTTTCTGTAGCGGGATGTGGGTTTATAGGGGAATAGGGTGGGGAGTAATTTAATAATAATTAATTAATTAATATATGTTTTTAAATATTTATAACTAATTGGCAAATAATTAATATTAATTAGTTAATTAATTAATATAATTTGGTACATATTTTAAATTAGTAATTAATTGGTAATTAAATAATATTAGTTAGTTAATTACATTATTAGAGTAATTTATTTATATATATAATTTTTAGTTACTGTTAATTAATTAATTGGGGAAAAATGATATTAATTATTAAATTATATTAATTACAGCTTATGTGCTAATATATTTACTTTATTGTTAGTGTTAATTAATTATTAATTGCTAATTAAATAATATTATTTAACTTTGGGTTAAGGAGTATTTTTAGGGTTCAGGGTCATTTTTGGGTTTTTGGGTAAAGGGGTATTTTGAGTGTTTAGGGGCAGTTTTCAGTTTTTGGGTAAAGGGGTATTTTTAGGGTTCAGGGTCAGTTTTCAGTTTTTGGGTAAAGGGGTATTTTTAGGGTTCAGGGTCAGTTTTCAGTTCATGGGTAAAGGGGTATTTTTAGTGTTCAGGGTCAGTTTTCAGTTCATGGGTAAAGGGGTATTTTTAGGGTTCAGGTCAGTTTTCTGTTTTTGGGTAAAGGGGTATTTTTAGGGTTCAGGGTCAGTTTTCAGTTCATGGGTAAAGGGGTATTTTTAGTGTTCAGGGTCAGTTTTCAGTTCATGGGTAAAGGGGTATTTTTAGGGTTCAGGGTCAGTTTTCAGTTCATGGGTAAAGGGGTATTTTTAGGGTTCAGGGTCAGTTTTCAGTTTTTGGGTAAAGGGGTATTTTTAGGGTTCAGGGTCAGTTTTCAGTTCATGGGTAAAGGGGTATTTTTAGGGTTCAGGGTCAGTTTTCAGTTCATGGGGAAAGGGGTATTTTTAGTGTTCAGGGTCAGTTTTCAGTTCATGGGTAAAGGGGTATTTTTAGGGTTCAGGGTCAGTTTTCAGTTCATGGGGAAAGGGGTATTTTTAGTGTTCAGGGTCAGTTTTCAGTTCATGGGTAAAGGGGTATTTTTAGGGTTCAGGGTCAGTTTTCAGTTTTTGGGTAAAGGGGTATTTTTAGGGTTCAGGGTCAGTTTTCAGTTTTTGGGTAAAGGGGTATTTTTAGGGTTCAGGGTCAGTTTTCAGTTTTTGGGTAAAGGGGTATTTTTAGGGTTCAGGGTCAGTTTTCAGTTCGTGGGTAAAGGGGTGGTTTTTGGGTTCAGGGTCAGTTTTCTCGACTGTTGCACTCTCTGGAGTGGGAATAGTAATTTTATCCCTATGCTATCAAACGCTTTATATAATTAATTGTTAAAATATCACATGTTTATTTTATTTTTTATATTACTTACATTTTATGTATGTTATTGTTTTATGTTTGTACATGTATTAGTAAATTAGAATATATTTTATTAATTTAGAAATTAGTAAATTAATTATTAATACTTATTGTTCAGTACATATATATTATATCTTTACTGTATATATTTAATTAATGTATTATTAATATATGTTTTATTTATTAATTTTAAACATTATTAGATACTTTTAAATATGTATATTTTATTTATTAGTGTTATATACTTACTTTTACATTTATATATATTAAAAAAAATCGATATTTTTAACATCGATATTTTTTACAACGATATTATTTTTTCGATATTTTTGTACTTACCATGTTGTAGATAGGATGTCGATATTTTTGCCCTCGATATTGTTGACTCGATATTCTTGTAGGTCGATATTTTTGTAGTCGAAATTCTGTCATAGATCCGTTCTAAATAACACACCAACAGTTTCCTTTCTTATGAGCACCTACTTTTAAATCTGAGTGCAAACCCTGATATCTTAGCAGTATAATGACTGCTCTTTTGTTGTGTCATAGATTACTGTGGATCGTGAAACTTATTTGAGAAGCATCCTCAATTGACAGAACTGTATTCCCCTGACGAAGGGTTCAGCACCACGAACCCGAAATGCATTGGGACTTTGGAATTTTTTGAAGCCTACAAACGTTATACATATATTGCTTTCACAACCATTAATATACCATTCATGTCATTCAAGTGTTTAAAAAACTTGACTCTTATGATTTCGCATACATGTTTATCAGCATGCATATAATGTTTTTATTCATGTTATGATGTTTTTGAAGTATGACTAATTGAGAATTGCAAAAACGTACATAAAATATTTTGCTTAAAACCTCTTGTGTAACTAAGTTTATAGTTCTTTTACAATTTTGTTGAGACTTTATTGTCCATTGGCTGTGCACTACCTTGACTGTGGGTATCCCACAGTACCACTTTGTAGTTTGTTACATTGAGAAATCATAGGGTCTTTTCTCAACATAGGTAGTAGCACGCAACTCCTTCACAAACCCAGATTAGAATTAAAGAACGTGTATAAAAACTTTAACAGATTAACCAAGGTGTGCAATCACACATCCACTTTAGCATATCTACAGGTCTGGCACTGGGCACTGCACCCCACAGTCAGGCCACAAGCGCAGCATCTCCTGACAGCATATGAGAAGTGGTTGGTAACGCGCACCTCCGATAAGAAAATAATATCTGATATCTACAAAATGCTACTGACTACTAACACGCACACATACAATGCAGGCCGTACCAGGTGGGAGCGAGATTTGGGGAGGACTCTGAGCCACAAAGAAGTTGAGGGAGTTTACCATAGAGCCAGACACTCAGCATACCATATGGGCCTCACAGAGACGCTAACCAAGATTGCCACATATGGTACTACACCCCTGAACGCATTCATCAATTTGATAAACGCAGGAGTGATCGGTGTTGGAGGGAATGCGGGGAGCCAAGCACACTAGAGCACATCCTTTGGAGTTGCCCGGTTATTCAAGCCTATTGGACCCAAGTTCTGTATGAAGTAGACGCACACCTTGAAACGCAGATTCCGCGTTTCCCCTCATACGTCCGCCTGGGCATACCCAATCCGATGACATACCCCCTCAAATCGCGAAGAGGTCGTTTGATTGCTATCGCTCTGGGAGCAGCGACCCAAAACATTTTGATCCACTGGCGCTCCACTCAACTACCGATGCACACTGGTTTGCTCCAGAGGCTGTGGTCGGTGTTGGGTATGGAGAAACTTACACTGGCAGGTAGGGGGTCTGAGTTTCCTGAGCTTTGGCGACCTTTTCTCACATTACTGGTGTCGGAGTTCCGGGATTTAACCTGCCCCCGGTATCTACGACTCCTTCGTCTCCCTGATACACAACTTCCAGATGCTGCACCCAAAGGGCCGCGCAGACCCATGCGTTGAGGGCTGGCTTTTGTCCCCTGCCCTTTCCCTTTTATCTTTTACTTTAAAGGTGGACGAGGGAGGGGAGGGTGGCTTGGAAGGGGTGTTTTCCTTTCTTTGGGCAGTTTCTTGACTTTCCTCATGTTTGAGGGCCTGCTCTATGGATTTTACCTTTGGTAATACTACTTATCGCGAACCGGTGGTCTCCCATGTGTAACACTAATAGAGCTCAGTGCCTACTGTCTCCTGTTGTAAATCAGTAAAAAGATTTAAACCATAAGTGATGTCACTGACCATGTCATGAGTGATGTAATATGTGACGTTAACAGTAGTGCATTGCGGGGGCGCAAGTTATAGTTAGCTCAGCTAACTATAACGGACTAATTTCTCTGGTTGGTATGAGTAAAATATCAGCCTAACTATAACGTCCCTGAAATCTGTGTGTTTTTCAGTAAATATATATATACACATATATATGTATGTATTTTATTTTTGAAAATTAGTATAATTGTTATATTTCTTTTAAAACCTGTTAAATATAGTTAACTTTTTGTATATTATTGTTATTTGATATTGTATTCAATGTTTGCTGTTTATTTCATATATATTTTTTAAAAACTATATTTTAGACAACAATGTTAGTGACAATCACATTTTTTCCCAATATTTATGTCATTTACATGACAAATATAGGATGACAATATTTTTTGACATTGATATTTAGGTCATGATTATTTTTTATGTGATCACTGTTTGCAGGGTGAACAGTGTGCTCGTGTGACCGAAGGGTAAGTGGAGGGTGAATGGCATGAGTTCAAGGTTAGGGGCACGAGTATTGTGTGGTTGCTGTTAATGCAAGGTGAGTGGTGTACCCGTGAGAGCGCAGGGTAATGATGTGAGTGCAGGATAACTGTGTGAGTGCAGTGTGATCGCAGTGAGTGTAGGGTGAGAGGTGAAAGTGACAAGTGAGTGGAGTGTCATGTGTTTGCAGGGTGAGCTGTGCTCTCTTTGTGAGTGCAGGGTAGGATGAGAGTGAATGGCGTGAATGCATGGTGAGCAGTGTGATCGCTGTTAGTGCAGGGCTAGCCTGAAAGTGAAGCGAGAGGAGTAGGAATGAGGAGTGAGTTGCCTGAATGCAGGATGTATTCCCAGACACCTGGAGTAAGTCAGCAATGTGTTGATGGCTGGCGTAGGGTTTCAGATATAAGTTAAACTATTGCTATTATGGCATAAATTAGGGATGGAGGGTGGGGGAAATAAATAATGTGCTGATTCTGCAACAAACTTTCAGTTTCCTGATTAGGGCAGCCAGGTCATCGGGTTGCTACCTAAATCACCAGTATTTTGATGTCCCAGCCAGTACAAAAATAAGCCATGTTACAAAGGAATACATACCATTTTATTTACAGCCCTATTTAGTATCCAGGCGAGGCCTTTGCAGATGCTTTAAATAACAACAAATGACCAGTATTGTTTCTTTTAGAAAGGTGGCATCCCTACTCCTGAGATACCTTTTCAGTGAAAACATTCTCCCACTGTGGCAGTACAAATGAAATACAAATGTAAGGAATAGGCAGAGTGGGCACCCAGGCTACTAGTACTCGTAAAAAACACAAAGCCTTGTTAACCATTTCACAAAAGGCATGTAGGTGGTCTTTTACAGACCTGTGAAAAACTCTGTTGTGGCTGAAATAAGACTCCTGACACTGCCCGCTGATGTCACAGCAGCTCAAGCTGCAGCAGCCGTGGCTAAGACACTTCAGTGTGGGGAAGTTGGTGGCTGGGGGGCTAAAGCCTTTCAACATTATGGAGGTTGCACGCCTGATATCTCCCAACTGTGGTGATGGGGGTCAGGGCCTAATCACTGGAAGGGCAGACAGTAAATGAGGTGACACACACTCTAGTTCTGGGTAGCCGGGAAAACCACAAGCGGTCCTCCCCGGGGTTTATTATACCCTCAGGGCATGCCCGCCCTGAGGGGTGGAGTGGATGCGTGAATGTAGATACATTGTCCAGTAGAGCCCGCCTGGCTCTCTACATCCCTCCTTTATTTCAGTCCGCTTCATTCTCCGTGGGTGGCCTTCAGGGAGATGTGCACACAAAGTCCCTTAGCCGGTGGCTCGGGCCAGGGTTTGGCCGGAGATGGTACCCTTGGCTTCGGCCCTTCGGTGACTGGGTGACCTCAGCCGGGGACACCTCTTCTTTCTCTCTGCAGGCCGGGGAATTGGCGATGGATGAGCTCGGCAGCGGACTTGGGACTCTCGTTGGGTCTTCGATTGGCATGTGAACGTCTGCGTTTCTCACCGGTGATGATGCCGTCGGAGATTGTCTAACGTCCCATGGTCTGTCCTCTTCTTCCTCTTCCCGGTCATCCGCTCTTCCTCTCGCCGGTTTGAAACATGACACGTTCTGGGTTACTCTTTGATCACCTTTCCTGACTGTCACCATGGTTCCTTGGAGTTTCTCTATGGTCCACAGGTCCGGTTCGTAAGGGGTCCTATACTTCCATCCTGGGTGTCGATCATGGACCACCACAGCGTCTCCTTCCTGAAGGTTTGACTCTCTCGCGTGCCTGGCTGCACTTGCTTTTCGGTTGGTTGATTCTCTTCGGGATTGAATGGCGTCTTCGTCCCTCACTGGCGGGGCCCATGCGCGCGCAGCTGGGATGGTGTCTCTGGGAGCTCTTTTGAACAGTAGATGTGCCGGGGCACATTTGGTGGTGCTGCGGGGCGTCTGCCTGTAAGCTCCTAGAAATTGATCCAAAGCTGCTTCTGGATCATCCCAGTTGTCTACGGCGATCCGCAGGGCTCTGTTAAGGGTCCTCATGAGTCTCTCTACCTCTCCGTTTGCCTGGGGCCACAAGGGGGTGATTTTCCGATGCTTGATTTGGAGGGCTTCCAGGTATGCTTGAAATTCCCTGCCTTGGAATGGAGGGCCATGTGTAACACTAATAGAGCTCAGTGCCTACTGTCTCCTGTTGTAAATCAGTAAAAAGATTTAAACCATAAGTGATGTCACTGACCATGTCATGAGTGATGTAATATGTGACGTTAACAGTAGTATTTTATTTTTGAAAATTAGTATAATTGTTATATTTCTTTTAAAACCTGTTAAATATAGTTAACTTTTTGTATATTATTGTTATTTGATATTGTATTCAATGTTTGCTGTTTATTTCATATATATTTTTTAAAAACTATATTTTAGACAACAATGTTAGTGACAATCACATTTTTTCCCAATATTTATGTCATTTACATGACAAATATAGGATGACAATATTTTTTGACATTGATATTTAGGTCATGATTATTTTTTATGTGATCACTGTTTGCAGGGTGAACAGTGTGCTCGTGTGACCGAAGGGTAAGTGGAGGGTGAATGGCATGAGTTCAAGGTTAGGGGCACGAGTATAGTGTGGTTGCTGTTAATGCAAGGTGAGTGGTGTACCCGTGAGAGCGCAGGGTAATGATGTGAGTGCAGGATAACTGTGTGAGTGCAGTGTGATCGCAGTGAGTGTAGGGTGAGAGGTGAAAGTGACAAGTGAGTGGAGTGTCATGTGTTTGCAGGGTGAGCTGTGCTCTCTTTGTGAGTGCAGGGTAGGATGAGAGTGAATGGCGTGAATGCATGGTGAGCAGTGTGATCGCTGTTAGTGCAGGGCTAGCCTGAAAGTGAAGCGAGAGGAGTAGGAATGAGGAGTGAGTTGCCTGAATGCAGGATGTATTCCCAGACACCTGGAGTAAGTCAGCAATGTGTTGATGGCTGGCGTAGGGTTTCAGATATAAGTTAAACTATTGCTATTATGGCATAAATTAGGGATGGAGGGTGGGGGAAATAAATAATGTGCTGATTCTGCAACAAACTTTCAGTTTCCTGATTAGGGCAGCCAGGTCATCGGGTTGCTACCTAAATCACCAGTATTTTGATGTCCCAGCCAGTACAAAAATAAGCCATGTTACAAAGGAATACATACCATTTTATTTACAGCCCTATTTAGTATCCAGGCGAGGCCTTTGCAGATGCTTTAAATAACAACAAATGACCAGTATTGTTTCTTTTAGAAAGGTGGCATCCCTACTCCTGAGATACCTTTTCAGTGAAAACATTCTCCCACTGTGGCAGTACAAATGAAATACAAATGTAAGGAATAGGCAGAGTGGGCACCCAGGCTACCAGTACTCGTAAAAAACACAAAGCCTTGTTAACCATTTCACAAAAGGCATGTAGGTGGTCTTTTACAGACCTGTGAAAAACTCTGTTGTGGCTGAAATAAGACTCCTGACACTGCCCGCTGATGTCACAGCAGCTCAAGCTGCAGCAGCCGTGGCTAAGACACTTCAGTGTGGGGAAGTTGGTGGCTGGGGGGCTAAAGCCTTTCAACATTATGGAGGTTGCACGCCTGATATCTCCCAACTGTGGTGATGGGGGTCAGGGCCTAATCACTGGAAGGGCAGACAGTAAATGAGGTGACACACACTCTAGTTCTGGGTAGCCGGGAAAACCACAAGCGGTCCTCCCCGGGGTTTATTATACCCTCAGGGCATGCCCGCCCTGAGGGGTGGAGTGGATGCGTGAATGTAGATACATTGTCCAGTAGAGCCCGCCTGGCTCTCTACATCCCTCCTTTATTTCAGTCCGCTTCATTCTCCGTGGGTGGCCTTCAGGGAGATGTGCACACAAAGTCCCTTAGCCGGTGGCTCGGGCCAGGGTTTGGCCGGAGATGGTACCCTTGGCTTCGGCCCTTCGGTGACTGGGTGACCTCAGCCGGGGACACCTCTTCTTTCTCTCTGCAGGCCGGGGAATTGGCGATGGATGAGCTCGGCAGCGGACTTGGGACTCTCGTTGGGTCTTCGATTGGCATGTGAACGTCTGCGTTTCTCACCGGTGATGATGCCGTCGGAGATTGTCTAACGTCCCATGGTCTGTCCTCTTCTTCCTCTTCCCGGTCATCCGCTCTTCCTCTCGCCGGTTTGAAACATGACACGTTCTGGGTTACTCTTTGATCACCTTTCCTGACTGTCACCATGGTTCCTTGGATTTTCTCTATGGTCCACAGGTCCGGTTCGTAAGGGGTCCTATACTTCCATCCTGGGTGTCGATCATGGACCACCACAGCGTCTCCTTCCTGAAGGTTTGACTCTCTCGCGTGCCTGGCTGCACTTGCTTTTCGGTTGGTTGATTCTCTTCGGGATTGAATGGCGTCTTCGTCCCTCACTGGCGGGGCCCATGTGCGCGCAGCTGGGATGGTGTCTCTGGGAGCTCTTTTGAACAGTAGATGTGCCGGGGCACATTTGGTGATGCTGCGGGGCGTCTGCCTGTAAGCTTCTAGAAATTGATCCAAAGCTGCTTCTGGATCATCCCAGTTGTCTACGGCGATCCGCAGGGCTCTGTTAAGGGTCCTCATGAGTCTCTCTACCTCTCCGTTTGCCTGGGGCCACAAGGGGGTGATTTTCCGATGCTTGATTTGGAGGGCTTCCAGGTATGCTTGAAATTCCCTGCCTTGGAATGGAGGGCCATGTGTAACACTAATAGAGCTCAGTGCCTACTGTCTCCTGTTGTAAATCAGTAAAAAGATTTAAACCATAAGTGATGTCACTGACCATGTCATGAGTGATGTAATATGTGACGTTAACAGTAGTATTTTATTTTTGAAAATTAGTATAATTGTTATATTTCTTTTAAAACCTGTTAAATATAGTTAACTTTTTGTATATTATTGTTATTTGATATTGTATTCAATGTTTGCTGTTTATTTCATATATATTTTTTAAAAACTATATTTTAGACAACAATGTTAGTGACAATCACATTTTTTCCCAATATTTATGTCATTTACATGACAAATATAGGATGACAATATTTTTTGACATTGATATTTAGGTCATGATTATTTTTTATGTGATCACTGTTTGCAGGGTGAACAGTGTGCTCGTGTGACCGAAGGGTAAGTGGAGGGTGAATGGCATGAGTTCAAGGTTAGGGGCACGAGTATAGTGTGGTTGCTGTTAATGCAAGGTGAGTGGTGTACCCGTGAGAGCGCAGGGTAATGATGTGAGTGCAGGATAACTGTGTGAGTGCAGTGTGATCGCAGTGAGTGTAGGGTGAGAGGTGAAAGTGACAAGTGAGTGGAGTGTCATGTGTTTGCAGGGTGAGCTGTGCTCTCTTTGTGAGTGCAGGGTAGGATGAGAGTGAATGGCGTGAATGCATGGTGAGCAGTGTGATCGCTGTTAGTGCAGGGCTAGCCTGAAAGTGAAGCGAGAGGAGTAGGAATGAGGAGTGAGTTGCCTGAATGCAGGATGTATTCCCAGACACCTGGAGTAAGTCAGCAATGTGTTGATGGCTGGCGTAGGGTTTCAGATATAAGTTAAACTATTGCTATTATGGCATAAATTAGGGATGGAGGGTGGGGGAAATAAATAATGTGCTGATTCTGCAACAAACTTTCAGTTTCCTGATTAGGGCAGCCAGGTCATCGGGTTGCTACCTAAATCACCAGTATTTTGATGTCCCAGCCAGTACAAAAATAAGCCATGTTACAAAGGAATACATACCATTTTATTTACAGCCCTATTTAGTATCCAGGCGAGGCCTTTGCAGATGCTTTAAATAACAACAAATGACCAGTATTGTTTCTTTTAGAAAGGTGGCATCCCTACTCCTGAGATACCTTTTCAGTGAAAACATTCTCCCACTGTGGCAGTACAAATGAAATACAAATGTAAGGAATAGGCAGAGTGGGCACCCAGGCTACTAGTACTCGTAAAAAACACAAAGCCTTGTTAACCATTTCACAAAAGGCATGTAGGTGGTCTTTTACAGACCTGTGAAAAACTCTGTTGTGGCTGAAATAAGACTCCTGACACTGCCCGCTGATGTCACAGCAGCTCAAGCTGCAGCAGCCGTGGCTAAGACACTTCAGTGTGGGGAAGTTGGTGGCTGGGGGGCTAAAGCCTTTCAACATTATGGAGGTTGCACGCCTGATATCTCCCAACTGTGGTGATGGGGGTCAGGGCCTAATCACTGGAAGGGCAGACAGTAAATGAGGTGACACACACTCTAGTTCTGGGTAGCCGGGAAAACCACAAGCGGTCCTCCCCGGGGTTTATTATACCCTCAGGGCATGCCCGCCCTGAGGGGTGGAGTGGATGCGTGAATGTAGATACATTGTCCAGTAGAGCCCGCCTGGCTCTCTACATCCCTCCTTTATTTCAGTCCGCTTCATTCTCCGTGGGTGGCCTTCAGGGAGATGTGCACACAAAGTCCCTTAGCCGGTGGCTCGGGACAGGGTTTGGCCGGAGATGGTACCCTTGGCTTCGGCCCTTCGGTGACTGGGTGACCTCAGCCGGGGACACCTCTTCTTTCTCTCTGCAGGCCGGGGAATTGGCGATGGATGAGCTCGGCAGCGGACTTGGGACTCTCGTTGGGTCTTCGATTGGCATGTGAACGTCTGCGTTTCTCACCGGTGATGATGCCGTCGGAGATTGTCTAACGTCCCATGGTCTGTCCTCTTCTTCCTCTTCCCGGTCATCCGCTCTTCCTCTCGCCGGTTTGAAACATGACACGTTCCGGGTTACTCTTTGATCACCTTTCCTGACTGTCACCATGGTTCCTTGGATTTTCTCTATGGTCCACAGGTCCGGTTCGTAAGGGGTCCTATACTTCCATCCTGGGTGTCGATCATGGACCACCACAGCGTCTCCTTCCTGAAGGTTTGACTCTCTCGCGTGCCTGGCTGCACTTGCTTTTCGGTTGGTCGATTCTCTTCGGGATTAAATGGCGTCTTCGTCCCTCACTGGCGGGGCCCATGTGCGCGCAGCTGGGATGGTGTCTCTGGGAGCTCTTTTGAACAGTAGATGTGCCGGGGCACATTTGGTGGTGCTGTGGGGCGTCTGCCTGTAAGCTCCTAGAAATTGATCCAAAGCTGCTTTTGGATCATCCCAGTTGTCTACGGCGATCTGCAGGGCTCTGTTAAGGGTCCTCATGAGTCTCTCTACCTCTCCGTTTGCCTGGGGCCACAAGGGGGTGATTTTCCGATGCTTGATTTGGAGGGCTTCCAGGTATGCTTGAAATTCCCTGCCTTGGAATGGAGGGCCGTTATCGGATTTGATTTCCTCCGGTAGTCCCATTGTTGCGAAGATCTTACTCAGAGTCCTTTTGACCTGTGGGAATGCTGTGGAGGGGATCACCTCCACCATCGGGAATTTGGAGAAGGAGTCGACTAGGACCAGTGTATGTCGGCCATCCGGGAAACTCCCGAAGTCCAGGCTCAGGTGAGTCCACGGTAGTGTCGGGGGTGGTCCTGTTATGACAGGTGCTGGCGCCGGATCCCCTCCGGTGATGAGACACGCATGGCAGGCTCTCACCATCTCTTCTACTTTGATGTCCATCGCCGGGAACCAGACCCGACATCGTAGTCTGGCTTTCGTCTTGGCCATCCCCTGATGTCCGACGTGGGCGAGGGTCAGAATCTTGGCCTGGAGGCTTTCCGGCACTACTATGAGGTGCCCTCGCAAGATCACCCCTTCATCTCCGACGCTGAGCTCGCTCTTGATCTGCCAAAACTGCTGGCGGGCATGACTGACCTCAGGTCTGAGCCCATGTACCCCATCCAGAAAGTGCGCCCATTGGTTTTCACGGAGAGCGTGTTTGACTCTGCACAGCGTCTCGTCCTCTTCTGTGGCTTTCCCGATTTCCAGCAGTGTCATGGTCTCCGGGCAGGGGCTTTCTGAAATCATGTGCACAAAGGCGTCCGCCTCGTGACTGTCCTCTAGTGATGTGCCCGGTTTGGTGCTGTCCGGATGTCTTGACAGGTAGTCTGCTGGATTGTTGGCCCCGGGGCGGAAGATGACCTTGAAGTTGTACCCTTGTAATTGGACGGCCCATCTTTCGATTCGCGGAGGTGCTAGCCGCGATGACCCTGCAAACAGGGGCACAAGGGGTTTGTGGTCCGTTACTACCTGGAACTCTTGACCGCACAGATACAAGTGAAAATGTTGGCACGCCCATTTGATGGCCAGAGCTTCTCTCTTGATCTGGGCGTAGCGGGTCTCCGTATCCGTGAGAGCTTTACTCGCATAGGCCACCGGTTTCCATATTCGGCTCCGTATTCTTGTAGGAGTACCGCTCCCAGGCCCACCGGGCTTGCATCAACCACCAACTCTGTCTTTCTCTTCGGTTGGAAGTACGCCATCACAGTGGTGTCCAGGAGGCTGTTCTTTATCGCCTGGAACGCTGTATTGGCCGCCACCGTCCAGTCCCACTTGTGATCATTACGGGTGAGCAGCCTCAGTGGCTCTGCCAGGTCTGCAAGGTTGGGGATGAACCTCCCGCAATACGTCGCCATCCCGAGGAAGCTCCTGACCTCAGTTGGGTTCTGCGGGGTGCTAGCTGTTCTGATGGCCTCCGCCTTCTTGGGGTCAACTTTCAGGCCTTCCCTGGTGAACGTATATCCGAAAAAGTCTATTGATTCCTGGTAGAACGATCATTTTGATTTGTGGAGCGTCAGACCCTGTTCTGCCAGTCTTCTTAAGGTTGCTCTCAGGTGTGCGTGATGCTCTTCGAGTGATCCAGAATACACCAGAATGTCATCGCTCAAGTTTATGACTCCACTCAGTCCAGATAGCACCTCCCTGATTGCATTCTGGAATACTTCGGCTGCCGACGAAACCCCAAAGCTCAGCCTTGTGTACCTCCTTAGACCTATGTGGGTTGAGAAAGTGGTGATGTAGCGGCTGTCTGGCTCTAGCTCCAGTTGGTGGTACCCCGCGTTTAAATCCAGCTTAGAGAACCACTTTGCGCCGTTGAGGTCCGCTATGATGTCTTCCATGGTAGGGGTGATATGCCTTTCTCTTTTCACTGCTAAGTTGGGCAGGCGCATATCCACACACAGCCGTATCGCCCCTGGCTGCTTGGGCTTGGGTGCCACTACGAGAGGGGAAACCCACGGTGTGGGCCCAGTCACTTTCTCGATAACTCCAAGATCTTCGAGCTTCTTTAGCTCTTCCTCCACCTGCGGCCGCAGGTTGAATGGGACTCGCCTGTGTCTTAGGGCCCTCCACCTGCGGCCGCAGGTTGAATGGGACTCGCCTGTGTCTTAGGGCCGTCGGGCGTATCGACGTGTCTATGTGTAGCTTGAATTTCTTGTTCTTTAGCTTTCCGAGTCCTCGGAACAGTTCAGGAAACTCCTCCATCAGGACCTCCGCATGTGACTGGTGCACCTGGTTCGCAAAGAACACTAGTTCCAGGTCTTCGGCGGTGTGGCAGCTTAGTAGCGTGCCTTTCTTCCCTTCCGTGACGTGGAATTTTGCTTCTGTTGAGTACCCCCCGTGCACAATCGTTGTCTTGATCACTCCACGTAAAGGCATAGGTTCGACTCCCCTGTATGTGTAGATCCTCGCCTGGGAGGGGACCAGTTCAGGTTTTGGTGTCATCTTCTCGTACTGGTCTGAGTCCATGACGTTCACGGATGCCCCAGTGTCTATGAGTGCTTGGACCGCCGTGCCATCTACCTTGACTGAGCACATCGGTGGGGGCCTCCTTCGCGTGGATGCCGTGGATGCTCTACCCACATGTGAGACGACATAGACTTTGTCGTCTTCATCGTCTTCGTATCGCGGAGGTCGTTCCTGAGCATGGCTGTCTGGTGGTGGGTCGACATCCTCTTCTAGCGACAGCTGGTGTACTCTCCTTTGCAGATTTCTCGGCCTGGTCGTCGCCGGTCGGTACTTTCAGCTCCGACACACCTTGGCGAAGTGGTTCAGCCTGCCGCATTTTGAGCATGTGCGTCCCTTTGCTGCGCACGCTGCTGTGGCGGAGTGGGTCTCTCCACAGTACCCACACAAACTCCCTGGCGCTGTCGTTTGTTGCGGCCGACTTGCTGCGGGCTTTCAATGGATCGCCTTCACTCTTTCCATCTTGACTTGCACGGGTTTTGTCGGCGCTGGGGTGGCTACTTGGGTGTACAGCGCAGTTTCCATCTCTTCCGCCCTTACGTCTGATAGCTCGCGCGACCTCACGAGTATCAGGATCTCATCGAGCGATATGCCTGGTTGGCGCAGGATCAGTTTCCTTAGCAGCTTTGAGCGGCACCCCACGATGATTTGGTCGCGTATTTCCTCACGCGGGTCCGCGAAGGGGCATGTGTTCGCCAGCCGGCGTAGGCGTGCGTAGAACATATCTACTGACTCGGTTCCCATTTGCCATGCTCTTTTAAACTTGAACTTTTCAAAGTCGTTGTTCAATTGGGGGTCAAAGTGCTTGTTCAGCGCAGCCACAGCTGCCTCGTAATCATTGTCACTCCCGGTGTTAGGAAGAGTCTCAAAGAGCTCATCAATCTCCGCGCCTCCATACAGGATCAGTAGGGACCTCTTGACCTCACCATCCGTCTCTCTAGTGCCCTTGAAATAATGGTTGAGTCGACGTACCCATGCCTTCCTTCTCACAGCCGCAGTAGCCGGATCCGATGCTTCGCTGAATGGCGGGAGCGGCGCCGCACCTGAATGTGAATGAAGGCCGGTTTGCGGGCCGGGGGCCGCGGTTTGGGCCTGCACCTGATTGTTTCCCGCCTGAGCTGGTGGTGGCGGCTGAACGACTGGGGCTGGTACATCCACTTGCTGCGCTGGGGCCCCGTCCACGAGGGACATGGTTGCCCGTGGAAGTTATGCTCGGGTTGTGGATTGCCCTTTTTTGCCCTACGTAGGACCTTGCCCGGCTTGCTGCTCTCCCTGCCTCTTCCTCGGCTAGATAACTTGGGGCAGTGGTCGTGTGTAGACCCCTGGCGTGCCCTTTTCTTCCCTCCCCGTGGTAGTGCAGCCGTTTGGTTGTGCCAATGCTTGTTTCCTCTCAGCTCCGCACACGCGGCCACGTGGAGGCAGGGATGCCCGCAGTACTCCGAGCAGCCACTGGGGACGTGTCGTGAA
Organism: Lissotriton vulgaris; assembly: GCF_964263255.1. Classification (NCBI taxonomy): domain Eukaryota; kingdom Metazoa; phylum Chordata; class Amphibia; order Caudata; family Salamandridae; genus Lissotriton; species Lissotriton vulgaris. The sequence continues at coordinate 1,187,795,268 of NC_141689.1, read as the reverse complement.
TTTCGCGCTCCTCGCGCAGCGTGCACACGGGGCCTGGAGCAGCAACCGGCAGGGGAGGCCATGGCCGGAAGGCGTCGCACGACACACCACTGTGTGCGCGGCGAAGGCGGGGTGGGCGGAGGCGCGGCACGGTGCTCCGCCGGCCTCCACAGCGTGGGAGTAGCTGCAGGGTGTCCTGTCCGACGACAGGCAGCCGACGCCCGGAATACAGGCCAGGTAGGCCGACAGGCGCTCGCAGGGGGGGCTAGCTTGGCGCACTCACCCTGGGCGCTCCACGGTCCCGGCCCCGCCAGCTGAAGGCGCTTCCGACGGGAAGACGCGTGGGCAGGCCGCGGACCGGAGCAAAGCAGGAGCGGACACCGAGCGCTTGGGGCAGCGCCGTCGCTCCCTCGTCTTCTCCTGCACGCGCAGGACAGGCCGGCCTCGTCGCCAATGTGGTGATGGGGGTCAGGGCCTAATCACTGGAAGGGCAGACAGTAAATGAGGTGACACACACTCTAGTTCTGGGTAGCCGGGAAGACCACGAGCGGTCCTCCCCGGGGTTTATTATACCCTCGGGCGTGCCCGCCCTGAGGGGTGGAGTGAATGCGTGAATGTAGATACATTGTCCAGTAGAGCCCGCCTGGCTCTCTACACCAAAAAACTCCTATGCCTCCTCTGGTAACGTCTCTGCCTCGCCCCCATTTCGTGTTTTTGGTATAGTTGAAATGGGGAGGGTAACTCACCGATAAGTAAAATCCATTCAGGTTTTTGGGGTAGCCACAATGAAGTTTTATGACAGAAGTGTACATGCATCAAGGTAAATGTTTTGTTTTTGGAAACTAAGGTGCATTTTACAATTCCCCGAGGTGGCGATCTTAACCCTAAATACAACTGCATTGTATCCTTTTGAAAATATCTGCATCATTTTATTTTTAAAAAATCCCAAAAAAAATCACAATTTCTCTTAAAAATCGTATGTGTTTTTTCAGGTGTGTGAAGCCGGAAATCATTTCATGAATGTAGCGTTGGTACACCAAAGCGTCCAAGGTATGTGCCCTTTTACTCACTTCTCAAGTCACCCTACTATATGCCAAGACTTCAGTTTCTTGTTTTCTTTATCCACTACTTAGAGAGTCATTTAGGGCAATTAGATAACTGCAAAGCGAGCCGGATAACACGCCGTCATTATTGCTCGGATTTAAATGAATGTGTTGCACAAAGAAGTCATTAATAACAATTTATGATATTTCTGCTTGCAGTACATTCATCTCAATTAGGAGAGAGATGAGTCTGGAGGTTGATTTAAGCATCTTAATTACGTTTAAAATCCAGTTATTGACATTGAACACGCAAATTAATTGCTCTTCCTCGCTCTTCCTTCTGCTTCCACCTCTATCAACCCCTTCATTACCGCCCATCAAAGTGCTGCTTTGCTTGGATGTTGCATATTATGGAGGATATTTGGGTTTTATATGCAGGTTTAAAGGTACAATATGGAAGACATTTGAAACACTGATTGCATTTTTTTTTTTTTAAAAAGACACATTTGAAATAGAATTAGGTCTGGGCTTTTTTCAAGGAAATATGGTTTGAAAGAGACACTTTCAATACTCCTTTTTAAACATAGAGCTATCTGCCTGAGAGAGCGACCACGGCCTTCTGGTTAACTAAGGGGCATATGCACAAGCTCTATTTACAAGGTAGCATCAAGCCTCTTAACATGGCTTAACGCTGCCTTGTAAATAAGGCCCCCTTTCACGCCATGGTTTGTGTGAAGGGGGTGGGCGGTGGATGTTGCGGTGGGTGTTCCATCGAAACACCCATTGTTTTTGACGCTTCCCCTATGTATACGGGTGGCGTACATAGGAGGCAGCGCCGAAATTAAGACCAGGAAAAAACTGGTCTTCAGTTGGTGAAACGAGGAGAAATACATTATTTCTCCTCATTTTTGCTTTCCTTGAGCAGCACAAATGGAAAAAGCAAAATGCCATGGATTGTTTATGTACAGGAAGGTCCCACTTCCTGTACATAAACAATCTTTATGCTATTTTGTGACTTACATGTGTGCTGTATTAAGCAGCAATAAATGAAAGTGACAAAATGGCATTTCAAGATTGTTTATGTGCAGGAAGGGACACATTCCTACACATAAACAATCCCCAGTTGAGACCTGTTCTTACCCTGGTGCAAGGAGGAGAAATGCTTAATTTCTCCTAATTTTTACTGTTTTCATGTGTGCTGCATTGTGCAGCACACATGAAAACAGCAATTATTGTTTATGTACAGTAAGGTTGCCCTTCCTGCACGTAAACAATCATTTAAAAAAATGCTGTTTTAGAACTTCTATGAGTGCTGCATTAAGCAGCACACATAGAAGTTAAAAAACTGCATTTTAGGATTGTTTATGTGCAGGAAAGGGGACCTTCCTGCACATAAACAATCTTCCCCTCAAAGCAGACACCTTGCACTGTGGTGCAAGGGTGGCTGCGTTGGAGCTAGGCTGCTAAGTTTTGAGCCAGTGCAGGGGGAAACGCAGGGCTGCAACATATTCTTGTAAACATGGTGCAGCCCTGAATTTCTGAATTGGCAGGGTGCGGCGTTAAGCCAGGAAGTCTAGCGCCTCCTTCCACCGCTTCCCTTGTAAATATGCCCCTAAGTTTGCAAAATGGCTTGGAATTGGTTGGCGCTATACTGTAGGAATGGCTGCTTCTAGCCGCTGTAGATCGTCTGGTCTTTGCCTGGAATTATGCAGCCACCATGCACCAGCAACAGCTACCAGTGAAATGCAGATGGATGCTACTAAGGGTCTTCGTGCAAGTGGTACTTATTTGTTAAAATAATTGCCAATGCCTGCAGCATTGGAAGCTTTGGAGGGAGGGGAGGTGGGTATGAGTGTCAAATTTAGTGCAAATTCCAGACAGCTCAGAATGGGCCTCCCTCAATCAAATTTCATGAATACATTTCCTCAGACAATATATAGTGGACACCTCAAATCCAACCAGTTGCTGAGTCATAGTCTTACACAAGTCAAAATGACCAGGATCAGTGCTGATTAAGCAGTACAGCAGCACGAGTGCAAATGTTGAGCTCTGCTATGGTGACAGGAGATTATCAGTCCAGTATGTGTGACCAAAGCATATAGATCTGACTAGTCGAATGCATTAACACATACTTTTATTTAGCTGATTTGACTTCTTTAAGCAGCACAATTATTATTTTTACCCCCATGGTGTACTTTTTTTCTGATAGGGTTTAGCTAGTGTCCTAGAGCAGGACTTATCGTTTCCATCCATTATATGGAATAACTTGTCAACAGTAGGTATGATCGTGCGATGTGTGCCAGCACCTTCCTCCCACTACAAATCCCACCATTACTACTTCTCATCTGCATCCAACATATTTCAGTGTAAGCACATGAGTAGGTGGATATTTGATATCACCATCTCATCTGTACATCCCCTGTACGTGATGCAGGATACACCTATAAGTCATGCCACGTGACAACTCTGTGACAACCAAAGTAATTTCAGGAGCATTTGTACAAAAGGAGGTGCATCTGGACAGGGTACGCGATTAAACATGCATTTGGACTGCAGATGTAACCACAGCAACAGTGGTGCCTTAGTACAAGCCAGATACGGCATGACACATTGCGAACTTCATTAGATTGCTCCATGTCATAGCTGTGAGGAAACATGGACCTATGTCTGATAAGGTGGAGCAGGGGAAGATAACACTGACCATCGTGATTTATGAGGAGAGCATGACAGACAATGCCAGAACTTCGGCCAAGCTATCAATGACCAACCTTATTACACGCTGGCCTTCCCTCATCAGTGGTGGTCATGTTGTACGTGGTGAAATAGTTGAGAGCATACATGCGGGTCATTGTCTGGTATGCGCCTGTTGTGCCTGACTTTCTTCGTAGAAAGATGACAGGGCTCCCTCATCATGTGCCTGACAGCAGTGAGTGGAAACAGTGTTTCAGCTTCGTGACCATAATTGTCAAAGACAGCTTTTTGCCCCGTCTCCATGGCACTGATTCAGTGCTTTAATTCCTCTAGCATCTTTGATCTATGGACTGGTGGATTTATAGTATTCTGCTATGGGCCACCAGTCTCTTCTTTGCGAAGGTTTCAGAAATGCATAGGGAATAAACAGCCCAAATTTGTCTCAATGGGGAGAGTCACATGCAAGTGGAGATTCATCTGACAGTTTCAGGAGTTTGCATCCATTTCTGTATCATACAGTTACCTTTCACTCCTTACTTGATTAGACCCATGGGATGTTCTCCTCTAGGACATGGACACAGAGACACAATAGTATAACTACGTCCAGGAATGTTTCCTTGACGTTCTTCAGCCCGTACTTCCTAAGGTAGAATGCCATCATGCTGAGGTTTGCATTATCCATCACAATCATGTCTTGAAATATTTTAGTATCAGCTATTTCCAGCCAGCGTGTGACTGTGCCAATTTGTGGTAGTGATTGGTTGACTAATGAATTGATTGCCAAGATTCATATAGTGCCTACTATCCAAATGGTCTCCTGGTCAAGAATTCCATAAAGTGTCCTGCATATGTTGCTGAGTTGTAGTACAACTTTTCCTACAAACATCACTCATCATGCTTTACATTTTGTAAAACATTGTATGCACATGCCTGGTTGTTCCTGAATGCCTTTGCACTCACCTCCTCCACTGATGACTTTAATTCCTGAGAGATGTTGTATTGGGAGGATCTTCCTCTCCCATGGCTGTAAGTATATTTAGGGTGCAGATTCAAATTCAGGCACTTCGGTCACTCTGTGGTGACATGCAACACAATTGCAAACCCTCCTCGTGAGATAGTCAAATCTCCTTTTTTGACATCTTCTTTCTCACTTGGTTATGCAGATAACACATAGAGGGCCATCGTTATAAAGTTGTTGCATCACTTTTGCACCAGTGTTAAGGGGGTGCAAGCATGATGCATGTACTTACTGTTATTTATCAGGCCACACAAGGCCATCTTGCGTGGCACTGAGTGACTTGATAAGAGTAACTCAAAGCAGTGCAAGCTACAGTCTTGCATTACTCTCCACCAAGGAGGCATTCTGTGGGTTGTGTGCAGGTGTTCCCACACAACACCCATAGATTTTCACGCATACCCAGATTTACCATAAGTGGTTGACCTGGGAATGTGCCAAACCTGCTACAACTCCCCAGATGAGGGGTAACGAGGACGAATATATGTTTATTTATCCTTGTTATTTCCTCTTTCTTTGTGTACTTCGGAGTGCATCACACATAGAAAGATGAAAATACCTCAGGAGCTTGTTTTTGTGCATTTTATATTTCTTTCTTCTAATTTTTTCCTCTTTCTATGTTTTTTATTTATTTTAGTGGTTTTATATAGCGCTGGCCAGAACTGAGGGTATTGGAGCGCTTCACAACACATTTTAGAGCAGAAGACACATATAGCGAGACAAAAATGGGAAAGGTATACGTAAAAGTTCGACGGAATCATTGAGTTTTGCATCCTTGAGGTAGGGAGGTCCTGAGATAGCGTCGATGAGTGCACAATGTCCTGGGTTCAACCTCTTTCCATGGGGAGGGAACGAGGAGGGGGTAGGGGAGTGGGGATGAGGTAGATTGAGGGGGAACATTGTCAAGGGGTTTTAAAGGGCAGTAAGAGGTAGGAATATTGTCAGGTGCCAGCAGACTTCCGGTTTGTGCGTTTGATCTGCGATTTCCGTTTCAGGAAGGCACGGTTGAGGTAGAGGTCTTTTAGGAGAATTTTGAATTTTATAAAGGAAGGGATAGTCCTGATATTGACTGGAATGGGGTTCCAGATTTTGGGTGCGTTTTCACGGAAGGATCGTGCAGCGGATTTTTGTTTGTGTGTTTTCATCTGGATCAGTAGGAGGGTGTCGGAACTCCTGAGGTTTCTTGTCTGGCCAGCTTTTTTGAGTTTGTAGGCCAGGTATTCCGGTTTCCCTGTGTGCAGGGCTTTGTACGTGAGGCAGGCAGTTCTGAAGCTGGCACGCATTTCAACTGGGAGCCATTTTACTTCTCTGAGGGCGGGAGATAAGTGGTCGTATTTCTTAACCCCGGAGACCATTCTGGCAGCTGCATTGAGGGTTGTTTTGAGTGGCGCTAGGTGGGATTGAGCTGTACCGGTGAGGGCTGCGTTCCATTAGTCGAGTTTGGATAGCACTAGTGATTGCATGGTTTGTTTGAGGTCCTTGGGCGGTATGAAGGGCTTAATTTTGTTGAAAAGCTTTAGATTGAGGAAGGCACTCTTTGCGTAGATCTTGATGTGGTCGGTCATGTTCAGTTTTGCATCGAGGGTGATTCCTAGAGATTTTACCGAGTTAGCTAGGGTGAGATTGCTGTTGAGAGCATCGATTGATTTCAGCCATTCAATGATTTGGGGGTTCTCTTCTTTGTTGGAGATAAGGAGGATTCCAGTTTTGTCTTGATTGAGTTTAAGGTGGTTTGTTGCTAGCCACTGTTTGAGTTTCTTTGAGAGTGTTGTTGAGTCTTTGAAAGTCGTTGATGGAGGAGGTTTCCAGGTAGATCTGGGTGTCGTCTGCGTATAGGTGGAAAGGGATGTTGGCTTCTTTGTGGAGGGTGGTGAGAGGTTCCATGTAAATGTTGAGCAATTGAGGGGAGAGCGCCGAGCCTTGGGGGAAACCTCTGTTGCCGGGATGTAGGTCGGGCGTAAGAGTGCCTGCGTGGTTGCTACATAGAACATTGTGTGCCAGGGATAGGAAAAGACAGAAACGCAATGTATTATGTTAAATGCAGCCCATTCCTGCCCATTCCCTATCATGCACTGCAGCATAGAAAGGTGGTTTGCTATACTGCTTCACATAATGGTGAACATGCCCCAAAGTATATCAGTGATCTTTTCTCACAGCTGACTGCCAATCTGTGGTTGTATTTTCATCATTTAGTTAACTAACAGCTAGTTGGAGCGTCACAGTCTTTTGTGCTAGGACTTTAAGATTAGGATCATTGAATGCAAATTTGTGCTGTCTGCTGGCACCCATCAAATACAGACTGTATGGCTTTCAGTAGTGGCTGCTCCCGGGAAGCAGCAGTGGAGCAGGGAGGGAGAAGCAGGGGAGGAAGGTGGATACAAAAAATCCCTTACCTGCCAGCCAGCCGGCTGGCCGACCGCCGCTCTCCTCCGCCCTTTTCTTGGCTTCTTCTCTGAAAACAGGAATCAGGAAGCACCCGGGCTCTCAAGCTCCCAATAGCTAATCCCAACTATTGGTCTGGGCACTGTGGTTCGGCTGTAAGCCAGGGAATGGGAGCCTGGGCATTTTCTCCACACAGGCTGTAATACAGCTTGGATGGAGAACATGAAAAGTGTGCATGAATGTTTGGCTGGCCTAAGCGGGCCGGACAAACATTCATGAGCACTTACATAGTGCCCGTCCCTCCTCCCCCTGATCTGAGAGCAGAGCAGATCCGCCCGGCCCCGCCAAGATGCCGCAGCAGGAACAAATAAAATAATAACGTTGAGTTATCATTTTATCTTTCTTTTTTTTCCTCTGCAAAAAGCAGTGGGATAACACTCCTCCACCCTAGTGAAGGAGCTGCCACAGATGTTTTTTGATAAAGGCACTGTCAGGATAGTTAAGGATGGCACTGAACGCTATCTTAAGGTTTGCGTGCAATGAACAATGCGCAAAATAACTCCCTTCTTGTCTGCGGCTCATGTTGATTTTCTAGTCAAGTGCTGGCACTGCAGACCTGGTGTTTCTGTTTTTCTGGGTCACTTAGGCTCCTCCACAAGTGTTTGGCCTGCTGTTGGACTCCTTTCTTATACAACATGCCATTTTCAGTGTCTTTTGTGCATGCACCATAGCAGATAGGATAATGGTCATATTTGTTAGAAATTTCATTAAGTGGTAAGTTCACCACATCACTTTTATTACATTCAGTATTTATCATGCATGTGCTAAATACCAATTCTGCGGGTTGTTGAACAATTTCATTATAATGCTACTTTCTCACAGTTTATATGCAGTCGAACTTTATGCTAAGGAACAAACTACGGCTGCAGAGCTAGGCGTAATAGATTGGTTCTTCAGGTATTATTACATTTCTTATATAGCGGCAGAATCGACCCCCGAAGGGGTATCTCCGCGCTTGCCTTGGGAACTCGTCCTGTTTTTTCCCTGTGAGATAGCCCCTACAGGGCATCCCGAAGGTGAAAGCCAGGCATCCCGCGGCGGGGGGGCCGTTGTGGAGATTAAGCAAGCTTAATGCCCAGAGTTGCAGAGTGTGAACCCATGATTAGGTCAGGCACCGAAGCGAGAATTATCGAGTCCGTGGACATTTGAGCTCAACACCCTGCCGCGTCGGGAATCGAACCCTGGTCCCGGGTCTGACCTCTGCTTCAGGGTCTGCCTGCTCTAACCAGTGAGCTACACTTCTCAGGTATAGTGTTTGACCCGCAAGGTGTAGCCATAAAGTTACGTAAGGGCAATTTTCAGTAGTTTTACCACTTTTGGAGAATGTCTGCCTGCAGGTTGGTCTTTTCTATGCCCATATGCTCCCAGTACGCTACAAGATTGGCCAGACTGGAGGTTGCAGTGGGCTCGATTCACAGAACCAACTTAAGACAAAATCCTAATCTTACTAACATTTTCGTTTTCACAGAAGGCCCTTACTCATTTTGGTATTCACAGAAGACACTCATTTCGGCATTTAGGAGTCCTAAAGTTGGGACTCCTATCTTCTGTGAATACCGAAATGAGTAAGTGCCTTCTGTGAATACCAAAATGGTAGTAAGTTTAGGATTTTGTCTTAAGTTGGTTCTGTGAATCGGCCCCTTTGATAATATAACATCCTGCCACCAAGGTTTCAACAACAGGGGATCACATTAGTTCAACGTTGCACTAAGGGGGGATGGGTGTATAATAATGCAGCCCTTGTGATCAGCGATTTAGCCTCAAGAACAATGCAGGGTCTGCAACAAATTCTCATGTCTCCAACATAAAGGAGAGCCACTGGAATTATGCCATTCTGCAGTGTTTTTTGCATAATTATGGATGAATCACTTTTGCCACATTCTCTGCTGCACAATCTACAGCTTTTAAGAACAAAAAAATTGTTTTTATTTCAAGCAGATTAAAAGTTACTAAAAATATAACAAAGTATGGGAGGCCAATCACAACTTTTCGCCATTCACATTTCAGTCACTTATTGCTGTATTTGGATGTTAAACTAGAACTAAAAAGATGTACATTTTGCCCTGACAGTGTGAACGTGCACACATTGCAAAATAGTGAATACTACTATCACAATATGTGCTGCATTATGCCACACAATTTACCTTTGCTCTCCGTATAATTTAGTGAACCCTGCTATATACTTTGGTCCTCCCCTGCCACATAATTCCAGTGGTCCTGCCTACAAGTAACACGATAGTCTTGTTTAAAAATGTTTAAAAATTGAGTGCTGAATGATGGACTTTTCGTTTTGCAAACAGGTCACACTGGGAAATAATTCTGGAATTAAACTTAAGAATGTAGTGGTTTATTATGTAGAGGCAGCCCATCATGTTATACTAGCACTCTAGATCAACTGGGATAAGCAATAACAGTAAACAATATAATGCCTACATCTGCTGTGTATTCTGGTATATTGACATGTAACTTCATTGTTCGTTTCATTCTATAGGAAGCAGGGTCTGTTTTCCAAGTCCTACCTACAATCCTTTCACGTGGTTATCTTTGTTTGTTACCTGCCCCAACTACACATATGAGGTAACTAATCCATTATTTGAACCTGTAATAATTATATGTTAAACGTTTCACATTAATGAAATGTGGATTGAGGTGGTTTATACCTAATTGTGACAGAGTACTATACTTCATCGGGGAAGGCTTAATGTAGGAGGTGCACGACTAGACGCAGTCACAGCAATAGTGTCCTCCTTTCCCTCAGATATCATCAAGATCTTGACCACAAGAAGGACATACTACCAAAATTGCTGTGCATATAATAAAAAGCACTATTCTAAACTGGTAAGCATCAAGAATTTACCATAATAGCCCTCCTTTCTCATTATCCAAAGTAAGGTAATACCTTAAAGATAGCTCTAATACATCACTTTTTATAGTCCCTAGGAAATTACTGGCCTGAAGAGTTCCTCCCATTTCACGTACGGTCGAAACGTCCTCGACAACATCCGAGGATAGTCCAATAAAGAAAGCACCAGAAAACAGTCTGGTCGATCTTGTGTGGATTAAAAAATACAATACTAAGACATCTTTGTGCATACCAATAACCCTTTCCCTATTTTTAATCACTGCAATGTCACGAACAAAATTTTGTGTTTGGTTATAGGCATTTCTCTTGGTGTTCATATATCACTTTTTTTCCCCAAAATCCCTCAATGAATATATTATGTTATACATTTGAAATTTGTACCTAAAATGAAATACGTGTTACATCAAAAATATTAATTAAGGAATAAATACATTACTCATTTCAGCTGTTTTGAGTATGATGTAACATAACCAGTGAGCTACTTTATTTAAAAACAAGTGTGTTGTTGTGGCAGACAAATCCTGCCATATTGTTATCTTAAAATCATGAAAAAGCACATCAAACTACTGGCTTTAGAAAAGAAAATAACTGAAATATGTAGATGCTCTTTCCCCTTCTGAAGCACCTCTCTTCAGCTCCCTTTTGTAAGTCTTTTTGTCGAGATTTGTGTCTCCCACATCGCTCCTCTTCTTCCTCAATATCACTTAGAAGCTTTTTTGTGCTTTGATACGAGGGTATCCTGACCGTAGTAATTTTTTTATAAACTCACTTTTTCCTTGTTTATATAGCGAGTACACACACTTGGGTGACTACATCCTTCCAGGTCTTTATGTACAAGGTTTTCAGTCCTGTACGTTTGTGTGACAGTCTAATACATTCTGGTTGTTGTAGTCTTGATATAACCAATGATTTGAATGAGTAATGTTCAGGACTGGAGACAATGGGGCAGATTTACAAGAAAGTGACTCAGTGCATTCCGCAAGCCATTTGGCTGCGCCACACTGAATTACTTCCAGAGCACAGGAATGCAACATATTTACAATGATATGTCATATTCCTGTGCTCTTCCCTGCGCTGGCACACAAACAGCTGCCATGCACCAGCACAGGCACCCTTGACAAATGGTAGAAGGATGCCTGCATCATGAGAAGATTGTTTTCGTGCAGGAATGGGCACCTTCCTGCACAAAAACAATCACTACAGGCATTTTCCTCTTTGACTGTGTGCTGTAGAATGCAGCACGCATTGTAAGAGGAAAAAACGAGGAGAAATGAAAAAATGTCTCCTCGTTGCGCCTCTTTACGCATTCTCTTGGGAGGAGTAGCATTCACACGCATTTCCAGATTTACGATCCCTCACAAATCTAGAAATGTTTCTGGTTCCATGGGTGTTGCGTGGGAGCACCCACAGTAACACCCATGGACATCCCTTTCACGCAAAGTGTAACATGTAAAGGGGCTATATTTGCAAGGACAGGAAAAGCCACGCAGGGTGGCTTTTCCTGTCCTCGTAAATATGGAGCTGGAAAATACGCCACCAGTACGTCACAAAAAGTGACATACTGGTGGTGCAGAGAGATTTTAAATCTGTCCCAATGTATTTAATGACCTGGAGGGAGATGGTTACCCACCTGCCCGAGTTATGGAGGATACAAGAAGGCCTCCACTTGGTGAGTGTCCCTTTCTGCTGGATGGTTCCCCGAAAAGACTCACTATGCAGTTACCCATTGCTCAGACTATCCTACAATTCAGTTAAACTGATCATAAAATGAAGGTGGGCCTTAGTCAATGTCTGTAGTTTTGCTTATTTATGTTAAAAGCCAGTTCCATTGACAACCCTCCTAGCCACGAGTAACTCCTACTTTGTGACGCTTTCACAATTGTTTGCTCTGCCTGGAAATTCAGACGGAAATAGAAAATAAATGGACAATTTCCTGCATGGCATCTGCAGGACATTTAAAAAAAATCTAAATTCTCTGGAGAACAAATGATCTATGCTTCCTGCATGAAATAGTATATATGTCACAGATTGGTCTCTTTCTACCAATGACTCAATTTGCATTTCTGTTTTCTCAATATACCATGAGGAACAATTTAGTAATTTTAAAAAACATTCTGGGATGGAGACGGAAGAGGCTATTCACAAGAGAGAAGTATCCTATCCACTATTCAAGGCAAGATAATTCTTTGACAGTAAGGTCCAGGTTTACTAATATTTTGCAATGAGTTTGCATCACAAAAGTGACGTGGGGGGGGGATTTACTTTCCCCCTCAAACCGTGATTCACATTGGAAAGTTGCCTCAAGTTGCATTACTTTGTGTCAACGGGGTATAACAGGGATGGTTCATGGACATGCCAATTAAACCACCCATGGATTTTGACAAAAATCCTCGTCTACTAGCAATGGCAGGCAAGAGCCAGCACGTTTTCTCTTTTTTGTTCTCATTAGACAGTTATCTCTGGGAGTTACACACAATCACACCAGAGATAAAAATAGACGAGCTGTTAAAACTATCCAGAACTATCCGTAACAATTTTTTTATTGGATGTCTTTATAGAATTAATATCAAAGGTAGATGACATAAATGGGATACCAATTACCCTATCATCGTATACTACTGTCTAACATTTTCTGCCGATTTAAAAATGTCAGCGATCTTCGTCAGGATGTGGAGTCTTTAGTTCTAAATTGCAGTATCTTATCACTAAAGGCTATTCTTTCCTATGTGGTATAAACAGTGACCTATTTGCGTCAGATGTCATTTACAACCCTACGTGTGAAAAACACGTTTTCTCACAGGGTGCTCTGGAGATCATTTCTCAGTAAAGAAAACAAACAGATAAGAAAACATAAAATGAACAAATAAAAATAATGTTTTACACATTGCCTCTAATTTAAGCGTGTCTGCTTTTGTGGCAAACTTCCAAGGGGCTAAGTAAAGGGTAATTTAGTGACTTTTTTGGTTCAGGCTGACAAGGCCTGTGGTTGTTACCTGAGTGGTGCCTCCACCCCTCTCAACTAATATCACAATTTCTTACAAATGTTGTAAAATGTTCCCTCTAATATGTGTGTGCTCTGGGCCACAATGTCACAGACAATGACAGGTATCCTTCCAGCACTGTCACTGTATCAGCTGTTTATCTTGAAATAGGAGACGCCACCTCCAATCCAACTACAGGACTTTTATTTTGAACTGCGTCCACTTCTTGAGGGTTACCACTATCCTTGGAGTGCATAAATATGCTTTATCAAATCACTTGGGTGATTGCTCTCACATGTGTCTCCCCACTTTCCGTCCAATATTAACCCTTTCATCTAGCCAATATGTCCATCATCCTCCTTGTCCTGATAAGACCCCCATTATCACATTGAGAGTCAAAATGCTGTTGACATACATAACAAAGAAACTACATTGTGACATTGTCCTATCACTTGACTCTATTTTTCTTGTTGTTGTAAACAAAGAGTTTTTTCACATCACAGTCACTTTTCCTGTGGTATTTTCGGTTGTGATTTTTTGTGCTTACTGGGACATACAGCACTGATGTCATTACTTCAATGCTACCTCAGTGTTGAATGTTTATTACAATTCAATTATGTATTAAGATTTGGAACTCATATGAGGTCCACTTAAACATGCATACAAATTGTTACAAAAGAAATTAAACATATCAAAACTCATTCCACGTTTGGAGTTAACAACAAACAGAATAAAGTGGCAAGGCATGTTCTAAGAAATAAAAAAAATGTACAAGAAGCAATAGGTAGCAGCTAGTTCAGGTACTTGATTAAATCCAGAATTCATCCTCAGCAAAACGTTTGGCTATAGCAGCAAGAAAATGGATTATAAAGCATGGCATAATGTGTGCAAACAACAAATCAATAGCAGCAGTACATGTGCAAAACGCAATCCAGAATCACACTTTGGCTGAGTTTTTAACTTGACAGCAAAACAAAAGTGGGAATTGAACGTAGCATCTCCCGCTTGTGCAAACATTATCAAAAATGGGGTGGCCCAAAGTGGTACTGGACCTGGGTACAATTCAGTATCAAAAACAATGATCCTAGACCTAGATTTCTGGTAGAGCAAATCAAACTTATAATTATGAGTATCTTTTATGAGCTTTCCTTCACTTGCTCACAGTATTCAATATAAACATTTAAACTAAAAATGCAGCAACCCAGACTAATATGATGGTGAATAGACACATTTTAATCCACCAAATTTCCAACAGACATTTGGAAGTTCAAATTAGTTTGTGACACTTTTGGTACATCAAGAGGATGCTCCTAAGAACGAGCAAAGGGAGAAGTGCTCAAGAGTTAAAGAGTGAGTGAAAAGAGCAGAGGTTGGTGACTTTAAAACAAAAACAAAGGAACACAATTACTGGTTCACTGATTCCAGTCAATAATATCTTGGCCGTATTTTAGTATTTACACATAGTATTTTTACATTTATCTTTACACAGTCAGGTTTCTTCTGTAGCACGCTTTCAATGGTTAGGGCTATATGCGATCCAAGAAAGTGTTTGGGGGCATCGACGTTTTGACCCGACTTATTGCCTAGGGGTTAGTGGGTGCCTCAGCCTGCGGGTCTTCTTCAGGACGAGTTGGCAACCTCAGTACCAGTGTGGTGTCAAACTCCTAGGTATAAATGGTAGGGTGTCAGGGTTGTGCATAAGATAAAAACAGTTTATTTTACCAGACTGTGCTAATTGGCACTGTCAAGGACTTACCCATGAGGAGATCAGGGCAGTTGGTGTGATCAGCAATTGAAGCAAGGCATCATGAAAACTCCAGAGTTTTTTCATCAAGGTCATGGAAAACCACATGTCCATCCGTGGTTGCTTTTTAATCTGTATAGAAAGGGGCTATTATTAGGACCCAGTATTCAATCTAGTGGAATAGCTAGTAAACAATCTCAGGGTACGTCACCACTTACCCCATTCAATACCGTCTGCTCCTATTCTTATCAGGTGCTAGACGTGGTCACTGTTAGTGTGTAGGAATCCCAAGGTTTTCAATGTTCCATTGGGGAGGGCGGCAGCCTCATCTGGAGTGAGAGGAGCCACCATGAGTGTTAATCAAGGAGCTAGACGAACCATCGATTAAATTAACAACAACAAATTAGGGTCCCAAGGGGCGTGCACTTAGCCCAACTTGAAGGGAATCCTCCTTCTTCAGTTGTGCCGATAATGGTCACAGCTAGAAAGAAAGTGGGCATTAATAGGGTCTATTCATTTAGCGGGCTCTTGCAAAGTCAATGCATTTTAATGGAGGGAGTGGGGGGCCTCTCACCTGGGGCAGCAGATTTCTGCTCTGAGCCTACACAACCAGTCAGTCTTCGGGAACATTCAACCGCCCATAAGGCGGTGAGGACGCTTTAAGCGTCTCTATGACGTGCCAGCGCGCCGGTAACCGTGTGTGCTGGCACGCCAATACCAGCGTGTACAAGGGCGAGGGAGGAAAGACTACAAAGGTCTTCCATAATCGTTCCACACGAATTGTGCCCAATATAGCACATAGCTATGACTGTTCTTTGTGGGGCAAAGGTGTGTACCATTTGGCCAAAGAAAAATAGTGCCTCCAGGATTGAATCCAAGCCCAAATAAGATTATACATTCAGATTGGTACCAACATCGAGTAAAACCGGTTACCACATATTAAAAGCAGTGCAAAGCATAATTTCTTGAACATTCACATGCGGTAATGATAATGTAGTGAAGTTGCACATTAGAACTTATTAGCGATTGTACAAAATGTCATCTACTAGTGGAACTTAATAGTGATCGTAAACAATTGCATCCATTGGTTATATCTTGTGCAAACATGTGTAATGTTTTACAGAAAAAACACAGCAGGCCAGTATGTATACAGGATTAATTCAAAACACAGTCAGATTATCCATTCAGGTTGCGCAGTCATCAACCATTTCAAACGGTTTATCATACACAATGGGCAATACTCAGCATAATGATAAATATGCGATTGGAATAACATTGCTATTAAAACTTGTTTGTGATAGTGCAATATGGCAGAAGGTATGACCATATCACAATAGGCAACGGTTTATTCACATACCGAGATAACCCGGGCTGTGTCGGGTGCTACTTCCAAGAGGCACCCTCATTCCCATGTGGGTAGTGTGACAAGTGAGAGGTTCAAAAGGGGGTCCTGTCTGTTTCAGACTCCTATGATCAACCTATAGTGTCATACGGCATGGTCAGCCATTATTCAGGACCGAAACTTGTTTGTTAAGTTCCTCATACTCGTTGAGGCCATGTGGAATGGTATCAAACAGGTGCATGAAGAGGCACTCCTGGATATTCAGGATATCCGGGAGTGCCGCTATCTCCCCTCTAGTGCAAACAGCAGCAAAAACAGCAATTAAAATATATACATAAACTTCTTAAAATAATTTTAAATGTTTTATACACACTTCTTCATTTTTTGGACAAAGTAAAAAATCGCAGGCTGAAGCTACATTTTTATCACTATTTAGTAAAAGAACATTGGCCAAAGCTAATGATGGCGGCTCTAGGCCAATGCAGGACATGCAAATAAGGCATGATCCATGGTTTGAGAACTTAGATTGCAAAGGTTGCAGATTTCTCAATTTTGCTAATTTGGGGACCAGTTTGCTGTTAGATCGTTTATATTAGAAGATTCATGCGAAAACGTGTAAGAAAATGTCTGGTACCATGCTGTAAATTCCAATATACATATTTTTGTAAAGTTTTTAGCGTATTTGTCCTGGCTACTACTAGCTCTAGTCTCTTTTTGGAATTACAGAATTCAATATCTCTATCAAAACTAGTCTTACCACTAGAGGTTTTTAAGAAAGATTTTAATTCTGATGGAAGGAGAGTGGTAACTAATTCTTCTTGTACAGAAAAGCTTTTTAATGCAAATAAAAAATCATGATAGAAGGAGTAATTACCTGCCTGAACCCCGAAAATTTCTTGACACATGAAACTTCTTAATGAGTCTTGCTCGCTATTTTTCAACTGGTATCCCCAGCTTAAAACCCTAGCTAGACCTTGAATATAAGAACTTATTAAGCCCAATTCCAGCTTAATTTCAGCTGTTGGGACTGACGTATTAAAGTTCCACAGTTTTCGTAATATCTGACCTTCAATTCTATCCCAAAAACTTCCAATCCTTGACAGGGATGGACTCAGTGGCTTAGATCAGTGTTGGTGGAATTTTTACTTTAAAAACCTTTAATGCATGTAGAAAGTGCCTTCTACCCATAGCATTATAAAAGATACGCAAACCATTGGCATGAGATACTGCTTTACAGGAGCTATGTTCAATATGGAGTTTGTTCTTTGTACTACCCGCCATTAGTTTCCCTAAATAAAGATATACATCTACCACCTCCAGCTTTTCAGAACCAATATGCCAATTAAAATTACATGATTTTCTATTTTTTTTACATTTCATAAGTAAAATTTTACTTTTGGCAACATTTATTTTCAAGAAATGATCCACTGTATAGTTGTGCAAGGATATCAACTTTCTATTCAGCCCATAGGAGTTAGATCCATTACTACTATATCATCCGCATATAGGAGACATGCAAAAGGCTGGTTACTTCATCATCATAAAACTTTATTCGGTTTTACAGTATGAAAACCATAAAAGTCACAGTAAATTTACACATCTCATAAAAAAAGTACATTAAAAAAGTTTACAATTCATAGCGGTTACTTATCTTTGCAGCATCTCCCTCAGCTTGAACAAAACAATTGGGTAGATCAGCTATTTATAAAGAAACCAGCAACAGAGCTAACAAGCAACCTTGTTTCGGGCCGTTTTCAGTAGGGATAGCATCTGATAAGCCTTTATTTCCACCCATGAATATCTTGCACCAGGTCTGTGAATGTAGTGCAATAATTAGAGATAGCAGTGGAGAGGGCAGGCCCATTTTTTGCAATTTTCTCCATAATAAAGGTTGTTCTATCTTATCAAAGGCCGTTGAGAAATGTATAAACCCCATGTATACATTTGAACTACGAATTATTGTGTATTTCTCCTCTATTAGTTTCAGCATGAAGATGTTATCTAAGGTGGAATGTTGATTACTGTATTAGTACTGTATAAGATGCTTTGTGTTTAACCTCTTAAATGCTGAGGATTTTTTGCTCCAGTGCTGAGCCGTTTTGGCTATTTGGGGGACTTTGCTCTTCAGTCTCCATAACTTTTTTTCCACGTAAGGTATCCATGTCAAATTGGTGCCCTTTTTCCCAAAGTCATGAGAGTTCTAAAAGGACCGACAGTTTCTGGGTTCCCCTGGAGGGGATCAAGGAAATAAGCAATATATAGCTACATTTTGAGTTGTTTTAGGAAAAATAGGAAGAAAAGTACCCCACAAAAAGTTTGCTATGCTAAAGTCATTATCTTCCCAGCTTTTAGGAACATGCAGCGATGAATCAAAACAGCTCATTTTTACAATAGTTTGGGTATTTTTTTCAAAGAGATAGCTCATTTTTCCTAATATATGTGCTTTCGACCTACTTCCAGTTTGTGGTGGAAACCAATATGAAACTCATGGGTGTTCCCAGAGAGCTATGCAAGTAGATACAATTTGAAATTCAGCAAGGGGTCCTTTAAGCAGATCTGTCAAGGTTTTCCTAAAGAAATTAGCTGATGAACTTAATAAATATTGACAATGAGAGGGGAATAGCAGCCATTCGTGACAACGTTCTCATCTGTAACTTCTTATCACAACTGCTGATTTACAAAAGCAATATACTGTTATATCTGCTAGACCTTTCTAGTTGCGGGGCTATATAGGGTTTGTAGGTTGTCCAAGAACCTGAGGTACCCAGAGCGAAAAACTGAGTTGCACCTTACACTGCTTTTCCATTGTGCAGCGAGTATGGAGCAATTCATATGGTGAAACATACAGAATATTGAATGAGCATCAAGGAAACCTATGTATGTATTTATGAAATGGACACCAGATATGGAGTTTAGGAGCAGTGGTTATTTGTACATCTGTGAATTTATATGCCTAGCCCTGAGAGGACTCCCGTTCACCCCAGTTTAATCTGTTCCTGTCGTGGGCACTTGAACCAGCCTCACAATTGATGCAGTGTTTTTATCAGGACAATTGGGGGAATACTGGGTGATAGGAAGGTTCTTGTTCCCTGTGGATTCCGAAATTTGACATCATAGAAATGTAAGGAAAATGCACTGTTTTAGATAAAGTTTGCAGTTTGCAGAACACTGTGGTCCAAAAATTACAGCCATTCACAATGGCAAGTGGGACGATATTGGGATCTAGCCACATTCTCCTGGCCCATATGTATTTTCAACACCCAAAATAATCAAATGTCATCTTGCTTGCCATTTTAATGGAATGTTTTGGTCTGCAGGGGAACAGACAGACTATTGAGGCTTCAGGGGTTAGCGTGGGGCCTGTTGTCAGGCAGGGTCAGACCCACCCAATTATTTTATATTAAAAAACATATTCTTGCATCCAGGGGGCTTTCTGCCCTCCAGGAGTAAATTGTGGGAAACCCCTCTGTCTGCCCCTGCAGAAAGACTGGTTTGTCTCTTTTGTGGTAGGGGTATTGCAAAAGCCAAAGAGCAACAGCTGCAGCCCTTTCTTATGGCCCAAGTGCAAAATCTCTGGTCTTTCTCCCCATGGGGTAGATCTGTGGCAACCTTCCTACTTGGGACAGACCTTCTGCCTACCCCCGGGGAGGCAGAGAGACACTATTTCTCCTTCTGGGGCACGCGTATGCAGGGACAGTTTTTTAATTACGGCTCTAGTGCTGCACCCCACTGTAATTCCTACACATTAATGCATATTGAATGGATCACTTTATTTAAAAATATGATCACATCTCTAAAGAGATGTATGTGTTTAACTCTTGGTTGCCTGTCCCTGGCTGCCTGCCTGCCTTGCTCTGAAGAAGGAGATGGAAGTCAGGCAGTAAATCAACTTTCTGAACTGTGATGCCTGACGCATGGCTTACCATTCTAAAGCACTTCATTGCCCTGTAGTATATGGTAGTATCCACTATAGGTCAGTGACACCTTTAGCAATATGGATACGGGCATCAGAGAATGTCCCTACGTGAGGGCAGACATCCATCACTCACAGGCATAGATCTCACCCGTTTCCATTCATCACACGTAGGAGTGTATTCAAGCATGTGTGATTTGGTGCCTTGTCCTCTGTAATGGTAAGTGTTATAATGCTAATCTTGTGTTATGAATATTGTGCTGAGACCCCTGGTCATGCTAACCTCCCCCACTGTGACACCCCCGGTCCTGGCTTCATTTTGCTGGCCCCTTTAGAAGTAGAACTGATGTATTTGTTTCCTCTCAATATTGACCCAGAAGACAAGCAGTGTTTTTTTTCCTTTTGTGAAGTTGATCCAAATATCTGATGCAAGCACAAAGGGAGAAATATGTGCTTTTAGTAGAGACAATTATCTGCTGTATGGTGATAAAACTGGCCCTACCTTCATGCCCTTAACATTAATGCCCCCAAATTGATTAATTTACGAACAATGAATTTTAAAAAAACATTAAGGCAATGCATGACAGCAATTTAAATCCTCTCTTATTTCACATGTTTTAGTTAACCTTGCAATCTCCAGGAGTGTTAGCTATTTTATCATGTTATGTTTCTGTATTTTTTTCCATGCATCATATTACTTTTGCATAGTGCATACTTTGAGCCATGCTAAGTTTTTATTAGGGGCTTTGATTGAGAGCTCTCAGGATGAAGCCAAAGCAAGGTGCCTGTCTGTGGGCTGGACTCTCACAGAGCACAAAGAACAATTGTTATGTATTCCTGTTACAATTGAACTTCTGTGGAAATGTGTGAAGGTGGTTCACAGATGTAAAGATATTTACAAGAGAAAAGGAAATAAAAGTGAGTGAGTGCAGTGTATGTTTGGAAGTGGTGAAGTGAAAGAGTTGTGAGGAGGTGCATTCGGTGAAGAGTGATAAAGAGGGCGCTGAAGAGTAAAGAGAGGGGTTTGAAGATGTGTAGATGGCCGAAATATGCAGAGAAAAATAGCACACCTATTTAACATAAAGCACACTTAACTGAAGGTTGAAGCTCCTTACACAGGCCTCTATACTGTTTAATTCACAGAATCACAATTTCAGAATTGAAACATGTCCAACTTTAATTATTTATAACAAATCATTGAAGTACTCATTTATCTTACACAGCTAAAAAAACGTTGGCAACGCCTATTGTGCTGATCGGTTTTGGGTGTATGTTAGCTGTTGTGTTATATATCTGAATGAAATCTCAGAGAGAAATCAAAATAAATACCAGTCAGATGGGACACTGTGGGACTCACAGAAATATATTTTGCATATTGCCTTTTAGAGAACACCCACTTTTGTCATCCCACTTAGACCTGTCTGCACACATTTCTATATGACTGATTGAAGCCTGCAGTGGTGGGAACCTCCTGAAGACTGGTTGAAGCATTTTCCTCCAAAGTTGTTGCTGCATGCAGTGCAAGACACTGGGAAAGCACAAACTTTAAAGAATAGAGGTTGTCATGCTGTACAATTTGCACATTACAGTAACTGTTGAACATATTAATGCAGTAAGATATGAAGCAGTTTTTAATGTGTTTAATATTTCAAGATTATACAGTCCCACTTCTTTATCTGCCTTGTTTTATTACTAAATGTATTTGGTTTAAAATAAATCATTTTCCAATCTTTTTTCATTTTTTTCTCAAAAGGAGGACCAACCATGACCCCATATTTGTGCATTAAGCTTGCTCGCATTGCTTGCAAAATAAAAGTCTTTCTTTCATCCCCCAGCACTTTCAAATCTCACCAACTGCCACTGTCTGATTGGCTCAATGCCAAATCCCCCCCCCATCCTTTTGTTTGTTTTGGTGCCATTTTGAAAACCCTGGAATCTAGTGGGACAAACCCCTGTCTGCCCATGAGAGGGGAAGAAAGACTAGTTTGTCCCTTTTGGGGTCGTGGAATGGCCGATGTGAGAGTGCAATGGCACACCCCTTTCTTTTGCCCCAAATACTAAATCTCTGGTGTCTAGTAAGCTTGCTACCTCCACTAGGGGGCAGATTTGAAGCAACCTCACCAATTGGAACAAACCTCCTCCCGACTCCCGGGAGAGCTGAAAGACTCCATCGCCCCTTTGGTGGGGTATGGCTCAGTCCTTTTTTTTGTTTGGCATCCTTTTGAAATCTCTGTTGTCTATTGGGTTTTCTGTCCTGGAGGAGGCAGATTGGGATCGAATAGCCTCCCGGTGGGGGGCAGAAAGCCCATTGGGCCCCAGGGTGTGGGTAGGGCAGGGACCCATGCCCAGGGTAGCTCCTCTTGCCCAAAACTAAATGCAGTACCTAGTGTCTAGTTGGTTCCTCCCCCCAGGAGGGGCAAATTATGGGGTGAATATCCTTATCCACCAACCGGGTTGCAGAAATACTATTGGGCCTAGAGGGGGGCGGTCCCTCCCAATAAATACTGTGTAAATGCAGTCTTTGGTGTCTAGAAGGCATGTTGCTTCACCTGGGGGGAGGGGGACAGATTGGGGGTGATTAGCACTATCCACCCCTCAGGGGGACAGAAAGTCTAATCAGCCCCAGGTGGGGTAGCATGAGACAATGCCCAGGAGGGCTTCTCTCCTTCTCCCCTGAAAAAAAAGACTTTACAAATGCAGTCCCTGGTGTATAGTGGGTTTTCTGCCCCCCAGGGACTGATAGGGGGTGAATACTTCTATTCATCCCCGGGGACTGAAAGGGTAGTTGGCCCCAGGGTAGGGTGTAGCACAGTCTCATACCGAGGGGGGAAACTCCCCTTCCAAAACATATTCTAACCCAAAAAAATCTCTCGGTTTCTGCCCCCTAGCATTGCAGAGTAGGGTGAAAACCCCTGTCCAAACCTGGGGGGTTCAGAAAGGCTAATGAGGCCCAGGGTCTCGGGGTAGACACATGCTGGGGTCGTCCCTTAAATAAAAGAAAAGCAAATTGGAATACCCTGGTGTCTAGTCGGCTTTCTGGACCCCTAGGGGGCTGATTAGGGGGTGAATACCCCTATTCACCTTCAGGGGGCAGAAAGTCTATATGGCCCTGGGGTTGGGTGGAGCACAGCCCATGTCGTGGGGGCCATTCTCCTCCTAAAATGTAACATGCCATAAAATATTCCTGGATTGTTACCCCCTGGCAGGGCAGAATAGCGTGAACACCCCCTAACCACCATCTGTGGGGGTGGAAATGATAATAGGGCCTTGAGCAAGAAGGCAGACCCATGACCCAAAATTCTGAAATTCCCTGCCACTAGCAATCCGGACGAGTAACAATCTTCTGGTGTTCAGAAGAATGCTTAAAACCTGGCTGTATGAGCAAGTTCTTGGGTAACCTCCCTCTGATGTGATATCTGCATGATCAGCGCCATGAAACCTCTGGGTGACCGTGCACTTCTATTAAGATAAGATAAGATGCCTGGGTCTCCCCCAAGAAACAGCAAACTAGAAAACCCTGGTGTTTAGTGGACTTTCTGCCCCCTACATCCCAATCCACCCCCCGGGCAGAAAGACTAATGTGGCTCCTGGTGGGGGACATAGGCCCATGCCGAGTAGAACCCCTCCATCAAAACATAATTTACTCTATAAAATCCTTGGTGTCTAGTGTGCTTTCTGCCCCCCTGAGGGACAGATTAGGGATGAACCCCTCCCCCCAGGCGGGACAGAAAGGCTAATAGGACCCGGGTCAAGGAGGGAGCACACGCCCAAGGGCAGGGTCCCTCCCCCTCCCACAATAAACATCCCTAGCTCTAGTTGGTGGATCCCTGCTTGGAGGTTGTTCTCCTGTGGCAATCCCCAAGCAGGAATTACCTGGGAAGAGATACCAGGGAGATTCCCCCTTTCCGATGATACCTCCCCCACCTCAAGCAATGCTCTGTAGCTGAGATATTCCCCCCAAGTACTGATGCGGTGAAAGTAAAACTTTACAGTAATGATGTCAGAGTGCCCTGCGTGTCATTACAATAACAAAAACGCCGGCCTCCCAGGGAAGCTCTTCCCGAGCTGCCTGAACTATAAATTAAATGGAGGCATCCTCTGGTGCAAGGTAAAAATTAAATAAAGAAATCACTCTGGAGCAAAGCACCAGAGAGTCCTTTAGAACCCTCCCCAGTATCGGTCAATGGCAGACAAACGCACTGGGGAAGGAGTGTGGACAATGGCCATTGGCCGACTCCCGCACTTAAGGAGATGAAGGGGTCTGAGGGGTTACTTTATTGAATTTGTTGGCATTCATTCCAGACAGCAATTCCATCTAACTATTGAAATTTGACATGAATGATATCAATGAGAACCACAGTTTATGACGAATTATAAATTGGCCAGGGTCCCATGGGTTTAAGGGCAGCTATTGTTCTGTAATTTGAATGGGGATTCAGCATGCACCACTGCACATTTTCTCACTGACCACCAACTGCAGATTATAGAGATTTTTTGTCTAGGAATGTATTACATTCTTGCATCAAAGAAGGAACATAGTAGAAGGACAGCTAGATCTGAATGACTATCAGTCAGGCATCACCGCTGTCACTAATCAACCTAGCCAAATGCTGTTCCAAGAGAAGCTGCACAAGCCAGTCTTCATATCCATCTCTGTACAATAAAAACAGTGTTTGTTCTAACACGCAAAGCTGCACCCAGGTTTGTTTCCTTGAGCAAGGAGGTGCAGGTGCCATGGAAAGTGTTAACTATCTCTGTCATGCCAACCACTAATACACCTACATATAATTACTGCAGAAGTAATCCCAGCCATGCTGGTTAAAATAACTTATGTTGCACTTTCCGCTGTGGTTTTACCATTTGATTTGGATTCTAGGCACCTCATCAGGATATACAGCACCAAAATAGCTAAATAGGAATATACACAATTCTTCACTTCTTCAGTTATGCTATTGGATTTGTAGGGTTTAAACCATATATCACCTATCACATATATCTGCTGGTCATGGATGTGGGTACACAAGCAGGCCTAAAGTTAAAAGGTTGCCACACCTGCAGGCCAAGTGACTGGAATTAGCTTCTCAACCTAATGATAATGCACTCTACTCATAAACTTGTCAAACATTTAAAAAAATAAAAATATATGGCCTCACCATCCTAAAAAGCTCTCTACCACTGTATTCTATCAAAGAACAAACATAAATTAATCATTAAAGTAATTTCCTGGGAATTGAACTCTGTTTCATTTCCAAAGGCTTGCTAGAATACCAAAACCAAGAAGTTGAATACACCGAGAAAAGCCCCTAATATGTGCTGATGAAATTATATAAAAAATAGGGTTTAGAACAACAAGATTCATGACAGCTCCAGATTGCTACATCAAAGCCAGTAATGGGAAATAATGAAAAACAAGGTTGCTGAATAAAATTGAGCACAACATAACTTTTTTTATGCCAATTTTGTTTTTGCCTACTATTGTTAATGTTTGTGAATTCCAAAAAGTAGTACATTTGCACCCATTCAAGGAGCAATAAAAAGGGGCAGATTTACTGCTGTTTGGTCGTGACATATATTAAAGATTCATATCTAAAACATAAATGTGTTTAAACCTCTTATTGAAATGAAAACTACAAGAAAAAGACACAGACATAGCAGACCCGACTCAGGCCCCCAGATCCAAATACTAAATCAAGGAAGCCTATGAGGGGGCCAAACCCCAAATCCCCTGCTGATACAATGTCCCTGCAAGTCCCACATGAGCCTGGTAGTTCTCCCGGGGAACTCATGACTACAGCCTGGAGTCCATCACTTGGAATCACTTTTTTAAAGTAATTCTTTTTATTGATTTTATAAAGTTAATCAACAACAAAACCAGGCAGATATGGAAACTACAGGCACAGATACACGCTAAAGTTCCTGTATTACACAGCAGATGGCGTCAAAGATCAAGTATACATTATGGAATTACATTCTAGTTGTACAGACAATGACGTTAACTCTGATAACCATGATACTCCAGGGCTGTCAGATTAAAGGGCACCATATTTGAGGTATTTAGCATGCCCTCCTTGGGCTTTATACACCAGTGTCTCCAATTTGGCACAATGGCCCATGCCCGTGTATCTACGATCACTTATTGTAAATGTGTTTTCACTGCACACACTCTTCTTCATCTCCGCCACAAAAAAGCCTTGATGGCAGAGTTGTCAAATCATGCATGCGGGCAGGCTCCACTGGTCCTCTAGTTTTGCTAAGCATTTTATCAAGAGACTGAGGGCCCAATGTAGTAAGCCATAGAGGACAGTACACAGGCAAATTAATAGGCCGAGCGAGCCAGAACCAAGCCATGGATCTGAATTGGCTGTAAAAGTCTGTGCATGAGCAGAACCATGAAAACGTTTGGCATGTATATCATGCAACAAACATAATGTAAAATATGATACAATCTCTTTAAAATTCATAAAGTGTACTTCTTTAGCAAGCAAATGCGTTACCATAGTACATCAGATTATATTATTGCATACACAGATATTTATTAGAAGTGATAGCTTAGAGAAGCATTTGTGGCTCGCTGCCAACAACAATGCTATTAGTGGACTAAGAGGTAAGCCAGTAGTCATAAAAACCCTAAACATGTCCTAGATTCTTTTTATAGATAGACACGCATTTTATTGTATTAAATCAAACTAAAGAAGTGTCTATACAGCACACATCCTGAACTCGGGGCCACATGTATCAAAACATTTCACCATGGGCACAGAATGGGCAAAACCCTTTAATGCATCTAGCATTCAGTTTTTTTAATGTGCCCTCATATGTGATAATAAGGAAAAGGGATGCTATGTGAAATAAAATATTTGACTAGGATCACACAAATTTGGACAAGCAGGGAAGCCCGTATTTAATCTGGGTTATCTGGTTTCAAATTTTGAAATTCAGCCACTAAATATGTATCTCTCTCTCTCTCTCTCTCTCTCTCTCTCTCTCTCTCTCTCTCTCTCTCTCTCTCTCTCTCTCTCTCTCTCTCTCTCTCTCTCTCTCTCTCTCTTGTTCTTACATCACTGTTTTGTCTGTCATTCTTGGCTCACAACTTGAAAAACCAACACAGAGACAGCAGGTGTTACTCAGGACCCCCAAACCCAACTACCAAGCCAGGAATCAATTTATTTGGGTGGTGTCACATCCCCAAGTACACTACCTGAAGCAACGCCCCTGAGCACGAGCAGGCTTGGCATGCAAATCACATTAAAATGTCACGTAAAAATATTATAGAAGACTTTAAGATGTAAAATTGCACATTTCTTCATTATTGGTTCGTAATATTTATTAAATAATCGAGAACTTTGAAACATTCTATAGTATCGTTTAACCAACGCCCTGATAGCAGACAAGTGAGTTGTCTCTATAGTGCACACACTAAACTAAATTTCTTCCATGTGCTCTCAGATTTGACTGGCCATGAAAATAATACATAGTGATACAATTAAAAAAAATAAGTAAAGTGATTTGACGAGACACAACCATTTAATCAAGCAGGGAAACTGGCATTTGAATCCAGACTTCCTAGTTACCACTTAATAGCTATCTCCTTTTCTTTCCTGTTTAGAACAAAAGGTTAATGACTCAGCTTTATAAATGAATTAAAGAAAGACAGAGAGAGGGGGGCAGTATCTGGGACGAACAGTTTGTCTAGTCTCCACTATGGGGGCACTAAAAAATCTGCACATTGATGTTCTTTAAAAAGTGCCTCTGTTGCAAAGCAGGACGAAAGACGAATCTACCGATGGTGATACCAATGAGCTCCTGTGAGCAAGTCAAGCACAGAAATGGAGGAACGCAACACATATGAGCAAGGCAACTACGATTGCATGAAAGCCACCCCAATCTTGAACAAGGGTTGGGTCTGTGGAGGATTGCATGCAATGCAGTCTCCAAAAAGACAGATGGAGCTGTCTGTTGGGAGACCGCAAGAAGACTACTCCCAGGGAGTCACAGACTCCACAGTTTGGAGCACAAGGTGGCAGAGATGTCATGATAGTAAATGGTTGTTGCAAGGGGAAAGTATTATGTGGCATGATAGGGGTGCCTTACCATGTAATACTAGCACAATATGCAAAGATGGACCCCAGCTACTCTCTTGTACACCTTCTCTAAGTCCTGGTAGAGTGGCAAAAAGCAGAGAGGCTGCTTAGAGGAGCAATTGTTAAGATCTTCACATCACCAACATGGAAAATCAGTAACTGTCACAACTTGAGAGAATTCCAATATGCAAGATAGCTCTGATTTTTATAAATATGTAGACACCAAAATGAAGTCGATACATACAGGATAAACAGACTCATCAATTTTTAAGCATTCAATAAATCAAAACTTGACAGTGTAAAAATGTAACATTCCTATCTAAGGATAAACCACAGATATGCAATTGGCCACTTAGAGAGTGAGTTTGACTGAACCCACTCTGGGTTAAGGTCTATGGAGTCCCTAGAACAGCTAGCACAATTTTACCTGGCATAGCTGAGCCGGGTGCAGAGCTGCACTTTAGCTGTCAAACGGAGCTGCCAATCAGGCTTGCGGTTTTTGAATAGCTACATTAGCAAAAAGGTACTTGCGGGGCAAATTAAGCAAAACCCTTTGGAGCTTAAGTAAGGAGCTGGCCTTTGACCACGAGTCTCCAGGTAAATCGGATCTACATGACATGGAGGACTCTGTGCAGAGGAGCTAATTGCTATCCGTGGTGCTGAACAGGATCCCCAGCAGCTGGTGCTGACAGGTGTGCCGAGAGAGGGTGAAAACAAATGCAGGATCTTTGCTATGGAGTCACAAGATAGATTGGTTGCTTCCACAGGTGGATCCCTTCTCTTGAAGCGTCGAATAAAGCAGGTAAGAGTCGGATTGACCACCAACAAGGCTTGATGCCTGCAAGCACTGCGGTTGCAAAGATCTTCTTCCAGAGGACTAGAGGAACATTGTAGAAAGCTGAGCTTTGCAGATTGGGACTACAATTCTCAGAAGCTGCCTGCCCAGTGACTTTTGAGCAGCCATGCCGGACGGCTCGTTAGACAGTACTTCAAGATCGTGGATTTAGCTGTTTGTGCCTACTGACTGTAGGGGACTAGTTCCTCTAGCCCAAGGGAGTACTTGGAAAGTCTGTCGTTTGCAGAGGTATCCACCCTCCATTTGGAACTGGTCACTTGCCTTGGTTGAGTCGAAATCCAGCAGGTGTAGGGTGGCTGCCACAGGTGCAGAGCTTAACAGTTCTCTTCGTGGAGTTCTGCCTTGTCGTGTGAATGGGTCTCTTGTTGGTATCACATTGATTCTGAGGTTCTGTTGTCCGGGGTGCCCTTCAAATTCTGTACTTAGGGGTTGTTAGTGGGTGTGAGGACTTGTAGCCAATGGGTATCTAGTCCTGCAGCTAATCCACCCTGGTAGGGACCACATCCGTTGGGTGTACATCACTAAACTACTCAGAACATAGCTTTTTGACTAAATTCAAAATGACCACAACCATTCTCGACAGTACACTTTATCTGCAGCACCCTTGAGGTGTGGTCAGCCTTGTGGACGTGCCTTCCTTCTGAATAGCTAATTGTCATGCTTGCCTGTGAAAAACAGTGCCTGGGTCGGGGGGGGGGGGGGCTTTTTCCTCAAGTGGGGTAAACGTTCCTTTGCCGAGCAGTGATGTTTAAGCCTTTGAGGTTTACCGCTGTGATGGTTCCATTCACTAGCCATCCTGTGTGGGCGCAGGTGTCACCTCCTGCACACACAGGTCTTAGATCCTGACCTCTGAGAGTAGCACACACTCTCCAGCATGAGGATAGTTCTCTGTCTTGGAGGCAAACCTTTGAAAATGCTGTCAGTGTACGAGAACACTGGTTTCAATTGGTGGGCACTGTCTAAAGTGCCACCTAGGTACATGCTGGTTAACCCTTGACACCACCATCGTGTCAGGGGTTAAAAAGCAGGGTGTTTGACACCAAACATAAAGAAAGTCGACCATTCCATAATGGAAATGTACATCCTGGGATGTTCAGTGTCCAGCCCATGTCAATCTAAGGAGTGTTGGTCACTTGCTGCAGAATTATGTTTAGAATGCTACCACAGGGGAATATATGTTTGCCCATATATTCCCACACATATAATATAATGCACCCTGCTTTCCGGGCTATGGGAGGCCTACCTTAGGGGTGACTGGCATATATTAAATGCAATGAGGTGACCCTGTCACACATGGTGTGTGCAGAGTAGAACTCGAGCAGGCAAGCTGCTCATGCAGGGCTGACATGGTAGGCCTGCAGCCTTTGGGTTCACTAGGGTCATTCAGAATGGCACAATATGTGCTGCAGCCCTGAGGCCCTTCTTACATCCCTGCCCTGGGTACCAGTGGTACTATATACTAGGGCATTACAGGGGTGTAAAAGCACTTGCTAATTGGGTGTATCAATTCACATTTACAATGTAAGGGAAAAAACACTGGTGTTGGGGCCTGGTTAGCAGGGCCCAGAACACTTTCAGATCAATTACTGCTGCATCTAGCAGCAATATGTGGGGCATGACCATCCAAAGATTGTACTTTACAACAATGGTCAAGTACTCTGGGGCATGATGACGTTTGACAGAGTGGTGTAGAGTGAAGGGGCACAAAGCTGTGCATGGTCTAACTCCATCTCCAAATAAGGGCTTAAGGAGGTGCACCTTCTGATTTTGTGAAAATACATGCCTGCCTTCAGAGAGCTGCGTGGTGTGTGGTACAGCTTTACTGGCCTTCCCTGGTTCCTGGAGCTTAGTCGTCCTACGATGGGGATAGTAGAGCTTGGGTGATTTCTGTCCACAAACATGTAGGGGTCGTATGCAGCTTAACAATACTGTTGTTGTCCAAGTAAACATGTTGAGTGCTACCCCACTGGAATAGCACTCTACCACTCCCCCGAGAGGCTCAGTGCAAAAGGAAGCATGACAACAAAGCTTCCCCTGTTTCCACACACATAAATAGTAAAGAAAAAGTAAACAAAAAAAACGAAAGCATGCGCCCTTGCATACTTCCTGGAAACAAGTCTGATTGCAGCAAATATCTGCCGACTCAGAGCATGTTGGTGAAGCCCATAAAACCATACTAAAGGTGTGGGTTTTTTTATGGCATGAAGCTATTGTTGTCTCATGAAAACATGTTAACTCAGAAGACTTGAACAATGGGTGTAAAAATTTCCACAATTTGCTCACCAGTATACTAACATGATGACTTTATTACCCAGGACTTCTCAAAGTTCTGCACTGGGCTAAGAGACAGTCATTTGTTACGTATGTCACTCCCACAGTACCCCCAATATGCCAGCGAGTGCAAGTCCCGCACCCTTGTTCTCTCTTTTATTTGTGTTGTAGAAGACAGTGCATATGTCCTGTGATGTAATCTATAAGAAGCTGGATCTTCCTTGTTGATTAAGCAAGTTACTTTATTGAATTAAGATGGTAGATAATAAGTTATAATGTTAACCGCATCAGGAGCAGCTGTCCTGCTGCTCAGCCCTCACCCAACTGACATTCACAAAGCACTAGCATTCCACTCATCCAACATTCTACATCACAAGCATTCTAGCTGAGCAGCAGGGAGACTCAAGATACAGAATCCTGCAACAATGGATCACAGTATTTACCTGAACCCAAGAAAGGACGGGAAATATAACCCTGCACACAAGCAGACCATATTGGTTTTGTATAAAGTAATTTTTCTTAATAGCATATTATAACAGACAAGTTACGATGGGAAAAGGCAAGATGGCCCGGGCAGTTTGTAGTGAGAGGTCGCATCTCATTCCTCCTCCCTCCTCATACCAAATGATGACCTGACGGGTCTCTCTACAGCAATGAGACAGGGCCCCACCGGGCGAGAAAGATATGCACCCACTGGCCCGAGTGAATATCGAAATTTGTTTCCCACAGGCAGCTTGTTAAAAACATTCCTGGCACGAGCACAAAGAGGATTTGCAAGCTTCGCAGTGCTGAATGTCAAAGGGCTGCTCAGAATGCCACCCCGCTCAGCTAAACTGGGCAAGGATCAGAAAGACTCGGCGCCTAAAGGAAAAGAGGAAAGTAAGGCTCCTGTTGCTCCCGCCCCAATGCAGCGATCTGTCAGCGCCAGCGCTACAAGGAGGACACAGCAAAAGAAGGCTGTTGAGCAATGGAGTAATAACATCGCGGCTCTTCCCCCCGGGAACCATACGAGACCCAGATCAGAAGACCCTCTGGGAGAAAGGAAAGAATAAGGAAATATTGCTCCGCCAACCCACTTTGTCAGAAGCCTTCGCAGTCAAAACCTCAGAGTCGACTGATGCAGCGGACGCCAGCAAAATCAGAGGCAAGGGAGACCGCAGCACCGACCTCAACGTCCTCGAGGACGCTGTAGCGCTGGTAACCAGGCAACCACAGGAGCAGGAGCTGGTGGACGCGTCCCGTGCCCCGCTGAGAGAGAATCCGCGGGTCAATCCCCAGAGGCTGAATGCGCTGCCAGGGATCCATCCAGAGGCACCGGCTAGACTAGGCAGAGCCTGCAGAGCCTGCTGGGACATACATCACCCCCACTGATGGAGACAAGGGTGAGTCAGGGACTTGGATGCTGGGAGGGGGACCATGCAATGCAGGTAGAATTGTTAGTACCTGGGCAAGCCATCCTTTATTGGCGTATCAGAGTAATTCTATTGACTGCAACCAAACAGGGATCCAGGAGAGAGGGGTCTCTGGGGTGGCTGGCTTACCTGACCGATTCTTCTCAGTAAATGAAGATTCGGAATCACTGGTCTCAAGCGAAGTTAGCACTGAGAAGGATACTGATTCTGGGAGCAGCTCTAACACCCAGAAAAGTACACAGAAAAGACGCAGGTCTAGAAGGAAAGCCAACCCATCCGGTAGCCCTTCAGACCCTACTAAAAAATTAACCTGGGATTATTCTGCTACATCTCAGATATTTCAGGATCATGGCAGCACACCTATGAAAATAGGAGAACACCCCTCTCCTCGCCCCCAGACCAACCTGCCTCATTAGACTTATTATTCAGCACCTTGAAACAGATGCAGAGCGAGGCAAGGGTGGAGAGTCGCAGGGCCAGGCAGGGGACAAAAAAAATCCAAAATTTGTTGAGGAAGATGAATAAACTTTATGAGGAGGTGGCAGAGCGAGTGTCACAAGTCGAAGAAGGACTGGAAAGCTGGAGGATGATTTTAGCAGCTTACAAACCTTTAAGCAGGAACAACAGAAGATGGCAGAGGATATCCAGTGGAAGCTCGAGGACTTGAAAATCGTCAGCGACGCAATAACATATGATTGTTGGGTGTGGCAGAGGGGCTTGAAGGTTAGACTGTTTGTTGTAAATTTATTAAAGGGGGCTTTTCCCGAGTCACTTCCTGTCAGTGGGAAAACGAAATACAAAGGGCGCATCGCTTCCCGCTCACAATGAGGAAAGGGCAGGGCACAAGGCAAGATGATAGGCCTAGAGCAATCCTGGTATATGTGGGCAAATATTTGCTTAGGCAGGAAATCATTGAGAAAGCAAAACCAGAGGCTAAGCGCTCATTCAATAATGTTACATTCTTTACCAGGCACGACTTCTGCCATGTCAGGGTGGAGAGAAGGTGGAGGCTGAGGCAGCTAATAGATCCTATCCAGGCTCGGGGCTCAGAGGCATATCTTCTATATCCTGCCAAATTGAAAGTGGGTACTAGAGAGCAGGTCTAAATGTTCTTCTTGGAAATAAAAGCAAAAGAATATATGGAGAAGGTGCTGGGTCACAAGGGGGGGCGATGAAATTGTACTAGTAGGCTTAAGGCCTCCTTGATGTAAAAAGCAGACAAGGGCTCAGCTTGAAGGGGGACTATGCATAACAAGGGAGAGATTCTATTTTGTATAAAGTCAGCGGAGGGAGGAGGATACAAGAGCTACATTTCAAGCGGCCACACATAGGTCATGATTGACCTATTTGCCTGTATGGGGGAGGGAGGGTTGGGAGGGGAAGAATGCAGGCGAGGGAGGGGGAGGGGGAGGGAAGGGGGGCACACACAACACACAGAGCGCAGCACAACGTCTTTGGTTTCACTTAAAAAGCTGGTTGGTAGGGCAAGAGAACTTTTTGATGTGTTTTAATGGCTTGCCGAATTGCCTCAATTAACGTCTGTGGGCTTAACGATGGCAACAAAAGGGGGCGGGAAGTTGCACTTCCAAGGACAATGCGACTGGATCTTGTTTGTCTGCAAGAAACGCATATAGAGGGGGTGAATGGATATCTACTGGAGCATATGGGTTTCTCGTTGTTAGCACATACAAAGCAAGGCTCCAAGACTAGAGGGGTGGCTATTTTGGGCAAAGGAAGGGACATTATTGTAAATAGGAAGAAGGAGGACCAGTGGGGCAGATAGGTGTTGGTGGAAATAACAAGTAGGAGAGAAAAGTTCACACTGGTATATGTATATGGATCTACTGAAAATGACCCTAATATTTTTGAATTTTTAGATACAGAATTAGCCCGCTGGCCTGAACCCATTATATGTTGTGGGGATTTCAATATTAATGGACTCTCGGGTTCTGAGATACAGGCAGGTTTGGTATATACTGGCTGGAAAAAAAACGCATTGTGCCGTATCCTCTATGGCGCATCACAACTCATTAATAGACCTCTGGGCAAAGCTGCATCCCAAAAATGCTGGTAGTACATTTTATTCAAAACCCCATAAAATATTGGTAAGATTGGACTATTTCTGGATGTCCAACTCCCTAGTTAGCAGATCCCAAATAGAAAAACGCCCTCGGATAGTATCGAACTACAACCCATTGATAGTAACTATTAAACTGGACAGGGCAGTGGAGCAAGGCAGCACATGGACAAGATAGGAATGTGTTGTTTCATGTTGAATATATACATTCCTGCCCTTACCCTTTAATGCGGCACTGCGTGAAATAATGATACATTTTTTACTTAGAGTGTTTTATAAAGTGCGAACATGACCCAAGGGTATCAGAGCGCTGTATATAGGATTGACTGAACAAAAAATAAGCATAGTCAAGTACATCAAAAGTAAAATACACAATGGGCTGTAGGTGTTGGACTGGTATCAAAATAAATATCCGTCATTCAATTATTAGGCACTAATCTAGATTCTTCATGGTGGATATTCTGCTGCTGCTCTGAAAATATTCAGTTCCAGGTTCCCTAGGGCGCAATGTTTGAGTGGAATTCTTCCATGAAGGAAGTGCTTCTGACCAGTCTAAATATTGCTGACATTGTGGCGTCCACTGCACCAAGGGAAAAGGCTCCCCCAGAGTCTTTGAAAGTTATCCATTCTTTAGGATCTTTTTCATCTTTTTTGAAAATGTGGGTCGATGGGCTTGAATGCACATTGGGTGGTAAGGAGTTCTATATCCTTGGTGCCGATCCAGAAAAGGAGCGTATGTAGGTTTTTTGTTTTCTGAATCTAGAGGGTTCAAGCCTGGGAGAGTTTGCACTTCTTTGGGAGCAGCTGCCACCTGAGATTCAAATCTTTTCTACCAGGTACCTTGGTTAATTAAAATGTAATGCTTTGTGTGTCAGGCAAGTAATTTTCAGCAAAGTTCTGGCCTCAAGGGGGAGCCAGTCTAGATAACT
This sequence comes from Lissotriton vulgaris, assembly GCF_964263255.1. Lineage (NCBI taxonomy): Eukaryota > Metazoa > Chordata > Amphibia > Caudata > Salamandridae > Lissotriton > Lissotriton vulgaris. The sequence continues at coordinate 1,187,759,629 of NC_141689.1, read as the reverse complement.
AAGCAATGGAGTGATGTGGTCAAACCGTCTAGTGCATGTTACCAATCTCAATGATGAACTAAGGTCATTTTGAGTGGAGCTGCTCTAGCTTTGGGAAGACCTGACAGGGTCGCAGATCCGTTTTCTAGTCTGGAGACCACTAATTATTGTACTGCTTGTTTGAAGTCTGAAGGTGGCAGATTAAGTAAAGTGATTTTTCGAGACCCAAACCATTTAATCAAGCAGGGAAACTGGCATTTGAATCCAGACTTCCTAGTTACCACTTAATAGCTATCTCCTTTTCTTTCCTGTTTAGAACAAAAGGTTAATGACTCAGATTTATAAATGAATCAAAGAAAGACAGAGAGAGGGGGCAGTATCTGGGACGAACAGTTTGTCTAGTCTCCACTATGGGGGCACTACAAAATCTGCAAATTGATGTTCTTTAAAGAGTGCCTCTGTTGCAAAGCAGGACGAAAGACGAATCTACCAATGGTGAGACCAAGGAGCTCCTGTGAGCAAGTCAAGCACAGAAATGGAGGAACGTAACACATATGAGCAAGGCAACTAAGATTGCATGAAAGCCACCCCAATCTTGAACAAGGGTTGGGTCTGTGGAGGATTGCATGCAATGCAGTCTCCAAAAAGACAGATGGAGCTGTCTGTTGGGAGACCGCAAGAAGACTACTCCCAGGGAGTCACAGACTCCACAGTTTGGAGCACAGGGTGGCAGAGATGTCATGATAGTAAATGGTTGTTGCAAGGTGAAAGTATTATGTGGCATGATAGGGGTGCCTTACCATGTAATACTAGCACAATATGCAAAGATGGACCCCAGCTACTCTCTTGTACACCTTCTCTAAGTCCTGGTAGAGTGGCAAAAAGCAGAGAGGCTGCTTAGAGGAGCAATTGTTAAGATCTTCACATCGCCAACATGGAAAATAAGTAACTGTCACAACATGAGAGAATTCCAATATGCAAGATAGCTCTGATTTTTATAAATATGTAGACACCAAAATGAAGTCGATACATACAGGATAAACAGACTCATCAATTTTTAAGCATTCAATAAATCAAAACTTGGCAGTGTAAAAATGTAACATTCCTATCTAAGGATAAACCACAGATATGCAATTGGCCACTTAGAGAGTGAGTTTGACTGAACCCACTCTGGGTTAAGGTCTATGTAGTCCCTAGAACAGCTAGCACAATTTTACCTGGCTTAGCTGAGCCGGGTGCAGAGGTGCACTTTAGCTGTCAAACGGAGCTGCCAATCAGGCTTGCGGTTTTTGAATAGCTACATTAGCAAAAAGGTACTTGCGGGGCAAATTAAGCAAAACCCTTTGGAGCTTAAGTAAGGAGCTGGCCTTTGACCACGAGTCTCCAGGTAAATCGGATCTACATGACATGGAGGACTCGGTGCAGAGGAGCTAATTGCTATCCGTGGTGCTGAACAGGATCCCCAGTAGCTGGTGCTGACAGGTGTGCCGAGAGAGGGTGAAAACAAATGCAGGATCTTTGCTATGGAGTCACAAGATAGATTGGTTGCCTCCACAGGTGGATCCCTTCTCTTGAAGCGTCGAATAAAGCAGGTAAGAGTCGGATTGACCACCAACAAGGCTTGATGCCTGCAAGCACTGCGGTTGCAAAGATCTTCTTCCAGAGGACCAGAGGAACATTGTAGAAAGCTGAGCTTTGCAGGTTGGGACTACAATTCCCAGAAGCTGCCTGCCCAGTGACTTTTGAGCAGCCATGCCGGATGGCTCGTTAGACAGTACTTCAAGATCGTGGATTTAGCTGTTTGTGCCTACTGACTGTAGGGGACTAGTTCCTCTAGCCCAAGGGAGTACTTGGAAAGTCTGTAGTTTGCAGAGGTATCCACCCTCCATTTGGAACTGGTCACTTGCCTTGGTTGAGTCGAAATCCAGCAGTGTAGGGTGGCTGCCACAGGTGCAGAGCTTAACAGTTCTCTTCGTGGAGTCCTGCCATGTCGTGTGCATGGGTCTCTTGTTGGTATCACATTGATTATGAGGTTCTGTTGTCCGGGGTGCCCTTCAAATTCTGGACTTAGGGGTTGTTAGTGGGTGTGAGGACTTGTAGCCAATGGGTATCTAGTCCTGCAGCTAATCCACCCTGGTAGGGACCACATCCGTTGGGTGTACATCACTAAACTACTCAGAACATACCTTTTCGACTAAATTCAAGATGACCACAACCATTCTCGACAGTACACTTTATCTGCAGCACCCTTGAGGTGTGGTCAGCCTTGAGGACGTGCCTTCCTTCTGAATAGCTAATTGTCATGCTTGCCTGTGAAAAACAGTGCCTGGGTCGGGGGGGGGGCTTTTTCCTCAAGTGGGGTAAACGTTCCTTTGCCGAGCAGTGATGTTTAAGCCTTTGAGGTTTACCGCTGTGATGGTTCCATTCACTAGCCATCCTGTGTGGGCGCAGGTGTCACCTCCTGCACACACAGGTCTTAGATCCTGACCTCTGAGAGTAGCACACACTCTCCAGCATGAGGATAGTTCTCTGTCTTGGAGGCAAACCTTTGAAAATGCTGCCAGTGTACGAGAACACTGGTTTAAATTGGTGGGCACTGTCTAAAGTGCCACCTAGGTACATGCTGGTTAACCCTTGACACCACCATCGTGTCAGGGGTTAAAAAAGCAGGGTGTTTGACACCAAACATAAAGAAAGTCGACCGTTCCATAATGGAAATGTACATCCTGGGATGTTCAGTGTCCAGCCCATGTCAATCTAAGGAGTGTTGGTCACTTGCTGCAGAATTATGTTTAAAATGCTACCAAAGGGGAATATATGTTTGCACATATATTCCCACACATATAATAAAATGCACCCTGTTTTCCGGGCTATGGGAGGCCTACCTTAGGGGTGACTGGCATATATTAAATGCAATGAGGTGACCCAGTCACACATGGTGTGTGCAGAGTAGAACTCGAGCAGGCAAGCTGCTCATGCAGGGCTGACATGGTAGGCCTGCAGCCTTTGGGTTCACTAGGGTCATTCAGAATGGCACAATATGTGCTGCAGCCCTGGGGCCCTTTTTACATCCCTGCCCGGGGTACCAGTGGTACTATATACTAGGGCATTACAGGGGTGTAAAAGCACTTGCCAATTGGGTGTATCAATTCACATTTACAATTTAAGGGAAAAAACACTGGTGTTGGGGCCTGGTTAGCAGGGCCCAGAACACTTTCGGATCAATTACTGCTGCATCTAGCAGCAATATGTGGGGCATGACCATCCAAAGATTGTACTTTACAACAATGGTCAAGTACTCTGGGGCATGATGACGTTTGACAGAGTGGTGTAGAGTGAAGGGGCACAAAGCTGTGCATGGTCTAACTCCATCTCCAAATAAGGGCTTAAGGAGGTGCACCTTCTGATTTTGTGAAAATACATGCCTGCCTTCAGAGAGCTGCGTGGTGTGTGGTACAGCTTTACTGGCCTTCCCTGGTTCCTGGAGCTTAGTCGTCCTACGATGGGGATAGTAGAGCTTGGATGATTTCTGTCCACAAACATGTGGGGGTCGTATGCAGCTTAACAATACTGTTGTTGTCCAAGTAAACATGTTGAGTGCTACCCCACTGGAATAGCACTCTACCACTCCCCCGAGAGGCTCAGTGCAAAAGGAAGCATGACAACGAAGCTTCCCCTGTTTCCACACACATAAATAGTAAAGAAAAAGTAAACAAAAAAAACGAAAGCATGCGCTCTTGCATACTTCCTGGAAACAAGTCTGATTGCAGCAAATATCTGCCGACTCGGAGCATGTTGGTGAAGGCCATAAAACCATACTAAAGGTGTGGTTTTTTTTATGGCATGAAGCTATTGTTGTCTCATGAAAACATGTTAACTCAGAAGACTTGAACAATGGGTGTAAAAATTTCCACAATTTGCTCACCAGTATACTAACATGATGACTTTATTACCCAGGACTTCTTAAAGTTCTGCACTGGGCTAAGAGACAGTCATTTGTTACATATGTCACTCCCACAGTACCCCCAATATGCCAGCGAGTGCAAGTCCTGCATCCTTGTTCTCTCTTTTCTTTGTGTTGTAGAAGACAGTGCATATGTCCTGTGATGTAATCAATAAGAAGCTGGATCTTCCTTGTTGATTAAGCAAGTTACTTTATTGAATTAAGATGGTAGATAATAAGTTATAATGTTAGCCCCATCAGGAGCAGCTGTCCTGCTGCTCAGCCCTCACCCAACTGACATTCACAAAGCACTAGCATTCCACTCATCCAACATACTACATCACAAGCATTGTAGCTGAGCAGCAGGGAGACTCAAGATACAACATCCAGCAACAATGGATCACAGCATTTACCTGAACCCAAGAAAGGACAGGAAATATAACCCTGCACACAAGCAGACCATATTGGTTTTGTATAAAGTAATTTTTCTTAATAGCATATTATAATAGACAAGTTACGATGGGAAAAGGCAAGATGGCCCCGGGCAGCTTGTAGTGAGAGGTCGCATCTCATTCCTCCTCCCTCCTCATACCAAATGATGACCTGACGGGTCTCTCTACAGCAATGAGACAGGGCCCCACCTGGCGAGAAAGATATGCACCCACTGGCCCGAGTGAATATCGAAATTTGTTTCCCACAGGCAGCTTGTTAAAAACATTCCTGGCACGAGCACAAAGAGGATTTGCAAGCTTCGCAGTGTTGAATGTCAAAGGGCTGCTCAGAATGCCACCCCGCTCAGCTAAACTGGGCAAGGATGAGAAAGACTCGGTGCCTAAAGGAAAAGAGGAAAGTAAGGCTGTTGCTCCCACCCCAATGCAGCGATCTGTCAGCGCCAGCGCTACAAGGAGGACACAGCAAAAGAAGGCTGGCGAGCAATGGAGTAATAACATCGCGACTCTTCCCCCCGGGAACCATACGATACCCAGATCAGAAGACCCTCTGGGAGAAAGGAAAGAATAAGGAAATGTTGCTCCGCCAACCCACTTTGTCAGAAGCCTTTGCAGTCAAACCCTCAAAGTCGACTGATGCAGCGGACGCCAGCGAAATCAGAGGCAAGGGAGACCGCAGCACCGACCTCAACGTCCTCAAGGACGCTGTAGCGCTGGTAACCAGGCAACCACAGGAGCAGGAGCTGGTGGACGCATCCCGTGCACCGCCTGAGAGAGAATCCGCTGGTCAATCCCCAGAGGCTGAATGCGCTGCCAGGGATCCATCCAGAGGCACCGGCTAGACTAGGCAGAGCCTGCAGAGCCTGCTGGGACATACATCACCCCCACTGATGGAGACAAGGGTGAGTCAGGGACTTGGATGCTGGGAGGGGGGCCATGCGATGCAGGTAGAATTGTTAGTACCTGGGCAAGCCATCTTTTATTGGCGTATCAGAGTAATTCTATTGACTGCAACCAAACAGGGATCCAGGAGAGAGGGGTCTCTGGGGGGGCTGGCTTACCTGACCGATTCTTCTCAGTAAATGAAGATCCGGAATCAATGGTCTCAAGCGAAGTTAGCACTGAGAAGGATACTGATTTTGGGAGCAGCTCTAACACCCAGAAAAGTACACAGAAAAGACGCAGGTCTAGAAGGAAAGCCAACCCATCCGGAAGCCCTTCAGACCCTACTAAAAAACTAACCTGGGATTATTCTGCTTAGCTACATCTCAGATATTTCAGGATCATGGCAGCACACCTATGAAAATAGGAGAACATCCCTCTCCTCACCCCCAGACCAACCTGCCTCATTAGACTTATTATTCAGCACCTTGAAACAGATGCAGAGCGAGGCAAGGGTGGAGAGTCGCAGGGCCAGACAGGGGACAAAAAAAATCCAACATTTGTTGAGGAAGATGAATAAAATTTATGAGGAGGTGGCAGAGCGAGTGTCATAAGTCGAAGAAGGACTGGAAAGCTGGAGGATGATTTTAGCAGCTTACAAACCTTTCAGCAGGAACAACAGAAGATGGCAGAGGATATCCAGTGGAAGCTCGAGGACTATGAAAATCGTCAGCGACGCAATAACATATGATTGTTGGGTGTGGCAGAGGGGCTTGAAGGTCAGACTGTTTGTCGTAAATTTATTAAAGGGGGCTTTTCCCGAGTCACCTTCCTGGCAGTGGGAAAACGAAATACAAAGGGCGCATCGCTTCCCGCTCACAATGAGGAAAGGGCAGGGCGCAAGGCAAGATGATAGGCCTAGAGCAATCCTGGTATATGTGGGCAAATATTTGCTTAGGCAGGAAATCATTGAGAAAGCAAAACCAGAGGCTAAGCACTCATTCAATAATGTTACATTCTTTACCAGGCACGACTTCTGCCATGTCACGGTGGAGAGAAGGTGGAGGCTGAGGCAGCTAATAGATCCTAGCTAGGCTCTGGGCTCAGAGGCATATCTTCTATATCCTGCCAAATTGAAAGTGGTTACTAGAGAGCAGGTCTAAATGTTCTTCTTGGAAATAAAAGCAAAAGAATATATGGAGAAGGTGCTGGGTCACAAGGGGGGGCGATGAAATTGTACTAGTAGGCTTAAGGCCTCCTTGATGTAAAAAGCAGGCAAGGCCTCAGCTTGAAGGGGGACTAAGCATAACAAGGGAGAGATTCTATTTTGTATAAAGTCAGGGGAGGGAGGAGGATACAACAGCTACATTCCAAGCGGCCACACATAGGTCATGATTGACCTATTTGCCTGTATGGGGGAGGGGGGGTTGGGAGGGGAAGAATGCAGGCGAGGGAGGGGTAGGGGGAGGGGGAGGGAAGGGGGACACACACAACACACAGAGCGCAGCACAACGTCTTTGGTTTCACTTAAAAAGCTGGTTGGTAGGGCAAGAGAACTTTTTGATGTGTTTTAATGGCTTGCCGAATTGCCTCAATTAACGTCTGTGGGCTTAACGATGGCAACAAAAGGGGGCGGGTAGTTGCACTTCTAAGGACAATGCGACTGGATCTTCTTTGTCTGCAAGAAATGCATATAGAGGGGGCGAATGGATATCTACTGGAGCAGATGGGTTTCTCGTTGTTAGCACATACAAAGCAAGGCTCCAAGACTAGAGGGGTGGCTATTTTGGGCAAAGGAAGGGACATTATTGTAAATAGGAAGAAGGAGGACCAGTGGGGCAGATAGGTGTTGGTGGAAATAACAAGTAGGGGAGAAAAGTTCACACTGGTATAAGTATATGGATCTACTGAAAATGACCCTAACATTTTTGAATTTTTAGATACAGAATTAGCCCGCTGGCCTGAACCCATTATATGTTGTGGGGATTTCAATATTAATGGACTCTCGGGTTCTGAGATACAGGCAGGTTTGGTATATACTGGCTGGAAAAAAAACGCATTGTGCCGTATCCTCTATGGCGCATCACAACTCATTAATAGACCTCTGGGCAAAGCTCCATCCCCAAAATGCTGGTAGTACATTTTATTCAGCACCCCATAAAATATTGGTAAGATTGGACTATTTCTGGATGTCCAACTCCCTAGTTAGCAGATCCCGAATAGAAAAACACCCTCGGATAGTATCGGACTACATCCCATTGATAGTAACTATTAACCTGGACAGGGCAGTGGAGCAAGGCAGCACATGGACAAGATAGGAATGTGTTGTTTCATGTTGAATATATACATTCCTGCCCTTACCCTTTCATGCAGCACTGCGTGAAATAATGATACATTTTTTACTTAGAGTGTTTTATAAAGTGCGAACATGACCCAAGGGTATCAGAGCGCTGTATATAGAATTGACTGAACAAAAAATAAGCATAGTCAAGTACATCAAAAGTAAAATACACAATGGGCTGTAGGTGTTGGACTGGTATCAAAATAAATATCCGTCATTCAATTATTAGGCACTAATCTAGATTCTTCATGGTGGATATTCTGCTGCTGCTCTGAAAATATTCAGTTCCAGGTTCCCTAGGGCGCAATGTTTGAGTGGAATTCTCCCATGAAGGAAGTGCTTCTGACCAGTCTAAATATTGCTGACATTGTGGCGTCCACTGCACAAAGGGAAAAGGCTCCCCCAGAGTCTTTGAAAGTTATCCATTCTTTAGGATCTTTTTCATCTTTTTTGAAAATGTGGGTCGATGGGCTTGAATGCACATTGGGTGGTAAGGAGTTCTATATCCTTGGTGCCGATCCAGAAAAGGAGGGTATGTAGGTTTTTTGTTTTCTGAATCTAGAGGGTTCAAGCCTGAGAGAGTTTGCACTTCTTTGGGAGCAGCTGCCACCTGAGATTCAAATCTTTTCTACCAGGTACCTTGGTTAATTAAAATGTAATGCTTTGTGTGTCAGGCAAGTAATTTTCAGCAAAGTTCTGGCCTCAAGGGGGAGCCAGTCTAGATAACTAAGCAATGGAGTGATGTGGTCAAACCGTCCAGTGCATGTTACCAATCTCAATGATGCACTAAGGTCATTTTGAGTGGAGCTGCTCTAGCTTTGGGAAGACCTGACAGGGGCGCAGATCTGTTTTCTAGTCTGGAGACCACTAATTATTGTACTGCTTGTTTGAAGTCTGGAGGTGGCAGAAATTGTTTACATTTCTTGAGGAATTTGAGTTGGAATGACGCACTGCGTGTGGTTGCACCGATGTGCGCTATCATGTTCAGATTCTTGTCTACTGTTATTTAAAGGGATTTTGTTGATTCAATAAAATTAGTTTGCAGTTGAGGGCATCTAGGTGCTTGAGCTAATCTTTGATGAGTGTGGAGCAGTTTTGATAGAATGAAAGAAGGAATTCTGTTTTCAGAGAGTTCAGCTTGAGGTTGTTTTGAGATAGCCAGAACTGAGTTTTGACTAGAATGTTATTTAGCTGGATGGCATCATCTAGGGAGAATAGTTTTAAGTATAGTTGTTTGTCATCCGCGTACATGTGGTATGCAATGTCTCTGAATCTTTGAGGGCAAACCAATGTTTCTCCTATTGTCCTGCCCTGATGATGACCTTGAACTAGGTAATACGTTGTAATTTCCTTGACACCATACCAAAGAGACTAGATTTTCTTTTTTACTGAATGATTATGCTGTGTAATTACAATTGTACACCCAGTTGCATTATTGTAACCCAAGTTGTTTGCTTTGTACCTACACACCTGCAGTCACTTTTATTGTTTTTAACTGTGTGATTACAGTTTGTTTTATTTTTTCTTATTTATTAAAATATTTTGTAAGACTAAAACCCTGGTACTCTCATACATATTACACACAGTAGCTACAGGAGGCCCCCTAACCAGTTTCCCAAATGGCCCCCAAATCCCATTCCCCTGCTCATTATTGAGACCTTCATCGACAGACCCCTCTTACCCCCCTGGTTTGTTACTGTGTTTTAGCCTTGTCTTATAGTTCACCATTCCTCGTCCCCTACCCGGCACCCCAGATTTTTGGTTCAAACTTCACTCACCAGAACATTGCCCACACGTCCATAGCCCCACAGCCCAGTTAGCTACAGCCAAGAAAACTTTTACGTAGACTTATAGTTATCAGATATGTATGAATACTATTTTACAAAATGTATGCTTGCATCCATAGTCTTTACTGTGAAATCTAAAAATCCATAAAAAACAATTACAATTTTTTTTAAAATATTTTAAATATTTTGACTTAAGCTAGTCTTCATTTCTTATTCTTTCACAGTGAATGTTTTAACCATTGCTTAATTTGTGAAAGAATGAGTGCGGTGCCCAAAGTTTTGCTTGGAAACCCACAGCAGTTGAAATTAAATTTGCAGGTTCCCGCTTTCTCTCTTAATGACAGTTTTTCAATCTTTATCTTCCTCTTCTTTCTGCTTTGTTTGATTTTCCTTTGTCTTGCGTTCGATAAATGTCTGAAGTAGAAAAATAACTGAAAAATAACTGTATGAGCTCCTGTTGTACTGCCTTTCCTCGGCTGGCCTATGTATGTGGCAGTGCACTCTCCATGCTGAAATGCATTCTGTTCGCTCACCGACTCGCCTTACAAGCTTCTTTAATGCAGGGTGACACCAGGATCCACCATCTGCTCCATTCTGTCTGATATGTTTATCACCCACCTTGCATCTGTCATCACTGTTGGGTTATCCTTTGTGTTGTAAGCTGGCAACACCTCGGTCATTCTCTCTTTTAGCAAGGACACAGGTGATCGTGATCCACGTTCAGAGTCTGTATGACAGAGGTTGCCACTTGGATGAATCTTAATTCACTGAACATGATTAATAATTTTGATATACAGAGGCTATTAGTGATTTTAATCTATACAGACAATCACATGCTCAGGTGTTCATTCTGGTGGGCAACTGTTTTTAGCACCTGTCCTGTTCATGTGGCTTATGCCCAGATTCTTAGACTTATTTTTTAGAACTCGCTTCTTTTTTCTTGCCAAATTACCAGCTTTTTGCATAGTGTTTCTTTTGAGTACGAATACTAGAAAATATCTTTTCTTCCTTTTACCCAAGGATTGCCGCTGAACTTTGGATGAGCTAATTTTTTTCTCTCATGCATTGCTTGCAGTAACTCTCTCTTGACCTATTAACAGTCATGGCCACATCTGTACGTTTTTTAGGTCTTGCATGCGCTGCCTCTATGAGGCATAACGTAATCTGTATACTTGGGTGAAACTCCGCCTCTTGCCGGTAGTTTCTCCTGCCACTTGCCATTCATTAACTGTGGCTTTTAATTTATTAGCGGGCTTATGGTTGGCTTGCGGTCAAATGCGGCACTTCCGTTTTGCTTCCCTTTGGCCGGAAGCAGCACCGACCAACTACAGTTAGGTTCCGCTGCTTGGCCTTATCTATTTGTGTAGGGACTACTTCCTTGTTTTTACAGGGCTTTCTCCTGTCTGCTGTTAGGCACGCTCTCCCACACCGCACGCCAAGCTTGAAATTCATTGTGGCACCCCTTTCCCTCGATGCCTCAAACTTTAATAATGGCAGTCACGCCATTTATATAGCGCGGTTAACCAAATCGTTTTTGTAATTTCGTTTTTCTTTAAAACATTTCAATCAAGCGCAATATGGCGGCCGCGCATCTTTATCATTGCGTGCGTCGCCAAAATCCTTTTCTTTGAAAATGTATCTGTTTTTATAAAGTGCAGCATTCTAACCTTCATATGTATGGTGGCTGCACATCTATTTCCCGCTTCGGCGTTAGCCACGGCTCTTCCCTTTTGCCCCGGTCTTAGCTGCCTGTTCAACCGTAAAAAAACATATGCAATGGCTAGCGGTCAATGATTCGCTCCCAGCAATCATGTGACCATTGTTTACAACGTTGCTGGGAGCGATGCCCGGCATTAAAGCATGGAGGGCTTAAAGGAGCATGGGCAGCGGCAAACTGAGCTGTGAGAGGGAGCCGCTGGGCAGGGGCGGCACATGGGCGCAGCAGCAGCAGGCCAGCTCCGGGGTGCCAGTGCTTTGCCGGACTACCACACTCTGCCCAACCACAGCAGTCATGGGAAGTGTGCGTGTGAGAGTGGGCAGCTTCCACCAGCCAGCTCTGGCGGGCTGCTCTCCACCCTTCATGCTGCCTATGTCTTCTCCACAGACCAGCCAGCCGCAGCCCTCCTCCTGCGCCATAGACATCAGGCATGGGAAGTGTGTGGGGGAGAGTGAGCAGCTTCCACGAGCCTGCTCTGGTGGGCTGCTCTCCACCCTTCATGCCGCCTATGTCTTCTCCACGGACCAGCCGGTGCAGCCCTCCTACGGCGCCATAGACAGCAGGCATGGGAAGTGTGCGGGGGAGAGTGGGCAGCTTATGTAAAGCGCTCCAATTCCTTCGAGTCGAGTTCGGGCTATATAAAATATGCAAAAAAAATAAAAACACAGATTCTGAAAAGCAATTTAAATGAACATACAGCAATGGAGCAGATGCAGGGACATTCCACCATACTTCCAGTGCACTAACATGAAGTCACTTGGGCGAACGCGGACCTGGCGAGTTTCATATCCCTTTCCATCCCAGCGGTCAGCGCTGTCCTGATTGCTTGCAGTGGATGAAGGGTTCTTTGAGCCCTGCGGGGTCGGGTCCCTGCTGCTTTACAGGCCAGTCCCGCCATCCCGCAGCCTTGGGATTCCTCTTCCTTAAAATTACAGTGGTTCCATCCGCCTCACTTTCTAGGCTCGGATTCTTCAATTTACAGGTCTATATTCTCAAAGAAAAAACACACTTTTATTTCAAACAGTATTCACAAAGTTGACATTGTCACACTGAGATATCTGTGATAGGGAGGGAGTTACCCTTTTTTTATCAGGAAAAAGAATTGGGTCAACAATCATAAAAAGCAAAAACTCCTTTTCCTGAACTTTACAACCAATTTCTATTACTTTGTCCCATAAAGAGGCATTCCACAGGTAGGAGAAGGGATCTCGTCTATGTGCAGGTTACCAAATTTACAAACTTTTTGAGCGTCAGACAGGGATTAACAAACATGTATTTACAAACACAAATTTTTAAAAGTTCTCATTCATTTATTAAAAATATTTAAAAAAACAACAATACATTGTCTCATTTACATTATACATCTTGTTATACACAAATCAATTACAAATATTATTTGAATTAGTTTAAAAACTTGAATAACTAAATGGTTGTAAAGATAATGGGCTTGATAATATGCCCTTGTGAATTCCCTTAGAAACCCAGGTTAGACATCTCACCTGGGCTTCTATGGGAATTCTCTAGGGCATATTATCAAGCCCATTATCGCCACTTTAGTGGCGGTTTCCTGTCGATAAAGCAGCGATAATTTTATTGCCCAGTCTTGATAATATGCCCCCAGTATGAGAACTGTGATCCTGAGTGTACGGGGGCAGGGACAGAGTTGTGTCTAAAAGAGAACAAAATATTCTGAGTCTATTTTGTGCGTCTTTCACCTTCATACAAACATTTATAAAATATAACACACACCCCTTAAATGCAAAATAAAAGTAAGTTAAAGAAATCTGTGGGAAATGCATTCTGTTATATGAAAGCTCGATTGGTTAATACAATCATTGCAAGTGTGTGTATGTGTGTGTTATTATTATGTTTCTATTATGCAAGTTTTCATAATTTTGGGCAAACATGCCTAGCCAAGAGCACAGTAAAACAGCATGAGCAAGAGACTCAGAACGTAGACATTGTACAAGCTGGGGGAGGTAAAAGTCTAACCTGAGAAATATCCCTCTCTCCAGAAGCTTATAATGACTCTGAAAATAATCAGGAAACCGCAGAAGGTGGAGAGGGAGTAATAAAAGAGGCTATGCCAATAGTATCAGTATCAGTAGTCCCTAACAATTCCAATGAGATTTCATTAAATGCAATATACCAACTTATAGTAGAGCATAGAGCAGAGACCCGCTCCGAAAGTCAGAAAACAAAAGCTGCCTGCCGCAAACTTCAGAATGCAGTCAGAAGGGTCGTTAAGACCTGTAGTGAATTTTCAGAGAGGATAAATGTGGCGGAAGAAAGAATCTCAACATTAGAAGACCAGTTAACGACACAGAAAAAAGATATAGATATGATTTCCGCGGATCATGAGGATATGCAATTAAAGATTGCAGATTTGGAAAATAGACTCCGGAGAAACAATCTTAGAATACTAGGGATACCGGAGGGGGCAGAGGGATCGGATGTTCGCAAATTTGTTCAGGATCTCTTCAAAAGAAGCATTCCCAGAGTTAACAATGTGGGACTGGACTACAGAGTTACAGCGAGTTCAGAGATTCCCTTTTAAGATCTCTGAGAGGAAAAAAGGTCCTTCGGCAACAGAAAGGTTTCCCAGAGCTATTCTGATTAATTTGAATAACTTTTTAGCACGGGCGCTCTGTATGATCTTGCGCGTCCCAACAAAAAACGACAAGGGAAAGGCCATCAGTTCTTTGTGAGACCTGATTTCTGTCACCATACAGTGGAGAGGAGGTGGCATTTAAGACAACTAAACTCTCATTTCCAGAACAAGGGTGCACAAGTCTATTTGCTAAATCCGGCAACTCTAAAAACAATCTTTAAAGGTCATAACCGTTTCTTTATATCAGAGCTACAAGCCCAAGACTATCTGGATACACTTTGAGACACTTTGAGCCGCTATGTGATATTGTGTGATATAAGAACTAATGTGTGCCCGATAACAGAATATCAAATCATTTAATCGTCTATGGATTTAATAGGGGTTAATGCAATTTGAAATGTATAGAAAATTGATATAACTGGGAACATGAAATATAATGTTACTGGTATATATATGCAATATTTAAAAAAGGAGTAGAGAGGGGACTGGAGTAAAGTCTCTTCCCATCGACTAGGGCCATAAGCCCTTTTTTCCGTAGATATGGGGTGAAGGGTGGGTGGGGGAGAGGAGGGTGAGCACAGGTGGGGGTGGTGATAAGGGGTGGGTGGAGAACTGGGGTCACGGCAGGGGGGCGGGGGAGAGTCATAGGGGTAGATAGGGTGGGGGGGTCCGGGTTAGAGAAAAATAAAGAAAAGCTGAGGGTCAGACATGTACAGTTGGAGGTAGAAATGGGTTCGGCATACTGTGTAAAGACAGCATATACAACAGTTACGAAGGAAAGACAGAACATCCTAAAAATCCTAAATAGAGAATATGGTTAGATATAGAATATGTTCATCAAATGTGGGGGGGTCTAAATGACAAGGCAAAACACGCAAAGGTGTTTGAAATTATTAATATATTGAATCCTGATGTTTTATGTCTACAAGAGAAACATATTTCGTGGGGGAACATAAAATGTCTTGAAATGAGAGGCTATAACTTAGCAGTATGCTCTACCCAAACGACAACAACTAGAGGTGTTGCCACATATATTAAATATCAGAGGGGAGTAGTACATCGAACAAAAGCAGATAAGTGGGGTCGTTGGGCCATAATGGAGCTATCATTGGGATTTTCTGTAGTTAATATATATGGTTCAAATTTAGACGACCCTAATATATGGGAGGAGTTAGCAGTAGAGTTAGCACAATGGTCACGCTATCTGAGGCGATTTTAATATTCACATGGGAGAGGATATCACGAACACAAGATATACAAGGAGAAAGCCTAAGGTGTTTAAGGCAGTTTCTACACTCAAAGGTATTCATGGGCTTATGGATGTATGGGCAGAAAAACATCAGAATGACCCAGGTTTCACATACTACTCATATCCCCATAAAAAGTTTGTTCGCTTGTAATTTTTTTTGGCACCTGTACAATGGTTAGACAATATAGATATATCGAAACTTCCACAATTATATTCCGATCATAACCCACTAATCCTGGAAATTAAGGAAGTTCAGGGTTTGAGTAGGCAATCCTCATGGACCTTTGATAGGAAACTATTATTAGATAATACATTTTGTATGCATATTAAGCGGTGGACACAGTCTTTTTTTGACTGCAATAGATTTAGTGCTTTCCGGGCATTAATATGGGATTCATATAAGGCTGCATTAAGGGGGAAAATTATAGGATTTGTGGCTCATAATCGCAGAGAACAAAAAAAACTAACGGATTATTTAATCCATAAACTGGGGAAATTGGAAGCAGAACATATACAAATAATCCATAATGGGACATCAGAAGATGTATTAAAAGAACATTTGTTTAAAATTGTATTGGCTAAGGCTGATATCAATCAATATTTTTATGAAAAAGTTGCTCAAAAGTTTCAGATATATAGAAAGGAGCTATATGAATATGGAGAAATAACGGGGAAGCTACTCGCGATGAGGACGATACAGAAAGATGTTAGAAATAATATATCAAAAATGAAAGATTCAGACGGGACAGTGACATCTGATATTGTGAAGATCGTTAAAATTTTTGAGGACTTCTATAGTAGATTATATCAAGCAGAATCTATGATAGAAGATCAAATGGAGCAAGATGATTTACAAGATATAGATAGCTGTGGTATATTTCTTCCCAAGTTAAGTAGTGAAATGGCTCTAGAATTAGAGTAAGAAATTACACTAGAAGAAGTACAGCAGGCAATATTCTCCCTTTCTTCTGGCAAAGCTTCTGGGCCAGATAAGATTCCAATGGAGCTATATAAAATGATATCAACACAAATAATACCTTTGATGCAAGATTTATTTTTGGACGTACAATACCGTGGAATACCCCCTAGCTCATGGCAAGATACAGATGTTGTCGTGTTCTTAAAGAAAGATAAACCTCCAGAAATACCCTCGTCATATCGCCCAATATCACTTATGAATACAGATGTAAAGATCTACTCAAAAATTATGGCCACCCGATTACAGAAAAGCATTGCTGCAATTATTTCACCATGGCAGCACAGCTTTATTCCAGGCCGGGGGACCACAGACCACACTTGATGGGCGATATCAATATTAGACATAGCAGAGGTTGAGGAGAGAGATGTGGCTGTGGTCCTCCTAGATGCTGAGACAGCCTTTGATCGGGTGACATGGAGATATTTGTGGGATAAATTAGCAGAGAGAAACTTTGGACCAGGATTTATACTGGCTATCCAGGCTATGTACTACAATCCATATGCCAAAATCCAGATAATGGGCCATACTTCCAAAAGATTAAAGATAGAGAGAGGCACCCGCAAGGGTTGTCCCTGCTCCCCAACCCTCTTCGCACTTTATTTAGATCCTTTTATCTCCTTGATTTTAAATAACCCCATAATTAAACCGGTAATATCTCATAATTATGAGACAAAAATATTAGCGTATGCTGATGACATTGCCTCAATAACACCTGCACCACGGGAGGCAATTATAGAACTAGAGAGACTGGCAGAAAGATTCGGGAAAAGATCCGGTTATTTGTTAAATTGTACAAAGACACAAATCATATGCTCATCTCATTGTATACTGGATGATTCCCGGGTAAAGGAGTCTGCAGTATACTTAGGTGTAAGATTAACAGCAAAAATGGGGGATATTTGGACAATAAATATAGACCCAGTTATGACCTCCATCATTCGGGAAATGAAACGATTAGATTATCTACACCTCACAATAATCGGTAGGATAAATGTAATTAAAATGAAAATCTTTGCAAAAATCTTATATTTAATGCGGGCTATCCCCATAGAACTAATGACTAGCAAAATACGGAAAATTGAAGGGATCTTTACCAATTTTATTTGGAGTTACCAAAGAACTCGTCGTGCTTATAAATACTTAAATCGGCCGATTGATCAAAGTGGTTGGAATGCCCCAAATATACAGCTATCCTACTGGGCGACGGCCCTGCAGAATTTAGGTATCTTATACTATCATAAGAAAATGCAAAATGAACAGATGGATATATCTACTATTTATGAATTAGCAATTGGGGAAGCCGCAGCAGGGCTATTCCAACGCCAAAGCGATATGAGAAAATTTCAAAGGAAAGGATATAAATGTATCGAATGTGCAATTAGAAACTGGAAAAAGATCGTGAAAACATGTGAGATTAGTAGATATACAAAATACACATCACTGTGGCATTCTGATCTCTTACACACGAATATATATGACGATATGGCAAAAAAATGGGAAAAAAGGGGATTGTAATGCTGACCGATATCTATGAAAATTCAGAGATGCGTAACCTAATAGGAATTGCACAAAAATTTGATTTACAAAGCGATTCATGTTTTAAATACTTAAAAACTAAGAATTCTATGAGAGGTATCCCAAAAGAGAATATTAGTCTTGATCCTATACCAATACTTCATTTTATAAGTAATCCCAAAAGTAGAATTAGAGAATTTTATCAGGAACTGCAAAAGTTTATATCTAATGATTTAGAGAAAACAGAATCAAATTGGTCAGCCAAATTGAACGATGGGGATGTTGATAAAAATAAAGTGCTGGAAATAGGCAAAAATGTATTTAAGGCATCTAACTTGAAGGCTCAACAATATAAGACTGTATACAGCTTATATTATACACCAGCAAAACTTTTTAAATGGGGAAAGAGAGAGTCGGATAGATGCCCAAGATGTCAAAACGGGCCAGCGGATATAATACATATGTTATACTCATGTACTTAATTAGATGAGTTAAAAACGGGAATTGAATTATTTATGACACAGATATTGGAGAGGAACCTCAAGATTACTCCCACACTAATGATGCTGGGTTTTGATGTAACATTGCAAATCGATACCTCACAAAGAGACTTTGTGTTTTTAAGCTTAGCAATAGCTCGTCTTTTGCTTGCCACAGTGTGGAAGGATTCCGAACCACCAACTTTTCATCAGTGGCTAAATCGACTAATTTGTATTGGGAAACAAGAAATTGCATTATATAAATGCAAAGGTTCAAAAAATAGAAAAAGAGGTATGAATATCTGGAAACCCTTATTGTTTGGATGGAGGAACATAATAGACAAGGAGTAGGTTAAATAAAAAGATTTGACGGTTTGATTCTATGCTAATACAACAACAGATATCTGTAAAGAAATATGATACTCTCTTTCTGTTGAATGTACCTCTTTTTTTGTTTTAATTCTATTTAGTATTGTATCTAAATTACATATTGTATAATGCATTAATGCCATATTTTCTTTTCTTTTGTTGTTTCCCTTTGTGTACTCCAATGTACTATGTATCATGTCTGATTCTCAATAAAAATAAAAAAAATAAAAAAAGGAAAACAGCATGAGCAGCTGCTGCTGTTCCTATTCTGTTGCATTTAGTGCTATTTTCTTAGCGGAAAATGCATCCTCAGGTCTAGTTTGGATGCAAGTGGGCATTTTATTGGAAGAAAAGAGCGCTTCATGCAGGGGTACCCTTCTCATGTAATTACATGTAATCATGCATCATTTTGCTGTAATTCCCCATATTTACGCTACAGCAAATTATGTAAATTATGCCCACCCCCTAATTAAAAGTGGAATTTAGATGTTGTTGATGTTCCAAGTTTACAGTGGTACTTTATTGGTTTATCGTTTTGGCACTGTGGGAACTTTTACAGGAGTCGCTGGGTTGACAGTAGTTTCTAGGCTCAAATTTTGGCAATCGGAGCCTTTTAACATTGTTGTTCTGCAACTTAACCTTACAATTGAACCCCCAAGTGGCACCAAGTGCACCACTTTGGCACTTGATCCTAAAAATTGCAGAGTCAAGTAGTCCATGGATTACTCTAGGAAGCGATGCGGGATTAGCGACTCAGAAGTCAATAGGGCTTCCAACACCCATCAATAAATGTAAAGACCTGACAGTGGAATTTCTTTACACGTGAGACTACTTTACAACTACGATATTAACATATGCTCAAAGTCTTTATGCTGGGTTACATACTTAATACTTTTTTAGAACTGGTTTCAAAATGTTAATGTATATGCACTTATTTATTATCTGTGTTGGTGTAATATTTGTAAGTTTTAGATTTCCATAATTTTGGAGTATTCTTTTATGGATAAAACATGCAATAATGTAATAATTTGCTATTTATTGTCTTTTATGATGAAGAATCGCAATAAAGACTTAATGAATGAATGAGAGTACTTTACTTTAACACAAAACAGTACTACGTAAAATATCAGTGAACATTCATGATCAGTTATATTTTATAATTCGTACATACAATTCATGCAATTGTTTAATGTCTTCTGAGTCACTTTTCCCAAACCCCCTATTGTGAAATACATCCACCACCAGTGCAGTGCTAAGCTGTATTCCAGGCAGAATTAGTGAATATCGTATGAAAGGCAAACTTACAGCCTCTTGAAAAATGTGGCTGTGATGGACAAATTATATGCCAGATTTAACTAAATTCTGTGGCAAGGAAAGGCAAATTATGCACAAAGGAATGGAACACTATAAAATTAAAGGGAAATCTATATTGAATTCCAGTTTCACGCACCCCGGGATCATGCACAAATATTGTCTGATCCCAAACTTTAGGTGGGACAGGAGTGCAATTTGGAATCAAGTGCAAAATGTGTACCCTCTAAAAACTGAACTTCACCTTAGCAGTAATAAGTAGGTCACAATTTGCACAATTGCACCCAACATATGATCAGCAGATTTTGTGCAAAACCTAGATAATGTTGCACTTGTAACTAAAGGTGCACCTTTGCTATTCTGTCTTTGTTTTAGCGATTACCCTGTTGACACTAAGGGCCATATGTATCAAGCCTTTTGCGATTCGTTAAGGCCGAAATTCGCAGAATTTCAGCCTTAGCGAATCGCAAAAGGTCTTTTTACCGATTTTGGAATGTATAATCAATTAGCAAAATAAGGAATCGCAAAAAAATTGTGATTCCTTATTTTGCTTAAGCATTTAATATGCACAATTGTGCATTTGTGAGAGTGGCATATGACTCACATACATGCCCATTGGGCATGTATGTGCGCCATATGCACACACATGTAATTTACAGGGGTGCAGCAGGGTGTCCTTGAGACACCCCTGCACCCTTGCAATAATTCTCAAATTGCGATTAGCAAATTGCGAATTCGCAATTTGAGAATTATTTGGAAATCATTCCTATGGGCCTCCTGGCCCATAGGAATGCATTGGAAATTATTCCTTAATTGTGAATTCGCAAAATGCGAATTCGCAATTAAGGAAGCTTAAGGAATCGCTAAAAAAAGCGAATTTCTTCATGCATACCATTTTGCGATTCCTAAATAGCGATTCCTTAAAAATCGCTATTTAGGAATCGCAAAACGGAACTATGATACATATGGCCTAAGGCTTATTTCTGTAAGTGCTTTACCAAATATCCTTCAAAACAGTATTGCCCATTATATATTTAGGGCTGCCAGATTAATGGTATTTATTTTTTTTACTTTTCCATATGTATTTATCCATATTTATTTTTTGCAAATTAAATCTGTATTTATCCATATTTACTTTGGGTTTCGTTAAAAAAATTAAGCTGAAACTAGTATATTTTCACATTTCTTTAACCGATAAATGTGCACTCATACTTTAATGCCCAAGAGGTATCAATGATATGAAAATACACAGATGATAAATCAATGCGCTTAAATGAAAACATACACATTTTAGTGTCAACCATGTGCATATTTGCTGTTGTTTATGCCTCTTTACTAAAATTCCTTTGTTTTTTTTTAAACCCCTTGTCTTTCAATCTGCATAGCTAATCGCTTGGCAGCCATGGCTGACAGCAGTTAGAATCACTCAAAAAACAACCCAATTTCCATGTTTAACTACATTTAAAAATAAATATAGACTGGAAAATAAAGAGGTTTCTGTCTCTATTTATCTGAAAAAAATCAGTAAAAACGGAAAACAGGGAGCCGTAAATATACTACCGTCTTTAGAACTGAGGTAACTCGACTTTGAAAGAGAAGAATTGTGTTTAGTATTGTCCTAAACTGTGTGCAATAACTGCAGCTGTGAGTGAAATAGCAGAGACTTTGAAAAAGCGCCTGTATAACTACTGCTTTGAGAATAGTGGATATATAACAGGGCAGGGTGATTACTAGAAGTGCTAAGAAGGGGCTCAATGGAGAACTCCCCTTCCTGCAGTTCCTGCATACATCCCACTTGTTGACGGTACAGATGGACAGCTGTTTTACAATAAAATTACAATTCGTCTTCTGACCTATTTGAACTGCAGCATGTGGATTTCTGCTAATGAAGTAGACAAGTGCCTTCACCACACCCATCAGTTACCTGACCAAAGCTATTAGCTTGCTTCATGGGAGACCTTTCACACCTTTTCAAAAGTCAGAGTGCAGCTTCCATAGGTGATAGGCCTTTAACAGTTCTGGAGGCCGTTGCAGTTTTGCTGGAACACTTTTTAAAACATTTTTTTTAACCTTCTGTAATCAAAACATGAAGGGGCTGATTGCGATGTCGACACTGTATTGGTCTGGAACCGCCCGACCCTAGGTCAGCGGATCCAACCTCGCAATTTGGAAACACCGATTTCATCATGGCATCTTGTGCGGAGGGCGAAACAGGCCCGCAGCACAAGCTACTATAGTGAATTGGATGTTTGTAAACATCCATGCACCGTGTGGCAGGCACCCACACAGTGCAGGGATGTTTAGGGGGCACCATAGATGCCCCCTAGCCCCCATAGCGGAGGGCAGGGGCAAAAGGGCCCCCCAAAGTCATTTTCTGACAGCCTTTCCTTGTCAGAAAGGACAACATGATAAGGCTGCCGGAAAATGACTTCATAATCCCAACAGCAGAGCAGCCTTCATTAGGGGATTATGAGCATTTCCAATGCTCCAACGGGCTCTCCCCCGATGCCTCAGCCTTCCAAATTGTAATGTGGCAGGCGGACCGCAAGGCCAGATGTCGGTGAATCCAAAAATGATGGGTCGGTGTCGAACCCATCGATATTGTAATCAGCCCAAGGCTTTGTTGGAAACAGAGCAGCAGGTGCCAACTGATGCTTTATTGACAATCAGACTAAAACCTAGATATACATTTTAACTGTGGTAGTAACTTCATTACCTTTCGATTACATTTATCAAATATGAGTCTGGTTGTGCAAGACTGAGGGGTATACTCACAAGAACGTGTGGTAACTACCTCATGAGTAGCGTAACACAACTTTCAACATCGCAGCCCATCGCGGGAAAATAACCCTGTGTCAACGTGGAATTCACTCGGAAGCATGCGATAGTCATCAGATAACGCAATCAGCAAGAAAATCAACACCACGCCACAAAAATGCGAAACGCGAACGCAAGAAAAATGCGATGATGCCAATCGCTGTGCGAAAATCAGGGAAAACCAGCCACAGGCCTGCAAATCCCACCAGTCTAGCGGGAAATTGAACTATAAAAGAAGAAAAAAACATTTCAAACTGCGTAGCACCATGGATGCACCCGGACCCAGTGCAGAGCACAAGCTGAACCCCATAAGCCCCACAGAGGACCAGCATGAAACCCCATTTCCGGGGAAGGGCAAGGACAAGAGAAGAGGAAGACAGGGTTCAGTCCGCAAGAAGACCATATCATTGTCACGGAGGCCATAGGAAACTACCAACAACTATCTGCCACCTACACTGGAAACCCAAATGGAAATATGGCAGGCCATCGTCAACAACGTCAATGCAGTTGGAGTGGCAAGGAGGTCACTGGAAGAGGTCAAGAGGCGCTGGCATGAAGTGCACTGCCAAACCAAGGAGAAGCTCTGTGTCAATAGGAAGGCAGTAAGTGCGACTGGAGGTGGGAGTCCTGTGACACAGGAGGTGATTGATGACCTGGAGGAAAGGGTGGCCGCAGTCAGCAGTGTGGAGATGGTAGCAGGAATTGGGGGCCTAGACACAGCACAATACAACCTCATCCAACAGCAACATGGTGAGTGATGACCAGGGACTGGGGGGGAAGGGGAAAGATGGGTACAATGACCCACACGCACAATTATGTGTAGCACACTTCACACCCACAATGACCCTGGATCATGTCACTGAGAGCCTTGGTACACTGCAGCACAAATAGAAACGCAAAACAGGTCCCCGTCCACAATGTGCACAAAGGGGCCCCCTCCAGATCTCCAATAACACAGCTGAACCATGCACATGTGCGGAATCCAGCAAAGGAGCGGCTCTGTTACTCCCACTGACTATGCAAGTAACACTGCATGCCCGATAGCATGGCAGCAGCCCAAAAACATGTGATGACCCACAAATCGACATGGAGGTAGCCCAGAGCGGTTCACATCCATGAAGGAGCAGGTCACACTCTAACATGTACACGTACACACACAACCCATGCCGTATAATACACGCAGCAGACGAACAATGCACCGGGCCACAAAATCTGTCAGAGAGCACATATGACAAGCCAAAAACAAAACAGGCCCCGAAAAGCACACAATTCAAAGGCACTCTGTCTCAAAGGGAGAAGGCTACACGAAATCAGAGCTGCAGGAGCAACTCCCCTACAATGCAGCACATACATAGCCATCACAGAACATCAGCAATGATGGCAATGAGGCACAAAGTGCAACACCAGCACCATAGGACACAACTCACAATAGGTCCTGTACATGCGTAGTAACTGTCCACTCAGATCAGGCATTGCCTGACACTGTGTGATGACAAATGCACAGGTACTACAACACATCTGTCATGTAGTCAAAAAACACACTGACTGCCATCAAATAGCCAGCTACACCAAAACAGTCACAATGTACATTGGCATGCAGTCTGAACGTAAACATCGGCAAATCTCCAACATACATGTACAACTCTGTTAACCAGCATCTCCCCTTTCACATTGCAGAGGGACAAACAACACCTCCTGCAGAGCAGACCAGACATATCTTCAGTGACGATCAAGAGGTTCCCTGGTCATCTTCACCGACACCCCCAAAGGATCATAGATAGCCTCCGTTCCCTATCCCCAGAAGCAGGACAGGCCAGCTGCCTTGAGGGTGAGCCCACCACCTGCACAGACCACACACAGCAGGAAACACGCATCACAATGGTTGTCTCCCAGCACCCCCGACCAATTCATGAAGTTCCAACAATGTATGTGATGTTGCCAGTTGGAGTTGACTGACCAGCTGCGGGTGGGCTTTGAACTCATGGCAGCCAAACTCGATGCCATACATGGGTGTCTAAGTCCCATCAAGGACCATGTAGAGTCCCTATCGGACACCCCATGTACGACCATGCTCCACCACAAATCTTGGCTGACCTTGCTGGGGCAATAAATCTGATACAAGAACTGTGTCATCAGCCAGGCACCAGCGATCAAAGCACAGAGTTTGCACAGATGCAGAGGTCAATGGGGACCATGGAGCAGATGCAGCCTGGAAGTCTGTCTGCCACAGCTGGACACCAGCAAGTAGCAACTGGGAACCTCAATGCCCTGCAAATAAACTAACCAACCTTCGGCAACACTCTTATAGGGGGAAAAATGCAGGCAAAGCATTGGCAGAAACTCTGCATATCTATAATGTCTAAAAGATATCTCTATAACCATAATACTTTGTACAGTCTTGAGCCGTTCCTTTTTTAATTTTCACAGGAAAAGTACATTCCTTAATCAAGAACTATGAACGTTTTTCAGCTTTTGCTGCCTTATGATCCCAAGCCACATACTAATGAGGAAGCTAGTTGGCATATGTTCCTAATTATTTGTAGATCACCCCATGTCACAAGTTAGAGCTTTCACCTTCTCAGAGCAGCAAAAAACAGATGCAGTATTTTTGGCCTGGCTCCATGCGGTAACTGGGCCAGATCTTGTTCAAACCCCGCCCCCGGATATTATATTTATCGTAAAGATCAAGAGAACAAGAAAGTTGGAGGGAATGAGATTATCCTTAAAGAAGAATTTAGTCGACTTATTGAACCTGCACAACTCCTGTATTGTGAAATCTTGAATTTTCCTATCTCTTTCTCCCCTACAACTATCTTTTCAGGAGCCTTATTACATAGGACTACTGGACCAAGTGGCAAATTCCTCCAGTCCGTCCCTGAAGTAAATGAGAATTTTGCTAGTACCAGAGCAAACTTTTCCATATTACAAGCCTTCAATCTCCACTTGGAAGAGTCGGCGAGTACTCAAGCCTCTGACCTCTTACAGGATCTTTTTTCCATCTAATTGTCTGAAAGAGTGTCTGGGCCCTCGCACATGAAGGGCCATTTACTAGATCTTGTTATCTTCAATGATAATTTCCTAAAAGTTCAACATCCATGTCCTATAATCCAGTCATTTGAAAAGATCATTCTTGGTCTAAACTGCCCTTTGAATCATGGTAACAGGCCCTTAATGACTCCAGACCTATTCTAGGCTTGGACCCAATTTAAGCATATGAAAAGATTTCTCAATGGATCAAATCCACAATTGATCAAGTCATCCCCCTGAAAACTCACATCAGATTTGCAAAAGACAAATCTACAACTTGGTACACTCCGAATCTCTGAAAATTAAAACAAGAATATGACAACGTGGAAAGGATTTGGAGAAGAGATTATGGGGAGTGAGATGCCATTACTGTTTACCATGTTAAAATTAAAAAAGCACTAGCAGCATATTTTGAGGAAATAATTAACTGTGCCGCTAATTCTTTCCATGAAAAGTTTCACTTTGTGAAAACTCTATCAGAGCCCTCCTCCTCTGCCCCCCTGAATCCTCAACCTCAAGGTGTAATGATATTGCAAGATTTTTTTAGAATAAAATCCAGAAAATCTATTGCAATTTTCAACAGTGTACTGAAACTTGTAACTCAAGTCATAAGAAAAACTTGCCGGTTATTAACTGCCATTAACTGGGCCATGCTGAGTGATTTCTCTATTCTGACGCTGCATAGTTTTGCAGATATCTTGAGTAAAGTGAAATCCTGTTCTCCTAATAAGCTGGCCACTCCACACATTTTAGCCAAAGTAGCAGACCAGATACTTCCCACCCATCTTGAAATGGCAACCATTCCTATAACTGCGGGGTTTGTCCTATGCCACGGAAAACTGCCACGGTTACAACATTACTAGAAAAGCCTAATCTGGATCCTCTCCTTCCTGGGAGTAGTAAAACAATAGAAAAACATGTTAACCTAATTTTATCAGAATTTTTAGAAAATCACAATATATTGCACTCCACCCAAACTGGATTCTGGCCATACCACAGTACAGAGACCATTCTTCTGGTGGTGGTAGAAGAGGCCAAAGGGCTTCTAGATCAAGGAGGCTCATCAGCTATTATGGATCTTAGCTCAGCATTTGATCCGGTATATCATGATATTCTTGCTGACAGATTAGAGTGCTGGAATCTCAGGATTGCCCTTTCCTGGCTTAAGTCTTTCCTTGAAGACAGGCCGTTTAAGTTCTTTGACGGGGGCTGTACATCAGATGCCTTCCCCCTAAAATGCGGAGTACCTCATGGCTCCTCGTTGAGCACTACTCTTTTTACTTTGTATAAGAGGCCACTTGCAGATACCGTCCATTCCTTCGGGATTATGATAATCTCTTGTGCAGACGATACTCAATTGGTCTTCTCCCTTACTCAGAGCCTGGACTCCCTCTCCTCCTCATTAGCCCCCTGTTGGACTTGGCCCTGCTTGCAGGGTCATCCCGAAACTTTTTGCCTTCCCCTTAGTTTTTTTGGCTGTGATGGAATTGGTGGGTGCAGGTTGTTGGACACTTTAGCGCTGGTTACCAGTGCAAAGGAAGTGTGCTATGTGCCTCCCATGAGCTTACATTAGGAAAGCCCCCCATGGGAGAGAAAAAGTATGCCATGTTCGGCATGTGGGCGAATAGTAAATGCTGCGCGATGGTGTATGCAAGTTTATTTTCACCATTGTAAGAAATGTCACTTTTAAAATGTCACCCTGTCTGAGTGCTTTGGGCCTGCTGCCTCAAGTGGGTTGCAGGTCTAGTGTTCAAAGGGACCAGGGCTAGCTCCTTCCCTGGGATGTGTCTGTCGCCCAGCTCCCAGCTCTTGGTGGGAAGCCTGGCAGACAGGGTGCTCTACACCTTCCCCAGAGAGCCTTCTAGAAGGTTCTAGCCCTTTCTGGTGGGTGGGGTAAGGGGGTATATACAGGGGGGTTGTGCCTCCATGTGACAGACTGTGCGTGGACTTTGATTGAGAGGGGACACTCTGCTAGGAGGTACCGCCGCAAGGGCCTGTGTGCTGGCCCTTGTGCCCATCTGTACCCCTCCGCTGTCCACCGGGCCAGTGAGAGCCCTTCGCTGGAATAAAGACTGCTATGTCCGGAGGAGTGCCACTGTATGGGAGTTACCCCCTTCTGGGAACTGCTGTCCTGATGAGTGACCACAGTCTGCTGATCTTGCCCAGCCTTACCTGCCTGTTCTCCTGACCTAGCACCTTGCGCTATCATATGTCTGCCTGCACTCCAAGGAGGTGCGGAGCGTGGGTGCTACTTTACTCAGTGGGACCCTGGGACTGTGAGCCATCTAGCGCCTCGTGAGTGCTGCCTTCAGCACCTGCCCCGGGTAAGAAGGTGTGTGGGTCCTGCAGCGCGTGCTGCCTGGGGGAGCAGGCTGTTTGAAAAGTACAGTGGGAGCCTACCCCCCGTTCGTGCCCCCGGAGGAGAATCCGTTTCCCAGCAGGGCTCCCGTGTGCCAGGGAGAGCCCCGTGTTGCAAAGGAGAACGGGTGCCTACCTCTGCATTTGGCAGCCTGTTGCAGGTGCCCACCCCACTTTATGTGTTATTGAAAACAGCGGGTACCCATCCCGCATCTGGTTGCCGTCGCGGGTGCCCACCCCGCATCTTCAAGTATCTTTGAAACCAGCGGGTGCCCACCGGGCGCTTTGCCTGCCTTTGAGAACTGCAGGTGCCCACCTCGCGTGTTGACAGGGAGAGCGGCACCTTTGAAAATACTGCAGGAGCCTACCCCACACCTTGCCGTCTTTAGCGGGTGCCTTCCCCACAAATGTCTTTATTTGAAGGCAGGAGCCCACCGCACTTCTAAACTGCCCAGAATCACCACCGCGACCTAGAGGGCTTTGTAATTAAAAGTATGGCGGGAGTCTGCACCACCTCTTACCGACTTTGTGGGTGCCCACTCTGCCTGGTTGCCTCAGGAAAATCACTCCTGCAGCCGGGGAGAAGAGACGCAGCAGACGCAACGAGGTAACTCTGAAGACAGCCTGGAGGTGGGTGGGCGCCGCAGGACGGAAGCCACTGCCGGCCAGAGCCAGGAGGTGGGAGCAGAAAGGAGGATGGGAGCCATCCCCGCCTCCACAAGCCGAAACAGAAGTCCCGGGCCCCATCGAGGGGTGGCCCGGTTGAAGAGAGCCCCGTGGTGCTGAGAAACCGGAGCAGGAGCCCACCCCGCCGGTCCGTGCCCCTGCGACTCAAAGCAGCACCAGAGGCGAGTCAAGGGAGACCCCGGAAGAAGACCGGAGGTGACCGAGGAGAGCCCGGTGAGTGTGGGGCTCCGTGGGGGACTGGTGGTGGAGGGGGGCAACTGGGCACTTTGTCGGTGCCCGCTGACCCCAGTAGTCTTTCTAAGAGTGGTGGTGCTGCTCTTCCCAGCTGCCCCGCGTGGCAGTGGGCAGCTGTATCGAGCGGCCGCGTTGGTTTCGGAGTCCATGTGGGGCTCCAGCACGGGCCGGGCCACAGTGCCCCGTGGGATACCCAGCGGCGGTGCAGTTGCGGGCCACTGTGACGATTTCTGTTTTGGGAATAACTTCCCTTCAGAGCCCCCAGGAGGGAGGACCCCAACTTCCCCATGGACCGGGACTGATTCACTTTACCCTACTCAACTGTCCCTCCAGACAGTAGGCAGTTGCGACATTGGGGGCAACATTGAGCATTTTTCGTCATTCCGTAGCCCCGGAGGGGGGCTCGCATCTACACCCCTTGGTGCCAGTGTCCTGTTGCTCATCAAAATTACACCGCGGGCAGCTGCACCGAGGGGGCAATACTGGTGTTGAGTCCCAGAGAGTGACTCATACCTAGCTAGTAACTTGTGGGCCTCATTTTTACACTGTTGATTGGAAGCCTAATGTATTGTTCATGTTTTGAGGCCAGTAAGATCGCCTAATGCTGACACTGAGGATTTGTGGCATACTGTGTTTTCTACATTCCAATGGTGCCGTCATGCCCAGGGGTATTGACATAAAGTGTTTTGCCAATGTTATGAGCAGGGCCTTTATACATGCATAAGGTAGTTTAGGCTGATAATGTTCTTACGCTAATGATATTGCCTTCATGCCTCAGGTTTAGGCCTAATGTTTTCCCCTAAGGCTTACAGGGTGGGTGTTCTGCATAATATGCTAGGCCTCATGCTGCTAATGAGGTTTAGGCCTATTGTTGTGCCAGATGTTTTGTTATGCCTAATAGGAATGCCACATGCTCATGTTTAGGCCTACTCTGATTTGTGCTAATAATGGCACCGCTATGTTCCTATGTTTGTGCCTCATGTAAAGGTGATTTATGCCTAATCCTAATTAGATTTTCTTTGGCTGAAGGGATGGTGCTGAGGCCCTTTATTCACCAGTAGGTACTGGTTAGTTTATATTTACTGTTCTGCATAAGGTGATGACGTTAAGTTCATTGCTTATGCCCAACAGGTATGGACAGATTACGTTTATTACTGCTCATAGACTTTCACTTATCCTTTGCAACCTGTGCTTGTGATGATTCTGGCAGCAGCCCGATTGGCCCTGCCTTGTAAATAGTCCCCTGTGAATTGCTACCTGGTGCATGGTGGCACAGTAGATATGTACATGTGTTTGCGTTCTAATGTGTTTGTATAATACACAAGTTATTTCCATGCAACCTGGTGTGGAGTATCCTTTTGTGGTGTGCCCGGTGTGTCGCCTGTGAGTGTGCTGCGCAGATGCTTTACACAATCCTCCGGAGTTTAGCCTACCCGCTCGTTGCCAAGCTACCACATTTCTAACATCTCCTGCTTAGAGAAAGTTGCCAGCTGGTTGAATGGCTCCTGCCTTAAACTAAATGGAAACAAAATGGAGCTCATGATCCTTGGCAACAATCCTAAATCTCCTATGAGCCTGGGCTGGCCAATCTGTTTAAGTTTCCCTCCTGCCCCGAAAAGAAGCCATAAAGAGCCTAGGAATGTGGCTGTATAAATCCTTGAACTTTGACTCCCAAGTACTAAAGCTTGCCGTCATTTGCTACAGCATGCTCAGGATACTCAGAAAAATTCCCTCTCTTCTCTCTCCTACTATGAAGGCTTTGGAAGTCCAGGCTCTCATTCTTTACTGCCTGGACTACGGCAACTCACTTTATTTGAGGGCTCCAAAAGTCACTATAAGGAAACTGTAGGTAGTACAGAATTCCACTGCTCGAATACTGTATGACATACCCAGACATCAATCCGCCCAACAAGGCTTGAGCTCCCGCCATTGACTTCTGGTGGCTTAGAGGATCAAATTTAAATCACTTTGTCTATCACGCACAGAGCACTCCTTGACAAAGGGTCTTTTATCTCTCGTTTCTTGCTATCTTCCTATTTATCCGGGAGAACTTTGCGATCATCTAATGCACATTTGGCCAAAGTGCCTATGGTTAGAAGGGCAAAATATGGAGGGTGTTCCTTAGCCTATAATGCAGCTAAACTGTGGAACAGCCATCCCCATTCTCTGTGATAAGCCAAAAAGTAACTTCCTTTTCGCAAACTATTGAAGACATGGCACTTTCAGAATACCTCCCTATAATGGCCTCTAACAAGTCTGTGCCACACTATCAGTGCTTGGATGCCTAGGGGTAGCTATGTTCTCTATATGTGCTTTATAGAATAGAATAAAATGATTGTTCTTGTGGTAAAGTAGTATGTGAAAAAAGACACAAAAACGGAAGGTGTTTAATTTTTTTTGTTAGTATTCATTGCGCATGGTACAGAATGCGTAATTCAGAAGAGTGAGTAAAGGATATAAACATCAAAAATGGCTTCTTTTATGTGTTCTAAATCCAGTGGCTGTCTGTTGATATAATGAAAGAAGAATGGAGAACAAAGATCCTCCATTGGAGCGACATTGCAAGCTCAATGTCTGTAGTCCAACAATTCTGTGGACAAATGTTGGAAACTGGCCCTCTCGGAAGAGTCTACCGAAACGTTTTGCCTTCCTCCTCCTTTTTCTGCTGAATTCTTTTTGTTGGCTTTAGGACTCTGAGCACTTTACCACTGCTGGCCAGTGTTAAAGTGCAAGTGCTCTCTCCTCGAAACATGGTATAATTGGGTTACACCTGTTGACGTATTTAAGTTACTTCTAAGTCCCTTGTTAAGTGCTATACCATTTACCCAGGGCCTGTACATGAAATGCGACTAGTGGGTCTGCAGCACTGATTGTGCCACCCACATAAGTAGCCCTTTCAACATGTCTCAGGCCTGCCACTGCTGAGCCTGTGTGTGTGGTTTTAAAGCCACTTTGACATGGAAGTTAAAACCCTTTGCCAGCCCTTAGCCTCCCCTCTTATTACACACAAGTCTCACCTAATGTAGGCTCTAGGTTGCCCTTCGGGTGCAGTGCTGTGTAAGTAAAGGGTAGGACATATATTTTTAAGTTTTGCAGATCCTGGTGGTGAAAAACACGTACATCTGTTTTTTTCACTTCTGTAAGGCATACACCTCTCATATGTTAACATGGGAATTCCTTAATATGCTTTTAAGCTGTAATTCCTGATGAGAAAGGAGTAGCTGTGTCATGTTTTATATCTTTGGAATGGTAATGATAAATCATCTTCAATGATAACGTTGGATTTAACATTACTATTTCAGAAATATCACTTTTAGAAAGTGGACATTTCTCTGCTCTCACAGCTCTGTGTGCCTGCAGCCTGTTTGAATACATGTCTGGGGCGGGTGACAGCTACACTTTGTGCATTCCTTCTGGACAACCACAAACACAGGAAGGTTAGGTGTGTCTGAGTACTCATCTGCATTCTGATGACTCTTCCTGAGTAGGAAGTAAGGGAGGGGTTGACACTTTTACCTAAATACAAAACCAACAGTCGATGGACAGAATGCAAAACAATGTCATTCATTCACCCCAGTACAGAGATCTGGGTCAAAATCCATCGATTTTTTGCTCACTGTGCCATTCCAGTTTGAACCCAGCCATATGCAAATCAGTCTTGACCCTGTGCCCCATGGGAACTGTCCAGCCCGAACTGCCAAGTCGGGTCCTCCCTGGACTGGAAACAAGCATCCTAGGACCGGTTTCGGGCTTTCAGCCCTCATCAGCCAGGATAGCTTGATTTCAGTGGCATGGAGAGCACGGGACTCACGTCTGCACATACCCGTCCCACTTGGGATGACAAATGCAAAAACAACAGTTGATGGACAGAATGCAGAGCAATGTCATACATTCACCCCAGTACAGAGATCTGGGCCTAAATCCATATTTTTTTTTGTTCACCATGCCATTCCAGTTTGAACCCAGCCATATGCAAATCAGTCTTGACCCTGTGCCCCATGGGAACAGTCCAGCCGGAACTGCCAAGCCAGGTACTCCATGGACTGAGAACAAGCATCCTAGGAACGGTTTCTGGCTATCAGCCATCATCAGCCATTTCTTTGTGATTGTCATGGGAACACACTGTACATTCGTTAATAGTATTACTAGAAAATATTTTTATTGTTTTTGTGGAAAAACCTGGTGTATAAGTGCACCCCTTAATACTGAAGGAGTCTTAATTTTTCTTATTAGCAGCCATTTCATAAAATCTAATGAATTGTTATCATGAGTTATATGGGGAAATGTAATATATTTAGAACAACTTCTTTATTACTATCAACGCAAGACTGCAATGTAGGATGTCAGTTGTCTGGTCTTATCATTGAAAGCTAGCAATCCGCAACGTTGGAGAAACAGTACAGTAGAACAGATGACCAGTGACACTGAAGAAGAATTGTAATAGCACACACAAGCAACAACATAATAAAAGAGTCATAATGCCTGGTGTATATGACCATTGTCTGCATGATATTCCTCCATATTTTTGCCTTCTGTTGCTGAACCTGTTTTTTGTTGGCCATAGGACTCTGTGCGCTTTAGCCCTACAACCAGTGGTAAAGTGATTGCGCCCTCCCTATCAAACCTGTTAAAATTGGCAATTTTTAATTTCTTATAAGTTCCTAGTATATGGGAACACCTGTACCGAGGGCATGCAAAATTAAATGTAAATTTTGGTTAGCAGGACTCATTGTTCCACCCACTTAAGTAGTGCTGTAAAACTCATCTCCAGGCCAGCACTGCAGACAGGGGGTGGTGGGGGGGGGGGGGCGTGGGGTGCAGTTCTAAACTGCCATTTCAACCTGATAAAATAATATTTTTCCGGTCTAAACTCTTACTTTTTAATACTTATTAGTCACTTCTAAAATAGGCCTTAAAAGGCCATAGGACAGCGTGCATGATATATAAAAAAATTAGGACAGGTAATCTTTTACATGTTCTGTTCTGGCAGAGACATACCTCCAAAGTCATGTTTCACTGTGGCAATGCCCTATAGGTTAACATTGGGGTGCACTATTATATTTATTAAATACTAAATTCAGTGTGAAAGTAGGGGGAACAAATGGTTCAAAGCCTAATTGAATGGTAATTTCAAATCCAACTTAGTGGTCAAGTTGGATGTTATAATTATATTTTGGAAATTACACTTTAGAAAGTTATTATTTCTGTTCCTAAAACTAAAAGGCTCTCCCGCCAATGTACAGCAGTCAAAACACCCCTGATAGCTCCCCTGTAGTGAGATGTGTATTGCTCCCAGACAGTGGGCAGTGCTTATAGACAATGGACAAGGGAGCCCCTCCCTTGGAAGGATGGCCTTGTCACTTGCACATAAAGTTCACAACTATGCCTGCCTCCCTTTAGCTCTCCAGTAAGGCAGGCTCCAAAACCAGTGGGAGGGTAGGAACGGATGAGAACTGGGTTAGGGTTTACACAAAGGCTTGCCCTCCCCACACAGACTGGCACTGGGAATTAAAAAATGGGGAAGAAAAGACATTTCGCCTTGAACCTGGGACCCCAGAACTGACTCCAAGGGGTCAGTTGGCTGACCTCCTGTTTCAGCTAAAGGGACAAAACAAGCTTCCAGAGGCCCCTCCCTACAGTTGTCAAGCTGACCAATTGTAACTGGACCTGCCCTGCATTCTGCTGCTCAGCTTTGCTGGAGTGAGTCCTAACCCCCAAGTGGTGCCCCCAGGTCCAGGATCCTTGACTGATGTTAGAGTATACTCTCCTGTCCCCAAATTGCAAGAAGTGGGACTTAGAAAAAGTTTACCAACTTTATGTCTGGGGAGCTGACAGAGACAGTGACCTCATGTAAAAGCTGCAGCCATCAACATTGAGTTGCCAGTCACCCTCAACTTACTGGTTTGCCCCACTAAAGGAGATCTGACTTCCAGAAAGGTTTCTAAGTCCAAAAATAGAGTGCTTCATTAAGACCGACACAGTGCAGCATTGAATCAACGTCAAGGCCTTTCTGGACATGGACTTCAGACTTGGCCCCGCTCTGAGCTTTCCTGCCTTTCTTGACTACCACACTGGGACCCTGCTCTTCTGCAAGCTTTGCTTCAGATTCTGCTTGCAGCATGCCCCGATGATGACTCGTTGACAACCACTTTTGGATCTCCATAAAAAATTTTAAGTCAGGAGGGAAACCTTCCACCGGGATTAATATAATCCCTGTATCCAACCCACGGCCCATCGCCGTCAGCCTTAACTTTTGACTTTGACCCGGTCTAGAGTGATCAGATACCCATATTTGGTGCTTTGTGCTTTTTGGCACTGTTGTTTATTTAAACTTTAGGAATACATATCTCCAGGTCTACTCATTGGATTTTTGTCATTTTGTGTTCGTTTTAGTCATTAAAAGTTACTGTTTTTCTTAATTGGGTTAGGAACATTCCCGTGTTGTGTTATTCTTGATTTTTTTTGTGTTGCATAAATACTTTACCCATTAAGTTAAGCCTGCTGCTTTGTGCAGCGGGTTAAGCACAGGATTATTTAGTATCTTTTGTGATTCATCCTGACAAGGACTGTGATTATTATTTGACTTGGGTTCTCATCTCCTTCAGCTAACACTCACCATATACAGTCACTATTTGAAGTCTTCCTATTGTCAAAATTACCATGTACTCCATCCGTTATTTTGTATCCTCCCCAGCCCTGAGGAGTCGCGGAAATAGTGTTTTCTTGCGACGAAACACGTGTCGGCTGGCTTTCAATCTATACTAATATAATAAAGAGAGAGCCCAAACCTTTGAGGCGGGTAATCTCAGGAACCACAGCACCAATCACAACACCCAATACAGCTTTGGAAAGGGCAGTTGCAGCAGAAGGACATAGGCTATGCAGATGCCCACCATATACATTTAAAAGGTAAAAGAACCGTGCCAGCAAAGTAGTCCCTTGTGGGCGTGTCTGCGTTGTGCTGTGGGCATGTGCTGGGGGCGTAACAAACGCTGGGGGCATGTGGTACGTTCGCCCTTCATGCCATGTCTCATATCGTGTGCTAATCCCACCCTGCTTCCTTTAAATACCCCTGCACCCCTTAATCATAACCCACCCTTACTCCTTAAAATACCCCAACATCCTTAAACACTAACCCATCCTAACCCTATAAATATACCCTGTACCCCAAAACCAAAACCTATCCCTAAACCCTAAAAATACCCATGTACTCCAAAACCCAAACCTAGCCCTGAACCCTATAAATACCCCTGTACCTCAAAACCCAAACCTACTCCTGAACCCTAAAAAAACCTGTACCCCCAAAACTCAAACCTAGCCCTGAACTCTAAAAATACCACTGTACCCCACAACTCAAACCTACCCCTGAACCCTAAAATACCCCTGTACCCCAAAACCCAAACCTAGCCCTGAACCCTTAAAATACCCCTGTACCCCAAAACCAAAACCTACCCCTGAACCCTAAAAATACCCCTGTACCCCGAACCCCAAACCTATCCCTGAACCCTAAAAATAACCCTGTACCCCAAAACCCAAACCTACCCCTGAACCCTAAAATAACCATGAACCCCAAAACCCAAACCTAGCCCTGAACCCTATAAATACCCCTGTACCTCAAAACCCAAACCTACCCCTGAACCCTAAAAAAACCCTGTACCCCAAAACCCAAACCTAGACCTGAACACTAAAAATACCACTGTTCCCCCTTAACCCAAACCTACCCCTGAACCCTAAAATACCCCTGTACCCAAAAACCCAAGCCTAGCCCTGAACCCTAAAAATACCCCTGTACCCCAAAACCCAAACCTAGCCCTGAACCCTAAAAATGACCCTGTACCCCAAAACCTAAATGTACCCCTGAACCCTAAAATACCCATGTACCCCAAAACCCAAACCTAGCCCTGAACCCTAAAAATACCCCTGTACCCCAAAACCCAAACCTAGCCCTGAACCCTAAAAATACCCCTATACCCCAAAACCCAAACCTAGCCTTGAACCCTAAAAATACCCCTGTACCCCAAAACCCATACCTATCCCTAAACCCTAAAACGACCCCTGTACCCCATAACCCAAAACTATATTTGAACCCTTAAAGTACCCAAACACCCCAAAACATATACCTCAGTACCCCAAAACATATACCCCTATACCCATACTTACCTTATCCAAATATTTTTTTAAAAAACATGCTTTTACCATTCATGCACTTACAACGAATTTCGTTGTAAATGTATGCATGATAAAAGCATATAAAATGTAATGCCATGCGTTATAATGGCATTGCGGAGTCATGGTACTTTCGTAATCAAAGTATGCAGAGTGATGGTTTGCGAAAGAAAGTTGCGGAATAATGTAAGTACATTGGTGGCACGGCGGCCCACATCTCCAGCAACATACTCATATTTTTTCACCACCCATTTGAAAAATTCACAGGTCTCTCTCATTGATGGCCAGCACCGACATACACTTTTAGACACACCTCCTGCCACAAGTTCTAGAATTGCGAACTTTAGAGCTGGGGAGCTACGTTCGAATCTCGGCATCAGCTCAACATCCTGTGATTCCAGGCAAATCGCTTTGTCTCCCTGTGCCTACCACAAATGAATATGCTCTTCTGTAATGTAAATTTTGCTCATGCCATGTTGTCGTGTTCGCGCTACATAATATTGCAAGGAAAAATAAAGTAGGAAAACTCGAGTTCACACACTACTGAACGCGCACTCTTAAGTGCATCAGCAGTGCACTGTGAATCGGAGCGTTTCACAGGCCTGTCACAGATAAGAAATGCTATCAAAACGAAATCCTACAAAACAATATACTACTGGCCGGCAGCAATTCATACCCGGACAACGTCGGGACGGGCTGCTAGTGAACAATAAAAGAGGAACTGAAACACTGGTGTTCCACTTCTTCGCCCATGGAATTTGAACTTTATGTCCATTGTGACATCTATTTTGCTTGAACTTTTATATAAGTGTGCAGCAGGTCTTGTTCTCAAGAATAAAGCAGGAGCCTGAATGAAGAAATGATAAATCTTATAAAAATGTATGTATGTAAATGTGGGATAATATGTGCCAGTTGTTATTTGTAAAGACCTTTTTTTATAAATCAGTTTTCTGTACACCCCAAAATGTTTTTTTAAGCAACAGGTGACACATGAAAGGGAGGCTTTCATATTTATTTTTTTGATCATGCTTTTCGGTCATGCTTTGAGTAAGCATTTTCCTATAAAGTATACCGCATTGTTTTAATGTTTTAAGAAGGCAAAGTCTTCATTACAGGATGGAATTTACATTAAGCTAATAACCCCTACCATATTGTGAAGACAATGCAATTTATAAATTGTGATGGAAGAATTCTGAAGAAGTAAAATGATCAACCAAACAGCCAATAGCTTGAGGTGCAATGTATATATCTACTCTTGTGCTGTGATCCAAGATGTAATGAAAAAGCCTTACAGCAATGCTTGATGTGGGCTAACCGAAAACAAGCCAAACCTAAATATATTGCTTCTGATGCACTGGTACAGTACTTTGCTTGCAAGCACAAAAGGGAAAATGAGTTTGTGTAATGAGTAAGGCTCAGTGTTCTACAGGATCTGTGCCTGAATTTGGCATGGTTAGGCTGACAAATTGAAACCTGTGTTAGAATACTGGCCGTATACTTGAGTAAAAGTTGTATAATTCTGGGAAACTAATTTAATCTCGATGCGCATAAACATTTTAATATGTGAAATGTAATTGTGAAATGTCATGCAATTTTGTAATGTAAAGACTTATGTCCTCTCTTTTTGTACACAAACTTGTGTTATCTAATAGCACCTGATATCATTTACAGTGTCCCATTTCTGCCCAACTTCGTCCATGATGTTTAAAAAACCGACACATACATAAACATATTCCCCTAAGGCATGCAGTTTGAGCAACCCTCATTTTCTGGAGAGTTGGAATGTCCTTTCAAGTCCTTCTAATACTATGGCATGAAGCTGAGCATTTGTGCTCCATGGCTGCTGGGAAAGGATTCTCTTGACCCGAGAGGTTATGAATCTACTACTACTTCATGAGGTCATGGGACAAAGTGCATTCCTTAATCTTCAGGTGACGTAAAAATGCGTATCGGGCTCATCTGCAAAGAGTCTCTCGGTCTCATTTATCAAGGAATCTTGCAGCGCTGCCCTACGTAAAAAAAAGAGGGGAGGTATGCAGTGTATCTATGTGATACAGTGCATTCCTGTCCTTTTCCCCAGTGCCGGCGCACAATGGGCTGCCATGCGCCAATGCAGGCACCCATGGTCTGTGAGGCAAGTGTGCCTACGTTGCGGGGCTGATTGATTTTGAGCAGGAATAGACACCTTCTTGCACACAATCAGTCAAATCAGGCAATTTCCTCTTTCTATGTGTGCTCCAGAAGGAAAAAACAAGGGGAAAGGAAAACATTTCTCCTTGTTGCGCCTCCCTAAACCCGCCCCCCAGGGTGGCGTTAGATTCTGATGCATTCCCATTTTTACTATTTCTCGTAAATCTGGGAATGCTTCAGATTCCATGGGTGTTTCTTCCACTGCACTGGATTATATGTTGCACATTAGAAGCTGAGTAGACCTAAAGCATCATTTTGCAAACAAGGATGTGCAGAACACTCACGCTGCTTTCTTTTGTTTTTATTGAGAGGACAATGTGTTTACGTGTGTCCAGATTGGTGAGCTCGAAAGTTCGTTGGTTAAACCATACTTTGGAATGTTCTCTAGGCTGTTTGCTTGGTCTATTGAGTTCATTGGAGCCCTATGCTGCATTTGACTGAAGATGTAACAGCATCATAGGGGCATATTTATGAAATTGTGGCACAGTGTTGCTGCAACTTGCTGCGCTACGTCAGTGGGAAAGGATAGGAATGTGCCATATTTAAGGTATATGGTGCATTCCTGACTTTCCCCCTGTGCTGGTGCACAGTGGACTGTCTAGTGTGTATGCTGGCATTCTTGCACCATGGTGTAAGGGTGCCTTCCTTGCCTGCAGGATTGTTTTTGTGCAGGAAGGGACACCTTGCTGCGCAAAAACAATCACGAGAGGCATATTCCTCTTTCTATGTGTGCTTCTGCAGCACATATAGAAATAGTAGGTAACAGGGATAAATAAAGATATTTCTCCTTGTTATGGCTCTTCTGGGGAGGCATATCTTTTTGGGGCATTTCCAAGTTTACAGGGTCTTGTAAATCTGGGAATGCGTAAAAAAAAAGGCAACGCCAATGGAACACCTTCCCAGGGCAGAGTGATGCAACGCAGTGATTTACACTGTGTTGCGTTCCACCAGATGCTTGGAGCCACAAAGTGGCTTTAAGTGGCTTCAAAAATTTGACCTAAGGTTTGCGTTGCTCTTGCACCATGGTGCGTGTTGCAAAAGTGACGCAAACCAGATCATAAAATACGCCAATAGTTGTTAATCTCTGAGTACATGGAGCAGATTCTGTTTTAGCTGGTCACCAAACTTCCACGAAACCACAACACCATCACAAAACTAGAATTGAGCCATCTGCCTTTCTTGTGATTGTATTCTTTGAAAATCTACACATCCGTGAAGGACACATGTTGGTGTGGTGAAAGATACTGTCTGACCTGGAGGATATTCCTGCTTGAGAAGGGATGCAGGAGGTTATTGGGAAGGGCAACACTGATTACGATGATCTTAAACCCATACTGTCTTTACTACGTCTCCTACAAGAATTGAACAAAAAGCACTTGCAGACACTAAATATTGCAACCCCATGTGGCAGCTGCTGCTCCAACAGCAGGCAGAAAAGGCTGCCATATGAAGGCACTGTTACAAGTCCGCAGAGCGATATAGTGAAGATAGGGTGTGTAACTACCTACTGAAAGACCACCTCTTGAATGGTGGCCTTTTCTTACTGTCTAAAATGCATGCACAGGAATTGCGGAGTACTCGTATATACACTTCTATATAAAGTCTGCACGCAGCATCACACCAGTGCTTAATCTGAGCCAGTGGTTTCCAGTGCTCGGAACCAGCACTTAATTGTCAAAATTGGCACTTATGACAATCTGCCACATGGTGGCACTGTCTGTCTAATTTAGTGATGAGCACAAAAAGGGTTGTTTATTAATTAAATATACGTTAAAAATTACTAATACCTGCTGCCCAAGCCATTTTAATAGCGTGAGGGCAAGGATAGTCTCAATTATCACACTTGTAGGAGTGTGATGGTCAGTAGGTGTGCTGGTATTACGTTGCCTATGCAGAAACAAGGAAGTGTACCTAAACCTCAAACTTCTTTGGTGAGCTTGACTATTTTTGCTCGAAAGACAAACAATTTTATGTTTTATCTCAGTATTTTATTTTACGATTTCCTTTTTTGTTTTTTGTTGAATTATTTTTTTATTTTTAAACGGATAATAAAAACATGATCAAGTCATAATCCAAATTTTTCCTAAAAAGATTTTGAATGGACAAACAAATCACTTGTGCTGTACACCAAAGATATCACAAAATTGTGCTTTATATCTGTGAAAAAAGACTGAACAAAACGTGATACATGAACATAAATCATCTACAATCAATCTTCTAATTTCTACAAATATTCCTTTTCTTTTGGAAATGGATTTGAACCACAAATCCTGGACGTTTCCTGGAAATGTGCCGACGCGTTTCGAGTTCAGGTATTTATTTCACTGGACTCTCATCAGGGCTTTTTAATTTGTGTCTGGAAAACATATATGTGACATCAGGAAATGTTTTGAATTTCTTTATATTATACTGGCTCTCTTTTACTACCTACGTTAGTTTAAATGCTCTTCATACCTGAGTGTTGTTGTATTCACTCAGGAATCAGCTTGCAGTGCATAAAACGCTATCTTTTCATTTGTGTTGCTTTTCAAGGTGCTGCAGGCAGGAATAGTTGATTTTTAAGTGTTTGCAGACGTTTAAATAAAGTTTTTCTTTATAGTATGGAAGTGAATAAACAGCCTACCTTGGTACTCCTTATGGTTGGTATTTATTCGACACTCTCTACACGGCAAATGTTGTTCCTAAGAGAAAATGTATATAGTTCTCATGATGTGTTCATGAATATTATTTGATACAGCAATGACTGTTTGCTTTTTTCAATAACATGAAAAAGTTCCTGTTACAGGCGGATGATAGCCAGTCTTATTCTTTTTACATTCAGTTGATTGTTCGAGACGGGCAGGCTGTGGGTGCAGAAATTTGAGCTATTACCGGTAATGCTAGCAACATTTGTAGCAACTTTAACATTACATTGTTGCCCCAGGACGTACCTCCGAGCTTGCTAGATGCACGGAGTCCTCGTTAAATCTGCTTTCAGTTTCACTGGCTCGAGTTTATCTACAAGTAAAGATTCAAAAATAAAGTTTTTCTCATTCTTACCAAAAGAATCGGGGCACCCATATTTCGATTTAACTTGAGCACTAACCTCATATTTTTTGAAGCGCCATTCTGTCAACAGCTACCTTGCGTGATTTACGGTGGTAGCCATTTTGGAACTCAAACAATTTTAGAGGAAAGGAAGGGCCTCTACTGTTATCTGGGCCAATCACAAACAAGTGTGTTTCAATAACGAACAACATTGCATTATGGTTAATGCGGTTAAAACTCAAAACAAATACCTTATTTTGCTGAAGAACGCCTCTACACCGTTTCTACCAGCTTCTGGACGATAATTGTTATCTATTATTTTACCCGGTTAGCCAGAATGTTGCTATGTTGTGTTGTGTTTCCTTGAAAAACCGTGCAGATTAAATTTAACGACTTTTTGGCATACAAATGATTTTAAATACTTTTGTGGCCCACAATCTTTTACAGCATCTTTAGATACACTTATCCATTCTTATCGAGAAAATTCTTATAAGAAATTACATTCTATATGAATAAAGTTCATAATCCAAATCATGGGAGACTTATTCAAAGAACAGGCAGATTTTCATGCACATCTCGATTGTACATAGACATGCGTGTACATACATTTGAAGGCAAAATAACTTCTGTTATTTAAAATACAAACCATAGTCAAAATCCTAGTCATATCGAACTTGTTGTTAAAACCTAGCCCACAATACAACTTATCAAACATATCTCGCTTGAACATAAATATTCATGCCAAATTGTTTAAGAAATATCATATCTTATTCAGTTCACTCATATTGTTCAATCCTGCCATGATACTGTTAAATTTCATTATTAGATAGGCTTCTTTCCGCCTATCTAAGGCAAACGACAATAACAAAAGCCAGCCTACATACATGTCACACAAATGCCTTACAGCCCCCGGCAAAACTGCTAGCAATAAACTATGTGAGAGGATAACATCTGGTAAGGGCAGCGAAGCCGACAAACCTCCGCATCGCACTACGAACTGTACGTCGGAAATCCAAGTACCAAAAAAAGCCCCAAACAACCACAATGGGGCAAGTGAAAAAGACGTAAAGGAGTGCTGGGAAGAGAATGTCTCAACTCTTGGGAATCAAACTCTAACACATTCTGAACGTACAACTGATCACAACAGTACGATGAGGACAGGGAAGGATGCTGCACACTCACACAGGCCATCAACCTCGCCCCTAGACGTGATAGAAATATCCTCATACCTGGGTAAGGAAGAGTGGGAAGACCTCGTAGCAGCATATACCCAAGACAAAAGTAGCAGTGAAACAAGTATGAATACGTCCTTACGATCATCATAAAAGATGTCTCATTGGATCACCCAGTGACGGACGTGGGGGCTCCAGAGGTGGGCCAAAAAAGCCCCTTGTCCGCGGATAATCAGGACAAAACCTCAAAGCAAACAAATCAGGAAAACGCGTGGAGTAGTCTGCTCAAAACAACACAACTCCTGGTAGAAGCCCTCAACTACCAATCGGACAAAATGGACATCCAACTGTCTCTACTTGACACATTGGCTGTATTTGTGGTGGCCATTGATGGGAAGCTGGGCACGCTCAATACGCTTCTTCAGAATAAATCGCCATTGATGAACCAAGTATCTGGGTCTAATAAAGAAGGATGCGGATGTGGCCCAATAACAAATTGTCGAGACTACCAACAATAATGAGCGATTTGTGCACAGAACTTAGAAGAACACCCAAGTGCAGGCAAAGTAACTCCTGTACCAGCCCTCTCGTGGCTGCGACTAACCATCCAATGACCAAAGAGGTGCTGGGGAGCAACGGACAAATCAACCCTAATTCAAGGGCCCCCGCACCCACAAAACCATCAACCCCAGTGGTCAGCAAAACAGGAAACACAGAACCTCAATTCCCTGACATTGCGGAGGAAGAAATAGCAAACCCAAAAATTAACGCCAAACAAAGACGAGCAAAAAAACGCAAAGGCAGGA
The DNA here is from genome assembly GCF_964263255.1 of Lissotriton vulgaris. NCBI lineage: Eukaryota > Metazoa > Chordata > Amphibia > Caudata > Salamandridae > Lissotriton > Lissotriton vulgaris. The sequence continues at coordinate 1,187,715,534 of NC_141689.1, read as the reverse complement.
AACACAAAATCGATTCGCAACGTAATGGTTTTCTGCAACTCTTTGGGAAAACACTGAACATGGAACAAAGCACAGTACATCCCGAGGGTGCCACGCATCTATCAGAAACCGATGAAGTCATCGGCACACCTGAGACGCCGATCAAGGCAACAATCACCAAAGGGCTGGGGGGCAACAGCAAAACAAAAACAAATCTGGAACCACATAGCATCTGCACTCAAAAAGAGCCCGGAAGAGAAACACGAAATTCATGTCTCCAACTCGATGAAACTAGCAATATAACCCCTGCCTCCTGTGGGAAACAAGCACAAAAAAGCAGCATGCAGCCTAGCTCGGTCCGCCAGCAAATAAAAAATCATGGACCCACTAGGGGAACAAAGTCTGGATCAATCGAGGACCGGCTATCGCAGACACAGGCAAACGACCACCAGAAAGCTATCCAGCAATGACTATGGAAGGTGCACTGACTGCAAGGAGAGAAGTAGACTCAGCTATTATGGGGACAACGGGTCTCACGTGTAACATCTCTAGACCTTGCGAAATTGCCCATCTAGCCGGGCCACCATTAAGGAACCATCACACCTCTGGCCAAGAACTAAGAATAACCACAAGTAGCACAAACAACGTCAAAACCACTGCAGCACGACTAGTAGAGGTTAAGCGACGGTCAGACGAACGCTCACACGCTGAACCTTTTGTACCAAATGAACATATACTCGGCCGACATTTAAGAGTCACCGCACACATCTCTAGTCAACCGAAAACAACTTCAACACGACGAGTAGAGGTTATGGGATCTAGTCAACCAATAACAGAGAGTGCAATAGCAGGAGAACGAAAAAACTCAACAGGCGCTGTCTGGTTTAACCCGGACTACACGTCGCAATGAAGACACGACACTCTCTACAGAGGTAACATCTTAAGGCTGCTATCCCATATTCCATCCTTGACAGAATTAAAAAGCTCCGACCTGGTATCCATCGAATTTGTAGCCGATGAGGATACAGGCAAAGAAAAAACAAAAGCAACTTGGAGAACCCTGGCAATTTCACAAAAATTAATTGCCGAAGCTGACATCTTTAAAAGCTGGGGGATCACAATAAAACCTTATGTCAAACCAAGGTACCCTGACATTCTTTTCCCGGTGGAAAAAGCGGCAGCTCCAGCTATCATGAAAACTCTAAAAAACTCGGTCCTCAGAGGAGCGGTAGGACCAGGGAGCAACAAAACAGATCAATACATTAATAGCACTGGAGTTACTGCAGATGAATACACACAAATACCTGGAATGTTTGACTCAGGATGGATAGCTAGAACTCTAAAAAATAACGAGTGACAAATCGGCCACAGGCCAAAGGAAGACGTATACGACTCACTAAAAATATGCTCATGGAACATCAACGACCAGGCTTCCAAAATAACTGACTCAGATTTCATGAATTACATCAGAAAATTTGACATAGTGGCACTCCAAGAGACATGGCTCGCAGACCCCCCCAACCTCCATGGTTACTTATGTTTTTACTCAGCTGCAAATAGGACGGCAAAATATGGGCATTCCAAAGGCGGCCTAGTAACCTACATACTGGTTACAAGTATACACATAAGGGAAAGACCTACACCAAATGTTGTTCTTACAGGGGACTTCAACCTTAACCTCATGGGTGCGACGCAGGAAGACGTACAACTAATCCAAAATGCAATTTGGGACATCCCAACACAAGCAACCTCACAGATATCCAAAAAAACCAAACTAGGTAACAGGACACTAGAAGATCTGGAATACTTTAACATCAGGGCCCTCAACGGTAGGACCTCTGGAGATAATCCTCCAGCCGCAACCTTTCACACAACAAAAACAAGCAGCATTCTAGACTATACTTTTACATCATTACCCTTTTTCCAGTCCTTAAAATCATACCGGATCGGCTGCAGTTGGGATAGCGACCACTGCCCCCAAGAAATTATCATCAAGACCATAAAGCCTAACTTTGAGCGATCAAAAGTGCCGAAAGAGTCAATCCAAACCATCAACTTTAAAAAAATTGAATATTCATCAGCAATAGATGGAACGCTAGCGGAAAGGGCAAAACAGCACTTCGAGAGCCGCACCGGGCATAGTGAAATCACGAAATGGGAACATTTTGCAAGTACTATGTATATGTATGCTACAAGACCCAAGCCTCAGTCACAATTGGGGGATGTAAGTTCTTGCAAATTCTCTCGAGAAGACAAAGGGAAAATTAAAGACATGAAGACTTCAATCTACCGTACAATGAGAGAACTCCAACGGAAACCCATGGACACCGTAAAGCAAGACCATCTACGAAAACTAAAATCAACACTGAAAAAACTAAAATGGGAAGCAAACAAATCAGCTGAGGACAATTTATGGGCGAGACTTCACTCCGATATCAAATGGAATGATGGAGCAAGGTTCTGGAAATCAATAAATGCATTCATAAGACCTGCGCACCACGGGGCCTCATCAAACATCTCAGAGGACATCTGGGCAAGCTTTCTCGGCACCCATTTTAGTCAGGCTGAAGGAAATAACCAGCACTACGAGCCTGCAATTTATAAAAATCATACAACAATTAACGACACAAGGCCCACAGAATGTTATACTCCAAACGATATTGAGAACTTGCCGAACTTACAAAGCACCATCCAGCGCCAAATCAAAAAAGGAAGAAAGGAGGGAGCGCCAGGGCCAAATGGTATACCTCCTATTCTTTATAAACAAGATGTGTCTGGCTGGACAGCAGCCCTGAAACCCATCTTTTTGGAAATAAGACAATCCAACATCATACCAAGGTCCTGGAGGGGCTCTATCATCTCCCCAATCTATAAGGCAGGAGATAAGGCTTCCCCACATAACTATCGACTGGTGGCTTTAATTGATAACTAGGCAAAATACTTTGCAGGTACCCTACTCGAATAGCTGACAGCCTGGGCTACAGAGAGATCCTTAATCCCAGCCAACCAGACAGGCTTCGCTAAGTCAGTAGGCACGATGACGAACATCTTGAGCATGGGCATGCTCATAGACAAAGCAGAATCTAACAAAATGCCCATCCATTTCTACTTCATCGACTACAAGGCCGCTTTCGATAACATAAACCGGAAGCTTTTGTGGTCCAAATTGAATGACTGGGGAATCTCGAGACCCTTGTTGGACCTGCTCATCAACCTGCACACAGAGACCTGGGTACAGATAAAAATAGGGGACGGATCCGCCTTGTCAAGGCCCATACAGACCAATAAGGGCCTAAAGCAAGGCTGCGTCTTGGCCTCCACACTTTTCAACCTGTTCCTAGGGGACCTTGTCCCAATACTAAATGATTGTAACTCCCACGCCCCTAAACTAGGAGGGCTCCAGCTACCTTGTCTACTATACACAGACGACATTGTCCTAATAAGCCACACTAAGGTAGGACTTCAACATCTTTTGGATGCAACACAAAGGTATTCAAGTAAGAACGATCTTACAATAAATCTGGGGAAAACCCAAACAATGACCATTAGCAAGAAAAAAAGGAAACCAACACCATGGCATTGGAATACGACAAGAATTGAAGACACCCCAACATACAAATACATAGCAGTGAAGATCGACAACGGTGGGAAGTTCTCGGTCCAGAGAACAAGTATACGAGGGAGAGGACTTTCGCTAGCGATTTTGTTGAAGTCGCTAAATCACAAACTTTCCGGCCCCTCTTTCCTACCCTTGACGCAAGTAATTCGTGCTAAACTTCTCCCATCAATTACCTATGGGAGTGAGGCACTCAGAGGAAGGGATGCCAAGACCCTTGACAATACTATAACAGCTGCATACAGAATCATTTTCAGTCTACCCAAGCAAACCTCACCCGCTCAATTCATGCTCGAATTCGGCATTGACCAACAGTTCCTGGCAAGGAAGGGAGTCTATATGATAGCCTTGGATAAAGTGAGGAAATCAAAACAAGGAACTCTGAATGAACACCTGTGGAAGGAGTTAGAACAGCATCCTTCCTCAGCAGCAGCTAAGTACCTCACAGGCAGCCTGACGAATACAGGTCTAGAACAGCTCTGGAACACTCCAACAAATCACACAATATTCAAAAAATTGGTTACAAAATCAATCAAATTACAATCATGGTTGCAAGACAAGGAAGCCCTCTCGAAAAGAACACATGGCTGGCTGACCCTGAATTCATACACAACTAAAGCACAACAGCGCTACCTGGCCGAGGGATACTCCAAAAGTTCAAGATGTGTTTTCTAAGGCACAGGTTGGGCCTGCTACCTTGTACTCAAAATCTCCCACGCTGGCTCAAAATCAAAGCTGACCCCCTTTGTCAGCTATGCGGCTTGGCACAAGAGGACATGCTGCACTTGATATGCTCTTGTGAAAAACTACGGGACGAACGGAAACGCTGGCTAAAACACCACTTCAATCGGCAAGGGATCCGCACAAGAAGGACGGCGGTCCTTGCCTGTTTTCATCCTAATGACCCTGGCTTGAATTGCAGCTTTGTAAAATTTCTGAAGGCAGTTGAAAAGAAGATGCCAAAAAACCTAACCGACAACTGTCCCAGTTCAACTGATTTGACATCACTCTGCTGACTGTTTTACCGACTTCATGAGTTCATGAGGACATTGAGCAATACTTTACAAATACGAAGTCCAAATATATGCACAATTGTCATAAGGAAATGTGAACATTTTAATTTCTGATTCTTTTAAAACTGCAGTTTTATTTTGTCTGTTCTTAATCCATTTTATATTGCAATGGTTTTAAGTAACTATGCCAAATAAAGATTACTTACTTACTTACTTCTTTGCGCAATAAAGCACTATCTACATCAATTAATCTCTTTGTCATGTTTACCGTTGACAAAACTGTCCATTTGAAATCGTTCGGCCCATGTTCTTTTTGAAGAAAATGCTCTACCATAGGAGCAGAGGTGACTTTCTATTTAATTCTAGACCTGTGTTGAGTGATTCTAAGGTAAGCAGTCATAATATTGATTCCAAAATATAGAATGGAAATAATATCGAAGTAAAAATATAGAATGGACAAAATATCGAATGGACACAATATAGTGGTTAAAAATATCGAATTTAAGGTAAGTAATATCGATTTTCAAAATATAGAAGTCAAAATATCGAAGTATACAATATAGGCATTAAATATATCGATTTTTTAATAATATCAATTTTTTTAAAGTGTTTTGTATGTTAGTATATGTGTGAAAAGTGTATATTAATTTTTGTAATGTATGTTTAATGTATTTTAAGTAATGAATTTTATGTTATTTAACTTTTGCGTAATTTAATTCTGTAGCGGGTTGTGGGTTTATAGGGGAATAGGGTGGGAAGTAATTTAATTATATTAAATTAAATATTCATTTTTAGCAATTATTATTAATTGTTAATTAAATTTTGCTTTTCAGTTCTGTAGCGGGTTGTGGGTTTATAGGGGAATAGGGTGGGAACTAATTTAATTGTAATTAATTAAATATTTTTATTTATTTATTGGTATTCATTTTGAATTTATTGTTATTTTTTAATTGGTAATTCATTTTTATTAATTGCCAATTAATTTGTATTAATTGATTAATTGATAATTATGTTAATTTTCTAAATGTATTTTCTGTAGCGGGTTGTGGGTTTATAGGGGAATAGGGTGGGAAGTAATTTAATTGTAATTAAGTAAATAATTTTTTTCAATCATTGGTATTGATTTTACATTTATTGTTAATTAATTTTTAATTGGTAATTAATTTCTAATAATTGGCAATTAATTTTTATTAATTGGTAATTATTTTGTATTAATTAAATATTTGATAATTATGATAATTGTATTAATGTATTTTCTGTAGTTGGATGTGGGTTTATAGGGGAACAGGGTGGGAAGTAATGTAATTGTAATTAATTACATGTTAAAAATACTTTTTGTGTATTGATAATTAATTTACTTTTAATTTTTAATTGGTATTTGTATTATTAATTAGTTTTTGTTATTGAAAATTAATTCGTTGTTAAATAATTATGAATAGGTTATTAATTTTTAATAACGAATATGTAGTTGTATTTCTAATTAATTATTACATAATATTAAATTGGTTATTAATTTCAATTAATGTTTTATTGGGATTGATATTTAATTTATTTTTAATAATACATTAAATCTTTACTTTCCCTACTGTTAAACTCACTGGAGTGGGAATAGTAATTTTTACCCTCCCGCTATCCAACGCTTTCCCTACTGTTGCACTCTCTGGAGTGGGAATAGTATTTTTTACCCCTACGCTATCCAGTGCTTTCCCTACTGTTGCACTCTCTGGAGTGGGAATAGTAATTTTTACCCCTACGCTATCCAAAGCTTTCCCTACTGTTGCACTATCTGGAGTGGGAATAGTAATTTTCACACTCCCGCTATCCAACGCTTTCCCTACTGCTGCACTCTCTGGAGTGGGAATAGTATTCTTTACCCCTACGCTATCCAACGCTTTCCCTACTGTTGCACTCTCTGGAGTGGGAATAGTAATTTTCACCCCTACGCTATCCAATGCTTTCCCTACTGTTGTGCTCTCAGGAGTGGAAATAGTAGTTTTTACCCTTCAAATATCCAACGCTTTTCCTACTGTTGCACTCTCTGGAGTGGGAATAGTAATTTTTACCCCTACGCTATCCAACGCTTTCCCTACTGTTGCACTCACTGGAGTGGGAATAGTATTTTTTACCCTCCCGCTATCCAACGCTTCCCCTACTGTTGCACTCTCTGGAGTGGGAATAGTATTTTTTACCCCTACGCTATCCAACCCTTTCCCTACTGTTGCACTCTCTGGAGTGGGAATAGTATTTTTTACCCCTACGCTATCCAACGCTTTACCTACTGTTGCACTCTCTGGAGTGGGAATATTAAATGTTACCCTCCTGCTATCCTACGGTAAAATATTGTACATTTTTTATTAATAACTTAAATTCATTATATCTTAATTTTAAGGTTATTTGAGTATTTTTAAGTATGTTTTAGGTAATTATATTTATTATTTCATTAATTTTAAATTACTTTTAAGACATTTAAAAAAAATCGATATTTTGACTGACTATATTTTTTACAGACTATATTTTGGATTCGATATTTTTGTACTTACCTGTTTGTACATAGGAATTCGATATTTTGGCATTCTATATTTTGGTGACTATATTTTGGTAAGTCTATATTTTGTCATTCTATATTATGTCAGTGATCCTGATTCTAATATTCACATGCTGGTTTATCTTCACAATGTACATTTTTTGACAGGGGCATAATATTGCGTAAACAAAATTTTTAGTCTTGCAATTTGTGAAGTCAGTATGTTGCCACTTCACGCCATCATGGTTACATTTTGTTCCTTCAATAGTGCTATTACAAGCCATACAATTCCCACATCTGTGGTGTCCCTGGATAGGTTTTAAATTCCACTTAGAAAGTAAATCGCTTTTGGGCTTCAGCAAAGAACTGTCGGCTCTTATTATCTGTTGACCAATACTTGGTTTTTTTTTCATTGCAAATATGGGTCTAAGAAAAGGACATTCCAGGTTTTCAAGGAGATGCCAATTTTTGAGTATGATCTGTCGAAATTTGTTGGTATCAGGACCACATGTTGTAACACATACTAGTTTTTCTAGTTCTTTCTTCGATTTCACCTCTAAGAGATTTTCACGTGGTGTAAATCTTGCCCTTTTAGTTGCATGCTTGAGTAAGTTTTTAGGGTACCCTCTTTTCAACATTTTGTTACAGAAAGAGGCTGCATGTTTCTCAAAGTCTATCTTCTCTGTACAAATGCTCTTCATTCTCAGTAGCTGGCCATGCGTAAAATTTTCTTTAAGGCCTCTAGGATGAGCGCTCCTGTAGTGTAGGATTGTGTATTTATCTGTTTCTTTTTTATGTAGGGATGTTTTTAGCTGACTTGAATCTATACCAATCTCTAGTCATTGAGGTCTTACTGGACTGGATGGAAAATTTGATATCAATATGTCTATTGTTTAACCACTGGTGAAACATATCCAGTTCAGTCTGGCTCCCCTGCCACAGAAGCCAGACATCATCAATATAGCGAAACCACTGTATTATGTTGTCTTTAAATGGATTCTTATTTTCAACAAACCGTTCTTCATATTGGGCCATGTAAAGTACTGCCATTTCCGGTGCATAAGGACATCCCATGGCAGTTCCTTTCACTTGAATAAAGTACTGCCCTTGAAACTTAAAATAGTTTGTAGAAATTAGAAGATTTATTGTAGATGATTTATGTTCATGTATCACGTTCTGTTTAGTCTTTTTTCACAGATGTAAAGCACAATTTTGTGATAAAGAAAACAGTAAAATAAAATACTGAGATAAAACATAAAATTGTTTGCGTTTCGAGCAAAAATAGTCCAGCTCACCAAAGAAGTTTGAGGTTTCGGTGCACTTCCTTGTTTCTGCATAGTTAAAACGGCCCAGCCCTATCCTCTCCCATACGGGCTTGTCTCCTTGTTTGTTTTGGGTATTACGTTGCCAGCACTGGCAGGGGCAATGGGTGGTGCATGTTGCAGTGGCCTCCTGACGAGGGCATACATAGCTGAGTTACATTGCCAGACATCTCATGCCAGGTCTCTTTTAACTACTAGTTGAAGCGAGGACGTGCAAGGTAAGTTCATTTTTTATTTACTTTTTAATGCATTTAATTTGCTTATGTGCATGAAATCGCTGACATGCACTACATTACCATTATGAAGTTAAACATTTTAACTTTAAAACAATAATGTCATGCATGTCGGCAATTTAGATAGTTATTTGATTGCGTGCAAGCACCCAGCCTGGCATTTGCCCGACTTACCACTCTCCGTAGTGGGCAGCCGCCACTGCATAAGATGACCCTAGATGAACAACGATACAAATACATTGTGAAGGAGCTTCTTCCTCGGACCCTTCTGCATGTCCACAGAAATGTTGGTTTCAGAAATAATGATACTTCTGGTGCTTCCTCTGAATGTTTTATGCCAGTTTCAACACTCTTCTCAGCTGGGCTTTCTCATACATCAGCATGATCTGGATGTGATTCTGTAAGTGTCAAAATATCTTGATGGAATCCGTCTAACTTCATGGCCCACTTATACACGTTGGTGGAAATGGCAGCAAACAGCCCAACTCTGTAAACTCCTAAAATGAAACAGCAAGCTGAACATGTACACCTCAGTGTACCTGTGACGCACGTCCCCACAAAACAATCCCCACAAAGAGTCCAAAGTTATGAGTATTTGGCTCAAACGGTGTGCATCTCCATTGCTCACTCTGTTTCCAAAGAGGAGTCACCAAGACTAATGTTAATTTTCGCACAAATGTGGAATTCACCACAAATTCTAAAACTAATTTTGTCCATCCACTGTTGGTATCAAAAAAATGTTCATTTATTCTTCTTGTTCAAAATAACACAGTCGAACAGCTGACGCTTTTCATCCAACTTGTGTGGACTTCATCAGGGCTTAGTAAGTGAGGGTAGACTTCTAAAGTAGTAGGTCTTTATAGAAAAAAGGAGAGTATTATAAACTGTATATGTCCTGCATTGGAACTGTTCCCTCCTGGGTCCAGAGTCAGTTCAAGATGAATCAGCTCTTATGCCGTGCTGAGCAGCAATGTGGACTGTCCTATTCCCGTCCTCTGCTCTGGAGTATATCTGGGGATGCAATGTTGAACATTTATAGCTACAAAACCGAAAAACCGAACCAACATTAAAGAAAGTGAACTCTGGGTCTCATTTGATAGTAACAGCTGGCATTTGTGAGGCATGAAATGACAACCTCTGATCATGAGTTCTAAAGAGTTATTCAAAGCTAGGGAAAATTGTTCTGCACTTTTGAAAGGAATGGAATGTCTGATACTCCTTTGATGTTGTTCGTATGTCAGCCCTTGCCGGTTGAGGGTCTCATTTATGAAAAGTGTTGCATCGCAGCATGAAAACAGCGATGCAACACTTTTCAGTGCGCCCTCCTTGTGACACCATGGATGCACCGTATATACTGAATGGGCTCCATGTTGAAAGGAGTTACAGATACGTCTGTTTTTCTGACGCATCTGTAGGCGCAGTAATGACGCATTGCTGGAGTGTGTCACAAAACTGACACAACTCCAGCAATGGGTCACTACACATAGGCAAGTCTTATGTTAAATGCGCCTGCGTCAGTCTTACGCCTGCTGTGAGGCGATGTGATCTGATGGATTTCACTGAACCACTTCAATGAGTCTTTTTGCGGAGGAACACCCACCCTGCATACATTATACCTGACGCATGTATAATGTAGCGCAGGGCTTAACAAAGTGATGCTTCTGCTTAAATGCGTCACGTTGTAAATAGGGCGCAGCATGGCACATTTTTTTCGCCAGTGACACCGGTGGTGCAAGGGGCTCATAAATAAGCCCCTGAGGGCCTCATTTATGGGTTATTTTGGCATTGGTCAGCGCAGCAGGTCTTGCTGTTGCGCTGCCCTATAGCAAAATAAAAGGGTAGGAATGCGCTGTATCGATTAGATATGGTGCATACCTGTCCTTTTCCCCTGCGCTGACGCACATTGGGCTGCCGTGCTCCAACGCAGGCACCTTTGCACCATGGTTCAAGGGTGCCTGCTTTGAGGGGGTGATTGTTTTTGTGCAGGAAGGGACACCTTCCTGCACAAAAACAATCACAATTGTCTTTTTCCTCTTTCTATATGTGCTGCATTCTGCAGCACACATCAAAAGTGGAATAACGAGGAGAAATATAGATATTTCTCCTCGTTGTGCCTCCCTTACGCCTCGTCTGGGAAGGCATAGGTATTTGGCGCTGCCTCAGACGTACAATGTCTCGTAAGTCTGGGGCAGTGTCAAAATGCCATGGATGTTGCTAGGAACTCCCCCAGCAACACCCATGGAACGTCCCTTTCACACAGTTTTCGGCGTGAAAGGAGCACATATATATAAGACCATGAAAAGCCAGGTAACATGGCTTTATGTGGCCTTACAAATATGCCTGTGGCACATTGCACCATCGGAACATCAAAAGTGACGTTCCTGCTGTGCATTGGTGCCGGTTGGCCTCATAAATTGTTCCTGAGTTCCAATCGACTACTGAAAGATTGGCAGATAGATTCAGCCGAAAAAACAACAGCTCTTCATTGGCCTTTTAATGGTGCACATCCCTCTGTGACAGAACTGGAGAAAACATTTACCTGAAAAAGAACAAATTTCTTCTTTCAGACAACACCCTTCTTCTTCCAACAACAATGAGAAGACGTTTTCCGTCCAGCAGCTTTCGAGAGACAGCAGCTTTTTTTTTTTTTTTTTTTTTAAGGAAAAAAAACAAAATATATAGGTTATCAGCCATGCCGTTCGGGAATTCCACCAGTATATTAGCTATGACCAGAAGGATATCATAATTGAGTTACACTTGCATACGTTTGCCCTGTGTGTTAGCGGTGCTAGTCATGAAGCACGGGTTTATGTTGTGCCCGTCTGCATAGTCAATATTGACCCTCATTCGGAGTGATCAGATAAAAATCATTGTTTCGGTTTCTGGAAAATATCTGTAACCATATGACTTAACAGAATTTGTAATATGTTTTTATTTGCCATTTCCTTTCTGAACCTTTACTTGGAAGATATCTGCTCATTGGATAACACGTTGTAATTTTTCAGAACAGTTTTCTTTTTAAATGGGTCTCAAATAGGCATTTTAAGCCGAACTCTTGGTTTTGCCAAATGTGATCCTAAAGGTGTTACAATCCACCTGTTAGGAGTTGGTCTTTGTGCTAATGGGCTGCTTGATGTTGACATCCATGGGTTTATGTGTGTTTGACATCAATGACACCTTCTTAAGCACACACAAGGGCAGATTTACAATCGCCTTGGGCTGCCAGTATCTCACTTTTTGCGACACAATGGCGGCGTATTTCTCTGCCCCATATTTACAAGGACAGGAAAAGCCACCCAGAGTGGCTTTTCCTGTCCTTGTAAATACAACCCCTTTATACACAGGACTTTGCGTGAAAGGGGCTTTCCATGGGTGTTGCTGTGGGTGTTCCCACGAAACACCCATGGAACCAGACACATTTCCAGATTTACGAGGTTTCGTAAACCTGGAAGTGCGTCAGTATGCTACAAGCGAGGCACAACGAGGAGAAATGTTTTCCTTTCTCCTCATTTTTGTTCCTCGTTCAATGCATGCATTGAAAGAGGAAAATGGCTGTAGTGATTGTTTTTGTGCAGGAAGGTGCCCCTTCCTGCACGAAAACAATATTCTCATGATGCAGGCATCCTTGCACCATGGTGCAAGGGTGCCTGCGCCAGCGCATGGCAGCTGTTTGTGTGCCAGCGCATAGAGAGCACAGGAATATGACATATCATTGTAAATATGTTGCATTCCTGTGCTTTGAAAGTGCTGCAGCGTAGCGCTGCCAAAGCGCTTGCGGTGCCATGCTGCCACACTTTCTCGTAAATCTGCCCCACACGACTTATGCCCATCATGATTCCAGTCCTCACTCTGAAGAGGAGCTGTTGTGTTTTAGAAGAAAAACTCGTCATCTCATAACACACTGCTTTTCTTTTTTTCCTCTTTAACAGATTGGGTCCTGGGTTAGTTTTACAATCATGACTCAAACACTCCCAGGTAAGACTTATTGCTTCTTAATTTTCTAAGAGTTCCCTGCTGTATTTATTTAAAAAAAAAACAATGTCAAAATCGCGTTGCTAAACTTAGTCTCCTACGAGGTAGAGGCACAGCAGAAGCACGAACCTACAGAGGAACATTCTCAAAAATTGTAATTAAACGTGGGCCAAATTGAGGTCTCTTTCTAATAAGCTACTGTAGGGGGCAGTAAAGGTCCACGAATACATCTCCAACCACCAACTGCAGCTATTAGTAACTACATCATGTTTTCGAGAGCAACATCTTCTCATAAAATGACAATGCTGCTGAAAGAACACATATATTTTTAATCAAAAAGCGAAACATCTGTAGATTGTGGAACAGAAACGTTCAAGCACAGCACAAGCAATTGTTTCTTAACTTGTTTTATTCCTCTGGTGCAACTTTGTAGTACAAGGAATCAGCTATTGTATTCTTAATTTTCAAAACCACGCTCTTATGTCACATTACATGTGTGTATGACGTTCTCTTGTTTTCATAGTCCTGGCGTGTACGGCCACATTTCAAAGGAAGCAGTAATACAGTGGTTTGAAAATCAAATAAAATAGGCTGTTAGGAAAAAAAAATGAAAGACGCTTATATTTCAGGTCAAAAATAGCGGGAATGCAGTGGATAAGTCAAGGTTGGAATCTGCAGTGTCGAGTTCTTGTTTATTGTACTTGACAACATCACTTGCAATGTCCCTGTTTTGTCAACTGTAAACCCCCACGGCTTTGAATGTATTTTTCTGCTTATGAAATTGAGCTCCGATCTAGTGCTGAACTGTTTTTCAAAGAACTGTTCAGTTTGGGCATCGTGAGCGCTGGCGTTTCAAATGTATCTATATATTTTGAAGCAAGAAAGCCTTATTATCGGCGAGGTAGAACACATGGTTCTGGCTCTGCATGACGCCCAATGCTGGAACCGGGTTTGGATTGGGATTAAAAATAGGCCCGGGCACGCATAAAAAAATCGGCCCACATTAGCATAATGCCTTCCCTCAAATCACTGCTTCAGCGTAAATTTACATACAAAGGGGAGGGGGGGATGCACGCATCAGTTTAGACTAGTGAAACACACCTGAAAACAAGTAGGCCACTTCTGCTCAGCCCCCCCTGCCCCGCTCAGTATGCCTACATTAATGGGAGGCCCAGCGAGAGAAAAGCGGTGACGCCTCTACCTGTTGCTGCTATACAGGAGGTAATGAGCGCCCATCTCCCTCCAGAAAGGCCACTCAGACACCCAGTAGGCCGCTGGCGGGATTGTCGAACAACAGAGACACCGCTCAAATCGGCACCCAGGCTGCTCAAAGGCAGCCCTCTGCTGGAACTTGGACCCCGGCCCCTCGGGCATTGCCCGAATGCCCCCGTTACCAATCCAACGCTGGCTGCAACTGCGGGGCATATTATCAACACATAGCGATATTTATCGCTAAGAAGGGTTAGAAGCAATTTTTTTATCGCCGCGCATCACGGGATTTTATCGCTGAGATAACGTGCTATTAGCAACGTTTATCTCAAAAGCAATAAAATTCCCAGCGATAGCGGCGAAATCCGTGAATATCGCTGAGAAACCAGCGATATTCATGCATTATCGCTAACAGGGTCTTAGCCATTATATCCACCTCCCATTGGATATAATGGCTAAGAACTGGTCTGATCAGGTGTTAGTTTTTAGACATATTCGCGCTTAGCGCGAATATTTCCATCGCTACGCCTGTGTTGCTAATAGGCAATAGCGATGTTAGCGACTGCCTTCAGTCGCTAACAGGTTGCGTATGTCCACTTTGCATGTATTAGCGATAAATATCGCTGACATGCAAAGCGGGCCCCAAACCGCTCGCTATCGCCTACAAGCTGTCGCTAACTGCTGTTAGCGACAGCTTGCTAATAGGGCGATAGTATTATCGCCGCTTAGCGGCCAAAAACGGCTGTTAAAGCGGCGACAATTACCTATTGCCCCTCTTGATAATATGCCCCGCCTTGATTTGTTTTCCCCTGATGCAGGATATGGTATTTTGTGGGGTTTTAAAAAAAAGTAGAAACAGAAAACAGATGCTAGCACTACATGGGCTCTGCATGCCATTTTTGGATCGGCTACTGCAAAAATATCAGCCCTGCTTGGGCAGTGACAGTGAATGTTGGTAATATGGAAATAGAGAAAGCATGTCCTTAATCTCCAAAACATCTAGCAGAGCAGGCCCATTCTTTGGCGAATGCACATTTATGCAGAAAATGTTTCCTTAGATATGGTGAACTGTTGATCAAATTGATGAATAGTGAAACATAAATAGTAAAAGTGCTGGCGCTACACAAGTGGGCAGTATTAAGGCATGAATGATAACGGATTGAGTATATATTTAAACGGCATGGTGAAAGGAATTTGTCTCACAAATTTGGCTTAATTTCAAAATAGGACGATAGCTTTACGTTTAAAAAGGTATTACTTCCTTATTTATTTATTTATTTATTAGAATTATGATGGCGTTTTTGGCCAAAGACTTTACATACATTAAGGAGTTGGTTTAATAAATTAATGTAAGATGGCCATACGCAGAAAAAATAGAACAAAAGTTCAATCAAGGGGAAATTCCCAGAAATAAATTTCCTGTTTGAACATTGAGTAAAACTTCCGCTTCCTAGAAAAGCATACCTTTTGAGATGAAGAATGGACTATTGCTTCTGAGATCATTCAATGAACATTAAGGCCTGTTTTAAGGTTTCGAGACTGGTTTCATGATTGCAGCAAATTTACGTCCTAAGACACCTTCTCAGAGGTAACCCCACAGGGCCGGACTGGGAACCAAAACCGGCCCTGGCAAAGTGCTCGGCGGGCCTCCCAATGGGTTGGGGGTACAGCCAAGCTGTTTGCCAGGGCCGGTTTCGACCGATTTTGTTACAAGGCCGATATTAAAGCTGTGCTGCAAAAACGACCCTGAAAAAAAACGGCACCCCCAGGGACCCAAAACTGGCCCCTACCCATGCAGCCCACCCTGGAAATGCCCGGTGCACACTGCGGCCAGTCCGGCCCTGTAACCCTGCAGTGACTGACTCAGTCCAGGGAGTTTAACTCACATTCCCCATGAACTCATAGGGAGATATTACGTGAAATCATTTATTGTGGGCCATTCTTTCCCAGTTGATTTATCAGGGAACTATTGGGCTTGATTTGATGGCGGGGAGTCTGCCACTGACAGGCTTTTGGTGGTGGTCTCCCGCCATCTAAGACATGCTTCCTGCCTGCCATATTACTATAGTGGGTGGGGTGATGGCGGTTGGAATGTCCGAATGCAATGCATCCGAAGGGCTCCGTGAGCTCGCCGGTGCAGTGGAGGGGCTTGTAGTCCCTACCATGCCTGGCAGGCACCGCCATAGGGATTACAATGTCCCTTTCCACCGGCTAACCGGTTAACCCACCATGAAAAGGCTGGCGGCAAGGGACTTTGGGGGCCCGTAGCGGGCCGACTTTCCCTCTGGCCCTTGACTTTGGGTGTTGCCCCCATCATATCCCTGCACCATGTGGCAAGCACTGCATGTTGCCTGACATATAGCGCAGGGATTTAAGTGTGGGTTGTTTTGTACTGCGGTAAGTGCTGCAGAGCCCAGCACCCACCGCAATACAAAACATGGGCAATGCGACCGCCACTGTGGCAGTTGCAACCTAATTTGTCCTGTGGGACCACAGCCTTGTAGGCGGGCGGTCCCAAAAACGAAAGGATGGCGGACAAACTGAGCTCCGTCCGCCATCGTAATCAGGCCCTTCGTGAGGTTTCCAAGGGCAGAGCTGAAGTGTTTTCTGCTAAACGACAAGTCTGCCATCTTCAAATGGTAAGGCTGTATTTAAGAGTGAGCCTGATGGGAATGATTTATTTACTACATCTCGTAAATATCCATAGCTCTGGATGCTATATCTACCAGGCACAGTAATTGCCTCCAATTATGGAATCTTTCATATGGAAAAGAGGAGCAGTTTCTGCAACTAATAATGCATATGTTGTATTTGTGATTCACTGTCTCAAATCAAATTTACATAGGTAAAACCTGAAAGAATTTAAAGGCGACAAAAAAAAAGGGAAATACAAGGGCAAGAAGATTTTGGTTCAGAAAGCACCATAACCTGCATGTTATGTCTCATTTTGAAGGGCAAAACCCACAATGTGTGATAATTATCGTCCCTGATAATATATGGACCTAGGGATATCGGATTTTATAGGTTGCAATAATTTTCACATCCCTAACTGGCTCATTACTAGCAAGGTCACCATCTCTGGTAGCTGTACTCACACCCACAGCCAGGACACCTTCAAACTGAAGACTGAGAAACTTAAAAAAGTAAAAAACACAGCACCAATTCTTTTCCATCTATGTACCCGGTATCTGGAACAACATGCCTGTATCCATCTGGGTAACCAAAACACTGCTACAGTTTAATAAAACAGTTGAAGATGTATCTCTTTAGAAAACACTTGGAATTATTTCTCTCAACTTGAGAGCATCCCTTACTATATATGTGTGTGTTTCTATGTATATATGTATCTTTAAAGTAACATTATAGCTAGTTGTAATAAAAAGATCTGTTATTTTTTTAAAAAAACAAACGTACAAACTTACAAATTCACTAGATGGCCCTGGTGAGCCAAGCCATGTTCGGTGGGCAAGACCCTACTATAGTCTACTTTCAGTATTCAGACAGTGCATAGAGTTGATTCTCTCTAGAAATCTAAGCCCCGTTAGGTGGAAAAGGCCCACTATGCACAGCCTGTGCTGTTTGCACCACTCTTCATGGACAACTCACTCCCTTCAGACACTAAGGCATAATTAGGTGGGCGTACCACTACTATGCAGAGGCTGTGCCCTCTATACAGCTCCTCACAGAGAGCACACTACTTCCACATACTCAAACCTCCTAACGTAGCCAAGGGCTTATTTTGTACAGTTAGGTATGTTAGTGTTAGACCTGGCACCATTGGTGTGGGTCTCCCCTGCATTTTTGCCTTTGCATCCTTTGTTTTTGTTGTGTGTTGGACCCAGTTAAGCTGGTCTGGATGCTTTGGGCACTTTGCCACTGCTTTTCAGTGCCAAAGTGCAAGTGCTCCTTTTGTAAATTGTTGTTATGGATTAGTGATTCTGTGATTGGCATATTTGATTTACTTGTCAAACCATAGTAAAGTGCAATGTGTGTGCCCAGGGCCTGTACATCAAATGCTGCTTATTGGGCTGCAGCACTGAATGTGCCACCCACAGAAGCATCCTGTAAAATGTAACTCTGGCCTGCCATTGCATAGCCTGTGTGCAGTCCGGGACTGCCATGTCGACTTGGCAAGTGCACACACTTGCCAGTCCCTAAACTTTCCCTTTTCTACATATTAGTCACCCCTAAAGTAGACCCAAGGTACCCCTGTGAGCAGAGTGCATTGTATGTGAAAGGTAGGGCATGCTCTGATGTCTGTGACATGTCCTGAAAGTGAAATACTGACAATTTTGTTTTTCACTATTGCAAGGTTACCTGTTCCTATAGGACAGAATCAGTAGTTTGTTTATACCATCTTATAAGCATATCTGGCCCTGAAAACAAAGTAGAGCAATAACGTTTAGTATGCCTGAACTCAGAATGTTAAAATTCATCTTTTAGTGAGGGGGATTTTTACATTCTGTGTTTGAAAATTCCACTTTTAAAAAGAAGGTGTTTTCTTGCCTAAACATCCAGTGTGCCTCTGCTAGGTTTGTGTATTGTGTGTCTGGCTTTTGTTTGACAGGAACTGGAGAGGAGCAATGGCTCCAGAAGTCTGATGAGTACGGGCTGGGCTGAATAGACCTGGACTGCATTTAGAGTAGAGGGAGGAGATTTCCTTTCACCTGAATGGGCCTGGTCTGCCTTCAACAATGCTGTCCCCACCTCCTGCCAGGAAGATGCGCTAGTGAGGACAGAACTGATTTTAGCTGGGTACAGACACTCTATGCCTTTAGAGAACAACAGATTTTTGTGAATAAAAAGAGGGGCCCAGACCCCAGACTTTTAGATCACTTCTGGGAGAGCAAGATAAATCTGTGGAGGAATACTGCCCCTGTACTATTTGCTGACTGGGGTTGGCCTGCAGTGGCTACTTGCTGCCAAGGAAAGGAGAAAAGAACTTTGCTGGTTTCTTTGTCATCTTGAGGAAGATCTCCAAGGGCTTGAAACTGAGCTTGCCTTTTGTTATGAAGTCTGAGGGACACAAAGGCTTCACAATCAGCTCCCCTGAACGTCCTTACTGGGAGTTCTGATCTGCAACTGGTGCCTGCTGATGTTTTCGACCTCTAGAGAACTGTTTTTCATGGGGAGCTGGAAAATCAACACAACATCCAAGACGGGTGATGCATCCACACCTGTTTCCGACACTTTGCCAAAGAGACAGTTGCAGCGCCTGCTGCGGCCCATGAAATCGCTGCACGCCACATCGAGTGCAACAACCTCTGAAGTCCAAGATCACCACACCGAGCGGGACACAAGCCCTGTTGTGCGGCTGCCAGAAAACACGCATTGTCCCGGATCGTCGCATTGCATTGAGGTGCCATGTCTTTCGCATCATTGAGGGACGCAATAAGAAACAGACACATCAACTCCCCACGCAGTAAGAAATCAACGCATCAACTCCTCTCCGGTAGGGAACAGACGCCTCAACTCCCCAGCGCTGCAGAAAGGAACCAACGCATCACCTCCCCCGGAGCAAGGAACTGACGCATCACCTTCCCTGAGTATAAGGAACCGACATATCACCTTCCCTGCGGCCGATATTGTTTGTTTGCGTGACGCATCCAAGGTAACTTGTATTGACCTGAACGGTTTCTACCATTTGAAAGCCTTATTTTTAATACTGTATTGTGGATTGTTGTTGTTTGGTATTGTTTTGGTTTAGATAAAAAGTACTTATTTTTCAAAACTGGTGTGGCGTTCATTTGCAGTGTTTTCACTGTATAACTGTATTCACAAATGCTTTACAAACTGCCTCTGAGATAAGCCTGTGTGCTCATGCCAAGCTACCAAGGGGGTGAGCAGGGGTTATTTTAGGAGAGTATCACCCTTACCCTGACTAGACGCAAGGATCCCTATTTGGAAAAAGGTACCTACCTCTGCTAACTAGAGACCCCCATTTCTAACAGTAAACAATATTGTAAGTTACACTGAAATTCACCAGTTAAAGTTTACTTACCTAACGGTTAGTTGATCCCCCGCCATGCCCTGATTATGAACTCATGTAGTACATAATACATGACATGTTCAATGTCACTTAATGACATCATGGAAAGCAACTCAAATGACTAAATATAACTATTAATAGGTAAAGCCAGAACAAACCAATTGGATTTTACCAGACTCAACTATACTCAAATTTATAAAAATATACAGACACTTCTTTGCTCTGTATTGTTTAATATACATTAGCTTTACACATGCCAGAAACAAACAGAAAAATATTCGAACAACAGTTGAAAAATAGCTGCAAAAAGAGGAATTAATAAGCAGACAACTGGATTTCGATGGTCCCTCAAAATACCTTGCTAACATTGTCCCTGCTCTGTTTTGAGATTAACTTTTGACAACCACTGTTTCATTATGCTAACCCAATCTCAGACATGTAATGCTGGCACTGAGGACTGCAGCGTTATAGACTACACAGTAAGAACAGTAATCAGGACACCTACCCAGTCAAGAAGGGGAAGTGCCCTCTGAGTTTTTGGAACCCTCCAAAAATAAAATAGAAATCTATAAACCATCTTGGATTGTTTTCAGACTTCCACCATAGCAGATGCATGCAATTATGAGATTAACTCCTTGCGTGCGGCCCCGATTTCCTCAGTGTGCTGGACATTCCATAACTGGGTGTGGTTGTGAGGGAACCACGGAACCATACCGTCATCAGCACAGCTCAACCGTGACTGATGACGGAATGGTTCCGTCACAAGCATCGAAGGGGTTAATACCACTGAAAATTGTAGCAACCATGGCAGTGGTAATCTTGGTAACCCCAGCAATCAACTGTTAGTTACAGAGCAAATGAACACTCCATGCTTAGCATCCTAATTAAAGAACACAGTCTGCCGATATGACTCCAATGGTGATTCAGATTTAATATATCCTAAGAATGTCACCTAGAATGAGGACCATAACACTAGAGCAATTGAGTTACACATTATCCTAGATGAATCAGTACTACTGAAGGAATTTGACTCAGTAATGGACACTGACACCCTGAAGGAGGTCCAGGAACTGTCATTAAATCTAACAGTCCAGAAAATGTAACCTGTGAGGAGCATGATGGAAATGACGCCCCACCAACATACCCAGTATTAGCTGCCATAAGTGCAATCAGCAACACTATGGCCAGGATCTCAAATGCACTCATCAATCAATCAGCTCTAATAACCAACCAAATTTCAGTATCAAAAGTCATCTAAATGGATATAAAGGGCATTCGCAAAAACTACAAGCAAACGTAGGAATTATGCAACTATTGGATTCTTTGCTTTAAAAATTCTAAATCTTTTATGTACAGATAACGTCATTTATTTATTACAGCTTATGCCTGAAAAGATTGCCATTTGTCAGTGGCAACAACAAGAAACACATTTTAGCCAAAACACTAATTGGAAATAGACTTCTTTTAGTAAAATAGTTAGGGCTGGACTAACAGAGGAAATCAATATAGCCACAACTAGTGATTTTGTTTAAAAAACACAAAAAAGCTGTATACTGTAAACAAACACAGAACCTAACACTGAATTCAGATGAAAGATGATGTGAATTGTACAACATCTCCGATAATACCTGC
Source organism: Lissotriton vulgaris (assembly GCF_964263255.1). NCBI lineage: Eukaryota > Metazoa > Chordata > Amphibia > Caudata > Salamandridae > Lissotriton > Lissotriton vulgaris. The sequence goes on along the minus strand of NC_141689.1, from coordinate 1,187,694,045 downwards.
CATGAAAACCGAAAACCCAGGGATTCATATCACAACAGCCATTTTCAAATTGTACCTAAATAACCACGGGGTAAAAAAACGAACAGAAAGGCCCAGCCAAATAAAGACCAGGGGCTAGATGTAGGTATCCAAATACCGGTTGGTAACGGCCAAAAATACCGATTTTCGGCCGTTACCGACCGGTATTTGGATACTGAGATGTAGGGCATTTCAAAATACAGATTCGGTAATTTTACCAAATCAGTAAAATTACTGATTCTGTAAAATTACAGAATCTGTATTTTGTAATGTAGGTAGCACTGTAAATAGTGCTACAGGGCTTTAAGGATTCGTTATTTACCACCAACTATTAGTTGGTGGTAAATAGCGAATTAATATGTAAATGCAAATATGTGCATTTACACCTGTGCCATGTGGCATACATACATGCCATTAGAGCATGTATGTGTGCCACATGGCACACAAGCACTAATCAGGGGTGCAACAGGGTGTCAAAGTGACACCCTGCCACCCTTGAATTTTTCTGTATTTACCGGATCGGTAATTACCGATTCGGTAATTGACATTCATTCCTATGGGCCTCCAGGCCCATAGGAATCAATGGCAAATACCGAATCGGTAAATACCGATTCGGTAAATACCGAATCCTACCGATTCGCTATTTTTTACCGAATTATTACCTACATTGGATTTCCTGATTCATAAATACCGAATCGGTAAAATGTGGTATTTATGAATCGGTAAATCCAACTTCCCTACATCTAGCCCCAGATCACTAACAAGACAAACCCTGAACAGAAATTATTTCCAATTGTTAAGGAGAATGACTGTTGGACTTGCCCCTTTTTGCAGGGTCATCCCAGAACTTTTTGCCTTCCTCCTATATTTTTTCTGACCTGTTGTTGGCTATTTTATGACCCTGGACACTCTACCACTGCTGATCAGTGCTAAAGTGGATATGCTCTCCCTATTGTAAATTGATGTATGGATTAGTGATTCCCTGATTGGCTTGTTTGGTTTACTTGTCAGACCCTAGTACAGTGCACTGAGTGTGCCCAGGGATTTTAAATCCAAATGCTGCTATTGGGCTGGCAGCACAGGTTGTGCCACCCACAGAAGCGGCCTGTAAAAGTAAGTCTCATGCCTGCCATTGCAGAGCCTATGTGCAGTCCTGTACTGCCATGTTGACTGAGCACGTGCACCCACTTTCCAGTTCCTAAACCTTCCCTTTTCTTCATATCAGACACCCCTATGGTAGGCCCAAGGACAGGGTGCATTGGAAGTATATGGTAGAACAAGCCCTGGTCTGAGTGGCATGGCCTAATAGTGAATTACAGCCATTTTTGTTTTTCACTATTGAAAGGTTACCTATTCTCCATAGGCCAGATTGGGCCGTTAGACTGTGACATTGTATAATCCTAACTGGCTCAGGGAAGACAGTAGAAATTCAAGTTTAGTATGCCTGAACTCAGAATGATAAAATACATAATTAAGTGAAGTTGGTTTTAACATTCTGTGTTTGAAAATACCACTTTTAGAAAGTATGTATTTTCTTGTCTAACCTTCCAAGCTTGCCTCTGCTAGGTTGTGTATTCCTTGTCTGAAGTTTGAGTGACAGGGCTGGGGGAATCCAGGAGACAGGGTGGGTCCACCCAGTGGTGAATAGAGAGATCTGCATCTAGATCGGAGGGAGGAGTTGCACCTGGGACCTGACTATGACAGTGCCTGCCCCCCACAGTGCTGTCTCCACCCCCTGTGGTGCGTCTGATGTCTCTGCCCTGCATGGTGATAGAAGAGAAGGAATCATGTCAACAAAGTGCTCCAGGGCTGTGCTTTCCCTCCACAATGCTGGCTCCACCTCCTGTGGTGCATCTGATGTTTCTGCCCTGCACTGTGAAAGGAAAGAAGGAGTCATGTAAACAGAGTGCTCCAGAACTGGTTTGAACTGGGCAAAGGCCCATCTCCCCTCAGAGGACAAAGCATTTTGGGGTACAAATATGCGGACCCTGATCCCGAGAAATTAGATAACTTTTGGACAAGCAAGAAGAAACCTCTGCTGAGGAGAGGAACCTGAAGAAACTGAGGGGAGACTATTCCTAAGCTGAAGTGCTGCTTAGGGGATTGGCCTGCAGTGGTTGCCTTACTGCCAAAGAGATAAGAAAGGAACTTTGTGTAGGATCCCCAAGGGCTTGAAAAAGAGCTGCCTCCTGCTGAAATCTCAGGGACAACAGACTTCACCCCACAGCTCCACATAGTTCTTGTGGAAGTGCCTGCTGCTGTTTTGGGCCTACTGACAGACTGCGTGTCACAAGGAGCTGGAAGCGCAACTCAACGAAAAAGAAGAGTGTCGTCGTCGCTGCTGCTGCCGTCGCACTTCTGAACAAGGGTGTCGCGGCTGGAGTTGTCGCACTGCACCGCATCGTGAGAAGAGTCTCACTACGAGGTAGAAGCGTGTTGTCGTCACTGTTGCTGCCGTTGCACTTCTGAACAAGGGTATCGCCGCTGGAACTGTTGCATTGCACCTCTTCGAGAAAATTGCCTTGTATCCCCCGAGAAGCGCGCCGCCGTCGGGGCTACTGCTGTCGCATTTCTAAACAAGGATGTCGTCGCTGTATTGTCGCATTGTGCGGAAGCTTCACGCAACCACAGGAGAAGAGTGTCGCAGCTGAAGCTGTTGCCGTCGCACTTCTGAACAAGGGTGTCGCCGCTGCAGTCCACGCATCAAACCGAGAACTTTTCGCATCCGCGGAGGAGCATGCCGCATTTGGAAGATCTTCACGTCTTTATTTCTTTGCACCGGAACTTTGCCGCATTTCCCTCGCAGCGACATTGAATGTTGTGGAAGCGCAACGCATCGTAAGGTACATTGACGCAAAGGTTTGCATCTTAAGAACTAAACTGAACTAAGCTAAAACTACCATCTTAGGGGGCGTGGCTGGCGGCCGAACATGGCGGCAGCATAGAGGACTAGCTCCGGCAGGGAAGCGGCCTCTCCATCTATCCGCACGATAATCCGTGACTAATTCCTACCTCCAACGGCGGCACCGAACGCCTGAGACCGGGCGGAACTGGCGGCAGGTTCCCGGACGAAAATCGTGAATTGGACGACGGAGTTATCGTCGAGTGCTGATCCGACCGGAGCACAGGCCCACCTCCGGGCACTCTAGTGGCAACTGAGGCCGACCGGAAGTGCAGCCCGCTCGGCTACTACAGACAGGAAGTGGTCGGTGTTGGAGGACCACACCCAGTGACGGCCCTGCCCAGTAACACACTGCTCGCTATACCCAGCGGAGGTTCATAGGATGGGTGGCCGTAGTTTATCAAGACGACCATCCGAACTTTGCCCGACAGTCTGCCCTGCGGGGACCATCGGGGCGTCTCCCTCATTGCAACGGAAGCCCTCTTCACATTGAACTGAGGACCGCATCGTGACAGTGATTTCTCTTGATATCCCACCGGACCGACGAACAGTATTCTCTCCGCGACCGAACAATGGCCGGGAAAGGTGTGAAAGGCGGTACAACCCAGACTCGTATTGACCGCTTCACAAACGATAGAACCGCTTCCCCTCCGGCGGATGGGAAGAATCCCCCCGTAAAACCAGGCGAGCCTGGGGGGACGAAGAAGGCGACGCTGGATGACGTTATGAAGGCACTCTCGCAGGTCCAAACGACGGTGGGCTCTATCTCGACCGAAATCACCCTTATCCGAGCGGACTTCCACAAGATGGCCGAAAAAGTATGCTCGCTAGAGCTTGTCACGAAATCGCTGGTGGAGGATGTCTCGGAACTGCAGACGGCCATGGAAGCGGTCATGGCGGAAAACAAGCTCCTTAAAGACAAACTCGACGATCAGGAGGGCCGTTCCAGGCGGAACAATGTGCGCATTCTTGGCGTTCCGGAGACTGAAGGTGTGAGGGCGATGGATTTGTACGTGGAGGATCTCATCAAAACTCATCTTCAACCTAAAGGCCTGTCGGCCTTCTTTTCCGTGGAGCGGGCCCACAGGGTCCCGGGGGGTCAACCGAAACCAGGGGCCTCGCCTAGGCCGATCCTAGCAAGACTGTTTAACTACCGCGACCGGGACGTCATCCTCCAGGCGGCACGTGTCTCACCTCCGGTGAAAATCCTCAACTCAACTGTGGCATTTTTCCCGGACTACACGGCGGAGGTGGCCAGGCGGCGAAAAACATTCTTGGATGTTAAAAAGGAACTTAGGAAACGTGAACTCCCTTACTCCATGATCTTCCCAGCCAGGCTCCGGGTGGTGGCGGAGAACAGAACCTGGTTTTTTGATGACCCTGGAACTGCACGAGACTGGCTGGACGGCTGGCGTCCTGCCTCCCACTCTCGCCGCCCTGGACGGACTAAGAACGGCTCACATCAATCTGACCGTAACGATGTTGGAGACGCTGGTACGAACAGTGGCAGAAGCTCACCGGTACGAGACGAAGCTGACCTAAGTCAGGAGGTGGACCCTTGAACACATGTACGTGACATTGATGTTTGGGACTGCGGCTGGAACCGCCAAGGACACTGGGCTGAGGGCCTCCGTGGAGGGTACGAGGGGTCGCTAATTCCGGAGTGCTCCTCACCCCCAACGAGCAAGTAACTGTGTGTTTTCTTTGGGGTGGGTTTAAGCACTCTGCTAAATTGGGGTGGCGGGCAGTTTGGAGTCCGTGTAGCAGGGAAGCAGGGTGGGTAGGGATGTTGGGAACGGGGGGGTTAGGTTGGTTTGCTTGTTTGAATTGTTCGGCTCTATTCATCATTTTGAAAATGCTAGTAGTCACATATGACCGTATTCCTGGCACCGGGTATGTCGCCTCTGATCCTCAGACACTAATTTGGAGCAAACGTATGAATAATTGCACAGGGATGGGAAATTCTTTAATCAATGTGGCTCCATCCTACCCTCTGGGACACCAACTTGCACGCACGATTACAAAATGGCGGATCTCTCACGACCTACTATCGTAACGCCTGACACTGGGGTGGGGGCTGTGCCACCGCTACAGGTAATGTCATGGAATGTTCGGGGGTTAGGAGATAAAGTGAAGAGGGGGCTGGTCTTACAATGTATTAAGAGACTGAATTGTGATATCGCCCTCCTTCAGGAAACGCACTTAGTGGGGGCGGCCACCAAAGCTCTGGATAGGAGAGGGTATCGCATGGTAATACATTCGGACTTCACTTCAGGGTCCCGGGGACGGGTGTCTGGGTGAAAAGAACGTCACGCTTCATACATCACTCCACGAAAGCGGACAAACATGGCCGCTTTGCGGCGGTGTGTGGGCAATGGGAGGGCGTGCCCATTAATGTGGTGTCTGCGTACATCCCACCAGCGCTACATTCATCGGCACTCCTGGACCTGGGTAAATTTCTTTTGGAACTCCCGGAAGGGGACCTGCTGGTGGGAGAAGACTTCAATGCACTGGCTAACACTGACATGGACAGGTTTCCGCTCCCCCCCCACTGGCCCAACGAAATTCAGGGACTTCTTGGAGGCACAGGGTCTGGTCGACATTTGGAGACAGCTTCACCCTACTGATCGCCACTATTCATACTATTCCTCCACCCATGACTGCCTGTCTCGCATTGACTATTTTCTCACACTGGGGGGTGGCAGACTCACTTTTGCCGATGTACAGATTGCGCCACGGGGTATATCAGACCACTCCCCCTTGATCGCTACACTGTCCTGCTCGGCCACGGCTCGCAAACGACTCTATCCCATTTACCCCGGTTACCTTAAAATCCCTCCGATCCGAAAATCCCTCAAAACCGCCACTAAGCATTACTTCCAGGAGAACTCCGGATCAGTGTCCTCACCGACGATACTCTGGGAGGCATACAAGACAGTATTGAGGGGCCAGGCAATTGCGACCATAACCGATCATAAACGTAAATAAAAACAAGAACTGGTAGAACTGGAACTGCAGTTGGAACAGGCTAATATGACTCATATGACCACACCGTCAGAAGACACTCGACATGCGCTGACCCTCTGTCAGCAAAGACATGACGACCTTCTCCGTCGACGGGTATTAGAGCATATAGAGTCGACTGCATGCAGAGTCTATGATGTGGGCGACAAAGCCAACAAATTGCTGGCCTGGTTGGACAAGAAACGGGACGGAGGCAGGCACATTCTGCAGTTGCGGGACCAAGAAGGGACGTGTCACACGCACCCTCCTAAAATCGTCGACCTCTTAGCAGACCATTTCCAAGGGGTATGCACCCCAGAGGTGGTGGTCACGGCAGAGACGGCAGAATTAGCACTCCAAGATGTAGAATTAGAGATATTAACACCGGAAGCGCAGACCGAGTTGGAAGCGGACCTCACGGTAGAGGAACTCCGTATGGCGATGGGTGCGCTGCACACAGGCAGAGCATTGGGCCCCAATGGGATACCAATCGAATGGTTTCAAACGATGTCAGACACACTGGGCCCGCCAATGCTGGCCATGTTTGAGAACTGCCGTGAGACCGGAACACTGCCTTTAGACCAGCGCTTGGCGACGATAGTAGCTATCCCAAAACCTGGCAGACCTCCAGAGCACTGTACGTCTTATCGCCCGATCTCGCTCATCAATGCAGAGGCGAAGATCCTAGCGAAGTTGATTGCTAATAGGCTGACTCCATATCTCTCCCAGCTGATCCACCCCGACCAATCCGGCTTTATGCCACACAGGAGTACAGCGTTAAATCTCCGTAGAGTGCACGGCGCACTGGCACGAGCACATTCCCTGAAAGAACCGGCGGCCATTTTGTCACTGGACGCGAGGATGGCTTTTGACATGGTAGAGTGGCAATACCTGTTCGCAGTTCTGAATCGGATGGGCTTCGGACCGAAGTTTCTATCATGGGTCCGACTACTCTACACAGGCCCGGTAGCCCACGTGGCGGCCAATGGCCACATCTCACAAGCGATTTCTCTAGCGCGTGGGACTCGCCAGGGCTGCCCTCCATCCCCGTTATTATTCGCACTGGTCCTTGAACCTCTCGCGATTGTTATCAGAAAGACACCACTACTGAAGGGTATTAGATGGACGGAGACCTGGGAAGATAGAGTATCATTATATGCCGATGATATGTTGGTCTACTTGTCTGCCCCCGAATCGAGTGCTCCGATTCTACTGGCACTCTGCGATAAACACGGCGCGGCCTCTGGCTATACAATCAACTGGACAAAATCGGTCCTTTATGTTCTGAAGGGCCCCTGGCCAGTCCTCCCTGAACACTGTCCTTTGGTATTGACCGATGTCTCCTTCAAGTATTTGGGCATTCATGTCACCAGCGATATGGCCGTATTCTACGACCGGAACTTGGCACCCCCCCTCCTCCGTCTGAAGGCAGACGTGCGACATTGGTCATCCCTGCCGCTCACGCTCCTGGGCCGCGCTGCCCTGTTTAAAATTTTGTACATTTTGGAAAATACCCCAGATGTAATCTCGCCCTCCTACTTTCAAAGAATCACCGCAGTTGTCACCACCTTGCTATGGGGTGAGCGTCCTCCGAGAATAGCTCACCTCAAACTTAACCGCGGTTGGTACGATGGAGGGATAGCACTACCGAATGTGCAGCTATACTATTGGGCATCTCAACTTAAGGTACTCAACCAGTGGATCCATGCATCGCACAATGACCCAGCATATCTGGCTGACAGGGCCCAACTGGGAACGCAAAGTCTGTTGGCCCCCCTATATAACCCAAGCCTCCTCAAGGACCTGATTGGCCCTACTAAACACACAGTCACCTTATGGTACAAGGCGCTCACCAGGCTACAATGGAAGGGAATCATCACGAAGCTTACCCCGCTTTGGGATACCAAGAAACTGGGCTGCCTCAGGACCAGTAAGGGGTTCACCCAGTGGGATAATATAGGCATCTCTACGGTGGGGGATCTCTGGTCGTCCACAGGGGTGATTCCATTCGAGCAACTTCAACAGCAATATGCCCTAGGCCCCACTGAAACATACAGATACATCCAAATCAGACACGCTCTCCTGGCGGTGTTGGAACCAGGAACTACGGTCCCGGAGTCCTCACCCCTGGAAGACCGGCTTCTTACGGATTTTTTGCAATCACGGGCCACCTCGCTCACATACCGCAAACTGATGAATAATCTTCCAGACCCCCTACTGAAACTGCGAGAAAAGTGGGAGGATGAGTTGGGTGCTATGGATGGGACGGATTGGAATGCTGCTATGGCGTCTCCGAGAGAGGCTGGGGTATCGGCCAGGTTCAGGCTCATACAGTTAAAAGTGCTGCACAGAGTGTACTATACAAGGACCACCCTACACAAAATGCACAGGGCTGATTCCCCTCACTGTCTCAGGGGATGTGGGGAGGACGGCACATTGTTACACACGCTGTGGGGTTGCCCTCTCATCGCCGGATATTGGCAACAGGTCATGCGCACAATCTCACAGGCCCTTGACACCTCCCTCACACCAGAGCCACGCCTTTGTCTCCTGAATATATGGGAGGGCACTGATCTTAACCTCCGACAACAGCAGTGGGTTACAATTGGCACAATAGTGGCAAAGCGCGATGTGGCGCAGAGATGGGGGGTGGCGGAGTTACCTACTTTGGCGTTGTGGTGCAAGACCATGGACAAATTGATGCTAACTGAAAGAACTGTATATAAACTCAGAGCGAACCCAAAGAAATGGAATAAGGTATGGGAGGCATGGAATAGATACAGAGGGGACCTGTGCGACCCGCTGCAGGAGGATGAAGACGAGGACTCAGATGATGAGGAGGAAATGATTGATTAACCTGTAGGATGCCATGGGGTGGGATTAGAATTGTAATCTTGTCGTTGAGAATTCGGCTCACGCTGTGCTTGGGGGTACAGGGGGATGGCCTGGGGTTGGGGGTCGGCGTGTTCTACTAGCAACTCTTTTTCCATATTGCTTTATGTCTATTCACTACAAATGAGCCACTACGTTTGGTTTGGTTTTTATTTTCATAAAAAGGAACAAAACAAAAATGAACTTTAAAAGTAAAACTTCATGGCTCCGAAAACTGCATCCTGAAGATTTGCTATATCATCCTCATCATGTGCTGCCGGACCGGAGGGTTGTCGGCTGAATAGCTGTGTAAAAGTATGTGATGTTCTCTTGTCTCACACCATGATTATTGTATAAATGTACTGCTGTTACTTGGATGATGACTGTCAATAAAAGTTTTACACCAAAAAAAAAAAAAAAAAAGAAAAAACTACCATCTTAAATTAACAGTATTATGTCTTTTTGTCGTTTATGGTCTTGTGGTAAATCTATATAAAGTATACTTATTTTTTATATAAAACCTTGTGTGGTGTCCATCTGTAGTGTTGTAACTGGGTTACTGTGTGTGGTCACAAATGCTTTACACACTGCCTCTGAGATAAACCTGTCTGCTCATGCCAAGCTACTAAGGGGTGAGCAGGGTTTATTTTAGGAGTGTAATCCCCTTATCCTGACTAGAGGCAAGGGTCCCTATTTGTCAAAAGTACCTACCTGTGCCAACTACAGACCCCCAAATCTAACAATGACCAACTGTTGCAATGCGGTATCTCAGCCACATGGGTATCCAAGAACTGCAGTGCCTTGCATGGTTCTGTATTCCCAGGTCTCAGGAAATGCCACATGAATCCCACAGCTGTGGGGTGTGAGTTTTACTCCCAGGTTTCTTTTTCCTTATGCTCCTGGGCTCATAACTGCTGCTCTTTGCTCTTCAACATCCAAAATGGCAATCACTACACTGAGGGCTTAAAGCTGTTTCTTAAAGCTGCTCTACTGCTAGTCGGTTTCATTCCCGTTTCTTTGCTATTTCCATCAAGGCTGTATCTTCCTTGATTCTTTTCTGGTTTTCCCATTTTTTGTGTATTTCCTGCCGTGTGATGTTTATTTCATTTACTTTTTATGTTCTTTTCAATGTAAAGGCTTTAGTCTGGTTGGATGGTGCACTGCAATGAAGCAGTGTTTCTTTGCTGGTTTACTCGCTCCCTTCACTTACTAAGCCTGACTTCTCCCTCCTGAGGAATTCCACTCTCTGATTCTGTATTCCAGGATTTCCTCAATCCTTTAAAGTATTTATCCAGCAAGGATGTTTATATGCTTCTTGGGGTTTTTCTCCGGTGAAGGGCCCAGCTTCTTAAAGCACTTGCCTACCACATATTCTAGCCTATGGTGACATCATGGCTTCTGGAAACAGTACCTGCACATCGAGCAGTGATCTCTCTGTTCTCCCTCATCCCTGGGACTACCCACATGTGTACCCATGATGTGGGAATATGACACAACTTTCCTGGCAAAAAGAAATCTTACAGGTTGTCTGATAAGGGGAGGGCAACCATTAAGATAGAAGTTTTCAAAATGCTGGAGATGGGAGTGATAGAGCCCTCCAGTAGCCTCTGGTCCAGTCCTGTGGTACCACACCTGAACTGTGTGGATTATAGAGGGGTAGTCTCAGTCACAAAGACAGATGCTCACCCATGCCCCGGGCTGATGAGCTTATAGCCCGCTAGGGGATGCCCAGTACTTAAGCACCTTTGATCTTACATCAGGGTACCGGCAGATTTCTCTAACAGAAGGAGCAAAGGAGCGGTCAGTTTTTTTGATTCCAGAGGGCCACTATCAGTTTAGAGTGATGCCCGTTAGAATCAAGAATGTCCCTGCCATCTTCCAGAGGTGTGTGAATCAGGTCCTTGTTGGTGCGGAGGCCTTTAGTGCTGCCAATCTGGATAAAAATATGCCTTCAGTAGCAGCTGGAAGGACCACCTTTTTCACCCTCAAGAGGTGCTTCAGGCTCTGCAACAGGAAGGCCTGACTTTCAAGGCTATGAAGTGCCAGATGGTGCAGGGGTCTATGGTGTACTTGGGACACCTGGTGGGCTGTGGGACGGGGCAGCCCCTACAGGCCAAGTTAGAGACTATCATGGCCTGGGAGCCCCACACAAACCCCAGACTGAGATCAGAGCATTCTTGGCAATCACTGGGTACTATAGGATGTTTGTCAATGGATATGTCATCATTTTCGCCACCTTTTGATTTTTTTTTTGCGGATTTAAATAGCAAGAACTTGATATGAAGGTATTGGAGTGCTTTACATGAGCACCAGTTATTTTACACAAGGACACATTAATTTTTGGTAGGCACAGGCGATTAAGTGATTGTCCCAGAATCACAGGATGTTGATCCAATGCCGAGGATTGAACCTGGTTCCCTAGCTCCAAAGGTGCCAGCTCTGGACATTAGACCACATCCCAACAGAGCTGACTTCTATGAAGCAGCTCAGAAATATGATTTGGACAGAGGCATGTCAAAAAGCATTTGGCTCCCTTAAGCAGGAAATGTGCAGAGCTCCTGTGTTCAAGGCCCATGGCTTCTCCACAGAGTTTATCATTAAAACAGATGCCTCAGAACATGGCATAGGTACATTACTTTCACAACTTAATGAAGAGGGCCTAGATCAACCTGTAGCCTTCATCTCCAGGAGGTTACTCACCAGGGAACACGGGTAGAGTTCTATAGAAAGAGAAGCGCTTGCTGTGTTCTGGGAACTGATGAAAGTTGAAACCATACCTGTTTGGTACTCACTTCCTGATTCAGACTGACCAGAGGCCCCTCAGGTGGTTCATGCAAATGAGGGCTGAGAATCCAAAACTGTTGAGGTGCTTCATTTCGGTATACGGTGTGGACTTCTGTGCGGAACACAGACCATGGGTAGACCATATCAATGCTGATGGTCTATCCAGGTTTTTTCGCTTTAGTGATGTGAACTTCCTAGAGGTTGGATCGATCTCCCACTGCCATTAGACCACATCCCAACAGAGCTGACTTCTATGAAGCAGCTCAGAAATATGATTTGGACAGAGGTATGTCAAAAAGCATTTGGCTCCCTTAAGCAGGCAATGTGCAGAGCTCCTGTGTTCAAGGCCCATGGCTTCTCCACAGAGTTTATCATTTAAACAGATGCCTCAGAACATGGCATAGGTACATTACTTTCACAACTTAATGAAGAGGGCCTAGATCAACCTGTAGCCTTCATCTCCAGGAGGTTACTCACCAGGGAAGATGGGTAGAGTAGCATTATTAAAAAAGTGGACAATAATTCCACTAACACCCATTGGTGAAACAGATAGTTCGTCCCTCAAAAAGCCCCTTGGATAGGGGCTTTTTGAGGCAGGAACTATCTGTTTCACCGATGGGTGTTAGTGGATGATTGGGAGTGTGTCTGTTATTTTAGTACTGCCTTGTTCTTGACTGTGACCTGGAATTATTGTCCGCTTTTTTAATAATGGTATATATTTGTTCCATTTCTTCTCACTCACAGATATGCTACGTCAGCCTCGATTGAAAATTTGATACGTTATACTACTCCTTTTATTAAATTTTGGATCCTAAGAGACCGTGTTTATTTATGTATTCATGATATGCGCCCAGATGAAGGAATGTTTTCCCATTTCTGTTCCGAAACGCGCGTCGGCGCTTTCGCTTTCATGTTTGAAGGAGTTTGAATGTATGTGGTGTGTGTAAGTGAGTTATGAGTTGACTGATGGAGTTATTGAATAGCGTGTCATGCTTTTTTATACTGTCTAATGTGAGTTGGGGCTGGTGTTTTTCTCTTTTCGTATAAAATATAAAGAATTAGAAAGTCTATATGTAATTATATGACTAAAACGATTTTTTTCTTTGATTATTTAAATATGACATCCAGTTGAAACTATTATGAAAAATAAATAACTAAAAGGAAATCACTGTTCTGTGGGTATATGTTTTTTGGCTGGTCCTATTGTTGGAACTTTTTGGTCCTTCCTAACTATTGGGGAAACCCTTCTCATGTTGCTCTATATTGACTTTTCCCTGGTGGGTTGTTCCCCGCGCCTTTATCTAATTTAGGTTCTCAGGGTCCCTCTTCTGTTTGTCTGCATTAATTCAAGAAAGAAGTCAGGTACAATGTAATGTTTGTATTCTATGAAACATAGTATTGAAAGCGAGACATTGTAATAAAAAGAAAGGATGCTCACTAATGGCTTTACAAAGGTTGGATTATATCATGTTAGGCCTGATGATAACGCACAAACATACAGTTTAAATAAATGAAACCATTTAATAGAGAGCAAAACAATTGAAAACATTGCACTAGTTTGTAATAGCATGATGGTTTTTGAGTACATCAACAGAGGTGTTCTGCAAACACGCTAGTTTGTAATAGCATGATGGTTTGAGACATTGTTCCACAAACAGTCCACTTAGGTAGTGTGGAGATGGACTCTTTAATTGGGCGGCACACCCTGTGTCATGCGTCAATTTGTAGATCATAGACATTGTTAAATCAAGATGCAAAGGATTCTTGATATAGGATCATCTGTGTTGTAACTGACATAGCTGCCTGTATGTTTCCATCATCTTGTTGAGACCCCTAGTAACGGTGTCCAAAGTGTGTAAATATTTCTTAAATTCGAGGGAAGATGGAATGTTACATCCTCTAGGGGTGGGGCAGATTCCTTTGATTACCCACCATCTTAGACTATCCGGTAGAGGACCGAGACTGGTAAAGTGTTCTACCAGAGGGGCTTCTTATACCTTGCACATGATCCTGCTGCAATGCTGCAGGATTCTGGTCTTCACTTTCTGGGTAGTTTGCCCTATGCACATCTTATCACATGGGCACTTGATGGCTTATATGACTTGTGAGCTGTTACAGTTTGTGTGTTGAGGTAATCTGTATGTCCAATTTTGATGTGTAAATGTGGTGCCCTCAACTGTCAGAATGCAGGCTTTGCAATGGCCACATTTAACATGACCCCCAAGCGGCGGTAAAGTCAACTGGGTCTTAATGTCGGGTGCTCGTGGAGTTTCCAGATAGGTACTCAGAACAAATTCTTAAACATTTTTGCCCCTTTTGAAAGCAAAGTTAGGATCTTCTGATATTCTGATATCAGTAGCTATCATGTTCCAATATTTCTTCAGGACCTTCTTTATTTAATTGCTTCTAGGATTGAAGGTGGTGACACAGACAAGTTTCTAAGTGTGTGGAATTGAGTTTCACTTCTAGAAAGGTATCACTGGGGCAGTACCATGCCCTTTTTCTCGCTTTTTTTAGCAGGCCCTTAGGGTATCCCCTTTCTCTTAGTCGTTGAATCAGAGTATCGGTTTCTTTAAAGAAATCCAATCTTCTGGAGCAGTTCTGCCTTAATCTCAAAAATTACCCATAGGGCAAATTGTCCCATAGGCTCCTAGGATGGTGAGAATCATACTTGAGCAAAGTATTGTGCTCTGTCGGTTTTCTGTAAAGGGTGGTGTAATTCAAACCTTCTTCAGTGTGAAGTGTGAGGTATAAAAAACAGATCGATTTCTTATTTTGTGTCATGGTGAATTGAATGTCAGTGTCTCTTCCACTGAGCCAATTCTTGAAATCGATCAAGCTCCTTTCAGTCCCTGTGCATAGCATACGGACATCATTGATGTACCTTTTCCACATTGCAATGTTTCCTTGAATGGGTGGTCTATATTGTAGATATACTTGTTTTCATAAGAATCCATAAAAGGATTCATCATTCTCGGAGGAAATCCTGCTCCCATGGTATTACCATTACATTTTATAATAGTATTGATTACGGAACACAAAGTAATTCTTGTTCAAGGCAATCTCTAAAAAGGCAATCAGAAAGTCTGTGGGTACCCAGTGTGGTGTCACACGTCTCTCTAGAACTTCTTGGACTTGATCTCCCTCAATTAGGATGATGTGCATCAAGTCCCGCACATAAGACTTGGTCTTTAAAACCCAGGGTTGTAAAAAGTTAACAATGTATTGGTTTAAACACTCGAGTATTGATCCACACCCAGAGACAATTGGTCTTCCCGGGGGTTTATTCCTGTCTTTGTGAACTTTGGGTAAGGTGTAAATATTGGTATTTACTGGTTCTTTTTATTCAAGAAATTATTCTCAAGCTTACTCAGATATCCTTCGACCAATCCTTTATGTGTGAGATCCTGGATGAGTTTTGTAATCTCAGGCGTAGGGTCGTAATTATCGTGAGGGTTGTTTCTATCATTCAATAAACTATACCTGAAAGAGAAACATTATCCTACAGTAAAGATTACATTAAGAAATTGATTCATGACCAAGGCAAATACAACTTCTTAGCAACAGGGGCGATATTTGTTGACTTCCTTGAATGAAAAACTTACTGAATTGGTAAGATTAGAAAAAAAGTTAATTTGCTCATGCCTTCATGGGCACTTGTTGAACAAATACTCGCAAGCCAACATTATACCCAAATGTTTGCAAGTAAAGAATGAGCCTGCTATATTCATAGATATCCCCAAATTCAGAGATGGGTTCAGTTTCGTCGCCAATAATTTTTCAAGGTATTGGATGGTGCTTGGTGTTGAAACTGCACTGGACATTATTAAAAAACTCATGCAGTAGAGAGCGGAACTCAAGAAGGAAATCTTGGAGGACAGGGCACTGAGTAATTCTCAGCTTGAATGAGCTGAGAAAGTCACAACAGAATTCAATACATTTACGTTGAGTAATAAAACTCGAGAAGTTAAGCAAATATATCAGGAATTACGACAAAAAACTAACCTAGCCATATTTAGCTGATGATTATTATCAACAAGACAGCCAGGGCTATTACACACACAGAAGCAGACGGTTTGCCACATTCTCAGACTTTATATGAGGTAGTGGTTCTGAGAGTGATTTAGAAACACCATCAACAAGCCGCCCAGAGAATCAGGGACATAGATACCAGAACAACCAGAGCTCTTTTTTAGGGGACAGCACATGGACATCCAACAGAGGAAGGGGGCAGGATCCAAACTGGGACAGACCACGGGATTGGAACAGGGGCAGAAACAACTAAAGAGGCAATTCACGGGTGAGGTTTTATACACAGGCGGGTCATGGAGAAACACAGACCCCTCGTCAGACCTATCGTTGGTAGAACTTGGTGGTCCCTTGCCAATGACCACGAGTACGCAGAGCAGAAACATACCGGGGGTGTTGATGCAAGGTAACGAGGAAACGCATACACACAAAGGGCCTAATAATTTAGAACTTAATTAAAAACCGAGCACAATCCCCCAGTCATCTAACCCGATTATAAACATCTCTGATTGCACTTTAACTACTGCAGAAAAACAGATTCTCTCAAAGGGCCTTCCCATTTATCCCCAAGGCGCAACCAGATTCTTTTATCATAAAACTAGAGTTACAGCAATTCTTTAGGAAAATAAGTCTCAAATGCTTCTTTGCTTACAGAGAATCTACCCCCTCAACCATAGCTGTGACCCCGTTGAGGCTTCCTTTTACTTTCACACCCTCTACTTATTTTTTGAGTCAAAAGATCTTGGCCTATGAACAAATTGTGATGAGAGAGATCATGGACCTCCTTGGGCAAAGGAAATACATTACATATAATATCACCAGAGAAGAGAAGCAATCTCTTGATTCACTGAAACGGAACCAAGACATCGCCATTAAGGCTGCTGACAAAGGTGGTTCGATTGTGGTCCAAACTACCGTTGATTACACCATTGAAATTTTATAACAACTAAACCAACGGGAGAACTATTGTCTCATCACAAAGGACCCTTCACCTGAGATAACCAAACTCATCTAGGATCTGACACATAAATGATTGATTGAAGGATATGTGAGTGAGCCTGAGTTTAACTTTTTGAATAAAAAGAACCCGCGGACACCAACAATTTACACCTTACCCAAAGTTCACAAAGACATGAATAAACCCTAGTTAATTCCAATTGTCTCTGGGTGTGGATCATTACTCCAACCTTTAAATCAATACATCGATAACTATGTACAACCCTGGGTTTTAAAGACCAAGGGCCAGATGTAGGTAATTCCATTTTACTGACTCTAAAATACCGAATTTTACTGATTCGGTATTTTAGAATCGGAAAATGGGATGTAGGAAAAAATTAGGTAAAATTTACCGAATCAGTAAAATTTGGATTCTCTGATTCGGTATTTGCCGATTCGGTAAATCCGAATTGGAAAATACAGATTTGGTAAAACCCATTCAACCCTATAGGCCTCCAGGCCCATATGAATGAATGGGAATTACCGATTCGGTATTTACCGAATCAGTATATACCAAATCAGTAAATACCGAATCGGAAATACAAAATACACCCAATTGAGCCTGTGAACCAATCAGGATCATCCACCACACCCCACAACAAAGCAACAGAGGAACCAACCAATGAAATGCATCTAACCCACCCCACTACCAGGAAGTGGCCACACCCATGCAGGTGCAGAGTAACTGAACATTCAGGAGAGCTTGGAGACACTGAGGAACTGGCTGCCCTGAGCTGAGCTGAGCTGCACAATGGAGTCCCAGGAATCACAGAGGGATGGATCTGAGCGCAAAAGGAAACTGAAATTCAGAACAGCTGAACCGGAGGTGCTGGTGGAGGAGGTTGTGAGACACCACACCCAGCTATTTAATAAGCAGTCTCTGCATGTTG
This sequence comes from Lissotriton vulgaris, assembly GCF_964263255.1. Lineage (NCBI taxonomy): Eukaryota > Metazoa > Chordata > Amphibia > Caudata > Salamandridae > Lissotriton > Lissotriton vulgaris. Next base: position 1,187,676,552 of record NC_141689.1, on the reverse strand, counting down.
CAGAGTCTGTGAAGAGAAACACCTGGCTGGGGATCCAGTCCAAGGTTAATGCCATCGGGGTCACAACCAGAGACATTGATGACCTGAAAAAACAGTGGTATGATCTTAGGATCATAACCAAGAAAAAGCTGGCAGCACAGAAAAAACAAACCAGTGTCACAGCGGGAGGAAGGAAATGGGCACCAGCACTAACAGACCTGGAGCATATGGTGGAGTCCACCCTGGAGCCAGAGAGTGTCCATGGGATAGGGGATGCTGACAGCTCAGCCAGAGCTGAAAAAACAAGGTAAGCTGCATGGACATCAATCCTCACCCCCTTCCCTGTCCCCCTTCCCCAATGTGGTTGTGTGTATCACACTCCAGTACAGGTTTTAGGATTTACCTGCAATGCAGCATGGTAGACGTAGTCAGAGAAACATACATCACTACATCCATCACTGAAAACAGCAAGGCATGCCACACACTACATCCAGAAGCAGTTGATGACTATGCAATTGTGTGACAGGAATGTGATTTAATAATGACACACAGGTGTACATCACCGCTGACCCAATGTCCATATCTGTCCACAGGAGAGTCATCACGCAGGACAGCGCAGGAAAGGGAGGAGAGGGCACCGCAAATTGAGAGGAGTGATAGCGCAGGCACAAGTGCTAGGCAGAGCAATGACCCGCCGCCCACACCCACAGCACAGCCTTTGTCGCCTCAGCTGTACGACTCACCACAGCAGGACCCACCAGCACTCTCCCCCACACCAACTACAGGTACTACAGAACTGGTAAGGCCAAGGAGGCATGATGTGCCCCCTCTCAGAATCTTGTAGACGTCTGATGAGGATGATGGGGCGGGAGACACACAAACGGATCCACTGGAGGCAGACAACGCAGGGCAGCAGTCCACATCTGAAGGTGTGCGTACACGTGCCAGACGCGGAAGGGCACGGGAGAGAAGAGATGCTCAGGATGGAGAGGGGGTCTTTTCTCAATGGTCAAAGTGCAGCGCCTGCAAACAAAGGGAATATTAGCAGTGCAGAGACAGGTGGGCCACGTAAATACCATGATGGACAACATTGACTGGGGGATTGGCTCCATGGCAGAGAGCATAAAAGCCATGGCAGAGCAAAGCAGGCACATGTCGCAGTGCATGATGGCTCTCTGTGAGAATCTAGATTCTGCCCACACTGAAAGGCGCCGGGATAGGCAATGTATGCGGCAGCACACCAAGGCCATTATCCCGGCTTGCTACAGCCACCTCCCTGTTATGTCGGCGCTCTGTTGCCATGCAAGATGGCATTGTGCGCTGCTGCACGGATTTGTCTAGGGGGATGGGGAGAGTCAACTCTGCCATGGAACTACTACTGACAAGCCAGTCGGCCAATGCTGGGGACACAGGCGTGGGGGACACAGAAGACAGCACCAGCAGGAGCAGCTGTACCACTCCCATTCCAGACATTTGAAGAAGCAGCAGGCGCCAATCTGCTGAGCCTCGCTCTACTGCCACCGTTCCCACCCAGCCTCGGGCATCCCGCACTGTTGTACGTGGGCGCAAACAACAATCTTACCCACACCCCACAGGACATGTCAGGGTGAAGTAACATGTGACCGCCCAGTGAGGTATTCAGACATTGAAGTAGCATGGTGTGCTATCAGTACATTGCTGTAGTGACAATTAAAGTACGTCATTCACATACAAAGCCTGGCTGTGTCTACTTACTTCCTTAGAAATAGCTGCGTGTGATCTCTGCCCGTCTCAGTCTCCCATCTGTGGCTGGCGCTGCTCCTGCTGCATAGGGCTCTGGCTATTCAGTTCCATCATCAATGTCCTCATGATATGTAATTTCCACTTCTGTGCCTTTCTTAGAGGCAAGGTTGTGCAGCATGGCACAGGTCGCAATGATCTTACAGCAGATTATAGGAGTGTACTGCCGTGCACCGCCACTCTTGTGGAGGCAGCAAAACCTCCTTTTTAGGAGTCCACGCTGCGTGTTGTTCTGTGTGCCACATTGTAACGCCTCTCACTCCTGGTAGATGGATTTAGGTAGGGGTGAGCAAAAAGGACCGCAGAGCATAAGCGCTATCGCCTAGGTGAAAAAGAGAGTGCCATTACTTACATACTCATAATACATTAATCTGCAGTAACTATCAGGGTGTTTCACAGTTATTTACCTAGCAGGTATCCTTCCCCAAAATCTCCATCAGCAAGGCGTGTTTAGATCCGAGTGTTCTGGAATATGTAGGAGTCGTGGGTGCTCCCAGGGAATTTGGCCACAATGTCTGTTATGATGTTACTAGCGTTGCATATCACATGCACATTGATTGAGTGTGTTGACTTCTTGTTCCTGTATATGTATTCTGTGGCTGCAGGTGGGCAGATTGGGATGTGGGTGCCATCTATGCAGCCTATGACGTGAGGGAAGTGTGCCATTTGATAGAACTCAGGTTTGGTATTCACAAGTTCCGCATGTGTGTCAGGGAAGCTAATATAATGATGCATTCTCTGCATCATGGCCTCCTGGAACTTTCTGAAGAAACAGGACAGGCAGCTCTGGGACACCCCACCTACCGCAGCAATCACACTCTGGTAACTCCCAGATGCAAGCAGGTGTAGGCTACACAGCACCTGCACATGGGGTGGGATGGCGTGCGCACTTGGTGTTGGGTGTTCAGGAGTGGGTGCAGGTCCCTGATCAATTCCAGGAGGGTTTGGGGGTCAAGCCTGTACCTTTGCAATATCTCAGGCTCAGTGAGTTGGAAAAGCGTAATCCTCTGCCTGTAGACTTGCTCCTCCCATCTCCAGTCCCTCTCTCCTGCTGCCTGTAGCCGTAGCCACCTTGCAATGATGTAGAATGCTGCCATTCTGGTCACACTGTTGCATATTAGGGCCTTTTTTATAGCCTGCACCTTGTTACCACCTGCTTTCACTCCATGGAAAATACCGACTTAAATACCGAATTTCGTGAAATTCTGTATTTTTGAGGTTTCCTACATCTCAATGGTCATTTTTTACCATTTCCTATTTACCGATTCAGTAAATAAGAATTTGCTATATTAGGATTCGGTATTTAAGAATTATGCAAATTAGAATTCGGTAAATTCTGAGTCAGTAAAATGCCGACTCGTATTTACCAAATCGGTCTATTTTTGACTCCTACATCTCAAGGAGCCATTTCCGGTCGGTAACGGCCAAAATTAGGTATTTTTGCCCGATACCGACCGGTATTTGGTAAGCATGGGCGAAATTTGCGAATTCGCGATCCGCGAATTTGCGGATTTGCGTATTCACGATCTGCAAAATTCACAAACTTGTGCGAATTTGAAGATTTTTTTATTTTTGCGTGTTCGCGGAGCGCTTTGTGTGTTCGCGGGGCGATTTGTGTGCTCGCGGGGCGCTTTGCGTGTTCGCAGAGTTTTTTTTTGTGCGAGACCGCGATGCGCCCTCTGGTTCATCACTGCCACCCTCTCGTTTTTTGTGCCCTTCTGCCCTCTGTACCACTCGTTGTTGTGCCCTTCTGCCCTCTGCCCCACTCGTTTTTGTGCCATTCTGCCCTCTGCCCCACTCGTTGTTTTGCCCTTCTGCCCTCTGCCACACTCGTTGTTGTGCCCTTCTGCCCTCTGCCCAACTCGTTTTTGTGCCATTCTGCCCTCTGTCCCACTCTTTTTTGTGCCCTTCTGCCCTCTGCCCCACTCGTTTTTGTGCCATTCTGCCATCTGCCCGACTCGTTGTTGTGCCCTTCTGCCCCTTGCCCCACTCGTTATTGTGCCATTCTGCCCTCTGTCCCACTCGTTCTTGTGCCATTCTGCCCTCTGTCCCACTCGTTGTTGTGCCCTTCTGCCCTCTGCCCCACTCGTTTTTGTGCCATTCTGCCCTCTGCCCCACTCGTTGTTGTGCCCTTTGTGCCCTCTGCCCCACTTGTTGTTCTGCCCTTCTGCCCTCTGCCCACTCGTTGTTGTGCCATTCTGCCCTCTGCCCCACTCCTGTTTAATTTTAGAATGGCGCCGGCAAGCTGCCAGCGCCATTCTAAAATAGTTACTAAGTTAGCTTCATCAGGAAGCACTAATAGATAAAATAAAGCAGGTGCTTGAGTTGAAGCTCGAATTCAGTTAAACTTGAGCACCTGCTTCATTTTATCTATTAGTGCTTCCTGTTGAAGCTAACTAGTAACTATTTTAGAATGGCACTGGCAGCTTGTCGGCGCCATTCTAAAATAGTTACAAGCTTGAAGCTTGAACTTTTGCCCCCCGGATCCGTTCCGCTCGCGGATTTGCAAATTTTCGGCAAATTAGCAGGAATTCACGGATCGCGAATTTGCCGAAAATCCGCAAAATCCGCGAGCGGAACGGATTTTGCGCCCATGCTTAGTATTTGGCTACCTACATCTGGCCCCAAGTCTTATGTGGGGGACTCAATGCACATCATCCAAATTGTGGAAGATCGACCCTTTAAGTCGGCCACACAACTGATTTTGACTCTGGATGTGACCTCTATACTAGTATCCCCCAGAATAATGCATTGGATGTAGCCCGAGAAGTTCTAGATAGATTCCCAACACCACACTGCGTACCCACGGACTTTCTGATCACCCTACTAGTGATAGCCTTGAACAAGAATCAGCTTGTGTTCTGTGATCAATACTATTACCAATGTAAAAGCTTGGCCATTGGTGCAGGATTCGCTCCCAGCCTGGCAAATCTCTTTGTGGATTCTTATGAAAGCAAGCATATATACAATCTAGACAACCCATTTATAGACAATATTGCGATGTGGAAAAGGTACATCGAGGATGTTCTTATGCTATGGACATGGACTGAAAGGAGCCTGATAGATTTAAAGAATTGGCTTAGTGGAAGAACCACCGACATTCAATTCACCATGTCACACAATAAGGAATCGATCTGTTTTTTGGACTTCACACTTCAAACTGAAGAAGGTTTGATCTACACCACCCTTTACCGAAAACCGATGGAGGGCAATACCTTGCTCAAGTATGATTCTCACCATCCTAGGAGCCTCAGGGACAAATTGCATTATGGGCAATTTTTGAGATTAAGTTGGATCTGCTACCTAAGATTGGATTTCTTTAAAGAAACCAGTATCTGATTCAATGCCTAAGAGAAAGGGGATACCCTAAGGTCATGCTCAAAAGAGCAGGAAAAAGGGCCTGGTACTGCCCCCATGACAACCTTACAACCTTATGGAAGTGAAACCCAAGTCAACACACACTGAGAAACTTGACTGTGTCACCACCTTCAATCCTAGAAGTAATGAAATAAAGAAGGTCCTCAAGAAATATTGGAACTTCGTACCTGCTGATATCAGAATATCAGAAGATCTGACCTTTGCTTTCAAAAGGGGCAAAAATGTTAAAGACTTTGTTGTGAGTGCCTATCTGGAAACTCCATGAGCACCGGACATCAGGACCCAGTTGAGTTTACCGCCACTTGTGGGTCATTCGCTCCGTCCGTCATTTCCTTTGGTTTTTCATTTTCAATGTGGCCATGATTTGCCTGCATTCTGGCAGTTAAGGGCACCTTATTTACACAATCGAAATACAGATTACCTCAACACACCAACTGTATCAGCTCACAGTTCACATATGCCATCAAGTGCTCATGTGATAAGATGTACATAGGGCAAACTACCCAGAAAGTGAAGACCAGAATCCTGCATCATTGTAGCAGGATCAGGTGCAAGGTACAAGGAACCCCTCTGATAGAACACCTTACCAGCTTCAGTCATCTACCGGAGAGTCTATGATGGTGGGTAATCAAAAGAATCTGCCCCTCCCCTAGTTGAGGTAACATTGCATCTTCCCTCAAATTTAAGGAATGTAAATGGATACACACTTTGGATACTGTTACTAGAGGTCTCAACGAGATGGAAGAAACATACAGACAACTAGGTCAGTTACAACACAGATGATCCTACATCAAGAATCCAAGACACCCTTTGCATCTTGATTTCACAATGTCTATGAGCTACAAATTGATGCATAACACAGGGTGTGCCGCCCAAATAAGTCATCCGTTCTCCACACTACTCAAGTGGACCGTTTCTGGAAAAACTGCTCAAACCATCATGCTATTACAAACTAGCGTGTTTTTCGGGGTGTGTGGCCGGTCGGCGTGCCAAGATGGCCACGTATTTTTGGAGCTCCGGCAAGTCCCCTGAAACTAACACACAGCCCAGAGTCCACAAGCTGCCGCACGACGCAGAGTGGCTGTGCCTTTGCTCTACTTTACTTCCGGACCAAGAGCAGCACCTCGCGGTCGGAGATTGAGGGTCGGGAGCGGCCGCACCGGCGAAGTGTGTGGTGCGGCTTTCCTGCAATGCTGAGCCACGCCATAAATTACAGTCTGTACGCCATCTTGAGTGCGGTGCGGCGCCGCAGGAGCTACGGCACATCTGCAATCGGACAGTGACAAGCGGTGACAAGGAGATCTCTGAGGATGCTGCGCACATTAAGATTAGTGGTCACGGGACGACAGGCGGGCTCATCACATTAAATTCAGTGCCTCGCGGTGCACTGGGTCGTACTGGCTGTACTGGGTCTCTGCCGATTGGATCCATAGCAGGGAGGTAGGTCACTGGCCACCTCATTTGGCATGCTTCCCACCTTCAATTATTCACACAGCTCTGCCCAAATCTTCTATCTATTCCCAGACTCAACATTTCCAGCATTAATAGTCATTGTACTTCCTTGCTTTGCCCTCAGTAAATCAACGTCCACACTGAAGGACATCGACTTATGGCCAATTCATTTCCAACACTCACTCCATAGTGGAAGTGTCTGTACTCGGTGAGTAGACCCTGTCACCCACCGCAGGTTTACCATTATTATTGTTTTTAATGGCACTCATATGACTCATACAGTAATCATTTCTGTTTAGGCTGTCTATCTCCGTTGTCTGCTTGTCCTGGAGAAGACCCGCTGTTACTCTTCCCATTTGGGCACTTACCAGGGTCGAAACGTGGACATACCTTTTTGGTCTACATCCTTTAGGTTTACCGGCTTTCAGAAAAAAAGCATTTAATATGTATCAGAAACACTATATTTAGAATGGTAAAAGACAGCCCCGACTCTTCTGTATATTGTGTATATAATTGTATTTCAGTATCACTCATGTAGATATCTCACCTAGGGTCAAATGTAGGTGGCTAAATACCGGTCGGTAACACCGAAATTCTGTAAATGTAAGCGTTACCAGACGGTATTTAGCCATTCCTAATGTAGGTAAGGAATCAGTAAATAAGTAATTGGTAAATAAGGAATCGGTAAGTACTGATTCCTTATTGCTCTTGCATTTAAGGAATCGGTAATACCGATTCCTTAAATGCAATGTATGAAGCACATTAAAGAGTGCCTTTGAGCCTTAAGAAATCGGTAATTACCACCAACTTCAAGTTGGTGGTAATCACCAATTTCCTTTCAAAAATTACTTTTTTGTTTTTTTTGTTAAGTGCCATGTGGCACACATTGATGCCCTTAGGGCATGTATGTGGGCCACATGTGCACACATGCACATTTCAGCAGTGCAAAAGGGTGTCCTTTTGACACCCTGGCACCCTTGAAAGTGCTCCCGCTATTAGCGATTCGGTAATACTGAATCGCTAATAGTGAATGTCTTTACATTCATTCCTATGGGCCTCCAAGCCCATAGAAATGAATGGGTAGGTATTACTTATTTCCGAATCCCAATTACCGATTCGGTAATAAGGAATATTAAGGATTCAGTATTTTTTATTGAATCTTTACCTACATAGGAAATACCGATTTCTTAATAGCGAATCGGTAAAATTCGCTATTAAGAAATCGGTATTTCAGATTTTCCTACATCTGGCCCCTAGTCACTTATGTCACCTTGTCACGCCATTCACTTTACTCCTTGTCACTGATGTCATTTGCTGCCTCTTGAATTAATTGAATTAAGAAAAAGAATAAGCGAAAAGTAAAAAATAACGTTCATGACCAAAAATTGTGCTTGTCATTTTAGTTCCATTCCAAATTAATTAAGAAATGTATTGTTCTTATCAACCATATTTTTTCATGATTAATACTATATGATTTCAAAATATTTGCTCCACCCAACAGAACCATTTGTAGTTTATGGTATGTTTGCCCAGGTTCTAAGGGACACTGTGTTACCCATTGACTTTTTCAACTTTTAGAAAGTGGACATTTCTCTGTTCTTACTGCCTATGTGCCTTGCAGCCTGTCTCCAATGCACGTCTGGGGTGGGTACCTGATTCACTTTGTGTATTCCCTCTAGACAGTCACAAACACAAAATGAGCACTCATCTGCATTTGATTGCCCTACCTGGGCAGGAATTGAGGGAGGAGCTGACACTTGTACATGAATAGGTAGTGTCCTGTCCCCACACAAAGGACTAATTGATAGTCTGGGTCCAGTGCTGGGAAGAAAGAATGTCTTTTCACTTCAAATACCCTTCTTTGAAGTCCCCCCCACTTCAAAGGCACAACTGCATATAAGTACTGGTTGCTGACCCCTCCAAACCAGACACTACCTGACCTGTGAAAAACTCTGCCAGGAGGAAGGATTGCTGTTCTGCTACAAGGACTGCCACTCCGCTGGACTGCTGTTCTGGAAGAACTGTTCTTCTCTGCTGTGCTGCCCTGCTACCTGCTACCCTCTGCCTGGATGAGGAATGGGCTGGGCCCATCTCACTTGAGCCCAGAGTGACTCCAAGGGAATGCTGTCTTGCCCCCTGTTCTGAAGTCTCAGTGTCATCAAATACTCCCTGCAACAGCACCTGGACTCTGCCATCTGTGGGCCCCAACCTGCCAAGTGTTGCCAACCCAGTCGTAGGCCCTTGGAAATGAGTTTTCTGTGCCGACCCAGCAGAATCGACACATAGTCTCCAGTGCACTGATTGGACCCAACACATCCTCTTCAACACTGACACATTGCTGCGCAAGGACATTGATTCAACAACTGCACAGCTCATTGACTATGGACTGCCTAGTGCGGCGACAATGGGGTTCGCTGATAGAGCTTCTCTGACTGCGTGGTTCGAAACCAAAGCATCGCCTACATCCAAGGGATCACCTAGGACATATCTCCTCCTCTGCTCCTTGCATCAGGTTTTCGACGTCAACGCCTCCTCCTTCCAAGCTACCTTCTCAGCGGGCCAAGGCTGGTCCTCTACCCGACATGCACTCTATCATGATTGGTCTGAACTTTGGATTTACCTTGTCAAACGCAATCAGATATCCAAGGTTGGTGTTTTATGACTCTACGCACCATATTCTCATTTAATCCTAAGAAATGAATAACTCTGTTTCTTCCTATTGGATTTTTGTCGCTTTGATCTTGTTTCACTCATAGAATTGTTGTCTATTTTTCTAACCATGTGTGGATTCTTTTTGTGGTGTTTTTATTGGGTTACTGTTTATGTGTTGCACAGATACTTTACTCATTGCCTCTTTAGATAGGCTGGACTGCTCTGTGCCAAGCTTCCAGAGGGTGAGCACAAGTTATCTTTTAGTGTGTATCTAAATTATTCTGACAAGGATTTTGGTTCCTGGTTGGACAGGGTGCATACATCTGCCAAACAGAAACCCAATTTCCAACATTGGTAATAAGGTAATCCAGTGTTAGTCAATGGAAAAGATAGGCCTTGCAACAGCGAAACATACATTTTTTTCACTGCCAGTGCATGTAAAATCTAATTACACTGCCTACTTTTTAAATACAGTGAACCCTGCCCCTGAGCGGAGTTGAGTCCAGTCCGCGTTTACTGTTGTGGACGGCTGTGAGCTGTGAGCTGTGAGCGAGAGCACTGCAGAGGCGCCGAAAATGCACCAACATTGGAACCGGCACCGAAAAGCCTCACCGAAGCCACAGACAGTGGCCCCCCCCATCTGGCCCCTTTCGAACAGACAGAGGTGAGGCGACTGGACTGTCTGCGCTGTAGTGGTGCCACTTGCCGCTGCGGGAGCGCGAAGGCTCCGTTTTGAGTGGCGGGAGGTGCTTCTCGGAAACCACTTGGTTAGCGCGGCGTGGCAAAGGAGCATCAAGAGCACATTACGAAGGCTTGCGGCGGCGCACGGCAAGGTGGGACCTGCGAAAACCCGTACAGTGTAGCAGATACCACAGATCAGAATGCTTGCTCTACATAGCAGAGGACCCATGCTGGCTTGCTGAGCACGCTGAGGCAGCGGGTTGTGTCATGGCACGGGTCCCTGGAGAGCCTTGCTTCCTCTCTAGAGCCACTCCTGGTAGGCGGTGAGCCAAGCCCCTTCTGCTTAAGGGAACTGTAGAACTCTGTAGCAGCTGCGAGGATTTCATCTGCGCGACAGGAGCCACAATTCTTAAGTGAACAGACCAAGTAGACCAGAGTGCTCCAGGTGTGTCCGACGACGAATGGAAAGCTGAGGGGAGCTGAGGAGAACAGAATGTACCGATCAGCAGAGGTGCGAACAAGGTGGCAAGAACTGCCTCTTACTTTTGACCCCCTTTTACTTCTCACCCCCTTCCACCTGCCAGATGGCAGAGAGCAGCGAGTGGCGAAGTACCGATAGGTGGGCGAGAATTAACAAGCAGGAGATAAGCAGGCACAAACCAAGACCAGGGAATTATGAGATCGGGTCGAGTAAGAAAAACACTAACAAAAACAAAGCAACAATTACTAAACAAAGCCACCAAACGGAAAAGTGAAGGAGCGAGAGGCCCAGTGACACTACCTTACAGGATCTTGGTCCAGACAGCCACAAAACAAAACGTGGAAAGGTTGAAGAAGCATCCTTTAGTCCCTGCAGCAGTCTGCATCCAAATGCCGCAATCAACCACGCTTTTTCACTCCAGGAAGGGAGCTCCTCTCCAAATGTCGCGGCTGGACCAAAGGAAAAAGCAGTTAACATAAGGTTGGACCCAGAAGATCAGGACATAACTAGATCAGATGTGCCTCAATTAAGGAAAAGCCACTACTTATTCCAGCACCAAGATATACTCGAAATTTTCCTTTTTGACGGACCCAGACTCAGCTATATTCTCCAAAAGTGGGACCATAGATGGGCTCCAATCGCCTCTACTACCTTTAGCAACATACAGCCTTGATCAAAAACAACCTTTAATAATAAAGGATACTGTAGCATTGATTCACTCTAATGGCAGGTATTATTGAAGAATAATAACAAGAGAATATTAATGGAGACAAATAATGGTTAAATTTGGATTAAAAAGGATCAAGGATGAAAGAATTTGGAATTTAAAAGTGCACGCTTAAATGGCGGCACAAATCTGTGCATTTGACCTAGGGGGCTAGTCAGTCCCTCATTACTTATGTTCTTGTAACTACGTGGCAGTAGGGCATGCCAATCAGTCGACCTGCACGCAATCGGTTTAAGGAATGATAAAAAGTAAATGGACACGAATAATGGAGTTTAAAAAGAAAGGTTTGCATTCCCTCATCACCAAAAACTGTCGTAACTAACGCCCTACCCAGGGTCTGCACCCACGATGAAGATGGACATCACGAAAGAAGACCAAGATTAACATGCATAATCAACATTCGGACTAACAACCAAAGTTCATCGCATTGGTTTTAATACAACAAACTGTATGGACAGCAATATCATGCAAGAATATAAAACTACGACATTCACATGTGTACAATTTTTACGGACCATATCACTAATAGTAGACATGTATTCTGGGTATAGTAGTTTCCTTACTGAGTCAGGCAAAAAAAAACAGGAAGTTGTAGACTCAGGGCCAATAAGAAGGGAGAATACTAGGGAGATGCTATAAAAAATACGGGTGGAAAGGGATACTCTATAATTAGTTGGAGCCATAATGATGAAAGAGGGAGACGTTATTTTATCAGCACAGCGGGTACGTGGACGGGCGGGAGAGTTTAGATAAACGTGCTGGTAGAATGTGTATACGAGTGATTTGGAGTTAAGAATGTCCGTGTACTAAATTTTTTAAAAAACGCAGTGCAACATAAGTTGAGTAATTGACATAACTTACATACTTGATAAATATAGGGATCCTCTTCTGAAAATGCAAGTATCTTTACGAGTAGAATGGGCGAAAACATGGAGAACAACGAAGAGTACTCACACTAGTTAATAGCAGGGAATGCTGGGTTTACATTTTGAAGGTGAAGGTACGGCGGGCAATGACCGAATTAACTCGGAGGGAAACCAGGTGGGATTACGCACTCTGGAGTCATGTTTGTTTTAATTAAGTGATTACGTAGGGTCATAGCTTTTCCACATTGAAACTGTAATGTAGTTCATGTTACGAAAAAAGTGGTACTAATGTATGTCTTATTTGATTCACTTGTAGTGACCCCCGATGAAGGGCACACGATGGCCCGAAATGCATTGGGTTCTTTTTTATGAAATAAAAAAACACTGCTTGCGATGGACTTTGCATCACTCCTATTCTTTCTGAAAGGCACCGAATGGGCCCTGTTTGAATATTAGAAACCTGAAAATTGGCATAAAACTCTGAATGTTGGATCGTGGTATTATTGAAGAATAATAACAAGAGAATATTAATGGAGACAAATAATGGTTAAATTTGGATTAAAAAGGATCAAGGATGAAAGAATTTGGAATTTAAAAGTGCACGCTTAAATGGCGGCACAAAGCTGTGCATTTGACCTAGGGGGCTAGTCAGTCCCTCATCACTTATGTTCAATTAAGGAAAAACCACTACTCCTTCCAGCACCAAGATATACTCGAAATTTTCCTTTTTGAAGGACCCAGACTCAGCTATATTCTCCAAAAGTGGGACCATAGATGGGCTCCAATCGCCTCTACTACCTTTAGCAACATACAGCCTTGATCAAAAACAACCTTTAATAATAAAGGATACTGCAGCATTGATTCACTCTAATGGCAGGCATCAAGCAACTACTGGAAGTAATGCCAAGGGCTCTTCTAGCTGTGATGAGACCTTTCTTCAAGTTAATCATGAATAAACACATGGCGCAGTAGTCGGCGCAATGCAAGCAGCTGACAATACAAAAGAGCTCTGCACAAACAAAGGATACAATAGTGAACAACTGCAATACCAACCCGCACATCAGACGGACAGTAACACAGAGCAAGTTACCTCCTTACAAAACACATCATTGGACAGTTTAAGAACCGCTTCAAACTCTACTTCACATTCTCAATTCTGCAGGCCAGTACTTGAGAACTCAATGGATTTGTCAATTCTAACAACTACTAAACAAAAATCCAAGGCAGCAAAGGAGTTGATAATGGAGCTGAAGAGAATAATGGATGAAGAGACAACAGAACTCCTTATCCTGGCCGGATATTTCAACATGCAGCTCCTAGGGTCCACCCAGGCCGATGAAATAACACAGGCCCTTTCGGATGCTTGGGAAATTCCAACACAATGTCAACTAGAGAACAAAAAGGCCTCAAGAACAGCGAAGATCTTGCTCCACGATTTGGAGCGCCTAAATATAAGAGCTTTAAACGGCCGGTTCAAGGAGGATATCCCCCCAGCTGCAACGTATCATTCGACTACAGCATCAACTCATCTAGACTATACCTTCACGACTTTGACTTTGTTCAATAAAATTGCAACTTTTAGGATAGGCAATAATGAATTCGGCGACCATCTTCCACAAGAACTGTCTCTTCAAACAACAGCATGCAACCCACCAGAAATTAGACGACCAATTGTGCAAGAGGAGAGCAGCAATCTTAAAAGATTAAGGTGCAACTCTAGTAAAATAGACAAAATAACAACATCAGCTAAAGCTCTATTCAACCAGGCAGGAACAAATTCGGAGCAGCCCGTGGTAAGTTGGGTAAACTTTGTTACATCTCTCAGAGGTAAATTTGCACCAAGTCAAGTCCTGAATCAGAGGAAAGCCCCAGCAGCCACTACCGCAGCTGGAAAGAGCCCTGCTTATAAAAAATTAAAGCAATCTATAAACCGAACGTAAAAGCAACAACGGAAATTTCCAAACGATTGGTGCCTCCAAGACACCCTCCGGGAACTAAGGAAATCGCTTAAACAGCGGAGATTGGTGAACAAAAGATCAAAGGAAAACGCACTATGGGCACAACTTCTTTATGATGCAAAACAGCGAAATAGTGCTAAATTCTGGGCATCCGTACACAAACTGCAGCGGCCTAATCACTGTGGCATAGACTCCAACATTACAGAGGCAACCTGGGCTGATTATCTTTTTCAACACTTTAACGACCCTGTACCGGCCTTGTTACCCCTCTGATTAATCCTGGAAACGTCAATGCCAACAAATCAACAGGTGTTACAGAAACACGGGTTAACCCAAAAAGTCAAAGGGACCTGGGCAGAGTATTGGTACAAACAAAATGGTCCCAGACAGACAGGCGATAAACAAAGTTGTAACAGAAGTAAATACATGCACAGGTAATTATAACAACATTGTTTTTAATCACAACGTGTTTTATATAAGAGTCTTTCATAAAAATTGGTACAAGTTAAATCACATATAATGGCCCCTAAGAATGAAATAGGGAAGGGTAGTGTTGGGATAGTGAAAGATGAGGACTAAACAAAAGGTCATAAAGACCACAATGTAACAAAAAATTAATATGAAAAAAACACAATGGAATAATAAATTTAATCAATCATTTTTGACAGTCATGCCTCAGAAGAAATCAGTAATGATGAATGATGACAGAGGCTGACCACAAGAAAACGTGTCGACGTTTCGACCCAGATGAAATGCAGGCGTGGTGTAAGCCTTGCTAGAGGGTCTTCATCAGGACAGAAGTGGTGGGGGATGGGGCAAAGGATCTGCGTAAAATTTTTTTAAGAATTAATTAATACATGGGTCACCAAGGATCCCAAAAATGTTTAAAAGGTCGAGAAAAGAACAGGATCATAATTGGAAAAAGAGGAATACATCATTGATGAGGTAAGTAATCACCCTAAAGGTGAAATGATGGAGTCGGCCTCAGAGGCAAAGTTAATTATTTAGCCCAAAGGACCACGTCAAATGATAATAGGTAGTAGATGCCTACTGTACCACAGGGTGAAAAGTACTCAAGTGTGTGGTCAATGTACAAGTATCCTCACGGTACTGACATTATCAACATCCAGTAAGTTCAACATCAATTAAGCATACCTTTCACAAGACTCGCTCACAGGAAGGGCTGTTAAATTGTGGATCACAAAGTACTATGTGGGTTCTGAAAAACAACAGCGTAGTGTATTACTGTCTACACTATCAAGTCCATCAGGCTAAAAGATGTTACTTATAAGACAACATACCTGCCACAGGCAGAGTAGATCACAGCTGCAAATTTGGTAGTGTCAATAGGTGGGGTACAGCACTGGATCAATGAACCAATGGTCCTTACTTCAAGATGACAGCTATGAGAGTACAAATATATACACTTATCTCAAATGGACATAACAGCACAATTGCATTGCCAGCAGACATGTCGGGAAACATACCTGCCCATGGCAGGGGCTGTTGCCAAAAAAGAAGGACGGTCGAATTTGAGGAGATGATTCACAGGAATGTGTGCCGTAGAAAAATCTACAAGAATAGTAAAATAATCTGTAACTAATACTGAACATAAGAGTAACAGGCTAGTCCCACCGAGTTAACAAAAACATACCTAGCCAAAGCGTTACCATTGAAGGCAGTGGGGGTCAGTCATAGGCGTGGTGCAGGTATCCCAAGCGCCGATAGATTGCGTGATCTAGGAATCCTGTTTAGCTCGGAAGGGACGTGATCTGAGGACAACAAATCAGTGCTGTCTTATCAGTATAAAAGCCTCAGCTTAGTGGAGCAGTGTGGCCTCGTTAAAAACGCGCGTCAGCTACTATGAGCTTTGCGTGTTAGAAGGAAAAGAACACGTACCGAGTGATTCAGAGTCCGGTCCGGAAAAAGGAAGGTTCTTGCTAGCTGCCGCTGATAGCTGGTCTAACAACAGAGCCGGCCGCGAGGGTTACTGGCTATAGACTTCCGATCATGTGACCAGGGTCTATCATGGTCATCAAAAAAGGACTAAAAAACGGGTCAAGAGATCTATGTAGTTGCCAGCTCCAAAATGGAGCTCAAAACGGAGAGTATATAAATATCCTTTAAGGTGATATCGGTTTTATACAGATACATTTTAGATTCTCTAGAAATCACAAAGAAGTTTTAACAGCGTCCAAAGAGTTCAAAAAGAGCAAGAACCTATCAGCTCACATTATGGTATATTCAAGATATACAATAGCCAGCAGACAGGGTTATAATCAACATAGATTTTGTAGTGACCTTATGATGTATACATTAGTCATATCATAGTATTATTTCGGCGTACCTATCAAGCATGATGGTAAAGGCCGCCTTTGCAGGAGAAATTGCACAATCAAAAAATTAAAAAATATATATATTGTACAATGGCCATATACCATAATTATAATTACCTGTGCATGTATTTACTTCTGTTACAACTTTGTTTATCGCCTGTCTGTCTGGGACCATTTTGTTTGTACCGACAAATCAACAGGGGCAGTGGTAATCTATCAGCATCCAAATAATGGCGACAGCATACAATTAGACCCCATGCAGGAGACAGAACCTCAACCAGATCAGTACAATCAATTCAGTGCATCAGATGAGCAAAATGACCCCCTGGCTTTGGCTATAAAGAAACAAATAACAAGAGGCAGAAGGGCGGGTGCACCTGGCCCAGACGGCATACCTCCAATGCTGTATAAACAGGACCCTGAATTTTGGGGCAAGGCACTAGCCCCAGTGATAGGACACGCTTTAAGAACCTCTGTATTTCCAGCATCATGGAGAGGCTCAATCATTAGCCCAATACATAAGCAGGGGTCAAGGACAGCTCCAAACAATTATTGATTGATAGCCCTCATAGACACTGAAGCCAAATACTATGCGGGCATCATCTTAAACGATCTGACTAGCTGGTCCTCTGCAAACAACATCATACCCATAACTCAAACCGGTTTCCACTAAGGGCACAGCACCACTACTAACATCATGGCCTTAACTATGCTTATGGATGCTGCAAAGCAGGGCAAATATCCTCTATACCTCTGCTTCATAGACTATTCAGCAGCCTTCGACCACGTTGATCGTAAGAAGCTCTGGCACAAGCTGGACACATGGGGCATACCAGCACCCCTTTTAGATCAGCTCATTAAACTGCATACCAATACGTGGGTAAGAATTAAATTAGGTGCTGGGACCCATCTTTCTACCAAAATAACCACAACAAAGGGTCTAAAGCAAGGATGCGTTTTGGCCCCCCTGTTATTCAGTCTTTTCCTGGCGGATCTACCTGATAAGCTCAACTGCTGCTCTTCCCACGCTCCAAAATTAGGCTGCATAACACTAACAAATCTGTTATATGCCGATGATCTGGTCCTGATCAGCCGGACCCCCATTGGACTACAGCGCCTTCTAGACGCGACTCACACGTTTTAGCAACAGAATGGCCTAAATATAAACTTCCAATAAACAAAACCATGGCAGTAAACCATCACAAGAAGGCAAAACCTAGTTGGTATCTGGCTGGTAAACATCTAGACCAAGTAACAATCTACAAATACCTGGGTGTGTTGTTAGACCATAACAACTCATTTAAGCCGCCGCTGGAATACTTGCGAAGGAAGGGAGTCACGACCTATTTAGCGCTGAAATCTCTGAAGAAGCTGCTTCCGGACTTAACTCTTGACCCCTTTCTAAAAATCCTCCGAGCCAAATTGAAACCTATAATCACCTACGGAAGTGAATCTATGACTGGTAGAGATGCTGCAACTCTTGACAGCATAATGGTATCCTCTTAAAGAGCAATTTTCCACCTTCCCAATTATACTTCACCAGCTCAAATTAGGCTGGAATTTGGCCTTCAAAAAAAGGCAGTAGATAGGATGGGAGCCTTCATAAAAAGCTGGCACAAAATTAGTGCTGCAGAAATAGGGTCCTTAAATAATCATCTCTGGATAGAGTTGCACCGAACTGCAAAATTGCCAGCTTACATGTATCTCCAAGAATCCATTAAAACCTTAGGCTTGACAGACGCCTGGAACATCTCAAACAGCCACTTGGAGTTTAAAAAACTAGTAACAAAGACAAAAAGATTAATATCATCCGTAGAGTACAAGAATACATTGTCCAAACGTGCACATGGTTGGGCTGTGCTTAAATACTATGAAGTCCTCAAACTCCAACCCTACCTTATGGCATATACAAAGATTGCCACCAAGGAAAAGTTGTTAGGACTTCGGCTGGGAGTTGGCCTGATTAACCCATTTCTACCCCCTTGGGAAAGAAAGGGAGGCGAACAGTCTTGTCGTCTGTGCACCTGCGTCACGGAGAATCTTATTCATATTATATGTATTTGCAAGAACTTAAAGGACATACGGATCTCCTTGTTGAAACCATTCTTTAATCTGCATGGCGTCAGGTATTGCAGACAGGCGGTGATGCTGTGCTTTAATCCAACTTTAGTACAGCTCAATTGCCGTCTTGTAAAATTCTTCGAACTAACAGAAAAAAGGCTGAAAAATGCATCCTTAGTTGACATTGACTAGATCCGCTCAATGGCCCTGGCTCTTCAAGATCTTGCCTAGTAAAGGTATCTCATGGCTTCCTAAATTGGTACTGCAAATTACAAGCAGAGACATCAGCCAGTTGTCTCATCAGTCAATGTGATATATTTTATGAAACTGACTTTTTAGTGACTGAGTATTAATTGCACAATTGATTTTTTTTTAATGTAGTTATTTTAGTCTCGTAAACTCTTTATTTATTGTAACCTTGATTTTATTGTTATGTGCTATATGCAAGGTTTTAATTAATCAAGCATAATACATTTACTTACTTACTTACTTACTTACTGCCCCATGAGCCTTTAAAGCTTACCTTAGGGGTGACTTATATGTATTAAAAAGGAAATTTAGGCCTTGTGAAAGGTTTATTTTGCCAGGTCCAAATGTCAGTTTAAAACTGAACTTGAGGCAGCAGTGACAGTCCTGAGACATGATTTAAAAAGGTGTCTTTAATGTGTGGCACAATGAGTGAATCAAGCCCACTAGTAGCATTTAATTTACAGACTCCGGGCACTTGTAGTATCATATACTACTGACGTACAAGTAAATTAAAGGCACGAATCAGGTATTTTGCTAATTCTCTTTTTTTTTAAGGAGAGAGCACAAACACTTTACCACTGGTAAGCAGGGAAGTAATGTAGGGAAGCCAACACATTTGTGTTCAGAAACGGAAGCCAAAAATCGGGGCGACCTTGCAAAAATGGCCCGGTCGAACAAGCATCCATTCTGAATATCTTATATATGTATCTTACTTTAAAGTTTCACTGCTGGATATGCCAAATTTCAATATAACACGTATTCACAGAAAGAGGCTGCGTGGTGAAAAGTGAAACTAAACCAGCATAGCTTGTACACATATCTGTACAAGAAGGAGCCAAAGTCTTAAAATTAAGACTGTACCTAGCAAAATGATGTCCTTAATATCCAAAACTCCAGAATTAAGCTGAGCTCACAAACACTGCCAATAGCAGAATTAATTATGGTTTTTATTTGCATTTAAGCTCCAGCAATGTATCTTGGACACACTGGGATCCCTAAAAGTGCCAGTTCAGATAGGCCATCGTTGCCAGGTCCCTTGAAACCAAACTTACACTTCCAAACAGGCTCCAGAAGTGTGTCAAAATTGTGAGTGTAGATGGGGGCGCCATCAATTGTCATGGATAAAACCTTTGCCATACAGGCTTTCCTAAAGTCCAACATAGAATAGCAACTATGATTGACATTAAACATGGTCAGCTCCCAATCCACAGCTACATCAGAATTCTTAGCATTAAGAGTTGGCCACTAACAAAATGTATCATTCAACTGAATACCCACACTTCTGTTATAATATGCAATTTGTACCTCATTAGGGCCAAGGGACCAGCTATTAACAAAGTCATATCCAATGATACCACAGCCACCCTATACCACCTGATAACTAATATCTATGTGAAA
Source organism: Lissotriton vulgaris (assembly GCF_964263255.1). NCBI lineage: Eukaryota > Metazoa > Chordata > Amphibia > Caudata > Salamandridae > Lissotriton > Lissotriton vulgaris. The sequence goes on along the minus strand of NC_141689.1, from coordinate 1,187,656,555 downwards.
AAAGTAGAGATTAATGAACCCACATTTATGTATAACATCAGTGTATTGAGAATTGATTCTGACATTGACCCTTCCCAACAAATTTAGACTTGCATTGTGCACCAGAATAACCCACTGATACAAAAAACATAGGGCCCGATTCACAGAATGAACTTACTACTTTTGGCATTCACAGAATGCACTTACTACTTTTGGTATTCACAGAATGAACTTACTCATTTCGGTATTCACAGAAGTTAGGACTACTAACTTTAGGACTCTTAAATGCCTTCTGTGAATACCGAATGTCTTAAAATTAGGATTTTTCTCAATTTAGTAGTAGTAAAGTTAGGACTACTAACATTAGGACGCCTAAATGCCTTCTGTGAATACCGAAAGTCTTAAAATTACGATTTTTCTCAATTTAGGAGTCCTAAAGTTCCTAAATTGAGAAAAATCGTAATTTTAAGACTTTCGGTATTCACAGAAGGCATTTAGGCGTCCTAATGTTAGTAGTCCTAACTTTACTACTACTAAATTGAGAAAAATCCTAATTTTAAGACTTTCGGTATTCACAGAAGGCATTTAAGAGTCCTAAAGTTAGTAGTCCTAACTTCTGTGAATACCGAAATGAGTAAGTTCATTCTGTGAACACCAAAAGTAGTAAGTGCATTCTGTGAATGCCAAAAGTAGTAAGTTCATTCTGTGAATCGGGCCCATAATAATTGAAGAGCACATCAATGCAAATTTCGGACCATGGCTCTATCAAACTCATCTAAAGCAGTAGAGTAGTGCATGAAAGCAAAATACAAGAGCACACACCCACAGTAAAAGAGTTGACAGGAGCTGAGGCGGCCCTGGGGGAGCTCCATTCGGGCAAGGCCCCTGGCCCCAATGGCTTTCCCTGTGAATTTTTAAAGAAAGACTTTCGACTGTTAGTGCCCCACTACCGTAGGGTGGTGGAGGAGGCCAGGGACAAGGGATGTCTGCCCAGTGTCTGGAGGCACGGGGAGATAGTGGTCTTTCACAAACCTGGCAGACAGCCAGAGCATCACGCCTCATATCGCACTATTTCCCTCTTGAATGTGGCGGTTAAGATATTAGCTAAGGCATTGGCAAACCGCCTCTGCCCCCTTTTAGCTCTACTTGTGCATCCGGCCCAGGCTGGGCTCATGCCCCTGCGTGCCACTTGCCATAATATTTGGCGGGCTCATGTGGCTGTGGTGATGATCCAGGGATTGGGGAGAGGGCAGGGCTTCTGCTGGCTCCCAGTCAGCAAGAGAATCATGTTCCGACTCCTCACACAAGCACACAAAGCTCTCCACAACCAAGGCCCCAGGTACCTCAACGACCGCCTTACCTTCTACACTCCCACACGCCAGCTGCGATCGACCAGCCACGCCCTCGCCGCCGTTCCCCGCATCCAAAGAGCCACAACGGGAGGAAGATCCTTCTCCTACCTGGCTGCCAAGACGTGGAGCTCCCTCCCCATCCAACTCCGCCTGACCCAACACCACCTCTCCTTCAGGAAGCAACTCAAGACCTGGCTGTCCGAGCAGTAGCGGACCCCCCCCCCCTCAAGCGCCTTGAGACCCTCCGGGTGAGTAGCGGGCTATACAAATTCTTGATTGATTGGATGATTGCTGCCGGATATGGACAGGGCCTTTCACTCCCTGAGCTGGGTTTATTTATTTGCACTGCTGCGGCGGCTGAATTTTGGACCGTGCTTCTTGTCCTATCTAACCTTGTTGTACACTGACTTGACGGCTTGGGTGCCGGTGGCAGGTTTTGCTTCTTTGGGCTTTCCAATTGGGCAGGGCACTAGGCAGGGGGTCCACTTTCCCCGTATCTCTTTGCTTTAGCAATGGAACCCCTTGCCACTTGGGTGCAGATGGACGCTCAGGTGTCTGGCTTTGATTGGGCGCATGGGCTTTCTGATCTCATCGCCTTGTATGCGGATGATGTATTGTTTTTCCTGACCAAACTGGAAAGCACAGGCCCCTGATTAATGCATATCATTCAGATCTTGGGGAAACTTCAGGTCTATATATGAACCCTCGAAAGTCCACCTTGTGGGTATTGGGAGGGCTGGGTGAGCTCGGTCACTGGGCGTCGTCAGTCCAGGTGGTGCATGGAGGCATGAAATATTTGGGCATGTATTTGTCAGATTCTCCTACTATGTCCAGGTAGCGCAATATTGCACCTGTTTGGGAGCATGTGCATGAGAATATTAAGACCTGGTCCTATATGCCCCTGTCTATATACGGCTGATCTGCCAATTTTAAGATGGTGTCGCTCCTGCGACTATTGTATTAGGTGAAAATAATCTCTATCCGATTCCCCCGTGGTGGTTCTGACAGGTGAACTCTGCCCTAGGTCAGTTTCTTTGGGACAGAGGTGCGTTGATTGCGGCGATTGGGACGTGCTTTTTATCTACGTATTGTTGGGGGCTGGGTACCGCAGATATTTGGTCCTATTATGTCGCATCACATCTGCTTGTTTTAAATGAATGGTGGTATGGGGACAGAGAAGACCCAGCCTATGCTGTGGAGCGGCGCTGCATGGAGGACCAGTCCCTACATACTCTCCTTTATTCTGCCCTGATTTATTTATTTTATTATCTGTTTTTATTGACTTTTGGGTTATATGTTTGGTACAGGCAACAGACTCTTAGAACTGTCCATGCATTAGATCACACTTCAACAGTTAAAACATACAACTGGTACATGGGGTCAAGCATGTCAAGTATACATGGGGTGCAGAATGCACCCAAATGCACAAAGTCCAGTATGTAGCTCAGTCATGGATACTATAGGATACAATCCCATGCTAACATGGTTCTATTAGCTCAGTGTATGAAGTCTTTCAGATGGGCCATTTTGGACTTCCAAACAAATATCATATAATGAAAACATTCTAAACCAACAACCACAACATAGACCAGCACTACTGCAAGTACCCCCTTGCCCCCCTCCCCCCTAACCCACCAAATCATGCCAGTCTGGCTGTTACTCTCCTACGTCGACGTCCTCTTAAATCGCCCTCGATGACCGTTCGGATTCGCTAATGTACATGGAACCCCAAGGAAAGTTGTAAATATTTTAAATGGACTTGAAACACGCTTCGCTTTTAATCGTTTTATGTAATAAATTGTGATTTATATGCTTTATGGTTATGGCAAACCAAATAAAGTTTCCATAGTGTGCTGAAGTGTTTGGAGCAATCCCTCCCACTGAGTAGCTATGGACTCCTTTCTCAGTCCCAGGGTCTCTTCCTGTTGGATAGCTGTCCCCACTGCAATGGCTCATGCAATGAGCGAGTGCCTCCATGCTCGTTTGTTAGGAGGGTTGTGTGCCTTACACTTCCTGGTAAGAAGTTGCTTGGCGCGAACCAACCCCAGGTCAAGGACCCAGAATGTTACTTTTGTGGCTGGGGTCCTACGGAAATTATGTAGTAGGTAGACCGTCCTGTAAAAGGGTATGTCGCGCCCCGTGCTTACTTGGAGCAACTCGCTGATTAGGTACCAGTATGTGCCCAATTTGTGGCAACTCCATAGGGTGTGGATTAGACCAGCCCCGGCTTCGTCACATCTAGGGCACACTGTATCGTTGCAGTGAAAGTACCTATTAATCATCTCAGGTGTAAGGTATGCACAATGAACAGTTGTATTTGTCGGAACCTCATGTTTCTGGGAATGCGCACTGGGCTCTTCAACACTCGCTCCCATTCCTTGTCCTCTAGTGGCCTCCCCAGATCTAGTTCCCATTTGAGCCGAAGGGGCTCCAGGGTAATCACTGCGTGAGTGCGTAGTGGCACCGCGAACCAACGGATCAGATGCCGGCCTCGCCCCATAACATGGAGATTTTAAATGGCGAGGTGTTGGCTGTGTTCTGTGGACATGTCTCCAAGTTTGGTGGTCAGGGTCGTAATTAGTGAGTGGTGCATTAGGAATTGCCCCAGTGGTAAGCCCTCCTCTACAACCAGGGATTCATACAGAATGAGTGCGCCATCACGGTATAGTTCACCCATAGTCCATATGTCAGCGTCCCGTCAGCTCGAGATTGCGGAAGGAGTGAGTGTCCTCATCCCACTGGGGGAGCCCTCCAGTGGTATTGCTGCTGCGTAAGGAACTAAAGCCTTAGTAAGGAAGCGTCTCCTGCAATAGCATCTGTACGCCACAGCCAAGAGGAGCGGCGCCGGCACAGCAGATTTGGTGGCAGGGTGAAATATCGCCAGTTTCTGCTCTAAGAAGCGTGGGGGTAGTGTGGACGCTGCATCTTCCCGATTCTTATCCGCGAGCCAGCGGGGAACCCACTTCAGGTGCGCCGCTAAGAAGTAGTGCTCAAAAAAAGGTGCTGCCAGTCCCCCCTGATCTGTAGTAAGGTATAGCTTCGCCAGTGTCATCCCGTGTCTGCCTCTCCCCCAGATGAGGTCCCTGAGCAGCCTAGAGAGCGCGGTGAAGAAAGACACTTGGACATAAAAAAGCAAGTTAGTAAAACAGTAGCCGGGGGAGAATCACTATTTTGGACAAGGCCACCGTTCTGGTGATTGTTAGCGGTAGCGTGCTCCAGAAATGTACTTGCGACTTAATGCCCATGAGGGCCCTTCCCAGGTTATTATGAAAGAGGTCCGCCGGTTGACGGTATATCTGGATTCACAGATATCGGAAGGTATCCCTAATCCACTGTACTCTCGAGGGTCCTGCTTCCCCTCCCGGAACGCATAAAGACAGAACTTGTTGACATTCACCCGGAGGCCCAAAATGGTGGCAAAGTCCTGCAGGATGTGGGCCAACTGAGTTGGGATATCCTCTATGTCCCACACATATACTAGCAGGTCGTCTGCATATAGCGACACCTTAGGTACTGCATCACCTAGGGGTATTCCGTTCCCCAGTGTGGTGCACTGTGCTGCCGCTAGGGGTTCGATGGCCAGCGTGAACAGGAGGTGTGACAGTGGCCACCCCTGTATTGTACACCTGCAGATTGGTATGGCATTAGATATATACAGATCCAGCCTCACCCGAACTGTGGGATTCTTGTATAAGAGGCCCATCAATTGAATATACCCCAGCCCCAGATCGTATCATTGCAATAAGGCCGACAAGTAGCCTCACTCTAAGCAATCAAATGCTTTTTCCAGATCCATCATTAGGCAGTCCGCTCTTGGCCATTCCCGTACGCTGTCTGCGGCCACCCTAATAAACCTCTGCAGGATCAGCGACGTGTTCCTTTTGGGCACAAATCCGTTTTGGTCGCTGTGTACTAGGTCGAAAACCACTGGTGCCAAGAGCTCCGCCAGCACTAAGGCAAGTACCTTATAATCCACGTTGAAGAGCACTAAAGGCCTATAAGATCTCAAGGATGTGGGTTCCCGGTCCGATTTGAGCAGAGACACTAAGTATGCCTCACGGATCGAGGGAGGTAGTGTACCTTTCACTAACGCTGTTGTGTATAGCGTGTGTAAGTGTGGCACCAGACCCTCCCAGTAGGCCTTTTAGAATTCAGTAGGCAGGCCATCTGGACCCAGTATTTTCCCTTATGCCATGGATAAGATTGCCTCACCTATCTCCTCCAAGGTGAGGGGGCCGTTAAGTAGCTTCTGATGCACTTCAGAGGCAGTGGGCAGTTGGGTCTGCACAAGGAACCTCTCCAGGTATTGGCCCGTGCAGCGGACTCTTGACTGGTACAGTTGGGTATAGTAGCGCACCATGACCCTGTGGATCTCTTATTGTGTGTACACTAGCTCTCCCTCTGGCGTGCGTATGGCTGCAATTGGCGCATGGCTGCTTCTTGTGTTAGGAGCCAGGTGAGCAGGCAGCCGGCCCTATCCGCTGTGGTATGTGTGCGGACTGTGTAAGCTGCGTAGTTATGACACTGCAAGCGCTCCAGGAGTTCCGCGTGCTGTGTCCGAAGGGTCTCCAGATGAGTTGTGTGTCTGCCTCCTCCCTCCCCCTCACGCTCATATTTCAGCAGCTGCGACTCAAGGCGGGTGACAGACATCACCAGCTGTTTCCGTATATTCCATGTGGCTCCTAGACAGTGTCCCCTGAGTGTTGTTTTGAGTGCAACCCATTCCACCAGCGCATCACTCACTGTACCTTTGTTGAGCTCGAAATATGTGTGGATAGCAGTCCCTAGTGAGGAGCAGAATTTGGAGTCTGCCAGTACAGTAGGCTGGAGTTACCATGTGGGTATAGGGGGCCGGTCAGCTTCCCAACTGAGCTGGAACCACAGTGGGTTATGATCTGAGTGTGTTGACCCTAAATACTCTGATTTCACTACCAGTGGCAGCAGAGATGGGGATCCTACCACATTTTCCAGGCGTACGTGTAGGCGTACGTGTAGGTCGTGTGTCGCCGAGTATTAGGCTCAGTGGGATTGAAGGTACGCCACATGTCTAGTAATGCCCAGTGTGATAGCCAGTCTGTGAGCGCCTGCGCATTGGATACAGTTTACGTTTTATGGAGTGGGGGAAAGATCTATCAAGATGCACGTCCAGAGTTAAAATTCCCCTCCCAGAAACCAGGGGAACCCAGCATAAGTTGTCAGCACCCGTGACAGTTGTGTTAAGAATGTTGTCTAATCAGCATTCAGAGCATAGTTCGAAGCCAGCAATATTGATTGACCATTGAGCGTACCATGTACTAGAGTGTACCTCCCTTCGGGGTCTATTACCATGTCCGTACTAACAAACGGGACGCCTGCTCTTACCCAGATGAGGGAGCCTCTAGCATGGGCCGAATACACAGTGCCATACACTTGTCCCCTCTAACGCTTGCGCAGACTTTCTACTTCCGGCTGTGTTATGTGTGTTTCCTGTAGTAAAGCGATTCCGACCGATTGTCTCTGGAGGTAAGCAAATATGGAGTATCACCGTGTGGTGGTATGCATGCCCCGTATGTTCCATGTGACCATGTTAAATCGGGTCATTGCGAGAGTGCTAGGTCAGCGGGTAGGCCAGGGGCAGGGCAAGCTCTGGCAAGTACGGAATTTGGTTGAGCATAGGGGTACCGGTCTGCTGTAACAAAAACAATACATAAACTGTAAACAACATAACCTCCAGGGCGAACTTTGCGTGTTTGTCTGTCCAAACTCCTGTGACCATGCATAGGCATAAACTAGGTCACGGTGCGGCCTGATAGGGTGGGCGCGTAGGTAGCTCTCTATTATGACTGTCCCCACCTATCCCATGTGTATGGTGTGCCACTGAGAAATTCCGGCATTATAATCTGCGGACTGACTGGTGTTCAAGTTGAGATTGCAGCATCATCACATATCTATCAGCTGCCTGCACAAAGGCCCACCAGGTGCCCTGCCACAAGATTATTGGTACCTAGGTAACAGGTAACAGGTGTGCACAGGCAGCAGCGTTGCAGACCTGTCCCACCCACGTGCTGTAAGAAAGAAGTCACAATAACATACAATTGGCTACTGTCGTGTGCAGTTCGCTACAGAGTCCAGCACAACTGCTACTCATCCCAGGATACCATCCGCTGTCTGCGGGGTGACCACTGGCAAGTGAAGGTCCTCAGAGATGTCAGTCAATGGTGATGACGAGCTTCTCGTCACCACCACAGGCTGCAAGAAGGATTCCAGCCAGTCTTTAGCACTCGTGGTTCTAAGTGTTGTGACCACCTCTAGCAATTTTTGGTGCTCTAATCTCATTCTCACCGGGCTGGAGCCGCTGTCTTTGGCTCTACCCCGCGTGGTGGCCGTCGTTGTCCACGCCGTCTGGATCTCCTGAAGCTTGGGGTGTCATCTTCTGGATCCGTTGGCCTGGTTCCTGTCCACAGTCCAGATTCTTCAAGCCAATCCCATGTTTCCACAGGGGAATCGAAGAAGCAGACTTTACCCTTCACAACCACTCGCAGTCTGGCGGGAAACAACAGCAAGTACGGCAACTCTAGCACCCTAAGTTGACGTTTCACCATTTTGTAGTTGTTTCTACGGCTTTGCATGAGAGCAGTATAACCTGGAAAAGCATGACGCAGCTTCCACTCCCTGTAAGACTGTCCAGCTACCGGGTCTCTTGGAGCACCTCATCTCTGTCCCTGTAGTTAAGGAGTTTGAACAGAAATGGGCATGGTCTGGATCCCGGCTGTGGTCTCTGGGTTCCACTGTAAACTGTTTTGACAGTGATCCCTGTGGATTAAGGTCTCGCAGCCAGTTCTCAATATACTGTTCTGGGTTCCTAGCCTCCTCTCCTTCTGGCAGCCCTACAGCGCGAATATTGTTGTGACAAGACAGTCCTTCCGCGTCCTCCGCTCTGTCCTCCAAAGTGTATACACGATCCATCACATCTTGCAATGGCGCAGTGTGGCTGTGAGTGACCGGTTGGAGCTGTTTGAGTGCTTGGCCTTGAGCTGCAACTTTGTCAGCTAGCTTGCGGTGGTCCGCATGGAGGAGCATGAAGTCCAAGGTAACCTTATCAATCCTGGTTTCCAGAGACATCCTGGTGTGATCCAACGCGGTACCTATTTTCTCCACTGCTGCAAGGACAGAGCCTATTTTGGCCACCAATGCTACAGACTTCAGCTACGCTTCCCCCTCATCTCTCAAACGTGATGGATCCAGGTTACCTGCACACAGCGACCCTTGCTGCATCTTGGCGCATATACAGCCCTTACAAGTTGTTGCGCCGTGGGCATTCGAGGCCCGCACCCAGTGTGCTAGGTGCAGAAACCGTATGACTGCACTCTGGACTCAGGATAGTAGGCAGCTAACACCTAGGCATGTGCTTAGTAGACCAGGTTTACGGTTGAAGGCACCTAGTGCGGTTCCAGCATGTGAGGTCGTCATGCCACCGGTCTCGTGCATGCTTTGTGAGTTGACTCTCCCTCCGGCGCCAGTCAGTAGCAACCCACAGCACCAGGTCCCCGCTCATGGTGACTCTCCCTGGTTGCGTCAGTGGCCAAGTGAACGCTTCCCAGCTAATAGCTGATTCCAGTCGAAGTATCCCTTGTGTTGCAACTGTGCCCACTTTTACTTGTCTAGTCTACTGCTTGATGCAGGAGCATTGGAGGCCGGGATTTGTGTGTGTGTCCAGACCGGCAGCCGCGTCTTCCACTGCTGAGGTTTCCTAAAAATCTATAGTCAAGCGTGTAGGGACTGGCACCCACCGGGGACTGCAAGGGGCTCTGATGAGGAGGCACCAACAAGCTCCACAGCTCCACTGGCTGCCAACCAGTCAGGCCATCCACAGCTTCTACCGTCGGCTCGCCGCTACAGCAGTCTCCACCACAGGGGTGGAGCTTAGAAGCCGCCTGCTCTGCTCGTGTCTCAGGCACCTCTGCGAGGCATCTCCTGGTAGGTCCTCTTTTGATGTCCTGTTACTGCCTACGGGCACTCAGACCTCGCACCAGCCACAGGCAACAGCTTCGCACACCATCTATCATGCTTCGTGTATGCCGGTCAGCTCGGCTGCTCAAGATGGCGTTGTTCACAAAATGGTGCCTGTTTTTAATGTCTGTTACTGCCAGTCTTTCGCGCCACACAACTACTACTGTGCCCCACTTACAGCCATCGCTGCACTTCGTCTTGTGGTCTTCCAAAGCATCACCATGCCCTGATGACTCTCATCCCAGTTAACTCCAGGGAACTCTCCCGCAGTACGCAGCCTGCAGCCTCTACGGAGGTCCCCCTTTACCAGTAGTCCACTCCTCACCTCTATTACAGGGCACCCCGTCAGCCACCACCCCGTCAGCCACCGGCAGCTCTAGCCCAGGCCTTACTCCCAGACAAGCGGTTCCGGCAGTCAGAGCTTCGCATCTTATCTAGAGACCGCAGATCACTCTCTCAGTCTGCCCAAGACGAGCCTCACTCAGGAGTCTGCCTGCCGCCTGCAAACTTTGGGGGCCCCCACCTCACCAAAGTCTGTATCGCTCAAGGGGATTCACATTAATCCAGGTGGACTCTGCAAGTATTCGTCATTGTGGGGACATCTGCGAGCAGCGACCTCGGCCCCGCTCCTCAACGTGCACCACCTTTTTACACGTTCACGCTCCCGGGACCGCGTTCATTCCATCGGTCGCAGCTGCGAGGCCGTCTGATGAACCGATGCTCCGCTGGGCTACACAGGCTCCTCTCCACCTTATCGCATCAGTCCCGCCCGTTGCGAACACCAATGGCACCACTTAAGGATATTTGGCAGATAATCAGGGGATGCTGGCCGGAGCGCTAAAGAATCGCTTCCCCCAAGTTGGCTGCCTAGCCACGCCCGCTTTATTCTGCCCTAATGAGGCATCCCCTGTTGTCTGCCACGCGGATTGTGTTTCAACTTTGGAGGCAGGCTCTGCGGAAGAAGGCTGGTGGAATAGGATGACCCGGGAGACCCCACTCTGGCACAATGGACGTTTCCCACAGCTGCTGACTCTCTCTGGGTTTTGTGATTGGGACACCATTGGGAATTCCACTATGGGGGACGTCATGTGGGGTACGTTTTAAAATCCTTTCAGGATCTCCAGAAGGACTTCCAAATGCCGAAAACCCAATTCTTCAAATATCTACAATTTAGACACGCTATATCCCCCAGTTTTGAGGGTCTTGACTCCTTGCCGGAATTTAGCCCAGTGGAGGCTCAGGTGTTCATGGGAGACCTTCTAGACCATGAGATCTTTAAAATGTATCAAACCCTGGTTACGCATTCCTCCCCCACCTTGCAGCATCAGCGAGAGGCATGGGAGGGAGATGTAGGTCAGTTGGAGGAAGAGGACTGGACAGAGGCCTTGGCCTCCCTGCATGGGGATGCTATTGCAGTAAGCCTTCAGCGTATTCAATTTAAATATCTGCATAGGGTCCATTTTACCAGGGTTAGGCTCTGAAGTGTGGGCTTGGTGGCTTCCCCGGTTTGTCTTCGTTGTGGGCTTAAAAAAAGGGACCCTGCTACACACTATTTGGCACTGCACAGCACTTGCATGATTTTGGAGGGGGGTCCTGGCCTGCCTTGCCGTGGTTCCGGGGTGGGAGCTGCCTAGCTTGCCGAAATTCGTCCTCCTTCATGTGATGGAAGGGATCTTGGGCAACATATATAAGCACCACCTTGTGCTGCTAGGCTTTACCTTAGCAAAGAGAGATATAGCTAGAGCCTGGAAGGCGGTGGTGGCTCCCTCGGTCTCGACCTGGAAAAAGGGTTTGGACTTCTGTATGGGTCTGGAGATTTCCATCTTTGAAGCTAAGGGGTGCCCCCGTAAGCACTATAAGATATAGAGGCGCTGGGCAGATTATCGCTATTCGGATTTGGAGCCGCTGTGGGAGGGTTGGACCAGGGATCTTGAGTGACCAGTTGGCCTTTTCTGTTGTCATTAGTCCTTCATTGGATTGCCCCAATTTCCATGCCAGGAGCCGATATTTTAACATTGGTGTTTTTATGTAGAGCAGTGGCAGTTTGCTTTAAAGATCTGTTTTTCCGGAATGAGGAGATAGTGCATGGGGGGGTCGGGAGGAGGGTGTTTGATGGGGTTGATTATATGTATCGCCTTTCATATTCTCCTGTTTTAAATGAGTAAAATGGTCAAAGTTGATATCCTTTGTATGGTACTTGCGGCTGTTGTCTCTGGGATTCAAAGATGTACATTATATGTGTTCTTTTGATTAATAAAATTTGCTTAAAAAAAAGAATAGACTTGTCAGGCCATTTAGGGGAGGCCATTGTGTTGTGGAAACTGAACACTCAAGAAAAATTCAATTGACAATTTGGAAACTGTCTGACCAGTCCAACAGTGAAATGAAATTCTCAGTATCTCTGTGAACAACACATTAATAAGAATTTATAACTAGCACAGAGATCAAGGTTCGCTTTTTGGGTTAAAGGTCAAGACTGTACACTTGCAAACATCTGGAAAAATCCCTGATTCCAATACAGTTGAGAAATTACCAGTAGGGGTGAGCTATCTGTCAATTTCACAATAAATATCAGCTGAGGCTCACTTGATTCTTAATTATATGGATACAAGTTAAAATGATAAAATGATAATCCTTTGTGAATTCGGTAATTACGCTGTAGTGGCTTCAACTGAATCACTAGAGCAGATTTCGTCTGAAGGCAATTCATTTAAACACAGAAAAAAAACAGCCGGGAGGACCAAATATTTAAACTAAATGCGCCAAATGCTAATACTTTGAGAGTAATATGAAGTGACAACACTCCACATTTATTATTATTATTAAATGCAAACAATTGTGTCTGTCTAATTTCACGTGCCGTAAGTATATTTGCACAAAAGACTTTGTGTTGTGATGAACGGCACCGCGCACATCTCCTGATCATAGATGAAAACTAGGTGCTACTGGGTGGAAACTTCCCAAACAACCATAGGGGACAAATTTAAACTCAGATCTACAAAATTCACAAAAAGTAGCGTGGCGTAGCATCGAGTTTAATACCAGTGCCAAATGAAAATAGACGTACAGCTTGGGCAAAAGGTGGGCAACATTGCGTGACTTTGCAACACATAATCCATGTACCAGTCATATATATAAAGTATTATTCAATTTAGCTAAACCAACCGTACTCGGGGGAATGCCTAAAATAGTCAAGCAGTATACCTTTTATTAGCCCTTATGCCGTGGCGCTACGCTAAAGCATGTGTAAAGCCCAGCAAGGGAAAAATGGGAATCTTCGGTGACTGGAGTCATTACTGTGTTTTGAGCTTGGAGCCTGAGCTGTGAGCGCTGGAGTCAGGGCGAATGGTGCTGTGAGGTGAGCCATGAGGAGAGCTAAGAGTGGTGAGCCCGGCCACCGAAGGACATGGACAGCAGCACTACTGCTGCCTCCGAACAACGGCGGACGGGTCGTTAGTGCTTTGCCCTTTGCTCTCGCCGGAGTTGCTACAGAGGGCCGAGGAGACACTGAGGAGTGGGAGCGAGGTGAGGGAGGCGGGGGAGCTGGCCTCCTGCACTGCTTTCCATTTGCCTACCCCTGGCTCAGTCTTGCTTGCTTGTTTGCCTGTGTGGAGAGAGGCGAGTGGTGGCCCGGCCACTGACGGTAACACATCCGCCACTTCCAGGGCTCAAGTGCTAAAATAAGAAGTGGGGGGACTCTCCAATTTAGGTGGTGTCACAGGAAATGACATCACAACAGGAAGTGACATCATGGCAGGAAGTGACATCACAGCAGGAAGTGACATCACAGCAGGAACTGACATCACATGTGAGGCAGATCTATTATTTTCACAAATTGCAAGATTTAAAAATTGAAGCTGCTCAGTACTTAAGCCTGTTACTTAAGGTCCCTGTGTGGGGTAATTAACAGCCCAAATATGGATGAAGTTTGGCATACAACTACATTAAGTGCTGTAAGTGAGTTTTTGTTGGTAATATGAGGAAAAAAACATCTGTATGTGCCATTTCCTCATATTGACTTGTGAGGAGGACAGTCATTTGCAGTTAATTCAATTTAGCCTGGATTTGCCAAATACCCTCACTTGCCTACAGAGCTGAGTGACATTTTCATCTCACGTAATCAATACTTATAGTACCTTTAATTGTTAGCACCTGAATTCTGGTCGAGCTTAAAAAGCATTTGAATCAGTGATTATGGCCGAAATATTTTGCTTAAAAACAGCTTCACAATTCCCTGTCATTCTAATTATTACTAGTTTTGCGTGAACACACAAGTGACCTACACTTGACTTCACAATCCTGTGTGCTTTTCAGTGTTATTATGAGTGAAATATATTTTTAAATGAAAAGTGATTTGATGTACTGAGTGAAACCGCGGGAAACACATGTTTTGTTTACCTTTTATGCCTAAAGCTTGAAGGAAAGAGTATCCAAATTTTTAAAATGCCGTTTTTGCAAGTGTACCTTAGACTTGTGCCCAGTTACATTTTCGTAGTTTAAGTAGTCTCTTAATATTTATCACCATTTTAACAAAGTTAATATTTCTGCTGTGAAAAGTACAACAGAGTCCTACAGCTGGCAACGTTGTTTACCTTTTATGCCTAAAGCTTGAAGGAAAGAGTATCCGAATTTTAAAAATACAGATTTTGCAAGTGTACCTTAGACTTGTGCGCAGTTACATTTTCGTAATTTAAGCAGTCTCTTAATATTTATCACCATTTAAATAAAGTTAATATTTCTGCTGTGAAAAGTACAACAGAGTCCTACAGCTGGCAACGTTGGAAATAAGACATGTAAAAATAGTGAATACAAGCGCCACTGCATCTGCTGCATTAATGTTAGCTAAGCCCCCGGTAGAGAGATTTATTCATTTATCTTTTTAATCAAACCTGATATTGCATGTTTTACAAGACAGTGAAAGAGTATAGGTTACTTTGTAAGCTTTCATGCACAGGGACGGAAGTAGCTCCCTTGAAAACACCCAGTAGCCCCAGTCTACTAAAATCTTATTTATTTACCTTTAGAATATTTACCCTCAGGTGGTTAAACGCCAGCATAGAAATGTAAGTGTTAATTGTGGTTTGTAGCGCGACAACTATAACTCGAGTTACCCTCTGACTGATTTTTACTGGTGTGACCAATATTTTAATGTCTTGTATGGTACAAAAAAGGTAGGAAAAATCACCTAAATCTGTTTTTCCTCTAATCAGTACATATTTAAAATATAAACAGAAGACACTTTAACATGTGTCCCAGAGCTGCCTGAATGATCCATGACTGATAGTTAAAGTAACAGACAGCAAAGCATATTAAAATGCATACTGACGATTTTAAATACCATACTGCCGAATTTATATAACGTCCTATTAACGCTCAAGTCTGACGGTTTGCAAAATCTTAAAAGGTGGATAGATAGCCGGGATGTTTCGCCAATATATTTTACGTTTATTAGGATGTTGGCAAGGAGGCGGGGGTACATGGGCTCATTATCCCTCTCGTGTGCTGAGAGCAAATGACACTTCTCCCTGTGCTACCCAGACATCTCGTCCCAGCACACACAGACAGCCTGTCGAGCACTCTCCACTAACAGGAGAAGCACCATTCACCTGGCGGGTCCTGCCTCCAGACAAAGAGGCACCTGGAAGAGTTTCTCTGTCTTCGTAGGGGTGGGTGCCTGGCAGGCAAAGGGTCCCTGGCTTAGGGTGTGTGTCTGACAGAGGATCCCTTCCAAAATAGACGTCGGTTTCTGGCTGTCAGAGGGCCCTTGGCTCCAGCCAGAAAAGGGTGCCTGGCAGTGTGTCTCTTACTATGTCGGGGTTGGTGCCTGGCAGGAAAAGGGTCCCTGGCTAAAAAAAAAGTGATTGTGGCTGAGGGTCTCATCCTAAATAGAGGTGGGTGCCATGCAGTCAGAAGGACCCGTGCTCCAGAAGATGGGTGCCTGGCAGAGTCTGTTTCTGTACAAAGGGGGGTGCCTCGCAGGCAGAGGGTTCCGCTTTCCAGAAGAAGAGTACCTCACAGACGGTCTCTGCTTTTCTAGAGAAGGGTGATTAAAACTGCCTTGCAAATTCCCATCCTATCACAGGCTTGCAGTGTCTTATGAAAATCATCTGAAACTGTGTCGCCTCCGAGCTTAAGGACTATTTGGAAGGAAACAGTCTTATCTGTATCTTTCACCCTAGTTTCCTCTCTGGTCACAGCACTGAAGCATCTATGACTGTCGCCTCTTCGTTCTTTCAGTCCTTTGATACAGTGGACCAGGAGATCCTTCATTATGAGCTCAAAGAAAGGACTGTGATTAATAAGGCAGCGGATACCTGGTTGGAATCCTACCTCTTACAGGTGTCAACGTTGTAGTGGGCTGGTTCCACAGGTTCTGGTGTAGATATGAAGACACTGTAGACCAAATCAGGTACAAGTAGAAAATGTTTATTAGTTCTTCAGATGCAGGTATCATGGTCAAGATAACAGCCCCATCAGGAGCAGCCTACTAGCCACTCAGCCCATCCTTAACTGAAACTATCATGCATCCAACATTCCACCCACACTAAGATTCCAATGAGAATACTCACACTGGGCTGAGCAGCTAGATACAAGAACATACATACAACATGAGGATACCACAAACGTGTAAAAATTAGATTTGAGAATTTCTCTCCAATCCCATCCCTGTAACTTATGTTGTAGAGCCAGCATTTTATTTTGGCACTCTTATAGTTCAATATCTCTGTTGAACCCACATCTCGCAATTAAGCATCATCTCAATGCAGATGTATCTAGTCATATATCAAGGTAATCTTAGATTACGAGTCTAACAGAGGGCAGAAAGGCACAAAAAACAAGGGAAAAACGAGTCAAACAGAGGGCAGAAAGGCACAAAAACAAGGGAAATACGAGGGGAACAGAGGGCAGACAGGCACAAAAAACAAGGAAAAAATGAGTCGAACAGAGGACAGAAAGGGACAAAAACAAGGAAAAAACTAGGGGAACAGAGGGCAGAAAGGCACAAAAAAAGAATGAAAAACGAGTGGAGCCATTAAACTTGCTTACACTTACCTTAAAAGTGAAACTAAATCCGAAAATGGTTTCCTAGGTGACGGTGTAGTTCGTAGATGCAGTAAGGGAAGTCTCCAGCAGGTCAGGCAGCAGGCGAGGCCAGGCAGGGTCTGAGAACTGTGTCAATATCCGGATCCGGTCAAAAGGGAAAGGAGCCAGAGCAAGAAAAGCCCGAAAAATAAAGGGCATAGCGCACGAGGGCGGGACTGTTGAGGTGCAGAAACACCCATCCAGTGACGTCTGCTATGACCACTGATTGGTCGCAGACGTCTCTGTCCCACTGGTAAGTCCGAGTCCCCCCGGCAAGGTTAAGAAGGGGTGGGGCGGGTTGCATGAGCTGCGATGGTGTGGGAGTGGTGATAAGCAAGCAGTCCGAGGCTTCACCCGGAAATGTGTGCTTTGGTCGGTGCATGCTGTATCGCATTCTGAAGGAGCAGGCCAGCGCAGGGTGGACGGCGTTTTAATAAGTAAGCAAGGGTGACGGCGTCCCCCCTGGAAAATAGGTGGGGAGACGCCGTCTACCCGTGTGGTACCCCGACTCGAGCCCTGGCCACTTCCATAGAACGAAAGGAGGGATAACCAGTGCTTTGCCCTCTGCCCCTGACCTTGCCATCTCTGGTGCCGGAGCAGCTCTTGAGGAGAGGAGGAGCCACAGAGGAGCGTGGGGAGGGAGTCGGGGGAGCTGGCCACCTGTAGCATCTCCCTTCGTCTTTCCATTGCTCGGGTCTTGTTGCCAGATCCGACTTCAGCAAGTATGGTCTCCGTTAGTTGGGGGCCACTGAGCGTGTACCAAAGGGGGGTCCGCGGAGGCGGTTCGGGCTAGTCCCAGGTGTAGGCAGCGGCCTCCCAATAAGTTACATTCACCCTAGAAAGGGGAAAAAAGGAAGATAAACACCGGAACAACATATTGAGGCACTCAGGCCCCTAGGACCGGGCTAGGAGTGTCTCTGGAGGGGATTAAAGGGGCCACCCAAGACTGTGAGTGGAGAGTGGAACCCGCTGCCTGATTTGCAGGGGGTGTAGTTTATACAGTCACCCTCCCCCCTTCACCTCAGGCATGTGCCCCTCATATCTGATGTTTGGCACTCTGGAACTGTCTACACTGTTGTACAATTGTGCCACACCACACCATGCTTTGCTGGAATAGTGCCTTAGAACTGAACCAGACAACAGTCAACTGTGTTCCAGCTATCATTCAACTTGGGAAAGACACAGAGGAAGGCTGGAGCCACTCAAGCAAAGCTTATTTGTGAGGTGAGGAGCTGACTTTTGCTTTGCTTTGCTTGTTTCGATTAGCAAGTTTGTTGTTGTCTTCTGTGGTTACCCTGAACATTTTCCATGGTTTGCACGGCCTGTAATCGGAAAAGTAACTAAAAGCTCGGGGTTACGGATGAGTGCAGCTACTGTTAAGTGCCAGTTGTGTAGATGAAGCCACAGGGTGGTTCGCGGAAGTCGCCTTACTAGGTTCAGGTGCAGCTTGCTGGCAACTGACATGCTCCCACTAGTTCTGCTTGTATAAAGGAGGTTACTTACCCGTACAACGAGGTGGGAATATTGAGGTCGGGAAGGGAGAGACACCTTTCCCTCCAGCTAAGAGGGAAAAAAAGCTACAATCCTCAGCAATTTTAAATCAAATGAAAATAAAACAAGAAGGAGAAGATCAGTTTTTCGAATCATCTATGGTATGCATATTTGGGAAACCAACAAAGTCCACAACAAACTGAGTTCATGAAAGACACGACAGGAGCAATGCTGACGTTACAAACAGACTCATGCAGATTACAAACCCCAATCAAGCCAGTGAGTGAGCCAAGTGTATTATCCCAAAATCAGGGATTAAAATAGTCCAATCAATATAAAATGGAGCAAACATCAAAACCAATTGAGGAACCAGACAACCAATGGGGGCAAATAACTGACGTAGAGATGTTATCCATTCCCCTAACCACACATTTGCAACAAGAGGACCCAAGTAGCATAGGACAATTGACTGGAGACACTCAACAACTATTGGAAACAGGGGTGCCACTACCAATTGAAGAGCGAGTAAATGTAAAAAAAAAAAATAACCTAGTAGTGTATACAATGAGTCTGGTCCAAATAAATCAAAATCAACAAGATAATACTAAAAAAGGAGAAGAACGGCCCAAAACTCCAAGGGACATTATTAACTTATCTAATCTCCTTCAAACTGATATTAACTTGATTTCAAAGGATATGGAGCAAAAGCTGGGCTAGGAGAACATCAGGCAGATCAATGGATCCCAAAATAATATGGATGATTTTATTATGAAATCGAATAACCTGCAGCGTTGGTGTACACCCTATCAAAAGGATGACAATTTACTGAGTTAGGAAATATGGAGGCAGAACAACAAAGCCCCGTCAGTGTGTCTGATAAGCAACACTCTTCTGTAAATGGCCAAATCCTGGGAACACAAGGCTTGGGAAACTGGGTCTCTGGGTCAATTTGGGACCTATTTTTTAGAACCTACCAATTAATACTAGAAGCCCTAATTTATCAGTCAAACAAAATGGAGGTGAAAATAGACCTTCTTAGCTCCATGGCATCTTCAGTGGCAGGAATTGATCAGAAGATAGTCACACTAAACAACCTGGTATTAAGGGCACAAGCACAGCCAATATCATCATATGCAGACTGTAATTGTGCCCCACTGATCAGCCAAAACTGGCCACAATTCCTGAAGTGTTAAATACAATAATTGAAGATCTAAAAAGGAATTTATTCACCTCCGGAAACAAATATTATCAGAGTGCGTGCATAACTGAAAAAATGACGACTAGTAATAACTTAAGTAAGGAAAGTAATAAGGATCCAACTAACGGGAAAATGGAAGACCTAATAGAGGAAAACCCACTCTTTTCACAAATAAAATCATTAGCAACATCACCTGAATTCCAATTAACAAAGGGACAGAGAAAAAAACAACAGAAAGCAGGGAATAAAGTTCCAAAAGTTACAAAAAAAGGACCTCCTCAAGGACTAGAGAAACAGGAAAGAGTCTAGAGAAATTAAATCAACCAACAAAAGCAAATCAGAAACATGCAGATAAAGTCATAGAGGTAACATAATCATTCTATCTTTTGTTTAATAGGAAATGTCCTGATGTAAGTACAGTAGTATTAAATAAAACCATCAAAGACGCAATAGCCCACATAACACAGGTGGAACCTGAAAAAAACAACAAACAGATACATCAGGTGCTGAGGGAACCAATAAGAAAGTGAAAATAAAATTACTTCAATTAGAGAAGAAAAGAGAAAAAATTGAGCATACTACAATGGCTCAAGACAACATAGGAACAATACAAAATCAGAAGAAAAGTAAGGCCCCACAAGATCGAGAAATAGAGGGAAGTAAAAACCACAGCATGTCAAATGGATTAACTTATGTCAGACATCCATTAAAACAACCTACATGGACCCAGAAGCTATTCAAGTATCTTAATCCCCTGCAAAAAAGTCAATATTAAAAATTAGGGTCGCAAACAGGGAGGAACACAATTAATTTTTAAACCAGAATATAAATCCAGGGCCAACAATGTTATCTTGAACTGTCGAAACATAAATTGTGTAAAGTAATACCGTCGCTAGAAAGAATTAGAAGTACTGACATAGAATCAATTGAATTCCTAGCAAATAAAACCAACAATCAAGAATCAACACTTGTATCCTGGACTTCATCCACCCCAGTATACTTTATCATACAAGAATACGATCTCTTTATGGCCTGGGGATTAAAAGTTACAAGGCCACTCCGACCTTTCTACCCAAGCCCATTTATTTCACTCAAAAAACCAAATAAACAATGGAAGGGGTCAGTTAATAACCAGGTATACTTAAGATTGACAAATCCAATAGGTAAGACAAAGGGACAAACCTCTAAATCTTTAATGGAGAACAAAGCGAACCTATAGAGGAGCTAAAGTTTAGTTGGTTACCTGCTGCACTACACAGAGTAAAGGAGGACTGATGAAACTCAAATGATGGTCCCAAGAAGGGGATAACAAGACCAAGTGGCAGGATTGTAATATGCTCCTGGAATATAAAAGGCATTTAATCAAAGATACAAAATGATCAACTGAATTTAATGTTGGAACATTTTTAAATCATTTACCTACAAGAGACCTGGGTAACTGATCCTTTTAGATTAGAAGGTTTTAAGGGATACTATATACCTGCCACAAAAATAAGCAAATATTCTGTGGGGGTTTGCCACTTTTATTTCAACAGAATTGAAAATGGAAAGTGAGGTGGAAGCTCAAAATACATGAGACTGTCTGATAGCTAAAAAATGTTATAAAGATAAAGAGATAACTAAAACTCTCTTACTAATACATGCATATATTCACCCTCATTCCAGTTCAAGAAGAGCAATGGTTAGCAGCTTGACAACCATAATATTGCAGCAACTGAATAAGGACACACAACCTGAGGTCATCATCACAGTTGACTTTAATATGAATATGTTGTGGTCTTATGTGACGATGAAGATCAACAACAGGACTATCTGTGGGCAATCCCAAGCCTTCCACCTACACTGGACACTAAGGGAGAAAAGAAAGGGAAAATTGGTAAAAGTTTTTTAAAAGATTTAGAATCCTTAGGTCTAAGCGTTCTAAATGAACGGTTTCTCCAAGACTTGCCACTTGCCTGGACTTATTAAGCATTGGGTAACAGATCTCGAATAGACTACACAATAGTATCTTTAAACTTATTCCATAAGATTTTATCTTATCGGATTAGAGGATCAAACGGGAGTGAACACAACCAACAAATAATAGAGTTAAACTTAAACTGTGTAAAGTATGGAAAATATATGACAAATCCGGGAGATATAACTACAGTAAATTATAAGAAACTTTATTGGTCAGAAACCTCCAAAGCATCAATCATAACAATGGCGGAAGCGACGGTTGAAATTTGCTTTAAAGGAGATTCTTCTAATGCTATTGAAAAATGGTCCCTCACTACAAAAAAATTAATCTCAGGCCAGATTCAAAAAGATGGTACTAATGAGCAGCAGGGTAAAAAATTACTGGCATTGGTTAAATTGTCTTCCGAATGTCGTATATTAATAAAAGAGCGTAATAGAATCTTAAGATTGGTTAAGAAGCATCCTGGTAATCAAACATATGGAGACAAATTAAAAAAGATAAAATCAGATGTAAGCAAATTGACTCGGAAAGAAAAAATGCAAACAAAACCAACGCATTGGGCAAAAGCTTTATATACCAGTAAAAAGAATAATGTAAGAGAATTCTGGAGATTAATCAACAACATGAATAGATTTAGTAGGACAACTACATCTTCTACAGTTACTGAATCAGAATGGGTCCAGTTTCTACATTCACATTTGATTTATAACCCATGCACAGATTTTAATCCCAGCCCGGGCAAAATAAGTAGAATAGAGGATAACGAGAATACCGGCATGTCTATATCCGAAAGTCAATTATGTAAAGTTATTAAGAAACAGAGAACTGATGGAGCTCCTGGCCCAAATGGGTTTCCAGCTGTCTTCTATAAAGAGAATGTAGCAACTTGGGCAGTGTTACCTAACACTAGTTTACAACCAAGTACTGTGAATATCGACCATTTCGGAGTCCTGGAAGGGTTCTATAATTTCACCTATTTACAAAAGTGGTGTGTGGTCCCTACCAACTAACTACAGATTAATTACGCTGCAAGATATAGAAGCTAAGCTCTTTGCATCAATTCTCCTGGAAGTTAGCAATAAGGGATCAACCCATAGTAACCATAAATGGTACCTGCAAAGTCTGCAGTTAGAGCAAGTGAAATTTTATAAATACCTTGGTATCTTGTTTGATGACAAGGGCTTATTTTCACAGCATAAAACAGAGTTGACAAAAAGATAAAATTATTTACTTATGGCCTTTCGATCGCTATATAACTCTCTGGGTGGGCCAACCTATCTTCCGGTATTTAAGTTTAGAAAAGCAAAACTGATGCCCAGCCTTACCTATGGAAGTGAAGTTCATTGCGGTACAGACTCCACCCTATTGAATAATGCCATAATTAAATTTTTTAAAGATTTGTTTAAACTTCCAACTAATGCATCACCGGCCCAGATCCGATTGGAATTTAGATTCTGCAACCAGCAAATTGCAAGGATGGGTCAGTATATAAAGGTATGTAAACAAATTAAAACCAACACTTTTAATCTAATGAGCTGCCTATTCTGGCAAGAAATGCAAAGGAATTAAACCTCTCATTTTAATAAATATCTTCAAACAGCACTGAAAGAGTTGTCAGTACACACGATTTTGGAAATGTCACTAACACCACTATCTTTTAAAAAAACAATTTATGGAATAACAAAACATCTATCCCTTCTGAAAGATAAAGAGTTATTTACTAAGCAATGGCATGCCTGGATGATAGTGAATGAATATATGATCCTTAAAGCTCCGCCATATTTAGAAATACCTTGAACTATACAAACAAAAAATATATTTATGAAAGCAAGATTTGGCTACCTTCCAGGACTAATGCATGCGATGCCTTGGTTTAGACTAACCAAGCAGACACCCTGCAGACTATGCAACCAATGGGAAGAAGATATTATACATTTGGTTTGTATATGTTCATCAATGAGGGAAGAAAGAATGAAATATTTAAAGAATGTTGTATTGATAGAGGTGATCGATCATGTAGACAAGCTTTGGAGGTCGGTTTTAAGCCTATGGATATGATAATGAATGCAAATTTTACCAAATTTCTGTTTCTTGCGAAAAAGAAATGGGAAGTCAGAGATTTGAGCATAGTAAATTTGGATGTTACTAATAGCTAGAGAAGAAATCTGAACTGCACATGCTAATTTGCACATAAGTAACTAATTTATATTTAGAACTGTAAATTATTCCCATTTTAAGATTTGCCTTGCCTTGTTTGCGTGCAACAATGACTAACAAAATTAGTGTATAAAATTAATCCTTTATTATTCACAGTGAATATTGCTCTTTTATGGTTTAAACGGATTTATAGTTATGTTTAAATGTGGCTGTGAATTGATGCTTTTCTAATTGTAAGAGTTTAATTAATCATACAAAAACAACAGGAGAGTTAGGGTGGCTTAGTCACTCCTCTACCCCTCAAACATACTATGTAACAACAAGGTAAGAATGACCGATCAGATAAACACCAAATTTGCCTATTAAAAGGAAGGTGAAAAAAGTGGGTGAAAACAGGAAAAAAAGGAAAAAAATACTTTTTAACTTTAAAATAACCCTCACTCGCCACTAGTTGGTGACATGCTTCATCATTGGGTTCCCACTGGGGAGACCGAATGTCCCCCTAGTGTGCTACAACGCCTGATTTACAGCTGAGCTGGTTTTCTTGTTATTCGTGATAGTGTAGTGAAGTAGTGCTTAAAGTGCAGTGTCAGTGATTAAAAATATTGTAGTTAAAAGATGACCAGCAATGCCCTGTACTGCCTTTAATAAAGGGCTAGGCGGCATCAATAAAAGAAGTGTAGCGGGCACTTATAGGTTCTTAAATTTGAAACCTAGTGCCCTAAAACTAGGTCGACATGTTTCAGCTGTTAAGTGCTCATTCAGCTGAGCATTCCTCAGGACCAAAATCCTATCCTCCTGTGGTGTGCGCGCGCTAAAAGGCACCCAATCCGTGGGGATATATGTGTTAAAAATGAAAAATTCACGGTTTTACCCGAGTAGGCTCACTCAGACTTCACCAGGGCCCGTAATCTGTAAGACACAAGGTTAATGTAGAGACAAACGACATGTAAATACCAATTTATTACATCACAAAGCAAGTATGAATATCCGATAATACCCCTCGCGAATTGTCCCTTTTGTGGGCAAAATATCTTCAGACCTATTAATTAATCATGCAATACATTTATTTGATAGGATTATTTGTGTGGCCCATTACATCATCAGGGCGTGATTCATTGTATACTCGTTTATGCAGAATTATTATTTATGCAATGCAATTCAACTGAGTTTTGCACAAGGTGTCCTTGCACGCTTCTTATTCAGTCAGCCCAAATGTTTCATCAACTGGGCCCATGTTCCATAAGATGATGTCTGATGGAGAATCCTTTTCGTTCTTCCATGCAAAGTGGTATATCAACGGTGGGCGGAGTCTTGGTGCTGTCTCTGGGGCTTATATACATGCCTCTTGCGCCGCAGTTACTTCACTTTTTCCCATCTTAAAAGTGAAGCACCGGCGGAGCAAGGTGCTTGCAAATAAGCCCCCAAGAATTTAGGCCCCAGTCCTCTACTTGGCCAGTAAAACACAACCATAAATAGTGTGTACTGGGCCCCCAACACCCATCGGTCCCGTCACCACTGCGCCTGCTGCACTATTGATAGGCACACCCTTACCCATGCAATTATCTCACTGAGTTGTGAGGCGCCTCGGCCAGGGCAACTGACGCTGGAATCTGGGGATCACGGTTCGATCCCCGGTGCTTGCAGCAGATTAGCCCAGCACCATGTGACTCTGGGCAATAGCTTGCTTAATCTTCCCGACGGCCCCTAGCGCTTACGGGTGATTGTTTGCGCTTTACAAATGAGGAATATTATATTACTATAACTAATTGTTGCCTGTTTTTTTGCCACTCTGCTTTGTCTAATATATGAATGTTTATTTTTCTGTTTAAGGATCATTACAACTTCATGATATCCTATCTCAACCCCTGCTGCTGCAACAATCTTCGCAGAGAGTAATTGTGCTGTCTTTCAGACTTACTTCAGCGTTTTTCATATAAACATAAAATCAATCAAGTAGACGGGTGGAATTATTAATTATATTGAGGGTGACTTTCCCAAACAATTGTAAATGAGCATCAACATGAATATATTAACTTGTCTTTTATCTTTCCCATGAGACGATTTCGTCATCTCCAAAACTCTATATCTAGTTACACAGGCTGAGGCAATGGACTTTATTTCACAGTGAAATTAGTAATGCATGAGTTACCTTTTAGTTCTTTGAATTATATTTCATAATATATTTCAAAGTTAATTATAATAATTGAGCATTAATACTCTACTATCCATCTATGAAGCACTTCCACTATGGGATTCATTACAAGCAGCCGGTTATTTAGTGGAAGGATACAGAGAGACAGGGACAGGGGACGGACTCTCCAAATTCAGCTCGTATTCGTGCACCAAATAATGGAAACTGTAAGGTATTTACCACTAATGGCGAACGCGGGAAGCCCCAGAAATAGCAAATCGTTTCCCGATTCTGGGCTCAATAATAATCCCTTTACTGCTGCTTTTACTTTCTGCCTGAAAGACGTTGTAAATGGCTGTTGGGAATACTAAAGGTCAGGGTTGGTGGGCTCACGGAGGGCATAGCAGGGCAATGCTGTGGGCAACCTGACAGGCTGCGCTTCTGCATTCCGCCTCTACCCATGGTTTCGCCAGGCAGGGATTTGGACCCAGTAAAACAGGGCCCTGTGTTTACAAACTGGAATACCATGTAGAGAAACAGGAGGCCACTTGCATTTGCTGCACTCCCCCCTCTCCCTTGGCGATACTACTCTCGCCAACTCGTAATGAGGTCCTATGTGTTCGATAAGACTCTAAAGAAAATATCCAACCTGCCGTCCACAATATGCACACACCTGTTATTAATAATGTACAAGTGCCCCTGTGCTAAATATGTCACTGTTTATTGTATACAGTCCCGTTAAACATAGCACAATGGGGCATATTCTCAAGGTGTTATCGCTGAGTTATTGGCACTTTATCGCAGCCAAAGTCTCGATAAATCTATCACCCCATTCACAAGCTGGTGCTAACAGCCCATAGCACCAGATTACCCGCAATAGCAGGCGCAAAAAACATCGCCACAGATGACCCCCACAACTATTGCTAATGAGATGCAGAGTAGGCGTTCCCGTGCAAAAAGCCGTGACAACACCACTCCAGAACATTCTCAACGACCAGCCAGATGGGCGATGAGAACACAAAATAGGCGATAAGGCGAGTTAGCAGCAGGAAATTAACACCTGCTCTGACCTGGTGTAAAGTCGGACGACAGCCTGCACCAGAAAAGGGAGCCCAGCCAGAGCTACACCTGAAGAACAATAGATGTCATGGAGCCACTGACCATGCAGATGGGAGTCCCAACAGGGCCACAACACTCACCGCCACCCCCCCAGGACCACCCCGGACCAACGCAGAGGCAGCGTATACAAAGTTAGCGACCCTCAGAAAATGCACCAACCTCACAGACCCGAAGTAGAGAATGCCATTGCCCACTACCGGCCCAAAGGGACAGCCATCCTCCGCATCCTGACCACCATTGTCCACAGGCTGATGGTACCAACACAGAGGACACCCAACATCCCACCTCAGTAAAAGCTGCTGGATGTGCTGCACCTATTGGCCCCTAGTACCCTCCAACCAACAACCACCAGAGTCGGCGGAGTCTCACAGCCTGCCCATACAAGTTCCACACAATGGTTGTGGGTGACAACATCAGCTTGGTACCCCACTATCTATACTACCCCCACACGGTGCAGGGACAGCGGGAGACCAAGCAAGGCGTCAATGCCATAGCTGGCTGCCTGCATGTGTGAGGGGGCAATTGACTGCACACATGTCTTACTTGTGCCCCCTGGCAACACTGCACATAATTACCTCAACAGAAAGCACACGCATTCCATCAGTGTGCAGGCAATAGTGGACCACCCAGAAATCTCCACCAACGTCGACGCCAACCACCCAGGCAGTGTGCATGATTCCCACATCTTCCGACAGTCCATCATCAACCAGCGCTACCAGGATGGCACCCAAGGAAATGCACTGCTTGTTGGCAAGTACCAAATGAGCACACCACACACCTCAACTACACAATCATGCAATGCACACCACTGGGAATGCACATGTAACCAACTCACATACAACATGCCAAACAACATGCTCACTCACCATACACGGCAGCACAACTCACTGCGGGAACCTGGGCCAGACATGCACAGTAGCCATCAATGGCACGGCACCTCAGCAACACAACAGCAGATTGTGGGAAGAGGAGGGATCCAGGCATGTGCGAAGGAGGCAAGTGGCCGATGAATGAGACACAATGCCACGTGTGGCATGGATGTGATGACCAGACTGCAGTATGCAGACCACAAACATATCCATGTCGACATACACCACTGGTGTTTGGAGTGTAGTGGACAGTGGACACAACCATGTCACCTCAGCCAGTGGGGAGAATTGCAGAACTGTAGCTTGTTACGTCCCCCCGTAGGCGTGAGTGGAGTGGGATGGGCTGGCATATGCCAGGCCAGCGTAGGGGTGTGAATGAAAGGCACATGACTCTGGGCGGGGTCCTCTTCCGGAATGCCCAATGTGTCTGCCAGGGTGGCGCCTCTCACCCCACAATGAAGCTGACGCTGTCACCGTAAGCAGGGTTGCCTGCGATCCTGGATGCCTGCTGCACCCCGGGACGCTGGTTCCCAAACCAGTCTTGCCAACCCCTGGGCACCCAGGCCTCAATGCCCACCTGCCAACACCTGCGTGTGTCGAAGTGGGCCCACCATGTGCCGGTGCACACTCCAAGGCCGAGGCCCGCGACCCTGGCAACCTGCTATGACCATCACAGGCTCAGCGAGCAAGGCACGCAGTACTCCTTCCTCATTGACATACTATACCCGCTGACACAGTCGACTAGTAGGTCACACATTTGGGACTGAGTCTTGTTTTAGCAATGGCTGAGTTCATATCATTATACCGGCATCATCGCAGACTGCATCCCCTCTCATCCCAGCTGCCACTAAGTCTGTTCCCCGACATTCATGGACACTCTCTGGTTGAACTTTGGTGGTGTGCGAGTCAATGGACTGGGGGGTTGTTTTAAATCCTAATGTAGCTGATACCGAAATGTTGGTGGAAACGAGGCTGTAGCCCTCCACTCCTCCATTTGCTGCTTCCAGATGGCTTCTGCCATATGCATCATGCCCTGGGGGACACCTTCCACTGTCCCCGCAACCCTCTGCCACACTCACCTCGGACATCAATGAGGACCCGCTCAGTCCGTGTGGACCTGCCTCAGTGCAACGCAAGTCACCGTCCTGTGGCGGGGTGCCTGTGCCAGCCGCTGTGCTTCCGGAGCCACTAACTTTGTGCTGGTCAAGTCAGTGATCCTCTCTCCTGAGATATTGGATGGCCTCTTAGACGATTGCCTTGGGCTCATCAACGCCATGTGTCTGTGGCCCTGCACCATCCACTGCCTCCAGCCTCAACTGCGGTCCAGCAGGGCTCACACATCAAATCGAGTCCTGACCGGCCCGGATGTTGCATCACTGCAGGAGGCACACGCCACCATCACCAGGACCTCACTCCAACCACCATCTGCCAGAGTTGAAACAGTGGTACTGGCAGACTAACGGAGTTGCTCATACCTGTCATGGATGCCATCATCTGCCTGATACTCTGGTCAGCACTCCAGGTGCCACTAACTCACTGCACCATGAGTCATCGTCCATTACAGTTTTGGTTATGTGCTGTGGCGAGTTCACACAGCAATGTCTCCTCAGGCAGTGTGTTAGACCTGGGACGATGATGGGTAAGACGATGCAGGTGTGACTCCCCCCACTGCAGCTCCATCAGGAATATCCAGAAGGGACCCAATCCTAGATATTTTGTTCACATGAGCGCGCTCAGATCTGTTGCACCAACCTCAGTGCAGTGCAACTCACAGAGACTTCTGTTTGCTCATTAGGTGACCTCTGTACTTGCTCCGGCTACCACTGTAATGCCCTACTGTTGTCTCTGCAATACTGATGTTTACTGTTTCGTCTTCATAATGTTCACTGTTAAAGTTATTGCCAGCACCAACCACTCTGTTAGGGCTGGCTTACACTCACCCCACACTCATCCAGCACAGGCGTTACTGTACATGTGACCCTGCCAATAAAGAGGCCGGGCGCATTGCCCATAACCAGTTCCACAAATGATCTGCGTGTGTACATGTGGTCATGATGTGTGCATGAGGGACCTGGACCCTACAACATTACATTGTGCTGTGTACCGCGGACACAGCCATTTCTCGCAGGCAGAGTGTTAGTGCTTGGACATGTAGCTTTGTTGTCAGCCACTCATTACGTAAGGGGAGTGTACTGGGCCATTGTACGGAGGTCCAGCCTGGGTGTGTGAATGGTAAGTCCGGGGCTCTGGGCGAGGTTCGGTACAGGAAATGTGAACATGCATCTGTCTCTGCTGCAGTGTGGGTCTCCTTTGTGGGATGCAGGTTTGCCCTGATGGGACTTGGAGACCCCGTATGTTTTGTTTTTTGGCTCCCATGAGCCCTGACCCAACCTGCACCTGTTTGGCCAATTCCTTTAGGCATTGTGACACCTGACATTTGAATGCGATCTGTGCCTTGGTGGCCTGATGGATGCCAGCCATGCTTGCGGGTGTTTCCTGCTGTGTGGTCTGTGCAGGGGCTGGGTTCTCCTCTATGTAGCTTGTCTTCCCTGGTGGTGGGTTGCCTGGGATGTCCATGAGCTGTTGTAGGGCGTCGGTGTCGAAGGTGTGGTGGTCCTCTCCAGCATCACTAATGGGTTGTCTGATCTGGTCTGCTGGAGGTGTTGTTTGTCCCCCTGCAATGTGAAGGGGAGATGCATGTTGACATTGTGTTGACATGTATGTTTTCACATTGTTCTTGTTGACATGCAGACTGTATGATGATGTACATTGTGACTGTTTGGGCGGTGTTGACAAATTGATGCAGGACGGTGGACTTTTGGACTATGTGATGGATGTGAGGTTGTACGTGTACGTATGCATCCAACAGTTTCCTGCTCTATTCGATGTGTTTGGCCTGTTTCTGCACATGAGCGGACCCAGTTGTGTCCCCTGTTCTGCAGTGTCGGTGTTGCACTTTGTATAGCATTGTTGTGGGATGTGCTGTTATTGCTATGTGTGTGTGCTGCAGTGTGCCACGGGGATCAGGGACATGATCCAGGGTCATTGTGGGGGTGCAGTGTGCTACACATCATTGTGCATGTGTGTCACTGTGCCCATCATCCCCATACACCCAGTCCCTGGTCTTTGCTTCCCCTGTTGATGTTGGGTCCGGTCCTCTCGAGCTGTGTCCGTGATCCCACCTTGCACCGTCTCCACACAGATGACTGTGGCCTCCATTTCATCCAGCTCCTCCTGTGGCGCAGGACTCCCACCTCCTGTTGCCATTACTAGCTTCCTGTTGCCAGCAGGTTTGTGCTTGGTGTGGCTTTTCACATCAGGCCAGCGCCTCTTGCCCTCCTCAACACTCCGACTGCATTCACGGAAGTCTAATTGTGGGTCCGTTGATGGTGGTGTTCTGTCACCTCCGTGACGCTGATCTGGTTATCCTGCGGACTACACCCTGTCTTCCTCTCCCTCTTCTCCTTGGCCTTCCTCGACCCCGTTGTTCCTTGTTTGTGGTCTTTGGGGCTTGTGGGGTTCGCGTTGGCCTCTGCGCTTGGTCAGGGTGCATCCATGTTGCTATGCATTTTGGATTGATCAGGTGTGTTGTTTTTGTAGCTTTTGTAGTGCATTTTCCCACCAGACATGTAGGATTTGCAGGCCTGCCGCTTGTTTTTGCTTTTTGTATCACGATTACCCTCATTGCAACTTTTTTGTGTTCATGTTTCGCATTTTTGTGGCGTGGTGTTGATTTTAATGTGGTTGTTTGACACGTTATCTGGAGACTACCGTATGGTACAGCTGTGTTGTGAATACTTAGTTAACACAGCGTAATTTTCCCCGGATAGACTGCAATGTTGAGTGTTACGTTAAGTTACTTTTGCGATGGTTATTACACGTTCTTGAGAATATCCCCCAATGTATTGTAGATAATACTGTGTTATTTATCCCATCACTGTGTAAAATCTTGTCAGCTATCCCACTCGGCCTTCTTTTCATTCGTGACTGTTAAATATTTAACCAGATTTTGAATTTATCTGTGTTCTTCCATTAACTCCCCCTTTTCTTATTTCTTTCTTTCATGTTTATGTCTTCTTTAGCCTATAAAGTGGAAGTGGGAGACAGAGAGGGAGATGTCCTTACCCAAAACAGTACCTGTTCAATATTAGGATTTCTTACCAAATGTTTGAATTCCTAAAGTTTCCATTGTATTTTATAATTATAATTTTTGTTGTTTGTTTTTTCTAACTTTTTAAAAAAATTACAAATATTGCATTTAAAACTGACTTTAGTTTGAGTGTATTTTTATTTCTGTTGCAGCATTGTTTATATTATTTTCCTGCCTGGAACTTAGATTGCTAAAGGACATCAGTAATTTCGGTGGCTTCTTGATGTGGGACAGAAGCACTGCCAGGAGCTCTCAGACCCTGCTTGCAGGGCTTGGGTTATTTAAGTTGACTTAACATTTAAACAGCTCTCCGCAGTTGTGCTTATACGATCTGTGAGTTTGTTTAAGGTCTGTGTGACCCTCCTTGCTCTTTCAAATACTGGCGCGAATGTAGCTGTTTAAAGGTAATGTAACAATATAGGTGGAGTCAAGTCCTGTCTGTAGTCATGACAGTGGGAGAAAGGGGAAGAGAATGGGTGAGTGTATGTGGGTGTCTGTTTAGACAGAAAAGTCCATTGCATTTTGACGAATGTGCATCCCTCCCCTGAGTGCCAGAGCTACAACTATGTCTGGATCCCTGGTGCAAATCTTTGTCTGCATGCATGAACATGGATCATGTGAGTTTGCCATGATGTGGGCCAGTGTCATAAATTGAGGGCTTTTTGGACCAGGAGATGCACCTAAATCGATACCCTCAATAGTGCTGAAAGGCTCCTGCCTTTGCTAGGAGTTGAATAGCGCAAGCGCAGTGTTGGCAGAATAACATGTAATGTTCAGTAGAAGTGAACAGGTTTTTCTTACCCATGTCACTGGAGTGAGGCCTACAGGCTGACTCATGTGAAGTTCCACTGATGTGTGCTTATCTCACCCTTGGCCTACATCTTGTGAGTATGTAGTACTGGGAAGTGTGTGTGTGTTTTATGCATGTCCTGGGTATATGTGTGCCTGTAAATTGTATAATGCATAGAAGGTTCGGGGTCCCACTTTGGGTGGCCCAGGACTGAATGGATAAGCAAGTGGTGGTAGAACAATCTCTCTAGACAGTGTTATGGATTGCTGCATTCCTGTGAGCTAGGTGGGAAACTCCTGAGGTAGGATGTCCAGACTTTCCAGCACACTTCAAAGAACACGAGAATTTACTTAGTAGTCACTGGACAAGGGATCCTGAAGGGAATTATAATGTAGGTCTGAGGCCCTGGGGTAACCTTTTGATATGTAGAAACAATGTGGACGAACCCACTCAATGAAAAGTCAAGACTCACTGTTATGATGTACAGTACACAAGACCCACTAGGTTATGATAAAAGACCCCTCACACACCAACCTGGTTGGTGTCATGCTTCATCATTGGGGTCCCAACCGGGTGTCCGAATGCCACCTGGTTGTGCTACGACGCCTGATTACAGCGGAGTTGGTGTGGTATATGAAAATGTGAAGTAGCGTTGTGAAGGTTAAAAGTATCTCTGGGAATTCTTGCCCTTTGATTTTATTAATGGCGGCCCAGGATACAGTTAAAAATGTGTGGTGCAACTACTGGAGTAGTTTTACTTGTAGTTGTCAACAATAAGGTCTAAATGTTTCAGCCCTTGGTAATAAAGTGAATGGGCTTTCTTCAGGACCAAGAGAAAAGTGAGTGAGTGGCAAATAATGGCACGTGTAAGGTGAACAACACACACCCTAAGGTGTGTTGACAGTGCTCAGTGGCATCCAGGGTTGATGGCGAGGAGGGTGCAGGCATTGTAGCAGTTGAATGAGCAGCGGAGAGAGGAAGGGTCCTTGGTGCTGGGCGTGGTCCAGGGGCAGACGGATGCAGACAAGCTTGCCTGCGGCTTGTCTTTTGCACACCAGTGGTACGCCCGCTGTGCATGGCCGCACAGCGGCCGCCATTGAGTAGTGCTGCGGGGGACTGGACAGCTGGGATGCTGAAAATGCGGTAAAGGACGATGGAGGGTGTGGGGACGCAGGAGGGTTAGCGGGGGTTGTCAATATTTTTCAAATAATTCTTACCTCGAGGCAGGGTCCCGCGTCTTTTGTGCTCCTGCTCTCCTAAGTCTGCTTCCAGGAACAGGAGGCAGGCAGCCAGGCTCCCTCCCCTAAGCCAATAAAAATGCTGTAATGCGGCTTTGTGATTGTCCTTGAGCACAGTAACAAGGCGTTCAGCCAGGGGCTGGTTAGGTGGGCATGTTCTCCATACAGGCTGTAATGCAGCCTGGATTTTTGAACAGGGAAGTGCGCATGACTGCTTTGGTGGCCTGAGAGGGCCGAAAAAACAGTCAATGCGCACTCGAGTGGGCGTACCACCCCGCCCCTGCCCTGCTCTGTGAGTAGAGCAGCATGCCCGCAAAGAAAACATAGCATGAGTATTTCAGAAAGCTATCATCATGTTATTATTTTTCCTCTTCTTACACAGCTTAAAAGCAGTGTGGCGACTCTCTTCTGACATAGCGGATGAGCAGTCACAGGGGTTGCGTCACCCACAGGTGCTAGGCTCGGGCGACTCGACCCCCGGGCCTCCTCCGCTACGCGTCCCACCTTCTCCTCACCTAGACATTGACACCGTGACGCAGTCTGCTGCACCCTCTCCACATCTGTGACTCAGCCAGCAGGATCCTCAACCAGGTTGGATTTCACAAGCCTGGTTACAGCAGTCGCCGCCAAATCCGCTGGGGAACTTCCCGATGCAGGTGATGCAACAGGTCCCCTAAGGCGTGAAGTTGCAGCACTCCCACCACACAAATTCAGTGCAGATCAGGGGCCTCACTCTCCACAGCGTCCGGCCAGCGCAACATCATCAGGTCTTTGATACAGAGAGGCGCCGCCCATCACTAGTAATCTCCTCCGTGCAACCCGGTGTAGTGGTTGATCATAGTATGCGATGCAGACCTCCCGAGGAGCGCCTCTACCATTCACAGCTCCAAGGGGCGCAAGGCGGTCTTCTCACACAGGTCAGCAATGTGTCTCCATGCGACCTGACAGACTTCACCACCAGGTAAGGATGATCACCAATGCCTCAATGTCTACCACCACGTGCCAGTAACTCCACAGCACCCCGCATCCCACTCCGGGGCCCAAACGCAGGCCCAGCGAGGGGCCTCAGGTACTATCTGCGCTTTCAAGGTTTTTAATGCCAATGTGTTGTAAGGAGTGCGCAATGATAAGTGATGCATGACTGATTTTGCTCAGCGGTGCACCTTTTTCATAATTGTAGCCTTGGATTTCCTCTTCCCCTGGGACTCTGGCTGTTCATCCTGGCTGTTTGGGGGCTTGGGGTGGGGGTTTGTTGATCTGTGCTACACTTGGCCCTGGCTGCTTTAACCTGCTATTTTTTATTGGGGGTGGACATATAGACAAAACTCATGTAAGGCTGACTAACATGAGTTTTTTGCCCGCAAATTGTCCTTTCATCAGTTTTCACAAGCTAACACCAGTATTTGTATTGCCTTCATGCTAGTGTTAATGGCAGTTTTCACCGCAGCTACCTGGAACTATTGCCATGTAGCAACGTATTGTAAATACATAGCTAACAGGGCGATAGTTTTGGGTGATAATCTGTGTTAAGAAAACTGCCGCTAACTAGCATTAGCGTTAGTTAGCAGCAACTCTTGTACATATCCCCCTCAATTCCTACAAAATGGAACTGATTCTCTTTGGAAACAATCCTACTTTTTGATCCCTAAAATGGTGGCCAGAGGAATTAGGTCCCCTTCCAAAACCGGTTCAGAAAGTAAAATACCTAGGAGTCATAATCGATGACCGTTTGACATGTAAAGAACAGGTGAACAAAGATATAACCACTGCCTTTTTTACACTACGGATGGTAAAACAAACTCCTCAATTTCTACCCATCAGCATGTTTAAAACCGTGGTCATTGCACTAGTGCTATCTAGGATAGACTACTGCAATCTGCTCTATTACAATCTGCCCAAAAAATCACAAAATAAATTGCAAATTTTGCAAAACTCAGCGCAAGACTGTTGATGAAGGTGACAAGATTTGCATCAGCCTCTCCAGCCATTTGCAGTTTGCATTGGCTGCCAGTTAGAAAACTGTTCATTCTTAAGGGACTCTGCACAACCTTTAGAGCATTGCATGACATGGCATTGGCCTGGGGTACCTCAAAGACAAGTTCAGGTGGTATCTCCCAGGAAGGTCTTTAAGATCAAGTTCAGCCAAACACCTGGTAATACCCAATCAAAGACAGACCACTTGAGCGGGTGGGGGGCGGAGTATAATTCTTTGTCTGGCTAAATACTGGAATCACTCTGTTTAGGAAAGACTAGTATTCCCCCCTTTTGCTTCCCAAACACTTGTCAGTGTGCAGTGCCTTGACACCTCTGGGCATTTGTTTGCACTTTATACAAAAATCAAATCTCTGCAACATTTATGCCTGCGGCCGGGGCACAAGGCTGAGGCCTGTCAGTCTTCCAGCTGGAAGTCAAGTGCTTGGCACACTTGCTCAGGATCCATAGTATGCGGGTCCAAGGACATCAGGATTTCCCAAGCCAAAGTAGTCCTTATCCCAGCAGCTGCGCAGGTCAAACTCGGGTGCTCTCCTGCTATCCAGGTGGCCATCTGTTCTAGTTTGGTGTTGTTTACCTGAGATTGGTCATTCACGCTTCTTACAACTTGTAAGCAGTATTTTCAGATAGGTGTCAAATTGTCTATTTTGTCTATCAGCGAGTATTGGCATAGTAATCCTGGATATATTAAACCCATTCAGAACAACCATTGGCAAAGCAAATAGCTCTGGCCCTGCTTTACAAACTGGTCTATTGGTTGTATTTTTCATTCTTTTATTGCAAGAATGTTCCACAAAAATAAAAATGCAATTTACTAGTGATATTTTTTAAATAACAAGCCTTTCATTTGTGCAATGCATTATATTATAATAGTTTGTGAAAGAGGCAATAATATCTGCAAATAAATCACTATATCAGTAAACACTCAAATCACATGTAGCTACAATGTTACAATGTCACTAAAAGATTTTAAAACAACTTTAAGAAGACAGAAAATAAACTTCATTTAACTAGGCCCCCTACCTGAAGGCAAAATAAATATCTGGGGCCTCATTTATGAGGCCTTGCGTCAGTTTTGCACTTCCAATGCGTCACTTTTTGTGACGCATTGGTGGCGTAAAACATGCCTCCTGTTGCGCACTGTTTACAAAGTGACGCATCTACACAGATGCATCACTTTGTAAACCCCTGCGCTACATTATACCTGCGAGACAAAAGGGGATGATGGAAGGAGCGTTTGAGCACATCAAACACTCACCCTCAGTCAACTGATCTGGGTTTAATCCATCACCATTCTTTAGCTCATTCTGCCACCCCAGTCCAGATGTGACCATTTGCAAATCAGTCTAACCCTGTGCCTCATGGGAACAGTCCAGCCCGAACTGCCAAGCCATGCCTTCCCTGGACCAGAAACAAGCATCCTGGGACCGGTTTCGAATTTATAATCCTCATCAGCCAGGCTATCTTGTATCCAGTGTCAAAGTGAGCAAGGGACTCACGTCGGAGCATACCCTGCCAACTTAGGGCGAACAAAGCGATACAAAAGGAGATGATGGACGGAGCTTTTGAGCAAATCCGGTATAATGTATGCAGGGGGGCGTTCCCCCGCAAAACGCCTCATAGAAGTGACGCAGTGAAATCTATGAGATTTCACTGTATCACTTCTAGGACGCCGTTGCATCAAAATCTTGCGCTTGCCTCACAGCAGGCGTAAGACTGACGCAGGCCCTTTCACATGGGGCTTTAAATATGACGCATCAGGTATGTCGCAAGGAGTGCGCACTGAGAAGTGACGCATTGCTGCTTTCAAGCAGCGATGTGTCATTTCTCGTAAATGAAGCCCCTGGTATTTAAAGTTATTGTACAAATGAAATATAATGAAAAGCATACTTTGAACTACCTTTGTCGCTAAGGAGAAAGGAACAATTTTAGGTATAATATATGAACAGGCTTTGTGCAGTCACTCAATGTAAAGGAAGCCAATTGGAAAAGTGGGCTTACCCATTGCCCCATGCTGTAGACTGTGGTGGGTGGGAACAAAATGTGAATGATAATTTAACTGGGCAATAGAGAAAGTTGCTAACCACAATCCCTTTTTTATGCATAATATGTCTAACAATAGTCAGGCGAGACAGCTACACATGTTTCAAAGATCAACCTAAAAAGGTTTTGAATACACATCTATGATTTTATTACTTTGGTCACTATGGCAAAGATGAAGCTAACGTAATTTGCAGAAGAGAACTTCCTCTATTCTTATTGCCTAGTGAGTAGATTTGCCGAAAATGATTTCTAATGATTTATAACGGTGTAAGGAATTACTAATGCAGTGTTGGACCCTCTGTCCTTGGTGGGGTTTTCCCTCAACTTTTTACATTCAATCCTACTGTTTTTGACTTCATTCTTTGCTGCGCCAGGATGCCCGTAGGGTTGCAGAAGCGCTCTACAAATGCTATAAATAAATAAATAAAATACTGCTAACCAGTGCTAAAATGCGTGTGCTCTCTCCTTTAACATAGTGAAATTGGCTTACACCCAATTGGCATACTTAATTGACTTGTACATCCCTAGTAAAATGCACTAGATGTAGCCAGGGTGTGGTGCAAAATAAATGCTACTAGTGGGCCAGCAGCACTGATTGTACAACCCACCTAAGTAGCCCTTTAAACATGTCTCAGACTTGCCATTGCAGTCAGTGCGTGCATTTTAAATTGTCACTTCAAAAGAAACCTTTGTTCCAGACCTAAACCTTCCTTTTTAGGTTTCGCCTGGCGTTACTGCGCAAGCAGTTCGCGCAGGCGAAATCTACTGTTTACTATATGGGCTATATGAACGTCCTCCGGCTCCCATTGGCTAGCTCCATAAATGGAGGCTAGCCATTGGGAGCCGGATCTGTCCGTCAAGGCCGGACCAGATTCGGGGGCGTTCCCGCAATTTTTTCCCTCTCCGCCTCTGCGATGTCATCATCACGGCGGTGGGCGGAGTTTCGTTTTTTTTTTCGGGGTTTGTTTTTGTGTCATTCCATGCCGACCACGGCCGCCGGAGGAAGTCCAGGTGAGTGCTTGTTTTCTTTCAGGATTGCACTTCGCCGAAAGGGAGGGGGGGGAACTAGACTTGCCATCTTACAGATCCACAGGATGTTACCCTCTGCCATATTACCACCCCGCTTGCTTGTGCGGTCGCCCCTGTCTGAGGTCACAGGGCAGGAGTCTCCCAGTTTCATTGGTGTGTTGAGGGACCGAGAGTCGCTGTCCCCTAGACTTTCTCTTCAAGAGAAGCCCTTCTGCCTGTGCTTACTGCTGTGAATGGCGCATCACGGAAGGAGCCACTGCATCCGGTACCTACATTGCCAGTGTGTACTCGACTCAAACGTCATAATCAAGGCAACATTAGGAACGATTTTAATTTCAGATGAGCAGTTGGATACAAGGCATTTGTGTAGATACCTGGGGTGATGGTTTCACTGCCCTCTCTTTTTATGCAGGTGCACAGCCTATGTGTTACTAAATGTGGTTTTGGGAAGTTTTCAAGACTTTCCTGGGTGCTCCACGAGGGGCGTCTTCCGTCCACAGACATCCAAAATAGAACTAAAAGAAAGTGCTTCTAATCTGCATTAGTCGCATCCCCCTGGGCCCCCCTGTGCCCAGGGGATGCCATTAATGCAGATTAGAAGCACTTTCTTTTAGTTCACTGTCCTCTCGCCATGCTGCATGCTGGTGGTTGTGTTCTAACATCTTACTAGGCAAGGGTGTTTGGGTGAAGTTTGAACTGGCTTTGGTACACCACTATCTGGGCAAATAAAAGAGGCTTCCTTTGCTAGCAGGCTCACTCGGAGTGTATTCCCTTTTCTGGCAGATTAAACGTCTAAGAAGTGTTTTTTTTTGTAGAGCAATATTCTAAACAATTTGCAAAGTGTTTAATTTGACAAAGTAACGACATACATTTTCTGAAAATACAGGGAACATTTAGTAAAATGCAGTTGGAAAATGATTGCTTAAATGGAAAAAAATCATAGCGCTCCTACTACACCTACCTTTCAGTATATACAATGTGCACATCTGTCCAGGTGATTCAACAACGTACATAGGCCGGTTGAATAACCGCGTAGTGCCTGAGAGTCTGGTTTCTGACTGTTTGTAGGGCTTGTTTTACGGTCTGCTGGGCCGTGGCTTACTGTCGATTCCCTGATATGAAAGCAAACGTTGCCTGCAGCTAGCTTAAATTAATGCAGTCTCCCCTACCTCGCAAAACGCTTTTACAACTAGTCTTTACAGGTTCAAAACTGTCCAGATTTAGAAAGTCGGGCCATTTATTTTTTAGCAGTCCTATTCGATGATGGGGCTCTTTTATTTTCTGCCACAGGCCGACCCTCTGTAGCAGTTAATCCTGGAGGACGTGTCTGCTTAATTAACCTGTTCAGTCTTCTCTTGCCTTATTAGTCCGGATTCATGCCCCAGCCTGATTGCATTGATTAATACCTACATGTAGGAGTGGTGGAGGCTTCTCGCTTCACGGCCTTCTCGTGGTTTGAGAGACTGTAATTTAGAACCAAACTGGCCGAGGTGAGGAAGAACTAAAAGAACTAAAACATGCATTTGAGTCCATTTCAAATCAGAAAATAATATTTGTCTTTTCTGTGCACATCTCATATCTCTGTCCCGCTGGAAGGGCCTGTTCTCCCAAGTGTGCGAATAAAGTTAGTTAATCTGTTAGGTGAATTGGATGTTTGTATTTGTTTTGTTCCAGTGTCCGCTCGGTATGAGGGGCTCCAGTTCATTTGAAAGCTAGTGAACCCCGGAAGTTGTCTGCTTGCAGTGCATGCATGGTCGGTGTCTGTGGGTCTCCTGCAGCGCATTCCTCGTAGTATGACTTCACAGCGCTGCCATTCCATGAATGGGCCGGGGTCAGCCTCCTCATGCCCCAGTGGAGCCGCTGACATCCCCGCTGAGTGGTATGTGCAGGGCGGCAGGAGGCCATCTTATAGGGCACCTGGGAGAGGAACAACCGCCAGAACATCTGTTTGAAGGTTCGACGGAAAGGCACGCAGTCTGCTGTACTGAACAGGACCCAGACTCCCAGGGGGGCCTTGCTGTCTACCTGTGAGCTGCCCCCGCGCACCCTGTAGAAGCGTGCAAACCAGACTCCCAGGGAGGCCTTGCTGTCTACCTGTGCGCTGTCCATGCCCAACGCCTGTAGAAGCTGCAAACCAGACTTCCAGGGAGGCCTTGCCGTCTACCTGTGCGCTGCCCCTGCCCGACGCCTGTAGAAGCTGCAAACCAGACTCCCAGGGGGCCTGATGTCTACCTGTGAGCTGCCCCAGTGCACCCTGTAGAAGCGTGCAAACCAGACTCCAAGGGAGGCCTTGCCGTCTACCTGTGCGCTTCCCCTGCCCGACGCCTATAGAAGCTGTAAACCAGACTCCCAGGGGGGCCTGCTGTCTACCTGTGCGCAGCCCCAGTGCACCCTGTAGAAGCATGCCAACCAGACTCCCAGGGAGGCCTTGCTGTCTACCTGTGCGCTGCCCCCGCTAGAAGCGTGCAAGAGGGTTGGGGGAGGGTGTGTGCACGTTCTGTGTGTCAGCCTTGGCCCTTGGGTCTCCCATGGCCTTGCATGGCATATACTTGAAGCGGATGATGAAAGCGGCAGGGGGCAGTTTCCCCATCTACCCCCGGGGATCCCGTTGCCCCTGTACTGGAGAGGAGTTCCAAGGGTTTGTACCTTCTGCATTTAAAGACGGGTAGGACTTTAAGTCTCTCTTCAGTTGACCTAGCCCC
The DNA here is from genome assembly GCF_964263255.1 of Lissotriton vulgaris. Classification (NCBI taxonomy): domain Eukaryota; kingdom Metazoa; phylum Chordata; class Amphibia; order Caudata; family Salamandridae; genus Lissotriton; species Lissotriton vulgaris. Next base: position 1,187,615,280 of record NC_141689.1, on the reverse strand, counting down.
TACCTAGTCAGTGCTGGTCGCCCAACCCGCCGCGTGGCTCCTCCAGACAGTCACCCGGTCCCCTGCTGCTGCCGCCGCCGCTCGCATTTGCCGCCTCTCTTCCCCGCAGTGGTTGTACTTTTGCCCTGATTGTGTCCCCGCTGTGATTTGTACTGTTGCCCTGATTGTACTGTTGCCCTGATTGTACTATTGCCCTGATTGTGTCCTCACAGTTTCCCCGCTGTGATTTTCCGCCTTTTTAGGTTTCGCCTGGGCCGGAGCACTAGCTCCGCCCAGGAGAAATCTTATGTTCCTACAGTTTGGGCTTAGTCCCGCCTCTGTCTTCCATTGGCTAGCTCCATAAATGGAGGCTAGCCATTGGAAGACAGAGGCGTCCGTCATTCACCGAGGCGACTCTTGGGCGTTCCTGGGATGTTTTTCTCATCCGGCCCCTTTTAGGATGTCAGTGCGGCGGTGGGCAGGGTTTATTTTTCTGTTCGTCGAGGTTTCTTTTCGTCATTCCGCAGCCGACCGCCGCCGGAGGAATTCCAGGTCCAGGTGAGTGCTTTCCGTGTGTTCCCGCACCCCCCTCCCGGTGTCCGTCTTCCCGTTCCTGACCCCCCCCCCGCTGTTCATGTCCCCGTTCCCGCCCCCCTCCCGCTGTCCGTGTGCGGGCAGTAAGCGGTTTTACAGGCTTTCAGAGTAAGGGTAATTTTCCCTCCCTCCCTGAAGTTTCCTGTGTTTGTAAACCAGGAAGTAGCAGGATTACAGCTCCCAGACACGATGTCCCGTAACACTTCTTGCTCCGACCTCACCCTGGAAGAAAAAACCCGTCCGGGATCTCTGTTTGTGAAGCGTGGTGAGTCAGAGACTACACGAGGCTCCTAAATACAGGAGCAGAATGAGATGAACTCCACTCGCCACAAAAGAACATTACAACTGGGTTAGAAAACCACCTTCTGACCCATAGCTAGAGGAACATTTTAAAGATATTTTGTTTTTATAAGTGCCTCGAAAGTACCATTGTATTGATGGCGGGAGCGTAAAAATGGTAACATTGTATCAGCCGAAACTAGCCAAAAGTAACAGCGCAATGTGAACTGAAAGGCACATTTTCAAAGAGGAGTGTGAAAGAGGTTTGTGAGCCATTTCAAGCCTATTGACACTCCCAGAGCTCAGGGATGCATTGAAAAGCAATGTATTCATAGGCAAAAACACATACTCGCCTGGTGGAAAGAAATGTTTACTGTGTTTTGTACTTGCAACTATTTATTGAAGTTTTAATGACATGGCTTGACCATCGTGATGTCATCTATTAATAAAACTACGTCCTTAAATGAACTGCGTCCAAACCAGCAACTGACGTGAATGCCTTGGACGAAGAATCTGTACACTCTGTTTTGTAAGAATTCTGCACATTTGAATAGGGTTCTGGTGTGCAGGGTGACTGCTAGAGAAACAACGGTGCTCTGATCAACACTTGCCCAATAGTTTGGATGCGGATCCTGTATTGATGTCCTTAAACAGGAAGGGCAAAAGGCTGATCGGTTTCCCAATAAGTTTCCCGTGCTTGTAAACCAGGAAGTAGCAGGATTACAGCTCCCAGACACGATGTCCTGTAACTCTTCTCTGTAAGCATGTCCTGTTTTTCGGCAGACACTGAATGTAGTGCGCATGTTGAAACCTGAGCAGTGGCAGAGAAAGGTAAGGTGTCTTATAATGGTGCTGCCGAGTGCACAAGAAGTATTTGAAAATCACTAATCCTCCTGCTGTAATGTTTCTGTCAGGTAGAGCGATATCTACGATTTAAAGCTTAGCCAAAAATTTTAAAATGCCATAAAATGTGCAGAATTGTGTGGTTTGTTAGGGGGACTGGGAATTTACACCTGATAGCAGTGTCTTCGGACCAAATTAAAACTGTGTATTGTGGGCGGGTCCTGCCTGATCTCAGACCGATTTGGATGCGGATCCTGTATTGATGTCCTTAAACAGGATGGGCAAAAGGCTGATCGGTTTCTCAATAATGATGGTAAAAACACTAAAACTTTTACATATCAGTGATACAATCCCTGTTCACATTTTAAATGCGTTTACTTCATTCTAATGAGTATTTGCTTTTTTCCCAGTTACTGTGTCTCAGTTTTATCATGCAGCGTACAGTTCTTGTATGATGCTTGATTGAACTAGTTGTCTAAGTTCGGGTTGTGGCTGGGTGTGTATGACGCTGCACAGCTCAGAGCTCTGAAGTTGAAGCAGAGGGCAGTGGGAGTTTCTCACAGTGCCTGTCAGTGGGCCATAGAGGTCTGCAGACTCCATGCCCATCCAATCCTTGTCTTATTTGCAGCCTTGGCTGGCTCTGTGTGTGTGTGTGTGCGGCCGGCTCTGTGTGTGTGTGTGCGGCTGGCTCTGTGTGTGTGTGTGTGCGGCTGGCTCTGTGTGTGTGTGTGCGTGCGGCTGGCTCAGTGTGTGTGTGTGTGTGCGGCTGGCTCTGTGTGTGTGTGTGTGTGTGCGGCTGGCTCTGTGTGTGCGGCTGGCTCTGTGTGTGCGGCTGGCTCTGTGTGTGCGGCTGGCTCTGTGTGTGCGGCTGGTTGTGTGTGTGTGTGTGCGGCTGGCTCTGTGTGTGTGTGTGCGGCTGGCTCTCTGTATGTGTGTGCGTGTGTGTGCGGCTGGCTCTGTGTATGTGTGTGTGTGTGTGCGGCTGGCTCTGTGTATGTGTGTGCGTGTGTGTGTGTGTGCGGCTGGCTCTGTGTGTGTGTGTGCGGCTGGCTGTGTGTGTGTGTGTGTGCGGGTGTGTGTGTGTGTGTGTGTGCGGCTGGCTGTGTGTGTGTGTGCGTGTGTGTGTGTGTGTGCGGCTGGCTTTGTGTGTGTGTGTGTGCGGCTGGCTGTGTGTGTGTGTGTGTGCAGCTGGCTCTGTGTGTGTGTGTTTGCGGCTGGCTGTGTGTGTGTGTGTGTGCGGCTGGCTCTGTGTGTGTGTGTGTGTGTGGCTCTGTGTGTATGTGTGGGTGCAAATGCAATAGGTCTCACATTTGCAAGAGATTAAGCTAATGGCAATGTAAATGACAATGCCATTTATTTATCTGTTTTCAAAACTAACACATAAATACAATTTTTGTCATTTACAATGCCAATAGCTCTAATTTTTTCCAAAGGCGAAACCATTGCATTGTAAATGCTTGTTAATAAATATGTCACCCCAAGGATAGACCATATATGACCCAGAGGACAGAGCGCAATGTATATAAAAAGTTGGACATGCTCTTTGAATCTTTACATGTCTTGGTAGAGAAGCAATCTCAAATCTGTTATCCGCTACTGCAAGCCCTACCTCTCCCATAGGATAATATTAGGTTAACATTTTGCATTTAATAAATGATAACTTTTAACTGTTAGACCTGCCTGCCTTAGGGTGGTCTTCCTCCAAATCTTTTGCCTTCCTCTTCCATTTTTACCGACCTTGTTTTTTCTGACCCTAGATCTCTGTTCTGTGTACCAGTGCTAGCCAGTGCTAAAGTATTTGTGCTCTCTCCTCTAATCAAGGAAACACTGGTGTATACTCAATTGAATTATTTAATTTACTTATAAGTCCCTAGTCAAGGGGCACAATATGTACCCAGGGCCTGATAACGAAATGCTACTAGTGGGTCTCCAGCACTAATTGAGCCACCCACCTTAGTAACCCTTTAAAACATGCCTTTGACCTGCCATTGCAGCAAGTATATTAGCAGTTTTTTTTTGTTTGTTTTTTTGGAAAACCTTTATTGTAGCATTCAATAAAAATACAAGTATGGGCCTACAACCGTGGGGGCCGGCCGCTAAGAAAATTAAAATCTCCAATATCACCGTATAACACGGCTCATCAGCCGACAATCCTGAGGTCCGGCAGCGATTCAGGATAAGGATTGTATTTAGAATGCACAGATGGATTCCAGGATGAGACAGAGGTTTCATTTTATATTTTATACGAGAGGATCAGGTGCTATACAATTAAACAGAATGCGGGGGACAGGGTAAAAAACAGGATTTGCACGAAGTAACCACTATAATGGAAAATTGGCGCCAGAGCATTGAGATCTGTATGAAAGAAAACAAAATATACATTCCATATTGCTCCGGCACTCAGAGCCCGCCCACCCAGGAGTCAGGATATCATAAGAGCATAAGCACGAAATACGAGCACATAATAAGAGTCCAGTTGATTCATAGCTATACTGATCCTTAAAAAGAGAAAGGAAGAAAGAAAGAAAGGCCATAGAAAATAAAAAAGACAAAATAAAAAAAAAACTCCAACCTCCCACCCTGCACCCCTGCAAATGGCTATATTGACCCCACTAGCAGCGTGCCTGTCGCCCCAAATAACTAAAACCCCAAAGGTAGGAGAAAGAACGGAGGAGGGCATATCCGTGTGTGCTCCCGGCCCCTTTAGACCCCCGCCTGAGACAACCACCCCCTATCATTATAAAAACCAGTTTAAGACAACAATATAGATGAAAGTAGAGGGTACCGTGTGACACCGCCCAGCCTCTCAGAGCAAACAATTACAAGTCCAACATTTATAATCGCCATGCCAACCATTCCCGACCCAGTCGATTTCAACCTTGGCCCTTCCGAACAAGAACACGAACCCCTCCCAGCGAGACCCAAAGGCACACAAAGAAGCAATAAAGAGGCAGAGAGTAATCAGAAAGCAGTCCTTGGCTACCGTCAGGCAGTGAGTCCACAGGAACTGTAGACGCAGACGGACTCTCCCTCCTAGTTGAACAGTCCCAATGTGTCTTGCACAGGAGTCGCAGCGTCACCAGGAAAGGAGAAGATGACCACAAAAAAAATAGAAAATCACAAACAAAAGTCTCCGGGGGGGGGGGCGGAAGGTTCAGCAATACCATGACATCCTCGGGAACACAATCTCCCAGGGCACCATCCGATGGATCCAATACTTCTTTCCTCACGGGGCTCTCGCACGGAATCAAAATGGCCCCGGTATGAATGGCTGTAGATTCCGGTTCCAACGATAGGGCTGGGCCCGGTTCCATCCGGAGCATCGCAGATAAGCTCGTGTCCAATTTTATCACCAAAGTATCCACATGTGAGCGAAATGCCCAAAGTTCTGCCAGTATTGACCTCAGTGATGGCTCATGCACTGCTCGATTCATAGTGTCATGCTCGACATCAGTCACAATCACCTCCCCGGGTGAATCTGGCATCTTCGGGGGGACAGACAGGACCACGAAAGTGCAATTGCAAGGGGTGACCAGTCTTCGTCCGCAGCCACGGTCAACCCGGTGAGGGCCGCAGGCCAGAGACCCCGAACCACCGAACCCCGGGGACCGTGAACCGGGGCCATGGGACGGGGGCCCCCACCCGCAGCTGGCAGCAAGCTGACTCACCCCTCGGTCGATGCTGAGCGATGGAAACGATCGCTGCCAATTTCGGGCTGAATTGAAGCCTCCACTCTGGTCGACCGGACCCAGCCCGATCCTCCTGGCCGATGTTGTTGCACTACAGCCTGGCTGTGAAAGTACTCCAGTCCCCGGCTTCACCGCTGGAGTAGGCAGCAAACTTCAACTCGATGGAACTTCGTCAAACAAGCCGATAAAAGTATCCGGATTTCACCATCGGAGTGTGGAACAGTTCATGCACACAGAGACTAGGCGTAAAGTCAGGATAGCGTACTATTAGCAGTTTTTAACTACCTTTTTGAACTAGCAAAATAAATCTTTAGCCATGCCCAAACCTTCCTTTTATACATATTTATACATATAAATCACCCATAGGGTAGGCCTGGACAACCCAGAGGACAGGATGCAATGTATTTAAAAGTAGTAAATGTACTTTAAAATGTTACATGATCTGGTATTGAAAACTCTTAAATTATATTTTCACCACTGCAAGGCCTTTCTTTTACATAGGATAACATTAGAGTTGCCTTATTACATTTCATAAGTATAATTTCCAAATGGGATGCGATCACCAGCCCTTGTTTGGTGTGGTAACTACTCAAAATATCGAGTTTTAATTTCGACTAGACACAATATTGAGTCAAAAATATAGAATAGACATAATATTGACTAGATGTGATATAGACTACAAAAATATTGACTAGAAAAATTAATATCGACTAGAATAGCAATAATATCAAATCAAAAAATATAGAATGGAAATAATATCAGCTAGACAGAATATAGACAACAAAAATATCGAATTTAAGGTAAGTTAATATTAATGTTTAATTTTTGTGTAATACAATTTTGTAGCGGGCTGTGGGTTTATAGGGGAATCGGGTGGGAAGCAATTTAATTATAATTAATGAAATATGTTTTTTTATTTATTGGTATTTAGTTAGAATTAATTGTTAAATTATTATTAATTGGTAATTAATTAAAATATAAATGCTAATTATTTTAATTGATTAATTGAATAATATTTTTTTGTAATTTATTTTCTGTAACGGGTTGTGGGTTTATAGGGGAATAGGGTGGTAAGTAATTTAATTATAATAAATTAAATATGTTATTTTAGTTATAGGTATTTATTTAAAATTATTTGTTAATTAATTGAAAATTGACAATTAATTCAAATATAATTGGTAATTATTTTCATTGATTAATTGATAAATATGTTAATGTTATTCATTTTTTTTATGTAGCGGGTTGTGGGATTATAGGAGAATATGGTGGGAAGTAATTCTATTATAATTATTAAATATGTAATTTAATTTTTGGGTATTTATTTAGAATTAATTGATAATTAATTATTAATTGGCAATTAATTAAAATATATTTGGTAATTAATTTTAATTGAATAATTGATAAATATGTTAATGTTATTAATTTTTTTATGTAGTGGGTTGTGGGTTTATAGGGGACTAGGGTGGGAAGTAATTTAATTATGATAAATTAAATATGTTATTTTAGTTATTGGTATTTATTTCGAAATATTTGTTAATTAATTGAAAATTCGCAATTAATTAAAATATAATTGGTAATTAATTTTAATTAATTAATTGATAAATATGTTAATGTTATTCATTTTTTTATGTAGCGGGTTGTGGTTTTATAGGGGAATATGGTGGGAAGTAATTTAATTATGATTATTTAAATATGTTATTTAAATTATTGGTATTTATTTAGAATTAATCGAAAATTATTTATTAATTTGTAGTTAATTAAAATATATTTTGAAATTTATTGTAATTGATAATTATGTTACTTTTATTAAATTCATTTCTGTAGTGGGTTGTGAGTTTTTAGGGGAATAGCTTGTGAAGTAATTTAATCGTAAGTAAGTACATTTTTGAATGAACAATTTATTGGGTTAATTTTTTAAAATACTTTTAAATTGCTAATAATTTTATTTTTAATAGTTAAATAATTACTATTAGTAGGTAATTTGTATTATTAAATGCATTTTATTTGTATTTCAAATTGATTATTTAATATATTTTACACAATTGTAAAATATTTTAATTAATTTGAAATTGGTGTTACTATTTATAATATTTATATTTAAATAAGAAGTATTTACTTGCCCTACTATTGCACTAACTGTAGTTTGAATAGTAATTTTACCACTACGCTATCCAACGCTTTCCCTACTGTTGCACTCACTGGAGTTGGAATAGTAATTTTTACCCCTACGCTATCCAACGTTTTCTCTACTGTTGCACTCACTGGAGTGGGAATAGTAATTTTTACCCCTACGCTATCCAACCCTTTCCCTACTGTTGTACTCACTGGAGTGGGAATAGTCATTTTTACCCCTACGCTATCCAACGCTTTCCCTACTGTTGCACTCACTGGAGTGGGAATAGTAATTTTTACCCCTACGCTATCCAACGCTTTCCCTACTGTTGCACTCTCTGGAGTCGGAATAGTAATTTTTACTCCTACGCTATCCAACGCTTACCCTATTGTTACACTCACTGGAGTTGGAATAGTAATTTAAACCCCTACGCTATCCAATGTTTTCCCTACTGTTGCACTCGCTGGAGTGGGAATAGTAATTTTTACCCCTACGCTATCCAACGCTTTCCCTACTTTTGCACTCTCTGTAGTGGGAATAGTAATTTTTACCTCTACGCTATCCAACGCTTTCCTACTGTTGCACTCTCTGAATTAAGAATAGTAATTTTTACCCCTACGCTATCCAACGCTTTCCCTACTGTTGCACTCTCTGGAGTTGGAATAGTAATTTTTGCCCCTACGCTATCCAATGCTGTCCCCACTGTTGCACTCACTGGAGTTGGAAAGGTAATTTTAACCCCTACGCTATCCAATGCTTTCCCTACTGTTGCACTCTCTGGAGTGGGAATAGTAATTTCTACACCTACGCTATCCAACACTTTACCTACTGTTGCACTCTCTGGAGTGGAAATAGTAATTTTTACCCCTATGCTATCCAACGCTTTCCCTACTGTTGCACCCTCTGGAGTGGGAATAGTATTTGTTACCCCTACGCTATATAACGCTTTCACTACTGTTGCACTCTCTGGAGTGGGAATAGTAATTTTTACCCCTACGCTATCCAATGCTTTCCCTACTGTTGCACTCGCTGGAGTCGTTACAGTAAATGTAACCCTTTCGCTATCCTACGGTAAAAATATTGTATATGTTTTGTAAATAATATGTATCTATATATATATATGTATTAAAAATATATATTTTTTCAAAGTTACATTAATTATTTCTCAATTTTATGTTTATTTAAGTATTTTAAATATGTTTAAATTAATTTAATTCGATATTTTTGTACTTACCTGTTTGAAGATAGGATGTCGATATTTTTGCAGTCGATATTTTGACCTCGATATTTTGTCCTCTCGATATTTTGTCTGTCGATGTTCTGTCAGTGATCCGTTTGGTGTCTCTGGAATCACAATTTAAAATCCTATCTTAATGCTAAAGTTGGATTTTAAATTGAAATTTGAACAATTTTACTTTTATACATTTGACATTTTCCAGCCTTATCCATTTAGTGCCTACAGCCTGTTTCTGGCTACATAACTGGGTGTAGCGGACAGTTGGGCTTTGCGTATTCCTCCTAGACAGCCACACACAATAGGGAGATTAGTTGTTCCTAGATGGGCCATAACTGAAAGGATGGAAGGGAGGAGCTGGGCACAGCCCCACTTTCACATGAATAGCCTGTGTCCGACCTCCACACAAAGGACTGCATTCCCCCTGCAGTTAATCTGGAGCCAGGACAGGGAAGGCAAGATGCCAGGGCACTTCAAAGGGAAACCTCTAGAAGCCTCTCCCCCACTTTAAAGGCACAACTGGGTATCAAGACTGGACCTCAGACGCCACCACTTCAGTGCACTCCTGGACCCTTGGAAGAAGGCTTGCTGTGCCGCTATAAGGACTGCCACTTTGCTGGACTGCTGCTCTGAAGTTACAGCTGCCCTGCTGACCGGCTGTCCCTTGCCTGGGTGAGGAAGACTGGATCCTCATCTCTTTAACCTAGAACCCAGTGACTCCAGGGGCTAGTTGGCTGGCCTACTGACATAATAGGCACTATGGGTCCAATCCATGCAGCACCACGCGATGCCCTGCAAACCAGGATCTAAGGTACTTGTTTCAGCAGGCTTAACTGGGTCACTGTAGCCCGCCTGTTCTCCAACATGGTCGGCCTTAACTTGTGACGTAGTCCTGGTCCAGTGCGACTAGATAACCACAGTTTCCATTTTGTGCTTCCAGGACTATTTTCACTTAAAACTTTAAAATTACCTATTTCTTGTTCTGCTGATTGGATTTTTGTCAACATTAAATTAATAATTGTTTGAACATAAAGCGACCCCACAGGACATAACTCAGTACAATGATCCAAGTTCAAAGGTACTTTTATACTTTGAGAGAGAGCTAATTACAGATATTGAGCTGATATGCAGTCTAGGTTGGTTAGATAGGTAGTTTTGTATGTATCTTTTTTATTAGTCTAATTGATCTATTTTAAACTATTTTGCCATTTAGGGATGATGTGATGTATTCATATATTCTATATTTTTCAAAAGTCTTTGCATAATATTTTTTATCACAATAAGCTCTGTCAATATACAATACCATACAAATCTATAAAATAACAGAGAGTATATTAACAATTGATTTGTTTTCAGCTACCTCTCTCCCTATCACATCTTTCTGGGGCAGCTCTGTGCTCAGTCAAGAATCAAAAGCACGAGCAAACAATATCCAAGCACACAATGGTTCACCTTTGTGAATGACTTAGAGGAGCTCTGGTTCAGTGGAAGCTTTCGCTTGCCACCTATGCATACACCTACTCTCTTCCTCTTCAGCAGAAAAGCTAGTGAAATCCTTACAATCAAAACTCGGGGCAGACCGAATAACCCCTGCTCTTCCAACATTCTGATATGCCTGTGTTAGTGGTGCAGAGCGGAGTGAAAATTAAACTAGGCATATCTTCATTATTTGAGGTCCAAGATTCAAGAGATGTCCTGTGTTTGTATAGTAAATAGGAAAGAAATATCACAGTGTTGAACTAGAATGTTTTTTTGTGGTAAGCAACCCTTGTCCTAAATATATGTTGGTAGTCGAAATCCTGCACTTGATATTGCTGCAGGATGATCTTACATACTTGATATTGCAGTTGAACACTATACCAACACCCTGATGATCAGCAGAGGCAACCACATCAGGAAGATTTGAAGTCCTTTTAAGTGAAATGGCTGCATTACCTGGCTTTCTGTGCACTAGGTCAGAAGCATAAGCCTTAAAAATCCTTCATTCACTCTCATAAAGAATGCCTCCCGTGTCGAAAGCTTTCATAATTTCATAACTTATTAAACACAAGGATAGGGCTCTTGAGAGACAAAGTATAAATACTTAGGGGCTTATTTATGAGCCACCTGTGATGCCAGACCATCACTTTTTGAAACGCTCCTGCAATGCAGATTACAAAACCATATCTATGAGGCCATGCAAAGTCACCATGGGCCTGATTACGAGTCTGGCCGTCCGAGGACAGCCAGACTCGTGGTGGCGCGGAGGTGGTGGTCCAGCCACCGCTGCACTGGTGGACCGACTGCCACATTATGAGTTGGGCGGTCTGAGCGCCCTGGGACCATCATTCCCTGGAGGTGACTTGGCGATCAAGAGGGTGTTTTATGTTCGGCAGGAATGCCACAGTCCAGCCAAGCAAATTACAAGTTTCCTCTCCTTCAGGGTTCCTCCTTCATGTAAACAAAGCAAAGGGGGCCGTACTGGGCTCCCTGTGCCTCCTATACTTGTGGATGCACATAGGGGGCATAACATGTGCTCCCCTGTGTGCATACACAACAGTTCTTACACGGCTTGGACTTTCAAGTCCATTCTGTGCAGGAACATTGTGAGGCATCCTCATTCTGGTGCCTTTAAGGCACCCCCACCTTTGAATGAGTCAACACCCTGGGACTACTACGCCTCCCGCCTGCAGACTACTTAAAAGTAATAATCTGGCGGCTGGGCCCGGCGACCTTTGGTGGAGTGGTGTCGCAGTGGTTTGCACCGCTTCACCACCAAAAGTCAAAATCAGACCCAGTGCGTGGCTTTGCACTGCCTCATAGACATGGAGTAAGGCAAGGCAGTAAAATCGCTGCATTGCCTTACTACGCGCTCCGGAGGGGTTCCATAGGGTGTTGCTGTGGGTTTTCCAACGTAACACCCATGGATTTTGACGCTACCCTGGATTTACAAAATCATGTAACCCTTGGGAAATTCCAAAGTCTCACGCCTCCCAATGTGAAGTGTAACGAGGACAAATAAGTTTATTTATCCTTGTTTGTTCGAAACGTCTCTTAAGATTGTTTCTGTGCAGGAAGGTGAGCCTTCCCGCTCAGATGCAATCCTGTCAACAAAACAGGCACCCTTGCACCATGGTGCAAAGGTGCCTGTATTGGCCCTAGGCTGCCTAAACGGCCCCATACACAATATTTATGCATTTACATCTCTATGAACAAGAACAGCATCTTGTGCGATGTTCACTTCTTATTTTCATCTTAAGTGTTGAATCTGGTTTGGGAAGTAATTTATCTACACAAAGGGTTTATAAAAATTGTAATCTTTATCTGAATTTATGACTGAAATTTGTATCCCTAAATGCAGGTTGAGTGCTCCATTCAGCCATGTTAGTCAAAGGTTTGCAGAAAATGGGAATAATCTGTTCTCCAGCTACCACTAATGCAATAACATTTGTTGTAGGTAATAAAACCATTGTTAAATCTAAATGTTATAACATCTACAATTAATCCACAATATCCCTCTTAAACCAAATAATGTACATGTCCAGATTTCAATTTATATAGTTGCCTGAAGAGCTTGAACAAATGAAAATAAAATTGTCTGTTACTCTCCAGTTAACTATTTTGCTTTGCTAGTGGTCAGGTAAATGTGGGCACCAATTAATGTTAGTCTCCTCTGTTCCAAACTAAAAACATGTTTCCCAAATATTCGCAGTTCAAAAGACCTAGGGGTCATTTAGATCCTAGTGGAGAGTTTGTTAACCCATGAGGGAGCAGAGACCACTGTGACGTAGAAGTGTCTGCCGTATTTAGAAATCCCCTAATACTGGTAAGGATCTCTTGGCTGTGACGGAAGTTGGTTTCACCGTGACTTCCTTCAGAGCAGTAAAGATGTGCTCAAAATGTTTAAAGTATCTTTGGGGGTTAGGTAGGGACTGGAAGTGTACAGTAGTGAGCAAGATGGCTGCCCCCAATCGGAGCTCTGTGTGCATATCATGTGTTTTGGTCTCTTATGCCGAGCCATGGGTAATTATAGAGCTGTCCTTGATGGAGTAGTGAACCAATGCTTAGACATCAGATGTCACTGCTGATTGAATGAAGAAAGGGGCTCTAACAGTCATGAAAAGAGAGTCAAAAGGAGCACTTCCAGGCATATGAAGAATGGATATAGCGGAAGGAAAGTGCAGCCGGTGTTACTGTGGTAGCACCGCAGGTGCAAAAAGGGCACCAGAATACTGCAATATAGCTTTGAAGTGGGGCCCTCGATGCTGAGAAGAGGTGCTGGCTAAACCAGAGCCAGCTAAGTCTGTGAACACATTGACCGCAGAGCTGGTGTTTCCTGAGAAGAGACCAAATGGGATGGACATCCTTCAAGAGCAGACTCCTTCATAAACCCTTCTATACTAAGGAAGTAATGGCAGGCAAAAAACACGAAAGTGAGGCAGTGCTTTTCAGACACCGGAAAAAAGGTTCACCAGCAGTAGAGAAGGAATATGTAGCTGCATCCTAAAAAAAGGAGCGTAAGAGAAAGAAATTAACTTCAGCAGTGGGGGTCAAACTAGAGAAGATGGAGTCCACCCTACAATCCCGGGATCTGAAATAATGGTGAAATACTGGGACTGTGAGGTGGTGAGCTTTGGAAAAGGCATGGATGAAACGGAGAGGTTGCAACAAGGCGAGTTTAACATACAGCGTAAAATGCAGAGATCCTACTAGACAGCGAATTGGAGGCACTTTAGAGTGGTCAACTGATCTCCAATATCTGTATTTTGGAAGGTATAAGAAGAGTTCCCCCTTCTTACACCTGATATATCTATTACGAGATGATGGGTGCCTTCTTTATGAATAAGTTGATTCATCCATGGCATGATGTGGACATGGGGAACAAGGTGTATAAGCTCCTCTCAAAAGCTAATGTGCACACAGCTGCATCAGCTGGGCGTACAAGTATTTTGGTGCTTTAGGACCCCACGATGAGAGTAAAGTAGCCTTGTTAAAAATCTTTGAACAGGTGGAAGGAACAAGAATCTTGCTCCTTCCAGGTTATGCGGCATGGACACAACATAACTGGCAACAGCTCCAGATGATACACAAAGAACTACAGAGTTTGGGTGCCAGTTCTTCAGTCAGGAACCAGCGAACTATGGAATAACAGCAAGCACTTTCTCTTCCCGCTAGTGGAGGCAGCACTAGCTTCACTTAATGACCTGGGCCCTTATTATTGTAATTGGGCATTTTCATTGTTTGCGCCGGGCACACCTGACACAAATAGTGAGCCCTATTAACATGAATGCATTGCCCTCATTGCAGCGGTGAACTTGTGCTGCCCTTGGGGCAGGGCATTCTTGTGAAAAACAGAGCGGCTGCTTTACGGCTGCTCTGTTTTTTCACAGTGCAGGCAGCAACCCGCCTGCACTTTTTAAGGGAATATCTGGGGGTCCATGAGATCCCCCCTTCCCCCGCCAGAGGGCTGCTCTCAGGAGGTGCACTTACGCACTGTGAGTGTACCCTTTAAGATCTTCTTTGTCTCTGTGCTCGCATCTGTAATATGGCACAGGCGCGGAGGCAAAGGAATTCCCTCATTTGCATGGGGCACGCCCCCATGCAATTGAGGAAACGCCCTCTGCAGATAGCACAGGCACTTTATCTGCATCAGCTCTATCTGCATTATACAAGGGGCTGCACAAGGGTCTTTGGCCCCTTTGTAACACCAAAGTGCCCCAGGTACACGCAAAGCAGGCGCAAATGCCACTTATGCCCTTGAAGCACTTCATGAAATACGCCTCCTGAATGCAAAATGTCATCCTGGAACATGCACTCTTATTGTGGCTCAGCCTGGAATATTTAATCGCTGAAGTTTACTGCTGAATTCTATTCTCAAAAACAATGTTGATCCAATGTGGCTGAATATGCCAGAAGCTTTCCCTATGTATTTTTCTTTACCTGGTTGTGGTTTTTAGGTCTCGGCCTGATCCAGCGCATGCACTGGTCTTGCCGAGACATTTAGTAGCTCTTTGAAAAGTGCTACTTTCCCGTCGATCAGCTTACTACTTTGTTTCAACAGAAACATTTATCTCAAGAAAAAATCTGAAATTCTTTACTGTTTCTTTTGTACTTGTGTAGCATTGCTCTTGAATTTGCTGAAAATGGCCCGCCGGGCAGCGGCGCTACATGATCATGACTGGCATGATCCCGGGTGGTGCGAGGAGTCCGAGTCTGACTGCAGTGCCAGCAGAGTGACTGGTGGTGCAGTTAATCATGTACTGACTGTGCCAGTGGCTAGTAATTTGGTCAGGCAGCCTGCACAGTGGCTGCCACCACTGACTTTTTATGTTAGTTGCTGTGGGAGTAACCATGACGGTCGGCCTCAGGGCGGGGCACCAGCTCGCTTCACAAAGAAGTAAGGTACTGATTTATTCTTTTAGTTGTACTTCTTTAGGCATTTAAATGCCCAGCGGTCATCCGGATCTGACTGCGGCCGTGGAACTAAGAACTATTGTGTGCAGTGATGCAATCTGTCTAAGTAGGTTTGTACGAAAGCGCGCAAACTTGTTTTGACCGGGGTGACTTAATTCCACAGATTGGGGTGCCCCTGATCTCGCAGGTAGCAGGTAGCGTGGCCAACCTGTTTAATGCCAGTGGCCGGTTACCAGGCACGCGAGAGAGGCGAGCCAGGCCATGTCCATGTATGGCAGCCGGCTGCATCACTGCAAAAAAGTGTGCCTAGCCCTGAATTAATAACATAAAATCATTTAGCTGCCGGTGGGATAATGCAACTAAGTAAAGTTCAAAATGTGCTTGCTTTTAATACACATGTGACACACCTGCACTGCGGAGCCACAAACTTTCACATAGCCAGTGACACGCGTGCATGGCACGCAGACACCTATCTCAAGCTGTTAGAATTATCACATGTAACATGTCTGCGCCGGCCTTAAAACCCACATTGACACTTCTACCAATGCCACCACACTGATGATTTTCACATTTTAATTGCCCACCTCATGCACATAATTGTGCATTCAATTCAAGGACAGCCGCGTGCACTGGCCATTATTGTACACAGCCACCCCACTTATTTATTTTTAAGTGATACCCCCTCCGAATTCAGCCACCATAATAACAACAGCAACCTCTGGCCCAGCTCATATGCACCTGGCACCTTCTGTTGCTTTCCGTTTTTTTGCAGCAGTGCAATTGATTCCAGGAGACGCAGGTTCTTTGCTTTCTTTTTTCCAGTGCTGCACATTTAACTTTATGGTGGTCTGGGCAGTGGGCATCAGTCCTTTTGCTACTTTCTCACATTTCATGTGAATAGTCCTGGTGCCGTGAGTGAGTTGAGCCCTGGTGAGTGCCGGCCTGTGTCACAGGCGTGGAGAGTGAGTCCAAGATTCTGGGTGCTTCAGGGTACAAGCGGAGCTTACAATATATGGTTTAAGTAAGTGGTTTGCACCCGAGAAAAAGCAATGGAATAGCATTATAAAGAGGATGTGCCATCAGTCAGCTATCGACTTTGGAATTGAGGAATGAAAACAGGTTTGACTCCCGGCATTGGCTCAACTTCCTGTGATTTTAGGCAAATAACTCCCCATGGGCTGGGTTCATAAAATGTAACTGGTGCTCACTTCAATTCCTTTTGGCTGAGCCGGCGCTACATAAAACTGCAATAAGGAAAACAATTAATTTGGAGAAGCCAAGGTCTTGAACAGGCTAGTGAAATTTTGTGGCCTGTTAAATCTCTTGCGCTGAGTTTTACTGTTGATTTCCTGACTTTATAAAAAAAAGAACTGGCCTGCAGCAAGCTTATATACGCGCACTCTCCCATCCATACCTTGTTGAGATATTGAGGCTGTAGCTTTCTTTTCATGCTCGCCTCCAATGTAACCCTTGAAGTGGCAATTTTAGGCTGATTGTTTTGGGTTGTTTGTGGGTGTGTTGCATTTTTTACACTGGATGTCACTCTTGATTTTTCTGAAACTGCCACAAACCTTTCCTGCAATAAACTCACATATGCACGCTGTCTCCCAGTACAGACCCTGAAGTGTAGGTGTGACAAATTTACTGTATGGTCTGCTTTTATGGGCAGCAAATTCTGGTGCTGTACAGTAGTTTTAAGATCTTAGAGTTCCTAGTTGTTCAAATGGGTGTAATTTCTGATATGTATATGTTACCTTCGTCTTCATTAGCTTGTTAATACTGTTATATATGTGGTTGGCCTTCCTGCATTCATTCCGAGTACCTACGGTGCCTAAAATTGCTGCTCCCAGGTCATGCTTCTACTGGTGACAAATAATATGACTGGTACATGACAATCAAATCATTTTTAAAGTACATTTCAATGTTACGTCCATAAGTATGTGTTATCAGGAAAACAATGGCTTACTTCTGGAACACGTTGTATTTGATAAATCAAAGATTCGCCCTGCACTCAGTAAAATTAGAAAACAGCGAATCATTGACTTTCTCAAGCTAAGAAATTCAGGGTCCTACTAACAACTATTTCTGTTAACTTACACCCACAAGCTAATAGATGTGACATGAAACCCGACCTGGGCACTGGCTTGTCAAAAAATGAATTGATGCTATCAGGTCACTTGGCTGGTACTGTCACTGCTTGGTCAGACATCTACACATACCTTAAGCTATCTAGCTGGCCATGGGAACCCTCAGCTGCTACAACCAGCCACCCATTACACCAGTATTAAACCTAGGGGCATATTACAAAGCAATAGCGATAATTATCGCTATTGCTTGGTTAAAGACAAAAATTTACCGCTACGCTGTGGCGATTTTTGTGGTATTTGTGGTATTTGTTGTGGTATTTGTAAAGCGCAACGTTCGCTCCGAAAGGAGCATCTTGGCGCTGTTTGAGGGTAAGCTTTCAGTTACAAAAGAAACAGATTAGATGGCAGCCATGGTATATTCGTCTGGGAGATAAAAAATCCAGGTTTTTAGTAATTTCCGGAACTTAGATTCCAGGGTTTGGGACCTAAGACTTTTGGGCATAGAGTTCCAGGCTTTGGAAGACAGATAGGCCAAGGTTTTGCCACCTTTGGTTTTGAGATTGAACTTAGCTAGCTGTATTAGGTTGTCATTGGAGGACCGTAGATTTCTAGTAGGGTTGTAGTGGGGGTAGCGCCTGATGAGATATTTAGGGCCTGTGTTATTGAATGCCCGGAATGCGACAATTAGAATCTTGAAAAGTATTCTTTTGTGCAAAGGGAGCCAATGGAGAGTTTTTAGGGCAGCTGATATTAAAGATTTTCTAGGTAGTTTTAAAACTAATCTGGCTGCCGAATGTAATACACTTTGTAGTTTTTTAAGTGTGGATTTTTTTACACCGGCCATGAGCCCATTGCAGTAGTCTAGGCGGGCGAGGATTAGAGCCACTGTTACAGCCTTTCTTGAATCGGTGGGTAGGAAGTCGAAGAATTTTTTGAGAGATTTTATGATGCCAAAACAGCGGCCAGCTACATTCCTGACGTGTTGGTCGAAGGATAAGTCTGTGTCGAAGAAGACTCCGAGATTCCTTGCTGTCGCTACGGTCTGGGGGGGAGCTGTGGAATCCTCTGGCCACCACAGGCTGGGACAGAAGTTAGCATTTTTTCCCATGGGGAGGATTTCAGTCTTGCTGGTGTTGCATTTTAGGTGGTTTATGTTCATCAAATGGAAGACGACCTTACCACAAATAAACCTTGGTATTACCAAGGTTTATCGCAAATGCGATAAAAATCGCCGCAATGCATGAATATCGCTAAAAAGTCCGCGATATTCATGCATTACCGAGCTAATGCTATTAGCCATGTTATCCACCTCCCATTGGATAACATGGCTAAGAACTGCTCAGGGCAGGTGTTAGCTTTTGGAGATATTCGCGCTTAGCGCGAATATCCCCAAAAGTTGGTAATAGGAGATAGCGATGTTAGCGACTGTTTTCAGTCGCTAACATCGTGGCACGCCCACTTTGCATATCATTAGTGATAAATATCACTGACATGTAAAGTGGGGCCCAAGATGGTCGCTATCTCCTACTAGCTGTCGCTAACTGGTGTTAGCGACAGCTAGGTAATAGGGAGATAATTTTATCTCCGCTTTCTTGGCTTTTAAAGCCAAAAAAGCGGAGATAAACCCCCTTGATAATATGCCCCCTAGTCCTCCAGTGAAAACAAAAATGCACTTTAAAAAACGACTGACTCCCTAGCATAATCACCTCAAACGGCCTTCACCAGATTCTTCCAGAGGCTGAGGCCAAAAAAACACATTGCTTGGCAGTGGAAAAACACCCGATCAGTTTTAATCTTAATATGTAAAAGTGACTCATCACTCGGACCTAACATATGATCACCAGTTGTTGTTTTCTACATCAGATGCGAAAACTACCCTTCGTACAAAAAACACTGTGGTAAAGGACAGTTGCAGGGGGAAATTCCAATTGGGCTCTCCAAAGGTGACTGGTTGAGACTGACACAGCATAGGAGCAATTTCTGAGGATTCTTGTGATAGATGCTATAGAAGGATATGTTCTGGCATAAACCAGAATGTCAAAAACAAGAACTCACACCCTATTGAATCTTGCTTCTCAATATACACCTCATACCTACTCAAGATATGAGTGATGAAGGAATTTAATTGCAAGCTTTTCAAAATAGGTCGATAAACCACAGTGATGTTAGAAGGTAGTTTGAAATATGCTAGTTTAGGAGTTTTGCCACTTAGGTTCAGACACACAAGAAACCAATACTCAGGTTCACCAAATTGTCTCAGAAACATTACTGCACCGTCGTTAGGAAAATATACATTGATTTAAAGGGTTAACCTCACCTCTGTGCAAACTCCTGACCATCTCTTGATGCACAACGTACTACCAGAAGATTAGATATTAGAGCGAGCCACTGACAAACAAGCACTCTATTCTTGTTTTGCATGTCTCCAAAGAGGAAATTGAAATGTTATTGCAGCAACTGAAAGATGCTCAGTTACCACATGGCCCTATGCTCAGACATTTTTTCTTTACCAACAAAAGTGCATATTTAAAAGGGGTTTGCACCACTTTTTCCAACGTTCCAGTCAAGCAGTGCCCTGCACCATATTTGCAAAGTGGCGTCAGGCCACCTTGCGTGGCTTGACCATGCTTTGTAAATTTGGTACCCTTTCACTAAGGTATCTGCGTAAAAAGAGGCATGCAATGAGTGTTGCTGTGGCATTTCCACCGCAACACCCTTTATTTTTTTTACATTGCCCCTGATTTTAAAAGGATCTGTAAATCTGAGGCAGCGCCAAAAACTAATGCCATGCAAAAACAGGTGTTACGTTGGCGCAATGAGAAGAAATGCTTTTATTTCTCCTTGTTTTTACTTTTTCTATGTGTGCTGCATCAGTCGTGGCCGGCATGGCTCGGGTGTGGGGAGCTGGGGGGGGGGGGGGCAGGGAGGTCATGCAGGGCAGGGGTTTCATTTATTAATTTAAAAAAAAAAAAATTCACTTACCTTTCCGCTGGCTGGGTCCGGTGTCTTATCCGGCAGGAACAGGGAACAGAAGCAGACAGCCAGGCGCCCTCCCCTAACCCAGGGGCTTATGGGGAGGTCATGTTCTCCATGCAGGCTGCATTGCTGGCTGCATGGAGAAGGGCAGAGTGTGCATGACTGGTTTGGGTGGCCCCAGGAGGCCAATCAAACAGTCTTTGTGCACTCTGGAGTGGTAAGGCACACCACTCCTACCCTGCCCTGCTCGCTGAGCAACCCGGCCCGCCCCTAACCAAACATAAAATGGTAATAACTGAAAGTTATTACCATTTTATGATTCTGCTTCTTGCACTGCAAGGAAGCATTGGAGCGATGCTCCTCTGCCCTAGTGGAGGAGCCGTTCCTGTGATGCATTCTGCAGAACACATAGAAAGAGCAAAACGCAATTCATGATTTATTTTGTGCAGGAAGGTTTAGATAATGGTGATTTGCTACTGCTATGTGAGCTGCAGAACAGAGCATACATAGAAGTAGCCAATTGCAATTATTGATTGTTTATGTACAGGAAGGGACACCTTCCAGCACATAAACAACCATCCCTGCTTCGCAGGCACCTTTGCACTATGGGGTAAGTGTGTCTGTGTTGACGCTAGGCAGCTATTTGAGCAGAATGGAAAACACAGGGGTGCGCCGTACTCTTGCAAATACGGTGCATCCTTGCGTGTTTGAAATGACGCAGCGATGCAGCATTTCCTCGTAAATATGCCAAAAAAGCATTTTCTTCCTAAGTTAAATCATTGGTTAATCTTTCATTAAATTAAGGGTTTGTTCACCAGAATTTAAACTAACTTCTGTGATGCCACCACTAAAAAATATATCTAGCCAATTAAATACCTACACCAGAGCTACTAAATGTGTGTAGAATTTCACCTTGGCTGTCACCACCTCTTGGATGCCTGTAAATCTAGTTTTCCTAGGCACTGCATGAAGTCTGCCTCAGCAGATATAACAGATTCCTTTCTTATGGTGGCCAATAAAGGGGAGATGGCCAGTTGGTCGATCTGCGTTTTTTTTGCTACTTTTGATACAGTGGATCAAGGATTTTACTCGTCCATCTTTGATCAATAACAGTTATAGCAAGATCTTATGAAAGCAGGAATAGCTCATTTTTAGATGTGAGTAGCAGGCAGTAACACTGTCACTTTTTATTTCATCTTGGACAGAAATTACAAACTAAGGGGCCTAGTTCGAGTTTGGTGGTGATACTACTCTGCTGAAAACGTGGTGGCGTACCCTCTCCACCAAACCTATGGTTCCCCACTCTATTCAGGTTTGAGGGAACCACCTTATAGCCACTTGTCAACGAACAGCCTGGCTGACTTTGGCCTTTGGTCAATCCATGTTGCACTGTCCACTCAGTTAAGGGTGGACGTTACATTGCCATTTTTAATGGAAAACACCCTGGTCTGTAACAAAAAGGAGGATTAATGGCCTCATGTGCTGGGAAAATACTCCCAGAGCATCACGGCTATTTTTTTCCCCATTTTTTGAACATCAAATTCTTGCTCTGTGATTTCATTTATGAAGGGCAAAATCTTTGCTATGTGAGTGCATTGAACATATCACAGGCACAGCTTTAGATGTCTCCGTGAAGGCTCTTCTGAAAGCACTGATATCCCCACCTGCCTAGCAGAAATCTCTAAATATTGCAAACTGTACTTTGCCTGGACAGTGGACTACATCACTCCACTGACCTGGCCAAATAGATTATGGCCTGCCAAAGGCTAAAATGGCCGCCAAGTCGCTCAGCATGTGCCATTGTGCCCATTTTTGACATCTATCTGCAACCTCCCATGAATGGCATCTCAGTGGTTGGGTTTCTGATGACATTGTTTTTAGGAAAGATTCATGGCACAGACAGGATAATTGGAGACCTCTTGATTGTGTGCCTTCAATAGAATTCTGGATGTTTGAGGACAATGCCATCTCCTTCTAGACCCTCTTAGGCCCTGTTTAATTGCACTCATAACTCACTATTCAAGGCTAAGAATCCAGGTATTGCTCGCCATAACACCTTCACTCTAGAGCCAGGCATATTGGAGGTAACCTAAAACATTGTTTTTCATCATTTGCAAGAGGAAGGCATTGCTCACTGAGGCATTAACAGCCTCCCTTCTGGATAACTATAGTGCTTTACATCTGGCTGTTACTAAATTATGATTTTTTCCGGAGCCTTATATAGCGCAAACTTGACCCAAAGGTATCAGAGTGCTTCACATGAGCGCCAGTTGTGTTACATAAGGACACATTATTTTTTGTTAGCCACAGGGAGATTATGTGGTTTGCCCAAAATCACAGGATGTTGAGCATCATTGACAGGACTTGAACCCTGTTCCCCAGATTAGAGGTCGACCACCCTAGCTGTTAGGCCACATCCTCTCCCCAGGTTAGTTAGATAAATTCCAACATGCCCAATACACTGGGCCCGATGCACAGAACTAACTTAAGACAAAATCCTAAACTTTCTACCATTTTTGTATTCATAGAAGGCACTTACTGATTTTGGTATTCAAAGAAGGCTCTTACTCATTTCGGTATTCACAGAAGTTAGGAGTCCTCACTTTAGGACTTCTAAATGCCTTCTGTGAATACCGAAAGTCTTAAAGTTAGGATTTTTCTCAGTTTAAGAGTAGTAAGCATGAGTGAATTTTGCGAATCTGGCGTTCGCGAATTTTGCGAATTTGCGAACTCGCAATCCGCAAAATCCACGAATTCTCGTGAATTTTTTTTTTTGTGTTCGCAAGGATTTCTGCCAGTTCGCGAGGGTTTTGTACCAGTTCGCAATTGCGAACTTACATGTCGGCACGCAACGGTCGCGAATATGTTGTTTCTACGTCTGGTTCATCATCACAGGTTCCCAGCACCCTCTGTTTCACCCCTGCCACCCTC
Source organism: Lissotriton vulgaris (assembly GCF_964263255.1). Lineage (NCBI taxonomy): Eukaryota > Metazoa > Chordata > Amphibia > Caudata > Salamandridae > Lissotriton > Lissotriton vulgaris. Next base: position 1,187,592,162 of record NC_141689.1, on the reverse strand, counting down.
TGTTTCACCCATGCCACCCTTTGGTACATCAATGCCACCCTCTGGTTCATCATCACTGTAGATTATGGGGGGAAAAAGCAGGCACACCTTCCCTGCTTCAACTGACATGAATTAATTTGGGGTTGATTTATTAATGTGTCACTGTTTTAAAATTCCAGTCTGGCACCTGCTTCTTATCTGTAATTTGCTTTCTGTTGCAGTGCAATTTTTTTTCCAGGACCTTTGTGGCCTACTTGTAGCTATTCTATGAGCCTGCTGTGAGGGTCAGAGCAGGGTCATACAATTGTTGCAACTAGCAACTGAACTCTGGAGGGGCCCCAGTCAGGAAGCACTACAGGGAATGATTACTAATGATGAGTTTGAACTTTTGAACCTGCTGAATGCTTTCACTTTTGCAAAACTCGTTTTTCTGCAGAACAGCATTACAGCAACTGTAATGCCCCAAACAAGCTTACTTGTGAAAGTTGATTTCTAATCCAAAAATGATCCAAAGAAAGTCAAAAGGCCTCAAATCCAAAAAAGTGCAGGCAAATGTCAACCTGAGGAGTTATTCCGATAAAAATCATTATTTTCAGAAGGTCTATGCTGCTTGCTAGTGGATTTCTTGTGCAGAATTGAAATTTTTGTAATTTCGCGAGTGCGAGATTGTTGCTGCCCGCCGCACCTACATGTTCGCAATTGCGAACTTACACCGCACGCCGCAAAATTGTATCACCAAGAAAAAAAAATCCGCTGCGTGCAAATTTGCGGATTTTTGGTAAATTCGCGAGCGTTCGCGGATTGCGAATTTACCGAAAATCTGCAAAATTCGCGAGCGGAACGGATTTTCCGCCCATGCTTAAAGAGTAGTAAACTTAGGTCTCCTTACTTTAGGACTCCTAAATGCCTTCATTGAATACCGAAAGTCTTGAAGTTAGGATTTTTCTCAGGTTAGGAGTAGTAAAGTTAGGACTCCTAACTTTGCTACTCTTAAATTGAGAGAAATCCTAACTTTAAGACTTTCTGCATTCACAGAAGGCATTTCGGAGTCCTAAAGTTAGGACTCCTAACTTCTGTGAATACCGATATGAGTAAGTGCCTTCTGTGAATACCAAAATGGTAGTAAGTTTAGGAGTGTGTCTTAAGTTAGGTCTGTGAATCGGGCCCACTGTCTTTTTTAAAGTGGAGGCTCAGAAAATGGGACCCTATCTTATTAGCAACACAGAAATTTCACGGGTTTATGGTGGTTTCTAGATTCCAGTACAAATGTTTGCGCCACATATACATGTCTCCACCGCTCACCTGACTACTTGCATTACAGAATTCTAGTTATGATCCAGCCCGCAGCCTTTGTTTTGCCTTTACGAATATGGTTAATAATCCTGTCCTATAAACTAGTAACAATAGGGGAAGACCTCTAGGAACTGCTAACTCGAATATTGGAGCGTCCTCCTTGCTCCTTGATGTGCTGAAGACAATTTCTTAAGCAACACAAGAGAACTCCTACTGGCCTCAAATTCAGAAAGTGATTTAGTAACAGTAACACACGGATTATTTTCAATGTGTCACTTTAGATGCATTTTAAGATTTTAATATATTGATTAATTTTCACAATATTAGCACCTTCATTAATAACAAACAACGCCTGAGACTTAAAAATATGAGTAAAAACATGAACATCACATATAATGTTGACAAATCTTTTGATGCTTTGAGGGAAATGTCTTGAACCTTATTTCTTCAAGCAACGGTGAAGTCCCTTATCAGGGCAGATATTCTTTGGTCAGGAACCTGTTGCTTCCATGATTCACCACAGATTTAAAGATCATTCCATGTATTAGCGCGCTTCATAAATTCTAACATGCTGATGCATTTTGACCTCTAGTCAAATGACGTCTTCCTCAGGGCAGATCTATGTTATCTTTCAGGACCCTAGGTACAAAATACGTTTTAATATGGTGTTAATATGTCTGTCAATCTTTTGGTTAGGAATAGATAATAAACTAAGTAGGTTTATCCATTGGATCCATGATCAACCCTGCTACTGTTTTGGTGAACTGCCCACTTCAAATGTGATGCCTTCTGCAGCAAACCTGCTGCTGGTTTCTTGAAACTGCCCTCTTTCTATCTGTTGTCCCATGAATACTCCTGTGACTGGTCTGGTAGCTGACCTCTTTCTGTATTTTCTTCTAGTATCATCCTCTTGTCTACTTCTGCTCTCAGCTACCATCTGAAATATCAGACTTCTTTCCCACAGCAACCATTCAGTGTTTTGTCCTTGGCACTTTTCTATCTACATCCATCATTATCCTATTCACTAACTTTATAATCCCTATTGCAGCTCAAGATTGGGAACAGCCTGTAGAGTTGAGAGTGTCTACTGTGCTCTCCATGCTGTTTCTCTACTAATTCACCTGAGTCAACCCAATGAACTGACCAATGTCTTGTGATGGCATATCAACTTTTTGATTGCTGTCTCTGGTAAGAAGAGGACAGCAGTCAGCCTGGAGCGGCCACTTGTCTTGCGAAGTGGTGTGGCCAGGGAGGGGGTGAATACAAACAAAAAAAAGAATAGCAAGAAAGAAAGAAAAATGCACTTACCTGTCTGACGGCCACTGCCTTCCTCCCGATCTTAGCTGCCTAGACATCAAGGAACTCCTGCACACTGTGCAGGCTCCCAGCTCTCAATCCCAGGGCTGCTCATATGCTGGAAATACTATTCTAGCCTCGCTGTGGCACTCAGACATAGACTGGGAGCCTGTGTTAGTTTCCCCACCCAGCTGTACAAAACAGCTAGGTGGAGAAAGGCCAAGTGCACATCTGCCCAAACCGTCATGAGCATTTGGCAGTGCCCACCATTACCCCCTCCTCCCTGGTGCTGCAAATGCAGCATCAGTGTAGGTAGCCACACCATTCCTCGGCTCGCAGTTCCAGCCTGCAGGATGAAAAATAAAATGCTAATAAATAATTGTTATTAGCATTTTATGTTTTTCCTTTGCCTCTGCTGGCTTTCAGCAGGGAGGGTGATGCACTTCCGCCAAAAGAGAGGAGCCGCCCCAGCGTCAACTGCACCTGCGACACACCTTATTGCATCCAACTACAAAAATCTAAAATCTGAAAAAAATCCATGATGAGCTTTCAGTGGTGGCCGGCATGGCTCATGGCCGCAAAATTGTATCACCAAGAAAAAAAAATCCGCTGCGTGCAAATTTGCGGATTTTTGGTAAATTCGCGAGCGTTCGCGGATTGCGAATTTACCGAAAATCTGCAAAATTCGCGAGCGGAACGGATTTTCCGCCCATGCTTAAAGAGTAGTAAACTTAGGTCTCCTTACTTTAGGACTCCTAAATGCCTTCATTGAATACCGAAAGTCTTGAAGTTAGGATTTTTCTCAGGTTAGGAGTAGTAAAGTTAGGACTCCTAACTTTGCTACTCTTAAATTGAGAGAAATCCTAACTTTAAGACTTTCTGCATTCACAGAAGGCATTTCGGAGTCCTAAAGTTAGGACTCCTAACTTCTGTGAATACCGATATGAGTAAGTGCCTTCTGTGAATACCAAAATGGTAGTAAGTTTAGGAGTGTGTCTTAAGTTAGGTCTGTGAATCGGGCCCACTGTCTTTTTTAAAGTGGAGGCTCAGAAAATGGGACCCTATCTTATTAGCAACACAGAAATTTCACGGGTTTATGGTGGTTTCTAGATTCCAGTACAAATGTTTGCGCCACATATACATGTCTCCACCGCTCACCTGACTACTTGCATTACAGAATTCTAGTTATGATCCAGCCCGCAGCCTTTGTTTTGCCTTTACGAATATGGTTAATAATCCTGTCCTATAAACTAGTAACAATAGGGGAAGAACTCTAGGAACTGCTAACTCGAATATTGGAGCGTCCTCCTTGCTCCTTGATGTGCTGAAGACAATTTCTTAAGCAACACAAGAGAACTCCTACTGGCCTCAAATTCAGAAAGTGATTTAGTAACAGTAACACACGGATTATTTTCAATGTGTCACTTTAGATGCATTTTAAGATTTTAATATATTGATTAATTTTCACAATATTAGCACCTTCATTAATAACAAACAACACCTGAGACTTAAAAATATGAGTAAAAACATGAACATCACATATAATGTTGACAAATCTTTTGATGCTTTGAGGGAAATGTCTTGAACCTTATTTCTTCAAGCAACGGTGAAGTCCCTTATCAGGGCAGATATTCTTTGGTCAGGAACCTGTTGCTTCCATGATTCACCACAGATTTAAAGATCATTCCATGTATTAGCGCGCTTCATAAATTCTAACATGCTGATGCATTTTGACCTCTAGTCAAATGACGTCTTCCTCAGGGCAGATCTATGTTATCTTTCAGGACCCTAGGTACAAAATACGTTTTAATATGGTGTTAATATGTCTGTCAATCTTTTGGTTAGGAATAGATAATAAACTAAGTAGGTTTATCCATTGGATCCATGATCAACCCTGCTACTGTTTTGGTGAACTGCCCACTTCAAATGTGATGCCTTCTGCAGCAAACCTGCTGCTGGTTTCTTGAAACTGCCCTCTTTCTATCTGTTGTCCCATGAATACTCCTGTGACTGGTCTGGTAGCTGACCTCTTTCTGTATTTTCTTCTAGTATCATCCTCTTGTCTACTTCTGCTCTCAGCTACCATCTGAAATATCAGACTTCTTTCCCACAGCAACCATTCAGTGTTTTGTCCTTGGCACTTTTCTATCTACATCCATCATTATCCTATTCACTAACTTTATAATCCCTATTGCAGCTCAAGATTGGGAACAGCCTGTAGAGTTGAGAGTGTCTACTGTGCTCTCCATGCTGTTTCTCTACTAATTCACCTGAGTCAACCCAATGAACTGACCAATGTCTTGTGATGGCATATCAACTTTTTGATTGCTGTCTCTGGTAAGAAGAGGACAGCAGTCAGCCTGGAGCGGCCACTTGTCTTGCGAAGTGGTGTGGCCAGGGAGGGGGTGAATACAAACAAAAAAAAGAATAGCAAGAAAGAAAGAAAAATGCACTTACCTGTCTGACGGCCACTGCCTTCCTCCCGATCTTAGCTGCCTAGACATCAAGGAACTCCTGCACACTGTGCAGGCTCCCAGCTCTCAATCCCAGGGCTGCTCATATGCTGGAAATACTATTCTAGCCTCGCTGTGGCACTCAGACATAGACTGGGAGCCTGTGTTAGTTTCCCCACCCAGCTGTACAAAACAGCTAGGTGGAGAAAGGCCAAGTGCACATCTGCCCAAACCGTCATGAGCATTTGGCAGTGCCCACCATTACCCCCTCCTCCCTGGTGCTGCAAATGCAGCATCAGTGTAGGTAGCCACACCATTCCTCGGCTCGCAGTTCCAGCCTGCAGGATGAAAAATAAAATGCTAATAAATAATTGTTATTAGCATTTTATGTTTTTCCTTTGCCTTTGCTGGCTTTCAGCAGGGAGGGTGATGCACTTCCGCCAAAAGAGAGGAGCCGCCCCAGCGTCAACTGCACCTGCGACACACCTTATTGCATCCAACTACAAAAATCTAAAATCTGAAAAAAATCCATGATGAGCTTTCAGTGGTGGCCGGCATGGCTCATGGGTGGGGGGGGGGGGAGGGGATGAGGGTTGCGGGGATGAGGGGTGCGATTGCGAAAGAAAGCTTCCTAAAAAAACATACTTTTCCGCCAAGTCCTCCGTCTCTGGTCCTGCTCCTGCTCTTCTGCTTCTGACTTCAGGAAGAGGAAGCAGGCAGCCAGGCTCCCTCCCCTAAGCCAATACCAATGCTGCAATGTAGCATTGTGATTAGTCTGAGCGCTATGACACAGCGCTTAGACAGGAGCTGTTGGGGTGGGCATGTTCTCCATGCAGGCTGTAATACAGCCTGTATGGAGAATGGGAATGTGCGCATGACTGGTTTGGGTGACCTGAGAGGGCGGACCAAACAGCCATTGCTCACTTAGGAGTTGGCAAACCACTCCTATAATGATCTGCTCATGAACAGAGCACCACCGCCCACCCGGCCGCAATGGAAACATAAAATGATAATAATTTAAAGTTATTATCATTTTCTAATTCTTTTCCTTTCTACTGCTTGAAAGGAGTGAGGCGATGCTCCTCCGACATTTTACCCATTCCCCATACGGCGACTCTCTTAACTCCCTTATACTAAATCTTGATTTATTGATTCAATACCCGGCTACAGATAATGAGGGTAACATTATACCAACTTTTGTAGGAAGGAATACGGCGTCCGTTATTGACCACTTACTGGTATCAGCACAAATTGCCCCATTTTGATCAGTCCCGATTGTCGTAGACCTTGGTAACAGCGACCATAATGCCATCACTATGTAGACCTCTATCTGGGAGTCTCTGCCCAGCGATCAGCGCATGATTGTAGAAGATATAATCCCTTGCAGGCAAAATGGTATCCATATCAAATGCTGTGGAGATAATTCGGAGAAGCTGTTGCGTAGAATTGTGGGAGCCGGGTCGGAAGTGATATTTAAATGTCTGGACTATGATGCTACCGCCTGGTGCATTATTGCTGATTTTGAGGAACTTGGCACTATAATAAAAAGGTCCCTTACCATCACCAAGGGCATATCTAAGAGGTCAGCGGTAGGCTGGTTTGACAGTGCTTGCACTAAATCTCTTCAAGAACTTAAGCGGGCTCTGTCAAAACAACCGAGAGACAGGGAGGTTATCACACACCTCAGGTCGACCTATAAAAAGCAACTTATCTGTAGAAAACAAGAGTTAAGGGAGCAAGCCTGGGATAACCTGACAAAAGCAGCAGTGCTGCGTGACAGTAAGCTTTTTTGGAGCAAGGTCAATAATCCCTTCCTTCAAAAAGAAGATTTCCCTGTACTAACAGCCCAAGTTAGCGAGGAAAACTGGAATCTTTGATCCGGTTAGGGAGGTTCATGATAGCTTTTCTGCCGCCCCTATTAAACCTAATCTACCCCTGGGGATTACCCTCCATGAAGTAGAAATTGCCATCAGTAAGAGCAAAGGGGGGAAGGCACCGGGACCGGATGGGGTCCCGGTTGACCTGTATAAAACCAACCAGGCACTTTGGAGTCCACTCCTGACCCAGGTGTTCAATGCATCTGTTAGTGATTCTGTTAGTCATAGTACACCATCTACCTGGAGTGAATCCATAATCCTGCCGATCTACAAGAAGGGAGATAGAGGAGAGGCTAAGAACTACCGCCCTATCTCCCTCCTGGATTCCTCACTCAAAATCATGAGCAGCGTCCTACTAGCGCGATTGGAGGAATGGGCTGAGGACAATAAAATTCTTGCGGATTCTCAATTTGGCTTCCGTAAGGGCCTTGGGACAATCGAGCAGTGCATCAACCTTGATCTCATTATAGGGAAATATACCAAAGCGAAACAGGGCTCATTATTCCTCTCTTTTGCTGACCTCTCAAGTGCATTTGATCTGGTGGACCATACTTTGTTATGGTCCACTCTACTTGAAATGGGAGCCCAGACAGCAATAATACACTTCCTGGCCAGACTATATACCAAGCTTTCAGCCCAGATTCGCTTTGGCCAGGCAGGGGAATGCACCAAGAAGATCAGGGTCAAATCTGGTATAAGACAAGGCTGTGTGCTGGCCCCGTTACTTTTCTCCCTTTTTATAAATTCTATGGAGTCCGAATTAAAGAGGGTTCAAGCTGATTCCCCGCAGATTGACGACCACTATATGCAGATGATACGGTCCTTCTCTCAAGAACCCCAAATGGTCTCCAAAATCTTATGAACTACTGTTATGATTTTATCCAGGGGAGAAAATTTAAAATTAATAATTCTAAGACGTTCATTATGGCCTGTGGAAAAAAGATGAAACAACTTAAACCATTCCAATTTAAGGAACACAGAATAGAGGTTGTGGATACATTTTGTTATCTTGGCATAACTTTTAATAGTAGTGGGTCATGGGCATCTGAGATTTTAAACGTGAAGGCCAAGATGGGTAAAAGCTCCTCGGGAGTATTTCGTTTTGCTTCAAAACTGGGCAGTCGCCGCATCCCAGATATGTTAAACATCTACAGGCATAGATGCGCATCCATTGCCCTATACGGCTGCTCAGGTGTATGGGGATATTGTAATCATGGGGATCTGCAAGTAACAGAGAATCAGTTCCTCAAAAGACTCCTGTGCCTCCCCTCTTCGGCATCCACCAAATTGACTCATAAAGAAGCTGGGCTAGACTATCTGACAGATTTAACGGGCATGAGACCCCTTATGGTTTGGAGGTCAATCTGGGCAAAGGACGAAACAGGATTCACCAGGCGAATTATCTTAGACTGCCTTCGGCTGGACAATGTTCGCAAGATCCCCTGGTTAAAATACGTTTTTACGTCCTATAAGGAAATCTTCAACCTGGACATTTTTGATGACCCTTTAAGTGCCGTTAATTTACCCAAACAGGAGGTTAAAAATGTTTACTTGGGGACTAAAACCAATATGCGTAGAGTCCAATGTAGCCACTTTACAACCCATGTTTTTTACCATTCTTACAAGGAGGTTGGCCAGGGCATGCCTATGTATTTAAAAGAAATTACCAAACAATCCCATCAGTTTGTTCTCACTAGGCTGTGTCTAGGTATTGTCCATAACCTGGTGGCATTCCCACGGATGAAAATATATAGCTCAAGTCCCTGCCCGTGTGATGGCACCACCAAGCAAAGCACACTGCACTTTATGCTAATCTGTCCATTATACTTGCACATTCGTCTATGTTATCTTAAACCTGTTTTTAAGAAATACTCTGTGTCCACTACTGCCCATGCCATGAATTTACTATTTGCACTCGACACTTTGGATATCTGTTTTTTTACTGCTACTTTTATTCTAAAAGCTGTGTCCCATAGGAAAAGTATGTTTTTTTAAGTCTGACCTATTTGTAAAATTTAACTGTGTGGTCGAATACTTGTCCCCAATTGAGCTGCTCCATTCATTGTGACCTATGTTTTTTTGTTGTATTTTTTATCCTGTAATTTTTTTAACACTGTATGCTTTTATGATTGTTTATAAATAATCGAATAAAGCTTTGAAATTGAATTGCTCCTCCGACATGGCGGAGGAGCCGCCACTGCTGCAGAGAACAATGTCTGTTTTATTTGCCTGCTGAACGCAAAGTAAATTCATTTAACCCAATATTCCTTGGAGTCACTGCTTTATTTTCAGATAGTACAGCTCTGAAACAGTGAGCAAGGTTTGCATTCTTCTGTTTCTGAGCTGCGCCGTCAGTAACTAAGAGAACTATTGGTTTAAATGAATTCACTTTGCTCCCTGCAGGCATGTAAAATGGCATTCAGCTCTGCGCTGTGCCGGCAAAGCCATCATGTGTAGTGTAATGCAAAATTACCCCCCAGCCCCCTGCAAAATGTAAAGAGGGTCCCCTCAGACTCCCGTTTCTCTTAGATATTCATTGATGTGAAAGGTTTGCTGCCCCCCTGCGCCACAGGGTCTGCAGGGGCCCTCGTTACACCTCTGCCCATCAATTTGTCCCTTGTCCTAAGACAAATTACTAACATACAGGCCTTCAAGAAATCCCTAAAAACTCATCTGTTTTCAGCTATATAAGATTTTGGCCTCCCTATGATTATGTTTCTGCTCTCGCATCTTGGAAGACCATAAGCGCGGAGATATCCTCCGGGTCGATTCCTGCGCTATAGAAGAATACAAATAAAATAAATAAATAAATAAATGGTAGCATCCCAGGGATCGGACAAGACAGCCAGATAGCAATTTGGTTTTGTTGGCAGTAGTGCCAAGACACCCTCGGCCATTCGAGCGCTTGATAAAACCTCAAATCAAATCAGACAACACACTTTAAACCAAGGGACTCTCGGTAAATTAGCATTTCGGGAGAAGAACAAATAAATAAATCATTCATGTAAGCAATGAAGATTGACAATATTAAATCAACTAATTAAAGCCATTTTCCCCCTTTCTTTTTCAGTTGGTGTATTTACGTCCCTCATGATCATCCAGATGGCACAGTGGGCGAAAAGAAAACATAGGATATACCAAAGAAAATCAAACTATGCTGTGTATCGAAAATCTGCAATAATTCCTTTCCTCCTGTGACCATTTTCTAACTGGGAACCTGTAGGACAAGATGTCCTTCTTCTCCACTGATACCTTAATGTGCGTTATTAGCCAGGGCGGTAATAGCAGACTCTTGCAAAAGCAGTATGCACTTTCCAATCAAGGACAGGCTCTTTTTGTTCTTTTTTAAGAGCAAGGCATTTCCGCCTCAGTTTGCTTGTGTTCATTTTTTCTGGGAACTGCACTGAATATCACAGAACCAGTGTCGGGTTGACTTTGCCCTTACATCTAATACATATGCAGTTCTAATAGTATTTGCTTGTATTCTTCATCAGCAAAAATATGTCAAGCACTTCTTGTGTGAAGAATCTTAAAATCCAAAGGAAAGTCTGAGCTGCAATTTATTAAACACATTTACCAGCTGCATTTATTTGTGGGTTTTTTTTTTTTACTGAAAATCTTTCTCTAAAAGGTAATGTTCAGCCAAATTGATTAGCACGTTGAATAATTTTGTATTGCTGTCTTTTGCACTGAAACAACAAAATGGATTCCTCATTTGCTTCCTTGGCACTTGCAATTGAAGGATTGATATTATATCTCATAAAGCAAAATAACTCATGGCCCTACCTCCTCAGCAGGTGAGTGCCAACTTTCTGGATATTTGCTTCATGTAGTCATGCTCACTCATTGATTTGCTTTCTCAAAAAGCTGGTCCAGCTTTGAACACAAAATAAACACATACCACACATGCCACATAATTAGTTAATCCCAATAAAAAAAAAATTTGATATGTCCTTCATCTCCTTGGCGTCTTTGTGTTGTGGAAATATGTGGTGCAATTTGACAAGAGAGTGTCCACAACATGTGCAGAGCCCAAAGTGCAGAACTTAAAGACACCAGTTAAGCAATGCAGGAAGTATTAAACCCCATCACGTTGTTGACTTATATTTAGGTTTTGAGATATTACCCATGGCCACCATGCACAGAATTGTGAGTCTAACAAGCCATGGAAGGTTGCATTAGTTTTTTTATGGGCGTTTTTTAGGCATCAGTCAATGTGAAGCACCCAAAGGGGTGGAGGGTAATTGGTGGCCAAGAGGGACCACTCACTAGGCAGTGCAGAGTCCTAAAGGCTGCTTTGCATCTTGGGATCCTTTTGGGCATCGTTAAACAATTGAACAGGGTAGTTGGTGGGTGAGCTAGAATTTCACAGCGACGAGGTACTGGTGAGAGTTTTGTGAATTAATTTAAACTGGCGAACTTTAATCCTGTTAGGATGTATGCAAGTGAATGTGATTTATTTATACTGGAGGTTGTCGTTGGGAAATGTGGTTGATGTGTAGAAGTTGCTACAAGGAGTAAGGGTTAAGCATGTGGGTCAGATGGGAACACAGAAGGGTAGATGTCTCATGTGGAAAGATGTGAGATCATGAGTGAGAGTAAAGTAAGATCAAGGTCCCCTTGACCACTTCAAAATTTGGGGGAGAAATCATTAACTTTTTATGCTGGTACTGCGATAAAACAAAAGAAGAGAAGTTTTCAGTAATTGGTCAAACAAGTGTTAAAGCATTAACTGGCCAATTATCTCTGTTAGTGGAGCTGAGGGTAAAAGATGCCTTATAACATTTGTTGCACCTCATCTTCTTAAACCGAAATGACATACTCATAGAATGGGACTTACAATAAATCAAGAAGCATATAACTTGCTAGGTTTTAATAAGAATATTTTGAGACATTTCTTACCCAGAATGATCATAAAAAAAACTCCCTTCATATGCAGCTGTGCTAAGGATAGCACTAGGGGGCATTATATCAAGGGGGTTTATCTCCGCTTTTTTGGCTTTAAAAGCCAAGAAAGCGGAGATAAAATTATCTCCCTATTACCTAGCTGCCGCTAACACCAGTTAGCGACAGCTAGTAGGAGATAGCGACCATCTTGGGCCCTGCTTTGCATGTCAGTGGAATGTATCACTAATGACATGCAAAGTGGGCGTGCCAAGATGTTAGCGACTGGAAACAGTCGCTAACATCGCTATCTCCTATTACCAACTATTGGAGATATTCGCGCTAAGAGCGAATATTTCCAAAAGCTAATACCTGCGCCTGAGCAGTTCTTAGCCATGTTATCCAATGGTAGGTGGATAACATGGCTAAGAGCATTAGCTCGGCAATGCATGAATATCGCTGACTTTTCAGCGATATTCATGCATTTTGGCCGATTTTTATCGCTTAGGAGATAAACCTTGATAATAGCAAGGTTCCTAAGCGATAAAAATCGCCGCAGCTCGGCAATAAAAATATTGCCGCTAAGCCAACATAGCGATAATTATCGCTAGTTGTTGGTAATATGCCCCTATGTTTTTAGGAGTTTCTCAATCATCATACTTCAACACTAGGGGCTCAATTCACAAAGGTAAATTAGACCTTAAGCCTAAGCTTACCTTTCTGAATTAGGCCCTTAGACTTCTGGTCTAAACTTACACTTTAGGTCTAAACTAACCTTTGTGAATTAGGCCCTGAATTTTACATGGTTTTAACTGAATGAAAATCTCTGAACAGTCTTTTATCGCTTTCTGATCAGTGCAAGGGAATTCAGCATAAATAAATTGACACAACATTTGGTCAGTGAAAATATAGCACACAAATTACAAACATGACTATACATAATATTGCAAAGTAAATAAAAAAAAACACTAATGACCATCTGCACCGAAATTATTTGGCATATTTGCCAAATTATGCACAAAAAAGCATATTATATAGCATTAAGTGGCCCAGCAACTTGCTGTATTTTCTAACTGTTTTCTGATCTTAATGCCACTAGAAGCAAGCAGGATACTAGGTATAAACTGCGCAGTTAGTAATAAACAAATGCCTTAAAACACCAATAAATATTTTGTTTTGTGAGGAGAAGTGAGTCAGAATTTCTCCCAGCTGATGTGAAAGACTGATAAACTCTTGCAAGGATTGTTTTATTAGAGTATTGTTGTTTTCTTCAAGTTATTGGTTCTAAAATAGAGTTCACAGATTACTTAAACAAATGGAAAGGGGAGACCTCTCGGTCACCCCGAATGTATGGCTGGGTGCCCCAATCGCCCGGGAAACCTTTGCAGGCGAGGGGGCGTGTCCCCGGCCGGTATGCCCAAAGTGGCGTGGTTGGAGCACGCCCCCGCCACCTAAAAGGGTTGTACTAGCACCCGCCCGGAAGTCCGTGCACTTATGGGCGGGATGGGGATGCTGCCCCGCCTTCCTGCTGCAGGATAAAAGGCGCGGGAATCCAGGCAGGCGTCCTCTTGTTCCTCCGCTCTGAAGGCTGCACCACTCATTGCTCGTGAGCAATCAAGGGAACAAGCTGCAGTTTTTGAACGTGTAATCGTTGTTTTTTCAGAGTCGCTACTGGAAAACAGGCAAAGATAAAACAGAACGCAGATATGCCTGGTAAGAAGAGTGGAAAGAGCTCTGAGATGGCACGAATGCTGCGCACACTGGTGAACCAAGTGTCAGCGATGGACAGGAAATTCGGTAAAATAGACCAGCTGGGTCGCGGCTTATCGGCGCTCCGGAAACAAGTGGAAGCCCAAGCGGGGCCCTCAGGGCGACCTAAGAGGATCATGGGGCCTGCTTTGCCAAACATTACCCCAGGGGGGGATAAGGGGAAAAAGAAGAAGGGGACAGTGGGTCCTAGTGAGGCCCCAGTCCCGATGAAGGTCCCGCTGGTCCCAGTAGCACTAGCGTCCAGCCCGGTACCCACACCGGATGGGGGATTGCCAATCCCTGTGGTTATCACATCGCTGGATAACGACCAAATGCCTCCCGAACTAGCGATTCAGTTGGTGGCTGTGTTACCCTGGTTGAAGAAGGGAGCGGGGGGATCTGCGGCTGTGGAAGACCCAGCCGAAGAAGCTAGGCAGATTATCGAGCAGCTCAGGCAGACAAGGGGCGCTGGGGCAGCGAACGTGCCTTCTATTTCTCCGCAGGTGGCGAACCTGGCCGCGGTCAAAAATCGGAATAAGTCGACGGACACGACCGGAGGTACAACGGAAGCCGGTAAGAGGTCGCTCCCAATAATGGGGGAGGGCGCTGTACCCTCAAGGCGGGAATGCTTGGCGCAACATGTTCCCATGGCAACAAAATAAATGTTGTGTGCGAATAAGTATATCAATATGTTTTCATTGTTGACAGACAATCCTGAGTTAGAATATGCCAAGACTCAGAAGGATTTATGGCACCCCAGTGTATGGAGGGCAAAAATGGCAGAATTCAGGGTGGAAGAGTCTATGATGAACTGGATCAGGGCTTTTTCTGTTTTTGTAGCAATTATGGGTGAGCGAACTCCAGAACTGTTGGGAGACCTTGCTTGCTAGCAGAGCGCGGATCACGGGCTTCCATGAGAAGTATGGAGGAGAAGAATGGAATGGGTATGACGTGGCATTTAGAAAAGCGAAAGAGTTTAATGAAACACTGACTTGGGATTGTTTGGATACTGTATCTTGGCATGCGCAGTTCTTGCCGGGCTCTGCGGGTGGATCCGGGTCGAGTGCAAACGGCTCCAGGGCCTTTCAGCAGAAACATCCACAGCCCTTTCGACCAACCCACGGGGGAGATACTCAGTCTAGATCGGGCGGGAATGGGAATAAGCGAGGAGTATGTTGGGGTTTTAACAAGGGAACGTGTAGCAGGCCGCAGGGAACATGCAGGTTCAGGTATGCCTGCGCAAGTTGTGGTAACACCTCCCAACCCGAAACTAGCTGTTGATCCAGAGGCAATAATACTGGAGGAAAAGGGGGTACCAAGCAGGATTGACACGGTGCCTCAGAGGTCCAAACAATCGCCCGTGGATATTCTGGATTTGACTCCCTGGCTGAACAAATACCCTGATCATGTGTCCGCTGGGATCCTGCGAGATGGCTTCTCGTATGGCTTCTCGTATGGCTTCAGGATCCCGGCGGGTGATTTTCGGGGGGCCCCCTCATGCAAAAACCAACTGTCCGTTAAGCACAACCCGACGGTGGCCGCCACAAAATTCGCAAAAGAGGTTCGCTTGGGGTGGGTGGCAGGACCGTTCGGTGAACCACCAACTGCCAATTTTGTGTGTTCCCCATTAGGGGTAGTTCCCAAGAAGGAGCCGGGAGAATTCAGGCTCATTCATAATTTATCTGCACCAAGGGGGGCTTCCGTTAATGAGGCGATCAATGCAGACATTTGCAGTGTGAGGTATGCATCATTCGATGACGCAGTGGTAATGTTGAATCGCCTAGGCCCCGGTGCATTGTTAGCAAAATCGGATATTGAATCCGCATTTAGGTTGCTTCCGGTGCATCCCCAGGATCAGCACTTGTTGGGTTTTGCATTTCAGGGGAAGTACTACATGGATATGTGCATGCCGATGGGTTGTTCAATTTCGTGTGCCTATTTTGAAATGTTTAGCTAATTTCTGTGAGTGGGCGTTCTCGAAGGCCTCAGGGCACCAACATGTGATGCATTATCTTGATGATTTCCTGTTTCTCGGCCCGGCAGGCTCTCGGGACTGTGCACGGGCATTGCAGGATTTCTGCGTGCTCATGTGGGGTTTCGGGGTACCATTGGCACCAGGTAAGACGGTTGGTCCAACTACCTCCCTGGAGTTTCTGGGTATCGAACTAGACTCCGTGGAGGGTTGCTTCCGTTTGCCGGCGGAGAAGATCGCCAAATTCAGGGCCTCCTTTTTGCAATGTCTCTGGAACGACAAAGTGACACTGCACCAACTACAGCAAACAGTGGGACAGCTTAATTTTGCATTGAGGGTTATACCGATGGCTTGCCCTTTCTCCCGATCGATTGCCCAGGCCATGGTTGGCCTAAAGGAAGGGAACCATCGTACGAGGCTGTCCGCCGAGGTTCGCCAGGACATGCTCATTAGGCTGGCATTCTTGGCGGATTTCAACGGCCGAGTAGTCTGGAGCAAAGCCCCGGCCTCATCAGCAGAATTAGGTTTATGGACCGACTCTGCGGGCAGTGTGGGGTTTGGCGCGATCTTTGGTAACCGTTGGTCGACCCAGAAATGGCCAGCATGGTGGGAAACAAGTGGTTTGACGAGCAACATTGGTTTTCTAGAGCTATTCCCCATCTGGGTAGCGTTGTCGGCCTGGCCAGAAGAGTTCCGAAACGGCTCGGTGATATTTTGGTCTGATAACATGTCCGTAGTCGAGTGCATTAACCAACAGGCAGCACGCTGCAAGTAGATATTGCGATTGTTGAAAGAAATTGTGTTGAAATGCTTGAGACTAAATGTACAATTCAGGGCAAAACATGTGCCGGGAGTACTGAATAATGCAGCTGATGCGCTCTCTCGTTTCAAAATGCAGGCTTTCAGGGATTGTTTACTCTCAGCGGAGCTAGTGGAAACACCATTTCCCGAAGCATTATGGCAAATCGGCGCCCCGGACTACAAAACCTTGTGGTAGCCAGTTTAGTGCCCAGGACAAGAAAAGCTTATGAAGGGGCGTTCCGCTCGTACTGCGCCTTTTTGGGCCCTACATGGGAGCATAGATGGGGTCAGGAGGGGTCCTTTACCCAATTTTTAGTGGCACTTCATGAGGAGGGCAGGTCGGTGGCAACCGCCAGTCGGTATAAGGCCGCCATATCGTTTATGGCTCAGCTCCAGGGGATCAGGGACCCGACGGATTCCTTTATAGTCAGAAAGGCGCTGCGCGGCTGGCGGCGCCTAGAGGGTTGACCGCCTTGTTGGCTAAACTGGAGGAGACATGCTCCTCACCTAGTGAGGTCGTCCTATTCCGGGCAGCATTTGCGTTGGCGTTTTATGGGGCCCTGCGGGTAAGCGAACTAGTGGCTGCCAACAAAAGGGATACCGAGGGGGGTCTGCGCAGGGAGGGGGGATTCCCTGCTGATCACGATAGCCAGGTCAAAGACAGACCAGGAGGCCCAGGGGAATAGCATTGTGTTGCAGCGTGCTCCGGGTAGTCCCTGTTGTCCAGTGAGGCATGTTGAGGCCTACCTAAAACAAAGGTTGATGACATGGGGGGGGGGGGCCTTGCTGCGACATGCTGACGGCACCCCGTTAACAAAGTGTCAGTTCCAGAGGGTGCTGGCAATCACGATTTCAGCTGCGGGCTTGAACCCGAGTGATTTTGGGACTCATTCATTCAGGATAGGGGCCACTACAGAAGCAACGGCTGGGGGTCTGCGGGCAGACAATGTTAAACAATTAGGCCGCTGGTCTTCAAATTGTTTCAAATGGTACGTGAGGCTACACATGTTGTAAGTTACTGAAGAAGTGCCATCACGCTTGTTGTCTTTTGTTTGGATTACAGTTTCACAAGCCTGTGATGCAGGGCGGAAATTGGGACCGGCCCAATATCAGCTAACCACCACTTCAGGAACAAGGAATGGAAGACGAGTGGTCTGGGTCGTGGGCCACTCATACGTGAGGCGTGACGCGGACATATTCAAGGCAGGTGATGCGATCCACACATCTGAGGAATATGGTTTCAGGGTGTCCTTCCATGGGAAGGGCGGCCTATGTATTGACCGACTGCAAAGTTTTGTGGAAGAATTGTTAGGGCGGCACAGGTCACTGCCATCAGTAGTCATAGTGCACATTGGGGGCAATGACTTGGTAAGGTTGGGCAGACGAGCTTTAATTGAGCACATACTTTCAGCAGTTAGTTGGTTAGCAGAGACGCTCCCGGGGTGCACAATAGCTTGGTCACTCATGATTCCGAGGAGGGTATGGAGGGGTGGATTGTCCACGACAGCGTTGAACCATTCGGTAAAGAGGGTCAACAATAAAATGGAGAAATTGTTTCGCTCTGCTCCTCTGCAGAGCATACCTCATGGGTGCATCTGGGGGGACCACTGTTATTCAGACGATGGAGTACACCTGTCCAGGGTGGGAAATGACTTATTGATAGGAGACATGATAGCTTGGCTAGTGGTATTGAGGAGACATGACCTATAGGAGGTGTGGGGGGGCCAGATAGTCGGTCAACTATCTGGCCTGTGGCGGTAAGGTCAAGATCGGTGAGCAGGGATTTCAAGGTCCCTAGTGGGGGCGCCACCCATTATGTATGGGAGCGCCCGGGGGAAGGCGGCCATTGGCCCCTCCCACGGGGGGCGGCACCCATTATGGATGGGCTCGCCCAGGGGAGATGGTCATAGGCCCCTTCCAGGGGGAGACGGCTATATGCCCCTCCCACAAATTTCCTGGGGGCCGGATATCGGCTCCGGCGGAAGAGAGTGCGGGGAAAGGGGGGGAGTCCACGCTGTCCTTCTTACGGATACCCCGCACGGAAACTCGGACGACCTTAAGATGGCGCCAAGTGAAATGGGGCCCCCATGACAAGGGAAGTTACAGTTGGCTACGAGGGTAAAGCCCTCTGTGCATGCGCCACTCACACGTGAGGGCGGAAATTTGGTGATAAGGATCTGACACCGGTTAAGACCTTGCTGTTGGCCCCTAACGATAGGATGTACAAAATTCGGATGCAATGCATTATGTCATGATGTTAGACTCGGTTAGGAAAATCTTTGTAGTAGAGATTTGTTAAGGTTAGCCTGGATACCTGTCTTCATCAAGTGTAATGAAAGTTGAATTTTGTACATGATAAATGAAACGTTTTAATTTAAAGTTTTACATTTTGTTTCATATTTTAATAAATACGACCGGGGGGGTCGCGAGGCCCCCCTGCCTTCCAAAAGTTCTAACTGTGTCTGTCTCCTACCATTGGGATTGGTGGTGGAAGGGGTGGCGGGCATCCCGGTCCATATGGAAAGGGGAGACCTCTCGGTCACCCCGAACGTATGGCTGGGTGCCCCGATCGCCCGGGAAACCTTTGCAGGCGGGGGGGCATGTCCCTGGCCGGTATGCCCAAAGTGGCGTGGTTGGAGCACACCCCCGCCGCCTAAACGGGTTGTCCTAGCACCCGCCCGGAAGTCCGTGCACTTATGGGCGGGATGGGGATTCTGCCTTCCCGCTGCAGGATAAAAGGCGCGAGAATCCAGGCAGGCGTCCTCTTGTTCCTGCGCTCTGAAGGCTGCACCACTTATCGCTCGTGAGCCCTCAAGGGAACAAGCTGCAGTTTTTGACCCACCCACCAGCCCCTTGTTGCAGAAGTTTGAGAGTATACAAAGTTCTGATTCGCAATGGATTGTGATGCATAAACGTCTTGTTTAGGCCGTTTTTCTCCCAGTATAGATTGATTTCAAGAGTGTGTATGCAACTGAAATAGGCCTTTTTCCTTTGTAGAAATGTAATGAACTGTTTGCAATAAAATAGTTTCTCTGCTATAGGACCTTTTCTCCTTTGTAGCAATGTTATAGTACGTTGGGACTATTCTGGGACGTCCGCTCGACAGGGGCAGGAGTAACAGTGAGGGAAATATCTAGCTGTGATAAGATTAAGCATAGGTTTTTTCCCACTAGTAGGTAACTAACTGTCGTATTTATTTAGTCTTCGGTCGGGCAGTAAGGTCATGATCGGTGAGCAGTGATTTCAAGGTCCCTAGTGGGGGCGCCACCCATTATGGATGGGAGCGCCCGGGGGGAGGCGGCCATTGGTCCCTCCACGGGGGGGCGGCACCCATTACGGATGGGATCGCCCAGGGGGAGATGGCTATAGGCCCCTTCCAGGGGGAGACGGCTATATGCCCCTCCCACGAATTTCCTGGGGGCCGGATATCCGCTCCGGCGGAAGAGAGTGCAGGGAAAAGGGGGGAGTCCATGCTGTCCTTCTTACGGATACCCCGCACGGGAACTCGGACGACCTTAAGATGGCGCCGAGTGAAAGGGGGCCCCCATGACAAGGGAAGTTACAGTTGGCTACGAGGGTAAAGCCCTCTGCGCATGCGCCACTCAAACGTGAGGGCGGAAATTTGGTGATAGGGATCTGACACCGGCTAAGACCTTGCCGTTGGCCCCTAACAATAGGATGTACAAAATTCGTATGCAATGCATTATGTCATGATGTTAGACTCGGTTAGGAAAATCTTTGTATTAGAGATTTGTTAAGGTTAGCCTGGATACCTGTCTTCATCAAGTGTAATGAAAGTAGAATTTTGTACATGATAAATGAAAGGTTTTAATTTAAAGTTTTAAATTTTGTTTAATATTTTATTAAATACGGCCGGGGGGGTCGCGAGGCCCGCCTGCCTTCCAAAAATTCTAACTGTGTCTGTCTCCTACCATTGGGATTGGTGGTGGAAGGGGTGGCGGGCATCCCGGTCCATAAGGGGTGCTCAAATTTTGTCACTCAAGTCTCCTGAATGTTGACTGATTTTTTGCCTAATTCATTATGAGAAGGTGCATGGTAAGTGTGTTATCTGTCACATACCTTTAGATGTATCTACTATTAGGCCTAGTCCTGGACATACTGGACATATATTGTACAGCCTTGAGTTAAATAGTTGTTCTGTTACAAACATGATAATTGTCAGGAAAAGACTATTTAAGCACTTTTGACCTGATTTAGAGTTTGGTGGATGGGTACACCATTCCAAATATGACAGATATCCTGCCTGCCGTAGCACAAGTGCCATAGGTTATAATGCACTTGAAATAATGTGGATGGGATATCAGTCACATTTGTGACAGGGTCTGTTGTCCACCATACTCTAAATCAAGCCATTAGTGCATACTATATCATGAGGTTAATAATAATCCGTAGCGGTGAGCCCTTCCACCTGGTGTGCACAGGCCAGGAATATTGCTATATCAATTCAATGTTAATAATCGAATCGATCATGCTCAGCCTTCTGTGGCCCACTGCTACAGGACCACCTCTAATGAGAAATACCACAATGAAGGGAGCGCCGTGTTCAGTAAACAGTTTTTGCAATTGCAAATTTGTTCCCCACTGATTCAATCAAAAAGACAGATGTCCTTGAGCCCACAGATCCACAATTTATTACACGTCACTTTAGGATAGTGTTTCCACAACGATTATAACAGTTCATCAATATTAATTGCCAAGTTTATAGCAGTTCATCAACAGAAGTTCCTAATAAATTCAGCCAACATGTTTCGTCCGCCAAAGGACTTTGCCAGGGCTGAAAAGAAAAACAAAACACAGTTCATATTTCCCATACCACATCATTAAAATCATCTTAATTGGAGGGTCCAGTTTTTTCTACATATAGGATGAATATGTTTTTTTTCCAGTGTTAAGTTGTTTTTAAAAATTGTCTGTAATTTCCATTATATGATCACCTTTTGCTGAGATTGTTATATAGGCAGACTTCCTTATAGAGGGACATGTTTAATACTGATGACAATAATTTATTGGGGATGTCTATGTTAATGTAAAAAAAGTAATGCTTAGATAATTGTGTTTTTAATTAAGATGATTTTAATTATGTAAATGTAAATGTACAGGAATTTATATAGCGCAAATCACCACTGGTTTCTAAGCGCTTGCTTAGGGAACCCGTCCTGGTATTCCCCTGTGAGATAACCCTGGCAGGGTGTCCGCAAGGTGAAAGCCAGGCATCCCGCCGCGAGGGGCCGTTGTGGAGATTAAGCAAGCTATTTCCCAGAGTCACAGAGTGTGAACCCATGAATGGAGTAGGCACTGGAGCGAGAATTGTCGAGTCCATGGACATTTTAGGACTCAAGACCCGCCGAGCCGGGAATTGAACGCTGGTCCCGGGCTGACCTCTGCTTCCAGGTCTGCCTGCTCTAACCAGTGAGCCACACTTCTCCATGTGTGGTACGGGAAATAGCAACAGTGTTTTGTTTTTCTTTTCAGCCCTGATGACGCCCTATGGTGGGCGAAACGCATTGGATGAATTTATTAGGAACTTCTGTTGATGAACTGCTACAAACCTGGCAATTAATATTGATGAATTGTTATAATCGTTGTGGAAACACTATCCTAAAGTGATGTGCAATAAATTGTGGATCTGTGGAATCAAGGAAATCTGTCTTTTTGATTGAATCAGTTGTGAACGAATTTGCATCTGCAAACACTGTTTACTGAACACGGCGCTCCCTTTATTGTGGGATATATTATGAGGTTGACTGTGAACCTACGGAGAGTGGAAAAGGTTAGTTGAGAATGTGGATAGAAGTTATATTTCAAAAATGTCATTTGGCTGTAGAACCTGAAATTCATTTATAATAATAAAAAAAATGACACAATTAAAATATTCTTCCTATGAAAAAGCTATTTACCTAATGCAAATCAAGAGATGCCAATGACTTAAAAGTATAGCAACGCTTTTATGAATATTATCATGGTACTTAAAAAAAATATGGGCCATATTTACAAGGCCATTGCGCCTTCAGTGCATCACTTTATTTTAAGCACCAGTGGCGTAGTGTGCCTACCCATATTCACAAGGCCTTGTAAATATGGCCCCCTTTCACACATTTCTCTACATGAAAGGGATTTTCATGGGTATTTCTGTGGGTGTTCCTACACAACATCCATGGAACCTGACACATTCCCAGATTTACAAAGTTTTGTAAAGCTGAGAATACATCAGAATCCTATGCCTCCCCAGGGGAGGCATAAGAGAGGTGCAACAAGGAGCAATACTTTTATTTCCCTTCTTTTTTCCTCTTTCTATGCGTGCTGCATCTTACAGAATGCAAAGAAAGAGGTCAATGCCATCAATTATTGTTTTGTGCAGGGAGGTGTGCCTTCCTGCACAAAAATAATCATCCCCGCAATGCAGGTACACTTGCAACATGACATGAGGGCGCCTGCGCTGGCTCATGGCAGCCAATTGTGCGCCAGTGCAGGGTAAAGCATACGATTGTATTGCATTGTTGTTAATACTGTGCTTTAAAATGAAGCTGCTCAGCACAGCAAAATGGCTTGCAGCGTCGTGCTGCATCCTTTGTTTTGTAAAAGAGGCCCAATGGATGTAATTAACATCAATGCAGTGGAAGTAGCCAATAACATATAATAATAGTAATTGTGAATTACTGCATTGTTCTTCACTGACTGATTCCCGGTGACATCAAATGGAAAATGAGAGTGTTGTGTTCACCACCGCCTTAATAATGCAACAACAGGAGAAGATGCATGAGATATAAAAGAAATGAAAAATGTTGGGAATAAATTGGACTATGGCAAAAGGACAATCCTTCACTGCAAGAAGTTGTCACAATAGTGAAACTGCATGAGCATTCAAAAGCCTGTGTCGACACTATACACAAAGAAAGTTCCTTCGGAAAAGGAGAGCGACAAGTCTCGTGATAAGTCCACCAAAAGCAAATATGACAAAACCACTGTTCTAACTAAAATGTCCAACTTCAAAACCTTTCAAGGTAATTAAATCAGATGTGGGAATTCTGGACATATGGAGAACCTTAAAGAGTGCCCGGGGTGGAAGGTCAAGTGTAAATGCTGTGGGAAGAAGAGTCATTACTCGAGGTGTTGCAGATCAGGCAAAGAGCAAAAGAAAGTCAGAGAAGTAGACATTTATGACCAATCAAGTAAGGATGTCGCTATTCTTCAGGTTAAAGAACCGGTGAACGAGGGTCCGTTTGAACTGGGTCGATCAATGATGAGTCAGAAAACATGCGTTTTGACTCAGGGGCCAAATCACGCTCATTCCTAAGGAATTCTATGAACGCCTGTTGTTTGGTAAGGTGGGCTTGGTGAAGCAAGACTTCAAACCAAGGGGTTATGGGGAGAAACCATTGACCTCTTTGGTTATTTTTGGGGCATGATTGAGTTCAAGAGAACAGTCATCCCTGGGAAAATCTATATTTCAATCAAGGGGGACTCATTGATTAGTTGGTTTTACAAATGTGATTCATACGTGTACTTGGATCCAAATAAAACTCTTTCAGTGTGCCTCGTAAAAGAGTTACCAGCTGTTAAGGTGGTGAATGGGGGAGGTGAAACTTGAGTTAAAATGTTTCCAGAAGTATTCAAAAAGAAATTAGGCTGTCTCCAGAACTATGTTTATCACATAAAACTTAAGTTAGGAGCTGTTCCCAGGGTGGTGAAAGTTAGGAGTGTTCCCCTGTTGGTCAAAGAAAGTATGAGAGCTGAGCTGGACAAACTCTTAAAGAATGGAATTATTCAGGAAGTGGAAGCCACTGAATACATTTCTCCTGTGGCCATGGCTCGCAAAGCCAATGGTGGGGCTAGGTTGTGCATTGATTTGAGGAAGCTTAACAAAGCGGTTGTGGCTTATCATTATCCTCTCCCAAATATAACTGAGATGTTGTGTTCTCTAGAAGGAGCAAAACATTTCTCAACATTGGACTTATCTTCAACTTATCATCCGGTCAAACTCTATTCATCATCTCAAGAGCGCACAACCTTCGTCACACCATTTGGGACCTTCAAATTTCTGAGAAAGCCTTTTGGAAATCAATCTACAGCATCAGTGTTTCAGAGGGCAATGGAAGGTATTCTAAAGGGAATTGAAGGTGTCACGGTTTATCAAGGAGATGTTTTGGTTTATGGGGACGAACAAAAGAAATATGGTGTCAGATAAGGATCTGACACCGGTTAAGACCTTGCCGTTGGCCCCTAACGATAGGATGTACAAAATTCGGATGCAATGCATTATGTCATGATGTTAGACTCGGATAGGAAAATCTTTGTAGTAGAGATTTGTTAAGGTTAGCCTGGATACCTGTCTTCATCAAGTGTAATGAAAGTTGAATTTTGTACATGATAAATGAAACGTTTTAATTTAAAGTTTTACATTTTGTTTCATATTTTAATAAATACGACCGGGGGGGTCGCGAGGCCCCCCTGCCTTCCAAAAGTTCTAACTGTGTCTGTCTCCTACCATTGGGATTGGTGGTGGAAGGGGTGGCGGGCATCCCGGTCCATATGGTAAGGGGAGACCTCTCGGTCACCCCGAACGTATGGCTGGGTGCCCCGATCGCCCGGGAAACCTTTGCAGGCGGGGGGGCATGTCCCCGGCCGGTATGCCCAAAGTGGCGTGGTTGGAGCACGCCCCCGCCGCCTAAAAGGGTTGTCCTAGCACCCGCCCGGAAGTCCGTGCACTTATGGGCGGGATGGGGATTCTGCCTTCCCGCTGCAGGATAAAAGGCGCGAGAATCCAGGCAGGCGTCCTCTTGTTCCTGCGCTCTGAAGGCTGCACCACTTATTGCTCGTGAGCCCTCAAGGGAACAAGCTGCAGTTTTTGACCCACCCACCAGCCCCTTGTTGCAGGAGTTTGAGAGTATACAAAGTTCTGATTCGCAATGGATTGTGATGCATAAACGTCTTGTTTAGGCCGTTTTTCTCCCAGTATAGATTGATTTCAAGAGTGTGTATGCAACTGAAATAGGCCTTTTTTCCTTTGTAGAAATGTAATGAACTGTTTGCAATAAAATCGTTTCTCTGCTATAGGACCTTTTCTCCTTTGTAGCAATGTTATAGTAGGTTGGGACTATTCTGGGACGTCCGCTCGACAGGGGCAGGAGTAACAGTGAGGGAAATATCTAGCTGTGATAAGATTAAGCATAGGTTTTTTCCCACTAGTAGGTAACTAACTGTCGTATTTATTTAGTCTTCGGTCGGGCAGTAAGGTCATGATCGGTGAGCAGTGATTTCAAGGTCCCTAGTGAGGGCGCCACCCATTATGGATGGGAGCGCCCGGGGGGAGGCGGCCATTGGTCCCTCCACGGGGGGGCGTCACCCATTACGGATGGGATCGCCCAGGGGGAGATGGCTATAGGCCCCTTCCAGAGGGAGACGGCTATATGCCCCTCCCACGAATTTCCTGGGGGCCGGATATCCGCTCCGGCGGAAGAGAGTGCAGGGAAAAGGGGGGAGTCCATGCTGTCCTTCTTACGGATACCCCGCACGGGAACTCGGACGACCTTAAGATGGCGCCGAGTGAAAGGGGGCCCCCATGGCAAGGGAAGTTACAGTTGGCTACGAGGGTAAAGCCCTCTGCGCATGCGCCACTCAAACGTGAGGGCGGAAATTTGGTGATAGGGATCTGACACCGGTTAAGACCTTGCTGTTGGCCCCTAACAATAGGATGTACAAAATTCGTATGCAATGCATTATGTCATGATGTTAGACTCGGTTAGGAAAATCTTTGTATTAGAGATTTGTTAAGGTTAGCCTGGATACCTGTCTTCATCAAGTGTAATGAAAGTAGAATTTTGTACATGATAAATGAAACGTTTTAATTTAAAGTTTTAAATTTTGTTTCATATTTTATTAAATACGGCCGGGGGGGTCGCGAGGCCCGCCTGCCTTCCAAAAGTTCTAACTGTGTCTGTCTCCTACCATTGGGATTGGTGGTGGAAGGGGTGGCGGGCATCCCGGTCCATAAGGGGTGCTCAAATTTTGTCACTCAAGTCTCCTGAATGTTGACTGATTTTTTGCCTAATTCATTATGAGAAGGTGCATGGTAAGTGTGTTATCTGTCACATACCTTTAGATGTATCTACTATTAGGCCTAGTCCTGGACATACTGGACATATATTGTACAGCCTTGAGTTAAATAGTTGTTCTGTTACAAACATGATAATTGTCAGGAAATGACTATTTAAGCACTTTTGACCTGATTTAGAGTTTGGTGGATGGGTACACCATTCCAAATATGACAGATATCCTGCCTGCCATAGCACAAGTGCCATAGGTTATAATGCACTTGAAATAATGTGGATGGGATATCAGTCACATTTGTGACAGGGTCTGTTGCCCACCATACTCTAAATCAAGCCATTAGTGCATACGATATCATGAGGTTAATAATAATCCGTAGCGGTGAGCCCTTCCACCTGGTGTGCACAGGCAGGAATATTGCTATACCAATTCAATGTTAATAATCGAATCGATCATGCTCAGCCTTCTGTGGCCCACTGCTACAGGACCACCTCTAATGAGAAATACCACAATGAAGGGAGCGCCCTGTTCAGTAAACAGTTTTTGAAAATGCAAATTTGTTCCCCACTGATTCAATCAAAAAGACAGATGTCCTTGAGCCCACAGATCCACAATTTATTACACGTCACTTTAGGATAGTGTTTCCACAATGATTATAACAGTTCATCAATATTAATTGCCAAGTTTATAGCAGTTCATCAACAGAAGTTCCTAATAAATTCAGCCAACATGTTTCGTCCGCCAAAGGACTTTGCCAGGGCTGAAAAGAAAAACAAAACACAGTTCATATTTCCCATACCACATAATTAAAATCATCTTAATTGGAGGGTCCAGTTTTTTCTACATATAGGATGAATATGTTTTTTTCCAGTGTTAAGTTGTTTTTAAAAATTGTCTGTAATTTCCATTATATGATCACCTTTTGCTGAGATTGTTATATAGGCAGACTTCCTTATAGAGGGACATGTTTAATACTGATGACAATAATTTATTGGGGATGTCTATGTTAATGTAAAAAAAGTAATGCTTAGATAATTGTGTTTTTAATTAAGATGATTTTAATTATGTAAATGTAAATGTACAGGAATTTATATAGCGCAAATCACCACTGGTTTCTAAGCGCTTGCTTAGGGACCCCGTCCTGGTATTCCCCTGTGAGATAACCCCGGCAGGGTATCCGCAAGGTGAAAGCCAGGCATCCCGCCGCGAGGGGCCGTTGTGGAGATTAAGCAAGCTATTTCCCAGAGTCACAGAGTGTGAACCCATGAATGGAGTAGGCACTGGAGCGAGAATTGTCGAGTCCATGGACATTTTAGAACTCAAGACCCGCCGAGCCGGGAATTGAACGCTGGTCCCGGGCTGACCTCTGCTTCCAGGTCTGCCTGCTCTAACCAGTGAGCCACACTTCTCCATGTGTGGTACGGGAAATAGCAACAGTGTTTTGTTTTTCTTTTCAGCCCTGATGACGCCCTATGGTGGGCGAAACGCATTGGATGAATTTATTAGGAACTTCTGTTGATGAACTGCTACAAACCTGGCAATTAATATTGATGAATTGTTATAATCGTTGTGGAAACACTATCCTAAAGTGATGTGCAATAAATTGTGGATCTGTGGAATCAAGGAAATCTGTCTTTTTGATTGAATCAGTTGTGAACGAATTTGCATCTGCAAACACTGTTTACAGAACACGGCGCTCCCTTTATTGTGGGATATATTATGAGGTTGACTGTGAACCTACGGAGAGTGGAAAAGGTTAGTTGAGAATGTGGATAGAAGTTATATTTCAAAAATGTCATTTGGCTGTAGAACCTGAAATTCATTTATAATAATAAAAAAAATGACACAATTAAAATATTCTTCCTATGAAAAAGCTATTTACCTAATGCAAATCAAGAGATGCCAATGACTTAAAAGTATAGCAACGCTTTTATGAATATTATCATGGTACTTAAAAAAATATGGGCCATATTTACAAGGCCATTGCGCCTCCAGTGCATCACTTTATTTTAAGCACCAGTGGCGTAGTGTGCCTACCCATATTCACAAGGCCTTGTAAATATGGCCCCCTTTCACACATTTCTCTACATGAAAGGGATTTTCATGGGTATTTTTGTGGGTGTTCCTACACAACATCCATGGAACCTGACACATTCCCAGATTTACAAAGTTTTGTAAAGCTGAGAATACATCAGAATCCTATGCCTCCCCAGGGGAGGCATAAGAGAGGTGCAGCAATACTTTTATTTCCCTTCTTTTTTCCTCTTTCTATGCGTGCTGCATCTTACAGAATGCAAAGAAAGAGGTCAATGCCATCAATTATTGTTTTGTGCAGGGAGGTGTGCCTTCCTGCACAAAAATAATCATCCCCGCAATGCAGGTACACTTGCAACATGACATGAGGGCGCCTGCGCTGGCTCATGGCAGCCAATTGTGCGCCAGTGCAGGGTAAAGCATACGATTGTATTGCATTGTTGTTAATACTGTGCTTTAAAATAAAGCTGCTCAGCACAGCAAAATGGCTTGCAGCGTCGTGCTGCATCCTTTGTTTTGTAAAAGAGGCCCAATGGATGTAATTAACATCAATGCAGTGGAAGTAGCCAATAACATATAATAATAGTAATTGTGAATTACTGCATTGTTCTTCACTGACGGATTCCCGGTGACATCAAATGGAAAATGAGAGTGTTGTGTTCACCACCGCCTTAATAATGCAACAACAGGAGAAGATGCATGAGATATAAAAGAAATGAAAAATGTTGGGAATAAATTGGACTATGGCAAAAGGACAATCCTTCACTGCAAGAAGTTGTCACAATAGTGAAACTGCATGAGCATTCAAAAGCCTGTGTCGACACTATACACAAAGAAAGTTCCTTGGGAAAAGGAGAGCGACAAGTCTCGTGATAAGTCCACCAAAAGCAAATATGACAAAACCACTGTTCTAACTAAAATGTCCAACTTCAAAACCTTTCAAGGTAATTAAATCAGATGTGGGAATTCTGGACATATGGAGAACCTTAAAGAGTGCTCGGGGTGGAAGGTCAAGTGTAAATGCTGTGGGAAGAAGAGTCATTACTCGAGGTGTTGCAGATCAGGCAAAGAGCAAAAGAAAGTCAGAGAAGTAGACATTTATGACCAATCAAGTAAGGATGTCGCTATTCTTCAGGTTAAAGAACCGGTGAACGAGGGTCCGTTTGAACTGGGTCGATCAATGATGAGTCAGAAAACATGCGTTTTGACTCAGGGGCCAAATCACGCTCATTCCTAAGGAATTCTATGAACGCCTGTTGTTTGGTAAGGTGGGTTTGGTGAAGCCAGACTTCAAACCAAGGGGTTATGGGGAGAAACCATTGACCTCTTTGGTTATTTTTGGGGCATGATTGAGTTCAAGAGAACAGTCATCCCTAGGAAAATCTATATTTCAATCAAGGGGGACTCATTGATTAGTTGGTTTTACAAATGTGATTCATACGTGTACTTGGATCCAAATAAAACTCTTTCAGTGTGCCTCGTAAAAGAGTTACCAGCTGTTAAGGTGGTGAATGGGGGAGGTGAAACTTGAGTTAAAATGTTTCCAGAAGTATTCAAAAAGAAATTAGGCTGTCTCCAGAACTATTTTTATCACATAAAACTTAAGTTAGGAGCTGTTCCCAGGGTGGTGAAAGTTAGGAGTGTTCCCCTGTTGGTCAAAGAAAGTATGAGAGCTGAGCTGGACAAACTCTTAAAGAATGGAATTATTCAGGAAGTGGAAGCCACTGAATATATTTCTCCTGTGGCCATGGCTCGCAAAGCCAATGGTGGGGCTAAGTTGTGCATTGACTTGAGGAAGCTTAACAAAGCGGTTGTGGCTTATCATTATCCTCTCCCAAATATAACTGAGATGTTGTGTTCTCTAGAAGGAGCAAAACATTTCTCAACATTGGACTTATCTTCAGCTTATCATCCGGTCAAACTCTATTCATCATCTCAAGAACGCACAACCTTCGTCACCCCATTTGGGACCTTCAAATTTCTGAGAAAGCCTTTTGGAAATCAATCTACAGCATCAGTGTTTCAGAGGGCAATGGAAGGTATTCTAAAGGGAATTGAAGGTGTCACGGTTTATCAAGGAGATGTTTTGGTTTATGGGGACGAACAAAAGAAATATGATGAGAGATTGAGAAAGCTGTTGCAGTCTAGTCTCACATTGAGGGAGGATAAGTGCAAATTTGATGTTAGAGAAATTGAAAATTTAGGGCACTTGGTCTTTTATCTGGAATCAAGTTCAAGCCTTCGTTGGTTGATGCTATTTCTAATCTGAATTCTCTCCAAAATAAGGATGAGTTGGTAACTTTTCAGGGAATAGAGGAGTTCTACAATAAGTTTGTCTCAAACTTTGCACAGAAAACTGAATGCATGCATGGGTTACTTAAAAAAAGGGTGTGAGTTTGAGTGGGGACAAGCGTGAAATGAAGAGTTCAAAATGATTAGGAAACATTTGAATGAAGCCCGTAATTTCACACGTTTTCATCCCTCTAAATTCTTGTCTGTGATGTCTGATGAGAGTACAAAGGGGTTATGTGCCATCTTGTTAGAAAAGTGGAAAGGATGGAGAAAACCGTTGAGTTTATATCCAGACCTTTGAGAGGAGCTGAATGCAATTACTCATTGTTAGAGAAAGAAGCTCTTGGTGTTTATTGAGCATGAAGCAAGCTTAAAAATGTTTTGTGGGGTAAGTGCTTTGAAGTATTATCTGACCACAAGCCTTTGAGAGACATTTTCGCAAAGAAAGATATTGATTGTGTGTCTCATTGGATAAGAAAGTGGGTGTTAGCGCTGCAGGAATTTGAGTTTATTGTTTCTTAATTACCCGTTTCTAAGACCATTTTGGCAGATTGTCTGTCCAGGCTATGTGGATTGGCAGAGGATCCTGGTTTGCCTGAGGACTTCGATTTCTTTGCTGGAAAATAGTTTGAAGAGGAGGTCAATGTCTGTGTGATTAGTGAAGGTTTGGTTTCAGAAATTGAATGGAGAGAGAGTTTAGATAACAATCAGACTTTCCAACAGATAATGGCTAAGGTACAAGGAGGCTGTGGTGAGAAACGTGATTGTGAAGAGGATCATTCAGTGCAGCAAGTTGGTTGTCCCTGGTTCTTTTGAGAAACAGACTAGTAGCTAACGCTCATGTTGGCCACCATTTTCAAAAGCATTATATCCAAGTGCGTAGGAACGGCGCATTATTTCAGGTACTGCACGCTAAATGGGAATAGTCCTTTTTTAAGCCGGTAAAGAGAACTATTGGGGCAACATTGTATGTTATCCTGATGAAGGTGGTTACATATATACATCCACCGAAACGCGTCAATGCCAAAGGAGAAACACATTGCATATAAATCAGGGATAATTCTGACCTAGTGGCTGAATTAATTTTCTGTTTTGTGTCTCCTTCTTACAAATAGGAATTTATGTGATTCATTGTGTAATATTTTCCTTCTTTTAATGTCTGTTTCCCAATTTTTATTAAATTTTAGCTGTGTATGAATAAAAAGTGCAGAATTATAATTTTAATTGTTTTGTATATCTGTTGCCTTGCTTTCATAGTTCTCTATAATGTTGTTTATGTACTTGCTCTAGTAGATGTTTGCGTTATGTTTCATGTGTATGTGAGAATTGTTATCTCAAGTGTAAGGTACCCAAAGGGAATCTTATGTTTGACTAAAGTCAGCTGTGGTACCCTATCCCTTTGGGTCTTGGGTCCCTCTCTCTTTTATTAGAGTAGACTTGTGATATGTTCAGGGGGAGGTGATTTGGTTTGACCGACACTTTTAGGATAAGTTTGATGGGATGAAAAGAGTATGGGTAGTTAGATAAATAATATTTTGAAATCATGAGGGTTATTAGGGATATGTGACTAACACGTGTATTTTTTTATTTATAGATGCTCCTGAAGAAGGTTTCTTAAAACCGAAATGCATTGAGTTAGATGTATATCGAATGGAGTGGAGGAATTCAAAAAATTTGTTACAAGTTTAAGTATAGACCTGGATGGGCAATACATACAGCCCGATTCATCAAGCGAAATTGCGCTCGCAAAAAGGCCAGAATCTGAGAATCTGGCCCTTTGCGAGTGCAATTTTTGCATTTGAGATTCATCATCCCAAATGCAAAAATCGCTATTAGCGAAATCGCATATTTGCAAGGAATTGGATTTAAGGAATCTCTAATAGAGATTCCTTAAATGCAATTCATCAACCAATTAGAAATTGTGAATTCGCAATATTTGTTCGCAATTTACCACGAAGTCTGACTTCGTGGTAAATTGCGAAAAAAGAGTAAAAAGCGCTTTAGTGCATTTTTTTCTTTTGCATGTTACACACACACATGTCCTTTAGACATGTGTGTGCGCAACACCTGTTTAAATTTGCATTTAAGGGGTGCTACAGGGTGTCCTTTGGACACCCCTGGCACCCTTTAAATTGCTATCTTATTTGCGATTAGCAAATTGCTAATCTCAAATAAGGAATACTCCCCATTCATTCCTATGGGCCTTTTGGCCCATAGGAATGAATGGGGAGTTATTCCTTATTTGCGATTAGCAATTTGCTAATCGCAAATAAGGAATGTGTAGGAATCGCATTTTATTTTGCGATTCCTACATGAATCCCGTTTTGCGAGTCCGCAATAGCGATTCCTTATGAATCGCTATTAACGACTCGCAAAACAGGTCTTTGATGAATCTGGCTGATAGAATATTAAAATGCATTAAGTGAACCAACAAATTTTACATCTCTTTGACGTGACGAAAATTAAAGATACATTTTGAAAAAGAAGGATTAAATAAACATGGATTAAAACTGAGTACTGTGGTGGAGGTGTTTACTTAAAAATGCCTAAGTGTATAAGGCTGTGCAACCCGAGAGTGGCCCACAAAATGTTGGCCACCATTTCCAAAAGCATTATATCAAAGTGCGTAGGAACGGCGCACTATTTCAGGTACTGCACGCTAAATGGGAATAGAAATGAAGAAATATGAATTACACTAAAAGGAACAGGGTGTGCTTCAGGATACTTTTGTCTTAACGCTCATGTGAGTCATTTGGGTATAGCAAAAACCAAAGAAAGGGTCAGAGAGTAATACAGGTGACCGGCTATGGATGTGCACATAGAGAGAGTTGTTTGTCATTGCTCTCAATTTGTATGTAGTGATAGAATCCTGAAGCGCAGGACCAAGTCGATGGTGATATGAAAGTAAGCAAGTGATCCGTGGGTGGACATTGCAGTGGATATTTTAGGCCCGGTCAAGTTGAAGTCTCAGGACCGCTATGTTTTAGTTTGTCTTGATATGTTCTTGAGATGGCCTGAGGTAAAAGTAGTCAATTCAATTGATTCCAGAGCTGTGATTATCTTTCTGGAGGTTTCCTGCATCTATTTTATCAGATAATGAGGTCCAGTTTACTTCTTGGGTGGTGGAGGACTTTTTAAAAGAGAGAGGGCATAAGAAGGCCGCTTTGTATTATCCAGAGAGAAATTGTTTGGGGGAAAGGCTTGAAAAGGTGCTTAAGGAAGCAATGAAACTGGCTGTGGTCTCTGGTGTTGACTGAGAAGGAGCTGTGAGAAAAAAGGTGCAAGAGGACAGATTTACTCCACATTTGTCTGCGGGGTGGCTCCTTTTCGGTTTTTAAAAAGGGAGAGTAGCCAACACTGAGGTAATTCCTTTGTGGGTAACTACTAGAAAGAAGGAAGTGGATGATGGTATGGATGGTACAGAGAGCATGGTTCGAGTTGACTATGATGGCACTCAATATCTTGAGGTGGAAAACA
This sequence comes from Lissotriton vulgaris, assembly GCF_964263255.1. NCBI lineage: Eukaryota > Metazoa > Chordata > Amphibia > Caudata > Salamandridae > Lissotriton > Lissotriton vulgaris. The sequence goes on along the minus strand of NC_141689.1, from coordinate 1,187,557,987 downwards.
TCCTAATTATTCAAATGTTGCTCATCTTTCATTTTATGCTGCATATGACCCCCTCAAATCATCTGCCCCTGCGTCCGACATATACACAGAGGTAGTGAAGTACCATCAAAGCCTTTCATAACATGCAAGACAATGTTAAAAAAAAAATACCTGGACTCCTGCCACCCACTCTTACCACCCTCAACATATACCCTCTCCCGCCCCCAAATCAAAAATTAAAAGCTTTCCGTCTACCACTCACTCCACCACCCTCTTAAACACCCTCCCCTGTCAATCTCCAAATAATAAAAGAAAATACCTGGCTTCCTACCACCCATCTACAACACCCTAGACATTAACCTCTCTTGCAACAAAAATGGAAAAATACCTGGGCTTCTGTCCGCTTTATTGTTGCACTCAAGTTCTTCCTGACACAAATCCACTTCTTCCCCCTCGGGTTGTGTTGGTATACTCTGTCCCTGTTCAACAATTACACCCTCTTCCACCTTTACTCCTTTACTTTTCCAGGTCTCGCATTCTTTGCTTACGTGTTCATCATCCATATTTTCCTTGTAATTACCATGGTTTTCATTGTTGTCCCCCATAGTTGCTTCACTTGTTCTTTCAGCACTACTAGTAGTTTTTCCCCATCCGTCATTGTCCTTTGCTTGGGGAGGCATTTCACTCAACAACACAGAATGCTTATATTGTCTCCTTTCGTTTTGTGCCAAGCAGCTCACTTGTTCAGAAACGTTTGGATTTAGTGTTATTCGTAATTTACTCTGCTCTCTCCATCCCAGTACCGACATGCCTTTTTCTGAAATGTATACTTTACTCCTGGTACTTCTCTCTTTGAAACTCATAATCATCTCTTTGCATACAACCAGGTCGATGTTTTCACCTGTGTATGTTTTTAGCGTTAAATTGGCTTCCCTTAACTCTTCTCCTAGTTTTCCTGCCAATTTGCTTTCCCACACATTCTTGTTAACTATTGTGCAATCTATCTGACCCAGAATCAGCGACCATTTCAATCTCCACTCCACCTATGGTGATGACACACTCTGTTTTTTTTACACACTCTTCTTCTTTGTCGTTGGTATCTTCTTCTGTTATGATGAGCACACATAGGTTGTATTCTGACTCGTCCGAAGCTTCTGATTCCTCTTCTTCGCTCTCCGCCACATAATTCATTTTCCCCTTAACTTTCCTGTAGCACACCTTCTGAGAATGACCTATCAGTCCACATTGGGTACATTTACTGTTCCTTGCTGGACATTCCCAATCATCTGCCAAGTGTCTTTTGCTTCCACATCTGAAACATCTCTGATCTTTGTATTTACTAGTTTCACTTCTGGTATCATGATCTTCCTCCTTTACATTCTTCCTTATGAAGTGCTTCTTCCTACTTCCGCTTATTTTAGTTACTATTCCTGTTTCTTCCTTTTTATTCTCGTCCTCTTTTATGACTGCTTTTGCACAACGACCTGTTAATTCTTTCTTCTTTACAATTTCAATTACTTCTTTGAGTGGTTTCTCTCCTTTAGCCCATAAAGCGTCCTGTATGTCGGGATTAGCTGCACACATTATTATTTGGTCTCTTATCAAGTCATCATGCATGTTCTCGAATTTGCAAGTCAGTGCCGAATTTTTTAAGGCGGAAACATAATCTTCTATACCTTCTTCCTTCCCTTGTTTACGCCTATAAAATTTATATCTGTTAACTGCTACACACACAGTTGGCTTGTAATAATTGTCCAAATCATCCATGGCATTATTGAACACATCTCCTTCATTTACGCCACTTGTTTTTTTTGCAATGTTGTTGTACACCCTCAGGCCACCTGCCCCTAAACAGTGTAACAGTATTTTTTTCTTTTCCTCAGGTGGTAAGGCTTCTTCTGGTTTGTCAAAAGTTGATATGTAATTATTGAAGAACTCTCTCCATTCTTCCCATTTAATTTTCGGTTCCCCTTTAACTATTAAGAATGATTGTGGGGGTGGTAGATTATATAAGTTGCCTGTAGCCATTTCGAAATAGAAGGGATCTTCCTTTGAATGTACCACTAAAATGTTGTTATTATTTTATTTAAACCTAATACAGTCCTTCTTTTCTTTTTTTTCCCAATCGGGTTTCTAATGTAATTTTGTTTAAAGTATTTTTAAATGTATTTTCTCCACACACGTGCTGTATTACTGTTATTGTTTAGAGAACTGCGCGGTGCTGTCAATGCTTCACTTAAGATTCACCTCACGCTATTGCTTCCCTCACTCACGAAATAGGCTCGGTGACTTCCTCACTCAAAATGGCCCCCAGCCGTCAATTACGTCATCACGTTTGCTCATGATGTGTGCTGGAAATATGAGGCGAGTTTTTCCTCACACGCTATCGCGTCTACTCAAAACCGTTTCGTGCACGGTTGCGGGAACCTCCCTGTATTCCCACACTGATCACTCTACCTCCTCCAGCATTACTGGCTCACCTCAACTCAATTCCGCTGACGTCAACTCCTTTTGCTTCGGGTCTTCCTCCGTTTCCTTCAAACACCCCAAAGTTCACTTTTTTTTTATTTTAAATCCGTTGACAGCGCTTTCCTTACTAATAAATCATTCCTGTGCGTCCATGCTCCTCAATCGATGCCTCGCGCCGCCTTCCATTTAGATTAGTTGCCTTACAACTCGTGGATTCTTCAGTGTGTCGGATCCCTGTCCTCGTCGCCAAATTTGTAAAGAAACATCAAGGCGTGTACAGTTAACACTTCTTTATTCCAAGATAAGCGACACACCGGTAGGCACAGCAGCGCTCCGCAACCAGCTCACAACATGGATCGCAGCCGCTCATAACTCAACTGTCAAAACCTTCAACGTAACAACTCCATACTCCAACTTAAAAGCTTATTTCTAATTTTGGGATTCCAGAATGTACCCATATATGTAGTCCTCTCCCAAAAATTCTTGCCTTAAAGCAGCAGTGTCTTTATGCTATAAATATTCAAAAACCCTTTCTTCGCGTTTTTACCATAAATACCTTGTTTAATGCCAATTTCCTCCCATTCACAGGTAGGCCATCAAACTTAATCCATTGCAAAGACATATGTAACAATGTTCAGCCTGAAGCTGCCAAGCACAGACACCTAGCTTTAATTTGACTGCTCACAGTATTGTGCTCTAAAGGAAAGCGAGAGCCTGCTTCATAATTGTCATCTAGAAAAATGATTTCACAACTATATAGGACCATTGTAATAACTTTACAATTATTTGCCCTGATGAATGGCTTAATCGATAGACACCTCCCCCCACCAATGGTAGTTATATTTTTGCAGAACCTTTAGTACTGTGTTGGCCTTTGATTTTATTGACTCAAAGACCGATTATTTTGTATATAATGCCAAAATAATGATAACTGTCCATAATTTCGAACATGCTACTCCCTAGCCACCATTACATTTCCGCTTCCTCAGTCACGAAATCGAACAGATATTGCTTGATACCATTCTAATATCTATATCGGATCTACCCAACTCCGAAAGAATTTTGGCAGATGCAGTGTGTAGTCCCGACTCAACCTGCCTCAGATTCCAGACTGAGAATAGAGACTTCATGCACACGGCTTGAGCATGTAGAATTACTCATTCTTTGTTGGTAACTATGACCAATATGCAACAAAGAGCCTAGCACCATCCGACTAAAACCCTACAATGGCATTATTAAATATTATTGAAGAATAGGGTTTGTTGGAACCAAAAAGGTCAAATTGAGGTTGCGACTGCTTCTAGAAACACTGGAGGTGTTAACCTGCCACCAGCATCTCAAAACGGGGAGCAAGTTTATAAACATGCTGGATCCTAGAACTCTCTATATGAGGTCAGGGTGCACCGCAGAACTACAGAAGATTCTTTGAAATAGGTCGTAATAATGAAATGCAGATGAATGAGGGGTCTGCAAACTCAAACCTGGTTGCTGAAGTGTAATTTCAAATGTCCTTGAATGAGAACTGTGCACTAAAATCAATCATATATGTAAATTCATATGTACATGAGTTCATGCATTTTGCACTGCTGATGGATGTGATAGCTACAGCTAGGTTGAAATGCTTAGTTGTATTGTAACATAAAAAAGCCAATAAAAAGATTGTTAAAAAAAATCCACTCTCTTTTCCTGAACGCCATTATGTTGCCGTTTTGATGATTATCACCACACGTTTATTTACAAGCCCGTGTGCTTCCGGAACGTCACTTTTTTTATTGTTCTGGTGGCACAGAGTGCAGAGCCACATCTACGAGGCCACGAAAAGTCACCTCGCGTGGCTTTTCATGGCCTCGTAGATATGGTGTAACGCAACTCAGTGCAAGTTGCTGTGTTGCCTTACACTGCATCGAGAGGCGTGATTTTGGTGTTGCGGCGGGTGTTTCCACTCAATGCCCATATTTACAACTCGAAACAACTAAGGTCTGGCTCTAATCAGTAAGGCTGAGCCTAAATATTTATAAAACAAACAGGGTTGCCAATACTGATATAAATGAATTAAAGTAAACAAATGAACGTCCTAAACTAGAAGAGAAATTCCAGAAAGGGAAGTGCTAATTAATAGCTTTTTATTTGATCAAATTATAACATAAACATTTCAACCAATTTCTTCAGTTTATCATACAAAAAGAGATTCTTATAAAAAAGGACACATGAGACATTAGAATATAACTATACATTAGTCATTCATTCAAAATTCCACGCATATCACAGTCAAACATTACACATTCAAACTGTCAAAGAGAAAACACACAGCATATAATACAATATATATACATTACAATACAGAGAAAGAAAGAAAAGGCCACGGCCTGCGAAGATTTTACAAAGAAGTGAAAAAATTAATTAATTTTTTCCAAGTACATTCCTGTATATCAAACAAATTAAACAAAACTCATTGGAATTATTAATCAGAGGTAATGTACAACGTTGAACTGCAGGAGAGATTCATTAGATAACCAGCAGCTCTCGCAGACCAGTGTGTGGCAAGGCCTACGCGTTTCGAATCCCACCGAGTTATTGGGGATTCTCTTCAGGGCCTAATGTAGTCTTGTAGTGTAGTTCCTATTTTCCCAATAGGCCCTGCGCATTGGAATAACATAAACAGTAGTATCGACGTAGAAGTGCGGATCTTCCAGGCCTCCACTGACTATGCTAAACTTAATTGGGGTTGTTACCAACTAGCTCAGAGGTCACTGGAAACTTTCTTGACTGAATAGGAAGTGATCAGCTTCCCTGGCACAGCCAAGAAGGGATTCAGTTTTCCAACAACCGTGCAACATGACAACTTTGCTCCACAGATCAAGAGTCAATCTCTAGGGTCATGTGAAACAATAGACAGTTATTTTACTCAGTCAGTGGTTGTGCAGTTTACTTTCACAATCTGTAGAGAATAGAGAGACGGGCGTTTTCAATAAAGGGTAACATTTATTGAACAGTCTTCCTTCTCGTACAAGAGAAATGAATTGCCACAATTGCAAGACTTGTTATTGTAAAAAGTACGTACAGTAAGATAAGTATTGCGAAATAATACTGTAAAAGCATTGATATGGTTTCTTAGCCATACAATGGTTTAAAATGAATAAAACATATATACATTCATATATACATTAGGCGAAAATACTCAACTGGTGCTTCTAACTACGCCTACCCCAGTGTACCTGACCTAAGCCTAATACTTGGGAGGGGAGTAAGTAAGTAGCTTTAAGTTAAGTTGGTTTTGCCAAGGTTTGCTTCAAGAATTCTCTCTAAGGGTTTAGTCAACACCATACCTCTGGAATAGAATGATGGAGGTCTGGTATCTCCTTCAGGGGGTCGATATCCCAGTCACCCGCAAGGGTAGACTAGAAACGCCGGAGCTGGATTTCTCTGCAGGAGAAAGACAGCGTCTCTTCTCAGCGCGTCGAGGAGGAGGAGGAGGGGCAGCGTCCGCGGGCAGCTTGCATCTGCTGGGCTCTTGCAGGGGACGGCTGTTCAGCTCCCAAGTTCACCACACCATCGTTCGCTAGTTAGCAGCGATAGCAGTAGCGATAGCAGCTATGGTATCATCAGCATGACAGCAGCTTCTTCAGCAGCGATGGCATTAGCGTAAACAGCAACAACAGCGAAAACAACAGCGTTTGCTTAAGGCAACGTTGGAAATATTTATACCTGAAAGGTGCCTTGTTTGACGTAAGTTTTTGGACATAAGACGTCAATAAAGATGTCACTAGGAAGTGATCGTCTATCAGTGCTCATTAGAGTTCTATTACTAATCAAAACACAGCAAGCGGGGATTTCCAGGTTGCTGAGTTTTTATCTTGTTGAAGAACTCGGAGTGTTAATCTAGGAATCCTAGATAGTAACTTCTGCTATGTCATTGCACTAATTGGTTGCAAAGGAAGTGGCAGAGAAAGCGATTCTGAAATGTGGCTCTGTTCGTGTGAGGCCAGAGACGAGTTTCTGAATATTGCACTTGAACGGTTATGCCAATATAGGGAATAAATGGATTTATAGCCGAATAGGGGCATAAGGTCACAGTATCGATCAGGGTCCTAGATTAGAACGCAACACCCACTCCACAAATTCATGTCCATCAAATTACTAAAACTAGAGCAATAAGATGCATGTGTAACATTGCCCACCCCAAAATACATATATGCATTTGAAATAGGCGTATTTGTAATACGTGAAAATTTAGGTACTGTACGTTTTTGAAGCATAGAAATCATTCAAAAATTATAGCATATGAAATCAATGAACGATTATGCAAAAAGAATTACACATGAAATATCTCTGAAACAGAAGAAGGGCGAGATAATTTCATCACATATAAATGCATTGCAGTAAAATGTGCTAGAGGCTGGTGTAAAGTTATTATGTCTCTAGATGTATTTAGAAATAGAAGTTGAAGCTTCTGTTCTCTATGAATAGTTTTTACTTTAAGCAAAGAATTTTTCGTGCCAAAAAAAAGGGTGAATATTAAAAAGTGTTCAATTCAAAAGAATTATTGCTTGAACGGGGAAAATAGAGTTCCAACGCTTTTAGCAGTTTTTGTTGTTCAAAACTGAAGGCCGAATCCAAAGTTCATGGGAACACTGTGTGTCGGAATACTTCTCTAAAGTTATTGTTTCTGTTCGGGTGAGAACATCATATCAGACAGGCTCTCAAAGAATTGGTCTACAAAATCAGGTGACAGTTCGACCAAATTCGATAGTGCTGTAACTTGGCAGGTGTGAGATTGATTGCTGTCATCAAAGTCGGGATCAGCAATGCTCACAGAAGGTCGTACCTGGGTGATGTTGCTTTTGTCACTCGCTCCACTGTTACCACCTAGTCGTAGCACAGGAGTCTCAATGAATGCCGTCATCAGGATTGGTAGCCGCTGGGGACAACACAATGCGTGAGCCGTTATCGGACTTAGCAAAGTATCGATATCCATTGGTACTGCTGATGGAAGTGAAAGACAGATGTCCAACACGCACTCATCTCCGCATAGCATACATCGTAGTACAGGTAAGATGCAATTTTGCCATATCGGTCGGAATGAAAGGAACCAGGTCATGTTTAGATCTCTCAGCCTGGCCAATCCAAGGACTCTAGTTATTCTGTCCCGGTAGCGCACTGCTAGGATTGTTTCTTCCATTCCCATAGGAGTCATGTCTGAGCTGTGGCTTGCCATAACGAAGCAGGAGGGTCAAAAATAAAATCCCTGCTACAAGTCCCAAAAATAGGGGTATGCCGCCAAAAACAGAGTGGACAAAATTTGGAACGATTCCCAGAATTGCTTGAAATGGTGTTAGCAGTCCCGTAAAAATCGTCTTAAATATGCCTGGGATGCCTGTTGCACTATACATGTTAAGGAGTAGGCTCAACATTTCTACGAAATGCACGGGGCAATTTGTTGATAAAAGGTCATGAACCTCCGTAGCTGTGCTTGCAACTAGGAGATCATACGTCTCTTTTGATGACGTTATGGGCACTGTTGTCTGCAAAAGCACAGACTTCATTTTGCTTAAAGTATCAATTCGTATAGAATAGAGATTCAGACGAGGCCAGATGGGAGTCTCTATGTCTCCAGGCCCGCTCGGGAACAATGCTTGCATACAGCATTTGACCATGGAAGTTACGCTTACGAGATAACTTTTCCCTGGCACAAGGCCACAACATCTGTGATCCGTTATTAGAATGTAACTCCCATTCGCGAGTTGCATAAAGAAGGGCTCTATTTGCGTTGCAGGTGTGACAAGCTGGTGGCATGAAAGGTTGTTAGAATTACCTTCACAGGCTCCGTGTAAATTAATACCCTGGCACAAAAGTATACCGCTTAGTGAACGTTTACAGTTTTCACCACTAAGAAATACATTTTTGTCGCTGTCACTATAGCATGAATGTGTGTATGGTAATTTCCATGCTGATTTTACATATCCTTTACCCAATCGTTCATACTGGCCAGTAGGTATGTATTCAAAGCACTTTTAAATCGGAAAGTTGCTATCGGAATAGTGATAATTCCGTGTATTATCCATTCAATGACAGGACTTTCTGACATTGTCAATGGTAATCTCTCAAGTTTTTCGATGCTCAGGATTGTATAGTCTGCTCCTTTCTGTGCCAAGCTGATTTGTTTATCAGTAAGGTTAAAAATGGAAAACAATGACGTTGTGTTTATTAAACGCCAAGGCACATAGCCTGAACGAAGATTTTGCAGCGTCCAGCCTAATTGTACAATAGAACGTAATTGCGACTGGCCATGCTGTAACATTAGCAAGTCTCTGTCTATTATGTCAAAGGCAGAGGATACAATATTGTCCAACGAATATATTCTGGAGGACAGAGTCATTAACCCATTGTCCACTACAGAAAGTGATTTTTCCAAATTAATACGATCAATTTCTCGTATTTTCTCTGCTGTTTCAATTTGTGTGACTTTCCAAGCCTCGTTGTACGCAGCATAGATGCTGGCCGCTATGAAACGCTTTTGACGCGGTTTGCGTGGTCCCATAATAAAATCACGCAAATCAGCACCATCTTTTAGTAAAGACAAGTGTTGCTTAATTTCAGCCAGTGTGGATGATCCTAGCCATTCTAGGCAGAGTTTCCCTACACTGCATGTTGTTACTATCCCTGGATGTTGTCTCTGGGAGTATCTAGGGTCTTGTCTGGTAATTTTTAACCCCTGTGTTTTATTCAGGAATCTATCTTGACAGTTGCTTGTGTCAGTAGGCCAGATTAACCACTTTTTCCAATCAGGATGTGTTCTGTTAAAATGTAAAATTTTAGTTACGTCTATCTCAATATCTGTTGTTGCATTTTCAGGTATTGGCTTTGGAATAGACGGTTTGTTTAGGTCTTTGATCTTAGCTAGGCCAAGACAGGATGTTTGGTGAATTGTGTCATTTAAAAACATCATTTGTTCTGGTATCCTGCAGGTTCTGAATAGTGCTTCTAGACCTTGTACCTGCCAATCTTTTGTACCCCAAATGTTTTTTGTTTCAATGTTATTTTTCCAATAATCAAAACCAAATGTCATCATTTTTTCATAAAATGCTTCTGAATATATTAATTTAGTGTTTGTCAGCATTGTTTTCATTCCTGTTTTATCTAACAGTTTGTAATAAATCGTTTCTGCATCACTGGTGTTAAACCCTGAGAAGTACTTGAATTTTTTAAAGAATGTTTTAGAACTGCTTTTAGGTGGTGTAGCACAATGTTCCCATTGATTATACTTAAAAACATTTCTAGGCTGTGCAGATTTATGCAAATAATGATCGCCATAATGTGTATAACAGAACAACTGTTCATAACTAGATGAACCTTGTAAATAATCATGTTCTGTGAATCTAGCTGACATTACTAAATCAGACATCATGTCATTAATACTGTTAAAGTCCCAATCATCAGAGAATGTACTAGCTTTTACAAAGTCACTTAAGGAAACCTTCAGTTGATGAGGATACTTCAGGATCTCGACCGGACCATAGATCTCATAGTCAGTTTTCTCCCATACTACCCCACCGGGTATTGGAATGGCTATGACATTTACTGTTGACAGTTCTCTTTTCTTCACGTGGGATGATCTGTGTGGTTTGAGGACTAGTTTTGTGGCGGATCTTGAGGCGCTCCAGCTGACTCAGCTGGTGGCACAGCCCACCCATTCAGGGGGTCATACCCTCGATCCGTTTTTTACCAATCCTATGGAAGCCTGCATTTCCAGCTACACACCTCTAGCATGGACTGATCATTATTTGATACAGATCCATTGCCCTACACCGGCTATACAACCTAAGCCAGTGGTGTGTTCTATTCCAAGACGTCGTTGGAATAAACTCAAGCTGGACGAGTTTTTCCACCTCCTATCGGCCGACTCATTTGACATCACGGGGTCGGCTGATCAGGTCTATGACAGGTTTTGTAATTGGGTATCTAGGGCTTTAGACACACTCATTCCCATGGTATGCTGTAAAACTGGAACCGGCAAAGCCAGCCCTTGGTACGATGACTCGCTACGGGCACTGAAGGTTTCTTGTAGGCGTGCAGAGCGGGCTTGGCGCAAGTCTTATAACAGCATGAAGAAGGTTCTCTACCTGTCTACGGTGAAACTGTATCACCGGGCAGTGTGCAGAACCCGTGCCGCCTTCTATGCTGCACAATTTAGGACGAGTTCGAACCCGTCTAAGGCTATTTTTAAGGTGCTGAAAGACCTCACGGCCAAAAAGGTAACTTCGACGCACCAGAGCTCGGTGGAGCACTGTGAAAAATTGGCAGAGTTCTTTCTGGAAAAGGTTAATGCCATTTATCGAGCCTTTCCGGTGGCCACTCCCTCGGCTAATCCACCTCTGGAACCGTTATCATCTGAGGGGTTGCATTCCTTTCCTATCCTAACACCTGATAGTCTCGACACCTTGGCTCGTCAGGTGAAGTCTGGGTCCCCAGAGGACCCGCTTTGCCCAGCTGTGTTCAAAGACCTAGCGGTACATGACATCTCTCCGCTATGCTCTCTGATCAACTCCTCACTCACATCAGGCGAGGTCCCACTGAAGTGGAAGCGAGCCATGGTTCGTCCTATCCTCAAGAAACCTAGCATGGACGGTAGCAAGCCTGAGAGCTATCGGCCAATTTCACTCCTGCCGTGGCCGGCTAAGGTGACTGAGGCGCATGTCAACGCAGTCCTCTCGGAACATCTCCGCCATGCAGATATCCTCGATGCTACGCAGAATGGGTTTAGGGCCGGTCATAGCACGGAGACGGCTCTGCTTTATATGGTGGAGCATCTTCGCTCCGTGCTTGACGCGGGACAGACGGCAGCGCTGGTGCTATTAGACCTGAGCGCTGCCTTTGACACTGTCTCGCACCCGATCCTTCTGCGGCGCTTAGAGGAGGCTGGTGTCACCGGCATTGCTCTCCAGTGGTTCCGGTCGTTTTTAGCCAATCGGGCCTTTAGCGTGACCGTCCCACCTTACCAGTCCAAATTCCATCCGTTGAACCTGGGGGTCCCCCAAGGCTCCTCGCTGAGTCCTACGTTGTTCAATCTTTACGTAAGGCCGCTGGCTGAGGTTGTCAGGCAATGGGGTATGACGATGGTGTCATACGCCGATGACACCCAGCTAGCGGTTACGATCAGCGGGGATGCCGAAGTCGATGCCCCCAGGTTTCAACAAGGACTGCGGGCGGTCGCCAGCTGGATGACGTCCAACTGTCTCCAGCTGAACGCTAATAAGACCGAGGTCATGGTCTTTGGCAAACAACCGGAACTCTGGGGAGAGAGATGGTGGCCAGGGGACCTGGGTCCTGCTCCCATCCCAGTCGCCGAGCTTAAGAACCTCGGGGTCTGGCTGGACCCTACCCTTACGTTTGTGTGTCACACTAAACGTACGGCGGCCTGCTGCTTTGGTATCCTGCGCGGGCTCCGTCCAGTGCTTAAGTTTTTCGATGCCCCCACGAGGCAGCTCATGATCCAAGCCACTGTCATCTCTAGGTTGAATTATGCGAGTTCCCTACTGGTTGGACTTAATCAGGCAGAGATTGGGCGTTTACAACCGATCCAGAACGCCGCAGCAAGATCGGTGGTCGGCTTACCAAGATTCTGCCCTACCTCTAGCACTCTGCGTTCACTGCACTGGCTCCCGGTGGCCCAGCGGATCCAGTTTAAGGTCCTCTGTGTTGCTTACAAGATTCTGAAGGGGTCCCCAGCAACGATTCTTATGGCTCTTCTAGCCCACTACACCCCTACCCGAGCCTTAAGATCTGCGGACTTGGAACTGGCTGTTGTGCCACGCTTTAAACGGAGTAGGGCAGGAGGGCGTTCGTTTCAAGTTCGCGCGGCGGTTCTGTGGAACTCCCTGCCCCCGGCGATTCGTGCTGAGAGGGACCTGCTCTCCTTTCGCCGTGCGGTGAAAACTTTCTTATTTCCTTAGTTTGTACACTGTTTGATTATTGTTTCGTTGTGTTGTGCTGCTGCCTTGTCAGGCGCCAGGACGCTCCTTAGCTGGAGCATCTGTGCGCCAAATAAAAATGCATAACATAACATAACATAACATAACAACTAGGTTGATGTTCTGACTTGCTGTGTCCATTGTACTGTATTTTCCCTCAATGAATTTTCCCAAACAAAGTACCATGATGAGCCAAAGCAGGAGGAAAAATACACCTAGCCCGAACCAGAACTCTAACCATGGGGAAATAAGGTAGATTTCCTTCAGTTGATGAAAGAGTTCCGTTACTTTTTCTTTAAAAGTCATTTTTGTTTCTGGCAACACTTCGGGGTTACTTTGATCCTCGGAAAAGTTGTCGAAGTCGATGAAATAACCAGAGGCAGTTCTGTCAATTGTTGGGATTGTTCTTTCAATCTGTCTCTCGGTAGCACTTTCTGATGGCACATTATTGTAGACTGGTGTTTCTTGACGAACTGTTTCAATCTGTGTCTCAAGAGGCACGAGTTCCATGGCATTATTGCATAGTCCTTCTCTGTGCACTGCAGGCTGATCGAATGTGATTAGTCTTTCAGTTTGAACCTCTTGGATTGTTGCAAGTTTGGGTATTCTGTTGTTTCTTGGGAGTCCACTGGGCCTACTGTTGATTATAGGCCACATGCTTGTGGTTTTACCAGGTCGATAGATACAACTCTGTTCTCCTTTTTACCAGCAAGGGGCGGTAGTACTACTGATCTTGTTCCGGTGACTGCCAAGACAGGTACTGCTTTTCTGTAAGAAGGCCCAAATTCCTTCTTCACCGCGATTTTTTCTCTGACTAGATCCCCAATCTTTGGAATCCAGACAGGCCTTGCTGGGGCTGTTGCTTGTGGTGCCTCGTCAGTGGTATCTGGCTGTTGCTTTAACTTTATGTTGCTTAAGGATTTTCTTGTTTCGTTCAAGTCCTGTAAAACAGCCAAACGATCTTTGATGTCAAAGTCTGTTTTCTTATCTTGTACCACTGATACTTGACTATCTAAGTCCTGAATTCTCATTCTAATTCCGAACAATAGTTCGTATGGGCTGAAACCTTTTAGAGAATTTCTTGGCAAATTGTTAAGACTGGTTTGGACACTTATTAGATGTTTGACCCACCCAGCGCCTGAGACTAATACCTTCGCTGTTATAGATCGCTTTATGTCTCGGTTTTTTCTTTCTACCACACTATTCCCTTCGGGGTGTGACGGACAAGAATACCGCAACCCAATTCCCATGCTGGCCATGGCCTCCCTATAAGCTCAAGAGCTAACAGCAGGACCCTGGTCAGAATGGAACGTGGCAATTATGTATGTGCCGATAAAGACTCGCAGATCTTTTATAACCGTTCTGGCGTCAGCCGAGCGCTGGAGGCCACATTTTTTAAGTGTGTTTAGCCTTAATAATTAATAGGACGCAGGATGGGGTGTAGACAGCGTTACGCTGTTTCTGATTGGTAGCCGGTAGCATGGTTCACTACCGCGATCCCTGTTGCAGTTTTCACAGTTGTTTGCATATATTTGGTGTTGTACACTCATTCCCGGCCACCAGTATACTGATTGTAATTCAGTCAGGGATTCCTTGATCTCTCTGTGCCTAGGACCCAAACCCATGTGTGCGTCTGCTAATAAAAATATTCTCCTGTTCGTGTTTGGAATTACCCTATCCCCCACTCCAGGGATTCGAGCAAAAGGAACGGAGTTTGCATCGATTACGTATGTATCATTGAGTGGATAGTTCACGGGCAGGGCTGCACAGTCGCCTTTTACGGTCGTTTTTACTGCCAGCATGGTTTCCCCGTCTATGTATATTTCTGTACGCTTTTTTGTGGCTACGGAAGCCGGTTTAGTTGCTTCCGCTGTGGCTGTATTAGCCAATGAATTCCCTGCAACGTGAACACCAGCACGTTGAAGACTCTGTGCGTGTATCACGTGAGTCTTTTTTAGTTCTTTCTGTAAAAGAGCTAGCTGTTTCCAGAGCAATTTATGCTTTATTGTGGCACCTGTGTCATCTTTGTAATCGTTTTCAATCTAACTCTGCAGTTTATTATTGTAAGAGTTGACGCATAAATGAGAATCGCACACGATTAGTGTGGGGAATTCACGTTCTGCATTTTCGAGCGCCATCTTTAAAGATCTGATTTTAGCTCTCTGAGCCGAACAGTTTCTTACTGATTCAGTTTTTGTTACTTTCGGTCTGAATTTACCGCACAGCCAACGACCTTTAACAATCGCACAGGCTGCATCGTAGGATTTGCTCTCTACGTTGAAATGCTGTACAAATCTATCTGTGTAGATTATACAGGCGTACTGTGGGAGAGGCAGAAGTTCGATTGGCAGAGGATATTCTTCTTCATATTCTAAATCATTCAGTTCTTCGAATTGCGGGGCGAAATAGTATTTCACCTCTTCCGCTCCTAGAGAATCTACACACTGTATCCATTTCGGATCCAGTGACACTGTAGGCAGGTTTACTGGGCTGAATAGCGCCTCGAAGGCGGATTCCGCTGTGAGGATATTAATCCTTTTGCCGTGTGCTAGTTCTCGTTCATTGGCTAATGCAATTTGCACTGCTTTCACAGTTCTTTCTGTGTGACTGAATGTTTTTTCTACTTGTGTGTACAAGTGAGATTTAATTGAAATTGGTACCTTTTCTCCCTCATTAGAGGTTAGGTACGTGAATCCGCATCTTCCTGGGATTACTCGGATTACAAGATCGCGTGTGTTGTCACGTGTATCTAATTTTGTTTTTGCTAACATGTCTGTTTGCAGTGATCTCAAAATTTCTGTGTGTTTTTGAGTCCAATTGATTTGTTTAAAATCAGGTTTTATTAGTTCGTAGAGATGTTTAACCCTCTCTGCGTAATTTAGAATGTATTTTCTTCCGAAATTCAGAAAACCTAGTATGGATTGTAAATTCTTCAGCGTTTTTGGAGCTTGGAGTACAGCGCACTTCTCTAAGAAGTTGTCCACTAGGCTTTTTCCTTCACTTGATAATTCGTATCCTAAAAATAATACTGTCAGATGGGCAATTCGAGACTTTTTAAAGTTGAATTTGTAACCCTCTGCTGCGAACCCAAGTATAATGGTGTTCACTCTTTTCAAGTGAGTATCCAAGTCATCGTCTGTGAGATAAATATCATCTACGTAAGATAATGCCTCATCATCATATATTTGTAGTAACTCTGTTACCTTAGCTGAGAATAGTCCTGGGCTGTTCTTGAACCCCTGTGGGAGTCGACAGAAATTTTTCTGAGACCCCATTATGGAGAAAGCGGTCAAATACCTGCTTTCTGGTGCAATGTTTTGACAAAAGAAACCATTAGATATGTCTAATGTTGTTTTATATTTTTTCCTAACTATGTTGTTCATTAGTGCAGCACTATGCGAGTTTTGTACTGCAAAAGTTTTGCAACATGCATTAAGGTGTCTGTAGTCCAAAACTAGACGATATGAATTGTCTGGCTTGGAGACAGGAAACAAAGGATTGTTCATTTGAGAGGTGCATGTTTCAATCACCCCCTGGTATTCAAGTTGATCTAAGATCTCCCTGACTTGTTTTTTAGCTTCTTGCTTAATGGGATACTGCCGTTGGGCAGTTGGTTCATTTTTTAACTGGATTTTGTGAGGAGGTGAGTCCTCATCCCATCCTACATGATTTTTATATAATGCCGGTGCCTGGGCTACTGCCCATTTCCTTGCATAAGTATATTTTTTGTGAATCGGAATGTGATTCGAGAAGGCAGGCATAATCATTTCTTCGCCACGAGGGCCAATCTTTTTCAGCTAACAGAATATCATAGCCTTTTGAGAGTTTATCCCAAAATAGACCCTTTATTTTCCTAGTCTTATCACCCTCTATACGCAATGTTATTTCGTATATCTTATGGGGCTCGCTAAGTCTGGTGTCGGCAGTTTCAACCTGAATGTATACATTCATGTCCACTGTCTCCAGATGGCTCATCAGGATCTTGCGGGCTATACTGATTTCTGCTGCACTGTCTAACATTGTCTGTGCCCACTCCCCGTTTTTCAACTGTGTCCTCAGTATTCTCAGCATAGTTGATTACTCTAATATTGGCTACCTTCTTTTTCGGAAATTGAGATTTTTTACTCTGAGCAGGTTCCTTGTCTTTGGACTTGGTGTGCTCTCCTGGGTCTGACCGTCCTCTTCTTTCCGATTTCTGCGAAAAAGATCGAGAGGGACGTGTATCAATACTTTGATATCTATCAGGTTTTTTCAAATTATCCCTATTTCTAAGGTTGTATCTTTTCTCAGAGGGCTCCCTCTGGGGAGACTGGTGTTATCGAGTCGGAGTTCTTTCCCTCCGTCTTGGAGACCTTCCTCTGGACTGGAAAACGTTTTCCTTGGGAGTGGATTGTTTATTTCCATTTCAGCTCTTGTTAGGAGTATTTGAATTATTTTTAATAAATAATTTTTCAGGATTTTCGAGCAGTTGGGGCTTTACCGGTTTCCCACCCAAGCTGTCTCTACCTAATTCTTCATAGCATTTCTCTATGATTTTGGCAAGCTCAATTGGCTGATCTGTTATATCTGTTTCCTTCAACTTCTGGCGGATCGCCACAGATGCTGCTTCTCCCTTTATATTGGCTAATAATATAGCCGAGACCTGCTTGAAGTCTTTCAGTAATTTCATACCAAGAGTTAAAGCAGGCTCTGGACCGTATTCATTTTGAATCTGTCTTAGTACATCTGGTATTACCGCCATAGACGGAACACCATGTGTTTTTGTGTAAATGGAAGCAAAGACTGTACCCCAAGTGTCACAGTCCTCCACGTGTGGTGCGATTCCCATAGGAAGGCAGATGGTCAAGATTCTGTGTTCATCGATAGGGGTAGTATCCGGAAATACTGCCTCTATTTGAGTGATTTTCTGTGCTAACCAGAAAGGAATTTGTTCCCGTTTTATGGGTGTTTTACCAAGACATGATTGTATGTTCTGTGGTGTAATTTTATTAGTGTTCCCCTGATGAGGGGTCAGCTGTGGTACATTAACAGCTGGTTGGACTGTTGCAGTCCGCATTACATATTGGACTAACTGCCTATGTATTTTAATTAATGTTTTTAGCTGTACTAACAGCTCTTCTTTTGACATTTTTGCAATGTCCGGATGTGGTGTGTAGCTGGCTAGAACCGGCCATGTTGCTCCTGGTCTACCTAGTGGACCGAGCCTGGTAATATGATCATTATGTTTTAGGGCGCCATTAAACCAGAGCTGGTGCTCTTGGAACTTTAGTGGGATTTCAGTCTCCTCGAAAGGAGCGTACTCTTCCGGTGGATCCTCTACTGTATAGTAGTGGAAATCGTGTGTTGCGGCGTTTGCCGCTGGAAAGTTTATCCATGAATAGAATACCTCTGTCTGCCGATATTCATGTGCCTCTATCACGAAAATTACTGTACCACCTTGTGGTGTCAGTCCGTTTTCTATAAGTTTTAAAGTTATAGATTTTCTTAAGTGTGCCGGGATGATTATTGCACCCGGTACCGTGTCGTCGGGACCCTGCTGAGTCGCATCTGCTGCGGCCCCAGTGGTTCCGTTTTCTCCTGGCATTGTATAAATGCAAGGTTTGCAGAGCAGGTCTCCAAGGAGACAAAGATTAGGTGCACAATATTTTGGAACACTGTATCCTTCAACGTTGAATAAACCAGAGCTTTACATAGGAATCTCTTCCTACTGAGTTCGGGCGGATTTTAACCTTTCACCCACTCCAGACGTCTATTGGAGTATTTACGGGAGAAAGGGGTCTGTGTGAAAAATGCACGACTGAGTTACTCTAACGTCTTGCGTTAGTTTATCGCCTTACCAAACGTTGTAGTTCCTATTTTCCCAATAGGCCCTGCGCATTGGAATAACATAAACAGTAGTATCGACGTAGAAGTGCGGATCTTCCAGGCCTCCACTGACTATGCTAAACTTGGGGTTGTTACCAACTAGCTCAGAGGTCACTGGAAACTTTCTTGACTGAATAGGAAGTGATCAGCTTCCCTGGCACAGCCAAGAAGGGATTCAGTTTTCCAACAACCGTGCAACATGACAACTTTGCTCCTCAGATCAAGAGTCAATCTCTAGGGTCGTGTGAAACAATAGACAGTTATTTTACTCAGTCAGTGGTTGTGCAGTTTACTTTCACAATATGTAGAGAATAGAGAGACGGGCGTTTTCAATAAAGGGTAACATTTATTGAACAGTCTTTCTTCTCGTACAAGAGAAATGAATTGCCACAATTGCAAGACTTGTTATTGTAAAAAGTACGTACAGTAAGATAAGTATTGCGAAATAATACTGTAAAAGCATTGATATGGTTTCTTAGCCATACAATGGTTTAAAATGAATAAAACATATATACATTCATATATACATTAGGGGAAAATACTCAACTGGTGCTTCTAACTACGCCTACCCCAGTGTACCTGACCTAAGCCTAATACTTGGGAGGGGAGTAAGTAAGTAGCTTTAAGTTAAGTTGGTTTTGCCAAGGTTTGCTTCAAGAATTCTCTCTAAGGGTTTAGTCAACACCATACCTCTGGAATAGAATGATGGAGGTCTGGTATCTCCTTCAGGGGGTCGATATCCCAGTCACCCGCAAGGGTAGACTAGAAACGCCGGAGCTGGATTTCTCTGCAGGAGAAAGACAGCGTCTCTTCTCAGCGCGTCGAGGAGGAGGAGGAGGGGCAGCGTCCGCGGGCAGCTTGCATCTGCTGGGCTCTTGCAGGGGACGGCTGTTCAGCTCCCAAGTTCACCACACCATCGTTCGCTAGTTAGCAGCGATAGCAGTAGCGATAGCAGCTATGGTATCATCAGCATGACAGCAGCTTCTTCAGCAGCGATGGCATTAGCGTAAACAGCAACATCAGCGAAAACAACAGCGTTTGCTTAAGGCAACGTTGGTAATATTTATACCTGAAAGGTGCCTTGTTTGATGTAAGTTTTTGGACATAAGACGTCAATAAAGATGTCACTAGGAAGTGATCGTCTATCAGTGCTCATTAGAGTTCTATTACTAATCAAAACACAGCAAGCGGGGATTTCCAGGTTGCTGAGTTTTTATCTTGTTTAAGAACTCGGGGTGTTAATCTAGGAATCTTAGATAGTAACTTCTGCTATGTCATTGCACTAATTGGTTGCAAAGGAAGTGGCAGAGAAAGCGATTCTGAAATGTGGCTCTGTTCGTGTGAGGCCAGAGACGAGTTTCTGAATATTGCACTTGAACGGTTATGCCAATATAGGGAATAAATGGATTTATAGCCGAATAGGGGCATAAGGTCACAGTATCGATCAGGGTCCTAGATTAGAACGCAACAGTCTCAATTAGTATGGAGCAAGAGCGTGGGGTAGAAACAGTAGGATTTGTAGGACACGTGAGTCAGGGTCTTGTGCATGTAGTATAGAATCTTTATTCAAACAGTGTCCATTAGATAGTGATAGGTTGATGAAGTCCACGCATGTTAGACGCCCAAGGTCGTAAAAATGTTTAATTTGGGGTCCCGCTATTGGTGCCGTAAATGTCACAGGGCCCAAAACAATTTAAGGAGAAGATGCCATCTTCAGCGAGCACTGGAAGTACAACGACCGCGCAGTTTGGTAGCGTTCCAGCCGGCGCTATACCATCCGGCATTTTTGAATCACTATCTAATGGACACTGTTTGAATAAAGATTCTATACTACATGCACAAGACCCTGACTCACGTGTCCTACAAATCCTACGGCTCTTGCTCCATACTAATTGAGACTACATTAGGCCCTGAAGAGAATCCCCAATAACTCGGTGGGATTCGAAACGCGTAGGCCTTGCCACACACTGGTCTGCGAGAGCTGCTGGTTATCTAATGAATCTCTCCTGCAGTTCAATGTTGTACATTACTTCTGATTAATATTTCCAATGAGTTTTGTTTAATTTGTTTGATATACAGGAATGTACTTGGCAAAAATTATTTAATTTTTTCACTTCATTGTAAAATCTTCGCAGGCCGTGGCCTTTTCTTTCTTTCTCTGTATTGTAATGCATATATATTGTATTATATGCTGTGTGTTTTCTCTTTGACAGTTTGAATGTGTAATGTTTGACTGTGATATGCGTGGAATTTTGAATGAATGACTAATGTATAGTTATATTCTAATGTCTCATGTGTCCTTTTTTATAAGAATCTCTTTTTGTATGATAAACTGAAGAAATTGGTTGAAATGTTTATGTTATAATTTGATAAAATAAAAAGCTATTAATTAGCACTTCCCTTTCTGGAATTTCTCTTCTAGTTTAGGACATTCATTTGTTTACTTTAATTCATTTATATCAGTATTGGCAACCCTGTTTGTTTTATAAACATATTTACAACTCAGCATACATCTGGGAATGCGTCAAAATTACATGACTCCCAGGAGTGGCACAATGAGGAGAAATAATTGTATTTCTCCCTGCTTTTTCCTTTTTCCATTTTTGCAGCATTGTGCAGCACACATAGAAAGAGGAAAATGCCTCCATTGATTGTAGAGGAGTCCCTTCCTGCGCAAATACATCAATTTCTACAATGCAGAACACCCTTGCACCATGGTGCAAGAGTGCCCATGTTGGTGCAAGGTAGCTATTTGTGTGCCAGCACAATGGAAGAGGACAGGAATGCACTGTATCTCACTGATACAGTGCATTCCTACCCTTTTTATTTGATGTAGGGCAGCGCAGCAAAGTGACGTGCAGCTCTGCCCCACTTCAAATTGTTGTAAATGAGGCCCGAGGGGGTAATTTAAGAGACCCAGCATCACTTTTGCACCATGTAAAGTAATACATGCATGACGCAGGGCTCTCCTAAAATTTACCAAGCCACGCAAAGCCACCCTGCATAGCTTTGAGTGGTCTACTATATCATAAGTTAGTCAACACAGCACTAATCACTGAGTTGCTTCACTCTGCACCTGGGATGCAGTCCTTTGGTGTTGAGGTGGATTTTCCCATGCAACACCATGGAATTTGGGGCAGCTCCAGATGTACAAAGTGATGTAAACCTAGGGAAGAGACAAATCCATTTGCCTCCCTAGGTGCGAAGTAACAGGGACATATGCTAATTTCTCCTAGTTTTTCCCTCTTTAGATGTGTGCTGCATTCTTCAGCACACATGGAATGAGGAAAACGCCTCATAGAATTGCTTTTGTCAGGAATGTGCTTCTTTCTGCACAAAAACCATCCTGCCTGCAATGGAGGCACTATGGTGCAAGGGTGCCTACATTGGCGCTAGGTAGCCAAAATGGCACCAGTGCAGACAGAAAGGTCAGGAACTGACCGTATTGCCTCAATACAGTGTATTCCTCCCCTTCCACTTTGGCATAGGACAGCAACCTTGCTGTGCTGCCCTACGCCAAAATGGCCCAATTTGTTAGGTAAGCAATCATTTTGGAGGTGATCAATTTTAGTCTGCAATACTATGAGTTTAAGACCTAGTAAAACTAAATCAAAGAGTAGGTGTCCTACATAATGGTGGCCAAGCTTTGGTGAATAAGTTATCCAAACTGAGCCAATAGGGTAAATCGTCATGAAATAAATTAAATAATAGAGGGGCTATTAAGAACAGCCCTTCTTGAGGCCATTCTGCAAAGAGGTGTTCTTGGAGAAGTTCTGATTAATCAATAGTTCCACCTAAATCCAACTCCCAACATATTGTAATTTAATTACTAACACTAGGCCAGTAGGAATTTCACAAGCATTAGTTTTGCCCACTGGAGAAAACGGTCTACTGAGCCTAATGCTACCTTGTTAACAACAAAGTAACAAACAATGAGGACCATGTATTCTATGGACCTGCAAGCAACCTCTCATGTGGCAAAACACTGATCCACTGTGCAGTTACTAATATGGAATCCGGCTTATTCCATTAGAATTATCTTGGTTTGCTTCTGACTAGGTTTTCAATCTTGTAAAAATTACGGATACTAGGACTGCCATTCAAAAGGTAACTCTAAAAATCCTATCCTGGAATGTAGTGGGGCTCGCTACCAACCTCGCAAATCCCGATTGGTGCGCTTTTGTGGACCTACACGGCATTTGCTTATTCCAGGAAACATGGGCCCTTGACCCCATACATAGATCGGGTTATGTTACTTACATGGAAGCAGCTACAAAGGGGCTGAGAGGTAGACCATCGGGGGACTGTGTATACGGGTAGGTTCTCATCTTGGGTTCTCTATGAAAAGAATAAACACCAAAAGCCCAGATTTGACTTGTATTTTACTGTCACACACCAGAACTCCTAAGCTGGCTCTTATAAATATTTACTCATGGCCTGCTGGATTAGGGGGTACATCGCAGACCCTAGATTCTTTATCTTCTCTTCTCCACTCTCTCCCGGGAGATGTCGCACTGATGATTGGTGGCGACTTTAATTGTCACTACGAGCCACTCATCGGTGTCTCTCAACTCCCAAATGAAGAGGATGAAGTTTGGTCAGTTCCCTACCCAAATACATACCCAGCCAAACAGTGGTCCCCTCTGGCACTACAACTAACCTCCATCACTTATTCCCTCTCCATAAGAGCTTGCAATAGTCGATTTCCGGGGGATAGCCCAGGACATCGAACCTATAGTGGAATGGGGCGCACCTCCATAATCGATTATTTTATGGTCAGTATGTCCCTTTGGCCTAAGATCCATAACTTCCATATTTCCAGTCATATGGAAAGCGACCACAACCCCCTATCAACCGAGTTGAATTTCAACCTGGCGGCTGAGGGTAGTGAATCATATGAAAATAATGATCTTAGAATTATCCAAGGGGGGAGGAGATTCCGATGGGCAAATATTAAGAAATCCACTGAAGACATGGGTAAACTGTATTTGAGTTTAATTCCCCTGTTAGAAAGGGCAAATTCCATCACGGCCCTCCCATTCGCAAATAATGTGGTAAGGCTCCTGACAGAACTACATGAGGAACTCACTACTTTACTTGCGAACTCCTTTTATAAAACAGCCCCCACTAGACCTAAGACCCAGATTGCCAAACATCCCTGGTTCAACTGAGGTTGTAGAGATCTGAAGAATGTGTTGCTTAGGGCTTTGAAGCATGGCACGCCGGCAGCAGTAACTGAAGCTAGACGTGCATATAATCACATGATTTTTAATGCTAAAATAGAGTGGGAAGAAGAACGATGGATTGCCATCAGACTTGCACTCGAGGCAAAAGATACTCGGACCTTCTGGAACCTTGTACATCCAAGGAAAACAGAAGGAAGAACCTCGATAGATCCCAATATCTCCAAAGAATCTTGGTCTCTCCATTTTAAACAACTTTATTCTTTAACCCCAATGCAAATATTGCTGTCCCCCCAATTCTGCGGGCCATGGACCCTACGTGGTCTATACCGCTTTTTACCATGGATGAGGTAATTATCGCTGTGCACAGTCTGCAATCAAATAAAGCTCCTGGGCTTGATAGGATCCCAAGCAATCTTTTTAAAGAAGAACCTGTTGTGTGGGCTCCATATTTACTATTATTGTATAATGCCATCCTACAGGGCTTACCCCTTCCAAGTACTTGGCTGGGGGCGGAGATCATACCCATTTATAAGAAAGGGTCTCTGCTACAACCCTCAAACTTTAGGCCGATTAGCCTTATCGATGTTAGTCAGAAAATCTACTCAAGGCTACTACTCCAACGGTTGTTGGATTGGGTCAATGATAACAACATCCTGACTCCCCTTCAGGCAGGGTTTAGGGCCAAAACGTCCACAACTGATCAACTATTTCGGCTCCAGGTCCTCCACTGGAAGCATGTAGTGCTGGACCAAGGAAGCTTATACCTAACGTTCGTGGACCTTAAGTCAGCCTTTGACTTGGTGGATCGAAACCAACTTTGGTTTATCTTACTATCTATGGGGGTGCCAGCATTCCTAAGCCACCAAGTCAAACTTCTCCATGATGGCACTTATGCCAGAGCACGTTATGGAAAGCACGGCCAATTAAAGGGGCCTTTCCCGGTGGAGAAGGGAGTTAGGCAGGGCTGTGTGCTTGCCCCAACCCTCTTTTCTCTCTTCCTCAATGGGCTTATAGAAGATCTACTATCTATTAAAGATATTGATTCCCCAAAACTGGCCTCCCAGACATTTCTCGCACTCATGTTTGCGGACGATACCCTGCTGCTCTCAAAATCCCCCATGGGCATGCAGAGGGTGTTAAACCAGTTTACTAAATTCTGCAAACAAAGACACTGGTAGTCAACATTGATAAAACCAAGTATATGGTATTTAATGCCACTACCACCAATTGTCCCCACCCTATGATGGAAGGAAGACCGCTAGAACGAGTCCCAATTTTTGATTATTTAGGCCTAACCCTGAATGATACGATGGGATGGGGCTCCCAAATGGGAAAGGCTAATCTAAAACTAACTCAGACAGCCGGGGGGATCCTAAAAGTAAAAAAAAACTGTGTCCACAAAATAGTCAGTGCCCCACTTGAAATCTTCGAAGTTCAAGCCAGGTCATCCTCACTTTATGGGCGGAACTTTGGGGGCACATTACCTCACCCAAATTAACCACTACAGAAAACAATTTTATTAAGCAAATTTTATTTTTGCCTAGGAATACTCCACTTGTTCCAATCAGGCTGGACTTGAATATTAGCCCCATCGCTGATGCAATCGCCTCTCGCCCACTCCTTTATTGGAGGAGGTTATGGAGTACTCCTGAGTTGGAATCTTATAAGGAGGAACTAAAGGTGATACTTGTCACTTTAGGAGCTGACAGGATCCCTTGGTTGCGTTTTGTAAGGAAGTCTTTTGCTTCGCTTGGTCTTGAAAATCTATGGTTGAATCCCGAGGCATCTTGTTCAGCTTTTTCTAAAAAATCCTTGGCAAGTACCATTAAGGATTTTAACCTCAGGAAGAAACTCTCTTCAGCTGCTTCAACAAGTCTGGCAGGTGTCTTTTTGAACGTCAAGTCATCTTATAGCTTTGAACATGAACTTGATGTAACTCAACCTATCCTAGCAAAGAAGCTGTTCCTACAGTTTAGATACGGAACATTGCCCATACACTCTACTACGATTGATAGGTGTAAGGGGGGTTCAGTTCATCTGTGCCCAGGCTGTAGAATAGAAATTGAAACGATTCTTCATGTTACTCTTTTTTGTCCGGCATATTCATCTATATACGGAAACAGTGGATAATACAGTTATGTCACAACTTGGGCATTAGAAGCTATCTAGTTTTTTTCAGAATTCTGAAGTCTGACACAAACCCAGTGATAGTGTTGGCCATAACCAAATTTTTGTTTTCAATGTGGTTTATTAGAAGGAAATTGCTTGACTAAGGACATTATCATGTAATATTTGTAGAGACTAGGCAATTTAGTGGATCAGTAAATGTGTTTTTAAAAAAAACCTTTTTTTAAATACTTGGGAATTATTTAAAGTTTTATAGTTTTAACAGATTGTCTTCTCCCCTTTGACATTCTTATGATCAATCAATCAATCAATGACATTTATAGAGCGCGCTACATACCCGTAGGGTCTCAAGGCGCTGGGGGTGGGGGGGTGCCGCTACTGCTCGAACAGCCAGGTCTTCAGCTTCTTCCTGAAGGAGAGGTGGTCTTGGGTCAGGCGCAGGTCGGTCGGGAGGGAGTTCAAGGTCTTGGCGGCCAGGTAGGAGAAGGACCTTCCTCCTGTAGTCGCTCTTCGGATGCGGGGTACGGCGGCGAGGGCGTGGTTGGCTGATCGGAGGTGGCGTTTGGGAGCGTAGAAGTTGATTCGGCTGTTGAGGTAGCTCGGGCCTTGGTCGTGTAGGGCTTTGTGTGCGTGGGTGAGGAGGCGGAAGGTGATTCTTTTGTTGACGGGGAGCCAGTGCAGGTCTCTCAGATGTCCGGAGATGTGACTGGTTCGTGGGATGTCGAGGATGAGTCTGGCTGAGGCGTTCTGGATCCGCTGGAGTCTCTTCTGGAGCTTGGCGGTGGTGCCGGCGTAGAGGGCGTTGCCGTAGTCCAGTCGGCTAGTGACGAGGGCCTGGGTGACGGTCTTCCTGGTCTCGGTGGGGATCCACCAGAAGATCTTCCGTAGCATGCGTAGGATGTTGAAGCACGCCGAGGAGAC
This sequence comes from Lissotriton vulgaris, assembly GCF_964263255.1. NCBI lineage: Eukaryota > Metazoa > Chordata > Amphibia > Caudata > Salamandridae > Lissotriton > Lissotriton vulgaris. Next base: position 1,187,531,472 of record NC_141689.1, on the reverse strand, counting down.
GCTGTTGACTTGCCTGGTCATGGAGAGGGAGGAGTCCAGGATGAAGCCCAGGTTGCGTGCGTGGTCTGTTGGTTTGGGTGCGGTGCCCAGGGCGGGAGGCCACCAGGAGTCGTCCCAGGCGGAGGGTGAGGAGCCCAGGATGAGGACCTCCGTCTTGTCCAAGTTCAGTTTCAGGCGGCTGGTCGTCATCCACTCGGCTACCTCTTTCATCCCTTCGTGCAGGTTGGCTCTGGCGGCGGCGGGGTCGTTGGTCAGGGAGAGGATCAGCTGGGTGTCGTCGGCGTAGGAAATTATGTTGAGGTTGTGTTGGCGTGCGATGGCCGCGAGGGGGCTCATGTAGACGTTGAAGAGGGTGGGGCTCAGAGAGGATCCTTGAGGGACGCCGCAGATGACTTCGGTGGCCTCTGACTTGTACGGTGGTAGGCGGACTCTCTGTGTTCTTCCGTCGAGGAAGGAGATGATCCATTCCAGCGCCTTGTCCCGGATTCCGACGTTGCTGAGTCGCTGTACTAGGGTGCGGTGGCAGACAGTGTCGAATGCCGCGGAGAGGTCTAGGAGGATGAGGGCCGCTGTTTCTCCGTTGTCCATCAGGGCTCGGATGTCATCGGTGGCGGCGATGAGGGCGGTCTCGGTGCTGTGATTTGCTCGGAAGCCGGACTGTGAGGGGTCGAGGGATCCATTCGTCTCGAGGAAGGCGGCCATCTGCTTGTTGACGGTCTTCTCGATGACTTTGGCTGGGAACGGGAGGAGCGAGATGGGACGGTAATTCTTGAGTTCGGTGGGGTCCGCTGTGGGTTTCTTGAGTAGAGCGCTGAGTTCGGCGTGCTTCCAGCTCTCCGGGAAGGTGGCGGTGTCGAAGGATGTGTTGATGATGTCTCGCAGGTGTGGTGCGATGACAGCGGCAGCCTTGTTGAAGACGTGGTGAGGGCAGGGGTCGGTCGGTGATCCGGAGTGTATGGAGTTCATCGTGCGGATGGTGTCTTCGGTGCTGATCGGGGTCCAGGCGTGGAGGGTGGTGGTGGTGGGTGGTTGTTCGGTCTTGGTGTGCGTTGGTTGGTTGTTGAAGCTGTTGTGTATGTCCGCGATCTTCTTGTTGTTGATAAATTGTTACGTACTTAAATATTAATGATTTTTTAACAATTATGTATGTATTTTTATGTGCTTTTATGGTTAAATCTAACCGAAATAAAGCTTTTTGAATGAAATGAATGAATTAAATTAGCCTAGAGCATGTTTGATCATTTTTATTCCTTATCTAAAAAATGGTTTCCTCACCCCTCTTGTCTAAGAAGGAGAGTTTTTTTTATACCTACCATGGGTATGCATTTATAATCAAGCATTTGCAAAGTTAGTAAGTCTGATCTTGGAAAGCTTTACAAAGTGTAGTTTATTTTGTATTGCAAGCACTGCCACAAAAGAAAGAAAAAGTGAAACTTAGACGTGGCTGTCAATATACTTGCATTAGAAATTAGACATTTAAAAACATTCACCTAAGTGGCCATTTCACTAATCATCTTTTTTTAAATAACAAACCTTTCGTTTGACCATGCATGTTATTATTAGTTGTATTATTAGTAAAGAGACGAGAATGAATCAGACAATAACCTAGCTAGTAGTTACAAACTTACTTAACCACTTTATAATTTAAAAAAGGCAGAAAATAAATCACAGTGTAACTGGGAAACCTAGGTTCAGGTAAAATAATACTAGGTATTTAACTTTATTATACAAACGAATAAAATTTAAAAAAGCACACTTTAAAGCACATTTGTCACTCAAGAGGAGGGAAATGTTTTTAGAGGTATGTGAGCAATGTGTGCAGGCTTTCTACAGTAAATGAAAGTGAAGTGAGCCAATGGTAAAAGTGGGCTCAACCATTCCTCTGTGCTGTGGTGGGAAGACATAAAATGTGATGGATAATTAAAAAAACCAATGGATGACGCCCTCTGACCAAAAGTCCCGTAAATTTGTATGTTATCTTCAAATATTTTTCAAAAAAATTGGTTGGAGACACTTAAAAACCATACCTAAACAGGGCAAAGTTGGAGCACACTCCAGAAGTATTTATTCCAATACCTACTAACAATACCAATTCTGGTGAGAACAGCAATAAAGTTGATATGAACCCTTTTCTACAGTTTCAGGTTGTAGGTGGTTGGTGGCCGTTTTCCTCTATTCTACCTTCTTCACATAATTATTTTAATTTCCACCATAAGGTGTTTCACCTCACCTCTGTTGCTCACATCTGCCAACCTACAGTGCTTCCCAATTGTTCATGTGCTACTCAGAGTTTTCTCCATGCCCTTCCATTCCTTGTTTAAATCCTTCAGTCTCACTAGTCACAATTATGCTGACGAAATGCAGCTTGTTCCTAAGCTGAAGCCTCAAGCACACCATACAACCTCTCTGCTTAGATCCGACCTCACAGCTACCAATAACTGGACAAAAACAAATAACTTTGAGATCATTGATGGTACGTAAATCCTCATTAGGTATAGGCCACTAATGCATTCAAATATAGATTTGACCAAATATCTTTACCTTGGTGGGCAGCAGTTCTGTTGCGCTGACTCCAAAAGGCCAGAACTTAGCCTCAAAAGTCCTTCTCGTTCTCAAGGTTTTGGACCATATCACTCCATCACTACATGCTTTGTACATGCTTCTGCAGTCTCTAGAGTCTCCTTCAAGACCCCCTATATAACCCTCCATACACTACAAGGATCGAGCAGAAGTTCTTTTAAAAAGAATTTGGATCTATTGATTCAGTAGTCATACCTGGAAGATCCAGATCTGAAATTATATTGAAAACTTGAACAGATCCTAAATCACAAGCACAACTTTCTTTGTCTAAAAGGGGAACTGCTGGAAATACTCTTTCGATGTGTAGTCACAACACATACCCGTTCTGAAACAAATTACTTCATGCATCTTTGCAAATCATTCTGACCGTAAACTATTCACTGTGATCTACACTGCTACCCAACATTACATGGCCCCACACCTAATGTACCTATGAGGCCTGTTCACTGCACACCGAAGTGAGCACATCTCTAGCAAAAACACATGGTATATTAACCTAGGCCTTGATTTACTAACCTTTTACACACGCAGGAAGGCAACTTGCTGTCCTGCGCTTTGTGAAAGGGAGAGAGTGCAAATGTGCCTTGTCTACTAAGATATGGTACATTTGTGCCCTCTCAGCGCTGGTGCACTTCAGGCAGCCTTTGCCAACTCAGGCGCCCTTGGGCCATGGTGCACGGGTGCCTGCGTTATGAACAGGATTGTTTTCATGCAGGAAGGGATGCCTTCCTGCACATAAAAAAACTTTAGAGGAATATTCCTCTTTCTATATGTGCTAAAGAATCCAGCAAACTAGAAATAGGAAGTAACAATTAGAAATAAGGATGTTTCTCCTTTTTACGTCTCTCTCGCATAGACGCACGATTCTGGCACAAACCCAGGTTTACTGCCTTTATCTGGTTTGCATCAAACTACATGGGTGGATGCATTAGTGCTACATTGCAATACTCTGTGGATGTGGATGAAAATTGACACAAAGTAACGCAAATCTCGATTTGTGTGACAATGTAAATGCCACTCCAGCACTTGCGTTGCCTTGCGTCAACTTGCACGCGCATAGTCAATCTGGGCCATAAATCCTACCTCCACACTCCATTCTCAAGCAAAGCTATCTTGTAATAAGGCTGATCCAGACTAGATTACGATAGGAACAGGTTTTATTGTCACGCCTGCCACAGCCTCAAGTTCCAATAAATGTCCACTATTGAAATTCCAACTCACTTCCAAAAGCGTTCCATTGTACAAAGGATGATACCAACTCATAAATATAGTACAGGTAAGTAATGATCACATTAATAATAGAGCTAATATATCACACAACATCCATACAAAGTCCTATGTACGGTCCTTGCCTCTGGCCTATGCAAATAGCCTAATTGTGCCTCTCGGCACTACTTTCAGTCATACTCCAGGCAGTACACTACACCATGTCAATTTAATAAGAAGGAGAACACTACTGTTGATCACATGCATCACTACTTAAATCTTGAACCGACCAACACTTTTGACATTTTTATACACATGGCCCTGTGTACATTCAAAGTAGAGGTATTAGCGCTTCGAGACCACACCACTGAAAGCTAGGAACTATTTAGATAACAAGAGCAATTAAATAGTAGTGGCTGGGTCAACTCTGCGCAACACCAACACACAGTAGTCTCTTCTAAGTAAATGGCTCAAGGGAACAAGGGAAAAACGGCCACTCACGTCCCCAAATTTCTCTGTGTAAACACAGAGAATATACAAAGAAAAGATATTGTCCCCGAGCACAGTATAAGAATTGCTAGTAAGTCTTAAGAGAAAAGAAGAACCAAATCATATTCTTTCTTTTTCAAAATTCATTAAATCAGTTCCTTTTTATTTTTTTGCTCAATTAAATAAATACATTTAAAAAACAAATAAACACTTACCTCGCCGCCGGGTCCCGTGCCTCTGCTCCTGCTCTCCTCGTGGGACTCAAGGAACAGGAATCGAGGAAGAGCAGCCAGGCTCCCCTGACCAATCACAACACTGCAATGCAGCGTTGTGATTGGTTTTGAGCATCCTAGTTTGACACTCAACCAGGGGATGGGGGCTTGAGCATGTTCTCCATGCTGAAATACAGCCTGCGTAGAGAACAGGGAAAGTGCGCATGACTGTTTTGGGCAGCCCGAGACGGCCGACCAAACATCCATTGTGCACTTGGGAGTGGGAAAACCACTCCTCCCCTGCTCCGAGAGCAGAGCAGTCGTGCCCATCCACCCGCCCGCAAAGGAAACATTAGGGGATAATAACTCAAAGTTATTATTATTTTATATTGCCTTTACTTCGCACTGCTCAAAAGCAGTAGGGCAATGCTCCTCCGCCATAAAGAGGGAGCCGCCATTGCGTGTGATTATATTCTGAAAATATGTGTAACATTTCTGAAGGTGAGAGAAAGGCTGCCGTCCCAAGTTTTAGCTGTTAGTTATTTATCTACCCTTACCTTTCCCTGGAGCCCCGATTTAAATCTAAGGCGAGTCTGTTTTTCTGAATCTGCGCCACAAATCAAGCTAGCCAGCAGAAACCCTAACAGCACGATTACCACAAACTGACAGGTATTATCCTTCAGCACAAACAAACACAATGTTCCAACAGTAATTCATGTCATGGATGCAAAGGGCCAGAAAAGGTTTATCTCTTGCCCAACGTGATTTAATATTGCCAAGACTGCAATGATGAGAAAGGCTGCAAGTGCATTACCTCTGTATTATCTTGTTGAGCCATCTCTTACCCTTTACCTCTGTCTGTGTCTCAGCATTGTGACAGGAGCTGCTCTGCGAGATTTATTTTGTTTGCTGAAATATGAAATTTAATAAAAGCCAGGATTGAAATGACAAAGAATCTCTAAAATACATTTGCTAAAGATATATTTTTCTCAACTTCTCATTTTGATTTTTAGTGACATTGCATAAAGAGAAATTATTGAAGTCTTTCTTGCCATTCTTCATGCGCTTGTGAGTGAATAATTCAGGTTTTTGGGATGAAGTCATGAATTTTTGGTAATTTGTGAGGAAATAGAATCTAAATTCCTCTTTCTTAAGGATGTTTACAAACGGTGCATCAGTCCCTTATATTTAAGTCTGGTAAAGAGCCAGCTTTGGCTGTATGTTTTTATGTACATATATGCATTGAAATTGGGGCTTTTGGTCCTGCCGCTTCGTCGATTGGTGTGTTCAGATGTCATTCACATAAAATTTCCACCCACTACACCATACAGCATGTGGTGATAGCTCTAACACTCTCGGTGACTAATTTTCTTAATGACATTCAAATCCGCCCAAACAGAATAGCACACAATACTGGTCCAGCAGTTTGCCAAAATATTTTATCTTTACATTCTTCATATTTTTTTGTCATCCGCTTTAGTACCCATTGCCAATACACCCTTTCTTAGGGCCAATAAAAGTCGTATTCTCCTGTTCTGTGCATTAAAACTAATAAGGTTTTCTTAATATATTACCTGATAGTGTTACTTTTGACAGTTACGGCTACTGTTTATCACTTTTTCTCCTTTTAGTGATTTATTTACCTGACTTCAGTAGCTTTAATGTATTAGACATATGCATCGAGACGTTTATTTTTTAGCCTCATATGTTGCTTGTACTTATCTGATTTCTATGGTATCACTAATGTTTATACCTTATTTCTTTATTGGCTCCCTCAAAATAATAAAATCTTTTGAAATCAAAAAAAAAAACTAAAAAGGTTTCTCTGGCTGCTCTAAGTGCATCTGCCTTGAAGGAAGCATTTGTGCTGTTCAACAAAATATATGTATGCAACGATTAACTGATTTTTAATTTAAGAATTTTATTGCAAGCATACGCTGGTCATGTTTAGGATGCAGCATATATTTTTTAAATATATTTTTATGGCACAAGGTTGCAATGCAAAATAAAAATACAAATAGCAATAACTCCATCTCTTGATGGGCAGAAATATTTTATTGTCAATGGTTGTTTCTTTGTGTAGCTACTCAAGCCATCGCAAAATTTAGAGCCCAGCATGTTGCTGCTTCTTTGTTTGTCCCTTCTTTTGCTCACTGTACAACTATTTATTAGGATGTGAGTACCTGGAAACATGCACTTATAGTAGAATTAGTCTGGATATGCATTCAAGAACCCTTTATAGGTCGCAGCATACAAGACAGCACAGCAGTCTGGTTTGCTAAAGACATCTTGAGGACATTCAGAAAGTTGATTGAGGAATGCATTCTGCCCGTTGCTTGCCATTGGCTTTGTGTTTCTTAACTCATGTTTTCTTGCTTTCCATATGTTGGCTTTATGTATTTTAGGCTGTCCAACTTGGTACCTTCCCTTACCCAAACCGTATTTACAGTATCCTTTCAAGTGCTCCTTTTCGGTAAACAGGACTGTAAATCTTGTTCTTAACTAGTCACATTTGCTGTGCCTTCAAAGACTGAGGTCAAATGTCAGACACTGTCTTCCAAGGGCGCTAGTTTATTTGCTTTCCCTGACTTCAGAGTGAAAGGATTTGTTTTACAATCTTGCTAGATACTGGGGGTAGGAACAAGTTTGTTTCTAGTGCAAGATGACATTTATATGAATTGTGTAAGTATTTTAGAATATACCAAAAAATCGAGCGAGGGAGAAGCAAGATGGAGGCTGCTTGATTTGGCCGGTGGTGATACAATGACCAGTGCGCGAGGTCATTAATACAGAAGCAATGATATAAGCAAAATCAAAGGCAAATTAAAGGCAAAGAATGCACTGAGGGTATTGAAAACCGCAGATGAATAAAAAGGAAGAGAAAAGGTCTCCGGAGGCGGCTCTCATGTTGCGCTGATCCTGGGAGGTCTTTTTCCCTTGAGGAGTCTCATTAGCGTGGCTGTTAAGCACACAGACTGTGCCTTCTGCCACTCCTTGGCTCGATTGGCAGGAATGGGCCCTAAGGTTAATGGTGGAGCCCAGAAGGGCAATAGGGCAGCAGCGGCAGTGATAGCGGAAAATTCAGGAGCGTTGAAGCAGGAGCCGTAACTGAGCCAACGCCGCGGCAGCACAGCAGAGGCGCAATCCCAACTAAACGTCTGGATTCTTCCCCGCAAAGGAAAGGGAGAGGCAGGGCTGCCGGCAATCAGCGTCCGGCCGGCCCCACGGTCGTGGAGCTGCTGAAGGGCTTAACTCAACATGAAAACAAGGCAGTCGGCAGGCACAGAGAGTGGTGAGGGTGCCTGAACTGTAACCGGAACAAGAGGATATCCCAGTCACAACTACTGCAACCACCACTACAAACACCAATGATAAGGCTGGTGAACAGGCTGCACCCGCCCCAGAGGACACCAATAAAGGTATGGAGGCCTCTGTAACCCTCGCTGAGTGGAAGGCAGCCAAGAGAACATGTCAGAGGGGCAGAAGTGAACAATGAGGCAAACCTAGGGATTTTGAGCAACACGGGGGGGGCAGGGTACAATTGACACCCATGGCGAATCTCTGGGGGGTGGACAAGATGGACCTAACATGAACTGACAGGGGCCAAGACTGCTCAGAACATCATAGGGAACAAATCTATGGTAGAAGCATATAAGACCATTCCCTGTGGGTTATATGATCAAACCCCCATATGCAAAGTTCGGGGCCCAAACTATAACAAGCAATTGCCGCTGAATCTAAAAGGGGGGGAAAAAGCTGGGAGTTCTGACCCTGAGAAAGAATCCAGCGACTGCTTCTACTCACTATCCGATGGTGTTGAGTAGTCACAGGATGGATCAGAATCATCTGAGGACCTCAGTGATGATGGCAGGGATTTAGAAGTGGGAAAAGGGGGGCACGCGCTGACCGCTCGTAAAATAACCAAGAAGATGGAACGACCGGTAGATGAGGGCAAGGTTTTGATCTGGGACTACACTGCCATGAAGCGGCTGGCTTCCTCCTCTGGTGCAGCGCTAGATGTCAGTGGGCAGGATTCTCCTACATTGGGAGTGATCTATCAGGTCATACTAACACCCTGAGAAGAGGCGCAACAGGATAGCTGTAAGGCCCAAACGGCATTAAGAAAAGTTCAGGGGGGGAGGAGCTACGTCAGCAAGCAAGATGGCTGCTTAGGCTCCCGGCTCCGCCAACCTCCGTAACCCGCCACAATATCCTGTACGCTATCCTGACTTTACGCCTAGTCTCTGTGTGCATGAACTGTTCCGCACTTCGATGGTGAAATCCGGATACTTTTATCGGCTCGTTTGGCGAAGTTCCATCGAGTTGAAGTTTGGGGCCTACTCCAGCGGTGAAGCCGGGGCCTGGAGTACTTTCACAGCCGGGCTGTAGTGCAACAACATCGGCCAGGAGGATCGGGCTGGGTCCGGTCGACCGGAGTGGAGGCTTTAATTCAGCCCGAAATTGGCAGCGATCGTTTCCATCGTTCAGCATCGACCAAGGGGTGAGTCATCTTGCTGCCGGCTGCGGGTGGGGGTCCCCATCCCGCAGCCCCGGTTCACGCTCCCCGGGGTTCAGTGGTTCGGGGTCTCTGGCCTGTGGCCTTCACCGGGTTGACCGTGGCTGCGGACGAAGACTGGTCACCCCTCACATTTGCACGTTTGCGGTCCTCTCTGTCCCCCCCGAGGATGCCAGATTCACCCGGGGAGGTGATTGTGACTGATGTCGGGCATGAAACTATGAACCGAGCGGTGCATGAGCCATCTCTGAGGTCAATACTGGCAGAACTTTGGGCATTTCGCTCACATGTGGAAACTTTGTTGAGCAAATTGGACACGCGCTTATCTGCGATGCTCCGGGTGGAACCGGGCCCGGCCCTATCGTAGGAACAGGAATCTACAGCCATTCATACCGTGGCCATTTTGATTCCGGGCGAGAACCCCGTGAGGAAACAAGCGTTGGAACCATCGGATGGTGCCTGGGAGATTGTGTTCCCGAGGATGTCATGGTATTGCTGAACCTTCCACCACCACCGGCTTTGGAGATAACATCAGGCGTTTTTTATTTTGCCTTTTTTATTTTCTATGGCCTTTCTTTCTTTCTTCCTCTCTCTTTTTAAGGATCTGTATAGCTATGGGTGGATAGGCTCTGAGTGCCGGAGCAATATGGAATGTATATATTATAGTGGTTACTCCATGCATATCCTGTTTTTTACCCTGTCACTCGCATTCCGTTTGATTGTTTAGCACCTGATCCTCTCGTATAAAATAGAAAATGAAACCTCTGTCTCATCCTGGAACCCAGCTGTGCATTCTAAATACAAGCTTTAGCCTGAATCGCTGCTGGACCTCAGGATTGTCGGCTGATGAGCTGTGTTGTACGGTGATATTGGAGATTTTAATTTTACTAGCGGCCGGCCCCCCGCGGTTGTAGGCCCATACTTGTATTTTTACTGAATGCTACAATAAAGGTTTTGAAAAAAAACAAAATAAAAGAAAAGTTCAAGGAGTGGTTAGGAGATTGGTGAAAGTGTTAAACACTATCGGGGAGCGCTTGTCAGATCTGAAAACAAGAACCTCAGTGGCAGAACCGATCTCGCAACCACACGGACTCAGGCAGAAGCATATGAAGCACAGCTTGTAGACATTCAATATAAGCTAGAAGACTATGAGAACTACCAGGGACGCAATAATCTACACTTACTAGGGGCCCAGGAGGGATTGAGGGCTCGGACATACAATCTTATGTGATAGAGCTATTGCAGACCGCCCTTCCAGAAATAGCAGGATGGAATTGGCAGCAAGAAGTACAGTGGGTCCATAGAGGCCCCTTTGTCTTGAAACAACCACCTAGGGTAGGCTCTAAACCACGGGTCATACTAATTTATTTTGGGAACTTTTTGCTGAGACAGGCAATCTTTGAAAAAGCAAGACCTGAGGTGAAGAGATCAGGGGGTGACTTCTCAGTTTTTGTCCGCCTGGACTTTTCCCACCTCACTGTTGAGTGACGCTGGCGGCTTCGGCAAATGATTAAACCATTTCAGGATAAGAATATACAAGTATATTTAACTAATCCTGCAAGCTTGAAAGTGATCTGGGGGGACAGTCATGTTTCTTTGTGTCTAAAATCAAGGCAGATGAATTCCTTGATACTATTAAATACCCTTAAATAAAATGTAAAAGGAGAAAGAAAAAAAAAGAGAAGGGGAAATTTAAGGATGAGATATCAGTATGGAGGCTGCACTTAACCGGAGGTTACTCACTGGATAATCCTCACTTTTATGTCTGGAAAATGGAAGAGGGATAGGTGGACTGTAGGATGATTATATGCAACTATTTTTGTATTAATAATAAATAGAATAGTGAGGGAATGAAGAACAGTAATTTTTTTTCTGATTACAGTTTGTATGGCTAGAATTACTACAAGCTCAATAAATATAGGAGGGCTTATTGATAGGGCCAAACGAAAGAAAGTAGCAGTATTTATGCACATAATATCCCCCGACCATGAGTCTATGCAGGAGATGCATATACCCAGGGAGAAGAGGGAATTAATGTCAATGAGGGGCTATAATCTATTGGTATGCTCTTCACAGAGAACTAATATCCGAGGGGTGGCAATTCTGGTCAAGCCACACATAGGATTGGCCAAGCGTACAATTATGGACACTCAGGGTAGATGGACGGTAGTCGAGTTGGAGCTAGGGCTGGTGATCTGTGTTTTCTATGGATCTAACCTAGACGATCCAAAGGGGAAACAGCCATTACAACGCGGCTGTTTCCCTGCAATCCCATTACATCGCAAGCGTAACAATGCATGTGATGTAACAATGCGTAGCCATTACTACGTGTGTTTTTACATTCCATGCGCTGTTACAGCGCATGCGATGTAATGCCGATCCACCTTGTTGTGAGGAAACACATAGGATTGGCCAACCGTACATTATGGACACTCAGGGTAGATGGACAGTAGTCGAGTTGGAACTAGGGCTGGTGATCTGTGTATTCTATGGATCTAACCTAGACGATCCAAAGGGGAAACAGCCATTACAGCCGATCCACCTTGTTGTGAGGAAACAGAGGCTCGTCTGTCTCCTCACAACAACGTGCACCGCCCCTCGACGTGTGGCAAGAAGCAGGAACTGGGAGCAGAGACGGTGATGCTGGAAAGGAACCACGAGGAAAGAGAGGTAAGGGTGATTGTGCTTGGGGTGGGGATAGTGGTTTAAGGTAGTGTTGTTGTGTCGTAGTGTTTTAGGGTTAGGGGTAGTGTAGGGGCGGGGGTAGTGTGGGTAGTGGTTTAAGGTAGTGTTGTAGTGTCATAGTGATTTAGGGTTGGGGTAGTGTAGTGGTGGGAGTATTGTGGGTAGTGGTTTAAGGTAGTGTTGGTGTGTCGTAATGTTTTAGGGTTTAGGGTAGTGTAGGGGTGGGAGTAGTGTGGGTAGTAGTTTAAGGTGGTGTTGTAGTGTCATAGTGTTTTAGGGTTTAGGGTAGTGTAGGGGTGGGAGTAGTATGGGTAGTGGTTTAGGGTAGTGTTGTAGTGTTTGTGTAGTGTAGGGGTTTAGGATTTAGTGTAGTATTGTAATGTTTGTGTAGTGTAGTGTTTTAGGGTTTAGGGTAGTGTTGTAGTGTTTGTGTAGTGGTTTACGGTAGTGTTGCAGTGTTTGTGTAGTGCAGTGTTTTAGGGTTTAGGGTAGTGTTGGTGTAGTGTAGTGATTTAGGGTTTAGGGTACTGTTGTAGTGTTTGTGTAGTGTAGTGTTTTAGGGTTTAGGGTAGTGTTATAGTGTTTGTGTAGTGTTTTAGGGTTGAGGGTAGTGTTGTAGTGTTTGTGAAGTGTAGTGTTTTAGGGTTTAGGGTAGTGTTGTAGTGTTTGTGTAGTGTAGTGTTTTAGGTTTTAGGGTAGTGTTGTAGTGTTTCAATAGTGTAGTGTTTTAGAATTTAGGTTAGTGTTGTAGTGCTTGTGTAGTGTAGTGTTTTAGGGTTTATGGTAGTGCTGTAGTGTTTGTATTCTGTTTTAGGTTTTAGGGTAGTGTTGTAGTGTTTGTGTAGTATAGTGTTTTAGGGTTTAGGGTAGTGTTTTAGTGTTTGTGTAGTGTAGTGTTTTAGGGTTTAGGGTAGTGTTGTAGTGTTTGCGTGGTTTAGTGTTTTAGGGGTTAAGTTAGTGTAGTAGTGTTTGTGTAGTGTAGTGTTTTAGGGTTTAGGGTAGTGTTGTAGTGTTTGTGTAATGTAGTGTTTTAGGGTTTCGGGTAGTGTTGTAGTGTTTGTGTAGTGTTTTAGGTTTTAGGGTAGTGTTATAGTGTTTGTGTAGTGTAGTGTTTTAGGGTTTAGGGTAGTGTTTTAGTGTTTTGTAGTGTATTGTTTCAGGGTTTCAGGTAGTGTTGTAGTGTTTGTGTAGTGTTTGAGGTTTTAGGGTAGGGTTGTAGTGTTTGTGTAGTGTAGTGTTTTAGGGTAGTGTCGAGGGGGGTCGTGCAGGATAGTGTAGTGGTATTTCCGGGAGAGGACTGGGGTCGGGGTCGGGTTGTGCAGGGGTAGGGTAGAGTCACTTACCTTGCAAACTTTAACCACAAGTATAGCTTTACCACGCATGCCTTTGCGTTTTAATGGCATGTGTGGTAAAAGCATAGTTGTGGTAAAATGTTGCGATGTAATGGCATGTCATTGTAATTGAGATCTTGTAGTAATACCTGCGTTGTAATGGCACGAGTGGTATTGGTATGCGATGTAATTACATAGATTCATCCAAAGCTATTTGAGGACCTTGAGGCGGAATTAGCATCTTGGCCTCAGCCGTTGGTTATCTGCAGAGATTTTAATATACATTACACAACTGACCCCCTGCAAGAGAGCCGAAACCTAGGGAGAAAACCGTGTGTGTATAGGGCAATGCCATCTCTTATGCATAGCCACGGTTTGGTAGATTTATGGTACAATCATCAATCTAGTGATTCAGAATATAATTATTAATCATGTTCTCAAAAGAAACATGTAGGACCTGATTACTTTCTGAGCTCAGCAAGCCTGGAAAGCAAAAGCAAGATTAGAAAATTACCAAAGCTAGTTTCGGACCATAATCCAATGATTCTGGATGTAGAAACCCACTCAAAAGGCAAACAACGTAGGGAATAGACCTTTGACAGGAAACTGCTAACTAAAAAAAATGTGTTGAACATATTAAGAGCTGGTCACAGGGGTTCCATGACGATAATAGATAGAGCGCTTCACAGATAATAGTGTGGGATACTTTCAAGGCCACTTTAAGGGGGGAAATTATTAGCTATGTTCCTCAGGAAAGAAAACTATTTCAGACCGAAAGGGAAAGACTACTTAAAGAATTAGCAGAGATGGAGCAGGAACATGTGACGTTTATAGCACAAGGACAGGCTGTAGCCCGGACCCAGCTTAAAGTTATTACTTTGAAGGCAGAAATCTGCAGTTGAATAAATCAGAGGCCAGTTGAGGACTATCAAATACACAAGTCAGAGGCATACGAATATGGAGAATCAGTTGGCAGAGTATTGGCCCTACGTACAAAGCAGTGAGTTAAAAGTAGGATAACCTTGATGAAAAAGGATGGAAGGGTATATACAGTAACAGGTGATATTATTGGGATTCTACAGGAATACTATCAAGATTTGAATAAAGGGGAGGAGAGGCTACCTGTAGATCACTCGTACACTATCCTTGAAGGGGATCTTGGGGTAACTTTAGATCAAACAATAAGTGCTGAGCTGGAGGCAGAGATAACACTAGAGGGTTATGGCAGCTATACAACACTTGGCTTTGGGGAAAGCAGCAGGGCGCGATATAATACCTATTGAATTCTATAAAATATTTTTTACCGCAATTAGCTCATATTCTCTTGGATTTGTTTTTAGGGGTTCAATGCACAGTGGTTCCACCGGAGTAATGGAAGGGTACTGACATAGTGATATTTCCCAAAAAGGATAAAGATCCTAGTGACTCAGCTTCATTCAGGAAAATGTCATTAATAAACTCAGACGCGAAGGTCTATTCGAAAATCTTGGCAACTCGATTGGGTAGGGTCATAGACGGCCTAGTTCCTGGCAGCATGGATTTATTCCCGGCAGAGGAACAACTGATCATATTCGACGGGCAATAACACTGTTCGACATTGTTAGACCTGTCTGGCTTTTTGCGTAGTCCCTCCAATTTATTATTTATTTTGTCCCCTTTTTGCCACTCATACCCTTAATAATTTTTGTGTCCACTAACTTTTTCTAGGTGTTGGTCAAGGGGATAGGTGTTCTTTTCCCCTCATAGTTTTTCACCTCAGGCCTAGAGGCCTGTCCTGACAGGAAATAGTTGGAGTCACAAAATGGTGGCTACCAACTGCCCTAACTGCTAAACCCAGAACTTGCCCATAGACTAGTATAGGGCGTTCCAGAACCTTCTGGTCCCTTCTGGACCTCTGAGGGTCAGCCTATAAAAGGCGGAATGCTTGGCAGCCATTTTGTCTACCTGAGAGAGTCAGCTGGAGGACAGGCTATAGCTTAAGGTGGGGGTAGGATAGTCAGAGGTTTGGCCCTATTGATTCACCACCCTTCCTCCCTTGGGTTATTTGTCCTATCCCTGCTGCGTTGGATGACTGGAGACCCTGGGCGCCTGACCAACCCCTAGCTTGAGAGTAGCGGGGTGTCAAAAGGAGAAGGAGACTGCAGCGCTGCGGGGCGCAGTCCTCTGCCCAGTGAGAGAGACCTTTGAAAGGGTGCACTTCACCCCCAATCCCTGCCAGCACTAAGGGTTGGGAAGTCTCTGAAGGATAGAGACTGGGAGCTGATAAGTGAAGAGAAAGTTAGCTCAGGTCCCATTGCCTTAGGTGAATAGCAGACTTTGGCCAGTGTGTCCCTGTGGAACCTTACATGAAACTCAGTCGACAGAACTCTACTCCCTCTCAGGAAAGGGGAGCCGGTTTATGTGGCAGCGCTAATCTCGCCGTCTGCAGGACCCCAGGGGCACCGGCCGCGTCATGGTGAATATGCCACTGTTTTGAAGTTCATTGAGCGCTACCGCGCATGCCCCAGGCGATCCCACTTCCTTATTGCAGGAGGGGCCTAGGACCGAGCAGGCCCGGAAGAAGAAGCGTCCCACCCCTGAGACAGCGCGAGGAAGCAGCGTCCCTTCAGCGGAGCCAGCGCAGCGGAGGCGTGAGCGGAGGCGGGTCTGGAAGCGAGGTGAGAGGCGGTGCAGTGTGACCGCCTCGCGCATGCCCAGAGGTAAAGCGCGTCCCTTGCCCAGAGCGAGGAAGAACTGAGGAGGAGCGCCAGGAGTCCCACGGCGGCGGAGGCAAACGGGAACCTCTCTCCCCTGCTCGAGCGCCCCACAGTGAGGCTGGCGTGAGCGGGAGGGGAGGTCTGTGAAGCCGAAAAGCGGCTCAGGAGATTCGGCGGGGACTGCTTCTTTGGTTTTGGCGCCACGCAGAGGGGAGCTGAGGGGCCCCAGAGGTTGGTGAATCTTACCAGCGTGTGGCTCCCTTTTGTCCTGCCCAGTGCTTTCCCCCACCCTCTGGTGCAGCAAGACTACCACCGCCTGTTCTGGCACAAGTAAGGAGATATTCTGCAGGGGGAGAGTGGCACTAGAGTACCAGGGATTAACTCAGACATTGGTCGTTTCTTTTCCACAGCTGTATTGTGCAAAGTGGGGAGTAACCTGAGGAAACTCTCAGTGACTGTATACTAAAAAGAGGGGGATATAGGCGCTGTGAGAGACAAGTTTAGTGCACTGCATAGTAACCATACCTAACTAAATTCTGGAGTTTGATTGAATGCACTATTGATATTGTCTATTGATTTAAGTTAGCAAATTCGAAAGTGCCATTACTGATTTCCTGACAAATGTAATGTACTGTGGAAACTAGTTGATACATTGCTTAGCAGTTTAAAAGTATATTTGCTATTTCCAAGACAAACTGAAGTGTATTTAGTTGTGAATTCTGAAAGTAAAAGAGCAAAGATATTATTTTTATAAACCAGTACATATTTTTCTAACAAATTGGTGTAGTGTCCTTTTTAAGTGTTATTGCGTGGATTTACTGCTGGGTGGTTTGCAACCTTCACACTTGTGCCTCTAGAATTGCATGTCTTGCCCTAGGCCAGGCTACCCTAGGTGACCTGACATCCCAGGTTCCAACAGACATTATGACTGGGACAGGGAAACAAATGGCTATTGTCTAACTCCATGCTGAGAAGGCCTTTGATTGGGTGGACTGGGGGTATCTATGGTGGATCTTAGCAGCTAGGGGGTTCGGTCCAAACATAATCACTTCTGTTAAAGCCATATACTCCTCTCCGTATGCACAGATTCAACTAATGGGAGATGAATCAGAAGTTATAAGAGTTCCAAAGGGGATGAGGCAGGGGTGCCCGTGCTCCCCCATTCTATTTTCAGTATATGTAAATCTGTTAATTGAAAAATGTATAAGCAACCAGGGGATAAAACCTATATACACTAAGGGATAAGAAACTAAGATTATTGCGTACGCCAACAACATTGCGGTGCTTGCTACTGATCCCCAGACAGCAATTAAGGAAATAGAAAACATGGCTGAGGACTTCGGTAAGATCACAGGGTACTCCTTGAATAAAAATAAAACGCAGACTATCTGTACAGATAACCTGAGGTTTCAGGATACAAGATGTGTCAACTCAGCTGTGTATTTAGGGGTCCGTATCAGCCCCAAAGTGACAACAATAGCCAAAATACATTTCGACCCTATAATGAAGAAAATGTTAACTGATTTTAAGCATATAAATGGGCTGCATATATCAATCATTGCAGGGCTAATGTACTCAAAAGGACCATGCTGCCTAAGGTTCTGTACTTATTTAGGTCTTTACAAGAAATTGTTGACAAAATAATATTAAAGACTTTGGATGCAATGTTTGTGTACTTTGTATGGCGATATGGCAAAATAAGGCGCTTAATGAAATATCTTTCTCTCCCACAGAGGCGAGGGGGACCGGCAATACCCAACATTAGGCTGCATTATTGGGCGGCCATATTGTAACAGATATGCATCTTATTTTCAGTAGATAATGAGGAGGCAATAATGCAACAGGGTTATAGCAAGCTCCCAACAATATATGAACTCTTACTCTGCAAAATGGCTGGTGGATTACTTTTACAACAACTAGAGCAGTAGCTACTATAAAAAGACTCCCTTCAAGGTCATATATTGTGTATGGAAGATCTGGAGCAAAATAAGTAAAATTGTGAAATTCCCTAAGTATAGCAGATATACTCCCCTGTGGCGATCCTCTATTTTTCCCTTACTGTTTTATGATGTAGGCAGTGGGAACAGCAAGTGCTGACAGTTGTTGGGGATATACTACATGCAAGTCAACTGCTTACCTTTAGTAGTTTACAACAAAGGATCGGTATCCCAGGAACTCAATATTTTAAGTATATACAAATTGGGGAAATTTTGAGTAACACCAGGGAAGCTATAAGTATGAATAGGATACCTTTAATGGAGGCAATCATCGGGACAGTTGCAAAATTACAAATATATATTGTTGTATTACAGAAAAGCTCCCGGACGACCTCGAAAAAACGGAGGTAAACTGGGCTAGGAAGCTCAATGATCCAGATGTATAGATAACATACTGGGATTAGCCTCAAAAGTACTTCTATCAACAAGCTTGAAAGCACAACATTTTCAAACAGTATTTAATGTATATTTTACACCGGCAAAACGTTTTGAGAATAGATGACAAATGTCCCAGATATTCAGAAGGCCGATCTACCTTGATTCATATGTTTTATGAATGTGCACTCCTAATGCCCTTGAAAAACTGATATAGAAGTGTTTTGGGAAGGAATATTTGGGATCAGGATCCGAATTAGCTAGCCACTTATGGTTTTGGGGTACGACAGTAGCCTCGGCCTGCACTTTACGCAGACTTTTTTTTTGTTTTGTTTTGATGGCTGTGGCAAGAATATTAATTGCTGCTAGGTGGAAGAACAAGGATCCCCCCTCGTTTCAGACCTGGGTAGCTCGACTGCTGGCAGTATACAAACAGGAGATGCCTCTTTATTAATGCAGGGGGAGACGTGCAAGAAAACTAGGGAAAAAGATTTGGTCCCCGATAATAGATTGGGAAGGTAAGATGAATCATACAACAGACCAACTAGGTCAATATCTGGGAAATTAGATCTGTTATTAAGAAATAGGGAAGGATGTAAAGCTATAAGCTAAAGAGTAGCAATTATTAAGCCAAAGAGATACAATGTATTGTACTGTTAAAATTTGTTTTATGAATTGTGTTAATGAAACTGTTCTAGATAAATGATAATCACTGTATAAAGCTCAACTATGAATATTGTAAAATTTAAAAAGAGATTATCTGTGCATGATAATGAATTTGTATCAATCTGAGTTTAATAAATAAGAAAAAGAATATATCAAAAAGTCAAAAAAGCATTTTTTGATTCTGTAATAAAATCTTTAAAAGCTATAAACAACATATAACAAATAATACAGAATAAAAAAATATTTTTAAAAGATGTAAAAATACTAAATATATACAAGAGTGCCATTGTAATTTAATTCATCTCAGAATGCGTTCAGCCTAATATATAATAATAATTTCAGATAGATAGAGGTTTCTTCTGATTGAGCAGACATGATAGATATGTGGACATCGTACAACAGATCGGAAGCGAGGGCAAAGACTGTAAAAACAAGTGTGCCGGACGACATTGTGAGAACTTGTATTCTTGCAAACAAGGTACTAAGGTTCTCTTCCTCTAACCTTTGTAAAACTTACAGAATAGAACTGCATGCCTTGTAGTTTGATCTGATACATTGGTGCAAAGCCATTCAAAATCTAGTTAGGATAAACCTGTGTCTGTGGTTCTGTACAGATTTAAGTTAGGGCTTAATCTCATAAGTAATCCTCACTATCTGATTTTTTAAAACACTAAGGGGGATATTCACAAGAACATGTGATAATTACAGCAAAATTAGCTTAACGCAGCTCTTCTCATGGCAGTCCATTGCGGTAAAATAACGCTGTGTTAATGTGGCATTCACAACATGGTGGTACCAGGCGATAGGCCCGCGATAACGTGTCAAATGTCCACGATAAAGTCAACGTGGCGCCGCAAAAATGCAAAATACGAACGCAAACAAACCTGCGATGAGGCCAATCAAGATAAAAAAGCGACAGGCTTGCAACCAACACGCTTCAAGTGGGAAAAGGCACCATAAAAGCAGAAGAAAAACAAAGGGAATCAAAAATATACCACGTAGCACCATGCATGCACCCGGACCGAGTGTAGAGGTCAACGCGAACCCCACAAGCCCCACAGCCCACCAGCAAGGAACAACGGGGTCGAGGAAGGCCAAGGAGAAGAGGGAGAGGATGACGGGGTGCAGTCCGCAGGAAAACCAGATCAGCATCACAGAGGTAACAGGACACTACCATCAACTGACCTACAATTAGGCTAACGTGAATGCAGTTGGAGTGTCGAGGAGGTCAATGGAGGAGGCCAAGAGGCGCTGGCATGAGGTGACAAGCCAAACCAAGCACAAACTCGCTGCCAACAGGAAGGCAGCAAAGGCGACTGGAGGTGGGATTCCAGCGCCACAGGAGGAGCTGGAGGAAATGGAGGCCACAGTCATTAGTGTGGAGACTTAAAAGCATACGGATGCTGTTAGTTAAGCCAGAGGAATCAGCCTGGGGGAGGCTGTTAGGCGAAATGGTGCGGGTAGAAGGGGGAGGAGATGGTGAAGCATTTCTGTATAAATTTCGATCACCTAGGTTCTTCAAGAGGGTTCGTTTGAAGGTTTTAAGGGCATCTCTGGAGATTTGGTATAGGCTCAGGCGTAGCTGGGGCATTGGATACTACTCTGATAATGTCCCTGTATGGGATGCCCCAGGAACCCCGGATTGTTTGCAGGATGGTTTGGCACTGCCGATAAAGAGGGCTGGTGTCAAAATTTGGTCTGAACTGTTGGACACTGGGGGGATATATCCCTGGGATTACCTGAGGGCCAAGATTGGCACTGGGCTCTTGAGATTTAAGTACATACAGTTAACATCATGGTATGAGGCAGAAAAGCGAGAGAGCAGTGGAAACAGGGAGATTGAAGACTTGCTGCAAGGGACACGCCCATTGAATAAGGAAATCTCTATGTGGTACAATAGTCTGCTGGAGGCCGAAGACCATGAGACACCTGCACTTGTTGCAGTGTGGACTGGAACCCCTCTCGGGCCACCAGCAGACCTTTTATATGAATCCTCATTGAAGACCCTGTACAGATCTGTTAAACCTGCCTGCCTAAAAATAATCATTTCTTTGTTATTAATAGACTTTATTACACCCCGGCAAAAATTGCAAAGTTTGCTCCTTATCCTGTCCCTAAATGCCCCAGATGTGCAGTACCTCTTGCCAATGACCTACATATTTTCTATGAGTGCCCAACACTCACAAGATTTTGGGCTGAGGTAGGTGACAACTTACTGGACATACTTAACACCAACATCGAGATAAATATGCAATTGGTATTCTTTGGAGATGATGGTCGCCTCAGCGAGAACCTCTCGCAGAAAGATAGGGGTCTACTATTGAACTTGATATTGTTGGCAAGAAGGGAAGTGTGTAAGAGGTGGAAGGACTCCCTACCCCCGCAAAGGGAGGATTGGCTTAAAGCTGCATTCTCTATGGCACGACTGGAGTATGATGGAGTGGAGGATAAGATCTCAAACATTTGGCACCCCCTTGTGAGCTGGGGTAAGGACCTAAGATTACTGTAACATCATTGGTCTTATGATTACACCATGGTCCCTTACAAAACAATGGGACTGGTCGGATGACCCAAGCGAGTGCGGTAAGCCGTAGGGGCGACAGATAACGAAGGCGGCTTCAAAAGACCCGCAGAGGTTTGTAAGGTGAGATGAGGACCAAAAAGAAAAAAAATAATTAGTGTGGAGACGGTGCAAGGAGTTTGGAGTTCGGACACAGCTCAATAGGACCTGACACAACATCAACAGCGTGTGTGTAATGACTAGGGACTGGGGGGACGGGGGGAGATGGGCACAATGACACACATGCCCAACTATGTGTAGCACACTGCACACCCACAATGACCCTGAATCATGTCCCTGATCCCCTTGGCACACTGCAGCACACACACATAACAATAACAGCACATCCACATTGATGACAATGTGGTACAATGTGCAACCCCGACACTGCAGAACATAGGACACTACTGGCTCCGCTCATGCGCAGAAACAGGCCAACTACATCTAACAAAGCAGAAAACTGTGAGATGGAAATGTATGCGTACAACCTCGCATCCGTCATGTAGTCCAAATGTCCACTGTCCCGCATCAAAATCCAGCACCCCCCAAACAGTCACAATGTACATTGTCAAACAGTCTGCATGTAAACAATGTCAACCTGCATCTCCCCTCGACATTGCAGAGTCACAAACAACACCTCCAGCAGAGCAGACCAGACAACTCATCAGTGATGCTGGAGAGGACCACCACACCTTTGACACCGATGCCCTACAACAGCTCATGGACATCCCAGGCAACCCACCAACAGGAGCTGGGCAGCCAAGCTACAAAGAGGAGAACCAAGCCCCTGCACATACCACACAGCAGGAAGCACCGGCCACCATGGCTGGCTCCCAACACTTCACCAAAGCACAGATCGAATTCCAATGCCAAATGTTAGAATGCCAGAAGGAGGTGGCAGAACAGGAGTGGGTGAGGTTCGACCCCATGGAAGACGAACTAGATCACCTATGTGGGGGTCTAATTCCCTTCAGGGACCATCTACACCCCACAAAGGAGACCCACACTGCAACAGAGACACATGCATTTGCACATTTCCTGTACTGAACCCCACCCAGAGGCACGCAATTATCATTCACACACCCATGCTGGACCTGCGTACAATGGCCTAGTCCACTCCTCCTACTTATTGAGTGGGTGACGACAAAGCTACATGTTCAAGGTCTAACCTGCTGCCTGCGGTGACATGTTTGCATCCGTTGTACACAGCACAATGTAATGTTGTAGAGCCTGGGGCCCTCATGCATACATTATGACCACACGGACACAAGCAGATAGTTTTTGGAACTGGCTACGGGCACGTGCCCGGGCCCCTTTATTGACAGTGCCACATGTACAGTTACGCCTGTAATGGATGTGAGTGGGGTGAGTGCAAGCCAGCCCTCTCGGAGTAGTTGGTGCTGGCAACAACATGAACAGTGAACACCATTAAAACTAAAACCGGAAACACTAGCATAACAGAGACAACTGCGGAGCATCATGGACGTAGCCGGTGCAAGTTTAGTGGTCCCTAATAGGCAAACAGAAGTGTCCGTGAGTTGCAGTGCACTGAGGTTGGGGCACTTGAGCTGAGCGCGCTCATGTGAACAAATAGGCTAGGATTGTGTCCCTTGGGGATATTCCTGATGCAGCTGCAGTGGGTGTGTTACACCTGCATCATCTTCCTCATCATCATTCCAGGTCTCCCACACTGTCTGAGGTGACATTGCTGTGTAACCTCTCCACAGCACAAAACTCAATCAGTAACTGTCCATGGGTTGCGGTGCACTGAGTTAGTGGCACCTGGAGTGTTGAGCAGGGTATCAGGCAGATGATGGCAATCACGACAGGTGTTAGCTACTCCGTTGGTCTGCCAGTACGACTGTTTTGACTCAGGCAGTTGGCGTTTGGAGGTGGTCCTGGCGGTGGTGGCATCCGGGCCAGTCAGGACTCAATTTGAAGTGTGAGCCCTGGTGAACCGTAGTTGAGGCCAGAGGCCGGAGCAGCAGACAGTGCAGGGCCACAGACACATGGCGTTGATGTCCAGAAGGCCATCATCTCCGAGGCCATCCAATATTCTATCGGACAGGGTCCGTGACTTGAGCTGCACAGAGTTAGTGGCCCCTGATGCACTGCGGCCGGCACAGGTACACCACCACGGGACGGTGACTTGCGGTGCACTGAGGTAGGGCCACACGGACTGAGCGGGTCCTCATTGATGTCGAAGGTAAATGCGGTGGAGGGTTGCTGGGGACAGTGGAAGGTGTCCTGCAGGGCATGATGCAGAGGGCAGAAGCCATCCGGAAGTGGCAAATTGAGGAGTAGAATGCTACAGCCTTGTTATTATCACCAAGTCGGTATCAGATACATGAGGATGAAGACAACCCCCAGTCCATAGACTCAGATGCCACCAAAATTCAACCAGAGAGTGTCCATGAATGTCCGGCAACAGACTTAGTGGGACCGGGGCTGAGAGGGGATGCAGTCTGCGATGATGTCGGTACAATGATGTGAGCTCTACCATTGCGAAATCAAGACTTCATCCCAAATGTGTGACCTACTTGACCGCAGTGTATGCCAGAGGTAGCGGTCAGCAGTGGCCCACGCCCCACAGCCACGTGTTGTTGGCTCGAGATGCACAGAGTTAGTGACACCAGGGCGGTAGTTGGTAGTGTTTGATAACCCCGTAACGATGATCCTTTTTTCCTCCTGACTGAAACGTTCATCCTCTTACACTTTTCCTTGCGTGCAATGATATGAACTCTGCCATTCAAAAATCAAGACTTAGTTTGAAATGTGTGACCTACTCGAGAGCAGTGTTACCAGAGGCCAGTAGTCCGGTTGGGCCCACAGACACGTGTGGTTGGAATGCTGTACACAGACTTGGTGGCACCACATCGAAGGCAGTTTAGTGATATAAACTCTGCCATAAATAATGCTCTCTGCCACAGTGTAATCAAGACTCAGTTCCAAATGTGTGATCTACTAGTCCGCTGTGTATGCCGGTGGAGAACGTTAACGAGAAAGGAGTACTGCATGCCTGTGTGACGGAGGCTGTGATGGTCTGAGGAGGCTGCCAGGGTCAAGGCCCTCTGGCTTGGAGCTTGCACCAGTATGTGGTAGGTCCTCTTTGACACACGCCGGTGTTGGCAAGTGGGCATTGAGGCCTGAGTGTGCAGGGGCGGGCAAGACGGGTTCAGGGACCAGCGTCCCGGGGTGCAGCAGGTGCACTGGATCGCAGGCAACACCGCGCACAGTAACAGCATTGGCCTTGTGGCGGGGTGAGAGGTGCCGCCCTGGCAGAGATGTTGGGCATTCCAGTAGAGGATCATGCCCAGAGCTATATGCTTTTTATTCACACCCCTAGGCTGGCCTGGCGTACGCCGGGCCATCACACTCCGCTCACGCTTACAGGGGGGGACGTAATAAGCTATATTTCCGCGGGCTTCTCCACTGGCTGGGGTGACATGGTTGCATCCAATGTCCACTACACTCATGGATATGTGTGTGGTCTGCATACTGCAGTCTGGCCATCACATCGATGTCACACTTGGCATTGTGTACATACTCATTCATGGGTCACTTGCCTCCTTCTCACATGCCTGGTCCCCTCCTCTTCCCACAATCTGCTATCGTGTGGCTGAGGTGCTGTGCCATTGATGGCTTATGTATAGGCTGGCCCCGTTCCCACTGTAAGGGGGTCATTAGTATGGAGGGTGGACCCTGGGAAATGAGACCGCCTGCTAATAGTGCGGCAGTCCCGCACATCCCATTAGGATGCGCCCGCCACACAGGCTTTTGTAACATTGCGGATGGAGGTGCTGAAAGCACCGCCCGCCGAAATGCAACAAAAGCAAGTTGTGCCTTTCAATGCACAACGTGACAGGCACTGCGCGTGCCTGCCACATTGTACATTGAAATGGTACCCCCCATGTGCACCGCCCACCCCCCAGAATTCCTAGGGGCACGCTACAGGTCTCCAGTGTGGAAGACCGTATGCCTTTCCGTGGTGGCAATTTCCCCACATGCATACTGATATGGATGGCGTTGTCTACCAGACACCACCACCATATTAACAGCTTTTAGCCTGGTAGGCAATCGGGCGGATTGCCTACCGATGGACGGTCTTTCCGTTTGCCAGGGTCCCCCCGCCATAGTAATATGGCGGGGGGAATTGGCATGCAGACGGACACAAATGTCGGGCGGATCGCCACCGCCATGCGGGCGATGGCGATCCGCTCGACATGCTAATTTGCCCCTTAGTTGTGCTGTCATGTCTGGTGGGTGGGCATGTTGTTTGGCAGCATTCCCAGTGTTGTGAGTTGCATGATTGTGGAGTTGAGGTGTGTGGTGTGCTCATTTGGCACTTGCCAACGAGCAGTGCATTTCCGTAGGTGCCAGCCTGGAAGCTCGGACTGTTGGAAGATGTAGGAATCATGCACACTGCCTTGGTAGTTGATGACGACATTGGTGAAGAGTCCCCGGTGGTCCACTATTGCCTGCATATTGATGGAATGTGTGTGCTTTCTGTTGCGGTTATTGTGTGCAGTGTTGAAAGGGGGTACAAGTAGGACATGTCAACTTTCCCCTAACACATGCCGGAAGACAGCTATGGCCCGTAGTTGTCTTGCTTGGTCTCCAGCTGTTCCTGCGCAGTGTTGGGGAAGTATAGATATTGGGGTACCAAGCTGTTGAAACCATCCACGACCGTTGTGAGGAACTTGGATTGGGCTGGCTGTGAGACTCCTCTGACTCTGGCGGTTGTTGGTTGAAGGGTGCCAGAGGCCAACAAGTGCAGCACAGCCAGCAGCTTTGTCTGAGGTGGGATGTTGGTTGTCTGTTGTGATGGTACCATCAGCCTGTGGGCAATAGTAGTCAGGATGCGGAGGATGGTTGTCCTTTTGAGCCTGTAGTGGGCAATGACATTCTCTGGTGTTTTTCTGTGAGGTTGGTGTTTTTTCTGAAGATCGCTGTCTTTGTCTGCACTGCCTCTGTGGTGGTCAGGGGGAGCGGGGGGTCAGGTAGGGGGGGGTGGTCCTGGGGGTGGTGGAGGTGGGTGTTGTGGCCCTGTTGGGGCTGCGAGCTGCATGATCAGTGGCTCCATGGCATCTGTTGCCCTTCAGGTGTGGCTCTGGCCTGGGCTCCCTTTTCTGTTGCAGGCTGTTGTCTGGCTTTACACCAGGTCAGAGCAGGTGTTAATTTTCTGCTGTTAACGCACCTTATCATCTGTTTTATGTTCTTATCGCATATCAGGCTGGTCGTTGAGAATGTTGTGACGTGGTGTTAAGGCTTTTTGCAAGGGAACACCTACTCTGCATATCATTAGCGTTAGTCACCGGGGTCATATGTGGAGATGTTTTTTGCGGCTGCTATCACAGGTAAACAGGTGCTGTGGGCAGTTAGCACCAGCTTGTGAATGGGGTGATACATTCCTCACAACTTTGGCTGCGATAAAGTGCTGTTAAGTCGGCTATACATCCTTGAGAATATGCTCCCAGGTTTTAACAAATCTGTGGTAAATCTAAGACTCTCAAACAAGGAGAGACAATCCTCTTTCATGTCTTTTTTACAAATTAACATCAATGTTTCGAGAGAATTAAAATACTCAGGGTGTACCAGTTCCAAACAAAGAACTTTAACATAATTCAGTTTGTAAATTTGTAAATGAGAGGATGATTTGAGGCAGTCTTTAATGATCTTGCAGTTAAGGGTGGTAGCATCCGAGGTCCAGACTTTATGTCAGAGGAGAATGGGCTGAGATCTTAAGCATCACATAGGACATGGAACCCCAGCTCTGAGTAGCACATTACTGCCAGTCTACATAGGGGAAAGGACACATTTTTACTATAAAAGGAATTTCTCACCATTTGAAGAGGTTGGCAGTCAGAATAGGCCCACTCCATAGGAGGCAGTAGGCAAGGACTTCACCCTGTAAATGGTTAACATTTCCTTGAGTGGCTTCCTACCTAGTTTTGTTGCGAAGTTGATAAGCACAGTGAAGACCTTCATAAAGTGTAGCTTTCTGGTGTAAATCACTGGTTTCCAGGTTTCATTTATGTCAAATATGATACCCAGATATGAAAAGATAGCTTGGTGTCCCCATTCAAAATATCACGACTATTAACTTGCCTCCTACTGCACTAGCCCTAGTTCTTGGATATAGGCTACAAAACAAGATAAAATCCTGCGAATGGCCAGGGGTGTTGGCACAATTGGAACGGCGTCATCCACATACATGAGAGCTGGAATCAGAGGATGGCCAATTTGGGGGGTGTCCATGCAGTTCTCTGATAAAACTTTACCTTGGTTATTAATGTATACTGTAAACAGAAATGAAGCAAGTGTGCACCCCTGTCTAATGCCTCTCTCCAAACCAAATGAACTAGTACATTCCCCCCTCAGCCTGTATCGAACCGTAGCCCTGCTCCCTGAATAAAACTCCATCAGGAACAGGATGATAAGTGGGTCCACACCAAGCTCCATCATAATTATCCAAAATGTTCATGTATAACACAGTCAAATGCGCTGGATAAATTGGCGAAAGCTGAAAACAAAACTGCTCCCCTTGAGATTGGTATATTTGCCAATTATAAGGTTAAAATTAACTCCCTGTTCAATTGTCGTTAGCCCTCTACAAAAGCCATTTTGCAAAACTGAAAGAATCCCACGACCTGTAGCCCAGGCTTCTAATCTGGCCTGAATAATGCTGCCACCCACTTTCACAAAGGAGTCGAGTAATACAATTGAGCGACAGTAGGCCAGTAAAGAGTGACCCCCCTTCTCAAAGATTGGGACAATAAGGGACTCTGACCAATTATTCAAGATGCCAACAGTGCAGGATGCGCCCAAAACGTGAGTCGAAGTGTGGCGGCTGTGGCCCCAGAGTGTCACATTGCTTTTAAAAAGGTTGACAGGGATACTGTCAAAGCCTGGGGCTTTCCCCACCTTTGCTAGACATAAGGGCCTAGCTAACCTCCTCCAGGGAAAATGCAAGAGTAGAAAGGCTACTGGAGGGTTCTGTGGTGGCACCGTCATCGAGGGGGAGTGGTAATATTGTTACGTTTTTTGGCGGGTTTGAATAAATGTTAGAAAAGTGGGTCATCCACTCACTTTCCGCTGTAGCGATCTCCAGACTAGGGGAGGACTCATCTCTCAAGAAGTGGCAGTTAGTCACGTGCCAGAAGGCTGCACTGTCTTTGCTACTGCTGGCTTCAAGCAAGGCTTCCCATCCTTAGAGCTAATTTCCTTGCTTTAAGGGCAGAGCTATACTCATGTCTCCTAGCCTACACTTCTTGTAAACTAAGGCCCACATGCATCAATGTCGTCTTTTGCGATTTCTAAATTGCGATAAATAGCGATTCGCAATTTAGAAATCGCAAAAGGCTATGCATGATTATTTTTATAATTTTTATGCAATTCGGTAGAAATCGCTATTTTTACCTAATCGCATAAAAATGCGATTTTCAAATTGCGAATTCGCAATTCCCATTC
This sequence comes from Lissotriton vulgaris, assembly GCF_964263255.1. NCBI lineage: Eukaryota > Metazoa > Chordata > Amphibia > Caudata > Salamandridae > Lissotriton > Lissotriton vulgaris. The sequence goes on along the minus strand of NC_141689.1, from coordinate 1,187,502,689 downwards.
ATTCCTATGGGCCCAAAAGGCCCATAGGAATGAATGGGAATTGCGAATTCGCAATTTGAAAATCGCAAATCCTGATTGCATTTCAAGGGTGGTGAGGGGGGTTCAAATGAACCCCCCCTGCACCCATGAAATGCTGTTTTCGCATCATGTTGCACACACACATGTCCTAAGGACATGTGTGTCCGTAACGTGAATGTTAAAAAAATGCATTTTCAGCGTTATTTTCACTTTTTGCAAATTTACAGAGTAGTTCAACTACTCGGTAAATGTATCCCTCTAATTGCGAATTCGCAATTTAAAAAGTATTCATGCATTGCTTTTAAGAAATCGCAAATTTGCGATTTCTTAAAAGCAATCGCATTTTTAGAAATCGAAAAAATGTTGCGATTTCTAAAAATGCTTGATGCATTCCAAAAAGCATTTTTGGAATCGCAAACGGCCGATTTTAAGGAATCGCACCGATTGCGACTCCAAAAATGCTTGATGCATGTGGGCCTAGAAGTTTTATATAAGTCTTCCTTGAGGCATTTGTGGGCAGTAGTACAGGATGAATCAAACCACCCTAATTGCGCCTGAAATAGGCATTGTCTTGTCACAGATGGTCCATTCTTGATTCCCATAGTAATGCCAAGGAAAGCCTTAATAACATCATTAAAGCTGGTTTTGTCATCCAGGCATATTCCAAAGCTGGCCAATTCAACTGATGAGGGCAAATGCTTAGAATTAACATATCCATCCATCCATATTTTGTGGTTAATGATCGCCTATGGCAGTGCTGAGCGTTGTGAAATTAGATATATAGGAAGATTACCTATGAGAGGAAAGTAATATCAGTATCTTTCCATCTACTATTAAAAGTACGCTTTTAAGCAACATTTGGGACACAAATTTGGTTACAAAAGGCAAGATTATATTTAAAAAAGCTAATTTAATTTGTCACAACAGGAACTGTTAGAGAACTATGGCAGATTGCAGTCAGGGGTGTCCATTAGTCCACAAGACTTTCTGAAGTCAAGGGGCACAGGTAGATTTTGAACCCCCCCACCCCCCTGATGTGAATACACTGTCGGAGCCACCCTTGCGGAGCACATCGTGATTAGAGTCAACCTCGCCAAGCACCTTCGGTATACCACTCATCAGGGCATTGTTGTAAAAATTAATCAGCACAACTTTAACCCCTTCGAAGCTAATGACGAGCTGGGCTCGTCATGGCGCTTACCTGCCGTGTGCGGATGACAAGGCCAGCTCGTCACCAATAATGGTAATTTTGGTTCTTCAGCGCAGGACGGGAAAACGCCTAGCAGCCATGTGGTTAAAAGTCAATAGAACATCAATACTGGGATGAGGACTCATATGACACATTGTGAAGGGGCACATAGTGAGAAATATAAATGGCTAGGCTGCTCTTTGCTGTGCCAGATGTTATAGGTGCTGCTTGGGTATGACAATGTTTATACCCATGACTTGCAGTTAAAGGTAGGGGGAGGCACAGCCTATCAGGGCACACTTCTGAAGGTGGAGCAGGTAATTGTGGTGGCCCTACATTCACAGCATCGCCGACCTTGCGTGAGGGCTCTAACAAATTGTAATCAATGGAAACAGGGGTGAAACTGACCCTGTCGCCTAAATGTCCTGGTGTTATTGAGCGGCGTGATAAGCACCTCTATAATTTGGGCCATCATCATGTCAGGCAATGGCCACCTGATGTGACTCTAAGCCAAGTCAGTCAACCCCTTCTAATCGTAGAAGGCATTTTATAATTGTTCTTTAATGTGGATGAGTTGCCCAGCCTTATGATACTAAGGGGCATATTATCAAGCCTGGGTGACAAAATTATCGCCGCTTTATCGGCAGGAAACTGCCGATAAAGTGGCGATAATGGGCTTGATAATATTCTCTATGGAATTCCAATCGAAGCTCATGTTAAATGTGAAGGACATCTAACATGAGCTTCGATTGGAATTCCATAGAGCATATTATCAAGCCCATTATCGTCACCTTATCGGCAGTTTCCTGCGGATAAAGCGGCGATAATTGTATCGTCCAGGCTTGATAATATGCCCCATAACTACCAAAGGCCTGTGGAACGTGTGCAAAGGAGACGTGACCCTAGATGGGCTAATCCTTATTTATTTTGAGCAGCTGATATTGCAGAGCAAGGCTTGCACAAAGACACCAACAATATGGCACATATGGAGAGGTTAGCAACATTCATTGGCAATAACTTTTCTGTGAATAGCAAGGCTCGCGGGTTTCTGATGGGAAAGGTATTACAACAGCAGAACTCGTTTCCAGTACATTGTACATTGCATTAGTGCAGAAAGTCTCCAACTGTCACAATCAAAGAACATGTGGGTAACAAGAACCTCACTACCTCACATCATGCAGGTATCACGCAGTGGTGGCCTCTTCTGATTGGCCTAGTGTTCTATAAGTGTGTAGCTTGGCGATGGGCAGGTGGCACCCCTGCCCATCCTTTCTGAGAAACTGTCTTATTCTTATAAGTTTACTGGACATGTATTGCATACATCAGAATGCCTTTCCTTTGTGGTTTGCAAGAATAAAAGACCGTGTGAATTTTCCCCTTGTTAGAAACTCAGCTGCGAGGCTGCCTGCCTCCGTGCTGCGCGCATTATTGGCGTGTCATAAATTTCTCTTCATGTCATGAGCTGTCAGAGTCTGTACCTTATTTATGTAAGATTCAACATCAAGATGCCAATCTTTCAAAGCGATTGTGACTTGGATTTGCAAAAAATGAAGGAATGGGATAACTGAGAGAAAACGATTGTTTAACGTAGGTATTATATGCGCTAGGTAGGGGTGAGGACAATAGAGGAAGTCAAGCGGAAGTGCTGATAGTTGCGGAAGTGACATGTTGGCAAAATTGATCTATTCAAGATAGTGTGCACTAATCTGGCAGATTTAGAGGTCAAGACTATACAGTCACACGCTAACCTTTTACCACCCATACACACCCGTTGCAGACGTCTTGCCATTGCAATAATCAAATAGTGCCCCTGTAAAACCAGTCTTAATACCCGGCCAATTTAAGGACTTGTTTCGCAATGATTCCCGGGACTCAGGTGCAGAACCAGGTAAGGTTGGTACATTAGCAACAAATCAAAAAGATCTTTCTTCGGATTTAGACAATCCATAAAAGACATATAAAGTACATTTCGTACATACAATAATCATCAAAAAATCATCATAAAACATCACAACTTAATCTGGTCATATTATATGTAATTTACAGGTGATAATAGTAAAGTACTACTACATGTGCGGACAATGCATGTTACAATTATTAAAAAGGACTTTTGACCATGTCACATTAGGTCATGTTTTAACTTAATCTTCATATCTTAAAGTATCTAGAGCTGTCATGGTTTTAATTCTAGCTTTTACTCGTGCAATGTAGGAGACTGTCCAAATAATCATATCATTCTCTAATTAGTGGAAAAAAATGTAAATGCATCCTGATAAAAAATAGTTTTCTGGGTCAAGAATAGGGGTCGTAACGTGCTTTTCCTGATATCTCTCTACAACCCGCAAAATAAGACAAAATGGACAGTTGATTGGGTTGCACTCCCATCGCAGGGGCATTTAGGTGGATTTTTAGTCTATGCAGCTCTCTATGGCGTGCTACGAGATGTGCAGGATGACCAAATGCATTTGTGTGCGATAGTATCTCTGATGTGCATTTGTAACCAAAGTCAGATATTTGTATTTGCATTTATTATTTTTTAAGCGCAACATTCATCCCAAGGGATATCACAGCGCTAGGACAGGCCTTATTCCGGTATGGCAGTAAAGATTATCCTGTCAGTTTAGGCCCTGAGATTCCAGTCAAAATTATAATGCAAGTTTTGGCTATGTTTTAGGAAACAGCCATGTTTTCAATTTCTTCCTAAAGGACAAATGTTCCTCAGTTAGGCGAAGATCTTGGGTAGCTTATTCCAATGGACGGCCGCCAGATTAGAAAAAGACCGTCCTCCGGCTCTAACCATTTTGATCCTTTTGGTCTTGGCTTTGGCCTGATGAAGGGATCTCAGATTTTCGTGCAGGCATATAAAATGCAATTTTATCTTTTAAGATTTCATGGCCCTTTTTATGTAGTGCTCTGTGAGCATAACACAGGAGCTTGAATTTATCCCTTTGGTGAATGAGCAGCCAATGTAGGAGCATATTACCAAGCAGGGCGTAAAGCATTATCGCTGTTTTAGCGGCAGAAAACTGCAGCTAAATCGGCGATAGTGGGCTTGATAATATGGCCTTATGAATTCAATTAGAAACCCATGTTCTGGTGTGAACATGGGCTTCTATTGGAATTCTCCAGGGCATATTATCAAGCCCATAATCGTCGCTTTAGCAGCAGTTTTCTGCCGCTAAAACGGAGATAATTTTAACGCCCTGCTTGATAACATGCCCCATAATTTGTTCAAACATTCAGATACTGAACTACGCTTGCTCTTGTTGCAGACCAATCTAGCAGCAGCATTCTAAACCACCTGTAATCAGGAGAAGAGATTGGCAGACATGCCCACATAGAGCGCATTCCCATAATTCAGTCTGCTAGAAAGTAGTGACTGAGTAATGGATGTTCTACAGTTTAAGTGAATCCATGAAAAAAGTCTGCGTAATAGTTTCAGCAGAGCAAAGCTCTTTCCACATAGCGCTCGGACTTAGTCCTCCATTGTTAGAGCATTATCGATGAAAATGCCCACGTTTTTGCCACTCGCTTGTGTTCTGGGGCGGTCCCCAGCGCCTGGGGCCACCATGTTTTGTCCCAGATTAAGTGTGCTCCATCAAAAAGCAGGATTTGTGACTTGTTGCCATTTAATTTCAAGATGTGTTCTATCATCCAGGTTGCTGTTTCTGTGAGAAAATTGATTAAGTTGTGTTTCGTGTTTTCATGCCTTTCTTCGAAGGCTATTAGCAGTTGTGTATCATCGGCGTAGGAGTAGATATTGAAGCCCCATTTTCTTCTGATCTACGCCTGGGAGGAGACATAGGCATTAAAGAGAGTGGGGCTCAAAGAGGCTCCCTGTGGCACTCCTACTTGATATTTCGTGAGCTGGAAAAGTAGTGGCCCATTTGGATTTTTTGTGATCTATTGGAAAGAAAAGAGGGGAACCACTGAAGGGCTTTTGAGTATATTCCCTTTTCATACAGAATATGTAGCAGATGGTCATGGGAAACTGTATTGAAAGCCGCTGTTAGGTCCAGAAGAATCAGTGTGGCGGCCTTCCCTTGGTCTATCAAGGTTCTGATGTTATCTGATACGGCAAGTAGAGTGGCTTCTGTGTTGTTGTTAGCTCTAAAGCCAGTCTGGGAGGGGTCTAGCAATTCATTAGTTTCCAAGAAGTTTAGAAATTGCTTGTTCACCAGTTTCTCCAACACCTTGGACAGATAAGGTAATTGAGAGATTGATCAGTAGCTAGCAGGGTTGTACATTTCTAGACCAGGTTTTTTAAATAATGGAAATACTATAGTTTCTTTCCATATATCCGGGAAAGATGCTTAGTCCAGGGATTTATTAAAGATGTGAGTGACATGCGGACTTAGGACTGAGGCAAGTTTTGAGAAAATAAGGTGGGGTTGAGTGGAGAACCTGCTTTAACCTCCATCATTGGTTTTGTGACTTCTTCTGAAAAAGGGGCCAGATTGCCTAAATAAGTCTGCGCTTTGGGGTGTGGTGTTGATGACTCTCTATCTTATTTGTTGAAAGTAAATTGGCTATTAAAGGAGGAGTATATTTTAGTGACTTTATCAGTGAAGATGTTGTTGATTATCTTACAGTTATCAACAGAAGGGGTCATAGTGTGGATCATATTAGCTGGTTTGCAGGGTTCCTTCACAATTTTATATAATTATTTAGAAGAATTTCAATTATCTACAATTCATTTTGCATAATAGAGTTTTTTCACAATTTTGACTCTTCTTTGTAGAGCAATCTATCATTGTTTTCTTTGGATAGTCTCCACTTGTGTTCTGGGGATTTGCATCTCCTTTATTGTAACTTTAACTCTAATGAATACCATTTCCCGGATGGTGTATTCCTGTTAGATGTATTTATTACTCTAGGGGCGCACACATCCAATGCATTAGTAATTTCATTATGCAAGCATTCAGCCTCTGCCTGAGCAGAGAGTGTTTCCGCAATGTTTAGGTCGCAAGCAAAGAAATGGGACGCAAACAGCTTGGGGGTACTAAGGTTCCATGGTCTGTTTGCTGTTGTTGTTTGTGTGGGCGCCTTGGTTAGCTTAATTGGCAGGTTTAGGGAAAAGGAGATTAGAGAGTGGTCAGTCCATGACCGAGGTGTGACCTCGGAGACAATGGTGTCCTCAATGTTAGAAAATAGAAGGTCCAATGTATGCCCTGCTGTATGGGTTGGTCCTTTGAGCCATTGTTTTAATAGCAGTATCTGCATGTCACTTTCTAAGTGTTTCACAATTGGGTCCAGGGAATTCTCAAAGTGAACATTGAAGTCACCAATAGCTATAACTTTTTTGTGTTTCAGGCAGGCAGGTAACAGTTGGGACAGCAATTTGGTGCTAAACTCTGGTTTTTATCCAGGAGGATTATAGATCACTACCCCAACAAGTAGATGTTGCTCACCCCTGGACACTGAGAAAGCCAAGATCTCGTGTTCACCCAGTTGGGTCACTGATTCAGGAACGCAGTTAAAGCAGTCCTTAAATAAGACAGCTATACTCACCTCCCTTTCATCCTTCCCTGTCACGTTTTAGTAGTTTATAACCTCCCGGTAAGGCAGTAGCAATGTTAAGGGAGTTGTTATCATCCAGCCAGGTTTCTGTAATGAATGCTATGTCTGGAGTTTCGTCTGGTAGGATGTCCCAGATCTCGAGGCAATGTTTGGGCATTGATCTGGAGTTAAAATAAATACAGATCAGCTCAAAGCCATCTGGGCTGATGTCATTCCAAGTGTGCTGTTCAGCTGCTAATTGGCAGCTCCATTTACAGTGAAGGCATGAGAAAGGGCCTTTCATATCCCCGGGGAATGCTTTCACACAGGGTTCAAAATTATCTGGCTCGGCTTTGGCTAGTTTGAAAAGCATTCCTCCAGGTGTTTGGTGGCAAATATTTGGTTTTTGAATAAAAGGTGCAGCGTTCCTTGCTCCTAGACCCGTTTTGGTGTGGACGGGTGCATATAGGCTTGCCTTTTCACGTGCCGGCTGCGTGCTGCTGCTGTGCGGCCGCAGCCTTGTTTTTGTAGTCCCCTGAATTCCCACAACTAGAATGCAACACTTCCTCCAGCGCTGCCTCCCGCAGCTCCGGTTGCACTGAGGTTTAGTTGTGGTTTTGTGCCCTCCTAATCGGCCGAGAATTCTGGTAAGCACAATCAAAGTCAAATTACGTTACTGGTATTAAATTCAAACCGTTTCTAGTAAGTGTTAGATAATTCAGTCAATTTGTTTTAAAAGTGAGCTTAAAACAATCACCATTTAAAATACAAAGTGAACCATTTGTAAAAGTGAGACATTTTTAAAAGCGATAGTGCGGGCGACGCTAATGCTGTCATAAAGATTAGGGGGAGTACAGAGCAAATTAGGGTGTAGTCGAGTCAACAGTGTAGTAAGAATAAGCAATCCTTATGGCTCCTCGCCACAGCCCTATTTTTGAGCTGAAAACAATCACCGTTTAAAATACAAAGTGAAACATTTTTTAAAGTGAGACATTTTTAAAAGCGATGGTGTGGTGACACAAATGCTGTCCTAAGGCTTAAGGGGAATACAGAGCAAATTAGGGTGTAGTCGTGTCAACAGTGCAGTAAGAATAAGCAATCCTTACGGCTGCTCGCTGCGGCCCCATTTTTATAGTCCCCTGTGTTCCCACAAATAGAATGCAACCCCTCCTCCAGCCCTGTTTCTGGCAGCTCTGGTGGCGCTGAGGTTTAGTTGTGGTTTTGCACCCTCCTAATCAGCCGAGATTTTAGATAAGCATAATCAAATTCAAATGGTATTACTGGGTTTAAATTCAAACCGTTTCTATTAAGTGTTAGATAACTCAGTCAATTTGTTTTGAAAGTGAGCTTAAAACAATCACCATTTAAAATACAAAGTGAAACATTTGTAAAAGTGAGACATTTTTAAAAGCGATAGTGCGGGCGACGCAAATGCGGTCCTAAAGATAAGGGAGAGTACAGAGCAAATTAGGGTGTAATCCAGTCAACAACAGTGCAGTAAGAATAAGCAATGGGTAGACCCAGATATTACTGGTCTAAGATAAATGTGAATACTGGAGACTTTTGCAGTTCTCTTACTTCGCTCATGCCCTTCCTATTAGTGTTAAACAAGGATTTCAACTCGTTCTTGCTATATTGCAAGATCCTAGCAGGATTTGTTATGGTAACACCACCAAATGGTTCTGTTAGCAGGGAATTAATGTATGTTAAAGCAAACACAAGAAGATGATGGACGGAATGCTGAAAAGTTTTCAGACACTCACCCCCAGTCACAAATCTTGGTTGAATCCATCATCATTCTCTAGTTCACTTTGCCACCTCAGTTCAGACCCAGCTATATGCAAAATGTTAGATTTGGCGGTCTCTAGTTGGCACAGGTAGGTACTTGTGACAAAGAGGGACCCTTGCCTCTAGTCAGGGTAAGGGGGTACACTTCTAAAATAACCCCTGCTCACCCCCTTGGTAGCTTGGCACGAGCAGACAGGCTTATCTCAGAGGCAATGTGTAAAGCATTTGTGATCACATACAGTAATCCAGTGACAACACTACAAATGGACACCACACAAGGTTTATATCAAAAATATGTATTCTTTATATAGACTTAAACACAAGACCACAAACAACAAAAGTCCACATACTATACTTAAAAATGGTAGTTTTAGCTTAGTTCAGTTTCGTTCTTAAGATTCAACACTTCGCTTCAATGTACCTTACGATGCGTTGCGCTTTCACAACAAGTAATGTTGCAGCGATGGAAATGCAGCAACGTTTTGGTGCAAAGAAATAAAGATGTGACGATCTTCCAGATGCGGCATGCTTCTCCAAGGATGCAAGGAGTCTCGGCTTGATGCGTCAGCTGCAGCGGCGACACCCTTGTTCAGCAATGATACGGCACAGCCTTGGCAGCGGCGCTTTTCCTCGACATTGCGAGAAGCTTCCGCAAAATGCGACAACTATAGCGCCGACATTCAAGATGCGACAGCAGCAGCTCCGATGGCAGTGCGCTTCTCCGAGGATGCGAGGCGCTTTTCTCAATGCGGTGCAATACAACAGCTACAGCACCGACATCCACGATGCGACGGCAGCAACAGCGATGGCAGCAACAGCGGCATGCTTCTCCTTTGTTGCGAGACTCTACTCCTGATATGCTGCAATACGACTGCTTCAGCGTCGACACCCTCCCTTGGAGTTGCGACAGCAGCAGCAGCAACGGCGACACGCTTCCTCTTCATTGCGAGACGCTTCTCTTGATGCGGTGCAATACGACAGCTACAGAGCCGACATTCACGATGCGACGGCAGCAGCAGTGACGGCGACACACTTCTTCCTCGTTCAGTCACGCTTCCAGCTCCTTGCAAAACGCAGTCCCTCAGAAGGCCCAAAACAGCAACATGCACTTCCAAAGAACTCTGGGGAGCTGGGTGGTGAAGTCTGTTGTCCCTGAGACTTCGACAGGAGGCAAGCTCTTTTCCAAGCCCTTGGAGATCATTCACAAGTTGAGAGTAAAGCACACAAAGTTCTTTCTCCTCTCTTTGGCAGTAAGGCAACCACTGCAGGCCAATCCCCTAAGCAGCATTTCAGCGTAGGAATAGTCTCTCCTCAGTTTCTTCAGGTTCCTCTCCTAAGCAGAGGTTTCTTCTTGTAGTCCAAAAGTGATCTAATTTCTTGGGATCAGGGTCCCAATAATTATACCCCAAAATAATTTGTTCTCTGAGTTGGGAGGGGCCTTTGCCCAGTCCAAACAAGTTCTGAAGCACTCTGTTTACAGGACTCCTTTTTTCCTTTCACAGTGCAGGGCAGAAACATCAGATGCCACAGGAGGTGGAGCCAGCATTGTGGAGGGAAAGCACAGCCCTGGAGCACTTTGTTGACAGCATTTCTTCTCTTCTTTCACTGTGCAGGGCAGAGACATCAGCCACACCCCAGGAGGTGGAGCCAGCATAGTGGAAGGCAGGCACAGCCCTATTTAAGGTTCAGGTGCAACTCCTCCCACTCATCTAGATGCAGATCTCTCTATTCACCACTGGGCTGACTCCTTCTGTCTCGTGAAATCCCCCAGTCCTGTCACTCAAACTCCAGACAAGGAATCCACAATAGCAGAGGAAGGCTTTGGATAGTTAGACCAGAAAATACCTACTTTCGAAAAGTGGTATTTTCAAACACAGAATGTTAAAATCAACTTCACTAAAAGATGCCCAGTCAGCATGACATTACCAGACTGCATGCAGGCTCTGCAATGGCAGACCTTAGACACATTTTACAAGGCTGCTTCTGCGGGTGGCACAACCAGTGCTGCAGGCCCACCAGCAGCATTCGGATTTACACACCCCGGGCACGCTCACTGCACTCTACTAGGGTCTGACAAGTAAACCAAACAAGCCATCATGGAATCACTAATCCATACATCAATTTACAGTAGGGAGCACTTGCACTGTGGCACTGGACAGGAGTAGCACAGTGCCCAAAGCAGCTAACACCAGCAAAACACATGAGGCAACAGCAAAAATGGAAGGGAGACCCATACTAATAGTGCCAGGTCTAACAAGTGTCCCCTCCAACTGAAATGTGGGGAGAACTACCCTACCTCCTCGGAGTTCTCATCACTAAGGCGGAAAAATCTGGCCAGACCATCAGCGTTGGCGTGCTCTGTACCAAGGCATTATTCCACCGTAAAGTCCATACCCTGTAGTGAAATGGACCACTTTAACAGCTTTGGATTCTAACCCCTCATCTGCATCAACCATCTGAGGGGCCTGTGGTCTGTCTGAACCTGGAAGTGAGTCCCAAACAGGTATGATCTCAGCTTCTTCAGTGCCCAGACCACAGCAAATGCCTCACACTCAATAGCACTCCACCTCTGTTCCTGTGGAAGTAACATCCTACTGATGAAGGCTACAGGTTGATCTTGGCTCTCCTCATTCATCTGTGACAAAACAGCCCCCACACATGCTCTGAAGTGTGTATCTGAACAATAAACTCTTTGGAGAAGTTGGGTGCCAGGAGCACGGGCGCAGTGCACATGGCAGCTTTCAGGGCCTCAAAAGCTTTCTGACAGGTGTCAGTCCAAATCACCTTCTTGGGCTACTTCATGGAAGTCAGTTCTGTCAAGGGTGCAACAATCTTGCCATACCCCTTTACAAACCTCCTGTAATACCCTGTGAGTCCTAAAAAGGCTCTCACCTATGTCTGGGTTTTGGGTGGCTCCCAAGCCGGAATGGTTTCAATCTTGGGTTGTAGGGGCGCCACCTGGCAGCTCCCAACTTGGTGTCCCAAGTACAACAAGGAACCCTGCCCGATTGGTCCCACCAATCCGTGACACCAGGAACCAGGGAGAACAGGTCAGAAAACTGTCCCAGCAACTGGCGGCAGTCATTCTGTTGCTCATGGGATAGGATGAAAGGGAGGTTAACACCATCCACTGACCCATCTTGCTCTGTTGCAGACAGGAGGTCAGGAAGAGGCTCAGTCTCCTCCTCTATTCCAGCATCTGTTGCTAAGAGCATGCCCACTTCAGACCTCTCTAAGTGGGGTTTAAGGCAGTTGATATGTAGGACCCTCAAGGGGTCCCTAGAAGACCGCAAGTCCACCAAGTAGATAACTGGACTCTTGCGCTCCACAACCTCAAATGGTCCGGTCCACTTATCTTGGAGTGCGCAGGGTTCCACTGGGGCCATGACCCACAATTTCTGACCAGGCTGAAGCTCTACTAGAGTGGCATTTTGGTCATACCATCGCTTCATCTCCTCCTGGCTGGCTTCCAGATTCACCTCAGCGAGTTATCTGAAACGCTGAGTCTGGTTCCTGAAGACTAGCATGTAGCTATATACATCCTGGGGAGGTTTCCTGGGAGATTGCTCCCAGCCTTCTTTGACCAGACTCAGAAGTCCTCAGAGTGGGTGTCCATAGAGAAGCTCAAAAGGACTGAACCGTAGAGATTTCTGTGGCACCTAACAGTATGCAAAGAGTAGGCATGGTAAGAGGACGTCCCACTTATGCCTCATGGGTTCCTCAAGACCCAGAATCATTCCTTTTAGGTTCGGTTGAACCTTTTAACCAACCCATTTCCTTGGGGGTGGTAAGGAGTGGTGATCTTGTAAGTTACCCCACACTCTTGCTACAGGTACTTCATATACTTAGAAATGAAGTTGCTCCCCAGGTTAGACACTACCTTGCGTGGGAATCCCACTCGGGAGAAAATTCCCATCAGTGCTCGTCCCACCACGGGCGCCATCACTGTCCTCAGAGGTATGGCTTCTAAATACTGGTTGGCCTCGTCCACCAAGACCTGTTGCCCATGGCTGTCTTAGGGTCCAGTGGCCCCACAATGTCAATCCCCAGCCGCTCAAAAGGGGTACTGACCACAGGGAATGGCTGGAGAGGAGCCTTCTGCTTCCTTCCACTCTTTCCACTTGCCTGGCAAGTCTGACATGTTCTGCAATGAGTGTCAGAACTCTTGTGTATTTCGGGCCAATGAAAGTGGGTGATAAGCCTCTCAAAGGTCTTGTTCTGTCCCAAATATCCTGCCAACGGCACATCATGAGCCAGTCCCAGTAGAAAGGCTCTGAAACTCTGGGGTACCATCAGCACATGGGCTGACCCAGACTCAGCAACCTTAGGCTCACTATACAGGAGACCATTCTCCCAGTAGATCCAATGTGATCCTGACTGATCACCTGCTGCCTGTCTTGCAGCCTGTTGCCATAAGCCCTCAAGAGAGGGGCATTCACTCTGCTCCCAGCAGAATTCTTACCTAAAGGGGCCTCCTTCTTGCTGCCAAAGGGTCAGCTCAGGCAGGTCCCCCAGTTCAGCAACCTGTTCCCCGGTAGGCTCCAGGGCATCCCCCTCAGGGTCTACCTCCTCCTGGAATGTGGGATCATCGGGGGCCGGTTTCCCGCGCCAGCTGCCTCTTCTCTCTAAGGCAGGTTCCTGGGCCTCCCTCTCAGGCTCCAGGTCCTCTTGAGCACCCCTACTGGCTGCCATTGACCGGGTGGTCACGCACGCAGGCCCAGTCAGGCAGACCCACCATCTTCAAGTGAGCACTCTTCTCCACCTTCTCCCAAGGTGAGCTCTCTAAATCATTCCCCAACAAACAGTCAACAGGCATGGTGGGCCTCACAGTTACCTGAAGAGTACCGGAGACCCACCACTCAAAGGGAACCTGAGCCATTGGACAATGGCTCTCTGTGTTGTCGGCAGCAACAACTCAGCAAAAGGCATGAGGGACAGTCTGCTCTTGGGAAACCAGGTGACACCTGACAGCTGTCACACTGGCTCCGGTATCTCTAAGAGCCTCCACCTTGTGGATATTGATAGTCACCCACTGCCCATATTTCTTGGTATTTTGGTGCAGCTGAGTTTCTGGGACTACCTCACAGTCTCCTAAAGAGACAAGGGTTATTGGTGCAGGACCCCACCCACCTTGGACATCAATCTCCTCCCTCAAGGCTACACTCGCCATCTGCCGGGGTGGAGCACCAGTGGGTGCTGTTTTTCCAAACAGGCGTCACCTGGGATCATTCGCCTTATGACCCAGGTCACCACACTTGTAACATTTCAGGCGTCCCTGGGGAACAGGACTACCTGTCGGGACCCCTTGCTTTCTCTCATGGCGAGGCTGGGAACCTTGCCCTTGCTTCCCTTGGGGTTTACTTTGGGGCCCTTTACGGAACTCCTTCTGTTTACCCTTTCCCCCCAATTCTTCTGCTGGGGACCCTGCCCTCCTTTGGCTGAGTCTCCCATGTGACCTTTGTGGACTCTGGTACTAACCAAGCAGTCCTCCTCCTCAGCAAGCTTCCTAGGGTTAGTCAGCTTGCTATCAATCAGGTGCTAGCGTAGCTCTGGAAAACAATTATCAGACAAGTGGGAGGAGGAGCTTCGCTGGCAAGCAAGATGGCCGCGTAAGCTCGGAGCTCCGGAGACCCTCCGACCCTCCGCATAAATCCTGACGGAAATCCTGATCCACGGCTGTGGAATATCGTTGGTGAAGGGTTGTTGAGACGGGACCAGCTGTCCGATTCAAAATCCGACACTCCTAGACGGAGTTACATCGTGTTGAAGAGCCGCGCCAGTGACGTGCTATTGTCTCTGTGGTGGCTGAAGACGGTGACACTGAAACGCATGAATGATATGCTGTGAGAGTGACTACTACGCTGGCCCTACGAAGCACGCAGAGTTGCGGAGTGGACTATTGCTGAGGAACTGTTGGTTACCACGACTCTTTGCGATTGCTTTGCATAGCCGGGGTGGCCCTTGTCTACGACCCTTTGTTCAGTCCCTCGGATCCATCATGGTGGGCAAGGGCGAGCAAGACAAGCTGACGAATCGAGTTAGTAGGAAAACTACTCATTCCCAGGCAAACAAAATTGATCGCTATGCCCAGCAGAGGAATTCACCGGGAGCGGCTACCCGGCCAAAAGACTCTCATCGAGAAGGGTCGCCAGACACGTCGGACCCGACACTTCGAGATGTTATGGGCGCCATTGCTGGCATCAAGACGGAGATGCACAAACAACACGAGGTCCTGACGCACAAAGTCGATACTTTGGCGATTGAAATCAATCTGATTAGAGCTGATTTGGGCAAGACTAATGACAGGGTTAAATCGTTGGACATTAAAACCACAAGCCTCACAAATGACGTATCGGACCTACAAACGGAGGTCCGGGACTTGAGGTCGGCCAACGATCTTTTCTCGAGGCGACTGGAAGATTTTGAGGGACGTGCCAGGTGGCAGAACGTTCGAATTATTGGTGTACCGGAAGGGGCAGAGGAATCGGCCATTGATCTCTTTGTGGAAGACTTGATACAAACACATCTGGCTCCTGTGGACCTCAGCCCCTTCTTCTCAGTGGAGCGGGCTCATAGAATGCCGGGAGGACACCCGAAACTGGGTGCCACGCCGAGACCCATTATAGCACGGCTGCTCAACTTCAGGGATCGGGACGCTATCCTGCAAGCCTCGAGACGGAAAGGGCCGCTTAAGTTTCAGAACGAGGACATCAACTTCTATCCGGACTTCACTCGATATGTTCAGCGGCAGCGACAAAGTTTCGCGGGAGTGAAGAGGCGCCTTAGAGATCTTGGGATGAAGTACTCAATGATGTTCCCTGCTAAACTACGCATTGAACATGATGGCCGCGCTATATTTTTTGACCTGCCTGAAGTGGTGAGCGAGTGGTTGGACACTTTGCCGCCAAGACATGAGGAACGAGAGGAACATTCTGAGGGCGCCTCGGAGGCTCTGAGCAACAAGAGTAGAGTTCACTTTCATAACGTTATCGGACGATGGACCTGGTGGCGACACCCAATATCACACCACTGCACTTTATGAAGCATATCCTTCTCTTCGTTGTGGAAGGTGGCAGGGGGGCCTATGTGATCTCCTTTCTCCTCTGGGGTCTTTCTGTAGCGTAGTTATTGGGGCGACAGGCACACTGCTGGTTGGGGGGGCTTCTTAGTCTGATGCAGGGGTGCAGGGTGGGGGAGGTTTGATTGTTGGTTATGTGTTTTTTCTTCTTTTCTCTTTCCTTTCTTCAAGGCAACGCAATGACTCTAATCTTTGTGCTTGTGTAACTATGAGGCCTGCCGGGATCGGCAAGGGCCTACGATTTGACGATGGGGGGTAGGAAACTAAAAGTGCTGTGTTGGAATGTCAACGGACTGGGAGATCGTATTAAGAGAGGGGTGGTTCTACAACTGTTTAAGAGATGTATGCCTGATGTTATTCTGTTACAAGAGACGCACTTGGTGGGAAATACGTGCCAAGCGCTTAACAGGAAGGGATTCAAGATGGTGGCACACTCAGGGTTCTCTTTGGGGTCCCGGGGGGCGGGGATCATGGTGCGCGCGTCTCTCCCTCTTGAGATTAACTCTAGTGTTGTTGATGAGAGGGGGCGGTACGCTGCTGTCTCGGGGAGATGGGACGGACGGTCTCTGATTCTGGTTTCGGTTTACGTTCCCCCTGGGTTGCAAAACAACACGTTTCAGGATCTTGGGGGCGCCATTTTGGGTCTACCCGAGGGTATGCTTATTATAGGAGGCGATTTTAATTCAGTTTGCTCGGGGACCCTAGATAGACATCCACCCAGAGATCTCCGAAGTTCGCAAAACTGGCTACCTGACTTCCTAGACACTATGGGATTGATTGACTGCTGGTGGCTTATGCATCCTACCCAGAGTCAATATTCATTCCACTCAGGGGCGCATGGAAGCCTCTCCAGAATTGACTATGTTCTGGCTCTAGCGGCCCACGCATCGGCAGTTTCTGAGGCCCGATTGCTGGCGAGAGGAATCTCAGACCATTCCCCGGTCTGGGTGTCCTTTGACTTTGATATTGTGGTGACCGAGAGAGTGGCTTCGGTTAATCCATGGTACTTCCGCAACCCCAGGACTCGTGGACTCATGGCTAAGGTTATTGAGCTTTATTTTTCTGAAAACACAGGGTCGGTTGCATCGGCTGTCACCCTCTGGGAGGCATTTAAGACGGTCTTGAGGGGAGAGGCGTTCTCTCTCATTGCTGATGTTCGGAGACGCAGAGATGCGGATGTGGTGCGTATCGAATCTGAGATTAAAGAGTTGGACTCCCAACTGGAGGTCGACCCGACACCGGACCTGCTCCATGTTCTCTCCCTTAAACAGTCAGAATATCGGGCTACTGTCACTGACGCTGCCAAGGTCATGGTTAGAGAGCAACAGGGTAGGATCTACGATGTCGGGGATAAGGCAGGCAAGCTCCTCGCTTGGCTTGATAAAAAAGAAAGAGCCAGCCGGGTGGTTCCAGAAGTGTTGGGGGAGGACGGCTTGACTGTCACCGATCCGAGTGCCATAGTCGCGACGTTCGCGGACTATTTTGAGGCCGTCTACACCTCGGTCTCTGACCAGTCCGAGACCGATTCCGGGGAACTTTTGGCAGAGGTGGACCTCCTGTGTCTGTCGGAGGTGGACAGGGATGACTTGGATAGGAATATTACCGCGGACGAGATAACCCTCGCCATTCGCTCCCTTAGGTCCGGCAAGGCGCCCGGTCCCAATGGTATACCCGTGGAACTTTATAAGATTAAACCTGATGTCATCTCCCTGCCCCTGTGGAACATGTTCCTGGAGGTGCGGGAGACGGGCATGCTTCCCAATGACCAGAGACTGGCCACCATTGTGGTCATTCATAAGGAAGGGAAACCCAGAGACCTGTGTCAATCGTATCGTCCCATCTCTCTGTTGAATGCTGAACCCAAGATTCTTTCTAAATTGCTGGCCAACCGTCTGATTGGCGCGATTGGCGACTTGGTGCACCCGGACCAGTCGGGCTTTATTCCACACCGCAGCACTGCCCTTAACCTTCGGAGACTCCATGGGGCCCTTGCAAGGGCCCACACGCTCAGGGAGCCAGCCGTCCTGGCGTCACTGGATGCGACGATGGCGTTCGACTCCCTTGAATGGAACTACCTGTGGGCAGTGTTTGCGAAGTTCGGATTTGGTTCGGAATTCATAGGGTGGGTCAAGCTTCTGTACGCCAGCCCGCTGGCCAATGTAATGGTTAATGGTCGTGTGTCTGCATCCTTTGCTCTCCGCAGAGGCACTAGGCAGGGTTGTCCCCTGTCGCCCCTGTTGTTTGCACTGGCACTTGAACCGTTAGCTGCGTGGCTGCGACACCACCCAGATATAAACGGAATACGTTGGTCCCCAGGATTCGAGGACCGGGTGTCACTATACGCTGATGACATCTTGCTCTATCTAACTTCTCCTTGTAAGTCGCTCATTGTGGTGTGTGATGTGCTTCGTCTCTTTGGCCGGCACTCTGGTCTGGTTATCAACTGGTCGAAGTCGCACCTGTATGTGCTGAGAGGGGGGACGCCTCGACTTCCAAGGGACTGCGGCATACAGGTCACGCGGCAGGGTTTCAAATACTTGGGGATCTATATTTCAACGGATCCCAAAATACGCTACGTGAATAACCTGCTTCCCCCCCTCGCCCGTCTCCGACGTGACGTGGAGGGCTGGCGTAAACTCCCGCTTTCCCTGCCTGGGCGTGCGGCACTGTTTAAAATGATGTCCCTGCCTAGGTTCCTGTATGCTCTACAAAATACTCAAGATCCGGTCCCAGCCAATTACTTTAGGGAGGTCGAGAGCTTGCAACGGGCACTTCTCTGGGATGGCAGACCACGCATAGCTATTACGAAGCTTAAGCTCCCGTGGTATGACGGGGGTATAGCATTGCCTGACATCCGGAGATACTATTGGGCCTCCAGGTTGGCAGCCCTTAGTCACGGCCTCTACGGCCCAGCAGATAGCCCAGGTTACGCCATGGATCGGTGGCTCCTGGATGGCGGGAAGTACCATAGGGCGTTATACTCGAGATCTCTGGATGGTCGAATGTCAGGGCCGACGAAGACAGCTGTACATATATGGCGGGCGATCACAAAGTCGCAGGGATGGAAGGATAAGCTCACAATGACAACCCCTCTCTATGATTCTGAAATACTGGGTAAATTATGGCACACTAAGGGATTCGACAAGTGGGACATGATAGGCATATCCAAGGTGGAAGACATGATCGTGAGAGGGGAGATAAAATCCTTTACCCTTCTACAGATGGAGTTCCAGCTGGGTGGAACGGAATATTTCCGGTACGCCCAACTGCGTCATGACCTTCTGGCAGCCATGCCGGAGGGTGAGAAAATCCCTGAATATTCTCCTTTGGAGGATAGGGTGCTGGACGGCCACATGCCTGATAGCGCTATCTCCCTAATTTATAAAAAACTTATTAATGTCCGCACTGACCTCCTCCTTGGGGTGAAAGACCAGTGGGTGCGAGATGGGATAGAGCTTGATGATGAAGACTGGCAATGTGCTGTGTCCTCCCCCAAGGAAGTTGCTATCCCGGCCAGACTGCGGCTGGTTCAATTAAAAATTCTCCATAGGGTCTATGTGACGGGTCCCGGATTGATACACATGGGTCATTCAGTGGATGGCCTCTGTAGGTGTGGCTGTGGTGCTCTGGCCACCTTTATGCACATTATCTGGGAGTGTAGTGCAATAGCCTCCTACTGGAGACGGAGACACATGATTATGAACGAAGTGACCGGGGTGGATGTTCAGGCGGAAGCCCGACGCTGCCTCCTGAATGTCTGGGGCCCTACTGATTATAACAATGCACAAACCCAATGGGTCACCCTGGGAAACTTGGTCACAAAACGGGATATTGCACAGATGTGGGGTGCAGCTACAGCCCCTAGGGTGGTACAATGGAAGGCCAACATGGATTGGTGTATGTTCCGAGAGAAGACTGTCTATGTGGCCAGGGGTAAACCCAAAAAGTGGCAAAAGATATGGGGGGCCTGGAACGAATATAGGGGTGACATTTGCATACCGCCTGACACTGCCCCCCTGGAAGAACGACTGTCCCCGTAAGCTATGACTCCAACACGCGTTCTAATTGCACAGTTATCCTGTGTCCCCCCCCTCTAAGGTCTTGCAAATGGGTGCTGTTTTGATTGTCTATTCGTATTTTGGCCTAGCCATTCCCGAGATCGGGCTCTGTTGCACAAATGTTTTAACTTGCCTTGCTTCTTAGCACTAGTTTCGGTGCTTTCTTTTTCTTGCCTCTGTTAATTTTGCCAAAAAACAGAAAATGAAAACCTTGACACGCTTTGGTAACTGCTTCTTGTACACTGGTCCTCTGTTAAATGATATGCTGCCTAGCCTCCGGGATGTATGGCTAAATAGCTGTGTGCACTGACTTGAAAATAAAGGTTTTCAAAAATTAAAAAAAAAATTATCAGACAAGTGCTCCCACGCAATCAAATCAAAGAGACCTTGAACATCATTAACTTTGCCTCCCTTCACCCAAACATCCAATGCTCTGCAAAGGAAAGTGAAATATTCCACCCAGGTACTGTTTTCTAACTTCTTGCAGTTCCTGAACCTCTGTCTATAGATTTCAGGGGCCAAACCATACCTAGACATTAATGCATCCTTCATGTGGCTGTATGAATTGTGGACTTCAAAAGGCAAGTCTAACAGTGTGTCCCGCCCCTAACTAAGGAACCATCCCCACATCCCCACTCCCCAATCACTCTCAGGGACCCGGTGGGAAGACATGGCTACCTCATAGGCTCTGAACCACTGCCCAATATCATCATTTTTATAAAATTCTTTCACCACATCATTGGGAATATACAGCCATATTCATCAATCTCCCGTTTTGCGAGGCCCTAATAGCGAATTATAGCGATTTGCTATTAAGGACTCGCAAAACGGGATTCATGTAGGAATATGCAAAAAAATTGCGATTCCTTACAATTCCTTATTTGCGATTAGCTAATTGCTAATCGCAAATAAGGAATAAATCCCCATTCATTCCTATGGGCCAAAAGGCCCATAGGAATGAATGGGGAGTATTCCTTATTTGCGATTAGCAATTAGCTAATCGCAAATAAGATTGCGATTTGAAGGGTGCCAGGGGTGTCCACAGGACACCCTGTAGCACCCCTCAAATGAAATTTCACACAGGTGTTGCACACACACATGTCCAAAGGACATGTGTGTGTGTAACATGCAACTCAGAAAAATGCATTTAAATGCATTTTTCTGTGTTTTCGCAATTTACCGCGAGGTCTGACCTCGCGGTAAATTGCGGCAAGAAATTGCGAATTCGCAAATTTAAATTGGATGTTGAATTGCATTTAAGGAATCTCAAATATAGATTCCTTAAATGTAATTCCTCGCACATTTGCGACATCGCAATTAGCGATTTTTGCATTTGGGATGCTGAATCCCAAATGCAAAAATCGCTCTCGCAAAGGGCCGGATTCTCAGAATCCGGCCCTTTGCGAGCGCAAAAAAGCATGATGAATCAGGCGGATACACTTTAGCTTCCACGGGCACTGAAGGTATGCTGCCACTAGAGGGAGTAACCTTTAAACTCTTGGTTTTAAACTCCAACTCCCTCAAAACCTTTTCATGCTCAAACTGTAATTTCTTCTATGTCTAATCTCCTATTTTCTATCTCCAGTTGCCTATTCACCTTGAACTTGGTCATCTCCATTTCGTGCTTTCTGCATTTCTCTATGTCCTCCAACTCCTCTGGAGACAGACTCCTGCCAGAAGCACTGCAACCTGCGGGGGAAGGTGCCTTCCTTCCACCTGAGCCCAAGGGCCCTTCCTGCTGAACATCTGCATGGTCATCCCCCTCATCAATTTCAGGGGTTTTCCTTGCTTCTACCCTGGCCCGCAGCGCCTTGAAGAACTCTTCCTTCCTGCTGAACCCAACAGTGGAAACATTGAATTCCTTGCAGAAGTACTTCAGTTATCTTACTTTGTAGCTTTCTAGCCTCTCTTCTTCCCATTCACAATCAATAGAGGCTATGGATTCTGCTCTCTCCATGACAACTGAATCTGGCATCTTTTAAAAATAGAAAAATCAAAAAGGAATCTACCATAAAGTATGTGGTTGCGTTATGGTCTGCACTCACTAAGTAGTGTTCACCAATCACTGTACATGAGTCACAAACGCAAGTCCAGAATCATTTCATTTTCATTTCATTTTCCAATCTTTATTTCGGCCGTTTGGCCATAAAAGATACACAATACACATATACAATCACAGATAATCATTTCGTAAAAGGATAAAAAGCATTGGAATACATGTGCTAAAAAATGCTATACAAACTATGCATCTAAAAAAAATTTTTTTAAGAGGGACCCAACACCTTTAAAATACGGTTACGCGTATGCCAAACATTGGTTAGAAATTTTGTTAAAGCAAAAACAGTTGGGCCAGAAATATCAGATTTTAAAATCCTGTACATAGGAGCGTATTCCCTGCAGCCCATATTCCTTATCAACGGGAGAAGCCAGTATTTTCTTGCTACCTTGTAGGCTGGGCAGAAAAAAGCCACATGCAAGTCGGTTTCCTCCGTTGCATCACATACCGGACACTGCTTTGTGGTGGGAGCCGATGACCAGGCGCTTGTAAAGGACCGGAAGGGCAGTGTGCCGTATCTCCATTGGAGAAACAGCTTTCTGGCAAGTCCAGAATCCTCTTCTGACAACCAATGTTAGATTTTGGGGTCTCTAGTTGACACAGGTAGGTACTTGTGACAAACAGGGACCCTTGCCTCTAGTCAGGGTATGGGGGTAAACTCCTAAATTAACCCCTGCTCACCCCCTTGGTAACTTGGCACGAGCAGACAGACTTATCTCAGAGGCAGTGTGTAAAGCATTTGTGACCACATACAGTAATCCAGTGACAACACTACAAATGGACACCACACAAGGTTTATATAAAATATAAGTATTCTATATATAGATTTAAACACAAGACCACAAACGACAAAAATCCACATTACTATACTTAAAAATGGTAGTTTTAGCTTAGTTCAGTTCAGTTCTTAAGATGCGACACTTTGAGTCGATGTACCTTATGATGTGCTGCGCTTCCACAACAAGTATTGATGCAGCGATGGAAAAGCCGGCAAAGTTCCGGTGCAAAGAAATAAAGATGTGAAGATCTTCCAGATGCGGCACGCTTCTCCAAGAATGCGAGGAGTCTCGGTTCGATGCGTCAGCTGCAGCGGCGACACCCTTGTTCAGCGATGCAACGCCAACAGCCTTGGCTGCAGCACTCTTCTCCAACGTTGCGAGAAGCTTCCGCACAATGTGACAACTACAGCCCCGACATTCAAGATGCGACGGCAGCAGCTTCAATGGCAGCGCGCTTCTCCGGGGATGCGGGGCACTTTTCTCGATGTGGTGCAATACGACAGCTACAGCGGCGATACCCTCCTTTGGAATTGCAACAGAAGCAGCAGCGACGGCGACACGCTTCCTCTTCGTTGGGAGACGCTTCTCTCGATGCAGTGCAATACGACAGCTACAGGGCCGACATTCACGATGCGATGGTAGTAGCAGCGACGGCGACACGCTTCTTCCTCGTTGAGTTGTGCTTCCAGCTCCTTGCAACCCGCAGTCCCTCAGAAGGCCCAAAACAGCAGCAGGCACTTCCAAAGAACTCTGGGGAGCTGGGGGTGAAGTCTGTTGTCCCTGAAACTTCAGCCGGAGGCAAGCTCTTTTGCAAGCCCTTGGAGATCCTTCACAATTTGAAAGTAAAGCACACCAGGGGCATATCAGCAAGGGCCGGCGATAATTATCACTAAGCGCACTTAGCGCTAGGATAATTATCACCAGCCGACTCTGAATTTTGTCGCGGAGATAGCATGCTATCAGCATTGCTTATCTCCAAAACAATCAAATTCAGAGCGCAAGTTGCCAACTGTGTGATTATCGCTGGAAATCCAGCGATAATCGCACAAATTTTGGCGATAGCTTGCTGATAGGGCTACACATACTTAGTCATGATATCCACCTTCTATAGGATATCATGACTAAGTCAGTTTCAAAGCAGGCATAGGGAAAGTAGTGATAACAGAGGTTATCACTACTTTTCTTGTCCCTATGCTTCTTTGCATGAGGCTTGATAATAGGAGAAATATTGCTTAGCGACATTTCTCCTGTTATCCTGGGGAAGAACTCTCACTTTGCATCTCATTAGCGATGCAAAGCTGGGCATTAAGGGAAAGGGCGAAGAAGCATGGATTCACGAGTTAGCTTGTCCTTGCTAATAGGGCGTTAAAATTATCATCGCTTTTTGTCCAAAGGACGCTAAAGCAGCGATAATTTTAACTCCAGCCCTTGCTGATATGCCCCCTATTGGTTTTGCCCTGGCCTGCATCTATTGGCGGCATTGGTCCCCCGGTGGAGGACTTAATTTCTGTCACTACTCCTTTTTATCTCATTTATTGCCATTCTTTGCCATGTGTGGGAAATGAGATTTCATTGGTCTTTCAAATCAAATTTCCAGCACCCAGATTTCCCCAACTTCTCAAAATAAGCCTTTCAGTTATTCCCACCTTTCCTTTCCCGTAGATATTTGCAGGTCGATAGCTCTTTTTCCATATCAAGTGGCAATCTATCATACCAGACTTCAGGTTCTCAAAATTCAACCAGTGAATCCTATAACATTTGGAATCATTTAAGTCCGTTCAAGTGACCACTCCCTAAGTTTTTCCAGTGATTAGTGCTCTTAGGTAGACCAGGCTGAATCAGAGTTACTCTGAAAATGTGTCATAAATCTGTTCCCCTTTAGGGATGTGTTACAAGTTCACTTTGTTTGGTAGGAAACATGAAAGAGGGCCACATGGGCCTCAAATATTTATGCACTCAACCAATGGATTACTTACCAGAATTTCCAGAGGTAGGGCATCCATTTTTTGTGGAAAAATGTGATTCTGGAAACTATGGGCCAGATGTAGGAGCCAAATACCGGTCGGTAACGGCCGATTTCGGCCGTTACCGACCGGTATTAAGTATTTGGCATGTAGGGGCCCTATTTTACCGATTCGGTAAATTTACCAAATCGGTAAATTTACCGAATCGGAAAAATACCGAATCAGTATTTTTACCGATTCAGTAATTTTCAGATGTAGGTGGGACTCTTCTGAGTCCCACAGGCCTTACTGAATCGGTATTTTACCCCCCAATCCAATTGGGTGGTAAAATACCGATTCCAGGTGTGCATGAACATGTGTGCATGCACACCTATGCCAAGTGACAGACAGACATGCCCTTAGGGCATGTCTGTGTGCCACATGTCACACATGCCTGAATCCGGGGTGCTAGAGGGTGTGAAAGTGACACCCCCTGCACCCTTGCAACATTCGGTATTTACCGAATCTGTAAATACCGATTCGGTAATGCCCATTGATTCCTATGGGCTTCAAAGCCCATAGGAATCAATGGGCATTACCGAATCGGTATTTACCGATTCGGTAAATACCGATTCTTACAGAATCGGTAATTCAATTACCGATTCTACCTAAATCTCCCCCCTTCTATTTTACCGATTCATAAATACCGAATCGGTAAAATTCGGTATTTATGAATCTGTAAAATATACTTACCTACATCTGTCCCTTGATGATCAAGTTAAATTTAAAAGTTGCTTCATTATACAATGAAATCATCAAAGGCTACTCATACATTCAGAATTTCCAGTGATGGGATTGAAGGTTGCAGTTTTGCTGCCTTTAATTTACCAAGTAACCTACTCTGTGTGTTTCATCAAGGTATTAGGGGTGGTGGTAGCTTACTGCCGATCGTGTGGAATCCACCTCTTCATTTATTTCAAGAGCATCCTTTGGATGCACCAGTGCGCCATCACATTGTCAAACCTATGAAGGCATGTGTCATTCCTGGCTGTCCTCCCCTGAGTAAAGCACCCTGCCCATTTTCCCCTGTAGGGTAAGGTTGAGGTAATCACCCAACACAAGCAGTGCGTCTGGAATTTCAGCCAACCAATCTCCCATCCTCTTCAAGCCTTCACCCTGGAGACCCGGGGGCAGGTGCCAGGATGCCACAATCAACCTTTCCCCATTCCACATACCCTTCACTTCTGCCCAACATCCCCGGGAATCAACCCATGTTTTGATTACTTGAAGTGGCAGGGACCTACGGACTAGGTTCTTCATTTTTCTAGACCCTGTGGAGTAGCCCACATGGGCCAGGTACTTGTAAAGACGTCTGCCCAGGAATCCACATTTATTTCCAACTAGTTGTGTCGCCAGCAGCAGCAGTATGAGGTCTGGTGAGTGGTTTGGCAGATATTTTACCACAACCCCTCTTTTAAACTTACTGCCCAGCCCATTAACATTCTATGATATGATTTTAAAGGAAGTACCTCTGCTCATCGCGGGCAGCTCGGCCTGTGAGATCCCAGGAGCTATCCAAGTGCCCTGTAGATAGTACCTCACACCTTACCAATCTATTGTTGCTACACATACCATGGCAGCCCACACCTCCCCAACCACCCCATCCCACCCCTCCCTCCTTGCAATCTTGCACTGAAAGTGTGGAACTACCCACTTCTTCCATTCATGAGTTGCCAGTCCTTCACACCATAATCATCAAAAAGTTGGGAATGGACACTTGTATCTACAATAACCAATGGTTATTCTTGACAGCCCTCATAGACGCTGTGATTTTGATGTTGTGGTGTATCTTTTATCCGCCCCTTTTCTAACGTCATGGCATAGTCATTGGGTTGTCAAGTAACGTGCTATATGCCTGCCTCACCCGAGGCAACCTCTGGTGAGTGTAGAAGTGTCCAGAAATTGTGGGGACAGATCCAGAGGGATAATATACAGAACCAAAAAATTAGGTTCATAAAAAACAGTGTAACACCAAAAACCAAAATTTATTATAAGGAGGTGCACAATGTAAATTTAAAAAAGAATAGTGGTATATTCGGTAATCGAGTTACTGGATTACCATACATCTCTATAGATAGGTCGACATGTTTCAGCTCTGTTGGGCCCAGGAGGGTCTGT
The DNA here is from genome assembly GCF_964263255.1 of Lissotriton vulgaris. Lineage (NCBI taxonomy): Eukaryota > Metazoa > Chordata > Amphibia > Caudata > Salamandridae > Lissotriton > Lissotriton vulgaris. The sequence goes on along the minus strand of NC_141689.1, from coordinate 1,187,476,103 downwards.
AGAGCTTTCGTCAGGACAAAAGAAAAAATAATACTCACACCATTAGTGCAGTGTTCATTGGGATGTATGAAATTGTCATACTGAGATTCCTGTATTGTGGAAACAAAAATTGTCAAACATTTGAATTCTAAATGTCACAATAATGAGGGCATATAGCATACATACAAATAATTTCTGTAGTTAGCCAAGAAGTAACTCATTGAATAGTTTACAAATGATTATTTCTATGTGATGTGCACCATAATTGCAGCACTGGTATGAAACTAGAGCTTAGAGGAGAAGAACAAGTCGTAGGTCGGTTCACTGTGTAGAGGGAACAATGGAGCACTTAATGGTCGCTCAGGTCTCTTAAAAAGCAGCATTATCATTAGCATGCGTGGAAAAAGAGTGGGTTGTGGAAGCGCAATGGAGAATATCATACAGTCATCGTGCGTGGGTTAATCTGCAATAAGTTATCGAGTCTGCATGTAAACTAATACTACTGGTTTTGTCAGAAACAGTGATAATCACAACATAAGGATTATCAAAAGGCAAATATATGGGCTAATAGAGCAGCAAAATTACGGAAATGTTTTGTTTATAATACCTTCGTTATAGGTTAACCTCTCCGCGTCAGGTGGCAAAGAATCGCAGTTACCATGGCGTTTGCTGGGAAAGTAAAACAAACATGAGCGCTAAAGGGTAAAGGTATGTTGAACTATTAAACCCCAAGTAAAACGTAACCAAGAGAGAAAACAAACAAACACGAGTAGGACGCCATTCTTACCCGCGTGTTGACGCGCAACTTCTGCTAGTGCTGACTCTGCCCCTGGGATGTGGGAAGGTCCTTCCTCTGCCACTTAAGAAGAGTAAAAATAGACAAGGGGTTCCCGCTAAAAAGCAATTGTACTTTAAAGATGGTGACTTTAAAGGGGCCAACAGTGCACAATGTAGCGTCAATGTGGAGCCCTCATTATTTTTATCGATGTTGGTCGCGTATTTACGTACAAAGTCAGTAGTAATGTAGTAAATGTTGATACATGCCAAAACAATTCCAAAATTAAAGAAATAAAGAACTCACCAAACTGTATCTCAAGTGAAATTTCACCCCTATACAAACTTAATCAGGGGGATAGGGGAGAAAGGGGACTGAAACCAATAAGCGTAGACTTCATGACAGATTGGTATCAAATGAATAGAAAGATTATATATCAACTGTTCTGTTTTTTCAAATTAATAAGATTACAGTTGATACTAACCGAACTGGTGCCATGGGATATTATCATTCATCCCTGATATATGGGTTTTGAGTCGATTTACCCATCTTTGTTCCTTTTCAAAAAGGAACTGTTCTGCGTTATTGTTCTTGTCGTGGAGCATCTCCAGCATTGTCCATCTTAGGTCATCACATGTGTGGCCTGCCTCCACAAAATGTGTGCACAGTTTGGTTGTACCTTTCTTTAGTCTCACATTGCTCCTGTGTTCTCCTATACGTATCTTGTCCTTGCGACAGGTCATGCCTACATATTTCTGTTGGCATGGACATGTCACAAGGTACACCACATGAGTGGAGTTGCAATTCGTGTGTTGCCTTTGGGTCCAAACCAAGTCCTCCGTAAGTTGTAAGGTTTTCGTGGTGTTGGTGAATTTGCAAACTCCACACGTGCCACATGGAAAATGACCTGTAACAGGGGCCATATTGATGTTTCTTACAGTGGTTGTGATGGCTCTTTTCTTTGGGGGAGTGTGAACTAGCACATCTTTCAGGTTCTTAGTCCTCCTGTTTGCAAATCTTGGTTTTGGCCAATCAAAGCTTCCAGATGTAATTATTTGCCATTTTTTTCTTACTAGTTTTTGTACTTGGTAAGTTGCCGGGCAGAAGGTTGTGACGCATGTTACAAGGTCTTTAATCGGTTCTTTTTGATGGATCTGTAGTAGACACTCTCTGGGCTGGTTCTTAGCTCTTTTTCTGCACTTAGCAATTGTCTGTGGAGTGTAGTTCCTTGCTCGTAATTTTTCACTTAAGATTGTAGCTTGTTGTCTATAGTCACTTTCTTTACTGCAGTTGCGTTTATGTCGGAGGAATTGGCTGTAGGGGAGATTATCTCGAAGTGGTCGAGGGTGGTAACTGAGATATGATAGGAGGCTATTTTTAGCTGTGTGCTTGGTATAGGTTTTAGTTTCTAACTTCCCATTTTCAGAGAAAATTGTTAGATCTAAAAAGTCAATTCTCTCCTTGCTCGCCGTGAAGGTGAACTTGAGCCAGCGGTCTCTGTCATTTAACCAGTCCATGAATGTAGTCAGATTCTTGTTAGTGTCCCAGATTAACAAAATATCATTGATGTAGCGTTTCCAGTATAATATACTGGAAACGTAGGGATTCTCATTATTTAGAATGAATTTTTGTTCAAATTGACTTACATACAGTCCAGCTACTGAGGGCGCAAACGCGCTCTCCATGGAAGTACCATGGCACTGTAAAAAAAAGTTGACCATTGTATTCAAAGTAGTTCTCTTTTAGAGCTAACCGACAACACTCTAAGATGAAGTGGCGGGGAGTCTGGTGTGACCATTCTTCAAGGAACAATAAGTCTTCGAGCATTTGCATGGTGTCATCCCGTGGTAAGCTCGTGTACAACGATTCGACATACAATCCTACTAGGATCATTGTCTTGGGGTCAAAATCTTTATCCGCGATCTGAGTCAGAAGATCACGGGTGTCCTTAAGATAAGTCGGAGTTTTTTGTACTAAGGGTTTAAGGTACTCATCCGCAAACTTCGAGAGAGGTACCAAAAGAGAACCGATACCCGAAACTATCGGGCGTCCAGGTGGAGGGGACTTGTTTTTGTGGGTTTTGGGTAATGAGTAGAAAAATTGAACTTTCGGTGTTCTCGGTGTCAAAAAGTCTGCTTCTCTTTTGGAGATCCATCCATTCACTTCAGCCTTGTGTGTCATTATTGCGACGGTATTGGCAAGTCTTTCAGTGGGATCAGAATCAAGTTTCTTGTAAAAATTCTCATCACATAATAGTGCAAGGCATTGCTGGTCATATCCTTCTTTTGTGAGGAGGACAATCCCTCCGCCCTTGTCTGCAGGCTTTATAATTATGTTGTCATTATCTCTTATGCCTAGATGCATCAGCCTTTTTAGGAAGTGCAAACGGTGCGATTCGCAAAAATCGGCCTTTTGCACTTCCTAAAATGGTTTTTGGGATGCATCAAGCATTTTTGGGAAATCGCTTTTTTTTGCGAGTTCCAAAAATGCGATTGCTTTTAAGGAATCGCAAATTTGCGATTCCTTAAATGCAATGCATCATTCTCAACACATTTGCGATTTTCAAAATTGCAAATGCAAATTACCACGAAGTTGAACTTCGTGGTAATTTGCAAAACTGTTTAAAAACGCACAAAAATGCATTTTTTAAACTGTTAAGTTACAGACACACATGTCCTTAGGACATGTGTGTATGTAACTTACATGTAAAAGTGCATTTCATAGATGCAGGGGGGGGTCCTTTGGACCCCCCTCTCCACCCTTGAAAGGCTTTGTTGAATTCCGTTTTCAAATTGCGAATTCGCAATTCCCATTCATTCCTATGGGCATTTCAGCTCATAGGAATGAATGGGAATTGCGAATTCGCAATTTGAAACTCGCAATTTTATTGCGATCCGGTAAAAAATTGCGATTTTTACCGAATCTCAATAAAATAGCGAAATTAATGATGCATTGCCATTTGCGATTCCTTATTTGCGATTCCTTATTTTTCGCAAATAAGGAATCGCAAATGACAACGTTGATGCATCTAGGGGTAAGTTCTTCAAGGGCTCGCCTTTCTTTGTTGCTCAGATTTTGGAACGTTTTCTTTTTATTATCCAAATTGTCAATTCCTTTCAGGATCGCCTGTTCAAATGTTAATATCTCGATAGGAACTGTATTGGTTGGTGGAGAGAATCTAGATTTTCTTCTCAATGTTGTATCTCCTTCATTTCTTTGAATGGGAGATCCATCAAAGAAGGCTTTCAACTTTAATGTTCTGCAGAACTCAGAAAGTTCACATTTAAGTTTGAAAGGGTCAAGGGGTGGAGTAGGGACAAACCCAAGGCCTTTGCTCAAAATGGTCATTTGTTCTTTAGTTAGAGCAATGTCAGTCAGATTCACAATTAGTGACTCTTCTTGCTCGGATCTGTCTGTGCAGAGGACATACTAATTAGCCAGTAGAATGTACTCCACTTGGGTACAGTTGTTGGGAAAAATGGGGACCTCTTCTTGGATAAATACGCAGGGCCAGATTGAATCTGACATGATGCTCATTCCATAGAAATGAAACCTCAACGGGAAGTACTTACAGATACAAACAAAGCAGGTGCCTGAGTTGCAGCTCCAAGTCTGTAAAGTACTAATCATCCTAACTTTGTGTGCATGGCCAAGGTGAAGCAGGTGTGTTTTCTCTGCATTTTCTCAGTGAAAAGTTATCTGTAATCTGTGATAAAGGGGTTTGCGTCCTTGCTTTTTACAATCACATCTCATTTAATGACTGTGACGAAAGGGTTTTTTCTTGTCATCTGCTGCTGAGACCAGAGTCCATAATTCTCTCTTTTAAATGCCTTAAGTAATGTCCAAAATCCATAGCATCACTCACACAACCAATCACAGACACATAACCACTCACAGCCCAACACAGCCACTCAAACACTCACTCACAGACCATTAGTGCCGCTCACAAAACTGTCGTAAACTCACGCAGGCAATCATACACCCTTCACAGACCCACTCACGCACGCATAGATCCACTCAGGCTCACTCAGACACTCACATACCAACTCACAGACCCATTCAGAGACTCACTCAGCCACTCACAGACCTGCTTAGACACTCACATACCCACTGACAGACCCTCTCAGAGACCCACACAGACACTCTCACACCCACAGGCACACCTACTGAGACTCTCCTGCACTCACTCACACACTCCCTGTCAAAGGTTATAATTAGGAAATAAAATACAAAAAAAACTTTGAATTCACTAAAAAACAAAGGTTAAAGGGATGTTATAGTTAGAAAACAACATTTTAAAAAACCTTAGAAATTCACAGAAAAAAACAAAGGTTACAGTGACCGCATAGTTAAGAAATAGAATTTAAAAAAATCTCAGAAAGTCACAGAAAAAAAAAGGTTCCTGAGACATTATAGTTTTTCTCACATTTAATTCATACAACACTAGTGGAATTCAGCAGTTATAGTTACCTGAGCTAACTAAACGTATGCCCCCGCAATGCATTGCTTATGATCTCACATATTATATTACTCATGCCATGTTGAGTGTCATCTCTGATGACATCTCACATGACATCACTGATGACATCATCCACACACCAACTAAAAAAACATCCACTCACACCTTTATACATCTCAGACACCCACTCAGACACCCACACAACCACTCACATATCATTTTTAAAACCCATACAAATATACTCAATCATACACTCACTCATGCATAGAGCCACTCACACATCCACTCCCTCACTTATACAGTCACTCACACAACCAGTCACTCACCCATACAGATACTGACACACCCTCTCACTTACTCATAAAGATACTAACACATGTACTCCATCACTTAAAGAGTCACTGAGACAACAACATAATCTCCCATAGAGCCTCTCTCACACTCACTTACACACCAACTTGCCTATACAGCTGCTCACACACCCATGCACCCACTTAAACACTCATTCAAGTACCCATACAGACATTCATGTACCTGCTCACTCACCCATACACCCACTCATGCACTCTCTCATTCACCATTTACAGCCACTCACACACCTGGTCACTCACCCATACAGCCACTCATGCCCCCTCTCATTCACTATTTACAATCACTTACATACCTACTCACTCACTCACACAGCCACTCAGTCACTCACTCTCATTCACTATTTACAGCCACTTACATACCCACTCACTCATACAGCCATTGACGCAGCCACTAGCTCACTCATACAATAACTCACAAAGCATCTCACTCATCTATATAGTCCCTAACATACCCACTCCCTCATCTATACAGTACTTACACACCCACTCACTCCCCCATATAGTCATGCAGCCACTTACCCATACAGCTACTCACACACCCACTTATTCACCCATACAGCCACACACACCAACTCACACATGGAGATACACAGTAACACATACACATATTCTAAGTTTTAAAATATCACTCTTTAGTAGCACAAAAAGTAAAGAAATATAACTTTTGTGATACCATAGTATATATGTTTAACACTCAGAAACACTCAGAAACATTTAGTAAACACTCATAATCACTGGATGATGTTATCAGTGATGTCATCAGTTATGTCATTTGAGATGTCATGAGTGATGTCACTGACCATGTCATGAGTGATGTAATATGTGAGGTCATAAACAGTGCATTGCGGGGTGTAGGTCGTAGTTAGTTCATGTACGTATATCTGCTGAATTTCTATCGTTGTGTATGAGTGAAATCTGAGCTTAACTATAACGTCCCTGTAACCTTTCTTTTTTTAGGAAATATATTTATATGTAGCACGCATTAATGCTGCAGATGCCAAGCTGCTGCTGTGGGAGTGGCACACATTGCCGGGTGCGACACACAGCTTTGAATTCACTCACAGTCCTCAAAAAGAAGATGCATCCAGGTCTCAAGATGTTCTATTAAGCAAAATCCAGCCCCTGCAATGCCTTTCAGCACAAAGCTTTGTTCTTTCACGGTGTGACTGTGTCACCCCCACCATATATCTTGTCAGTGAACAAAAAACAGTAAACATAAAAAGGACCAGCTAATACATCCGTCGATAGTTTGTATAGGCAGTTGCCATCTTAGAATAGGTGAAAGAAATCACATAAGTGTCTATATTACACATACCCATGGAGCACTTACTTATAATAAACAAATGAAAATAAAGCAAATAAATCAATTGTAATGACTGCATACATCTTAAAAATATTTCATATAGTAAAACAACAAGGTTGTTCCAAATACAATAATAAATACCCAGTTGCACCAATATTAGTTGCTCTTTGAAAATGCATTATGTGAAATCTAATACAATAAATGTGATGTAACTATCAGTGCGTTTCCTGCACCCCTGATATTATAAATGGCAAATATAAAGAGAATAAGTGTGTTCATATCAATCCCACATTGGTAAGCAAGTAAATATAATGTAAAGTGAGAAATATGAAAAAACCCAAAGCCCGCATTGATGTTTTTGATATCATAACTTGCTGAGCCTCTCCTTGCCTTGACCAATTTCCCGATTATTAGCTGGAGATCACCCTGGGTGAAAATCATACTGTGCCCTAGATAGAACCTGCTTTTCCTGTAACCATGATTCTATTTTTAAAGCCAACATTATACCCAAACTTTTGAGGGATCTGACTTAGCGGGAATTTGGATGGTGTCAGCATGGGGAATGTCTATTTCCTTTTTAATAAAATAGGCACTACCACTGCCTCCTTCCATGAAGGTACAAGTTGCCCAGTAATAGCAGGCTTGATTACCTTGGTTAACAAGGGAGCCAAAATAACACCATTTGCTTTAAACACGTCCATGGGACCCGGCCTGGTGCCAGTGCTTTTCCAGAAGTGTTCCATTTATTGCAACAGTCACATCCCTCACCTCAAAACACTGACTGAGTTTTAGAGCAGCCCCCTAATTGCAGGATACTTTTTTCCCCTAGAGAGAGTATGACCTTGATACAAATATTGGAAAAATGATCCACCCAAGCCTGAAATTCTTTCTGGGATTGCATCAGGGCTTTTGATAGCTAGAGAAGAGGGGATGATTAGCAATCTTCCAGAAGGCTGTGGTACCACTGAAATTGCCTGCATACTAAATCCTCCCATGCTTTTCTACTAAGCTCAGCTTTCCTAATGTCTTAAATAATTTATATGCCCTCCTAACACACCCAATATCTTCTTTTGACCGTAGTTGCTTCAGTAAGGCTAATTTAAGTCATTTTTGAGCAACTATGCAAGTATAATTGAACAAACTCTGGTGAGATTTGTTTTGAAAGGAGCTTCATTTGGAGTAGTCAGTGTTACAGTTTCCCTGATAAGGCTGCGTAAAAATTCCTCCAAGTCTACTCTGTCCTAGTTAGTCCTAATACTTTATTACGTGTATGGGCAAAAGCAAAATAAATTTAGATCAAGAGGAATAATAAGTGGATTATGATTACTCAAGCAAGAAGAAACTGCATTTTAATACCCCAACAAGGCAGTCAAATCCGAAGAGAGGATCACAAAATCACTATCACTGCTCTTCCCGCTTCCTTTAAATGTTGGAGGGAGGGATAGCTCTGTTGTCCTATACTTACTGACAAAAACCAGATTTGCAGAGATAATAACCCGATTGAATGCCTCTGCATAAGGGACATGATGAAAATGCAATGAATCCCACCCTTCTGGGTTTTTTATGCCACCAAGCAAAACGTTTCTGCTATAACACAGTCAAAGGTTAAAATCAGCCAACCACGTTAATAAGATCTACTTGAAAGTAATCTAGCTTCAAGCTCATCTATTACAATTGTAACAAGTACATCAAAATGTTGCTATAGTCGTTAATCACCACAAAATCAAATATATTTTAGGTCTCCAGTAGCAACATTTGATAATAAGGGGTGAAGCCAATTACCTGTACCTTAAGTCTAATTAGTTTAACTGAAAATACAATGGCCAAACCTCCTTTAGCTTTCCCTGTCTGAGATGGAGTAGCTGGTTTTCACATGCTTTGAAAATCTTTTATATTTATCTCACCAAGAGCCCAAGATTCTGTCATGCAAATTATATCAGCATCATTTATAAATGATAAGCAATCCGGGTTTGTCAAGGTGGAAGGAATACCAGTAATGTTCCAAGAAAGGAGTTTGCCTTGTGGCAGGTTTATCATTAGAGAACACATCATTATCCACCAGTCTTATAGCAGAGTTGGCAATAAAGAGCACCTCACTTTCTGCTGCAAATAATCCCCTTCTAATTTCAGACAAGTGTTCATACTCCAAGGCGGCTTATTCCTCTCCTGAGTCATAAATCAATCCATATTTCCAGGGGGGTTAAAACCTCAAAACTGTTTCTTGTTTGTACATTGTATATTGGGCTAGCATTTAAGGTCTGTCTGTTAGTTGATATGAATAAAGGCATAGTTGGAAAGCCATTTGGCCTGTAGAAATACCACTGTGGTAGGGCTTGGTCTGAACCTGGTGCTGGATTCCATTTATACAGATGATCTAGGAGAGCTCTGTCAATGTGAGAGGATTTAAGATTGCCAACCACACAGTCACATGGTGTTTTCATTTCATGCCTGCCAATCCAGGGAGTCCTAAACATGATCACTTGTGATAGAATATACTTTTACCACCCGTAATTGGCTTTTAGCCACTAAGCTGTCTTATTTTATAATGCAAAAAAATCTTCCCTCGTAGTGGGCGGTAAAATCGGAACATCCTTCCGAGCTATTGTAAATGGAGTACATTATGGGGGGTAGAGGGTAATTGTTTCTCCCTTTAGTGAGCATCCATGGTTCTCAGTTTTTACCATTAGATTCCTCTTGAATATGTTCTACCCTCATTGTGATAGCAGGGTTTAATGCTTCAGTAACAAAGTTGGAATGCCTGGCCTCTCGTCTCACATCAGATTATTTTAAACCAAAAATTATACATAAATTAGTGAAATAAATGTAAGTATAAAGAAAATGTAAATCTGTATAGCAAGGAGCAAACATTTGTTTAAAGGAATACATTCATAAAAACATACAAACATATTTAACTACTTAAAAAGTATAAAAAAATGTAAAAGAATAGAAAATGTTTATTATAATTTAAATAGAAAAACGTCTATTTTAAAAAGTGAAATAGAATATAATTTACATTTAATCATTGAATAACAATATAAATAATATTTATGTGCCTAATTACGACTTTGGCGGTGCTGCACCAGCTTTGCGTGGTGCAGCACCGCCAAAGCTACGCAAGGATAGGCGTGGGCGGAAAATCCGTTCCGCTCGCGGATTTTGCGGATTTTCGGGAAATCCGCAATCCGCGAGATTTGCGAATTTCCCGCAAAATCCGCAAATCCGCGAGCAGCGGATTTTGCTCGCACTGCTCGCACTGTTCGCGTGAGTTCGCGCCCCGCGAATGAGTGCCAAATTGCAGAAATACGATCTTAGCAAAACTGAAAGTAACTACTTACCAGGTTCAAAAGTTCAGGCTCATCATTAGTAGCCATTTCCTGGAGTGCTTCCTGAGGGGCCCCTCCAGAGTTCAGTTGCCAGTTGAAACTATTATGTGACCCTGCTCTGAACCTCAGTTCCACATATGCCACAAAGGTCCTGAATTACAGCTAAGGGAGACAAGCAGGAGCCAGGCTGGAAGTTAAAATCCATTAATCAGCTCCTAATTCATTATTGTCAGTTGGGGCAGGGCAGGTGTTGTAACTAATTTTGCAACAATGAAAGCACTTAGCAAGTGCAAAAGATCACTAATCAGGGCGCACTAAGGAAGCAGGTGCCAGCTAAAATAATATTCTGTGACACATGAATCAGCCCCAAATTAATTCAGGTCACTTGAGGCAGGGAAGGTGTGCTTTGCTTTGCCGAAAATAATGTACACTGGACAGCCTGAGGGTGTGGTGATGAAACAGAGGGTGGCATGGGTGGGCCAGAGGGTGGCATGAGTAGTCAGAGAGTGGCAGTGGTGACAGAGAGTGGCAGTGATGAAGAAGAGTGTCCCAAACAGGCTGGACACGTAGAAACAACAAGTTCGCGAAACTTGCGACCCGACAGGTAAGTTCGCAATTTGCGAAAGTGTACAAAACCCTCGCGAACTGGCAGAAACACGGGCGAACACAAAAAAAAAAAAAATCCGCAAATTCGCGGGAATTCGCGGATTTTGCGGATTGCGAATCCGCAAATCCGCAAAATTCGCGAACGCGAGATCCGCAAAATTCGCTCATGCTTACGCAAGGACCACCCGCCTGATTACCAGTTGAACTTGAAAATCCTTTTTCAGTTCCCACGGGGCTGCCCTGAAAAAGGGTACTGCAATGGGAACAGCAAAAATGTTCCAACACAGCATGGATTGGAAGTCCATGCCGTGCAGGAACTGGGTTGCAAGAAAGCAGGGATATACATGTTGTGCCCCCCTGAATGAATCGCCGTGGTGTGGGGTCATCGGGGCCTTGTATGGTCCCCTTTGTTTCCCCACTGCCAGTCTTTTAATGGCTATCTCACCGCTATGAAAAGGAACTCAAAATATGCTCAGCTGGACTACATCAGTACCACTCAGCATATGGTATTGTCCCTCCACCACACCACCGCCAGGGAACAACCGGCAGTCCACCGCCGGAACGACACAGAAACTCGTAATCCGGCAGTTGGACAACCGCTTCAGCGAGTCTGGTGGTCCATGGCCCGCCAGACTCGAAATCAGCCCCTTAGTATTTTAAACAAAAAAATAAATACACAAGAATAATTTAAAACTTAACAAACATACTAAGAAATATTTTAATTTACCCCCCAAACAATTTCCCTATAAACCCCATGTCCAACTCCTAAATGTATATGAAAAAATTACAAATATGCAGAAAACATACATTTATTAGTACAGAAATAGCATATAGCAAATGCATTTGAAAGAAAAGCACATTACAACAATGTAACTTTCAATGATATGTTTAACAATCTAAAAAACATTTTTGAAAGCTTTATTCTTGCCTGTAATATTTTGGACTTCACAATATTTAAAACACAATATTTGAGTAACACAATTTTCTTGATACTTATGGGAGGCACACCCATAAGTTTTTTTAGACTGATGCATCTGGTCACTTACCTCAATGATCTTAAGTCTTTAAATTTGAAATGTATTGCACAGTCAGCGTAGCCAAATAAGCAGAATAATTCTAAACTTTTTGCTTTTTCCAAATCTAAACTATGCAAATGTTTCAATTGTGTGGCTTCCTCCGTACTGGATGAAAAAAAAAACATTGTTTACTGCATGCTTGACCATATTCCACACTTTGATGAAAGCCCTATGCTGGCTGTCCATTAGGATAAACAGTATTTGTAGGTTCCTGTGCCTTATTCAATAAATCAATTGTTAGTTGCTAAGACCCCAATTTTACAAGATTCACATAGGTGAACCAGTGTTTTGATCTGCATCCAATAGCTAGTGATTCTACCCTCTGTCTGCTACACCCATATATAATGGTATAGACTTTTATCATCCCTCCTAAAAGAAAAGTCCTTCCCCTATCCCGACAAAGCACTAAAAAGTGTCTGTATTTACAAACAATCTGAGAAACAGTTTTTATACTTCCATCTATGTAATATTATGTAAAGTCTATGAGTAATAATATTTGTAGCTCTTGTGCCAAGCAATCATTCTGGTTATTATGATGCATATTTGGAAATAATTTGTTTAATAATTTGTATATAGTAAAACAGAAGCAAGCTATACTATAGAGAATATTAATGGCTGATCTTGCTATATATAACAAAGAAGGGGGGTCCAAGGGAATATGTTACGACCAACCAAAGCTACAGCCCTAACAATTATATGAATACCAACTAATGAGTAGCAGGGGGTCAGAACGTGGTAAATGGTGTGTGTATTGTCAGGCAGTGATCTCAACTGTAACTCATAAACAGCGAAATCTATCACTGGGTACCCTCTCGGTGCTTAGAGAAATCCCATCAGAATCCCAACCTGTACCACCCTACATCATTTGGGAACCTTCATTTAGCAAGTGGGAAACAAAGTACCCAGTGCGAGATTTGGCCAGATTCAGACAAATCTACCACGTGAATCCCAATGTATCTATGATGTGATATAAACTAGGTATCAGGAGGTAACCGAATAGCAGTGCTGAATAGTGTAAATCAAAAAGTGTATAAAGTGAGAAAATCTAAAATTGAGTAAGAAGGAGGAAAATGATTTTAATGGATGCCTCCCTTTTCTCAACAATAAAAACAGTGCAAATGGTAGTATTAACAAATAACTACACAGATGGAAAAAATGGTAATTTGAGATTACTGCCTGACAATACACACACCATTTACCACGTTCTGACCCCCTGCTAAGCATTAGTTGATCTTGCTATAACCTTGTGTCTGAGCAAAAATTGCTATTTTGCGCTTACAAATATGTAACCAAGAATGTCGCTTTAGTACAGTCAGATTGTCAAACCAAGTTCTTCCATTTAAGCCCTTAGATCATGCTGTGCTCCCTCTGCAAAAAAGAATCAGCAATTACAGAATCTGTTATGAGTAATGGGCCATTCTATTTAGAGTTTCCTTTGTCACACCCTGCAGCATCCAGTCACTATTGACCCTAAAATGCATCTAGATGTTACACAATGGCCCAGAAAAAGTCAGTGTTCATGATTGGAACTAACCATATGAGATCAATTAACCCCTTGCATGCTGCCGCGATTCTGCGCCTGTGCGGCACATTCCGATCGCGGGTGCGAGCATGACGGCCGAGAGCAGTCATCAGCACACAAGCACTGTGTGCCATGACGGCTCCCGGCCATCATCAGCATGCAAGGGGTTAAGCTACAAATGTTGGTTAATCAGTGATTTCAAATGTGGAATGTTTGCTGAATCACAGAGCACACTCCAAGCTCAATATTTTTGTTTATCGAGGAATTAGTACATTTCACAAGAACATGGGGGTCCTTACATTTACTGTTGAACTGCTTGATCACTCTTTGCACCCGTGATCTATGTGCGAATTTAGGGCCATATTATCAAGAACGGAGATAACATTATCGCCACTTTAGCGGCAGGAAACTTCAGCTAAAGCGGAGATAAGAGGCTTGATAATAAACCCTTGTAAATTCCCATAGAATCCCAGGTTCTAGAATCTATCAAATTTTCTCCCCCTCTCTGTGCCTCCGTGCCTCCTGTTCCTTTACTGAATGGTTAGCCGGCTTTTGTGGCAACAACTGAAGTTGTGTGGACCTAAATACAAGACTGCCCCCCTCTGCTGCCAAAGTAGCGCTTACTGTGTATGCCGCCCCTCCAGCACCTGATTTTGTTGCGGCTGAGGCTTCTGCTGCTGCGGAGGCAAAGGTATTTGCTGCAGAAGTTGAAATCCTTCGTACTTCGAAAGTGCACACAGCCGCTTCAGAGAGCTACCCCCCGATACTGCTGCAAGGCGTACTGTGCTGCCCCTTCCAGTGTCGACCCGGAGGAGCCTGCGAGCCGCTGCTCTGTGGCCCCACCTCAGCTCCAGGGCTGGGGCAGACCAGTGTGCAGATCCGGACGCACACCAACACACATCCCACCGCGCTACACAATGGGGAAGACACAGATCGGGGAGACAAAAAAGCTTCGCAAAAGGCACAAAAACACCAGCCAAATGGAGGAAAAAAGTGAAGACACCGCAGGTCTCAGACATCGCCTAGATCCAAGACTTCGGGACGTGAGTACCTCCAGTAGCAAGTAACTTCTCAGCTAACGGCCGCCATGTTGGAGGGTGACAGTCTTATTCAACTAGTAAAATTCACAAGAACAACGAGGGTCCTTACATTTACTGTTGAATTGCTTGATCACTGTTTGCACCCGTGATCTATGTGCGAATTTAGGGCCATATTATCTGTGAACCCAGGCCTCTATGGGAATGCACAAGGACATATTATCAAGGGCATATTTTCAAGCCCCTTATCGTCGCTTTAGCGGCAGTTTCCTGCCGCTGAAGTAGCTGTAATGTTATCTCCGTTCTTGATAATATGGCCCTTAGTGCTAAGTCTGTGAGTTCATCAATAAAGCATAATATCCTAACATTTACTACCGCTATAAGTGCTAGTTTGGCACATTATTCCAAGCTGGGGGATTTGAGACTCATGCAAAAACTGCATTTTGCAGTTCATAACAGAGCACAATAATACTATTCATGCACTACAAAATGCTATTTACAAACCTACAGCAGGAAACCTCTGCCTCTCCTTGCTTTCCTCTAGGGAGATTTCCACCATGTGGCAGAAATCTCACACGTAGATTAATGTTTTTTGAGTAAATGGAGGAAGGGACCAAGGGGTGTAGCAGAAAATGGGAAATATTTAGCACTGAATTTGAGGGAGTTCGGTAAATTTAGAGAAGGCAGTAGGGAGGAACATTCCAATACAAACATAACCCACAAAACAATAGGGCAATTATAATTTACAAAATACATTACCAAAGTTATTGTAGCCCTAAAGGTGTCAAAACAAGCTCAAATATACACCTGCCCTGCCTTGGAGTAAATGAAGTACCACAGCTGGCCACTCACAGACACTGCAACACATTCCAAAGAAAACAATGGATGAGGGAAATAGAATAGCACTATATTGTAAGTAATGTTAATTAAATTAAATATTTTCAAAACTTAAATTATATATTACATATTTTTTATTATTTTATTTTTTAAAGTTAAAAGAAAACTAACTTTAAAAAATAAATTAAACTTATATATTGTTATTAAAAATAAAAAATGTAACATAATATAAATTAACGGAATTTGAAACTTAAATGTACTAGATATTGTTCATAAAATACAAAAGTAAAATGTTTGTCAGTGTGTGCATTTTTTCATAATTATTATTAAAAATATTTAGAAAGTAAACTAATATTGTTTAATACACATTTCATTTAATTTCAGTTAATTTGTTGTTTCATATTATTATTTTTTGTTCCAGGTTAAAGATAGTTCAAATTATTGTACATTTATAATGAACATTAATGAATAGTTTCAGAGGGAGAATATACTTTACCGGACGATTAGCCAACTAGTTATGCAAGGACTTCCAACAGATATTTTAATTGATCATCTCTGATTACTCACTGCCAAGTTTGAGCATGATGAAGACAATTGTTTATCTATGAAGCTTTCCAGTTTCAAAATGCTTTATTCGGTTTGTACAAGTACAACCATATAGCAACATTCATAAATGCAGTTGAAATCACATTGTAAAAGGAAAAAAAGAATAATGAAACTTTTTCTAAAAACAATTACATCAATGTCCAAGCCAATCTAGTTAAACCTGTAAGATATATCGCATTTGTATACAGAAAATTTGATCACTATATTTAGCAGCAATTTAAAAGTTTAGTGCAAAACATGCCAAGTGGAATAGTGCAAATCAGAAAAGGCCTATGCTGGGCATAAAGTGCAATAGTATGTGCAAAATATGCAAGGACATAACTAAAGTGCAATGTCTTTATAGTCTCTTACGTATTTTAGCAGCAGTTTGTATACGGAAAATTTAAAAAGACGTAAGTGCAAAAAAAAAGTACAAAGCCGGGGGACAATCATTACCAGGATACACAACAAGTATGAAGTACAGAATAACCAAAATTCATATATAAGAGAAATGCATGTGGTTTAACAGTAGCTCACAGTTAGTCATAGGATGTGTTTACCAACGGGGAGAAGAACAACGGGAATCATATAATGATTGATTTCCTATGCCCAATGCATTTGAGAACATAGATGGCTACACGGTAACACACATTCGGGGAGGACAAGTCAAACAACAATTGCATTGCAGCTCTTATATTGCACGTACTGTATTCTAAAAATAGTTGCTTCAAATAAAACTTTCTAAAACCAGTATAAAAATTACAAAATAGTAAAAAGTGGCAGATACTCTGTTTAGATTTCCCATCGCATGGGCACGGACATGACCCGGGCTTTTTTACAGTAGGGAAAGCCACCAAATGGTGGACTATGCCCAGCCTCAGGCGTGCTAGAACAAAGCGATGGGAGTTAATATTAACAAATGTAAGATATGATGGGAATCCTGTGCTTAAATTATACTCCAGGTACAATTTGAATGTACTTTGTATAGCGTACCCCTTCATTCTGATCCCTTTTGCATGATCCATATAGGTGGTTTTGAGGTCACGCTTCGTTAAAACTAATTCTGTTGGGGTATCTTTAAAAATATCCTGACCAAAAAGGATCTTGTACCAGTGGAAAATGTGTTTTAGCCAAGGGATTTTTAAGTGCTGATCCAATTTAATACAGTCTAAAATTACTTCCTGGGTAAACTTGGTTTCTTCTTTAGCCCAAATGGATCGCCAAAGAGAAAGGGGACGTAGTGCAATCAGATCTGTGGCATGATATATGCCCAGCTCCCTGTGGGTGATCTCATTTGACGCTGAAGCAGGGAGACATAATAAGCGTTTCAGGTACCTGTTTTCCTCCTGCTGAATGGATAGGGCGATCTGGGAGTTATATCCCCATACCCCTGCTCCATATAGAGCAGAGGACATGCACCTTGAGTTATAGATGGAGATCATCTCTCTTATTCTGCGCCCCCCCAGTTTGGAAGCGAATCTGAAGATACAGTTTGTATTTCTAGTCATCTTCATGCCTACACAGGATTGCTCGTTTACCCATCTCCCATCTCCTGAGAAGGTAATGCCTAGATAGCAAAAGTGTTGCACAGACTCAAGTTTATCCCCATCTAGGAAAAATGACTTACTTTTCTTTAATTTCTTTCCACAGGTCATGGTCATAGTCTTACCCTTGTTAATTTTGAGCTTTCTGCCCTTAATAAAAATGTTAAATTTATCAATTAGCTTTTGGAGCCCATTCGCGGTCCTGGAAATCAGGACCGCGTCGTCCGCATATAGAAGGACGGGTATTTGTTTTCCATTAATAATGGGGGCATCAGCGAAAGAATCTTGTAAGAACAGGTCAACCTGGTTTATAAAAAGGGAGAATAACAAGGGGGCAAAAACACACCCTTGTCTAATTCCTCTGCCAATTTTAAAAAAGGGGGTGCATTCTCCATTCGGTCCGAATCTGACTTTACTTGATAAGCTGCTATACATTATGGCCAGTAAATGAATAATTTCTGGGGGTGCACCCATAGCAAGTAATATTGGCCAGAGCAGTGTGTGTTCCACTAGATCGAACGCTGAGCTTAGATCGGCAAAGCACATGAACAAATTCCCTTCCTTGGCTTTTGTGTACTTGCCGATAATAAGCTCAAGGTTCACACACTGCTCCATGGTTCCTATGCCCCTTCGGAACCCATACTGAATTGGTGACAGGACATTTTTGTCTTCGGCCCAGGACTCTAATCTTACTAGAAGCACGCGACTCAGTATCTTTAGTGACGAGTCCAAAAGGGAAATTGGACGATAGTTTCGTGCTTCGGCCCTTCAACCTTTTTTGAAAAGTGGCACCAAGATAGATTGACCCCATGAGGTAGGTAACTCGTCCTCAATAGCAGCATTAAAGTAGCGTGTTAAAATAGGGGCCCATAGATCAATCTTGGATTTGAAAAAGTCCACAGGGACCCCATCTGGGCCTGGGGCTTTCCCCCCCTTGCTCTTCTCAATTGCGTCCCGCACCTCATTTAAAGATACCGAAAACAATAATTTCTCCCATTTAAAACAGGTTGGCATTTCAGTTAAAACATTAAGATTTGAAACCGAAATGGAATCAAAGGTACAGTCAGAGTTAAAAATCCCAGTAAAGTGTACAATCCAGGCTTGACAACTGACATGCGGGGTTAGTTCAGGAATATTGTCGTTCTTTAAGAACGGACTATTTACAGTGTCCCAGAAAAGTTTATGATCTTTAGTTTCTGCAGCCTGATCTAATTTAGCCCATGCCTCGTCCTGTAATTCTCTCTTCCGAGTGGCTAGTGCAGTTTTATAGTTATAACGCTCTTCCCTGATCTTACAAGGGTCCCTTGGTTTGGCATCAAGCGAAATTTTTAACCTTTTTAATGACTGAGCACAATTGTCATCAAACCACGCTGTCTTGACTTTTCTTGGATTCCGTGTTTTGCGTGTCAGTGATTTCTCGATAGCTTGCGTAATATTTAAAAATGTAGATAGCAAGGTTCCTGGGCATGGTGTCGGGGATAAACAGTACTCCACCTCTCCATGGCAGTTTGTGATTACATTAGTAACAATTTTTGCGGGGTCAACTTTTGTCCACTTCACCCTTGTCCCGTTCGGCCTTCCTACGGTGATGTCCTGAATGGGTTGACCATAGGAGTTCCTTTTTGTCCCCCAGCCCAGTAGTTCGACAGATACACTATTGTGGTCACTGACCATTTGTTCAATTACCCAAACATTAATATAGTTTACAGAACAGGATACAATGATATGGTCAATAAAAGATTGGCTATTCCTTCCATGGAATGTTGGACATCTAGCGTTGTTTGCATTCGTATTGCATTCGAGGAGTTCCAGATCATATTTGGCCAATAAATTATTCAGCGCGCTGCCAAGGTTGTTGTGCGGGAAATGATTGTATACACATGTTGTTTCCCTTCCAGAGTATTCCTCCCTGTGGCCACATGCCCCTTTAAGTGCATAAGTGCATGTTTTGATGTTAAAATCTCCAGCCCACAAAATGGCAGCTGGTTTGGGTGAACTTAGTAACATTGCATCGATGGCCTGTTCGATATCGGAAATGAACATCCCCTGTTTGTGCCCGGCAATGTTGTTAAAAAAATTCACTATTATTAGGTCTCTGTATCCACTGTGGGCCAAACGCAGAACGGCAGCATGTTCTCCTAAGACTGCCTGGTCGCTAACCCGGAACTCGGTCAATGTTGTAGATAACAGGGTCACTAGCCCCCCCTTGGCTCGACCAGCCTGGGAAGCCACAGCCAGCACGTTGCAAGAGGTATATCCCTCGACATGTACTTCAGCCCTATCCCAGGTTTCTTGTAGGCATATTATATCATAGCCCTGTTTGAGAAAGTCATCCCATACGGGTGTGTTTACCTTGGAAGATAGTCCGGCTATATTCCACGTAATAACCCTCAATGACTCTTCCCTGGATACTTGAAGTGGAACAGTAACAGTTGTAGCTGACGGTAGTATTTGGTTACCCAGATGAATTTCAGCAGTACAAGTGGTGTTGTCTATCATGGTTAAATCGTTTAAGCTTGTTACAGGGATATCTGTATGAGGTTCACTTGCAGGAAGATTTTCAACAGTACAAGTGGTGTTGTCTATCATGGTTAAATCGTTTAAGCTTATTGCAGGGATGTCTGTGTGAGGTTCACTTGCAGTAAGTTCTTCAACAAGGGTATTCGCGAGTCAATCGTTTTCATCTAGGGAATTAAGTATCTGGAATCTATTTGATGTTGGGACTGTAAATTGACCGTAGATGTTGTTTCCAGGCCCGATGGCATTGTGGTAATTAAGGTAATTGGGGTTAGGCATTCTGTACAAATTCATAGGAGGTTGTGGGACATGCTGATTACTAAAGTCGTGAAGGGTCGAGGGGTACCCAGCTGAGTGTACTGGTGCCTGCTGTACTGGTGGGTAAGGTGTGTTAATTGCTCTGGGATGTTTGAAATTCTGCACCGGAATCTTAAACCCCACCAGATTTCTATAAAAGTAGTCCAATGGGAACAGGGTTGTATTGTAATCATTGTCTGAAGGGATGGGCGCGTTCAGGATGGAGTCTCTTGCCCATTCGGTGGTTTTGTAGTTTATGATTACACAGTCCCCATTGATTTCCTTTTTACTAGGGCCCACCCACCCTACCCTTTGAGTTGAAATGATCTGGCCTGCCCCACTTAAGGGGAATCCACAGTTATGAACAAGCCAGTGTAAAATTTTGTTTTTAAGTGTTTCACTATTTTCAAATTGGGAGGGTTTAAGTTTTGGTACATTGGCAAGGATTGCCACGTATGGCCTACTTTCTGGTGGGAGATTGATCACTGCGGGAATAATATTATTATAATGGCTACGCGCTGGTGGGTTCCTGCTTACTGAAGGGTGGCCCATGGGCACCTCCCCAGTTGCTCTGTGGGAAGAGGATGTTGAAGGGCCATTGGTGGCATTGTCTGGTATGTTGGTATGTGAATTTGTAGTTTTACCGGTAACTGCTGTGGGGTTCGTATTTCTGGCTGGTGGAACCTGTGGTTTAGATGTATTATGGGCAGTCGTATTGGCCTTATTCACAGTCAGTACATTTAAGATGGTTTGAGTAATTTGTGGACCTAGATGTTCGAGAATGTCTAATTTGGCTAAGCCCAATTTTTCCAGGTTTTCCACCTTTTTACCTATTTGCTCAAGTTTGTCGTTTAGGGGGGCAATGAAGAGCTTCATAGCATCCATAATGTGATCTATTATAGACTCTATATTAACTGCGGGTCCTGGATTTGGCAGTGGTGGTTCGCTTCCGTTAGTTTGTTCTAAGGGAGGTGATGGTAAGGTTACCTTCTTTCTTCTACCCCTTTGTTTCACGCATCCCCTAGTAAGAGCTGGTAATTTTCTGTTATGGATGCGTCTAGATCTGCGATGGGCAGTGCCATGATTGGTCGTACTGTTGACGCTGCTATTATTGGGTGGATCAATTGTGTGGGTGGTATCTTCATTGTCGCAGGAGATCAGTATTGCGCTAGGCGCATTGCTGGGGCCCAGTTCCTCAGATGGTGTTGCATTAATCTGCAAATTAGGAGTTAGGGACAGGCGACTGTCCCTGTCTTGGAATACTGTTGGAAGTGTAGGAGGATCTTCTATGGGAGGTGGCACAGTCCCGGGAAGGCCTGTGTAAGATTGCATTAAAATGGAGTCATTTGATAATGCAGTCATATTTATGTTATGTACAGTACTGTCGGCAGGTTGTGGTGTCCGATGAATTAAACAAGTGCTGGGTGGTAGAGACAATCGTCTCTCGGTGTTTTCAATGGCATTTGCTACCACCACGATTGTCTGTTGAAGCATACGGTCAATAGCAGTTAACGTAGGTAACGGTGTTTTAGTTTGGGCGGTGATCCTTGCAACAGAACGTGTGTTAATGGGCGTTTTTTTTGCCATGTTTTTAGTGGTGGATTTGGATACAGTAGGAGCCATTTGCAGTGTGCTTTAAATCACAAATTTAATACCTTGATGATCAGTACAGAATTGGCCAGGGGGTAGTGCCCAGCCTAGTCTCCTCGGGCCTCTGAGGACCACAGAGGGCCCGCCCTTTGCCCGGGCTTAGCCCCGGGCACGGCCCCGCGCGCGGTCCCGCGATGCGGGAAGGCCAGCCCCTTAAACAGCGCCTCCGGGCGCCAAGCCTCTACGCGACTTCCGCTCGTGTCGCGGAGGCTTCTGGATGTTGAAGTCTCTACTCCCCCTGCTCAGCTGCAGACCCGGTGGTGGAGGGCTGCAGCGGGGGGAGGAGACAGCAGGCAGCAGGCGCGGCGGTGGAGGCTCTGGACCCCTGTCCGATGAGGCTGGTAGCAGACCTGGGTCCCTGGACAAGCGAGCTGAAGGGCGGACCGGCAAGCAGGTAGGCTCGCGTGCTGTTGCGCTGTTTAGCGCCGACACCCGCTCCCCAGCAAGGCCAGCCCCTTAAACAGCGCCTCCGGGCGCCAAGCCTCTACGCGACTTCCGCTCGTGTCGCGCAGGCTTCTGGATGTTGAAGTCTCTACTCCCCCTGCTCAGCTGCAGACCCGGTGGTGGAGGGCTGCAGGGGGCGGAGGAGACAGCAGGCAGCAGGCGCGGCGGTGGAGGCTCTGGACCCCTGTCCGATGAGGCTGGTAGCAGACCTGGGTCCCTGGACAAGCGAGCTGAAGGGCGGACCGGCAAGCAGGTAGGCTCGCGTGCTGTTGCGCTGTTTAGCGCCGACACCCGCTCCCCAGCAAGGCCAGCCCCTTAAACAGTGCCTCCGGGCACCAAGCCTCTACGCGACTTCCGCTCGTGTCGCAGAGGCTTCTGGATGTTGAAGTCTCTACTCCCCCTGCTCAGCTGCAGACCCGGTGGTGGAGGGCTGCAGCGGGGGGAGGAGACAGCAGGCAGCAGGCGCGGCGGTGGAGGCTCTGGACCCCTGTCCGATGAGGCTGGTAGCAGACCTGGGTCCCTGGACAAGCGAGCTGAAGGGCGGACCGGCAAGCAGGTAGGCTCGCATGCTGTTGCGCTGTTTAGCTTTCAAACGTTTCCATTTTATTTGATTATTTGACTTATGCTCTTGTTTGGAGCATTGTGCTTCTTTTCTTCTTGGGAAGTTTCTTCCGATTTGTGTTTGTCTTAGACCTCACTTCTTATGTGTCTTTCTCCCTGTTTTTTTGAGGTTTTCATTCTTGTTGTTTGACATTTAGCTCTGTTTAACATTGTTACTTGCTCAGTGTGAGAGAAGGAGCAAGCTGCTGCCAGGAATGTGTATGTCATAATATCGAATGTAGAAATATCCTCTGTCATAAATATTGTCCCCCAAATATAGTTGATAAAAGTATTGTCTCATTGTGCGTAGATTTCATTTTTTTAACTCCAACGGTGTGACATATTTTAGAAGATATTTAGGATATGATAGTTATGTCAAATAATATTCTGTTCCACACATCTGGTGAAGGTTACCCTTAACATCCGTCTCAA
Source organism: Lissotriton vulgaris (assembly GCF_964263255.1). NCBI lineage: Eukaryota > Metazoa > Chordata > Amphibia > Caudata > Salamandridae > Lissotriton > Lissotriton vulgaris. The sequence goes on along the minus strand of NC_141689.1, from coordinate 1,187,452,746 downwards.
TTAAGACAATTGAAGAGAATGGATGACTAGAGATTGCACAATGACAGGCCATTGCTATTTGTAGTATTAGCGATCATTAACACCGAAATTAAGTTAAAACAATAAAAACACAGTGACAGCCAAAAGTACAATGTACCAGTATTTAGCATATGAAATGGAAAGCTTCTCCTAGTTTGGGAAAATAAGTTACTGTAGAAAGGAATATAACCCTATTTTCTAGTTGGATTGTTCTGGTTGGTTTCTTATAGTACATACATATAATACAGTTGTTGCCTGGGCACCATAGCAGTTCCCTTGCACCCTAGATCTTCCGGGTCAGAAGTTCATCACTGAGGAGAGTTCAACCTTGAAAATGAATGTGGGCGAGGGGAGGGAAACCACAGTCTGACCCAGAAAAAAGATTTGCTATCTCACAGGCACAAGGGGCTTGGCTCACACAGGGATACACAGGCCCTTTTAAGTTTAGCTACTGCTCAGGACACATTTGTTAAAGCAGTATGGTCAACTAAGAGCAAAACATTATAAGTTGGCACAGAGAGGGTGTGTGCACACTTGCATTTGTAAATGGAGTTGGTGACACAGCTATCCTCTGATCTTCACTGAGGGACAGAGAGGGCATCAATACTCAGGGGTCATGCAGAGATCAGTAAATGATTATGGTTGAGATTAATTTCTTACTGGAAGGGATATCAATGATTTCCGTGCAACCATGGGAACAGTTGTTGCAGTAAAGGGAGATCCCTTTGCTAAGTGAGTTTCATGTTGTTGAGCCCCACTCTGCATTTTTTGATTTTGAAAAATGAACTCTAAAGGTGTAAGGTGTCCTGATGGGCAAAGAGTTTTCACCGTGCAGGTGGGAATCACTCTTTGATTAACATTTCCAGGAAATAAATGTTTCATACAGCGGTCCAGGGCAGACAAATCTAGTGACAGGAACCCTGTCCCAAATAGGTTGTGCAGCCCCCACTATAATCTGGATGCCTGGTGGCAGGCATGCTGCAAAGTCAACAGTTCCTATTTGCAGAAACCCACAGTTGAATAAGGTTCACTCACTCTCTGAATGGTCCTGTACGTTTGAGTCACTGGACTCGTTCAGCTGACTCAGGGCTCTGTTGCAGGACAGTCAAGCAGAACTTCAGCAAACTCTTTATGCTTCAGCACGTCTTCTGAGACCTAGACACTGCTATATGTAAGATAAGACGCAGCAGCCTGACAGATCAGTGGACCATCAAACAGTAGTAGGAAGGAAAGGGCTGGTCTGCACTGTCTGATATTAAACCTTCTAATGAGCAGGACTATAGCTTTCTTCCTAGGTGACCTATCAAATATACAAAAAAACATGATGTGTAAATTGGTTTGGGTAGAGGTTCCATCACACAGGGCACAGATTTAGTATGCGGGAAAAACAGTTAACAGCAAGTCATTAAGGCAGAATCTTGTAAGCACAAACCGGTGCTGCAAATTCTGGACTGTGGACAGATACAGTTGCAATCCAAGGCAAGAACTGAGTATACTGTAAGACATAACTTTAGCTTTATTTCTGTTAGCCTCTCTTCTTTTTGATGCAGCTTTAGCTAAACATGTCTCCTTCTGCTGTGTCTTACTGAGTGCCAAACAGGAGTTTGGGGTACTAAACAATTCTGGGAGCCCTGTTTCCGCTAGAAGAAACTTAAGGTGCCTCTAGAGCTAAGTGTCATTTTAGACAGTCCTCCAGTATCTGTTGGTTTAGCAGTACGGTTTCCCTTCTCCAGACCGAATGCCAATGCAACAGTGGAGCTAACTTATTTATGTCCATATTAACACCATCGATGCTAGTGTTATTTTCCTCCTGTGCTGACATTTTGGTTCTTCTATGAGTGTATGGAGGTGTACATCATGACGAGCTGAGCTCGTCATGAGCGTCGAAGGAGTTATAGGGAAATCCCAGCTCATCATGACACATGACATTAGAGCAACTGCGTGGAACTGCTAAAATCTTTTTTATAAAGGCATCCACACCACGCTGTGTCTCATGGGCATCCACCATTCCCCAAATAGCTGTCCCATAAGGGGCTACTGCCACCAATTTTGCTGCATATATATTCAACAACCCGTATTCAGTTTGTTACTAAAATTAAACAGAACAAGAATTCTCTTCTCTAACATAGTCGCTTCACTAAACACCATATGAGTATTTGGTGTCAAAAAGAATACTAAAATATGAGAAGCTCTCAGCATAATCCACCCTGCAATTGTTAATGCTAAACTCTGGATGTTTCTTTGGCCGTTTCCCATAAGTCAGTTTGAAGATTTTACTTTCTTTCACCTGCAAGTCCAAATCCTTCATAAATATCATGTAATCCTCTAATAGACCCTTACGCACATATCTAGTCCTTGCCACGAGCACAGCATCATCTGCATAGAGGAGTATTGGGATGTGACTTCTTCCAATATATGGCATAGCTTTGGACCTCCGCACAAGAGGTGATTCCACTCTATTGGTGTACAGGGAAAAGAGGAATGGGGCAATGACAAACCCTTATCTCACCCCTCCATTGAATCTTAAGCTGTTTTGTGCATTTGGCTCCCCAACAGAAGCACACACAAGCTCTTGCTTCTGAATACATCTGTCTTATAAAGGTAATAATGGCATCATCTATACCCATCTCAGACATAAGGGCATTAAACACGTTCACATGGAGTGGATCCCACAGAGCATGGCAAGCCAAACCCCATCAGGGCCGGGTGCCCTACCACTACTACATTTTCCCAGAGCCCTCTGTACTTCTTCTAGATCACAAACCAATGGGGTATCAACCATGGCATTAGCCTTATGCTCTCAAGCTATAAACCGCCTGCTACTACTTGAGTAGATCAGCACAAAATGGTCTAACCCCCCTGAATCCTAAATATGTACACTGTGGAAGGGCCAATGGATTCCTTAAAATAGGGAGCATTTACCCCCCTTTCAAAACCTAGAGCTCTCCTTAGCCATACTGGTTATCCGAATGTCCTCCAGATCTTCTCCTTCAGCTCTTTTACCCTAGCCCCTTTGTATGGTACACACAAGTTCCTGACCAGTTCCCTTTCTCTGGGTTCATTGCACAAGGCTGACTGCAGGTCGGACAGGATTTTTTGCATGGAGAATCCAACTGACCCATAGTATGCTGCTTAATGGGGTGAGATACTGGAGACAGCAAGCTTTATCTTATCATATCAAGAAATGCCAGGATAATCTGTTTCGGGCCATGTCTGGATCCAGGCATGCACATACTTCTGCCTGCTTGATAAGCATCAACTGAGGGTGATGTGGGAGGAGTGCTTATCAATGCACACTATTCAGTCTTTCCCCAACATAACCTAGATGGCCTCTTCATCACTGAAACCTAGTGTACAACCTCCCGCCTTCACACACATCCTGGACTTCCTCACCCAGATGGTTATATAATCAAAAATATAAAGAACACACTCAAAACAGGAGAGGTGGTTGCAGTCATACATAGAACATCCTGATCTGGCACTCAATCATTTCCCCTGATATATATGGTCAGAAACCTATAGACCTAGACTTTAATGACCAGTTCTCAATCCCCTTCAATACTTCATATATTACATATCAGCATCAAATACAAACAAACAAAGGAAAAATAACTTTCTGTTGCATCAAAGACATTCATCTTGAAAAATCCAAGAAGAATTAAACTCGTTGAGCCCGCCACAGATGTCAATACTATCTTAGGCATCTCTAATACCACTATGAGAATAAATGTTGAATGCAGAGCTCTACTGAAAACCCAATCCATCAAATCAAAGCCTTCAGCACTGTGGTACATTAAAAAGCTTAATGAAATTAAATGTACCATACAAAAACAGGAACAGAAATGGTGAAGAACAAAGTTCCTGGATGATCTGATTCTACTCCAGTATCAGTGGCAACCAAGAGAAGCAAACTTCTCTTCAAGGCTGTCAAACACTGCATCAGTCCTCTCCCAGACCCTCAATCCCTGCTTTAGTAAACCTAAGCAGCGCCTTCGACCTCTTCACTGAGATCGACAAAATCTGATCCAACATAATTACCACATTCACAGCTCACTCACATTCACCCATCCTCTTTCACCTCACCACCAAATGGACCTCCTTTAAATGTCTTGCACATGGATCATTCCACAATCATGCACTCTCTCGAAGACAACTCCATCATCAAATTATTCCATGGAGAGGCACTCACACCCACTCTTCACATTGTCAATGCTTCCCTAAGATAAGGATAAATCAGAATCCCTCAAGGCTTCAATTCATAGGAAAAATCTTTGAAAAAACAGTCACTACCCTTCTGCAAGAGGACATCAGAAAAATGATCTTTTACAGGAATACCAATAAGGCTTCAGGCCATGCAGCAGTACTGAAACAGCCACATTCCAAGGAGTCAATACCCTCCTTCTCAACCATGGGAACAGCCCCCTGCATCCTGGTTGACCTCCTTGCAGCCTTCAGTGCAATCAACCGTCCAACTCTGATATACACCCTGACAACACAAATATGATTTTCAGGACTATCTTGAAATTGTTCAAATTCTACCTCTTCAATCAGTGCCAGCCTGTGTAAATGGTTTCCACAAGATCAGGGACACTCCACATTTCCTGTGGAGTACTCCAGAGCTCCTTCTTTCTCCCATTATGCTTTCAGTTCGATTCTTGAATAGTACAGCACCAAGATCCTTCAATTTCCATGTGGCACCCAACTCCACATAAAAATATCCTCAGTCAATGACACACATAGACTCAAATCCTGCCTCCAACTCAACCGTTCTTGGATGTCAATTAACTTCCTGATGCTAAACCCCACAAAAGCTGAATGCCCCCTGGCTGTCAATTAGACAAATCAACCTCAGATTCAAATCTGGCTCCCTAACTTAACCTTTGAGGCTTCTCTCCCCCAGCTGACAGGCCATACAAAACTTCTGGAAGTCGCCATCTGCACAGGTCTTTCATTCAAACTGCACAATACAGGGAAGATTACGACAGCTATGTTCCAATCTTACCTCTTGAAGAAAGTGAAACAGTTTCTCCTGTGATAACCGAACACATTTTAGTCCCCTTCCATCTGGACAGAGGCAAAACACTTCTCAGTGGTCTCCCCTGAAACCACCACTTAAAGTGTCCTTCCCACAGCAACATGGCTTGTCAAGGGCTTGAAGAAATTCAACCACTTCACCCCCACATTGAAAGACCTATGCTGGCTCAACCTTCCAGTCCAGATCATTTGCAAGATGAGCTACATCACTTCTAAAGCCCTCAAACTAAACTAGCTGTGTCTGGGGGACAACACCAATCCAAGAGCCTGGTCTTTGACAGACAGGGAACAAAAAAATCATTGCAAGAAGGAAAAAACAGATGGCAAGCCTTCTCTTACTAATGCTCACATGATCTAGAACAGTATCTGTAGGAAGGGGGAGGCTCTAGTTGGCGCAGTGCAACACTAGCGACAAGCAGGGACTCTCTCTTCCTCGTCAGGGCTGAGGGTTACCTTCCAGACAACCTCTGCTTACCCTCTAGGTAGTGTGGCTTAAGCAGTCGTAGGCTAATCTTTGGGGCACATAGGGTTAAACACTTGCAACAGTACACCTTTACAACCAACCCACCACACAACGAGACCAGACTGTATCCTTGTAAAAATATATATCTTTATATAGATTTTAAGCAGGCTTGTGAATACAGTCAATAACTTTATGAAGACGGTTGCAAGTTACGTAATTCGGGTTACCACAGTTCTTATGGAAGTTCTCTTGAGGCCCGTAGGCCGGTGTTACTCAATGTTCTTGTGGAGCCGGCGGCTTCCAAGGGATCTGTCCCACGTCGCGTTGCCTTCCCGGGGTCGCTGATCGTTGCGGCTCTTCGGCCGAGCAGGTCACTGGTCGTCCGGGGCAGCGGTGTTCTGTGGCGGCAGGGTCCTTTCCTCGTCGTCCGCTCCGACCCTGGAGGCGGCGGCTGTGCGGTGGTGACAAGTGGCAGTACGGTCCCCAAGTGCAGGACGTACCCAGCCAAATGTCGGTGCAGCTGTGGGCTCACAGCTGGGCTGTCGGGCAGGCTTACCGACCTTGCGGATTCTCGTAGGGCAACTGTCCGTCCTTGCAGGTGAGTGACTGCTCGCTATGCAGTCACCTCGATAGCTCGGACCGGACGGGTCCTCCTTGGCTTTGCTCTCGGGCTCCCGGTGCAGTTGCGGTCACGGTGTTCGGGCCAGCGGCAGCTGGTCCTCACTTTGCTTCCGCTGTTGCTTTGGGCCCCGGTCACGGTGGTCGGGAGGTCGTTGATGCCTTAGAGGAGATTCCTCCGTCAGTGCCGCGGCGATGATCAGCACCCGCAGTCGCCTTCTTCCAAGGGGGTAGCGTCCACTGGTCCTGGGACGCTGGTCAGGGGGCAAGTTCAGTTGCAAGCCCTTGGAGATCTCTTTGCAGAGTTTGGCACAAGTAGCACAAAAGTCTTTTCGTAGTCTTATTGTCTTCCTCTCCTTCAGCAGCAAGGCACCAGACACAGGCAAGAGTCAGCACCCTTCCTTGTCTCTCACGGTCCTTCTCGTAGGGCAGAGTCTTTCTGTGGCCCAAACCGGATCTAATTTTCAAGGAGCAGGGCTCCGTCTTTTATAGGCCAATTCTTTTGTTCTCGCAGGCCAGGGGGGCCTTTGCATAGCCACTCTCAGTTCTGGAGTACCCCCGCGGGTGTACTCCGGCTTCTGCTTTCAGTGTGAGGGGCAGGCGCATCAGACGCCCCACAGGAGGTGGAGCCAGCATTGTCCGGACAGGAGTGGCCAGAGTACCTTGTTGATGGGAGCTTCGCCCTTCCTGGGCCAGGTGCCGGCAGAGTCATCCGCCGCTCCCCAGGAGGGTGGAGCCAGCATTGTGGAGGTCGAGCACAGTGACAGCTCGAGTCAAGAGGCACTCCTACCTCCCACTAAGGTGTAATCTGCGCATTCACCACCTGTCATCCCTCCAGCCCTGTCACTCACACATCCCAGACAGTCAGATACACACCAGCAGAGGCGGCTGAAATGGTTAAGCAAGCAAATGCTAACTTTCTAAAAGTAGCATTTGCAAACCCAGGGTACTGAAATAAACTTGACTACAAGAAATATCTCCTTATCCTGAGTTCAGGCATACTAAACATGACTCACTACCATGCTCCTTGACCCTGCGGGGATTATAGGGTGTAATAACCCTCGCAGCTCAGTCTGGCCTAATGGAGCAGGTAGCCTTCAGTAGTGAAATACGGTCTTCGTTGTAAGTCACTACCAGGACATGCCACGCACATCAGGGCTTGTCCTACCTTGCACCTACAACGCACCCGGCCCGTAGGCCTACCATAGGGGTGACTAATATGTAGTCAAGGGAAGGGTCGGTGCTGGCAAGTGGGGACACTTGCCCAGCTAGCGTGACAGTACGAGACCGCACGCGGGTTCTGCGGTCGCAGTTCCCAGACACATCTTTACGGCTGCTTCGGTGGGTGGCGCAACCAGCGCTGCAGGCCCACCAGCAGTATTGGCATCTACAAGCCCCGGCACTCTCTTGTGCGCTTTACTAGGGACTAACAGTAAATCCAATGCACCAATCATGGATACCAATCGTATATACAATTTACAGTAGGGAGCACTTGCACTGCGGCACGGATCAGCCGTGGCGCAGTGCCCTGAGTATCGGAAAACCAGCAAAACATCGGAGGCACATCAGCAAAAAGTGGAAGGGAGACTCACGCCAAGGTGCCAGGTCTAACACGTGTCCCCTCCAGCTGAAATGCGGGGGGAACTACCCTTCCCCAGGGAGTTCCACATCACTAAGGCGGAAAAATCTGGACAGACCGTCAGCGTTGGCGTGATCGGTGCCAGGGCGGTGTTCCACCGTAAAGTCCATACTCTGTAGAGAAATGGACCACCTCAACAGTTTCGGGTTCTCACCCCTCATTTGCATCAACCATCTGAGGGGCCTGTGGTCCGTCTGAACTCGGAAGTGAGACCCAAACAAGTAGGGTCTTAGCTTCTTCAGCGCCCAGACCACAGCAAATGCTTCACGCTCTATTGCACTCCACCTACTTTCCCGTGGAAGTAACCTCCGACTTATGAAGGCTACGGGTTGGTCAAAGCCCTCCTCAGTCATCTGTGAAAGAACAGCCCCTACACCATGCTCTGAAGCGTCTGTTTGCACAATGAACTCCTTGGAGAAATCTGGGGCCAGGAGCACGGGCGCCGTGCACATGGCAGTCTTCAGGGTGTCGAAAGCCTTCTGACAGGTGTCAGTCCAAATCACATTCCTGGGCTGCTTTTTCGAAGTCAGCTCTGTCAAGGGGGTCACGATCGTGCCATAGCCCTTGACAAACCTCCTGTAATACCCAGTGAGCCCCAGGAAGGCTCTCACTGCAGTCTGGGTCTTGGGGGGTTCCCAAGCCAGGATGGTTTCGATTTTAGGCTGCAAGGGGGCTACCTTGCCACTCCCAACTTGGTGTCCCAAGTACACCACTGAACCCTGCCCAATCTGGCACTTGCTTGCCTTGATTGTGAGGCCTGCTCTGCGCAGGGCCATCAACACTTCCCAGAGGTGTCGCAGGTGTTCGGGCCAGGTGCCGCTGAACACCGCGATGTCATCCAGGTAGGCGGCACTGAACTCGTCCAGTCCAGCCAACACCTGGTTGACCAATCTCTGAAAGGTGGCAGGGGCATTCTTCATTCCAAATGGCATAACCCGGAACTGGAAATGCCCATCTGGTGTAGAGAATGCCGACCTCTCCTTTGCCCCATCGGTCAAGGCGATCTGCCAGTACCCAGACGTTAAATCAAACGTGCTGAGAAACCGGGCAGCCCCTAGCCGATCAATGAGCTCGTCAGCTCTGGGGATGGGGTGCGCGTCAGTCTTCGTGACTGAATTGAGTCCTCTGTAGTCCACACAGAACCGGAGTTCGGGTGTGGCTCCCGGCGCAGCAGCCTTCGGAACCAAGACCACGGGGCTGGACCAAGGACTGCTGGAAGACTCAACCACCCCGAGGGCAAGCATCTTGGAGACCTCCTCCTTGATGCAGGCCCGGACCCTGTCAGTTACCCTGTAAGCCTTATGCTTCACCGGTAAGCTGTCTCCAGTGTCCACATCATGGACGCACCAATCTGTGACACTCGGAACCAGGGAGAACAGGTCGGGAAACTGTCCCAGCAACTGGCGGCAGTCCTCCTGTTGTTCGGCGGTCAGGGAGGGTGAGAGGTTAACTCCATCCACTGACCCATCCTTCTCACAGGCCACCAAGAGGTCAGGAAGAGGTTCCGACTCCTCCTCCATTCCGTCATCGGTTGCCAACAACATGCCCACTTCGGACCTTCGCAAGTGGGGCTTGAGGCGGTTGACATGTAGGACCCGCAAAGGGTTCCTGGGCGTCTTCATGTCCACCAAGTATGTCACGGGGCTCTTGCGCTCCACAACCTCAAATGGTCCTGTCCACTTATCTTGAAGGGCACAGGGCTCCACTGGGGCCAAGACATACACCTCCTGTCCAGGCTGAAGCTCGACCAGAGTGGCATTCTGATCGTACCACCGCTTCATTTCTTCCTGGCTCGCTTCCAGATTTGCCTCGGCAAGTTGTCTGAAGCGTCTGGTCTGGTTTCTGAAGGCCAGCATGTAGCTATATACATTCTGGGGAGGTTTCCTGGGAGATTGCTCCCAGCCTTCCTTTACCAAACTCAGTGGTCCTCTCACGGGGTGACCGTACAGCAGTTCAAAGGGGCTGAACCCTAGGGACTTCTGTGGTACCTCGCGATATGCAAACAGCAGGCATGGCAAGAGGACGTCCCACTTACGCCTCATCGGACCTTCCAGGCCCATTATCATGCCTTTGAGGGTTCGGTTGAATCTTTCAACCAACCCGTTACCTTGGGGATGGTAGGGTGTGGTGAACTTGTACGTTACGCCACACTCCTGCCAAAGGGACTTCATATATTTCGATATGAAATTGGTCCCCCTGTCGCTCACCACCTCTAGAGGGAATCCTACTCGTGAGAAAATTCCCATCAGTGCACGCCCCACCACGGGAGCCGTCACTGTCCTCAGAGGGATGGCTTCAGGGTACCGGGTGGCATGGTCCACCAAGACCAGGATGAACCTGTTGCCCATGGCTGTCTTGGGGTCCAGAGGCCCAACAATGTCAATACCCACTCGCTGGAATGGCGTACCGACCACAGGGAAGGGTTGGAGGGGAGCCTTGTTCTTCCCTCCCGTCTTCCCACTTGCCTGGCAAGTCGGACAGGTTCTGCAATAAGCGTCTGAGCTTTTATGCATTTGGGGCCAGTAGAAGTGGGTGACAAGCCTGTCATAGGTCTTGTCCATCCCCAAATGTCCTGCTAAAGGCACATCATGAGCCAGCCCCAGTAGGAAGGCTCTGAATTTCTGGGGTACCACCAGCACACGGGCTGACCCAGGTTCAGCAGCCTTAGGCTCCGAATACAGGAGGTCGTTCTCCCAGTACACGTAATGTGTTTTGGCCTGAACACCATTGGCCTGGTCTGCAGCCTGCTGCCGCATACCCACGAGAGAAGGGCATTCTTTCTGCTCCCTGCAGAATTCCTCCCTGGAGGGTCCTCCTTCTTGCTGCCAATGGGTCAGCTCAGGCAGGTCCCCCAGTTCGGCGATCTGTTCCCCTGTAGGCTCCAGGGCATCCCCCTCAAGGTCTGCTTCCTCCTGGACCGTAGGAACTTCAGGGGCCGGTTTCCCGCGCCCCCTGCGCCTTCTCCCTAAAGCCGGTTCCTGGGCCTCTCGATCAGGCCCCAGGACCTCTCGATCACCCTTACTGGCTGCCATCGACCGGGTGGTCACGCACGCCCAGTCAGGCAGGCCCACCATCCGCAGGTGAGTCGCTTTCTCCACCTTTTCCCAAGGGGAGTGCTCCAAGTCGTTCCCTAGCAAACAGTCAACAGGCATGGTTTTTCTCACACAGACCTGCAGAGTACCAGAGACCCCCCCCCACTCGAAGGGAACTTGAGCCATCGGACACTGGCTCTCAGAATTATCAGCATTGATAACCCTACAGTAGGCATGGGGTACAACCTGCTCTTGAGACACCAGGTGCTGCCTCACTGCAGTCACACTGGCTCCTGTGTCTCTAAGAGCCTCAGCTTCCTTGCCATTGATGATCACCACCTGCCCATATTTCTTAGTGTTAGAGGGCAGGTAGTTCGTCGGGATCATCTCACTGTCTCCTAGCGAGACCAGGGTCATGTGAACGGGATCTCCACCCCCCGGGACCATCATTTCTTCTCCCAGGTGAACGCTAGTCACTTGTCGGGGCGGAGCACCAGTGGGTGCAGGTTTTCCAAATAGGCGACACTTGGGGTCACTGGATATGTGCCCAGGCTCGCCACATTTGAAACAATTGAAGGGCCCCTTTGGAACAGGTTTACCTGTCGGGGCCCCATTCTGCTTCGGGGGTGGGGGAGGCTGAGAACCCTGCTGCGGATTCCCTTGGGAACTACTTTGGGGGCCTTTTTGGAACCCTTTCTGTTTTCCCCCTTTGTCCCCCCCACTCTTCTGCTGGGGACCCTGCCCACTCTTGGCGGAATCTCCCACGGGACCCTTGTGGACCCTGGTGCTGAGCCAGCGGTCCGCCTCCTCAGCAAGCTTCCTCGGGTTGGACAGCTTGCTATCGATCAGGTGTTGGCGTAACTCAGGAAAACAGTGATCAGACAAGTGCTCCCATGCAATTAAATCAAAGAGACCTTGAAAATCATTCACTTTGTTACCTTTCACCCAACCATCCAGTGCTCTGCAAAAGTAAGTCACATACTCCACATACGTATTCCCAGGCCGCTTAGTACATCCCCTAAACTTCTGTCTATACATTTCAGGGGTAAGCCCGTACCTGTTTAATAAAGCTTCTTTCATGTGGGCATAGGATCTCTGATTCTCAACGGGCAAATCTAGCAAGGTATCTCTCCCTTCGCTAAGGAACCTTCCCCACAACCCCGCTCCCCAATCCTTGTCAGGGACCCGGTGGGAGGACATGGCTACCTCGTATGCCCTAAACCACTGTCCTATGTCATCCCCCTTAAAGAACTCCTTAACTACGTCCTTCGGGATGTGCACTCTTGACTCTACCTGCACTGGCGATGTGCTGCCACCAGAGGGAGGCCGATCCAAGTCTCTCTCCTTGAGACTTATCTCCCTCATCTTGATTTCATAATCCATCTGGTGCTTTCGCTCTTCCAGCGCCATTCTTTTGGTTTCCAGCTCCAGCTGGATTTTCAATTCTGCCAACTTTCTTTCGTGATTCCGGGTTTCCTTCCTGTCCGCCAGCTCCTCTGGCGACAGGCCTTTTCCAAAGCTGTGCTCGCTGTCTTGCCTCTCGAGATCGATCAGATCCCCAAGTGCATTCTGCTCCTCCGTCGCATTCTGCTCGGCGAGGACATCCTGCTCCTCCGGGGTTTTCCGGGACTCGATCCAGGCTTTCAGGGCCTTGGAGAGCTGGGTCTTGTTTTTGCAGCCAGCGTGCGGGACCTTGAGTTTCTTGCAAAAGAATTTCAGTTCGTCCCTGGAATATTTATCCACTTTGGTGGGGTCCCACTCCACCTCCAACACCTCGGAGGTCGTGGACTCCGCTCCATCTAGGCTCTTTGTGCCCGGCATGGTTTCTGCACTCGGAATCTTCTTTCAAAAAGCAAAGTCTGTGGTTTAGTAACTGTACCGTAATCCTTGTGTAGTGGTCAGAAGCTCAGGTATAACTATCGCAAGTGTAAATTCGAAATCCTCACCGCTGCATCCAATGTAGGAAGGGGGAGGCTCTAGTTGGCGCAGTGCAACACTAGCGACAAGCAGGGACTCTCTCTTCCTCGTCAGGGCTGAGGGTTACCTTCCAGACAACCTCTGCTTACCCTCTAGGTAGTGTGGCTTAAGCAGTCGTAGGCTAATCTTTGGGGCACATAGGGTTAAACACTTGCAACAGTACACCTTTACAACCAACCCACCACACAACGAGACCAGACTGTATCCTTGTAAAAATATATATCTTTATATAGATTTTAAGCAGGCTTGTGAATACAGTCAATAACTTTATGAAGACGGTTGCAAGTTACGTAATTCGGGTTACCACAGTTCTTATGGAAGTTCTCTTGAGGCCCGTAGGCCGGTGTTACTCAATGTTCTTGTGGAGCCGGCGGCTTCCAAGGGATCTGTCCCACGTCGCGTTGCCTTCCCGGGGTCGCTGATCGTTGCGGCTCTTCGGCCGAGCAGGTCACTGGTCGTCCGGGGCAGCGGTGTTCTGTGGCGGCAGGGTCCTTTCCTCGTCGTCCGCTCCGACCCTGGAGGCGGCGGCTGTGCGGTGGTGACAAGTGGCAGTACGGTCCCCAAGTGCAGGACGTACCCAGCCAAATGTCGGTGCAGCTGTGGGCTCACAGCTGGGCTGTCGGGCAGGCTTACCGACCTTGCGGATTCTCGTAGGGCAACTGTCCGTCCTTGCAGGTGAGTGACTGCTCGCTATGCAGTCACCTCGATAGCTCGGACCGGACGGGTCCTCCTTGGCTTTGCTCTCGGGCTCCCGGTGCAGTTGCGGTCACGGTGTTCGGGCCAGCGGCGGCTGGTCCTCACTTTGCTTCCGCTGTTGCTTTGGGCCCCGGTCACGGTGGTCGGGAGGTCGTTGATGCCTTAGAGGAGATTCCTCCGTCAGTGCCGCGGCGATGATCAGCACCCGCAGTCGCCTTCTTCCAAGGGGGTAGCGTCCACTGGTCCTGGGACGCTGGTCAGGGGGCAAGTTCAGTTGCAAGCCCTTGGAGATCTCTTTGCAGAGTTTGGCACAAGTAGCACAAAAGTCTTTTCGTAGTCTTATTGTCTTCCTCTCCTTCAGCAGCAAGGCACCAGACACAGGCAAGAGTCAGCACCCTTCCTTGTCTCTCACGGTCCTTCTCGTAGGGCAGAGTCTTTCTGTGGCCCAAACCGGATCTAATTTTCAAGGAGCAGGGCTCCGTCTTTTATAGGACAATTCTTTTGTTCTCGCAGGCCAGGGGGGCCTTTGCATAGCCACTCTCAGTTCTGGAGTACCCCCGCGGGTGTACTCCGGCTTCTGCTTTCAGTGTGAGGGGCAGGCGCATCAGACGCCCCACAGGAGGTGGAGCCAGCATTGTCCGGACAGGAGTGGCCAGAGTACCTTGTTGATGGGAGCTTCGCCCTTCCTGGGCCAGGTGCCGGCAGAGTCATCCGCCGCTCCCCAGGAGGGTGGAGCCAGCATTGTGGAGGTCGAGCACAGTGACAGCTCGAGTCAAGAGGCACCCCTACCTCCCACTAAGGTGTAATCTGCGCATTCACCACCTGTCATCCCTCCAGCCCTGTCACTCACACATCCCAGACAGTCAGATACACACCAGCAGAGGCGGCTGAAATGGTTAAGCAAGCAAATGCTAACTTTCTAAAAGTAGCATTTGCAAACCCAGGGTACTGAAATAAACTTGACTACAAGAAATATCTCCTTATCCTGAGTTCAGGCATACTAAACATGACTCACTACCATGCTCCTTGAGCCTGCGGGGATTATAGGGTGTAATAACCCTCGCAGCTCAGTCTGGCCTAATGGAGCAGGTAGCCTTCAGTAGTGAAATACGGTCTTCGTTGTAAGTCACTACCAGGACATGCCACGCACATCAGGGCTTGTCCTACCTTGCACCTACAACGCACCCGGCCCGTAGGCCTACCATAGGGGTGACTAATATGTAGTCAAGGGAAGGGTCGGTGCTGGCAAGTGGGGACACTTGCCCAGCTAGCGTGACAGTACGAGACCGCACGCGGGTTCTGCGGTCGCAGTTCCCAGACACATCTTTACGGCTGCTTCGGTGGGTGGCGCAACCAGCGCTGCAGGCCCACCAGCAGTATTGGCATCTACAAGCCCCGGCACTCTCTTGTGCGCTTTACTAGGGACTAACAGTAAATCCAATGCACCAATCATGGATACCAATCGTATATACAATTTACAGTAGGGAGCACTTGCACTGCGGCACGGATCAGCCGTGGCGCAGTGCCCTGAGTATCGGAAAACCAGCAAAACATCGGAGGCACATCAGCAAAAAGTGGAAGGGAGACTCACGCCAAGGTGCCAGGTCTAACAGTATCCCTATAGAGATCTGCTCATCACCAACTCTCCTATAATTCAGGAAAAAGCTGACACACCTCTTGATGTAACACTACCCTAAGGGCCATAAGTGGGATGAAAAAACTGGGGGCTTTCTCAAGGGGGTTTGGCCGATGTAACTAGGGCGTGGCTTAAAACACGTAATCTCAATATCTGTGCTTAGCTTAGTGCGCCACCCAACTGGTAATTTGCTGCTTCTGCCATTGCATCCAGATATATAATACAACAAGTAACATTACACCTACAACAACCCAGGGCTATTGGCTTTGCCAATAGTAGTTAGTTGTGTAAGATAAACAAGCAAAAAGTAAGGCTTCGTTGTATAGAATATTTACATTGTTTCAGATCTGAAATGATTGGACTGTTAAAGAACTATAACGAGGCTCTTTGAAGTTACATCAAAGGCAATGAAGGGTGGTACAGCTGCAGAGTTAAGATTTTTGTTTTCATCCTGAGTGTGAAAGCAAAATCGGGAGAGTCTGATAAGGACCCGTTTCTGCACCTGCTGAGCACCGGCAGGACCCTGCCCACTTAAAGCCCAGATTACCCTTTACCTGAGAGTGTGCCTTTGCCCTTCCCGCAATAACTGCATCTTCCAGGTGGCCACCATGCCCCCTGTTGATTTTTGAGCTAGGTTCGCGACCTACAAGTATCACCACATGCACACACACTTGCAGACTATTCCGGCTGTAAAATGTGCTGTCGTCATTCCACTCTATTTACTCTCTGACATAACTGTGCAGACTGAAGAATCTGAGGGGTCGGGCCGTATTGGCTATCAGGGGGAGTGAGGCGCATTTCTGGACGAAGGATTAACTAATGGTAATTGTCTAATGAACTGTTATGTAATCACTGTTCCCTGGAAGTGGGACTATTCCTGATCTACAACGTGTTTGGGATGATGGCTACAATTTCGGCGTGTTTTTTTCACCTTACTGCAGGCGCGGTGCGTCCATTGGGGCGTAGGGGCGTAGCCTCACTAAGCCCCATGGACCTACCGCGTCGTCACTAAAAGCCCAATACAAATATTTTAAAAAATCGCGCTATCTGCCGGCCGGGAAACCGGGAGCCACCCGACTTTCCCGGAGTGCGCAGGTGGGGGGGGGGGGGGGGGGGGATGGGCCTGCTGCAGCTGCGCAAGTGTTTTTTTGGGCACAAGCATACCCGTGCATGCGCAGATCGTTTTCCTGTGAATTCCCCCTAGGAGAGAGGACCAGGGGGCGGGCCGCAGCCCCCGGGGTTACACAGGGCGACTGGGCGAGGAGTCATGGTGCCCCCCCAGCCAATCCTGGCGCTGCATACAGCGCCAGGATTGTCTGGTTAATACATAGCTGACTTTGGTGCTGGGAAACCAGGTTTGAGCCTCTTATCGAGCCATAAAAATGTATACATTACTTACTTTTGTGTTAAATAAATAGATATTTTAAAAAACAAATAAAAATGATGTTCCGACTAAGGTGTGAAATTGGTGTCGAATAAATACATGTTTTAAAAACAATTAATATTAATCATGTATCATTGGCGCTGGAGTACAAGGTTCGAGACTGGTATTGAACACTGATAAGCTGTGTGCAAGTTATATGGTCATAAAATACATGAATGATGGATGGATGCAGGATGGATGATGGGTGGGTGGATGGGTGGGTGGATGGGTGGATGCATGAATGGATGCAGGATGAATGATGGGTGGATGGGTGGATGCATGAATGAATGATGGATGCCGGATGGATGCAGGATGGATGGCTGGGTGGATGGGTGGATGCATGAATAAATGAGGGATGCAGGATGGATGGATGGATGAATGGATGCAGGATGGATGATGGATGGGTGGATGGATGGATGGATGGATGCATGAATGCATGATGGGTGCAGGATGGATGGGTGGATGGATGGATGGATGGATGCATGAATGCATGATGGGTGCAGGATGGATGCAGGATGGATGGGTGGATGGATGGATGGATGGGTGCATGAATGAATGATGGATGCAGGATGGATGGATGGATGGGTGGATGGATGGATGGATGGATGGGTGGATGCATGAATGAATGATGGATGCAGGATGGATGGATGGATGGATGGATGGCTGCATGAATGAATGGTGGATGCAGGATGGATGGGTGGATGGATGGGTGGATGCATGAATGAATGATGGATGCAGGATGGATGCAGAATTGGTGGGTGGATGGATGGATGGATGGGTGGATGCATGAATGAATGATGGATGCAGGATAGATGCAGGATGGATGGGTGGGTGGATGCATGAATGAATGATGGATGCAGGATGGATGCAGGATGGATGGGTGGATGAATGGATGGGTGGATGCATGAATGAATGATGTATGGATGCAGGATGGCTGGGTGGATGGATGGGTGGATGCATGAATGATGTATGGATGGATGCAAGGTGGTTCGGGCTCGCTCGCTCGCTGCGGTGCAATATGCAAATTAGTTTACGCCTCACCACTTTCAAATGTCACCAGCCGCCCTTGCCTTACTGTACTGTCGTAATTGCTCAAATAAATAAATCCTTTCAGAAAAAACTGTTCAGACTGAAAAGTCGCACTCTGGGAATAATATGTGATATGCAAAAGCAAAGCTGCGCAGACCTGAGTTTAGCACAATACAAAGTATTATAGTGAAAAAAATACTGAACATACCTCGTTCACTCGGTATTGCCTTCCACGTAGGTGCGTTCCAGATCGCTCCAACAAGAAATCTAAATAGTGTCTGTTTTAGCGGGCCCTGGGGCTGGAACGATTTCCTTCCAAGCGCGAATCGCGAACTTTATTATCATATTTTTACGGATACCGCTGAGTACATCTCCATATACATTGCAGGATTATAAAAACATAACAATTATATGAAAACGACGAGTTATGCAAAATGCGTTTTGCCGATGGGAGCCGCCACATTTCACTTTAATCACAGTCTCTCCGGCGCGCAGAGATGGTGTGTTTCTGCGGGACTCGGAGTCAGGCAGTAGGAGTGTTGACATTTACTTTAACTTCAGAAAAAGGCCTGGAAACTGGTTTTATTGGTTCTGCTTTAAAGGCGCCTCTGATAATATCTCCAAAGGCCAACAAGTGAAGTGAAAGGCCCACTGGCGGCCTCCAGACCGCTCTTTAATCGTCACGATAATGCGCTGTAACAAATAAGGCAATCCAAGCCAGCACAGGACTCGGAAACTGTGATATTTCAGGATCAAGGCCCGGGCGCCTGTCTCAAATGAAGCTCATTTGTCAAGCCAGCGAGGCAGGCTTCTCGAACCTTCTCATCTAATGGCCTGATGTATTTAGCCCATTAGCTGAGCTAAGTATGTTGAGCGCTGCTGCCATGGGTCAGGCCGCTGCTGGTGGTGCGGGAGGCCCTTCAGTGGCATCCCTTCACGGACAGGTGGTTTTATTGAAAGCATTAGAACACGAGCCTCGAGTGATTCTTTTGTTAAAATCACAGAGCCAATGACTAGAGGTTTGATTAAAAGTAGCAAATTATTTGTTGAGCTGTAAATAGAGCGTTCGTCACTTTTCCAAGGGACGGCTCACACCAAAGAATCACTTTAATTTAGCACACAAACAATGTTGTGCTGCTCAGCAGGGAGAGGCTACCAGCAGCATGGGTGACTACTAAATCTGCGACGGCTCAGAGGGCATCTTTTGGCATTGGAGATTGAGTTATATGGCTTTTTTCTGTAATGAAGATTTGCTGGCCATGTTACTGTGAATAAAAAATGCAGTATGACTTGTTTGATGGGGGGGCGTGACAAATGCAAAGTAGGTTCTGCCTTGATGGTGTAATGCCTGTGATATGGTGTGATACTCTATGCTTGTTTATTGGGAGCACCTTAAACCACCAAAGTGGAATCCTGGGAGCATATTATGTAAAATGTGTCCTTTCATCATAAAATCTATATTTCGGTAAAAAAAAATACCATAAAAGTACAGATTTATAATTCACAACCAAAGATTCTCATAGCAAATAATTGTCACATTTCTAATACAGTTTAAAACAATGGATAAAACATTTATCCTATCTCAAACTGGTCTGGGTATAGGTACAACCTGTGCCTACAGGGACAGTGAGCCATATTACATAACAAAATGTGCTATAGCATTGCAGTCGCAAACTCATGCCTGCTCTGGGTGCAACGCAGCACTGCAATGAGGACTTGGGGTTTAAATCTGCCTGTCCCTCTTTTAACACAGAGGCACCAGAAGTACTTTTAGGAGTGACAGGGATCCACGCAGGCGTATTTAGTGCATAACTTCACCTGCCTGTGTGGGTAATATTCGAGGAATCCTTTTGCCATTGTGCAACCTCCCTAACTACCACGCACTTTACACTCACTGTATTACAAATAGGACACATTTTTCTTTGTTTGCACCATGGCTCAACTTCTAATTGGTGCACCGGATACAAACCGGAACAGTGAGCCATATTACAATCAGGGTGCTGCCCTCAGGCCAGCCGTAAACTCATGTCTGGACTGGGAAACGCACATTAGTGAAAGATTGAGTGGCTGTTCGAGGCAGCTACTCCATCTTTCACTGTGGAAGCATTTTGAATTTGGGAAAAAGATCCCCCTGCAAGTGGGCTCAGTGAGTGACTGCACCTGCCTGCAGGGAGATGTCTGAAGGAGTCCATGGGACACTTGATACCCCTGCAGTGGGACTCCCTTGGGTGGCGCTGACTGGGAGCAATCTCTTTGTGGCTCATAGTCACTGCTCCAACTGAATGTATCCTTGCCTCTGCAGAGTATGGTGCTGGTGCACAGGCAGTGGGTTTCCATCGTTTACATGGGAAAACACCCACTTAGGATATCACAAGTGATGTATGTGCATCAGCGCTATCTATATTATGAAAGGGGCTTCACAAGCATCTGTTGCCCCTTCTGTAATACTCCAGTGCCCTGGGTGCACAAACAAAATGGTGCACCTGTCTGCTGCACACCTGAGACATAGTCTGTCAAAACAATCCCAGATATGTGAGTCTTCTTGCGGAACCCGCATTGTTGCCCTCCACTCCTAAGACTTGCCGATGTTTGCTGTCTCCTCCTGCATGGCCTAATAATACAGCCAATATTGGGAATGGTGCTCTGGGCCTTACACAGTGCTCTATCTGTGCTTAATTTGCTAGTGGAAGCCAATTCATGGAAGGCTGGTCTGGGATGATATGGTGTTCTCATATTAGCTCCAGGCGAGTGTGGGTAACTGCTTTCTAATGTCCTTGTATTTTGTTTAAAAGGCTTTTAGGCATGCCACGATCCACACTTGTCACTTACAGTCACCTGGTGCGATTCGCAAAAATCATCCGTTTGCGATTGCAAAATTAGCTTTCGCGATGCATCAAGGGTCAAGGCCTTTGCAATTTGAGAATTTGCAATTGATTGCGAGTTCTCAAATCGTGATTGCATTTAAGGAATCACATTTTGCGATTCCTTGAATGCAATGCACGAAAGTAAAAAAATCAGCGATTTCGCTATTTGGGGGAGCAAATTACCATGAAGTTGAACTTCATGGTAATTTGCAAAAACTTTGAAAAATGCACTTTTGTGCATTTTTCAAAGTTTAATGTTGCGCACACAAATGTGTGCGCGCAACATATGTGCACGGATCAATTTCAGGGGGTGCCACCCTGGCACCCTTGAAATTGCATTCTCAATTTGTGATTCTCTAATTGAGATTCGCAAATTGAGAATGTCTTCCCATTCATTCCTATGGACCTCTAGGCCCATAGGAATGAATGGGGAGGTATTCCTTAATTGCAACTCGCAATTTGCGAGTTGCAATTAAGGAATGTTTAGAAATCGCTATTTTTTAAGCGACTTCTACATGCATAGCCTTTTGCGATTCCTTAAAAACGCAATTAAGAAATTGTAATAGCCAACAATGATGCATGTGCCTGATAGTCTTTGAAAGATAATACAATTAACTTCATGACCTGAACTTTCCGATAGAAGCTTATTGTTGGACTTGGCCCTTATGGCAGGTTCACCCCTAATCTTTTTGCTTTTTATCTGTGATATGCGTGGATGATTTTCTGGTCTGTGCGCACTTTTTCTCTGTGTCCCAGAGTAAAGTGCGTGCATGTAGTTAGGCTGGCCTGCTCTCCCATAGGGATGCATGGGGAATGTCTGTGTCCCTAGTAATTCCTGATGTGTGGGGAGTGCATGCTCGAATTTGGTATGTGCGTGTTCGTGGGAATGAATGCTTCGCAATGATGTATGTTGCGTGAGTGTGGCATGTGTAGAAATGCCATTTCTGGGACTTGGCATATAAATGGAAAATATGCCTGCAGTGTGATTGGCTGGAGCTGGCTGGTGAGCCTGGCTCCAGGAAGGCTGGATGGGTCTGCCCGGTGGTGAGTGTGAGATCAGCATGCTTGATGGCTTGGGAGGAGTGCACTTGGTCCCTGCTGGGCCTGGACTTTCCCCAGACAATGCTGGCTCCACCCCTTGTAGTGCGACTGATGGCCCTAGCCCTGCCAGTGAATAGAGAGGGTGGTTGAGGTAAACAGAGTACTTCAGAACCAGCTGCGACTGGTTTTCCCCCACCCTGCACCCTTGAGACAAAGGGTTTGTCTGTATAAGAAGGGGCTGTGTCCCCATGCAATTTGTCCTGTTCTTGGTTCTGCCTAGGATCCTGCCAGAGGGGGCTCTGCTGCTGCTGGGGCCAAGAGGACCGCCACTTGGCTGTCTCCCTGCTTGGAGACCCAGTGTGCTGGCTCTGGCCCTGCCTTGCCCCTCTGCCTGCCTCCAGACCCTGCTGGAGCTTTGCTGCGCCTGGAGGCGCCCTGACATTGATTTGTAGCGCTAGGAGCGCTTTCCTTGTGCCCCAGCGCTTTGCTGATATTTCTAGCGCTAGGCGCGCTTTCTGGCGTCCCTAAGCGCTTGGGAGCGCTGTATTTTGCATTGCCGGTGCCCACCCGGCATTGGGACCCATTTCGCCGATTTTCGGCATTAGCGAGTGCCCACCTCGCTTTATCTTTATTTTGGAGGCCGGTGCCCACCCGGCATTGCCCCGTACTTTGATTTTGTAAATACCTCGAGGGAGCCCACTCCTCGGGTATTGAGAAGCCGGCTGCCTACCTGGAACGGGCCGCCGCGCTGCCCGCGACGACCCGGAAGTGTTCTGGCCGACCGGCCAATCGCAGCGCGGCCCCTGAGAGGCCGACCGGAAGTCCCGCCTCTGCAACCAGGCAGCGAGGAGAGAGGCGCCGCCAGCGAGGCTCCAAGGAAGGGAGCCCCGCACCGAGTGAGGAGGAGAGCCGGCAGTGTTCCTGCCCCCGCAGCACCAGCGAGATACCGGTGAGTGCGGGGACAGGGTCCTTTGTTCTTCGAGCGGGCCCGATTGGCAGAGGGCCGCTCCAACGTGTGTGGCATTCCTTTGTGGGAGTGCGAGGCTCCGTGGGGCAGTATCTGATCTTGAGTCCCCCGTGAGGGACTCCAACGAGGCCTACAATATTGAGATTGGAGCCCCGAGGCTCCTGGGGGCCATTTCTTCAGTGAGAGCCCAGCGAGGCTCATTGCCCATATCGAGTGAGAGCCCTGAGAGAGGCTCTGGGGCAGTTGTGATTACCTGAGAGCGCTGAAGCTCTATTCTTGCATTTTGCTTGGTGAGCCCCTGAGAGGCTCCTTGCCCACTTGGTTCTTGAGCCCTCCTGGCTCCAACGTTGCTCAGTCCTATTTTACAACTGTCCAGCACTTAGTGGACAGTTGCCACGTTTAGGTTTGTGTGCTGTGCTGCCTGCGCAGCTTCCCTGACACTGAGACTCAGGGCATTCCGCCCCTTTCGAGGCCAGTTGGCCTGAGGGACATTTATGAGTGTTGTGCTTTGTGCACCCCGCGCATTGTAATGTACTTGATGATGTGATTCTTGCGCATGTGTTCTAACCTGTGCCTTTTCTAAAAGTGACCTGATTAGGTAGTCTTATGGTTATCCCCTTTTTGCTAAATGTGACCTGCATAGAGGATTGTTGAGGTTTATCCACTGTACTAAATGTGACCTGCACAGTGAAATGTTGATTCTGCTTACCTTTTCTAAAAGTGACCTGATTAGGTATTCTTATGGTTATCTCCTTTTGCTAAATGTGACCTGCATAGAGGATTAGTGATGTTTCAGTTTATGTTTAGGTTTCCTTCCCTTTGCTAAGAGTTAACTGCTTAGGTGTTGGTATTCCTTCCTTAGGTCCTAGTTACCTGCGTGATTTACCTACAGTGTGTTAGGGTTGCGTAGGAGGTCCTCACTGTTCCAGTGATTACTGGATGTGTGTTGCTTTTATAATTTTGGTGCTACTCATTCTATGTTTACGACATAAGTGTATATCTACCAGTATTATTTTCTAACAAGTGCCTACCCCTGACAGTGGTCCATGTGGCCCTGTCCTGTACATAATTCCCCTTGTAAATTCTGCCCGTGCCTCTGGCACATTGTACAGTTTGCGTGTGTTATCTAATGTGTTTTGTTTATTATAATACAAAGGCTATTTTTGATATATATCCTTGTGTGGAGTCTTTCTTTGTGGTGGGCCTTGGGTGTTGTTGCTGGGGTGCGTGCGCAAATACTTAACTCATACCGCCTCCAAGTTTAGCCTAGACTGCTCGCGCCACGCTACCTAGAGGGCGAGTGGGGGTTGCCTTGGTGTGTGACTCCCCTGCCCTGACTTTAGAAGTGGTGATCCCTGACTGACCTCGGCGCGAGTCTTGGCCGGCCAGGGTCCCGTTTCTAACATTGGCGGCAAGCGGTGAGGATAAGGATTTGTGTTTGCGCTGTACCACAGTGGCGACAGGCCACACTTCAAAGCTCTGCATTTTTTAGATGACCGCATTTTGGGGATTATTGTTTTTTAGGGAAGTTCAGTTTTGCTTCTCCTGAAAGGTGTCATTTGTGTTTTGTCCAGTACCTTGTTCCCCGCCCTGCTCCCAGAGTTTGGTACCTGTGTCGCTAGTGGTCAGGTTGAGAGAATCAGGGGTGGTAGAAACTGCCTTACCAGTCCGAGGGGAGGGTTGTGTGTGAATGAGTGTGTGTTACGCTGGACAGTGGAGTGCAAGTTCTCTGATAGGAATCTTGCTGAATTTTGTGATTGTATTCTCCTGTTTAGCTCAGACCCCCAGGTTCCCTGTGTCAAACTTTTCCCGCGAACGTCCGCCAAAATGGAGCCAGTTTTTGATCTCTGTAGTCTGTTTAGGTACAGTAGGTTAGAGCTGGTCAGATTCTGCGAAAAGGGAGGCATAGAGGTGAGTGAGTTGGTTACTCAGTCCCAGCTTAGGGACAGCCTGATCCAGTGGCAAAAGGATCAGTGGGATCTCGAGCACAGAGAGAGAGATAGGGCCCGGGCCGCACGCCATGAGGGTGGTGAGTCTGTGGGGAGCCCTGAAGATTCTGATGATGAATGTGAGTTGGATGGTGATGACAGTGGATGGATGTCAGCAGAGAGTGAGGACCCCATAGATAGGGAGTCCCTTGCTGAGCCCAGTGTCAGTACCAGCGCCCCATCCCTTTCCCTGTCCCCAGAGGAGTGGTTGGATAGGAAGGAAGAGAGGGAGTATCAGCTAGCGTTGGAACAGCTCAGGTTGGAGCATGCCAAGCTAGAGGCTGAGAGGGCCTTGTTCAGGGAGAAGGTAGCCCAAGAGAGTAGGTTACCCCCTGAGTGCATGTGTAGTTGTCTGGATTCCCCAGGGAGGGTGGAGTCCAGTGGTGGCAGCTTTTTAAATGTTGGTGTAGACAGTCCCACTCCCAGTTCCCCGAGTATGTTGCCTGTTTCCCCCGCAGAAGAGTTTGGGTTGAAGTTCAGGAGACTTAGGAAACTGCCTCATCAGTCTTGGGAAGACTTTGAGGATGAGTGTTGTGGAGCACTGTTTGATTGGGAAAAGGCTCACGTGAACGACAAGTCTGGCGGATTGTTTTGCATGGTTGTCACAGAGCACCTGCTCAGTTATTGTGTGCCAGAGTTGCGCCAGCACCTGTTGAAGTTTGGATCATTTAGTGCATGTGAGCTTGCAGCGGAAGCGGACCGTTGGGAGAGTGCAAGAGGTTCCTTAGCACCGCTAGGGAGTGGTTCCAATAATAGTGGGTCAGGTTTTCTCCAACCCAGCGTGGTGGAGGAGGGTGAGAGTAGCCCAGCTAGGTCTCAGTATAGTGAGGAGGGTGTAGGGGCTTGCTGTCTGTCTCAGTGGAGCGGAAGTGAGTGTGAGACCGAGAGTCCCCAGATGCCCGAAGCCCTGCCTCAGAGCCTGGATGGTTTCTTTAGGGAACACCAGGGTGGGGACCTATGCTTACCTGTTAGTCCACTTGAGGGAGATCTCCTAGTGTGTGGGGGACCTGGAGCATCTGTGAGCGGAGCTTCTGTAGTTGTGGAGTCTGGCAGTACTGCTCCAGGAGGGAGAGTACAGAAGTCCAGTGAGATGAGTGATTTGGGAGTGACCTGTGAGTCCTCAGAAGTCCTGGAGTGCCAGGCAGTGATTCCACCAAAGGTTCTAGACCGGAGGTTGGAGGTCCAGGTTCAGGGTTTGCCTGACCTGAAGGGTGGGAATACTGTAAGCAGTGTCCTAACCAGTTCTTTCTCCAGAGGTACCGCCCCGGTTGGGAGGGAGCAGGACTCTGGAAGGGGGTGCAGAGGGTGGGAAAGCCCACCTCTGACCCCGGTACCACCTGAGGGGTTAAACCCTAGGTTGGGAGAGTGGTGTTTAGAGGGTACCCCTCGCAGGAGGAGGAGGAACACTAGGAGAAGAGGTAAGGGGAGGAGAGCCTTCCCTGAGACTCCTGGTCCACCTAAGGTTGTAGACCCTAGGCTGGAGAACCAGTGGCAGTCTAGCCCTGTCGTGCAGACAGGAAGAGTGGAGCATGGCTGTTATGTGCCAGGGGTTACTACCCCCCACTTGGTGAGTTGGCAGGATCCAGTGGCACCTGGGTGGCCTAGGGCCTGGTCCTCGCCGAGGGCAGCTGGAGAGTACCAGTGGGGTAATCCAGTGAGTCCCTACAGTAGCTTTAGAAGGAACCCTAGGGGTTCACAGTGGCATAAAACAGGAGGGTGTCCCTGCAGTTGCGGGCCCGCGTCCGTGTTTTATCGCCCCAAGCAGGTAAGTCCATCACGGTGGTGATTGGTCTGCCCTGCGTTTTGGCTGGTAGGGGGTCGTGTTGGACTTGGCCCTTATGGCAGGTTCACCCCTAATCTTTTTGCTTTTTATCTGTGATATGCGTGGATGATTTTCTGGTCTGTGCGCACTTTTTCTCTGTGTCCCAGAGTAAAGTGCGTGCATGTAGTTAGGCTGGCCTGCTCTCCCATAGGGATGCATGGGGAATGTCTGTGTCCCTAGTAATTCCTGATGTGTGGGGAGTGCATGCTCGAATTTGGTATGTGCGTGTTCGTGGGAATGAATGCTTCGCAATGATGTATGTTGCGTGAGTGTGGCATGTGTAGAAATGCCATTTCTGGGACTTGGCATATAAATGGAAAATATGCCTGCAGTGTGATTGGCTGGAGCTGGCTGGTGAGCCTGGCTCCAGGAAGGCTGGATGGGTCTGCCCGGTGGTGAGTGTGAGATCAGCATGCTTGATGGCTTGGGAGGAGTGCACTTGGTCCCTGCTGGGCCTGGACTTTCCCCAGACAATGCTGGCTCCACCCCCTGTAGTGCGACTGATGGCCCTAGCCCTGCCAGTGAATAGAGAGGGTGGTTGAGGTAAACAGAGTACTTCAGAACCAGCTGCGACTGGTTTTCCCCCACCCTGCACCCTTGAGACAAAGGGTTTGTCTGTATAAGAAGGGGCTGTGTCCCCATGCAATTTGTCCTGTTCTTGGTTCTGCCTAGGATCCTGCCAGAGGGGGCTCTGCTGCTGCTGGGGCCAAGAGGACCGCCACTTGGCTGTCTCCCTGCTTGGAGACCCAGTGTGCTGGCTCTGGCCCTGCCTTGCCCCTCTGCCTGCCTCCAGACCCTGCTGGAGCTTTGCTGCGCCTGGAGGCGCCCTGACATTGATTTGTAGCGCTAGGAGCGCTTTCCTTGTGCCCCAGCGCTTTGCTGATATTTCTAGCACTAGGCGCGCTTTCTGGCGTCCCTAAGCGCTTGGGAGCGCTGTATTTTGCATTGCCGGTGCCCACCCGGCATTGGGACCCATTTCGCCGATTTTCGGCATTAGCGAGTGCCCACCTCGCTTTATCTTTATTTTGGAGGCCGGTGCCCACCCGGCATTGCCCCGTACTTTGATTTTGTAAATACCTCGAGGGAGCCCACTCCTCGGGTATTGAGAAGCCGGCTGCCTACCTGGAACGGGCCGCCGCGCTGCCCGCGACGACCCGGAAGTGTTCTGGCCGACCGGCCAATCGCAGCGCGGCCCCTGAGAGGCCGACCGGAAGTCCCGCCTCTGCAACCAGGCAGCGAGGAGAGAGGCGCCGCCAGCGAGGCTCCAAGGAAGGGAGCCCCGCACCGAGTGAGGAGGAGAGCCGGCAGTGTTCCTGCCCCCGCAGCACCAGCGAGATACCGGTGAGTGCGGGGACAGGGTCCTTTGTTCTTCGAGCGGCCCCGATTGGCAGAGGGCCGCTCCAACGTGTGTGGCATTCCTTTGTGGGAGCGCGAGGCTCCGTGGGGCAGTATCTGATCTTGAGTCCCCCGTGAGGGACTCCAACGAGGCCTACAATATTGAGATTGGAGCCCCGAGGCTCCTGGGGGCCATTTCTTCAGTGAGAGCCCGGCGAGGCTCATTGCCCATATCGAGTGAGAGCCCTGAGAGAGGCTCTGGGGCAGTTGTGATTACCTGAGAGCGCTGAAGCTCTATTCTTGCATTTTGCTTGGTGAGCCCCTGAGAGGCTCCTTGCCCACTTGGTTCTTGAGCCCTCCTGGCTCCAACGTTGCTCAGTCCTATTTTACAACTGTCCAGCACTTAGTGGACAGTTGCCACGTTTAGGTTTGTGTGCTGTGCTGCCTGCGCAGCTTCCCTGACACTGAGACTCAGGGCATTCCGCCCCTTTCGAGGCCAGTTGGCCTGAGGGACATTTATGAGTGTTGTGCTTTGTGCACCCCGCGCATTGTAATGTACTTGATGATGTGATTCTTGCGCATGTGTTCTAACCTGTGCCTTTTCTAAAAGTGACCTGATTAGGTAGTCTTATGGTTATCCCCTTTTTGCTAAATGTGACCTGCATAGAGGATTGTTGAGGTTTATCCACTGTACTAAATGTGACCTGCACAGTGAAATGTTGATTCTGCTTACCTTTTCTAAAAGTGACCTGATTAGGTATTCTTATGGTTATCTCCTTTTGCTAAATGTGACCTGCATAGAGGATTAGTGATGTTTCAGTTTATGTTTAGGTTTCCTTCCCTTTGCTAAGAGTTAACTGCTTAGGTGTTGGTATTCCTTCCTTAGGTCCTAGTTACCTGCGTGATTTACCTACAGTGTGTTAGGGTTGCGTAGGAGGTCCTCACTGTTCCAGTGATTACTGGATGTGTGTTGCTTTTATAATTTTGGTGCTACTCATTCTATGTTTACGACATAAGTGTATATCTACCAGTATTATTTTCTAACAAGTGCCTACCCCTGACAGTGGTCCATGTGGCCCTGTCCTGTACATAATTCCCCTTGTAAATTCTGCCCGTGCCTCTGGCACATTGTACAGTTTGCGTGTGTTATCTAATGTGTTTTGTTTATTATAATACAAAGGCTATTTTTGATATATATCCTTGTGTGGAGTCTTTCTTTGTGGTGGGCCTTGGGTGTTGTTGCTGGGGTGCGTGCGCAAATACTTAACTCATACCGCCTCCAAGTTTAGCCTAGACTGCTCGCGCCACGCTACCTAGAGGGCGAGTGGGGGTTGCCTTGGTGTGTGACTCCCCTGCCCTGACTTTAGAAGTGGTGATCCCTGACTGACCTCGACGCGAGTCTTGGCCGGCCAGGGTCCCGTTTCTAACACTTATGAATCTAGACTATTTAGGGGAACAAAAGTGGTAGAACTGATTAACTTCTGTTTTTTCTAATTCTTTTTGTTGGCCTTAGGACTGTGAGCACTTTACCACTGCTGACCAGTGATAAAATGCATGTGCCTGTTTCCTAAATAAGGCAAAAACTGGTGTATAGAAAATTGGCATATTTAATTTACTTGTAAGTCCCTTGTAAAGTGGTATACCATCAAACCATGGCCTGTAAGTTAAATGCTACTAGTGGACCTGAAGCAATGATGGTGCCACCCAGACCAGTAGCCTTTCAAACTGGTCTCTGACCTGCACTGCAGGGTGTGTGTGTGCAGTTTACTGCCATTTTTACTTGGCATTTAAAATCCTTTGCCAAGCCTTAAACTCCCCTTTTATTACGAATAAGTCATTCCTACGGTAAGCCCTAGGTAGATCATAGGGCAGGGTTCTATGAAGGTAAAAGGATAGACATGTACTTTGAATTTTGCATGAGCTGGGAGTGACAAACACCCACATTAGTTTTACACGATTGTGAGCCTACTCCTCTCACTGGTTAACATTGGGAATTCCTTAATGCACTTTTAAGCTGTAATTCCGGATTAGAAATGCTTATTAGTAGCTGTGTCATGTTTTATATAATTGGAATGGTGTTTAAAAATTATTTTTACTAGTAAAGGTGGATTTTACAATACTATTTTAGAACTGTGACTTTTAGAAAGTGTAACAGACAACAATGTCTCAACAAGTAATACTTCAAGGCAATTTGAGAGAGTGCAAAAATGAATTGCGACTGAACAGAAGGAAGAAAACATCAACAGTTTTTTGTAGAGTAAAAGCATTCTGTATTACCAACTACAAATACAAATTATAATAGTTATATCAGCACTATTGCATTGTATGGGGGTGTAATCAAAGAATTGGTGTGCACAAAAGTGCTTGCGCAGAAGTGAACAGCACAAGTGAAAAAGTGATAGGGTACAGGAAACAGAGACAAGACACAGCAATATTTAAAATGGTTACATAACATGGGTAATGAGAACACGGGGCCCGATTCACAGAACTAACTTAAGACAAAATCCTAAACTTACTACTTTTGGTATTCACAGAAGTTAGGATTTTGTCTTAAGTTTGTCTTAAGACAGACTTAAGACAGACTTAAGACAAAATCCTAACTTAAGTCTGTCTTAAATCTGTCTTAAGACAAACTTAAGACAAAATCCTAACTTCTGTGAATACCAAAAGTAGTAAGTTTAGGATTTTGTCTTAAGTTAGTTCTGTGAATCGGGCCCACAATTAATAGGGGAACATGTTAGGAACTAGGGATTTTTGTAACCTATTGAAATGCCTTGAAGTAATACCTGTTGAGACATTGCTTGTTACATGAAATTCACCCACATCTCAAATGTGTTTATGAGTTACCTCCTGTGGTTTTTCCTGTTACTTTTAGAAAGTGGACATTTCTCCACTCTTACTGCTCTAGGTGCCTGCAGCCTGTCTTCAATACACGTCTGTGGTGGGCGACAGGCTCACTTTGTGCATTCCCTCTAGACAGTCGCAAACGCAGGAAGGGTAGGTGCATCTGTGCACTCAACTGCATTCTGATGGCTCTTCCTGGGCAGGAAGGGAGGAGCTGACACTTTCATCTTAATTGGTAGTGTCCTGTCCAAAAACAAAGAGCTGATTACCCAGGACTGATAGTTTGGAGCGAGGGCTTGGAAAAAGGACATCCCTGCACTTCAAAGACCCTTCTTTGAAGTCACCCCCACTTCAAAGGCACAACTGGGTATAATCACTGGGTCTCTGACCCCATCAAATCAAACACTTCTGGATCTACAACTGGACTCTGTCAGAAGAACTGCTGTGCTGCATCAAAGTCAGAACTCTGCTGGACTGTTAATATTTTGTGCTGCCTTGCTGCTGCCTGCTGCTCTCTGATTCTGCTGAGGGCAGCTGGACTCTGCCTCGCACTGTAGTGATCTCCAAGGTCATGTTGGCTTGCCTCCTGTTGCTTAAGACTCAGGGACATCAAAGTCTCTACCTCTTCTCCTGTGCCTAGTTCTCTGGAAGTGAACCTAGATACTTGCACCAGAGACATCAATGCATCTTCAGTCTGCAGAATTGTCGCATCGCACTAAGAACTGCCTCATCATTTCTGGAACCACCGCTTCACAACCACATATTCTCCGCCACTGTGTAGAGAAGATGGGCGTATTGTCCCTCCACCGTGGATAAACTTTGTGTATCACCTTTGGAACTGTGGTACTCGGTGTTTCACGCAGTAAACCATGTGCATTGTTGCCACTGTGTGAAGAAAATCAACAAATCCCCTTGACTGCGGGCTCAACATCAACGTATCACTCGTTGCACTCTGCATCTCGCTGTTGAGACCAGTATCAAGGTGCCCTGTGCACTGGGCCTGAATGTCTCTTGTCCCCAGCCTGCATCCATTGCGGTCAACTTGAACTGTTACTTTTGCCTCCGTC
Source organism: Lissotriton vulgaris (assembly GCF_964263255.1). Lineage (NCBI taxonomy): Eukaryota > Metazoa > Chordata > Amphibia > Caudata > Salamandridae > Lissotriton > Lissotriton vulgaris. The sequence continues at coordinate 1,187,421,253 of NC_141689.1, read as the reverse complement.
TGGCATGACTGGCTAACCCCCATAGGCACTTATTGCTTGGAAGTGCTAGAACTCTTCTAATTCTTTCAATATTCATGACACAACTTCTACTTATTGGATTTTGGTCTTGATTTACTTGTAAAAATGATTGTTTATTTTTCTGAACCAGTGTGGTGTCTTTTTGGGGTGTTTTCAATGTGTTACTGTGTGTGTTGCACACATACTTTGGTCCTCATTTACAATATTTTAGCATAGGGCAGCACTGCTTGATATTTGCTTCACAGAACTGCGGCAACACCTGGTTGCGAGTAAACATTTTGAACCCCATCAAGCTTGCTGAGAAGGCCGACATTTGGATCAGACCCAGAGTGTCCAAGACGGTATCTGGGGGGACTCCCTAAAGGATGGTCAGGGTTCTCATCAGAAGAAAGATGGGGAAATAGAACAGAGTTCTCTAAAGGCCCTCAAAACAACTCACAGGGGGAAGGATCTGTTTTTAATTCCCAATCTGGCCACCAGAAGAAAAACTACCCTGGCAAGAGTCAGCAGCCCAAGCCCATCAGGTGCTATGAGTGCTTCAAGTATGGACACTACAAGGGGAACCCCAAATGTCAAAAAAGACTGCAGCCACTGGAGAAAAGGTTCTTGGGGTGGTGAATGTAGTTTTGGTGGATGAGTTTATCCCAGTTAATTGGGGGAGTTTAGTGAGGTTACTCTATTGTCCCTAGGTGGCAGTGACATGGTTTCCCTGGATGCATGTGCCCTCTGATACTGGAAACTATAGGCAATGGGACACCATCAGTGAGCAAGGTGTGGAGGCTCTGAGGGATACAGGTGTCAGCAAGACTATGGTAAGAAGGTAGCTGGTGATCCACCGAGCAGGTAAGTCCACCAGGTTTTGGTGGCTGACAACAGAGAGGGTCACTACCCAGTGGTCCTTGTTCCATTTGAGTGTGGGGGAGGGGTCAGGTCCTTTCAAAGTTGCAGTGAGCCCTACCATGCCTGTGGACTGTTTGCTTGGTGATATCCTTGAACACACTACCTGGAAGGAAGTGGAGCTCAAGACTCACGTGGAGATGCTGGGCCATGGCTGTCCAGGATGGGAGTTAAAAGAGCAAGAGCCTGGAAAAATGGCCCAGCCTGCTACTAAGAAGGGGAAAAGCAAAGGGTGTGGGAAACCTGCTCCTGAGTGTACTCGCAGGGAGATGGATGGGGCCGCCCTATAGTCCACTTAGGTGGGTACTGCTCCCCTTGATAACCTGCCTGAGCTTGCTGGATGACATGTGGAAGAAGGACCCACTAAGGTGCCCAAACCTTGAGTACATGAGGCAACAGGCTGTAGCTCAAGCAGCAGGTGAGGCTTCTGGTAGTCATTATATTTACTTAGAGGACAACTTCCTTTACAGTGAGCCTAAGGGCCCTGTGTATGAGGTAACCAGGCTCCTTGTGGTCCCCCAATGCTAAAGGGCCTTACTACTGGTGCTAGCTCACAAGATTCCCCTGGCAGAACACCTGGGCCAAGTAAAGACATTTATTAAGGCTTGTCACCAACTTTCATTGGTCTACGATCTTGACTTCCTTAGATGTATTCTGTAGGTCTTGTGTAAACTGCCAGACCAGTGGGAAGACAGGGAAGAAGCTCAATGCACCCTTAATCACTTGCTTGCAGTTGGCACACCCCTTGAGTGGGTGTACTTCAACATTGTTGGACCTATACATCTCCATACTGCTTCAGGCAACAGGTTTACCCTCGTTCTGGTGGACCATGGCACTTGGTATCCAGAGTCAATCTCTCTGAGGACCATAACTGCACCAGTAGGGGCAAAATGCCTAATGGGGATTTTTACCTGAGTGGATTTCCCCAAGAACGTGATGTCTGACAGGAGCATCAATTTCATGTCTGCTTATATGCCATCAATGTGAAAGGAGTGTGGGGTAACCTACATGTTCTCTAACCCTTACCATCCACAAACCAATGGGCTTGTTGAGAGGTTCAACAAGACCCTAAAGGGCATGATTAGATCCTATCTGAAGCCCTGAGGAGTAAGTGGGACATTCTCTTGCCATGCCTTCTCTTTGCCTTTAGGCAGGTGCCACAGAAGGGAGCTGGCTTCAGACTCTTTGAGCTTTTGTATGGGCACCCCATCAGAGGACCTCTGAGGTTGGTGAAAGAAGGGTTGGAGCAAGATCCCGGAAAGATTCCTCGGGATGTAATGAGCTACATGCTGGCTTTCAGGAGCCAACTGGCAATGTTGAGAAGCAAGTTTCTAACAACTTATAAGCAAGCCAGGATGTTATGAAACAGTAGTGTTAGACCTGGCATCATTGGCGTGAGTCTCCCTTCCATTTTGACGGATTGCCTCCTCTTTTTGGATATGTTTTTAATGGTTTTATGCTTTGGGCACTGTACCACTGCTAATCAGTGCCACAATGCAAGTGCTCCCTATGTTAAATTGATGTACTAATTGGTGATTCCATAATTGGGTTATTTGATTTACTTGTCAGCCCCTAGTACAGGTTACCATGTGTGCCCAGGGCGTGTAAATCAAATGCTGCTGGTGGGCTTGCAGCACTGGTTGTGCCACCCACAGAAGCAGCTTGTAAAGTGTGTCTCGGGTCTGCCATTGCAAGGCCCGTGGGCAGTTTAGCACTGCCATGTCGACTTGGCCAAGTGCACCTACTTGCCAGTCCCTAAACCTTCCCTTTGCTTCATATCAGACACCCCTATGGTAGGCACAAGGGCAGGGTGCATTGTAAGTATAAGGTAGGGCATGCTGTGGTGTGTTTAGCATGTCCTAGTAGTGAACTACAGCCATTTTCGTTTTTCACTATGGAAGGCTACCTGTTCTCCATAGGCTAGGATGGGCAGTTAGATTATTACATTCTTATAATCCTAACTGACTCAGGGAACATGGGAGAATTTCGAATTTAGTATGCCTGAATTCAGAATGAGAAAATACATATTTTAGTAAAGTTGGTTTTAACATTCTGTGTTTGAAAATACCACTTTTAGAAAGTAGGTATGTTCTTGCCTAACTGTCCAGGCCTGCCTCTGCTAGGTTGTGTATTCCTTGTCAGGGTTTGTGAGTGACAGGGCTGGGGGATTCCAGGAGACAGGCTGGGGCAGCCCAGTGGTGAATAGAGAGATCTGCATCTAGATGGAAGGGAGGAGTTGCAGCTGGGACCTGAATAGGGCTGGGACTTCTGTTTGCAATGCTGGCTCTACCTTCTGTGGCTTGTCTGATGTCTCTGCCCTGCACTGTGAAAGGAGAGAAGGAATCTTGTCAACAAAGTGCTCCATAGCTGTGCCTTCCCTCCCCTGTGCAGACTCCACCTCCTGTGGGGCGGCTGATGTCGCTGCCCTGCACAGTGAAAGGAAGGAGAGAGTCATGTAAACAAAGTGCTCAGAAACTGGTTTGGACTAGGCAGAGGCCTCTCTGCCTTCAGAGAACAAAGGATTTTGGGGTATAAATATTGGGACCCTTATCCCAAGAAATTAGACCACTTCTGGAAAAGGAAACCTTTTGCCAAGGAGAAGAAGCAAGGAAGCTGCAGGAGTTTTACTGCACCTCTCCCAGAGTGCTGTTTGCTGGGTTGGCCTGCAGTGTTTGCTTCATTGCCAAGGAAAGGAGAAGGAACTTTTTAAGGACTTTCATCATTTAAAGAATATTCTCAAAGGGCTTGAACTGTGCTTGCCTCCTGCTGAAGTCTCAGGGAAAAAATACTTCACCTCCAGCTTCCCTCTGAATTTCCTTGCTGGGAAATCTCAACTCCAGACATTTGTGTGTCGCTGGGAGCTGGAAGTGCGACGCATCGAGAAGAAGCGTGTCACCGCCGCAGCTGAAATCGTAGCATCGCCGGAGAAGCGAGCCTTCGCCGCATCTCCCTGGAAGTGTATGTTCATCGAAGCTGCCTGCTGTCGCATCACCGGAGAAGCGTGACGCCATTCAGAGAGTCGCCATCGAATCACTGGAGAAGCGTGTTGCAGGGCCTGTTGCCGATCCAAAGTTCAGAGTCGTCGCAAGGCTGCCAGGGCGTCTATGCATCGTCATCGCATCGCCGCATCAGGGGCACTATCTTCTCGCATCGCAACCGGATCATCGCATCGCATCAAGGCACCATCTTGCGCACCGCAACGGGCCCGCAGGCTGAGAATCTACGCATCACCTCCGCACTGGTAAGGATCACGACGCATCCCCTACTCTGCGCAAGCATTGAGGCCCAACACATCATCTCCACCGGATCACGGAACCGACGCATCTCTCCTTTTGCGATCCATTTGTTTACTTTGCGTTACGCATCCAGGTACTTTGTTGAGAACTTTGTTGCATTGATCATCAACTTGAACTAAGCAACGTTTTATCATCTTTAAGTATAGTGTTGTGGATTTTTGTCGTTTGTGGTCATGTGTTAAGTCTATATAAAGAATACTTATTTTTTATAAAACCTGTGTTCTGTCCATCTGTAGTGTTTTCACTGTATTACTGTGTATATTCACAAATGCTTAACACATGCCTCTGAGATAAGCCTGTCTGCTCGTGCCAAGCTACCAAGGGGGTGAGCAGGGGGTTATTAAGGAGTGTAATCCCCTTATCCTGACTTAGAAGTAAGGGTCCCTATTTTGGCAAAGGTGAATACCATTGCCAACTAGAGACCCCCAGATCTAGCAAGTAGTATGACCAGAAGTCTACCACTGTGGATTTACAGCCTGGTCAGAAAGTGTAGGTGATAGGGCCCAGCCGTTGATCTGGGCCCTATGATGTGATTGCAAGAAAGGATGAGGCCAACCACCTTGTGGATCTCAAGACCCCTATGCAAATTCACAGGGTGCTGTATGTCAATCGTCTCAAACCCCAATTTGAGTGGTCTGAGCTCACCATGCTGTTGGTGATGAATGGCGAGGAGGAAGAGGAAAGTGAACCTCTCCCTGAACTCCTATCCACCCAGGAGAAATATGTATCTGTGGAGGGAGTAATATTTCCCCCTAGTCTGAATCTTGAGCAGCAAAGGGACTGCCTCCAAGTGTTGGGGCAGTGCTCTTCTTTGTTTCTCCTCATCCTGGAACTACCTACCTGGGTACCCATGATGTGGACACCAGACACAACCTCCCGATCAGGAATACATCTTACAGGGTGTCTGATAAGGTAAAGGCCAGCACGATGGAACAACTTTCCCAGCTGCTGGAGTTGGAGGTGATAGAACCCTTCAGTTGAACCTGGTCCAGCCCTGTAGTTCTGGTGCCAAAATCTGCTCCCCAGGTACCACACCTGAACACAGGTTGTGTGTGGATTATAAAGGGATAAATATAGTCACAAAGACAGATGCTCATACTATTCCCTGGGGAGATGAGCTGATTGCCTTATTAGGGGCTGCCAAGTACTTAAGTGCCTTTGATCTTACATCCGGGTACTGACCCTAACAGAAACATCATAGAAAAGGGCAGCCTTCTCCACTTCAGAGAGGCCAATATTCATTGAGGGTGATGCCCTTTGGACTCAAGAATGTCCACTTTCACCTGCCAGAGGCTGGTGAACCAGGTCTTTGCAGGTATGGAGGTATTCTGTGCTGCCTATCTGAATGAAATGGATGTCTCCAGTAGCAGCTGGAAGGACCACCTTGTTCACCTCCAGGAAGTGCTTTAGGCTTTGCAACAGGCAGGCCTGACTACAGAGGCCAGTAAATACCAGATAGGGCATGCGTCTGTGGTGTACTAGGGGCATCTGGTGGGCAGGAGTAAGGTGCAGCCACTCCAGGTCAAGATAGAAACCATCATGGTCTGTGAGCACCCCCCACCTCATCCAGACTGAGGTTAGAGCATTCCTGGGCCTAACTGGATACTATAGGAGCTTTGTCAAAGGATATTGCACAATTGTTACCCCCTTGAGTAAGCTGACTTCGAAGAAAACCCCATGAATGTGATTTGGACAGAGGTATGCCAAACAGCTTTTGACTCCTTTAAGCAGGCCATGTGCACAGCTCCTGTGCTCAAAGCCCATGAGTTCTCCAAGGAGTTTATCTTTCAAACTGATGTCCCAGAACATGGCATAGAAGGAGCACTGTCACAGCTTAATGAAGATGGCCTAGACTAACCTGTAGCCTTCATCTTCAGGAGGTTACTACCCAGTGAACCAAGGTGGGGTTCTCTAGAAAGAGAAGTTTTTGCTTTGGTCTCGGCACTGAAAAAGTTGAGGCTATACCTGTTTGGCACTCACTTCCTGATTCAGACTGACCAGAGACCTCTAGGGTGGCTCATGCAAATGAGGGGTGAGAATCCAAAACTGTTGAGGTGGTCCATTTCCCTAGAGGGTATGGACTTCAGGGTGGAGCACAGACCCGGATAGACAACGCTAATGCTTTATGGTCTATCCAGGGTTTTCCGCATTAGTGTTGAGAACTTCCTAGAGGTTGGATAGATCTCCCCACTTTCTGCTGGGGAGGGGGTAACGTGTTAGACCTGTCATCCTTAAGGTGATCGTCCCTGAAACATTTTGCCTGCTTACCTTCTGTTTTTGCTGATTCTTTTTGTTGGCCTTAGGACTCTGAGCACTTTACCAAATCTGACCAGTGCTAAAGTACATGTGCTTCTCCCCTAAACATGGTAACCTTTGTGTTATTTAATTTACTTGTAAACCCCTTGTAAAGTGTTATACCTTATACCATGGGCCTGTAAATTAAATGTTACTAGTGGTTCTGGAGCAATGACTGTGCCACCCACATAAGTTGCATTTAAAAACTGTCTCAGGACTGACGCTACAAAGCCTGTGTGTGCAGTTCACTGCCACTTCAAATTGGCATTTAAAGCCCTTTGCCAAGTCTTAAACTACCCTTTATTACACATACAATACCCCTGAAGTCGCCCTAGGTAGCCCATAGGGCAGGGTGCTGTGTAAGGAAAAGGGAGGACATGTACTATTAGGTTTTGCATGTCCTGGTAGTGACTAGCACCCAAACTCGTTTTTCACTACTGTTAGGCCTACTCCTCTCACAGTTTAACATTGGGAATCCCTTAATCCACTTTTAAGCTGTAATTCCCGATGTGCCATGTTTTGTATCATTAGAATGGTAATGATAAATCCTATTTACTGGTAAAGTTCGATTTAACATTACTATTTTAGAAATGCCACTTTTATAAAGTGCCTCAATAGAAGTCAATGAGGGAATACAATTTAGAAAATTAAATTAAATTACTTACACAAAACAAGTAGTACCAACCTTTTGTTTCAATGTAATTATATTAACAGGAAAGGCATAGAATTATACTTTTCAAGGGTTATGTGCAGCATCAACCATGCTTTTAAGTTGTGTAGTAGGTGCAAGGTGAACAAATTGTGCTTGTGAAAAAATATTTAAACGGCACAAGTGTAACAGTGTTTTTTGGGGAATATTTTGTAAAGAATATTATGCATTAACTTTTTCTTCCTAATACAAGCAGTGGAAAATCATGTCATAATTAACAATCCTGTTTAAGCTGATACAAGTCACATGTTTCACGTGCGCCATTTAAAAGTTAATATTGTTGACATTGTTGTACGATGCTTTACCCGCGCAGGTCTCAACTGCAGCCCCGGCCGGTGGTGGGAGTACCTGCGGGCGGTGACGTGGGGAGGGGGAGGGGCAGGGTGGGGGGTAGTAATATATGGATTACGGACCTTAACAGGTAAGTTAACATATATATAAATAAAATGAATATCGTTGCATGCACTGCATCACCAAATGCGATGCAGTGCGCACAACAAAGTTTGTTTTATTTATTTATATGTTTACTTACCTGTTAAACTCCGTAATCCATACATTACTACCCCCCACCTTGCCCCTCCCCCTCCCCATGTCACCGCCCGCAGGTATTCCCACCACCGGCCGCGGCTGCTCAACTGGGGTGATTGTTCTCACCTGTGTTTTTACATACTTTTAGAAAGTCAACATTTATCTGCTCATACGGTTCTGTGTGCCTGCAGTCAGTCTCCAATACTCATCTGGAGTGAGTGAAGGCTTTAATTTGTGCATTCCCTCTAGAACACCACAAACACAGGAAGAGTAGGTACGTCTGAGTACTCAGCTGCATTCTAATTGCCCTTCCTAGGCAGGAAGGGAAGGAGGAGCTGACATTTGCACCGGAATAGGTAGTGTCATTTCCCCCACACAAAGGGCAGATTACCTCCTACTGATAGTCTAGAGGCATGGCTTGGAAGAAAATGCTTCTGTGCACTTCAGAGGCCCTTCTTTGAAGTCACCACCACTTCAAAGGTACAACTGGGTATAAGTACTGGGTCTCTGACCCCATCAAATCAGACACTTCTGAACCTACAACTGGATCGGTCAAAAGAATTGCTGTGCTGATCAAGGGCTTACTGTCTGCTGGAGTGCTGACCTGGAAGGCTGGTTTTCACTTGGGCTGCCCTGCTGCCTGCTGCTCTCTGAATCTACTGAGGAGAGATAAACTATGCCTTGCACTAAAGTGATCTCCAAGGGCTTGTTGGCTTGCCCCCTTTTCCTTGAGACTCAGGTTTATCAAAGTCTCTACCCCTGCTCCTGTGCTTGGTTCACTGAAGGTGGACCCAGAACCTTGCACCAGAGACATCAACACATCTCCACTCTGTGCATAGCAGAACCGATTAATTGACCCTGTTGCGGGTGTAGAATCAGGGCATTGAACTCAGAAGCTCTGCATGACATCCAGAACCACCGCTTTGGACCTGACGCATAACCCCCACTGCATGAAAAAAATTGACACATCATCTTCACATCAACACATTGCTCGTCTGCACACTTCCTCTCACTGTTGCAACTAGGATGAGGGTACTCTGTTCACCCAGCCTGCGTGGCTCTTGTTCCTGGCCTGCGTTACATCACTGTTGGCTTGAACTGTTGACTTTGCTCTAGTCCAGCGTGACCAGATAACCCCCATAGGTGCTTATTGCTTCTAAGTGCAAGAACTCTTTTTATTCATTACAAATTCATAACTCATCTTTTACTTATGGATTTTTGTCGTTTTGGTTTTGATTTATTTACAAGTCGATTGTCTATTTTTCTAAACCAGTTTAGAGTCTGTGGTGTTTCCACTGTGTTTCTGTGTTGCACAAATACTGTACACATTGGTTTTTTAGACAAGTCTGACTGCTCTGTGCCAAGTTACCAGAGGGTGAGCACAGGTTATTGTTTAGTGTGTATCTGGCTTATCTTGACTAGAGTGGTGGTCCTTACTTGGAAAGAGTGCATACCTCTGACAACTAGACACCCCCTTTCCAACAATGGGCCACTTGCGCTCATAGTAGAGAGAAAACTCAAACACAGACGGGGCAATTTTGCAGAGTTACAAATAAAATGTTGCTACAGTGAGGTCTATGAATCATATGGCTGAGATACCCGCCACCCCCTCTCAACACAATCCCCAAGGATGGGAAGACGGAAACGGTTCTGAACTTGTGGAAGGCGGGAGGGAGTTACCCTCCCGGCCGTATTTATTAAAATATGAAACAAAATTAAAAACGTCAAAATAACAGTTTCATATCATGTACAATTTCATTTACACATTACGATGTTCTTGGCTGACCTTAACACATCTCTAATACAAAGGTTCTCCTAGCCGATACTAAACATCCTGCAAATGCATTACTCAAACTTTGAAACTGTACATCCTAACATTTACGGGCCAACAGCAAGGTCGTAACCGGTGTCAGATCCCCACTACCAGAACTCCCCCCCTCACTTGTGAGGGGCGGTCGCACAGAGGACTGTACCTCTGTGCCAGCTTCCAAATTCCCTTGTCTTAGCGGGGGCCCCTTGATAACTCGACGCCATCTTAAGTGGTCGTCCGAGGACTCGTGTGAGGTGTCTAGAAGGTAGCGTAGACCCCCCTCCCACCCCACACAACTTACCACATCTGCCGTTGCAGATGTCCTGGCCCCGGGAAATTCCCAGGAGGGGGCCCTAGCCCCTCCTCCCCAGGGAGGGGCCTATGGCCGCCTTCCCTTTTGGCGTCCCCATCCTTAGAGGGGACCGCCTCCCCGTTTGAGGGGCCAATGGCCGCCTCCCCCCGGGCGCTCCCATCCATAATGGGTGACGCCCTACCTCTAGGGATCTTCTAATTCCTGCTCACCGATCATGACCTTACCGCCCGACCAAAAATAAATACGACAATCTAAGACTAAAATGGAGAAAAAACAATTTATACTTAAGCAAATCGAAGTATAATCAATACCGAGCATCCGGTGCAACTACTTTGCTGAATAAAACATGCTGAAAAGGAAAAAATTATAAACTTTATTACACACCAAATTACCAACTTTATTCAAAACGACCTGTAAGAAAAACAATATCATGACACTCGACTTTATTCCAACAAATCGCTGTCATCAGGGGCTGGTGGGTGGGTCAAAAATGGCTCTTCGTTCCGTCGCGAGCTCACGTGCAACGGGGAGGTGCAGCTTCAGAGCACAGGAACAAGAGGATGCTTCCTTGGCTTGTCGCTCCTTTTATCCTTCTTCGGGCGGGCGTGGACCCACCTCCAATCTGCCTCCGGGGCGTGGCTAGCGGTGTTGGTGTCTAGGACAACCCCCTCTTGGGCGGGAAAAGGCGCGCCCCGGCTACGCCGCTTCGGGCATACCAGCCGAGACTCGCCTCCCGCCCAAAATGGCTTCCCGGGGGGATCGGGGCACTCCACCATACGTTCGGGGGGACCGAGTGGTCGCCCCTTTCCATATGGCTGAGATACCCGCCACCCCCTCTCAACACAATCCCCAAGGATGGGAAGACGGAAACGGTTCTGAACTTGTGGAAGGCGGGAGGGAGTTACCCTCCCGGCCGTATTTATTAAAATATGAAACAAAATTAAAAACGTCAAAATAACAGTTTCATATCATGTACAATTTCATTTACACATCACGATGTTCTTGGCTGACCTTAACACATCTCTAATACAAAGGTTCTCCTAGCCGATACTAAACATCCTGCAAATGCATTACTCAAACTTTGAAATTGTACATCCTAACATTTACGGGCCAACGGCAAGGTCGTAACCGGTGTCAGATTCCCACTACCAGAACTCCCCCCCTCACTTGTGAGGGGCGGTCGCACAGAGGACTGTACCTCTGTGCCAACTTCCAATTTCCCTTGTCTTAGCGGGGGCCCCTTGATAACTCGACGCCATCTTAAGTGGTCGTCCGAGGACTCGTGTGAGGTGTCTAGAAGGTAGCGTAGACCCCCCTCCCACCCCACACAACTTACCACATCTGCCGTCGCAGATGTCCTGGCCCCGGGAAATTCCCAGGAGGGGGCCCTAGCCCCTCCTCCCCAGGGAGGGGCCTATGGCCGCCTTCCCTTTCGGCGTCCCCATCCTTAGAGGGGACCGCCTCCCCGTTTGAGGGGCCAATGGCCGCCTCCCCCCGGGCGCTCCCATCCATAATGGGTGACGCCCTACCTCTAGGGATCTTCTAATTCCTGCTCACCGATCATGACCTTACCGCCACAGGCCGGATAGTAGACCGGCTATCCGGACCCCCCACAAAAACTCCTACGTAAAGGCCATGGCTGCAAACTCTTTAACCAAGCTACGAGGTCTCCTATGAGTAAAGAATTCCCCACCCGGGATAAATGAACTCCATCCTCTAGATACATTTGGTCCCCCCTGATACACCCATGCGGAATAGAATGCAATGTACTAGTACGGAACAGTCTACCCAGCTTGTTATTCACCTTCTTCACTGAACGATTTACAGCAGCCACCGAAATAGCCCCCCGCCACACTTTTCGTGGAATCATATGGGACCATGCAATCGTGCACCCTGGAACTCTTCTCGCCAACCAACTCACTGTGGATAGTATCGCCTCGAGAAGTAGTCGTCTACCAGTGGTCACCAAATCATTGCCCCCAAGATGCACTATGATTATAGCTGGCGGTGACCCTGTCCGCCCTAACAAACCCTCAATAAAACTTTGAAACTGGTCAATACAGAGCCCGCCCCTTCCGTAGAAGGTCACCCTGTACCCGTATTCCCCAGCCACGTGAATCGTGTCACCTGCTTTGAATACATCTGCGGCACGCCTCACGTATGAGTGGCCCACGACCCACACCACTCTTTTCTCAGCCGGTGATCTTTGACCGCTGGTTCCCAGGTGTCGGGTCGACTGCACAGTCCGCCCCGCTTCGTAAGCTCGCGACACTGTAAACCAAACAAAAACAAGAAGCGTGAGTACAAGACATAAGCTTCACAACAAGTGCAACCGCACATACCTTTTATAACAATTCGAGGACCAACGCCACAACCGTTTCACTCTTTCCACACTCAGGCCCTTGGCTGTAGCCTCTGTAGCAGCCCCTATCCTGAAGGAATGAGTCCCAAACTCGCACGGGTTCAAGCCCGCCGCTGCGATCGCCATTGTTAGCACCCGCTGAAACTGAAACCTAGGCAGCGGGGTGACATCGGCGTGCCTCAGCAAGCTTCCCTCGCATGGTGCCGCCCTCTGCGCCAAATACTCCTCAACGCATGCTACCGGGCACATGGGAGATCCCGGAATCCGCTGAACCACTACGCTGTCCCCGATCGCTTTCTGATCGGTCTTGGACCTGACAAATGAGACTACCATTGTCTCCCCCTTAATTTGGATGTGCTCCAGGCACAAACCACCCCCCGTATCCTGCTTGTTCCTCGCTACCAGCTCGCTTACCCGCATAGCCCCATGGAATGCTAATGCAAAAGCGGCCCGGAATAGCACTGTCTCTGATTGAGACGAACATGTCGCAGGGAGTACGGACCACAACAGGGCCAACCTTTCAAGACCTATCGGACGTCTTTCATCCACTCTGCAACCCTCACGGCGTTGCCACCCACGCAGCGCTTCTGCACCAAGAAAGACGCCGTGGGATCCTGTATGCCATGGGCCCGTGCCATGAAAGAAATGGCGGCCCGGTGCCTATTGGCCGTAGCCACTGATTTGCCTGCCTGATGTAATGATAACAAAAAATTCAGGACATACTCTTCCTGGCCCCACAGCTCCCCCCTAGCTGAACCCAAAAAGGACAAATAAGAACGGAACGCCCCTTCATAAGCCTTCCTTGTCCTGGGTGCTAAACTCTCTCCCACGAGGTCTTGTAGTCCGGGGCACCGAGAGACCAGAGAGCTTCGGGAAATGGTGCCGCCACCGTGTCCGCTGAGGGCAGAAAACCCCAGAAGGCCTGCATACGGGAACGAGAAAGTGCATCAGCTGCCTGATTTAACACCCCTGGCACATGTCTCGCCCTAAAGTGGACGTTTAGTCTCATACACAGCAGAACAATTTCCTTCAACAGTCTCAAGATCCATTTGCAGCGTGCTGCCTGACTATTGATACACTCAACCACGGTCATATTATCAGACCAGAAAACCACAGAGCGATCACGAAATTCTTCAGGCCATGTGTACAAGGCCACCAGGATAGGGAACAATTCGAGAAACCCAATGTTACCCGTCAGCCCATTCTCGTGCCACCATGTCGGCCAAGTTCGTGCCGACCAATGATTCCCCAGGATGGCGCCAAAACCCACGCTCCCTGCCGAGTCCGTCCACAACCCCAGCTCCACGGAGGAGACCGCTGGTTTGGTCCACACGACCCGACCGTTGAAATCTGCCAGGAACGCCAACCATATGCGCATGTCCTGGCGGACCTCTGCCGAGAGCCTTGTGCGGTGGTGTCCTTCTTTAAGGCCGACCATGGCTTGAGCAATAGAGCGGGAAAAGGGGCGAGCCATTGGTATTACTCTAAGGGCAAAGTTCAGCTGACCCACAGCTTGCTGCAACTGATGCAATTTTACCTTCGACTCACCAATACATGTTTCAAGTGATGCCTTAAACTTCGTTACCTTCTCTTTAGGCAAACGGAAGCACCCCTCTTCGGAGTCGAGCTCTATTCCCAGAAACTTGAGCGAAGTAGCTGGGCCCACTGTCTTACCCGGTGCCAATGGCACGCCAAAGCGGGTCATGAGATTACAAAATTCATTCAAAGCCTGTGCACATTCAGAGTCCCCGGCTGCCCCCAGAAATAGAAAATCGTCAAGATAGTGCATAACATGTGTAAACCCTGTTGTTCTTGTGAATGCCCATTGCAAAAAGCTACTGAATTTTTCAAAATACGCACAAGAAATGGAGCAACCCATTGGCATACTCTTATCCATGTAATAACGTCCCTGAAACATGAAACCAAGGAGACGCTGATCCTCTGGGTGTACCGGGAGCAACCGGAACGCTGACTCAATGTCCGACTTGGCCATCAGCGCTCCGGGCCCCAGGCGATTCAACATGGCGACAGCCTCATCAAAAGATGCGTACCGCACCGAACAAACTTCCGGGTCAATCGCGTCGTTCACCGAAAGACCCCTTGGGGCTGACAAATTATGTATCAACCTGAATTCCCCTGGGTCCTTTTTGGGGACCACTCCCAGAGGCGAACAAACAAAATTTGCAACAGGCGGCATGTCAAATGGGCCAGCAACCCGACCTCGGGCCACTTCCTTCCCAATCTTAGCTTGTACCACCGCCGTATTCTGCAGAACCGACAGTTGGTTCTTGCATTGTGCTTTACCCTGAAAATCCCCCGCCGGGATGCGGAAACCATATGAAAAACCATCTTGCAACACCCCAGCGGAGATATGATCCGGATATTCGTTCAACCAAGGGATCATTGCCATGATATCAATCGGGGTAGGGAGAGGCGCCCCTCGGACTGTTTCAGACCTGTTTGGCGCCCCCTCTACTTCCCGGATCACCATTTTTGGCTCTGCACATGGTCTCGGGGTGAGAGGACTGCCCGCACCCAGTACATTCATGCCTAAACCTGCAAGATCCCTGCGGCCTAGTACATTTACCTCTGTTAAAACTCCAGCAGACCCCTTTTTTACCTGAGTTGCCATTACTCTTTGTGTGCTGATCGTTGCTCGCTCCTGCCCGAAAGGGCGTCCCAGACGAATGGCGGGCATACTCAACCACACCCCCCCCTAAAGATGGCGACTTCGCCGAGCCTGACTTCTCCATTTTCTGCCATGAAATGGAGTCGAAACAATCCCACGTCAGGGAAGAGTCGTGCTCCTTGGACTTACGAAATATGCTATCGTAATACAACCATTGATTGCCACCATATGTCCCAAAGAATTCCATGATCCGTGTCTGATACACGGCTAAACCCACCAACAATTCGGGTCTGCGTTCCCCCATAATTGCAATGAACATTCCAAACGCTCTGCCCCAATTGTCGATCGACTCATCCACCCTGAAAGCGGCCATCTTGGCGCGCCATACACTAGGATGCAGAAACTCCTTTTGGTTTTTTACATGCTCAATCTCGTAATGATCGGTCAACAAGGAAAACATGTTCACATATTTATCAGACCATATCCTTTCTTTTACGTCCATCAGGATATGCTGAACAACTTTTCCCCTCCTTGAAGGCACCGATCCCTCCCCCGCAATCGGCAATGGCTGCTTACCTGAACCGGCCACTGTGACCGTAGTTCCTGCCGAACCAATGCCCGACCCTGGTTGTTCCACGGGAGCCTGCGGGGAAACAAAAGGAGACGGTGCCTTCGCAGCATATTTCGATTGCCGCAACTGCTTCATTATTGCCCTGGCTTCCTCAGCCGTGGCCCCCTCGTTTTCTTTGCCTAACCATGCCGCCAACTGGGCAGCCAGCTCAGGAGGCAAATCCTCCCCGTTCACCGGAGTGACTACCACAGGGATGGGTTGGCCCATGTCTGGGACCGGAGTCGGGGCCTCGATCGGGGTGACCGGGTGCGCAGGGGGTACTTCGGGCACCGGGGCTTCCCCCCCCATCGCTCCCTTCTTGGCCCTTCTGCCTCTCCCGCTAGGGACTACTCCCGGCAATGCCGGCCCGATGACTCTCTTAGGCCCCCCAACACCATTCATTACCGCCATCTGCTTTTTCATATCTGCCATGTCCTTCATCAGCATACGAAGCATCTGATCGGTCCCGATCCTCTTTCCGAGCTTCTTGCTAGGCATCGTCCGCGTATACTCCTCAAGGTCCTAGGCCAGGAAACTCCGAACTCACTGAAATGAAGAAACACAAGATTAATTCTCAAAAATGGCTCTTCGTTCCGTCTCGAGCTCACGTGCAACGGGGAGGTGCAGCTTCAGAGCACAGGAACAAGAGGATGCTTCCTTGGCTTGTCGCTCCTTTTATCCTTCTTCGGGCGGGCGTGGACCCGCCTCCAATCCGCCTCCGGGGCGTGGCTAGCGGTGTTGGTGTCTAGGACAACCCCCTCTTGGGCGGGAAAAGGCACGCCCCGGCTACGCCGCTTCGGGCATACCAGCCGAGACTCGCCTCCCACCCAAAATGGCTTCCCGGGGGGATCGGGGCACTCCACCATACGTTCGGGGGGACCGAGTGGTCGCCCCTTTCCATTATCCATTCTCGATGAACTACCTTCTTTAAGTGATTACAATTTAGGTCCCCTATCAAAAAATCTCCAGAACTCTTAATGTAGCAGCTCATATTCAACTAAAGAAAATTAGGACCAGCAGAGAAAAGGGCTAACAAGCGGTTCTATCTAGAAAAAGTAGACATGAGAGGGCAGGGTAGAATTTCGTGAAAGACAAGGATTACCACTTAGTAGGTTTTTTACTTGCCTGGCCTGCATATTCATGTCCCTAACAGTAACATAATTGGGCAAAATACTGCAATCCGGTATTTTTTCTTTCTTTTAAATACCATCCTAAAACTGCACACCCATGAATAAATCATAAAAAGTATTCGAGAATTTACTACATTATTTTTAAATGATCATTTAAGCAAACATAGTGATATTTCCTGAGTTACACATGAATACTGAAAATTGAACACATTATTTTTCATCTACTAGACCCTTCCAGAATTGCAAAATGTGAACACACGGGTTTTATTTTTTTTCTAAGAAAAGTGGCAACCCTAAGAAAACGTAAATGGCACCTGACAGTGAACAATGCAAAACTTGCATTATATAATACCATAGAGCAATGCAGAAAGTGAAGAAATATTACTTTACATTCGCACTTAACCAGGTCTAAACAAACTAGGACATTATTCAGTATTTTCCAAGAAGTCACAGAGTCAAAAAAAGAATACCCCTGTGTCTCTGACTAATACTGAGAAAACATAACATCCGTCATTGAGAATGGTATTCTTAAAATTCAGATACAGATTTCCAAGTGCACAGGGCTACCTAGTAGTACTTCAATAGCTTCCCCAAAAGTCCTGTTTTTTTCACTTATTTAGCCATGTACTACTCTTGAACCCTGTAAAGCCACAAATTTAAAAACCACAACCCAAATGTACTGTCCTTTATCGAAGAGAGCTTTGCATGAATAATTGCAGGGCTATTTTACAGAAAAAAAGTGAAAATAGAGCCGAATCAGATTTAATAAGAGTTGCCTGTGATGAAATCATCAGCAGTGTTTGGGCTAAATGAAGCTGTTCCGCATCGCGAAAAACCGTGCACTTTAGCATAAAAGAAACTCGGTACTGTCTATCCTAGGATTTGTACTGTAAGTGCACCCTGCATTACAAATTCCTAGGTGTAGATACCTGCACAGAGATCACACATTAAAGATGTGTGCTTTAGGGCAGAGAACACATGCTACAGATAGGTATCAGGACTGATTCAGGAGATATACCTCTTGACCTCTTGTCTGTGCCTGCTTTTCTCTGACTTTTAGTTTAGGGGCAAAAACAGATCATGTGAGTTTAGTAAATCTCGGTTTGCAACAAAACCTAAGGTTTTTGTACTCAACTGCACCATATATGACACATTTACAAATATTAGCAAGGGGAAAAAGCAAAAAGACGTAGCACAAGTCGAATTTCAGCACAAAATAGCTTTTGTGTGTGACATTTCTTCTGCTGATCCCATTGCGACGCTTTTGATGCTTGAGGCACTCAGCGTCAAGCGAGTGCCAGCACAAACCCTTAAACCTGACCACAGCTCTCCATGATGGGCCCAAAGTTAACAAATGTGATAAATGCCTCTCTTTAACAAGTCATGCTCCTCATTACTCTAAAACACATACTAACATCTCTTTAACTAAAATAAAAACATTGATCAACCCTATGGTTGGTCAATTAGTAACCCATTATTTAGTAGCAAGATAATGCGAGGAAAGGTTACCAGACAACTGCAAGAATTATTATGATCTAATTGGATTCTCCTTGGTAGACGATCTGGGTTCAGCACAAGGGGGAGGGACTGTATCTAAAACGGCTGACAACATGGAGGAGATGTTATCCTTAGACTTGGCTTCTCATTATCACCTGCAAAACCCTTTCCAATGAGGGTCACACAGTACTCTCCTCTCTCCCTTCAATTAAACATATACATGAGACTTCAGGCCCAATTGATATTGCAAAAACAAATACAGTTTCAAATATAAACGAATGATATCAGTAAGCCTATCTGCATATGAAGCCATAAGGAGAATTGTGAAAGTTGTGCAGCATACCTGAAACACATTAATCAATAGAGGAAGGAGAGCTGTCCTTTTAGAAAGCATCACAAACGGGGCGTGGCTTATGCGCCGGCGAGTGATGGCGCTGCCTCCTTGAGCTCCGAGGCGACGCGGGACTCTTCAAAGCTTTCCCGATACTTTCCCCGGTCCCGGAGACCAGCTACACGCATCCCCGCACGGCGGAACATGGTCCCTGTGTGTTGCGAGATGCGGCGGCTATTTTAATTGCCGCTTTTGTCACTTTTTACCGCTTTATCCTCCTCAGCTGTTACGGGACGCGAGCGGCCGCCATTTTGTGCCGCTGAGCTCGCGTCCCATTTTTCTCTCGTCTCTGCCTCCTCAGCAGCCTGAACTCCTCCTGTTTCATCGTGTGGGCACATTTCTACAAGGTATGTTGTAGGGCAAACACAGCATGCTACTCTGCTCTACTTTCTTGACTTTTTGCGCCTCAACTCCCTTCCTAGCTTGTGACTTCATCGCTACTTCATAACGGCGGCCATTTTGTGGTGTTTTTCCTGCGCAATGCTCAACATCTTCCTCTCACCTGCCTACAACTCTCTATGGAATATCAATTGACCCCCCTGGGTCTTACATATTATGGACGCTTTGTTGTTTCTCTAATGCCCTTTTTCTGGATGTTTTTTTGCCTGCGTATTGCACTGATTTTCACTCAATTTCGACGCCTACCCTTTGGGTTTGAGGTATTGCTTCTCCATTGCTCCTTTTTACCTCATATGTGACCTCTTCCTTCTATTGCCTCTCCTAGCTCTACATATAGGGTCTCAGCTTTTTGGTCCTTGTGGTGTGGCTTCCATCCCTGCGGTCCTCCCAGTGTGCCCCTCTGTTGGCATAATGTTTCAGGACGTGGGCCATGCGAGATCTTCCGTCACTGGTACCAAACAGAAACGCCCTAAGAATGACCCTCCATCTCCAATTCGCACCTCTCCGAACCCTGTGTTGGATTCCATCCTAGAAGAGGTTTGTGGCTTACAACCTGTTATGTGTGCAACCAACGAGAAGCTCAAGCAGATAGAAGATAGATGGGTCGTCATGGAGGGCAAGGTTTTGGAACTAGAACAACGCATCAGTGACGTCCAGGATGTGTCTACTAAAATTCCTATTCTTGAAAAGGAGATTCAGCATTTGAAATTACACACAGAGGACCTTGAAAATCGTAACAGGAGGAATAACCTACGTATTTATGGTGTTCCGGAGTCCCTTGAGGCGGCTGACATGGTGTCCTTCATCCGCAAATTCCTCTATGAGCTTTTGGAACTCCGACCAGAATCTAATCCTCTAAACATACAGCGTGCTCACCGTCTGGGCCGTCTCACGTCCAACCCGACCAAACCTAGAGGTATTATCCTACTATTTCTTGAGTTTACCGAATTGATGACTGTTCTTAAAGCTGCAAGACTAAAACATCGCCTCATTTGGTCGGGCCATACCATCTTTATTGCCCAGGACTTATCAAACGCTGCGAATGCACGTCGCAAGGAGTTCCTCAATCTAAGACCACACATGAGGGACTTGACATTCAATATGGAATCCTACATCCCTGTCTCTGCAAAATAACTCACAACGGTCGTTCCCGTACATTTGATGACCCTCTGAAGCTTCGGGAGTATCTCCAAACTGTCTCTGCTTCAACTATGGACACTAATGTCTGAAAATAAATATTTTCTATTCCCTGCACTCACGTATCTTATGTCTTGACGACTGTTGTGGCCTTGTCCTGGTCTCTTCCATGTAATTCTTTACTACGACTTCTCTTATTTTTTTTATCTCCTATCTATATTCCCGCGTTTCCCTCGCTCTGTGGGGTTGGCGCCTTCGCCGGCGTTTCCATGCTCCTAATGTCTTGGTATTCTCTTTTCTCTCAGATCTGGCTTCTTTGCCCTGATCTGTTTGTTATCTTTTTCCTTCTCTATCTTTCCTCTCTTCTTCTTCTTTTCACAGGCCGTGCATGTTTTCCCCTTGTCCATTTATGTTTCGTTTTCTTTTCTGTTTACCTCTATTCCTTGCTTATTGTTTCTTCCCGTACTTTTCATTGCTCCCCTTCTCTTTTCCTTCTGCTTGAAATGCTCATTCGTTTACTGTTTCTCTCTATTTACCCGATTTTCCTTGCCTTTCTTCATATTTTGTATTTGACTCTCATTTGTAACATGTTTGTCTCCATTGTCTTTCCTTGTAGTTGTTTACCCGCAGTGTATTGGACCCAGATATTACCCTCCTCTCTTGCCTTCCATCATGTGTAATTTTGTAACGTGGAATGTTCGTGGTCTTGGCAACCCTGTTAAACGTCAAAAGGTACTGTCCCATTTATCCAAGTTAAATGCTCAGATTGCATTTCTTCAAGAGACTCATTGTACAGATGTTGAATCGTTGAAACTTAAGAGGGCTTGGGTGGGTCAAGTTGTATTTTCTCCTGCTGTTGATAAAAAAGGTGGTGTTGCTATACTATTTCGTAAAGGTTTGAATGTTCAAATTCTCTCTTCTCAAACGGATGATGGAGGTCGCTGGGTTATGTCCAAGGTGATCATACAAAACAAAACTATGGTGCTCCTGAATATTTATGGTCCTGTCCGACCAGACCCTAAATTTTGGTCTGACATCAAAATCCTCATCTCCTCCATTGACTGCCCTAACATTATCATAGCTGGTGACCTTAACCAATGGTTAGATCCCTTTTCAGACAGATTATCTTCCTCCAAATTCCAGCCTGATAAGACACACAAATCCTTTCAATCAGCCATTGCCTCACGTCCCCTTTTCGATGTATGGAAAACATGTAATCCGAACTCACTGGAATATACATTTTACTCGAATGTTCACCACACCCGGTCCAGAATCGACTATATTCTAGTCAGCAAATCCCTTCTCCCTGCGATTCAGAAGTCCGAAATTGGTTCTATTTTTTTGTCGGACCATGCACCTGTCTATGCCACTTTTGACCTAACCCAAACCTCCTCATCTTTTAACCGATGGAATTTTAACACTTTCCTCCTCTCTGATTCTGTTTTTATGTCTAAAGTTAAGGATTTTATCTCTGAATACTTTTCCCTCAACTTACCTCATGACACATCAGTTTCGAATAATTGGGATGCCTTTAAAGCTGCCTTACGCGGCTTCACAATTTCGTATGTATCTAAAAAAAAGAAACTCAACCGCGCTAAATATACCGCCCAACTCTCCAACATCAAGACCCTAGAACCCTCTTACTTTTCTTCCAAGAATCCTGATGCTCTCCTCCAACTTATCAAAGCCAAATCTGACCTCAATCAAATTGCCACAGTTGAAGCCTGTAACACCCTTTTGAAGATTAAATCTAAATTTCACGGGGGTCAGAATAAAGCTGGCAAAATGCTAGCAAATTATCTCAAAATTAAATCTGAACGAAAATCAATTGGCCCTATTCTCAATGAAGCAAACAACTCACTAGTTTCTTCTGACGAGGATATTGCACAAGTCTTCCATAACTACTACAAACTCCTATATACTGATGATACTCATCCTGATGATGATGACCTCTCCCGATTTTTCAAAGATCTCCCCCCTCCCCATCTCTCCCTTCCGAATTCCATCAATTAGAGACTGACATTACACCTCAGGAAATTCTCAAGGCAATTACTTCCCTAAAGAAATCGAAAGCTCCTGGCCCAGATGGTCTCCCAATTGAATTTTACTCCACCATGCATTCTATTTTTGTCCCCCATCCTTTACAACTTTTCAACTCCTTCGTTGCAAACGCCAAGGCCTCTGGCTCCTTTTTGGATGCCCTGATAATCATAATCCCCAAGCCTGACAAAGACCATTCTCTGTGTAAAAACTTTCGCCCCATCTCCCTGATTAATTACGATTGTAAGATTTTTGCCAAAATTTTAGCTGCCTTCTCGAATCCCTTATCCCTCTGTTAATCAGCACAGATCAAGTCGGTTTTGTGAAAGGTAGACTTGCTGCTGATAATGCCCGTGTTTTTGCCAATATTATTTCACACAGTAAACGATTTAAAGCCCCCCTAGCTGCCCTATCCTTGGATGCTGAGAAAGCTTTTGACCATATTAATTGGAATTTTATGTTTAAATCATTACAATGGTTTGGTTTTCGCCCCTCTTTTATCTCTTTAGTTAAACTCCTTTATTCAGCTCCTCGTGCCAGCGTTTTTGTCAATAATCAATTCTCCAAATTTTTTCCTCTATCAAGAGGAACGAGACATGGATGCCCTCTTTCCCCTTTATTATTTATTCTTTGCCTTGAACCCTTCCTCATTAAAATCCGCTCAAACCCCCTAATTAATGGGTTCAAATTGTCGTCGATTGAGACGAAAATTTCGGCCTATGCCGATGACGTCCTGGTTTATATGGCTAATCCTGTATCTTCCCTTCCTCCATTTTTAGAAGAAGTCCGCTTATACTCCTCTGTCTCTGGCTATAAGCTTAATCTCTCCAAAACGGAGGTTCTTCCCCTAAATTCGACTTGTTACCAATATATGTTTGCATCAACTGATTTTGCCTGGTGTCCTTCCAAGATCAAATACTTGGGTATTTGGTTGTCCTCTTCCTTAGGTGAAACCCTTAAATTGACCTTTACCTCTCTTACTCAAAAAATTCAATCACTTCTTCAATCATGGTCTCCCCTTTTCCTTTCATGGTGGGGTCGATTAGACACCATTAAAATGATGATTTCCCCACATATTTTGTACACTGTTTCCATGCTTCCCGTGAAAATCCCTAAAATATATTTTAACCGGCTGAACTCCATCTGCTCCAAATTTTTGTGGAATAATAAAAGACCCCGTATTGCTTTACATAAGCTTATTCGCCCGAAATCTGAAGGTGGAGTTCGCTTTCCTAACTTTCAATCATACCACTCTGCCTTTTTAATAAAGCAAGCTTTCTCATTGGCTTTCGATTTCAATGACACCCCTCTGCCCAGATGGATTGAAATTGAACGGTCCTTGTTAAAAGATTTTACTTTTCAACAATCTCTTTTTATGTCAAATTGTTCATTTCTGACTAACCACCCTGTACTGAAATATTCGCATACTCTGCTACACACTGTATTCTCGAAAGATTCATCCCCCTTACAATGTTTTCTCTCATCTAGTGTGTGGTACAACAAATATCTTAAGTACAAGGGTGAATCTTTTTATTTCAAGTATTGGAAAGAAAAGGATATTATATTTGTATACCAATTTTTCTCTGATTCCTCCATTACTTCATTTTCTGTAATGCAAACCATGTTTGATTTACCTGTCCATTTTCGCAAAGAATATGACATTATTACTTCCGCCATTTTATCTCATTTATCTACCCTTCCTACTTTTGATTTCCTTCCTTCCCTTACTTCTTCCACTCCTCTATATCCCCTGTTTACCCAACAAATCCCCAAAGCTGCTCTAATTTATAAATTGTTGTTAGATAATATTGTTCTTAGACCTAAAACCATTACTGAAACTGTTTGGGAAACTGATCTTTCTTTCTCGTTATCTGTTGATGTTTGGGATCACTTATGGTGTAAATTGTTTAAGACATCGATTTCAGCCCGACTTACTCAATCACTTTTTTTTATATACCATAGAGCTCTTATCACCCCTGTTAGCATAACAAAATTCTCCTCCTCTTCCTCCCCCCTTTGTTGGTCCTGTTCCTCTCACCCCGGCACACTCAAACACCTCTTGTTTGATTGCCCCTCTGTTCTTGCTTTTTGGAGCTCAGTTTGGGATTTTTGCATGCGTATTTTTCATTTTTCTGTACCATTCTCAGCGCTGCATGTTTTTTTAGGTTCCCTATCTGATGTTTTAGACTTACATTCATATAATGCTAAATTATTTGATCTTTTCATTGCAACTGCTTTCAAAGTAATTTTGTCATGTTGGAAGGATAATACTAAACTGTCTGTGCATACATGGTGGAATTTCATATGTGATGAGCATAGAATTGCAATTGCTTCTTCTTCTTCTGTCACTTTAAAAATTAAATCCGATCTCACCTGGCTGCCTTTCTCTACCTTCTTATCTTCTCCTCCCCCTCCCTAACCTTTCCTTCTTCTTTCTCTCCCCTCCTCTTTTTTCTTTTCTTTTCTTTTCTTACTTTCTTTCCTCCATTTTCTTCTTTTTCACACTTTATCTGAACCATTTTTCCTCTTCATCTTTCTCTCATTGTTCTTTCATATTGGTTCTGATTTTTTATATACTGTTATACTATGCTGTACTCTTTCTTAAACAAAATAAAACTTTACTAAACTGAAAAAAAGAAAGCATCACAAACAATGCAAAGAGCTGCAGATCACTCGAATGACAGCTTTCACTAAGACTGACTGACTGAAGGACCTAGGGCTCACGCAGCCTTTGCTGGGTCAGTAAAACTAATCTCAGTTTGGTTTGACTTGGGTATTTCTTTTGGACATCAAACCACAGCAGCAATCGAAAACATTAAATTCCATCTCATGTTGCTGAAAAGTAAATTTCAGCTTCTACAGTTTTGTCGATGTATTAAAGCCTTGGTGTTGTCCAGACTGCACTACTGCAACGTGATATACAATGGAACGCCAGAGAAATTGAAAATTCTCAGAATGTAAAAATAAGTAGTCACACACATCTAATATCAGACCTGTCTTCAGAAAACTATATATGCGTCCAGTGGCACAGATGATAACATTAAAAATCCACCACACCATCTTCTAAGTTCGTACCAGACAATGCCCAAAATATATCCAGTCATGTTCCTGAACTGAGACCCCAAGAGAAGCCCGAGATTGAGTAATTTAAATCTTCTCATTCCTCCCAGATTTATTTGAAAGATCGCAGACAGAAAGTTAGTCTTTAATTTGGGAGCCAAACTTTAGAAGACTCAAAGCTCAAACCTGAAGAACCTAACCTTGCAACTTTAAAAGAAATCTCGAATTTTTCTTCAAAAAAGACTCAACATATGTTCTTGACAACAGTCTTTTTCAAGAAAGAATGGGTACCCCATTGAAAAACTCGTCTCCATCTAACGGCTGGAGATAAAGTTGCATTCCAACTGCCCCACTTGCCTGGAACACTGATCCACCGAGAAAGTGAGAAAGCAACCATCAAGTACGGTAGACTATAGCGCTACCAGTGCTAAGTAAGGAGTGGTAATCTATAACAGCCCATTGGCTTACAAAATAAATAACTAGACAAATACAAATTGTGAGCTCAAAGTCCAACCAGGCTGCCAGTATTTTACATTCTCTGTTGACACCATAGAGTTCTCCAGGTCCACAGGCCAATATTTTTACTGGCTAGGTAGAGGGAAAGACTTCGGTTCCACCAATGTTATCTTTTTCTTATTTGTTTTATCTTTCCGTTGATTAGAACCAGTAGTCAATGTCCAGCAGGTGGGTATAGAATTGATCTTATCCCTTGATGTTATGGACAAACTTAGACGATGAGCAGTGAGTCACCTGTGCAGCTGTGGAATGTAATATTATAAACCACAGCAGCACCATGCAAAAGTACATCATTATTAAACAGCGCAGATGATAGCACTAGTCGCTGAGACACACAACATTTAAGAGTTTCCAGACGAAGGATAATTAGGACAAGTCTACAGTATAGGTTGTTCTAGGAGAAAAAAGGATATTGCTGTAAAAGTGGCTTTTTGAAGGCCTCATTCATTGATTTTCTCAAGCAGAATACAATGATTTACGGTATCGAAAAGAGCAGATAGGTCCAACAAAATCAATGCTGTGATATCATCTAATAGCTCTGCAAAGATTGTCCATATTCGCTGTAATAATTGACTCAGTACTATGTGATGGGTGGTATACAGTCGTAAGTATGTCTATGCTATGTGCCCCATAAGCAGATAGCAACTGTACTCTAATCACCTACTTTCATATTTTTCTGGAACACTGCAGGTTTGACATTGAGTCAAAATGGGAAAGATCCTTAAGCCAGACTTTAGTTTGGGTAAAAGAGAAGTACTATCAGTAGTTTTGCTAAAGATGGGTAATGCCATTAGGTAATGAGCCAGTTTAAGTAATAGATTTGCTCTTTAATAGCTGGGCAGATATCAAGAGTGGATTACTGGGTGGCTTATTCTCAAGGATCGAGCAGATCACCCCTCTCTTAGTGAACGGGGAAAAGTGGACTAGCAATTATTTTTCATAGGATCAACAAACGTCGAGTCCAGCTCAGATTTTTCCTATGCAAATTAATATGAATGCTGCTTACTTGTTTACACAAAAAAATATAATTTTTTTCACAGAGCTCTTGTGAGGTTCAGATTTGGGGTGGGTGTAGTTCGCGAAGTAGCGCTACGCGTAGCTACGCAAAGTGCACTTCGTACTACGCGAGCTACGGGTAGCACTACGCGAACTGCTTAGTAGCATGTTCGCACTGTGCAATCATTGAAAACGGCATCTTGCACAGTTCGAGCTGTACTTTCCTGACACTCGAGTAGATTTTTACTCGAGCTGCAGCTTTCTCAACGCGGACTGGTAGTTTCTCATCGCAACCACTCGCAATGAGAAACCTGACCTCCCACGTTGAGAATCTCACCGGGAGGTTTATTTTCCATGCTCGCGATCGGCAACTTGATATTGCTGATCGTGAACAAGGAAAAAGTCTTGCGAGGATGTCATTTTGCTTGCTTGCGGTCGCCAACTTGACGTTGAGGACCACTAGCAAGCGAAAAATGACCGCTGCACTAGGCTACGCATGTTTGCACTGTGCTATGTGCAGTTCACGTATTTCTGGTGCAACCCCAATGTCAAGTGCCTCTATATTATGAGAGATGTCAATCTTCACTTTTGAGTCTACATTGAGCACTCTGGGGCGTGCAGTTTCTCTTTTAAGACAGACTGCCTGGCTGAAAAATTGTAGCTAGCAAAGAGCTCTTGTGGCTTAAAAGAAAATGCCAGCGGGCTTGGGAACATTAAAAGTGCATTAGTCAAAAACCCACAGGGAATCCGGACTTTCCAGCAACTGCAGTGCAAGCTTCACTTGGACACAAAAAAGTTAGTGTCAGGGTTGTGAGTTATAGACATTGGAGCACTAGGTGGTTGCTTCAGGTGCAAAGTGAAGGGCATGCAAAATTCAAGGGAAAAACTTTCAAGTTAAAAAAACTGAAAAAAACAAAAAACCTTAGCCTCAATATGTTATTTGGTTTTGGTGGTGGATACACCCTTTACTTGGTTTGGTTAGTGTGTCCTGTACCAGCGGTCAATCTAGGGTGCCACTGGCTACAACACTTGCTCCCCTTGTTCTATAGCATTTTGTATTGCACATTTTTTAAAAATTCAAAAAGTGTAAGTAACACAACATGCCCATATTTTTTAAGTGAATACAATATTGTTTTCTAACAATATGCACCAATCTCTTTGGGCCCCATTCACAAAGGCAATCTGAGACAAAAGTTTAACTTTACGACTTTTGGTATTCACAGAGGTCATTTACGAGTCGCAGTTGGGCTGGAATCTCCGCACCCTGACCGTACTCTCGTGCTCCTGCTGTACTTTCCGGCTCAGGCCAGATGAAGTGTAATCAATGGGCCGGAATACAATTTTTTACCAAAAGGAACATTAGGAACGCTCTGTAATAAATGGTAGAGGAGGTAATGGAAACTTGTGGAATGAAACACAAAAATGTGAAAAGATACTGTCACCTGCTATCAAGTAAAAGGCAACTTGAATTGATCAATGGATAAAGGGTAACCTCTGAATAGGAGGAGATATCAGATATTACAGCAATGGAGGAGTTGTAATATGTGGGATTCCCATAGTAAAGGCTGTTAGAGAAGAGAAGCAAGGGTGCTTTTTGTCAGGCAAATACTATGTTCATCCAGTAAACCAATAGTCATTTCAAATTGAGCCTTGGTAAGTACTAACCCGAGAAACATAGGGGATGCCAAATATTATTGCCCATGTGTGGCATTATATGTGGTATCCCCAAAGAAACCAGATGGAATGAAATCAAAAATCTGAAAAGATACTGTGGTCTGCTATCAAATAAAAGGCAATTTGAATTGATCAGTGGCTAAATAGTAACCATTGAAAAGCAGGGGATACTAGATATTACAACAATGCAAGACCTGTAATATGTAGTATCCCAATAATAAAATATTTTGGAAAACACAGGGAAGGGTGCTATTTGACAGGAAACTACTTTGCTCAATCAGCCACTGAAAAGCCATGTTAAATTGAATTCTGGTAAGCACTGACCAGAGAAACTTGGGGATACCAAATATTATACACCATATGAGGCGTTATATTTGGTATTTCCTAAAGGACCCAGGTGTGAAAACTTGTGGATTGGAACCAAAAATGTGAAAATATACTATAGTCTGCTATCAAATAAAAGGTAACTGAATTGGTCAGTGGCTAAAAGGTGACCTCTGAAAAGTAAGTGATACCAGACATTACAGCAATGAAGAGCACGTAATTTGTGGTATCCCCAAAGTAAAAGAAATTGGAAAGCACAGAGAAGGATGCTATTTGGCAAGAAAATACTTTTTCGACCCAGCGGAAAGAATACCATGTCAAATTTTATCCTGGTAAGCTCTAACCCAAGACTCATAGGGGATGCCAAATACTATAGCCATTGAGCGATATTATATTTGGTATACACAAAAGGAACAGGATGTGAATACTTGTGGAATTAAACAAAAAAGTGACAAGATACTGTTGTCTGCTATCAAATAGAAAACAAATTTAATTGGCCAGTGGCTAAAAGATAACCTATGAGTAGTAAGGGATACCTGACACTACAGCAATGCAAGAGCCGTAATATGTGCTTCCCCCATAGTAAAAGATATTAGAAGACAGAGGGAAGGGTGCTATGTGGCAGGCAGACATTGTGTTTTCCCAACCAACAGGAACCCATATCAAATTTAGTCCTGGTATATACTAACCTCAGAAATATTGGGGATATCAAATAATACAGTCCAGGCGAGTCATAATATGTGGTATCCCCCAATTGAACCAGATGCGAAAGCTTGTGGGATGAAATACAAAATGTGAAAAGGTACTATAGTCTACTATCTAATAAAAGGCAACATGTATTGGTCAGTGCATAAAAGGTAACCCTATAAAAATAGTGATTACTAGATATTACAGCAGTGCAAGACCTGTAATACGTGGTATACCAATAATAAAAGATGTTAGAAGAAAGAGGAAAGGGTACTATTAGACTGGTAAATACTTTGTCACCCAGCGAATAGATGGCCATGTCAACTTGAGTCGTGGTAAGTACTAACCCGAGAAACATAGGGGATACCAAATATTATAGCTCATGTGTGGCACTATATGTGGTATCCCCAAAGAAACCAGATGGAATTAAATCAGAAATGTGAAAAGATACTGTAGTCTGCTATGAAATAAAAGGCAATTTGAATTGATGAGTGGCAAAATGGTAACCATTGAAAAGAAGGGGACCCATAGGGCCCCATTAGGATGGCGGACGGATTGCCCCCGCCAGGCTGGCGGTAGCCACCGCCAGCCTGGCGGGGGAAATCCGCCCGCCATCCTTCCCTGTATTCCCCCCGCCATATTAGAATGGCGGGGGGACCACGGCGGAGCAAAACACCGCCCGCCACTTTTCCGCCCCGGTCGCCTTGCGGCCGGGGCGGTAAACGAGTAACATGCAGGCGTTGTCTGTCAGACACCGCCCGCATTATTACAATGGGCATTTTACAATGCCTTTCCGTGGCCGCATTGCCGCCACGGAAAGGCATGCGGTGTTCACACTGGGTGCCCCCTGTGGGCCCCCAGAGTGAAGGCCAAAGGGGGGTGGCACACGGGGGGTACCTGTGGTACCCCCCTGCATTTACATAATCAAAGCGGTAGGCACCGCGCGGTGCCTGCCGCTTTGATTATGTAAATGCTGCACAGCATTTTTAGTATTGTGGCGGGCGGAGCACAGAGCCAAATACAGGATGTGCCCGCCACAGTGGCGGGCACATCCTAATGCTGCATGCGGGACCCTCGCCCTTAGGGCGGGCGGTCCCGATTTCCGATAGGATGGCAGGCGGGCAAAGCCTGCCCGCTATCCTAATGGGGCCCTAGATATTACAGCAATGCAAGACCTGTAATATGTATTATCTCCATGATAAAATATGTTGGAAAACACAAGGAAAGGGTGCTATTTGACAGGAAAATACTTTGTTCAATCAGCCACTGAAAAGCCATGTCAAATTCAATTCTGGTAAGCACTGACCCGAGAAACATAGGGATACCAAATATTATACCCCAAATGAGGCCCTATATTTGGTATTCCCTAAAGGACCCAGATGTGAAAGCTTGTAGATTGGAACCAGAAATGTAAAATGATACTATAGTCGGTACACAGTCAAATGATCGAGTATGAAATATCGATGTACCAAAATATCGTGTCAGTAGTTTCGAAGGTGCAGAATATCGAAGACAAGAATATCGTTGGACAGAATATCGACCCTAAGGTAAGTAATATCGAAATACTTAATATCGATGTAAGTAATATCGAAGTTAGTAATATCGATAGCATATATATCGATGTTACTAATTTCGATTACACTAATAACGATATTTGTATTATTTCTGTTGTTTTTTATTATGTATGTGTTATATGTTTTACTTAAGTAATTAAAATAATTAATATTATATGTGTATTACATATATATATTAATACATTTATTTATAAGTAAATTATATGTTTTAGTACCGGAGCGGGTTGCGGGTTTATATGGGAATAGGGTGGGAAGTAATTTAATTATGTTAAATAGATTATTAATTAGTAGGATTTATTAATAAATTGTAATTAATTGGTAATTATTTTTAATTAATTGGAATATAATTTTAATTAATTGATTCATTGATAAATATGTTCTGTAGCAGGTTATGGGTTTTTAGGGAAATAGGGTGGGAAGTAATATAAATATGTTAAATTAATTAATAATTAGTAGTTAATATTATTTTAAATATAAATATTTGGTAATTACATTTAATTAATTGGTAAATCATTTTAATTAATTGATTAATTGATAAATATGTTCTATAGTGGGTTGTGGGTTTATAGGGGAATAGGGTGGGTAGTAATTTAATTATGTTAAATTAAAAAATAATTAGTAGTTATTATTAAATAATTTTAAATAATTGGTAAATAAATTTAATTAATGGTTATTTCATTATAAATAATTGATTAATTGATATATATGTTCTGTAGCGGGTTGTGGGTTTATAGGGGAATAGGGTGGGAAGTTATTTAATTATGTATAATTAATTATTAATTAGTAGGAATTATAAAGTAATTTAAAATAATTGGTAAATAATTTTAATTAATTGGCAATTAATTTTAATTGATTGGTAAAAATTTTTAATTAATTCATTTTTATTGTAGTCATGCCAAGATCCGGCCAAAGCACAGATATGCAATACAATAATCATTGAGCCCTTACGTATCATTTCCTGTTACAACATACACAGCCTGTGAGCCCACAACCCGGGGGTTGGGCGGCAATAAGTACGTAGCCCCCCCATGCCTGATGCTAAAGTTGCAGGAGTATCAAGCTACAGGAGTGTGTGCATGCCTACTTTTTTTCCTCATCTAACCAATGCGATGAGCCCCTTCCCCCTCCCCCTTGAACGAAAACTGGTAACCTCCCCGACCCTCCCTCCCCCCCACCACCTATCTAAGGGCCACTAGCATTGACCGTTCCTGCTTATCTAGGGCGCGTTCCTCGACTTCTGATTTCCCATGCTTACACACCGGCTCTTCAGCTGACCCCTCCCTCCCTGTCCGTGTCGGGGGTCTCGTCCTCCTCGTCCTCCCTGTTATCTCTAAGGGCCTGTACCATCACCTCCCACGATGTCGCTGTCTCAGTCGCCCTCTGGTCAGGGGTCCTACGCGCTAGTTGGAACCTGTGTGTGCTGTCGGCGGTCGCCCATTTCAGAAATTCGTTGAGCCACCACCTAGGAGTCGGACCCACCCTCGCCTTCCAGTGCCTAGTGATCTCTCGTTTAGCCACCATCAACCCCAGATCTATAAACTTGCTCGTGAGTTTGTTTTTGGGGGTATGGGGGAACCAATGCAAGACACACTCCGCCGGGCCAAAATCTATGGTCCTGTCAGTCACCTCATTCAAAATGTCACCTATGGCCTGCCAATACTCCCGAAGGGCCGGGCACGCCCACAGCATGTGCACCAATTCAACCCCCTCTTCCGGACAACGGGGGCATGTCACCTCTATCGTTCCAAAGTACCTCTTAATCCTCCCCGGGGTCATATATGCCCTATGTAGTATGTAATAGTGGATAAGCTGAAACCTAGCATTTCTCGTACTGCTGCGGGCCCTACGCACTAGCTGCGCCCACGTCGTATCAGGAATGTCTTTACCCAGGTCAGCCTCCCACTTGGCTTTCAACGACGTGAGAGGAGGGAGGTTCCCTCATACCATTCTGTTGTAGAGACACGTCACTGCTTTGGTTGTGCCCGCCGACATCATGGTGTATTGGCATGCCGCCGCCGTCTCAGGCTCAGCCAGCCCCGTGCCCCAATGGGTCTGTATTGCTCCACTCACCGCCACGTGAAGTAGATATCCCCCTCTCGGGAGGTCGAAGCGTTCTAGCAGTTCTTGGAACGGGAGTAACGTTCCATTTTCATAAAGGTCCCCGATGACCTGCACACCCGCCTCCTCCCACTGCTGTAGGTGTGACCAGTCACCTCCATGCGGCAATGCCGTTAACATGCCCAGAGGGATCTCTGGGGCGTACGGGCGTCGAATTCCCGCCCTCTTCAGCGCCCGATTCCAACATTGACGGTACGTGCGTTGTTCTAGTGACAGATCTCGACCGTCAATCCGCTGTTGAAGGGTGATGTAGGCCAAAACATGGCGGGGCATACCTTTCAGCCTTCCGTCTTCCGGGCCCTGAAATACTCACGCCACCTCCTGCGTGAAGACCTGCAGTTGGGTCGCCAAATAGTAAAGCTCGTAGTCCGGCACCGCCAGTCCCCCTTCATCCTTCGGGCGGGCAAGCGTTGCCAGCGCCACTCTGCATCGTCCAGCTCCCCAGACAAACGCCGTAATCTGGGACCGGAGCTGCCGGAAGAAGGAGCTAGGTATCCAGACCGGGAGCGTGCGAAAATAGTACAATAGCCGCGGTAGGGCAACCATCTTCAATAAGGAGATCCTGCCGGCTACAGAGAGCGGCAACGTGGCCCAGAAGGACATACAGCCCTTCAGTCCTCGCACACAACGCCCCAGGTTACCCTCAAACAGGTCCGCAGCCTTGTGATAAATGTGGACCCCCAAATATTTAATACAGGTAGGGTCCCAGGCCAGCGCCGGCAGATGGCTCGGCCGAGCAGCGCCCTCTCGCAGTGGAAACAAGCTTGTCTTGGGCCAATTAACCTTTAAAACCGACAGTGCTCCGAACCGCTCCAACAGTTCCTCCGCGCCCTCCAAGTCCGCAGCCCCGTTGTTTAGGAAGATTAACAAATCATCGGCGTATAGTGAGATGAACTGCTGCCCATCCCTAGCACGCACCCCAGTAAAGTGCCGTCCCGTTTGGGCCTCAGCCGCTAGGGGTTCGATAGCTAGCGCGAATAGAAGAGGGGACAGGGAGCAACCCTGTCGGGTGCCCCTTTCTACTGGATAGCGGTGGGATACCGTCGCCCCCACTCTCACCCTTGCCACTGCCTCCGTGTAGAGAACCCGCGTCCATTGAATGTAGCCGGCGCCCAGACCAAACCGTTCCATAACCGCATAGACATAGTCCCATTCCAGACTATCGAAAGCTTTTTCGATGTCAACAGAGAGGACCAACTCAGAGCTGACCTCCCCGTCCAGATCGTCCATGAGGCGGACAAGTCGCCTAATGTTAATCGTGGTGTTGCGGGCCGGTATGAACCCGTTCTGGTCTTCGTGTATCAGTCCCGGCATGTGCGGCAATAGCCTCGCCGCCAGGATAGAGCTCAAGATCTTATAGTCGGTGGTGAGCATAGAGAGCGGCCGGTAAGACGCAGGGTTACTGCCATCCCTGCCGGGTTTCAGTAGCGGCACCACAATTGCTTCGCGCATGGACTGCGGTAGGCGGCCAGCTGCCTTGGCCTCTTTGTAAACTATTTGGAGCCGCGGCGCTAAGATATCCAAATATTTACTGTAGAATTCTATGGGTAGTCCGTCTATCCCCGGCGATTTGTTGCGAGCCATTTTCTTCACTGCCCTCCTAATCTCTCCTAGTTCGATGTCCGACCCCAGCTCCTTCGCCTGTTCCTCCTCTAGCCGCTGCAGGGGCAAGCCGTCCAAAAAGGACTCGGTCGCTCCCCCCCGGTCGCCTGGGGCACTTTTATATAGGCCCTCATAATACTTTTGAAATCCATCAACTATACCCAACTGAGTGTCCGCACTAGGCCAGCCTCATCCTGTAGATGTGGTATGGGAGAGCAGCGTTTAGTGGGGTTCGAGAGCCAGGCAAGAAGGGTGCCCAATTTATCACCGTCGACATGGGATCGCAGCACATAGCGTCTATGATCAAAGGCGCGAAGCCGCTCCACCTCGATCACCACCACCTCCCTAGCGGAGCAGAGCCCCTCCTGGAGATCCGGACGACCGGGCCTCCTCTTTTCTGCTTCCCTCAGTTTGGTATCCGCCTTATCCAGATCGCCCAAAAACACCTTTCTCGTGCCTACGTACTTCGTGATACAGATGCCCCTCATCACTACTTTAAAGGCATCCCATTCTGTAGCCCTAGTGGCCGCCGTCCCCTCATTCTCTGCGAAGTACAAGGCCATCCCCTCTTCCAGGGCCACCCCAAGTAGGGGATCCTCCAGAGTCTCGGGTCTCAGTTTCCAGGTCGGTACCCTGGGCGCCTCAGCCACCCATGCCAGCCGAACCAAGAGTGGATTGTGGTCCGAGATCGTTCTCGATAGGTACTCCGACCCAGTAACAGACGGCAGTACACTCCGGGAACACAGTACCGCATCCAATCGGACGTGCAGGTCGTGGAGCCCAGAGAAGACGGAGTAATCCCGGTCAGTCGGTGCTGCGCTCTCCACACATCCGTGAATTCACAACTCTCCTGCCACTCCCGTCTACCCCTAGACAGTCTGTGTACCGGGGAATCCTGCAGTGGGGGGTGGGATCTATCCAAAGAAGCGTCCGCTATGGAGTTAAAATCACCTCCCAGTAGGACCGGGCCCGCCAGGGAGTGAGACAGCGTTCCTGACAGGTTCGCAAAGAAAGCTAGTTGGTCGATGTTCGGGGCATATATACTAGCCAGCACTATGTCTCTACCCCCACGCTTCCCTTCCACTACCACATATCTCCCCTCCTGATCTACCAACTGACGTGTGAGTTGGAATGGTGTGCCCGCCCTGATCCAAATCAATACTCCCCTCGCATAGGCTGAATAACAGGTGTGAAAGAGCTGGCCCCTCCACCTCCTCTGCAGCGCTGTCCCCTCCTGCTTCGTGAGATGCGTTTCCTGTAACAGTGCTATGTGCACCCCCCTCCGCACTAAAAAGGCATGCACTTTGTGTCTACGTTGCATAGTGTGTAGCCCCCTCACGTTCCAGGTTATGCAATTCAAAAGGTTCACATTAGCCATTGTCCCATTGATCCTGTCGGAATGCGCTCTTCAGTGCCAGCCCCTCGATGGTGGTGGTTCCCCCCCCGAACAAAACAAAACCTCCCAACTGTCCATCCCTTGGCTCACCCAGGGTCAATGGCATTAAAGAGAGCAAACAAACCCGAACTGTGGAACCCCCCCTCCCCCAGAACAGGCCCCAATACTGAGATATCAGTCCCCATCCAAACTCCCGCACCTGAATGACCCAGGTTGCTGCTACACGGCCGCAGCCGTGGGTGCCTTAAGGGCCTACGGAGCACGGCCTTGTCCAGAAGGGAGCTGCGCCGCCCGCCCCCCCACCCCTTCCCCAATCCCCCCTGAGATACTCTGGCTCCGAGCCCAGCGGTTTGCCCCAGCCCTCGTGTTTGCCGAGCTATGGGCCCCCGCCCAGCGCCCCAATCATTACCCCTTGCCCACCGTGTGCAGTTCAAACATTCAGGATCTCCTCCGCCGTCTGTGGCGTCACCAGCGGGCCTTTGGCATGATGAATGCCAGAGAGGTCCGATTCCGACCCCGAGGCCGACACATGCGTGTCCGAGTCCGTACAACGCTTAGAGCCGGGGCTCCCAGCCCGCACCAGCTTCTCCACCTCCAGCAATGCGGCCTTCCGTTCAACTTCAGTCTGGGAGGCCGTTGGCTTGCGCGTCCCCTGCTTCCGTTTCCTCAGCCTTTTCGATTTCCGTGGGCCTGCAGACGAGCGCTCCCGTTCCATTTCCCTTTCCTCCTGTACCTTGGCGACATCTGTTCCTGCCTTGTATGTTTCCCACCAGTCCCAAGCATTCGCTGTCGTATTGAAAAAGAGCGTTTTGTCGTCCACCACTATCCGGCGCCTAGCCAGGAAAAGCAAGGAGTAGGAAATCCCCTCAGTTCGCAATTCCCTTTTAATCGTCAGGAAGGAGGCACGTTGCTTTTGCGTTTCAAAGGTGAAATCAGGAAAGAGCGTGACCTTGCTGTTCGCAATCTGAAACGTGCCATCTTCCCGAGCTTTTTGCAAGAGCAGGTCTCTGTCCTTGTAATGTAGCAACTTGGCTATGATCGGTCTGGGCGGTAGCCCCGGCTTAGGAGGCCCAGATGGGACCCTGTGTGAAGAATGGCGATAGCCCCTCCGGCGCCACAACTGTTTTCAACCACTCATCAAGATAGGCCACCATGTCCTTTACCCCCTCCGTCTCCGGCACGCCTACGATCCGAATATTGCTGCGTCGGCTCCTATTTTCCGCGTCTTCTGCTCGCTTCTCCAGGGCTTCAAAGCGGTCCAGGGCCTCTGTAAGTTTACTCTCCAGTGCTTTTTGAGCGGGCGCCGGGTCTTTAATTGTGATCTCAGTGTCCTTGACCCTGTCCTTCAGCTTATCGTGGTCCGCCCGGAGCAGGCCTAGCCCCGAAGCCACTTGCGCAATGTCATTGTGGAGCGTGTCGCGCGTGGCCGTTATGGCTTCCAAGATGCGATCTTGTAATTGCTGCAGGCCCATTGGCTCAGCAGGGTCACCCTCCGCTGCATCCGACGTCGCCGCCCCCTCCGCCTTGGCTTGCGGCTTCCCCATTATGGCAGGGCCTTGCCACAGGCTACTGTTCAATGCCCGGTGCCCCCCCTGGGCCTCCGCTGGTTCTCTGGCTCAAATCGGCTATGCGGCCCTGTTGCGCGGTCTCTGCTCCCCTCTTGCGTTTGTCGTTGTGGCCCTGGGGGGAAACCTGGGCTCTCGACCGACCCTCTCCGTCACGCGCCCTCCGGGGTCTTTTGCTGCAAGCCCCTCACCCCCACGTCCACAATGCCTGCTCTTTTGCGCCTCAGGGAGCCTGGCGCTGTTGGGGCACCTCCGCCACTCTTCGGGCCACGCCGCCCGGTCCCCTCAGTGATACTAGTCCTCCACGGATGGTCGCCGCCTATGCTGGGGGTTGGCGACGTCCAAAGCAGCGTCCTCCCCCCCCCCCCTGGTCCGCAGCACAGACCCACCCCTCTCACCTCCGTATTTAGCTGGGGCCCGGGACAAACTCCTGCGCCGCCGGCTCTCCCGGCACTGGTCGCGACCTCCTAGCTCCGCCAGCAGAGGCACATCCGGGCGGCCGCCTCCTCCAGCGCCTCCGCCCGCGTCACCACAGCGGGCGATCCTTCCCGCTATGCCAGCTGCAGCTCACAGGGTCGGGGAGTTCTCCGGGCCCAGGAGAGTCCCGCCACATGATGTCTCGAGGCCGGCGGCCGCGCCCGATCACAGAGCTATGGCGTCATGGGCGGCCGGCCAAACTCAGCGTCTTCAGGTCTCCGTCGCGGCCGCCATCTGGAGCGCCGTCCTCCCTCTGCTCCGGCAGCTCCGGTGGTCGGCGGCCGCGCTCACTCGAAACAGCCCCCGCAGCCGTTCACACCCCGCCTCTCCAGTCACTACGGTATGCTCGTGCAGCGCCGGGGCTCACTTGGGCTCTCCGCCGATTTGTTCAGGATCTATGAGGGGAAGAGGCACGGAGCTCAGGGCTCACGCCGACATCACCCTCGGCGCTCAAGCCACGCCCCATAATTTTAATTAATTCATAAATAGATAAATGTGTTCTGTTGTGGGTAGTGGGTTTATAGGGGAATATGGTAGGAAGTAATGTAAATGTAAATAAGTAATCATTTTTTTAAAATGATTGTTTTGTAAATAATTTAATTGTTAAATAATTATTAATTGGTAATTACATATTATAAAATGGTATTTTTTAATATTTATTTTTGGTTACATATATTTAGGTAATCATGTTTTTTATAATTATGTATAGGTATTGTATATGGTTTAAAATTTTTAATACTTTATATCATTTTTTAAATAAAAAGCTTTTATTTATAAATATGTTATTTTAACCCCTACGCTATCCAACATTTTCTCTACTGTTGCATAATCTGGAGTTGGAATAGTAATTGTTACCCCTACGCTATCCAACACTTTCCCTACTGTTGTACTCTCTGGAGTGGGAATAGTAATTTTTACCCCTACGCTATCCAACACTTACCCTACTATTGCACTCTCTGGAGTGGGAATAGTAATTGTTACCCCTACGCTATCCAACGCTTTCCCTACTGTTGCACTCTTTGGAGTGGGAATACTAATTGTTACCCCTACGCTATCCAACCCTTTCCCTACTGTTGCACTCTCCGGAGTGGGAATAGTAATTGTTACCCCTACTCTATCCAACGCTTTCCCTACTGTTGCACTCTCTGGAGTGGGAATAGTAATTTTTACTCCTACGCTATCCAACGCTTTCCCTACTGATGCACTCTCTCGAGTGGGAATAGTAATTTTTACTCCTACGCTATCCAACGCTTTCCCTACTGTTGCACTCTCTGGAGTGGGAATAGTAATTGTTACCCCTACGCTATCCAACGCTTTCCCTACTGTTACACTCTCTGGAGTGGGAATAGTAATTTTTACTCCTACGCTATCCAACGCTTTCCCTACTGATGCACTCTCTGGAGTGGGAATAGTAATTTTTACTCCTACACTATCCAACGCTTTCCCTACTGTTGCACTCTTTGGAGTGGGAATAGTAATTTTTATCCCTACGCTATCTAAAGCTTTCCCTACTGTTGCACTCTCTGGAGTGGGAATAGTAATTTTTACCCTTACGCTATCCAACGCTTTCCCTACTGTTGCACTCTCTGGAGTGGGAATAGTCATTTTTACTCCTACGCTTTCCAACGCTTTCCCTACTGTTGCACTCTTTGGAGTGGGAATACTAATTGTTACCCTTACGCTATCCATCGCTTTCCCTACTGTTGCACTCTCTGGAGTGGGAATAGTAATTGTTACCCCTACGCTATCCAACGCTTTCCCTACTGTTGCACTCTCTGGAGTGGGAATAGTAATTTTTACTCCTACGCTATCCAACGCTTTCCCTACTGATGCACTCTCTGGAGTGGGAATAGTAATTTTTACTCCTACGCTATCCAACGCTTTCCCTACTGATGCACTCTCTGGAGTGGGAATAGTAATTTTTGCTCCTACACTATCCAACGCTTTCCCTATGGTTGCACTCTTTGGAGTGGAAATAGTAATTTTTATCCCTACGCTATCTAAAGCTTTCTCTACTGTTGCACTCCCTGGAGTGGGAATAGTAATTTTTACCCCTATGCTATCCAACGCTTTCCCTACTGTTGCACTCTCTGGAGTGGGAATAGTAATTTTTACTCCTACGCTATCCAACGCTTTCCCTACTGATGCACTCTCTGGAGTGGGAATAGTAATTTTTACTCCTACGCTATCCAACGCTTTCCCTACTGTTGCACTCTCTGGAGTGGGAATAGTAATTTTTACCCCTACGATATCCAACGCTTTCCCTACTGTTGCACTCTCTGGAGTGGGAATAGTAATTTTTACTCCTACGCTATCCAACACTTTCCCTACTGTTGCACTCTGTGGAGTGGGAATAGTAATTTATACTCCTACGCTATCCAACGCTTTCCCTACTGTTGCACTCTCTGGAGTGGGAATAGTAATTTTTACTCCTACGCTATCCAATGCTTTCCCTACTGTTGCACTCTCTGGAGTTGGAATAGTAATTTTTACCCCTACGCTATCCAATGCTTTCCCTACTGTTGCACTCTCTGGAGTGGGAATAGTAATTTTACCCCTACGCTATCCAAAGCTTTCCCTACTGTTGCAGTCTCTGGAGTGGGAATAGTATTTTTTACTCCTACGCTATCCAACTCTTTCCCTACTGATGCACTCTCTGGAGTGGGAATAGTAAGTTTTACTCCTACGCTATCCAACGCTTTCCCTACTGTTGCACTCTCCGGAGTGGGAATAGTAATTTTTACCCCTACGCTATCCAATGCTTTCCCTACTGTTGCACTCTCTGGAGTGGGAATAGTAATTTTTACTACTACGCTATCCAACGCTTTCCCTACTGTTGCACTCTGTGGAGTGGGAATAGTAATTTTTACCCCTACGCTATCCAACATTTTATATAATTAATTGTAAAAATATTAAAAGTATATTTAATTTTTTATGTTTTGTACATTTTATTTATGTTATTTTTTATGTTTGTAAATGTATTTGTAAATCAGAATATATTTTAATAATTTATAAGTTAGTAAAATAATTATTACAACATATTGTTCAGAACATATATATTATATATTTACAGTATATATTTAATTAATGTATTATTATAATATATGTATTATTTATTAATTTTAAACATTATTAGATACTTATAACTATGTATATTATATTTATTAGTGTTATTTAATTTATTTTACAATTATATTTTAAAAGAAAACATCGATATTTTTAACA
Source organism: Lissotriton vulgaris (assembly GCF_964263255.1). Lineage (NCBI taxonomy): Eukaryota > Metazoa > Chordata > Amphibia > Caudata > Salamandridae > Lissotriton > Lissotriton vulgaris. The sequence goes on along the minus strand of NC_141689.1, from coordinate 1,187,379,978 downwards.
TCTATATTATTTTTTCGATATTTGTGTACTTACCATGTTGTAGATAGGATGTCGATATTCTTGCCCTCGATATTTTAGACTCGATATTTCTGTAGGTCGATATTTTGGAGGTCGAAATTTTGTCAGTGATCCACTATAGTCTGATATCGAATAAAAGGCAATTTGAATGAGTCGGTGGCTAAAAGGTGACCTCTGAAAAGTAGGTGATACCAGATATTAAAGGAAAGAGGGGCCCGTAATTTGTGGTATACCCAAAGTAAAAGTATTTGGAAAGCACAGAGAAAGATGCTATTTGACAAGAAAATACTTTTTCGACCCAGCCAAAAGAATGCCTTGTCATTCAAATACTAAAGACGTAGGGCCCGATTCACAGAATGAACTTACTACTTTTGGCATTCACAGAATGCACTTACTACTTTTGGTATTCACAGAATGAACTTACTCATTTTGGTATTCACAGAAGTTAGGACTACGAACTTTAGGACTCCTAAATGCCTTCTGTGAATACCGAAAGTCTTAAAATTAGGATTTTTCTCTATTTAGTAGTAGTAAAGTTAGGACTCCTAACTTTAGGATGCCTAAATGCCTTCTGTGAATACTGAAAGTCTTATTTTTTTTTTTTTTTTTTTTAAATTTTTATTTTGTTGCAAGACGTGACAAAGAAAAGAATCATTACATTTCAATTCCATACTAAACATATATATACAACAGGTACAGACATAGAATAGAGGAGTGGAAACAACACAAAATATGATGCAATCTAAACTTCATGTTAGCTCTACCCTTGAAATATTAAGCTACTAAAGCAGCAGAACACAGTAAGTATAGGCCTAATCACCTTTCTTGCCCTTCAAAAAAATGCTTCCATATCCTTTCTTTTCTCAGAAGGGCTTTTGGACCTCTAAGTTTAGCTAAAGAAAACTCCATAGTTCTAATTTCGTGAACCAATGATAACCAATCCGCAACTTTAGGGGGTTCTTTAGATATCCATACCCTAGCTACTGTTAATCTAGCACATGCTAACAAAATCGTTAAAAGATCCTTATTGGGACATTTACTATCTTGGATGTCTAGTAAAACCATTTGTACTGTAAGATCCGGTGTATTTATCTGGTTAAATCGAAGATGATAGGATATTCGATTCCAGAAAGTGACAAGAGCAGGACAAGAGAATAGCATGTGTTCTATTCCAGCCGCAGCAGTATTACATTTAACGCACATAGATTTATCTGATATCGAGTTACCTTGCGCCCAGCTTGATATTTTTTGTGGCGTGTAGTACAGCTCAGTGATTGTCCTATATAGTTGCATTTTGAGATTAGAAGAATGAACTATATCACCTAAATGAGTTAGGGCGTTTCCAATCTGTACTGAATTTATATTTAGATTTAATCTACGGGACCATTTGGCTGCGATTTGGGTTGTATTTTCTCCCTTATCCTTAATAAGCCATTGATATCCCAATTTGATTAACGATTTTGTTTTATCAGAATAAATACCCTCAAGAATATCAGATTGTTTAATTTCCGTTATTCTCAATTTATTACAGAAAAAATCTCTCAATTGTCTATATTTAAAGTGCATATCATCCGTAAGACCGTTTGTAATTTTTAAATTCTCAAAATCAATCAAACCATTAGTACCGAAAAGGTCTCCTAGTGTATTTATATCATGTCTTATCCACCGATTCCCCGAACCGTCCGAAAATATTCCCGGGAGGCCAGGATTATTCCATAGTCTAAGTTAGGCGTTGAAAAATGAGCTGTTACTAATGTGCAGAATTTTGTCCCAGATTCTTATAGCATGTTTTGCAGTCTTAAATTTTACTCTTTTAAAGTAGTTTGGATCATGGACCCGTAATAGAAATTGATTTGAGTCAGCCCCTAACATATACTGATGGAAAAATAAAGAAGGAGTATTTTTTAATAAGCTCCTAATGCGTAAAAGAAAGGTAGCTAGAAAATAAAGGCTAAAATCCGGAAAGGTAAGTCCCCCTTTAGAAATTGGTAGTGTCAAGAATTTAACCGCCCTTCATGCCTTTTTATACCCCCAAATAAAACTACTACAAATGCCATCCAACTTTCTAAAAAAAAGCTTATTTGGTTGTAGCGGTATGGCTCTACACAAATACAGCAACTTGGGTAGAATTTTCATCTTAATCAGATTAAGTCTCCCTAACAGACTCAGGGGTATCTTATGCCATTTTTTAAAGCTAGCAGCGGTTTCTTTAAGGAATGACTCATAGTTTAATTCCACAATTTTCCCCACTTCAGCAGTAAGTTTAATACCTAAGTATACGGCTTCTTTGCAGGTTTCATAAGCACGTGTAGCCGGGGTATAATTGAGTATAATTTGGGTTTTGTTCACATTTAGTTTATACCCAGAGATTTTCCCATAATTTTGTGCTTCTTTTACAATTGCTAACAAAACAGGTGATGGACCGAATGTGGATCAATGTCACACATTCACCCCAGTCCAAAGATCTGGGCCCAAATCCATCGTTTTTTTGCACTCCACACCACCCCGGGTTAGACAATGGCGATATGCAAATCAGCTCTGACCCTGTGCCCCATGGGAACAGTCCAGTCCGAACTACAAAAGCCATGTCCTTCCCAGAACGGAATCAAGCATCCGAGGACCGGACCGGTTTCGAGGTAACACCTCTCATCAGCCCGGCTAGCTTGACTCCAGTGGTGTGGAGTGCCTGGGACCCACGTCTGGGCATCCCCAGCGCACTTAGGGCGGAATTTGCAAACAAAACAGGTGATGGACCGAATGTGGATCAATGTCACACATTCACCCCAGTCCAAAGATCTGGGCCCAAATCCATCGTTTTTTTGCACTCCACACCACCCCGGGTTAGACAATGGCGATATGCAAATCAGCTCTGACCCTGTGCCCCATGGGAACAGTCCAGTCCGAACTACAAAAGCCATGTCCTTCCCAGAACGGAATCAAGCATCCGAGGACCGGACCGGTTTCGAGGTAACACCTCTCATCAGCCCAGCTAGCTTGACTCCAGTGGTGTGGAGTGCCTGGGACCCACGTCTGGGCATCCCCAGCGCACTTAGGGCGGAATTTGCAAACAAAACAGGTGATGGACCGAATGTGGATCAATGTCACACATTCACCCCAGTCCAAAGATCTGGGCCCAAATCCATCGTTTTTTTGCACTCCACACCACCCCGGGTTAGACAATGGCGATATGCAAATCAGCTCTGACCCTGTGCCCCATGGGAACAGTCCAGTCCGAACTACAAAAGCCATGTCCTTCCCAGAACGGAATCAAGCATCCGAGGACCGGACCGGTTTCGAGGTAACACCTCTCATCAGCCCGGCTAGCTTGACTCCAGTGGTGTGGAGTGCCTGGGACCCACGTCTGGGCATCCCCAGCGCACTTAGGGCGGAATTTGCAAACAAAACAGGTGATGGACCGAATGTGGATCAATGTCACACATTCACCCCAGTCCAAAGATCTGGGCCCAAATCCATCGTTTTTTTGCACTCCACACCACCCCGGGTTAGACAATGGCGATATGCAAATCAGCTCTGACCCTGTGCCCCATGGGAACAGTCCAGTCCGAACTACAAAAGCCATGTCCTTCCCAGAACGGAATCAAGCATCCGAGGACCGGACCGGTTTCGAGGTAACACCTCTCATCAGCCCGGCTAGCTTGACTCCAGTGGTGTGGAGTGCCTGGGACCCACGTCTGGGCATCCCCAGCGCACTTAGGGCGGAATTTGCAAACAAAACAGGTGATGGACCGAATGTGGATCAATGTCACACATTCACCCCAGTCCAAAGATCTGGGCCCAAATCCATCGTTTTTTTGCACTCCACACCACCCCGGGTTAGACAATGGCGATATGCAAATCAGCTCTGACCCTGTGCCCCATGGGAACAGTCCAGTCCGAATTACAAAAGCCATGTCCTTCCCAGAACGGAATCAAGCATCCGAGGACCGGACCGGTTTCGAGGTAACACCTCTCATCAGCCCGGCTAGCTTGACTCCAGTGGTGTGGAGTGCCTGGGACCCACGTCTGGGCATCCCCAGCGCACTTAGGGCGGAATTTGCAAACAAAACAGGTGATGGACCGAATGTGGATCAATGTCACACATTCACCCCAGTCCAAAGATCTGGGCCCAAATCCATCGTTTTTTTGCACTCCACACCACCCCGGGTTAGACAATGGCGATATGCAAATCAGCTCTGACCCTGTGCCCCATGGGAACAGTCCAGTCCGAACTACAAAAGCCATGTCCTTCCCAGAACGGAATCAAGCATCCGAGGACCGGACCGGTTTCGAGGTAACACCTCTCATCAGCCCGGCTAGCTTGACTCCAGTGGTGTGGAGTGCCTGGGACCCACGTCTGGGCATCCCCAGCGCACTTAGGGCGGAATTTGCAAACAAAACAGGTGATGGACCGAATGTGGATCAATGTCACACATTCACCCCAGTCCAAAGATCTGGGCCCAAAATCCATCGTTTTTTTGCACTCCACACCACCCCGGGTTAGACAATGGCGATATGCAAATCAGCTCTGACCCTGTGCCCCATGGGAACAGTCCAGTCCGAACTACAAAAGCCATGTCCTTCCCAGAACGGAATCAAGCATCCGAGGACCGGACCGGTTTCGAGGTAACACCTCTCATCAGCCCGGCTAGCTTGACTCCAGTGGTGTGGAGTGCCTGGGACCCACGTCTGGGCATCCCCAGCGCACTTAGGGCGGAATTTGCAAACAAAACAGGTGATGGACCGAATGTGGATCAATGTCACACATTCACCCCAGTCCAAAGATCTGGGCCCAAATCCATCGTTTTTTTGCACTCCACACCACCCCGGGTTAGACAATGGCGATATGCAAATCAGCTCTGACCCTGTGCCCCATGGGAACAGTCCAGTCCGAACTACAAAAGCCATGTCCTTCCCAGAACGGAATCAAGCATCCGAGGACCAGACCGGTTTCGAGGTAACACCTCTCATCAGCCCGGCTAGCTTGACTCCAGTGGTGTGGAGTGCCTGGGACCCACGTCTGGGCATCCCCAGCGCACTTAGGGCGGAATTTGCAAACAAAACAGGTGATGGACCGAATGTGGATCAATGTCACACATTCACCCCAGTCCAAAGATCTGGGCCCAAATCCATCGTTTTTTTGCACTCCACACCACCCCGGGTTAGAAAATGGCGATATGCAAATCAGCTCTGACCCTGTGCCCCATGGGAACAGTCCAGTCCGAACTACAAAAGCCATGTCCTTCCCAGAACGGAATCAAGCATCCGAGGACCGGACCGGTTTCGAGGTAACACCTCTCATCAGCCCGGCTAGCTTGACTCCAGTGGTGTGGAGTGCCTGGGACCCACGTCTGGGCATCCCCAGCGCACTTAGGGCGGAATTTGCAAACAAAACAGGTGATGGACCGAATGTGGATCAATGTCACACATTCACCCCAGTCCAAAGATCTGGGCCCAAATCCATCGTTTTTTTGCACTCCACACCACCCCGGGTTAGACAATGGCGATATGCAAATCAGCTCTGACCCTGTGCCCCATGGGAACAGTCCAGTCCGAACTACAAAAGCCATGTCCTTCCCAGAACGGAATCAAGCATCCGAGGACCGGACCGGTTTCGAGGTAACACCTCTCATCAGCCCGAAACCGGTCCGGTCCTCGGATGCTTGATTCCGTTCTGGGAAGGACATGGCTTTTGTAGTTCGGACTGGACTGTTCCCATGGGGCACAGGGTCAGAGCTGATTTGCATATCGCCATTGTCTAACCCAGGGTGGTGTGGAGTGCAAAAAAACGATGGATTAGGACCCAGATCTTTTGACTGGGTTGAATGTGTGACATTGATCCTCATTCGGTCCATCACCTGTTGTTTTTGCAAACTCGCTATAAGTGTACTGGGGATGCCCAGACGTGGGTCCCAGGCACTCCACACCACTGGAGTCAAGCTAGCCGGGCTGATGAGAGGTGTTACCTCGAAACCGGTCCGGTCCTCGGATGCTTGATTCCGTTCTGGGAAGGACATGGCTTTTGTAGTTCGGACTGGACTGTTCCCATGGGGCACAGGGTCAGAGCTGATTTGCATATCGCCATTGTCTAACCCAGGGTGGTGTGGAGTGCAAAAAAACGATGGATTAGGACCCAGATCTTTTGACTGGGTTGAATGTGTGACATTGATCCTCATTCGGTCCATCACCTGTTGTTTTTGCAAACTCGCTATAAGTGTACTGGGGATGCCCAGACGTGGGTCCCAGGCACTCCACACCACTGGAGTCAAGCTAGCCGGGCTGATGAGAGGTGTTACCTCGAAACCGGTCCGGTCCTCGGATGCTTGATTCCGTTCTGGGAAGGACATGGCTTTTGTAGTTCGGACTGGACTGTTCCCATGGGGCACAGGGTCAGAGCTGATTTGCATATCGCCATTGTCTAACCCAGGGTGGTGTGGAGTGCAAAAAAACGATGGATTAGGACCCAGATCTTTTGACTGGGTTGAATGTGTGACATTGATCCTCATTCGGTCCATCACCTGTTGTTTTTGCAAACTCGCTATAAGTGTACTGGGGATGCCCAGACGTGGGTCCCAGGCACTCCACACCACTGGAGTCAAGCTAGCCGGGCTGATGAGAGGTGTTACCTCGAAACCGGTCCGGTCCTCGGATGCTTGATTCCGTTCTGGGAAGGACATGGCTTTTGTAGTTCGGACTGGACTGTTCCCATGGGGCACAGGGTCAGAGCTGATTTGCATATCGCCATTGTCTAACCCAGGGTGGTGTGGAGTGCAAAAAAACGATGGATTAGGACCCAGATCTTTTGACTGGGTTGAATGTGTGACATTGATCCTCATTCGGTCCATCACCTGTTGTTTTTGCAAACTCGCTATAAGTGTACTGGGGATGCCCAGACGTGGGTCCCAGGCACTCCACACCACTGGAGTCAAGCTAGCCGGGCTGATGAGAGGTGTTACCTCGAAACCGGTCCGGTCCTCGGATGCTTGATTCCGTTCTGGGAAGGACATGGCTTTTGTAGTTCGGACTGGACTGTTCCCATGGGGCACAGGGTCAGAGCTGATTTGCATATCGCCATTGTCTAACCCAGGGTGGTGTGGAGTGCAAAAAAACGATGGATTAGGACCCAGATCTTTTGACTGGGTTGAATGTGTGACATTGATCCTCATTCGGTCCATCACCTGTTGTTTTTGCAAACTCGCTATAAGTGTACTGGGGATGCCCAGACGTGGGTCCCAGGCACTCCACACCACTGGAGTCAAGCTAGCCGGGCTGATGAGAGGTGTTACCTCGAAACCGGTCCGGTCCTCGGATGCTTGATTCCGTTCTGGGAAGGACATGGCTTTTGTAGTTCGGACTGGACTGTTCCCATGGGGCACAGGGTCAGAGCTGATTTGCATATCGCCATTGTCTAACCCAGGGTGGTGTGGAGTGCAAAAAAACGATGGATTAGGACCCAGATCTTTTGACTGGGTTGAATGTGTGACATTGATCCTCATTCGGTCCATCACCTGTTGTTTTTGCAAACTCGCTATAAGTGTACTGGGGATGCCCAGACGTGGGTCCCAGGCACTCCACACCACTGGAGTCAAGCTAGCCGGGCTGATGAGAGGTGTTACCTCGAAACCGGTCCGGTCCTCGGATGCTTGATTCCGTTCTGGGAAGGACATGGCTTTTGTAGTTCGGACTGGACTGTTCCCATGGGGCACAGGGTCAGAGCTGATTTGCATATCGCCATTGTCTAACCCAGGGTGGTGTGGAGTGCAAAAAAACGATGGATTAGGACCCAGATCTTTTGACTGGGTTGAATGTGTGACATTGATCCTCATTCGGTCCATCACCTGTTGTTTTTGCAAACTCGCTATAAGTGTACTGGGGATGCCCAGACGTGGGTCCCAGGCATTCCACACCACTGGAGTCAAGCTAGCCGGGCTGATGAGAGGTGTTACCTCGAAACCGGTCCGGTCCTCGGATGCTTGATTCCGTTCTGGGAAGGACATGGCTTTTGTAGTTCGGACTGGACTGTTCCCATGGGGCACAGGGTCAGAGCTGATTTGCATATCGCCATTGTCTAACCCAGGGTGGTGTGGAGTGCAAAAAAACGATGGATTAGGACCCAGATCTTTTGACTGGGTTGAATGTGTGACATTGATCCTCATTCGGTCCATCACCTGTTGTTTTTGCAAACTCTTTTTCAATTGCTGGCATAGCTTTATTAACATCCGATGTATATATTGCTATATCGTCCGCGAAGGCGGTTAATTTGAGAGTTATTTCCCCATGGTATGCTGGTATTATATTGATTTGGTCGTTTAAAGCATTTAAAAAAGGTTCTAAAGAAAGGGCGAACAGTAGTGGGGAGAGGGGGCATCCTTGCCTTGTACCTCTTGCTATCTTAAAATTAGCAGAATCTATGCCTCCATAGCTAATCACCGCCCGTGGTTCGTCATAAATTGACCTAACCCAATCTAAATAGGAGCCATTTATACCCATTTTGCTTAATACTGTCCACAGATATTCCCACCCCACTCGGTCGAATGCTTTTTCAGCATCTAACATTATCATACCGAGTGGGGTGTTTGTGGTTTCTGCTACATCAAAAGCTGTTATTGAAGTATTTACATGCAAAGTGGTATCTCTACCCACTACAAAGCCATGCTGTTGGGGAATAACAATATCAGGCATATAGGGAGCTAACCGATTAGCTAAAATTTTAGCAAAGATTTTCACGTCCGAGTTAAGTAGAGATATGGGCCGATACGAACCACACTCTTTTTCAGGTTTTCCCTTTTTCAGAAAGAATATAATTTTGGCAATTTTCCAAGAAGAAGGTACTTGTTTAGAAACAATAATTGAATTAATCACCTTTTGTAGTAATGGTAACAATTCTTGAGAGCAAAGTTTATATAGTTCACCTGGTATACTATCTTCACCAACCGCCTTTCCTACTGGTAGATGGTCAATAGCAAGTTTTATCTCCTCAGTGGTAATATTAGAGTTTAATTGTTGAAGTACTTCAAGATTTAAAACTCGAGGTGGTCTTAAGTGCTGATCAAGATATTTTACTATCTCTATTTTATTTGGTATCTCCTCTGGTGTGTACAGTTGTTTGTAAAATTTAACAAATTGATTAAGTATTTGATCCTCTCGTCCATATATCACTGAATCTGATCCAATTATTTCCTTAATTTTGGTTTTCGCTTTTCTATCCGCAGTTTTAAAGGCCAATATTTTACCAATACAATCACCACCTTCATATTGATCTAATTTGTATTTTTGTAGTTTTACTGCGTACCTTTCTCTCAACGTTTTTTTAAGTCCTGCTTGTAATTCAGCCAATTGTGCTCTAAGCAACTCGATATTATTTGTTGAGTGCAATGTTGCCTCAGCCAGTTGCTCTTCCAGGTCTAATAATTTAGATGTCATGCTTTTATTCTTATTGCGATTTTCTGCATTGAGCCTGAATACATACTGCTGGACAAACCCCCTAATACTACACTTACAAGTGTCCCATACGGTATTAATACTAGCTGAATTAACATTTAGTGGAATAAACTCCTGTATATGTTTTTTAAGTAATGAAATAAATGTTAGATCAGCTAATAAGTGTCTGGGAAAAGTGAACTTTCGTGGTTTTTTATTTTGATTTTCGATAGTAATTTCCAAAAGCAAAGGGTTATGATCCGATGTAACTTTGGGGCAAATTTCAATCCCACAATTTTCTAAAATTTGGTCAGAGGCCCATACCATATCGATTCTAGAGCAGGATCTATGTGGGGCAGAGTAGTAAGTAAAGCCTGCCAATATAGGATGCTTAGACCGCCATAGATCTCTAATATTGTTTAATCTTGCAAGTTCTAAAATTGCTGCTCTTACTTTGTACATTCTTTTAAAGTTTTTTGGCCCCGTAGAGTCTATTTTATAGTCCATAACACAATTGAAGTCCCCGGCAATAATAGTTTCACCTTCCCATTCAAGTAGTTCTAAACTTAAATCTTCAAAAACTTTGGGTTTATCAATATTTGGACCATATACCACACAAAATACCAGTTTAGTATTAGCCCCTTGCATCTGTGCTATTGCCCACCTGCCTCAAGTATCTGAGGCAGTTTTGATTATCTCTAATGGGAGTGTTCTTTGCTTTAAAATAGCTACCCCCCTTATAGTCTCATTTAAAGAGGTACATGCAACCAAGTCGTAGCTTAGTTGAGTTAATAGCTTTCTGTCTTGATATTTTATATGAGTTTCTGAGAGCAGCACTATATTAGGGTTGTACATTTTAATCTCTTCTTGTACCAAATTTCTTTTACTTTTACTATTTAGGCCATCTACATTCCAGCATAAAATTCTTAAATTAAGCATTTAATTGTTATACTATTAATCATGTACATATTGTTCCCCTCTTCCTCTATGTGTTTCACCGTCATTAAATTTTCATTCCAACTTCTCTTAGAAAGAAAAAAGTCAAATCTTGCAATCACATTTTTCACTCTTATTTCCACCCACCACCCTTGACTCCAGTTGTCACCCTTGCCCCTGTGACAACCCCACCCCCTCCCTTGCTGCGACCCGTTCCTAGGGGGGGAGCTCCCCTCTAGCATTTGCTGCCGCTGAAGTGGCAGCATAGGAAGAAGCATGCGTGGGTGGCTGCTCAAACCATGTTTTAATTCATGCCTTATTTTATCTATATTTAGCTCATATTCAAAAAGACAAAAAAAAAAAAAAAAAAAAAAAAATGAATGGAGAGTGTATCCTGTCACTAGTTTAGTAGTTTAGACTCTCTTGACCCACCCCACCCATTAATTTTCTTTTTCTTTTTGGTTTCTTTTTTCATTGTCTCGGGAAAATTTTTCCAAAGACTGTTCCGCGGATAAAGGATCAGTGAAAAAGACCACTTGCCCATCACGAATGACCTTAAGGCGGGCAGGTTCTTGAAGATAGGCCATGCAGCCTAGATTTTTAAAAGCATCAATCAACTTCCGGAGTTCCCACCGTTTATCCATCGTAGCCTTAGTTAAATCTGACTTCACAAAAAAAGTGAAATTATCAACGGTGACAGGGTTGTTAGGTTTAGCTTTTAGTGCTACTGCTTGTCGCAAAAGAAAATTACCAAAATAAATCAAGAAAGGTCTAGGAAATTTACTATTTGTATTTCTTTGGACTAAAGGAAGTCTATGCACTCTCTGGAGCTGGGAGTCCCAATCCCAATCTGCGAGATCTACAAAAGCCCTTTGAAAAAGTTTAACCATAAAGGCTCTCGGATCTGACCCCTCAATACCTTCAGGTATACCGAATAGTCTAAGGTTTTGTCTTCGGGCCCGGTTTTCCAAGTCCTCCACTTTGGCTTCCAGCAGAGACACCCTTGAAGTATTTTGTTTGACAGTTGATGTAGTCTGACTTACATCTTCTTCCACCTCCACTATTCGTGATTTAATATCTTCTATCTCCTTTGTAACTCCTCCCAAGTTTTGGCAGATATCTCTCATAGTTCCTTGTATCTTAGTATTATCCTCCCTTAGTTGAAGGTATTGCTGTTGAATCTCCACTCTCTGTTCTATAAGAGTCTGCATAGTTGCCTCCATTGATATTTCATGTGAGTTATTATATGTGATATCCTTCAAAGGAGCCAGATGCAAAAGCTTTTGGAATGAGCTAAAAAATGTGAAAAGATACTGTAGTCGGCTATCAAACAAAAGGCAACTCTAATTGATCAGTGGCTAAATGGTAACCCTTTAAAAGTAGGGGATACGAGATATTGCAGCAATGCAAGATCAGTAATATGTGGCAGCCCCATAGTAATATATATAAGAAAACACAGAGAAGGGTGCTATTTGGTGGGAAAATACTACATTTACCCAGCCAACAGAAGGCCATGTCAAATTGATTCCTGGTAAGCTCTAGCCTGAAAAACATGGGGGATACCAAATATTATAGCCCATATTAGGCAGTTCATTCAGTATCCCCTAAAGGAACCAGTTGTAAAATCGTGTGGAATTAAACCAAAAATGTGAAAAGATACAGTAGTCTGCTATCAACTTGAATTGGTCAGTGGCTAAAAGGTAACCCCTGAAAAGTAGAGGATACCAGATATTACAGCAGTGCAGGAGCCGTTATATGTGGTATCTCATAGTAGAAGATGTTAGAAGACAGAGGAAAGGGTGCTATTTGGCAGGCCAATACTGTGTTCACAAAGCCAACAGAAGGCCATGTCAAATTGAGTCCTCAAAATTCTTAACCCGAGAAATATAGAAGATACTAAATATTACAGCCCAAATGAGGCATTTTATGTGGTATCTCCCATAAGATCCGGATGCTTGTGGAATCAAACCAAAAATGTAAAAAGATACTGTAGTCTGTTATCAAATGAAAGGCAGCTGAAATTGGCCAGTGGCTAAAAGGAAACCCTTGAAAAATAGGGGAATACCTTATGCCTCATATGGGCTATAATACTTGGCATCCCACATGTTTATCGGGTTAGAGTTTATCAGGATTCAATTTGACATGGCCTTCAGTTTGTTGGGTAAACACAGCATTTTCCTGCTAAATAGCACCCATCCCTGAAGCTAATAGTGCAGACTACAGAACACTAATGACAAACCACAATAAATGCACATGTGGCATTTTGTCATGTTAGTCACAAACAAATTCAAACCACCACCTTAAAAAGTTGCTAAATTAAAAAGGATAACTTAAATGGAGCCTAAATCTAATCCCTATAGTAATGGCATAGTCCTTGAGTACTGCAAAGGTTCGCTACTCTGTCCAAGAATGCACAGGACACGACTTGAACCGTGATGACTGGTTCCACATCAATAAACATGTTCGCAAGTCCTGACTAGAAAAGTAGATGTGTGGACCCTACCAGGGAATCCTGATTACAAACACTGCTGTCAAAAGTGCTTACTGCTGAATTAGGTACATGCCTCTCACACCAAAAGGGCAAGGTACGAAGAAGTAGAGCTAGTGTAGTGTCGTTCCTATATTCCCAATAGGCTCTGCGCATTGGAATAATATATCCTGTAGCTTAGATAGGACTGAGGTCTACTAGGTCTCTACCGGTTATATTAGACTTAATTGTGAGTGCCAGCTAGCTCAGAGATCACTAGAAACTTTCTCGAAAAAACAAGAAGGGATTAGTTTCTGACAACCGCATAAAACATGACAACTTTGTTTCCCAAGAGTAAGAAATCAAATCTCTAGAGTCGCGGAAACAATAGATAACTATTTCACTCAGTCAATCGTGCATGCTTAGTTTCACCGGAGGTGCAAGAGGAATAGAGAGACGGGTGTTTTCAATAAAAAGGTATTTATTGAACAATCTTCTTTCTCAAGCAATGAAAATGAACTGCTACAATAGTAAAGCTTACTATGAAGTAGAATGCATATGATACAAACAGTATTATAAAGTAGTCCTGTAAAAGCATGATATGGTTTCTAAGCCATAAAGTGCATAACATTTATAAAATACATAAAATACCTACAGTGATAAAAGGATGACTAAAAGTACCTAACTGGTGCTTCTAAATACGCCTACCCCGGTGTACCTAACCTATGTCTAGTACGAGGGAGGAAGTATAAGAGGAGTAGCTTAAGTTTTAGGAGTTCTCTGCCAGGAATCTGATTCCAATAATTCTCTAATAGGTCTAATCAGCTCCGTACCTTTGATTCTTGAATGAAGGAGGTCTTGTATCTCGTTCTCGGGACTCGATTTCCCAGATACCCGCAAGGGTAGCCTGGAAACACTGGAGCTGGATTTTTCGGCAAGAGAAATGACAGAGTCTCGCAGTGCGTCTGCTGGAGGGTCGGCTTCCTTTGGCACTTGATGCTGCAGGGTGTCGGGCATGTAGATAGTCGATCTGCTCCAAACCACTGTGTGTATGTTTAGGCAAATCAAGGCATGTTTATACTTCGAAGGTGCCAAGTTTGATGGATGTTTGGACTTAATAACGTCACTCAAAGGCTCATTTCTTGAAAAACGCCGGGAGTTCTAGGAGAACTTAATATTCAAGTAAGGGGAAGTCCCGGGCTGCTGAAGGCGGATTTTTCGAAGAAAACGTTGTTCATTCTTGGAGCTTAGTGGAAGTATCCATGCCGTATTTGGGCTGTATGGTTTTAGGCCAAATATGGTAATGATTTCTATGCCTATATAAGGAAATTATAAAGTATACCTATATAAGGGCATGAATCGGGAAATTTATACTAGAGGCCGAGATTCATTTACAACACCCACTCCACGATTTTAAGTTCAATAAAACTAACCTAGCAACCAATGAACATATCTAAAGCTAGTGTTTACTATCCCATCCCAATACATAAAATGCATTGAAACTGGGTGTGCAGAAAAAATATGTTTAGCATTTCTACAGTACAAAATATACTTAAGGGAAGAATTTCTAAGCATGCAGTCTTTAGTCTAATTTATGCAATTTGAAAAGAATCATGAGATTACATTTATGAAAACGTCTCTTAAATACAGAAGAAAAGTTGAGATCATTTCATAACATAACATGTCATTGCAATCTTTCTATTAATAGAGACAAGGTCAAATAGTTCTTTTAGTCAGTCTTCAAAAAATGACTTGAATTTCTTGTTCTCTAGGAATAGTTCTACTTTAATCAGATTAGTCTGTGCCAAAAAGTTCAATGTTTTGGAAAGAGAGAAAAAATTCAATTTGTTGTGAAAAATAGAGTTCCAAATGTTAGAAGTCTTTGGGGCATATTATCAAGAATGGGCGTTATATTATCGCCGCTTTTATCGGCAGGAAACTGCTGATAAAGCGGCGATAATGGGCTTGATAATATGCTCTATGAGTTCCAATCGAAGCTCATGTTAGATGTGAAGACATCTAACATGGGCTTCGATTGTAATTCATAGAGCATATTATCAAGCCCATTATCGCCGCTTTATCGGCGGTTTCCTGCCGATGAAAGCGGCGATAATGTAACGCCCATTCTTGATAATATGCCCCTTTGTTTTAAAAAATGAAGGCCGAATTTCAGAGTTCAGAGAACACTGTGTGCATGATTCAAAAGTTATTCTCGTGTCAGGAGAAAACATCAGGTCGTCTTGGCTGGCAAAGAAATCGTCTACCACAGTAGGTGAAAGTGGAATCACTTGATCTGGCAGACCAAATGTGCATAGATGTGAAGCATTGTCGTCAGCGCTTGTTGCCGCGTTAGCAATGGTCATATGTAATGTAATGTAATGTAAAAGAGCATTTGTACAGCGCAGCAGCCACTCAAAGGAGCATCAAGGCGCAAGATACTGATCCAGAGATGTAGGAAACAGGTAGGGCGTAGATGGAAGCTCACCCAACTGTTACACTAGGGCTCTAACACAGGTGTCCTGTAGCTTGAAAATCCAGGTTTTCAATCCCTTTCTGAAATCTTTTTAGATGGTACCAGTGTGCCTGGTGTTTCTCGTACCTCACCCTCAGTTAGACTTACTGGTGAGCTCTCATTGAATGCTGTCATCAGGATTTGTAGCCGTTGGGGACAATACATTGCATGAGTCGGTACCGGACCTAGCAAGGCGTCGACATCCGATGGCAGGACTGATGGAAGTGTAAGACAAATGTCTAACACGCATTCCTCTCCACAAAGCAGGCATTGTAGAACAGGTAAGATGCAATCTTGCCAGATTGGTCTGAACGAGAGAAGCCATGTCGTATTCAGATCTCTTAAAGGAGCCAAGCCAAGAATCTGTGTTATTCTCTCACGATACCTCTGGGCACGGACCGTTTGTTCCATGAGGTTCTGGGTATCGCCACTTACTGGACTTGCCATATCGGAGCAGAAGAAATAAAAATAGTATTGCTGCTGCGAGTCCCAAGATGAGAGGCAGGCCGCCGAACACAGAGTGCACAAAATTTGGAAAAATGCAGAGGACTGCTTCAAATGGTGCTAACAGTCCGAAAAAAGCGTCCTAAATACATGTGCGATTCCACTGGTATCAGACATGTTTAAGATTGGACTTAACATTTCTGCGAAATGTACAGGGCATTTTGTTGATAATAATGCATGTATCTCTGCAGATGTCCTTGCAACTTGCAGATCATACGTTTCTTTGATGATGTCAGTGGCACAGATTTTTGCAAAAGAATAGACTTTAGTCTGCTTAAAGTATCAATATGTATAGAAGAGTTATTCAGTGAAGGCCATATTGCCGTCTTACTGCCTGACCTGCGAGTTGGATACATTACTTGCATACAACAAGTGACCATGGATGACACACTAACCAGATAAACCTTTCCTGGCACCATTCCACAGCAGCTGTGGTCATTCAACATAACGTAACTGCCATTGGATAGCTGCCTGAAAACGGGTTCTATCACTGTGGAGGGAGTACAGTGCAGGTGGCATGAAAGGTTATTCGCAGAACTATCGCAGGCTCCGTGTAAATTAATACCCTGGCACAGAAGTGTGCCACTTAGTGAATTTTTAATTTTTTTTTCCCACTAAGGAATACTTCTTTCCCCTTATTCCAACATTTGTGTGTATATGGTAAAGTCCATGTTGACTTAATGTATTCTTTACCCAACCTTTCATACAGGCCTTCTGGTATATGCTGTAGACAATTCTGAAATTGGAAACTCGTCTCTGGAATCATGATGGTGCCATGAATTATCCATTCTATTACAGGTTTCTCAGAAACTGTCAATGGGAATCTTTATAGTTTTTCAATGTTCATCACCGTATAGTCTGCTCCTCTTTGTGCCAAAGAGATTTGTTTATTTGTAAGGTTAAGCCCAGTAAACAATAAAGGTTGTGTTGATAAGCCTCCATGGCACGTAGCCTGAACGCAGATTTTGCAATGTCCAGCCTAGCTGCATTATAGAACGCAATTGAGACTGGCCATGTTGTAACATTAGCGGGTCTTGTTCCATTATGTCAATTGCAGAGGATACAATGCTGTCCAATGAATATATTCTGGAGGACAGAGTAGTTAACTCATTGTCCACTACAGAGAGAGCTTTCTCCAAGTTAATACGATCAATTTCTCGTATTCTTTCTGCAGTTTCCAATTGTGTTAATTTCCAAGCTTCGTTGTACACAGCATATATACCGGAGTATATGAAACGTTTTTGCCATGGTTTGAGAGGTCCCAATAAGAAATCTCGCAAATCATTGCTTTCTTTAAGTAAAGTCAAGTGTTGTTTAATTTCTGGAAGTGTAGAAGTTTTCAGCCATTCAAGGGGGTTCCCTACACTATATGTTGTCACTATCTCTGGATGTTGTCTCTTGGAGTATCTTGGATCTGGCCTGTTAAGAATTAAACCCTGTGTTTTGTTCAGGAATCTATCTTGACAGTTATTGGTGTCTGTGGGCCAGATTAACCATTTTTTCCAATTAGGACTAGTTCTATTCAATTTGAAAACATATTGTACGTCTATCTCCCCTTCTGTGGTTTTGTTATTTTCAGGTATGGGCTTTGGTATAGACGGTTTATTTAGATGTTTTATTTTTGCTATGCCAAGACAAGATGTTTGTTGTACAGTGTCATTTAAAAACATTATTTGTTCAGGTATAATTCAGGCTCTAAATAAAGCTTCCAAACCTTGCGCCTGCCATTCTTTTGTGCCCCAGACAGTTTTTGTCTCGATGCTGTCTTTCCAGTAGTCGTAACCCAATGTGGACAACTTAGCTTAAAAGTTTGCAGAATACATTTGTTTGGTCAACATTGTTTTCAATCCTGTCTTATTTACATTTTTGAGATAAAACGTTTCTGGATCTGTAACGTTAAACCCTGAGAAGTAAGGAAACATTTCATAAAATGTTTAAGAGCTGCCTTTTGGTGGTGTTGGACAATGTTCCCATTGATTATACATAAAAACATTTCTAGGGCTTGCAGATTTGTGCAAATAGTGATGACCATAATGATTAACCCCTTCCATGCGGCCGCGATTCTCCTGGTGTGCTGTAAACAACACGAACAGGGGCGGGCCGTGACGAACCCCAGCCGTCATCAGCACACGAGCACCGTAGTGCATGACGGCTGGGGTTCGTCATCAGCATGGAAGGGGTTAAAACAATGCATTTGTTCATAGTCTGATGACCTTTCTAAATAGTCATGTTCAGTATATTTCACAGACATTTCTAAATCTGACATCATATTATTAATTGTCTCAAAGTTCCAATCATCAGAGAATGGGTTGGGTGTTACAAAGTCATTCAAAGAAACCTTGAACTGATGTAGAATCCTCAGCATCTCTACCTGGCCATAGATATCATAATCAGTTCTATCCCATGCTATACCACCTGGTATAGGGATGGCAGTGATGTTTACTGATGACAGTTCTCTTTTTTCAAACATGTGATGATTTGTGCAGTTTTAGGACCAAGTTGATTTTCTGACTTGCTGTGTCCATTGTACTGTATTTTCCATCTATCATTTGTCCCAGGCTTAAAACCAATATTAGCCAAAGCAGGAGGAAAAAGGCACCTAAACCAGTCCAAAATTCAGTCCATGGTTAAACCAGATATATTTTTTCAAGTTCATGAAAAAGTTCTGTCATTTTTTCTTTGAGAGTTTTCTTTGTTGTTGTATCTTCAGGTTCACTTGGATCCTCAGAAAAGTTATCAAAGTTGATGAAATATCCAGATGCAGTTCTGTCAATTGTTTGAATGGCATCGGGGTTTGTTGAAATTGCTGGAACTGATTTCTCCATTGTCATGTTAGTGTATTCAGGTGCTACATCTTTGTAGACTGGTGTTTCTGGTCGAACAGATATTTGGGTCTCAAGAGGATAGAGTTCCATTGCTTTATTGCATAGTCCTTTTTTTCTTAGTGCAGGTTTATCAAAGGTGATACGTCTTTCAGTTTGAACCTCTTGGCTTGTAGCAAGATTTGGCTGTCTGCTAAACCTTGGGAGTCCACTTGGCCTACTACTTAATATTGGCCACATGTTGTGGTTTTAACAGGTCGATGGACATGACTCTGTTCTCTTTTTTACCAGCAAGGGGCGGTAGTACTACTGATCTCGTTCCTTGTATTCTCAAGACAGGTACCGCTTTTCTGTAAGAAGGCCCAAATTCCTTCTTCACCGCTATCTTTTCCCTGACTAGATCCCTGTTGGACAGGCCTCGTGGCCGGCCGTCCCCTCCCCGCATGGCGGGTCGCGGACCCCTGTTCCTCCTGTTCCCCCGGACAAGAACCACCCGTGCAACCCGCCGGGGCAATCCACCAGCCCTTCCCCGACGGAACATTGGCTCCTGAACCCCACCGTAGCGGCTGGCCCGGGTCCCTTCCTGAACCCCGGTCTCCGGCCCAGCCGCCATCTTGGACACTACATGACCAGGCCTCGTGGCCTCGGGTCGACCTCGGCCTCGGGCCCAGCCAGGCCCCGACATCGAGGCACCACCATCCACCCAGGGGGTGAAGAGACCACTTGGCAGGTCAATGGGAGAAGGAGTGTCAACGGCTCCCCTCCGCCAGGTGTCGATCGCCCCCAGCCTCCCTGGGCGCTGGCTCCACCCCCCTGCTGGGTGTCTGGACTCCCTCATCCCGGACTTCCCGACCTCCAAGTGCGAGGGTCCGGACATCAAAGGGCGCCAGATCTATAACTGGGGGAGCTCCAGAGCAGGAAGGCAGTTGTATCCTGGAGTCGAGAGACACCGAGACAAACTTATCCTTGGAGGCCTGCTGGCGCTGCCGCGGCTCCTCTTCGTGCAACCACCTTTGAAGGCCTGCTGGCGCTGCCGCGGCTCATCCTGGTCATAACCCATCTTCAAAGCCTGCTGGCGCTGCTGCGGCTCATCGTCATCGTGAACCCTTGTCAAAGCCTGCTGGCGCTGCCGCTGCCCTTCTCATCGTGAACCATCTTTGAAGCCTGCTGGCGCTGCCGCTGCCCTTCTCATCGTGAACCATCTTCGAAGCCTGCTGGCGCTGCCGCGGCCCTTCTCATCGTGAACCATCTTCGAAGTCTGCTGGCGCTGCCGCGGCCCTCCTCATCGTGAACCATCTACAAGGCCTGCTGGCGCTGCCGCGGCCCCTCCTTGCGAACCCTCCAGCTCGAGGATTGTGAGCTCCATCTCCTGCTACTTCCGTACCAGACCGGTACTCAGACTGTCCCGCTACCCTTTTCCCCAAAGAGACTAGAATTGACGGGATCCTCGTATCCTGGTCCAACTGTATCGCTTATCACCGTGCCTCAAGATATATATATATAAAAGTGTGCAGAACTCATTTCTGTGGGGTGTCTATCTGTGGGGGGGAAGTTACTTGCCTGTACGATTACCGGAGAGGGCCCTCACCGGAGGCTTCTCCCCCTGTACTCGGCCGACCCTCCGGGTCCCCGTCTAACAATCCCCAATCATTGGAATCCAGACAGGTCTTGCTGGGACAGGTGGTTTATCTTCAGTGACTGTTGGCTTTTGTGTTGTGTTACTCAGACTTCTTCTTGTTTCATTCAAGTCCTGTAAGACAGACAGAAAGAGTTTCTGTTCTACCACTGAAGTCTGACAAACGAGAACCTCGATCATCATTCTTGCACCAAATAGTAGCTCATAAGGAGTGATTCCCCCCCAGAGAATTTCTTGGCAGATTGTTAAGACTACGTTGGACACTTATTAGATGTTTGACCCACCCATCACCCGAACCTAATACCTTTGCTGTTATGGATTGCTTTATGTCACATTTTTTTCTTTCCACTACCGCATTACCCTCAGGATGGAAGGGACTAGAATACTGCAATGCAACACCCAAACTAACCATGCCCTCCTTGTAAGCTCGAGAGCTAAACGCAGGACCCTGATCAGAATGTAGCGTGCCGATTGGGTATGTGCCGATAAAGACTCGCAGATCCTTTATTACAGCTCTGGCGTCAGCCGAGGGCTGGGGCCATAACCAAATAAATCTTGTCCTAGTAGTTGTGGGACCGCATTTGTCTGTAGGGACGCCTGCCTAACGCTGTCTAACAGAGGTGTCTGTATCTGGCTGGCTACTCTGTAGTCAGGTGTCTGTGGCGGTTCATTACTGCGATCTCTGTTGCAGTCTGGGCAATTAATTGCACATTTGTAGCTGTCCAAGCTCATTCCTGGCCACCAGTACACTTTGTCTAATTCTAGTATGGAATCTATGATCTTTTGATGTTTTAGACCCTCTCCCATGTGTGCTTCTTGTATCAAGAAAACTCTCCGCTTACTCTGTCCCCCACTCCAGGGATTCGAGGAAAAGGAACGGAGTTTGCATCAATTATGTATGTATTTCTGAGTGGATAGTTTGGAGGTAACTAAGGGTGGGCGTAAAATCCGTTTCGCGGGCGAATTTGCGGATTTTCCGCGATTTCGTGATCCACGAATCTCGCGAAATCGCGGTAAAATCCGCGAATCAGCGGGGACGAATTTTCAGCCAAGCAAGGGTTACAGCAGCAGGTGCAAAAGTTGAACCTAATTTCTTTGTAACCTTTTACAAAAGGGTTACAAACAAATTAACTTCAACTTGGACACCTGCTGCTAATTGCTTCCTGGCGCCTCGTTGCCTACTTGCAACTATTCTCTGACCCTGCTCTGACCCTTGAAGCAGGGTCAGAGAATAGTTACAAGTAGGCAATGAGGCACCTGTCCAAGGAATTAAACCTCATCAGGAAGCACTTACAGATATAAAAAACAGGAAGAAGGGAGTGGATGGCAAATACACCCATTTTGAGTTGTCAGGAGGGGTTAAACTAAAAGAGACCTTTACAGCACAATTTTCATATGCATTTTGCTAAAAATAAAAAGCTGTATGTTCTGTAGGGGCAACTCAGGAATCTGGCCCTTCAGAGATCCGGCCTCTCTTTCTTTCTCTCGTTCTCTCTCTCCCTCTCTCTTTCCCTCTTTTTCTCTATCTATCTATCTATCTATCTATCTATCTATCTATCTATCTATCTATCTATCTATCTATCTATCTCTCTCTCCCTCTACCATAAACGACTGCATGGGTAACTTGGCTATGCAAGCGGCTCGCGAACACGCAAAAAACACCGCGAACACGCAAAAAACCCTGCGAACACGCAAAAAAACAAAAATCCGCAAATTCGCACAAATTCGTGAATTTTTCGGATCGCGAATTCGCAAATCCGCAAATTCCCAGATCGCGAATTCGCAAAATTCGCCCATGCTTAGAGGTAACGCTACATGATTGCCATCCATTGAGGCTTTTACTGCTAATAGCGTTTCACCATCTATCGTTCTTTTTGAGCGTTTAATTGTAGCTATGGAAGTCGCTTGCACAGCTGACTTTGCGGCTTCATCAGCCAATGAATTTCCTGCAACGTGAACGCCATCACGCTGATGACTCAGTGTATGTATCACGTGAGTCTTTTGTAGGTCTTTCTGTAAAAGAACTACTTGTTCCCAAAGGAACTTATGCTTGATTGTGCAACCTTTAGCGTCTTTGAATCCATTTTGAACCCAGTTCTGCAGATACTTATTGTAAGATTGGACGCAGTAATACGAATCACACACTATAAGTGTGGGGAATTCCGGATCGGTATTTTCAAGCGCCATCTTGAAAGCCTGTAGTTTAGCTCGCTGAGCTGTACAGTCTCCGATTGATCGAGTTTTGTGACCATAGGTCTAAATTTGCCTTTGCGCCAGCGACCTTTAACAATCGCGAACGCAGCACTACAGGCTTGTTTACCCCCAATAGTGGGCTGTGCTGATCCATCTGTATATATTATACAGCCATAATGTTCAAGAGGAAGAATTTTGGTCGGCAGAGGACATTCATGTTCATATTGGAGAAATTCTTGTGTCTTTCGACTAGGGTCAAAAAAGTATTGAACGTCTGTGGCAGCAAGAGAGTTAACCCATTGTATCCATCTCAGATGCAAAGCTTTAGAATTAGGAATGCTTGTTCTTGTCACTGCCTCTTAGGCAGGTACAGGTGTAACGATCATTATGCGTTTACCCTGCTCGAGAGCTCTCTCTTTTGCTACAGCAGTTTGAACCGCTGTCAGAATTTTCTCTATAGAAGTAAACTTCATTTCTGCTTGTGTGTACAAGTGTGATTTGTAAACTATTGCTACTGTTTCTCCTTCATTAAAGGTTAGGTACATGAATTTGCATCTTCCTGGGATGATTCGGATTACAAGGTTGCGCACGTTTTCACGTGTGTCTAGTTTAGTTTTTGTTAACACAACAGCTTCAACACCCAACCGACGAACGCCACGTCCGACACGACCGAACCAACGCCCCCCACCACCACCCTCCGCGCCTGGACCCCGATCAGCACCGAAGACACCGTCCGCATGATGAACTCCATCCACTCCGGATCCCCGACCGACCCCTGCCCTCACCACGTCTTCAACAAGGCCGACGCTATCATCGCACCCCACCTGCGGGACATCATCAACACCTCCTTCACCACCGCCACCTTCCCTGAGAGCTGGAAGCAGGCCGAACTCAGCGCTCTACTCAAGAAACCAACAGCGGACCCCACCGAACTCAAGAATTACCGCCTCATCTCGCTGCTCCCGTTTCCGGCCAAAGTCATCGAGAAGACCGTCAACAAGCAACTGGCCGCCTTCCTTGAGACGAACGGATCCCTCGACCCCTCACAGTCTGGCTTCCGAGCCAACCACAGCACCGAGACCGCCCTCATCGCTGCCACCGATGACATCCGAACCCTGATGGACAATGGAGAAACAGCGGCCCTCATCCTCCTAGACCTCTCCGCGGCCTTTGACACCGTCTGCCACCGCACCCTAGTGCAGCGCCTCTACAACGTCGGAATCCAGGAGAAGGCACTGGAATGGATCATCTCCTTCCTCGACGGAAGGACCCAGAGAGTCCGCCTACCACTGTACAAATCAAAGGCCACCGAAGTCATCTGCGGCGTACCCCAAGGATCCTTGCTGAGCCCAACCCTCTTCAACGTCTACATGAGCCCCCTCGCGGCCATCGCACGCCAACACAACCTGAACATCATCTCCTACGCCGACAATACCCAGCTGATCCTCTCCCTGACCAACGACCCCGCCGCCGCCAGAGCCAGCCTTCACGAAGGAATGAAAGAGGTAGCCGAGTGGATGTCGACCAGCCGCCTGAAGCTGAACTCGGACAAGACGGAAGTCCTCATCCTGGGATCCTCGCCCTCCGCTTGGGACGACTCCTGGTGGCCCCCCGCCCTGGGAACCGCACCCAAACTGACAGACCACGCACGCAACCTGGGCTTCATCCTGGACTCCTCCCTCTCCATGACCAGGCAAGTCAATGCCGACTCCTCGTCGTGCTTCAACATCCTGCGCATGCTACGGAAGATCTTCCGGTGGATCCCCACCGAGACCAGGAAGACTGTCACCCAGATACTCGTCACCAGCCGACTGGACTACGGCAACGCCCTCTACGCCGGAACCACCGCCAAGCTCCAGAAGAGACTCCAACGGATCCAGAACGCCTCAGCCAGACTCATCCTCGACGTCCCACGACACAGCCACATCTCCGGACACCTAAGAGACCTGCTTTGGCTCCCGGTCAACAAGAGAATCACCTTCCGTCTCCTCACCCACGCACACAAAGCCCTTCACGATCAAGGCCCGAGCTACCTCAACAACCGCATCAACTTCTACGCTCCCAAACGACACCTCCGATCAGCCAGTCACGCCCTCGCCGCCGTACCCCGCATCCGAAGAGCGACAACAGGAGGAAGGTCCTTCTCCTACCTGGCCGCCAAGAGCTGGAACTCCCTCCCGACCGACCTGCGCCTGACCCAAGACCACCTCGCCTTCAAGAAGAAGCTCAAGACCTGGCTGTTCGGGTAGTAGCAGCACCCCCCCCCCCTAGCGCCTTGAGACCCTCCGGGTAAGTAGAGCGCTCTATAAATGTCTATGATTGATTGATTGATGTCTGTTTGGACTGAACGCAAAATTTCTGTGTGTGTTTGAGTCCATGTGTTGGTTTAAAATCAGGTTTGATTAATTCATAGAGAGGTTTAACCCTCTCTGCGTAATTTAGAACGTAAGTTCTTCCAAAATTCAGGAAACCTAGAATTGACTGTAAGTTTTTCAGCGTCTTTGGAGGTTGGAGACCGCACATTTCTCTAGAAAGTTTGCTGCTAGGCTTTTGCCTTCACTTGACAACTCATATCCCAAGAATATGACATTGAGGTGGGCAATTCTTGATTTTTTTAAATTGAATTTATACCCCTCAAAAGCGAACCAAGTATTATGGTGTTCACTCTTTTCAAGTGCTTGTCCAAGTCGTCATCTGTAAGATAGATGTCATCGACATTAGATAATGCCTCATCATCGTACGTTTGGAGTAACTCCGTTACTCTTGCTGAAAATAACCCTGGGCTATTCTTGAATCCTTGGAGGAGAAGACAAAATTGTCGCTGTGTCCCCAAAATTGAGAAAGCGGTCAAATGCCTGCTTTCTGGTGCAATAATTTGACAGAAAAATCCATTTGAAATATCTAATGTCATTTTATATTTTTAGCGCACGATGTTATTCATCAGTGCTGCACTGTGTGAATTTTGTACTGCAAATGTTTTGCAACAAGAGTTTAAGTGTCTGTAATCCAATAATAAACGATATGAATTGTCTGGTTTGGATATGGGAAACAAAGGATTGTTCATAGACGAGGTGCATGTTTCAATCACCCCTTGGTATTCAAGTTGATTTGAAATCTCCCTGACCTGTTTTTGAGCTTCTTGCTTAACTGGGTACTGCCTTTGTGCAGTGGGCTGTTTTTTAACTGGATTTTATGGTGAGGAGAATCCTCATCCCATCCTGTGTGATTTACATATAATGCTGGGGCTTGGGCTACTGCCCATTTTCTGGCATATGTATATTTTTATGAATTGGAATGTGATTAGAGAAGGCTGGCATTATTATCTCTTCGCCATGTGAGCACTCCCTGACAAATTCAGGTGGCCAGTCTTGGTCAGCTAGATGAATGTCATAGCCCTTTGAGAGCTTCTCCCAAAAGAGTGCTCTTATTTTTCTAGTTATGTCCCCCTCCATCCGGAGTGTTACTTCATATAACTTATGGGGTACACTAACCCTGGTGTCTGCAGTTTCAACCTGAATGAATTCATTCAAGTCCACTGTCTCCAGATGATCCTTCAGGATCTTGCGAACTATGGTTACTTCTGCTGCGCTGTCTAGCATTTTCTGAGCCCACTCCCCGTTCTTGAGTTGTGTCCTCAAGATCCACGGCAAGTCTGACTTTTATGCTTGCTACCTTCTTTTTGGAAAATGTTGCTTTTTTACTTTGGTGAGCGGGTTTCTTGTCTTTGGACTTGACGCGTTCTTCTTGTGTTCTGACCATCCTCTTCTTTCTGATTTCTGCGAGGAAGTCTGAAAAGATCGAGAGGGACGTGTATCATTATCTTGATATCTATCAGGTTTTTTCAAATTATCCCTATTCCTAAGATTATATCTTTTTTAGAGGGCTCCCTTTCGGGAGACTTGTCTCTCTGTTGGGGAGATCTTCCTCTGGGTTGAGAATATTTTTCTCTAGGAAGAGTTTGTTTATTACTCTCCCACTTCTTCTTTGGAGTAGTGAGATTATTCTTAATAAATGTTTTTTCACGATTTTCAGTTAGTTGGGGCTTCAATGGTTTTTCACCCAAACTATCTTTACCTAATTCTTCATATGATTTTTCAATAATTCTAGCAAGTTCAATGGTTGGTCTGCTATATCTTTTTCTTTTAACTTCTGGCGGATTGCCACGGATGCTGCTTCACCTCTAATGTTAGCTAATAATATAGCTGAGACCTGTTTGAAATCTTTCAGTAATTTTATACCTAGATTTAAGGCTGGTTTTGGGCCATATTAATTCTGAATTTATCTCAAAACGTCTGGTATTACCGCCATGGACGGTACACCATGTGTTTTTGTGTAGATTGAAGCAAAGACTGTACCCCAAGTGTCACAGTCCTCCACATGCGGTGCAATCCCCATTGGTAAACAGATTGTCAGAATTCTGTGTTTTTCATGAAGTGTACTATCGGAAAATACTGCCTCTATTTGAGTAATTTTTTGTGCTAGTCAAAACTGTATTTGTTCCCTTTTGGTGGGTAACTTGCCAATGACTGACTGTATAGTCTGTGGTGTAATTGTGTTTGTTTTCCCCTGGTACGGGGTGTGTTGCAGAATTTTTATTGCTGGTTGGACTGTTAAAGTCCTCATGACATATTGACTGAGATGGACGTGGAGACTGCCGCTCCCACCTACCGTACTCGCTAAGGATCCCACGCTCTCACCGGAGCACGAGAGGGAGTAGCGGACTGCCGCAACCGCGTTGCTCTCAACCTGTCCCAACCTGTCTGCTGGCCTGACCGTGACTGTCAGCCCGATCGCGACTGAACTGCTGTGCTGCCACAGTCACAGTCACAGCACGGTACGGGGGAACAGCGATACGGCGCTCCGCGACCAGGGTGCGGCAATACGGTGGGCTGGCAGGTATGAGCAGGTGTGAGCGCTGCCTTAAGCGCTGAGACAACAACACCCCCATCGCCTCCGCCACGCCTCCACCACCATCCCCGTGAGCCTCGAATGACAGGAGCAATGACTAAGGAGCTGTAAGGTGCTGCTGGCAGGTGTGAGCACTGTAACAAACAACAACAACAACACTGCCAAGCACCACCAAGCACCACCAAGCAGGAGAAGGGAGAAGGGGGAGCTTGCCATCTTGACCCCTCACTGCCCTCCCCACCGCCCCGTGTGCTGATGTGCCGTAGGCAGGTGTGCTTCAAGCCCCGAGCGCTGTGATAACACCATTGCCACAGCTTTTTGCGCTTGGCTGCCTGAGTTCGGAGATTGAGAAACCCTGAACCAAAAGCAAAGAAGGGTAGCGAATTGAAGTGAAGAGAACCGCTTACCTCCAGGGAGAGCGAGAGCGAGGAACCGGTGTTGGCGCAGGAGCCAGAGGACAAGAGGCCTTGGGCATTCGGTGAGTGAACACCAAATCCGCAAGGCAGCAAGGTAACAACTAATAGAGGTAACCCGCAACTCGCACACACAACACCGCAGGAACTCGGAGGGGGGGAGAGACGCGAGCGTGACAGCCGATAGAGGCGGTCGCGAAGTAAGAGCCCCGGGTGTGGGCTGACAGGCAGTCTGACCAGGTCAGACTGTCCAGGGGTCCTCCCGGCACGCTCTGCTCGCAAGCGAATTAGGTAACCCCTCCGGTAACACTTCCACAACCCTCCAACTGACCCACCCGCAACAGCTTGAGTGGGTGCAGAAACAGGGGCAAGATCTCCGCTCTTGATCCGCTTCACCATCATCAAATTACCTAACCATCCAATCAACACCAAACACCACCCATCATTCCATCATTCATTCAAGCAAGCAAGCGGGGAGCCGCGGTGAGAGACCAAGAAAGCAGAGCGGAATGAGGTCTGGTAAGATCAGGGGCTCACCAGAGTTAATTCCAAGCAAAAAAGCAAAGACAAAAAAGGGGAATAAGAAAACAGACACCGACGGTCCAACATCCCCAAGAATGGAGCAGAATCTTCTCTCCTTAACCGAGTCATCATCGGGCCCGGCCAACACTTCAGCAAAACAGGGGCATACAACAGCCCTGCTTCAAGTGCCATCGGCCTTCGAACCTCTTATTAGGAAAAAGCTCCACCAACCCAAAATTCATACAAAATTTGAGTTTCTAAAGGACGCAGGCTCAGTCATCTTTTCGAGCAACAAGCACCTCCAGGGGTTGCAAACCCCGCTGTCACCTTTACCGCTGCTGGGAAAATGTGGACCATTGCGCAACACTACCACAACCACTATAAGTACCCTGGTCCGGAGAACCTCCGCGGCCACGGCTGATCCTCATCAAAGGGGGACCCTAAAGCACAGGTCCACAAGCACAAGCGCATCACTCGAGCTTCCAGTGTTCTCATATGCACCAGGAAAGCCCCCTGAATCTACTTGCAAACAGCAACTATCATCTGCTCACCTAGTCAGCTGCACTCCAAGACCCCCACCGGAGGAGATCACAATCAACCCGAAATCCACCCCAGAGGTGAAAGAAACAGACAAACCCAACATTCCGGACCCCCTAGATAGTTGCTCAAGCACGGGGGAAGCAGGGGCTAATCTACAGCTGCCAACAACGACAAAGATGCAAACCTCGGCCACTTCCAAGGATATCAAACTAGACCAGGGCGGACACTTCAGGAGCCCCAACCACAGCACTCCCATCAAAGCCTACTCGGCTGGCACAGGTGCCCTATCACACACAGAACTGAGCAACCATGCCTCAGCACCAAGTTCCTTGTGCAGCGCGGCATTTAGCGCAGCACTTAGCCAACATAACTCCAGCCAACACAATTCCAGCCGGGAAGCTGAATGCACAGCTACACCGTCATACCCGAATGGACAAGGGAGAGAGGACAGGCTAATAATCAACAACCCAGACGACAAAGACCCGTTTTCCCCCAACTCATCTTTGGCCGATAACAATACCATCAACACGTCTTACCCGAACATACAAGGGCGAGAGGATAGGTTAATAATCAACAATCCAGACCTCAAAGACCCATTTTCCCCCAACTTACCTTTGGCTGATAAAAACACCACCAACACTGCGCCAAACGCGTATCCCCAATCTGCAATTGAGAGAGAGCAGGGAAAAGATCACAACACCGGAGCCTGGACCTCCCTCTTAAACACAATTCTGTTAGCCGTAGAAGCCCTACAATATCAATCGGACAAAATAGATCTTCAACTTAACCTTCTCAACACACTGGCAGTTTTCACCGCGGGGATTGACGATAAGCTAGGTAACTTGAACAACCTGATACAAAGAGCACAATCAAATACCTACTTAAGCTGCAACTGCAATCAGGCAGTAGCTAAACTAGCCACACTGCCTTTAATGTTAACTGAACTAATAGGGGACATAAAGTCGCTGCACAGAGAAAAAGCACTCAAAGAAACGGGCACCACTAACTTCGCAGAAGGTAACAACAGCAGCAAACCATCTGACATACGCTCAACTGGTCAGGCATACTCCGCAAATGAGGCATTGTCCCAGAAGAGTCTGGAATCCCCCAAAAAACTTAATGCTAAACAACAACAACAACAAAAAAGAAAAGGACGCAAGCAAAATCTGTCGACAACTACAATAAAACTCTTCCCTATATTCTCTGGAACTACAGCAAAACACACGGAGATCACAAATACGGTCGACCCCTTAGAAGGGAAAACTCCAGCAGCTACCAGCCCAATCCAACCGCAAAACAAAGTCAGCAACCTGCTCCATCAGGAAGGTCAAGGGCCCCAAAGTCAACTGGCCGCTAACTCTTTTGGTCATTTAGACACATGTATAGCAACGGCGACTAGTACTAGCCAGCACACACAGCCCATTGAGTCCTTCGCAAAGCAGGAGCCAGTTACTGAATGCCAAGTGGCAGCAATGACATCGTCACTCAGGGAAGCCTCTCGTCAAACGTCCATCCACGCAGAGCATACCAACCAGGCCCATTCAACCTCAGCAGAAACTAAAAAACCCCTCTCACTGATCATTAAGGAGGGGGTAAAGGAAATACCTACAGGCCCCACGTCAAGCCAAATGCAAGATGACCAAATTAGGGCTACACTTATGACAACTGTGACTATTCACTCTGCCCCCAGCGAATCTGAGCACTCAAAGACTACCTGGCCACGAGAGGTGCAAACAACATTCAAGGAACCAACGCCAACCGAAGTACCAACTCATAGTTCCAACACGCCTGGTGATGGTAAAAATTCAGTAATGCATAAAGCTCTGTTCGATTTTGGAGTAGCAGCTCATGCCCATGCTGCAAATGCACAACGGAAGGCAGACGGTAGCAAAATACACCTAACGGAGATACACATCGAAAGGGCAGCAGGACATGCTGAATAGAGGCAACATTCTTAAACTAATTAAATGCGTCCCCACTTTGGGGGGCATAAACTCTAACAACCTACTTTCGGTTTAATTTTTGCCCGCTCCGAATGCAAACAGCCAGGAGGCGACCAGGACGACCTGGTCCTCTAGTGACGTTGTTGACCTAATTGAATCAGAAGCAGCCCAATTCAAGAACTGGGGTATCAAGCTTGTTCCACTACAAAGACCAGCTTACCCCTCACCACTCCGCAGAAGAAACAGTTTTGAACCAGCGATGCAACAGGCCAACCCCTGCAGTGTACTAAGGGGTGCGCTGGGAAGATCACCGACAAAAAGGGAGAACAGCACCTGGCAGCTACCATTGGACAGGCTGTCAATGACAACTGGCTTGGAGCCAGTGTTCTCAACAAGCGGACGCAACTTAGCCCCAAGGAATCATCAGCCTTGGACATTTACCACTGCCAACTCCCAGCGAGACAGCGCGCCAAATAAGTACCCACGCGGTATGGGGGAATGGGCAGAAGCAAGCACAAGGAAGGCATCTCATCCAAACCATGCACTAGTAAGAGGAACATTGTCCTGTACGTTTTTTACATGCCCTGAAGAGATATGATGGCCTCACCAAAAGGGAGAAGACATCAGAGGAAGGGTGCCAGCGCTTGGCATCTGTTCCTGGAACACAAATGGCCTTATCTCTAAAATGGATGATCCGGATTTTATAAAGTATATCTCCCAATTTGATATTGTAATGCTGCAGGAAACCTGGCTCTCAAGCACAAAACACTTCCCGGGTTTGACTGGCTTCTCATCAGCGGCGGCCAGAACCAACAAATTTGGACATCAGTCAGGAGGTTTGGCGACATATGTATCCACTACATCAATATCTTCGGCCGTCCAACTGGTCTCACTAACATCTTCAACCTTATCCGTAAAGATTAAGCTACAGTTGGGCACCAAAGAGGAAGAAGTCTGTTTTATCAATGCATATGTTCATCCCAAAAACAGAGCCAAAGACTCAAGGAACATCTTGAACCAACTGGCTGAGCACGTCACCCAACTGGAGAACCCCCTCCTCTTCTTGTCGGGGGACTTCAACCAAAACTTACTTGGCTCGTCATCAGAAGATGACGCTCTGGCTCTTAACAAAATCTACAGTATACCAGCACAAAGTTCCCCTCCAAATCAGAAAAAGCGCCATAATAACGCTTTTCTCCAAGATATAGAACATCAAAATCTTCGGGCATTAAACAGCAGATTTCAGTCTGATTCCCCTCCAGTAGCTTCTTTCTATTCTCATAGAGCCAGCTCCATCCTGGACTACACTTTTGCCAGTCTGGCACTATTTCCATACATCCGGGAATTCAGAATGGGGGACCAGGGGGAAAGCGACCACCGCCCTAGGGTAAGCCAGCTGACAGCAAGACGCCAATGGCAATCAGGCCAGACAATACACTGGGGGAGATTTATACAATCAATCAAAGGAAAATCAAATGCTCGCCAACAAACACAATTACCTTGGCCAAAACTGCCCTGCAAATGTATAACATACATACACGAGATGCAGTTGGGCTTATTTCCCACTGGGACCATTACACAGATTCACTAGTAAACAAACTGGCAAAAAAGACCGCTCCTAAAGGCAACCATAACACAGAGCACAGCAGAACCAGCCTAAAGAGAGGACAAAGAATGCTACTACGCTCACAAAAAAGAGCCGCAAATTTATCCTTACGGAGGCTAAGAGCGGCGCCCCATAACGAACAATTACGAACCATATTGAAAAAACAAAGGGCTGAGCTCAAACAGACAAAATGGGAAATAAAAAGAGACGTAGAAAACGAGTGCTGGGCAAAACTTCTATATGACTCCAAAAGCAACAATAGCGCCCGCTTCTGGCAAACAGCAAACAAGATCCTACGCCCAGACCACAAGGACCTTGGTTCACACATTGGGGAAGATCAGTGGATCAACTATCTCGGCAGTCATTTCAACGACCCCCTGGGACAGACAGGGGCACAAAGAAGCACCAACGTAGAGCAAGCACCCGCAACGACCACGACAATGCTGACCACTCCGGGACATCAATCCCAACTCAGCGTTACCCCGGTACCATCAGCGGCACAGCAAATAGCCCTAATAAAAAAACAGATTCGGAAGGGCAGGAAAGAAGGTGCTCCAGGTCCTAATGGCATTCGGCCAGCCCTGTTCAAGGAGAAAGACACAGAATGGGCCATCATATTACAACCTTTATTCACAAAAGTCAGACTCCTAAACATAATCCCGGATTCCTGGAAAGGGTCGACGATTGTCCCCATACACAAAAAGGGAGACAAAATGGTCCCTGATAACTACCGTCTAATAGCTCTCCTTGACAACGAGGCCAAATACTTCCCTGGAATAATCCTAGAGGAGATTGTGACATGGGCGGACTCAAAGCAGATTATTCCATGGAACCAGACGGGTTTCCGGAAAAAAAACGGAACAACAACCAACATCCTGGCTATCTCGCTGATAATGGACGGAGCTAAAATAAAAATACTGCTGCTGCACTTGTGCTATATCGATTTTAGCGTAGCCTTCGATAATATTGAGAGAGGCATGCTGTGGCGGAAACTTGCACAATGGGGCATACCTCAATCACTTCTAAACATGCTGAAGTTATGACACCTGGGTGCAGGTGAAGCTGGGAAGTGGGACCCATCTGCCTTCCAGAGTCCGTACGACTAAAGGGTTAAAACAAGGGTGTGTGCTGGCCCCGACTTTGTTCAACCTATTTATGGCAGACTTATCAGGCCGACTTGACACATCCAACTCCCACTCTCCGAGGCTGGGAGAAAAAACCCTAAGTAATTTATTATACGCAGATGACGTGGTACTTCTTAGCCACACACATATTGGCCTCCAGAATTTGCTGATCGAAATGCACAGCTACGCAATGGAAAATAATTTAAAAATCAATCTAAGTAAAACGCGTACAATGTCGATCAACACCAGGAACAAACATCAGAAGTCCTAAACTCTGGGTGGCCAAAAAATCGAGTCTTCACGCGAATACAAATACTTGGGACTTATCTTTGACACCGCCGGCTCATTCATTCGGCAGATGGAGGAAACTAAAAGAAGAGGGGCCTTGATCGCCATCACATTGAAAAATCTAGCAAACCAAATGTCGGGGCCAACCTTGACACCATATCTAAAAGTCATCCAGGCTAAACTGCTCCCCTCAATTTCTTACGGCAGTGAGGCATTACGAGGAAGAGACTCTAGGAACTTAGATAACATCCAGGTAAAAGCATATAGAACTCTGTTCTCACTTCCGTCTTACACCTCGCCTGCCCAAATAAGGCTGGAGTTTGGCCTAAAAAAACAAGACCTTGCAAGACAAGGAGCCTACATTATCTGCTGCCACAAACTCCTGTCTGCTTCCAATGACACCTTAAACGCGATGCTGTGGCAAGACATACAAAGCAGGGATGTATCTCAGGCGGACCTACTTGAAGGCAGCATTGGGGGCTGTCAAGGCTTCCGCACTCTGGGCAATGCAACGGGGGCAAAATCCATTTAAAAAAGCGGTTTGGAAAAACGTAAAAACTCTTTCCCTAATAGAGGACAAGGCCGCTTTTGCTAAAAGAAACCATGTGTGGATGACACTAAACACGTATAAATCCCTGACACCACAACTTTACTTCAGCCAGGGCTATCCCAAAACCATCAAACTGAAGTTTATGAAATACAGATTAGGGATCCTGCCCAGCAGAGAGCATCAACCACCATGGCTCAGGAGCAATGGTCAGGAAGTCTGTCCGCTCTGCAAACTAGCAACTGGAGACATACTCCATATGACCTGTCTCTGCGAAGAGCTTCAACAAGTCCGCCGACAGCTATTAAGGGACTAGCTCAAGCAGATAGGGCCCAGCACGCGCAGGCAGGCTGTGCTTGCATACTTGAACCCTGCAAATACAAAACTGAATTGTAGATACGTTAAGTTTCTGACCACGATAGAGCACAGACTACCAAATCTACAACTTGCGGCAAGAACGGGTTCTGGCACCTAGCGGACGAAATTTGGGCTACAAATGCCTAGCCCGGCCGGGCTCAGGGAACTCTGTTAGACAATTATTCTCGGTCCCTCACGGCATGAACTTTGATAAGGACAATTACACAGACTATTCTCAACATATTTTAAGAAATTGTTTTAAACGCAACGATTGTATTGGTTTTATTTAACTATACAAAATAAAATGGATCTTATCTTTATCTTATCATGACATATTGAACCAATTGTCTATGTATTTTTATTAATTGTTTTAGCTGAGCTTAAAGTTCTCTATCTGACATTTCTTAAATGTCAGGATGTGGTGTATAGCTGGCTAGTACCGGCCATGTAGCTCCTGGTCTACCTAGTGGACCGAGCCTGGTAATGTGATTTTGATGTTTTAGGGCGCCATTAAACCAGAGCTGATGCTCTTGGTAGGTTAGTGGAATTTCAACGTCCTTAAAAGGAATGTATTCCGCTGGAGGTTCCTCTGCTTTGTAGTAGTGGAACTCCTGTGTTACTGGATTTGCTTGTGGAAAAGAAATCCATGAATAGAATACCTCTGTCTGCCGCTATTCATGTGCCTCTATCACAAATATAACTTTACCACCTCTCGATGATACCCCATTTTCTCTAAGTTTTATAGTTATGGTTTTCCTTACATTTGCCGGGACGAATATAGCATCCGGGTCATTTTGTTGGAGAGTTGTGTCATCTAACGCCGCTTGAGCTGTTATTCTAGCTCTCTCCCTTTCGTCGTCACTCTCTGACATTTTTATTTACTAAAAGTTTTGCAGAACAAGTTTGCAAGGAAACAAAGATTAGGTGCACAATATTTTGGAACACTGTATCCTGCAACGCTGAATAAACCGAAAACTAATGCATAGGATTCTCGTCCTACTAAGTTTTGGCGGATATTATGCCCTTTTACCCACTCCAGACTCCAGACGTCTATTGGAGTTTTTACAGGAAAGAGGGGTCTGTGTGAAAAGCACAACTGAGTTACTCTAGTATCTAGCATTAAATTATCGCCTTACCAAACGTTGGGCGCCATGTAGTGTAGTTCCTATATTCCCAATAGGCTCTACGCATTGGAATAATATATCCTGTAGCTTAGACGTAGGACTGAGGTCTACTAGGTCTCTACCGGTTATATTAGACTTAATTGTGAGTGCCAGCTAGCTCAGAGGTCACTAGAAACTTTCTTGAATAAACAGGAATGGATTAGTTTCTGACAACCGCATAAAACATGACAACTTTGTTTCCCAAGAATAAGAAATCAAATATCTAGAGTCGCTGAAACAATAGATAACTATTTCACTCAGTCAATCGTGCATGCTTAGTTTTACCAGAGGTGCAAGACGAATAGAGAGACGGGCGTTTTCAATAAAAAGGTATTTATTGAACAGTCTTCTTTCTCAAGCAATGAAAATGAACTGCTACAATAGTAAAACTTACTATGAAGTACAATGCATATAATACGAACAGTATTATAAAGTAGTACTGTAAAAGCATGATATGGTTTCTAAGCCATAAAGTGCATAACATGTATAAAATACATAAAATACCTACAGTGATAAAAGGATGACTAAAAGTACTCAACTGGTGCTTCTAAATACGCCTACCCCGGTGTACCTAACCTATGTCTAGTACAAGGAAGGAAGTATAAGAGAAGTAGCTTAAGTTGTAGCAGTTCTCTGCAGGGAATCTGATTCCAATAATTCTCTAAGAGGTCTAATCAGCTCTGTACCTTTGGTTCTAGAATGAAGGAGGTCTTGTATCTCGTTCTCAGGACTCGATTTCCCAGATACCTGCAAGGGTAGCCTGGAAACACTAGAGCTGGATTTCTCTGCAAGAGAAATGACAGAGGTCTCGCAGTGCGTCTGCTGGAGGGTCGGCTTCCTTCAGCACTTGCTGCTGCAGGGCGTCGGGCAAGTAGATAGTCGATCTCCAAAGGACCGTGTGTTTGTTTAGGCAAATCAAGGCATATTTATACTTTGAAGGTGCCGAGTTTGACGCATGTTTGGACTTAATAACGTCACTCAAATTCTAATTTCTTGGAAAACGCCGGGAGTTTTAGGAGAACTTAATATTCAAGCAGGGGGAAGTCCCGGGCTGCTGAAGGCAGGTTTTTCCAAGAAAACGTTGTTAATTCTTGGAGCTTAGTGGAAGTATCCATGGCGTATTTGGGCTGTATGGTTTTAGGCCAAATATGGTAATGATTTCTATGCCTATATAAGTAAATGATAAAGTATACCTATATAAGGGCATGAATCTGGAAATTTATACTAGGGTCCGAGATTCATTTACAACACTAGAATCTGTCAATTCTTTGAGTAGCCTTAGGATTGAGGTTTATGAGGCTTCTGGAGAGTATGAGGAGAACCAGACTGGAGATCGGATATCTCCTTCGAATGAACAGCCTACAGAGCCAGAGACCGATTGGCTGCTGTCATTTCAGTAACCACTGTACTACCAACGACAGGATCGAGGATAAGCATACACCGGGACAGCGAGTATTCATGCTACTGCAGCAACCTTTCTGAAGCTAAACCAGGAGACTTCTATTCAGAGAGTGAAGAGGCCCCATCAGAGCCAGAAATATTGAGCACTTCGAAGGGAGGTTAGTCAAGAACTTGACGAATCCAGAAGCTAGGGTGCTTCCGGTGCTTTTTGCAGATCAAGGAAGAGGATGGATGAGAGACATGCTGCGGCAAAGGAAAGGGTAAGTTACATTTTTTATACTTGTTTTTTCTAATACATCCCTCCCCTGCCCCATCACCTCTATTCTGAAGTAGCTTCCACTGACCCAAGACCTACTCACCTTCAGAAAACTCCTCAAGACCTGGCTCTTCGAGCTGTAGCAGCACACCACCCCTCCCTTCAGCGCCTTGGGACCCTCACGGGTAAGTAGCTCGCTTTACAAATACTTGATTGATTGATTGATTGAGTGAAAGGTAAAACGTTTTCTAAACTAGAAGTCAGCATTAAGGGCATTCACTTTGTGTGTGGTTAATCTGCTTATTTCAAGATACCACACATTTGGGAAGGCAGTTGTTATGCTGCATTGGTCTTTCCCCTGATCTATCATACTAATGAGTTATATTTTCCTCTTGAAAACTATATTAGGTGAAGTAAGCAAAGTTTTAAACATATTCTAACTGATATCTTTGGAGGACTTACACCCTCAATAGGAGTAGCATTGAATGATGTGAACATTAGAAAACTGTCCACTTTAGTTGATCTACTTGCAACTAATGCTGTTGGCGCACTGGGGGAGAGAGGCACTCGTGTGGGGGGGAGAGGCACTCGTGTGACAGAGGTGCTGAGGAAGGAGGAGAACGCGCAACACGCTACCTGCCACCAACTACAAGGCTCCTGGGTTCCTACCGCTGCAGTCTCGCCGCGCCGCATTGCTCCATCTCGCGTCCCGCGGCTTGAGACTACAGCTCCCAGGGAGCCTAGCGGGGACTTCCGGTTTTACCGCAACTTCAGCGAGAGGCTTCCTCCGCGTCGCGGGACGCGCGCGGGTGGCGCCGGGCGGAGCCCGGGCAGAGGGCGGGCCGTCTGTGGCCGTCAGGGGACGACAGAGGACAGGACAGGCCGGTCCCCTAACATATACTGCTTGGAAATGGGTAAGAGAAAACTACAGACCTCGATCACAGGGGGCACAAGTAAAGTCAAAATAGCACGCAAAACCAATGCACCTGAAAGTATCTTGACTTACCTTACATCTGCTGTTGGGAAACTTAATAAAGAAATCGCCGAGAAAGAACGCGAACTCGGCCTGGAGGGTGTATCTATCGAGCACAACGAGTCAAGGATACCCCTAGAACCGAACATTGTCATTACTAGTGCCCAGGATATCCTACACGATGACCAAAACTCAGTACACCACGAACATCCTATAGTGGTACCTGACACCCCTGTGCGTGTCCAAACATTGGAGGGGGATCTTAAAATACGCAAAAGTAGAAAAAGAGCAAGAGCTCACAAAACACAATCCTTTCAATACAGAGCCAACACTAAATCACGGCAACCATCAACTAAGCTCGAAGGCTCAATTAAAGATATGGTAGAAAGGGTCCTATCAGATACTATCGAATCTACACTGATTAAGATCTCAAGTGATATAGTAGAAACCCTAAAAGATTGTGTAGCAGGTATTATGAGCCGATGTGAGAGGATGAACTCTTTGTTCCTTCAAAAGGTAACAGAGCGCCTTGCTCTAGACCAACAACTGACCACAGAACAACATAGCCAACCTATGGAGGAGACCAATAGTGCAGACACCATGTCCAACCCAGTACATTTGCCACTTATCCCGACAGTGAGTTCTGCAATCAATTCTAAAATTGTCGATAAAACACTGCATTCTATGCGACAGAACACCTCGGACTCGAAAACTAACCACACGAACGAGGCAAATGTTGAGGTTCCTGATAACATTTCTAACAACAGAACGGGTAATGGACAATATCCTAAACCTATGGTAAATCTACCCCCAGAGGCAACCCCGTTTGTGGCAGTACTGGTTAACGTTCCAAGGCTAACTCCGGGAGTAACTGAAACTCAACTGACTCTTATGGAAAATGTTAAGAGCTGGTGCGATACAAACTGCTCAGGCCCCAGTGATGTTTCAGCACATATTAGCCTGGCGAGAAGAGTTACTTGGCTGGGTCCGACAGCCAAACGCTTCTCTGGTGATTGTGTCATTATCAACTTCAGAAATCCACATGTCTGCACAAGGCTTTTCTGGGACGCCACTAACATTACCCAAGGACAAATACGTGCGGTCCCACTGGGCTTTTTCTACCCCCGTCCAATACAACAAATTACCCATGACACAACATACAGGAAAAATACCCCAAGACACAAAGTATAACTAGCCAACTGGGCAACTCAACCACTAAGTTCCAAACTGAACCTTGATAACAAACACCCTGTGGCTGTGACCCCTGGCTTGGAGCTAAGAAACCGCTTTGATGCTTTAACAAACCTTGACACTAACATCTGACTGACCACCCAGAAGGGGGTGGAGGAACATCCAGGGATAAACGTGGTCAACAGAACTGTGAACCTAATGACATGGAATATCTCCGGTCTACAAGCCAAAAGGAATGATACACAATGGCTTGAAATTATTAAGCAACAAGATGTGGTTGCATTACAAGAAACCTGGGACACCGAATGTAACTTTTGGGTAGAAGGATATGTATCCTTCTTTGTAGCAGCGCAAAAGTCAAATAGGGACAGAAGCAAGGGAGGCTTAGCGCTCTTAATCTCGGTAAGCCACACGGGGACGATGAAATTTATAAATGTCAACTCTCCTAACTGTTTAATTCTAGAGGTTACGATGAATACGGGGGAAAAAATCCTCTATGTAAATTTTTATAATTCAACAGAAGGTTCACAAGGAAGTGAAAATATCCTAAGGTTGGCTGATTTTTTAAACAATTATAAAAAGAGTCAATCTACTTTTGTTCACTATATACTCTTTGGTGATTTTAACACACACCTTTGTCATCTAAACTGTTATAATGGTGGTTCCCAGGAAGATGAATATTTGACCCACTGATAAATTTGGATATGTCAGGACCCGCTTTTGTGAACCCAAAAGACAGAGTGGTAACTTATAGTGCTAGAGGTAGTAATACTAATATTGACTTTATCTTTTGGTCGCCTAGCATTCTCAAAAATGTCATCTCATATAACGCCACTTTAACGGCATTTAGTGACCATAATCCGGTTATTATGAAATTGTCGAATATTAATCCTACCATAATAAATACTGGCCAGCAGTCAATCTACCCCACTGCAATCCGGGCTCACGACCAAGGTAGACAAGTTAAATGGTCTAGGATTAACGTTGAGGACTTTTTTAACAACTTGTGTGATAAATTAAGTGTTGAACTAAATATATGCAGGGATCCACTGACCACAGGAGGGAATGTCATTAAAGCTTTTGAAACCATATGTAAAAATGTAGCGGTGACACTTACATGCAAACCCACTAATAAGTTAAGCAAAGCACAGGGATGGTTTAATGCCGAATGTACCAAGGCACATAAAAAACTTTTAGAAGCCCTGAAATGCAAGCCACGTAATTCAATAGAAGTGTCCAAATTAAGGAAAGAATACAAAATTACGACCGAGGCTCGAAAAAGAGAAATAAAAGATAAAGCCTGGGAAGCACTATATGATAACCTAACATTAAGGGATAGTGCCAAATTTTGGTCTATAGTGAACTCTCCTTTGTTTAATGGTAGAGAGAATGAAGCACTAGAGGTGAATATCACCGAGAAACAATGGCTAGAACACTTTGAAATCATCTATGGAAGTAAGATCACCACTACTCCTTTTACCCCTATAGACTCCTTAACCACAGACACTCCACTAAGGGTAACGGTTAAGAAGTATTAAATGCCATAGAAAATACTGCTGGCGGGAAAGCCCCCGGCCCGGATGGGGTTCCCGCTGATATGTACAAAGCACATCCTTATATATGGTCCATAGTACTTGCAAATGTTTTTAATTTAGCATGTATGAATACTTCTGACATACCGATTTCTTGGTCTCACTCGGTCATCATCCCAATTTTCAAAAAGGGGCAAAGGGGTGATACTAGGTGTTATAGACCAATATCGTTACTTGATTCGTCCTTTAAGATTCTTGGCAAGGTCATTTTAAATAAAATTAACATGTGGGAAAAGGAAAATGAAATCTTGTGCAATACCCAATATGGATTTAGAACGGGGAGGGGTACTGAGGAACAGTGTCTTAATTTATACATGACCATTTGTAAATATACTGTCGCTGTTAGGGGGTCGGTCCATCTGGCTTTTATGGACTTGTCCACAGCGTTCGACCTAGTAAATAGGTCGAAGCTGTGGACGATTCTCTCAGAGTTGGGTTTGGACCCTGCATTGGTAAACTTTCTAGCCTACCTGCACAGTGACCTGACTGCATCAGTACGTATGACAATGGACGGTAAATGCACTGCTGGGTTTAGATCAGCAAGAGGGGTTAGACAGGGGTGCATTTTGGCCCCCATGTTATTTTCATTGTATATCAACTCTCTGTGTTCGGTTTTATCAACAGCTACCCCAGATATACCTAACATGGGTGGGTCACCTCTGCCTGTACTGATGTATGCCGATGACACGGTCCTCATTGCCAGAACCCCTAATGGTTTACAGTTGCTCCTTGATTCTTTTGGGGCTTTTATGCAAAAACTTGACCTGGTTGTAAATATGGAAAAGTCGCACGTTATGTCTATAGGGAAAGGAAAGAAAACTACAAAAACCCTGCGATGTAATGGAGTGATATTGACCAAAGTTAAAACATTTACATACCTTGGTGTCATTTTTGATGATTTGGGCACCTGGACCCCACAGATCGTAAATAAAGCGATGGCTATACGAAGGTCATTTGCAGCCATATTGAGCTTTGCTAAGAGATTGGGGGGAAACCTACTGAAGCCATACTCGCCCTGTATAGAGCCAAAACCCTGGCCCTGGCTAGATACGGGGCTGGGATTTGGGGATATAGGGACCTAGCCCCGATACAGAAAGAAGAGAATAAGTCCATGCGCTCTT
This sequence comes from Lissotriton vulgaris, assembly GCF_964263255.1. Taxonomy (NCBI): domain Eukaryota; kingdom Metazoa; phylum Chordata; class Amphibia; order Caudata; family Salamandridae; genus Lissotriton; species Lissotriton vulgaris. The sequence goes on along the minus strand of NC_141689.1, from coordinate 1,187,337,528 downwards.
TATTGGGTCTACCACAGTCTACACCCACTTTCTCTGTGCTGTCGGAATTAGGGCAAGGATATATCGAGGATACCCTTAAGCTGGCCCCATTACTTCTTTGGGTGAAACTATGGTTGAACCCCAGCTTGACTCTAAACCGCCTAATCATCAGTGACTGCATGGGGAAAGATAGAGTTAAAGACATAAAATGGCTGAACTATATCATATCTGTTGCTACTCAGTTGGGCCGCCCGGAATTGTATAGTAATCCGGAAAGGCTGTGTAAAGATGATGTTACATGGATTAAAGCTCAATTTCTAAAATTTAGAAACATGCATCGCGAAGCCCAGGAAATTGAGAAAAACACTGTAAGGGCTCACTACACTGTAATCTCAACCATGTCCATTCAACCTTATTTGATGGTAGTGAATAGGCCATATCACCGGTGGCTTCTCACGAAATTCCGTTTCAACCAGATACATCTCCTTCTGGGTGAATACCCGAAATGGAATAAGCCAAGTGATCATGCCCCATGCAAATGTGATGCTTTTACTGACCAAGATCTGACTCATTTTGTATTTTTCTGTCCTTTTTTTGAGAAGGGGAGAGAAAAATATATCCTACCACTTTTGAGGAACAGGGGATTTATGCAAGTGAAACCCGCCCTGTTGTTTCTACAACTTATGGAGACCCCTATTGTAATGTTCGGGGTTGCTAACTTTTTGGTAGCAGCGATGAGAGCCAAACGGCTTAGATTACTGAATATCTCAATCACTGAATGTACTCTGTAAATAGCCAAGGCTTAGATCAACCTTTCCCTTAAGTGCCATACATTCTTTTTCCCAGAAGAATCAAAGTAATATGGGAATGGCAATGAAATTATCCATAGAACCAAAAGTGACGGACCCATTGTTTACAAGAAAAAAGTAATAATTGAACCTGACTTTAACCTGACTTTTTCCTGCACAAATGTTCTTAACCGTTTTTAATGTTTTTATAAATGCTTGCTTTGTATTGAACAGTATTGTCCTATAAATGTATGTATGTCTTTTTTATTTTTAAATGTGTCTGTAGTATACTTTTATGATTTTAATTAATCGAATAAAGTATTTTTGACTCTGACTCTGACTCTGTTGGCGCACTGACACTGATTAATAAGGACTTTCTTGCAATGAGAGCTATGATTATGCAAAATCACCTTGTGTTGGATTTACTCCTCGGGAGGAAAGGCGGAGTTTACAAAGTCATTCATACTCAAGAATGCTGTGCTTACATTCCTCACATAGGTAAGCAGCTTGGCAGCAATATTTCTAACCTTACAAACATACCACATGAATTAACCGAACTAGAAGAATCTGGTGCATGGGAAGAATCATTCTATGAGCCCATTGGTATGGGATTTGTCAAGAACGAAGAGTGGCTAGTTAGCATAGAGGGAGGAATTTTTAAGTTGCCATTAACCTCTCTTTTGATCATTATGACTGGAATTACATGTTTTCTAACTTTGTTGATATTTTACTAAGGAATGTCATCACAGAATGGGAATGAATTGTGGGTATAAAAAGCTGCCAGAGACTAAAATAAGAAGGTGGAAGAGTGTTGATATCAAGGTTGAAGAAATGCAAAACGAGCTTTATGACATCCTGATGGATCTAGGAGAGATTATGCAGAAGAATCCAAAGCTGATTAATGATGTGCTATGATAAAGAATTTGGGTGCAGAATAAAACCATCAGAGGGAAGATTGTGAGCACTGATTTTTTGTCAATAAAGAAAGCATTACGAATTGAGCCTCAAAGTCACAGTATATCATGTGATAACTGCTGCTGCTTTGTGTTCTAAACAAAGTTTGTCTAGCTTCACTTGAGTAATCCGAAACTATTCTCACAGAAGTTTTCTTGCACTGAATTAACCCTTTCGATGCTGATGACGGAACGGTTCCGTCATCAGCGTCGGTTGAGCTGTGCTGATGATGGAACCGTTCCGTCATGACTCCGCCCGCGCAAGGCGGAGTCAGCATGGGCGGGGAATTCACGCCGCACGGATGCGGTTAAGGATGGTGCTCACTATCCCAGGTTTACTTTAAAGCAATGTATCAGTTCAACTGTACAGCTAAGACTGTGAGGATGGTTGTATCTCAAAGTACTCCTATCCTGAGAGAATTCTTCAATGTATTCTGCAGTAAAACGTTTCTTCTAAATTCTTCCCTATTGGTCCACACCCTGATAATTATGTATTCCCACACAATGCATGAAAGTATTTGTCTAGTGTCCCATATAAGAGTGTGGACTTTTCTAGCAAGAGAGGCCCCCCATTCCCTACTCTAAAGGGCAGATCTATGCCGGTTTTCATTTACAACTGGACTAAGCTATTTGTACTTATGACAAATATGCTTTCAGGCTAAACTTGCTCAAGATACCATTTCTGTAATACGCTTATTAATTCTTTAAATAAAGCATTGAAACTAGAATCTTTGTCATTCTACAAGAATGTTTCAGCACTATTTCATGTGTCCTTTTATGTAAAAAGAAAAAAGAAAATAGTTCCAGTCAGGGAGCACCAAAGTCAGTATCGGGACTACACCGCTCTCAGTCCTAGAGGTTTGCATGCCACAAGGCATAAAACTGAAGACAGATTTGCGTGCCAACTCCTCCATACATTATAAGGATATTGCAAGTCACCTCAGAGTTCCATGACCTTATAAAGGAACTCAACGTTTGGTCTCCTTCCTCTACATTAGAGGTCTTCAAATCTTATAATGCTGTGCTCCCCTAGTGACAAAAAAAATCATGGGCCCCCGCCATCAGACTTTTTCACAATTATTCTATTAAATTGGCAATGTTTAAATAGGTATAGACCTATTTAAAAATTGCAGTTAAGTTCTATTGCCATTTTAAAAACGCAATTGAATACATGATTGCCAAACTTACTGTTCTGATCAGGCAGGCTTTACTAATGTGTAAAAGTATCCACAGTGTTATTATTAGAAATGGAGGTGGGGATTTGGAGTCCCTTCCCTTTTGAAACCTTCCTCCACCCAGGATATAAATGACACAAGATGTTAGTGATGGCCATTTACAGAGCAGGCTGGGTCCACTCATTTGTTTCTGCTGAAAGCAAAGAACTGTTATCAGCATAATACTTCTTTCAGCCAGAGCCCCCCCCCGCATCACTTGAGGCCCCCCAGTTCAAAGGCCCCTGCTCTACATGGCCATGGAACTCCACAGTTCCTTGCAATAGCCTTATAATGTAAAGCAGGAGGTATTTTATTCCTGAGTCACTGTCTCATAGAATGTTAACATTCCCCAAAAACATTTTCTACTCAAACAAGATCTCAAGAGAAAATTATGAGGCCGACATAGTTTAGGGGAAAAGGGTAATTAAGTGTATTAATGTGATCCACAAATTGGTTTTGAGAGTGATACAAGTCGGTGAATGCGATTTGGCGGTGAGTTGCAAGTCCTAGGATTATTCCCTATGAAGAAGCGGTTCATAGTGGAGCTTTTCATGTTATTGTTCATAAATATAAAAATGAAGGAAGACATGCATATGGTGGTTAACTGTGTTTTAAGTTTAATCTTCCTAGTTATCATTAAAGCTGTCTAGAGTTTTCTTACATATTCTAGTTCAAAAGTAAAATGGGGTTTTATAACCAGAGCCGGCTTTAGCGCTGGCGGCGCCTGGTGCAACAAGCACTTTTGGTGCCCCCCACACCCATTGACCGCCTTCACAGATTCTCTCACGACCACGGGGCAACAGTGCCCCTCCTCTCTCCAATAATAAGATATTGCTAAACACAGCCCTCCCCTGAGGTCGTCGCCCCCTCCACAGGTCAGTGCAGCCGCACCAGCTGTGTTATGAGTCAGGTAAGTCAAGGAATGAGGCTAAAGCGTAAATGTACTTAAATTAGTGTAAGTAGGGAGGCAGTTCTCATTGTTAACATGATGAGAAGGAGTGTCAGGCTGCTGGAGTTTGTCATGATTGCAGCTTAATTCACTTATTGTTAGCTATAACGCAAAGTGGTTGTTTCCTGGGCAGCTAACAAAGTAACATTTCGATTTTGCTGTTTACAATGCAGAGTTCTGAAAGATGATGAGTAAATTACTCAGATAAGGTCTGCCGCCATGAATAGGATTCTTAATCAGAAATGTTGCACATTCAGTATAAAATAAAAAAAAACAAGAGGTTGTTATAGAGAAAGCCAAAGATATGTTTTCTAAAATTGCTTTAAAATAACATACAATTCTGTGGTAAATGATGGTATTTCACACTAAGAACAGATGCCCTGCTTTTTGAATTAATATGTTCATATTTTCCTATCCTGAGTGAGAACGAACAATTTTAATAGAAAATGTCTATTTTTCAGATTGGACTGTTGATGCACATCGGCACCACAACACTGATGCCTGCCATTCGCATATACATTATGCGTTCGCCACAGTAGAGGTCCGCTCATTTGCTATGGCTATAAATTTGCCTGTTATAGTTAACTTACCAAACACTTGACACAGTCGATTTCCTCAAGTATTCAGTATATTGATATATTTCATCTGTCAGTGTTCATGACATTGTTGAGCTGTTTGATGCTCCATGCCTTTGGTACCATGTCTACCTTCCCCAGAGAAAGCAACAGTTTATTATCCATTGAAAATAATCTATTTGAAGCCTTAATGGAAGGAGATAGACTTCATGCAATCAATCGCAGTGCCTGATTTTGGTTAAAAAAATGATGATGGTCGTTGCAGGACTGACTTGAATTAAAATGTTGGGCCATGGAAAACATTACGTAATTTCAATTTCTGAAACGTAAATGTTCTGGTGCTGTGCTCTCTATTACACTGGCCCTGGCAGGTCCACATGCTATGTAGACAGAAGGTCCAGAAAGTGTCATTGCATGTCAATGAGAGAAGTTCCCTGGAAGGGCGAGGGCCCCAGGAGCATCACTGGGTGCCCTCACCCATCCCTGTGACTGGAGAAGAGGAAGGCATACAAAATGGCGAGACCGCCTATGCTGACCATTGTCGGTGAATGCAGCTTACATGCTGCTTCCATTTATACTGACTGCAGGCAGGGCAATAGGTAGTAAGCCAACGCCTGAGCCTGCACAGCAGACCTGTGTCTGACACATGGGTAGCAGGCAGAAACCGAGGGGGCTGTTACGTCAGGTATAGCTATGAACGCACACAACACATGCCATAACTGAAGGTGTCAACCAGGCTCAAAACAATTATCTACAGGATAATAGTTTGGCGGGTGGTGTGAGATAATGCACGTATTGTGGGCACATTCATATTGGAACTGGCAAATTTCAAAGGTTTTACGCATTTGAGCCTGATACGAGCTATAGTTAATATAGGGCACAAGTTATAGTTACTGAAGATAGTTATAATTGGTGAATTTCAGCAGTTTTGTTAATTTAAAACAGTACAGCAATATTTCATCCACTATAATATCACTTTAACCTTTATTTTTTCTGTGAAAAAAAAATATATATATGTATATCGGAAATTGGTACCGATGTTTGCTTTTAAACTACATTTAAGGATCCCAATGGCATTGACTTACTTCAGGAGTGTGTTCGGGTCCCGGTAATATGTCTATAAAGGATTCTGACTTTGCAATGTGAAATTTGCCTGTTAGTCCAGCTATTTTGCCACCACCCTGTTGCATTATGGGAGGGGTAGTCTTCTTACAGACTTGTGCACGTGCGGTGATAGGAACATTTAACTCTTACTTGGACACAAATTTGTTCATCTGGGTCCCTTAGCACCAGAGTCATCAGCTTGCTTGAATATTCACTGCAATATAAAAGTTGGTTTGCTGCATTTTTTAGCTCGACTTCTCATTTCATGGCACTGAAAGTCAGTATCTAATTACCGGCAGGCCGCTTTTCATCCGAGTAGCACATTCTAGTCGGAGGGGGTCTGAGATGGTATTCTTTATTAACTGTACAATTCATTAAAATCATTAGAGTTAAAAAAAAATTAAAAACAATTAAAAACAATAGAAAAAAGAAACAGCGATTCTTGTATATATAAAAAGAGTAAGTACATAAAAAGCTAAAATTAAAAACGTGGGTCTTTGCCTAAACAGAAATTCTGCACCCCGGTCTAAGTCCCACATAATTGGCCTTTCCCCAACTTGTGTGCCTTGAAGTTAGTCTGTGTTAGTGGGCACTTGAGCTGGCCTCTATGGCGCACTAGGTATCTTTCAAGGGACATTTCTTTCTTTGGGGAGGCATACGAGTGGGGCACTGTCAATGATACTGCGTAAAGAATCCCATCAGCTTTAGTCCACCGAGCTTGTCGTGGGCTTCCCCTGGGTTGTACTACTTTCGTTAGCGACTTTTAAGGCTAACCTGATTTGGTGAATACATTTCGCCAGTGTCGCTAAGATCATTGTGTTGGTGGTTGACAGACACAAGGCTGATGCTCCGCTGCAAGACTTTATACTCTCACTGAGGCAAATCGGGCGTAACAGTCGCCGGAGTTCATTGTTAAGGTTAGAACAGCAGCAGAGAAGGTGCAACCAGGATTCCCTCCTATAGGGGCACAGTCTGCAAGTTATGGGTTAACCTCTTCGGGCCCATGCGGGATTAAAGTCTGCTATCCCAAGCATGGTCAGCCTCATGAATTAAATTTTGCTTCGGGCCTGTGTTGTGAGGACCTCACTTAAGTAGGGTTGTGCTTTTCCTGCCATGTATGAATTGTGTAATAAATCCAGATGAGAACTTCGGCGTAGAGTTTTATGGTCGAGGTCAATGGAGATTTCCCTCACTTGTTTATTAATAGCGTTCTTCCAGGCGTTCAGGGGGATGTGCTGCCGCGGCATGCTTTCTTCCTCGATCTTCAATTCTCTGATTGCAATTCCCAGCCTAGTGTGTCATTCCGAGCCTGGCCCTTCAAAAATAGATCTCAAGTGATTTTTTAGGGAATTAACCGGGGCTTTTAATGTTCTTAAATATAGCTTTATAATCTCCCCCTGACAGATCAAGTCTGGACTTGCTAGGGCAAGCTCCAGTCTAGTTTTTCTTGCTGTCCTTGGTATGTGTAGCACTGACTTGTATGCCTTAGCTTGGGATAAATTGAGGAGAGCGTCCAATTTCCCGGGGAAGGCTAGATGGCCATAGCTAATTGCTGGAAGGAGCTTTGCTCTTATAGCTGTCAAAATTGGGCTGGCGGATGGACTAATCAAATTCTGGCTTAGTTGTCTTAATAAGTGTATAACCTTGTTGGCTTTAGAGCTCTGCTGATTTAGATGTACTTTCGCCTTGGCCCGTTCCGTGAACCATACCCCTAAGTAATTATATGAAGCCACCAAGTTAATTAGATCGTTTCCCAGTTACCACTGTACGTTCTTTTTCCGATGGTAGGACCCAAAAATGATGACCTTAGTTTTCCCTTGATTAACTATCAAGTTTTTAGTGATGTTAAAACTGTTTAGTGCATTTAATGCTCATTGTAGTCCCACCTTCGTATGGTCCAATATGACTGTATCGTCAGCATACTGTAGGATGGGAAGCCTCACGCTTCCTAATTTTGGGGCTACTAAGCTGGCTCCTTTTAGTGCCTCTCCCAGGTCCGCCGTATATAAGTTGAAAAGGGTGGGGGCCAGCACGCACCCTTGCTTCAACCCATTCTCTGTGGTTATTTTGGGGGAAACTGTGCGGGCACTTGTTTTGACCCTCACCCATGTGTCCTCGTATAATGACCTTATTGCCTTCAGAAGATTCGGTGAAATGCCCCACTTTTCTAATTTCCACCATAATCATTTTCTGAGTACTTTATCAAAGGCTGTGCTATAGTCCACAAAGCAGCAAAAGAGTGGAGGTTGGTTCTTCAAAGTTGCCTGGGCAGAAAGATGTGCTAGCGCCAGGACGTTGTCCATTGTTGATGCCTGGGACCTGAAGCCTGTCTGGTGCATGGGTATTATGTTTCTCTCTTCAACCCATTTTTCTAAATTTTTCAGTAATAGGCGAGCATATGCCTTGGCTTCCAAATCAAGCAGGGCAATGAGCCTGTAGTTTGACGGCTTTAGGCGATCTCCTTTTTTAAAAATTGGGACAAGTATGGAACCCCTCCAGGACTCGGGGGTTATGACAGTCGAAAAGGTGTAATTGAAGAGCGGAGTTAGGAGTCCTGCCCAGAACTCCGGTGCCTGTTTGAAGACCGGCGCTGGAATCCCATTGGGCCCCGGGGCCCCGTCATTCCTCATGCTCTTGATGGTTTTTATGAGCATTTGGATGTTTGCCCAAGTTGGTAGGGTGTCATCAGCGTCGGCCGGGGATCTATTACCCATAGGGGCCATGCCTGGGCTCGAAGTCGTGACTCCTGGCTTTGTGCTAATCAGTTGGACTTGCTCAGCTAGCTCCGCCTTGTCGCTTGATAGAACTTCGTTGGTGGAGGCTGTTACATATAGCTGCTTCACATATTGCATCCAATCTTTTTCTGCAACCCCATTTTCTCTTGATGGTCCTCGGTTTCTCAGCTGGTTTATATATCTCCAGAGTCGTGCTGGGTTCTTTTGTTTGAGCAGGGAAAAAACTTTGAACCACTTGCTTTCCATGTTGGCTCTTTTGTGTTCCCAAAGCTTCTTCCTTAAGGATGCCCTCAGTGAGGCAATCAATGCTCCCTCTGTTTGGCTGCCGCCTCTTTTCTTTTCTGCAAGAGCCTTACACAAAAGTCTTTTATATTCTCGTATGTCATGTGGACAGGTACTTCCTGGTCTGAATTGCCCTTTTATTCTAACATTTTGGGATTTGGGGTTCCCAATCTTAATTTGTAAATCCTTAATTATATTCTCCCATCCTTTTATGGGTGAGAGCTCTGTGAGCTGACTCCCTTCCTGTGCCTGGCCCAGCCATGTTTGAAGTGTCACGTTGGTCTTACCTGACCACTTGATCCTCCACAGGACGCTGGGTTTCTCCTCCCCACTTGTCTCCCCGATGGATTGATAGATGGTAGCAGGCGGTATGCCAACTGAAATGCTGCTCTTAATAGCCTATGGTCGCTTTCCTTCCGATCTTCAACTTCGAAGTCATCCATTCTGGCCGCCAACTCTCCGCTAATCATGATGTAATCACTTCTTGAGGCATCCCGAAAAGTGGGCTTAGGCTGCCAGGCGGCCGAGCTAGCTTTTTTCAGTGCGTTGGTTGATGTCAGCTTGTAACTGTTAAGAAAATCGTGCAGGGGAGCTGCCCTGCCTGATCCCCGGGGGGGTGTTTCAGTTTTATCGAGATCTTTCAAATTGAAGTCCCCAGCTAGAATTACCTGGTGTGTTTTGTTTTTATTTAGCAGATCTTCTAGGTTTTGTGCCAGTGCCTCCAGCTGGTCTTTCATTAGGGTCTGTGCGGGGTTGATGTAACAGTTTATTACCAACAGGCGCATTGGATGTTTATTAAAACTCAAACCTCTTATCTGTACAGCTTGCAGACCGGGGAAGTTCGAGTTAATGGTGGTAACTGCGAGGGCACACTCGTGTTTTATAAAAACTGATAGACCGACGGCTGGACGACCAAAGATATTCCTTTTTATGGCTGGTAATTGATGTTCGTAGTACCCTGCCAGAGGAATGGTGGACAAGGCCCACGTTTCTTGGAAACAAATTATGTCTCCGCTTTCCAGGAACTGCTTCAGGTTTTCATTTTTGCAGATTTTGTAGATCCCTGCTATGTTCCATGAAATTAGAGTTAATTGCGAATTTGATATTAATCCAGGCCCAGCATCTACTCTGGCAGGCTGACTTTTGTGGGTCTGAGATGGAATTCACCATTACATTCAACATTTATGACAGCACTTCAGCGTGTTTTAAATTCTATTTTTATTTCATTTCATGAAGCTTTATTCGGTACATTAAAACAATGACCAAAAAAGCACACAGGCAAAATGCATTACAATAAAAAGATACAGGTTAAAAAAGATAATGGTTTAAAATATCATGCTTTTCCTAGACTGGATAGATTTACATATAAAAGTAGCAGTATAAAAACATTTGTCCACAGAGTTAATGTTATAAATCAACTTCATTGCGTCTGCCACATTAAAAATGCCGTACTTTACAAACAAAGGTTTTAAGTAAACAACCCTAAAGTTCAAAAATAACGTGCAAATCAGCATAAAGTGCAGGGTGCTTTGTTTTGATGCCCATCGCAAGGGCAAGGGCCAACAGGATGCTTCTTTAGATGGGGGAAGGCCACCAGGACATGGGCCGTTCCAAATCTAAGTCTCGTTAGGACAAATCTATGGGCTGGTCTAGTTACCAGGCTCAGGTACTGTTGGAAGCCTTCACTTTCAATGTATTTATTATAAAGTTGAACTGTAGTAAGGCAACCATTGGCTACTTGGCGTTTTTGAGCTCTGAACAGCATAAAGATATTTTTCATTTCCTGTTTAGGGATATTTCCAGCGGAACATGGGTCTGTCAATATTTTAAGTCCATAGATGATCTGAAAACTGTCAACAACATACTTAAGCCAAGGTATCTTGGTCCAATTATCCAGATCTAAGCAGTCCTTAATGGCAAGTTGATTAAAAACTTTCTCTTCCTTGCACCATATAGTTCACCATAGCTTTAGGGGCCTTCATGAAATGAGGTTACCCAAATAAACAACCCCAACTTCCCTGTGAATCAGGTCAGTTGGGGCTGAGGTGGGTAAACAAAGAAGTTTTTTAAGGAAAAAATGTTCTTCCCTTTGCAGAGAATCTACGGTGGAATAGCCCCACAGTCCTGCCCCATATAATGCAATAGAGACACTCCTTGCCTTATAGATCAGCATCATATCCCTGATGCGCCTATCACCGATCTTGGAGGCGAATTTGAATATGCCATATGCGCTTTTACCATCTTAGACCTAACAGTTACTAAATCCTGGTGCCAACTACCATCATCTGAAAAAATAATACCCAAATGACAAAATTTTTCCACCTGCTGAACTTTCACCGCTTCTATAAAAAAGGCGTGATTTTTACTAGTTCTAGCCCCACAGATTATAATATGGGTTTTACTCTTATTGATCAGTAGCTTCTTCTCCCTAATGAAATCAGAGAACTGGTCCATCAGGCGCTTAAACCTAAGGGGGTTCGTGAGAGGAGCACAGCGTCATCTGAAAAACGCAGAACTGGCACACTGGACCCGTCAACCTGAGGGGCGTCGGCCTTAACTGTCTTCAAGGCGGAATCTACGCCGTTAATAAAAAGGGAGAACAACAACGGGGCAAGCAAGCAGCCCTGTCTTATTCCGCGCTTTACATTAAAATTTGGGGTACATTCCCCACTTATCCCATAACGTACACAGGCCTGCATCTTGTCATATAATCTAGCTAAAAAGTAGATAATTTCTTCAGGTGCACCAAGCTCTAGCAAAACTGGCCATAGAAGGGAGTGGTCGACCAAATCAAATGCACTGCTTAAATCGGCAAAGCAGAGATATAAGTTACCAGGCTTGGCCTTGGTATACTTGCCAATTAATAGATCTAAATTCAGGCATTGGTCTGGTGTCCCACGACCCTTTCTAAAGCACTATTGGGAATCCGCAAGGATCCCCTTTTCATCGGCCCAGTCTACCAGTCTAGATAGCAGCACTCTGCTCATGATTTTCATGATTTTCACCAATGAGTCGAGCAGGCTAATTGGTCGATAATTACATGCTGCTGTCTTATCTCCCTTTTTAAAGATTGGAACAATAATCAAGTCTCCCCAAGTAGGTGGGATCACTGCTGTTACTGCTGCGTTGAGGACTAAGGTTAGTATAGGTCTCCACATCATTGGAAGGGCCTTATAGACGTCAATTGGGACTCCATCAGGCCCCTGTGCCTTTCCCCCCTTACTAGCATTAATACTACGCTCAACCTCATCTAAGGTGATGTTGACAGCACTACAGAGTGTTTTAAATTCTATTTTAAAGAATGTATTTGTCTTAAAGTTTATGCACACTGCGATATTTAGGTGACACATTTAGAGTGATTGGTGCTTTACGTATATTGTGTCAAGTTCTCCCACTCAGGCTGGCGATAACAATGGGGCATATTATCAAGCCTGGGCCATAAAATTATCGCTGCTTTATCGGCAGGAAACTGCTGATAAAGTGGCGATAATGGGCTTGATAATATGCTCTATGGAATCCCATTCGAAGCTCATTTTAGATGCCCTTCACATTTAACATGAGCTTCGATTGGAATTCCATAGAGCATATTATCAAGCCCATTATCGCCACTTTATCTGCAGTTTCCTGCCGATAAAACAGAGATAATTTTATCGCCCAGGCTTGATAATATGCCCCAAGATTTATTTATGCACTGAATCTTCTTACGTACAGTATAATAAATTAATGTGATTATGAGGATTGAGTATGTGCTTTGAGCAGCTGCTGTTTATTCAATCATATTTTACTTGTAATAATGAGGGGTTTTGTTTATGGAGTTTTCTTTTCATTTTTACTTTGGCCTGGCGTGGGAGTGACTCTCTCTATATATATTGATAGAAAAAAAGCGCCAAACTGATTGAGAAAGGCTTCATCGAAGCCAAAACGCGTCTCTTGTGTCTCGGGGTCGTGGGTGACCTGATCAAATAAAAGAAGCCATATACCAACTACCTGATGTCTGTGCCTTCTTCATGGGAGCTTCCTGTTGAAGTTTGGAGTTTGTTTTAATATATATATAGTTCAGTTCATATAGTCTTTATTTCGAATAAAATTCATAAAAGACAGCAAATATAAAAACATTATCAACATTTCATCATTTTACAATTTACAATGGAACCCCAGGTATAAAGGAATTTATCTTCAGCAATATACAAACATTAAAAAGTCAAATTAATTTAAAAGGGGTTGCAAGTTCTTTGCGCGAATCAGCCACGTCCACCCCAAGAATTTGGCAACACAGATCACCGGTTTTTCAGTGCGCATCTCACGTAATTTCAACAGGGCTACACGATTCCCCCCACAATTTAAAGTTTTACAAATTGGTTTCAACCATTTTAGTCGAGGCAAACGATATGCTGGGCATGCAAAGAATAGATGACCAATACTTTCAACCTGATCAGGACAAAAAGGGCATTTATTACTTGTATTCTTTGCCCACTTTGCAGTAAAGGAGTTGATCGGCAATGTGCCCACCCGAAACTGATGAAACAGCTTACGGTCAAGGGTTTTGCATATCAAATCCCAGTAGGGCTCAAGGGACGGTGTTATCTTGTGTGTTAAAAACAGTCCCGTTAGGCTATTTTGTGATGAAAGAGAGACCAGAGCAGATTTCTTTGCAGCCCAATATAGCTCTTTGAATTCCACTTTAGATGGAAAACTAGAACATTCGGGATGTAGCCATAATTCGGGGAGGCCCATAGAGTACAATATTTGTTTGACCTCCTGTAACCATGGAATTTTCTGAGCACCCCATAATGATCTAATCTCGCCCAGTTCATGGGCGAAAAGACTAAGCTCTTGGGTCGTCCAAAGACGTCGCCAAAGAGTAACAAGGCAATACTGTGCCATCTCTTCCAGCGGTCTGCAGCCTAAATCTAAAAGCAAAGGTTTTATGGGTGACGATTGAGGAAGCCCCACTAAATTACGAAAAAACCTGTTTTGTGCTGTGGTTAGTGCTGACAAGCCTTTGTAACCCCATATGTCCGCACCATACAGGGTAGCTGCATTAATCTTGGCCTCATAGATTTTTAACGCTGGTGTAATGCGTTTGGTCAAGGTTTTTTTCTGTTCCTTCAGCAAGCATCCTGTGAGGCGAACAAATTTAAGAATTAAAACCTCCAACTGAGGGTTCCAAGTAAGTTGGTGATCGAGAGTCACGCCCAAGTAAGACATGACTTTGACCTGTTCGATTGGGACACCGTCTAATAAAAATGAACTTTTAATTTGTTTATTTTTGTTAAAAACCATGAATTTAGTTTTATCAGCATTAATCTGAAGGTCATTTTCTGTGCAAAATTCTGCAAATCTATTTAGAGCTGTTTGTAAGCCGCTCCGAGTCTTAGAAAAGAGCAGGGTGTCGTCGGCGAATATTAACATGGGATACTTTGAACCACCCAGGGTTGGAGCGTCTGTTTGAGTTTCGCTAAAGAATGCAACCACCCGATTTATAAACAGGAGAAACAGGGTAGGGGCCAACACGCAACCCTGCCGGACCCCACGTTCGACAGGGAAGCTAGCGGTCACCTGACCCTGTTTCCCCCATCTTACACGGGCAAAGTTATCCTCATGTAAGCGCCTGACCAGCTCTAATAGTTCGGGTGGAAGGCCCATGAGTCTAAGGGCATCCCAGAGTTTAGCCCTGGGAACCAGGTCAAATGCCGACCTAAGATCGACAAAGGCGGCGTAAATTACACCGCCGCCCAAGAAGACCACCTTCCAATACAGCATGGTCAGACGGAACACCTGATCTAGGGTGCTAGTGCCTGATCTGAACCCTGCCTGCATGGGGGAGAGTATGTTGTTCTGCTCAATCCACCCCTGTATTCTAGCTAGGGCCATTCTTGATACCACTTTTTGTATGGTGTCGATCAGGCTTATGGGGCGATAGTTTTTTGGTGAAGATCGATCCCCTTTCTTATAGACTGGAAGTATTTCAGCCCCCTTCCAGGATTGTGGTACCCTTGCCCCTGCTGCAATAGAATTTGCTAAAGTTGTTATATAGGGGACCCACAGTTCTAAATTCAATTTAAAAAGGTCTGCTGGAACAGCATCTATACCCGGGGCTTTCCCAGACTGAATAAAGCCTAAGGCATGTTCAGTATCTGAGGTACAAAAGGTAAGCCTATCCCCATAAGATACTGGTATAGACCCTGCTAAGGGCTCACCTACCAACTGAACGATATTAGGATCCTTAAATTGAGCGGAAAAAAATTCCACCCAATCTACAGCAGAAACATAATTTTCAGGGGTTAATGATTCCGAGCCCCTGCCCCATCTGACTAACTCCCAAAACTTAATTTGGTTGGACGACTCACAGGCTTTAAGAAGGTCAAGCCAGTACGAATCGTCCCATTCCCTTTTAGCTTCCCAAATGATACGTTTGTAGGCCTGTCTCGCTGTCCTGATGTCCGGGGTATTTCTAGATTTAACAGCAGCAATTAAAGTGCTATTGGCTTCTCTACAATTTCTATTGTACCAACTTTTGAATTGCTTAACTTTCTGTTTTCTACATGGCCTGGTGAGAAGTTCCCTAATGGCCGCAAAACATGCCTCGTGGAGATCAACAATAGTGGGCCTAGCACTGTCATTAGGTAATAATGCACTCATCTTATCTCTAGTATCTAGGGCCAGTTCTTCTATTTGACAGACAAGCTCCTGATCAGCTGTGACCCTAGACCATTTGACCCGTCTTCTGTTGTTACTCAAGACTAGGTCTGATGTAATACAAGCTGTTTCTGTCAGGGGGAGCCCTAGGCCAGGAACCTTGAGTACAAGTGAGAGTGGGTTGTGATCGCTCTCTGGCCTGGTTTCTATTGACATATCAACTACAGTATCCCAGGAGTCAATGTTGACCAATATGTAGTCAATGCGACTCGCACTAGACCCATTATCAAAGGTTGGATTTCCCGCCTTGTCGGATAGGCTACGGCCATTCACCGCCCGGAACCCCCATTCCAGGCAAAGCCCAAACCAGTGGAGGGCGGCCTCCGTACCCCTGACACCCTTAGTTATTGCTAGCGGAGGAATATCCCAGACAATATCTTCCTCCATCCCTACATCCTCAGCAAGATTCAAGATGGGTTCGAATGAGCAGTTCAGGTCACCAGCCACCAAAATGAGCTGGTCACCTTTATGCTCATTAAGGAAATCTTCCAGGTCATTAAGGATAGGTTGCTTCTTACCACCCTGACAACCTCGGGCATAGATATTGATTAGGACAATATCCTTACAGTTCTCCTTACTTAGAGATAGACAGAGGAGGTCAGGGTTCTTCACCAGGATTTCCCTAGCACTGAAACCAAGTGAGTTTTTTATCCATATGGTTAAGCCACCCGAAGCCCTACCCCGGGAGCCCTGCAGTGCTGGTTTATAACAATTTAGGAAGCCTACTCTAAACAGGGGATCAACAGACCAAGTTTCCTGAAAAGCGATGATATCATGTGTAGTAATGTAATCAACCCAATCATCTTTATCCAGGCGACCCCTTAGACCTGCAATATTCCAGGAGGCCACTTTAATTTCATTATCTGGATTACTAGGACTAGGAGTCTCAGATTGTCGCAGAATTCCTAACTCAGCCGGAATTAAGTTATGGACAATATCCAGTGTTATTCGTGGGCCTGGTGGTGACATAGAACAAGCCATACTAGGTAGTACCTGAGTAGACGGAATAAGATCTACTGAGTGTTTAAAGGCATCCACCCCCCCGAGTCAGTCAACTTCATCCAAGCAGCCAAACATGTTTGTTGTAGGAACCCCTTGCCACCAGGTACTCTGGCTAAACCCACCATTCCCAAATCCTCTGTGCTTGGGCTTTTGGATTGTCGTCCAGGACCCTCCCATTCCAAGCTGTCGTCGAGGAGGATAGAAAAAAGTGAGAGGTCTAACAACGACTGAATGGTCATCTTCACAAGGGGCCCATGAACAGAGATGTTGTGCTGTAAGGGGGTCAGCAAATGACACCACTATACAGTCACCAGTGATGGTTTTATGAGTGGGTCCAACCCATGGTACTCTTCGCACCATTAGAACCCGACTTCTTTGGTGACTAGGTAGCTGTCAATTCGTATTTAGCCAATGAATGACCTTATTTTTAAGCGACCAATGGTTCTCTTTTGTTTGGGGGTCAAGAGTCGGTACGCCAGCTAATACAATGACATATGGACTAGCCTCCGGTGGTAGGTCGATATAACCACCACGAAAATTCGGTCGGCTAGATTCTAAAGATGGCAAATTCTTGTTAGTCAATTGATTAGGCTGTTGTACAACAGCTTGAGGCCTGGGTTTAGAGTGTGCTACATTCGATTGAGAACCAGTTTGAGTCCTAGCGTTAGATGGTGCTGTATTCTTTACAGGGCAAGCTTGTTGTCTGGGTTTGGGTGGTAAGGGGTCCTGGGGCGGGAGACAATCGCTAAGATTAGGGGTAGTAGTAATAGCGTTATCCCCAACTTTTGTGCGAGGTTTTGGTACAGGTTTAGGTCTTGGAGGTAGAGGGGCTGGGGGACCTGACTCTAATAGCTGGGAAGTTGAACCCTCACCCTGTGAAAACCTAGTTTCCATTTGCTTAAGACTAAAGCTAGCCAGTGTAACTATAGTCCTGTCCATTTCTAACAAATGGTTTTCCATTCTGGAAAGTCTAAGTTCCAGGGGGGTGAGTAACTTTTTAAGTGTGTCCCACTCCCACACAGTTTGTAAGAATTCCTCGTCCCCCTCCTATCCCCCTCTACCACACTCAATCTACCCTCCTTAGACCCTTCCTTGTTCTCATCTGGGATCGTTACCACCAGGGGATCAGGCACAACACCACTTAGGGCAAGGCTGATGTCACTGCCTAGTGAAGCTGTGTTGGTTTAATCTTTTACTTCCCCGAATCCAGAAGTGCCCAATGGTCGTCGACTATTAAAAAACTGAGATCTCGCAATTTTTGCTTTTTTTGCGAGCAAAAGTGGACCTAGCCAGACTTTTCTTCTGTTGTAGGGCAGACTTTTTAGCATTAACAGCAATCTTGGGCGTGCCATTTTTTACTGGGGAGCTTATACCAGCCACGAGAGTAGGAGGTGCAAGCTCCTCCGGAGGAATTAATAAGGTTTCCTTAGCTTGCTCGGGAGGAAATGTGGTTGGAGGGTGGTGTATATCAACCACTGCAAGCAGGGAACAAGGACCAGATGTACGCTCTGGGGTTAGCGCTAAGGCCTGGTTTCCTAAGGATGATTTCTTGGAGGAAGCTAGGTTTAGGGACAATTTACGCGCAGCGGCTAGTTCTAGCGAAACCCTGTGCTGCATTTTGTTGATTTCCGCATCAATCGCCAAATTGGTCCTTGTGAGGAAGTCATCCAGGGTCCCACTAGGTTTGTGAAGGCCCTTGGCAGTTTTGCTACGACTGCCCCGTGTACACATGGTGAAAACCAACAAGGAGCAGAGGCACAAGTAGGAATTAACTCAGGTAAAGAGAGAATGAAAACAGCCAAGGGATATGGCCCAGCCCAGACCTCTCAGACCTCGAACGGCCTCAAACGGCCTGCTCTTAGCCCGGTCTTCGCCCCGGGCTGCGTTCCGCGCTGCGGGAGAACAGACAGTGTTTATAGTGTTTGAAAAGGGCGGGGGGCGGAGCTCCAGGGAGAGCGGACCAGAAGCTGACCACGGTCTAGCAGGGACACCTGGGTCAGGTAGTCAGCGCACGCTCGCAGCCCTGAAGTCCCAGAGTTCAAACAGGATCACCCCCACCGAAAGCGGGCAGAGTCAGCACCAGCACACGGTCCCTCGACGAAGCGGCACCCGCGGAGCGGGTGCGGCGAGCTGCTGAGCAGGAAACAAGAGGTGAGCGCAGGTCCAGCAGTGCGCTTGGCAGCAACAAACGAAGTGTCCCAAGGGTCAATGACAAGCCCAGGTGGTTATAACAGCCTTCCGATGGGCGGGGGGTGGAGCTCCAGGGAGAGCGGACCGGAAGCTGACCACGGTCTCGCAGGGACACCTGGGTCAGGTAGTCCCTGCATGCTCGCAGCCCTGAAGTCCGAGAGTTCAAACAGGATCACCCCCACCGAAAGCGGGCAGAGTCAGCACCAGCACACGGTCCCTCGACGAAGCGGCACTCGCGGAGCGGGTGCGGCGAGCTGCTGAGCAGAAAACAAGAGGTGAGCGCAGGTCCAGCAGTGCGCTTAGCAGCAACAAACGAAGTGTATATATATATATATATATATATATATATATATATATACCAACAGCAGTCTACCAAAGCTCCGTTTGAAAAACGACCAAGGAAAACCACACGAATCCAGCGTAGATGACGGCACAGAGTTTATTTAAAAGTTGAGCCTAACAAAATCTGATGCGTTTCGAGCATCCGCCCTTGCTCACAGACAGTCAGTAAGTAAGACAACCACGGTTAAATACCAGGTGCTTCACAGTTTTTTTCAATTAACATTTTTTCTCTTTCTCAAGCATTACACCATGTGATCATAGAAATGAAAGACATACTCCATTCTTAGTACTTTGAAGTCTGTTTTCCAAACAATTTTTACCATAAGCAATTATTCACTGTATTAAAAATTGGTTAAAATCCACTTTTAATATATATATATATCCCAACACAAAGGTTGAGCCCTCGATGGAAGTAGCCACTTGATCGGAAATTTTGAATCCATTTCATTTACAAAGCAGGTGCCATAGGAGACGCAGGGGGAACAGTCATCTAGTTTCTCATGCCAGACCGGTTCCGGGATACTTGTCCCTTCCTCAATGGCTTCTGCTCACAGTGAAAGCTTCTTCTGTGCACTCCATTATTAAGAGCCTGCCCCAGTGGGCGTGTCCGCAAGAAACGGCATTGTGGATCTTGTGGTGCGTTATTTCAAACATTACCTCATGTGAGTTTTTCACTTTGGCAGCAAGTAAAATGTTTTTCATAAAACCCCAGTGGGCTGATGTGCTGCTCTTCTGGTTGTGCTGATGTCGTAATTCACCTGCTTTAGGATACCGACTTCCCGTATAGAGATAGCACCGGTTGGCGCCATCACGGGTCCGCACTGAAGCGGCTTGCTTGCTCCCCGCAGCTGGGCTCGTGCCGCAAAATATCCCAACACAAAGGTTGAGCCCTTGATGGAAGTAGCCACTTGATCAGAAATTTTGAATTCATTTAATTTACAAAGCATGTGCCATAGGAGACGCAGGGGGAACAGTCATCTAGTTTCTCATGCCAGACCGGTTTCGGGATACTTGTCCCTTCCTCAATGGCTTCTGCGCACAGTGAAAGCGTCTTCTTTGCACTCCATTATTAAGAGCCTGCCCCAGTGGGCGTGTCCGCAAGAAATGGCATTGTGGATCTTGTGGTGCGTCATTTCAAACATTACCTCATGTGAGTTTTTCACTGTGGCAGCAAGTAAAATGTTTTTCATAAAACCCCAGTGGGCTGATGTGCTGCTCTGCTGGGTGTCCTGATGTCGTAATTCACCTGCTTTAGGATACCGATCTCCCGTATAGAGATAGCACCGGTTGGCGCCATCACAGGTCTGCACTGAAGCGGCTTGCTTGCTCCCCGTGGCTGGGCTCGTGACACAAAATATCCCGACACAAAGGTTGAGCCCTCGATGGAAGTAGCCACTTGATCGGAAATGGAATTTCCGATCAAGTGGCTACTTCCATCGAGGGCTCAACCTTTGTGTTGGGATATTTTGCGGCACGTGGCGCGTGGAAGGGGTTCAGACAGGGGGAAACCCTGTCATGATCTTGTGGTCACATATGGCCTCTTTGGAGTCAAATGCATCAAGAAAAGAGCAGCTGTAATTTTTGCACTTTCGTGACTGTTGAAAAATAATCCCATTTTAAAATCATGCATGTGCACAAAGATGGAATTGCTACATACTATTGACTTTACTCACACTATGCATTTTGGGTATAGTAGTTCATCACCACAGTCACGTGGTGCACCGCTTTAATAAGACTCCAGTGCACCTCGGCGCTTGCGATCCAGTCTGTGAGCAAGGCATGACGCCAAAACGTTAGATGTATGGAGCAGGCGCTGTGATTTTGAAATAAAGCCAATTGTTGCTGCATTGGGTCTCACCTGTTTGTTATCCAAGGAAGGTGTTGATGGGCTACCCCGTGCCCATTTTTGTGAGACCACCCTGAAGGGCCATGAGCTCCGGTAACAGTGGAATGCATCTGATGCTTCTTGAAAATGTTAAATGAGGAGACTGGTCCACTCGTATAGTTGTTCATCGCCACAGTCACGTGGTGCACCCCTTTAAAAAGACTCTAGCGTACTTGGGCGCTTGCGATCCAGTCTGTGAGCAAGGCATGACGCCGAAACGTTAGATGTATGGAGCAGGCGCTGTGATTTTGAAATAAAGCCAATTGTTGCTGCATTGGGTCTCACCTGTTTGTTATCCACGGAAGGTGTTGATCGGCTACCCCGTGCCCATTTTTGTGAGACCACCCTGAAGGGCCATGAGCTTCGGTAACTGGGGAATGCATCTGATGCTTCTTGGAAATGTTAAATGAGGAGACTGGTCCACTCGCGCCTCCCAACCTACTGAGGACTGCCACTGAGGAAACAGGTTGGCGTGTGGAAGGGGTTCAGACAGGGGGACACCCTGTCATGATCTTGCGGTCACATATGGCCTCTTCGGAGTCAAATGCATCAAGAAAAGAGTAGCAGTAATTTTTGCATTTTCGTGACTGTTGAAAAATAATCTCATTTTAAAATCATGCATGTGCGCAAAGATGGAATTGCTACCTACTACTGACTTTAATCGCACTATGCATTTTGGGTATAGTAGTTCATCACCACAGTCACGTGGTGCACCGCTTTAATAAGACTCTAGCGCACCTGGGCGCTTGTGATCCAGTCTGTGAGCAAGGCATGATGCCAAAACATTAGACGTATGGAGCAGGCGCTGTGATTTTGAAATAAAGCCAATTGTTGCTGCATTGGGTCTCACCTGTTTGTTATCCAAGGAAGGTGTTGATGGGCTTTCCCGTGCCCATTTTTGTGAGACCACCCTGAAGGGCCATGAGCTCTGGTAACTGGGGGATGCATCTGTTGCTTCTTGGAAATGTTAAATGGGGAGACTGGTCCACTCGCGCCTCCCAACCTGCTGAGGACTGCCACTGAGGAAACAGGTCGGCGCGTGGAAGGGGTTCAGACAGGGGGACACCCTGTCATGATCTTGCGGTCACATATGGCCTCTTCGGAGTCAAATGCATCAAGAAAAGAGCAGCGGTAATTTTTACCCTTTCGTGACTGTTGAAAAATAATCCCATTTTAAAATCATGCATGTGCGCAAAGATGGAATTGCTACCTACTATTGACTTTACTCGCACTATGCATTTTGGGTATAGTAGTTCATCACCAGTCACGTGGTGCATCGCTTTAATAAGACTCTAGCGCACCTGGGCGCTTGCGATCCAGTCTGTGAGCAAGGCATGACGCCGAAACATTAGACGTACGGAGCAGGCGCTGTGATTTTGAAATAAAGCCAATTGTTGCTGCATTGGGTCTCACCTGTTTGTTATCCAAGGAAGGTGTTGATGGGCTACCCCGTGCCCATTTTTGTGAGACCACCCTGAAGGGACATGAGCTCCGGTAACTGGGGAAAGCATCTGATGCTTCTTGGAAATATATATATATATATATATATATATATATATATATATATATATATATATATATATATATATATATATATATATATATATATATATATATATATATATATATATATATATATATATATATATATTCACTGAAAAAACCATAGGTTTCACACCAGTTATAGTTAGGAATTAGCATTTAAAAAACCTATTAAATTCACTGACAAAACCATAGATTTCACACCATTTATAGTTAGCTGGAAATTTTACTGACATAAAACCATTGAAATTCCCACGTTATAGTTAGTTGGACTCACTATAACTTGCGCGCCTGTAATGCACTGCTGATGACGTCACATATTACATCACTCATGACATGGTCAGTGACATCACTCATGACATCACTGATGACACCATCCAGTGAATGTGTGTCTTTCTGAAAAATACATTTGTTTTATATATGTATTTGTAAAGGTCGATGGAAGAATAAATGTTTAAATAAGTGTGTAAATGGATGTTTTTTTAAACAAAATTGGTTGGTTAACTGGCTTATTACGTGTATCTTAGTGAATACATATATTAGCGAGTATTGTTTAAATATTTAAATGTTTGTATCAGTGTTTCTCTTTGTGTATAAGTGGCTGCAGGGGTTGGTGACTGACTCACTGTTTGTATGTGTTTTGAAGACAGCATATGTGCAGGACTGTATGGGTGGATGAGTGTGTATATGTGTGTGTTAGTGAGTGAATGACTGTCTCACTAGTGTCTTCATTAGTAACGACATATGTTTTAATCTAGTATATGTGAGTATTGATGTATATAAGTGAGTATAGTATATATAGTGAGAGATTGTAGGAGTTCCTGTTTAAATAAGTATGTGTTTCTATAAGTGATTGTTTAAGAGAGTAAGTATGGGTAAGTTTCCTTAGAAGTAAGGTGGTAGTGTGTGTATAAATGTATATGCAAATAAATGGATGTTCAATAGTTTATTTGCATGTGTGAGTATGTGTGTGAGTAACTTTTGGATGACTGCTGATGTGTAACAGGATGTATAGGTGTATCACTACATATGATGAGTGAGTATATATATATGAGTGACTATATAGAACTGTCGGTGAATGAGTGGATGTGTATATAGATGGTGGAATTACTGAATTGGTTGTTGTTACTGGTTTGGGTATCTCCATTTTTTTGAAAATGTTTGTTTCTATTTTTGAATATGTGTTTCAAGCGTTACATTACACTGAAATTAGGTCTGTCACTCTGTCACAAGGATGGTGTCATCAGTGATGTCATGAGTGATGTCACTGACCATGTCATGAGTGATGTAATATGTGACGTCATCAGCAGTGCATTACAGGCGCGCAAGTTATAGTGAGTCCAACTAACTATAACGTGGGAATTTCAATGGTTTTATGTCAGTAAAATTTCCAGCTAACTATAAATGGTGTGAAATCTATGGTTTTGTCAGTGAATTTAATAGGTTTTTTAAATGCTAATTCCTAACTATAACTGGTGTGAAACCTATGGTTTTTTCAGTGAATTTCAAAGGTTTTTTAAATGCTAATTCCTAACTATAACTGGTGTGAAACCTATGGTTTTTTCAGTGAATTTCAAAGGTTTTTTTAATGCTAATTCCTAACTATATAAGACCTGAAAGCCCACCAGGAATCTCCAGTATGAGCCAGGGGACTGCATTGCAGAGAGGTGTAATGAAGCCACAACCCTTTTTACACCTCTCTGCAACGCAGCCCCCGTGCATGTTTGAAGAGGGGGAACTAATTCCCCTTGCATACTGGGGGCCCCTGGGGGCCAATTAGCCCACCTGGAACCTCCAGTATGCGCCAGGGGCTGCATTGCAGAGGTGTAATGAGACTATGCCCCTTGTTACACCTCTCTGCAACGCAGCCCACTGCCGCGTTTGCAGAGGGGGAACTAATTCCCCTTGCATACTGGGGGTCCCTGGGGTCAACTGGTCCACCAGGAGCCTCCAGTATGCGCGAGGGAGCTGCATTGCAGAGAAGTGTAATGAGGCCACACCCTTGTTACACCTCTCTGCAATGCAGGCCACTGGCGCGTTTGTAGAGGGGGGACTAATTCCCCTTGCATACTGGGGGTCCCTGGATCATATCTGCCCAAACACCGATATTCCGAACGATTGTAAATTACTTTTACTACTCTCTACTACTCACTATACTATTCACTCTACTACTCTCTACTACTCACTCTCTGCTACTCTCTCTACTGCTCTCTACTACTCTCTACTACTCACTCTCTACTCTCTATTACTCACTCTCTACTCTCTACCTCTCTACCTCTCTCTTCTTCTCTCTCTACTAATCTCTACCTCTCTACCGCTACCTCTCTACCTCTCTACCTCTACACCTCTACCCCTCTACCTCTCTCTACACGCACACATATACACATATGCATATGCATTTATATATATGTATGTGTATGTATATAAAAAAAAAAAACATTTTTTTTTTAAACAGCTACTTTTAAAACTGTCATTCTTTTCCCCCATGGTACACTCCCCGGTACGCTTACCGGTGCGCGTACCGGTGCGCGTACCGGGCGCTCACCCCGCGAAAATCAAAAAAAAATTTTTTTTTTTTTTTTGCTCCGCGGGGCCCTTTTATGGCCCCCACATCAAACCTAGGGGGTCAAGGGGGGTCTACTCTGCCCCCTTATGGTCATTTCCCTCTTTGTTTTGGCCACCTCTCGTGTCTCGATCCTACCGAGACACAAGATGGCGGCCGCTCCGGACTGTTTAGAATGTTTACAGACACCCCAGAGCCAATCAGCTTTCTGCGCGCAAGTCGCGGTAAGCGCCCGGTGCGCGTACCGGTGCGCGTACCGGAGCGCGGCTATAGATATATATATTTTTTTGAACCTTAATTACTCAAAATCCACTGGAGGACATATCTTGAGACATAGCAAAGGCACATCGGGCTACCAGTCCCTACAATTTTGCCAAGTTTGGTGGAAATCCATTCAGCTGTTCGGGCTAAAAGTGAAATCGACCGCCCTATGGAAATTAACATGGGGAAAACGCGTTTTGGGACCCCCCTTTTATCTCAGCCCCCGCTGGACGAATCCCCCCCAAACTTTCAGGGAAGGACCGGAACGCCGCGAGGCCATTTTCAGGAAATTTTGAGGCAGATTCGTCAACCGGCGCCAAAGTTATTCCAAATAGAATTTTGAGATTTAACATTGAAAAAAATCCTAACTATAACTACCTACTGGCGACCGCCAGTAGGTAATATATATATATATATATATATATATATATATATATATATATATATATATATATATATATTCACTTAAAAAAACATTGGTTTCAGGACTTAGCTTTAAAAAAAACTTTGAAATTCACTGGAAAAAAGTTTTAGGGGTGTTATATTTTGCTGGACATTTCACTCATACAAAACCATTGAAATTGCTCCTATATAGTTAGTTGGACTAACTATATTTCGCGCACCCGCAATGCACTGCTGATGATGTCACATATTAGATCATTCATGATATGGTCAGTGACATCACTGATGACATCTCAAATGACATCACTGATGACATCACTGATGACATCATCCAGTGAATTTGGTTTGCTTCTTTATTTAAATATGCATTATATATATAGCAATTTGCATTGAAGAATGAGTGGATATATATAAATAAATATTTGGCTGGAGGATTTAGTAGCAGTGTAATTGACTGTTTACTTGACCAATTTATAGTGTCTCACTAAATATAGTGGATAGGGACTAAACTGTGCGAATATCTGTATCACTTTGTCAGTTGTTGTGTAAACTGGTTCTCCAGTTGGTTACTAGCTATGTGAAAGTCTATATTAGTTATTGATTAGATAACTCAGTATTTCTATGGGAGAGTGAAAGTGTGTGTTCAAGTTCAAGTTCAGTAATTTTTATAGAGCACTACTCACCCATAGGGTCTCAAGGCGCTTGTGTGAGGGGGTGTTTTATTTATCGAATAGCCAGGTTTTAAGTTCCTTTCTGAAGGAAATGCTGTTCTGTGTGAGGCGGAGGTGAGTGGGGAGAGAGTTCCAGGTCTTGGCCGCCAGGTAGGAGAAGGATCTTCCTCCCATGGTGGATCTGTGGATGCGCGGAACTGCGGCAAGCGCTTGGTTGGAGGATCTTAGTTGTCGGGTGGGTGTGTAGAAGGACAGTCGTGTGTTGAGGCATTCGGGTCCTAGTTTGTAGAAGGCCTTGTGAGCGTGGGTGAGGAGGCGGAACGATATCCTCTTGTTGACGGGAAGCCAGTGGAGGTCTTTCAGGTGACCGGTAATGTGAGCTTGGTGAGGGATGTCTAATATGAGTCTGGCAGATGCGTTTTGGATGCGTTGAAGTTTTTTCTGTAATTTGGTTGCGGTTCTGGCGTAGAGGGTGTTTCCATAGTCCAGTCGGCTAGTAACCAGTGCGTGGGTGACTGTCTTTCTAGTTTCGGTGGGGATCCAACGGAAGATTTTTTTGAGCATGCAGAGTACGTTGAAGCAAGAGGATGTGACGGCGTTAACTTGTCTGGTCATCGAGAGGGAGGAGTCTAGGATGAAGCCCAGGTTGCGTGCGTGGTCTGTAGGTATGGGTGCTGTGCCCAGGGCTGATGGCCACCATGAGTCATCCCAGGCAGAGGGTGAGGATCCTAGGATGAGAACTTCCGTTTTGTCAGAGTTAAGTTTTAGGCGGCTGTTTTTCATCCATTCGGCTACTTCTTTCATGCCTTCATGAAGATTGGTTTTGGCGGTGTTGGGGTCTTTGGTGAGGGAAAGGACCAGCTAGGTGTCGTCAGCGTAGGAGATGTTGTTGAGGTTATGTTGTTGCGCAATGGATGCGAGGGGACTCATGTAAACGTTGAAGAGGGTGGGACTGAGTGAAGATCCTTGTGGGACTCAGCAGATGACTTCGGTGGCCTCTGATTTGAATGAGGGGAGTCAGACTCTCTGGGTTCTCCCGGAGAGGAACGAGATGATCCAGTTCGAGGCTTTTCTTTGTATTCCGACGTTGTTGAGGCGTTGAATGAGGGTGCTATGACAGACTGTGTCGAAGGCGGCGGAGAGGTCGAGTAGGATGAGGGCAACTGTTTCTCCGTTGTCTAGAAGCGTTCGGATGTCATCTGTTGCTGCAATGAGGGCGGTTTCGGTGATGTGTTTGGCTCTGAAGCCGGATTGTGAGGGGTCGAGGGAGTTGTTGGATTCAAGGAAGGCGGCGAGCTGGGTATTAACGGCTTTCTCAATGACTTTGGCAGGGAATGGGAGGAGGGAAATGGGGCAGTAGTTCTTAAGTTCAGAGGGGTCAGCTGTGGGTTTCTTCAGGAGGGCACTGAGTTCCGCGTGTTTCCAGCTTTCTGGGAAGGTGGCGGAGTTGAAGGAGCAGTTGATGACATCACGGAGATGGGGTGCGATGGTGGAGTCTGCTTTGTTGAAGATGTGGTGGGGACAGGGGTCGGTTGGCGAACCTGAATGGATGGAGTTCATTAGGCGGATGGTGTCTTCCATGGTGATTGGGTTCCAGGCGCTAAGGTTGTTAGGGAGCGGTTCGGGTTTGGGAGTGGGTGGGGTGGGCTGATCTTTTGAAGTGTTCACAAAGCTGTTATGTATGTCGGCGATTTTGTTGTAGAAGAAAGAGGATAATGAGTTGCAGAGGTCTTGGGAGGGAGTGATGTCGTTTGAGGCTGCGTTGGGGTTGGTCAATTCTTTGACGATGTTGAATAGTTCCTTGCTGTTGTGGGCGTTGTTGTCGATTCGATCCTTGAATGCTGATTTCTTGGTGGATCGGATCAGTTGGTGGTGTTTGCGGGTGGCTGCCTTGAAGGTGGTCAGGTTGTCAGTGGTTAGGGTTTTTTTCCATGTTTTTTCGAGGGTGCGGCATAGTTTCTTCGAATTCTTAAGGTCATCGTTGAACCAGGGGGCTTTTTTGCTACCCTGTTTGATCTGGTGGTTTTTTAGGGGGGCTAATTCGTCAGCGCTGCGAGTGATCCAGTGTTTGAGTTTGGTGGCAGCTTCGTTTGGGTCTGAAGAGAGGGCTGGAGTGTTTTGGTTGAGCGATGTGATGATTTGGTCGGTGGTGATTTTGTTCCAGTTTCTTCGAGGAGCCGGCTGTGGGGTGTTGTGAATCGTGGTAGTTTTGTAGCTGAAGTGGACACAGCTGTGGTCACCCCCGCGCCGCACGGCCACCAGCTGCTGCGTGTGCCCCTCTGCCCTGCCTAGCTGCCTCGCTGCCTGTCGCGCTGCCGCTGACCGGGCCCCCTCCTCAGAGAGGCGCGGTCCGTGCCTGCCTGCCGGTTGCTCGTATTGTTGTTTAAAGTATTCCCTTGACTTTGTGCTTCTCCTTTTTTCCTTTGTAATTGTGCCCGTGTTTTTGTTTTTGTAATTTGGTAATTGTGCCCGTGTTTTGCTGTCTCCTTCCTGTCTGCCCGCCTACCTCGCCGAGCCCCGCTCTCCCTCCCCGCTTCCCGCCACTGCCGCTTAGCCCCGCCCCTTTTGCCTTCTGTATCCCTCCCCGCTCCCGCCTCCCAGCTGCCCCGCCCACCCGCGCACTTCGCCTTATATGGCGACCGTGCGAACGCGCAGCGGTCACGCGCAGCGGGCGCGCCGATTGTGCGCCGAAGGCGCACCAAAGGTAAGCCCGTCTGCGCCCGTCCGCGACCGGATCGCGACCAGCGCCAGGACCCCTGGCCCACGAAGACCCCGACCTACCCGCCTGACATACTCCGCCGCCACCCTCATCACACTCAACACCGGCCGACCCCCAGAATGCCACCAAGCCACACCACGACGCACCCACGGACCTTTCAGCTGCCACGCCTGCAAGTTCACCTGCATCCGGACCTGCCTCGCACCAGCACCCGCCAAGCCGAACACCAGCAGCACCCACCTCAAGTGCATCCTGCTCAACACCCGCTCCGTCCACAGACACGCCATCGAACTCTGGAACCTCCTAGACGCCACAGCCCCTGACGTTGCCTTCCTCACGGAGACCTGGATGAACGCCTCCTCAGCCCCCGGCATCGCCATCACCATCCCAGAGGGCTACAAGATCGTCCGGAAGGACCGCAACGCCAACCAGATGGGAGGAGGCATCGCCATCATCCACAGGAACACCATCCGTCTCACGACCAGCACCGACAACACCCTGACCAGCGCCGAACACCTGCATTTCCAGATCCACACCAACCCGAACACCACCCTCAGAGGCACCCTGATCTACCGACCCCCGGGACCACGCACACAATTCAACGAGGACATCGCCGACTTCATCAGCCCGCATGCCCTCCCCTCCGCTGACTACATCCTCCTGGGGGACCTCAACTTCCATCTGGAGAACAACAACGACCGCAACACCAGCACCCTGCTCGACAACCTCGCCAATCTTGGACTCAAGCAGCTGGTGTCCACCCCCACCCACCTCGCCGGACACACACTCGACGCAGTCTTCTCCTCCAGCACAGACATCGACTTCAGCCACGCCACAGAGCTTCAATGGACGGACCACAGCTGCGTCCACTTCACCTTCAAGAGAACAACGACCCACCACCACCAGCAACAGGCCGCCCGCAGAAGCTGGAACAAGATCACAGCAGACCAGCTCGCCACCTCCCTGAGCCAACACCCTCCTGCCAGCTCAGCGAACCCCAGCCAGGCCGCCGACAACCTCACGAAGTGGATCAGCATCTGCGCGGACGAGCTCGCCCCGCTGAGGACCCCGCCCAGCAGACCCGGCAGCAAGAAAGCCCCGTGGTTCACCGACGAACTCAAGAGCTCCAAGAAGAACTGCCGAGCCCTCGAGAAAGTCTGGAGAAGGGAACCTACACCGGACAACAGGACCATCCTCAAGCTGGCCACTCGGAAGCACCACCAGCTGATCCGCGCCGCCAAGAAAACTGCATTCAAGGACCGGCTGGACAACAACGCACACAACAGCAAGGAACTCTTCAACATCGTGAAAGAGCTATCCAACCCCAGCGCAGGAAACAACGACATCACCCCATCGCAAGACCTCTGCGACTCCCTCGCTTCTTACTTCCACAACAAGATCGCGGACATACACAACAGCTTCAACAACCAACCAACGCACACCATGACCGAACAACCACCCCCCACCACCACCCTCCACGCCTGGACCCCGATCAGCACCGAAGACACCATCCGCACAATGAACTCCATCCACTCCGGATCACCGACCGACCCCTGCCCTCACCACATCTTCAACAAGGCCGACGCTGTCATCGCACCCCACCTGCGAGACATCATCAACACATCCTTCGACACCGCCACCTTCCCTGAGAGCTGGAAGCACGCCGAACTCAGCGTTCTACTCAAGAAACCAACAGCGGACCCCACCGAACTCAAGAACTACCGCCCCATCTCGCTCCTCCCGTTTCCAGCCAAAGTCATCGGGAAGACCGTCAACAAGCAGATGGCCGCCTTCCTCGAGACGAATGGATCCCTCGACCCCTCACAGTCCGGCTTCCGAGCCAACAACAGCACCGAGACCGCCCTCATCGCCGCCACCGATGACATCCGAGCCCTGATGGACAACGGAGAAACAGCGGCCCTCATCCTCCTAGACCTCTCCGCGGCATTCGACACTGTCTGCCACCGCACCCTAGTACAGCGCCTCAGCAACGTCGGAATCCAGGACAAGGCGCTGGAATGGATCATCTCCTTCCTCGACGGAAGAACACAGAGAGTCCGACTACCACCGTACAAGTCAGAGGCCTCCGAAGTCATCTGCGGCGTCCCTCAAGGATCCTCTCTGAGCCCCACCCTCTTCAACATCTACATGAGCCCCCTCGCGGCCATCGCACGTCAACACAACCTCAGCATAATCTCCTATGCCGACGACACCCAGCTGATCCTCTCCCTGACCAACGACCCCGCCACCGCCAGAGCCAACCTGCACAAAGGGATGAAAGAGGTAGCCGAGTGGATGACGGCCAGCCGCCTGAAACTGAACTCGGACAAGACGGAGGTCCTCATCCTGGGCTCTTCACCCTCCGCCTGGGACGACTCCTGGTGGCCTCCCGCCCTGGGCACCGCACCCAAACCGACAGACCACGCACGCAACCTGGGCTTCATCTTGGACTCCTCCCTCTCCATGACCAGGCAAGTCAACAATGTCTCCTCGGCGTGCTTCAACATCCTACGCATGCTACGGAAGATCTTCTGGTGGATCCCCACCGAAACCAGGAAGACCGTCACCCAGGCCCTCGTCACTAGCCGACTGGACTACGGCAACGCCCTCTACGCCGGTACCACCGACAAGCTCCAGAAGAGACTCCAGCGGATCCAGAACGCCTCAGCCAGACTCATCCTCGACATCCCACGAACCAGCCACATCTCCGGACATCTGAGAGACCTTCACTGGCTCCCCGTGAACAAAAGAATCACCTTCCGCCTCCTCACCCACGCACACAAAGCCCTACACGACCAAGGCCCGAGCTACCTCAACAGCCGTATCAACTTCTACGCTCCCAAACGCCACCTCCGATCAGCCAACCACGCCCTCGCCGCCGTCCCCCGCATCCGAAGAGCGACCACAGGAGGAAGGTCCTTCTCCTACCTGGCCGCCAAGACCTGGAACTACCTCCCGACCGACCTGCGCCTGACCCAAGACCATCTCTCCTTCAGGAAGAAGCTGAAGACCTGGCTGTTCGAGCAGTAGCGGCACCCCCCCTCCCCCTAGCACCTTGAGACCCTACGGGTAGGTAGCGCGCTCTATAAGTGTCATTGATTGATTGATTGATTGATTGATTGATCCAATGGAGAGCTGTGGTATGATTGAAAGAGATGTGTTTGCTGGAGGTGAAGATAGGGTCGAGCGTGTGTCCGGCTAAGTGGGTGGGGGTGTCAACAAGTTGTTTGAGTCCGAGACTGGCCAGGTTGTCCAGAAGGGTGGTGGTGTTGCGGTCGTTTTTCTTTTCTAGGTGGAAGTTGAAATCTTCCAGTAGAATGTAGTTTTCGGAGGGGAGGGCGTGTGTGCTGATGAAGTCAGTGATGTCTTCGTTGAATTGTTCACGAGTTCCTGGAGGCCTGTAGATGAGGGTTCCTCTGAGTGTGGTCCTAGCGTCGGTGTGGATCTGGAAGTGGAGGTGTTCGGTGGTTGTAAGGTTATCGTCGGAGCTGGTCGTGCTTTTGATGGTGTTCTTATGGACGATGGCGATGCCACCTCCTGTTTGGTTGGTACGGTCTTTTCGGATGATCTTGTAAGCGTCCGGGATGGCTATGGCGATGTCTGGTGATGATGATGCGTTCATCCAGGTTTCTGTAAGGAAGGCGATGTCTGGTGACGCAGTGTCGAGTAGGTCCCAGAGTTCTATAGCGTGTCTGTGGATCGAGCGGATGTTTAGCAGGATGCACTTCAGGTGGTTAGAGTCGGAGCTGTGTTTCGAAGTCGTCGATTTGGTGCGATTCTTGTTGCAGGCGAACTTGCAGGAGTGGCAGGCGAAAGGACCGTGGGTACGTCCTGGGGCAGCTTCGTAGCATTGTGGTGTGCGTCCGGGGTTAAGGGATAGGAGGGTGGGGGCGTCAAACGTTATGCGGGAGGAGTGCATCTTGCGGGGGACAGGGGGTCTGGCGCTGGGCGCGGTCCTAGCGCGGACGGGCGTAGACGGGCTTATCTTTGGCGCACCTTCGGCGCGCATGGGGCGCGACCGCTGCGCATGAACGCTGCGCGACAATGCATCTGTCATATGCGGATAGTGGAAGGGGAGGGGCGAGGGAGGGTCAGCAGGGAGGCGGGGTGGAGATCAGGGGAAGGAGGCAGGACAACAACAAACAAAATGGCAGCAAGCAGGCAATCTGAAAACAACACTGGGGCACAATGTAGGCGAGCGCGATGTGAATGGCGTTCAGGCAAATACAGTATACTATTACAGGCACTAATACTATTTCAGGCAGTATAGTACAAGAACTGCTGTCGCACAAGCGCACTTTGGTCGTCAAGCGTAACGATTTAAATGGCCTCGGCAAATTTAAACAATAATGCACGGCGGGCGGGGCAATCTAGCGCTACGCTCTAGCTAGATGAATCTTAGACTGTGCAGGCTCAGGCAGAGTGCGAGATCGGATCTCAGTGGTAACGATACCGGTTCGAGGAGGCTGGGAGCAGCGTGTGGAGCGGCCGCTTCTGCTGCTCTCAGCCTCCTCGTTGGGGGGTGTGTGACTGTCCAAAGATGTGTGAATAGTTGATTCAGTAGATATATGAAGTTAAAATTACATGTGCTAACAGTTTGGGTGAGTGAATCTCTTGAAGGGTGAGGTGATGAGCAAATATATTTCTCAACGGTACATGTCCAACAAACTAGAAAAATAAACGGCAGTGTATGTGTCAGTTGTTGTATATAAATAAGTATCCATAAGACTCAATGATTGTGTGAGTGACTGTATGGAGAAGAATATACTTGTAATAATGATTTTATAATTCACTAAGTATGACTTACTATCTAAATGAATAGATGAAGTGGTGTTTGTATAAGTGTGTAGTTAAGTAAGTATGTAAGTATGATCCATTGTTTGCCTAAGTGAGTAGGATGACTTCATATGTGAATAAGATGTGTGCTGCTGTGTAATGTTGATATAGGTGTATAAGTATTTTTGATAGTGTTCTATTGTTCATTGACAGCATGTATGAGTGAATCTACAGGTAAGTGATTAGATGTGTGCATACATCTATGAATCACTGAGTGGGTTTTTTTATACTTGTATTGCTGTGACAATGCATTCAAATATGATACTCTGTATTTTACAAAGAGTGGTGAAAGATTTTACTTGTGTATGAAAAGGTGTATGTGATTGTCACGTGGATGATGTCATCAGTGATGTCATTTGAGATGTCATCAGTGATGTCACTGACCATGTCATGAATGATCTAATATGTGACATCATCAGCAGTGCATTGCGGGTGCGCGAAATATAGTTAGTCCAACTAACTATATAGGAGCAATTTCAATGGTTTTATAGGAGTGAAATGTCCAGCAAACTATAACACCCATAAAACTTTTTTTGAGTGAATTTCAAAGTTTTTTTTAAAGCTAATTCCTAAATATATAAGGCCTGAAACCTATGTTTTTTTTCTGTAAATTTCAAAGGTTTTTTAAATGCTAATTCCTAACTATATAAGGCCTGAAACCTATGGTTTTTTAAGTGAATTTACAAGGTTTTTCAAATGCTAATTCCTAACTATATAAGGCCTGAAACCTATGGTTTTTTAAGTGAACTTGCAAGGGTTTTTAAATGCTAATTCCTAACTATATATGGCCTGAAACCTATGGTTTTTTCAGTGAATTTGCAAGGTTTTTTAAATGATAATTCCTAACTATATCTGGCGTGAAACCTTTTTTTTTTTTCAAAAACTTCAAAGGTTTTGTAAATGCAAATTCTATTAGCGAATAACCTTTTTATATGTTAATATCCTTCTGGTACCACCTGAGCAGCCATCTCATTTCTCAGTAGAACTGAGGCACAAGAGAGCACAAAACAAGAGTGGAAAACGCAAAAAGGGGGCAGGGTAGAGACTCCCTGACCCCCTAGCCCTTCTCAGGTTGTCCCAGAAGGACCCCCAAGGGCAAAATTATTATTATTTATTTTTTTATAAAATCGCGGGGTACGCGCACGGTACGCAAACACGGTACGCGTGCCTAGAGGCGTACCGTGCGCGTACCCCGCGATTTTTTGGTTTTTTTTTGCCCTTGGGGGTCCTTCTGGGACCCCCTGAGAAGGGCTAGGGGGTTGGGGGGTCTCTACCCTGCCCCCTTTTTGCGTGTTCCACTCTTGTTTTGTGCTCTCTTGTGCCTCAGTTCTACTGAGAAATGAGATGGCTGCTCAGGTGGTACCAGAAGGATATTAACATATAAAAGCGTTATTCGCTAATAGAATTTGCATTTACAAAACCTTTGAAGTTTTTTGAAAAAAATAGGTTTCACGCCAGATATAGTTAGGAAGTAGCATTTAAAAAGCCTTGCAAATTCACTGAAAAAACCATAGGTTTCAGGCCATATATAGTTAGGAATTAGCATTTTAAAAACCTTGCAAATTCACTTAAAAAACCATAGGTTTCAGGCCTTATATAGTTAGGAATTAGCATTTAAAAACCCTGCAAATTCACTTAAAAAACCAAAGGTTTCAGGCCTTATATAGTTAGGAATTAGCATTTAAAAAACCTTTGAAATTCACTGAAAAAACCATAGGTGTCAGGCCTTATATAGTTAGGAATTAGCTTTAAAAAAAACTTTGAAATTGACTCAAAAAAAGTTGTAGGGGTGTTATAGTTTGCTGGACATTTCACTCATACAAAACCATTGAAATTGCTCCTATATAGTTAGTTGGACTAACTATATTTCGCGCACCCGCAATGTACTGCTGATGATGTCGGATATTAGATCATTCATGACATGGTCAGTGACATCACTGATGACATCTCAAATGACAAACCTATGGTTTTTTCAGTGAATATATATATATATATATATACATATATATATATATATATATATTCACTGAAAAAGCCATAGGTTTCACACCAGTTATAGTTAGCTGGAAATTTTACTGACATAAAACCATTGAAATTTCCACGTTATAGTTAGTTGGACTCACTATAACTTGCGCGCCTGCAATGCACTGCTGATGACGTCACATATTACATCACTCATGACATGGTCAGTGACATCACTCATGACATCACTGATGACACCATCCAGTGAATGTGTGTCTTTCTGAAAAATAATATATGTTTTATATATGTATATGTAAAGGTCGATGGAAGAGTAAATGTTTAAATAAGTGTCTAAATGGATGTTTTTTTAAAAATAAATTGATTGGTTAACTGGCTTATTAAGCGTATCTTAGTGAATACATATATTAGCGAGTAATGTTTAAATCTTAAAATGTATGTATTAGTGTTTCACTTTGTGTATAAGTGGCTGCATGAGTTGGTGAGTAGCTACATGTGTGTGTGTATATGGGTTATTAGATGTTTTTTAGTATCAGTATGAGTGTCTGTATGGTTTGGTGGGGATATTACTTAGCACATAGATGCATCAATGACTGACTCACTGTTTGTATGTGTTTTGAAGACAGCATATGTGCAGGACTGTATGGGTGGATCAATGTGTATATGTGTGTGTTAGTGAGTGAATGACTGTCTCACTAGTGTCTTTATCAGTAACGACATATGTTTTAATCTAGTATATGTGAGTATTGATGTATATAAGTGAGTATATGTGAGAGTGAGAGATTGTAAGTGTTCCTATTTAAATAAGTATGTTTTTCTATAAAGTAATTGTTTAAGAGAGTAAGTATGTGTAAGTTTCCTTAGAAGTAAGGTGGTAGTGTGCGTATAGTTGTATATGCAAATAAATGGATGTTCATTAGTTTATTTGCATGTGTGAGTATGTGTGTGAGTAACTTTTGGATGACTGTCGGTGTGTAACAGGATGTATAGGTGTATCACTACATATGATGATTGAGTATATGTATGAGTGACTATATAGAACTGTTGGTGAATGAGTGGATGTGTATATAGATGGTGGAATTACTGAATTGGTTGTTGTAACTGGTATGGGTATCTCCATTTTTTTGAAAATGTTAGTTTCTATTTTTGAATATGTGTTTCAAGGGTTACATTACACTGAAAGGAGGTCTGTCACTCTGTCACAAGGATGGTGTCATCAGTGATGTCATGAGTGATGTCACTGACCATGTCATGAGTGATGTAATATGTGAAGTCATCAGCAGTGCATTGCAGGCGCGCAAGTTATAGTGAGTCCAACTAACTATAACGTTGGAATTTCAATGGTTTTATGTCAGTAACATTTCCAGCTAACTATAACTGGTGTGAAACCTATGGTTTTTTTCAGTGAATTTAATAGGTTTTTTAAATGCTAATTCCTAACTATAACTGGTGTGAAACCTATGGTTTTTTCAGTGAATTTCAAATGTTTTTTAAATGCTAATTCCTAACTATAACTGGTATGAAACCTATGGTTTTTTTCAGTGAAGTTCAAAGGTTTTTTAACAGCAAATGTCTATAGCTATGAAATTTAATTTTTTTAAAAATGAATCCTATATTGTATATTTATGTAATACTATCTTTTTTAAGTATATTCATATATTTTTTTTTGCCCTGGAGCGCTCCCGGTGTGCGTACCGGTAAGCGCACCAGTAAGCGCAGTATTCCTGCGCACCCCGGTGCACGTACCGGGGCGTGTCTCGTTAGCGCACCCAAAAAAAAAAGAAAAAAATATTAATGAAGGAGTGAGCATGAGGAAAGGGGACAGACAGAGTGGTGTTAAGAGAAAGAGAGCTAGAGGGAGGAACACAGAGGGACTGTGTAATAGATAGTAAGACAGAGAAAATGTGTAAGAGGAAGTAACTGAGAAAAGGAAAAGGAATAAGGGAGCGAAAGAAGAGAAGAAAGAGGAAGAAGACTAAAGCAGAGGTACTGGGAGAATGTGAGTGGGTGATGAAAGTAAAGAGAAGGAGAATAAAGGATGGGGATTGAGGGGTAGTGACGGAACCAGAGAAAAGGAACAGGGGTGAGGGAGGGTAAGAAAAGAGCAGTGAGTGTAAGTAAAGAGGGGTGAAAGAGGGTGAATAAAAGTGAATAAGGGTAAGACATTGGGAGTGACAGGGAGAAAAGACAGAGAGAGTAAAGGAACGAGTGACAGAAAGGGACTGAGTGAAGCAGAAAAGAAAGGTAAGTGAGGGAGTGTGGGTGAGTTATAGGGAGTGAGCATGACAAAAGAGTAGTGACAGAGTGAAAGGACAGAGACAGTGAGGGTAACAGAGACGGAGTGAGGGAACAGGAGTGAAGAACTGTGAGGACAGAGGGACTGAGAGAAGAAGTGAGAGGAGTGGAGTAAGTGAGTAAGGGAAAGGGAATGAGTGAGGGAGTGAACTAAGCAAACACAGGGTAAGGGAAGTAAAGCAGGGGGACTGAAAGAAGCTGAATGTGGTAGGAAAGTAAGGAAAAGAGAAGTAAACATGGAGGATATGAATAAGTAAGGGAAGCAGAGTAAGGAAACAGGGGTGAGGTAGGGTGAGAGAAAAGTAGTGAGGTTTAAGCAAAGGGTGATGACAAACTACATTTGTTTAGTCACACTTACCATATAATTAATGTAAACTTAATTACATGTTTTTACTACACTTTGTATCTGTGAAAGAGAGAAGAAAAAATAAGTTATAATTAGTAAAATATATATTTTAAAATAGAAGAGACAAGTCAAGAGGTAAAAAACTCATAAAAGTGTACTAAGAAATAAAGCAAGAGTGAAGGATACAGAAATGGAAATAAAGTAATGTAGAAGGACAAAAAGAGGGAAAAAGAAATAGAAGGAGAGCAAATTACTAAGAGTAAGGCAGATAAATTCAGTGACAGAGAGGAAGAGAAGAAGAGAGAAATGAACTGAAGGTAAGTAAGATACTAAAAGAATGTGAGTTAGCAAAACTAAATCAGGAAAGAGGAGTAAGTAAAAGGGGAATGAGTGAGAGGAAAAAGAGTCTGATTGAGGATCCATTTACAAGAAATAGGAATGGAAGATGACTGAGAGTGAGTGAAGGGGAGTCACAGAATGGAGGGATGAAGGGAGTAAGGATAATATAGAAGGATTGAGGGAAAAGGAGTGAGGAAGTAAGTAGACAGAGGGACTAAGGGAAGGACTGAGTGAAGTGGAGTACAATGAGTGAGGAAAGGAAAATGAGTAAGGGAGCAAAAGAAGGAAAGAGAGGGGAAGAGGACTAAAGCAGTGGTACTGAGAGAATGTGATTCGGTGATGAAAGTAAAGAGAAGGACACTAAAAGATAGGAAATGAGGGGTAGTAATGGAACCGGAGTAAAAGAACTGGGGTGAAGAATTGTGAGAGAGGAGCAGTGAAGTATTTGTAAGAGAAATG
Source organism: Lissotriton vulgaris (assembly GCF_964263255.1). Lineage (NCBI taxonomy): Eukaryota > Metazoa > Chordata > Amphibia > Caudata > Salamandridae > Lissotriton > Lissotriton vulgaris. The sequence goes on along the minus strand of NC_141689.1, from coordinate 1,187,298,418 downwards.
ATAGAAGGTAGATAAACACAAGTGAGCATAACACAAGGAGAGTGAGGGACTGAGGACATAGAGGTAGTGAACGAAAAAAGAGGACAAAAGAAAGAAGCAAAGAAAGATAAGTGAGGGAGAATGGGTGAGTTATAGTGACAGAGTGCGACAAAAGAGGTGAGTGAGTAAAGAGGAATTAGTAAAAGAGCAAAGGAGGAAAAGACGGAAAAAGGAAGTAAAGCAGAGAGACTGAAAGCTGAAAAGTGGTGCAAGGGAGAGAGGGGATGCAGAACGTTGAAATGGGATTGAGGGGTTGTGAAAGAAGTGGAGTAAAGGAACGGGGATGAAACAGAGTGAGAGAAAGGCAGTGTGAGTGAGTAAAGAGTGCTGAAAGAGGGTGGAAAAAGGAAAGTGAGTGTGAGACAATGGGAATACAATATAAATTACACAATACAAACTATAGAATAACTTGTACAACATGTTAGATAGTTTATTTTTGCTGTTCTCAGAATATATTGAATTTCACTAAAAACAGTGAGTTCAAACTATTCATCATATGACAGCGGGAAAAAAACCCACAATCTAAAAGATTGTGTTTAAAAAAACCCATATAAACTTACAAATCACATATGTACACTAATCTTTGATTCACTTACTTTTCCTTGAGGCCAAATAGTAGATTGGGAAGGTCTTTTTCGTTGGGAAATACTCTGCTGTTCTCTAAAACTTCCATTTCATCGACTTTCTATAAAAAAAGCTCTAAGAACATCTGAAATATATCTCAATGTTTTCATTTCCTCCTTGTGTTAAGTCATGACTCTTTGCTCATTCCTTCACCTTTCCTTACGGCCAAATAGTGTCAGATATATCAGTATGTTTTTAAATTACTCAAATCAAACTCTGAAATTACCGTTTACCCGATGTTCTGAAAGAAAAGCTCATACAAAATTTTCACAATGTTTAAATATTCATATTCCCATCTCTGGATCACTCATGTTCAACATTTCCTATAATACTGATATCACTTACTATGAGATCCACTTACAGTACCTATATGAGAACTTGATTTTTTATATTATGTTGATCACTTTTACTCACAATGTAATTTTAAACAGTAGACTAACTTTTATTAACTGCTCCCGTCTTCATTGGCCAGTTACCTTTACTTAAATTTTGGTTTTAAAAACACTAGGTAAGAATTCAAAAGGCAAACGTTTTTTGAAAGTCAAATGAGTATCATTACAGTAAGTCCAACCTTTTCGACATTTTAAATAAGCTGTATAATGCCCTGATGTTGCCGAAGGACCGTTATGATAAATAACAGCTACAGTTGCAAAGGTTCTTCTTGAAATTGATAACTGAGAAGCCACAACATTTTTAATAGAAGTTGTCAATTTAGTTCCATCAGGTCTACATCGTTGGAACATTATAATGACATACTGAGCATAAGTTTGTATAAATAATGTGGACAGCATTGGACACTTACATTGGGTACACACCATATTATGATCAGCTGCTTTAACTAGATTATTAAAAGACACTGATTTGCAGTCTGGTAAAGTCAAATATATAAATCTTTCAGTGTCTATTCTAGTAGTACTTGATAAAGTACAATTATCGCAGTCATGCTGCCATTGAATAAGAAAGGCTAAAAAGATTTTCTACATCTACACCTTCATCTTCCAAAACATCAAACATATACATTAAAAATTCCTGACAATCCTGCTGAATGTTCTGTGAAAAACATTTTTGTCCAGAACATATGGCTAAAAGATTTCGAATTTCTGAAACACTTTCTATTTTTGCTCTGTCACTGCTACATTTCTCAAACACAGAATTCAATAAACCGCAGAATCTTTGATCCCGATTTTCAACAATCTGTTCTTGTAAAGTTTGAAGAAAAAAAACAACATTAACCACTACATTAGCATAGCAGTTGACACCAGAACTGTTTTCAAACTGAAATCCAACAACATTTTCAACAGAATCCTTTTTCTTTCTGCTTACAATTACAGTTTCATCTACTTTTTGTCTTTTTGCTACTACCTCACTGCAATTATTCTCATTTCTTCTTTTTCGGCCTATCACACGTTTTTCAAACAGAGGATATTGAGGAAAATGTGGAGCATACTCTCTTCTTAACCTATTGTATTACTCATTTTTATATGTAATTCATGAAGTAGTACCAAAATGATTATAATATAAAGTGAGACTTATAGTATACTGTGCAACTTTTTTGTGTTACATAGTAAGTTTGCTCATGGTTACTTCCTTTCTCCCACTATATTATCTCCAATGTGTATTTTACATCTCTTTTTCATCATAAGGGAGCAGGATAGACTACCCATGATCCCCTAGGCCTTCTCACGGAGTGCTTAAAGTATCTGTTTCTGCTTTCCTGACAGACTATGGTATGGATTCCATATACCACAATAACTTCTGTAACAACATGCAAGATATCTACAGAGGAGACGGTGTACATTAAATTTAGGACTCTGCATTGGTACCTACATGTAGGTACTTAAATCATAAAAAAGAAAAGACAACAAAAAGAACAATTTTTTTTAAAAAGCTACTTTTTGAATAGGCTCAGGCGGTTTAAGAAGCTCCTTCATCACTAGGAAGGCTTCCCTGGATGAGGACGCAGCGTGATTTACTCTCTCCCCATAGAAGGAGGCCTTAGCAGTACGTATAGCACGTTTGTATATTCTTAGTTCCATGCGATATTTTTCCCTGCTATCTGTCTCTGGACTCCTCCTCCATAGTCTCTCCGTGCGTTTGCAGTTCTGTCTCAGGGTTCTGAGCTCTGGGGTATACCAAGGGGCAGACCCCATTCTCTTGTCTCTAATAAGCATCTTCTTGAGTGGAAGCACATGGTCCACTGCATTGGTCAACCAGTTCCTCACTGTAGCATCTGCAGTCACCGGATCACAACCCTTCTCAGGCTGGGTGTCCTCCAGACGGGCATTCCAAGTCTCTACAGGGAGCCTTGACCATGCCCTGTCTATTCTAAATTTCCTGAGTGGGAGCGTGTCATCACACTTAACCTCCCAGTTAGCCATGATCAGTGAGTGGTCGGACCAAAGAAGAGCGAGGGGAGGCATAGCGGATATACCTGTCATGTTCGAAAAAAAGGGGTCCAGAAGATGACCTTTGACATGTGTGGCCCCAGTATTTATCAATTTCATCTGCAGGGCGCTCAACTCGCTCATCAAATTAGTTGCCAAAGGGTCAGTGTCTTCATCAAAATGGCAACTGAGATCTCCCAGCAAGATGAAATTGGATGAGGCCGCAGCCAACAGAGTAGTAGATTCCATTAGTGACGATGTAAAATCACCCATATTTCCAGGAGGCCGGTAGACTAGGAGGCCTGTCAGCGTGCGGGTAGGGGAGAATTGAAGTGAGAATTGGCACCTCTCACAGTCTTTGACCCCTGCCTCACGTGCCTTACAACCCAGTGACTCCCTATATATAATGGCCAGACCCCCCCCTCTCCCTGTGCCTCTGTCAAGATGGTAGATCAGATATCCCGGTGCCAGCGCTGTCACCACGTCCGGACCCGAGGTGTCAGATAGCCAAGTCTCAGTGAGAAGCAAGGCATCAACCTTGTGGTCCAGTAGTAGGGAGTTAATCTCTGTAGCGTGGCAGGGGAGAGATCTGCAGTTAAGCAGGGCGAGCCGACGCAAGGTAGTGGGGGTGGCTTCTTCTACATCCGGTTGGCAAACTCTACATCCCCTAAAGCGCTTTCCATCTTTGACAATATAGCAGCATCTGTTGTATTTCGGTATTCTGTAGGATAGAAGCTCATCCTTCGTGTACCTGATCGTGATAGACTGTTGGGGACTCGCATCGGGCATAGCCACTGGCCCCAGACCCGGTTGGGCCCGGACGGGCACAGACGGGCTTAACTCTGGCGAAACTCCGGCGCTAGTCTGGCGCACCCGCTGCACGCGTCTGCTGCGCGGAGCCATAAGGGACTGTTTATATCGGGTGACTAGACCACTCGGCGAATGTGACCCCACCTAAGATGGCCGCCAAAACGGGATCGAGCCCGGGACTAGGTCTAAACCCAGCACCCAGGGATAGGGGACCGAGGGAAATGAATTCTCTGCCCAAACGAGGGTAGGAGCGTTCAGTAAGACAATTCTAAAATAGATTTTAAAAATTCCGTTTTTTTAGTCCTAAAATGTAGTGCTAAATGCAGGGGGGGATCGGACACAAAGGGAAAAATCAAGTGCAGTATATAAGTGAGTATATGTGAGAGTGAGATATTGAAAGAGTTCCTGTTTAAATAATTATGTGTTTCTATAAGTGATTGTTTAAGAGAGTAAGTATGTGTAAGTTTCTTTAGAAGAAAGGTGGTAGTGTGTGTATAGCTATATATGCAAATAAATGGATGTTGAATAGTTTACTTGCATGTGTGAGTATGTGTGAGAGTAACTTTTAGATGACTGTTGGTGTGTAACAGGATGTATAGGTGAATCACTACATATGATGAGTGAGTATATGTATGAGTGACTATATAGAACTGTTGGTGAATGAGTGGATGTGTATATAGATGGTGGAATTATTGAATTGGTTGATGTAACTGGTATGAGTATCTCCATTTTTAAAAAAAAATTAATTTATATTTTTCAATATGTGTTTCATGGGTTACATTACAGTGAAAGGAGGTCTGTCACTCTGTCACAAGGATGATGTCAACAGGGATGTCATGAGTGATGTCACTGACCATGTCATGAGTGATGTAATGTGCGACGGCATCAGCAGTGCATTGCACGCGCAAGTTATAGTGAGTCCAACTAACTATAACGTGGGTATTTCAATGGTTTTATTCGAGTAAAACTTCCTGCTAACTATAACTGGCGTGAAACCTATGGTTTTTTCAGTGAATTTATTAGGTTTTTTAAATGCTAATTCCTAACTATAACTGGTGTGAAACCTATGGTTTTTTCAGTGAAGTTCATAGGTTTTTTAAATGCTAATTCCTAACTATATATAGGTCCTCAAACCTATGAACTGTAATATTTTTTATAATGAATCCTATATTGTATATTTATATAATATTTTTTTTTTTGCCCAGGTGCGCTCCCGGTTAAGTTCTATGGTTCTTTAAATGCTAATTTTGAACTATAATGTCCCTGAAACCAATGGTTTTTTTTTCAGTGAATTTCAAAGTTTAAAAAAAATGTTATTTCCTAACTATAACGTCCCTGAAACCTCTGTTTTTTTCAGTAAAGTTCTAAGGTTCTTTAAATGCTAATTTCTAAATATGCTACATTGGTAGGACATGTGCAGGAAGAGGAAGAAAGGTGCAGATAGAAGCAAGAAAAGTACAGAAAGAGCCAACAGAAGTCCAAAAAGAGGAAGAAAGGTGCAGAAAGAAGCAAGAGAAGTACAGTAAGAACCAACAGAGGTGCAGAAAGACGCCTACTTTGACTGTACCTTACTGTACCTTACAACAGACTCATACAAAGTAGCCTAATCACTAATCCTTCTCCCAAGATGTCTTAAACCTCACATTTCTCTTGAAGGTTCACTATTATTTGACTGCTCATAATGTTAGGCCTATCTACCAAATATAAAACAGCAATCCTAAGCATATCACTGTTATAAGTCTGACCAAGTTTTAAAATGTATGCATGCATGTCTCTTCTTTTACTGCGTGACATGTTACATAAAAATAAACATGGAAATACTTGGTGGGGATAGTTGGCAGAGAACCACAACGCAGAATTCTGCTGAGTTAGACAAAAACTCTGTGAACTCCGCTCCGCAACTCCTCAACACCGTTCTGTCTCATCCCAATTAATAAAACATAAACCTCACATACCTTGGATAAAACAACAAGTAACTCTGTCTTTACATGCAAAAACATTTATAGTCATCTCACAAAAGTGAAAATGAAAATACAGCAAGTAGTGAGAGAGGTGATGATTTTATGGTCTTCCCTAACCTAGGGAGAGAACCAAGCAGATGCCTTAACACAAAGAGCACATCATGCTGAATGATTCGGTGGTGATCCAATCCTCCTAGGACCACCCCACACACAGTTATGGGCAAAAATAAAATCCCAACCAAAGGCCTTGCAAAGCATTATGGGACAAGATTCTAGAGTGCAGTGAATAATATTCACTGCACTCTAGAATCTCGCCCCATAATGCTTTGCTGGGCCTTTGATTGGCATTGTATTGTTGCCCATAACTTTGCTTGAGGTGGTCCTAGGAGGATGGGACCACCACCGAATCATTCAGCATGATGTGCTCTTTGTGTTCAAGGCATCTGCTAGGCCCTCCCCCTAGGTTAGGGTTGACCCTAAATCATTACCTCTCTCATAACCTGATGGCTTTCAAAGTTCACTTTTGTGAATTGGTTATATGCTTTTTAGCATATAAAGGTAAAGTTGTTTTATCAAAGAGTTGTGGGTGTATTAGCTAAAACTCTGTTACATGGTGGAGGCGGAGTGTTTGCATGAATTCTGTATTTTTAATGTAATGCGTAGTTAACAAGTCTATGCAAACTCCGCTAGCAGAGCCAAATTCATTGCCCATGGTTACCTTGAATACCTGTGTTTCAAACAGCATACTCTGTAAATATGTGTACAAAAAGGTATATGTATATCTTTCTGCTCATAATACAGGGCACATGGGTAATCAACAGTATATTTGAGGGGCTCTATAACACCTATATACATAGAACTTATCTGACAGTGCAACCGATTGACAGAACAGAACTGAGAACATTTAACCACCTATAGAAGAAGCTACCCAATTTTTAAGCTACTATCTTCAGATGCATAATACATGTGAGAATACATATAGAAGTAGACATATACCTCAATCACAAGAGAACACAGACCTTTAAAGTTGACAGCTTGCACTTCCCATTTGAGTACAGAAAGAGGCAAGAAATGTGCAGAAAGAGACAAATAAAGTGCAGAAAGAAGGAACAGAGGTGCAGAAAGAGGCAACAGGGGAGCAGAAAGAGCAAAGAGGACTGGAGAAAGAGGCAAAGGGCTGCAGAAAGAAGGAAGAGAGCTGTAGAAAGAAACAAAAGAAGTGCAGAAATAAGGAACAGAGGTGTAGAAAGAGGCAAGCGGTGTGCATAAAGAGGTAAGAGAGGTGCAGAAAGAGGTAAAAGGGGTACAGAAAGAAGCAAGAGAGAATTAAACAAAAGAAGTACAGAAAGAAGGAACAACGGTGCAGAGAGTAGCATGGGGGTTGCAAAAAGAGGGAAGAAGGGCGCAGAAAGAGGCCCGAGTGGGTTCGAAAAGAAGCAAGAGAGGTGCAGAACTAAGCAAGAGAAGTGCAGAAAGAAGCAACAGAGCTGCAGAAAGACAGATGAGGGGTGGAGAAAGGGGCAAACAAAGTACAGACAGAAGCAACAGCGAAGAAAAATGGGGAAGTGGGGTGGAGAAAGAGGCAAGAGGGGTGTAGATAGGAGCAAGAGAGGTGTAGAAAGGGGCAAGAGGGTGCAGAAAGAGGGAAGAGGATGTAAAAGAGGCACAATGGTACAGAAAGAAGCAAGAGATGTGCAGATACAAAAAGAAGTGCAAAAAGAAGGAACAGAGGTGCAGAAAGAGGGAAGAGGATTGGAGTAAGAGACAAAGGGGTGCAAAAAGAAGCAACAGAGTTGCAGAAAGATAAAAGAAATGCAGAAAGAAGGAATGGAGGTACAGAAAGAGGCAAGAGGGGTATAGAAAAAAACAAGTGCAGAAAATACCAACAGAGGTGCAAAAAGAGGGAAGAGGAGTGGGGAAAGAGGCAAGGTAATGCAGAAAGAAGCAAGAGAGCTACAGAAAGATAAAGGAAGTGCAGAAAGAAGGAACAGGGGTGCTGAAAGAGGCAAGAGGGGTGCAGAAGGAAACAAAAAAAGTACAGAAAGTACCAACAGAGGTGCAGAAAAAGGCAAAAGGAGTGCAGAAAGAAGCAAGAGAGGTGCTGAAAGAAGGAAGAGAATAGCATAAAGAAGCAACAGAGATGCAGAAAGGGGGAAGTGGGGTGGAGAAAGAGGCACAAGGGTTGCAGAAAGAAGAGACAGCGGTGCAGAAAGAAGTAGGAGAAGTACAGAAAGACACAACAGAGGTGCAGAAAGAGGATGAGGGTTGGAGAAAGAGGCAAGAGAAGTGCAGAAAGAAGCAACAGAGGTGCAAAAAGGAGAAACAGAGGTGGAGAGAGTGGCAAGAAGGGTGCAGATAGAAGCAAGAGAGGTGCAGAAAAAACAAAACAAGAGCAGAAATAACGAATCAAGGTACAAAAAGGGGAAGAGGGGAGGAGAAATAAAGAAGAGGATTGGAGAAAGAGGCAAGGGGGTACAAAAAGAAGCATGAGAGCTACAGAAAGAAGAAAGAGAAGTAGAGAAAAAAGCAACAGAGGTGCAGAAAAAGTGATGAGGGGTGAAGAAAGAGGCAAAGGAAATGCAGAAAGAAGCAACAGAGATACAAAAGGGGGAACATGGGCGAAGCAAGTGGTAAGAAGGGTGCAGATAGAAGCAAGATATGTGTAGAAATAAACAAAAGAAGGGGCAGAAAGAAGGAACAGAGGTGCAGAAAGAGTCAAGAGGCGTGCAGAAAGAGGAAAGATGGGTACAGAAGAAGCAAGATATGTGCAGAAAGAAACAAAAGAAGTGCAGAAAGAAAGAATTGAGGTGCAGAAAGGGGCAGGAGTGGTGTAGGAAGAGGGATGGAAAAAGAGGCAAGGGGATACAAAAAGAAGCATGAGAGCTGCAAAAAGAAGCAAGAGAAGTGCAGAAAAAAGCAACAGGTGCAGAAAGAGGGATTAGGGGTAGAGAAAGAGGCATGAAAAGTGCAGAAAGAAGCAACAGAGATGAAAAAGGAGGAACAGGGGTACAGAAAGGGGGCACCGGGGTAGAGAAAGTGGCAAGAGGGGTGCAGATAGAAGCAAGATAGGTATAGAAAGAAACAAAAGAAGTGGCAGAAAGAAGGAAAAGAGGTGCAGAAAGAGTCAAGAGTGGTGCAGAAAGAGGGAAAACAGGTACAGAAAGAAGCACAGGTGGTGCAGAAAGAAGCAAGAGAGGTACAGAAAGAAGCAAGAGAAGTGCAGAAAGAAGCAACAAAGGTGCAATAAGGGGGAAGACAGGTGCAGAAAGAGGCATGAGGGGTATAGAAAGAAGCAAGTGATGTAAAGAAAGAAACAAAACAAGTACAGAAAAAAGGAAGAGATGTGCAGAAAGGGGCAACAGGAGGCAGAAATAGGGAAGTGAGGTGGAAAAAGAGGCAAGGGGTGCAGAAAGAAGAATGAGAGCTGCAGAAAGAAACAAACGAAATTCAGACAGAAGGAACAGAGGTGCAGAAAGAGGCAAAAGGGGTACAGGCAGAGGCAAAAGGGGTATAGAACGAAGCCACAGAGATGCAGAAATTGGAGAAGAGGGGTAAAGAAAGATGCACGATTGGTGTAGAAAGAATTAAAAGAAGTGCAGAAAGAATGAACAGAGGTGCAGAAAGAGGCAAGAGGGGTGCACAAAGAGGGAAGAAGGGTATAAAAGAGGCATGAGGAATTCAGAAAAAAGCAAGAAGAGTGCAGAAAGAAGCAACAGAGGTGCAAAAAGAGGCAAGAGGGGTGCAAAAAGAGGCACATGGGGTGAAGAAAGAAGCAAGAGATATGCAGAAAGAAACAAAAGAACAGAAAGAAAGAACAGGTTGAGAAAGAGGCAACAGGGGTGCAGAAAGAGGGTGGATGGGTAGACAAAGACGCAAGGGGGTGCAAAAAGAACCAAGAGAGCTACAGAAAGAAACAAAAGAAGAGCAGAAAGAAGGAACAGAGGTGCAGTAAGAGGCAGGTGAGGTGCAGAAAGAGGGAAGGGGTACAGAAAGACATAAAATGGATACAGAAAGATGTGAGAGGTATAGAAAGAAAAAAAGGAAGTGCAGCAAGAAGGAACAGAGGTGTAGAAAGAGCCAAGAGGAGTGCAGGAAGAAAAGAAGGGAGCAGAAAGAGGCACAAAGGGTGCAGAAAGAAGCAAGAGAGGTACAGAAATATGCAAGATATGTGATGATAGAAGCAACAGAGGTGTAGAAAGAGGCGGGAGGGGTAGAGAAAGAGGCAAGAGGTTTACAGAAAGAAGTGAGGGGCAGAAAGAAACAAAATAAGAGTAGAAAGAAGGAACAGCGATGCAGAAAGTGCCAAGAGGGGTACAGAGAAGGGAAAGGAGTACACAAAGAAGCATAAGTCATGCGGAAAGAAACAAGAGAGGTGCAGAAAGAAGCAACAGCGCTGCAGAAAGAGGCGATAGGGGTTCAAAAAGGGGGAAGAGGGATGAGAAGGAGGCATGAGGGGTAAAGAAAGAAGCAAGAGATGTGGATAAAGAAACAAAAGAATTGCAGAAAGAAGGAACAGAGGTGCAGAAAGCGCCAAGAGGGGTACAGAAGGAGGGAAAGGAGTACACAAAGAAGCATAAGTCATGCAGAAAGAAGCAAGAGAGGTGCAGAAAGAAGCAACAGCACTGCAGAAAGAAGCAATAGGGATTCAAAAAGAGGGAAGAGGGATGAGAAGGAGGCATGAGGGGTACAGAAAGAAGCAAGAGAAGTGCATAAAGAAGCAACAGAGATGCAGAAAAGGGGTAATGGGGTGGAGAAAGAGGTAAGAGGGATACAGAAAGAAACAAAAGAAGTGCAGAAAGAAGGAACTGAGGTGCAGAAAGAGGCAAAAGGAGTGCCAAAAGAGGAAAGATGGGTGTGACAGAAGCACAAGGAGTACAGAAATAAGCAACAGGGGTGCAGAAAGTAGCAGGAGAGTTGCAGAAAGAAACAAAAAAGTACTAAAAGAAGGAACAGAGGAGCAGAAAGAGGTAAGAGGGGTGCAGAAAGAGGGATGCATAAAAAGGGAAGAAGGGTGTGAAAGAGGCACAAGTAGCACAGAAAGAAGCAAGAAGAGTGAAGAAAGAAGCAACAGAGGTGCAGAAAGAGGCAAGTGGGATACAAAAAGAGAGAAGAGGGTTGTAAAAAGAGGCACATGGGGTGAATAAATAAACAGTAGATGTGCAGAAAGAAACAAAAGAAGTACATAAAGAAAGAAAAGTGGTGCAGAAAGAGACAACAGGGAGAGGGTGGATAGATGGAGAAAGACGCAAGGGGGTGCAAAAAGAACCAAGAGAGCTGCAGAAAGAAACAAAGGAAGTGAAGAAAGAAGGAACAGCGGTGTAGAAAGAGGCAAGATGAGTGCAAAAAGAGAAGAAGAGTGGCGAAAGAGGCACAAAGGTTGCAGAAAGAAGCAAGAGAGGTGCATAAATTTGCCAGATAAGTGCAGAAAGAAGCAACATAGATACAGAAAGAGGGAAGAGGGGTGGAAAAAGAGGCAAGAGAAGTACAGAAACAAGCCACAGACATGCAGAAAGTGGGAAGAGGGGTGCAGAAAGAAGCAAGAGATTTGCAGAAAGAAACAAAAGAAGTGAAGAAAGAATGAACAGCGGTGCAGGACGAGGCAAGAGGGGTGCCGAAAGAGGGAAAGGGGTGCACCAGTTGTGAAAAAAGAAGCAAGATAGGTGCAGAAAGAAGCAAGAGTAGTGCAGAAAGAAGCAACAGAGCTGTAGAAAGAGGCAAGAGGGGTTCAAAAAGAAGGAAGAGGGATGAATAAGCGGCACAAGGGGTACAGAAAGAAACAAGAGATGTGCAGAAAGAAACAAAAGAAGTGCAGAAAGACGGAACATAGGTGCAGAAAGAGGGATGAAGAAAGGGAAGAGGGATGCAGAAAGATGCACAAGGGTTGCAGAAAGAAGGGACAACAGAGATGCAAAAATGAGGAACAGGGGTGGAGAAAGTGGCAACAGGTGTGCAGAAAGAAGCAAGAGAGCTGCAGAAAGAAACAAAAGAAGTGCTGAAAGAAGGAACAGAGGGGCATTAAGATGTAAAGAGGTGCAAAAAGAGAGAAGAGGGGTATGAAAGAGGAATGAGGGCTGCAACAGGGGTGCAGAAAATAGCAGGAGAGTTGCAGAAAGAAACAAAAAAGTACTAAAAGAAGGAACAGAGGAGCAGAAAGAGGCAAGAGGGGTGCAGAAAGAGGGATGCATAAAAAGGGAAGAAGGGTGTGAAAGAGGCACAAAGAGTACAGAAAGAAGCAAGAAGAGTGAAGAAAGAAGCAACAGAGGTGCAGAAAGAGGCAAGTGGGATACAAAAATAGAGAAGAGGGGTGTAAAAGAGGCACATGGGGCGAAGAAATAAACAGTAGATGTGCAGAAAGAAACAAAAAAAGTACAGATAGAAAGAACAGTGGTGCATAAAGAGACAACAGGGTTCAGAAAGAGAGGGTGGATAGATGGAGAAAGACGCAAGGGGGTGCAAAAAGAACCAAGAGAGCTGCAGAGAGAAACAAAGGAAGTGCAGAAAGAAGGTACACCGGTGTAGAAAGAGGCAAGATGAGTGCAAAAATGGAAGAAGGGTGCCGAAAAAGGCACAAAGGTTGCAGAAAGAAGCAAGAGAGGTGCATAAATATGCAAGATAAGTGCAGAAAGAAGCAACAGAGATACAGAGAGGGAAGAGGGGTGAAAAAAGACACAAGAGAAGTGTATAAACAAGCACCAGACATGCAGAAAGGGAGAAGAAGGGTGGAGAAAGAGGCAAGATGGGTGCAAAATGAAACAAGAGAGTTGCAGAAAGAAACAAAAGAAGTGCAGATAGAAGGAACAGAGGTGCAGAAAGAGGCAGGAGGGGTGCAGAAAGAGGCAAGAGGGGTACAGAAAGAAGCAAGTGAGGTACAGAAAGAAACAAAAGAAGAGTAGAAAGAGGCAAGAGGGGTTCAAAAAGAGGGATGAGGGATGAAATGAATGCACAAGGGGTTCAGAAAGAATCAAGAGATGTGCAGAAAGAAATAAAAAAAAGTGGAAAAAGAAAGAACAGAGGCGCAGAAAGAGGGAAAGGGGTACAGAAAGTAGCACGAGTTGTGCAGAAAGAAGCAAGAGAGGCACAGAAAGAAGCAGGAGAGTTGCAGAAAGAAACATAAGAAGTCTAGAAAGAAGGAACAGAGGTGCAGACAGAGGCAAGAGGAGTGCAGAAAGAGGGAAGAGGGGTGCAGAAAGAGGCACAAGGGTTGCAGAAAGAAGAGAAAGCATTGCAGAAAGAAGCAAGAGAAGTGCAGAAAGAAGCAACAGAGGTGCAGAAAGAGAAATGATTGGTGGAGAAAGAGGCAAGAAAAGTGCAGAAAGAAGCAACAGAGATGCAAAAAGGAGGAACAGGGGTGGAGAAAGTGGCAAGAGGGGTGTAGAAAGAAGCAAGAGATCTGCAGAAAGAAACAAAAGACGTACAAAAAGAAGGAACAGAGGTGCAGAAAGAGGCAAGAGGCATGCAGAAAGAAACAAAAGAAGTGCAGCAAGTACCAACAGAGGTGCAGAAAAAGACAAGAGGAGTACAGAAAGAGGGAAGAGGAGTGCAAAGAGAGGCACGAGGGCTGCAGAAAGGTGCAAGAGAGGTACTGAAAGAAGCAAGAGAAGTGCATGAAGAAGCATCAGAGATGCAGAAATGGGGAAGTGGGGTGGAGAAAGAGGCAAGATGGATACAGAAGGGGGTCTGTCAGGGAGGAACATGGCAGCTGGTTAACCACGGGCCACTGCCGTTCATCTCTTCATCACTGAGACGCCGAACCTCACTTAGCCGAGTCGTGCTACAGACTCTCACTGAGACGCCGCCAGAGGACGCGGCTCGTAGAAAGCATTTCAAAGCCTGTCAGGAAAGAGGGCAATATGCCCTGGAGCTGCTTTTTCACCATTTCCCCCCAGCAGCAGCCTGATTCCTGCAGTAACTGGTGGGTGCTGGCAGTCTCTCAGCTATGTTGGGATCTGCATGCTTCAGCCCACTTCCACCACCAGGTCATGGGTGGCAGCATCAGCACAAGTTTCCGGTGCGATTGTGATTGGTAGAGGCATCCACACCTCATTCTATGTGCCCCAAATGGATCCCTCTCTCAGGCACAAAGGAGAAAGGACAGGGGAGAATAACGAAGATAGCCCGCAAGGTGGATAAGACTAGACCTACCCCAGCTACAGAAGGTAAATCTCAAGGTATTTCTCATTATACACTAAGGAATTCAAGGGTAGATTTCAGTTTAGTGCTATCTAGATCCCATGGCTTCAATATATCCCCCAATATATTTTCCTACTTCCTTACCTACATTCACATGCACTGTTTTTCCTAGCAAACTGCCTCATACTAGTAAAGTGACCCTGATAGTTAAAGTGTCCCTACTTGGAAGTAGCAAAGGAAAAAGGGGGGGAGAAAACCAGTACCCCCTCTAGATCCTCTGCCAGAAAGACTAAAATGTATCCCTCATTAAGATCATATTTTAAGGTTCAATGGAAGGAGGAATACTCTACACCCACTATATTCACCTTCCTCACTACTTTGCCCCAAACACCCATCCATAGAGGAATGGCATTGTTAACAACATACCACTGAAGTTCCAGAGATCAGGAGTGGCTCTCGCTTTCTAACCAATTCCAAGTACTAGGGGAAAACTCAATACACCCTGAGACTACACCAGAGACGGAATCATAGGTCCCGGAAATAGTAACAGCTACCACAGCAGAAGAAAACACATCAGTCCACCGCCCACTGCAAGACACTGGAGATCTACTGCGCGCTCTCTCAGAAGAGATTTCAACTAGATTTATGCTTTCTGAGGCAAATCAAGCAAAAATGTGTGATGTTTGAAAAAGTTTAAAAAATAAACTCACAAGTCTCTCAGAAAGAATAGGGAACCTAGAAGTGGCATTGGAGACAGTGCGGAAGGAATCTGCAAACAACACTGGAGAAATAGCAGATCTTTTGGAGAATCATTCTCAGAGAAATTATCTAAGGATCCTAAATATTCCTGAGGGTAAAGAAGGGGGGGACCTAAAGAAATTTGTTATAATCTTGATAAAAGAGTTCATACCCTCTGCTAAGACACTAGATCTCCAGTCTCCACCAGGACATACAATGGGTACATAGGGATCCGTTCAGGAAGAACCCCAACATTACCAACCCTAGAAAAATCCTGGTTAACTTCAATACCTATGAGATAAAAGAAAAGGTACTCGCAGAGGGCTTAAAGGTGGGCACATTTACCAAAGATGATTGCTCCTTTTGCATCCGGTCAGACATAGCCAGGGAGACTCTGAACCGGCAGTAGAAACTAGGGAAGCACATACAGGAGATCAGATCATTAGGCGCTATGCCAACTAGAATTCCCTGCCACATAAAGAATAATGTGGAACAACAAGGGGCCAGATTTAGGTGGCCGTTTGAGGCCATTTACCGAGCGGTAACGGCCAATTTTGGCCGTTACCGATCGGTAAATGGGTGACAGGTATGTAGGGGGCATTATTTTACCGAATTGGTAAAATTACCAATTCGGTAATTTTTACGATTTGGTAAAATAAAAATTCGGTAATTTTACCGATTCTGAGGCACCCAGATATAGGTGGGACTCTTCAGAGTCCCAGAGGCCTTACCGAATCGGTATTTTACCATCAAATCCAATTTGATGGTAAAATACCGATTCCGGTGTGCATGCACATGTGTGCATGCACACCTATGCCATGTGACAGGCAGACCTGCCCTTAGGGCATGTATGCCTGCCACATGGCACCCGAGCCTGTTTTGGGGGTGCCAGAGGGTGTCAAAGTGACACCCCCTGCAGCCTTGTGAAAATCGGTATTTACCGATTCGGTAAATACCGAATCGGTAATGCCCATTCATTCCTATGGGCTTCAAAGCCCATAGGAATGAATGGGCATTACCGATTCGGTATTTACCGAATCGGTAAATACCGAATTCTTCCGAATCGGTATTCCAGCACATCTGGAATACCTACATATCCACCCCTTAGATTTACCGATTTTTTATTACTGAATCGGTGAAATTCGGTAATTAAAAATCGGTAAATCTATTTTACCTACATCTGGCCCAAGATGTTTCATTTAAAAGATCCTGATGAAGTTTCAATATTGATAGAAAAAATGAAAGCTAAGAGCTAGGTTTGGTCAACACAATGAATAAGCTATAACTAACACGGAGATGTGAGGGCAAAGGGCAGAATAGAAATGCCCAATTTGGTCAAAGGGACGGTTCCTCAGGGGGGAGGGGTTAGCATAAAAACACTAATATAAAAAATTCACCGGATGGGGATTAGTGGGAAAAAATAAAAAAAAACAGGTCCTCATGTGCAGCAAATATATTGAGATCAAGGGTGCAAAGGAAGGGTGTCCCTCTCAAAATAACTAACACTAACACTACCCGTAACCTCTACATACTAAGCTGGAATGTAAAGGGGTTAAGGGTGCCTGCCAGAAGAAGGAGAATGTTGCTGTTTTTAAAACAATCAAACAACAACTCATTAATGCTGCAAGAGACGCAACTTCAAAAAGCAGAGTGGGAAGGGTTTGTTAAAGGCCAGAATTGGATCAACCGGTATGCATGTACAAATCAAAATTGCAATCTAAAGGGGGTAGCGATCTTAATAAAAAATACCTCACAGGCCAAAATATTTGCAGTCATTACAGACCCTAAGGGAAGATGGTTGATAGTTATCGTAAACAGCAATACTATTAAATACTCTATGATCACTTATTACGGCCCAAATGTCGACGACCCCGCCTCCCTGGTTGATCTATTTAAAGTATTACTACACAATGAAAATACTATTATAATGGCTGGTGATTTTAATGCATTACTTGCTCCTGTCTTAGATAAATCCTCTAGACGACATACGGTAAACACACCAAATGGATTTACAACATTTATTGAAGAGTATGGGGCTGATATCCCTGGAGGAGTAAGGTGGGCAGTAATAAGTGTTATACTTTCCACAACAGAAAATATGGACATGCATCACGCATAGATTATTTTTTAATTAATACTAGGCTAGGCAAAATTGCAGCAATCACACATCAATCTGAACACCTGTTGATCACTCTGCAGTGAGACTCGCCTTAACTGTAGATAGTGCAACACCGAGTCTGTGATGGAAGCTAGACAGATCTATTCTAGAGGATCAAAACATAATTGCGAGCCTGAAACAGAACACCCAAGAGTTCTTCAATGTAAATAAAAATTCCACTCAGCCAGGTATAATCTGGGATATGTACAAGGCTTCCTTGAGTGGTAAATTGATAAGCTATGCCACACATAGGAGAAGGGAAGCTAACATCAGAATAACTGGGCAAGATAGGGTAATATCTGCTGGACTCTTTGAGCTGAATAACGCAACTGGTGGCGAAGAGGCTACCAAGATTCAAAAACAGATAGACGATGCCAAAAAAAGTACTCTCAGAATATCTGGATGAGATCATACAACAAAAGTGGAATACTATAAGAAGACACACCAGTGCACCTCCGAAATAGTCTCCTTGATCCCTTAGCTTATTTAGCGTTTCATCTGTAATCCATATCCTTGGTCAAACAGTCAATTTCATCACACCAGACGTTGTAAAGAATTCAAGTCTTTATTTTTCAAACTTTATGGTCCACAGCCGACGCGCGTTTCTCCACCTTTGGGCTTTTTCAAGGCTTTGCAATTTGTAGAAAAGACTTTCAATTCCGATATGTAATTATCCATTTTGAGGATGCAATTCATATTAGGTATGGGCGGAAAATCCGTTCCGCTCGCGGATTTTGCGGATTTTCGGGAAATTCGCAATCCGCGAGATTCGCGAATCTCCCGCAAAATCCGCAAATCCGCGAGCAGCGGATTTTGCTCGCACTGCTCGCACTGTTCGCGTGAGTTCGCGGCTTCCCAGTACAACTTCGCGCCCCGCGAATAAGTGCTAAATTGCAGAAATACGATCTTAGCAAAACTGAAACTACTTACCAGGTTCAAAAGTTCAGGCTCATCATTAGTAGCCATTTCCTGTAGTGCTTCCTGAGGGGCCCCTCCAGAGTTCAGTTGCCAGTTGCAACTATTATGTGACCTGCTCTGAACCTCAGAATAGTTACACATATGCCACAAAGGTCCTGAATTACAGCTAAGGGAGACAAGCAGGAGCCAGGCTGGAAGTTAAAATCCATTAATCAGCCCCTAATTCATTATTGTCAGTTAGGGCAGGGCAGGTGTTGTAACTAATTTTGCAACAATGAAAGCACTTAGCAAGTGCAAAAGATCACTAATCAGGGCGCACTAAGGAAGCAGGTGCCAGCTAAAAAAATATTCTGTGACACATTAATCAGCCCCAAATTAATTCAGGTCACTTGAGGCAGGGAAGGTGTGCTTTGCTTTGCCGAAAATAATGTACACTGGACAACCAGAGGGTGTGGTGATGAAACAGAGGGTGGCATGGGTGGGCCAGAGGGTGGCATGAGTAGTCAGAGAGTGGCAGTGGTGACAGAGAGTGGCAGTGATGAAGAAGAGTGTCCCAAACAGGCTGGACACGTAGAAACAACAAGTTCGCAAAACTTGCGACCCGACAGGTAAGTTCGCAAATTGCGAAATTGTAAAAACCCTCGCGAACTGGCAGAAACACGGGCGAACACAAAAAAAAAAATCCGCAAATTCGCGGGAATTCGCGGATTTTGCGGATTGCGAGTTCGCAAATCCGCAAAATTCGCGAACGCGAGATCCGCAAAATTCGCCCATGCTTAATTCATATGTATTTGTCCAACCAATCTTAAGAGCAATCATGAATACTGGTGCAGGATCCTATTTATTCTTCCAATCGTAATGTCAGTTTTTCTCAATTCAGGTCATAGTTGTGGAGCCATGCTAAGTTCCACAATCTTAGGTCAAGTCCTAGTCCACTGTGTACGCAGGGACGGCGTACACAGTGGACTAGGACTTGAGCTAAGATTGTGCCTCCTCAAAATTTATAATTACATATCAGAATTGAAAGTCTTTTTTACAAATTGCAAAGCCTTGAAAAAGCCCAAAGGGGGCGAAACGCGCGTCGGCTGTGGACCATAAAGTTTGAAAAATAAAGACTTGAATTCTTTACAACATCTGGTGTGATGAAATTGACTGTTTGACCAAGGATATGGATTACAAATGAAACAATAAATAAGCTAAGGGATCAAAGAGACTATTTCGGAGGTGCACTGGTGTGTCTTCTTATATTGCAAGGACTTCCATTCCGAATGAACTTTGGGAAGGGGGTCGTGGTTTGATGCCCGATGTGGATGTGCATCCAACGCCAAGTAGCAATCCATATTGTTCAGTGTGCATAGTGTATTTTCTTTTGATATATGACTATTGAGAATTAAGGTTGATGTGCAATTCAAAATAGCAAATCCACCATTCTTTTTGTCCTAAAAGTGGAATACTAGTCAACTTGCACACTACAAATGCAGGTAGGGGAGGGGTGTGGGAAGTTACTGGCATTGAAGGCTAGAGGGAATTTGAGCAGAAATACTATCAAAGAAATCATAGTTGAAGAAACAGGGGAAATGTCTCAAATGATTAAGATATCCGGAGAGACTTCACTGTTTTCTTTCAAAACTTGTATAGGAACAACTGTCCTGCGACATAATCCCAGATTGAGAGTTGGCTAAGCCTAGACTCAGTCCCCAAACTTGCAGCAGACAGGGAACAATATCTCAAGAACGAAATAACCCAGACAAAGTCTTCAAAGCCATCAAGAATTCAAAAAAGGGGAAAAGCCCCAGGCCCTGATGGCATCCCAACGGAGATTTATAAAGCTCTAATGGAGGAAATAGTCCCAGAGTTGACCTCACTGTTTAATCATATCTAAATAAACAATAACACTATTCTTGACACGTGGAACAATGCCACAATCACCTTAATCCTTGTTAGATTTGGGGGTCTCTAGTTGGCATGGGTAGGTAGTTGTGACAAATAGAGACCCTTGCCTCTAGTCAGGATAAGGGGATTATACTCCTTAAATAACCCCTGCTCACCCCCTTGGAAGCTTGGCACAAGCAGACAGGCTTATCTCAGAGGCAGTGTGTAAAGAATTTGTGACCACATACAGTAACCCAGTGACAACACTACAGATGGACACCACACAAGGTTTTATATAAAAAATAAGTATACTTTATATAGATTTACCACAAGACCATAAATGACAAAAATACACAATACTGTTACTTTAAGATGGTAGATTTAGCTTAGTTAAGTTCAGTTCTTAAGATGCAACACTTTGCGTCAATGTACCTTAGGTTGCGTTGCGCTTCCACAACAAGCAATGTCGCAGCAAGGGAAATGCGTCAAAGTTCCATTACAAAGAAATAAAGATCTTCCAGATGCGGCATGCTTTCCGTGGATGCGAGAAGTTCTCGGTTCCATGCGTGGACTGCAGCGGCGACACCCTTATTCAGCAATGCAACGGCAACAGCTCCAACTCTCTTCTCCCACGATGCGTGAAACTTCAGCGCAATGCGGCAACTACAGCGGTGACATCCACGATGCAATGGCAGCAGCTCCGACGGCGGCACGCTTATCGGGGATGCGAGGCGCTTTTCTTCGATGCGGTGCAGTGCGACAGTTCCAGCGGCGACACCCTCCTTTGAAGTTGCGATGGCAGGCACAGCGACGGCGACACGCTCCAACCTTGTTGCAAGACTCTTCTCTCGATGCAGTGCAATGCGACAGTTCCAGCGACGACGCCCCCCTTTGGAGTTGCGACGGCAGGTACAGCTACAGCGACACGATTCTCCTTCGATGAGTCGCCCTTCCAGCTCCTTGCGACACGCAATTCCTCAGAAGGCCCAAAACAGCAGCAGGTACTTCCAAAAGAACTCTAGGTAGCTGGGGGTTGAAGTCTTTTGTCCCTGAGACTTCAGCAGGAGGCAAGCTCTTTTCTAAGCACTTGGAGATAGTTCACAAGTTGAAAGTAAAGTACACAAAGTTCCTTTCTCCTTCCTTAGGCAGTAAGGCAACCACTGTAGGGCAATCCCCCAAGCAGCACTTCAGCTTGGGAATAGTCTCTCCTCAGTTTCCTCAGGTTCCTCTCCTCAGTAAAGGTTTCTTCTTGTAGTCCAAAGTGATCTAATGTCTTGGGATCAGGGTCCCAATATTTACACCCCCAAATCCTTTGTTCTCTGAGGGGAGAGGGGCCTTTGCCCAGTCAAAGCCAGTTCTGAGGCACTCTGTTTACCAGACTTCTCCTTTCCTTTCACAGTGCAGGGCAGAAACATCAGACACCCCACAGGAGGTGGAGCCAGCATTCTGGAAACCAAGTACAGTCCTGGAGCACTTCGTTTACAGGACTCCTTATCTTCTTTCAGTGTGCAGGGCAGAGATATCAGCCGCCCCCCAGGAGGTGGAACCAGCATTGTAGAAGGCAGGCACAGCCCTATTCAAGGTTCAGGCGCAACTCCTCCCTCCCATCTAGATGCAGATCTCTCTATTCAACACTGGGCTGACTCATCCTGTCTCTTGGAATCCCCCAGCCCAGCCCTGTCACTCACAAAACCAGACAAAGGAATACACAACCTAGCAGAGGCAGGCTTGAATGGTGAGACAAGCAAATACCTACTTTCTAAAAGTGGTATTTGGAAACACAGAATGTTAAAACCAACTTCACTAAAATATGTATTTTATCATTATGAGTTTAGGCATACTAAACTCGAATTTCTACCATGTTCTCTGAGTCAATTAGGTTTATAAACATGTAATAATCTAACAGCCCATTCTGACCTATGGAGAACAGATAGCCTTGCAATAGTGAAAAACACAAATGGCTGTAATTCACTATTAGGACATGCCACACACATCAGGGCTTGTCCTACCTTATACATACAATGCACCCCGCCCTTGGGCCTACCATAGGAATAACTGATGGCAGACCTTAGACACATTTTACAATGCTGCTTCTGTGGGTGGAACAAGCAGTGCTGCAGGCCCACCAGTAGCACTTGGATTTACACGCCCTGGGAACACTCAGTGCACTGTTCTAGGGTCTGACAAGTAAACCAAATAGCCAAACATGGAACCACTGATTAATATATCAATTTACAATCTGGAGCACTTGCACTGTGGCATTGGGCAGCAGTGGCACAGTGCCCAAAGCATCTAACACCAGCAAAAATACATGAGGCAACAGCAAAAAAATGGAAAGGAGACCCACACCAATGGTGCCAGGTCTAACAATCCTAAAACCAAATAAAAATCCCAAAGAATATGAATCTTATAGACCCATCTCATTACTCAACAATGAGTACAAGTTTTCACAAATATCCTTGCCAAAAGACTGGGTGGAGCAAATCAACACCTCTCATAAAGGGTTTATGACAAGCAGACACTTATACCAGTTGGTTCACAACCTGATCCGTGTGATCGATTTAGCCACTGTTCAACAACATCCATTAGCCATAATGAGGGTGATGCCGCTAAGGCATTTGATAGGGTGAGCTGGCCCTTCTTATATGAAGTTCTCAAGCTTACCGGGGTGGGCAATAATTTCCTACATACTATTCAAAATATATATAGATCTCCAAAAGCCAGAATTCTGGTTTAATGGTACTCTAACACCTATGATGGAGAGAGGAAGGGGCACCCGGCAAAGCTACCCCCTTTCACCACTAATGTTCAATCTATATATTGAACCATTGGTCAGCAAATCTCACTATTGCAATATCAAGAATGAAGCCCTCTATTGTGATGATCTAATGATATTCACACAAGATCTTGTAGGGGCCTATTCCATCATTATGGACATATTAACAGAATTTGGTAAAGTGTTGGGATATTTAAAAAATGAAGGGAAAACCGAGATAATGGCATGGAACACCTCTTCAGACATAACACTGAAAAAGCTAGAGAAGAATGAGATTAGATACCTGGGTGTACAAATTACGAAAGATATAGATATCATTACACAGATCAATTGGGCAAAAATCACTAAAGAAACCGGCAAGCTCCTGAAACTTTGGTCTCACCTTCTGCTCTCGATTATAGGCAGAACTAAATTGAAAGGAATCGCCTCCCAAAATTAACTTTCCTGTTTAACGTGCTTCCCCTTAATTTTGAGGTCAAATGGATGAGGAAGGTACAGAGTGAGCTGAGCAGTTTTATTTGGAACAATAAAGCTATTAGAATATCTTCGAAGAAGCTGTGGAAAAAGAAAATTGATGGTGGAGTGACCTTACCAGACCTTGAGATACACTGCGGGGGCCTTCCAATTAAAACATTTCAATGTTTTATTAACGGATAACTATCAATTGGGGATGTCATGTTATGGAGCCCTAACGAAAAACTTGGCATACCAAAGATCTGGGTTTCTATTTAAATTTGGGCATCCCAAATACTTAAAAAGGTGTGACTCAGGATCTTGACCACAGCATGCAGAGTAGGGATACAGGTCAGAAGACGTCTTGGAATTTCCTACTATTGCCATTTGGCCCCAATCTGGGAATCCCCGGAACTCCAGCATGCTTAGTGGAATCATTGGCAACACCACTTCTCAGGCTGGAATAGAAAAATGGGGCCAACTGCTAGGCGATAAGAACATTTTCTCTTGGGATCACCTTTCTCAGGAAACAAACAATACACTCTCAAGGATTAAATATTTACAACTGACAAGCTGGGCTCATGAACAACCAGATGCAGGTCAGGCCATGGATTGGGTAAAAAAAACAAATCTGGGACATTAATGTGCAAAAAAAAGAGATCTCAACTTGGTACTGGATGTTGATACACGCAGAAGATGGCCTCAATACCTCACCAGAAGGAAGATGGAAAAGAATTATCCCTGCAGCTGATATACCATCCTTGTGGCAAGTATCTATGGCTACTCTTTGGTCCTTTGTCAGATTTGCCCCATTAAGAAAGAAGTATTTGTTTACTTCCCATAGGGTATATTGGTCTCCCTTGAAATTGTCTAAAATAGGGAAAGGAACTTAGCTTTACCCGAAGTGCGACGACAATAAAGCAGATGATATCCACATGTTCTGGCAATGCTCAGAAAATCAACCCTTTTGGCAAGAAGTGAGTAAGGTACTAACCATCCCAAGGTAAGCTTATCACGACCTTGTGGAGAGAACTAGCAAATTCTAAGAACAACTCCTACTCACTGTGATAATTATTGCACGTAGGGAACTCTGCATTAAGAGGAGCTCACAATTACCTCCAACTTGTGCTGAATGGTTAACAAGAGCTGAATGTATTGGCAATCTTGATCGCTTAAGTGGTTCACCAAATCGGATAAATATTGGAATTAGAACACTTATAGTTCTGGCCGGAATCAGTCCAATGATTAAGACACTCGCCTCCAGAGAGACCGTGTGCCGGTGATTTTATTATCTCTCCTAAATGGAGCAGAAGGCACATCAGGAGCAATTTTGCCAGGCAGGCTGTGGGCTTGGGGGTCCAGTACCATATGACACCTGGTTATATGCCTTTGCAAGTTGTCGCATATGAGGACTAAACAAAAAAATACAAGAGGGCTACAGAAAGAAACAAGAGAGGTGCAGAAAGAACAAAAAAGTGCAGAAAGATGGAACAGAGATGAAGAAAGAGGCATGAGGGGTACGGAAAGAGGGAAGAGGGTTGTGAAGGAGGCACGAGGGGTATAGAAAGAGTCAAGAAGGGTGCAGAAAGAGGGAAGAGGGGTACAGAAAGAGGCACCAGGGTAGCAGAAAGAAGCAACAGATGTGCAGAAAGAGGGATGAGGTATGGAGAAAGAGGCAAGAGAAGTGCAGAAAGAAGCAACAAAGATGCAAAAAGGGGGAACAGTGGTAGAGGGTTGCAGAAAGAAGCAAGAGAGGTGCACGAAGAAGGAATAGAGGTGCAAAAATAGGCAAGAGGAGTGCAGAAAGAAGGAAGAGGAGTACAGAAAGATGCACAAGTGGTGCAGAAAGAAGCAAGAGATGTGCAGAAAGAAACAAAAGAAGTACAAAAATAACAAATAGAGGTGCAAAAAGTGGGAACAGAGATGCAAAAAGGGAAAGTGGGGTAGAGAAAGAGGCAGGAGGGATACAGAAAGAAACAAGAGAGGTGCAGAAAGAAACAAAAGAAGTACAGAAAGAAGGAACGGGGTGCAGAAAGATGCACTAGGGCTGCAGAAAGAGGGACCAGGGTTGCGAAAGAGGCACAATGGGTATACAAATAAGCAAGAGGGGTGCAGAAAGAGGCAAGAGAGTTGCAGAAAGAAACAAAAGAAGTACAGAAAGATGGAAAAGAGGTGCAAAAGAGGCGAGAGGGGTACAGAAAGAGAGTAGAGGGGTACAGAAAGAGGCACAAGGGTTGCAGAAAGAAGAAACAGAGGTGCAGAAAAAAGCAAGAGAAGTGCAGAAAGAAGCAACAGAGGTGCAGAAAGAGGCAAGAGGTGTACAGAAAGAAGCCCAACAGGCCTAGAAAGATGTAAGAGAGGTGCAGAAAGAAACAAAAGAAGTACTGAAGGAAGGAACAGAGGTGGAAAGAGAGGCAAGAGGGGTATAGAAAGAGGGAAGAAGGGTGTGAAAGTGGCACGAGGAGTACAGAAACAAGCAAGAAGAGTGCAAAAAGAAGCAACAAAGGTACAGAAAGAGGCAAAAAGGGTGCAAAAAGAGGCAAGAGGGGTACGAAAAGAGGGCAAAGAAAGAAGTAAGGGATGTGCAGAAAGAAACAAAAGAAGTGCACAAAGAAAGAACAGAGGTGCAGAAAAACGCAACGGGGTGCAGAAAGAGGGTGAATGGGTGGAGAAAGACGCAAGGGGGGCAGAAAGACGCAAGGGGGGCAGAAAGAACCAATATAGCTGCAGAAAGAAACAAAAGAAGTGCAGAAATAAGGAACAGAGGTGCAGAAAGACGCAAGAGGGGTGCAGAAAGAGCAAAGAGGGGTGCAGAAAGACACAAAATGGATGCAGAAAGAAGTGAAAGGTGCAAAAAGAAACAAAGGAAGTACAGATAGAAGGAACAGAGGTGTAGAAATAGGCTTGAGGACATTAGCAGCTCCTGGAGAAATTAATAAAACAAATTAAATTGCGCGTTTGCAACACCAAATGCGTTGCAGCGCATGCAATTTAATTTGTTTTATTTATTTATTTATTTACCTAACTCCGATCGGCCGTATGCCGGAGTTTACTACCCACACCCTGGCCCTCCCCCGCCCCACCGCCCGCAGCACTCCCTCCACAAGCAGTTACTGCATGAGGTGTGCAGAAAGAGAAGAAGGGTACAGAAAGAGGCACAAGGGGTACAGAAAGAAGGAAGAGAGGTGCATAAATATGCAAGATAAGTACAGAAAGAAGCAACATAGATACAGAAAGCGGGAAGAGGGGTGGAAAAAGAGGCAAGAGAAGTACAGAAACAAGCTACAGACATGCAGAAAGGAGGAAGAGGGGTGCAGAAAGAAGCAAGAGATTTGCAGAAAGAAACAAAAGAAGTGAAGAAAGAATGAACAGCGGTGCAGAAAGAGGCAAGAGGGGTGCAGAAAGAGGGAAAGGGGTACAGAAAGAAGCACCAGTTGTATAAAAAGAAGCAAAGAGAGGTGCAGAAAGAAGCAGGAGTAGTGCAAAAAGAAGCAACAGAGCTGCAGAAAGAGGCAAGAGGGGTTCAAAAAGAAGGAAGAGGGATGGATAAGCGGCACGAGGGGTACAGAAAAAAACAAGAGATGTGCAGAAAGAAACAAACGAAATGCAGAAAGACGGAACATAGGTGCAGAAAGAGGCAACAGGGATGAAGAAAGGGAAGAGTGATGCAGAAAGATGCACAATGGTTGCAGAAAGAAGGGACAACAGAGATGCAAAAAGGAGGAACATGGGTGGAGAAAGTGGCAACAGGGGTGCAGAAAGAAGCAAGAGAGCTGCAGAAAGAAACAAAAGAAGTACAGAAAGAAGGAACAGAGGTGCAGAAAGAGGCAAGAGAAGTGTGGAAAGAAGGAAGAGGCATGCAGAATAGGCACAGGGTTGCAGAAAAAAGGGACAGAAGTGTCAAAAGAATCTATCTGCTAGTTTGCGTACGCAACATTATAAGACTGTATTTAACCTGTATCATACACCTGTGAAAATGATGAAATGGGGAAGTATCTATGATGGTAAATGCTTCCGATGTCAAATGGACGCAGCCAATATTGTTCACATATTTTATAATTGAAATGCACTTTCTTCATTTTTTTAAAGTATTGAGCAATTTCTATCTATTATTATGAAGCTGCAATTTCATGCAAGCCGGGAATTGTTGCTTTTTGGGGTTGGCACGGATGACGAAATTGTACAGAATTATGATCCCCATAGATATTTCATTTTCATGGCTATGGCGGTAGCTAGATTATGTATTGCTACAATGTGGCTGAAACCCGAACCACCCGCTTTTGAACTGTGGAGAGCCAAGATTTATAATGTGTTTCATTTAAAATACAATTTATATCGTATCAAATGTAGGAAAATAAAGCAACTGGGATTGAAGATATGGCAGCCAATGCTCCAACATTTTGAATTGCCATTTTGATAACTTTTTGGATTGTTATTTGTTATAGTGCTACAGTATTGTTTTTTTATGCCATGTAATATTATGTTTTATTTTTTTCTTTGTCTGCTATGAACTGACATAATAAACAAATAAAAAAAAGAAGTAAGAGAGGAGCAGAAAGAAGCAACAGAGATGCAAAAAGGGGGAAGAGGGTTGGGGAAATAGGAAAGAGGGGTGCAGAAAGAAGCATGAGTGGTACAGAAAGAAACAAAAGAAGTGGCAGAAAGAAGGAACAGGGATGCAGAAAGAAGCAAGAGGGGTGCAGAAAGAGGGAAGAGGGGTGAAGAAAGAAGCATGAGTGGTGCAGAAAGAATCAAGAGAGGTGTAGAAAGAAGCAAGAGGAATGCAGAAAGGAGCAACAGAGGTGCAGAAAGAGGCAAAAAGGGTGCAAAAAGAGGGAAGAGGGGGGCAGAAAGAGGCAGGAGGGTTGTAGAAAGAAGCAAGAAACGTGCAGAAAGAAGCAAAACAAGTGCAAAAAGAAGGAACAGAGGTACAGAAAGGGGCATCAGGGGTACAAAACTAGGGAAGAGGGGTAGAGAAAGAGGGAAGGGGGTGTAGAAAGAAGCATGTGAGCTGCAGATAGAAACAAAAGAAATGCAGAAAGAAGGAACGGGTGCAGAAGGAGGCAAGATGGGTGCAGAAAGAGCCAAAACTGGAACAGAAAGAAGCAACAGAGATGCAGAAAGGGGAGGAGGAGTACAGAAAGAGGCACAAGGGGTACGGAAAAAAGCAAGAGAGGTACAGAAAGAAACAAATGAAGTGAAGAAAAAGAGAACAGTGGTGCAGAAAGAGGCAACAAAGGTGTAGAAGGAGGGTGGATGGGTGCAGAAGGAGGCAAGGGGATACAAAAAGAAACAAGAGAGCTGCAGAAAAAAACCCAAAAGAAGTGCTGAAAAAAGGAACAGAGGTGTAGAAAGAGGCACAAATGGTGCAGAAAGAAGCAAGAGAGGTGCAGACGGATGCAAGATATGTGCAGAAAGAAGCAAAAGAGAGGTAGAAAGAGCGAAGAGGGGTGGAGAAAGAGGCAAGAGGAGTACAGAAACAAGCAACATACATGCATAAAGGGCGAAGAGGGGTAGAGAGAGAGACAAGAGGTTACAGAAAGAAGCAAGACAGATGCAGAAAGAAAGCAAAATAAGTGCAGAAAGTAGGAAATGAGTTGTAGAAAGAGGGAGGAGGGGTGCAGAAAGAGGCAAGCGGTGCAAAAAGAACTAAGAGAGGTAAAGAAAGAAACAAAAGAAAGGCAGAAAGAAGGAACATCAGTGCAGTAAGATGCAAGAGGACTGCAGAAAGGGGGAAGAGCGGTGAAGAAAGAAGCACGAGTGGTACATAAATAAGGACGAGTGGTGCAGTAAGAAGCAAGAGCGGTGCGGAAAGATGCACAAATAGTGCAGAAAGAAGCAACAGAGCTCCCAAAAGAGACGTGAGGGGTACAAAAGATAGAAGAGGGGTGAGAAAGAGGCAAGGGAGTGCAGAAAGAAGCAAGGGAGCTAGAGAAAGAAACAAAAAAAGTGCAGAAAGAAGAAACAGAGGTGCAGAAAGAGGCAAGAGGGGTACAGAAAGAGGGAAGAAGGGTGTTAAAGAGGCATGAGGAGTGGAGAAAGAAGCAAGAAGGGTGCAGAAAAAACAGGAGCATTGCAGAAAGAAACAAAAGAAGTACAGAAAGAAGGAACAGATGTGCAGAAAGAGGGGTGCAGCAAAAAGCAAGAGAGGTACAGAAAGGAACAAACGAAGTACATAAAGAAGGGGCAGAGCTGCAAAAAGAGGTAAGAAGGGTGCACAAAGAGGGAAGAGGGGTGTGCAAGAGGCACAAGGAGTGTAGAAAGAAGCAAGAGGAGTGTCGAAAGAAGCAACAGAGGTGTGCAGAGAGGCAAGAATGGTGCTAAAAGAGGTAAGAGGGGTACAGAATGGGGCACATGGGGTGCAGAAAGAAACAAAAGGGGTACAGAAAAAAGAGCAGAGGTGGAGAAAGAGGCAATGTGGTGAAGGTAGAGGGTGGATGGGTGGAGTAAGGGGGTGAGAAAGAAGCAAGAGAGCTGCAGAACTAAACAAAGGAAATGGAGAAAGAAGCAACAGAGATGCAAAAAGGGAGAACAGGGGTGGAGAAAGTGGAGAAAGTGGCAAGAGGGGTGGTGAAAGAAGCAAAAGAAGTGCAGAGAAAAGGAAAAGAAGTGCAGAAAGAGGGAAGAGGGATGCAGAAAAAAGTACAAGCGGTGCATAAAGAAGCAAAAGGGATGCAGGAAGAGGCACGAGGGATGCAGATATTAGCAGGAGAGCTGCAGGAAGAAACAAAAGAAGTACAGAGGAACAGGAGTGCATAAAGAAGCAAGAGAGTTACAGAAAGAAACAAAAAAGTGCAGAAGGAAGGAACAGATGTGCAGAAAGAGGCAAGAGAGTGCAAAAAGTGGGAAGAGGGGTGCAAAAAGAGGCACAAGGGTTGCAGAAAGAAGGGCCAGAGATGCAGAAAGAAGCAAAAGAGGTACAGAAAGGGGGATGGGGGTGGAGAAAGAGGCAAGAGAAGTACAGAAAGAAGTAACAGAGATGCAAAAAGGGGGAACAGGAAGAGAAAGTGGAAAGAGACATGAGGGATGCAGAAAGAAGCAAGAGGGGTGTAGAAAGAAGCAAGAGAGGTGCAGAAAGAAACTAAATAAGTACAGAAAGAAGCATACAGAGGTGCAGAAAGAGGTAAGAGGGGTGCAGAAAGAGGCAGAATGAGTGCAGAACGAAGCAACAGAGATGCAGAAAAGGGGAAGAGTGGTCCAGAAAGAGGCACAAGGGGTGCAGAAAGAAGCAAGAGAGGTTCGGAAACAAAAAAGTTCAGAAAGAAGGAACAGAGAAGAGGGGTGTGAAAGAGGAACAAGAAGTGCAGAAAGGATCAAGAGGAGTGGTACAAAAAGAGGAAGATGGGTACAGAAAGAGGCATATGGGGTGCAGAAAGAAGTGAGAGATATTCAGAAAGAAACAAAAGGAGTGCAGAAAGAAAGAACAGAGGTGGAGAAAGACGTAACAGGGGTGCAGAACAATGGTGGATGGGTGGAGAAAGAGGCAAGGGGTATAGAAAGAAACAAGATAGCTGCAGACAGAAACAAAAGAAGTTCAGAAGGAAGGAACATACATGCAGGAAGGGGGAGAGGGGTGGAGAAAGAGGCAAGAGGGGTGCATAAAGAGGCAAGAGAAGTGCAGAATGAGGGACAGAGATGCAGAAAGATGCAAGATAAGTGCAGAAAGATGCAACAGAGATGCAGAAAGATGGAAGAGGGGTAAAGAAAGAGGCAAGAGAAGTATAGAAAGAAACAAACGAAGTGCAGAAAGAAGGAACAGAGGTGCCAATAGTGTCTGGAGGGGTGCAGAAAGAGGCAAGAGAGGTGCATAAAGAGGCAAGAGGGATGCACCAAGAAGCAAGTGAGTTGCAGAAACAGGCAACATAGGTGCAGAAAGATGCAAAAGAGGTGCAGAAAGTAGAAGAGACGTGGAGAAAGAGGCAAGAGAAGTGCAGAAAAGATAGAAAGGTACAGAAAGAAGCAACAGAAATGCAGAAAGAGGCAAGAGATGTGCAGAAAGAAGCAAGAGTGGCTTGCACATCATTAGTAGCAATTTAACACCCACATTTAGCAATAAGTAACAGGTGACAATTCTAGGTTAGCAAAGGATCTTCCACCGCGCTGTAACAATTGTCACTGCATTTTTGGTAACGTTTGAGTTGTTTGAGCTAGAAACAAGGCTTATTTTCTTCAAATCTGCTGATTAGGCAGTGGCAAATGAGGGAAATGTATAATTATGCGAAAATTGGTGCAGCCAAACAGTTCCATAATTCCAGTGGCCCTGTTCATACCTCTGACTAGGTCCAAAAGCGCTCCTCAGTGGTTTCTTCTGTTTTTTTTTCGCATTGAGTTCATAGTTTAGCTTCTATGGAAATGAGGAAGACTAAACCTGAGGTTACCACTCCACAAAACAGACTACCATCACACATAATTACTCTCCATAACACATAATCCCACTCTACATAATTTCTATACTCTGAATACAACATACTTTCAATCCACATAATTTCACTGCCCAACATACCAAATAATTCGCCTACACACAACATACATCCACTTCACTCCACTCCACTCCAAAAAACATTAGTAAAACATTAGTAAAAAACTTTTACATTTACAATGTCAATTACAAATGCCAATAGCTCTAACTCTCGCAAATGGGAAACTTATTACATTGTAAATGCTTCTTTAACTAGTAGTCGCATTTTCAGAGTGGTAGAGAAAGGGTGCTGGGCCTCTGTCCAGCACTCAGGGATTCTGCTGCATAGGACTTACAGGTGGTACCAGGATGGCTTCTTGGCCCCCAAAGTCCCTCAGGAGTGAAGTGGACTTCATCCCCCAACCTGTAGTGTGCCAGGAGGGGCATTTGCAGAGTGGTGGAGACAGGGGGGCGTGACATCTGAAGACCTCTTAGCAATCCCACTGTGCAGGATTTACTGGAGGTAACAGGAGGGCTAGTCCCCCAAGGACATCTTTTGGGGCTAATTACCCCTCCTCTTACCTCCAGTAAGTCCCACACAGCAGGATTGCTTCATTCTCATAGCAGCCCATGCCCCCTTTGCCCACCACTCTGGAAACATGTCTCCTGGTGCGTTCTTGGGAGAAGATTGAAATCTTCTTCGCTTGTGGGGGTCCTTAGGGGCCAACTAGCCTTCCTGATACCTCCAGTAAGCCCCAGTGCATAGTGGTGCAGGGAGGGGTGGGCCTCCAGCAAGATGCTTGCTTCTGCTTCTTTTAAATTTTTGCTAGAAGGAGGGCTGTGTGATCCCCCTTCTCTTAATATTTTCTGGGCCCTGGGGACCCCAACCCCCAGGGCCTGACCCATTTAAAAAAAAACGGGAAGGGGGCCATGCAGCCCCTTTCCCAAGCCATCCCCAGTGCATGGCCTCATTTAACATTTTTTTTTACATTATTTATACAGGAGGGAGGCCGCATGGCCCCCTTTCGTTGGCTACTTCTGGCCCCGGGGAACCCATTCCTTGGGGCCTGGCCAGCCTTTATTATTTTTTTTAATTTTAGTGGGTGGTTGCATGGCCCCCCTCCCAGGCCACTTCTGGCCACGGGGTCTCCATCCCCCGGGGCCGGCCGGCCCTCACGTTGTGGACTGCGGGGGAGTCCAAATGCCCCCACTGTCATAGTCAGCTCCTTACCTCCCGCGGGAGCTGGCATTGCTTTTGGACAAGGGGAGCTGCTGACATGCAGCTCCCCTTGTCCAAAAGCAAACTGCATTGCTTCATGGAAGTTGGAGCAGGTTTCTGCTCTCGCTTCCACGAAGCAAAGCAGAAGTTTGAAATGACAGGGCATGAGCAGTACTCCCACCCTGCCATTGAAAAGTGCAATGTCCCAGGGGTAGGCACCCCAGGACATTGCTGGAGCCGGTCCAGGGGGGTGGCGGTCCTCAGGGACATCTAGGGCTCTAGGAGTGGGGCCACGTGGCACCCCTCTCTTTGTATACAAAGCCCCAGGGAGATAGGTGGTCCCCGGGGCCAGCATCCGCAACAGACCCCTAGCCTCTTTAAATTAGTGCCCCCCCATACTACTTTATTTAAAGCAGAGCCCCGGGAGCTGGTGGTACCCAGGGCTGTGGTGGGCCTAATGCCACCCGCATTTCTTAATTAAAGCCCCGGGAGGTGGCGGTCCTCGAGGCTGTGTGACGGGGGCTTTTTAATAAGTATCGCTTCACGGAAGTGGCATTCCCTGGAGGGCCCCTGCATAAACATACTGAAATGCCCCCGGGACCTGGCCCACCCGGGAGCTCATTAAAACAAAGCGCAGGAGCCCGCACTTAATTTTTTTCTGTTGGGATCCACCGCAGTCACTAGATATTGATATTTTTTATTTTTACATTTCTCAGGCTACTGAACGGATATACACTATTTAAAGCAAAGAGTGCACTCTGGACCAAGAGCTACCTCTCTGCCAAATTTGCTGTTATTCCAATATTAACATGGAGAAAACGCATTTTGGGAACCCCCTTTTGTCTTGGCCCCCGCTTGACGAATCACCCTGAAACTTTCAAGACAGAAGCTGACCGGAGCAGGGAATTAGTTTCGAAAGTTTCGCAAAGATTCGTCAAAATGGTGCTAAAGATATTGGCAAATGAAAAAACGCTTTTCCTATGGAAACTAGGTCTTAACTATAACTACCTACTGGCGATCACCAGTATGAAATATATATATAATTTGAAAGTGCATCTATCGTGGACATATGGACTACATCTCCCATAAGCACAATGTGTGTTTTCTAGGGAGATGGTAGATGTCGTGCATTTTACTGCTGGCCCCTGATAAGGAAAAAAAAATTCCGAAACGCGTCGGGCCTAATTTAAACACGCAACTGTCTATACCAACTAACGCTTTGGGGAAGGCGCACGCAGGGGCGAGTGCAAACCGCTACTTGGACAACCCCATGGAGCATGCCGGCAAACGAGGGAGACACCAGGAATCAGCAAGATGTTTTTATTGCAACGTCCACACAGAGAACAGCTACGCGTTTTGGGCTAACTCGCCCTTGTTGTATATATATATATATATATATATATCCACAAACGATCACCTCCCAAAAGGAAAAGACCAGAGGACACTCCAGGGGAAACTTCGGCAGCCATTTATTCACGAAGTGCAGGCATAATGCATTTCGGCGATTGTGCCTTCCTCAGATGCCTGTTGCACTGAGACTCGCTCTATCCCTCCTTTAAATTGACTCGGCCCTCCCATTGACGGAAGTTCAGCTTGCTCCGCTGCTGATTGTAGACAGCTGCAGTCCCGATGTCAAAGACTCCAGTAACCAGCATGCTCTGCTCCAATGGATGTCAGAAGCGGAGTCCTGTACACTGTGGTCAGCGCTGTAGTTTCTGGGCCGCCTCGAGAACGGACCAGGCTAATGGCCGCTGTCTTCGGCAGTCAGTGACTTCACTAGGAGGCGGGTTGAAACCCTCCCGCATCCCGGCCCTGGTTTGCTTCAGTCTGTGAGGCGTTGGACGTTTGGGGACTCGAGGAGACTTGTTCATGCACGAGTTAGGGGTCACCAGCCGCCACACGGCACCCCCCCAATTTGTAAGGCTAAATTCAGCAAGCACACAAGCAACACCCGATCCGGCTGCTATTTGGACTCCATCAGATGTATGCTGGGAGCTGTAGTTGTACACTAGACCACAGCGACTCCAAGCAGCCAGGTCAGCTGAGCTCCCACCAATGGGAGTGCCCGAGCAACTTCAAAGGAGGGAGGAAGTGACACCCAAGGACACGTCAGCATCAGAAGAAGGCTCGTAAGCCGAAATGCATCATGCTGTGATCCTAAAGCAACGAATAAAAGGCTCCTACCCTGTTCCCCGCTGTGTCCTTGGATTACTTTGTAAGAAGGTGATCGTGCCGCAATATTTCTCGCGCTTGCCAGTAGCGCGATACTCGGGCCCGTCCATTCAAGTGTCCAGGAACGGTGCTGGCATTGTGGCAACTTCGACCAATCAAGGTATTGATTGTTTCTGGGCCGCCTCGAGAACGGACCAGGCTAAAGGCCGCTGTCTTCGGCAGTCAGTGACTTCACTAGGAGGCAGGTTGAAACCCTCCCGCATCCCGGCCCTGGTTTGCTTCAGTCTGTGAGGCGTTGGACGTTTGGGGACTCGAAGAGACTTGTTCATGCACGAGTTAGGGGTCACCAGCCGCCACACGCCCCCCCCCCCTTTGTAAGGCTAAATTCAGCAAGCACACAAGCAACACCCGATCCGGATGCTATTTGGACTCCATCAGATGTATGCTGGGAGCTGTAGTTGTACACTAGACCACAGTGACTCCAAGCAGCCAGGTCAGCTGAGCTCCCACCAATGGGAGTGCCCGAGCAACTTCAAAGGAGGGAGGAAGTGACACCCAAGGACACGTCAGCATCAGAAGAAGGCTCGTAAGCCGAAATGCATCATGCTGTGATCCTTAAAGCAACGAATAAAAGGCTCCTACCCTGTTCCCCGCTGTGTCCTTGGATTACTTTGTAAGAAGGTGATCGTGCCGCAATATTTCTCGCGCTTGCCAGTAGCGCGATACTCGGGCCCGTCCATTCAAGTGTCCAGGAACGGTGCTGGCATTGTGGCAACTTCGACCAATCAAGGTATTGATTGTTTCTGGGCCGCCTCGAGAACGGACCAGGCTAATGGCCGCTGTCTTCGGCAGTCAGTGAATTCACTAGGAGGCGGGTTGAAACCCTCCCGCATCCCGGCCCTGGTTTGCTTCAGTCTGTGAGGCGTTGGACGTTTGGGGACTCGAGGAGACTTGTTCATGCACGAGTTAGGGGTCACCAGCCGCCACACGCCCCCCCCTTTGTAAGGCTAAATTCAGCAAGCACACAAGCAACACCCGATCCGGCTGCTATTTGGACTCCATCAGATGTATGCTGGGAGCTGTAGTTGTACACTAGACCACAGCGACTCCAAGCAGCCAGGTCAGCTGAGCTCCCACCAATGGGAGTGCCCGAGCAACTTCAAAGGAGGGAGGAAGTGACACCCAAGGACACGTCAGCATCAGAAGAAGGCTCGTAAGCCGAAATGCATCATGCTGTGATCCTAAAGCAACGAATAAAAGGCTCCTACCCTGTTCCCCGCTGTGTCCTTGGATTACTTTGTAAGAAGGTGATCGTGCCGCAATATTTCTCGCGCTTGCCAGTAGCGCGATACTCGGGCCCGTCCATTCAAGTGTCCAGGAACGGTGCTGGCATTGTGGCAACTTCGACCAATCAAGGTATTGATTGTTTCTGGGCCGCCTCGAGAACGGACCAGGCTAATGGCCGCTGTCTTCGGCAGTCAGTGACTTCACTAGGAGGCGGGTTGAAACCCTCCCGCATCCCGGCCCTGGTTTGCTTCAGTCTGTGAGGCGTTGGACGTTTGGGGACTCGAAGAGACTTGTTCATGCACGAGTTAGGGGTCACCAGCCGCCACACGCCCCCCCCCCTTTGTAAGGCTAAATTCAGCAAGCACACAAGCAACACCCGATCCGGATGCTATTTGGACTCCATCAGATGTATGCTGGGAGCTGTAGTTGTACACTAGACCACAGTGACTCCAAGCAGCCAGGTCAGCTGAGCTCCCACCAATGGGAGTGCCCGAGCAACTTCAAAGGAGGGAGGAAGTGACACCCAAGGACACGTCAGCATCAGAAGAAGGCTCGTAAGCTGAAATGCATCATGCTGTGATCCTTAAAGCAACGAATAAAAGGCTCCTACCCTGTTCCCCGCTGTGTCCTTGGATTACTTTGTAAGAAGGTGATCGTGCCGCAATATTTCTCGCGCTTGCCAGTAGCGCGATACTCGGGCCCGTCCATTCAAGTGTCCAGGAACGGTGCTGGCATTGTGGCAACTTCGACCAATCAAGGTATTGATTGTTTCTGGGCCGCCTCGAGAACGGACCAGGCTAATGGCCGCTGTCTTCGGCAGTCAGTGACTTCACTAGGAGGCGGGTTGAAACCCTCCCGCATCCCGGCCCTGGTTTGCTTCAGTCTGTGAGGCGTTGGACGTTTGGGGACTCGAGGAGACTTGTTCATGCACGAGTTAGGGGTCACCAGCCGCCACACGCCCCCCCCCCCCCTTTGTAAGGCTAAATTCAGCAAGCACACAAGCAACACCCGATCCGGCTGCTATTTGGACTCCATCAGATGTATGCTGGGAGCTGTAGTTGTACACTAGACCACAGCGACTCCAAGCAGCCAGGTCAGCTGAGCTCCCACCAATGGGAGTGCCCGAGCAACTTCAAAGGAGGGAGGAAGTGACACCCAAGGACACGTCAGCATCAGAAGAAGGCTCGTAAGCCGAAATGCATCATGCTGTGATCCTAAAGCAACGAATAAAAGGCTCCTACCCTGTTCCCCGCTGTGTCCTTGGATTACTTTGTAAGAAGGTGATCGTGCCGCAATATTTCTCGCGCTTGCCAGTAGCGCGATACTCGGGCCCGTCCATTCAAGTGTCCAGGAACGGTGCTGGCATTGTGGCAACTTTGACCAATCAAGGTATTGATTGTTTCTGGGCCGCCTCGAGAACGGACCAGGCTAATGGCCGCTGTCTTCGGCAGTCAGTGACTTCACTAGGAGGCGGGTTGAAACCCTCCCGCATCCCGGCCCTGGTTTGCTTCAGTCTGTGAGGCGTTGGACGTTTGGGGACTCGAGGAGACTTGTTCATGCACGAGTTAGGGGTCACCAGCCGCCACACGCCCCCCCCCCCCTTTGTAAGGCTAAATTCAGCAAGCACACAAGCAACACCCGATCCGGCTGCTATTTGGACTCCATCAGATGTATGCTGGGAGCTGTAGTTGTACACTAGACCACAGCGACTCCAAGCAGCCAGGTCAGCTGAGCTCCCACCAATGGGAGTGCCCGAGCAACTTCAAAGGAGGGAGGAAGTGACACCCAAGGACACGTCAGCATCAGAAGAAGGCTCGTAAGCCGAAATGCATCATGCTGTGATCCTTAAAGCAACGAATAAAAGGCTCCTACCCTGTTCCCCGCTGTGTCCTTGGATTACTTTGTAAGAAGGTGATCGTGCCGCAATATTTCTCGCGCTTGCCAGTAGCGCGATACTCGGGCCCGTCCATTCAAGTGTCCAGGAACGGTGCTGGCATTGTGGCAACTTCGACCAATCAAGGTATTGATTGTTTCTGGGCCGCCTCGAGAACGGACCAGGCTAATGGCCGCTGTCTTCGGCAGTCAGTGACTTCACTAGGAGGCGGGTTGAAACCCTCCCGCATCCCGGCCCTGGTTTGCTTCAGTCTGTGAGGCGTTGGACGTTTGGGGACTCGAGGAGACTTGTTCATGCACGAGTTAGGGGTCACCAGCCGCCACACGCCCCCCCCCCCCTTTGTAAGGCTAAATTCAGCAAGCACACAAGCAACACCCGATCCGGCTGCTATTTGGACTCCATCAGATGTATGCTGGGAGCTGTAGTTGTACACTAGACCACAGCGACTCCAAGCAGCCAGGTCAGCTGAGCTCCCACCAATGGGAGTGCCCGAGCAACTTCAAAGGAGGGAGGAAGTGACACCCAAGGACACGTCAGCATCAGAAGAAGGCTCGTAAGCCGAAATGCATCATGCTGTGATCCTAAAGCAACGAATAAAAGGCTCCTACCCTGTTCCCCGCTGTGTCCTTGGATTACTTTGTAAGAAGCTGATCGTGCCGCAATATTTCTCGCGCTTGCCAGTAGCGCGATACTCGGGCCCGTCCATTCAAGTGTCCAGGAACGGTGCTGGCATTGTGGCAACTTTGACCAATCAAGGTATTGATTGTTTCTGGGCCGCCTCGAGAACGGACCAGGCTAATGGCCGCTGTCTTCGGCAGTCAGTGACTTCACTAGGAGGCGGGTTGAAACCCTCCCGCATCCCGGCCCTGGTTTGCTTCAGTCTGTGAGGCGTTGGACGTTTGGGGACTCGAGGAGACTTGTTCATGCACGAGTTAGGGGTCACCAGCCGCCACACGCCCCTCCCCCCTTTGTAAGGCTAAATTCAGCAAGCACACAAGCAACACCCGATCCGGCTGCTATTTGGACTCCATCAGATGTATGCTGGGAGCTGTAGTTGTACACTAGACCACAGCGACTCCAAGCAGCCAGGTCAGCTGAGCTCCCACCAATGGGAGTGCCCGAGCAACTTCAAAGGAGGGAGGAAGTGACACCCAAGGACACGTCAGCATCAGAAGAAGGCTCGTAAGCCGAAATGCATCATGCTGTGATCCTAAAGCAACGAATAAAAGGCTCCTACCCCGTTCCCTGCTGTGTCCTTGGATTACTTTGTAAGAAGGTGATCGTGCCGCAATATTTCTTGCGCTTGCCAGTAGCGCGATACTCGGGCCCGTCCATTCAAGTGTCCAGGAACGGTGCTGGCATTGTGGCAACTTCGACCAATCAAGATATTGATTGTTTCTGGACCGCCTCGAGAACGGACCAGGCTAATGGCCGCTGTCTTCGGCAGTCAGTGACTTCACTAGGAGGCGGGTTGAAACCCTCCCGCATCCCGGCCCTGGTTTGCTTCAGTCTGTGAGGCGTTGGACGTTTAGGGACTCGAGGAGACTTGTTCATGCACGAGTTAGGGGTCACCAGCCACCACACGGCCCTCCCCCCCCTTTGTAAGGCTAAATTCAGCAAGCACACAAGCAACACCCGATCCGGCTGCTATTTGGACTCCATCAGATGTATGCTGGAAGCTGTAGTTGTACACTAGACCACAGCGACTCCAAGCAGCCAGGTCAGCTGAGCTCCCACCAATGGGAGTGCCCGAGCAACTTCAAAGGAGGGAGGAAGTGACACCCAAGGACACGTCAGCATCAGAAGAAGTCTCGTAAGCCGAAATGCATCATGCTGTGATCCTAAAGCAACGAATAAAAGGCTCCTACCCTGTTCCCCGCTGTGTCCTTGGATTACTTTGTAAGAAGGTGATCGTGCCGCAATATATATATATATATCCACAAACGATCACCTCCCAAAAGGAAAAGACCAGAGGACACTGCAGGGGAAACTTCGGCAGCCATTTATTCACGAAGTGCAGGCATAATGCATTTCGGCGATTGTGCCTTCCTCAGATGCCTGTTGCACTGAGACTCGCTCTATCCCTCCTTTAAATTGACTCGGCACTCCCATTGACGGAAGTTCAGCTTGCTCCGCTGCTGATTGTAGACAGCTGCAGTCCAGATGTCAAAGACTCCAGTAACCAGCATGCTCTGCTCCAATGGATGTCAGAAGCGGAGTCCTGTACACTGTGGTCAGCGCTGTAGTGCCTTAAGTGAAGGAGGGAGGGGCTTAATAACAACCAAGCGAGTCCCAAAAATGAAAGTGTTAGTGGTTGCCTTGAATCCCTAACGCCTATTCCACAATTCAAGGTCCAAGTGCGGTCGTGACGCAAAAGTACAGTTACCGTGCGTCTCCATGCAGTGACAGACTGCTGATAGCAGCGGCCGCGTTCCCAGACCCTTGCATGTGGCAGGCCTGAAATCTTCCAATACCTTGGATGCCACAAAAATTTGCCAGTATTCTTGCAGGCCACTTGATGAGGCGAGGTCCTCTCACACGTGCCACTGGCCAGCACGCGAAAATATCCACAAACGATGTATATATGTATATGGTTTTTTCACAGAAAAAAACAAAATTACATTATAGTTAGGTGTAATATCATAAAGATTTAAACTCTAAAAACCAAAGACATCCACCAGTTATAGTTATCTCAAGTAACTATAACTCATTCAACAAGATACCAGTAACACGCACCACCGACTTTCACAGTTTTCTCATCAATAATTTAATTGCAAATGATGTCACAGAAGATGTCATGAGTGATTTGTGGGGTAATTAGCAGTGCATGGTGCGGATGCGAGTTATAGTTACTTGAAATAGCTAACTACAACTGGTGAATTTCTGTGAACTTTTCACCTAACTATAATGTTACTTTAACCTTTGGATTTTAGAGTCAATTTCTAGGTAATTTTTTACCATAAAGTATTATTTTATTTCCATACGTGAAGCCAAATTCCTGCTGCACTCAGCCAACCATACGTTGAGGGGTTGACAGGCCCTGTGGGCAAACCCGTTACAGGCAGCTAAACCCACACTGCACAGAGCCTTTGGTCGTGTACTGCAAAAGGTTGGCCGCATGCTTTACAACCCGGCCCTCTAGTCAACTCTCCACCGCAGGATGTCAATCCAATGCTGCTTATTGCGTTCAGTCGTGTGCAGCAGGGGTTGGCCACAGGGGTTTGCTTGCTGACAGGCCCACTGGCTAGCCCACCCGAAGGCAGCTAAACCCCCTGCAGGCTGCAAACCTAACGCCATACACAGCCTTTAGCATGTGCATTTTAGGATTGGACTTCGGGCTCCTAGGCCCCATCCCTTGGGGCCAAAACATATATTTTAATGGAAGTGGGCATGTAGCACCCCTCCCCAAACATTAATTGGATCCAGGGACCCCATCCATGGGGCTGAATTCTATTAAAAAGTGGAGGGGCTATGCGGCTCTTCTTCCTGAGCCTCATAAGGCCCCAGGGACCAGATCTCCCCGGCTATATCCAATTAAAAAAGGGGAAAGGGTCCATCGTTCCCTCCCGGAGTCTCATTAGTCCCAGTGACCCCATTTCTGTGGACAGATTCAATTATTAGCTGGCAGGCAGCCGCGGGCCCCCCTTGCCAAGCCTCATTAAGCCTTGGGGACCCTATCCCCTTGGGCCAAATTCAACAAAAAGGGGCTTTCAAAGGCCCCATGGACCCAGGGCCGAATTCAATTTAAAAAGAGGAGGGATGCTTCGGGACCTGGGATATTTTCTGTCAGACAGAAGCCCTGATGACAACTTTTTGGTGGAGCTGTGGTACAAACCGCAGCACCACTGCTCTGCCAAAGGATACAGGCACTTGCCTGATTACCACTTTTGAGTAGTCTGGCTTTGAAAAAGGCACCGCAAAGGGACTGCACTGAAGGTTCCTGCATGGCATGGACTCGAAAGCCTATGTGCATGCACACAGTGGGGGGCACATGTTGTGCTGCCCTGTGTGCATCCACATGCGGATGAGGCACAGGGTGGCCCTGTAGGACCCCTTGTGTTTCCTCTCATTCAGGGTTTAAATGGAGGAAGAACCTCCATGTAAACCCTGAAGGAGAAGAAACTTGTAATAAGTTTGGCGAATCACAGCTGTACCACCAAGCATATTGCAGCCTCTGACCACCACTCCAGTGGCAGGCAATTATTATTCCCTGGCAGAACCGATGGTTCCAGGACGGTCCAGCTGCCCAAGTTGAAATTTGGCAATTGGACCGCCAGTGAAGTGGTGGCTGGAACCACCACCGCTGTGCTAGCGTGAGTCTGGCAGCAGGCACGGCCTATGCCGGGAGTTATACTGGGGCGGTGACGTCAGGCAGGGGAGGGTCAGGGTGGGGGGATGTAAAATACGGGATGAGGACCATTAGGGGTAAGTATCCCAAAAAAAAAAAAAAAATTTCGTTGCCCACTCTGCATCGCCAAATTCGATGCAGCGTGGGCAACAAAATTTGTTTATTTTCTTTTTTCGATACTTACCTCTAATGGTCCTTATCCTGTATTTTACATCCCCCCACCCTGACCCTCCCCTGCCTGACGTCACCGTCCCAGTATAACGCCCGGCACGGGCCGTGCCTGTCTGGCGGTCTTCGGACCGCCAGACTCATTATCAGGCTCTAAGTGTCTGCAGGACTAGGACTTCTATCAAAGCCACAGAAGGTAGCCTCTTGGTTTGACTTCTTGGACAAGTG
This sequence comes from Lissotriton vulgaris, assembly GCF_964263255.1. NCBI lineage: Eukaryota > Metazoa > Chordata > Amphibia > Caudata > Salamandridae > Lissotriton > Lissotriton vulgaris. Next base: position 1,187,255,841 of record NC_141689.1, on the reverse strand, counting down.
TGAGTTTTGTTCTCCTGTGGTTCCTACCTGTTGTTTGGAACCCTTTATCTTACACATGAACGCATTTGGGAGTGATTTAAGCAGGAGGCAAATGGACAGTCAGCCTAAGAGAGTCTTTTCAGTTTTGGTCTTTTTAAATTGGGAAGGATGTTTGGTCCAAGTGCACATTTATATATATTTATATATATATACATATATAAAACATGTGAACTAATATTTTAAAAAATAATATCATTAAAAAAATATAAATCGCATAATATTAACAAAAATAAATGTGTAAACATATTTAAATATACCAAAAACATAAAATAAAAAAAGGAATCAATTTAATTTAAAATAAAAAGTAAACAACACATATATTTTACAATATAATTAAAAATGACTTACAAATAAAAAAATATTGCAAGCTAAAATATTATTATTATAATAAATCAAACACATTACTATATAAATTTAAAATAAAATTAATTAATACAAATTAAAATAAATACATATACATTTCCCAACACATTAAAAAGAAAACATTCTTATACTAAATAAATATCAGAATAATTACTCCCACCAAACAACACCACAGTAACAAAATATTTTACACCGCACAAAAATAGGATTTACTATTCTAACTACAATAGATATAAAATTACAGAAAATATATGAAATGAAATGAATGTGTACTTGTAAAGCGCACTTATACCCCAACCAGGGTTTCCTGGCGCTGTACGCATACCGCTGTGGAACCCTTCCTGGCTTTTCCCTGTGAAATGTCAACTCCTGGGCACCACCAAGGTGAAGCCAGGCATCCCAGCGCTGTTGGGGTCATTCTGGAGATTAAGAAAGCTATTGCCCAGAGTTGCACCCATGATTAGAATAAGCTCTGAGGCAAGAATTATCAGGTCCGAGGAAATTAAGCCCAAGACCCGCAGAGGTGGGAATTGAACCCTGGTCCCAGGCCAGACCTCTGCATCAGGGTCTGCCACTCTAACCATTGAGCCACACTTCTCCACATAGCATTACAAAATACTACTATTTACTGTTCCCTCTACACCTAAAACAACAATAAAATTAATAAATAAAAATAAAGCCATTTCCTCCCCAGTCAGTGCAACAGTAGGGACAGTGTTGGATTGCGGAGAGGTAAAATGTACTATACCCCCTCCATTCACTGTAACAGTAGGGAAAACGTTGGATTGCTGACGGGTACAATTTACTATACCCAAACCAATAAGGGGTTGATTCGGATGTTGCTAAAAATGCCTTCCCAATGCTATTCGTAGGCTTACCTTAAGACAGACTCGTTTCCGGAGCTTTATTCTACAAACGAGCAAGTACGATGATTATTTCAGGTAAATTTCTGACATAATCGTCCGCTCCAATTCGTGCTCTATTTCACGACCGTACAGGAAACACGGAAATCAAGTCGTACAGAGGCTTTTAACAAGCAGTTTCCGGACACACAAGTATGATGCATTTTTTCTATGCGTCGTACAGGGTGCCACTTCCAGCACCTCACAGCATTCGGACTAGGTGTATTTAAGTTCTGAATCACACCAGAACACGTTCAACAGGGATGAAACGGAGTCTATTTTGTCGTGTAAGTGCTTGGCTCTGTAGAAACGTTCGCGTACATGTCTAATGGGTTGTGTTAATGTTGGACTGTGTGGCATCGTTCACATCTGAGTCTGTCGTGTCGTGTTAATGCTTAGCTACATGGAGTCGTTCGCGTACAAGTCTATCGCGTCAGGCTCCTTTCCGCCCATACATTGTTTTCCAGCTTAGTCGCTTGTAAAATTTCAAGCATCGCATCGTACTCAGCCATTCGGAGGGCGTGTGTACGGTTCGGTTGGAAAATATGACTGGTCCATGTCGGAAAAAACATTTTCCAGCCGAAATCAGAATCGGGCCCTAAGTGTAACAGTAGCAGCATTGTTGGATAGCGGAGGAGTAAAATGTACTATTCCCACTCCAAAAAGTGGAACCGTAGGTAAAGTGTTGGGTAGCAAAGGGGTACAATTTACTATTCCCACTCCAGTCAGTACAGCAGTAGGAAAAGTGTTGGAATGCGGAGAGATAACAATGACTCTTCCCACTCCAATAAGTGCAACAGTAGGGAAAGGGTTGGATGGCGGAGGGGTAAAATGTACTATTCCCACTCCAAAAAGTGCAACTGCAGTGAAAGTATTGGTAGTGGAGGGGAAACATTTACTATTCCCACTCCAAAAAATGCAACTGTAGGGAAAGTGTTGGATTGTGGAGGATATCATTTACTATTCCCACTCCAGTTAGTACAACAGCAGGGAAAGCATTGGATTGTAGAGGTGTGAAAATTACTATTCACACTCCAGTGAGTGCAACAGTAGATAAAGTGTTGGATAGAGGAGGGATAAAACGTACTATTACCACTCCAGACAGTATAACGGTAGGGAAAGTGTTAGATAGCAGAGGGGTAAAATTTACATTTCCCACTCCAAAAAGTGCAGCAATAGAGAAAGTGTTGGATAGTGGAGGGGTAAAATGTACTATTCACACTCCAGTCAGTTCAACATTAACAACAAACAAAATATTTTCAACAAAATTAAAATATTTTAAAAACAAAGTAAATAAAAAGCATATAAATATGTTGAAAAAAGAAAAATATATTTAATATTAAAAATTTTAAAAAATAAAAACATAATATAATGTTAAATACATATCACAAATATCTACAAATATTATTATAAGTAAAATACAAAAAATGATTTTCATACAAATACATATTTTTATTTTGAAATTATTTATTAACAAAAAAAATTATTCTTACATTAATTTAGTTCATATACTTCTCACCCTATAACACTACAAAACTCACAACTTGCATCCAAACAATTATTTACACTATTAATATAAATATGTATCAACAAATTCATTTTCATTAACTAAATATGTATTAGTAAGTAATCATAATTAATGTATTTCCCACAATATTCCCCCACAAGGCACACAAATATTTATTAAATAAACAATTATTATTAATTAGAGAAAAAGTATTAATTGCTTAAAATGTATTTACTTCCACCCCATACACCTACAAAACCCACAAAATTGGCATACTTTCCAAGCATGTGCCCAGATGTCCTGGAAGGTAATATTAGGAAAGAATTGGATTTGTTGCTCCATTATGGATAAGCTTGCATTAGTATATTTTTTCTGTTGAAGCTGTTTTGCCAAAGATTAAAAAATCCATGCAACAAGTAGACTGTGTAGATTTGATATGCTCCTGCTCTTATGTCAGTAACTGGAATTAGCATATGCCTTCTTCATAGCAATTTCCACTTTTTTCTACCTGGTCAGAGGGCGCAGCATTATAGTGCCGCTGGATGGGTAAGCAGCCACGAGGAAGTCAACCATCACTGACAAAGGAAATTCATCTAGAAAGCTTGCAGGGGTTATTGCTTGTCCAGAAATCTTAGGAAGTTTGCTTTCTTTACATCAGTCTACTCTCTGCATAAAGGACCCCTTATGGCCTTATGCATCGGCAATGATTCTGTCTCTCTCTGTCTATACTGAGAGAACTAATTGTCATCCTCCGGTTTAGAAGGGGTCTTAGGAAAAGAACGTTTCTGTCTGAGGAGTGCAATATCTTCCTTTAATTTGTCACCCTGCACATATATGCTTATTTTTTGCCCTCGTCCTCCAATTGGGACGAATTGCCAATGACTGGAGCAGAAACCTTAGCCTAGGTGGCGACAGGATAGATGCCTAATGCAGCAAAGGGGAAGCCACTATTGCCAATATAACATCAGAAAAAGTTATGTTGTGATAGTGATAGGGGCTTGTAAATGTGCCCCCCGTGTAAGAACTGGCAGAAAGATTATTGGGCATATTTACAAGCTCCTATCGACAAAGGAACATCACTTTTTCGGACCTGCCTGTGGCGATAGGGTCATCGTCTCATTCACAAGACGGTGTTAAGCCACTTAACGTGGCTTATTGCAATCCTATGAATAAGGCCCCATTTCACAATACACTTAGGGGCCGATTACAATGCAGTTTGGAAGGCCTCCGTAAACATAATTTGCGAAATTCTAAATCGGATCGGGAACGTGTTTTTTTGACTGAGTCAGAAAGGTTTCCGCCCTACCGATTACGATGCAAGTTAGGCATTAGAAATATCCTAATTTGAACTAGACGACATATGGAATGACCGAGGTTTATGGAGCAGACTTGTACGTCGCTATGGGCTGCGTTTGCAAATGATCGATTACAATGCCGGAATCGGACAGCCTTTCCGAATCGTGGTGCCCAACTCGAATCACCAGTTGGAATCACAATTTGGGGGCCTGTAGCGTGCACCCCTGCACCTGGAAACTTTCCAATCGACCACATGGGGGTACCCAGGGGTTTCTCCTTACCAGCCATGCACAGTGGGCAGGCACCAGGGGATGCCCCCTTCAGGGTGCCCAATTTCCCCCTTTCTTCAATTGGAGCCTATGCATTTGATTGGAAAATAGTCTCCCATTGAAGTCAATGGGAGTCCGACCGAATCGTATCTGGAAGCATCCGGATGCATTGTAATCAGTCAGTCGAACTCTCCCAATCTGAGTCGGTCAGAAATCATCCCCAAACCGATTCTGTCGGAATGATTTTCAAACTGCCTCATAATCGGGTCCTTAGCGTGAAAGGGGTGTGCAGTCGGTGTTGCAGTGGGTGTTCCGCCGCAACACCCATTGATTTTGATGCTGCTCCATATTTACAAGGGTGGCGTAAATATGGGGCAGCACCAAAATTAAGACCAGGGAAAACATAAAGGCATATTTACAAGACCCTATTGCCACTGGAACGTCATTTTTTTCTGATGCTCCTGTGGCGATAGGGGCTTCACCTTATTCACAAAATGGAATTAACCCACTTAACATCGTTTAACGTTGCCTCGTAAATAAGGCCCCCTTTCACAATGCACTTAGGACCGATTACGATGCAGTTTGAATGGCCTCCTAACATCATTTTCTCCTTCTAAATCGTAACGGAAACATGTTTTTTACTAAATCAGAAAGGTTTCCAGCCTTCCTATTACGATGCAAGTTAGGCATTAGGAATATACTCATTTGAACCAGACGGCATTCGGAATGACTGAGCCGTATGGAGCAGACATGTAAGTCTCTACGGGCCGCATTTCCAAATGACCGATTACGATGCCGGATTCGGCCAGCCTTTCCGGATCTTGCAGCCCGACTCGAATCACCAATTGGAATCAGAATTTGGGGGCCTGTAGCAGGCACCCCTGTACCCGGAGACTTTCCAATCGGCCCCTTGGGGCAACCATGGGTTCCCCCATACCAGCCATGCATAGTGGGCAGGCACCAGGGGATGCCCGCTACAGGGTGCCCGATTTCCCCCAGCTACCCCTTTCCTCAATGGGAGCATATGCATTTGATTGGAAAATAGACTCCCATTGAAGTCAACGGGAGTCCGACTGAATCCTATCTGGAAGCATCTGGATGCATTGTAATCAGTCAGTCGAACTCTCTCAATCAGAGTCAGTCAGAAACCATCCTCAAACCGATTCTGTCGGAATGATTTCCAAACTGCCTCGTAATCGGGTCCTTAGCGTGAAAGGGGTGTGCAGTGGGTGTTGCAGTGGGTGTTCTGCCGCAACACCTATTGATTTTGATGCTGCTCCATATTTACAAGGGTGGCGTAAATATGGGGCAGCACCAAAACTAAGGCCAGGGAAAACCTGAAGGCATATTTAAAAGCCCCTATCGCCACTGAAACGTCATTTGGTCTGATGTTCCTGTGGCGATACAGGCTTCACCTTATTCACAAGATGGTATTAAGCCACTTAACATCGCTTAATGCCACCTCGTGAATAAGGCCCCCTTTCATGCTACACTTGGGGGCTGAATGACTCGGATCTGGGGAGTCCGACTGAGAGATTTTGATGCTTCCGGATACCATTCAGTCGGACTCCCATTGACTTTAATGGGAACCTTCTGTTCCGAACGAGAACACAGGCTCCCATTGACAAAAGGGGTGGTTGGGAAAAACCTTGAACCCTGTGGCAGGCACCCCATGGTGCCTGCTACACTGTGCATGCATGGGTAGGGGCGCCCCACTGAGATGCAAGAGTGCCTGCGTTGGCGTTAGGCGCCTTCTTTTCAGCCAGAGCTAAGGGAAAGGCATGGGTGCACCGCATTATTGTAAATATGGTGTATCTCTTCACTTTGAAACTGTCGGAGCATGGCGTTGGCTTTCTTGGCTGAGCACCGAACTCCGACAGGGTCCTAGTAAATATGCCCACTGCGCTTAACATGGCGAAACGAGGAGAAATGCTTTATTCCTTCTTGTTTTTGCTGTTTCTATGTGTGCTGCCTTGTGGAGCACACATCAAAACAGCAAAGTGCCATTGATTATTTACTTGCAGAAAGGTGTCCCTGCATATAATAAACACATTCGCATTCTTGTGAATGTGTTGCATCCCTGCATTTGGAAACTGTTGGAGCTTGGCCTTAGCCTTTTTGGCTTAAAGCCGGGCTCCAACAGTTTGCTAGTAAATATGCCCCTGAGTGTGTGTGTACATAAAAGTACATGTGATGGTTTGGATGGAAGAAAAAAGGGGTCAGTCTTACTGCATGGCTGGTGATTGTTGGCAGGTAACGTGGAGGTATTGTGGAATTAATTATTGTGTTTTTTGATAGCTTGGCTCCTGCTAGAGCTCCCAGAGCCAAGCTAGATCTCCGGCGTGGCTCTTGTTCGGCTCTCTACAAATCCCCTCGATTGCCCACTCCTATGCAAACGTCCTACAGGGGCCATGCGGCAATATCCAGAGAACACATCGGTGACTACCTGTTGTACCATAACCGGTTCTATCTACCGCTCAGTGTAAGTGTGCATTTATGGCTTTAAATGAATGTGGATATACGCTTGTCACTGCTTATTTCATGATACATGTATATATATGGATACTTATGGATTTAGGTACTTAATGCTGCAAAAGGCTAACATAAATGAACTGAAACAGACCAGCGAGGGTTGCCACTGGACAGTATTCCAACAACCCAATAGAATGATGATGTGAGCTGTCAGTAAACAAACTAGGAAAATAATAAGCAAATGCCATCATTTGCGCCGCCCCCATCCACCGAAGACATTCACTGTAAAAAAAAAAAAATACAATACAAAATACTCAAAAGTATTTTAGAGGTCTGTAAGCTAACACTACATGTTTAATAAGGGGTCATGGAGGTAGAGTAGCCTTGATTATAGAGTAAAATGCCCCCCCCGCCCCCTCAAAATCGTATTCCGGTTCATGCTTTTCCTTGCTCTCTCCTCATGCGCTCTCTTTTAATTTTCCTGCCCTAGCCCCTCATCCTGTTCCCATCTCACCCCACACCCTGTTTCCGGTTTCCACTGTGTCAATAAAACGTGAATACACCTATCTCGGTGCACGCATCAGGATGGTGAATTTTGCATGCATCACTATGCATGTGTGTGCATAAGGAGATACCTTAGCGAGTTTTTTTGTTTTTTAAACAGGAAGCCCACATCAAAATTATGAGCCAGGGTCTACCTGCGTCTTGATGCATGCACGTGTGCAGTTTGAAAAAAAAATTGCTAAAGTGAATAGATCAACCTCTTGGAGTTGGGACCTAGTGGCTTTGCCAATGCTTGTTTTTATAGTGTGGTACAAAAGGCGGGGGTGATTAAACCCAGATCTTTTGACTGGGTGTGAGTGTTTGATTGATTCAGAGATTAAACCCAGATCTTTTGACTGGTTGTGAGTGTTTGATTGATTCAGAGATTAAACCCAGATCTTTTGACTGGGTGTGAGTGTTTGATTGATTAAGAGATTAAACCCAGATCTTTTGACTGGGTGTGAGTGTTTGATTGATTCAGAGATTAAGCCCAGATCTTTTGACTGGGTGTGAGTGATTGATTGATTCAGATGCTCCGTCCATCACCACCCCCTTTTGTACTGTTTTTTATAGTGTGACATATCTTTACCTTTACTATTGACTCTTATGTCAGCATATGTTCTTCAGTTGTTGTTTTACTTTTTAAATGTAAAAAATTGGCTGAAAATATATCACACTCATAAAAATTCCAGATGCCGCAATTGTCCTTCTTATGAGAGATACAGGATAATTCTATACTGATACACAGACCATGGACAGGAGTATTTGCTCATGTTTGTGTGGCCCCAATGATGGCAATATGAAGAGAAGGATCCAGAGTGGGGGGTTTTGTTTGATATTTGTTTAGGGGGAAAAACTGCAACATTAGTGAGTTTTTAAAGCATACAGTGCATTGTATTGTATTTTTTTATAATAATTTTATTCAACTCAGGATTTTTAGTAGAAATGTGTTTCAAATTATGCATTGTGAAGTATGCAAAGTACAAAAGTGGAAATAATTTTAAGACAACATTATAATGGGCAACAATGAAGCAGGGGTGCCCTGGGGCCTAATGTTATCAGGTAGCAGTAACTGGGTGCAAGAGACCTGTAATTCTGTGCTCTTGCCAATGTACTTGCTGCACAAATGGTAGTGCTACGCCGATTGGTGGACAGGTGTCAAATGCCACTCATGTGATCCAATAGAAGCACTTCCAAAGAAATGGAATGATACATCCAAACATTGAATATCATGATGGTGAGGCTAAAGCAGCCCTGCCTCTGAGCTGCTAGTTCTCCTCATGGTTGCTATTCTCACATGAGGTCTCACCCTAGCGGAACCCCCTTCTTCTCCCTGCTGAACCTCTCCCTCTGCAATGTTCATATGGTGCATGGTTACTCTGAGTTTGGACATGGCACCGTTTGCGCCCCCCCTGTAGTATTTTCACCCAAGTTCCATTGTCCCAAACTGCATGGTAGCCCTCACACACTGATACCCGCCCACTCCCCACCTAGACTTTGTCGCCCTTAAATTTGCGACCAAAGGAGACCTCAGGCCTCAACCTGACACCTACTACTTCTGACCTTAATGTGATCACATGGAACATCAGGGGGATGCATGCCCACTCCAGATGGTATTGAATATACTCGTAGGTACGCCGTCGCAACACAAATCTAGTGATCCCGCAAGAGACACTCATCCCCCAAGCGGAGTTGGCACTTCGTTCATCTGCACTGGAGAGGTCAGGATTTCACACTCCTATTATGCCTGGGGAAAGTCACAATATGGATTAGAAAGGGGATTCCCTTTATGGCCATAGCCTTGGCGGCTAACCCCCAAGGTCGCTACCTATTCACAGATGGACACTAGAGGGGCAACGCTTGCTGCTCATAACAATATCTGCTCCAAACATGGAGCAACCTGCCTTCCTTAACAGGCTTCCAGGGTTCCTGCCATGATGGAGAGGCATTCACTGGTTGCTGGGTGGGGTCTTCAACAGTATCCTAGATCCATTACAAGACAGGTTCCATCCCCTTCTTCCTCAGTCTCCCACACACTCTAATTCCAAACATTCAGTAACTGGGGGCACCACTGGGCACGGGTAGACATATGGCGGCAACATTGTGCAGAGGGTGGAGCATATTCCTTCTACTCCCACCCCCATGATCTACACGTGCACCTTGAGCCCATTGCCTGCCCTGATGAACTAGCTGCCTACGTTACACACACAACTTGCAGAGGATGTATTTGGACCACAACCCTCAATATGTTCAGATATGCTGGTAAAACGCTCTCTCTTCCATACCGATGTGGCCCCTTTACCCAGAGACCATAGAGGTCGCTGCGCTCTGTGACCCTCCATGTCTCCTGCCTTGAATTCTTCGAAGCCAATGCTGGCACTGCGTCGTCCCGCCTGATAGAGTCAGTGTCAGAGGTCACTGCATGAGCACAGTCACAGACATAAGGAAACAGCAGGATCGGGATATTGTGAGATCAGAGCATAGCCTTCTCCTCCTTCAGAGGATGGCTGTCACCTCGGCCGGTGTGGTCGTCGGCTCACCAAGGCTCGATGAGAACACACAACTTTGCTATAGTGCCTGCGCTTCCTCAGCTACTCTGGTCATTCCACTCAGTCTCACTCTAGAGCAGAGAAATCTAGGGGCATATTATTAAGCACGGCGTTAAAATTATCTCTGGTTTAGCGGCAGAAAACTGCTGCCAAAGCGCCGAGAATGGGCTTGATAATATGCCCTAGAGAATTCCAATAGAAGCCCATGTTCACACCAGAACATGGACTTCTATTGTAATTCTCAAGGGCATAATATCAAGCCCATTATGGCTGCTTTAGCCGCAGTTTCCTGCCGCTAAACTGGCGATAAATTTTAACGCTGTGCTGGATAATATGCCCCCAGGTGCCTTACTGGACTGATTAATTAAGGAAGACAGTCCACAGAAACCCATTCCATTCTTCAGTTTGGCCCCAGCTATGACGCTTCACATGTATTGTGAAATACATGCATCTTTCACTCAATTCTATGAGCATTTTTACGTGCCAACGCTGGGGATTACCAATTCGGCCGTCAAGGTTTTCCTATCAGGTGTGGACCTGCACTGGACTCCACCTGACTTGGTCCTGGAACTCAATACGGAATTTACTCCATTTGAGATCTGCAAAGCCATCCGATTGCTGGCATCGGGAAAAACTCTGGGCCCTGATGGACTCAATCATGAGTTCCATAAAATGAATGCCACGTTACTGGTCCCCTGCCCTAAAACCCCATTTGACAAAGCTCTCTTGAGCTCTTGTCTCCCAAAGTCCCTCCGGGAAGTGGTGGTAGTTTCCATCCCTAAACCAGGACACGACCCAACAAACCCTGGTTCCTACAGGCCCTTAGCAATTCTCAAAACAGACAATAAATTCCTTGGAAAAATACTGGTGAGCAGGCTGGATCCAGTGATTCCACAGCCTGTCCATAAGGACCTGAATGACTTTGTGCTCAGCTGTAGCACATACCTAAAGCTTGACAATCTCTTCTGGATTCTGGAGCAGGCAGCAGGTCGCTGTCCATGATCTGGTTGCCTGGTATTGGAACTGGAGAAGGTCTTTGACTCCTTGGAGTGGGGTTATCTTTTTGCCGTTCTGTCCAAATTTGGTCTTGGTCCCCACATGCCCGCCTGGCAGGTATATCTCCTAACCCATACACATAGGTTGATGCACTTGTCATGGTTGTCCTCTCACTCCACTTCTTTTCCATCTGGCTATGGAGTCCCTGGCACATTAAATGTGGTTCTGTGTCTGTGGCACTGAGCTGCTTCCGCCATTGCTTGCGTCTTGACAAACCCTTGGTGGCACACCCACCCTGCTTCAACTGCTCTGTATTCCTAGAAGGTGAACACACCTCACGATGTCAGGTATTGCCCCTTGGCATGAAGCGGGCATCTGCACCTTAAGTGACCTTGGATGACCTCATTTCTGACACTGCGCTCATTCTGTTAGCAGATCTGAGCAATCAAACTGATCTCTTCACCGGGCAGTTTGACATATATAATTCAATCATGTACACAATATATACACCCACTGGGGGCCATTGCACCCTGAACTAAGCACACACCAGGTACTTCAAAACCTGCACCTACTGGGCATGGTGCACCACCTGGTCACATGGCTCATCAAAGAGCACACCTGCCTGCCTCTCCTGACACCCTATGACCAGTGGTTCAAAGACCTAGGTAAGGTGTGCAGAGACGTGGAGTGGGCTTAAGCCCTCGCCTACCTTGCCACCCTCTCTCCGAACACAGCATACAAACTAATACAGTTTCATATACTGCACATAAATCAAATCTTTCACTGTTCAGACACCACCTGCCCTTGCTGCTTGCTTGAGGATGCTGACTTTGTCCATATGTTTTGGACCTGTCTCAAACTAACCGACTACTGGTAGTTTGTTGCTGCCCACCTCTCTAGCACCACTGGGGTACACTCTCTCTGCGCCTGGGGCATGAGCTTCCTCAGCCTGTTTAAGCTCACCAAGAAAACTAAGGCAGTTGCAAGGGTCCTTGAGCTGGGGCCTCGCATGGTTAAGCGGAAGATTATGGGCACATCGAAGTCGAAGGCCCCCTTAATCACTTGCCTGGGCCTGATCGGTGGAGGTATTGGCGACGTGAAGGCAACTGCCTTGCAATTGGAAGAACTCCTGGGATATCTGAAGTACCGAACCTCACACCAGTTGGATGCCCTGCTTGAAACTTTTAAATCTGTGTTAGATGCTATCTCACAACAGGCGCGGGCCCTTGCCCTATTTATTTACCACAGATACCCCATGTGCTGCAATGACTGCCTGACGGCTTCTGGAGACCCGAGCCAATGCCTCCTCCTCCCTTCCCCCCTCCCCGCCTGCCCCTTTCCTTCCCTCTCCCTGGTTCTGGCACTTACCTGCCATACCAGTGCTCCAACTGTGCATATTTTTCTCCTCCATCACCTACCAGATGCCACGGGTGGGTGGTGACTGATCAAATGCCTTAGTGCGCCAGCTGTGTGTGCTCATGTTGCATACCCCCAGACCTACCTTCCCCTAGTGCTGTGTGCATACTCACTCGCCTCCTCTACCCCTGTTCCCACTGTTATGAAATCTATATCGTCTGTGTATTACTACCACTGTACTGTCCATGTAACCGGCCAAATTTGGGTACCATCAAAAAATGTAAATGTTGCAAAATACCAAATAAAAGCAAGTTAAAAAAAATTATGACGTTGAGACAAAAATATTTCTCTAGGCTGATCCAAAATGTGATTTTATTGAGCCAGGGCTGAAGGGGCTTACCCAGGCACCCCGATTATTGAAGAGGACTGACGTAAAGCCCACTGTCTGTGTACTGAACATGATAGGCTGGTTTCACCAGACCTAATAAAGAACAAGCTTTAAACAGATTTACAATGTCCTTAATGCTCTCCTTTTTAATGTGAATAGCTCTACAAGGGCATTGAGTTTCACTTGTCCTTCCCCCCAGTCTAAAGGGTGTCAGTTTGGACCATGCACAGAAAGTAAAAAAATACAAAACTTCAACTGTTCAGCTGACCGTGCTAAAAAAAGGCCAGGCTTGTTGTTCTTTATGACTGGTTTATATAAGGTTATAATGTTGGTACCTCGGAGGACTTGTCCTGACTTTGCAGAGCGCAGTTCATAAATGAGCTATGCAAACATATTTGGTTTCACTTTTACCTGTGCCTAAGTCTCAAAACAGAAGTTTTGATTCCCGTCCTTGGACTCTGCATGTGCTCAGAGGATCTGGACAATGAGCTGTAGCCCTGCCCTGCCCTACGAGACTGTGAACAACTGAACGTTTTTTTAAATGTATGTTTGTTTTCCTAAATTAATGGTATTGAACAATGGCAGGTGTGAGAACTCTCTGGTTCTTAGTGGCTCAGTAATTCTGTCTAAACCTGCACACCTTTAAAATGCATGATTTTATTCCTGAAGAAGGGCACGTGAATAATGTCAGAGCTCTGATGCTTAGCCTAAAATATGCTTTTGAATTATAATTGCACTGCTTAGCACTGCGTTTATAGTGCTCATTCCTCATGCCTGTCTTCCTTCGTGTAGCACACTGCTCTCTCACCCCATCACCCTTCACCGTCCCTCTTTAGTCACTCAATTTCCATTCTGCAGGAAGTGTCTCCCCCCCTTTCACTGTGAAGCTTCCCATCCTCCTTCTTTTTTTCCTTTGAAAGTTCCTTTTTAGGTATCGCAGAGAGACCTATTGCAGTCAAACCACAAAGCTGAGTTTGCGATGCGGATTTGTAGAAGTGCACATGCTTGTGAACGCGCTTCTATCTTGCTCTTCAAAGGCTCCCCTTACCATTTGCTTGCTCCTGCCTCCCCGCCCACTGCTTCACACTTCACGGCCTGGCAGCTGTGACTCGCATTTCCCCTTCCCCCTCCCCACAGCAATGCCAAGAGCTTGTTTTCGTTTGCATCAGCTCGCGCACAGCTGATGGCTTAAGTGTAAAAACACACCCAGCATTTCTTTGTTTCCTGATCGTCTTGGGCTCTTATCTCAACACATTTTTGGAGCAGTTAAAGACTAAGATTAGATGTCAGACGTGTTACGAGGTCACCAATTCCATGCACCAAATCCCTCCCACTTGTTTAACTTATGGGCTGGTTCTGCATTGCACTTAATCTCCCCGTGCGCCCCCCCACCCCCTCCTGTCCATCTCTGCTTGTTATTTTCAGTGCTGCCATTGTTCCAGAATCGTTCCACCACCCACACAGACAGAATTATTTCTACTTCTAATTATATTTGAAAATGCATTTTGCCCAAAGCAGTATATAAACTGCACAGGGTTATTTTATTTAATTAGTTTTATAAAGAGCTTGGTGTTTACTTGTAGCATGTTTCGTTAAAGCTTTTACTTGTTTCCCCTGCAGTAACATATGCAACCCCCTTACCTGCTCAAGGGGCAACAACAGCATGCTCCCTGCAGTTAGCCTCGCATTGTCTCACTTTTCCGTCTCCATGCTGTAATCTTTCAGTCTCCCTGGCAGACTTCCTCTCTTCTCCCAAGGCCTGCTTACTGATAGTGCTTTGGTATACAACCTTTACAACAAAACTTTTACCACGCACTACCATTACAACGCAGTCATTACAACGCAAACCATTACAACGCATTGCGCTGGGGGGGCGCTCTAGGATAGGGAATAAGTTTAATTTACTATCCAACACCTTCCCTAGTGTCCACGGGGACTGGAGTTAGAATAGTAAATTAAACTTTTCACTATCCAGCACCCCAAAGCGCTATGCGTTGTAAAGGCATGCGTTGAAAAAATCGCGTTGTAAAGGTATGCGTGGTAAAAGTATGCGTTGTAACGACATACATCCAGTGCTTTTCCTTCCATTAGCCTATCCTTCTCATGGGAATTTATCCACCCAAGCATTTTCGTTGCGTTCTGATACTCGTTTTATTGCTGTTCCCATTATTAATGGAGGAGACTACCATTACCAGAATGCACAGGAAGTGTCTTGCTGCATGAGCCATTCGCCCAGGCAAAGGGAAGCTTGTAAACATTTGGGGCAGATAGTCTTGGTGTGCTCGAAAAAACAGATTTTTGTTGGTTCTTAGTTTACGGTAACTTGATGTCTACCTGCTTCTTGACGAAACAGCTACTTTAACTTGTTTTTTTTGTAGGCATGGGGAGGGCTGACATCAAGTTTCGAACTGGGTTCCCTAGTTCCAAAGTCAGCTGCTCAGGGTCTTACGCCACACCCTCTCTCCAAATATTGCTGGGCATATGTAATGGCCGGATTTTCTGCTTAGATGGGATCAGCCCCTAGGGGCCCCTCTAACCCAGCCAGAACGTAACCACATCCCTCCTCAGGACCATCTATCCAGGCACCTGGGTACCTACCTGAGGATGGGGAACTCGCAATATACAAGCTCATATTATCAGAAACACCACTAAATCTATAGGGATACTAAGAATACTCACTGATTACTAAGGATATCCATGCCTTACACCACACTCATACCTTATAGTCTCGCGGCCACTCAGACCCAGACTAATCTACCCTGGGGCAGATATGACACACAATCCGGCGTGTCTACACACGGGCCTGCAGAACCCAATGCTCTCTTTTTCCAAATGGTCTACAATCCGGCAGGCCTCCACGCTGGTAATCCCCCCCAGCGCTCTCACTTACACACGGCCCGCAATCTGGCAGACCTCCACGCTGGTAATCCTCCCCAGCGCTCTCATTAACGCCGTATATCAACGACGACCACTTTCCTATGAACACCTATGGGAACAATTTCTCATTTGTCTACTTGGGATAAAACTATGATAATGAAAATTAGTACGGTTTCCAAATGGTATGATGTACCTTCTAGTCTTGGCATCAAAGGTCCACTCGCTCCCTATTTATTTGATCACTACTTACCTGATCGGGATTTCACATCCGTTCATGCAAACAACTTTCAACTAGGAGAACCATTTACCAAGATTGAACAAGAATACAAGGCACATGTCAGTTCACTAAGAACTAGGGCTGCTTTATTTTAACAATATAAACACATACACAGATCTGTATTATAATGGACACATCCACATGTAACTGACAAAGACTATAGATAGAACACACCGCTGCAAGGAAAAGGATTAGCAATACAATAGTCTAGGGAATAAAGACAAGATTAAGATGTAAGTGTAAAGTAAACTAATATGACAGGACCGATATCACCTGATTAGTGTGAAGTCTTGTTCTAGCTGTCATCTGGGTTCCTCTCTCGTCTGTGCCTTGGCTCATCTTCAGACTCTCTCTCTCTCCTGCACTCTTGGATACACCTCTGCGCTGATCACTTTGCACTGGACTCCTCTCCCCCACGAACTGTCTCCACCTTCCAACTTCAGTCTAATGGTTTCTGCCGCTCTGACTCGTTCGCTCCACTAGCTTGTTCACTCTGTTTTAAATGTCTCTGTGCCAATGTCCAATTAACTCCAGCTGCTCCCAGAGGTTAATCCACGATCTCTCCTCAGTCTCTTCTAAAAGGCATTACTTCAGACTCCAGCTATTCACACCTCCTCCTGATAAGTAACTGCTTCTGACTGCTTCCTTCAGTTCCAGCTCACTGACTGTCTGTTTGTCTTCTCTCTGTTCCAAGCATGTCCTGTCTCTTCTCCTCTTGCAATTCCACTCCTCCAACTCTACCAACACTCTCTGCTCCTCCAATTCAACTCAGCTCTCTCTAGCTTGAACCCTCTCTCTCTCCTACTCCAACAGCTCCTCACTCTTCTACCACTCCAGCTTGACTCCTCACCGCTCCTCCAATTCCACTTGACTCACTGGCTCCGCCTCTGCACTTCACTGATATAGAATGCTGTTTCCTCATGGAAAGTTCCAGCCATCAGCCTGCCGCCCATCAGATCCCTGCACCACATCGCGTCAAGGACACACACCCAGCCGGCCGGCCTTTTGTTGTGTCTTCCACACAGAGAATAATACAGCCTACCGATAAGGGCTGGCCCAGACCGGTTCTCTCCAAGTGAACAACAGCTTTAACTATAAACTTTACCTTTACCCTTGAAGCCTCTCAGCTCCATCAAGATGGAGTCCCTCTAGTTCTAGGCCTGTAGGCCTGAAAGGGATGAAATACCCCTTAGCTCTGTCAGAATACCTACATAAACCATACCAATGTGTAATCTAAAGTCAGGACCACAGGATCCAACCTCTACTATAAGAAATAATAACAGACCTAAGCCAATAGGCAATAGATGGCCTCTTCTAGGTCTGGAAAAAGGGCTTAAAAGGGCCAACACAAGCTAAGAATACCTATCCTAGATGTGAGCAAGATTAAAGTCTATATCACTGCTAAATAGAGCCAAAAACCCTGCCATTACATTCCACCCTTAGATCTTTATCTTGCGAACATCTATAAACAATAACATCCATATAAACTGGTGAAATCTAGTGATGTAGGGACTTATGTGTTGAATGAAAACAGCAAGGAGCCTAAATGGGGCCTAAATGGGGCCTACCTACTTCGGACAACTTAAGAACTAAATGTGTTTCCACTTCTAATGATAAAACAACAAAAGGCCTAAATGAGGCCTACCTACTATGGTCAACTTAAGCTAATAATAACTCATGAAATCTATTGGTGTAGGGGCTTGTTTGTGGAATAAAAATAACAATGGGCCTAAATGAGGCCTACTGACATTGGTCAACTTAAGGAAACATTTGGTGAAATCTGAGAAGTAAACATGACAAACGGTTCTCAAGGTCTGGGCAAACATTAATACATAATCATAAAGTGTAATAACAGGAAAATAAAGACAACCCCATTCCTACAAAATAGCTGGTGTAGCACTATGCATAAACGTGGTGCATACAGAAAAGCACAAAACAGTTAGCACCTAGTTTTCATCACATCGTGGAACACATGTGTGCACCACCATTCAAAAAATTAAATTGTTTCTGTATCAATCCTTCATTGGCAAAAACTGTTTTGCAGAAAACAGGAAAACTATAATTGGTGACTGCATCCTAAAAAGCAAAGATAGTACTACATAAACATCAAAACCATGAAAACATTTCTTTTTTTTTGTTTAAAAGTGGGGCCTGTTCGTAGTGATTGCAAAGAAAAACATGGGAATAATGCAGGCCAAGGAATTACATAACATATTCCCGTTGTGGGAAACATTATCAAAATCCAATAAAAATGGGTTCATGTAGAATACTATTGGCTTTGTCAAAAATATATATCCAATGTTATTTTATATGTAGTTTGAACCTGACCGCTGAGGCAGCCAACATAGAACCCCTTCCATGCTCATGACGAGCTCAGCCACAATTTGTAAGTCCAATGTCCTAATATCGGGGTTCAAGGCAGTCAATTTTGGGACATCAGTGTGGGTCACCACCCTGCATCTTCTGTATCCGGTACCAAGGAAGAACTTCCTCCGATGCGGCCATCCACCACCAATCCGGTCTGGTCTGGTCTGGTTCCATCTTCCAAAAATAATAAACTAACATAAAAACATGAAAGTAAAAAACTAAAATAATAAAAGAAGTGGGAGGGGGGTGGGCCGACGCACGCACCAACACCACAACCCAGCAACCTAGGACAAGAAAACAAGTATCATTAATCTTGCATGATAAAATTTTCCATTTAAAAAGCACCCCAAGTGCTTTTCATTGTTGAAAAGAAAATATCCTAATTAATTAAAAACATTATTCTGAAGTCAAGAAATATTTAAAATCATATACTTTGAAATTTGTTTGAGCAAAATCTAATTTTTAAACACATCCAGAAGGGCCTAGTAATACCCTAATCCTCTGTGAGACAGCCCCTCCCTTCAGAAAGGTGTTCGTGCTCAGAGTTTTGAATCTGCTCCAAAAAATACGCAGAAGCCAGGCTACAGTGTGAAGTAATTTGAATCACTGCCAAGTGATGATCTCATAGCAGGAGCAGGGCGCTGCCAAGCACTCGGTTCAAGCCTCTCTTTCTCTAATCAGGGAAGCCTGCCCAGGCCTACTGTATCTAACTAACTCCAAGGGCCAAGAGTCTGCCAACTACTCTGCATGTACAAGGATCCCTTATCTGGAGGCAATGAAGCTGTCTGCGCCGACAGCAAGGAAGAGCGAGTTCACCCCTCCCTTACATAAACATTCCGTCCGAGGAACAAAATTGGATGTTGGCCAATCATAACAAGACAGGCAGTGTTCGGAGCCTCTAGAGGGAAAAAGCCCCCCATTACAAAACATCTGGTCTGCCAAGGTCGAAAAACACATTTCCTGGAAGCCAAAACAATTCTGTTACCAGGCCAGATTCTCTAACTAACGAAAGCAAATTCAAATGTGGGAAAAAGCAAATTAATTTGTCTACTTAAAAGCTCCACTTACTAAAAAGACTTTTGTCTAACTAATTCAGCTAGAAGGCAAGACATTTGAAACATGGGCATTTATTTAGCATGCAGATCAACACACAAAAAGGGGCAATTTGCTTCTGCACACAAGACTATGCATTTTGCATTTAAAAAACGAATTATCATGGACTGTTGGGTTTAATATTTCTCTGCACATATATCTATCAGGCAGCATGTTTAATGAACACTGCTTTTACCGTGCAAGGTATTACCTTTCTATCAACAGCTTGTCAAAGTACATAGGCAAGCCTTGTAACTAAATGCAAATTAAACTAATGTAAGGGACACATAGCAATGCGTTAAGATGGTAGTGTGTTATAGTTATCATTTTTAACAATATATTCTGCTCCACCCTAACTATACACACTAGCATCCAAAAAATAAAATATATACTGTCAGCTGTTGAAAGGGAAATAATATGAAAACGACATAAAATGCAGACACATTCCAGCATTGTTTTTTTTCAACCAGGGGCAACATGTAAAATTGCATTGCAGCA
Source organism: Lissotriton vulgaris (assembly GCF_964263255.1). Taxonomy (NCBI): domain Eukaryota; kingdom Metazoa; phylum Chordata; class Amphibia; order Caudata; family Salamandridae; genus Lissotriton; species Lissotriton vulgaris. The sequence goes on along the minus strand of NC_141689.1, from coordinate 1,187,236,050 downwards.
TAATGTATCATGCAAGCCTTTCAAATCAACCTAATAAAAGGGCCACATTCATATATTATCAAACAGCCATTTATTTCCTAACTGAGTGGGTTAACTTACATCTGCATATTAAAACATCTACATTTGAAAAAAGATTCAGCTTGCATCAGGGAAAATAATAATGAGAATACATTTATATTTAAAAGCACACGGTTGCCTTTCACTAATTAAAAGCACATGTTACCATGCACTGTTGGGCAAAAATAATAAATCACAATCTGTGAGCATTCTAAAACACCGGTTGGCATATTCCTTTCTAGTTGGAAACCTTCCAAAAAAAAATTCATGAAAACAGCCCGTAGCGCGCACACCAACTGGGCCATCTTCTAATATTTCACTCATTTTAAACATGAATTCAAAAATAATTCTCCACATGTCTGTGGATGCATATTAAGTAGCACATTTAAAAGAACACAGCCCTCTCCGTGCAAACCCTTATCTCAATCCGACTGGTTGATTTATAACTTACCGACCTCTAAGAGTCAGACACATGAAGTCATCAGTTCCAAGGCAAACCCACACAAATTCGTAGACGCATTTCAAAAAGAATGTTAAATGAACAGAGCCCTACGCTCAGCACAAGATGTTACCTTTCCTTCAAGAAGCTGACAAAGCACGTAGGCAGACCCAGGAACCAATAAAAGTCAAAATCAAACCATCAATCATCAAAATACTCACTGACTTTTAGAGTCAGTTCAAAGAACCATGCATGTTAAACAGCATGTTAAAATAAATACTGCCATCTCAATTCAAGATATTAACCCTTTGGCAGCCCAAGCACAATCATTCCCCAAGACTGCAGTACATGGGAAAGTCATGAACTCATCTCTCCACGTTTACAGATAACACGTACGCACATCTTCAAAACGTTATCCCCAAGCACCCGAGAGAGATCCAGCTCTCTCCTGCCTAACGTAATGATAACATGCCCTATCCAAGCCATGACCACATGGCGCTATTCACAAGCCACATTTACAAGACAATAAACAAGTTAAAAAAAAAATGACACGCTCCTCACAAAGAATATATGCAAGGCGCAATTCACAAGCAACACAACAAGTCAAAATGAGAACATGCTCCTCAAAAGCCACATTAACATGGCGCTATTCACAAGCCATATTTACAAGACAAGCTCTGCACAAGTAACATATCCAAGGCGCAATTCACAAGGAACATAGCAAGTCAAAATGAGAACATGCTCCTCACAAGCCACAATAACATGGCGCTATTCACAAGCCATATTTACAAGGAGCTATTTACAAAGAACTCCACAAATCATAATACATTTCACATTGCACAGCATAAGCAAACGCAGCAAGCAAGTTTAATGGGCAATTTAAAAGCATTTTTCACACACATTTATACAATTGGACCATCACAAAGATGTTACTGGCTCCCTCATGTAATGCCATCCTTCAACCCTGACAGTTCAAACACCAAAACGAAAACCATTCCTTCCACCCTGAATAAGCCAAATGCCATGATGTAGCACAATCTCCTCACACTGCAACTGTTCAAGCCCATAGGTCACACAGGCTACATAAACTGCCAAACTACGCCAGATGGAACTGGCGCTCAGGGCACTCCCTCACAACACATGGGAACCTCTCCAAGCACATGGCCAGGTCACACAGGATTCGTAAGATGACGACTACGCCAGATATAATGTCTGGCGCTCAGGGCACTCCCTCACAACACATGGGAAACAATCTAAGCACATGGCCAGGTCACACAGGATTCGTAAGATGCCGACTACGCCAGATGTAATGTCTGGCGCTCAGGGCACTCCCTCACAACACATGGGAAACTATCCAAGCACATGGCCAGGTCACACAGGATTCGTAAGATGCCGACTACGCCAGATGTAATGTCTGGCGCTCAGGGCACTCCCTCACAACACATGGGAAACTATCCAAGCACATGGCCAGGTCACACAGGATTCGTAAGATGACGACTACGCCAGATGTAATGGCAGGATTTTCTGCTTAGATGGGATCAGCCCCTAGGGGCCCCTCTAACCCAGCCAGAACGTAACCACATCCCTCCTCAGGACCATCTATCCAGGCACCTGGGTACCTACCTGAGGATGGGGAACTCGCAATATACAAGCTCATATTATCAGAAACACCACTAAATCTATAGGGATACTAAGAATACTCACTGATTACTAAGGATATCCATGCCTTACACCACACTCATACCTTATAGTCTCGCGGCCACTCAGACCCAGACTAATCTACCCTGGGGCAGATATGACACACAATCCGGCGTGTCTACACACGGGCCTGCAGAACCCAATGCTCTCTTTTTCCAAACGGTCTACAATCCGGCAGACCTCCACGCTGGTAATCCCCCCCAGCGCTCTCACTTACACACGGCCCGCAATCTGGCAGACCTCCATGCTGGTAATCCTCCCCAGCGCTCTCATTAACGCCGTATATCAACGACGACCACTTTCCTATGAACACCTATGGGAACAATTTCTCATTTGTCTACTTGGGATAAAACTATGATAATGAAAATTAGTACGGTTTCCAAATGGTATGATGTACCTTCTAGTCTTGGCATCAAAGGTCCACTCGCTCCCTATTTATTTGATCACTACTTACCTGATCGGGATTTCACATCCGTTCATGCAAACAACTTTCAACTAGGAGAACCATTTACCAAGATTGAACAAGAATACAAGGCACATGTCAGTTCACTAAGAACTAGGGCTGCTTTATTTTAACAATATAAACAAAAATCCTACCACCGTAAAGTCTGCAGAATAAGAGCGGCATACTATGCCAGTGAAATCAACAACAGCTCTAATACCTCAAAATCGGTTTTTAAAATTCTGAAAGACCTCACGGCAAAAAAAACTGTCAACGCCATTACTACCTCGCCCGACCTCTGTAACAACATGGCTAATTTCTTCACAGACAAAATCAAGAAGATATACGACACCTTCCCCAAAGACCCACAGTCACCGGTCACCTTTGATCCTACCAGGCCTTCCCTTACTTCCCTTCCCACACTTGACCGTGAGACTTTCTCTAAAATCTGTAGAAAGATTAAATCCGGGTCTCCGGCAGATCCCTTGAAGCCTGACCTTTTCTGTGACGCTCATGTACTCATCACAGATCACGTTCGTGACATCATCAATCGGTCACTCTCCACTGCCAGTGTCCCTATCAAATGGAAGCAGGCATGGGTGTCCCCCATTCTAAAAAAACCCACTTTGGATCCCTCACTTCCGGAGAACTTTAGGCCGATCTCCTTGTTCCCTTGGCCTGCTAAAGTGGCCGAGGCACACGTCAATAACATCTTGTCCAACTTCCTCCTCACCAATAACATCCTGGACGACTCCCAACACGGGTTTAGAGCTGGTCATAGCACCGAGACAGCCTTGCTCAGTGTTTCTGAGGACCTCCGTTCCATTCTTGACGCCGGCGGTACTGCAGCACTGGTCCTATTGGACTTCAGTGCTGCCTTCGATACGGTGTCACATGAGGTCCTCTTGATAAGACTGGAGGAAATTGGAGTCACAGGGGCAGCCCTGGGGTGGTTTAGAGACTTCCTGTCTAACAGGTCTTTTAGAGTCTCCACCCCCCCTTACATCTCGAAGGAGCATAGCATTGGGCAGGGAGTGCCGCAGGGCTCGTCCCTTAGCCCTACCCTGTTCAATGTCTATGTCCGCCCGTTAGCGGAGATGGCTAGAAGGAATGGTATGGCTTTGGTATCATATGCAGATGATACCCAGTTGGTGGTGGCGCTGAATAACAACAGTGGTCTGGAAGCCCTTCACTTTAAACAGACACTCATCGACATCACCAACTGGATGACGGCGAACTTTCTCCAACTAAACGCCGGTAAAACCGATATTCTCCTCTTGGGAAAAAATACAGCTTCCTGGGGAGATAATTGGTGGCCTGACATTCTGGGCCCACCCCCCAAGCCAAAAGACTGTGTAAAAAATCTAGGTGTTTGGGTCGATTCGGCTCTAAAATACACCATCCACACCAAGAAAGTGGCCGCCACGTGCTTCGGCATTTTACGCAACATCAGGCCCATCCTGAAGTTCTTTGACTGCCGCACTCGCCAGCTTATCGTCCAGGCGACGATCTTTTCTAGACTGGACTATGCCAGCTCTCTCCTTTTGGGAGCGAACCTGGCTGAAACCACCAGACTGCAGAGAGTCCAGAATGCGGCTGCCAGGGCTCTGGTCGGCCTCCCTCGCCACTCTTCTGTATCAGGAACTTTAAGAAAACTGCATTGGCTCCCGGTGGGAAGAAGGATCCAGTTTAAGGCTCTATGTCTAGCCTTCAAGATCCTAAAAACCGCCTCTCCCCCACTGCTGAGTCCCCTCCTGTCTGAGTATACACCCAGCAGATCCCTCCGCTCAGAGGGACAACATCTAGTGACCATCCCCGCACTAGACTTGCTAGAGTTGGGGGACGCTCTTTCAGCCTCCTTGCTGCCAAGCTATGGAACAGCCTGCCTGTAACCATACGGGGGATGCATGATCTTTTAGCCTTTAGAAAAGCTATCAAAACCCATCTTTTCCAATAATCCGTTTTCTTTGTGCACCTTCATTCTGCACTCTGGTCAGCTTGCAGCGCCGGGACGCCCCTTGGCTGGGGCAGCCGCGCGCTATACAAATTCTCATAACATAACAACACATACACAGATCTGTATTATAATGGACACATCCACATGTAACTGACAAAGACTATAGATAGAACACACCGCTGCAAGGAAAAGGATTAGCAATACAATAGCCTAGGGAATAAAGACAAGATTAAGATGTAAGTGTAAAGTAAACTAATATGACAGGACCGATATCACCTGATTAGTGTGAAGTCTTGTTCTAGCTGTCATCTGGGTTCCTCTCTCGTCTGTGCCTTGGCTCATCTTCAGACTCTCTCTCTCTCCTGCACTCTTGGATACACCTCTGCGCTGATCACTTTGCACTGGACTCCTCTCCCCCACGAACTGTCTCCACCTTCCAACTTCAGTCTAATGGTTTCTGCCGCTCTGACTCGTTCGCTCCACTAGCTTGTTCACTCTGTTTTAAATGTCTCTGTGCCAATGTCCAATTAACTCCAGCTGCTCCCAGAGGTTAATCCACGATCTCTCCTCAGTCTCTTCTAAAAGGCATTACTTCAGACTCCAGCTATTCACACCTCCTCCTGATAAGTAACTGCTTCTGACTGCTTCCTTCAGTTCCAGCTCACTGACTGTCTGTTTGTCTTCTCTCTGTTCCAAGCATGTCCTGTCTCTTCTCCTCTTGCAATTCCACTCCTCCAACTCTACCAACACTCTCTGCTCCTCCAATTCAACTCAGCTCTCTCTAGCTTGAACCCTCTCTCTCTCCTACTCTAACAGCTCCTCACTCTTCTACCACTCCAGCTTGACTCCTCACCGCTCCTCCAATTCCACTTGACTCACTGGCTCCGCCTCTGCACTTCACTGATATAGAATGCTGTTTCCTCATGGAAAGTTCCAGCCATCAGCCTGCCGCCCATCAGATCCCTGCACCACTCCGCGTCAAGGACACACACCCAGCCGGCCGGCCTTTTGTTGTGTCTTCCACACAGAGAATAATACAGCCTACCGATAAGGGCTGGCCCAGACCGGTTCTCTCCAAGTGAACAACAGCTTTAACTATAAACTTTACCTTTACCCTTGAAGCCTCTCAGCTCCATCAAGATGGAGTCCCTCTAGTTCTAGGCCTGTAGGCCTGAAAGGGATGAAATACCCCTTAGCTCTGTCAGAATACCTACATAAATCATACCAATGTGTAATCTAAAGTCAAGACCACAGGATCCAACCTCTACTATAAGAAATAATAACAGGCCAAAGCCAATAGGCAATAGATGGCCTCTTCTAGGTCTGGAAAAAGGGCTTAAAAGGGCCAACACAAGCTAAGAATACCTATCCTAGATGTGAGCAAGATTAAAGTCTATATCACTGCTAAATAGAGCCAAAAACCCTGCCACTACAGCATAGATATCAGTGTGTTCTGCTGGTAGTGGCCGAGATGAGTAATTCATTTTTTTCTCATTTGTTTACCTGTAGTCACCTCGAGAGGGGGTAGTGCCTGGGGCTGTAGAAGTTTATGAACTGAGTAGCTCACGCTGACACCTGTGTGACCTTGGGCTAAGTTGCAAGCCAGTTTACCCATCACACATTTTAGGAAGAATATCACCAGGTGTCTCTAGTTGGGAGACTGCATCACCCCAAAGGTGGTTTCATGCCATTGAAAGACTGCTGGAAAAATAAAGCCATGTCTGAAGAATACCACTACACATCAGTATCTTAACACCGCAGTTACCACGCAGTCTCTTCTCTCTGTCTTATGATGTCTGCCCTGCCACCATGTACTTCGGACCCTCACACCTCCTCACCCTCACACACCCTCACACCCTCTCACCTTCACACACCCTCACACATCCTCACTCACGTTCACACCCTCACACACCCTCCCACTCCCTCACTCACCCTCACCCCCTCACCCTCACAACCATCTCACCCTCACCCCCTCACACCCCCACACCCCTCACCCTCACCCTCACACCCACCCTGACACCCTCTCACCCTCACACACCCTCACTCACCCTCACACCCGCACCCACCGTCACCCACCCTCACTCACCCTCACACCCTCACCCCCCTCACCCTCACAACCCTCTCACCCTCACTCATCCTCTCTCCCTCACTCACCCTCACCCCCTTACACCCCAACACACCCTCACCCTCACACCCCTTCACCTGCACCCTCACACCCTCTCACCCCCTCATCCTCACACACCTCCTCACCCTCACACCCCCTCACTCACCCTCACACCCTCATCCTCATACCCTCACCCCCCTCACCCTCAACACCCTCTCACCATCACTCACCCTCTCACCCTCACTCACCCTCACCTCCTCACACCCCACACACCCTCCCTCACCCTCACCCTCACACACGTCCTCACCCTCACACCCCCTCACTCTCACTCACCCTCACACCCCCTCATCCGCACCCTCACACCCCCTCACACTCACTCTCACACACCCTCACTCACCCTCACACCCGCACCCTCTCACCCTCACACACCCTCACTCACCCTCACACCCCCTCACAACCCTCACTCTCACACACCCTCACCCCCTCCCCCTCACACACCCTCACACCCCCTCACCCCCTCATCCTCACACCCCCTCACACCCCCTCACCCTCACCCACCCTCACCCTCACCCTCACACACCCTCACCCTCACACACCCTCACACACACACCCTCACACACACACCCTCACCCTCACACACCCTCACCCTCCCTCACCCTCACACCCCCTCACCCTTACACCCCCTCACCCTCAAACCCCCTCACCCTCACTCACCCTCACACACACTCACACACCCTCATGAGCATAGCATAACAAAACATAGTATAGCATAACAAAACACAGCATAGCATAGCATAACAAAAGAAAAGCATAGGATGGCAAAACATAGCATAGCATAACAAAACAAAGCATAGGCCAGCAAAACAAAACATAGCATATCAAAACAAAACATAGCATAGCAAAACACAACAAAGCATAGCATAACAAAACACAACATTACATATCATAACAAAACAAAGCATAGCATAACATAAAAAGCATAGCAAAACAAAATATAGCATAGTATAACAAAACATAGCATAGCATAACAAAACACAACAAAACATAGCAGAACAAAACATAGCATAGCATAACAAAACATAGCACAACAAAACAGCAACACACAACAAAACATAGCATAGCATAACAAAACATAAAAAATGTAGCATACATAACAAAACATAGCATTGCAAAGCATAGCAAAACATAGCATTGCATAACAAAGCATAACAAAACATAGCATAGCATAACAAAACACAACAAAACATAGCATAGCATAACAAAACAAAGCATAGGATAGCAAAACTAAGCATAGCATAACAAAACAAAGCATAGGATAACAAAACAAAACATAGCATAGCATAACAAAACACAGCATTACATAACAAAACATAGCATAACAAAACACAACAAAACATTGCATAAAAAAACATAGCAAAACACAACAAAACATAGCATAGCTTAACAAAAACAACAAAACATATAATAGCATAGCAAAACATAGCATACCAAACACAACAAAACATAGCATAGCAAAACAAAGCATAGCATAGAAAAAGACAACAAAACATAGCATAGCATAACAAAACATAGCATAGCATAACAACGTATAGCATATCAAAACATAGCAGAGCATAACAAAACATAGCATAGCATAACAAAACACAGCATAGCATAGCATAACAATTCAAAGCATAGGATAGCAAAACATAGCATAGCATAACAAAACATAGCATAGCATAACAAAACACAGCATAGCATAGCATAACAATTCAAAGCATAGGATAGCAAAACATAGCATAGCATAACAAAACAAAACATAGGATAGCAAAACAAAACATAGCATAGCATGCAGCATCACTCCGCACCACCACAGCATCACTCAGGGGCACCACAACATCACTATGCGCTACTACAGCATCACTGAACGCCACAGCATCACTCGTTCGCCATCACAACATCACTCAGTGCCACCACAGCATCAATCTGTGCAACCATTTAACAACACCTGGTTCAAATATGTTTTCTCAATGTTTCAAGCTTCATTACAAATGTAACAAAAAGATGTTAATATTTCACTTCTGTTCTTGGATTTTCGTCACAATTAAATACACTGAACACAATCTTCACAAAAATTATTTACAAAACTTTAAGCTATTGCCAATATGATTTATAATAACTTTTATTTAGGTTTTAATTATTGGAAAAAAATTAAAAGCCATTGTCATTTGTAATATCAATACATGTAAGCCATGTAAATACAACACATATTGCATTACAAATGCTATAGGTGTCACATTTGCGAAAGTTATAACTATTGGCATTGTAAATGACACAGCAATTAATTTTGCTATTTTTAAAAACAAAACATAAATACAAAATGTGTAACTTACAATACCAATACAAAACACAACAAAATGTAGCATACATAACAAAACATAGCATTGCAAAGCATAGCAAAACATAGCATTGCATAACAAAACACAACAAAGCATAGCATAGCAAAACAAAACACAACATAGCATAGCATAACAAAACAAAGCTTAGCAAAGCATAACAAAACATAGCATAGCATAACAAAAGACAACAAAACATAGCATAACAAAAACAAAGCATAGGATAGCAAAACTAAGCATAGCATAACAAAACAAAGCATAGCATTAAAAAAAACATAGCATAGCATACCAAAACATGGCATTTCATAACAAAACATAGCATAACAAAACACAACAACACATAGCATAACAAAACATAGCAAAACACAACAAAACATGGCATAGCTTAACAAAAAACAACAAAACATATAATAGCATAGCAAAACATAGCATACCAAACACAACAAAACATAGCATAGCAAAACAAAGCATAACATAGAAAAAGACAACAAAACATAGCATAGCATAACAAAACATAGCATAACAAAGCATAGCATAGCAAAACATAGCATAGCATAACAAAACATAGCATAGCATAACAAAACACAGCATAGCATAGCATAACAATTCAAAGCATAGGATAGCAAAACATAGCACAGCATAACAAAACATAGCATAGCATAACAAAACACAGCATAGCATAGCATGACAATTCAAAGCATAGGATAGCAAAACATAGCATAGCATTACATAACAAAACATAGCATAACAAAACACAACAAAACATAGCATAACAAAACAAAGCAAAACACAACAAAACAAAGCATAGCTTAACAAAAACAACAAAACATATAATAGCATAGCAAAACATAGCATACCAAACACAACAAAACATAGCATAGCAAAACAAAGCATAGCATAGAAAAAGACAACAAAACATAGCATAGCATAACAAAGTATAGCATATCAAAACATAGCATAGCATAACAAAACATAGCATAGCATAACAAAACACAGCATAGCATAGCATAACAATTCAAAGCATAGGATAGCAAAACATAGCATAGCATAACAAAACATAGCATATTATAACAAAACACAGCATAGCATAGCATAACAATTCAAAGCATAGGATAGCAAAACATAGCATAGCATAACAAAACAAAACATAGGATAGCAAAACAAAACATAGCATAGCATACAGCATCACTCTGCACCACCACAGCATCACTCAGGGGCACCACAACATCACTCTGCGCTACTACAGCATCACTGAACACCACAGCATCACTCGTTCGCCATCACAACATCACTCAGTGCCACCACAGCATCAATCTGTGCAACCATTTAACAACACCTAGTTCAAATATGTTTTCTCAATGTTTCAAGCTTCATTACAAATGTAACAAAAAGATGGTAATATTTCACTTTTGTTCTTGGATTTTCGTCACAAATAAATACACTGAACACAATCTTCACAAAAGTTATTTACAAAACTTTAAGCCATTGTCAATATGATTTATAATTACTTTTATTTAAGTATTAATTATTGGAAAAAAATTAAAAGCCATTGTCTTTTGTAATATCAATACATGTAAGCCATGTAAATACAACACATATTGCATTACAAATGCTATAGGTGTCACATTTGCGAAAGTTATAACTATTGGCATTGTAAATGACACAGCAATTAGTTTTGCTATTTTTAAAAACAAAACATAAATACAAAATGTGTAATTTACAATACCAATACAAAACACAACAAAATGTAGCATACATAACAAAACATAGCATTGCAAAGCATAGCAAAACATAGCATTGCATAACAAAACACAACAAAGTATAGCATAGCAAAACAAAACACAACATAGCATAGCATAACAAAACAAAGCTTAGCAAAGCATAACAAAACATAGCTTAGCATAACAAAAGACAACAAAATATAGCATAACAAAACAAAGCATAGGATAGCAAAACTAAGCATAGCATAACAAAACAAAGCATAGGATAAAAAAACATAGCATAGCATAACAAAACATGGCATTACATAACAAAACATAGCATAACAAAACACAACAACACATAACATAACAAAACATAGCAAAACACAACAAAACATGGCATAGCTTAACAAAAAACAACAAAACATATAATAGCATAGCAAAACATAGCATACCAAACACAACAAAACATAGGATAGCAAAACAAAGCATAGCATAGAAAAAGACAACAAAACATAGCATAGCATAACAAAACATAGCATAGCATAACAAAGCATAGCATAGCAAAACATAGCATAGCATAACAAAACACAGCATAGCACAGCATAACAATTCAAAGCATAGGATAGCAAAACATAGCATAGCATAACAAAACATAGCATAGCATAACAAAACACAGCATAGCATAACATAACAATTCAAAGCATAGGATAGCAAAACATAGCATTGCATAACAAAACAAAACATAGAATAGCAAAACAAAACATAGCATAGCATACAGCATCACTCCGCACCACCACAGCATCACTCAGGGGCACCACTACATCACTATGCGCTACCACAGCATCACTGAACGCCACAGCATCACTCGTTCGCCATCACAACATCACTCAGTGCCACCACAGCATCAATCTGTGCAACCATTTAACAACACCTGGTTCAAATATGTTTTCTCAATGTTTCAAGCTTTATTACAAATGTAACAAAAAGATGTTAATATTTCACTTCTGTTCTTGGATTTTCGTCACAATTAAATACACTGAACATAATCTTCACAAAAGTTATTTACAAAACTTTAAGCTATTGCCAATATGAATTACAATAACTTTTATTTAAGTATTAATTATTGGAAAAAAAATTAAAAGCCATTGTCATTTATAATATCAATACATGTAAGCCACCTAAATACAACACATATTGCATTACAAATGCTATAGGTGTCACATTTGCGAAAGTTACAACTATTGGCATTGTAAATGACACAGCAATTAATTTTGCTATTTTCAAAAACAAAACATAAATATAAAATGTGTAATTTACAATACCAATAGCTCAAACTTTCCTATTGCGAGACCTATTGCATTGTAAATGCTTGTTAAGTCTTGGCCTGCGTAGGCTGCGCTTCCTCAGTCTTGCTGGCGAGATCCTATGTGTTCCAGAGTGGGGCTTGAACCCGTCCCTCTTCTCCATTGGCTGGCTTCCTAAATGCTGGCCAGCCATTGGAGAAGAGGTTTGTCCTTTAATTTAAGCCCTGTCTTGTTCAGATTGAGGGGCGTGTTTTTTAGGTTCTTTCTCTCCTTTTCCTATTGGCTGGAATTTTACATTCCAGCCAATGGGAAGAGGAGAGAAAGAAAAACACGCCCCCGAATCTGAAAATGACGGGGCGTTTCTCTGAGCCATTTCTGCTGGACATTTGAGAAACAAGGTGGTGTTCATGGTGTGGTCGGGTGCCACCCCGCAAATGTGATTGTTTTTATTGCGCGGGCGCCCACCCCGCAACTTTTTCCCAGCATTTATATTTTTTCATCCGAAGCGGGTGCTCACAGCGCTGTTTATTTTCAATTCGGAGGGAGCCCCGTTTTCACCGCCGCAGTCCGGGACTGCAGGAAATCACCGCCGCGGCCGAGTATCACAGGAAGTCAGGCACGGTGTGCAGGACTTCCGATTTCCAAGCCTGGAGAATCAAGCTCTCTCTGTGCCGCAGCTGGTTGTCACCCCGTACAAACCCCCCCGCGCTCCTGGTGTCTTCCGACCATGGCTGCGGAAACACTAGAGAGCAACGCTTCACACACGTTCTCATTGTTGCCGCCCGTACCTCCCTCGTGTGCCTCTAGCCACACCTTGTTTGTTCTCACACTTGGCAGTGAGCATATGAGATGATTTTGTTAGCGACCAACGACCTTCCCCTGCGCCCCTTCCCAGCTGCCGCTTGAATTCACGGAAGGCGCATCCTTTCCAAGATGATAGAGTCGGTTGCTGGGTGCGGACTTGTTGTCCTTTTTCTGTCTTGGAGTATGCTGCCTCCTATTCAGATGACAGTCTCAGAACGCGGATAGCTGAGAAGTACCTGGGCAGCACGTACAGCCAATGCCAAGCAGCTGTCCACCTCTGAGCGGCCAGTGAAAGGTAACGGGCAAATCACGGAATGTCTCACCGCAAGTGCAATAGCAATAGTTTTAGAGGCAGCCAGTGAAAGGTAACGGGCAAATCACATAATGTATCACCGCAAGTGCAATAGCAATAGTTTTGGAGAGCAGCTTTTAGGGTCCTTTTTTTGTGTTCTTGTGTAAGTTAGAATTATTTTTCTCTTCCTCTCCTCCCCCAACGATTAGTTCGCCTCTGGTCGTGCAACACCGTTCTGCGAGTGTCTGTTCCCTGACAAGTCACAGGGAGACGGCTCCAGACAGAAATATTCCAGACGAGGATGTAGGTAGCATAAAGCACCCATTGCCTACATTGCTTTTTCGTGGCTTGTACTCATGTGGCTCAGCTGGATGGCTTTCTAAACTTTCCCGTAGACTACTGTCGTACACAAGATATTGTAACTTGGCAGACGACCTCACCCAAAGCAAACTCCTCCCTTTCCCTTAGTTTACAAATTATGAAAAAATAACTAGGGGGCCATACTTTCTGTTGAACCCTACACTAAACCTATTGGCTGAATATCTGACAAGGAAGATTATTTCCACTTATTGAAACTAGAATTTCAACCTGTCATGTGATATAATTCTTATTAATAGAGGAAGGTAATGTTGCGCTTCATCACGTAATTCCACCTATTAACACCGTAAGGAAGGTTAACGTTTGGTCTGGTACAAGAATAAGTTAATAGGCGCTGTGTTTTGTGTTCGCGTTGCGCCATGCAGAAGTTTAGTAAATCTATCCCTGGGTCTGTTGGTAGCCTCGCGGTTTTCGAAGATGGTCAGTTTCTTTCGTAGTACTTAAGGGAATAAACTCTTAGCAGCTCTTGTAAATTCATTGAGGTCAGCAAAATATGTTGTTTCTACCAAATGCTACTCTACTTCTCGACCAAATCGGGCCTGCGTGGCTGATTGTTTTTTAACAATTGTATGTATATGCGTCTATTTCTATTTTTGGAGTCGTTTACTCAATGTATTTCATGCTTGCATACTGAGATTTGGCTAACCAGCCAGCGTTTACAGTGATGCGCAGATATCCACTGGAATGAAATATTTAAAAAATGACGCTTTATGGTATGTTGCTAATTTAAAAACCACAATTGTCTTTCGATGTGAATTTAAATGTACCTTTTTGACTTTTTCCTAGCATAACGTTTAATTAATTAAAGAGTTAACTACTGGTCTGATATTTCTGTGGATGTTATCTTTTTGAGAGGTTTAAAACCAGTTTGAAGAATTGCCATACCCATGTACGCAGCCACTCTAGTGTGGCTCTGTGTGTGTGTGTGTGGCTGTGTGTGTGTGTGTGGCTCTGTGTGTGTGGCTCTGTGTGTGTGTGTGTGGTTCTGTGTGTGTGGGTGGCTCTGTGTGTGTGAGTGGCTCTGTGTGTGTGGCTCTGTGTGTGTGTGGCTGTGTGTGTGTGGCTCTGTGTGTGTGTGTGGCTCTGTGTGTGTGTGGCTCTGTGTGTGTGTTTGTGTGTGTGTGGCTCTGTGTGTGGCTCTGTGTGTGTTTGTGTGTGGTTCTGTGTGTGTGTGGCCATGTGTGTGTGTGTGGGGGCAAATGCAATAGGTCTTGCATTTGCAAGAGATTAAGCTATTACTCTCTACTACTCTCTAATGCTTACCTATTGCCATTGTAAATGACAATACCATATATTTATCGGTTTAAAAAAAAAAACAATAAATGAAAAAAATGACATTTGCAATGCCAATAGCTCTAACTTTAACAAAGACGAGACCATTGCATTGTAAATGCTTGTTATGTCTCTCTCCTTACCTCTAATTGACTGGCACTGAGAATGTACCTTTATTCGGTGCATCACCTTCTTTGTTTTATTTGGTCTTGTCACTCTCTATGAATGCCACGTTTTGCAGTCTTATTATCTTGACCGCCTCTGCATACTGGTAGCTAAATTCCACCCTTGACACCCCCATTCTTTGATAGTTATTGCATTTTCAAATATTTATATGGACAATTTATATTTAATTATATCCTTATTAATATCCATGTTATCTTACATGTTACTCCTAAAGAGAAACGTAGGTTACCCTTGTTTTGTCACGTTTACACCTCATCCCGGTTATTTATTTATAACCGGTGTAAAGGGACTCAGTATTCTGAGTCACCTACAGTTACTGTCCGATCTGATTATTTAGGTATACTTCTTTATTCTTGCTAAATCCGTCGGTGGAGTGGGTTACTTTGCTTGTTGCCTGGTCAAATTATTTTCATGTATAACACGTCTATCTAATTGTGTTATTCTAAGATGGCCGCTGTTCATGTTCTGCTTACGGATCGTCGCAGCTTGGTGGTCTGTCTTCTATCTTTCTGACAGACTCCTATTGCTTTACCTTTTCGATGTCTAAACCCCGTCACGTGACATCTGGCAATACTTACTTTGCGGTGTATATAATGCCGTCGGTTCCAATGCTCCGTTTGTTATTGCGGGTGACGGAGCATTCATCGAGCACTTCTGCTATTTGGCGCAGTAAGGGTTGGAGCCCAAGTCTGGCATGTGACACGTGTCACTCTGTCATGTGGCATATGCCACATCTGATGTGACATATGCCATAGATTTTCTACTTGGTCCTTCATTATTATCAGTTGAGCATTTCCAAAGGACTATGTTTCACTCTGCTAAAATAAATAAAATGTTTTAAAAAATAAAAATAATATTAAAAAATAATTTCCCGAGGTGGGGTTTGAACCCTGTTCAAAACTCACTCAAAGCCCCTGCACATTCACAGTGAGCCACGTACTCTGCTGAAAGTTCCCCAGCCAAAGGTATCTATGTCATAGAATAAGGTTGTCAGTCCTTCCTCTATTTCTATTGTCTTTGGACTGTAGATACCAGCAATCTTCTCTCGATTTACATTCTTTAAATACAAATAGCCCTTCCTTTCATACAGTCTGCCACTAGCCCCATGCATTTCCAATTCTTACACAATCATCCCTAAATTCTCATTCCACTAAATAAGTGATTTCTTTCATAGCAAACCTGTCCCCCCCTATCCACGTGCCACACAGGATGCCATTATCAATGCATGACATGCACTATGAGTAAGGAGGCCATAGTTCTCCCAGATACTGCTAGGGGGTCATTTACAAAGGCACAGCTTTCATTTGTGGAATTTAGAAATAAAATTAAAAAAAAAAAAAAAAAAAACGATTTTCCCCACCTGGGGTTTGAACCCTGGTCAAAAATCACTCTAAGCCCCTGCACATACACAGTGAGCCACGTACTCTGCTGAAAGATCCCCAGCCCAAGGTATTTATGTCATAGAATAAGGTTGTCAGTCCTTCCTCTATTTCTATTGTCTTTGGACTGTAGATACCAGCAATCTTCTTTCGATTTACATTCTTTAAATACAAATAGCCCTTCCTTTCATACAGTCTGCCACTAGCCCCATGCATTTCCAATGCTTACACAATCATCCCTAAATTCTCATTCCACTAAATAAGTGATTTCTTTCATAGCAAACCTGTCCCCCCTATCCACGTGCCACACAGCATGCCATTATCAATGCCTGACATGCACTATGAGTAAGGAGGCCATAGTTCTCCCAGATATTGCTAGGGGGTCATTTACAAAGGCACAGCTTTCATTTGTGGAATTTAGAAATAAAATAAAAAAAATAAAAAAAAAAGATTTTCCCCACCTGTGGTTTGAACCCTGGTCAAAACTCACTCAAAGCCCCTGCACATACACAGTGAGCCACGTACTCTGCTGAAAGTTCCCCAGCCAAAGGTATCTATGTCATAGAATAAGGTTGTCAGTCCTTCCTCTATTTCTATTGTCTTTGGACTGTAGATACCAGCAATCTTCTCTCGATTTACATTCTTTAAATACAAATAGCCCTTCCTTTCATACAGTCTGCCACTAGCCCCATGCATTTCCAATTCTTACACAATCATCCCTAAATTCTCATTCCACTAAATAAGTGATTTCTTTCATAGCAAACCTGTCCCCCCTATCCACGTGCCACACAGGATGCCATTATCAATGCCTGACATGCACTATGAGTAAGGAGGCCATAGTTCTCCCAGATACTGCTAGGGGGTCATTTACAAAGGCACAGCTTTCATTTGTGGAATTTAGAAATAAAATTTAAAAAAAACAAAAAAAAGATTTCCCCACCTGGGGTTTGAACCCTGGTCAAAACTCTCTCAAAGCCCCTGCCCATACACAGTGAGCCACGTACTCTGCTGAACGTTCCCCAGCCAAAGGTATCTATGTCATAGAATGAGGTTGTCAGTCCTTCCTCTATTTCTATTGTCTTTGGACTGTAGATACCAGCAATCTTCTCTCGATTTACATTCTTTAAATACAAATAGCCCTTCCTTTCATACAGTCTGCCACTAGCCCCATGCATTTCCAATTCTCACACAATCATCCCTAAATTCTCATTCCACTAAATAAGTGATTTCTTTCATAGCAAACCTGTCCCCCCTATCCACGTGCCACACAGGATGCCATTATCAATGCCTGACAAGCACTATGAGTAAGGAGGCCATAGTTCTCCCAGATACTGCTAGGGGGTCATTTACAAAGGCACAGCTTTCATTTGTGGAATTTAGAAATAAAATAAAAAAAAAAAAAGATTTTCCCCACCTGTGGTTTGAACCCTAGTCAAAACTCACTCAAAGCTCCTGCACATACACAGTGAGCCGCATACCCTGCTGAGAGTTCCACAGCCAAAGGTATCTATGTCATAGAATAAGGTTGTCAGTCCTTCCTCTATTTCTATTGTCTTTGGACTGTAGATACCAGCAATCTTCTCTCGATTTACATTCTTTAAATACAAATAGCCCTTCCTTTCATACAGTCTGCCACTAGCCCCATGCATTTCCAATTCTTACACAATCATCCCTAAATTCTCATTCCACTAAATAAGTGATTTCTTTCATAGCAAACCTGTCCCCCCTATCCACGTGCCACACAGGATGCCATTATCAATGCCTGACATGCACTATGAGTAAAGAGGCCATATTTCTCCCAGATACTGCTAGGGGGTCATTTACAAAGGCACAGCTTTCATTTGTGGAATTTAGAAATAAAATTAAAAAAAAAAATGACTTTCCCCACCTGGGGTTTGAACCCTGGTGAAAACTCACTCAAAGCCCCAGCACATACACAGTGAGCCACGTAGTCTGCTAAAAGTTCCCCAGCCAAAGGTATTTATGTCATAGAATAAGGCTGTCAGTCCTTCCTCTATTTCTATTGTCTCTGGACTATAGATACCAGCAATCTTCTCTCGATTTACATTCTTTAAATACAAATAGCCCTTCCTTTCATACAGTCTGCCACTAGCCCCATGCATTTCCAATGCTTACACAATCATCCCTAAATTCTCATTCCACTAAATAAGTGATTTCTTTCATAGCAAACCTGTCCCCCCTATCCACGTGCCACACAGCATGCCATTATCAATGCCTGACATGCACTATGAGTAAGGAGGCCATAGTTCTCCCAGATATTGCTAGGGGGTCATTTACAAAGGCACAGCTTTCATTTGTGGAATTTAGAAATAAAATAAAAAAAAAAAAAAAAAATTTTCCCCACCTGTGGTTTGAACCCTGGTCAAAACTCACTCAAAGCCCCTGCACATACACAGTGAGCCACGTACTCTGCTGAAAGTTCCCCAGCCAAAGGTATCTATGTCATAGAATAAGGTTGTCAGTCCTTCCTCTATTTCTATTGTCTTTGGACTGTAGATACCAGCAATCTTCTCTCGATTTACATTCTTTAAATACAAATAGCGCTTCCTTTCATACAGTCTGCCACTAGCCCCATGCATTTCCAATTCTTACACAATCATCCCTAAATTCTCATTCCACTAAATAAGTGATTTCTTTCATAGCAAACCTGTCCCCCCTATCCACGTGCCACACAGGATGCCATTATCAATGCCTGACATGCACTATGAGTAAGGAGGCCATAGTTCTCCCAGATACTGCTAGGGGGTCATTTACAAAGGCACAGCTTTCATTTGTGGAATTTAGAAATAAAATTTAAAAAAAACAAAAAAAAGATTTCCCCACCTGGGGTTTGAACCCTGGTCAAAACTCTCTCAAAGCCCCTGCCCATACAAAGTGAGCCACGTACTCTGCTGAACGTTCCCCAGCCAAAGGTATCTATGTCATAGAATGAGGTTGTCAGTCCTTCCTCTATTTCTATTGTCTTTGGACTGTAGATACCAGCAATCTTCTCTCGATTTACATTCTTTAAATACAAATAGCCCTTCCTTTCATACAGTCTGCCACTAGCCCCATGCATTTCCAATTCTCACACAATCATCCCTAAATTCTCATTCCACTAAATAAGTGATTTCTTTCATAGCAAACCTGTCCCCCCTATCCACGTGCCACACAGGATGCCATTATCAATGCCTGACAAGCACTATGAGTAAGGAGGCCATAGTTCTCCCAGATACTGCTAGGGGGTCATTTACAAAGGCACAGCTTTCATTTGTGGAATTTAGAAATAAAATAAAAAAAAAAAAAGATTTTCCCCACCTGTGGTTTGAACCCTAGTCAAAACTCACTCAAAGCTCCTGCACATACACAGTGAGCCGCATACCCTGCTGAGAGTTCCACAGCCAAAGGTATCTATGTCATAGAATAAGGTTGTCAGTCCTTCCTCTATTTCTATTGTCTTTGGACTGTAGATACCAGCAATCTTCTCTCGATTTACATTCTTTAAATACAAATAGCCCTTCCTTTCATACAGTCTGCCACTAGCCCCATGCATTTCCAATTCTTACACAATCATCCCTAAATTCTCATTCCACTAAATAAGTGATTTCTTTCATAGCAAACCTGTCCCCCCTATCCACGTGCCACACAGGATGCCATTATCAATGCCTGACATGCACTATGAGTAAAGAGGCCATATTTCTCCCAGATACTGCTAGGGGGTCATTTACAAAGGCACAGCTTTCATTTGTGGAATTTAGAAATAAAATTAAAAAAAAAAATGACTTTCCCCACCTGGGGTTTGAACCCTGGTGAAAACTCACTCAAAGCCCCAGCACATACACAGTGAGCCACGTAGTCTGCTAAAAGTTCCCCAGCCAAAGGTATTTATGTCATAGAATAAGGCTGTCAGTCCTTCCTCTATTTCTATTGTCTCTGGACTATAGATACCAGCAATCTTCTCTCGATTTACATTCTTTAAATACAAATAGCCCTTCCTTTCATACAGTCTGCCACTAGCCCCATGCATTTCCAATTCTTACACAATCATCCCTAAATTCTCATTCCACTAAATAAGTGATTTCTTTCATAGCAAACCTGTCCCCCCTATCCACGTGCCACACAGGATGCCATTATCAATGCCTGACATGCACTATGAGTAAAGAGGCCATATTTCTCCCAGATACTGCTAGGGCGTCATTTACAAAGGCACAGCTTTCATTTGTGGAATTTAGAAATAAAATTAAAAAAAAAAAAAGATTTTCCCCACCTGGGGTTTGAACCCTGGTCAAAACTCACTCAAAGCCCCTGCACATACACAGTGAGCCACGTACTCTGCTAAAAGTTCCCCAGCCAAAGGTATTTATGTCATAGAATAAGGCTGTCAGTCCTTCCTCTATTTCTATTGTCTCTGGACTGTAGATACCAGCAATCTTCTCTCGATTTACATTCTTTAAATACAAATAGCCCTTCCTTTCATACAGTCTGCCACTAGCCCCATGCATTTCCAATTCTTACACAATCATCCCTAAATTCTCATTCCACTAAATAAGTGATTTCTTTCATAGCAAACCTGTCCCCCCTATCCACGTGCCACACAGCATGCCATTATCAATGCCTGACATGCACTATGAGTAAGGAGGCCATAGTTCTCCCAGATACTGCTAGGGGGTCATTTACAAAGGCACAGCTTTCATTTGTGGAATTTAGAAATAAAAAAAAATAAAAAAAAGACTTTCCCCACCTGGGGTTTGAACCCTGGTCAAAACTCACTCAAAGCCCCAGCACATACACAGTAAGCCACATACTCTGCTGAAAGTTCTCCAGCCAAAGGTATTTATGTCATAGAATAAGGCTGTCAGTCCTTCCTCTATTTCTATTGTCTCTGGACTGTAGATACCAGCAATCTTCTCTCGATTTACATTCTTTAAATACAAATAGCCCTTCCTTTCATACAGTCTGCCACTAGCCCCATGCATTTCCAATTCTTACACAATCATCCCTAAATTCTCATTCCACTAAATAAGTGATTTCTTTCATAGCAAACCTGTCCCCCCTATCCACGTGCCACACAGGATGCCATTATCAATGCCTGACATGCACTATGAGTAAAGAGGCCATATTTCTCCCAGATACTGCTAGGGGGTCATTTACAAAGGCACAGCTTTCATTTGTGGAATTTAGAAATAAAAAAAATAAAAAAAAAATGATTTTCCCCACCTGGGGTTTGAACCCTGGTCAAAACTCACTGAAAGCCCCTGCACATACACAGTGAGCCAAGTACTCTGCTGAAAGTTCCCCAGCCAAAGGTATTTATGTCATAGAATAAGGCTGTCAGTCCTTCCTTTATTTCCATTGTCTCTGGACTGTAGATACCAGCAATCTTCTCTCGATTTACATTCTTTAAATACAAATAGCCCTTCCTTTCATACAGTCTGCCACTAGCCCCATGCATTTCCAATTCTTACACAATCATCCCTAAATTCTCATTCCACTAAATAAGTGATTTCTTTCATAGCAAACCTGTCCCCCCTATCCACGTGCCACACAGGATGCCATTATCAATGCCTGACATGCACTATGAGTAAGGAGGCCATAGTTCTCCCAGATACTGCTAGGGGGTCATTTACAAAGGCACAGCTTTCATTTGTGGAATTTAGAAATAAAAAAAAATAAAAAAAAGACTTTCCCCACCTGGGGTTTGAACCCTGGTCAAAACTCACTCAAAGCCCCAGCACATACACAGTAAGCCACATACTCTGCTGAAAGTTCTCCAGCCAAAGGTATTTATGTCATAGAATAAGGCTGTCAGTCCTTCCTCTATTTCTATTGTCTCTGGACTGTAGATACCAGCAATCTTCTCTTGATTTACATTCTTTAAATACAAATAGCCCTTCCTTTCATACAGTCTGCCACTAGCCCCATGCATTTCCAATTCTTACACAATCATCCCTAAATTCTCATTCCACTAAATAAGTGATTTCTTTCATAGCAAACCTGTCCCCCCTATCCACGTGCCACACAGGATGCCATTATCAATGCCTGACATGCACTATGAGTAAAGAGGCCATATTTCTCCCAGATACTGCTAGGGGGTCATTTACAAAGGCACAGCTTTCATTTGTGGAATTTAGAAATAAAAAAAATAAAAAAAAAATGATTTTCCCCACCTGGGGTTTGAACCCTGGTCAAAACTCACTGAAAGCCCCTGCACATACACAGTGAGCCAAGTACTCTGCTGAAAGTTCCCCAGCCAAAGGTATTTATGTCATAGAATAAGGCTGTCAGTCCTTCCTTTATTTCCATTGTCTCTGGACTGTAGATACCAGCAATCTTCTCTCGATTTACATTCTTTAAATACAAATAGCCCTTCCTTTCATACAGTCTGCCACTAGCCCCATGCATTTCCAATTCTTACACAATCATCCCTAAATTCTCATTCCACTAAATAAGTGATTTCTTTCATAGCAAACCTGTCCCCCCTATCCACGTGCCACACAGGATGCCATTATCAATGCCTGACATGCACTATGAGTAAGGAGGCCATAGTTCTCCCAGATACTGCTAGGGGGTCATTTACAAAGGCACAGCTTTTATTTGTGGAATTTAGAAATAAAATTAAAAAAAAAAAAAAAAAAACGATTTTCCCCACCTGGGGTTTGAACCCTGGTCAAAACTCACACTAAGCCCCTGCACATACACAGTGAGCCATGTACTCTGCTGAAAGTGCCCCAGCCCAAGGTATCTATGTCATAGAATAAGGTTGTCAGTCCTTCCTCTATTTCTATTGTCTTTGGACTGTAGATACCAGAAATCTTCTCTCGATTTACATTCTTTAAATACAAATAGCCCTTCCTTTCATACAGTCTGCCACTAGCCCCATGCATTTCCAATGCTTACACAATCATCCCCAAATTCTCATTCCACTAAATAAGTGATTTCTCTCATAGCAAACCTGTCCCCCCTATCCACGTGCCACACAGCATGCCATTATCAATGCCTGACATGCACTATCAGTAAGGAGGCCATAGTTCTCCCAGATACTGCTAGGGGGTCATTTACAAAGGCACAGCTTTCATTTGTGGAATTTAGAAATATAATTAAAAAAAAAAAAAAAGATTTTCCCCACCTGGGGTTGGAACCCTGGTCAAAACTCACTCAAAGCCCCTGCACATACACAGTGAGCCACGTACTCTGCTGAAAGTTCCCCAGCCAAAGGTGTCTATGTGATAGAATAAGGTTGTCAGTCCTCCCTCTATTTCTTTTGTCTTTGGACTGTAGATACCAGAAATCTTCTCTCGATTTACATTCTTTAAATACAAATAGCCCTTTCTTTCATACAGTCTGCCACTAGCCCCATGCATTTATTATTGTTACACAATCACGGCACAGGGAACCCCAGGTGCCACCCAGATTAGGACCCCCCTGGCATAGGTAGAATAGGATGAATGAAACATCTGGCCCGCCATTTTTAGGACAGCTTCTGGGCACCCTCTTCGTTCAAGTGGGTCTCCTGGAGGCACGCAATGGAGACGCCATGGCGTCGGAGGAATGAAAGGACCCTGTATCTTTTAGTGCAAGTGCCCAATGCACGCACGTTCCAAGTTAAGAATTTAAACCCCATGACAGGAGATCACGCCCAACCTGGACATATATTACAAACGGCGTGTTCCGCCACCCACGGGCCCAACCAGCATCCAGGCCGGGGGACCTAGCCCATCTGATCAGCCATTCAAATAACAGAAACACAGTACTCTCGATGCCAGCAACAATTTCCCCTCCCAACCCCACCAACCCCACAACCCCCCCATAACATCTACCCCCACCCCCACCCACGAGCAGGATGACAGCAACAACAAAACACGCTATCCTGCCCTCCCCCTGCTGGTGCCAGGATGTACACAGCCACCCTATTCGTCCCATCCAATACACACACACACACACACCCAACCAAACACCACCCACCCCCCTTCTAGCTCCCCATGGGACCCAGACGTACAGGAATGAACCTGGGCTTGGCCGCCGGCATCAGTCCCAAAGCAGGGCCCTCCCCAGCCAAAATAAAGACAGACACCGCCACATAAGGTCGTTCCAACGGGATACAGGTCCTACGCTCCTCTCCGTCATTCAAGCTCGAACAGCACAGCTCCCAGGTACCTCATACAAACTCAAGGCCCAGCACTAAAGCCCCCAAAGCAGAGCACAACACTCTTCACTCCAACAGTACCTTACAACAGAGTCCTCCCCTGCAGCAGTTCAGACATTCCAGTCTCTGCGATCACCGGAGCCGTAGAGTCTGTACCTGGCACAATGTCCTGCAGGGTATCTGGAACCAACACATCCCCAGGGGCGGATGCGCCCGAGGACTCTGGACCATCCCTTGCCAAGGAAGGTCCCAACGGCTCCGCCTTCCGCATCGTCGTCTCTGGGGATGGTTCCCCCAGGTCTCACGGGGCCCCCCTCACTCTCCCGTGGGCATGTCGTCACCCCTGTATCTCCTGCCACTCCCACACCTCAGCGGGCTATTCGAAGAAATGTGCCCGGCCCTGAGATATCACCTTGACCTTGACAGGATATAACAAAATATATTGTAGCTTCATCTCCTGGAGCTTCTGCTTGACTCCCAGGTAGGACTTTCGCTGCTCTTGCACCTGCTGGGTGTAATCAGGATAGATGCATATGTGGCTGTTCTCAATGGTGAGAGACTCCGTCTACCTCGCCGCCTTCAGAATGCAATCCCGGACTATATAGTTCAGGATCTTCGCAATCAATGCCCTCGGAGGCTCCCCCGGGTGCGGGGGGTACCATGGCCCTATGCGCTCGTTCGATGCCAAATACATTTGATAGCCCATGCGGGCACAGTTGAGTCTGAATCCAGTCCTCCAGGAAGCGCTCGGCATTCCCCGCCTCCAATCGCTCCGGCACACCCAGGACTCTAATGTTGCTGAGGCGCGCCCTACCCTCCGCGTCCTCAGCTTTTCGTTCCAATGCGTGCTTCATAGAGGTGAGTTGCATGACTGTCTTCTGGAGGGAAGCCACCGATACCTTATCCGCCACTTTGCGAAGATCCGTTTGCAGAAGGTTGACATCAAGCGATACAGTCTCTATCTGCCGCTCCAGCGCAGAATGGGAGCCCTGTATGGCCTTCAGCAACTCCGCCCGGGAAGTCTCCGCCGGCACATCCGCGCACTCCTCTTGACCTCTCTGCCCCGTAATCCGTTGCGACGGCAGATGCTGGGTTGTATACTGTGTGATACTATTAGGCTGAGTGGATTTCGACATCCTGTCCTTACGCAGAGCCAGCAGACCAGGCACTCAGCGACCACCGCAGGGGAGCACCAAGGATCGTATACGGGTACCTCCGCTCAGTAGCGCGCCTTCTGGTCGCTCTTCAGGTCACTGCCATTTCGCTCCCGATCTGCCATCCAGCAGGACCAGGCTGTAGCAATGGGGTGGCGCACACAAGGATCAAGCACTACCTCAGTGCGTCCCCAGCGAAATTCAAGATTAACAATACTATGTCCACACCAGTTCCTGTAACACTGGGTGTCCCTCAAGGATCCTCCCTCTCCCCTACTCTGTTCAATATACTCATGGAACCACTTACCGCACTACTTCAAGCATCTAATGTTCAATTTCACATGTACGCAGACAATACCCAGCTCTACCTTAAAATACACAAACGGAATTCCTCCTAATAGCGTCTCCCACCAAAGTCCCCCTCACTCAGTCCTGGCTTAACCATCTCATTGCACTCAACGTTCAACCTACTATTGTGGACTCAGCAAAATCTTTAGGCATAACCCTTGACTGCAATCTCAATATGCATCATCACGTCAGCAATGCAACGAAGGGAGCTAATTTCAAAATCAACACATTGCGGAAATTGAAAACTTTCCTTCCTCTCAATGACTTCAGAACTGCAGTCCAAGCCCTAGTCATCCCTCGAATGGATTATGGAAGTGTTGCCCTCTGTGGTCTCCCCATATCGACAACCGCACCAATAAAAGCCTCTATTAATGCTGCAGACAGACTAATCACGGGCTCAAAAAAACTTTCACACATTTCTCCTGATCTAAAAGCTTTGAACTGGCTGCCTTACGAAGATAGAATACATCTGAAAATCGCCTGCATGACCCACAAGGTTATACACCATAACTCCCCCAGCTACCTCGCTCAGAAACTGACAATCTCGGGTGGCTCAAGAGTGACAAGAAGTGCAGACAATCTTCTTTTGAAACCTCAGAGATTTCACAAGAAAAAACGTATAAATGCTCCTTCTCAGGGATGGCGCCCAGGATCTGGAATGCCCTCCCTCCAGAAATCAGACTTATCTCATCCTTGGCATCCTTCAAAAAAGAAGTAAAATCTCTCCTATTAGCTAAAGTTACCTGAACTTTGACTAATGTAATCTCGTAACTCAGTACTCTTCCTCCTGTGACTATGTATATTGGCCACCTATGCACCGTTGCTACCTTACCTTGTTTCTTTTTTTGTAACAATTTGCTCATCTTTGCACAAAATGTTTTGTTTAATTATTACTCCTTGCCTTTTTATCCCATTCTGTATGTAAAGAGCTCTGATATCCGTAAGGATCTTGTTCGCGCTCTATAAAACTTTTAAAATAAATAAAAATAAATTAAATTCACTATCAGGACATGCCACACACACCAGCGCATGTCCTACCTTTCACATACAGTGCACCCTGCCCATGGGGGTACATTGGACCTACCTCGAGGCGACTTACATGTAGAAAAGGGAAGGTTTAGGGACTTGCAAGTGTGTGCACTTGCCAATTCGACATGGCAGCCCTAGGCTGTGGACAGGCTACGCAATGGCAGGCCAGAGTTACACTTTACAGGCTGTTTGCGTGGGTGGCACAATCCAGTGCTGCAGCCCACCAACAGCATTTGATTTATATGCCCTGGCACTCGCAGTGCACTTTACTAGGGACTGACACATGAATCAAATAGCCAATCATGAAAAAACCAATCCATAACACAGTTTACACAGAGAGCATACTTTATCACTGATTTGGAGTGGTTAAGTGCCCATAGTCCTAAAACCAATGCACACAGGTCAGGAAATAATAGGAGGAAAAATCTAAATATTTGGGGATAACCCTGCAAACAGGGCCATTTCCAACAAGCAGTCACACACATGCAAGCACAAACTCCACTCAATAGCAGTCACACACATGCACACTCGACTCACGAGCAGTCGCACACACTCCACTCACAAGCAGTTACACAAATTCAAGCGCAAACTCCACTCACGAGCAGTTGCACACTCCACTCACGAGCAGTCACACTTATGCATGTGCACACTCTACTCACAAGCAGTCGCACATAGGAGCACTCGAGCTCTTCCACTAATGTTATGTGAATGTGATGGCATGCAAACAGCTCCTTCATTCTGCAGGCAGAATGCGTGGTGAGCACAGTGCGGGGGAGACACTCAGAGTGTGAAACTCTCTGATGGATCCTGTCTGGATTGATCTGAGGGCTCAGGAAACAGAGGAAAACTATGAAAAAAAGAAAACAGCAGTGTGGGGACGCCATTTTTTTTTCCATATATAAACACAAGCCTGCCAATTTTTGAAATGAGCCTGGATAGCTCAGTCGGTAGAGCATCAGGCTTTTAATCTGAGGGACCAGCGTTCAAGTCCCTGTTCAGGCGTTTCGTTTATTTTACTTTTTTTTGGCCAACGCTCCTAGTAGCAATAATCTTTGCAAGCTCTTTAAGCTTGGAATTCGCTAATTGCTCTCCTTTTCGATATTCAATGTTGTCTCCGTAGCGCCACCTCCTGTCTGTCTGTCACTGTGCACCGGTTTCAACGAGTGATAATCGGAAGTGCAGTCGGTGTGCAGCCGGATCCCACTCGGGCTTCCGCTCGTTGACATCTCTGCTCATTATCAGATACTTCTGTTTTGCATCTTATAAATGTAACAAACTTACTATATTCTATTCACAAATTTGAAACAACCTCGTGCAAGGGAAATGAGTGTAATCCATTTTTTTTTAAATTAATGTCTTCTTGTTGTAAATCGTTTGAAATAAAAGGACGTGAACATTTTCTAAAAGAAGTCACTGTTTGTGCCTTAAACCATCTTCCCTCAACAAGATCTAATTTTTGCCACTTCCAGTGCAATGTGCATAACTGGTGCGAAAATATAGAGCACGAGCTCTACGTGTACAGACATCTAAACCCTATTGGTAAATGAACTTCCCAGTGGCATGTTGGTCTAGGGGTATGATTCTTGCTTTGGGTGTGAGAGGTCCTGGGTCAAATCCCAGACGAGCTATCTTTTGATTTTAAGATTTTTTTGGTTAAAATAGGGGCACTGAAAAACACTTCAGAAAGATGAAAAAAATCCTTTTTCCTTATTTCAAACGCATTAAATAAAAATTAAAAAATTTGAATATGAGATAAATAAGAAGTAAAATGGGCTCCTCCAGGCTTTGAACCCGGGACCTCTCACACCCTAAGCAAGAATCATTCCCATAGACCAACAAGCCACTTTGTATGTTATTGCATCTTTCTCATATTCCAATTCTTAGTGCTCAGAGCTGCCACCAGAGCAGCATAGGGCTTTCAAGTACACTTTTAAAGGGACCGCTCTATTAAAACCCACTCACTGAACAGCAGAGAAGGAATTAACAGCAGAACCAGAAGGACCCATAAGAACACTTCTTACCTCCCACGTCTGTGAGACTCACCGGCAATAGAGCAGGGGCCCCACATGCACAGAGAGCTCTGTATCAGGACGTGTGTTATTTATACTTTGATAAACCTATTTTGTGCAGTCATTTTAAGGGCCATTTTCATCTCTCAGTAATTCTGACCAATATACTTGAATATGCTTCTACGCCAGTGCATTAAATGGCACTATAGAAGTGAAGGTGCTCGCTATTTACAGTATCTGTTATTCTGCTTGCTCCTGAGAAGTGCACTGGCAGCACTGCGGAGAAGTGCACTTACTCACCCTTTCAAATGGAAGAAGTGCAGGTACTCAGTACCGGACAGAGTACTTGCCCATTTAAAGCGATGCCCAATGCCATAAATAGCAAATAAAACCATATATATGATAAAATTAGTGGACACACGTACAAGCTCCGTCATCAGATTTACTCCACACCCCTACTCATCACTCCCACGTTCACCTGGAACTAGACGTAAAAGAATGAGTGATTAAAAGTGTGTGAGGGTGTATTCTAGGTTGCACTCCCCCATCCCATGAACATAGAGTGGGATTATGCACCCACTACTTCTTTCTCCTGAGTACAAGAAGAGCAGTCCAGTCCTTCATGGCTCCTCTCAGGTCAAAGACAGCAGGTCCAGTCCTCTTCAGTTCGTCCTCAGGTCCAGAAAGTGTTCTGAATTTGCTGCCTGGAGATCAGGGCATAGCTTCAAGGGGGTTGTTTGGGGGTGTGACACCCTCCCAAATTATTGCATTCATTACTTGGCATTTGGGCTCAGGGCCCTGTGTCGGGTCTGCTATCGATGTGTTTTTCTGGTTTTGACCCGAGAATAAAAGACAAAAGATTAACCTTTTATGTGAATTAGTGCCAGAGATATGCAAATGGAGACTGAATTTTAAAATGTGAAACCAGATAAACTTAAATCAATACCTGCTTCCCTGCTTCTTCAAATTGTGTGATCCTAAACAAATCTTTTATTTTGGAGCCTCCTTTTTCTTTATTATCCTACATAGGCACAATTCTAACTACTTCAAGTTGTGCGCTGTAAAACCACCTCTTATGCTTGATTTAATAATCTATAATGTTGTGCCTTCTATAATAAGAATCTAGGACACGTTTAGCATTTAAATGACTACTTTAACAATTGCGATACAAAAGGGGATGATGGACGGAGCGTTTGAGCGAATCAAACACTCACCCCCAGTCAGCTGATCTGGGTTTAATCCATCACCATTCTTTAGCCCACTTTCCCACCCCAGTTCAGACATGGCCATATGCAAATCAGTCTGACCCTGTGCCTCATGGGAACAGTCCAGCCCAAACTGCCAAGCCATGTCTTCCCTGTACCTGAAAAAAACATCCTGGAACTGGTTTCTGGATAATCAGCCATCATCAGCCAGCCTAGCTTGAATCCAGTGGCAAAGTGAGCAAGGGACCCAAGTCTGGCACACCCTGCCAACTTAGGAAACAAAGCAAAACCAAAGGGGATGATGGACCGAGTGTTGAACGTTGCAAGCACTCACCCCCAGTCAACTGATCTGGGCCTTGATCATCTTACCTGTCCACCCTGCAGCTGACTGCTTTTTTAATTGGGAAATTTGAGCCCCCCCTGAATCTCACTAACTAGGCCAGTCCCCCTGCTGGGGATGCCACATTCATGCCTGGCACGTAATCAGACACATAAGGGCTTGATTTGCTTGATGCACAGAGTCAAGTTTACTCTTCCTGTGAGTTCATGTCCTCATTACATTAAGGTTGTTGAACTTGTTACTGTGCCTACTACATAATACACTGCAACCTACAAGCTGCAGGCTCTAATCCCTAAAGTATAGTTAAAGGTGACTGAGCCAGCTGCACAGGTCTGCTTGTGATCTCCAGGTTACACATCCCAGTCCAGTTACGGTTACTCAAAGGCTCAGTTTACTGCAGAATAATGTAAATAAACTGTAGATTGCACTTTTGAATTCACATAGGAGCTACCCAGCCTCTCACTCTTCTAAGGTGGACACAATCTGTACATTTAAATATAATCCTAACATGAAGTAGGACTCAGGTTACTGTGGGTAAGTCTCCAGCACATCTTTCATAATAACCATGTATCTTTCAAAATACTCCTCTCTTATTACAGTATTGCTGGGGGGACTGGTGATTTACATGGTGAGCTCAGGTCACATTCCCTACTTTCCCCAGTTGGAGCAGTAGGAATTGTAAAGCACATTTTCACCCTGAAAAGTACATTGGTACTGAAAAACAGATGTTCATTGTTCTCTAACTCAATAGTGCTCCTTTTATTAACCACAGAAAGATGAAAGGTTGAGTCAACTTACCAGCCTTTGAACCCGTGACCCTGAAGTCAAACACAGATCTCTGCAGTTAAATGTGTGAGTCCCCAGAGCCACTAACTGAGCAAAAGCAGCAGGTCAAGCAGTGCACTATTGATAGTGTTTGGCTACAGACAGCTGCAGCTGTCTGTTAGCAACTGCTAATGAGTAGGCCTTGGCGGAGTTCGTGGAGTTCCGCATGACTGAAAAACTCTGCTGTGCTGCGCGGACTTTGGCAAGCAGCAGAGTGCGTTACGTTGCACCATTCACACTGATTTTTAGAACTTGGAGTTTGACCCGTGCTATAAAATCAGTGCAAAAGGTGCACGCACAGCGCAAGAGGTTGCAGCTTCTTTCTGCTGCTCGAGTTGATGTTCTACTAGAGCAGCAGCTTCCTCAGCGCGAATGGAAGGTTTCTCAACGCAAGCGGTAGCGACCATCCACACTGCCAGCATTGATAGATATCGCCGGGAAGTGGTCTGGGGTAAAATTCTCCCCGCTTGCAAACTTAATGTTGGTGAGCGCAAGTAAGTAAAAACTCTGCTCTGCTGAGTTTTTCAGAAATCTGCGTGCTACGCGGAGCGTGGAGTGGGAAAAACTCCGTAAAATCAATGAGCGAAGTAGAATTTCATGCTCAGGCCTACAAAAGCGCTCCACACTATCAGGGTCACTGCATATTCATTTTTTTACATTTTGCTGTTGAAAACAATTATATCAAATGTGAAGTGACTGCCATCTTCTACTTCATAACTTGCAATGCATGAAATAATGGTATTGTTACCTTAGATATAACAGGCAAACCACTTGTGTTGGCTTTGTCAAATGCTTCTTTCTGTTCTTATCTTTGTGTGTTGCCCGTCACGCCAACACTCCGTGAAAAAGCATTGGCATAGCCAATATGTCGTGCCTTTGGGACCTTATAATTATTTGGCCATGCAGCACATTATCCTGGGTGCTACAGCATCTACTGTTACTTCACGGGATGGGAGGAATGGCACCCTCACAGCTGCTTCATCCCGTAAAGGACAGCCATTGTTAGAGCACAGTGCTGCTACAGCTGCTCCAAGCAGAAAACACACAGCACTCCTGTAGCTGCTGTGAGACGTTGGCCTGGCATATGCTGTCCACTATTCTAGTGGGCACCTAGCACCAGTCCAAATGACCCTCATTGATGGTAGAATGTGCGTGCCCATACTCACACACGCACACACACACATACACACACACTCACACACACCCTCCACCCCCACCCACCCCCCCTCTCCCTCACCAACAAACATTGCGTGCTTTTTCTTTCCCTCCCTCCTCCTTCTCTATGGCTGGTCTTCTTCCGTCCCTGCAGCGCTGTTACTGGTAGAATGATGCATGTGCTGTGGCTCCTCTGGGTCCTCGGCTGGGCCAGCATGTACTCACAAAAAGACCCACTGGTCATCTTGGACACCGACAACCGATCTCTCCTTCTTCACCGAGTTCTACGCCTCGCCACTGGGCACGAGTTGCAGGCCACGCCGATGTGCACGGTCACGGCTTGCCTCCAGCGTGCACTGCTCTTTCCCTTTCCCTTGGTTTTCAATCGTGGAGCTCAACGCTGAGACTACAGTGCGGAGTCCTTTCCGGAACCAGGGAAAGCAAACGTAGTAGAAGAGGGTACGTGGCATAGCCCTTGATGAGCAGCTGAGGAAGAAGCCTACCAAGCCTATACCCGATTATGAGTTACAGCTCGACGTCCGGCCCTGAAGACGAGCTATGCAATAGAGACCTACGACAAGCCAAGGAAAAGCATAGCGGCGAGACACTGGGTCCAAGTGCTGCATTAATTAGGTGAGAGCTGCGGGTTTGACGAGGCAGCTTGGAGAGGACGGTGTTGGAGACTGGCCCTTACTAGTTGTCTACAGGATCATTGGGCAGATACAATTGCATTTTCGTTGCAGAGCGGAAAATCCCCCTGCTCTTTCTAGCAGTTGCTCCTAAGCGATTCCTGCACGCACCAAGTTCATTAATGACTCCTGTCAGGCCGCCTCCAAAATGAAAATGCATTTTCAGAGCTACCTTTCTTTCGAAATCACTCTTTTGTTGACTTATCAGCTTTTTTTGCCTCAGAGTGTCCAGCTGTGTTGAGCTGACACCTTCAGCCGACATACGTACACGCAGGCGGCCTTCATCAGTGAGGTCAGCACCCCCTCGGGTGTCCCGTGGACCGCTCTCCTCCAGTCTAAAGCCTCATTTCTCATGACAAGGCCCAGTTCTCTTCCAGAGTGAGCCAGTCCAGCACTTACAGTATTCACATCAATTTATACAACGTATGCTTGGCACACAGCGGGGAACCGTGGGAGCCATACCAGTCAAAGCATTTGCAATGCAATAGGTCTCACATTTACACGAGTTTAAGCTAGTGGCATTGTAAATGACAATGCATTTTATTAATGTTTTAAAAAAGAAAACATAAATAAAAGCCAGTTATTTGCAATGTCAATTGCCTAAACTTGCGTAAATGCCAGACCTATTGAATTGCAAATGCTTGTTTAAAATGCCATTGTACTACAAAGTACGGGGCAATCCTGTCATGTGTACGTATACTTCTGGTGCCTCAAAGAATAGCATACGGGATTGGTACACCACCCTCAGCTTGGCTAGATACAGCAATGCATAGGGAAGTTTCTGCTCACCTAGTTGGGCCTTGTCTGCCATAAATTACTGTTGCTTCTGCTGGACTAGTCTTGTGTACTCATGACATTTGAGGATGCAAGTGTTTTTGAACATCAGGTGTTCTTTGTCTGGATTGATTTCAAATCATGTCTCCGCTGTTGTGCTTATTCAAAATCTTTGCAATGAAAGGACTTGGTCTGGCTTCCCGGGGCGACTTCTGCATCATGGCCCTGTGTGCCCTTTCTACAACAAAATAATAGGACAACAACTATGGAAGTAGCCAGCCGGTGAGCCACTTAGTCAGGAACTCTTCCATGCTCCCCATTCATTTTGCATAAGCTTTATTCGATAGCAATTATCATAAAAGCATTTCACAGTCACATAAAAGTATATAAAATGAATATTTCATATAGTAAAAACAAGTTTTTAAAACCTAGCTATACCGTCCACTCTAAATTTACGCTTAATATCTTAATTGATTTACAAAAGGGGGTGGTGATGAACAGAGTGTCTGAATTGAGCAGACCACTCTAACCCAGTCCAAAGATCAGGGCTTGATCCATCACCGTTATTTATCTCACTGCCCCATCCCAGCTCAGAACCTGGCTATATGCAAATCAGTCTGTCCCTGGCCCAGTGCATCATGGGAACAGGGCAGACTAAACTACCAAGCCAATTCTTTACCAGAAAGGAGACAAGCTACCGGGGACCGGTTTCTGGCATTTCAGCCTCTTGTAATGCCAGAAACCGGTCCCCGGGAGCTTGTTTCCTTCCCAGTGTAAGAATTGGCTTCTGTAGTTTGGTTTGTCCTGTTCCCATCATGCACTGGGACAGGAACAGACTAATTTGCATACGGTCAGGTTCTGAAACTGGGATGGTGCAGTGAGCTAAAAAACGGTGTTGGATCTAGCCCTGATCTTTTGACTGGGTGAGAGCTTTCTGCTTAATTCAGAGACTCTGTCCCTCACCACCCCTTTTTGTAAATATTTTTGTCCACCCTAAGCGTGGAAGGGTATTCTCAGATGTGAGACCCTTGCTCATTGCACCATCAGGATTCAAGCAAACCGGGCCGAAGACGGCTGTAATGCCAGAAACCGGTCCCCGGGAGCTTGTTTCCTTCCCAGTGTAAGAATTGGCTTCTGTAGTTTGGTTTGTCCTGTTCCCATCATGCACTGGGACAGGAACAGACTAATTTGCATACGGTCAGGTTCTGAAACTGGGATGGTGCAGTGAGCTAAAAAACGGTGTTGGATCTAGCCCTGATCTTTTGACTGGGTGAGAGCTTTCTGCTTAATTCAGAGACTCTGTCCCTCACCACCCCTTTTTGTAAATATTTTTGTCCACCCTAAGCGTGGAAGGGTATTCTCAGATGTGAGACCCTTGCTCATTGCACCATCAGGATTCAAGCAAACCGGGCCGAAGACGGCTGTAATGCCAGAAACCGGTCCCCGGGAGCTTGTTTCCTTCCCAGTGTAAGAATTGGCTTCTGTAGTTTGGTTTGTCCTGTTCCCATCATGCACTGGGACAGGAACAGACTAATTTGCATACGGTCAGGTTCTGAAACTGGGATGGTGCAGTGAGCTAAAAAACGGTGTTGGATCTAGCCCTGATCTTTTGACTGGGTGAGAGCTTTCTGCTTAATTCAGAGACTCTGTCCCTCACCACCCCTTTTTGTAAATATTTTTGTCCACCCTAAGCGTGGAAGGGTATTCTCAGATGTGAGACCCTTGCTCATTGCACCATCAGGATTCAAGCAAACCGGGCCGAAGACGGCTGTAATGCCAGAAACTGGTCCCCGGGAGCTTGTTTCCTTCCCAGTGTAAGAATTGGCTTCTGTAGTTTGGTTTGTCCTGTTCCCATCATGCACTGGGACAGGAACAGACTAATTTGCATACGGTCAGGTTCTGAAACTGGGATGGTGCAGTGAGCTAAAAAACGGTGTTGGATCTAGCCCTGATCTTTTGACTGGGTGAGAGCTTTCTGCTTAATTCAGAGACTCTGTCCCTCACCACCCCTTTTTGTAAATAATATCTTAATTGGCATTTGCTCATTAGGTTTAAAATTACAGATTAGCTAAAACACATGTCCCATACAAAACAGTTAATCTTCAGTACTTTGCAAATAATTCCTATGTGTAAATTATCTCTCAGATCCACAGATTAGATGGTATTTATTTGCACATTACTCCTTAATTGTGCCCTTATACGGATAATCCACGCACACCACAGGTACTTTGTGACACCACATACTAGCGAGGACCTACTTGAGTCACTTCTCATGATTCGTAGAGCATCAAGGAGGTTTCTAGTGCCCAAATATAATACATATAGGCTTGATCCATTTGGCCCTTGATTGCTTGCAGGCTGGGCAAGCAAAGACTACATGGTCTACAGTTTCTTGTTGTGCATCACAGCAGGGGCAGTTATATAGTTTGGATGTTGTTGGGTCCCATTTTGCCAGTTTGGTATTTAGCCTTACTGACCCTAATGTAAACTGCATATATAGTGCCCTGTCTCTGTGTTTCCTGATAAAATCTAGATAACGTTCCAGGGATCAAACTGATTTATGCTGGATGAACTCTTCAAATAGTCAGACAAGCATTGGTTTATGTAAGACCTGGTGATTTACCCAGTTCCAGTAATTCTTTTTTAACTCTCTCTTAGTCGGAGTGACCTGCTTGGCCCAAGCTTTGGCTAAGCCCAGCTTGGTCAGTAATTCCTTTAGATCTTTAAGCCACTTAACACCTTTGTTGTTATCAAAGGTAATTAGCTCAGAAAGGACCGTCGCATAGCTATGGAGTTCTGGGGTGCGTCTTAGTCTTATCAAGTATAGAATAGGGCAAAGTATATCCACCTCGCTAAAAGTGTGTCTGCCCATGTCAGAGAGTATGGGCTTGAGTGGTGTATTGGTAGGGACGGATACCAGATCTCTAAAGAATTTACTCTTTGATCGTCCAATCTCATTAGTTTTTTCGAAGCCCCAAAGTTCAGCGCCATAAATTCTTGACCTCACAGCTTTACCTTTATAGACTACTAGTGAAGGAGCTACCAGTCTACTTGACGTTAACCTTTGGTCCCTACCAATGGCATTCACCACCCTCTTATGGTTCAGTAACATTTTGTTCATGTGAGTCCCCCATTGCATTTTATTGGATAACCTAATACCCAGATAATCAAAGGAATGGACTCTCTCTAAGGGGTAAACCATTGTTAGTGAGAGTGTTATTAAAATGTTTGCCCACATTGAAAGCCATAAACGTAGTCTTTGTGATGTTTATCATTAGGCCCCTTTGTGTACAGGAAAAATTGAAAGTGGGTGTGGAGTTCCCGGAGGCCCATTGGGGTTTTCGATATTAAAATAGTGTCGTCGGCCAACAGTAGGGTATGGTTTTTTTCCCCTTCAAAAATTGGAGCAATTTTATTTTTGAAATTGGCTAAAAAAACTAACCACTCCATTTACATAAAGTGAAAAGAGGGTAGGAGCCATCACACAGCCCTGGCAAACCGCCTGTTGAACTGTATCTTGTCTTTACTTTTCCCATGAGCCCCCATCTAACTCGGGCATAGGTTTCATCATGGAGGCGTATTAAAATATTTAAAAGGTATGAGGGTAAGCCAATTTCCTGGAGCACTGACCATAGCTTCTCTCGCAGCACTAAATCATAATTGGTTTTAAGCTCAATAAACGCAAGTAAAGACTTCCCATGACAATTATGACTACTTTCCAATATAAAAAAGTAATGTAAACAGTCCTGTACTGGTACCTTTACT
Organism: Lissotriton vulgaris; assembly: GCF_964263255.1. Taxonomy (NCBI): domain Eukaryota; kingdom Metazoa; phylum Chordata; class Amphibia; order Caudata; family Salamandridae; genus Lissotriton; species Lissotriton vulgaris. The sequence goes on along the minus strand of NC_141689.1, from coordinate 1,187,198,224 downwards.
AAAACCTGTTTGATAGGTGGAAAGATCATCTTCCTCCTCCATCCAATTTTGAATCCTATTTACAAGGGCTTTGCCAACCACTTTCTGCATGGTATCTATTAGGGTGATAGCCCTGAATTTGTTAGTGTCCTCGCCGTCTCCCTTTTTATATATAGTTATGACCTCTGCTCCTTTCCTAGATATAGCGACTTCTGCTCCTTTTATTATATTGTTGATTAAAAGCAGGATATATTGGGCCCACTTCTGTAGTTCTAATTACAGCAAGTCACCCAGTATACCATCTGGGGCTGCTGCCTTTGCAGGAATAGTACACTTAATTGCATTCGCAATCTCTTTCATTTGGAAGAGATTGGTATCTTCAATTGTAAGTGGAACCTGAATTCTCTTCAACTGAGAGGTAGGTAGGGCCTCTAGTTCTTCCGTGTCCAGTTGGGAAAAGTCATCCCACCAGGCCTCATCACCAATATGGTTCGTGATTGGGATGTTGTCCCTCCTATTTCTCATCTTGATTAGAGCCCAAAAGGAGGCGTAATCCCTCTTGAAACAGTAAACTTTCATGTCCTCCTAATGTACCTCTTCCCAATCACGTTTTGCTTGCTTTACTGATAAGTTGTACTCCATCCTCGCTATTTTTACTATTGTGTGTTTTTTCACCTTTTCCGCAGATATTAGTACTTGCTCCTTTTCTCCCTGCAAGACTCAGTGTACCATGAATTGGAGCTTTTGTTCGGCTCCTAGTGGGGTCACTGCGTCGTCTTTCAAGGAAGTGTGCACCAATCGGAGCAATTGTCTCGTGGCGTATTATGTGGATATTCCCCCCGACCCCCGGACATTATCTCAAGCTGCCTTGAGTTCGGCTGTTTTTGACACTAATATTGAGGAGATGTTCTTTTGTTTTTGGTCCTCTCCTGCGACCTTGGGCCATCTTAGACGCCTACCACAATTAGATAGAATTAACTCCTTTGTGGATACAAGGTAATTCCCAATGGTATTAGAATTTTTGTTGGGATGGGCCCATTGATTTTTTCAGTTTAATATTAGATGGTTGTGGTTACTGTCAATAGTTAGGCCCAATTCCATGTTCATGACATCACGCCAGAGGCGTAAGTCGACCAAGATATAATCAATGCTGGAAGGGCAAGCAAGTTTATTGTAAGTATTTTTCCCCCTGATGTTGGATAGGGTTCTGCCATTTGTGTCTCTTATGCCATATTCTAGTATTATAGTATTAACTTGTATTACAATCTCAGACCATCTTTTAACCGGTGGTAAGACTAGGGGGGGGGCACTGACCATTTGCTATCCTCTTCAATTATCCCTAGGAGATCTTCACTGCTTAGTGGCTCGAATGTGCAGTTAAAGTCACCGGCCGCAATGATTTTATCAAATGAGGGGCACTTGTTTATTTGATTTTCTAGCTGTCTTTCTATGGTCGATTAATTGCCATTTGCTTTCCCTCTTATATAGACTTTAAAGAGCTACAATACATCACCACCCTTCTGAGCTTTTATTTTAAGCCACATGATGTCGGGACTTCTGGTCTCATGTAGGAGGGATGAGCAGCCCAGATCTAATCTGATCCAAGCTGTTATTCCTCTAGAAGGCCTGCACTTTCCAGTACACACTGCCGGGATATGCAATGTACTTTAGACAGGTTTTTACAGTGCAGTTACACTCCAAACTCTTCTCGTCTTGTCTTCTTGGCTTCATGGAACAGAAGCACACAGGCTCACACACTCCCCTAAGCCAATCACAACTCTGCTGTCACCAGCAATACAGCAGTTTCGAGATTAGTCTGAGCGCCCTGTTTGGCTGCTCAGGCAGTGCATGGAAGCCTAGGACAGTTCTTCACCTGGCTGGCAGGCTAAACTGACATGTGCAGTAATGTTGTACATATTTTCTCCTCCCACTGGCTCATATAGCCCAGCCCCGCACCACCCTAACCTGGCTCTGAGTTCACACTGAAAAATATCTGATAATAACATTGAGTTTTTACTTTTTTTTTTTTGCGCTGCTCAAACAGCAGTGTGGTCACTCTGTTTCACTCTGCTGGAGGAGCCGCTGCAGTCTCGACCTGCAAGTGACCTATTGTCACTAGTGGATTTTGCAATTGACTTCAATGCTATTTTGTCAATTTCTTTTTCAGCACTGATTTTTTTTCCTTTAAAAATCTATAACTCTTATTATAAATATGCAATTCTGTTATTTTTGGTCGCTACATTAAGATAACATTAAGCTTACTGTATATAGATTGATGCTGGATTTCTTGGAAAGTGTGTTAATTACATGTTCCTCTAGTTAAGCCTTATTTCTTCTAGCCACTCACTTCATAGGACCGAGAAAAATAAGTATTACTGTGAATTCAAGGACCATCTTTGGGATATAAATATAACATTATTTGGTAAGGCTCCCCAGCCATAATATTTTCTAATGCACTTTTCTACAGGTAGTCACACATTTTCTTTTTTAAACCTTAAGGTTAGTGGATGGGAAACACAGTGCTGCAGTCCAACAGTGACATTTAACTTGAAGGCCTTGTGTACAATTTGTGCACAACACTAGGGGCTTAGAAGTAAGGTTAAATATGCCAAAATAAAATCAATCAATTTCATCGTATTGAAAATAGGAGTACAGGCTCATCTTAACTGTGAGGCATGTTTAACGTATAGAGTAGTACACCCAACAGTAACCGATAGGGTAAGACTTTGGGTATATGTAATGCAAAAGATGTAAAACTCCTGAAGATAAATCGCAGGTTCTTTTTTTACACTGCACTGTTTATTTCCATAAAGTCCACTACATTTGTTGTTCTTTTTAATTTTGACAGACATTAGGTTTATTTGCCAGCTTTTTTGAACAAATATACACAGCAATTCAGTGCATTCTAGATTAATAGTATTTTCAATTAGTAATAATATGAAATTGTAGTTGATGTAGAATCCTAATGATAACATTGCACAATCTGGTATTCATTTTAATTTCTATGTTCATCAAATCAAAAATGATGTTCAATACAATTCTTATTGTTTATGGTTACAAGTTCTTTGTTTTAATTGTTTATAAATATTCTATGTTGAAATGAAGCATAATCACAATAGGCATCACAGACAATATCTTCATAGTATTTTTATCTCATTACTAAAAAAAACTCAACTTTTTAAGCTTTTATTTATAATTGAACCTCAGTAAACAGTTATACATATTGTATTTTAGTCAATAAATATTTAAAAATGTTTTTATTAAAGTTACATGTAATAATTTACTCCATTTGTCAAAAAATTACAATTACATTTTTCACTTTAATAAACAAGACAATCATTCAAAAAAATTATTTCAGTGCACCCATTTTCAATTTTTCAAATGTCTCAACATCATCTACTTCATCCACATTTGAGTCTAGGAAGTCCCCTCTCATCAGTACAAGTTCTGCTTCATATCTATTTAAATCTTCATGTTTTTGTAGAATTTTGATTGTCATCTGCAAAGAGAAAAAATTGACTTTTAAAGCAACATACTTTTAGCTTTAAAGCTTACATGGAAAGTAATCATACCATATAAACATTCCATACAATAATTACTTTCCTATTTTATTTTATTTTTCAGAACTATACATTTATAAGATGTATTAAAATGCAGGTGTTAAGTGTGTACACTTATTTTCTGTTTTCAAAACTTTCATGCAAAATAAATGTTGCAAATTAGCTTTTTCTAATAAGATAAGCTTCTTAATTTTTATTCTTTTCTTGCAAACATTTTTATTTCACGTTATACGAAAAGACACATTTAAATGTACAACTATTTCAGATTTTAAATATTGCTTATCTTTTGTTGTCTTTCATCATTTCTATATTTAGTATTACCCTTCCTACCTAAAGTTTTGAACCTGTTACAAGTTGTCTGATTACACCCAATTTAAACATACAAGGACATCCCTTTGCCTTTTGCGTTTCTGAATGGAAAATGCCTGGTTATTTTAATTTTCAATGTTTTACCATCGTTGGCTAAATAATCGAACCCTACATACTTTCAGGTTAATGTGCATACACTGTTAAATAGCACATTTTAATTTATATTATTTTATGCAATGATATATGTTTTAGATGAAATGTTATTTAGGTGACATGTAATGAATTATTGGCAGTTATCATAATAATCACAAATTCTAAGGTATGTCTTGTAAAGAGAAGGGGTAAATAATTTGTGCACATTTATGTTTTTGGAAACTTTCCCAATACCCTTATAAGTGTATAACCACATTTTCATGCACCACGTGCCCAAATATTCATATTGGCCACCTGATCACAGAAGATGGCTAAACACCAACTCATAGTTTCATCCCTTTCAATAACAATGCATTATATTTCTTTTTTAATATGAACATCTTATAACGGTTAAACACACTCAAATTAAATAATGTTTTGGCATAAAAGTAAACTACATTTTTAATTCAGAAACATTTTTCAAGTATAACCCCTATTTGCCCGCTTGTGATTCTCATAATGCGAACTAATCTCATTAAAACTTTCTGCTTGGCCTGACCAGGTTTAGTTTTTCACATGCCAGATTTTTATTCAATAATGCTCAAGATGACTACTTTATTCAAGGAAGCCCACTGTTTTGTCAGGTACACAACTTTTCAATGTATGTCCATCATAATGATAACATCCTTCACAACATGTCAGTCATAGACATTATTATTCATCCTTCACAACATGTCAGTCATAGACATTATTATTCCAAGATTAGTCATAAATATGATATAAATGGCCACAAATATAGCATGATTACTAACAATATGACATTTAAAGCTTCCATTATCCAATAATTACTTTGGGGAAGCCTTTATTTAAGCTGTATTAAACTTTATTATGCCATTGTAAACATAATACCAACAAAATTGTCAGTAATCACAAAAGGTCATGCAAGTCCGTTTTTACTGCACTGTGAGAAGTTTTCACACTTTTCAAATTCAAAGGAGTGACTTGGCATTTGCCGGATAGCTAATGCAAATTAGCATCCCTGGGTTTTAGGGTGGGAACAGGTAAGTAAACCTTATAAAAATTGTTTTAAATATATTTGCAAAATATTAAATATAAATGTAAACTCTTTGCATCAATTTAGTACTAATTACCTGTCAATAGTCACAAATAAAAGTATATAATCTTTACTTTGACATTTTTCAGAAAGATGCTTGTGCCTTTTTAGTAGAGAAAAACTATTTGTACAAAATATATACAATAAAGAATGCCTTGGACTATAGACACAACTACTTTTTTGAACATACCAGTTTTCGGAAACTTAAATATTTGTAGGTTATTGTGCTCAACCTGCAGGTGCAATGGTCTTACATACCTCGTTGGTTCTGAAAAGCTAATGATCTCCTTCCCTTACGCGCAAACTTAATTTGAGGAACAGCCAGTAACAGGGCATCAGCCGATATTAAAGATTGGTTTGGATTTTATCTTAGTTAATGCTAGACAGTGTAAACTGTGGACTATGTCTGGGTGACCGTGTTGTGTCAATTTACAGCAAGTGGAATCTTAACTGCCCTTTTCTGAACATGTTGCAAACAGGGCCAAACATTTAAGAAAGAAGCCAAATGTAGTGCATTGCATTAGTTTACCCGAGAAAGAATGGTAGCACTATGTTTCATACCCAGGTTTGCAAGCCAAAAAGAAAAAACAGGACACTAAATTTAAATTTACTTGCTTTTAGAAAGTCAACTAAAATTTAATGAAGAAAGACAGTGCTATATCAGATTAAGTGCCAGTGTAGAAGCCCATTTCAAATTAGAAGCGCATCAATTACTATTTTCAGTTATTGACAAAGGTTCTAAGTCAGAAGATGTGTTTTATCCCTCTTAAATTTCAAGGCATTTTTTCACAGCCCCATGCTCAATGACAGCATACATGCATAAAAAGCAATCTCAGATGTAGATTCACCTCTCAGATGTCTTGTCACCTCTCCTATGGGCTGCTTAATGTCCGGTCCCTTTGTAAGCACCACACGGACATCGCCTTCCTCATCGAGTCCCCGGGGCTCGATGTTCAGGTTCTAACGGAAACCTGGACGCGGTAGGACTGTGAGGTTGAACTGGGTTTTTGGCCTAGCCGCCAGGGTTTAAAATCAACCATACCCCTCGTGTGAAGAACCGGGGTGGTGGGATTGGATTAATTTATTGAGACACGCTAGCTCTCTCCCAGCTTAAGATTAGAGAGGTGTCGGGCTTTGAATTGATGGGGTTTTCTCTTAAAAATCATGAGAAGACTTTTTGCTCGGGCGTTTTGTGCTACCGTCCGCCTGGCAATGTACCTTCCCTCCCTGACTTCATTGACCTGATTTACGACCTCTCTAACACCCCCTCTAAGCTAGTGGTCTTAGGGGATTTTAACCTGTGGTCGGGTGGCCCGCTGGACAGTGCGCTTTCCACTCTGTCCCAAGCCTGCAATGACATCCAGCTGCAACAGCTGGTCCGGTCAGCCACACATCGGAAGGGCCACGTTCTGGACCTAGTTTTCGCAGACACCCAACTTGTGTCGGTGGATGACATCTTGTGTCAATACTGGATGGATCACTCGATGGTTGCTTTCTCCCTCTATTTGGGGGATCACTCCTCGGTGGAAGCTGGATCTAGACAGGCTAAGTTGGGCAGACCTTGGTCTCGACTCCTAAAAGCCTCGCCTCTGCCCAGACTACTACCGGGCAACTTCAGTTTGAGTGACTCAGTGGAAGAGAGCTATACCACCTTGTGTCAGTCCATCTCGAACTCTTTGGACAAGGTAGCGCCACTCCGTAGGTCAAGGGGCAGGCTGAATCGGTCGAGCCCCTGGTATACAAACGCCCTGCGGCAGTTAAACCTTAGCTGCAAATGCGCCGAAAGGGCGTGGAGGAAGCAGTATTCTGACTCGGCGAAGGCTATCTTTAGGCAGTCCCTGCAGGAATATAAGACACAGATTAAGGTGGCTAAGGCGTCCTATCTGGAAGCCACCTTGAATCAGGCTTCCAACAAGTTGCAAGCACTGTTTAAAATTGTTAGGGACCTGACTCTTCCTTCATGCACGGTCAATAATGTTCCTGCGTCGCAGGTCTTGTGCGACTCCCTGGCCTGCGCCTTCGAGGAGAAGATCGTTAAGATCTTGGAAGGTTTACTGAGCCCAGTACCTTCCTCCCCCGGTTCGGGAGCTCCGGACGGTTCGCCCAGTCGACCCCAGCTGTGTGGTCCTGCTCTCGGTTTGGGAGCTCCGGACTTGCCTCCCAGTCGACCCCAGCCGGGTGGCCCTGCCCTCAGTTTGTGAGCTCTGGACGTACCGCCCCGTCGACCCCGGCTGAGTGGCCCTGCCCTCAGTTTGGGAGTTCCGGATGTGTCGTCCAGTCGATCCCAGCTGAGGGGTCTTGCTCTCAGCTTGGGAGCTCCGGACGTTGTGTCCAGTCAACCCCAGCTGAGCTGCTTTCCCATCCCCTACTTTGAAGAGTTCTGTAGTCTGGCACAGACGGTGTCATCTGGCTCCCCGCTTGATCCACTCCCTCCTAAATTTTGGAAGGTGTTTCAGGACGAACTTTTCCAGCCCTTGTACTCCATCTGTCTATAGTCGTTTGATACTGCAACGTTCCCGGAGTGCTGGAAACTAGCAGTGGTATCACCTCTCCTTAAGAAATCCACCTTGGACCCCGCCTGCTTGTCTAATTACCGACCCATTTCCTTTCTTCCCTTCCCCATTAAGATCATGCAGAAGTTAGTGACCCGCTCCTTGTCTGGCTTCCTGGAAGAAAACATCTGGTTTGATGAGGCACAGTTTGGCTTTCGCCCAGCACATGGGACGGAATCCGCGCTGGTGACCGTGCTTGACAACTTGCGGTCGCGGGTCGACAGTGGTCGGGCAGCCTTTTTGGTGCTGCTCGACATGTTGGCCGCGTTCGAAACGGTCAGCCATCCTACCCTTATCAGGAGGCTGGAGGAGTGTGGTGTCACGGCAAGTGCAAGGGACAACCGGCAGCAGGTGGTGGCGTTACCACCTTTCAGCTCGGAGGTGCGGAGAGTGGGGCATGGGGTGCCACAGGGCTCGGCCATCAGCCCTATACTCTTTAACCTTTACCTCCGCCCTCTGGTCCAACTAATTAAATCATTTGGTATCTCGTCATTTAATTATGTGATTGATACCCAGTTGGTCTTTTTGCTGGAAGGGAAGAACGCGGTCCCACTGGAGACTTTCCATCGATACATGTCAGCCACAGCTGACTGGCTCAGTTCTAACTCGTTGCAGTTTAACAGTACCAAGACTGAGGTACTGTACTGCTCCTCGGACCGGGTTCCTCGTGTTCTCCCGGCGAACTTCTGGCCCCCGTTGTTCCCCGAGACTGTGTCAGCCGCCGAGTCGGCTCGCAACCTGGTGGTTATATTTGGCCCTATTTGCAGCTGGACATGCACGTGAACAAGATCACGTCCACGTGCATGATGCTGCTTCGCATGTTGCGTAAAGTTCTGCCCCTTCTTCCCGAGCAGGCTAGGCCTCTCGCCACAATGCTAAAATTGAAGGGTGTGCCCGCCACTGCAGCGGGCACAATTGAAGGGTGTGCCCGCCACTGCGGCGGGCACATCCTAATTCCCCCAACTGGACCCCCGCCCTTATGGCGTGCGGTCCCGTTCTCCATTATATCATCTTCAGTCGTTCATATCTTCTCATTGTATTAATCTTACTTTCTTATGTAGATTTTATGACATTTCTGTCAGTAAATAAAAATATAAACAATTTGCACAATGCTTATGAAGGTGCAATTCAATCCACATGTTAATGCGTTATTTAATTCACACGTCTGCAGTCGGAGTCTTGCAGCCCTCATGGTGTGGAGCTCAGTTCATCTCACTATTTTCGTATTTCTCATGAAGGGTTGTTCCTAATATTTCTATTTTAGCGAGGTCAAAAAGAGATCCAATTAGTGGCCTACTGATTTTGCTCGATTACTTTTATTTTTTTACACGATTTTTCCCTATCTGCAAAGACTAAACAGAGTATTGCGACTTTGTGCTTGTTTGTAAATAGAGAATGATCCAAAGAGAACCAATTCTAAAACAGTAAATGCTTGGATAACAATCAATCAAATGGAGAGACAAGCAGGCACGACGGATTACAATGGGGGCAAAGGCCTGCGTTAACTACCGTTCACTATCTGCAAAGAGAGAGTACTACTAAGAGAAAAGAGGGGAGGGGGGGGGGTGCAGCGTTCAAAGCACATCAGCGTGCATAAATACGAAAATGTTTTTATCTATCACGTACTTGACATTTTAAAGCTTTTCATATTTGCTATTAAAAAACCAATGAAATTCACAGAAAAAACCATAGGTTATAGTGGATATATAGTTAGGAATTTGCATTTACAAAACCTTGAAAATTCAATGAAAAAACCATTGGTTTTAGGCCATATATAGTTAGGGATTTGCATTTACAAAACCTTATTTTACTCGCATAAAACCATTGAAATTCCATATATAGTTAGATGCGCTAACTATATATCGCGCACCCGCAATCCACTGCTGATGATGTCACATATTACATCATTCATGACTATGGTTTTTTCTGTGAATATATATATATATATATATATATATATATATATATATATATATATATATATATATATATATATATATATATATCACAGCAGCTTCTCCCATGAAGAAAAGGGACACAGCGGGGCTCGTCAGGACGCTTTATTCAGAAGAAAATCGGCACGACCGGTTTCGGCGCTAAGCCTTTCTCAAATGCCTCAGTCCATGTGAAAAAGAATCCCTTCAATTTATTCAGAGTGCTCCTCCCACCAAAACAGTGAAGGGCTCAGCTGCAACTCGTTGTGCTGACGTCCAGTAGTTCCACCTCACAAACTACCAGTCCCATCATGCACCAGACTGGATTTTCACGAGCTGCAGAGGAAGTCTTTTGCGGAAAATGCTGCGGGAATAAGCGTCCTTGGGTCCCCAACTTCCCACCTCCTCACCCAGCCGCACATCAGCTGGAGACACAACGCCTTGAATGTGCCTCTCCACACAGTGTTGAACCGCAAACCAGCGGCAGCAATTCGATGACACCAGGTGAGTAGGGAATCATGGATATTCCGATACCTCGGACACAAACTTCAGCTTCCACACGTAGTTTCCACTTTGCCGGTGTTTCCATGATCGCTTTACAGGAAGGATCCCTTTTAGCGCACCACAGGCAGTGCGCAGAACATCACAGCAGCTTCTCCCATGAAGAAAGAAGAAAAGGGACACAGCGGGGCTCGTCAGGACGCTTTATTCAGAAGAAAATCGGCATGACCGGTTTCGGCGCTAAGCCTTTCTCAAATGCCTCAGTCCATGTGAAAAAGAATCCCTTCAATTTATTCAGAGTGCTCCTCCCACCAAAATAGTGAAGGGCTCAGCTGCAACTCGTTGTGCTGACGTCCAGTAGTTCCACCTCACAAACTACCAGTCCCATCATGCACCAGACTGGTGCGCGATATATAGTTAGCGCATCTAACTATATATGGAATTTCAATGGTTTTATGCGAGTAAAATAAGGTTTTGTAAATGCAAATCCCTAACTATATATGGCCTAAAACCAATGGTTTTTTCATTGAATTTTCAAGGTTTTGTAAATGCAAATTCCTAACTATATATCCACTATAACCTATGGTTTTTTCTGTGAATATATATATATATATATATATATATATATATATATATATATATATATATATTTTTTTTATAAATGGTCCAATTCACAGAACTAACTTAAGAATAAATCAGAAACTTTCTACTATTGGTAATCACAGAAATTAGGATTTTGTCTTACGTTTGTCTTAACAATATCTTTTATGTGAAAATGTACCCCCTTGTATACTTGATAAATATTTTGAAAGTCACCTCAGAGTTCCATAACTTTGTAAACGAAATTTTCCTTTGGCATTGTTGCTCTATATTGTTATGGAACATCTTGGTGACTTGTAATACTCCTCTAATGTACGTCAACGTTAATATTATCCATTACCCCTGGACCCCGCAGACGCCAGCCCACCCGCCGGACCTACGACGCCGCCACCGTCAACGCACTCAACACCGGCCGACCCCCGGGATGCTACCGAGCCACCCCGAGACGAACCCACGGACCCTTCAGCTGCCACGCCTGCAAGTTCACCTGCATCCGGACCTGTCCCGCACCAACACCCGCCAAGCCGAACACCAGCAGCAACCACCTGAAGTGCATCCTCCTCAACACCCGCTCCGTCCACAGACACGCCATCGAACTCTGGAACCTCCTCGACACCACAGCCCCTGACGTCGCCTTCCTCACGGAAACCTGGATGAACGACTCCTCAGCGCCCGACATCGCCATCGCCATCCCGGAGGGCTACAAGATCACCCGAAGGGACCGCATCAACAACACAGGAGGAGGCATCGCCATCATCTAGAGGGACACCATCCGCATCACGACCAACACCGACGACACCCTGACAACCGCCGAACCCCTGCAATTCCAGATCCACACGGACCCCAAAACCGCCCTCAGAGCCACCCTGATCTACCGACCCCCGGGACCACGCACTCAATTCAGCGAGGACATGGCCGACTTCATCAGCCCGCATGCCCTCCCCTCCGCTGACTAAATCCTCCTGGTAGATATCAACTTCCCCTCACACACCAACAGGCCCCTTGGTGTCATGCTTCATCATCGGGGTCTTCGCACCCCGCTAAGGGGATGCGGCACGCTGCGACCTACGACTACGCGGGAGCGTTGACAATTCAGTCTATGTGTGGTGTGTGTTGAGTGCAAGTGAAAGAAATAGGATGTGAGTGGGAAGTGTAGTGAGAAAAAATTAAAAAGGACCTGGCCAGTGGGTAAAAAGAAAAAACTTTATTCTGTACCTCTGGCTGGTGCTATTAAAAAAAGTGCTAGATGGCGAGGTTTTGTGTCTTAGTAAGGGACAGAACCTCTGGTGTGCGTCGACATGTTTCGGTACATGCGTACCTTCTTCAGGACGGGGCACAACTCCCAACCCTACTCACGTTTCTCTACAGAACAGGATTTTTGTTCTAACTTTCCTAAAAAAGTGATTACGTTCACTAAAGACAAATACAATGTGCCTACAGCGGATTTTCTGGAACATGTAGTTACATGTCCTAAAAAAGAAAAGAGCGTTAGGTTTGGTTACCACATAGGTTGGCTCAGACAGGTGCAGTCACCTGGAGCCCCAAACGGTTGATTTAACCTGTAAAGGGAAAAACAGACATACAGAACACATAACACACAAACTCACACACACTGATGACAAACTTAGGGTTCAGTGTTTTTAAACATACTTATTGTATAAGCTGATTAAGTCTCATGAGCAATTTCTGAACATCAGGGTAGGTAGGTAGGTGGATCCACAATCTATAGGAATAGAAGAGTGGAATCAATGTTGTTGTCTCTACTCACTTGTTGGGCTCTGTAATGTACCCACAGAGTTTAAACTCCGTTTTAGTGAATACTCACGAAATCCGCCTCAGTCGGCCTCTTTCCTCCACCCTGTGTTGCTCCGTCGTAAATGAAGTACGGGTGAGCTTGGTGATATTTAAAGGTGGATGAAGTGAGTTCTCATTGGTTAATTGGTGGAAAGGCTAATGACCATGCAGCGGTGATGACCCTGTTGACGCCCCTTCCATGCATGTGATTTTGTCACATGTATAAGACATACCATTGTCATTCGTTAATTACCGGGTTTTAAACTGTCCATATATGGACTTTCCGTTTGTTAGCCACTCACACTCTGTTATTTCTGCTCGCACTGGGGGAGCGCCCGTGTGATGCATCCGTTCTCTTCTTAGCGCATGCGTGTTGGCCGCTCTCGAATGTCCCATTGCGCATGTGCGCAGGCGAGACTTCGGCGTTTCAATGCGCATGCGCATTGTTCGCGCATGCGCGTTTCTCACTAGCGCAGCTATTTCGCCCGGTTATTTATTCATTATTATTTACGCTAGTGCATTATAAAAGATACCAAGTGTATCACTGAAGTTTTTAGTTCACGTGGGTCTGCTTCTCTTGACATAACCACGTAGGTGGTACCATATCGTTTGTAGAGATAATATGGTGTGGTTGACCATACATTTACATGTCACTTATTCAGACGGTGGTACTAAATGTGGGAAATGGCACAGCTATTTTATTTTCGGTAGTGCGTTATGAAAGGAAATAAGTGGATCACTGGAGTTTTTGGTTCACCTGGATCTATTCCTTTTGACATAACCATGGAGGTGGTACCATACCGTTTGTAGTGATATTCTGGTGTGGTTGATCATATAATCATATGTCACTTATTCAGACGATGGTACTGAATGTTGGGCTAATTCTTATGTCAACCAATTGTTATTCCTTATTTATATCCGGGGGTCTTTTAGGAGACTTGGCTCCACGGTATGTCATCGTTAAGTCCGGTGACATGGGTTGTCAGGCGGAACACCCAACGTTGTTCCTTTTGGAACAGACCTGTTTCAGAGGGTAGTCGTTCTATGACGGTCCAGCGTAGGTCGTTGACGCAGTGTTGATGTGACAAAAAATGTGTTGCCATCTTAGTTGTTGTCTTCTTACAGCGTATATTACTTTTGTGTTCCCCTATCCTTATCTTGACGGGGCGGGTGGTCATGCCTACATATTCTAGTCCGCATGGGCAGGTAATTAGGTAGATCACATTCTTTGTGTTGCAGTTCGTAAAATGGCGTTGCTCCCATGTTGTACCGTTTCTGAAGTTTAGGTTTTTACTTTTTTGAGTTTGGTGGCAACAACTGCAATCCCCGCAAGGGAAGTGACCTTGTACAGCAGTTAGATTGGGTCTCTCCATCTGGTTTGTCCGTGGCCTGGTATGGACCACAATGTCCTTTATGTTTCTGCCCCTTCGGTGCGCATGCATCGGTTTCTCAAATGACAAGCCTCCACAATTCAAAATGCCCCAGTGTTTATCAATGACTTTCGACACCTGATTTGATATGGTGGAATAAGTTGTTACGCAGATCGGCCTCTTGTTCGCTTCTTTTACATGGGGATTTTCCTCTATGAGTGCCTCCCTGTGATTGTTTTTAGCGCGCTTCATTGCTTTATCGATGGTTCTTGTGGGGTATTTCCTTTGCACAAGTTTGGTCTTTAGATCTTTCGCTTGTCGGTTGTATTCACTCAGCTCTGTACAGTTTCTCCGGAGTCTAAGGAATTGCCCATAGGGTAGATTTTCCCTTAGGTGTCTCGGGTGGAAACTGTCGTAACGCAACAGACAGTTTCTGGAGGTCGGTTTGAAATGTGTTATACTTTTTAACCTTCCATCCTCACTGTAGATATTCAAGTCGAGAAAAACCATTGATGTATTTGAAAAGGTGCTTGTGAATTTTAGATAATCATTCTGGGTATTCAACCAGGTTACAAAATTCATTGCACTGTTGACATCGCCGTTCCAGATGATGAAAATGTCATCGATGTATCGTTTCCAGATGACAATCTGGGGGCGATAGGGGTTACTTTCATGGAGGATCTTGTGTTCCTCTAGATGGTAGACGTATAGTCCCGCTAGGCTCGGAGCAAAAGTACTACCCATGCTCGTTCCGTGGGTTTGTAGGTAAAGTACCTCCTTGTATTGAAAAAAATTGTCTTTGAGGGCCATGGTGATGCACTCCAGTACCAGGCTTCTCGGTGTTTGGTATTTCCAAGTGTTGCTGAAGAGTACTTCTTCGATGATCTCTAATGTCTCTTCATGGGGCAGGCTAGTGTATAAGCTTTCCACGTCTAAGCTTATCATAAGTTGCGTGGTTGGGTCAAAGGTGGTGTTTTCCAGCAGTTGTAGTACCGATTTGGTGTCCTTCAGGTACGTATCTGTAGCCTGTACCATCGGTCTTAAAAAGGCATCTGAGAATTTCGATAGGGGTTCCAGGATGGATCCAATGCCGGAGACTATTGGTCTTCCAGGTGGATTGTCAATGTTCTTGTGTATTTTGGGGATACAATAAAAATATGGTATCCTCGGGGTCGGTTGTTGCAGGAATTCAGCTTCCTTTTTGCTGATCCAATCGTGGGCAAGTCCTTCCTCCACCATACCCCCAATCCGTGTTCTTAGGCGTTCTGTTGGATCACTCTCCAGTATTTTATAGTTCCGTTCGTCGGACAGTAGACGTTGGCATTCTCCATCATATTTCTCAAGGGATTGCAATACTATGGCTCCCCCCTTGTCAGCTGGTTTGATGACTAACTCGCTGTTGGCCGTTAATTCCCGGAGTGCTTGTTGTTCTTCTCCACTGGTATTGTGGAAGACATTTCTTCCTAGTAAGTTCAGTTTGTTGACCTCCGTTACCACTGCCTTCTCGAAGGTTAGAATCTCCATGGGGATACCTGAGTCAGGAGGGGTGAAAGTTGACTTTGGTCTCAGACCTGTGTCCGTCTTGTCTTCTGGTAAAGGTTTATCCTTAAAAAAAGCCTGTAGCTTCAGTTTCCTGAAAAAGTCTTGTAATTCTACATTAAGCTTGAAAATGTCAGGTTTTTGAGTGGGTACATACCCCAATCCTTTGTTTAGGACATTTTTCTGCATCGTTGTCAAAATAATGGGTGCGAGGTTTACCACTAAGTCCCCCTCTTGCTGGTTGATGGTTGGTTGGGTAGTGATCCCGTCATGCTCCGGGTCGTTCGGGCGTTGGGCTGTTCTTGATCTTCCCACATTACATTGTTCCCTTTCCGGTTCTTCCCTCGTGCGTTCTGGCGAGCCCCTAAAAAAGGCTGCTGGTTTCCTCCATATGGTTGTTGTTGCCCGTAATAACCATCATTATATTCCTGGTTCCACATAGGACCAAATTGGAAGGGATTGAATTGTGGTGGGCCCATGAATTGTTGAAAATGGTTCGGTGGTTGATATCCACGCCATCCCCTTTGTCTGGGGAATTGTTGGCGTCTTTGTCGCCATCCTCCCCTTCTTTGTCTGTTCCCTTTGTTTCCACTGGAGTTGGAACCAGACGAGCCAGTGTCAGAATTCTCACTGTCCGTGTCGCTGTAGTTGTTTTTTGAAACATAGTCCACTTTTGTGTAGGGATACGCACTCTCAGGGGTGAATTTGGCCACATCTTTGGTTAGTTTGTTAGTCTTGCTTTGTTTTAGGTTGAACTCGAACTCGGTCATCTGTTGATTTAATTCATCCAGTCTTATTTTCAGGTCTTCGGGTGATACATATGTCTTCAGTTGTATTTCAATTTTGTTTATTTCGATTTTTAGTTCCTGGGTGATCCTGGCTGCTGCTGACATATGTATCACCCGAAGACCTGAAAATAAGACTGGATGAATTAAATCAACAGATGACCGAGTTCGAGTTCAACCTAAAACAAAGCAAGACTAACAAACTAACCAAAGATGTGGCCAAATTCACCCCTGAGAGTGCGTATCCCTACACAAAAGTGGACTATGTTTCAAAAAACAACTACAGCGACACGGACAGTGAGAATTCTGACACTGGCTCGTCTGGTTCCAACTCCAGTGGAAACAAAGGGAACAGACAAAGAAGGGGAGGATGGCGACAAAGACGCCAACAATTCCCCAGACAAAGGGGATGGCGTGGATATCAACCACCGAACCATTTTCAACAATTCATGGGCCCACCACAATTCAATCCCTTCCAATTTGGTCCTATGTGGAACCAGGAATATAATGATGGTTATTACGGGCAACAACAACCATATGGAGGAAACCAGCAGCCTTTTTTAGGGGCTCGCCAGAACGCACGAGGGAAGAACCGGAAAGGGAACAATGTAATGTGGGAAGATCAAGAACAGCCCAACGCCCGAACGACCCGGAGCATGACGGGATCACTACCCAACCAACCATCAACCAGCAAGAGGGGGACTTAGTGGTAAACCTCGCACCCATTATTTTGACAACGATGCAGAAAAATGTCCTAAACAAAGGATTGGGGTATGTACCCACTCAAAAACCTGACATTTTCAAGCTTAATGTAGAATTACAAGACTTTTTCAGGAAACTGAAGCTACAGGCTTTTTTTAAGGATAAACCTTTACCAGAAGACAAGACGGACACAGGTCTGAGACCAAAGTCAACTTTCACCCCTCCTGACTCAGGTATCCCCATGGAGATTCTAACCTTCGAGAAGGCAGTGGTAACGGAGGTCAACAAACTGAACTTACTAGGAAGAAATGTCTTCCACAATACCAGTGGAGAAGAACAACAAGCACTCCGGGAATTAACGGCCAACAGCGAGTTAGTCATCAAACCAGCTGACAAGGGGGGAGCCATAGTATTGCAATCCCTTGAGAAATATGATGGAGAATGCCAACGTCTACTGTCCGACGAACGGAACTATAAAATACTGGAGAGTGATCCAACAGAACGCCTAAGAACACGGATTGGGGGTATGGTGGAGGAAGGACTTGCCCACGATTGGATCAGCAAAAAGGAAGCTGAATTCCTGCAACAACCGACCCCGAGGATACCATATTTTTATTGTATCCCCAAAATACACAAGAACATTGACAATCCACCTGGAAGACCAATAGTCTCCGGCATTGGATCCATCCTGGAACCCCTATCGAAATTCTCAGATGCCTTTTTAAGACCGATGGTACAGGCTACAGATACGTACCTGAAGGACACCAAATCGGTACTACAACTGCTGGAAAACACCACCTTTGACCCAACCACGCAACTTATGATAAGCTTAGACGTGGAAAGCTTATACACTAGCCTGCCCCATGAAGAGACATTAGAGATCATCGAAGAAGTACTCTTCAGCAACACTTGGAAATACCAAACACCGAGAAGCCTGGTACTGGAGTGCATCACCATGGCCCTCAAAGACAATTTTTTTCAATACAAGGAGGTACTTTACCTACAAACCCACGGAACGAGCATGGGTAGTACTTTTGCTCCGAGCCTAGCGGGACTATACGTCTACCATCTAGAGGAACACAAGATCCTCCATGAAAGTAACCCCTATCGCCCCCAGATTGTCATCTGGAAACGATACATCGATGACATTTTCATCATCTGGAACGGCGATGTCAACAGTGCAATGAATTTTGTAACCTGGTTGAATACCCAGAATGATTATCTAAAATTCACAAGCACCTTTTCAAATACATCAATGGTTTTTCTCGACTTGAATATCTACAGTGAGGATGGAAGGTTAAAAAGTATAACACATTTCAAACCGACCTCCAGAAACTGTCTGTTGCGTTACGACAGTTTCCACCCGAGACACCTAAGGGAAAATCTACCCTATGGGCAATTCCTTAGACTCCGGAGAAACTGTACAGAGCTGAGTGAATACAACCGACAAGCGAAAGATCTAAAGACCAAACTTGTGCAAAGGAAATACCCCACAAGAACCATCGATAAAGCAATGAAGCGCGCTAAAAACAATCACAGGGAGGCACTCATAGAGGAAAATCCCCATGTAAAAGAAGCGAACAAGAGGCCGATCTGCGTAACAACTTATTCCACCATATCAAATCAGGTGTCGAAAGTCATTGATAAACACTGGGGCATTTTGAATTGTGGAGGCTTGTCATTTGAGAAACCGATGCATGCGCACCGAAGGGGCAGAAACATAAAGGACATTGTGGTCCATACCAGGCCACGGACAAACCAGATGGAGAGACCCAATCTAACTGCTGTACAAGGTCACTTCCCTTGCGGGGATTGCAGTTGTTGCCACCAAACTCAAAAAAGTAAAAACCTAAACTTCAGAAACGGTACAACATGGGAGCAACGCCATTTTACGAACTGCAACACAAAGAATGTGATCTACCTAATTACCTGCCCATGCGGACTAGAATATGTAGGCATGACCACCCGCCCCGTCAAGATAAGGATAGGGGAACACAAAAGTAATATACGCTGTAAGAAGACAACAACTAAGATGGCAACACATTTTTTGTCACATCAACACTGCGTCAACGACCTACGCTGGACCGTCATAGAACGACTACCCTCTGAAACAGGTCTGTTCCAAAAGGAACAACGTTGGGTGTTCCGCCTGACAACCCATGTCACCGGACTTAACGATGACATACCGTGGAGCCAAGTCTCCTAAAAGACCCCCGGATATAAATAAGGAATAACAATTGGTTGACATAAGAATTAGCCCAACATTCAGTACCATCGTCTGAATAAGTGACATATGATTATATGATCAACCACACCAGAATATCACTACAAACGGTATGGTACCACCTCCATGGTTATGTCAAAAGGAATAGATCCAGGTGAACCAAAAACTCCAGTGATCCACTTATTTCCTTTCATAACGCACTACCGAAAATAAAATAGCTGTGCCATTTCCCACATTTAGTACCACCGTCTGAATAAGTGACATGTAAATGTATGGTCAACCACACCATATTATCTCTACAAACGATATGGTACCACCTACGTGGTTATGTCAAGAGAAGCAGACCCACGTGAACTAAAAACTTCAGTGATACACTTGGTATCTTTTATAATGCACTAGCGTAAATAATAATGAATAAATAACCGGGCGAAATAGCTGCGCTAGTGAGAAACGCGCATGCGCGAACAATGCGCATGCGCATTGAAACGCCGAAGTCTCGCCTGCGCACATGCGCAATGGGACATTCGAGAGCGGCCAACACGCATGCGCTAAGAAGAGAACGGATGCATCACACGGGCGCTCCCCCAGTGCGAGCAGAAATAACAGAGTGTGAGTGGCTAACAAACGGAAAGTCCATATATGGACAGTTTAAAACCCGGTAATTAACGAATGACAATGGTATGTCTTATACATGTGACAAAATCACATGCATGGAAGGGGCGTCAACAGGGTCATCACCGCTGCATGGTCATTAGCCTTTCCACCAATTAACCAATGAGAACTCACTTCATCCACCTTTAAATATCACCAAGCTCACCCGTACTTCATTTACGACGGAGCAACACAGGGTGGAGGAAAGAGGCCGACTGAGGCGGATTTCGTGAGTATTCACTAAAACGGAGTTTAAACTCTGTGGGTACATTACAGAGCCCAACAAGTGAGTAGAGACAACAACATTGATTCCACTCTTCTATTCCTATAGATTGTGGATCCACCTACCTACCTACCCTGATGTTCAGAAATTGCTCATGAGACTTAATCAGCTTATACAATAAGTATGTTTAAAAACACTGAATCCTAAGTTTGTCATCAGTGTGTGTGAGTTTGTGTGTTATGTGTTCTGTATGTCTGTTTTTCCCTTTACAGGTTAAATCAACCGTTTGGGGCTCCAGGTGACTGCACCTGTCTGAGCCAACCTATGTGGTAACCAAACCTAACGCTCTTTTCTTTTTTAGGACATGTAACTACATGTTCCAGAAAATCCGCTGTAGGCACATTGTATTTGTCTTTAGTGAACGTAATCACTTTTTTAGGAAAGTTAGAACAAAAATCCTGTTCTGTAGAGAAACGTGAGTAGGGTTGGGAGTTGTGCCCCGTCCTGAAGAAGGTACGCATGTACCGAAACATGTCGACGCACACCAGAGGTTCTGTCCCTTACTAAGACACAAAACCTCGCCATCTAGCACTTTTTTTAATAGCACCAGCCAGAGGTACAGAATAAAGTTTTTTCTTTTTACCCACTGGCCAGGTCCTTTTTAATTTTTTCTCACTACACTTCCCACTCACATCCTATTTCTTTCACTTGCACTCAACACACACCACACATAGACTGAATTGTCAACGCTCCCGCGTAGTCGTAGGTCGCAGCGTGCCGCATCCCCTTAGCGGGGTGCGAAGACCCCGATGATGAAGCATGACACCAAGGGGCCTGTTGGTGTGTGAGGGGTATTTTACACAACACTGAGTGTCCCCCTTTCCTTTTTTCACTTTTCTTCCCAATAAGTGGTAGGATTCTTCTTGTTTATGTAACAGTGCCCGTGGAGTAGGAATCCTACTTGATACTCTACCTCCCCTCTTTGTTAAATATAGATATCAACTTCCACCTGGAGAACAACAACGACTGCAACACCATCACCCTGCTCGACAACCTCGCCAACCTCGGTCTAAAGCAGCTGGTGTCCACCCCCACCCACCTCGCCGGACACACACTCGACGCCGTCTTCTCATCCAGCAAAGACATCGCCTTCAGCCACGCCACCGGACTCCACTGGACGGACCACAGCTGCGTCCACTTCAGCTTCAGAAGGACCACAATCCACCACCACCAGCAACAGGTTGCACGAAGAAGCTGGAACAAGATCACAGCCGACCAGCTCGCCGCTTCCCTGAGCCAGCACCCCCCGCCAGCTCAGCGAACCCCAGCCAGGCCGCTGACAACCTCACGAAGTGGATCAGCAACTGCGCGGACGAACTCGCCCCACTGAGGACCCCGCCCAGCAGACCCGGCAGCAAGAACGCCCCATGGTTCACCGACAAACTCAAGAGCTCCAAGAAGAACTGCTGAGCCCTTGAGAAAGCCTGGAGAAGGTAACCACCACCGGACAACATGACCACCCTCAAGCTTGCCACCCGGAAGCACCACCAACTGATCCGCGCCACCAAGAAAACTGCATTCAAGGACCGGCTGGACAACAACGCACACAACTACAAGGAACTCTTCAACATCGTGAAAGAGCTCTCCAACCCCAACGCCGGAAACAACCAGAGGTAGGCCACTTCGTTCCGAACTGCCTCCCTCCACCCTCCGCCCGGCGCCCTGCTCAAGAAGTCTCAAGTCACTATAGGCAGCATAACTGCTTGACCACCCCCCATGATCATCATCAATCAGGGGAATCAATTGGTGCCGAACTCGGGGAAACTCACCTGCTGTGTTGGTGGCAGACAGGGGTCTACGTCGGCGGGCAGCGGGCTAGCCTAAGCCTAGGAATAACATTAAATTATGGCGGCCCACAAGTACATCCGGCGGTGGTCAAATCAATGCCTCTGCTCCTCGTCACTCATCTCATGATGCTTCTAGTCACACACACTTATTTTAGGGCCCAATCTGCGCTGTGGGGAAACGACATCGGCCGCCTGCATTCGGCCCGGACCTAGAGAGGCGCGCAGTCTACAGGGCGAAGGAGGAGATAGTGCGCACTGCGCACAGGCTGCTCTGCCTCCTGAAACGTTAGGTTAGGTTGCACAGTGTGCACACACTGCACGGCGTCGGGCCAGTGAATCTATGTTATGTTATGTTATGTTATGTTATGTTATTTGCATTTTAATGCGCACAGCTGCTCCAGCGAAGGAGCGTCCTGGCGCAGGGAAAGGTAAACACAACACAACACTAAGTCCAGTAACAAAAAGCAAAACATTAAAAGCAAGGAAAATTTAAAACAGGAAGGTTTTCAGAGCCCTACGAAAAGACATTAGGTCATTCGAAAGGCGGATTTCCAAGGGGAGCGCATTCCAGAGGGTTGCAGCTTTCACGCGGAAGGAGCGACCCCCCATCCGACTAAGTCTAAAACGGGGGACGACCACCAAGGACTGTCCAAGGGATCGTAATGAGCGGGTAGGAACATAGGGAGAGATCAGTGTATTGAGTATCCCGGGTGCCAACTGTCTCAGAATTTTAAAAACCAGGCAGAGAGCCTTGAATTGGATACGCTTGCATATCGGGAGCCAGTGCAAGGACCGCAGGGTGTTAGAGGTAGGGCAGGTTCGAGGCAGACCAACCACCGCCCTAGCCGCCGCGTTCTGGACTCGCTGTAAACGAAGAATCTCGGCTTGGTTCGCTCCTAAAAGGATTGAACTGGCGTAATCCAGCCGCGAGATGATCATTGCTTGAATGACCAGCTGTCTTGTAGGAGCATCAAAGAATCGCAGCAGGGGTCTTAGCCCGCGTTAAACTCCAAAACAGCAGGCCGCCACTCTCTTTGTGTGAGTCACAAAGCTTAGCGTGTGGTCAAGCCATACTCCCAGATTCCTGAGTTCCAGGACAGGGGCCGGCGCTGATCCCAGCTCTGGAGGCCACCATTCGTCCCCCCAGTGGTCCGCTTCCCTTCCAACGATCATCACCTCTGTTTTTGTCGCGTTCAGCTGGAGACAGTTGTTATTCATCCAGCTGGCCACCTCTCTCAGTCCACTTCGGAACCTGAGGGCATCCTGCTTGGCATCCCCGCTGATCGTAACCGCCAACTGAGTGTCATCAGCATAGGAGACCATGGTTAGGCCCCATTGCCTGACGACCTCAGCCAGCGGCTGCACGTACAGATTAAAAAGCATGGGACTCGACTCAGCGAGGAGCCCTGAGGGACCCCCAGGTCCAAACGATGGTACTTGGACTGAAATGGAGGGGTGGCAACGCAGAAGGAGCGATCACTGAGGAAGGAGCGGAACCACTGCAGAGCTGAACCACAAATGCCAATGTCCTGCAGGCGGTGTAGCAAGATGCGATGGGAAACAGTGTCAAAGGCAGCGCTCAGGTCTAGTAAAATAAGCGCTGCCGTTTGACCTGCATCGAGCACACTTCGCAAATGCTCAACCATTGCCAGAAGGGCCGTCTCAGTGCTGTGGCCAGTACGAAACCCATTCTGCGTGGGATCCAGGACATTCACAAGGGTCATATGCTCCGTGAGGGCCAGATTTACATGGGCCTCCATAACCTTGGCCGGCCAAGGGAGCAAAGATATTGGGCGGTAGTTTTCAGGTCTCGACGGATCCAAAGATGGTTTTTTTAGGATCGGGGAAACCACCGCTTGCTTCCATTTGGCAGGGACCAGGCCAGAAGTCAGGGAGAGGTTAATCAGGGAGCACACTGCTGTGCGTCCCTGAAAAGCAACGTCCCTGAAAAGAGCAGATCTTACCGGGTCTGCAGGCGATCCAGACTTGACTCGCAGGGCCCACTTTGCGAACTCCTCATTAGAGATGGTAGGAAGGGAGTGCAGCGATGGACAGCTGCTAGAGCCACTCCAGGGAATCACAGGAGACAGTGTGCTTGGAAACGCCAGGTAGATTTTCCTGACTTTGTCCAGAAAGAAGGTGGCTAGGGCTTCACAGTGGGCGGTGGAACTGTCCAACTGTGGGGGAACTCTCTTTGCCATCAAGTCTTTTATGGTTTTGAAGATGGTTTTGGTCGGGTTGAGGCTATTTCGGAATTCGGCTGCGTAAAACGCCGCCCGGGCCCTGCATATAGCTCGATGGTAAAGCTTAACTAAGGCCAGGTAGATGGATTTCTTGTCGGCATCGTACGACTTACGCCACTCCCTTTCTGCCCGTCTGCAAGAGGACTTCATTGCACGCAGCGCGCTGTCATACCAGGGGCTAGCCTGCCGGGGACTGGACTTGCTGGAGATGATAGGTACCAGGACGTCCAGCGCCCTGGTAATCCAGTTACAGAACCGGTCATAGCCCGAGGTGGCATTCAGCAGGGGACCTAATGGCTCAGCACCCATAATGCGGTGAAGGTCCTCTAACCTGAGTTTGTTCCAGTGGCGCCGGGGTATCCGCAAAGGAGGTGATATAGTGGGATTGGCAGGGAGGGGAAGCCAAGCAGACACCAGATAGTGGTCAGACCATATCACAGGATCAACCGCCACAATCCGAACATCCGAGAGAGTCGTAAAAAACGGATCAAGAGTGTGGCCGGCCACGTGTGTAGGCTGAGAAATAAGCTGGGTCAACTGCAAAGCCTCTAAGTCGGCCAAAAAACCACTGATGGCCAGAGACTCTAACCTATCAAAGTGGAGATTTAGGTCGCCCAAGATAGAAAAGTTTGCACAGCCACTAGCCAATAGGCTCACAGCCTCCGGAAAGGCACCTCTAAAAGCTACGTCGCTGCCTGGAGGGCGATAAACAACCATCCCTGACAGCGAGAACTGAGGGCTGATAGAAACCTTAAACAGCGCACTCTCACATCCAGCAATCTGCAAGACCGTCCAGGTACATGTAAAGGCGGATTTGATGAATAGGGCGATCCCTCCACCTCTAGAATGGCGGTTAGATCTGAAGCATAAATAGCCCGGAGGACAAGCAAGATTGACTATAGCGTCATCAGTATCTTGTAGCCAGGTTTCAGTTACAGCCAACAGATCTGGTGTCTTATCCAAAATGAGATCAGCCACAGACAGATGGTGTTTCACTAGAGATCTGGTGTTCAGATTTAAAAATCGTAGACCAGATCCCAGGCTACCAGGCAACGGAGGGAGACCGGGAGGAGCTCGTGGGGCGGGGGAAGTGGCGAGCTCGCGAATACCTACAGGCTGGTCCAATGACCATCTGTTGCAAGCACACTGAAACGGGCCACACAGCGGATGGTAGGGTGTGGCAGAGCAGCGTGGGAGAGTATCTCTGATGGCAAGAAGCGAGGCACCGGAATACGTAATCATCCTGACAGGCCGACAGATACGGGCACACGGATATACACAAAGTAGAGATAAAAGATAAAATCCCCGGCGTACCGCGCGTACTTAGCGCGGACGGGCGCAGACGGGCAGACTCTGGCTCGACTCCGGCGCGAGTCAGGCGCTACCGCTGCGCGTCACCGCTGCGCTAGCAGAGTGAGCTTTAAATAGCAGCTCACCTGGGCTACAGGAAGCGCTAGAGCGCTGCAGCAAGTGGCACAGGAGGCAGAGACCACCCCAAGATGGCGGCCAAGCGCCACGAAGAAACTACAAAACCGGTGAAATTCCGCGAAAAAACGCGGTGGGGGCACAATTTAAAATGCAAGTATGTGGCCGGATACAGTTATACAAATAAAACGAGGCTCAAAAACAGAAATAGTGCAAATGTCAGAAACGAGCTTTAAAATCAATAGTAAGCGCAGCACGCTTAAATGCGACCAGTATAGCGCGCATGCAGGCACCTTTCCCAAGGAAGGACAGTGGGAGAGCTCGCCTTAAATAGCAGCTCACCTGGGCTACAGGAAGCGCTAGAGCGCTGCAGCAAGTGGCACAGGAGGCAGAGACCACCCCAAGATGGCGGCCAAGCGCCACGAAGAAACTACAAAACCGGTGAAATTCCGCGAAAAAACGCGGTGGGGGCACAATTTAAAATGCAAGTATGTGGCCAGATACAGTTATACAAATAAAACGAGGCTCAAAAACAGAAATAGTGCAAATGTCAGAAACGAGCTTTAAAATCAATAGTAAGCGCAGCACGCTTAAATGCGACCAGTATAGCGCGCATGCAGGCACCTTTCCTTTGTCAATGTGTGTTGCTCGATTAAATTGCTTTTCTTGGTTTCCTGGCTGCAGGCTGCTTGCGGTGACTCTCTGACTCACGTCACTCATCACCAGCCACACTCACTCAATACAACTCGGACTGAAAATCGGCCCCGGCGGCAGGCGGCAGCCACAAAACCGCCCCCCTGTCGCAAAACCGGCCCCCACCACATCCAGCCTACCGCGGGATTGCCCGGTGCCCGAATTTACCAGTCCGGGCCTGAGCGTACCTTCTTCTTACAACAGAGATGCGGCTCCAAAGGACACTGGGTGCCCTAATGTAAGAACTGAAATTACCACACCCACCTCCTGTTTTGTTGGAAAATAAATAAATAAGGGTGAACTATCACACACTGAGCATCGGTGTCAATGCTCCTGCTGCACCAGTGCAGCAGGTGACAGAACTCGTGGGAGGGGACACTAAAATAAAGAATAAACATTAACAAAGGCAATACATAGATGTAAATGCTTATTTTGAATGAAATAGCACTCGTGTGTTGTCACCTGTGTTCTTTGTGATGTTTGTGTGTTGAGAGTGCCTAAGTAATGAAGGTGTTTCTACTTCACTCAGCAGCGAGATTAGGTGTGGTATATTGCACCTGTTAACTACTCGTTACGTATAGGCGGCAGCAGTTGGCAGAGTAAGAGTAAATATATCCCCCATGGATAATAAGTAGGGCCTATTGCTCTCCAAGGTGTGATACTTTACTGTACTTTTGCTTGTGATATTACACTACACACTTCAATTAAACAGGCACTAGTGAGCAATGTAATGTCACATGAATTATCCCACACGAATAAAGAGGCTGGTTGTCTGAGCAGGATTGACATAAGCCTCTCTCATGAGCTAGCATTCTGCCATTGGCGCAGCAGGTGCGGTGGCACCAGGGCCATTGGCCGGTGGCGCCCACTGCATCCTGAATAATGAAGGATATTCCCACCTATCTGCGGTGGTCTGGAGGCCCATTAGCATTCACACAATAGGGCCAAAGGCACCCTGCTATGCCACTTAACTATCAGGTGGTATGTAAATCCCCTGTAGCACCAGCTGTGTACACATGTATTCCTAGGGCGTTACAGCGTCTTACTAATTCAGTAATTGTTGTTGCAATTTCAGTTATCAGGATTTTGAGAGTCGACTTTAGGGCATATTCCTTGTCCCGTTGTATTCCCAATTCCTGTGCAAAAGGGGTTTCCTCCAGAAGCGGGAGTCGGACTACACGTTTTGTGGAGTTCCCAAACTCTTGAATTGTTTTACTTTTCACCACGCACATTTTGCAAGAATTTTCTTAAAAGTTTGCATTAGGAAAATTGGTTAGAAAAATAGAATGTGTGTGATAAACTTGTCGAAGTCCACTATACGCACACTTAACACAACTTTTATATCTTGTAACAACATCTAAATACAATCCCAAGAATGAGAAGGAAGGAATGGGTGGGGAAGTTGCTGTGCTGAATTGAAGTGTTTAAACTTTTAATCCGGGCATTTTTTGTGTCTATTCCTAGCGCGCCTTCTCTTCCTCTTCTAGCCCTGGGCCTGTATATCACACAGACAGCTCATGCCCGAATCCCGCCGCAGAGCCGTACCTGAGCCTCACAGCGCCGGAGCCGCCACTGTGCGTGCAGCATCGGCCCGGCCCTGAGAGCCACAGCAGGTGCTTCACCTTCAGACTCTGATGTGAGCCGCGCAGTCAGCATCGGATGCGGGCTGCGCAGAGCTACCTACACTTGACTTGAGCTCCGTAGCACTAGACTTGGACCATGGCGGTGACCGGTGACCGGTGACATCATTCTTTTTCTGCCTCCCTGTTTTTAGTTAATAATAAATAAATGGGGTCTCTCTTTTTCTCTCCTTACATCCTTCAGTTCTCTGGGCCTCAGAGTCCTTCTGTTCCAGGGGTCCCGTCGCGGCTGGCAAGAGGGGGTGGGGCGGCGCAAGGGGGGAGCTACACAGTAATGTCAATAAAATTAAAAATAAACTTAACTTAATACCTCACTCCCACTGCGTCCTTTGGATCACGTGCCACCGCTCCTGCTGCTCCTGGCTGGGCCTGCCTTAACCTAGGCAGCCTCCCGCCCCCTCTCCTAAGCCACACTCCTTGGATGTGGGGGCGTGGGGCCCCTCAATAAATTCATCCCCTGTCTGATCTGGGCGGCACGAGGTGGGCCCCAGTCCTGGGTTAGCAGTGGCATCTGTTACGCCAGAGCCCGGGCGTGCGCATGGGCACCAACTATTTCAATAATTAAGAGGCCGGCTGGCAGTGCGTGCGCACAGCACCATTTCATTAAAGAAGAGGCCATGGCATGCGCGCAACGAAGACGCTTGGTTGCTAGCTTTGCTGAGTGAGGGGGCCCCGCGGGCCCCTGAAGCCCAGGGCCCCTCGCACTGCGGGGGCTGCGTGGGCCTGTGTAACACCCCTGGGAGAAAGGTGTCAGAACACCGGGACATACGTCCAAAACTGGGCCTGTACGGTCAAATACAGGAGCGCCTATTGCGTTGATTTCCGATTTTATTGATTTAAAGAATTGCTTTGTCCTTCACGTATAATTTCTTTTCCCCTGGATTTTCGGGTGTTTGCTGTCAGTAAAGCAATTGAAGCCAAGTGAAGTGGGTTCTGCGCTCAGGGGAGCCGGGGGTCAGGCATGCCTGGCATGAACAACAACCCTCTCAGACAAGTGCCCCTTTCAAAAGCACTTGTCTGAGAGGTAACTGACATTGCCTGCCCCAGATGAGCACGTCAGTCATCTACCAACCCAGGGTTAGTCCTTTAGTCTCCTGGAAGCACCCCCATATTTAAGCGGTTCAGTGTCACAGCCCTTACATGCCAGATACTGGTCTTCAGGGCGCTATTCTTGCTGTCATGGCCATTGATTGCACATACTCTTTCGGGCATGCATTTAGTCTGAAAACAGCACCGGGAGCCAGGGATTGCGTGTTTCCGCAAGTGCCCGGGACCAGCCTTGCGTCTGCACGAACGTCGACTTCTTCTATTGTACAGCGCTCTGACACCTTCGGGTAAAGTCTGCGCTGCATAAAAATGCATTAAATAAAAATTAAATAAAATAAACCTGAACCTGCGTGTCTGTAACATACACTAGTAAACTAAGTGCCACCACCCCCACCTACCAAGTGGGGGTGTGCACTCTGCACTGCACACAAAGGCCCACAGAGGCTTAAACTCAGGAGTTTAAGTGGGCCGGGTCTCAAGGGGTCTGAGCACCGGCAGCTTTTTTCAGGGGACCTTGAAACGGGTCTCTATCGGGCTCTGTTTTGAGCCCTGGTGCAGGCGGTCCGTTTTTTCCGGACTGCAGTGACAGCAGTTTGCTGTCACTGCAGTCTGGAAAAAAGTGTAGGGCGCAAAACAGCCTGATAAAGACCCTTTTGGAGACAGTAAGCACGTGGTTGTGCACTTCCCACACTGCTCACTTCTCACTACTCACTAGTGGAGAAGTGACGGCATGACATCATGTCAGGTGAGCGTTGTGGGGGAAGGGAAATCCTTTAACCACTTCGATGCTGATGACGAGCTGAGCTCGTCATGTAACGCGGTTTTTAGAAAACAGCCGCACAGCGCAAAAATAACCGCAGCAGCGATGCGGTTAAAGAGTCATTTTCTTTCTGGATTTCCCTTCTCTTTCTGAAACGCAAGAGCAGCAACATTGTGGTAGGGTCAACAATGCTTTAATTGGAAACTTTTTCAATATTATATGTAACAAGCCATAGTTACAGCTTATTTATCCTATGCAACTAATAACCATTGACAAAGCCAATAGTCCTGACTTATTGTAGGTATGATGTTACTTGTTGTATCACATATCTGGATGCAATGACAGGAACCGCAAAATACAAGTCGGGTATCACATTATGGTAAGCACAGATTTTTAGAGTAAGTGTTTTAAAGCCACGCCCCTAAGTACACTGGCCACGCCCCTTTGAGAGACCCCCCAGTTTTCTCATCCTACTTAAAGCCCTGCTTAAACTGTCTGCTGCCGGAGTGCCAGTGCCACAAACGAAACAAAAAGCCCAGTAGCCAACCAAAAACAACGTACGCCACCAGGGCAAGGCCTCGCCGCCTCGGGCTCTATGGATCGAATCAAAGTCACCCCCTACCGGCAGTGGCCCATCCCCCAGATGTCGCGCAGTCAGTAGAGTACTACTAAAGTTAAGTGTAACACACAAGTACATAATTAACGCAGGCTGCAGCGACAAAATTAAAAACACAACAGCCCCTATAAATATAATTAGGAGGTTGTTGTGGGTGGTGGCGGGATCGCTTTCACTTACCCGTGTGTTGTAGTTACCGTGACCTGCCCTGACCTCGACGTTCACTTCTCAAGGCTCCTCGTCAGGCTCCTCGTCTCGACTCAATACCAGGAGGACTGCAGTCAGGGCTCGAGTCAGGGTACCACGCGGGTGGACGGCGTCCCACCACTTATTTTACTGTGTTTTTACCGGGTGGACGCCGTCCCCCCTGCCCAAAAGATGGAACGGGTGCCTGAGTCTGCACCTGCTCGCGAATGAGAGCCTTCTAAATGCACCCAAGCCTCAGACTAATCTCCCCTTCCACCTCACGCCCTCCCCTTGCCAGCATTTCTCAGAGCACAGCCGAGGCGCCAAGGCTTCAAGGAGCTGCGCCATCAACACGCCGAGCATGTCACTTCCAGGGACACCGACAGATGCCCGTAGTGCCGTCTGTAATAACCGTGTAATCTGAGGAATGGGTCCTGTGTATAGTGTGTTCTTGTGTTTTGAGTGACTGCCACGTACTGTAGTATTATACTTCTACATGTATCTTGTGTGTATTCACGCATTTCAGACGGAGACAGTAAATTTCGTGGCGTCACTTCCTGTTGTGACGTCACTTCCGGTGACACCACCTAACTTGGTGCGTCCCCCACTTCTTTTTTTAGGACTTGTGCCCTGACTGCAGTACACAGCATGGCAATAGCAATGATAGCACGCACAAGCCAGCCACGACGAAGCAAGCCAAAAGTAAAACTGGGAAATACTGGAATTTGGTGGTCTTTGGACTCCTCCCCCAGACCCCAGCAAACCAATCACATGCAAAACAACAAACTGTTGCTAGGTCTGGTGGAAGAGGCAATGGCTACTGCCACACCCCCACAAAATCAAAGCCGCCCGGACTGTCCCGCCCTCAGCCATTGAAACTAATGGAGGGCCTCCAACTCCTCCCTGGGCCAAAGGAATAACGTCCAAATATAAATGCTATTCTGGCAGTGAGACACAGGCTGCATGCTCCAGTGTGTCGTCACTGCCCTGCTTTATGGCTCCAGGTCAAAGAAATCTTCGCCCAGCCAAAAGCATGTGCAGAACAAAGGCAATCCTCCACCACCCCCTTAAAAAAACAACATTTGAACATGTTTGTTTACCGGGCACAAGCAGCCAGCAAAATGCATTGCTAACTGCTCAGTGTTCCATCATGCATTTTGTTAGTCCCCCACAGTCCTCCACAGGGTGGGAGGGCGACGCCCATCTTGCCCGTGTACACCAGCCGCCCCTGGGTTTGACATGGTAGGGTTGTAACTTACGCCATTAAGGCAAGATATATGCAGAGTTACTTTGCATGGATTTCTGTTGCTGGATCTAAGATCCAATAAGGCTGTGTGTTTCATGGCATTGCAGGGTTTGAGACACATCGATGGCCGATCCAAGTCAAGTTAAGTCAAGTTAAAATTTGTATAGCGCTCTCCTGACCCAGAGGGTCTCAAGGCGCTTGAGGAGGGGGTGTTCGCTACTTTTCAAACAGCCAAGTTTTGAGTTGTTTTCTGAAGGAGAGTTGTTTCTGTGTGAGGCGGAGGTGGGTGGGGAGAGAATTCCAGGTTTTGGCCGTTAAGTAGGAGAAAGATCCTTCCTCCCATGGTAGTTCTTCAGAAGCGTGGAATCGCGGCGAGGGCTTGATTGGAAGATCGGAGTTGGTGGGTGGGGGTGTAGAAGGTCAGGCGCGAGTTGAGGTATTTAGATCCTAGGTCGTAGAGAGCCTTGTGTGCGTGGCTGAGGAGACGGAACGTTATTCTCTTGTTTACGGGGAGCCAGTGGAGGTCTCTCAGGTGACCGGATATGTGCTTGTGGCGGGGTATGTTTAGGATGAGTCGGGCGGAGGCGTTCTGAATGCGTTGGAATTCTTTACTGTAATTTGGCTGTGGTTCCGGCGTAGAGGGTGTTTCCGTAGTCCAGTAGGCTTGTGACAAGTGCTTGGGTGACTGTCTTTCTTGTTTCGGTGGGGATCCAAAGGAAGATCTTTTTGAGCATACGTAATATGTTAAAGCATGATGATGAGACGGCCTTGACTTGTCTGGTCATCGAGAGGGAGGAGTCTAGAATGAATCCCAGGTCGCGAGCATGGTCCGTTGCTTTGGGTGCGCTGCCCAGTGTCGGTGGCCACCATGAGTTGTCCCATGCGGAGGGGGATGATCCTAGGATGAGGACTTCCGTCTTGTCAGAATTCAGTTTCAATCGGCTGTTCTTCATCCATTCGGCTACGTCTTTAATCCCTTCGTGTAGGTTGGTTTTGGCGACGTTTGGGTCTTTGGTGAGGGAGAGGATCAGCTGTGTGTCGTCAGCGTAGGAGATGATGTTGAGGTTGTGTTGGCGTGCGATGGATGTGAGGGGGCTCATGTAGACGATGGAGAGGGTGGGGCTGAGCGATGATCCTTGTGGTACGCCGCAGATGACTTCGGTGGCCTCTGACCTGAAAGGGGGGAGGCGGACTCTTTGGGTTCTTCCGGCGAGGAAAGAGATGATCCAATCCAATGCTTTTCCTTGTATCGCGGCGTTACTGAGGTGTTGTACTAGGGTGCTATGAAAGACCGTGTCAAACGCTGCAGAGAGGTCCAGGAGGATGAGGGCAGCTGTTTCCCCGTTGTCGAGTAGTGTTCTGATGTCGTCTGTGGCTGCGATGAGGGCGGTCTCGGTGCTGTGTTTGGCTCGGAAGCCAGACTGAGAGGGGTCGAGGGAGCCGTTGGACTCGAGGAAGGCGGCGAGCTGACTGTTGACGGTCTTCTCTATGAATTTGGCAGGGAAAGAGAGGAGCGAGATGGTGCGGTAGTTCTTAAGTTCAGTGGGGTCTGCTGTAGGTTTCTTTAGTAGGGCACTGAGTTCGGCATGTTTCCAGCTTTCCTGGAAGGTGGCGGTGTTGAGGGAGCAGTTGATGATATCCCCGAGATGGGGTGCTATGATGGAGTCAGCCTTGTTGAAGATGTGGTGGGGGCATGGGTCGGTTGGTGATCCGGAGTGTATGGAGTTCATCAAGCGGATGGTGTCTTCGGTGCTGATCGGGTTCCAGGTGCAAAGGGTGGTGGTGGGGGGCTTCAGTTCGGTAGTAAGGGGGGTGGACTGGTCGCCGAAGATGTTATGTATGTCAGCGATTTTGCTGTGGAAGAATGATGCCTGTGAGTCGCAGAGGTCTTGAGAGGGAGTGATGTCGCTGGAGACGGCGCTGGGATTGGTAAACTATTTGACGATGCTGAAGAGTTCCTTGCTGTTGTGGGCGTTGTTGTCGATTCGATCCTGGAATGCTGATTTCTTGGAGGATCGGATCAGCTGGTGGTCTTTGCGGGTGGCGTCCTTGAGGGCGGTCATGTTGTCTGTGGTTGGGTTTTTTCGCCACATTTTCTCGAGGGTGCGGCAGTTCTTTTTGGAGTTCTTGAGGTCGTCATTGAACAAGGAGGCTTTTTTGCTACCTTTGTTGTTGTGATGGTTTTTCAGGGGTGCTAATTCGTCAGCGCAGTGGGTGATCCATTGTGCGAGATTGACGGCTGCTTGATTTGGGTCCGATGATTTGGCGGGAGGGTTTTGGTTTAGCGATGTGGTGAGTTGGTCGGTGGTAATTATGTTCCAGTTTCTGCGGGGGACTTGTTGTGGGTGGTGGTGGGTCGTGGTCTTTCTAAAGTTGAAGTGGACGCAGCTGTGGTCTGTCCAGTGGAGTCCTGTGGCGTGGTTGAAGGAAACGTGCTTGCTGGAGGAGACGATTGGGTCCAACGTGTGTCCAGCGTGGTGGTGGGGGTGTTTACCAGTAGTTTGAGTCCAAGATTAGCGAGGTTGTCCAGAAGGGTGGTGGTGTTGCTGTCGTTGTTCTTCTACAGGTGGAAGTTGAGGTCCCCTAGGAGAATGTAGTCCTCGGAGGGGAGGGCGTGTGGGCTGATAAAGTCGGTGATGTCTTCGCTGAATTGTGTGCGGGGTCCTGGTGGTCTGTAGATGAGGGTGCCTCTAAGTGTGGTCTTGGGGTCGGTGTGTATCTGGAAGTGAAGGTGTTCGGCAGCTGTGAGGGTGTCGTCGGAGCTGGTCGTGATGCGGATGGTGTTCTTGTGAACGATGGCGGTACCTCCTCCTGTTTGGTTGATGCGGTCCTTTCGGATGATCTTGTATCCGTCCGGGATGGCTATGGAGATGTCGGGCGCTGATGAGGCGTTCATCCAGGTTTTTGTAAGAAAGGCAACGTCCGGTGATGTGGTGTTGAGTAGGTTCCATAGTTCAATGGCGTGTTTGGGGACCGAGCGCGTGTTGAGCAGGATCCACTTTAGGTGGTTGTTGTTTGGGCTCTGTTTGGCGGTAGTGGTTGCAGTGTGGGTCCTGATGCAGCAGAACTTGCAGGATTGGCAGGTGAAGGGTCCATGGGTGCGTCCTGGGGCGGCTCGGTGGCAGTCGGGTAGTCGGCCGGTGTTAAGTGCAGAGAGGGTTGCGACATCGTACGTTAGGCGGGTGGAGTGGTTTTTGCGGGGGCCAGGGGGTCTTCCGCTAGGCGCGGTCAAGGCGCGGATGGATGTAGACGGGCTTACCTTTGGCGCGCCCGCTGCGCGTAAATGCATCTGTCATAAGTAGATAGTGGCGAGGGCGTAGCGAGGGAGCAGCAGCTCGGAGGCGGGAGCGGGGTGGCGAGTGGGGAGGCGATTGTACGGCGATGCTGTATATAATAAGACAGGTGCTAATTTCGAGCTACATGCAATGGCAGCTGGGCCAGAGCCTTCAACGACTCCAGGATACTGACACAGTCTAAAGAGATATTTTTTGTTCACAAACCCAGGTCTTCCTCCAGGCGGATAGCAGCACTCTCTGACCCGCTTCATTACACCACTACCCCATGGCAGTCATGAAGCTGTGGGGGACCAGCCGACCTCCACCTCATCATAATGGATTGCTTAGTCAGGAGTAGAGGCAAGTCTATAAACCGAAGTTGTTCTTTCTGCGCCTTATGGAGCCGCATCAATCCCAAAAGGAATACTGCAGGAGTACGCGGAATGGGGACACCAACCATAGCTGATATCAGTGATAACAATTCTAACCAGTAAGACATAATCACGGTGCATTGACATAACATACATAGCAGGTTAGCATCTTATATTTTACATCTAGGACAGCAGTGCTGTGTGGCTGGGAAGATACGCTGCAGAAGGTGCAGGGTGAGATATGCCCTCTGCAATGAAATGTATTGAATGAAGTTGAATTTGGCATTCCGTGGGATTCTCAAAGGGTATGCCAAGGACCTGCTCCAGTCCCCATGCATCATGTCTGTACCCAAGTCTTCGGTGCATTTGTTGCTTAAAACATTCTGTGAAATTCTAGTTTGGTTAGTTATGCCTCTGTAAAGCCAGTTGGTGAGGTGTCGGCCATTCACTATCAGGTAGGTTATGAAGACCATTTCATGGTGGGAAGGTTTCTCCCTGTGGGGGGACGAATGTTTCTTTACATATTGCAGAAGTGTGGCATGTAGTAAATCTAATGCATCCGTGACTCCTTTGCTCCAGACAAAATTGTCGTGTTCCATAAATGTGCTGTTGTGAAATAGGTCTCCCACTCTAGCTAAACCGCCTTCAGCCCAGGGGAGCATTCTCAGTTTAGTGAGGAGGCCATTTGGGGTCAGGATCCCAAGTAGTGGTATGGTGTCAGAGTAAGGGAGGCAGCCACGTGTGTAGTGTGTGGATTATTTATAATAAATGAGAGCTGTGCGTAAAAGCAGCGAGCATCGGTCGGAATCTTAGCCTCTGGTAGGATCAGAGTATGAACCCGTCCGCGATCCACATCGGCAGGTGAATAATTTAATTTAATGTAAGTTACGCCCTGACAGCCAATCTGAGAGCCACTGTAACCTAGTCCCCTTTATCAGTGTCCAGCTGCAGCTTATTCAGTCATACTCTGCGGTGGCTACTTCCCCAAATCAAAAAAGAAAGAGTGATGTTCATAGTTAAGCAGCAGGGTCGGGATCACAACCGGCAAATTGGTTAAGAAATACAGTAGCAAGGGGAGGGCTAGCATTTTCGAAATTGCCACTCGGCACATCTATGATAGCAGTAGGGAGGACCAGAAGGTTACATGTGAGTGTAGCGAGCGCATAGCCTTACCTAGGTTAACGTCAATGAGGATTGGTGTTGAGCGATAAATCTGTATACCCAGATATTTTAAAGTATGTGCTGCGACTTTTAAAGAATGAGGGCCAAACTGAACCGTCTCTGGGCAATCCCCTTGCCGGGAAAAAAGGCATAATACATACTGACATTAATTCTGATGCCCGAAAGGAACGCAAAAGCATAAAAAATGCCTGTGGCCAGTGATAGAGAGGTGAGGTCTTAAGCATACAGAATGATGTCATCCGTGTATGCGGAGATAATGTGTGTTGTTTGGCCGATACGTATGGCCGGTTGTACAGCCGATAACCGTACCCTAAGGGCTAAGGCTCCAGGGCCAGCACAAACAACAGAGGAGACAGTGTGCAACCCTGCCGTGTGCCTTTTCAAACCGGGTACTCCTCCGAGATATGTCGCCCTGTACGGGCCCTTGCCCTGGGGTCCTCGTACAGGAGCCTGACCCACATTAAATAACCCGGCGGGATGCCAAATAGTTCAAGTGCAGGGAATATGTAGTCCAATATGAGCATATCGAATGCCTGTCTCAGATCCAAGGTGATACAACCTGCGTGGGCTCTCTCCTTGGGGGTTGCAGTCATAACATGGTAAAACCTGCTGATGTTAAGTGAAGTGCACTGCACTGGTACAAACCCACATTGATCTGGTTGGATTAGGTTATGTAAATATGGAAGTAG
Organism: Lissotriton vulgaris; assembly: GCF_964263255.1. Lineage (NCBI taxonomy): Eukaryota > Metazoa > Chordata > Amphibia > Caudata > Salamandridae > Lissotriton > Lissotriton vulgaris. The sequence continues at coordinate 1,187,161,035 of NC_141689.1, read as the reverse complement.
GCAGCCAGCCAGTACTTTACTGAATAGATTGTAGTCTGTAGTGATTAGAGATAGTTGGGGGGAACTCTGAAAGATACATTGCCTGGCGTGCTGGTTTGGAGAGAGACATTAAGAGTGCCTGTCTCATGGTGGGTGGCAATGACCCCGAGAACAGCGCAGCATTACACAGTTTCTCTAGTTGTGGCACAAGAGTATCCGCAAACGTGGCATTGAATTCGGACGGGAGGCCGTCCAGACCTGGGTCCTTGTTTTGAGGGAGGCTCCTGATGGCTGCCTTGATTTCAGACCTTGTGATAGTGCCAGATAGAGCGTCTTGCGCTGTTTTTTCAAATTGTGGGAACTGTGCGCCTGTTCAAAATGGCATCAAGGGGTCTTCCACCAATGGCGGGGGGGGGGGGTATGGGGGCCGTTACAAGTCTTGGCAATATTCACAAAATGCTGCATTTATATCCCATTGTATATTCAGGGTATCCCCAGCGCTAGTGGTTATCTCATGGATCAGGGGATATGGGGGGTAATCTCTGAGAATACGTGCTAATAGCGGGCCAGCCTTATCAGCATCAGGCGGAGGACTGGCTGGAAACCTTCACCAATGTGGGGCCTCGGGACATGGCCACAACAACAAGGCTACCGAAACTGAAAGGCCCTTTTCGCAACTGGCGGAGAGAGTAACGTTATACGAGAATAATGACACCGCCTTTGCCACTTGTGGGTCCACGCTCGGAGCTGATCCTGAGCTGACAGCAAGACACCATGCAGGCAGTTGCAGAGATCAGGGGTTCCCCGATGAAGAGAATGCATCTAAATCCAGCCAATGAGACATGTCTAGTGATGACGAACAGATATATGGCCTACAGAATTCGCAGGATTCAGTAGGAAAAGTGGATGTCAACCAGCAGACGGCGTACTTGATTGCATAAACGCTGCAAGCTCCTGCATTTGTATGGACTATAAACTGAGGTATTGGGGTGTATTTGTGGGGGAATGCTGTTGCTAGACGCGTAGACACCTGGGATGCACGCTGTTACTAATCCACAGTATTTTCTCAATACTGTGTTGAACACTGAAATACATGAGGGAACCGGTACGACTGAAACGTATATTTTATTGCTGATTTGTGAAATATTCCTGAGTTAACATATGAAGTTTGCCCCAACTATATTGTATGTTGCCTGCGCATGGGGAGCCCCTGAGACGCTAGAAACGAGGACTGTACTCTAAAGTATAGCAGTTTGCAGCGCACCACCCAGGATTGTTTTGAATGTTATCTCAGATTGGGAGTTTGGAGGATTGCTGGTTACATTATCGGATTTTTGGAATTATTAAAGCATATATTTTTTGTGAGAGGTCAACTGTTAAGAGTAGATTCATACAGTGTACCATGCTGCGAGTCAGGGAGCAAAGAGGGGTATGTAAGGATGAGCTGTGTTTAATTAACACAGCTGTTGGGCTGCCACGTACACAATTTCACCTGAATGCGTTGGAGGATTAATGTCTTCAGTTAAGATTGGTACATGGGGAAAAGCTTCGCGAGCATCCGAGATGGCCGCGTGAGCTAAGAGCTCCCGAGACCCTCGCTGCCTCCTACATATATACTGAAACGAATCTGGATTATTCGGATGGAATATTGAAGTGCAGACCCGGCAGAGGCACTAGCTGCTTTCCAAAATCGATTTGGACATTGGGAAAATGAATTACACCGATCGCAACTTTCTGGCCCACAGGGGTGGAAGGGCATGGAGCTCAAGTGGCACCAATACCCAGGCAGTAGTTGAAGAACAACGGCTAGCTGCAGTGGGATCGATGCCCCTGGTCAACTTTCGTTTTAGTTTTTCAGACCTCACTGGTGAGCGAGGGTGTTATCGACAGATTGATCATCGGCCTCCGCTGGGCGCTTCACTCTGCAGTGTATCTACCGCAAGTACTTGGTGCGGACCGGGAGAAACCCTTTCTCAACCTGAACATTTGAATTCTAGTGGGCTACGAAGTGCGGATATTGACACCAGGTCGCACAGGGCCCTCCGGGGCACAGAACCCAATATGGCGGGCAAGCAAGACGGAGACCGGCGGAAGACCAAGATCACCGGCAGGGGCAGTGTGACGCAGGCGGATAGTATCGAACGATTCACCCAGCCGAGGGGATCACCCGGTACCATCCCTAAAACTACCAGAGGGGCGAATGTGACTTTTGAAGACCCAGAGGAATTGAGCCTCCAAGTCGTCATGGGCGCCATTGCTGGCATGAAAACTTCAATCGGACAACAATACGAGGCTCTGGCTTTAAAGTTGGATACCGTGGCTGTGAATGTCACCTTAATCAGGGCGGACCTCTACAAAACGAACGAGAAGGTAAAATCCCTAGATTTGGCCACAGCCAGTCTCACTACCGACGTTTCTGACTTGCAAACGGAGGTCCGTAATTTGCAAACTGCCAACGAACAGTTTGCCCGCCGATTGGAGGATTCCGAAAGGCGTGCAAGGCGGAATAACATACGCATTATTGGTATTCCTGAAAAATCAGAAGAAACCGCAACGGATCTTTTTGTGGAAGATCTGGCCCTCAATCATCTTGCCCCCAAAGGCTTGAGTAAATTCTTCGTGGTGGAACGGGCGCACAGAGTGCCGGGCGGGAGGCCGAAGCCGGGTGCCCCACCAAGTCCTATTATCGCTAGGATTTTCAACTTCCGCGATAGAGACGCTATTTTGCAGGCCTCGAAAGTGGGTGGACCCGTCAAGTTTGAGAATACTACAGTGAGCTTCTATCTGGACGTCACTCAATCTGTCCAAAAACAACGATTGGCCTTTCAAGGAGTAAAAAGGCGGATGCGAGACATGGATTTGAAGTACGCTATGCTCTTCCCTGCACGGTTGCGGGTCGAATATGAGGACAAGGCCTTTTTCTTTGACCGCCCAGATGTGGATAGTGACTGGCTTGACACTCTGCCCGTGAGAAGAGATCCGGCAGACCGCTCTGGGGGTACGGAAGACGGCGGATCGGCGCAAGAATAAGGAATATTGACTAGGTTCACTGAACTATTGCGTAGTGTACTGCTGGGGGTCGCATATCGTATGTATAAATACTTTTTGCTGCTTCTACGAGGTGGCGGGAGGGACAGGGACTCGTCCTCCTCTGGGGTTTCTTTTTGTAGACTAGTTAGTGAATGGGGCGACAGGCACACTGCAAGTTGGGGTGGCTGATGGGTCAGACGCAGAATGCAGGGAGGGGGGTAGATGCTTGGTTTTCTGGTTGGGGGGCGGGGGTTGGGTGTTGGGGTTTGATTTGGTTTAACACAAGGTGCCGTATCGTTTGCTTATTGTCCGCTGGTGCTGCGTCTTTCTCTGGAATGGGGTGGTGGGCACTATTGGGATGGGGGATAGGGGGTTGAGACTAATGTCATGGAATGTCAATGGTCTCGGGGACAGAATTAAAAGAGGGGTGGTTCTCAAACTACTCAAGAGAATGTCACCAGATGTGGTCCTGCTACAAGAGACACACCTTATAGAAAATTCCTGCTCATCCATGAGCAGACGAGGTTATCGTCTTGTCGCTCATTCGGGCTTCACCTCCGGGTCTCGGGGTGGGGGTAATGATCAGAGCCTCCCTCCCCTTGGAAATTGACGAGGTGATTTATGATGACAGGGGACGTTATGCAGTAATAGTGGGCAGATGGGAGGTAAAGACTGTGAGAAGTTGGCCCGATATGCAGTGTTCGCTATTCTAGCGACCGCTATGTATCGTTCCAAACGACCCTTATGATGATTGGTTGTAAGTCAACCTATAGACCAGCTATCCTAGTAGCGTGGATACGAGCAGTCTAAGGCTAAAGACTCGAGAGGGCGTGTTAAGCCAGCTGTTTACCACACATGTACCCCTTGAACACCAAGTGAAAGGATACCACACAAGTGTTATGAAAATAAACAGTTATTTATTAAAGATCACAACATCCCTGGACTCTTTATGAGGACAGGGTACTAAGCACAAACCAAATCTCTTAGGAAAATACTTCAAGTGCACAATTAAAACAAGTGTCCGAGGACACGGAAAGTTTAGTGGTCTCGGGCGGACCCGATAAGGCAAGTCGGAAGCGAGGGACTCGGGACCCTAGAGTAAAGAGGCTATGCAGGCACCGAAATGCCGAGTTACCTAGCCACGAGGGCTGCGGCTGCACAAGTCTTACAGGCGTCGGGGTCTTCGCTGACGAGCCAGGAGCCGGAAGAAAAGGAGTTGCTGGCCGGCGACCAGTGATGATTAGTTCGTAGAGATCCAAGCCTGGATCAGAGATCGTTGACACCTGAAAGCAGAGAGGACCAAGTTCGTACTACTAGCCAGTAGTCAGAGGGTACCAGGAGGGCACCGGTTGGCCGTCACCTCGACTAGGTGAGTGGGCGATGCTAGGCTCTGCAGTCTCACGGACCAGGAGGCGTTGTCGGCGACCAGGATGGAGGTGCGAGCTGTCCCACGAAGGATGATGCTGTCGGCGTCGCTGGGCCCAGGATTGGGGCAACAAGCCTTGGCAGATTTCAGGGCCACGTGGTGGGCCTAAAATGGCGTCTTAAGTGGACCAGGAGGGTCCGGGGTGCTTCTCTCAAAGATGGAAGCAAAGGCCAGTCTGGAGCAACCAGACCAGCAGCGTTGGTTGTCGGATGTCGTCACAGAAGGGCACAAGCCAGCGGCTGGTGACCGGACAACGTGCTGAGCAGCGAGCAGAAGGGCCCCACGCAGATCGTGGAGATGCTGGGAGACTGCACTTCGGTGCTGGAGCGGCTCAGGGTCGGGGCTTCTCGGACCCCAGAGCACTCACCAGAGAATTACTTCGATGGTCGTGCTGATTAAGAAAGCGTGCAGGTTTTGATGATGGCCGGTCCCTCGAGGTCTCGTCGCACCCACAGATCACAGCTGAGCTGATGACGTGGGTAGAGGTCAGAGGTGCCAGGGAAGCCGGTTCTCGTCGAGCTGGGCCGTCGGATTCCTGAGGAAGGACTTGCAGCAAACCGCAGAGTTCTTAGATGGTGCCCGCGGATGCAGGGTGACTACTCCTTAGTCACAAGGGAGAAATCTTGAGAAGAGTCTCGAATGTCCTTTCGTAGAAAGTAGTTCTTGATTCAAAGATGATCTAATTTGGAAGGGTCCCCGCTCCGGCCTTTATCCTAAAGAAAGGGGTGGGTACATGACTAGGTCCTGCCCTAAGGGTGGGACCAGGAAGGGGGGTAGTTACACCCCTCTCCCCTGCCGGACTTTCCCCAGGTCAGGGCTGGCGCCCCTGGGACTGGTTCTGACCGGCAGATGCGTAGTGAGCACCGGGGTGTCACTCCGCAGTCACCTTCTCGCAAAAGCCCTACCTACCCAGAATACACAAACCCTGTCTGGGACGGTGCGAACACCGCCCTCGACAGGAAACCCTTTGTCCAAGCGCTCCTCGCTGGAAGGACTCCCAGCAGCAGGAGGTCAGACTCGTGTCTGTGGTGGCAGCATCCATTTTGTGGAGCTGAGGCTTTAGTTAACTTTAACCGGGGTTCACAGTTACGTACATGTCGTGTCCCTCTAGAAGGGCGGAATGCTAACCTCGTCGCCAGAATTGGTGAGGGGGCAGCATCCCGATTCGTATGACACCTTACTCGACATGTCTTGATAACGCGACACCGAAGTTACCGATGTGGTACGCGTTATCATGGAACAGCCATTGGGTCTTTGTTCCGCAAGCTGCAACCGGGCTCGGCTCGGGCCAGAACCTAGTTCACACGAGCCCACGCACTCTGCCTTCAGGATTGTCAAGGCCTGCCATAGGAGTGACTGATAGGAACTCGGGCGTCCATTGTACGGTTAGATATAGGGCTACTATACCTAAAGCAAAGGGTGATTACACGACTTTGCCCCAGCTGTCATGCAGCCAGTTGTGTCAAATTTAGGAGGCCAGCCAGGGGTGGCACAATACATGCTGCAGCCCCTGGCGGCCCTGGGTACACCTATGCCCTGCGTTACGGGGACTGATAAGGTAGCCCAGTACCAATTGGAAATGTACTTAGAGTACATGGAATCCATTTTAAAGAGAGAGCAGTAGGCCTGGGGTCCTGATTGGCAGGGTCCCAGGTCGACTATGTCCAAAACCAGCTAAAACACAGGGCAAAAAGTTGGGGGCAACCATAGTCAGGAGGTACCTTCCTACACAACCCCCCCCCCCCCCCCAAACGAAAGGAGATAAGGCTATCCTTGTCCAAGCCTCTATTACCTAAGTGGCCATATAAGGAAGGACCAGCTCTGGCTTGGTTTCCCCCTGTGTCATGGTCCACTAGGCCACCCCTCACCCTAAGGGTATCTGAGGGTCTCCACCATAGGGAATCTCTGTCTCTGGTGTGTCTTGGGAAAGAAGAAGGCTGATGCTGGGATGGAGTACTGAAGTGAGGCTCCTCTACCTTTGGGCTCAACTTCCTCCAATCACCATTCATCATGTGTGCCTTTCTTTCTTTAGCTGAGATGCACTGAGCTCTCAGGGTCAGCCTCTGGCTACCTAAAGCGGGAGGCTGAGTCCCTCTGTTTGGCTTACTGGAGGGACAGGTCAGGTCTGGGTTTTTTAGGCCCCATGTTTGGCTGTGCCCAACAGTGTCCAGCTGTGGGAGTTCCCTAACTATTTTTAAGGGGGATCCCTCAGGAGTCTGTTCTATTTTCACTTGGCTAGGTTTACCAGCTTCAGTGATCCTAATCTGCTGATTAAGGGGTTCTTTTGGACAGGGGGCCCTTTTGGGTCCACCACTGGCCTCCCTGTCCTCTTCAGCCCTGGGCTGACTGAGGCAGGGTAGAGAGGTGCAGGTTACCTGCTCCAGACTGGGTCCCACCTGGGAAGGGTCCACTGCCATCAGGGGCTCTGCCAGGCTAGGCCTGACTACCTCTGGGGCAGTTCCTTCAACAGGGGTAGAGTCAGTTCCCTGAGGAGGCTGGCTCTCACCTAGTGTCTGGGAGGGGGAAGACTCTTCTTCCTCCTCAATGCTCTCTGTTTGAGTGGAGTGATCCATTGTTTCAGGCTTCACAACCTCACTATCTGTCTGAGTAGAGGCTGAGACCATTTCAACCTTGCCAACCTTTTCAGGAGGGCACTCAGTCTGTGTTTGGGCTGTGACTGTCACAGCCCTCCTATCCTGCTCTGGAAAGTCTGTCTGAGCCTGGGCAGTGGCTACCACTGCCCTTCCAACCTTTTCAGGGAGGACTGGTGCTTGGACTGGGGCTGTAGCTATTACTGCCCCACTAACCTGTCTGGATAGGCCTATCATTCTGGAATGAGTTTCTTGTTCCACCTCAGTCCATGCTGAGAGTTCCAGGTCATTCCCCAGTAAGCAATCTACAGGTAGGTTATCTGTCACTGCCACTCTCATGGGCCCTGTGACATTACCCCAGCTGAGCTTGACTACTGCCATGGGATGCCTTCTCTTCATTCCATGAATGTCTGTCACCTGATAAGTAAAACCAGGGGTCAGTTGAGCAGAGGGGACCAGATGGTCACTCACCATGGTGAGGCTGGCCCCTGTGTCTCTGAATGCCTCAACTTTCTGACCATTCACTAAAACTTCTTGTCTATACTTTCCCAAAATGTGGGGTCCAGTAGTGAAGTTGGCAAACCCCATGCCAGTCTCACAGACAAGCGTGTGGTCAGGGAACATGGCTAGGCCATAGTCCTCCTGATTGCCCAAAGTAATGCCCACCACATTCTTGGGGGCACTCCCACCACCTGGGGGATTACCACTAGTGGTAACAGGAGGTTTAGGAGTATTACCTGGGGGTATATTTCCTTTATTACCATTTTTAGGGCAACTGGCATCACTTTTGTAATGACCCACCTGTTTACAGGTATGGCAATAAGGTTTCTTCTGTTCTGAAGGAGTGTTCTGGGACCCACCACCCTTGTTGGAGTTTTGGGGCCCTTGGGAAGTTTTCTCTGTGGATTTATCCCCACCCTTCTCTTGAGGCTTGGTTGATTCCTTTTTCTGGTCACCACCCTGGTTTTTAGGCCTAACCCTGGTTCTGACCCATTTGTCTGCCCTCTTACCCAATTCCTGTGGAGAGGTCAACTCAGAGCCTACCAGGTGCTGATGTAATAGCTGGTTCTGACAATTATTTAAGATTTGCTCCCTCATAATTAGATTATACAATCCTTTAAAATCAGTAACCTTACTACCCAGTAGCCAGCCTTCAAAAGCCTTAGTGGCACAATCAACAAAGTCAGACCAATCTTGAGACTGCGTTTTCTGGGTATCCCTGAACAGCACCCTGTACTGCTCAGTGGTTAGGCCAAACCCTTCAACCAGTGTATTCTTCAAGACTTGGTAATTGTTAGCCTCCTCTACCCTTGTGGTGAGGAGCTTATCTCTACCTTTACCTTCAAAGGAGAGCCACAAGATAGCTGCCCACTGACTCTGGGGAACACCTTGCACAGTGCAGGCCCTCTCCAAAGCAGTAATCCATTTGTGGATGTCGTCCCCTTGTTTAAAGGGGGGCACTATCTTACCAAGGTGTTTTGTATCAAAACTCCTTTCCCTATTGCTAGGTACAATGCTGCCACCAGTGGGGACTACCCCACTTAACTGTTGCTCTCTAGCAAAGGCAAGCCTTTCTTTGGCCAGGGCAAGTTCTTCCCTTTCAATCCTCAGATTAGCTGCCCTTTCCTTAGCTTCGTACACTCTCCTCTGAGGGGACGTCATCCCTCTTTGAGAAGAGTTGTGAGAGCCATTGGTTTGAAGGGATCTGCCAGAGCCTCTTGACAGAGATCTGGCTCGTCCATTCCCAATGTTAAGCTGACCTGACAGTAGCCCTGGGGGTCCCCCAGTACCACTATCATGTTTGCTTAAGTTGGACCTGGTTAGTCTACCGACTTCTACCTGTCCCTTGTCTGCCTCATCGCCAGAGGGATCCTCATCCTCATCCTCCTCCACATTCTCATTCTCGGCTGAGAGGAGGATTAGGTCAGGGTCACCTCTGTTTCCCTCGAGGGGAGGCATGTCTCCTTCTGGATTAGAAGGGCTAAGAAGCTTCTCAGCCTTTCTGGCATCATAAGTCTCTAGGAGACCAATCAGAAAGGAGGTGGTGGGGTTAGCCCCTTGCTTAATCTTCCTAGAGTTACATACTTGTCGTAACTCGCGGAAGCTAAGCACAGTATATCTTGAAGGGATGACCTGTGGAGGGTCAACTGACACAAGGGGAGACTCAGAGTTTCCTCCTTTGTCCGACATACTGTTTCTAGTGTGGTGTAAGTGATGCACCTACCTACACTATGTGTTTACCTACTGATCCCTTGCTAAGAGTTGCAGCCAAGGTGTGCTAAGCCTTGAGGAGCTGCAACAGCTGGTTCAGTAGAACTCAGAGTATTCTAAGCTTAGTTATATGTACTAACAGTACTTATGTGATCTTTCAACAAGATATTCTTAGGATACGTGTGGTAAAACAACAGCAAGCTCAAATCCCAACCGCTGCTCACCAATGTGAGAAGTTGGCCCGAAATGCAGCGTTCGCTATTCTAGCGACCGCTATGTATCGTTCCAAACGACCCTTATGATGATTGGTTGTAAGTCAACCTATAGACCAGCTATCCTAGTAGCGTGGATACGAGCAGTCTAAGGCTAAAGACTCGAGAGGGCGTGTTAAGCCAGCTGTTTACCACACATGTACCCCTTGAACACCAAGTGAAAGGACACCACACAAGTGTTATGAAAATAAACAGTTATTTATTAAAGATCACAACAGCCCTGGACTCTTTATGAGGACAGGGTACTAAGCACAAACCAAATCTCTTAGGAAAATACTTCAAGTGCACAATTAAAACAAGTGTCCGAGGACACGGAAAGTTTAGTGGTCTCGGGCGGACCCGATAAGGCAAGTCGGAAGCGAGGGACTCGGGACCCTAGAGTAAAGAGGCTATGCAGGCACCGAAATGCCGAGTTACCTAGCCACGAGGGCTGCGGCTGCACAAGTCTTACAGGCGTCGGGGTCTTCGCTGACGAGCCAGGAGCCGGAAGAAAAGGAGTTGCTGGCCGGCGACCAGTGATGATTAGTTCGTAGAGATCCAAGCCTGGATCAGAGATCGTTGACACCTGAAATCAGAGGGGACCAAGTTCGTACTACTAGCCAGTAGTCAGAGGGTACCAGGAGGGCACCGGTTGGCCGTCACCTCGACTAGGTGAGTGGGCGACGCTAGGCTCTGCAGTCTCACGGACCAGGAGGCGTTGTCGGTGACCAGGATGGAGGTGCGAGCTGTCCCACGAAGGATGATGCTGTCGGCGTCGCTGGGCCCAGGATTGGGGCAACAAGCCTTGGCAGATTTCAGGGCCACGTGGTGGGCCTAAAATGGCGTCTTGAGTGGACCAGGAGGGTCCGGGGTGCTTCTCTCAAAGATGGAAGCAAAGGCCAGTCTGGAGCAACCAGACCAGCAGCGTTGGTTGTCGGATGTCGTCACAGAAGGGCACAAGCCAGCGGCTGGTGACCGGACAACGTGCTGAGCAGCGAGCAGAAGGGCCCCACGCAGATCGTGGAGATGCTGGGAGACTGCACTTCGGTGCTGGAGCGGCTCAGGGTCGGGGCTTCTCGGACCCCAGAGCACTTACCAGAGAATTACTTCGATGGTCGTGCTGATTAAGAAAGCGTGCAGGTTTTGATGATGGCCGGTCCCTCGAGGTCTCGTCGCACCCACAGATCACAGCTGAGCTGATGACGTGGGTAGAGGTCAGAGGTGCCAGGGAAGCCGGTTCTCGTCGAGCTGGGCCGTCGGATTCCTGAGGAAGGACTTGCAGCAAACCGCAGAGTTCTTAGATGGTGCCCGCGGATGCAGGGTGACTACTCCTTAGTCACAAGGGAGAAATCTTGAGAAGAGTCTCGAATGTCCTTTCGTAGAAAGTAGTTCTTGATTCAAAGATGATCTAATTTGGAAGGGTCCCCGCTCCGGCCTTTATCCTAAAGAAAGGGGTGGGTACATGACTAGGTCCTGCCCTAAGGGTGGGACCAGGAAGGGGGGTAGTTACACCCCTCTCCCCTGCCGGACTTTCCCCAGGTCAGGGCTGGCGCCCCTGGGACTGGTTCTGACCGGCAGATGCGTAGTGAGCACCGGGGTGCCACTCCGCAGTCACCTTCTCGCAAAAGCCCTACCTACCCAGAATACACAAACCCTGTCTGGGACGGTGCGAACACCGCCCTCGACAGGAAACCCTTTGTCCAAGCGCTCCTCGCTGGAAGGACTCCCAGCAGCAGGAGGTCAGACTCGTGTCTGTGGTGGCAGCATCCATTTTGTGGAGCTGAGGCTTTAGTTAACTTTAACCAGGGTTCACAGTTACGTACATGTCGTGTCCCTCTAGAAGGGCGGAATGCTAACCTCGTCGCCAGAATTGGTGAGGGGGCAGCATCCCGATTCGTATGACACCTTACTCGACATGTCTTGATAACGCGACACCGAAGTTACCGATGTGGTACGCGTTATCATGGAACAGCCATTGGGTCTTTGTTCCGCAAGCTGCAACCGGGCTCGGCTCGGGCCAGAACCTAGTTCACACGAGCCCACGCACTCTGCCTTCAGGATTGTCAAGGCCTGCCATAGGAGTGACTGATAGGAACTCGGGCGTCCATTGTACGGTTAGATATAGGGCTACTATACCTAAAGCAAAGGGTGATTACACGACTTTGCCCCAGCTGTCATGCAGCCAGTTGTGTCAAATTTAGGAGGCCAGCCAGGGGTGGCACAATACATGCTGCAGCCCCTGGCGGCCCTGGGTACACCTATGCCCTGCGTTACGGGGTCTGATAAGGTGGCCCAGTACCAATTGGAAATGTACTTAGAGTACATGGAATCCATTTTAAAGAGAGAGCAGTAGGCCTGGGGTCCTGATTGGCAGGGTCCCAGGTCGACTATGTCCAAAACCAGCTAAAACACAGGGCAAAAAGTTGGGGGCAACCATAGTCAGGAGGTACCTTCCTACAAAGACCATACTTCTAATGTCTGTTTATGTCCCACCTGGTCTGCAATAGTCCACATTTGAAGATATCGGTAAAGTATTTCTGAATCTCCCGGAAGGATTCCTGATAGTGGGTGGTGACTTTATTTCGGTTGTTTGTGGGAGGGAAGATCGTTATCCACCTAGGGACCTGCCGGGATCAAAGGCTTGGCTGAGTAGGCTTATGGACACTTTGGGATTAGTAGATTGTCGGCGCTTGCTACACCCTGGGCAGACACAATACACCTTCCACTCCGGGGCACATGGCAGCCTCTCTAGGCTTGATTATGTTCTGATGCCAGCGGCGCAGGCCATGATGGTTAAGGAGGTTAGACATCTGCCTCGTGGCATTTCAGAATACTACCCGCTACTCATGGTATTGGATACTGGTGTTGGAGCAGAAGGGAGGTTAGCTCCCATAAACCCATGGTACCTCCGCAACCCTAGGACCCGTGCAGCATTGGTTAACCACTTCAGTGCTAAGGCACCTTTAAGATTTACATTAGTTTTCCATTGAAATGAATGGAAAGTTCATGACGAGTTACCCTTGTCATTAGCAGCCAAGAGGTTAGGTCTATAGAGCACTATTTACTTGAAAACTTGGGGTCAGTGTCTTCTGCTGTTTCACTTTGGGAGGCTTTCAAAACAGTTATCCGTGGGCAGGCTTTGTCGTTGATTTCCTGTGCCAAGAGGAGTAAACATGAAGAAGTAATCCGACTTGAATCCGAAATAGACGAGTTGGAAGAAGATTTGGAACATGATGTTACTCAGGAGAAATTTCATGCTCTTAGTCTCAAACAGAGTGATTATAAAGCACTGGTCACTGACGCTGCCAGATCCATGAGTAGAGAGCAGCAGGGGCGTTTGTATGATGTTGGGGATAAGGCAGGTAAATTGATTGCATGGCTGGACAAAAAGGAGAGAGCGAGTCGGGTGGTTCCGGTGATTGAAAGTCAGAGTGGTATGAGAGTTACTGACCCAGTGGAAATAGTGGAACGCTTCGCAGAATATTTTCATGGGGTTTATTCTCCCGTATTAGACAGACCCGAAGAGGACGCTCATTTGTTTAAACTCTACTTGCCAACAAGGAGGATACCTGAACGCTGAACTCGGAGGGTGCTTTGCAACACCTAATCTGCACAGGAAAGGTCGCGCCGCTGGTGGGAGCTTCTCCGCAATCGGCGGACAGCCTGCACGCTCCCAGCGTGCACTAGACCTTGAGGCTACCTGTTGGCTCCACCGGGGGACTGCGAGGACCAGCAGCCTCTACACCTAACAGCTGGTGCCTCTTCCCCCGGCGGCCACGCCCCCTAACTAGCTCACCATAAATTGAACAGACTCAAACGCAGCGCGGGACGCAGCGCGGGCGAAGCGCGGGCCAAGGGCGGGCCCGTTTAAGCCCGTTCAAGACCGGGCAGGACTGGACTGGGCCACCCTATTTTCAGTTTGCTTTTATATTTTGCCACTGACAAAACATCTATTTAGGTCCCGCCAGTTTTTGCTATTTGGCCTTAGAAGTTTCATTGTACCTTACTACTGTTACGATCCTTATGGTACAATGTGTCCGAGAACCACCAGCAATACTGTTAAAAAGCAGGCTCAATCTGCAGCTGAGGTCATTGGGCCAGTAGACCAATTTATGACGAAAGCTAACGATGCCATTACCTTGGGCTGGGGAACTTTCAGCAGAGTACGTGGCTCACTGTGTATGTGCAGGGGCTTTGAGTACGTTTCACCAGGGTTCAAACCCCAGGTGGGGAAAATCTTTTTTTTTTTTTTTTTACATTTTATTTCTAAATTCCACAAATGAAAGCTGTGCCTTTGTAAATGACCCCCTACAAGTATCTGGGAGAACTATGGCCTCCTTACTCATAGTGCATGTCAGGCATTGATAATGGCATGCTGTGTGGCACGTGGATAGGGGGACAGGTTTGCTATGAAAGAAATCACTTATTTAGTGGAATGAGAAGTTAGGGATGATTGTGTAAGAATTGGAAATGCATGGGGCTAGTGGCAGACTGTATGAAAGGAAGGGCTATTTGTATTTAAAGAATGTAAATCGAGAGAAGATTTCTGGTATCTACAGTCCAAAGACGATAGAAATAGAGGAAGGACTGACAACCTTATTCTATGACATAGATAGCTTTGGCTGAGGAACTTTCGGCAGAGTACGTTGCTCACTGTGTATGTGCAGGGGCTTTGAGTGAGTTTTGACCAGGGTTCAAACCCCAGGTGGGGAAAATCTTTTTTTTTTTTTTTTTTTAATTTTATTTCTAAATTCCACAAATGAAAGCTGTGCCTTTGTAAATGACCCCCTAGCAGTATCTGGGAGAACTATGGCCTCCTTACTCATAGTGCATTTCAGGCATTGATAATGGCATGCTGTGTGGCACGTGGATAGGGGGGACAGGTTTGCTATGAAAGAAATCACTTATTTAGTGGAATGAGAATTTAGGGATGATTGTGTAAGAATTGGAAATGCATGGGGCTAGTGGCAGACTGTATGAAAGGAAGGGCTAAATGTATTTAAAGAATGTAAATCGAGAGAAGATTTCTGGTATCTACAGTCCAAAGACGATAGAAATAGAGGAAGGACTGACAACCTTATTCTATGACATAGATACCTTTGGCTGGGGAACTTTCAGCAGAGTACGTGGCTCACTGTGTATGTGCAGGGGCTTTGAGTGAGTTTTGACCAGGGTTCAAACCACAGGTGGGGAAAATCTTTTTTTTTTTTTTTTTATTTTATTTCTAAATTCCACAAATGAAAGCTGTGCCTTTGTAAATGACCCCCTAGCAATATCTGGGAGAACTATGGCCTCCTTACTCATAGTGCATGTCAGGCATTGATAATGGCATGCTGTGTGGCACGTGGATAGGGGGGACAGGTTTGCTATGAAAGAAATCACTTATTTAGTGGAATGAGAATTTAGGGATGATTGTGTAAGCATTGGAAATGCATGGGGCTAGTGGCAGACTGTATGAAAGGAAGGGCTATTTGTATTTAAAGAATGTAAATCGAGAGAAGATTGCTGGTATCTACAGTCCAAAGACAATAGAAATAGAGGAAGGACTGACAACATTATTCTATGACATAAATACCTTGGGCTGGGGATCTTTCAGCAGAGTACGTGGCTCACTGTGTATGTGCAGGGGCTTAGAGTGATTTTTGACCAGGGTTCAAACCCCAGGTGGGGAAAATCGTTTTTTTGTTTTTTTTTTTAAATTTTATTTCTAAATTCCACAAATGAAAGCTGTGCCTTTGTAAATGACCCCCTAGCAGTATCTGGGAGAACTATGGCCTCCTTACTCATAGTGCATGTCATGCATTGATAATGGCATCCTGTGTGGCACGTGGATAGGGGGGGACAGGTTTGCTATGAAAGAAATCACTTATTTAGTGGAATGAGAATTTAGG
Organism: Lissotriton vulgaris; assembly: GCF_964263255.1. Lineage (NCBI taxonomy): Eukaryota > Metazoa > Chordata > Amphibia > Caudata > Salamandridae > Lissotriton > Lissotriton vulgaris. Next base: position 1,187,145,656 of record NC_141689.1, on the reverse strand, counting down.
GATGATTGTGTAAGAATTGGAAATGCATGGGGCTAGTGGCAGACTGTATGAAAGGAAGGGCTATTTGTATTTAAAGAATGTAAATCGAGAGAAGATTGCTGGTATCTACAGTCCAAAGACAATAGAAATAGAGGAAAGACTGACAACCTTATTCTATGACATAGATACCTTTGGCTGGGGAACTTTCAGCAGAGTACGTGGCTCACTGTGAATGTGCAGGGGCTTTGAGTGAGTTTTGAACAGGGTTCAAACCCCACCTCCGGAAATTATTTTTTAATATTATTTTTATTTTTTTTAACAATTTATTTATTTTAGCAGAGTGAAACATAGTCCTTTGGAAATGCTCAACTGATAATAATGAAAGACCAAGTAGAAAATCTATGGCATATGTCACATCAGATGTGGCATATGCCACATGACAGAGTGACACGTGTCACATGCCAGACTTGGGCTCCAACCCCTTCTCATTTGGCGGGTGAGTCAGTCAGTTGACCATATGTTACGGATAGGGGTTCTACCTCTGGTGGCACCATTAGTTTATAATGCTTAGTGTGCTCCCTATTGAATAATAATTCTTGCCGATATGGGTCTTTTTTTGAATTGGTGGCACTATTGATTTACAGGTTTTTGATATGCCTCTTTATCTTACACTTTCCCTCTTTAGACAGCAACTTATTATGGTTGCGAACACAGACCTCTCCTAAACATCTGGGAGTCTGTTTGCACTACTTCTGAACGTTTGAAACACTGGACCCCTACTTGAATGGGACCGTTTAAAACTTTGGATATTGACTTTGCGACCCTGCATCTCTACTCGCCTAGGTGAGTTTCAATGCTCTAAATAAACACATTTTGCTGTAGTTAGGGGTATTAGCCTATTCTGCTCGACATCTCCATTATGAGAACCAGCTGCCTCTCTCAAAATCGACAGTTTGATATCTTCGTATATCCTTGCACAACAATGAATGAGGAAGGGTAAATTACATCTTTTATTGTACAATTTTCGTCTAGGACTCCTTGGTTTCTATATGGAAAGTTGAGCGTGGGTCCTCTTTATATTTATATTTGTCTATATGAAGATATTAGGTTGCTCACTAGAGGAATACACCAATTTTTGCTTTCATGCCTGAGACTGTGAATCCAGCGTGGGTTTACCTTTTATACTTATTCCATTACAGTGTATTATGTTGCTCACTAGAGAATTACTCTAACTTTAATGCATGAGACTGTTAATTGAACCATAACAGGTAATAGGAAGTTTATATTTCTTCTTTTACATCTATTCATCTAGTTACATCTTCTTATCAATGCTAGATGTCATGACCATGGTCACATCTCTATCGACCCACATGTTGAATTGAACGCAGCTTTGTGTTTTACCCACTAACATTTGGGTGAGTTATTGTTTCTCACTACCATATTGTGTATGATCTGTTTTGTTTATACATCTTTGTGTTTTCAGTGATTACTTTTCAATATCCGTATATAGGATTTTAGCGCCTTTGTCAATAGATTTGTCCAGTCTGCGATTAGATCTTGAAACTCCCTCCACTATGGGAATAGCTCTCATATTTGTATTCATTAGTCGTGAACGGCTCTATAGTGATGGATATCTCCTCGTAAATGAAATTTTGTCCTAGGTTTTTACTCATCCTGTGAGACGTATTGCTAAAAATTATTTTCTTGACTTTGGTTCTCAATTGTATATATTTACTTTTACTTTTATTCATTTAGATGTCCCACTGATAATACACCACGTTGTGTCCACACTGCTTGGGCGGATTACTAGATATCTTCTTACCATTTTTTATGGTGGGTGTTTACTTTTAACTGTACACATATTGCACTGACTTTTAGTCCTTTAGTGGAGAAGTGTGGCTCAATGGTTAGAGCAGGCAGACCTCGATGCAGAGCTCTGGCCAGGGACCAGGGTTCGATTCCTGCCCCCACGCTGCAACTCTGGGCAATAGCTTGCTTAGTCTCCACAACGGCCCCCACAACGTGAGGGATGCCTGGTCTGCACCATGGGGGTGCCCAGGAGTGGACACTCTACAAGAAAAGCCAGGAAGGGTTCCCTTGCGGTATTCGTACAATCGCTATACTAGTACAAAAACATTTACATTTACATTTTTGCCATATATAAGACCATACAACTGGCTTTTGACTTATTTAGTCTTAATGTATTTTTATACAGGTATGGACTTTCACTAATAGATATTTCTCTCTATTAGGATTATGTATATACATTTTTTGCTTATTAGACTTGCAACAGGTTGTGTTATCACGCGTGTACTGTATTTTATGAAATGTACTTTGCTTTTTTATGTGCACTGTATATAATGTTTTGTACTGTTAATATATAATATATGTCTATTTTGGATTGTAATATATATGTATTATTTAATAATTCCAGCCTTGATGAAGTCTCTGTGTGAGACGAAACACGTGTTGGCGATGTTCATGCTGGGAGAACCTGCTTTTTATGAAATTTGAATAAAGGAGAAAGCAAAATTACCGAAATTTGAAGAGGACTCTTTTTGACTCTACATTGGATTACTTTTGACCCTTATGTTGTTCTAATGTTGTGTCTTCCTGTCAACTCTACTAGTTACAATAGTTAGAGTTTCCACTGGTGCAATACACAAACAAAGACTGAAAGAATCTTAACTATTTGGTGTGCTGTAATTAGAATCTCATTCCTCCATAGCAACACCCCCGTTCTCACTTTATATCATTTTCTGTCTCCCTCATTTTCTCACCCAAATATGTCATACTTGCTTTCAGTGCCCTCTTTTCACCTTCATTCTTTACCTCCTCATCTCTCTCACTACTATTGCTCTTTTTATCTTAAGCAACCATTCACGCACACACACTGCCATTATCCCTCATCAATGAACCAGTCTCTTTTGTCTAACAGTCTCACTCTCTCTCCCCCCCCTCTCCCTGTCTCATACACTTTCACTATGACCTTCTCTGCCTCCCTTTGGCTGTTAATATGTGTTCATTTCTCTTCTTTTGTTTTGTGTAAGCCTTCTTGTTTGTTCTGTTTTAATGTTAAGGGATGTCTGGTTCAGTGAGTGTGATTGCTTGGTGTAACACTGCCTGATGCTTAGCAGGGGTGGAGAGGGTTGATCCTGTCCGATGAAAGTGACTGTGCGTTGAGGAGATGAGTGTATTTGATGTGGGTGACTGTACTGTGTAATGGTGATAGTACGGCTAACCAAGCCTGTTATAAGCTGATTATTTTTAATTTGTAGCTGATGCGAAAGACCGTACTTAATATGGAAGACTATGCCTAGGGGTGGTGATTATTTGACAAAACAGCTGGGCAGTACCAGCCCATTTAAAGCACAAGCTCTGTAAGATCATTCTTTTCACTTATCACCAATATCAACTGTGCTCTTTCAAACGCTGATACAGGGGCGGCTCCTCTATTTGGGAGGAGGAATTTCACCCCACTGGTAAAACTGCCATTTAATGTTTCTGCTTCTCGCGCTGCAAGAAAGCAGAAGGGTTTGGTTTGGATGGGGGTCTGCTTGAGAGCAGGGGAGGAGTGGCTTGCCCAATGCTGTGGCCCCTGACTGTTTGGTTGGCCCTCTGGAGCTGAACAAACCAGTCACGCGCACTCTCTCTTTTCTCTATGTAGGCTGCATGCCTCCCCATAGGAGCTCGGCTGGGCGCAATCCCCACCAATCACAATGCTGCTATTGCAACGTTGTGATTGGCTGAGGGGAGGGAGGATGCCTGTGGCTGCTTCCTCTTCAGGAGAGCACCAGGAAAACGCAGCACCTCACAGCACCCGGCCAGGAGCTGAGGCGGCGCTGGACCCGGGAAGGTAAGTTTAAACATTTTTAGTGTCTCGTGAAGAGAATTAAAATGCCATATTGGTAAATATTCTTTGTGAAGGAAGGTGACAGTATATGGGGGACTATGGCATAGTACCCCAATATGTGCCTTCAGTAGTCTACAGTTTGAAGCTTGTCATATTGTACATTTACTTTGGGAATGTGTACTCGGTTTTAAAAAATGTCACTTTCTGTGATGCTGAGGTGAAGGGAGGGGCAAACTCATTTGACAGGGATAGAAAAGTACAACTTTGTCAAGAGTGGCAAAACCTGTGCACTTACCCTTCTTTTCAGATCTCAGTGTTATTTAAATATTGTGCTTGTCTACAACTTAATTTGGTGGCATCCTCTCCAATCTTGCATTCTAGCCTAAATTCTCATTCCCACACCTCTTCTGAGAAAAGAGTGAATCTTGGTAAAACAGTATTTGTGTGGACTTCTGACTTTGTGTGCGTGAGAGAAAGAGAGAGAGCGAAAGAGGGCAGTGAGAGAAAGTCTGAACTAGTGTGTCTGTGTGAGTAGGCATGTGGGAGCATGAACTTGCATGACTACTACTAATGTTTCATTGTGAATAGATGTGTTTGCTTGAGTATAGCCACCTGAAATGTATCGGTGAGAACTTAGGAGGTATGGCATGTGAGAGGGTAAGATACCCTATCTTGTGCCGTATGGAAACTAGAAGTCACATCTATTTAGCAAGTGGTCACCTGCAATATTTACAGAATAGTGGTCAGAGATACTAGTTGCCACTTTAAAGTTGTTAAAAAATCCTGTAATGCCTACATGTTCAATTTAGAACTTTTATAATCATTGTGGGAGAGCCTACACAGCTCCTATGATTGCTGTATTAAAATCCTGTCAGGCATTGGTCAGTTGTGCTAACCAAATGTACTTCAGAATGCAAAATATGTATTCTTGTTTTCCCAAAAATCTCCTTTAAGAAGAGCATCTAAGCTTTCTATAAAATATTCTTTAAATGCTGTAAAGAGCTGTTGGACTTGGCACTCTCTGAGGGGTCACCCCCACATTGTTTGCCTTCTCCCCACCGGTTTTATTGAATTTGTTTCCTTTGGCTCTAGGACTCTGGGTCTCCTACCACTGCTAACTAGTGCCAAAGTGTATGCGCCTTGTCCTCCAAACATGATAAAATTGGCTCAAACCCAATTAACACATTACATTTACTTTTAAGCCCCTAGTAAATGGTTACTTTATGTACTTAGTGCCTGCAAATTACGGGAAACAACCTTTACAACGCAACTTTTACACCGCACTACCATTACAACGAAACTTTTACAACGCAACATCCATTACAACGCATGCATTTACACAGCAACCATTACAGCGCATGACACTACAACGCACACCACTACAATGCATGCCATTACAATGCAGTCATTACAACGCATACCATTACAACGCATAGCATTACAACACATAGTACCCTTACACTATCCAACACTTACCCTACTGTTGCACCCCCTGGAGTTAGAATAGTAATTTTTACCCCTACACTATCCAACACTTACCCTACTGTTGCACCCCCTGGAGTTAGAATAGTAATTTTAACCCCTACACTATCCAACACTTACCCTACTGTTGCACCCCCTGTAATTAGAATAGTAATTTTTACCCCTACACTATCCAATACTTACCTAACATGCAATGTAATGTTATGCGTTGTAATGGTATGTGTTGTAAATGAAGTATGCGTTGTAGTGGAATGCGTTGTAAAGGTAATTTCAAAGAATTCGTTGTAATGGCATGCGTTGTAATGGATGTTGCGGTGTAAAAATTGCGTTGTAAAGGTAGGCGTTGTAAAAGTATGCGTTGTAACGTCATACATCCGCATATTACATGTGCCACCCACTTCAGTAGCCTTTTAAAATGTGTCTAAGGTCTGCAGCCTGTATGCAGTTTAAACTGTCATTTCGACCTTTGGAAGCAAACTTTTTGCCATGCCTAAATGTTCCTTTCTAATTTATATAAGTCACCTCTAGAGTATACCATAAACAGCCCATAGGGCAGGGTGCACTGTATTTGAAAAATTGGACATGTAGTTTTAAGTTTTTAAGCTTTACATTTCCTGGTAGCGAAAAACTAACAAATTACTTTTCACTACTGTAAGGGCTCATAGGAGAACATTGGGTTACCTTATACTTATTAAGGGATAACTTGTGATTGGGACAGGTAGAAATGTCATGTTTTCCCATAAATTAATTGTAATGTAAATCCCTCTGTATTGTGAAAGTCAGATTTTAACCCGTTTAGCGCGTCGAACATTCCGCCCCAGTGCGGACGTTCGATCGCGCTAACGGGATTCAGACGTCCAACGGTCGTGCGCAGCACCAGCGACGTAGTGCACGCGACGACCGTTGGACGTTCGCAGCACGGAAGGGGTTAAGTCACAATTATGAAAATGCCACTTTTGGAAAGTTGTCATTATCTTGTCCTAACTATTTGATGCCTGCAAACTACTCCTGGGTCAGATGACAGAGTGTAGTTGGCAGTTGGCCTTTGTGTATTGCTCCCAGACAGCCACTCAATAGAGGGACTGGGTTTTGGCAGTATGGGACATCCTGACTTGATGGGAAGGGCAGAACTGTTATCTTCATAGAACTTCACATTAGCCTTTTTTTGACCCTAGACCCAGTGGAGCCAGGGTAAGGAGCTAGGAAAATCCAAAACTTGATGTGAAGTGAAGTCTGGAAGTTTAGCACCAGGTGTAAATGTTGGACCCTCAGACGAGCTCTTCAGATCACTTCTGGACATGTGCAAGATTCAGAATAATAACTGCTCTACTGCTCTGATGACCTGGTGCTGAAACAACTATCCTGCTGCAAGAATTACCAGAGTGACTCCAAGGAGCGGCTGACTAGCCTCCTGTTCTGAACTACAGGGACATAATAAACTCAAGAGGCCTGTCCTGCATCTGCCCCAACTCAACTGAAGTGAGTCCTTATCCCCAAGAGGTACTCCCAGGTGCTAGACCCTTTGCTGGCTTTATATTGTACTCTTTCTTGACCAACTGTGGGTTTCCTCAAAACCAACAGAGTGTGATGTAACTTTGCGCCGGACCTGGCATTGCAGCCCTCACTGCCCCTCATCAGAACAGATGCAGCGTGACTCAACTTGACTCAGGACCTCGCATCTCAGCGCTCACCACTCCTCATCGATACCGACACAACTCAACTTAGGATCTCGCATTACATCCCTCGCAGCTCCTCTCTGGGACAGATGCAGTGTGATGCAATCTGACACAGGACCTTCCATCGCAGCCATCGCAGCTCCTCATCAAAACGAATGCAACAGGGTGCAGAGCTCCCTATCAAGGATATAAGGTACAATTCTCAGTGGAACTAACCTGGTACCTGTATCCTGCCCACACTCCATCTTGGCCGGCCTGTACTTTTGACTTTGTCTCTGTTCGGCACTACTAGATGACCACAGTGTACCCTGTGTGCTTTTAGGTGCTATACTTACCGTAAAACTTTGAAACTGTATATCTCAGGTTTTACTGATTGGATGTTTGTCATTTTGGTGGCAAAAATGTACTACATTGTACTCCATATTTCTTCAATGGATTGGGATTTTTCTTGTCTTATGTTGTCACTGTAAAGTTGTTTGTGCGCTGCAGAAATATTTTACACGTTGCCTCTTTATTAATCCTGACTGCTTTTGCTCAAAGCTACCAGAGGATTAGAACAGGTTAATTGAGTGACTGTTTGTGGTTCACCCTGTAAGGACTGTGGCTGTTGCTTTAGAAGGGCCAACATCCTCCTCAAACAACAACTCAATATCTCACAAGAGCTGAACACTGTTACTCCTCCAAAGTACTTTTTACACTCCTTCCTTCCTAGTCACCCTGCTTCACAACTGATGGTTTAGATGGAATTTTCTGATGTTGGGAGCCTACGATGGGCTATTCCAATGTGGGATTCTAAGAATCCCATCAGCTTATACTTCATAGAATACCATAATCCAGTGTCACACCGCTGCTGGCAACTTAACAGAGAAAGGAGGCCACATAAAAGAGGGAGACTACTGAGTGGAAAACAGCTGTATCTCCTGGGTTAAACAACGGCTGACTATCATAGCAAGATGGTGACAAAGCCATTTTCATAAAAGGTAACAATGCTCTTACAGTGCACCCAGTTAATGCTACATCATGAGAGCATTGCAAAAGATTCACCCCATTGACAATGTATGAATATGTGATGGATCCAGCTACTTTCTGCGTTGTAGTCTTTTTCTTAAAATACACCACAATTTACTCTCTCCAAGTAGAGATAAAGTGCCATTGTGTTGAAACTTTACAGGTTGTAACATTCTCCCTGTAACTGCAAAGATATCCCCATTCATAGAGACTGCTGACCTTACCATGAAATGTTAACACTTGTGGACGTCTTTTAGGGCTAGAAACAGAGTGAGTTAAAACAATGTCTTTGCAGCAGAGATCTGGTGAGTCTTGAAAGTGACTGGTTCCTGACTTCCTAAAATCATAGGGATGGTTAGTGTCAGTGAACCTACATACACAATTCACGTGTAAAGTACATTTCACAAGTTTTTTCCCAATCGCAAGAATCATCTATCACATAAAAGCGGATGTATGACGATACAACGCGATCATTTAGATCTTGGGTCATTACATCGCTTATTTTACAACGCAAGTCGTTACATCGTCTTGGGCTGGAGGGCGCTGGACTTAGGAATAGTGTGATTTACAATTCCAACTTCAGTCTACCTACAGTAGGGAAGGTGTTGGAATAGTATATCACACTATTCCTTAATCCAGAGCGCCCTCCAGTGCAAGTCGTAGTAACAACTTGCGTTGTAAAAACACCGATCTAAATGTATTGCGGTGTTTTGACCACGTTCTAAAGGTCGTTTTCCCATAAAAGCATATCATATCAGACTGATTCAATATGTGATGAAAGACTTTTATTCACTCTTTCAAGCTATCCAGGATGTTTCAGGATAAGTCTCGTAACTTGGACAATATTTTCTATGACGTCGCCCAGATACTCCTCCGTGCGGTGTTATTATCATAGCATGTGGGAAATAAGGCGTGTGATATGAAAAGGGCACTAACATTATGATTAGTGATAGAGAGTATTCTGTGTGTATAACCTACACTCTAAAATCCTATGGGGTAGATTTATCATTATTTCACACAGCGAAGCAAGCCACCTTACTGTGCTGCACTGCGTGAAGAGCAGGGATGCGCCATATTTAACATGATATAGTGCATTGCTGCCCTTACCTTGTGTTGGCGCACATTGTGTGGCCCAGCACCAACACAGGCACCCTTGTACCGTGGTGCAAGGGTGCCTGTGTTGCAGTCAGGATTGTTTTTGTGCAGGAAGGGACATCTTTCTTAACACAAAAATTCCTTTGTGGCATTTTCCTCTTTTCATGTGTGCTGCAGACTGACCCACACATAGAAAGAGAAAAAATAGCAAGAATAAAGGTATTTCTCCTCATTATGCCTCACCCGGGGAGGTGTAACTTTTTGACAAATTCCCATGTCTACCAGTAATGATAAATCTGGGAATGCACCAAGTCCATGGATGGAGATGTGGGAACATCAACGCTCCACCCATTGGTAACGCACCTCAGCGATTTGCACTGCGTTGCATTACGCTAGATTTATCAAGCCACACAAGGTGGCCTTGATTGGCTTGATAAATCTGACTTTGTAGTTGCATCGCCCTAGCTCTCCCTTGTGTGGCACTGGGGCAACGCGACTCTTGATAAGTCTTCTCCTATGTAGATAAATCAATGTACTTGTAAGAGCAATCTGCATATAGCCACAACTTTGGCACATGAAGGAGGCGAGGCACAGGTAGAGGAAGTGACTGTAAAGGATCACACAATTAGCACAAGTGTGGAAGCAAGAGCCAGTTAGCTATTAGAATAGGGAATAGGTCTTGTCTTGAGCTATGGTTTATAAGCAAGCCTGACTTTTGCATGCCAATAGAATCTACGCCATATTACATTCTTTACTGAATTATATCAATATAGAAGTGGAGTAAAAGAATGGGATCATTTCCTTGGTTTGTGTAAGGAGTAAATTGTAGACAATCAGGAATTAATTTATTTTCAAATGAATTGCATGACTGTGTGGCTATGTAAACGTAAACCTGTGTGATGTCACATACATAGAAATTAGAGCAAAGTACCATTCCAAGTTAAAGGAAGTGTTATGTTGGTTTTTAAGACATTAACCCCCCGCCACCCCCCCCCCAAAAAAAATTGTAGCTAACTATCTGAAAGTGCTTAGGTTACCATGATGAATAAAGGTTGCGGAGCCATATGGCAACGTTTGTACTGAAAGATAAAATAGGCAAATGTATATTTTTGAAGTCCTGGAAATTGTTCAACTTCACAGAATGAGCCTGGGCCTTTCACTTTGTAAGCAGGTGTTTGCAAATGTAAAATTCTGAATTAACCATAAATTGTGTAAAGTCGTGACAGTTTTCATTCTGGTAAGCTCATAGCATATGTTAACATTTGCATCAGTCACTTTCAGTGCCGCAGGGAGTTCAGCGTGTTGTGAACTTTCACAGCACTTCTGCCAAATGGAAAATTAAAGTACAGTTTCTCTGATTATAAATTCACTAATTCCGAGGTTTATGGCGTTATACGACCCAATGCCACTTATTTGCAGACATTCAACTCCTTTGGGCCAGCACATTTCAGGGGGGCACATGTTGAAGAATGTCTCTTTTGATAGAGTTCTTATTTGTAAAAACAGGAGCTTAGAAATGGCTCCACACGCACAAAAGTGTTGCTGGAGAGGAAGGAAGCCTGGAATAAGTCGAAACTGTTTCATAGGAAAATCAACTTTGTATAAACTCGTTTTCAGATTGTTTTAGTCCTTTATCAAATTATGAAGAACAAGTGGCACCTCTTGGGCACTAGCATTGCATTAATAATGCGGCCCTAAAATTGTTTGTATACATCACATTTAAGTTATAGGGTGTGTTGCTATTCAGAAAAAGTTCTGGAGAAAATATTTGAGATCACTTTTCCCAAACCGGTTTATAAAAAAACTGCTGCACTTTATGATCTACAAACCACCACACTAGTTATGATAGGCAAATGCCACGCTATTGTGCTTATGTCAAAGGCCAGTTGGGCCGATGGAACTTCTGACTCGAAATGTAGATATTGGCAGACTCCCGGTTAACATGAGTCAACAGGGAATGCTAGGGCAAGTTGGTACTTGTTGTGTTCTTGCTTTATTCATTTTGCCATGTACAGGTCTCTGCCTCGCGCTGCTGCCGCTGTCGCGTGCATTGCCCAAGGCTCTATGACGTCCTTGTGTTCCATCGTGGAACCTTGGGCAATGGGTGACAGTTGATCGGCAGTTGCTGCCAGGAACTGTGACTGTGAAAACGTACCCATGATGTCAGTGTTACTTCAAATAAATCTTCGTTTAACTTACCTGCTGCGTCTGATCATCTCTACAGTACTGTGTTGTATCTTATATCTTCCTGCTGCTCAGCTAGAATGCATGAGATGTGGAATGTTGGATGAATGGAATGTTAGTGTGTTGTGAATGTCAGTTGGGTGAGGGCTGAGCAGCAGGACAGCTGCTCCAGATGGGGTTTTATCATTTATAACTTAACAACTTATCTTAATAAAGTAACCTAAGTAATCTACCTGAAGTATCCATCTTCTTTCTGGATACATCATTTGGCGATGTTTTGATAAAGAATCCATGCGTGCAAATTCAAGGAAAATTGAAAACAAAGCAGAGACTTGACTGTAACAGAAAAGGGAAGTCAAAGCTTGTTGGAAAAGGAATTCTGAAAGGTACAGAAAATCGGAAAACAAGGAAATCTCGAGGTAAATGCCTTTTAATAGTATTTAAAAGTGTGTCTGGAATGCTGTCTGGCAATCAAACCCCATCAGTGACCCGGACATCGGTCGCCCTGAAACCCAGGTTTGCCAGATCCATGACAGTAACTCGAACCTCGGAGAAATGTGTATGATGACTGTTAACTCTGGTCTGCGTGATCTTTCAGCGCTAATTAAAGTGATTAATGCCAGCTGCAGTGTGCTGTGTATACTGTTTGGGAGCAAAGAACGAGTCACGGAGTAAATCCGGAGTGACATTTTCGTTTGCGTAATTAAGCTACCAGCTCATGTGAAATATGTTTGTGGTTCGGGGGCAAGGAAAAATCGTGCCTCGGTGTATGGATTTATGGCTCGGGGGCAAGGGACAGTCGTGCCTCGGCGTATGGATTTATTACCAGCTCCTGTTTCATTGTCTTCTGTGGAAAAGTAAGGTGGGATTAATGAAGAAGTGATGTGAACCTGTTTTGCGTGATATAGTGCGGAGACAGTGTTGTTTTAAAAAGAAGAAGAAGTGTGTCATTCACATATTTTATTCGACGTATTTTGCCCGTTACCTAAAAGTGAGGCCAGTTAGCGATTTCAGTTTGATTTTGAAAGGCGGCCTGCACGAGACACCTTCTGCATCTTCTTTCTGTGACGAAATGACTCTCCGTGTACTTTGATGCTGGCGTGGAAGTATTTGGTGCATCTACCTGCCGTGAACCAGCCGACTCTGCGTCAATGTGCGTGCCTCCATTTTGGAATATGGGTCAATTGTTGTACATCATCAAGGCAAGATTCTGACGTAGCTGTTGTCGTGGTGAGGTTTGAAACGAATATTGCTGCACCATGGAGTGTCAAGGTACTGATTATCTACATATCTAGTGGGTTCAGAGTTCAATTTGAATGTATTTTAAGTTTAAGAACCCGGAGGAAGACTAAATGGGACAGAGTTTTTCATGAGTGCACTGTAATCCTTCAATACGAGGAAAAGATTTAGCGGGATATTTCAGCCTGTAATGGAAGAGGGTCTGTGAGCCCAGAAATGATCCAGTATTGGAATAGCGTCTGTGAGCCCAGAAGTAGAGGTAACAGGACAAAACAAACTAATAAAGGAAGAAGGTCTGTGAGCCCAGAAACGATCCAGTAATGGAATTGCGTCTGTGTGCCAGGATAAACGATGGTAGCGGGTCTGAGAGACCATGTTGGGCACAACGTTCAAGTATTACAACAACGGGAGGTCAAATTACGTGGTCATAGAGCCAACGTTTTAAACAATTGATAAAGTGATTAAGTTACCAAGAGCTGTTCCACGACAAATGTGTGTGAGTTGTGTCAAGGTCTTAGGCAACTCATTTGCTTGTGTTTGAGGGGGTTATGTGTATGCGGTCACCCCTTGTTAGTGTTATTTTGGTTGTTGTTGTTTATGTCACCCAGAGCTGTTCCTCAACAAATGTTGTGTGTGAGTTTTGTCATGTTGTTAGACAACTCATTAGTTTCTGTGTGTGGGGGCTATGATGTATGTGGTCACCCTGTATATGAGATGACTATGCTGTATATGGTCAGTCTTTATTAAGTATTGGTGGTGTGTGATACCCGGGGCATGAATGAGTTTTGTGAGTGCTTGTTCTTGGTTTGAGGTCTGCACGTTGTTTCCCCTGCATGATTGAGTTGTGTGAGTGCTTGTTTGGCGCATGAATGAGTTATGTGAGTGCTTGTTCTTGGTCTGAGGTGTGCATGTTATTTCCTGATGCATATATATGGCATTATGGTTTGTTTCTGTGTGTCTTTCTTGTTGTACTGGTCTGGCCAACTAGTATGATTTGTGGCATATGGATGTAGGATGTAGGTTTGTTGTTTATTTCAGGAAGTAATGTGATGCATGTGATGCTTGTTCAGACTGTTGTCTGCGTGTGTCAGTATGGAAAGGGACAGGATGTGTCTTCTTGTGTCGGTTTGATGATTGTGTCATTGGTCGTGAAGTGAGGTATGTGGGCACCTATCGTTTATTGATTATATTGCACATTTTATTTTACTTGTGCTGTGTTTAAATTTATTGAATTTACTTACCAATTGTACTTGACATGTTGTCAATGTTTTATTTGTTTCTTTTAAATTTCCCAACGAAGGGAGATATGTTGTATCTTATATCTTCCTGCTGCTCAGCTAGAATGCATGAGATGTGGAATGTTGGATGAATGGAATGTTAGTGTGTTGTGAATGTCAGTTGGGTAAGGGCTGAGCAGCAGGACAGCTGCTCCAGATGGGGTTTTATCATTTATAACTTGACAACTTATCTTAATAAAGTAACCTAAGTAATATACTTGAAGTATCCATCTTCTTTCCGATTACATCATACTGCAGACTGTGACAGCGCAGGAACTACATGGCTGAAGACAACGCTCCCAGAAGTGGAGAACCTGGTAGTGAGGGCACATGGGATACACGGGAACGATTAAAACAACCGCTGGTGATCATTACAGCTACCCTCCTGACACATCAGCATGTCGTGGCAGCATCGACACTGAAAATCAATTATAAAGTCAAACTGGTCAGAACAGACATGTGATTAAAACATCTGTGGGGAAAAAGTAAAACAGTATTAATGGGTTCGAGACTCAAATGAAAACCAATACATTTGATTGGCAGTTCTTCACCTGCACCGGGCTTCCGGGTTCCTGAGCCCAGAATGGCGGCAAACATACACATACCAGAAGTACCAGCTTTTTTTGCATGGAGGGTTCTGCTTCTGGGCCTGTTTCCTCGCAGCAATCCCTCCAGCTTTGAGGAGCAATAACTGTGTTGAAACAGAAGAGGAGTGCGTCAGTGTACTCGTAAATGGACCAGGAGGTATATCACTGGGACAGTCAATATTTTATGGTATAATATGAATAGGTTGACAAAGTCAATAGGCCTGTTTTTTTAAATGCGAAGAGCTGAAGTCAAGGCAACACGACTTTAAACTGTGATTGCAGGATCACCTCCTTAAGACTTCCAGTTGTATTCATTGTCTGGAATCATGCAGAGAAGGAAAAAAGATAGTTTACAGGGTTAGCTACTTACTTTTTCGGGTAGGTCATTTGCACCATGGTTATTTTTGAGAGGATCCTTAAAAGGGGTTCTTAGCAGCTTTTGCAAATGTAACTGTGCACATATGTGCAATTTTTACTTTGTTGTGCGTGTGTGCATAAAAGTACTTTTCCTTTATGAAGTAAAAACACTGGTTCGACATTTATTTATTGATTGTTTTTCTGTGTTTCTGATTTCTGTGTTTCTATCACTCGGCGACTACATGATTGCAGGTTTGGGCTGGTATGCCTCGTTATCCTGATAGTCAGGACCTAAATGGGGAACTTGCTCCTAAATTAGAGGTTCTTCAGTACAGAAGCCCAAGCACGTCAGAGGTAAAAGGCCCAACTGAGACACTTGGGGCCCAGTTACATTTGAATTCCCTGGGACTTCCCTAAACAGACCCCCCAGGATATTGTGGCACGGATTAGCAAATTTAGCGGCACAAATATGGAAACTTAGCAACATTTATTTCTCATTTTATTTTACTCATAATCATTCATTTTGAGCCTGAAATCAATGGAAGCTGTTTTAGCAGAGTATTCCACTTTGCAATAGGCATGTTTAAAGTGTCGGTAGCTCTACTGAAACACAGCTCCAGTACTTACCTCGTGGGAGGGAGCTGTATTTCTCTCTGGGATATTCTAGCGCCCATGTATGCACCCCTGCCGGAGTGACTTCCAACACCCTTTGACCTTTAATTTCACTCACACGCTTACACATGCACACACTCGTACATACACACACTGTCTCTCGCATAAACACACTCTCGCCTGCAAGCTTGCACACAACACACATTTTAAAGCATGTTTTAGTTACCTCAGCGTCCAGGGAGTATTATTCACAGTTAGCGTAATAAGAAAATAAATATTTTATAAAATAAAGTAGGCAGCAAAACAAGCATTTATATAATAGGTGTAATGAATAAGTGCATAGATGTTTGAAAGGTTTCATGATAGCTGCAAGTCACCCGTGATCCAACAAACCTACTTAAAATCTATATTTTAGACATTTCAGAGCAGCGATGCTACAGAAGCGCACAGGGTTTGCGATGAAAATTTATCACACAAACAAAAATGACTAATATTTTGGACATCATAAGATGTGTACAGTTTAAGAGAAACATAGTTAGCCACATAAAAATGCTCAACCATATAATCTGAACTAAAAGCTAAAAATGCATTATGTTTGTATTAGGCTTTGAGTTCAAGCAACCCCATAAAGTCAACTGAAAACAGGCAAAATCCTAAATGGATGCTTGGCTTTCAGTATTTATTTAGGGATACTTCATATTTTTACTGAAGCTGTGCTTTCAGATATATATGAATACATTGCAAGAACCAATAACCTAGGGGCATATTATCAAGAAAGGGCGATACATTATTGCTGTGTTTATCGGCAGGAAACTGCCGCTAAAGCGACCATATGAGGCTTGATAATATGCCCTTGTGAATTCCCATAGGTTCTGGTGTTAACCTGGGCTTCTATGCGAATTCACAAGCACATATTTTCAAGCCCATTATCGCCGCTTTAGCGGCAGTTTCTTGCCGATAAACGCGGCGATAATGTATCGCCCTTTCTTGATAATATGGCCCTCAATTCCTTCTGCATCTCACCTACACCTTGCTATCAGACATTATAATAGCTGTCAGCATTTGCAACACTGCCCATGCATAGCGAAACGTTGTGCCAGAGAAGCGATGTGAATGCTTCCAGTCATTGATGTCCTCATTCAGCTAAGTTTGCGGTTGTCGAAATCTGCAAGAGAAACTTTTAACTCGTGTAATTCCAGAACAGAATATCGTGTTGCCACTTTGATTAAAGAAGGTGGCTATAAGCTTACTTTGTTTTCGATTTGGCTTAAGCTTCTTCCCCCAATAGAGCCTTGAACCCGTTTGGGTGTCTCCAGGTTTATTATATTATGTTCTTGTTTGCTATCAGTCTCGTTTACTTTAAAGCTATTACGTATGCTTGCTTCACTGAACGTAGAACAGGAAGAGTGACTGGAGACAAGTGGCTGCCATTTCTAATTCTTTTCTAAGGAACATAGCCGCTACAGACTGAGCCCACAGATGCAAGGAAGTAATTTCCCTGTTTAGACGAGCCTAAAAAAAAAAAAAGATTGCATTTTCCAGATTTTGTGTGCAGTTTTGTAAAAATTGCAGCCTTTTTACAAAACTGCAGATTTTGCGATTTTTTTGCAAATCGTGAAATCCTGGATTGTCTGCCTAAACCTGATTTCACATATGGAACAATTGCCAGAAAACCTCACCCAGAGGTGGTGAAAATGTCCCTATTACCTTTGAGATGTATACATTATGTAATTGCTTTGCAAATTGTTTGACATTAATGGGGGGAAATAAAACAAAAGTTTGAGAAATTTGGTCTTGTGGTATCTTAAGTGAAAATCAGGGGCGGCCTCTCCGCTAAGGCAAAGGAGCATCGCCCCACTGGCTGTAAAAATAAAAATAAAAGGATAATAACGTAAAGTGAATAACGCCACGTTATTATAAGTTTCTTCTTCTGGAAGGAGCAAGTCAGGTTGGGGCTGAACTCGTCATAGGTAGAGGGATTGAGTGAGGAGAAGTGGCTGCAACAACACCATAAGGGTGCATGGCTGTTAGGCCGGCCATTTTGAGCCGGCCAAATTGCCATTCGCACTTTGCATGCTCTCCACAGGCTGTATTGTACAGCCTGGATGGAGAACATGCATAGCCTCCAGGTCCCTGTCTGAGCACCGAACCACAGCTCTCAGACCAATCACGACGCAGCTGTCATGGGGACAGCTGCGTCCTGATTGGCTTAAGGGAGACTGGGAGCTGCCGGGAGCCAGAACGGCAAGAACAGAGAAGGGGCTGCCAGCGACGACAAAGTAAGTCTTCTTTTTCCCTTCTAAGCATTCCCCCTCCCTGCACTCACCACCATTCCTTACCAGCCACCACTGGTGAAAAATTTACGTGAGGGAACACCTTGCATAAAGAACGTCCCACAAGAAAATCTCATGACAAAGTTCCAAGCAAGAAATATATTTTGAGCAAGATATTTTCTTCACTACCTCGTCTGCAATAACTGAAAATTATACAAAATTGCATGATATGAAATTTCATTAAGTATCATGACATTTCTATAATGCAAAGTAAGCAAATTTCTTGAAATACTGCTAGTGGAGTTAAAATTCAGCGGCAGATGGTAGGGAATGGTGGTGGTGATGCCGAGGCCGGAAAAACGGGTGTTTAGAAGAAAAAAAAGAATACTTACTTTGTAGTCACAGGCAACCTCTTAGCTGTCCTCACTGTTCGGACTCCCGGCAACCTGGATGTGCTCCCTGTTGAGGCTGAGCGAGGGAGGACTATGGAGGAAGACGCAGCGAGGAATCGGCAAGATGGTAAGTTTTTATTTTTTGTTTAATTTTTTTATTACCGCTTCCCCCCAAGTCTTCCCCCTCTACCTCGATCTGTGTCAGCTGCCACTGTCTACGACATGTGATTATGCCTAACATTATGCATAGTAGGAGTACTAGTGAATTTAAAACAGGCGGGAAAACTTAAAAAGAAGTGTGCATTGTCTCAATAGCCTTAAAGCAAGATGGGGCTCCCACCACAACTGACCATCCTACTTTTGGAGGACAGAGCTATGTGAATCATAGACTTCTTTCAGGTTTGGTTGAGATCACAGGAAGTGCTTAAGGCTGTAGGCACTTTCCAACAGCTGACAGGTAAGGTGTGCATCCCCTAAGCATAAACAGTTCATGATATACATGTGAAAAAATAGTAAGCTCATTGTGGGGTGCAGGGTGATGGCAAAATTGGATCCTAAACGTTTTTCTGTATGACTCCACAGGTGGTAATGAACTTGGAGGTTTGGATGGACTCTTTGCTCAGTTTCCAGACCCAAACAAAGAAGGTAGCGGGCACTTGTTTCGGTCTACTTCATGGGCTGAGACCTATTCTAGGCTTCTTTGATGCACTGACCAGACAGCTCATTATTCAAGCATCAATTATCTCTAGGCTTGCCTATGTGAACTCTCTGTACTTAGGGGTAAAAAAGGCAGAAATACTAAGGTTACAGAGAGTTCAGAATGCCACAGTGAGGGATCTTTTGGGCTTGCGTAGTCTGCTCGGTGTCTGGCAGTGTTCGCTGCCTCCAACGGCTGTCCGTGACTCAAAGGATCGAGTTTAAAGCCCTCTGTATAGCTTTTAAAATTCAAATGCAATTGCTAGCTACCAGTTTGTAAAACTCTTAAATGCATATTACATTTTTCCCTTTCCCATGTACAACAATGGCCCAGAAATGCTCTAAGGACAACAAGGGAAGCAGGCACCTTCAGATAAGGCAGCAAATCAGGCTTTCATCCTGAAAAATTACTTTTTTTCCCAGGATGTGGTGATGGCATCCCCTCCGTTCGCACAGAAAGTCAGGCACATTTAGCAAATACAAAGTGCGCAAGTCAGGCTTACATTAGGTCACTAGAATGAACAGACACCAAAGCATGTAGAAGAAAGGATACAAGCAGAGCCGGACTGGGAACCCAAAGCAGCCCTGGCATTTTTTTCAGACCAGCCCCCATAAGGTGCACAGCAAGCAAGTGAGTCTGACCATTACAGGGGAGTTTGGGGCTGGGTCTCCCCAGGAAAATGTGGGAGAAAATGGCAAAAACTGTACATTCTATGATACATTTTTCATTCTATATTCGATTGTATTATTTCTTAAGGCATAGTAAATGATGACCTTGTAGTGCACCAGGATACCCCAATCTTTATTGGGGCTCTTCAAGGATTCCCTCACTATCACCCTCAAACAGTGCTACTCATCTCTTCATAGCCCCTCTCTCACATGAGTTTCATTAGTTTTATAACACTTCTCATGCCAGCATAGGGTGTTGGTGCAGTTTACATCACAGAAACATACGGTAAACAGTCTAAATATCGACTTTTTTATTTCGACAGGCAATAACATCGAGTCCAAAATTTCGGAGGGACAGAATTTCGAAATCAAGAATTTCGACAACCAGAATATGGACCTGAAGGTATGAAATATTGTTTTTGTTAATATCAATGTTAGTAAAATCAATAGCAAAAATATCGATGTTACTAATATCGATATTAATATTAGTGTTATGTATTTTATTATATATATGTTTATTTTTGTAATTTTGTTAATTATTTAAAATATATGTATTACATTTTTGAAGTTAGTAATAATTTATCTTAGTAAATTATGCATTTTAGTACCGTAGCGGGTTGTGGGTTTATAGGGGAATAGGGTAGGAAGTAATTTAATTATAGTACATTAATTAAATATGTTTAGGAATAATTATATATTAAATATTAAATATTTTTAAATACATTTTGCATTTTAGTACCGTAGGGGGTTGTGGGTTTATAGAGGAATAGGGTGGGAAGTAATTTAATTGTAATTAAGTGAATATGTAATTTTTATTTGTTGGTATTGATAAACATTTGTATGTTAATTAATTAATATTTTGTAATTAATTTGTATAATTGGTAATTATTTTGTATTAATTGATTAATTGGTAATTATATTAGGTGTATTAATTTATTATTGAAGTGTGTTGTGAGGTTATAGGGTAATAGGGTGGGAATTATTTTAATTGTAATTAGGTAAATATTTTTTTAGTGTTGAGTATTGATAATTAAATTAATGTTAATCAATTATAAATCATTTTCACTAATCATTACATTTTTAAAATAATTGTTAATTAATTTTTATTTTTTATAATTTATTGTTACTTATCAATAATGTATTGTTAATTAATTCATAATTGCTAAATGTTTATTAATAATTATTAGTTTTTGGTTTTGAAACATATATATATATATATATATATATATATATTATTTGTTAAGAAATGTTTAATTATTATGTAATTGTATTTATTTAAATTGTTAATTAATTTTAAATTGGTAATTATTTTTAAATAAATATTTATTGGTATTGTTAATTAATTTGTTGTAATTTAATAATTAGATTGTTATTTTAAAAAATATGTATATTCTTTTAATTATTAGTAAGTTGTTTTGACCCCTATGCTATCCAACACTTTTCCTACAGTTGCACCCTCTGGAGTTGGAATAGTAATTTTTACCCCTACGCTATCCAATACTTTCACTACTGTTGCACTCTCTGGAGTTGGAATAGTAATTTTTACCCCTACGTTATCCAACACTTTCCCTACTGTTGCACCCTCTGGAGTTGGAATAGTAATTGTATCCCTTTATGCTATCCAACACTTTCCCTACTGTTGCACCCTCTGGAGTTGGAATAGTAATTTTAATCTCTATGCTATCCAACACTTTCTCTACTGTTTCACGGGAAACATCCTTTACAACGCAACTTTTACCACGCAGTGCCTTTACGAAGCAACTATTACAACACAAACCATTACAACGCATTGCGCTGCGGGGCGCTCTAGGATAGGGAATAGATTAATTTACTATCCAACACTTTCCCTACTATCCACGGGGACATGAGTTGGAATAGTAAATTAACTATTCACTATCCAGCACCCCTCAACACTATGCGTTGTAAAGGCATGCGTTGTAAAAGTTGCGATGTAAAGGCATACGTGGTTTAAGCATGCGTTGTAATTTCATACATCCCTGTTTCACCCTCTGGAGTTAGAATAGTACTTTTTATCCCTACGCTATCCCACGCTTTCTCTACTGTTGCACCCTCTGGAGATGGAATAGTAATTTCTACCCCTACGCTATCTAATATTTATTGTTTTAGTTAATGTAGTGTCTTATTTATTTAAAATTAATTTAAAACGTTTGTTATATATCATTTTGATATTTGTATTTATAATATTGTTGTATGGGCATGCATGTATTTATAATTTATAAATTATTTTTTAACAATTCATAACTTATTAGAGTAATTAATTGTAAATATTATTAAGTATATATATATATATTATATTTTATATGTATGTGTTAATTACTTATCATTTTAAATATTTTTTAAACTATTTTTATTTTAATTATATGTATTACTTATTTAATTTTATATTATTTTTCAATATTAAAAAAACAATATTTTTTTGTGATATTTTTGTACTTACCTTAATGTAGATAGGACTTTGATAGTTTTGATGTCGATATTCCACCTCCGATATTTTTCTGGCACATATTGTTGGTTTATTCTAATGTTGGATTTCGGATTGGAGACAACTTGCAAACAGGATGTGATTATTGTTTTGTGTGATTTTTGATTAAGGAAAGGTAAGCAGGGTGTATCACTATGTGGGGCAGTTGCATCTTGTGTATTGTCAATGTTTATATTTTTATGTATAACGCTAGTACTGTGCAGTTGACTGAGACGTCTTTTATTCATTTTCTTCTGGTGACCCCTGACAAAGGGCTTTTATGGCCTGAAATGCATTGGGTGAAGACTTTTATGGGCCTAATTTACGCTATGATTAATTGTAAACGTGTTGCTGTTGAAGCCCAGAGGGCATGCAGTCGACATTTGAAAATTGAAAAGTTGAAATGCTCAGTAAATGAATCATGTCGGAATTCGCTGTCTCCGCATTGATTAAGGAAGCATGGACATAAAGTACAGTGAAGATATTGATTACTGATTGGTTTACCTTGAAAAGGCAGATTACGATGATAAAATTGTTCACTATGTGGATACATTCCTGGATTTCGTAGTGCAACAGAAGGGTGCCTAGTTATGTGCCCCAATAGGACATTCTTCATAGATTAGTGATTGTTGGGACAGATCACTTCATCTGATTGCACGCACTGAAAGATTCTTTTCATTAGGTTTTACACATAACCAGTATAAGGGAAGGAGTGCACTCTGTCATTGTTCCTTTTTGCAAACTTTTAGAAAGTAGACATTTCTCTGCACTTACTGCTCTATGTGCCTGATAGCCTGTCTCCAATACACGTCTGGGTTGGGTGACAACTACACTTTGTGAATTCCCTATAGATAGCCACAAACACAGAAAGGTGAGGCTCATCTGCAGTCTGAGCACTCGTCTGCATTCATCTGCATTCTGATGGGTTTTCCTGGGCAGGGAGTATTGGGAGGGACTGACACTCTTCAAGAGGTAGTGCCCTGTCAACACACAAAGCACTGATTTACCACCCACAAAAAGGCTGGCAAACAGGACTGTGTTGAAAGGGATCCATGTGCACTTCGGAGATCTGCTTTGTAGTCATCCTCTACATCAAAGGCACTTTTATGGGATAAGTACTGGGTCTCTGACCCTCTAAAATCAGACACTAATGGTCTTCTAACTGAAGCAACTGAAGCTCTGCCAATTGAACTGCTGTCCTGCTTAAAGGTCTCAACTGGACTGCTGATCTGGAAGTCCTGCTTTTATTTGACAGACTTATAACGAGTGCAGCTACCCCAAGTGGTTTCCCCATGTTTTTCTGTTTGTTGTTGAGATACCTGCTGCTCTCTGACTCTGCTGAAGAAGAGTTTGACTCTGCCTTCCCTCCAAGTGATCTCCAAGAGTTTTCTGGCTTGCCTCCTGATTTCTGAAGTCTCAGGAACACAAAATACATCTTGCAATCCTACTGGGGGTGCTGGACTCTACCATTTGTCAATATTACCCTTGTCTAAGGAGCCCTCTCAAGTTCTGGGCCTCAGAAATGTGCTCTTCTGCTGTTTTGCCTAAAAATTGATGTATTGTCACCAAGGCACTGATCAGAACTGATGCAGTGCCCTTTAATGCCGACATTGCCTTCACTGCCTGGAGAAGATTGATGCATTCCGTTGCTTGTGACCAGGAAAGATGCTTTTTTACATTATGGCCTGCGTGGGTCCTGTAGCTGGCCTTGCGTTTTCCTGAGGTCAGCCCTAGCTTTGACTTTGCCCCTGTTTAACACGATCTAAAGTAACCTTGTTAGCACTACTTGTTTCTAAGAACTTTACTCAATGTATTCAGTTAAAATGCAATATCCCAACTTCAATACATTGGACGTTTGTCATTGTGGTCTTGTTTTGTTCAAAATATAACAATCTAGTTTTCTAAACCTGTGTTGAGTCTTTTTGTGGTGTATTCATTGTGTAACTGTGCTTGTGTGTGTTTCACAAATACTTTACACTTTGCCTCTTCAGATAAGCCTGGCTACTTGGAACACCCTCCCGCTGACACTGAGGAGTAGACAAGATCTCGCTTCTTTTAAAAAGGATCTTAAGACCTTCCTGTTTCCTAGAGCAATGTAAGATGGTCTATCTGTAGGAATTATGTGGTCTCAGCGCCAGGATACCCTTTGGGTGGCAGATGCGCTTAACAAGCAATAAATACAATACAATACAATACAATACTCTGTACTAAGTTACCAGAGGGTGTGCACAGGCTATCTTTTAGTATATATCTAGCTTACCCTGACTAAAACAGTGGTTCCTGTCCAGCCTAGGTTGCCTACCTCGTCCAACCAGTAATACCATTTCTAACATTGGTGATCAGCGGTGAGGATTGGACTTGTGTTTGTGCAATGCCATAAAGTAACTCATTGTTCACTACAAATCTATACTTAGACCAATTCGAGAATATTTAAATTCTCGCTGTTCTGACACCATTTGAATTTTCCAAAGACCTTTTGCCCAAGTCCCATTTTCTCTTCAATGTCTGTGGTCCTGTCTTGTAATATTGAATTGGAGCTGGTTAATCAGGAGGCATACACAGTGGCCCAGCTCAAATGGTTCTGCTAGGAGAGAGTGGTGTCCATAAGGGAAATACCAAGAAAGAAGAGCTTCAGAAAGCCTTAAGAGGATGGGCAGCCACCCACCCAGAAGGAGAGGAGGATGAGGAGGAGTGGTCTGTGTCTAAGAAAGGATCAGAGTGGCACCTAACAGAAGGTCTTGCCATGCAACCTACAGAGAGAGTGATTCCTTTTCTCCTAGGACTACCAGTTCACTCCAGATCAGGCAGCAGTGTGTCCTCAAAAAACCTGTCCCCAGAGAAGCTGGTGGGCAGGAGGAGGGGTGAGGAAACTCAAACTAGAGCTTGCCAAGATTGGCAGGGAGCAGGGAGCAGGCCCAGGCTAAATTGGAGAAGGAACAAGCTCTAGAAGAGAAGAGGCGGAAAGGAAGATGGCCCGTGACGTTAGTCTCATAGAGCTGGATACTGGAGCCTTCCAAATGGGGTGCACCAACAACAATATTGTTGGCAGCATACCTGCAGTGTCTTGACATGAGTCCACATTACATATTCCAAAGATATGGCACCTTGTTATGGAATAGGGGATGACATAGATAAATGGTTGCCAGCCTATGAAGTGGCTTTGAAAGTGCACAGGGTCCCAAATTAGGTCTGGGGGGTGGTAGTGTATAGCAGGACATACCCACAGTGGGGAGTGGCCGTACATTAGAGGAGGGGGGCAGACCAAGTATACTGCCATGAAGACCATTATAGTCCTTAAGCTTGGGATGATCCCTGGGAAGTATAGGCTATTGTTCAGAACCAGTCACAAACTCTCTATACAAACATGAGTGGATTTCTTTGTGTGTGCTGGTAAGACACTAAAGGGCTGGGTGAGGGGCAACACAGTTAATGATTATGAAGGATTGTACAACTTGTTTTTGAAAGAGCACATTCTGAGTCTTGTTTTACAGAGCTGTGTAACACCTGATTGATATCAAGATTCCTGACTCCAGGAGGCCTTCTGAGGAGGCAGACCTCTAGGTCAGCACCAGAGTGTCTAGAAATATATCTGGGGATACTCCTGAAATATTGGTCAGGTTTCCCACCAGAAGAAGGAGGGGCGAGAGAAAAAGAAGGAGTTTGTTCAGGCCCCCAAAACAACAACACAGGGGCAAGGGTATAGTTCATATTCTTAATCTAGCCATCTGAAGAAAACTTACCCTAATAAGAGTCAGCAGCCCAGAACTCCCAAGTGCTATGAGTGAGGTGAGTATGGACACTAAAAGGGGATCCCAAGTACCTCCCACTGGAGGAAAGTTTCTAGAGGTGTCTAGTATAGTGTTAGGGAGGAGTTTGTCCTTGTTACCCTAGTTTCCCTGGATGACAGATGGCTCCTAAGATCCATGTACCCTAAAATACCACAAAGCATAGGCAATGGGTCACCATCAATGGGTGAGGGGTTGATGCTCTAAGGGATTTAGGAGTCAATCAATCAATCAAAGTAGCTTTATTCGGTGCAGCAGATATCACCATAAAAGCATACTAATGAAAAAACGTTCCTACATAAAATCATAAAAAGTATGCAATTTTAACAATTCAAAAAATCATCGATAACACTTAAAAAGCAGCGGATGCTTGTACATGGAGAACGATCTAAAGTGCAGGGTGCAAATTACCATTATTTTGAGGTCAATAAAGCTTCAAATTTATCAGATTAAAGAACATTCATACATAAAATATAAGGTTATACATTAAAATGCAATAAGCTGCATAAAATGCAAGTTTCACCTTATAACTCGGAACAAAGAGCTAGACCATGGGTACTCATAGTACGGCCAGCGGGCCGCCAGCGGCCCGGCAAGCCTTCCCTGGCAGCCAGCGGACCTTGTGTAGACAATTAACCAGTGTTTAAAAAAATAAAAATTAAAGAGTGTTTGCAAACACTGTGCACCGAGACTCTGCTTCTCTGTGGGGGCCTGGGCATTCCAGTAATAGTCAGAGTGGAGCTGCTGGGGTGCTAAGAGGTGAAATTGTCTTTTAAAGACCTTTGAAGTGCTGAGGTGCGGCTGTGTGTGTGTGTGTGTGTGTGTGTGTGTGCCCGGAAGCTGTCTCAGCCCGGGCACACATAGTCATGTTGTGTTTTATCTAGGACCCGAGCAATATTGTGACCTCATGCCCCTATACGGCTATAATCAATACATATCCCTATAATGGCATAACGATCAGAACCATATTTCAGTAACTCGTCTCTGCAGCTCATGACAGTCCATGACACAGCAGAAGCCACTTCCTTAGATTCCTAGATAACACACCGAGTTCTTTTGACATCTCAAACTCCCCAGCAACCTGGGAAAGCCCCGCTTGCTTTGTTTTGATTAGTAATAGAACTCCTGCGAGCACTGTAAGAACGACCAGTTCTTAGTGACATCTTTATTGGCGTCTTATGTCCAAATATACCAACGTTGCCTTAAGCAAGCACACGGTGGTGGTGAATACTGGAGTAGGACAGCTGTCCCTTGCAGAGCCCAGCAGATGCAAGAAACCCACTGACCCTGCCCCTCCTCCTTGACGCGCTGAGAAAGACGCTGTCTTTTCTCCTGTCGAGAAATCCAACTCCGGCGTTTCCAGCCTACCCTTGCGGGTAACTGGGATATCGGGTCCTGAGAGGAGATTCCAGACCTCCTGCATTCTATTCCAGAGGTACGGTGGTGCGGTACGGTGGTGCTGACTAAACCCTTAGAGAGAATTCTTGAATCAAACTCTTGGCAAAACCAACTTAACTTAAACTGCTACTTACTTATTCCCTCCCATGTATTAGGCTTAGGTCAGGTACACCGGGGTAGGCGTAGTTAGAAGCACCAGTTGAGGTCGTTAGTCAATGTATATATGAATGTATATATTTTATTCATTTTAACCATCTTATGGCTAAGAAACCATATCAATGCTTTTACATTATTATTTCAT
The DNA here is from genome assembly GCF_964263255.1 of Lissotriton vulgaris. Lineage (NCBI taxonomy): Eukaryota > Metazoa > Chordata > Amphibia > Caudata > Salamandridae > Lissotriton > Lissotriton vulgaris. Next base: position 1,187,118,311 of record NC_141689.1, on the reverse strand, counting down.
AATACTCCTTTTACTGTACGCACTTTTTATAACAACAAGTCTTGCAATTGTGGCAATTCATTTCTCTTGCATGAGAAGGAAGACTGCTCAATAAATAATATGTTTTATTGAAAGCTCCCTACTCTCTATTCTCTGCATCCTGGTGAAAGTAAATCTGCACAACTGACTGAGTGAAATAGCCGTCTTTTGTTTCACACGACTCTAGAGATTGACTCTTATTCTGAGGAGCAAAGTTGTCATGTTTATGCGGTTGTGGGAAGCTGAATCCCTTCTTGTCTGAAGCCTGGGAAGCTGATCACTTCCTATTCAGTCAAGAAAGTTTCCAGTGACCCCTGAGCTAGCTGGCGCAAACCTAAATTAAGTCTAACATAGTCAGTAGAGACCTAGAAGACCGCAGTCCTATGTCTACACTGCTGTTTATGTTATTCCAATGTGCAGGGCCTATGAAAATAGGAACTACACTACATGGCGCCCAACGTTTGGTAAGGCGATAAAACTAACGCAAGACGTTAAAGTAACTCAGTCGTGCTTTTTCACACAGACCCTTTCTCCCGTAAATACTCCAATAGACATCTGGAGTGGGTGAAAGGTTAAAATCCGCCGAAACTTAGTAGGAAGAGATTCCTATGTAGAGTTTCTGGTTTCGTCAACGTTGAAGGATACAGTGTTCCAAAATATTGTGCACCTAATCTTTGTTTCCTTGGAAACCTGCTCTGCAAACCTTCATTAATACAATGTCAAATAATGGCAATAACAACGGAACCAATGAAGTCGCAGTAGATGCGGATCAACCGGGTTTCGATGTTACAGGAATTAATGAACCGGGTGCGATTATCATCCCGGCAAACATAAGAAAATCTATACCTTTAAAACTTATAGAAAACGGACTGACATCGCGAGATGGTACAGTCATTTTCGTGATAGAGGCACACGAATATCGGCAGACAGAGGTATTCTATTCTTGGATAAACTTTCCAGCGGCAAACGCTACAACACACGAGTTTCACTATTACAAAATAGAGGAACCACCGGAAGAGTACCCTCCTTTCAAGGAGATTGAAATCCCATTAAAATACCAAGAGCACCTGCTCTGGTTTAAAGGCGCCCTTAAACATAATGATCACATCACCAGGCTCGGTCCACTAGGTAGACCAGGAGCAAAGTGGCCGGTTCTAGCCAGCTACACACCACATCCAGACATTGAAAAAATGTCAAGAGAAGAACTTTTAGCACAGCTAAAATTACTGATTAAAATACATAGACAGTTAGTCCAATATGTAATGCGGACTGCAACAGTCCAAACAGCTGTTAATGTTCCACAGCTGACCCCTCATCAGGGGAACACAAATAAAATTACACCACAGAACATACAATCATGTCTTGGAAAAACTCCCACAAAACGGGAACAAATTCCTTTTTGGTTAGCACAGAAAATTACTCAAATAGAGGCAGTATTCCCGAATACTACCCCCATTGAGAAACACAGAATTCTGACTATCTGCCTTCCAATGGGGGTCGCACAACATGTGGAGGAATGTAACACTTGGGGTACAGTCTTTGCTTCCATTTACACAAAAACACATGGTGTTCCGTCCATGGCGGTAATACCGGATGTGCTAAAACAAATTCAGAATGAATACGGTCCAGAACCTGCTTTAACTGTTGGTATGAAATTACTGAAAGACTTCAAGCAGGTCTCGGCTATATTACTAGCCAAGATAAAAGGTGAAGCAGCATCTGTGGCGATCCGCCAGAAATTGAAAGAAACAGATAAAACAGATCAACCAATTGAGCTTGCCAGAATTATAGAAAAATGCTATGAAGAATTAGGTAGAGATAGTTTGGGTGGGAAACCTGTAAAACCCCAACTACTCGAAAATCCTGAAAAATTATTTATTAAAAATAATCTAAACACTCTCAATCTGGAGACAATGGACATGAATGAATACATTCAGGTAGAAACTGCAGATACCAGAGTTAGCGAACCTCATAAGATATACGAAATAACACTGCGTATAGAGGGAGATAAGACTAGAAGAATAAGGGGTCTATTTTGGGATAACCTCTCAAAAGGCTATGAAATCCTGTTAGACGAGAAAGATTGGCCCCAAGAGTTTGTCAGGGAGTGCCCTCATGGCGAAGAAATGATTATGCCTGCCTTCTCAAATCACATTCCAATTCACACTAAATATATATATGCAAGGAAATGGGCAGTAGCCCAGGCACCAGCATTATATAAGAATCATGTAGGATGGGATGAGGACTCTCCTCCTCGCAAAATCCAGTTAAAAAATCAACCGACTGCACAAAGGCAGTACCCAATTAAGCAAGAAGCTAAAAAACAGGTCAGAGAGATATTAGATCAACTTGAATACCAAGGGGTAATTGAAACATGCACCTCTCAAATGAACAATCCTTTGTTTCCTGTCTCCAAACCGGACGATTCGTATCGTCTAGTCTTGGACTACAGACACCTTAACTCATGTTGTAAAACATTTGCGGTACAAAATTCGCACAGTGGGGCACTAATGAATAACATAGTTCGCAAAAAATACAAAACGACATTAGACATATCTAATGAGTTCTTTTGCTAAAATATTGCACCAGAAAGCAGGTACTTGACCGCTTTCTCAATAATGGGGTCACAGAAAAATTTCTGTAGGCTCCCACAGGGATTCAAGAACAGCCCTGGACTATTCTCAACCAGGGTAACAGAGTTACTACAAATATATGATGATGAGGCATTATCTTATGTCTATGACATCTATCTCACAGACGACGACTTGGATATTCACTTGAAAAGGGTGAACACCATAATACTTGGGTTCGCAGCAGAGGGTTACAAATTCAACTTTAAAAAGTCACGAATTGCCCATCTAACAGTATTATTTTTAGGATATGAATTATCAAGTGAAGGAAAAAGCCTAGCGGACAACTTCTTAGAAAAGTGCGCTGTACTCCAAGCACCGAAAACGCTGAAGAACTTACAATCGATTCTAGGCTTCCTGAATTTCGGAAGAACTTATATTCTAAACTACGCAGAAAGAATTAAACCTCTCTACGAATTAATAAAACCTGATTTGAAACCAATCAACTGGACTCAAAAACACACGGAAATTTTGAGATCACTGCAAACAGACATGTTAGCAAAAACAAAATTAGAAACACGTGACAATACACGCAACCTTGCAATCCGAGTCATCCCAGGAAGATGCGGATTCACGTACCTGACCTCTAATGAGGGAGAAACAGTACCAATAGCTTACAAATCACATTTGTACACACAATCAGAAAAAAACATTCAGTCTCACAAAAAATATTGTAAAGGCAGTGCAAACTGCTATAGCGAAAGAACGAGCACTAGCACAAGGCAAAAGGATCACTGTTCTCACAGCAGAATCCGCCTTCGAGGCACTATTCAGCCCATTAAACCTGCCTACAGTGTGACTAGATCCGAAATGGATACAGTGGGAAAATTCTCTTGCTGCAGAAGACGTGAAATACTATTTCGCCCCGCACATGAAAAAACGTAATGATTTAAAATATGAAAAAGAATATTCTCTGCCAATCGAAATTCTCCCTCTAGAACAGTACTCCTGTATAATCTATACAGACAGATTTGTACAGCATTACAATGTAGAAGATAAATCCTACGATGCAGCCTGCGCGATTGTTAAAGGTCGCTGGCCCTGCGGTAAATTCAGACCGAAAATAACAAAAACTGAATCACTGAGAAAATGTTCGGCTCAGCGAGCTGAAATCAGATCTTTAAAGATGGCGTTTGAAAATGCCGAATGTGAATTCCCGACACTAATCGTGTGCGATTCGCAGTTTTGCGCCAACTCCTACAATAATGATTTGCAGAACTGGGTTCAAAATGATTACAAAGATGACACAGGTGCCACAATCAAGCATAAGATGCTTTGGAAACAAGTAGTTCTTTTACAGAAAGAACTACAAAAGACTCAAGTGATATACACTCTGAGTCAACGACGTGATGGCGTTCACGTTGCAGGGAATTCATTGGCTAATACAGCCATAACGAAAGCAAGTAAACCGGCTTCCGTAGCCACAAAAAAGCGTTCAGAAAAATACATAGACGGGGAAACCATGCTGGCAGTGAAAACTTCTTCAAAAGGCAACTGTGCAGCACTACCTGTGAACTATCCACTCAATTATACATACGTAATTGATGCAAACTCTGTTCCTTTTGCTCGAATCCCTGGAGTGGGGGATAGGGTAATTCCAAACACGAATCGGAGAAAGTCATTAATAGCAGACGCACACATGGGTGAAGGTCCAAGGCACAAACAGATGAAGAAATCTCTGACCGAATTACAAGCAGTATACTGGTGGCCGGGGATGAGCCTGCACCATTATAAATTTGTAAAGAGCTGTCCAGACTGCGACAGAGACCGCAGTAACGAGTCAAGCGGGGTAATGCCATGGCCTTGTATGAAGGTAGCATAGAGCTATCTACACATGCAATTCAGCGTCCTATTAATTGTTTAAGACTACATTCACTTTAAAAATGTGGCCCCAGCGCTCGGCTGACGCCAAAACTGTTATAAAAGATGTGCGAGTCTTTATCGGCACATACGCAATTGCCATGCTTCATTCTGACCAAGGTCCTGCTTTTAGCTCTCGAGCTTATAAGGAGGCCATGACCAGCATGGACATTGGATTGCGATTCTCTTCTCCATTTCATCCTGAGGGAAATAGCGTAGTGGAAAGAAAAAACCGAGACATAAAGCAATCTATAACAGCAAAGGTATTAGGTTCGGGTGATGGGTGGGTCAAACATTTAATAAGTGTCCAACGTAGTCTTAACAACCTGCCAAGAAATTCTCTAAAAGTTTTCAGCCCGTACGAACTATTGTTCGGAACTAGAATGCATGTTCAGATAGTCTTTCTTCAGTGGTAGAAGATAAGAATAAAGATTTTGATATCAAAGATCGTTTGGCTGTTTTACAGGACTTAAATGAAACAAGAAAAGCCCTGAGCAACATAAAGTTAAAACAACAGCCAACCACCACTGAAGATACACCACCTGTCCCAGCAAGACCTGTCTGGATTCCAAAGATTGGGGATCTGGTCAGAGAGAAAATAGCGGTGAAGAAGGAATTTGGGCCTTCTTACAGAAAAGCAGTACCTGTCTTAGCAATCAACGGAACAAGATCAGTAGTACTACCGCCCCTTGCTGGTAAAAAGGAGAACAGAGTTGTATCAATCGACCTGGTAAAACCACAATCATGTGGCCTATAATCAATATCAGGCCCAGTGGACTCCCAAGAAGTAACAGAATACCCAAATTTGCAAGTATCCAAGAGGTTCAAACTGAAAGACTAATCACATTTGATAAACCTGCAGTTAATAAAAAAGGACTATGCAGAAATGCAGTGGAACTTGTGCCTCTTGAAACACAGACTGAAACAGTTCGTCATGAAATACCAGTCTACAATGATGTAGCATCAGAATGTGCTAATGAAAGGCAAATGGGAAAAACTATTCCAACAATCGACAGAACTGCATCTGGCTACTTCATCAACTTCGACAACTTTTCTGAAGATCAAAGCGACCAAGAAATACCGCCAGAAACAAAGACTTTTAAAGAAAAAGCAACAGAACTCTTTCATCAACTCAAAGAAACCTATCTTATTTCTCCATGGTTAGAATTTTGGATTGGGCTAGGTGTATTTTTTCTCCTGCTTTGGCTCATCATGGTACTTTGTTTAGGAAAATTCTTTGAGGGAAAATACAGTTCAATGGACACAGCAAGTCAGAACATCAACTTAGTTCTGAAACCTACAGATCATCTCACGTCAAGAAAAGAGAACTATCATCAGTAAATGTCATAGCCATTCCGATACCCGGCGGGGTAGTTTGGGACAAGACAGACTATGAAATATATGGCCCGGTCGAGATCTTGAAATATCCTCACCAGTTTAAGGTTTCATTAAGTGACTTTGTAAAACCTAGTACATTCTCTGATGATTGGGACTTTAAAAGTATAAATGATATGATGTCAGATTTGATGTTGTCTGCAAAATTTACAGAACATGATTATTTACAAGGTTCATCTAAATATGAACAGATGTACTGTTTTTCACATTACGCAGACCACTATTTACATAAATCTGCCCAACCTAGAAATGTTTTTAAATATAACCAATGGGAACATTGTGCTACTCCACCTAAAAGCAGTTCAATAACATTCTATGAGAAATTCAAATACTTCTCAGGGTTTAACACGAGTAATGCAGAAACATTTTATTATAAACTGTTGGAAAAAGCAGGGAGGAAAACCATGCTAACAAATACTAAATTGATATATTCAGAAGCGTTTTATGAAAAGATGATTACATTTGGTTTTGATTTCTGGAAAAATAACATTGAAACAAAAACAATCTGGGGTACAAAAGGTTGGCAGGTACAAGGCCAAGAAGCATTATTTTGAGCCTGCATGATCCCAGAACAAATAATGTTCCAGAATGACACAATTCAACAAACAACCTGTCTTGGCCTAGCTAAGATTAAAGACCTTAACAAACCGTCTATTCCAAAGCCAATACCTGATAATGAAACCACAGATATTGAAATAGACGTGCCTCAAATTTTAAATGAAAACAGAACACATCCTGATTGGAAAAAGTGGTTAATCTGACCTACAGACACGAATAACTGTCAAGATAGATTCCTGAACAAATTACAGGGGTTAAAAACGTCCAGACCAGACCCTAGATACTCCCAGAGACAACATCCAGGGATAGTAACAACATACAGTGTAAGGAAACTCTGCCTTGAATGGCTACAAACATCCACACTGGCACAAATTAAGCAACACTTGTCTTTACTTAAAGATGGTGCTGACTTGCGCAATTTCATTATGGGACCACGCAAACAGCGTCAAAAACGTTTCATAGCGGCCAGCATATATGCGGCATACAACGAGGCTTGGAAAGAAACTCAAATTGAAACAGCCGAGAAAATACGAGAAATTGATCGTATCAATTTGGAAAAATCACTTTCTGCTGTGGACAATGGGTTAATGACTCTGTCCTCCAGAATATATTCACTGGACAGTATTGTATCATCTGCTATTGACATAATAGACCAGGACTTGCTAATGTTACAACATGGCCAGTCCCAATTACGTTCTATTGTACAGCTAGGCTGGACGTTGCAAAATCTTCGTTCAGGCTATGTGCCATGGCGTTTAATCAAACAACGTCATTGTTTTCCATCTTTAACCTTACTGATAAACAAATCAGTTTGGCACAGAAAGGAGCAGACTATACAATCCTGAGCATCAAAAAACTTGAGAGATTACCATTGACAATGTCAGAAAGACCTGTCATTGAATGGATAATACACGGGATTATCAAAATTCCGATAACAACTTTCCAATTTAAAAATTGCCTTGAATATATACCGGCAGGCCAGTATGAAAAGTTGGGTAAAGGATACATTAAGTCATCATGGAAATTACCTCATACACACACATGTTATAGTGACAACAACAAAAATGTATTTCTTAGTGGTAATGAGTGTAAACATTCACTAAGCGGTATACTTTTGTGCCAAGGTATTAACTTACATGGGGCCTGTGAGGGTACTTCAAACAACCTTTCATGCCACCAACATGGCACACCTGCAGCACAAATAGAGCCATTCTTTACGGCAACTTTCTAACAGGAGTTACGTTCTAATAACGGATCACAGCTGTTGTGGCTTGGTGCCAAGGAAAGCATATCTCTTAAGCGTGAGTTCCATGGTCACTTGCTGTATGCAAGCATTGTATCCAAACGGCCCTGGAGACTCAGTGGCTCCGATTTGACCTAAGTTGAAAATCTCTTCTATACGAATTGATACTTTAGGCAGAATGAAGTCTGTACTTTTGCAGACAACAGTGCCCATCTCGTCATCAAAAGAGACGTATGATCTCCAAGTTGCAAGGACGGCGGCAGAGATACATGCACTTTTATCAACAAATTGCCCGGTGCATTTCAAAGAAATGCTCAGCCAAATACTAAATATGTCGAATGCCAGTGGTATCTCGAATGTATTTAAGACAGTTTTTTTGGGACTGTTAACACCATTTGAAGCGGTCCTGGGTATCTTTCCAAATTTTATACATTTGATTTTTGGCGGCGTACCACTACTTTTGGGACTAGCAGGTATTTTATTTTTGACTCTCCTGCTCCGATATGGCAAACCAAAACGCAGACATGACTCCGGCATGGATGGAAGAAACGATCCTAGCAATACGCTACCGGGACTGCATAACTAAAGTCCTTGGGATAGCTCGGCTACGAGATCTGAATATGACCTGGTTTCTTTCATTCAGACCTATATGGCAGACCTGCATCTTACCTGTGCTTCGATGTATGCTATGCGGAGAGGAATGCGTGTTAGACACCTGTCTTGCACTACCATCAGCAATACCAATGGACGTCGATACCTTGCTAAGTCCAGTAACGACTCACGCATTGTGTTGTCCCCAGCGGTTACCAATCCTGATGACAGCATTCGTTGAGACCCCTGCACTACGACTAGGTGGTGGCAGTGAAGCAAGAAATGAAAGCAGCATCACCCAGGTACAACCTTCTGTGAGCATTGCTGATCCTGAAATCGATGATACCAATCATTCTCACAACTGCCAAGTTACAGCATTATCGAACTTAGTCGAACTGTCACCTGAATATATAGACCAATTCTTTGCGAGCCTGTCTGAAATGATGTTCTCTCCTGAACAGAAACAATAACTTTTTGGGAAAACAATCTGGCACACAGCGTTCCCATGAACTCTGAATTCGGCCTTCAGCTTTGAAAAACAAAAGCTACTGAAAAGCGTTTTGAACCATTTTTCCCCGCTCACCATGAAATTAATTTTTCCTAAATATTTATCTTTTTTTCTGGCACACGTCCTTTGCTTAAAGTAGAACTATTCATAAAGAACAGAGCTTCTAATTTTAATAGCTCTAGAGACAACATTCTTTTTTTACCTTAGCCTATAGCACATTTTACAGCAAATTGTATTTATATGTGATGAAATAGTCTCGCCCTTCTTTTCTGTATTTAGAGACTTTTTCATGTGTAAATCTTCGCAGAATCGTTCAAATAATTACATATGCAATATTTTTGAATGATTACTATGCTTGATAACGTACAGTACCAATTCATTTCCATGTATTTCAAGTACACCATTTCAAATGCAAAATGTATTTTGGGGTGGGTATGAATACACGTGCTTCTTATTGCTTTAGTTTTTAGTAATTTGATGGACATCAATTCGTGGAGTGGGTGTTGTGTTTTATCTAGGACCCCAATCAATATTGTGACCTCATGCCCCTATATGGCTATAATCAATACATATCCCTATAATGGCATAACGATCAGAACCATATTTCAGTAACTCGTCTCTGCAGCTCATGACATTCCATGACACAGCAGAAGCCACTTCCTTAGATTCCTAGATAACACACCGAGTTCTTTCCACATCTCATACCCCTCAGCAACCTGGGAAAGCCCCGCTTGCTTTGTTTTGATTAGTAATAGAACTCCTGCAAGCACTGTAAGAACGACCAGTTCTTAGTGATATCTTTATTGACGTCTTATGTCCAAAAACTTACGTCAAACTCGGTACCTTTCAGGTATAAATATACCAATGTTGCCTTAAGCAAGCACACAGTGGTGGTGAATACTGGAGTACAACAGCTGTCCCTTGCAGAGCCCAGCAGATGCGAGAAGCCCACGGACGCTGCCCCTCCTCCTTGACGCGCTGAGAAAGACGCTGTCTTTTCTCCTGCCGATAAAATCCAGCTCTAGCGTTTCCAGCCTACCATTGCGGGTAACTGGGATATCGGGTCCTGAGAGGAGATACCAGACCTTCTGCATTCTATTCCAGAGGTACGGTGCTGACTAAACCCTTAGAGAGAATTCTTGAAACAAACTCTTGGCAAAACCAACTTAACTTAAACTGCTACTTACTTACTCCCTCCCATGTATTAGGCTTAGGTCAGGTACACCGGGGTAGGCGTAGTTAGAAGCACCAGTTGAGGTCGTTAGCCAATGTATATGTGAATGTATATATTTTATTCATTTTAACCATCTTATGGCTAAGAAACCATATCAATGCTTTTACAGTATTATTTCATAATACTCCTTTTACTGTACGCACTTTTTATAATAACACGTCTTGCAATTGTGGCAATTCATTTCTCTTGCATGAGAAGGAAGACTGCTCAATAAATAATATCTTTTATTGAAAACGCCCGTCTCTCTATTCTCTGCATCCTGGTGAAAGTAAATCTGCACAACTGACTGAGTGAAATAGCTGTCTATTGTTTCACAAGACTCTAGAGATTGACTCTTATTCTGAGGAGCAAAGTTGTCATGTTTATGCGGTTGTCAGAAGCTGAATCCCTTCTTGTCTGAAGCCTGGGAAGCTGATCACTTCCTATTCAGTCAAGAAAGTTTCCAGTGACCTCTGAGCTAACATAGTCAGTAGAGCCCTAGAAGACCGCAGTCCTACGTCTACACTGCTGTTTATGTTATTCCAATGCGCAGGGCTTATAGGGAAAATAGGAACTACACTACAGGCAGGGTGAGATGAAGAGGGTGACAGAGGGAGACAGAGGGAGGGAGGGAAAGGGAGGGAGAGCGAGGGAGGGAGGGAAAGCGAGGGAGGGATAGGGAGGCAGAGAGAGGGAGATGGAGGGAGGGAAACGGAGTGAGAGCGAGGGACGTAGGGGGAGGGAGAGGGAGGGAGAGCGAGGGAAGGAGGGAAAGGGAGGGAGAGCAAGGGAGAGCAAGGGAGGGAGGGAAAGGGAGGCAGACAGAGGCAGAGTGAGGGAAGGGGGAGAGTGAGACAGACAGAGGGAGAGCGAGGGAGGGAGGGAAAGGGAGGGAGAGCGAGGGAGGGAGGGACAGGGCGGGAGAGCGAGGGAAGGATGGAAAGGGAGGCAGACACAGACAGAGGGAGAGCGAGGGAGGGAGAGCGAGGGAGGGAGGGCAAGGGAGGTAGAGCGAGAGAGAGCAAGGGAGGGAGGGAAAGGGAGGGAGACACAGACAGAGGGAGAGCGAGGGAGAGCGAGGGAGGGAGGGCAAGGGAGGTAGAGCAAGAGAGAGCGAGTGAGGGAGGGAAAAGGAGGGAGAAGGAGAGAGAGAAGTGGAGGCAGAGAGGGTGAGGGAGGGAGGGAGGGAAAAGGAGGCAGACAGAGGGAGAGCGAGGGAGGGAGGGGAGGGAGAGGGAGGTAGAGCGAGGGAGGGAGGGAAAGGAAGGCAGACAGATGGACAGATGGAGAGCGAGGGAGGGGGAGGGAGGGAGAGCGAGGGAGGGAGGGAAAGGGAGGCAGACACAGACAGAGGGAGAGCAAGGGAGGGAGTGAAAGGGAGGGAGAGCGAGGGAGAGCGAGGGAGGGAGGGAAAGGGAGGCAGACGGAGGGAGAGCGAGGGATGGAGGGAAAAGGAGGGAGAGCGAGGGAGAGCGAGGGAGGGAGGGAAAGGGAGGCAGACAGAGGGAGAGCGAGGGAGGAGGGAAAGGGAGGCAGAGAGAGAAAGAGAGAGGGAGGTAGGAAAAGGGAGGCAGACGGAGGGAGAGCGAGGGAGGGAGGGAAAGGGAGGCAGATGGAGGGAGAGCGAGGGATGGAGGGAAAAGGAGGGAGAGGGAGGGAGAGCGAGGGAGGGAGGGAAAGGGAGGCGGACAGAGGGAGAGCGAGGGAGGAGGGAAAGGGAGGCAGACAGAGGGAGAGGGAGGGAGGGAGGGAAAGGAGGGAGGGAAAGGGAGGCAGACAGAGGGAGAGCAAGGGAGGGATGTGGAGGGAGGGAAAGGTAGGGGGAGGGAGAGCGAGGTAGAGGAAGGAAAGAGATGGAGGGAGATCGAGGGAGGGAGGGAAAGGGAGGGAGAGCGAGGGAAGGATGGAAAGGGAGGCAGACACAGGCAGAGGGAGAGCGAGGGAGGGAGAGCGAGGGAGGGAGAGCGAGGGAGGGAGGGCAAGGGAGGTAGAGCGAGAGAGAGCGAGTGAGGGAGGGAAAAGGAGGGAGAATGAGAGAGAGAAATGGAGGCAGAGAGGGTGAGGGAGGGAGGGAGGGAGGGAAAGGAGGCAGACAGAGGGAGAGCGAGGGAGGGAGGGGGAGGGAGAGGGAGGTAGAGCGAGGGAGGGAGGGAAAGGAAGGCAGACAGATGACAGATGGAGAGCGAGGGAGGGGGAGGGAGGGAGAGGGAGGGAGAGCGAGGGAGGGAGGGAAAGGGAGGCAGACACAGACAGAGGGAGAGCAAGGGAGGGAGTGAAAGGGAGGGAGAGCAAGGGAGAGTGAGGGAGGGAGGGAAAGGGAGGCAGACGGAGGGAGAGCGAGGGATGGAGGGAAAAGGAGGGAGAGGGAGGGAGAGTGAGAGAGGGAGGGAAAGGGAGGCAGACAGAGGGAGAGCGAGGGAGGAGGGAAAGGGAGGCAGAGAGAGGAAGAGAGAGGGAGGTAGGAAAAGGGAGGCAGACGGAGGGAGAGCGAGGGAGGGAGGGAAAGGGAGGCAGATGGAGGGAGAGCGAGGGATGGAGGGAAAAGGAGGGAGAGCGAGGGAGAGCGAGGGAGAGAGGGAAAGGGAGGCAGACAGAGGGAGAGTGAGGGAGGAGGGAAAGGGAGGCAGACAGAGGGAGAGGGAGGGAGGGAGGGAAAGGAGGGACGGAAAGGGAGGCAGACAGAGGGAGAGCAAGGGAGGGAAGGAAAGGAGGGAGGGAAAGGGAAGCAGACAGAGGGAGAGCGAGGGAGGGATGTGGAGGGAGGGAAAGGTAGGGGAGGGAGAGCGAGGTAGAGGAAGGAAAGAGATGGAGGGAGATCGAGGGAGGGAAAGGGAGGCGGACAGAGGGAGAGGGAGGGAGGGAGGGAAAGGGAGGGGGAGGGAGAGCAAGGGAGGGAAAGGGAGGGAGAGCAAGGGAGGGAAAGGGAGGCAGACAGAGGGGTAGCAAGGGAGGGAGGGAGGGAAAGGGAGGCAGACAGAGCGAGAGCAAGGGAGGGAAGGAAAGGAGAGAGGGAAAGGGAGGGAGAACAAGGGAGGGTGGGAAAGGGAGGCAGACAAAGGGAGAGCGAGTGAGTGTGGGAAAGGAGGGAGGGAAAGGAAGGCAGACAGAGGGAGAGCGAGGGAGACAGAGAAAGAGAGACAGACAAAGGGAGAGGGAGGGAGACAGACGAAGACAGACAGAGGGAGGGAGACAGACGTAGACAGACAGAGGGAGGGAGACAGACAGAGGGAGGGAGAGGGTGACAGAGGGAGACAGGGAGGGAGACAGACAGAGGGAGACAAACAGAAGGAGGGAGGGAGACAGATGGAGACAGAGAGAAGGCGACAGACAGGGAGGAGGGAGGCAGAGGGAGGAGGGAGACAGAGGAAGGGAGACAAAGAGAGGGAGACAAAGAGAGGGAGACAGACAAAGGGAGACAAGGAGAGGGAGGGAGGGAAAGGGAGGGAGACAAAGAGAGGGAGAGGGAGGGAGAGGGAGAAAGGGAGAGGGAGGGAGACATAGGGTGACAGACAGGAGGAGGGAGGATGACAGACAGAGGGAGGGAGGAGAGAGGGAGGGTGGAGCGAGGGAGGGTGGAGCGAGGGAGGAGGGTGACAGGCAGAGTGAGGAGGGTGACAGACAGAGGGAGGGAGGAGGGTGACAGACAGAGGGAGGGAGGGAGGGTGACAGACAGAGGGAGGGAGGAGGGAGTGCGACAGGGGGCGACAGAGTGAGGAGAGTGACAGAGTGAGGAGGGTGACAGAGTGAGGAGGGACACAGAGTGAGGAGAGAGACAGAGTGAGGATAGAGACAGAGTGAGGGAGACAGAGAGGGAGAGGGGAGGAGGGAGAGGGAGACAGAGATGGAGAGGGAAGGAGAGAGAGGGAGACAGAGAGAAAGAGAGAGAGAGAGAGAGAGAGAGAGAGAGAGAGAGAGAGATGTGTGTATGCCGGGTCTGGTGGCCCAGCCCCTCCCCCACTGACCCCGCCCCCACCGGTGTAGCCCTTGGACACAAACCACACTGTAAATTTGGCCCCCGAGAGAAAGTCTGTGAGTACCCATGAGCTAGACTATGCAAGTTCATCCTGATTTTTATATAGCAGCACATCTAAATACGAATAATCTTTTCTTTTCTTAAATGCAAGTCCACCTGCATCAATAATTTTCACATTTTCCAGACTGCATATAAAATTAAAAGCATATTTATAATTAAAAAGCCTGTGAGATAAAAAAGGGATTTTAAGACTGATTTCCTGATATCTTTATGAACTACAAAATAAGATAAAATGCAACGTGGATTGTGTGGATTTTCCATCCCAAGGACAATTTGGTAATTTAAGATGCCATTTATCCATTTTTGGAAATGCAACTAAATAATGTGTTGAACCCATCCTCAGTCTGGTTAAATAAAAACTCTGTTGCACGTTTCTCACCATTATTAAATATGGTTGTAGGCCTCTCATAAGTGGGCGTTCACAATAGGAAACAACACTAGATTTATAGCTGGCACTTCTTTCCCTTTCATTTTCAGTAGCATTTATCTTGACTTCAGCTCTATTTTACGGATATCCTGTATAAGCATAGGGTTCTTCCTATCAATAGTAAATTCACAATATTTTTGGAAATCAAAAATATATTCCATCCACGGTATTTTTGTACTTTGGTCAAGGGATAAACAGTCCATAATGAAATCTTTAGTGAATTTTGTTTCATCCATAGCCAAATTCCATGCCAGAAAGTGAGTATTATAAAGAACAGTGGTCCCTATAACAAGAATTATTGTGAGCAATGATCATACACTAAATAGGTTGTATGTCTTCTGTCCATCCGGACAGGTTTTTATTTTGAGTCAGAAAGATAATTTTGATTATTAAAAAATGTCAAGCGGGCACAGCCGTGACCTTCAACATTTACAGGACAACAACAAAAAGGACAGAAATGGAAAAAGCAAAAATTTGTCTGTACATTAGCTTTTCAATGGGACAGACATCGAATTTTAGACCGCACCATTGCAATTATCCATATTACATACACTATTTGCATATGGGGTTTATGTGTCGACGTTTCGATGCCTATTAGAATGAGGGCATCATCATCAGGACATTGGATGACATTATTGTTGTCTTAAATATTAGAACCATATCAATTGGCCTATAGATTTAGAACAGCCGGCGAACCTATGTTTCCGTAGTTAGCCTGGCGTTGTGCGCAGAGTGATCTGCAGCTTCGCGGTTCGTTATATGAAACACGCGTCGGTTTAGTCACAGCATTATATGCGGGGAACCGCCGGGATCTACTGTGGTCACCTGGCGGTATGTGCAGAAAGATCTGCAGTTTGGCGGTTCGTTAAATAAAGAGCGAGCCGGTTTTATCACAGCATAATTTGAGGGGTCCGCCGAAAGGCACAATGGCTCTTTCGGGATAACTTGGAGGCAGCCGCGGGTCTGGCGATCTGGTGCTCCTAGTGAGGCCAATCGTTTTTATGGAATCACTTATGAACGGTACTGAAAGTTCCTTATGTTCTCTATAGTTTGTTGTTGCACTAGGGACTGCCAACCGTCTCTTGAAAAAACTTATTTTCTAAAACTTGTAGTGGGGCAATGTTGGCTCTCCCCCAAATTGCAGCCCCATTGCAAACCCTAGTAATACATTTACTCCGGTACAGGGTCAAGATCTCTCGGATAGGTTTATTACCTATTTTTGCTGAAAACCTTAAGATACTCTCTATAGCCCTTAAAAATGACTTATTGCTTAGCTCAATATGGGTATTCCAAGTACCACTCCTATTAAAAAGCATGCCTAAATAAGAAATTGTTGAGACTCTATTAATAATAACCCCGCTCACGTGATGTAGTTTGTTCTTAGGCCTATTTTTACCACATGTCGTGAGAAATGTTTTAAAAAAAAATATTTTAAGATCCTTTTCAGTCATGAACAATGCAAAGTTCTTGATTAGGGATTGCAGGCCATTTGCTGTTCTTGATATTAGGATAGCATCATCAGCATATAATAATGCTGACGTGGGAGTGTTCCAATTTTCGGGGGCGTCCACAGTTATGTTTTGTAAAAAGGGATCAATGTTGTTTATATAGAGAGAGAAAAGGAGAGGTGCTAGTACACACCCCTGTCTGATGGCACATGTGACCCTAAAACCGGATGTGCATTCCCCCATGTTCCCAAACCGTACCCTAGATGTTAAAAGAGTATACATCTGGGATAAATAAATAATTACATCGATAGGAGCTCCTAGCGCCTTCAAAGTTTCCCATAACTTACAATGATTGACTAAGTTGAAGGCGCTAGTAAGGTAAAAAAAACAGAGGTGTAGTGCTCCCTCCTTAGCTAGGGTATAGTTCCCTATTAATAGTTCTAGTTTAGGCATTGTTCTACCGTGCCGATACCTCTTCTGAAACCATACTTGGCGTCAGTTAGTATATTTTTCTCACTAGCCGAGTTTTCGAGTCTTTACAACATGATTCGACCTATAAGTTTAGACGTGGAATCAAGAAGCGATATTATAGGAGTCAAAATGGCTATGGTAAGGAGTCAGCTGGATATCCCAGTGCAGGTATTCCCCATGCATTCCAACAGGTTGTGGTGCCTGACAACAGAGTGGGCCACTATCCTGTTGCCCTTGTTCTATTTGAGTGGGGGGTTGTTTTTCTGAAGGTTGCTGTGAGCCCTGCCATGCCTGTGGACTGTGTTTTAGGTAATAATCTTGACCACACTACCTTGAAGGAAATGGAGCTTAAGGCTCATGTGGAGATGTTAGGGTTACCTGACTGGATCTGTGCAGAGACACACAGGGCAGGAGCCTAGAACACCGGCCCAGCCAGCTGCTCAGAAGGGGAGAGGCAGAGGGCGTGGGAAACCAGCCCCTGAATGTGTCTCCGCTGAGATGGATGGGGCACCTTTGGTGGCCACCCAAGAGTCCACTGAGGAGGACATTGCTTCCCCTGGTGACCTGTCTGGGTTTGATGGACTGCATGCAGGTGGAAGTAGGACCCAGCAGAGAGGTATTCAATTGGGCACATAGGAAGTGCCCAACTCTTGTGGGCATGAGGCAACAGGCTGAAGCCCAAGCAGCTGGTGATGCCCTGGTAGTCACCACATTTAGTGGTAGGGCAACCTCCTTTACAGTAAGCCTAAGGCTCCTGGGCATGGGACATCAAGGGCCATGGTGATGCTACAGGGCCTTCCTACTGGGGCTTCCTTTAGAAGATTCCCCTGGAAGGACACTTGGGCCAAGATAAGACATTTGCAAGCGTGTCACCCACTTCAATTGTCCTAGGGTCAAGAATTCCTCAGATGCATTCTGAGGGACTTGTTCGACCTTGCAGTCCAGTGGGAAGCAGGGCAGATGCCTTAAGCCCCGGTTAGTCCCTTACCTGTTGTGAGCACCCCCTTTGAGTGGGTGGTCATTGCATTGTTGGGACTATGGACCCCCAGCCTACATCAGTCAAAAGGTTCATCCTGGTTCTCTTGGATCATGCCCATAGGTACCAAAGGCAAACCCTCTGAGGACTACCACTGCACCTGCAGTGGCAAATGTCCTAATAGTGATTTTTACCTGAGTGGGTTTCCCCAAAGAAGTTGTCTCTAACAGTGACATAAACTTCATGTCTGCTTCTATGCAGTCAATGTGGAAGGAGTGTGGGAAAAACTAGAAATTCTCAACCCCTTACCATGTGCATACCAATGGGCTTGTTGAGAGGTTCAACATAACTCTGAAAGGCATGATCAGAGGCCTGCCTGAGGCCTTGAGGAAAAATGGCATACCTTCTTAACATGCTAGTTGTTCTCTTACAGAGAGGTGTCACAGAGAGGAGTTGATTTCAAGCACTTTTGAACTGCTGTATGGGCACCCAGATAGAGTACCTCTGAGTCTATTGAAAGATGGGTGGGAGCAAGCTCCCAGGAAGGTACTCTAGGATGTAGTGAGATACATGCTGACCTTTAGAAGCCAGACGGCTAAGTTATGAACACAAGCTTCCAGTAACCTCGAAGCCAGCCAGGACACCCTGAAGGAGTGGGATGGCAGCAATTCTATCACTTTGGAGTTTCAAGAATGTGTAGTTGATAGAACCGGTAGAGCCCAAGGCCCTCCAGGACTGCTGAAATGGGCCATGTGAGGTAATTGAAAGAAAGGGTGAGGCCTCATAACTGGTGGACCTCAAGAATTCTAGCTAACACTACAGGGTGCTGCATGTAAATTGCCTCACACCACACTTTGAGAGGTCTGAGCTCACCATGCTGTTGGTGACTGATGAAGAAGTGGAAGAGGAGAGTTAACCTCTCTCTAACCTCTATCAGGGAGAGGTATCTCTCTCACCGCTCAAAAGCTATTCAAATTTCAACCAACCTTTAGTTTTGTTGTTGTTATGTTTTGTTTTAATTTAGTTTGTCCTATGAGGTTCCTTTATCAACCTTTTCAAAACTTTAGTGGGTATGATTTCAGCATCAAACCCACAAGCAAATTTGCGCAGGGTTAGCTTCGTCCAAGTCCTCTCTGGTAGTGCTTTGCCAACAGTATATACAAGTTAAACAAAAATACTGGTTACCTTTGTTTGCAGCATGATGTTATGATTGAGCTCAGTGCATAGTAAAATCAAGTTAATGTGTCTCTCCTTTTCTTCTTGTTCTTTTTTCCATCCAGGTGCGGGACTAATGCAGGACATTCATTGCTGTGCGGTCAAAGTCGGACGATCAAGGGAGCTGGCAAGGCAGAGTACTGGAAGCTGGGAAACAGGTAAGTGGCAGGCAAAGAGGCGAAGCAATGGGGAGGAGAGTGGATGGTCTATAAATAAGACTGCTTTAGAGCATTCATGAAGGTCCCATTTTAATTGTTTATAACAAGGAACAGGTGCAGATAATTAACTTGATGCGGTTTCAAATAAATGTTGCTCAGAAGAAATTATCTGTGAGGAGGGGCAGAGCCTGCCAAACAATTTAAAGTCTCAAAAACTGAACGCCACCTCTGACATCTCCCTCCTCGACCAGAGTGCCCGGGTAGAAGAACATCACAGGTCGCCAGGCCTGATAAACTCCGATATGGTTATCAGTACCCTCAAGATTATGAGGAACGATGGAGCTACAGGGCCTAACTGGATACCTGCACCTGTTTTTAAAATTGCTCAAGACTTTTGGGCAGCAATCCTAACCCCTCTTTACAACCATATCCTCTCGACAGCCAAGACACCTGATTCTTGGAGGGGCTCCATACTAGTCCCTATCTTTAAAAAAGGCAATTGTTGGAAGCCATCAAACTACAGGCTCATCGCCCTTCTCAATCTCAAAGCAAAGGCATATGCTCACCTCCTTTTGAATGATCTGGCATCTTGGGTAGAATAAAAAGGCATCATTCCTTTTTATCAGTCAGGATTCAGGTCACAGTTGATGATCCTGAACAACATTTTGGCGTTAGCTTATCTAGCATCCCAGGCAGTAAAGAAGAGAACCCCCATTATTCTGCTGTTTCATCGATTACAGCACAGCTTTCGATAAAGTTGACATCAGAAGGCTATGGTGGAAGTTAGACAACTGGGGAATTCCATCTAAACCCCTGAAGGTAATCAGATCCCTATATGAAGATCGCTGGGTGCGGGTCAAAATAGGTGCCTGTACAGTGTCTAGAAAAGCTACGAACACCGGGCTAAAACAGGGCTGCGTGCTGGCCCCCATCCTTTTCAATTTGTACACTGCGGACCTGAGGGTCGCTCTGAAAGGAGCCAATTTAGTAGCATCTAGGCTAGGAAGTGTGAGGCTGCCGGAACTACAATATCCTGATGACACAGCAATAATGGACCACACTAAAGTGGGCCTATAAAGTGCCCTAAATACCTTCCTGACAGTCAACCAGGGGAAGACCAAGGTAAGCATCTTCAGGAGCTACCATCTCAAAAGGAAAGCACAGTGGCTTCATACAACTATCTGGGGTTTGGCTCTCAGAACGGTCCAAGGCAATCAACCATCAGAAACATCTGCCGATCAAGGCCAACAATGTTACACATTTTCTAAAACAACTGAGCCAACATCTGATAAGACCTACAGCTGGACCAATACTTACTGTCCTGAAAGCGAAACTGCTTCTAGCTATCAGCTAAGGCCACCTGGTCTTCTCAGGGTCGTTGGACACCTTTTTAAACTCAGCCCAAGCCAAAGCGTATAAGTCGGTGCTTCTTATCCCGAGGTCAGCTGGGAAATCAAGGCTGAGATTGGATCTAGGTCTCGCGAGGCCAGATCTGTCTTGCCAGGTGGAGCTTATAAAGTTACACCGAAGGATCTTGAGGGCTCCAGACAACTCTTTAAGACAACAACTGAGATCCATTTTCGATGAGACAGGTTCGGTCTGGCAAATCGGCCTGGGCAGAGCCATCAACATATCGAAGATAGAGGAAGCAAGTTAACAGTTACTGGAAATCCCCCTTAATGCTTGGAAAAAAGCGATAAACATACAAGTGTGTGAAATATCCTTTGCTCAAGTCACTAAGACCCTCCGCTCAAGTTCTAACCTTGATCCATTGAAAAAATCGTACTCGTCAGGTAAAGTCCAACCCTACCTAAGTGAGGCCATAACACCACAAGCCCGAAGCAAAGTATTTTTTATGAGACTTATCACATTATATATCGCTGATTTTAATCCAGCATGAGCCCGCAATGGGGAAAACACAGAATGTAGGCTGTGCTCCTACATGAGGTAATCCTGGTTGCACCTCCTATGCTGCTGCCCCAAACTTTACAATGAACGTCAGCGACTCCTTCACCCAATCTGTATTATCAATAGAGCAAAGACCTGCAGCGAAGCGTCAGCCTTGTGTTTTTCCAAAACAAAAACTATGACCGTAGCAAGATTGGGGAACTTCACACATCTGATCAGGGTTGCCTTAAAGGCCTTGAATTAACTCAACTTTGGCGACTGGCATGCCAAACCCTGCGGAAGCAAGCAGACTGGTCTCTGATAGGCACTGAGTAGTGAACCACCTTTTTTAACCATTCCTTTCAAGACTGTGCTTCTAAAAATTTCTAATGAGGTGTTTTTAATAAAAATGAGTTTTAAACAACATTTGAGACTGCACAATGTGTTTAAGGGCACATGGCCAACTATAAAGTCAGTTGATACGAATTCTCCACATCGGTGTCTACATGCTGCATTGGCCTAGGTGCAGAAGTGCATTTTGTATGGATAATAAATGGATTTCTGAAACAGAATTTAATCTAATCATGATCAGACCAACAATCCTCAGAAAACTGGATGCTTGTAAAAAATACTATACTTAGGAAGTTTATTTGGAAAGACTTTGAAACAGTCTGCGTCTTTCATATAATTAAATATTTCATATCAATATAACAGTATGGCAATGCTGCTCCTATTAGGTAAAATATCTCTTAAATTTGTCTTTTGAGCATCCAATTATTACTGACTGGAGAAAAGCAGACTAGTAGGTGGGGGAGGAAACCTAAAAGTGTGATATAAGTGTAATGAATATTGAGCGGTTTAAATTTAGAAGGCCTTACGGGCAAATATGAACATGGAAACATAATTCTAGTATTCACATTTATTCTTTTTTTAAATACTACATTAAAATATGTTATCAATATGCTTTTTTTAATTTTTGCAAATTGTGCTTATTTGCTCTTATAATTAACGAGTGTTGGATTTTTGGTAATGATGTTTTATTTTATTTAATTGTGATTTAACTGGCACACCAAGCCATTCACAAGCAGCATACATCGTGGAAAAATAGACACTTAAATGTACCAGGGGCTGAGTAGAGATTCTCTAAGAACTGTGGGCATATTACCAACAAGTAGCAATACTTATCGCTAAATAGGCTTAGCGACGATTATTTTATCGCTGCATATCGCTGGATATGTTAGCGGAGAAAACATGCTATTAGCAACGTTTTTCTCCATTGTGCCAAAATATCCCGCGATAGCGGCGAATACAGTGATATTCATGCATTAGCGACAAAATGCTCTTAGCCATGTTATCCACCTCCCATTGCATAACATGGCTAAGAACTGGTCTGGGCAGGTGTTAGTATTTGGAGATATTCGCGTTTAGCGCAAATTTTTCCAACGCTACGCCTGCCTTGCTAATAGGCGATAGCGACGTTAGCGACTGCTTTTAGTCGCTAACTGGTTGGGTACGCCCACTTTGCATGTCATTAGCGATAAACATCGCTGACATGCAAAGCAGGCCCCAAGCCGCTTGCTATCGCCTAAAAGCTGTCGCTAACATCAGCTTGCTAATTGGGCGATAGAGTTATCGCCGCTTAGCGCCCGAAAATGGCTGCTAAATCGGCGATAATTGCCTATCGCCCCCCTTGGTAATATGCCCCTGTGTTTTAGTCTAACTAGATTGTGTTTATAGAGTTGGTAAGGACACCTCCCTCTCATATTAATACTATTCTCTGACAAAGACCTAAAGTTCAAACACTTAAGGGCAGATTTACGAAAATGTCACCCAAAGCAGCGCAGCAGTCAAAAATGCAGGGCCAGGAGGCATGACTGGGAGGGAGCAGGAGAGTGAAATATCTATAGAGATATGACTCTGTGCTCCCCACTCCCTAGAACTGGCACATAATTATGCAGCTGAGTGCCATGCACATACCTTTGCGCCACAGTGCAAGGGTGTGTGCGTGAGTCTAGTCATTGTTTTGTTCTGGAAGGGTTCCCTGCCAGTATAAAATACTATGCCTAGACAACATTTATACATTTTCCTACTTTGCATGTGTGCTGACAGTACACCACACATTTAAAGTTGGAAAAGAAAGGAGAAATGGCAACATATCTACTATTAATTCCTGGTTTAGAAGGCAATCGTTTTTTTACGCGAAGCCCTGTTTCCCATTTTTGGTAACAGGGTTTTTTTGTCAAAAAGTGGGTATAGTTGCATTGGAATGCCCATGTAAAGCCCACTTGGCACTGAGTAAAGCAAAGTAGCTCTGCGTGCTGCTTTGCATTACTTTGAGTTAATTTCCAGTATAAAACAAGTTTTGTAATAGAAAGTAAATATTAAGAAACATTGTGTGCACGTTTGCGTCACTTTTGTGATGCAAAGCCAGGGCAAAATTTTAGTAGATCACCCCAATGGAATCAATTCTGGGGGATCTCTGCTGTCCATTCCAACTGTTGTTGTTGTCATCTCTAAATAAAACAGTGCCAACATGTCTCAGACCGTCATAAGTGCTGGTGTTGGCAATTAAGTGCCAGTGCCGAGCATCTGAAACCATTGGCACAAATTAAGCACTAGAACAGGGGCCAATTATGTGCGTTTCAGAATTGTTCCAGAATTGTATGCTGAGATGTTATAGATTAGGCGCCCTCAGCAAGTGTAGTCTACTACCATAACATATCTCCCACAACTGCACAAACTGCTAACTGGCACTCCTAGATGTTGTATTTCCAGTTGGTGTTTGATACTCTAGTACAAAATGGCATGTGAGCACACACGTTACAACTCGTTGTCATAATCAACCATCTCCATTCAAATTTTCTTTATCAACTATACAAACTCAACCCTTCCTGTTAGTTTTCAGAAAACAGTAAACATTTCTAAGTCTGGTACTTCATTGAGAAAGAATAACTGTGACCCACCAACAATCGTAATTACCTACATGTAATATAAACAGCTATTTGTGTGCTCCATTGTACCCAATGCTGCACAACTGTTACTGGTTCGCCTACATCCAGGGTGGCTGCACCTCTAACCCTTCACTTTGAAATGAATCTAAATTTCATGATGATTGGGAAAAAATGGATGAAAATTTGTTTAAAGAAATCAAAGCAGATGTTTTAGGGAGTGACATGAATATATAAGAGGTACATAAGAACGAGGAACACAATGAGAAGTTCATTAAACTGAAACACTTAGGTAATTATGAACTTTCGAGATGGTGGACTTTATTACTTTCAGACAGTACCTTTAGATTTTTAAAGTTTTTCAAGGACATGGGGCCAGATGTACGAATGATCAGTCGCAAATAGGTTAACAACCTGAAACGTGGGATTTCGGTACGTATGAACGCCATTCGCTAACCAAAAAATGCAATGCGACCAATTGGCAAATCGCTGTTTTTTGTGACTGATAATCGCAAATACAGAATCGGTATTAGCAACTCGCATACCTAACGTCAGAGGCAGTCGCAATAAGTGACTAGTTGCAAAAACGCCAATTTGCATATGCAGATTTGCACTGATTCCTTTCTGATGATAACTATATGTAAACCTTAAAAGTTGGCCAAGAATGCATTCCGGGGTTTCCACAGTGGCTGCTCTTTATGTGATTGCTGGGAGGATAAGACTACTGGCTGCTCAGCAGATGAGGAGAAGGAGGCAGGAGAGGATCTCTAGAATCAGGCTTACCATTTTCCAACAGACAGAAGAGGAAATCTTTTTAAAATACATGCTAAGTAGAGCTGTGATATTTGATTTTATTGAATAAATGAACCCACATCTTGTAAGCAGTAACCTGTGTAGCAGTTCCATCCCCACTCATATGCAGGTGTTGTGCTCACTGCACCTTTTGGCCTTGGGCAGCTACCAGAGCGTGAAAGCTGTTTCTTTTGGGGCGTCACAAAGCGCATTGTTGCGTTTTTTTGCACAAGTTCCTAGATGCCAAGCTCCTAAACATAACAAGTACATATACCTACCCAGGAATGCAGAGGAAATTCAAAGTACAAAATTCAACTTTTACAGGCTGGCCAAATTCCCCCGTCTTATAGTTTGTAGATGGATCACATGTTCCTATTTGTCCTATATCTACGGGCACAGTGGACTACACCAATGCCTGGAAAGAGGGGAGTTTGAGGATGGCTATTTATTAAGAAACATGATGCTGCAATATAACACATATGAATGTGACGGTCAAATCTCAGATTCTGTCATGCTCACACCTATGTTTTTTGTTCCAGGTGACAGTGCGTATGCCTTGGATAATGACCCCATACCTAGTTCCAGTCAATCAAAACTAAAGACATCACAATATTGCTCATCAAAGCGCCAGAGAGGTGGAAGAATGAACATTTTGCACCGAGATTTCAGTGCCTCCACAAGAGTGGAGGTGTACAACAGTATGTTCCTGAGACAGCGCGATAAATTGTGGCAACATGTGCCATGTTGCACAACATAGCAACCAGGTGCAGATACCTATTACTTTGGAGGACACGGATGCTGAAGATGATGATCCAGAACCATCTCTTCAGCAGCCTGGATCCCATAGTGCAGCCGTGGAGAGGAGACTCCAATAGGATCACATTAAAAGGAATTTCCTCATTGAAAGGAATTTCTTTTCAAGGTAAGTTGTATGTGACACTACACTCACTGAAATGATTAAAGAAGAGTTGACGCAGCAAACTTAAGCAACCTCTAATGCCAGGCTACTATGCCCATAGTTTAGGCTGTAAAGTGTATAATAACCAAGTTGTCAGTAAAGTACAAACAAATGTTTGCTACATCACCAAAATAACTACAGCCATGCCAATATAAAATAACAATATGATGTGTCCACCAGAATGTTTCTGCAGCTACGTCCAACATGTCCTGCCCCTATTGCTCTCCAGGAGGAGTACGGCTGCTGCTGCGTCGCAGGGCACGTGCATCACTGACAGTGACCCATCTAACACTTGACATGTCATAACTATCCTGAGGGGCATCTCCAACACCACCTGTTATCTGTGCGTTTAGGTGCTCTTCAACTGCAGACATGTCTAGGCCCATGGCAACGTCACCACTAAAGTGTCCTTTTTCCACCTGCAGTGTAACTGTTCTATTTGAAAGGGTGGAAGTGACATTGGGCTAATGGCCAAAGGAACAGGTTTGGTCATCCATTCTAGCCTCAGTGTTACAATCAGGACACTTTAGATAGGCACGGCCAGTCCCTATGTGCTGGCATAATTCCTGTGTGGCGGAGGTGAGGAAGACCACATTGGTGTTCATGGTTGACAATTGTGTCCAATGTTATCAAATCCAAATGATATGCATTGCTGCATGTACCGCATCTTCCTGGTCATGATTTACATATGCTTATCTTGCAGACAAACTTGAATCATGGACTCCTCAAGGCCTCCAAACAACTGTGCATTGGCTTCAGGATCTACAGCGTGCTATGACTAATGATGCCGATTGCACGCTGGTGTTGTTGCCTCACACCTTGGTGCAGGACGGGACTGGTTTGCAGGTGGACTTCATTGTCCTCCATTGATGCTGCCTGTGGTGACAGTAAAGCAATGCAACATTGGGCTGATGTTGTACTTGGGTGGCTGGCAATGGGGATGGGTTGCTCAGCTGCCATGTTTGTATCCTCTACCCCCTTCCCATTGCTGCCATCAGTATGTACCTCTGGGAGATCTGAGGGAAGAATGGGAATCTGCTTATTCACCAATATGATGAGATATCAAAGTGTATGTTTTAGGTGCATTACCCCAGAAAATGTGTACATGTGATTCCTGTGCTGACGTTTTGACAACATGTCCTAGAATGCACTGTAATGATACTTTATTGATGAACTTGGGGAACAACCACAGCGCGACTTCAGCCTCACTCCCCAGAATCACAGTTTTCTTGTCTCCGCTGCCAGACTCCTAGCGCAACATGTCTACGCATGTTCTGGAGCTGCCTCATCCAACCGATCTATTGGGAGGCCAACCACAATACATTGCGGGAGGTCACGGGGCTCTCTGATATCACCAAGACTGCTCACTAGTCATATCTCGGCACTGGAAACATTGCGCATTCCAGATGCGGTTCGCATCGCTGGCCCCCCTTTTGGCTAGATAGGGAATCGCAATGCATTGGCGGGGACCCTAGGGCCATCTCTGGTGGCATGGACGGGAGTGGTCCATTAGTGGAGCATAGCGGAGGAGAATGCAATCAGACACAAAGTATATGGAGTATCTCCACTGAATAGGGTGCACTCCTTCAGAGCTTCCGACAAACAACTGAAAAAGCCCAGCCCCCCCCCCCCGCGCCACGGATCCCACCCAAGGCACCTTGCCACCCATCCCTTCCCGGGGCCTCAAACAGGCCCCCCACCTCCAAGTCCCATGCACAACATACATAAACGCATACTGTTGATAGCCTCCCCTGGGATCCGCTGGGGCCCCGTCTTGCGTAGGCTCGCAACCCCATAAATATAGATACATCCAAGCCTCTATACCCTGTCACCCCTCCCTAGTTTGTCCCAAAGTTCACAGTTTGGCATCCCCTCCCATTTGCTTTCCACAAGGGGATACACATGTTGCAGTACAGTCTCCCCAGGGGGTAGAACTACTTACTTCACAGTACCACTTGACCCAGTCACACTGTCAATCTGCAGATCTACTGCCTATAACCATGACTCAGTATCTGTGATATTTATTTCATTACTTTACATGTAACCATAGTCAACAACAATCTGTAATGACCTTAAAATGTGAAAAAACCCATAAAAAGGTTAAAAAAAACTTGGTGAACAACCATCTGCTGTATGCTGCAGTTGTGTGTGGACTTGGACATAGATGTGAGGTCTGAGATGTGACAATAGTAAAGAGTTCACAATTACTTTGTGAGCTTCCAGGTGCTGAGCTGTCAATGTTCCCAATCCCCACAAAGGCTTCAGACTCCAGGGTTGGCTTAACCATGGTCTTCAGTGTACGGCATCTGAAGTCATACCACCTCTTACAGATCTCATCTATGGAGCAGTGGGTGACTTCAATGGCATTTATTTTGGTCCCCAATACCTGCCAGATCTTTTTCTTTTGTCATGGAAGGCCGTCCAAACAGTACCTCGTCGTTCTCACAGCACCTCTCAGTCAGGATCTCCAACTACTTTTCAGAAAATGTCAATATTCTTTTCCTTCTTGCTACATCCTTATTTTAAAACTTGTCTTTATATTCAGAATTGTAGATGTATCATGTTAGACCTGACTTCCTCAGTGGGTTTACTCCCAGACTTTTTGCTTTGTGGCCTCCTGTTTTGGACCCTGTTTTTGTTGGTTTTATGACTCTGGGCACTTTATCACTGCTGATCAGTGCTAAAGTGCATATGCTCCCCCGGTAAATTGTGTTTATGGATTGGTGATTCGATGATTGGCATATTTGATGTACTAGTAATACCCTAGTATAGTGCACTTTGTGGGCCCAGGGGCTGTATATCAAATGCTGCTAGTGGCCTGCAGCACGGATTGTGCCACCCACATGAGCAGCCTTTAAATGTAACTCAGACCTGCCACTGCAATGTCTGTGCAATGTTTGGTACTGTTATGTCGACCTGGCAAGTGCACTCACTTGCCAGGCCCTGTCCTTCCCTTTTCGTAGATTTGAGTCACCCCTAAGGAACGCCCAGGGTACTCCTGTAGGCGGGGTACAGTGTATGTGAAAGGTAGGACATGTACTGATGTGTGTGACATCTCCTGATAGTGAAATACAGTGTCTTTCGTTTTTCACTATTGAAAGGCTATCTGACCCATAGGATAGAATGGGAGGATATTTGTAACAACTTATAAATATAACTTTGCATTGGGACCCGATAGAAAGATGGAGTTTAGTATGTCTGGACACAGAATATAAAAATTCACATTTTAGTAAAGATAATTTTTACATTGTGTGTTTGAAAATGCCACTTTTAGAAAGCTGTTCTTTTCTTGCTTAGCCATCCTGTGTGCCTCTGTGGTTTGTGTATTAACTGACTGTCTTTGGAGTGACAGGGGCTGGGGAGGGGCATTCTCTCAAACAGCCATCGGGGGGTGGTTGATGTGTGTCCTGCTTTCCTAAATGAGTCAGGGCTGGGTTGAATAGATCTGGGCTTCATTCAGAGTAGGGGGCGGAGATTTCCTTGTACACCTGAATGGGCCTGGTCTGCCTTGGATAAGGCTGTCCCCCCTTTCTTCCTGCCGGGCAGCTGCACCATAGAAAACAGAACTGGTTTTGGCTAGGCAAAGCACTTCTCTGCTATCAGAGAAAAAAGGGGCATATTATCAAGGGGGTTTATCTCCACTTTTTTGGCTTTAAAAGCCAAGAAAGCTGAGATAAAATGATCTCCCTATTACCTAGCTGTCGCTATTACCAGTTAGCGACAGCTAGTAGGAGATAGCGACCATCTTGGGCCCCACTTTGCATGTCAGTGAAATTTATCACTAATGACATGCAAAGTGGGCGTGCCAAGATGTTAGCGACTGGAAACGGTCACTAACATCGCTATCGCCTATTACCAACTTTTGGAGATATTCGCGCTAAGCGCGAATATCTCCGAAAGCTGACACCTGCCCCTGAGCAGTTCTTAGCCATGTTATCCAATGGTAGGTGAATAACATGGCTAAGAGCATTAGCTCGGTAATGCATGAATATCGTGGACTTTTCAGCAATATTCATGCATTTCGGCCGATTTTTATCGCTTAGGAGATAAACCTTGATAATAGCAAGGCTCCTAAGCGATAAAAATCGCCGCAGCTCGGCGATAAAAATATTGCCGCTAAGCCAACATAGCGATAATTATCGCTAGATGTTGGTAATATGCCCAAAAGGATTTTGTGCAATAAAAAGGAGGGCTCAGACCCCTGAACTTTAGATCACTGCTGAACTAACGAACCTGCCAGGAAGAAGAACCGAGAAAGCTGGAGAAGGAGTTCTACCCCTGTGCTGTAAGCTGTTGGGGTTGGCCTGCAGAGGTTGCTTCTGTCTTTGGCGGGGAAAGGACTGGACTGTGCTTTCATCATCCTGCTGTTAAGAGTTTTCTCCAAGGGTTTGAAGGACTTGCCTCCTGTTGGAAGTCACAGGGACAGAAAAGACTTCAAAAGTCATTTCTGGAATTCAAGAGGAACCTTTGACAAGGAGAAGAAGACTTGGAAAAAATGAGAAGTACTGCCCCTTTGCTGTGTGCTGTCTGGGATTTGCCTGCAGTGACTATTTCTGCCAAGAAAAGGACAAGGACTTTGCTCTGCGCTGTGACTCTTGCTTGGGAAAGTTCTCCAAGGGTTTGACTTAGAGCTTGCCTCCTGTTTTGAAGTCTCAGGGATACAAAGACTTCACCCTCAGCTCCCCTGAACTGCCTTGCTGAGAGTTCCGACCTGCCATGAGGTACCTGTTGCTGTTCTGGGCATCTGTAGATTGTTCCTGATTTAGGAGCTGGAAAAGTAACGCAACGAGGAGAAGCAGAACGCATCCGTGCCCGTTTCCAATGTATCACTGAAGAAACTGAAGCAGAACCTGCCCGTGGCTAGAGAAATTGCCTCACACGCATCGAGTGCCCCAATCTAAGAAGGCAGAGATCACTACAATGATTCTGGAGCAGTCCCTGCTGTGCGGCTGCAAGAATGAACGCATCGTGGGGCCGCGGCTGCAGAAATCAACGCAGTGCCATTGCTGCCGACGCAGTAAGAAACCAACGCACCACCTCCCTGCACAGTAAGTAACCAACGCATCACATCCCCTTTAGTAAGGAACCGGCGCATCACCTCCTCTGGAGTAAGGAACTGACGCATCACCTTCCCTGCGGCTGTTTTTGTCTATGATTTTGTAGCATCCAAGGTTCTTTGTTTTGAAAGCGTCACATCTATAGTTTGCTATCGGCAGAACTGTTTCTACCTTTTGAAAGTCATATTTTTATTACTGTATTGTTGATATTTGTCATTTTGGTCTTGTTTGGTTTAGATAAAGATTACTTATTTTTCTAAACTGGTGTGTTGTCCATTTGTTGTGTTTTCACTATATTACTGTATGTGTTCACAAATGCTTTACACATTGCCTCTGCTCGTGCCAAGCTACTAAAGGGGTGAGCAGGGTTTATTTTAGAAGTGCATCTCCCTAACCCTGACTAGGAAGAAGGGTCCCTACTTTGACTAAGGTTCCTACCTTTGCCAACTAGAGACCCCCATTTTTAATATCACATTACATGTTTGAAAGAGAATTAAGTATTACCTTACAGTTCACATTGTTGGTGCTTTTTACCACTGCAGGCCCAGTGATTGCCTATACTCTCAGCCCTGGATTAGCATTATAAGGCATACATCTTCATGTGTAACGCGCAGTACAACTCATGTAGAAGTAAAGTATTGAGGAAAAACAATACAATAAATAACACACTTTGTAGTGATAGGCAGTAGGTCATTGTTCCCCAGATAATCCTTGAACAGAGAGCAGGAACCAGTTATATACGTGAGCCAACCCCAAGTCTCCTAGGGCAGTACACCGTCTAACTTGGGTAGAGGGTCAATCAGAATTAATGTATGGGGTATTAACAAGACCGTTTTTTAACATCCTTTGCCATGGGTTAAACCAATAGACAACTCTCCTTGGGGACCAAATCACAATGAAACTCAGAGGCAGATTTACTAAGAAGTCACGCTACACAACACAGCAACTAAATTTACTGCACTGCATTATGTGAAAGGGAAAGGGAAAGGGCAGAACAGCACAATATCTACTAAAATGTGGCGCTGCTCTCCTATGTCACTGTGCTGGTGCACTTTTGACAACCAGGCACTGATGCAGAAATCTTTGCGCCATAGTGCAAGAGTGTCTGATTTCTCTAAACGAATAGGTTTTGCACTGGAAGAACTTCCTTCCAGAATAAAAACTATGCTTTAAGACTTTTCCCAATTCTTATGTGTGCTGTGCAATGCAGCATACATGTAAAGTAGTAAAAATGAGAAGGGAAAACATTTCTCTTCGTTGCACCTGCCTTGAGAGGAGTAGGATTTTAGTACAAACCCCTGTCTTAAATATGCTTCCTAGATGGGGGTTTTACTTAAAACCCATTGATAATTGCATGGTACCATTTATGCACCACCTAAAGGATTCCCCCATGACGCAAAGTAATGCAAGGCAATGCATTGTGCAACTTTGTGTTACTTTCATATTCTATTCAATGCAATTTCCAGATTCCCGTGACACTTTACGTTGGGTTTGTGTTACAAATGTAACGCATACCTGTGGGACTTGGCCCTTTTTGGCTAAAGTTCCCTAAACTTTTTGCTTTTCCCCCTAGACCTTTTTTCTGACGTGTTGCCAACTTAGATGCTCTGGACACTTTGCAACTGCTAAACAGTATCAAAGTGAAAGTGTTCACTGTGTAAAGTGTAATGGTGATTAGTTGTCCATTATTTGTATGTTTGCTTTACTAGTAAAGTCCCTAGTGAAGTTCACTATGTGTGCCAGGGCTAGTAATGCAAATGCTACTGGTGGGCCTGCAGCACATACAGTGCCACCCACTCAAGTAACCTTGGAAAGGAAATTCAGGCCTGACATTGCAGGGCCTGTGTGCAGGTTCCTTAACTGCTATGTTGTTCTGGTAAGTGCACGCACTTACCAGATCCTGCCCTTCCCTTTCCATACACATCAGGCACCCCTATAGTAGGTCTAGGGTACCCCCTGGACATGGTGCAGTGCATGGGAAAGGTGGGACATGTACCAAGGTGTGTGCCATGTCCTGGCAGTGAAATACTCTCCATTTCTTGTTCACTGCTGAAAGGCCATCTTGCCCATTAGAGTAGAATGGGGAGGCTGTGTAATATGTTTTCCATCTTATCTCCCCAAGGGCTTAAGATGGAATGGTGAAGTTTAGTATGCCTTAACTCACCCTGCAATAACACATCTTTTTATGAAGATGGTTTTTGCATTGTGTGTTTGTTAACCACTCTTAGAAGTGGCTGGGTTTTTGCACTTTAAACATTTCTGTGTGTCTCTGCCTGGTTGTGGATTGACTGGCTGGATTTGAAAGCAATAGGATCTGGGGAATGTCTTGACCCAGGGGAGAAGGTGAGACAGCACAGGCTGACCTGCATCTGGTGTGTAGGAGGAGGAGTAGGCCTAGAGGTGAAGAGGTCTGGGCTGGTGCTATAAAACAATTGTCCCATCTCCTGCTGAGTGATTGAGAATCCATACCCCTACTAATCAGAGAGAGAAGGTGCCACTGGTAGGGAGCCATCCAGAACTGGTTTGAGCAGGGGTCAGTGCTGCATGTAACACAGAGATTTCAAAGCCATTGAGGGGCATAACTATGCGAGCTGAAGCCCCTGACCTTTGGAGAATGGCTTGATCAAGTGTGAACCGAGACTGGAGCTACTTTGTGGATCAAGAGGAACCTTTGCCAAGGAAGAAACAACTGAATAGACTGCTGGATAGGACTGCTCTTGCTGTGTGATCTGGGGCTGGCCAGCAGTTTGCTGTTTTAACTAAGTAAAGGCTGTAGGGATTTTGCTGTGTGCTGTGTCCCACTGCTTGAAGGACTTTGCTGTGTGTTGTGTCCTGAAGTAACTATCCCCAAGGGCCTAAGGTGAACTGGCTCCCTATTTGGAAACAAAGGAACATAAAAGTTTCCAGAGAAGACTCTCAGACACGCCGTGGGTGCGTGTGCTCTGTCTAGCTGGAGACCTTCGCAAGTTGTGATCTTGGGCACTGGGAGTTCCAAACGAGGCTCTGAGACGCGGTGTGCATGTGCTCTGTCTAGATTGAGTCCTTCGAGAGGATCATCCTGTGAACATGTTTGCCAAGGAGCCAAGTAAGTCTCAGTGATGCTGTGTGCGTGTGCTTGGGGTCAGCCTGAGACTTTTGTGTGGATTGGCCCCTGATCCTGCACACCAGAAGAGTGAGTGTGCCTCAGTACGCTGTGTGCGTGTGCTGTTCGCAGCCTGAGACCCTCGCTGGAGGTGCCCTGTGATCAGGGACACCGGGAGATAAAGTGTGTTTCAAGCGACGCTGTGGGCTTGTACCTTCTACTGCCTGAGACGTGCGCAAGAGGTGCCCTGTGATAGGGGGCACCGGAGGATAAAGTGTGTCTCAGCGAAGCTGAGTGCATGTGCTTTCTACTACCTGAGACCTGTGCAAGTTGTGCCTTGTGATCGTGGGCACAAGAAGATCAAGTGTGTCTCAGTGCCGCTGCGTGTGTTTGTCATGCGTAGCCTGAGACCCTTGTGAGGAGTTGTCTGGTTAACATGCATGGGAAGTCTAACAATACCCAATACAAAACTTAAATACATTTTAGCCCAAGTCTCTGGGCAAGCATAAACATGACCTCATCCTATTAGACAGTTCTTACAAAATATTCTATTCACATGGCTGGTTGTGATGCAAGTGCCTGCAGTATAGTACTCTATTTTTAGAAGTCAATGTAAATGGCAAGCTTCAACTAACGCTTTAGACCTGTGGTTATAAACCGAAGCCCACATTTATGGAGATTTGGCATAGTGAAAAGGCAGAAATGCACTGTATTTATGCAATACGGTGCATTTCTGTCCATTCTTTCTATGCTGGCACAGTTTTGGCAGCCTAGCACCAATGCAGGCACCCTTGCACCATGGTGCAAGGGTGACTGTGTTGTCAGCAGGATTTTGTTTACACAGAAACAATCCTAAGAGGCATTTTCCTCCGTCTATGTATGCTTCAGAATGCAGCACACATAGAAAGAGGAACAAACGAGGAGAAAACACAGAATTTCTCCTCATTACGCCTCAGCACAGGGGGGAGTTTTGGCGCTTTCCCAGGTTTACATGCTCTCATAAATCTGGGAAAGTGTCAAAAAGCATGGGTGTTGCATGGGAAAACCCACCACAATGCCCATAGAACGTCTTCTGAGTGCAAAGTAAGGCAACGCAACAATTTGCCCTGCTTTGCCTTACTTCATATCCATGAGACTATTCAAGTTTGTAGGAAAGCAGTTCATCTATGGGAAACAATATTCTCTGTGGAGTGAAAAAAGATTGCTAGTGCAAACCCCTTTTTCTAACTTTTCTCCTTTGGAAAAAAATAATTTCTCGTGGTATAAAAAATAAAAAATAGCAATTATCTTTGCAACTGCTTTGTTATTTGTAATGCAAACATTTACATGCATGTTTTCCTATGAGAAAAAGGAAATATCAAATCTTTCTTCTGGGAAAAAGGAATTCCCAAAAGAAAAACTACGACTGGTCCTGGTTTTCAGGTAACCTGTAAAGGTTTTCTGAATAACAAGCATTTATAAAACTACATTCATGCAAGGAAATACAGATCAAAGCACAGATTTGTTAATGTTTTGGATGATGAGGTACTACAACAACAACAGCAGCAACAACAAATGTTTCTCCTAGCTAGAAGGCCCTGTCTACAGTTATTAGTGGACTGGGAATTGCATCAAATCCATGGGTAAAAATATGGGATGCCCTCTTGATGCAAATGTGAAAACAATATCTGGGCCTAAATCCATCGTTTTTTTGCTCCCCATGCCATTCCAGTTTGAACCCAGGCATATGCAAATTTGTCTTGACCCGGCGCCCAATGGGAACAGTCCAGCCCAAACTGCCAGGTTCTCCCTGGACTGGAAACAAGCGTATTAGGACCGGTTTCTGGGTTTCACCCCTCTTCCGCCAGGATAGCTTGACTCTAGTGGCATGGAGAGCACGGGACCCACATCTGGGCATATCTGCCCTACTTGGTGTGACAAATGCAAAAACAACAGTTGATGGATAGAATGCAGAACAATGTCATACATTCACCCCAGTATAGAGATCTGGGCCTAAATCCATCGTTTTTTTGCTCCCCATGCCATTCCAGTTTGAACACTGCCATATGCAAATCAGTCTTGACCCTGCGCCCAAAGGGAACAGTCCAGCCCGAACTGCCGTTCCAGGTTCTCCCTGGATTGGAAACAAGCATCCCAGGATGGGTTTCGGGGTTACACCCCTCTTCAGACAGGATAGCTTGACTCCAGTGGCCTGGAGAGCACGGGACCCACGTCTGGGCTTACCCGTCCCACTCGGTGTGAAAAATGCAAAAACAACAATTGATAGACATAATGCAGAACAATGTCATACATTCACCTCAGTACTGTGATCTGGGCCTAAATCCATCGGGCCTCATTCATGAGAAATGACGCATCGCTGCGACATTCCTGATGTGTCATATTTAATGTATGACGCATCATGTCGCAAGGAGTTACAGATACGTCAGTATTTCTGACGTATCTGTAAGCGCAAAAGTGACGCATTGCTGGAGTGTGTCCCAAAAGTGACGCAACTCTAGCAATGCGTTCTTTCACATGGGGCAAGCCCCATTTGAAAGGGCCTGCATCAGTCTTACGCCTGCTGTGAGGCAGGCGCAAGATTTTGATGCAACGGCGTCCTAAAAGTGACGCAGTTATATCTCATAGATTTCACTGCGTCACTTCTACGACCCTTCCTTGCGTCAATACGCCCCCCTTGCATACATTATACCTGGCGCAGGTATAATGTAGCGCAGGGGTTTACAAAGTGACGCATCTACCTAGATGCGTCACTTTGTAAATATGGTGCAACAAGGCACATTTTTTACCCTGCTAGTGCGTCACAAAAATTGACGCACCAGCAGCGTAAAAGTGACGCATGGCCTCATAAATGAGGCCCATCGTTTTTTGCTCCCCATGCCATTCTAGTTTGAAGCCAGCCAAATGCAAATCAGTCTTGACCCTGCACCCAATGGGAACAGTCCAGCTCGAACTGCCAGACCAGGTTCTCCCTGGACTGGAAACAAGCATCCTAGGACCAGTTTTGGGGTTTAACCCCTCTTCAGCCAGGATAGCTTGACTCCAGTGGCATAGAGAGCACAGAACCCCCATCTGGGCATACCCGCACCGCTTGGGGTGACAAATGCAAAAACCACAATTGATGGACAGACTGCAGAAAAATGTCATACATTCACCAAAGCACTTAGATCTGTGCTTAAATCCATCGTTTTTCTGCTCCCCATGCCATTCCAGTTTGAACCCAGCCATATGCAAATCAGTCTTGACAATGCTCCCAATGGGAATAGTCCAGCCGGAACTACCAGGCCAGGTTCTCCCTGGACTGGAAACAAGCATCCTAGGACCGGTTTCGGGGTTTCACTCCTCTTCCGCCAGGATAGCTTGTCTCCAGTGGCATGGGGAGCACAGGCCCACATCTGGGCATACCAGTCCCACTCGGGACAGGTGATGCCCTGAAACCGGTCCCAGAATACTTGTTTTCGGTCCAGGGAGGACCTTGCTTGGCAGTTCGGGCTGGACTATTCCCACATGGAACAGGGTCAAGACTAATTTGCATATGGCTGGGTCTAAACTGGGGTGGTGTGGTGAGCAAAAGAATAATGGATTAAACCTAGATCCTTGTGACTGGAGGTGAATGTTTGCATTGTCCAGCATTCCGACCATCAATGTATTCTTTTGCATATGTTGCCCTAAGTGCGAAGGGTATTCCCAGACCTGGGACCCGTGCTCACTACGCCACTGGATTCAAGCTAGCCTGGCTGATGAAGGGTGATGACCTGAAACCGGTCCCAGGATGCTTGTTTTCGGTCCAGGGAGGACCTTGCTTGGCAGTTCAGGCTGGACTATTCCCACATGGAACAGGGTCAAGACTAATTTGCATGTGGCTGGGTATAAACTGGGGTGGTGTGGTGATCAAAAGAATGATGGATTAAACCCAGATCCTTGTGACTGGGGGTGAATGTTTGCATTGTCCAGCATTCCGACCATCAATGTATTCTTTTGCATATGTTGCCCTAAGTGCGAAGGGTATTCCCAGACCAGGGACCCGTGCTCACTACACCACTGGATTCAAGCTAGCCTGGCTGATGAAGGGTGATGACCTGAAACCGGTCCCAGGATGCTTGTTTTTGGTCCAGGGAGGACCTTGCTTGGCAGTTCGGGCTGGACTATTCCCACATGGAACAGGGTCAAGACTAATTTGCATATGGCTGGGTCTAAACTGGGGTGGTGTGGTGAGCAAAAGAATAATGGATTAAACCTAGATCCTTGTGACTGGAGGTGAATGTTTGCATTGTCCAGCATTCCGACCATCAATGTATTCTTTTGCATATGTTGCCCTAAGTTCGAAGGGTATTCCCAGACCGTGGACCCGTGCTCACTACACCACTGGATTCAAGCTAGCCTGGCTGATAAAGGGTGATGACCTGAAACCGGTCCCAGGATGCTTGTTTTCGGTCCAGGGAGGCCCTGGATTGGCAGTTCGGGCTGGACAGTTCCCACAAGGAACAGGGTCAACACTGACTTGCATATGGCTGGGTCCAAACTGGGGTGGTGTGGTGAGCAAAAGAATGATGGTTTAAACCCAGATCCTTGTGACTGGGGGTGAATGTTTGCATTGTCCAGCATTCAGTCCATCAATTCTTTCTTTTGCTCTTGATGCAAAGCAGCACAAAACTAATTGGGTTACTCCTAGGGCTAATTTTGAGCACAAAAAAAGGTCTGAGCTGAAAAATATATATTTAATCAACACTTTGTGCCCGTTTGCTTTTCTTTTTGCACAAATGGTTGTTAAATTTGTCACATTATTTTGTGAACAGTGTTGTATTTTGTTGCAGTTCATAAAACATTAATGATCACAGGAACATTCATAACATTTCCCTAAAATGGGAAAAGTGCAAACTTTTATAGAACTACTTGTGGTGGAACAGTTTTATGAAACACACAGCACTTCCATTCTGAGTAAGGCATTCCAATGCAAGCAAGTGAGTAAGTAAGTACAGTTTTTATAAAGTGCATGAATGCCAAGGCGTTTTAGCACTAGGGAGTGCTATTACCAATCAGAAATGACCGGGAGGCAAATACCTAGATCCCCAAAGCAAATAGCCAAGTCTTTAAGGACTTTCTGAGTACTTGGAGGCAAGTTTTAGGTGTTTTTGTTCCGGAGGAATGTTTCAACTAGCCCTATTTATAAGCCAAGTCTACTGTTTGTCAAAATGAACCTGGCTCTGAATCATTTCCTTCCTGTGTTGTTTGTGTCACCCTGTACATTAGACATGTAGCTGGTCTATTAGACATGTGTTGTGGTTAATACGACTGCATACAAGCCCTTCCATTTATGACTCATTCAACTATTGGAAGCCATCTTTATTTTTCTGGTACTTTTCTAATTGGATGAGGTACTAAGGGTCATATTTATCAAACTTTAATGCACTGCTCTGCGTGAAAGGAAAAGGGCAGGAATGCACCATATTTAACACTATACGCACATTCCTGCCCTTTTCTTGCACTGGGGCACAATGTGCTGCCATGCACTAACCCACACACCCTTGCGTCATGGTGCAAGGGTGTCTGCGTTGTAGGCAGGATTGTCCTCTTTCTATGTGTGCTACAGAATGCAGCATATGTAGGATGAGGAAAAAATAAGGAGAAATAAAAAGAAATTCTCGTTATGCCTCACTGGGGAGGTATAGCATGTTGACCCATTCCCAGTTCGATCACTAATTGTAAATCTGAAATGCGCCAAAATTCATGGGTGGATGCGTGGAAACACCCATGCTCCACCCATGGAATGTCTTCCTGGGGCAGGATACAGCAAGGCAGCGATTTGTGCTACGTTGCGTTACTCTAGATATATGGTCACGCAGAAGTAGTCTTGCATTGCTTGATAAATCTGACTTTAGTTTTGCGTCGCCCTTGCCCCCTCTTGCGTGGCACAAGGGCGGTTCAACATTATGATATATTTGGCTCTCTCAGTGTATCACGTTGGAGCTCAACACATTGAACTGGAACAGATATCCGGTGAGGCTCTCTTTCTTTAGTCTTGGCAATGCTCCAGTGACGGCAGACACTCAAGCACATGCTAATGCTCATAAGGACAACCCAGTACCGATGTGCATTTGACTGGAAGCTTGGCATCAAGAACGTATTGCTTGTCTCCTTTCCTAAGGGGAAGGAGTTGCCAGATAAAATGTGAGAAGAGTGTCAATGGCAGACATAATGTAAGTCTGAGGAAGCTTGAGAATAAAAGATATCTCAGGGCCAGTTGTAATGTTGCTCTCCATGCCAGCAGTGCATAATTTCTTATTTTCATTATTGCTCACAGCTGACTTGAGCCCCCCCCCCCTCTTTCAAGCAACTGGCAGGAGGACAAATGAATATTATCCTAACTGATGCTTGGGTACCTCCCCCGCCTCACAAAGCCCCCCAATGCAGCCATGCCAACACTGCCTCGTGGTGGGGACTTTAAACGCTTTTTCTAACTTTCCTCCCTGCAGTTATTTTTATCTCTTTCAAGGTAACGATTAAAGGCATCGCTCAGTTACTATTTCACTTCAGTGGCATTTTCCAAGTTCTTTGTGAGTGATAAAAGCTCTGCCATCAGTGGGAGTAATTGGCAAATTGCATGTGTATACGGCTTGTAAAATGAAACTCTCGATGTTTCTTTCAGGAAAACAAGATGTAGAATCTACCTAGTACATGAACACAGATTAAGCCGCAGAATACTAAGCGTAAGTGGTGCTGCCTTACATTAGCAAATCGAAAACTAATACTCCAAATGGTGATCATGTTTAATAAGTTCAAGGTTTTGACATAGTAACATAATATTGTTTGCAGCTAGACGCATAACTGAGGTAAAAGGATTGTATACATCAATATAATTGCTGTATAATTCGGGCAATATGTAAAATAACCATTCCTGTTAGGGGTAAAAGGCAGCTTTATTTGTACAGGTTAGCAGCTTCAAGTTAACAAAATATAAACAAACCCTCACTAATACAAAGTCAATATCCTAACACGCCCCCACCCTTAAACTATTTCCCACAGTAAAATCTTTCCAAAACATTCTTCTAACAAACCATCCAAAAAATTCCTTTTCTTTCATCCACTGCCTTCCTCCTGCGTCATTCATCACTCCCCTGTGTTCCCTCTGCCCGAACGTACTCTGCAATACCCCCAACCAGTCCTGCCTGTCTCGATCTGCTCAATTCCTGCCACCAGGAAAAACTCTTTCCAGGCGTTTTTCCTGTCTCCCCCCATTACTTCGATTGTCATGATAAACCAAAAAAAATTTCTTTGCACAATGTGCGGAGATGACAAGGGGTAAACTAAAGAAAATCACGAGAAGAGTAAAAACCAATCTTATCAAAGCACTGCCGCCAAGAAAGAGCTAACTCCCAAAATTAGCTCGAGCTAAAAAGCGATAAAACAAAGGACTTTCGCTTCAACAGCCCCAATTTTAACACCAAGAGGTAAATTCACAAGAACGTGTGATAACCACCGCAAGAGTAGCATAACGCAACTTTCAACATTGCAGCCCATTGCGGGAAAATAACCCTGTGTCAACATGGAATTCACAACAAGGCAGTAGCATGGGATAGGCACCAGACAAAGTGGCAAATATTGACTTGAAAATCCACGGCACGCTGCAAAAATGTGATACACAAACGCAAATCCCACGCGCCTGGCTTTAAAACCACGAAAACCCGGGTAAAAATACACCAGAGACAAGCCAAAGCACGTAGCAACATGGATGCACCCTGACCCAGCACAGAGCCCAACTCGAACCCCACAACCCCCACAGACTACCAGCAATGAACAACAGTGTTGGCGAAGGCCAAGGAAAGAGGGAGAGGAAGACGGGGGCAGACTGCAGGAAAAAACCCACCACCAGGACCTAGACAGCCAAGATACACAAAGGAGAACACTGAGCCTGCAACAGACCACACAGCAGGAAGCACCCGCAAGCACGGCTGGTGCATGACACTTCACTGACCCACACATGACACCGAGATGGCATGTGTCAGCACTCCAAAAGGAGGTGGCCCAACAGGTGTGGGAGGGGGCCGAACCCATGGAATGTGAACCCGGACACATACGTAGGGGTCTATCATCCTACAGGGCCCACCCACACCCCACTAAGGAGACCCATGCTGCCATAGAGACACATGCAGATGCACATGCACAGCACATAACCACGCCCCGGTGTGCGTAATTAGCAGTCACGCATCCATGTTGGCTGTGCATACAACGGCCCTGGCCACTCCCCTCACGAATGGACTAGGTGACGATAAGGCTACATGTTCAAGACCCAACCCGCTGCCTCCGGTGACATGTCTGCATCCGTGGTACACCGCACAATTAAAGTCATAGGGACCGCATGCATACTGCAAGACCACAGGGACACACACAGATATCATGTTGAACTGGCTACGGGCACATGCGCCCGGCCCCTTTATTGGCAGGGACACATGCACAGTGACGCCTGTGCTGGATGTGTGTGGGGTGAGTGTAAGCCAACCCGCACGGAATGTCTGGTGTTGGCAGGCACTTGGACATTGGACACCAGTGCAACGCAAACAGAAAACACATGCAATACAGAGTCAACTGATGAGCAACATGGGGTGATCCAGAAAAAGTCCAGAGGACAGCCAACATGCAAACAGAAGTGTCCGTGAGTCGCAATGCACTGGGATGTGGACACTAAAGATGAGCGCTCTCATGTGCATAAAAAGTCTTGGTTTGTGTCCCATCGAAATATACCTGATGGAGATGCATTAGGATGTGTCAGACCTGCATAATCTTCACCATCAATGTCTCAGGGCCACCACACTGTCTGAGGTGATCTACCTGC
The DNA here is from genome assembly GCF_964263255.1 of Lissotriton vulgaris. NCBI lineage: Eukaryota > Metazoa > Chordata > Amphibia > Caudata > Salamandridae > Lissotriton > Lissotriton vulgaris. The sequence continues at coordinate 1,187,076,016 of NC_141689.1, read as the reverse complement.
GCAACGCTCCGCAGCACAAAACACAATCAGCTATGGACAATTACCTGCAGTGCACTAAGTCACTAGCACTTGGAGTGCTGAGCAGGGTAACAGACCAATGATGATATCCACGACAGGCCTGAGCAACCACGAAGTCTGTCTGGACCACCTCTTCAAATCTGGCAGATGGCGCTTGGAGGTGGTCCTTGCGGTGGTGGTGTCTGCCTCATGCTGTGTTGCGTTATCTGAGCTGGTCTGAACTCGCTTTGGTTTGTGAGCCCTGGTGGGACGCATTTGGGCCCAGAGGCTGCGTACAGTGCAAGGCCACAAAGTCATGGCGTTGATGAGCCCAAGGCCCACGCCTCAGGGACCAGCCTATGGCCTCGGAGAAGGGGTCCTGGACTTGACCAGCACAGAGTTAGTGGCCGCGGATGCACTGCGGCAGGCACAAGCACCCAGCCACGGGACGGTGACTTGCGGTGCAGTCAGATGGGCTACGCGACCTGAGCGGGTAACCATCATTGTCTGAGGTATATGTTTTTGAGTGTTTCATGGCACAGTGGAAGGTGTCCTCCAGGGCAAGACAGCAACAGGTTTGATTTTATCAGTGAGCAGCAAATGGAGGAGTGGAATGCGAAAGCCTGTTGCCATCACCAAGTCAGTATCAGCTACATGGGGGTGAAAACTGGCCGCTAGTCCATAGGCTCAGACACCACCACTGTCCGACCAGCGAGTGTCCCTGAATGTCCGAGAACAGACTTAGTGGCACCTGGGCTGAGTGGTAATGATGACTGTGATGCTGCTGGTACACTGATATGGACTCTGCCATTGCTGAATCATGACTCTGTGACCTACTGGACCGCAGTGTAGGCCGTAGGCAGCGGTCAGCAGTGGCCCACAGCCACGTGTCTTTGGCTCGCGATGCACAGCGCTAGTGACACCAGGGCAGTTGTCGGTAGTGTACCAACACCTCCGTAATGATGAACCTTTTCTCTCCACCAATTAGCAAGGCAACATCCTCTTAGGCCTCTCTTTGCGTGCAATGATGTGTAATCTGCCTTTGCATAATCGATGTTCAGTTCCAAATCTGTGGCCTACTTGAGCACATCCTAGGTCAAGAGCAGTGTAGACTGGAGGCAGCGGACAGCATGGGCCATTCACCGAGTGTCGCCGGCATAGGTTGGTGGCCCAACCAGCCTAGGTAGTTCATGTTCAGTGGCACCATGTGTTTGGTCACCTCTGTGACTGTGACCCGGCTTTCGTCCGGACTGAGCCGCATCTTCCTCTTATTTCTCTCCGTGTGACCACTGGTGTGGACTCTGCCATTCGCGATTTGCGAATAGGTGCTGGATGTGAGACCTATTGGTCCGCATGGTTGTCCTGGTCCCTCATCCATGGTTCGCCGGATGGTGCTGGACAGGGTTTGTGGCAGCATTGCTTGCTGGATGGCGTTGGACAGGTTTGTAGGAGCAGGGCTCACCAGATGGCGTTGGGCAGGGTTTGTGGCAGCATGGCTCGCCGGATGGTGTTGGACAGAGTTTGTGGCAGCACAGCTCGCCGGATGGGATTGGACAGGGTTTGTGGCAGCACGGCTCGCCGGATGGCGTTCGACAAGGTTTGTGGCAGGATGTGTTGCAAGAAGCGCATATGGCACTATGCTTCACGGATCTAAGGGAGTCTCGGGCTTGGAGCTTACACTGGCACGTGGTGGGCCCTCCATGACACACGCCGGTGTTGGATGCTGATTTCAGGCAACTCCGCTAACAAGGACGGCGTCGGCCTCGTAGCAGGATGGGAGGCATCGCACTAGCAGAGATGTTGGGCTTTCTGGAATAGGACAACGCCCAGGGGTTCGTGCTTTTTATTCACACCCTTACGCTGGCATGGCGTATGCCAGCCCATCTCACTCTGCTCACTCTTACCGGTGGGGCGTAGCAGGCAACTTTCCCACAAGGACTCCCACTGGCTGGGTGACATGGTTAAGTCCACTGCATTCCAATCACCAGAGGTGTATGTCGCTGTGGATATGGGTGTGTTCTGCATACTGCAGTTTATTTAGTACTTCGCCTCCACTCTTGGCATTGTGTACTGTCCCAATCATGGTTGTACTGCATATTCTCTTGGGAACTAGCGCCGTCAATATCAATGTTGTCTTGTCCCAAGATCTGGCAATTATTTCTTAATCAGATTTCATCTTTGTTATGAAACCTAAGCCTGACAATTGATCTAAAATATTTTTGTCTAAATGTAGCAGTAAAACATCAGGACATTTCTGACAGCCAATAATTTGCTTAACCATGGCTGTAGCTGTCCCCATTTCATGTCCCCCCTCCTCCCCCACCACTCAATTTTAATTTCATCACAGTGACACAGTAGATTGTTCCCAAAATGAATTTTCTCTGCTTTTTTTCGCAGCCCATTTTATAAAAGAATGTCCAATTATCCAAATGGTCACAAAAGTCATAAAAGGACCCGAAACATGCCCTGAAAAAGAAACACAAAGTTATCACTTATATAAACTCTATGGAGCCGATTCACAGAACTAACTTAAGACAAAATCCTAAACTTACTACCATTTTGGTATTCACAGAAGGCACTTAGTCATTTCGGTATTCACAGAAGATAGGAGTCCTAACTTTAGGACTCCTAAATGCCTTCTGTGAATACCAAAAGTCTTAAAGTTAGGATTTTTCTCAGTTTAGTAGTACTAAAGTTAGGACTCCTAACTTTAGGACTCATGAATGCCTTCTGTAAATACCGAAAGTCTTACCATTAGGATTTTTTTCAACTTTACTACTACTAAACTGAGAAAAATCCTAATTTTAAGACTTTCGGTATTCCCAGAAGGCAATTAGGAGTCCTAAAGTTAGGAGTCCTAACTTTACTAATACTAAATTGAGAAAAATCCAAATTTTAAGACTTTCGGTATTCACAGAAGGCATTTAGGAGTCCTAAAGTAAGGACTCCTAACTTCTGTGAATACCAAAATGATAAGTGTCTTCTGTGAATACCAAAATGAGTAAGTGCCTTCTGTGAATACGAAAATGGTAGTAAGTTTAGGATTTTGTCTTAAGTTAGTTCTGTGAATCGGGCCCTAAAAATCCTCTAAATTTCTAATATATCTTGAACAACAATCTGACAATCATCCACCTAAACTCTTGACTTCTTTGATGGAAAAACCCAACCTAGATGCTTTGAATGCGGTACCAATTCTAAAAGAGTGATTACCAAAGCGGAAAGGATCGTCCCCATATGACACAAGGCTTTTCTCATTACCGCCAGTACTTGAGAAGCCTTAAGACAAGAGCCATCCCGATGTCTGAAAACAAATTCAAAACAAGCACCACCCACAGCCTTGAAATCCTGCCAAGCTTTCATTGGACATTGTGAAAAGATATTTTGTTTTTGTTTGTTTTCTAAAAAATACACAACACTTGTATGATTTATTATAGATTTCATAAATGCACAATTCACTGTTGTTTTTTGTAAATATGTTTTAATAATGTGGTATCCTGTGATAAGGATGATATGTCTTTTTTGATTAATCAAAATATTTAAAATTATAATTAAGCATTAAAAAAAGGCATAAATAATTGCCAAGATAAAAGTATAAACTTTTGTTTATCTTTTCTCACATCAGAAAGAATTATTTGAAGTAACCTTGAGGGATAGGCACCTTCTTTATGTGTTCAACTATATGGCCCAGCCTACCCTCTAATCCCTAGGGCCTAACCCCTCCTTTTGCATAACTTTACCATGAGCCAAGCACAATTCAAATGCCCTAAGAAACATTGAATGTTATTCAAAGATAGTTAAGGTGACAATTTGGCCTGTTCTAGCAGTTTATTAATCTCTTTTACTTTCTTTTCCGGCAATCTTGTCTCCATTTTAACAGTATCTAGCTCAATGCCCGGAAAAACTATACAGGTTTGAGGACCTCTGTCTTCTCATGAGCCAAGGGCACTCCTAGCTTCTTTGCCAGTGACTCAAATTGCGTAAGAGCCCTCTCACATTCTTGTGTACCGCCTACGCCTAAAAACAGAAATTCATCTAAATAATGTGTGACGTTAACATGACCTAACCTGTAAGAAAAACCCCACAGCAAAAATGTACTTAAGGCCTCCAACAGATTGCAAGAAATGGCACATACTAAAAGCCTTGAGCAGATTGCAAGAAATAGCACATCCCATGTGCAGGACTTTGTCAACAAAAAACTGTCCTTTAAAATAAATACCTACCAAAGCAAAATCTAAATGGCGAACTGGTCACAATCTAAAAGCTGATTTGATGTCACAATTAGCCAATTCCGCTTTTGGCCCACTATTCTGATCAATTCAAATGCTACATCTATTGATGCAAATTGTACAACGGGATCATCCCTTGATATGAAATAATTTACAGAACAACCCTGAGGCCATGAAAGGGGCTGAAGCATTTCAAACTCACCCAATGTTTTCTTAGGTATTACTCCTGGTGGGGATACAAAGAGATGAGAAAAGGCCACGAAGAAGAAGGACCCACCATTCTTCCTTCAGAAACCTCTGCAATCAATTGTTGTTTTACCAATTGAGGATGCTCATTGGCTGACTTAGGATCTTTTGCAAATCTACGAAATCTAGGACCTTGGTAGCCTAGTCTAAAACCTTCTTTAAACTCCCACTCCAGCCTTGACGCTTCTTCCCTGTTAGGGTAAAACTTTCGCAAAAAACATAGGGGCATATTACCAAGCAATAGCGATAATTATCGCTATTGCTTGGTTAGAGACAAAAATTTACAGCTGAGCTGCGGCGATTTTTACCGCAAATAAACCTTGGTATTACCAAGGTTTATCGCAAATGCGATAAAAATCGCCGCAATGCATGAATATCGCTGAAAAGTCAGCGATATTCATGCATTACCGAGCTAATGCTCTTAGCCATGTTATCGACCTCCCATTGGATAACATGGCTAAGAACTGCTCAGGGCAGGTGTTAGCTTTTGGAGATATTCGCGCTTAGCGCGAATATCTCCAAAAGTTGGTAATAGGAGATAGCGATGTTAGCGACTGTTTTCAGTCGCTAACATCTTGGCACGCCCACTTTGCATGTCATTAGTGATAAATATCACTGACATGTAAAGTGGTGCCCAAGATGGTCGCTATCTCCTACTAGCTGTCACTAACTGGTGTTAGCGACAGCTAGGTAATAGGGAGATAATTTTAACTCCGCTTTCATGGCTTTTAAAGCCTAAAAAGCGGAGATAAACCCCCTTGATAATATGCCCCATAATCTTTCAATGTCAATTGGAGTAAAAGCCCTTGCAACCAGGCTGAAAGGTGCCACCTCTCCCCCTGCCTTGGCCAAAACCTCCCCAGTTTGCTTGGTCCCCAAAACATTGCAATATGGAATGCTTCCCTCCACATTTTGAACATTCATGTTTGTATCTGCAAGGGTTCGTTTGACAATATCTTCTGTTTAAATTTATGAATGCATCCGAACTTGGGGTCAGAGATCTATTCCAAAATCCTAACCTCGAGGTGGGATTAGTAAGAAAAGGCCAATGTGGTACTGCCAAGCCACATGCAATGTACATAGTATGAGGGGGTATTTGTAGATACATCCACTGTACCCATAATTCGTTATCCACCTCCCCCAGGTTTCTCCAGGAGAAGAACTAAACAAGCCTGAAATTCCTCATCATAATGCAGCCAAGCAAAACCCCCAAATTCCATGTGAGCTTTCTGAATAGTGTCAATATATTTAAATAGAGCTATTGCCCTTTCAGGAAATGTCTCACAATAGACAGTAGCAAATATTAAAAAGGCCGACGTCCATGTACCATATGTTGTGGCATGCTATGTATTTTTGCCATCTACCATACTTCTTCCCTTGACCCTGGTTTTGATTGAATCTTTCTGGGAAGCAATGTATATACATCCAAAAATTTACCTTTCATTTTTTATCCTTGGTTGCTTTATTCAAATGAGCACCTAATGGCATAGAAAGCCCCATATAAGGCAAACATTTAAAACCCTCATTTCTAGCCTTTTCTGCTTTTTCTTTCTCATTTCCTTCTTTTCCTCCCAATGACGCGATTAGTTGATCACTTGCACCACTTACTTTGTCATCTGTTTTTGTTTTATTCTCCTTAATTATATTGGATAATTCTACATCTTCTGAAAAACATTCCGTACCCACATTTTCCCCAATAATTTATGTTCTGACATTTAGATTCTCTTGCAGCATACTTTACTAGTATTCCCAATCTCTGACCCATGGCTCTCACCTGTTCCTAATGTGTTGCCTACATCTAGCGACGACCGCTTCTGGGTTTCCCCGTCTTGACATCTTTTTCCACTATTGTGTCTGAACCAAGTCTCCCCATTCTCGTTATTCTGTAAAATATGTTTTTTTGACAAAAAAATTGAGCCCCCCTGCTCCACCCTGTTTCCAAAACAAAATCCCCTTCTTCAACGTCTTCAAAAATTTCCCCTTCTTCCAATTCTTCTAGATCATCATCATAATCTAACATCCCTTCCCACTGTACCTCCTTTTTACTCCCACTCACGCCTGGGTATTCACCGTCCCCAACACCACCTTCAAAAGATTTGCAATCTATTTATTTATTTATTTATTTTTGCTTTTGAAAACTGAGATGCACTTTCCTGTTACCACGAAGTTGGGAGGATTGTATCAAAATCATCCCTCTCTTCGGGCTGGTGATAACAGGATGCCTGTGACTTGTCCAGCAATTTTTTACTGCATCTTGCTCCTTCAAAGCCGCCAAAAGTTGCAGACTCTGGAACTGTGCCCTCACCTATATTTAATAAATCTTTTTCTCTATCGGGGTCGTTGGGCACCCAAATCCATTTTCCTAGTTGCGATCCCTTATTATTTCCCTTAACAGAAGCTTAATACCTCTTGCCCATCTCTTTATTGCTTTTTACATTATTATTTACTTGGCTATCTACTTTATTTTGGTTATTTTTTTACTTTAACCTGGTCTGAAAACTTGTCGCCCTCACCAGTATTTGATTTCAAAGCAGGAGACGGCATTGTATGAACACAATTGTCACCTACTATACTGCAAACTATTGAAGATAAAGATCTCTCCAAAACAGGTGAAGATTCATCCTTACCCATAATACCTAACATATTTTTAAATATGGATATACTTATTTTATTCGAACCACTCCTTGAAGTATCACCTTTTCTGCTAAAAGAGTTCTCCTCTGCTGTTTCTTCTCTAGGGTGCCACAATACGCTCGAGCGTCTATCAGCAGCCTGCCCTTTAATTCGTTTATCTCCTTTAGGAAGATTAACACTGGCTGACCGAATTGCTACAAACGCACGTGTGCACATACGGCCCGTCCCTCGCTTCACAGACGAGACCAGGCAGAGCACTAAAAAGGTAAGAGAAGCCTCTCCTCTTGCCAAATCATTTGGAATATCATTCCCTGACATGGGTTCAATTTATTAATTCTGGGGGAATTATCTACTGATGAGCAGGCCAGTACCACCGATGCGACTCCATTAGCGGCTACCCACTTTGGTCATTCCGTTCCCACACATGCCTGAGACAAAACCCCGGGCTTTAAGAAATCCTCCCTGCCAATATCGCAGAGCACTTTTAGTGCTTTGCTCACAGCTGCCACTGTCTCGTCCATAAGTAATGCGACCTTCACTGGGACAGCAACATGTTTTGTAAAAACGTCCTACATCAACGTCTGCAATGGACTAAAAATGCGAAACAACATAAACCATTGTTTGAGCCCTGCCCGCCGCCCACGAACAACCACTGGCTGCACACCTGACCTAGAGCAATCCACAGTTGCCCAGGGGTGGACATTCTGTGAATGCCACCCCCAGGAGCCCTCGTTGCGGGATGTTGTATTGCGGGTAATCATTTTTAGGGAAAGATTTAAAGGGGCACATGTCTACGTGGGAACCAAAGAGATGTTGGTGGACAATCACTAGAGCTGAGCACTGTACTTTGTTGTCAGAGGGAAGAATGGCCGATAGTGCCTGGAGCACCAGCAACTTTGACTACCTGCAGAACTAGTGTTTCCTGTTAGATGATCCTAGAGGGAGTGAGGCCCAGGTGGGATCCTGGAGAGTAGATCCCAGTGAGCAGAGTGTAAGGAGCCCTGTCCAGTTGGGATCAGTGTTGCGAGAAACCCGTCCACTCTCATGAGGAAGTTTATAACCTCCTTTAAGATGCTGTGATGCTGCAGGCTTCAACTGCGACCACCTCTGTGAGACGCCCCACTCACCGCAGGAATAGGCGGTGCAGATTGCTCATCACCAGAGCACGGGAAGAAGAGCCACGGCTCCTGGACACTTTGTCACACCATGGTTGGGTAAGACTGGAGCAGGGCTGGCAGGCCCTTTAGAGATTTGCATGAGTTCGGAAGAGTAGTGCAGTGTGAGCTGGTTTTCAGGGCTGCAGCCAAGCTTCATTGTGCATCATTAGCATGGGCAGCACCTGTGGGATAATTTCCAAAGAACCTCCAGGGATATGTTTGTTAGACTGGAGGTTGGGGGAAGGGGACCCATAGGGGGGACTCAGCCTATGCCAGTGTACTACCACTGAGAGTCTTTTAGTGTTGATTTGTTTAATGTGTTGTCTTCATAGATTTCGTGGGTAATAAATACTGCATTTCTTAACAAAAGTCCATATTGGACTGGACAATCAGATCATTGTGGTCGCTGTGGGTATTTTATATCTCAAGACTTTGGGTACCATGCACCTCTCTCCCACTAAACAGCCTTAGACTGCTGAAACTGTGCTACCACTGTGAGTCAAGTGCTGAAGGGGTAATACTTGGTCAAATTACTTAGGACCCATAATCAGTCAGAGTAAAAGGCCTTTAACCTCACATAAAAACAAGTAGAAATGTGTACATCAAATCTGTAAAAAAAAACACAAAGTGGAGCTATTTTAAAAGCCACACATCGAGTTGCATTTAAAGTTAATTTGGCACCATTACACCTTTCCCCACCCTGGGTGAGAAGGAAGGGTCGGGGATATATGGCGTTACATGAAAGTTGTGACAGCCTACCAACAGTCAAACACATGCCATGAGAACTATGTGAACAGATATTGATCGCCAGGTACCCTCATGTTTTTCAGTTACTCAAGCAGCAAACTCACTAGGATTTTAAAAAACAGAAGGAATACCTCATTGTACTGTAAGGAGAACAATTAAAAGGATGTCAGGTATAGGTGGGAATGTGATGGCCATACAGGTCACAGAGATTAGCCTACGGGTTGCACCGCTAATACATTGCATCCTCAAAAGTTTTAGGTAAGGGCTCCATATTTGCTGAGACATAATAGAGATTGAATCTGGATCCAGCAGTCGATCAATGATTTGTTTGTAAGTTGCTGGAAGGAAGAGTTCTGTTCACCATTCAATCAATGTGGCCAGTCTTGGTGAGCATCAATAGATTTTTGCAGTGGCAAGGGTCATTGTCATTGTCTTCGGCAGTGGGCTATGATATCATCATAAAGGCCGGGTAGTGTAGGAGAAGAGGGACTGGGCAATTGCTAGTGGCCCACAGAACAAGCCTGACCAAATCCCAGTAACAGCCCTACCAACATGTTTTATGTAACTTGAAGGTAGACCTGTACAGTCTTGGCCATCAGTATCTATTGATTGTCAGTTACTATATCAGCCACACCTCCTTCGACCATTAGGCCAAAGTACTTCAAACTGGATGATAGCTATTTGGAACCAGGCCCCACTAGCATCTTTTTGTGGCATCCCAATGAGAGTTTTGCTTTTTATGCCAGTTTATTCTGCAACCCAGAAATAAGGAGAAAGAAGTTATGAGTAAAATAGGTTTAGGAATCATCAAATCTGGCTTATTCAGCCTGAGGATGATTTTGTCTCCTTAGAGTATCACCATTGTTTGACCAACTGCAGTCTCTACATCCATGATAGTGTCTGGTCATTAAACTGGGATTGCCAGAGGTCCCTGTGCAAGCAGGAACAAGGAGGGGAGAATAGGAGGCCCTACCTCATGCTCGTGTAGCTAAAAAAGTATTAGGAAATGTCTGCTGTTAGCTTTAGTCATGGATCATCCTAGTGAATTTGGCCAAGACATCAGAACTAAATAGTTGAGTTAATTTCCTGCATCTATTGAAATGGCTACTGTGTTATCCAGTTCATCTTTCACCTGTCAAAGTACATCTGACATAAGTCTGATGCAATATTTGGAAAATCCGCCCACTACAAAACCGACCTGTGAGTTGTGGGTCAAACTAGGAATGTCCTTGCAGAGGTGACTTGTAAGAATGTTGGCCAGGATCTTCTTCTTATATATGTTGATCAGGAATATAGGTCCATTATTTGAATTTCTTTGCACGGATTTGGCAGTAACTTGATTAGTACCCTAAAAACTCTGGATGAACCCTGCTAGTCTCTTTGCCCCCTTTTAAGATGCAATCTAAAATAGGTGCAGCTAAAGATTTATTATTCCTATAAATATTCCATTGAGAGTCCTTCTGAGGCTGGTGTTTTGCCCCTTGGCAGGTCTGAAATCACTGCCTCAATTGCCTTAATTAAAATTTCTCAATCTATTAAAGCCCTACAATTAGCCCAGAAAATAGGTAAGCCAACACCATCTAGAAAGACCCTCACAACCGCAGTGCTATCAGGGTAATCGGAAGTATAGTTCGCAAATAATTTTGTAATCTTTATAGGATATCTCACAAGATCATTGTTGTTGTCAAAATTCCCTGGAATGGTGGACTGCAATTCTTTTTGTTTGACTTGACTTCTAGTAGCCTGCCTGCCCCTTTCCCTCATCAAATTGTTTCACGTTCAGTCAGTCAGGAGGTACTCTGCCCTGCTTATAAGGCATTTAGGTAATGTGTTTGCAGTCCGGAGTCCTTTTAAATGTAGCTTTATTTGAATATGAGTCCATTATCAAACATCCTACCACAGTCACCTTGCCCACCGCCAAGAGAATTTGTGACGAGGATATCAAACTCATAATGACCTCCAACTAATCATTCAAGTGGGATTTCAAAGAGATTTTGGGCGATGGGAGTTTGTGCAAGAAATGTTTATTCCGTCTCTTTTAGTGCATGCTTCTCCTCTGATTATTGCTGTGTGTGATGGAGGGGAAGAGCGCTTCAAAGACAAAACATGTCCCTGAGGTTAATTCAGATGAGAAGGGGGCAGTGCCAAAAGCGACCTCCACAAAAATGTCTCCATATGATTTGTCTCACTTACAATTTATTATAAAAAAGTGGTGGAGGTGTTTTTTTCTGCCTGGGAAGGACAAACCTGCACTAAGAATTCTTGGTGTTTAGTTCCATGTGACCTTGTTGGACCTGGCCCTTTCTACAGGTGTAGTGGGTTAGAAAGAAACCAAGTAAAATTCCAACGCAAGGACGTTTCCAAAATACATTGGGGCTTATTTACAAGCCCCTTGCGCCACTTATGCGTCATTTTTAACATGGGAAAAGTGACGCAAAAGTGGTGGAAGGGGCTTGTAAATAAGCCCCCTTGTTTATTCTGATATGGGACACATGACAGCTTCCCTGCTTAACAGCCATGAAGTGAGTGCTTCAGCTTAAAATCTAGAATTTATACACATTCCTTTATGGAATTCTACATTCCATTAAGTTCCAAAATCTAAGCAATGTTAATACTAGAACACACCCAATAAATACAAGGATATTTTATCCACCCCCCTTTCACCAAACAAAACAAAAGAAAGGAAAGAACAAAAAAACAAACACGTATAACCCAAACTTTCAATAGGTGACATACTCCTTAAATCTAACAGGAGCACATAACACTGTTCTGCTATGATTAGATAAACCTACACCACCAGCTCCTGAAGAAGTCGGAACTGCGATTTCAGCTTCAGCAGCAGATGAAAAAACTTCACCAGCAGCACTACTAAAAGGTATGTCATCACATTTTATGTCTCCCACATCTCTGAACTGCAGCCATGCTACTTTATCATGCTCACATTCATCCTTAGTAGGCAACCTTTCACTAATGATTCCAACTTGTTCCTCACTCTTTCTTAATTACTGCTTTCTTGCACTACCACCCCTTCTCTTCAAGCAACACAGCCATTTTAGACACCTTTACAACCCTAGATTCACCTTTCAAAATGTTTCTGTTTTTTTTAACCGAAACCCAATCACCAGGAACTAAACACATAGGGGCAGATTTATGTTAGGACTGCGCCACGTTTGCGTCACGCAACTACGGCGTAAACGTGGCGCATCCCTACGACCCATTTACAACGTGACGCATCTAGGCAGATGCGTCACGTTGTAAAGCCCTGCGCCACTTGTGGGCGTTCCGGCGCAGGGTGGGCATTCCAGGGCAGGTGCGCCTCGCAAAAGTGGCTGAGTGAAATCCATAAGATTTCACTCAGTCACTTTCAGGCCAATGCTGCGTCAAAACCCTGCGCCTGCTTGAAGCAGGCGTAGGTCTTGACGCAGCATTGTAAAGATGGGACACTCCCTAGCCTTGCTGGAGCTGCGTCGCGCTTGCGATGCAACTCCAGCAATGCGCCACCTTTACGGCACAGATGCGTCACGCATCTGTGCCGTTTTTGCCCCATGGTGCGCCGCATTGTAAATGCGGCGCACCATGGGTGGCGGAGCAGCGGCGCAAAATAACTGGCGCATCCCTGGGGATGCGCCAGTTATCATAAATCTGCCCCTTACTTTCACACCATTCTTATTGTCAAATTATATTTGACCAGCTTCTTGTCCACACCAGACATGTTCATGGATTTGCTCGAAATCCATATTCCCATAACACTGTCAAATCTGTCTTCGAACCACGCTGGATTCAGAAGGCTTTCTATCTCTCAGTAAAGCAAATGGAGAAACACCAGTGGTACTATGTAGAGTAGTATTGTAACTCCACACTTTCTGCCGTAAATGTTCAGCTACATTTAAATGATTAGAAACTGCAGTCTGCACTGCTTCTTTAAGCGTGCAGTTTGCCCTTTCAACTAAAACCGTTGGGTGAAGGGATATATAGAGGAACTCTAACGTGCATTATGTGCCTTGTGTGAAGAAAAGCAGATATTTGTTCCAAAATGAAGTGAGCACCATTATCGGAAGGCAGTTCCTTAACAGAGCCTTACAGATAAAATATACGATCAAGAAATGTAATAGCATTTAAGTAATCATTTTGAAAAATAGGTAATAGAAACAATGAGGTATCTATTCCCTAAAATATTGCACGGATCAGCATAATCAACTCCTATTTTTTCCAAAGCTTCTTTCAGCAATTTCAACTGGACACAAAGGAGAAGTGGAAAGCTTCCAGTGCTAATCTGCACATAAACTTTTACTACATCTCTCGACATATTTCTTAACCTGCCCATCAATGTCTGGCCACCAGTAACATTGCTTAATCTTCTTAACTGTGGCAGATATTCCTAAGTGTCCAATGTGCACCAATTAAATTATTGTACCTCTTAACCCACTAGGTGGGACAGAAATATCTTGTGTAACAACAATGTCATTGGCAAGAGATAATTCAGAAGAAACTTGGGAAAATGCTCTAAATTCCAAACTAATACTTCTATCACTAGGCTATCCCTTCACTAGATATGTTGTAACAAGTTTCAACACATTATCTTTGTCACAACATAGATTCTACTCCGTTTCAGCAATGAGAAACTGAGAAGTGGCATCCGTAACAGTCATGACACATTTATCCTCATCCTAGTACTCTAAACATAATTCATCATTCTTCACAGGTAGGCAAGACGAACAGACTGCCCTGATTTTTTTGACACCAGGAACATATACATTTTCAATTCAATTCACTTCAATTCAATTCAAAGAAACTTTATTCAGTCAATAGACCATTAAAGTGCATATGCATAATGACATTTTCAAAGTTTAATTCCTGGAGTCTTGAAAGTGACCTGATCAAACGAGAAGCTGTATTAGAACAACTGCTACCCAACAAATAAATGAGAGGCTTTTGGTCAGTGACCAAATCTAACTTTGTTCCCAAAATGTACATCTTGAATGTTTCCTCTGGCCATGAACACACAAGGGCCTCCCTCTCAATTGTCATGTATTTCTGTTCACCTACACTCAGCATCCCAGTAGGCAAATGCAATTTTCTTTCTTCACCCTTGACCCTTCACAAACTGGCTAAGTACAGCACCCAAACCCTTAGCACTGGCATGAATGAAGCATTTCTGTAGTGCACGGCTACTCAAAAGAGTGTCCTGGTGCTTTTAGGTATGTCGCAGGTAAGGAGACACAAAGTGAATGCCCATACTCCCCCCTTAGATTCTAAATAAGAATGTTTTCATTCTTGAACTGTGATAACACTCTTTGCTCCTTGCGTGAAAGGCCTAATAGTTGATATGCTAAAAAATAAATTGTTGATACCATCAAAAACCAATTGAGATTCATTTGACCGTACACATTTCACATAATTTTTCAGTAAACTCCTTAAATGTTGTCAATGCATACCCCTGTACATATCTACTGTAATATTCGCTAAGACCTAAGAATGCTTAGAGAATACATTTGCCCTCAGGAATAGGTGCTGCACGAATAGCTTTCAAAAGGCTACCCTTAGGTTTTATTCCTATGACAAATTATGCCCCAGATAATCAATATTGCTTTCCACGAACTTACATTCCTCTTGATTAACTGTCATACGATATTTGTCTAGCCTCTTCATGACAACGTCCAAAAGTTCCAAATGGTGAGGAACATCATCAGAATGCATAAGTATTTCATGTTCGTTCTTCCTGGATAGGGAATCGATTTCCTATCCAGGAAGAACAAACACGCGATTGTGCTTTCATCTGTTGGGTATCGTCCCGCTCTGGTGTGGCCATTGTGCAACCACGAGGCGTTTTACAGCTAAACTCGGCAGTTAACCGCAACACGCAAACAAGGAATAAGTATAGACAGGAGCAGACCTGTATTATGGGGTACTGCCCTGACTGCCCTTGTGAATTATCCAGCGTTCACTTGACTTAAAACATTACTTAGAACTTTCGCGACTGAGCAACTACACCACTACAGTGTACCCGGCTAGGTTAACTGTAAGTGTATTTATCTTTTTCATCACGCATGGTGGTTTCCTACTCCATTATCAGTTTGTCCACGTGCATAGACACAATCAGAAGTCCCATATTTTCCAGTCCTGATGAGACCCACTATACTAATTGGGTCGAAACGCCGTCGACGCCCCCTGAAAACGAACCTTACAAACAGTGGCTAGGACTCTAGATAGTCACTGCGACATATATTCTTGTCATTATCATTTAATCAATGGTCGTTTTCCTTTTTCCCTGTATATTATTACCTTTAGAAGCCTTATATATTTCACTTTGTAATTGTGTATAACTTACTGTTTTTTGGTTCCTTTATACACTTTGGGTCACTTCTGCACTTTTGTGTTTGAAACGCTACATGTATATAAATGTATTCTTGATAGAAAAAAGAAATACAAATGATGGTTTGACATTTTATTGTGAAAAAAATGAAATACAAATGATGATTGGATAGCTTACTGTGTAGAGTCTTCATCCCTTTTTGACATCCTCCTAAAACCCCTTTCTATGAGTTATTGATTAACGATTGTTGTATTGATTATTATTTATACAACTGATGTGCCACTGGAACCATTGTTTCCGATATATAGTATATACCCTGGTTCCTTAATGAGTAGGGTCCCCTTGTCTTTGTTGTGACTCCCAGGACTAAGAGGCTGTGGTTAACGTGCTGCTTGTCATTGCGATGATGTTGCAGTGGTGAATGATTTCAACTCTGAGTAGGGCAGTGCCCCTTTCACTCCACATGCCCGTAACAGTCACAACTGATGAAAGCAGTCTGAGTTGTTGGACAGGGATGGAGAATTTCATGGTGCATTGTGACTGGATATGGGGAGGGTCAGAGTATTATTCGAATTGGAAAGAGCTGGAAGTGGCACATGAAGACTTTTAGATTTTTGGACTGCAGATCATCAACAAGGCGGTTCAGATCATTACGGACAATCAAGTTACACTGTTATATTACAGAGTGAGTCCCATGTTGCAAAGCACCTTATTTCCTACATTGCCTGAGAAAATAACATTTCAGCTGTGAACTTTTGCACACATTTGCATGCACAAAAATGTTGGATTAGTTTCTATGAAACCAGCCTGTTCACATATCCAGCTTCGCACAACATCATCCCAATGCCTTGAACATCATGTACTAGACCTCTCTATGCACTGGGTACAAAAGTCGTCCTATCTTCATCCACATGGTGAAAACGCTACCTACATATTCATACAATCTATAACCTAAAGTGCACATCGAGAGTCCCCCTTTTATCATAAATAATAGGCATTCCGATAGATTGGTAGATGAGGCACTTCTGCTGACACTGAAGTTCTATGCCTGCTCAGAATACACAACTCACTGGTCTGACATTCCGTGAGGGGTGTCCAACTAGGGACCAAGATGGAGTCCTTCACTCTATCCCATCGAGAAGTTGGGTTGGATGGTCATTTGGGGGACCTCTTGGCTCTACACTCACACACACTCTAGGTATGCTCTGAGTAGGGTTTGCACAGTAGGAATACACCAGATTACTGCCTTGTTTATATGCCTGCACATATACAATTGTTCAGCACTAAGGCATATCTACTCTTTACACTTTTGGTGCTTGTAATCACTTTTATCTGCTTCTGTCTACTAATCACTGCAGCACACTTAAAGTTAGGAGTCCTAACTTTACTACTCCTAAACTGAGTAAAATCCTAATTTTAAGACTTTCGGTATTCACAGAAGGCATTTAGGAGTCCTAAAGTTAGGACTACTAACTTCTGTGAATACCGAAATGAGTAAGTTCATTCTGTGAATGCCAAAAGTAGTAAGTGCATTCTGTGAATACCAAAATAGTAGTAAGTTTAGGATTGAGTCTTAAGTTCATTCTGTGAATCGGGCCCTATGTCTAGATAGGTAAGCATTCATCAAACCGCGTGCATTTATGCTTTAAATATGTTTTTTCTTCAGTTGCACAGTATAACAGATAGAATTTTTATATACATTAAGGTTGACATCACATTTGAAGGTCAGCGTACAACGTGTGCCGCTAAGCAGTAATGACACAATACCTAACCATTGCTGTATGTTGACCCAAGATCACAAGTGATTCATGGTGGTGTGGCATCCGGGAGATAAATCAAATTACGTACTTGCACTTTCCAAAGTTATAGGTCTTTCTGTATTCTTTCATCATCTAGTCAGTTTCATGTTTTATCACTTCTGCTGATGTCCATTAAGTGACATTGTGAATCTAGTTCTTTATCTCAGGGTCTCTTGTACATAACTAGCTAATTGCTATGCGTCTTTTTGTCTGTAGCAGTGTGGACTATACGAATTTCCTTATTATATTATGTCTGATTTTGATTGCACTTATACCTAACAGACAGGACCGTAGGAGTAGGGGGTATCGAGATCGACATATGCTCCACCACTTTCAAATATTTATGACTGACAAACTATTGAAACTAAATGTAATTTCTAGATATATAGGTCCAAATTTATCAAAGAGTTGTGTCGCCCTTGAGCCAGGCAATGGGCCACAGGAGTGGCTCAATTCGTAAATTGGATTTAGCAAGCCACGCGCGGTCCTGGGTGGCTTAACAAATCTAGAGTAACGCAATGCAGTGCAAAGACTGCTTTGCGTTAATGTGCCCCAGGGAGTCATTCCATGGATGAAGCGTGGGTGTTCCCAGGCATCCACCCTTGGATTTTGGCACATTCCCATGTTTTACAATTACTGGTAGACCTCCGAAAGCCTTAAAAATGCTGTGCTTTCCCAGGTGAGATGTAACGTGGAGAAATATCTGCATTCCTCCTCATTTTCTTTCCTCTATGTGTTTGCTGCACACAAAGAAAGAGGAAAATGCCTCAGTGGATTGCTTTGGCAGGAGGATGTATTTTCCTGTGCAAAAAAAAATCCTGCTTTGAATGCTGGCACCCTTGCACCAAGGGGCAAGGGTACCTGTGTTGGCACTAAGCAGCACGTTGTGCGTCAGTGGAGGGAAAAGATAGGAATGTACCGTAGTATGTTAAATATGGCACATCTCTGTCCTTTCCCTATCACGCAGCGCGCAAGTGCTGCGTGATTTTTTCATACATGTGCCTCATAATTTATGGCATATATCATATCAGATTCAAATTCATTAGATGAATGCGTGCTTATATTAACAGCATGTCACTACAAGTTATACTTGCTAGAGTTAAGATTTTCTCACCTTTTGGTTCACACCTCCTTTTTAATTGGTGGTATGGGTGTTAATGTTGTTTTAACAAAAGTTAGGACAGGCCTATATTTTTACGTGCAGAGTTCTCCACCCCGACTGCGGAGCCCCGCAGTCATAAACATACTATTAACTTGTGGTTTGTGAATACCCCAAAAAACTTTCCGTGCTGTCCAGGTTTGCTTTATCTTTTAAAAAACAAGCCTCTTTGTCTGATCGATTTTCACTTGCATGCTGCCATCCCTTGGAGAACCTATCACAAAATCTTGCCTGCTTTAGTTGATTTATGTCACTGGTCAATATCCAATATATGTTTAATGTTAAAAAAATCAGTTCATTGTCATATATGAAATTTAAGGGTGGTACCATTTGACCCTCAGGATTTCAAACCTTTGTCTAAATGAACTACTGTGTTTTGTTAGAATATACATGTGCCCTAGTTTCTAGGAGTACCGGGATGCAGCGTACTTTATATTTCCATGTCTATAAGATAGCGCAGTTGCTGAGGCCAAGCCTGCATCTATGCAAATGAGTGAATGCCCCCTTAAGATCGCACTTTGCTATATGTGTGACAGCACTATCTGTATTACAGAAGGGGTCGCACAAGTGTCTACGGCCCTTTCTGTAATAAAAAAGTGCCCCAGCATAGAAAGTAGATGCACATACCTGTTGTAACCCCAGGGAACCTATGTAATATGGGTCATATGGTCTTAAGTTTGCACCCTCAGATTTCAATATTGAATAACAAAATCAGTTTTTTCCCGAACTATTTTTCCAACTTCTGCCTGCAAAATGTGCTGCCAATTACCATGTAATTTCAAAGTCAGGTGCTAATAGCAGTCTTGTGGGTCTATGGGGCATAATATCAAGACAGGTAATGAAATTATCGCCGTTTTAGCGGCAGAAAACTGCTGCTAAAACGGCGATAATGGGCTTGACAATATGCTCTATGGAATTCCAATTGAAGCCCATGTTGGATGTCCTTCACATTTAACATGGGCTTCAATTGGAATTCCATAGAGCATATTATCCAGCCCATTATCGCTGTTTTAGCTGCAGTTTTCTGCCGCTAAAACAGCGATAATTTTATTGCCTGTCTTGATAATATGCCCCCATGTTTGTTGTAGCGTAACATCCGTTAATGCTTTGTGTTGGCAGACTCACCATTCTGTCACACTTGCATTTTCCTGGCGGCTGCAAGCTGGAATGGGTTTCATGGCCCAACTATGCACTTAAAGCCCTCCTCTACTCGCAGCCTACTGCACAGTAGGGTTGGTTTGAATATTTTTGACAGTGCTGATTTTGGATGTCAGTCCAGCCCTGATGCTGTTTCTCCCTTTAAATAGAAAGCTGACGCAGGGCAAGTCAACTTGTCAAAGATTCATTATCTCATCCCAGAGGATTGGGGTTCAGTTCGTCTCCTGTCTATATTTCAAGCCAAAAGGGGATCTGGATTGTGGATGAGCGTAAACAGATTGCATTATTCACTACTGTAAGCTGTATGCACAACTTGACGATGCTATATATTATCAGTTGGTTCGTAAAAAAGGACACAAAGAATACGGTATGAAATCCATTTATTTAAAGTCAATATATTTCCAAGTAAGGGATCCTTGGAATACAATCTGCAAACGCAGCAAGCCCCTTTTAACCTACTTTTAATGAAACCTCAAAAGATATTTCTGAATTGTAAAAATACGGCTTATGAAAATATTCTCAATATAGAAATATTTTTCACCAACTAACCTGAGATAATTAACCATGAATACAATATTTATGTATTTTACTTGGCAAGAAAAAAGATACAATGTATGTATCAAGTAAATGCTCGCCACTGCTTTGATATCTATCTTATATTGTTCATGGTTGTTTAATTTCTATTCAGTGCAGCGATTTTAAACAACTGTTCTGGAAGCGTTCTTCATTTTCTCGAGCTGGACTTCATCAGCTTTTACGTCAATTGGATTTAAGTAGGCGTGTTGTGCAGGGTCCTCATCATTCTGAAGCTTTGCGAAATTGACGAACACCTATAAAAGGTAAATAAAATGCTCCATTAGTGGGAAGTATCTTACAAATAGAGAACAGTATGTTTATTGTAAAAAAATAAATCAAATGCACGCAGTATGTTATTTGCATTTCAGACGTATTGGCCTGATTACTAGTTAGATGGAAAGCCATGCAGAGATTCCCCGTGGCTGGAATTACCGTTACTGGCTGGCACCTCGGCATGGAACCACGCATATTACGAGTTTGACCCCTCAGAATCGGAAATAACTATGGAGAAATGGAATTGATGCGCAAAATTCTGATTAGGGTTCCCTATTCTGAGTGGTTTGTACTACCAGTAATCGATCATCAGCTGTGCAAAGGTGAAAAGTGGGCCAAGGCGGCTCTTCCACTAGGGCAGAGGAATGTCGGCCCACTGCTTTCTCACATTGCGAGAAGCAGACACATAAAACGGTAATAACTTTCAGTTATCACCATTTTATGTCTTTTGCGGGAGGGCGAGCGGGTGGGTGGGGCTGCTCTGTGAGCAGCCTGGTGAGGATTGGTGTGCCCACTCCTGAGGGTGCAATGACTGTTTGGTCGGCGCTCTGGGGCTATCCAAACCAGTCATGCGCACTTTTATCTTCTCCATAAGCCGCTACTGCTTAGCCATAGGCCCCAGGCTGGGCGGCATCCCCACTAATCACAACGCTGATGATTACAGTGTTGTGATTGGCTTAGGAGAGGGAGCCTGGCTGCCTGCTTCCTGTTCCATAATTGTCAAATTAAACACCAGTCCCCCCGTGCAACACCCGCACCCCCACCCGCGAGACAAGCCATCCGTGACTGCAAGTGGGAGCAGTGGTAGGGGAAAGGGAAGAATAGTTTTGGCATTGCAAGTTTCCCTAATGCCACAAAAAAACCTTGGCATGACTGGGGACTACGGAATTGTAGGAAGGCTCTCCAACACATTTCTGACATTGCTCTCCTTTCAGGATGGGAAACGGAACGGATCACCCTAGCTATGATCAGAGTAGAGAAAGACCTTTCTCCATATAATTTTTTCTTTACTGTGGGCATAAAATAAAAAATAAGATTTTTCACATTCAACTGCCCTTCTCACTGTACTTTATTGTATGCTATGAATAGTTTACCACACAGGAATATGCACCTTAGAAAAAGTAACGTGGCAGCTGCAATAGTAAGTCTGGAAGTCTGCGCCTCGACTGGCTTTCCAGGTGTAGTATACACATGTTATGTATATTAGAAAACGGTATACTCAGGTGGAGTACTAGCCATTTGACAATAGTTTAAAACTTTTATTTGTGAATTGGGCCAGATATGTATCAGACGTCGACATGTAGTTGGTTACATTTAGGAACCTTTTTATATTTCACCTTTTACGAGAAAAAAGCAAACAGTCACAGATTGAATTTGTGATATAGGCACTTAAACGTTTTTAACATCACTCAGTTGAGTCGAGATCAGATCTGACCAGCCACACAACACCCATTGGGCTGAGAGGGCTTTACTCCCCCCCCCCCACCTCATTGAGTCTCCTCTGGCTGAGCTGACCCTGGAAACCATGATGTCAAGTACGATGGGGCTGTTCTGACCTGCTCGTTTATAGTACATCAACGTTTGTTGTCGCCCCATTCCACCTGCTAGTTCTGGCCTTTCTGCCTACTCATGCAATCTACATTACTGAAAAAAAACAAAGTAAGGTGATAAGAACACCCCTTTTTCAGTGCTTAATTTGTGCCGTTGCTTTCAGGTGCTGAGCACCAGCACTTTTTTCTCAGGGCCGGGTTTATTGTAGGGGTGGGCAGAATGAATCATTCACGAACATTCAGCACAGGAAATCCAAATTGGTGTAAGCTGAATGCTTTCAATTTAACCTGTTCTCCTCGTTGTGTGGGGCCTGTCTTGTTTCGGGCTCTTCTGGTAAGACCTGCACTTGTTTTGACTTTTTATCAGGCTAGGGGAGGGTTAAAGAAATGCTGGATCACCAAGGCAGGAGGTGCGGCAGCACCCATGCTTTGAATTAAGAGCACTAACTCCTAGACCAGCCGAGCAGCGAGGCCCTGTACTGGAGGGGCCAAAAACTATACAAGTGGAGAGGGAGAGAAATAACGCACATCCCACTGCCGAGAACCATGCACACACAGAAGTGTACAAGTGGAACAGCAGAGCTAGGTGCTCTACTCACAGGCCTGGCTGTGAGTTCCTGTGGTGCCTCCTAAGCTTTGCTCTCCATATACCCGATGTTCAAAATCACCTGACCTGATTCAACGCAGATCCCAAACACCGGCAGGTATGAGATTATTTTATTAACATTGCCCTGGACAGCGCATGCATTGAGAAGGAAAAGGCAGAGAACAGAAACTGAACTACTTAGCACAAGTGCTCACTCGCACCTGGCATTAAATTTTGTTCACTCTGGCATGCTCCTTTGCACGAAGGCCATTCTTGCCCAGCCAGGGACAATCATGTGAAGTGCTCCAATATCTTCAGTTGAGATATCGCTATATAAAACTGCAGGAAAAAAAACCTGATGCAGTTTTTGAGCATGAATCCCTTATTTCCACCCCCTCCCACCCGCCAAAACATGCCCAGGGTTCTTATGAGATGCTGCAGAAAGCTCCTTCAGAGCTGTATGATACGGGGTAACATTTTATGCCAGGTGTGATGTCACTTTTTGTGCACAAGTTTGAAGCTGTTCTGGCTAATATGTCATTCTCATAGGGCTATTTGTTTTGAATGGCAGCGCGTTGAGTGTTGCTTATATGGTGATATTTATTGGTGGTAAATGGGCAATGGGAGCGTCCAACAACTGCCATGTCAGGGTGCTGCGTTGAGAGATGGTGTTTTTCTCCTTGTTTTCATGCAAGTGTTGCAGAGGATCCACACACTGTCTTTCCATGGCTGCTGAGCTGTCTTTGGCCCAGTGTGGAAGGTGCACAAGCAGGGCACATACCACGCAGGAGAATGCTCTGTACCTACTATTTAAATAAAAACTTTCAACATCTGTGACACATAGTGTAGGCTGCAATTCTTTCAACTGTTGGAAGTGTGAGCTTAAAAAACCCAGGGAAGTAATAGAAAAGATGAAGCACATCAAATAGGTGATTTGGGGAGGGAAATCTAGAGATGAGAGGTGGTATCTCCATTTGCTTAACCGCATGCGCGGTAGCGGGTTTTCCCGCTGCGCGCTGAAGATTCGAAATTCGCTGTTTACGTGACAAAGCCAGCTCGTCATGCGCGCAGCGCAGGTAACGCCCATGACGAGCTGGCTTTGTCATCCGCATCGAAGGGGTTAAAATAATTCTAGGCACTGTTGGGAAAATAACAGGAAAGTCAGCAATTTCTAAGTTATATGATGATGGAGAGAGTGCCTGGATTCAGGGCCTGGTGAGTCAGTAGAGTAATGTATTTATTGCATCGTTCTGTGTTTGGCCTCATAGTCATGAGTTCAAAACCTTGCAAGGCCATGCAGGCTTTCATCCTCGAGACAATATGAGTATTTTTGAGTTAGAAACGTGGGAGTGAACATGCGTTTCACAAAAGGCTAGGAACAGAAGCAAGAAAAGGTATTTTTAATAGATGATAGCAGGGGCATAGTGACTATTGGTACAGCCGGTACAATGCAACGGAGCCCAGAGGTGGGAGGGGCCCAGTCTGGCCTGCACCAAGTGATAACATTTCAGAGGGTGTCTGTGCCCAGGATGTGTTGACCCGGTCTCATCTGTGGACCCTAATGCTGCAGCTCAGTTTAGGAACCTTCACAACGCTGGTAAAACAATGTTGGAAGGCATTGCTGAGCTCAGCTTTACTGCTCTTCTCTGATGGCCGCAGCACACAGGTATTCTGATAATTCCAGAGCATCAGGGCATCCCCATGTCTCTGCCAGTGCTGCTCACTCCTCATCCATAGTTCTCACATGCTGGGCAGTGGCCCTTCACTCACAGCTCTGCTGTGCCACCTCAGCCCGAACCTGGGCCCTTAACTGACACTTTTATCAGGATCACCTATTTTGATGCAAAACATCTTTTGATAGCATAAAGCCACAACACTGGTTAAATAATTGCTATTGTGTATCTTGAACAGCACAGCAATGCATTGATGAGGTTTACCAAGCATGATACAGCCCTGTCACCCCTCAACTTTACATAATGAATTACTGTATAGGTAATAAAGCAGAGGTGTACTCTTTTCATGCTTTACCTCAGTATCTGCTTTTCTTTCTCCCCTTCACACATCACTTCTAACCTTCTCTCCATTCTTCCTTCACTATCAGCCTTATGTCCGTGTTTCCTCTTAATCACCGCCTTTTCACCTTCTTCTCTTTCCCTTCCAATTTTCTTTCACATGCTGTCTACTTTTCTACCCATGAATTTCCCCTCTTTCGAATTTTCTTTCTCATCATGTTCAACTTCAATCTTGCACTCCCAATCTTTGCTTTCCCCACTTCTCTTCACAGTCTTTGTCTACTGTATCTATCTTTGCCTTTAGATCTCTCCTCCTTCCTCACTCTCCGTTTTATGTTTTCCCTTCTTGAGCACACATGTATATCCACTCCAGAGATCTGTCTTTGATGCCAGGGTCATAAATTTAAATCTTGATGTGAGCACTCAGCCTATTTTCTATCTGAGGTCAATACAATTAGTGCCATTGAGCTGGATAACAACATTTTTATTCGGTGTCAAGGCCCCCTCTGGTGAATATGTGCTTTGAAAACATAAACGCATGAACGGTGTATTAAGGACACAGATATGTATTTTAATTGTTTCTTTTTCAATTTCTTTGCAATATTACCCAGCCATTATTCCCTCTGTCCTTCCTTGACCCAGTACCTTTCCTTCATGCCATCTTCTTCTTTCCTTGTTCTCTCCCTCAGCACCTCCATCCATGCCTCCTCTCCTCTTTCCATTCTTGCTTCCTTACACCCTCATCCATTCCCCATCCTCCCATTCCTTGGTGCATTTCTTCCTTCTTCCTGCTTTCATTCCATACTTTCTTTTTTTCCTGGTCCTTCCTTCATCCCTTCTTTAATTTCTTCTTCTTTTACCTTCAACCTTTCCTACTGCTTTTCTTCCTCATTTCCTTTCTTCTTTCTATTCATTCATCAGACATCATCCACTTCCTTTCTCTCTCATTCCTTCTATCCCTTCATTTCTTCCTTTCACATTGCTTTCTTCTTTTCCTATTTCCTTCTTCTTTATTCATTACTCATTTAATTCCTCATTCAATTACTCACCTCACTGTCTGAATTTGTTGCTGTCTTCTTTCATGTATTCCTTCCTTAATACCTTCATTTCTATTAAACAGCACAGTACAAGCACATTCTCTTTAGTTTATAAAGCTGCCTCAAATGACCCTACTAATGGCACTTTTTGAGATTTACACACATTTCCTAATTTGAGTTCACTTTAAAGTTGTTGCCATAGGCTTCTCAAATTTTAAAATATGTTAAATTGATTTGTATAGCAAGGTATTTGATCTGCCAATGTGAAGAACTAGGTCTTCAGCTAATTGCGAAACTCAAACTCAAGTGAGGAGGTATCTCTAATGTGTTTAGGCTTGTGGATGTGGGTGGGGTCAATAAAGGAAGTTGGTGGAGCCACTGGAGGTTGTGGGCGGAGCCATGGAAGTGGGTATGGCCTCCTAAAAAAGGTGAGCACCTGCACTTCATATTTTACAAATTAAGCACTGCCATTTTTTAAAATAGAAAAGTGAAATAAATCACACAGGCTCCTGAATTAAGGACATAGGCTCGTTCTGAATTTGTTTAAATTGAGGTATCTTGATACTTTGTGTGTTTATACAATTGAAGTGGTGCAATCTAGGTAGCGTAGGGACCCAAGCATTCTTTGGCCTAGCTTTTTTATTGTAAAGACATGGAGCTATACAAATTATAGCTTTTCCTAATTAATGTGTGTGTATAGGCATTTATATAGCGCACTACTTACCCGTAGGGTCCCAAGGCGCTTCGACCGCTGCAAAACCCTTCCTGGCTTCCCTGAGAGATGATCCCTTAATGGGTATCTCCAGGGTGAGACCAGGCATCCCCGGCGGTCTGGTGGGGCCGTTAGTGAAGATGAGGCAAGCTAATGCCCAGAGTTGCCGAGTGTGATCGCTGATCAGAGTGGGCACCGAGGCGAGAGAATTATTGAGTCCGCTGACCCTGGTCCAGAAACCTGCCGCGCCGGGAATCGAACCCTGGTCCTGGGCCGTCCTCTGCTCTCGGGTCTGCCGCCTCTAACCAGTGAGCCACACTACTTCACTTCATACAATTAATGCATGATGTCATGGTATTTGTTGTGAGTATTCAACTATAATATGTTTATTCAAGTGCACTTTAAGTGTTGTACTAATGTCTTACTGCATTACCAGAAGTAGGGATTAAACAAACTCATTTTGCAGCAGGAAGCTTCAAATCCCCTCATGAGGAGTCCACAGCCAAAGAACATGTTTGCCTGTTGCTTCAAAAATCCGTGCACTATGCCTTTCTCTAATAGGAACTTTGTATTAAATGAATGACAACGATAAATGAGTAATTGAGTAGAACATAGTACGCAGATGTTCAGCCTCAAAGTGTGTTCTTTGGTTAGAATGAATCTACCTTAGTTTGACAGATTGTATACTCATTAAAATAAATGTAAATTTCTTTAGACTCAGTCCCTATTTGCCAGATTGTTAAGGAAGTGGACGGCCTACCAGTTTCTTTATGCAATGCCATAGTGTGGTCCCTATATATTAATCTTAGCTACGGAATTTGCTTTGGTAATGACTGTGTAGAGTGCTATGTTATACTGTAGCATTTATACACCAGTTTTCTACCCCTAATGATGACTCAAAGTTATTTTGGGGTGTTCAAGTAAGCATCAACGTAGGTTATGATACATGGCTGTTAGAGTGTGTGTTTCTTTTGTAAGTTATTTGGAGCTATGTGTGAGGTCCAGACACTTGCTCCGAACATACAGTAGTACATGTGTGTCTGTCCTTATCATGGCATGAAGCAGGGAGATGTAGGGAACAGAACCACATTTGCCTACATTTCCCCTACTATTCTAACCATCATTGTTTGCTCCATTAAGCAGCACACATAAAAGTTACAAAACACCATTTAAAGACTGTTTATGTGAAGGAAGGGAGACCTTCCTGCACATAAACAATCGTCCCCTCAATGCAGACACCCTTGCACTATGTTGCAAAGGTGCCTGCGTTGGTGCTAGGATGCTAAATTTAGTGCCAGGGGGAAACACAGGGCTGCATCATATTCATTGTAAATACGGTGCAGCCCTGCATTTCTGAAGTGGAGGAGCACAGAGTTAAGGATAATATAGCCATGCTCTGTCACTTCGTTGTAAATATGCCCATAAGTGAGGCCACGCTGAGTCTGTTACTGTATCTAAATCCGTAGCATGGTTGCACAGATATATTGATTTCAACTTTAAGTCCCTGTCTCCAGCTCTGCTTTCAATGAGGGCTGCGTACATCTTACTCCATGCCCCAGTACTCTGGGCATCCTCCACCACTGTGAAAATCCAACCGTGACTCATGGCTTCACAGACACAGACCTGCAAATGTAGTATCCACACTAAAGCACTCACATATTTTGCTGAAGTTGAGGTGAAAAGGAGCCCAATGATTACCCTCAGTGAAGACTTACTTGAGCATATTATGCTAGTATTGTTGATGGGCTTTGACAACTTGTCTCATTCATGGGCAAAAGAACCAGCAAAGTAAAAACTGGAGAGAATGATCTTTGGTGCTGTGTGCCATACCAAAAGGGTGTAATGGTAAGATTTCCACAACAGATGTTTAAAAGTGTTTATTTTGGAAACGCACTCTGAACATGTCAGATTTCAGTTAAACAAAATGCATGCTTGGATGCAAAGCAAATGTAATTATCCTAGAGCAATGGAGGTGAGAATGGTGATGCTCTGGCAAATCCATACACCATTAGTGAGGCGAGTCCTGGTGTGTTCTTTGAGCACTTAAGATGATGAAGATGCAGCTTCCGCTGCATTCCTACAAGATCATGAGAGTGCACCAGTGCTAAATTTACAAATCTGAGAAGCAAACAGTGGAGCTGCAATATTTCTGATCAATCCAGAAAAGGTGAAGTAGTAGCATGACAAACAGAATCATACAGGAAACCTTGAAAAACTTTACTTACTAAACCCAGCTAATAGGGAGCTGAACTCCCACTGTGCCATATCAATACTGGATTGGTCAGAGAAGAGCAAATTAGTGATGATTAAAGCAAAAGCACAAGAATGTCTTCTGCGTGAACCTTTACATATGTGAGGTACTTCCCACTTGAGCTTTCAAACTCTGTGACTATCACCACAACACTCCCCAGTCAGAGGTTGCAAGACCCGAAGTATGGGTTTTAAACTTTCTGCACTTGGTAACATTTGGCAAAATTGAGTCTGCAGCATCTTCTGAATGCACTGTATCAGTTGAAAGCATGCTCCATGTCACAGAGGCCATTTAGATTTTGAGAGTGCATCAAATCCCCTGAATAGTCAAAGAAATGGTAGAAATGTACAGATCAGAAATAGACAACGGCAGGAGAAGAAAGGATAAAGAGATATGGAGCCTAGCTAGATAAGAAGGCGAAAGATAGAAAAAAGAGAAGGTACATAGAGAAAGGGATAAGCAATGGAAAAGGCCCGAAGAGAGACTCAGCAGGGGGGGGGGGGGGGGAGAAAAGATAATGAGAATAGAGAAGTGAAAGATAGTTACAGTGAAAGGATGATAATGAAAAAGATGACCCTTGGTTCAGCCAACACAAATAGTACTCCTTGAAATGGAAAATGCCAGGAGCAGATATTTATTATCTTGCAGTACTTGTTTCATGCTCAAAAGAGGCAGTTCTCTACCTTAGAAATTCAAATAAAATTGGTATTGGGTTCGCTGTCTTTATCTGCTCATCTCACTTCCCTGCTGCTGCAAGACAACGGAAACTAATACATCTGCAACTCACTCTTTTCCTGAAATTATAAATACTCCTTGTTGTCCGGAACCTTTTAAAATTCTACATTTCTAAAGAGACCTAACCCTATCACTCTTAAGTTTTGGTGATTAAGACTTGGACCACGCCGGATTAAGAAACACACTGCTACCCAGTGCAGCACAATCATCATTGGACCGATTCTGGTCCCCATACACGTCAAATCCATCAAGCTGAGGAATCTATACCAGCAAACTTTGCCTGTGATGTTCTTACCTCCAGGTGACTAACTCTGTTCACTGAACTTTCCCGTTTTGGCTAAAGGACTACTTGAGCTTATTGGCCCTGATGAGAATCCCGTCAACACTGGGGATTCGAAACGCGTAGGCCTGTTGGTCTGCTGTTTTATGTTTGGGTGTTTAATGAAAATTGTGCATCTTGACCTTTTGTCTTCACACTCTAGCTCTATGGATTGAGACTTGAACCTTATGATTTAAAAATTTGTATTGTAGTGTATTGGTGTGAATTATAGGAAAGGTTATAAATGACATAGCAGACCCAGTACCCAACCTACTGGTTTATTTCTCTTCCAGTTTGTGTTGAGTACACTGTTTGATTGCTTGAATGTGAGAGGTATGACTGTGAGATGCTTGAAAAACTATGAATGATGGTATGCATGAGGTTTTTATCCCACTTTTCGTGTCCTTAACTTGATTGTTTTTCCATAACTTCTTGTCTTTTGAACCCCTCCATTAATTTAAAAAGTGTGTTCAAACAAAAAAATGTTTCCAAAATAAATTGCTATTTATTAGCATACATATGTATTGAACTGCGGTCTTTACATTGATAATTCATTTGGTTGAATTCTAGCATCAGTACTGGCATCTTTTTTCTGTTGTATAGAGCTCGTCATGAGGCACAGCGCTCCTGCGCTCATGACGAGCTCAGCTTGTCATGACCACACCCGTTCCCGTGGAATGCTCAGCACAGCAGGGGAATTATCCCTGCATGCGAGCTTTCCGCGGCTCATGACGAGCTGAGGTCGTCATGAGCACCGGAGCGCAGTGGCTCATGACGAGCTCAGCTCGTCATGAGCATGGAAGGAGTTAAACATGTCATGCATGGTTAAAGGTGTTAAGATAGAGCTGCACACCGAGAGACCATTTACCTCAAATCATAAATTTAAAAAACTATAAGAACTAAACTTTAAGGGAAAAAGTATAATAATTCAACCATATACATTAAACTTGAAAAGGCTAACATAAAATGTACCAAACCTTGAACAGTTGTCGACTCGGGTCATTTAGTCAAGCATGCCGATAAGCCAGCAACAGATCTGAGTAATGTTTTGGAATTGACAGAATTCACAACTTACTTAACGCAGGTGTTTCCAATTTCATCTAACAAGAGTGGGACAAAATGAGGTACCCAACTACAAATATATGACTGGTTCTCTAAAATCACTAGCTCATGAAAAACCTACTAAATAAAGAACTGAGAATAAAAAAAATCTAACAGCCAAGTTGAAACCAGATTAACTTCAAATACTACAAAAGCTAAGAAATCTGTTTGAAGAGCAAAAAAAACCAGTCAAAATCTGATGTGCGCCTCCTTGTTGCAAGCCGATATAGATATTGACTCCAAGTGCATTTAGTGGCTTATAAATAATCATTTGGCTACTCAAGGCAATTAATGCGGTCATCAGCAAGACAGCCTGGATCACCCATGTAATCAAGTTATATATCACAACCTTCCAACACATCATTCAGTACAAGTCAATCTCTTCCCTACATATGTCAACTAGCCTCAGCTATACTTGCACCCAGTTACACTCAGTAATAAAAATATATTTAAGATTAGTAGAGCTCTGGTGCCAAATTGCTTTCCAACATTAAAATCTGACATTAACTTCTGGTCAAAAACGTTTGCAATTTTGTTCAACCATTGTTTGGCTACAAACTGTACACCAGGAAAGGAACTATATTCCATTTAATTTTCCAAAATTAAGCCACAGGGCATCCAGAAAACTACGATGTAGAAACAAAGCAGCAAATGTACAAGAAAATGGCACAGCCCAGCACCACCGCAAAATTTGTTGTGCTGTATCATTTAGAAAATGTAAGGATGCGTCATATTTACAAGATTTGGGATCACCCCTGTGTTTTCCCTTGCGCTAAATATAGCTGCCTAGCGGCAGCACAGACCCTCATTTACTGTACTGCAAGGGTGCAAGTGTTGCAGGGATGTTTGTTTATGTGCAGGAAAGTCTCCCTTCCTGCACATAAACAATCAATAATGGAAATTTGCTACTGGTAAGAGTGCTACGTTCTGCAGCACACAAAAAAGTATCAAATCACCATTATTTAGTGATTTTTTGTGTGCAGGAAGGGACACCTTCCTGCACAAAAACAATCATTAATGGTGTTTTGCTCTTTCTATGTGTGCTGCAGAGTACAGCACACATAGAAAACGAAAAAACTAGGAGGAATAAAAGTATTCCTCCACGTTGCGCCAATGCAATGCCTGCTTGGCATGACATTCGTTTTTGGCACTGCCTCTGTTTTACAGATCCATCTAAATCTGGGGCAGTGTCAAAAAGCAATGGGTTTTGCTGTGGAACGCCCACAGCAACACCCATTGAAAGCTATGGGTTTTGCGGTGGAACGTCCACAGCAACACCCAACGCACGCCCCTTTTCTACTGATGCCTGCATGAAAAGGTTCATATTTACAATGCAGCGTAAAGCCATGCAAAGTGGCTTAATCCCCCTTTGTAAATATGGTGTAGGGCATTGTACCGTCAGAACGTTTGGAAAAAGTAAAGTACTGGTGGTGCAAAACCTGGTCTTAAGTTGGCGAAACAAGGAGAAATACAATATTTCTCCTCGATTATGCTTTTTCCATGTGTGCTCCCTTGTGCAGCACACATGGAAAAAGCAACATGTCTTGGATTGTTTATGTATAGGAAGGTCCCCTTTCTGGTACATAAACAACCTTTGAAAATGATGCCATTTTGTGACTTTGGGGGACCTTCCTGTACAACAATCTTTCCCCTGCACACAGACACCCTTGCACTATGGTGTAAGGGTGCCTGCATTGGTGCTACACTGCTAAGTGTAACACCAGCGCAGGGGAAACGTAAGGCTGTTCCATATCGTTGTAAATATGGTGCAGCCTTGCATTAGGAAGTGGCGAAGTGAGGCGTTTAGCGATGACTGCTAACGCCTCACTCCACCACTTCCTTACCTGCTATGGAGTAAAATAATGGCATACTAATTCTTTGTCATAAAAATTGCATATTTCAGTATTAACCCAAGAACACGACTCTGAAGGTAGATGGATTATTGTTAAACTCCTTATCAATACCAAACCCATTACCATTTTTAATGTTTATGGTCCACTTTCTGTTGATAATACATTATTTCCAACAAACTGCTTCCTAATGTATGAAACTTCCTTTTTGCATTTCCTAGATAGCGAATCCTAAGAAATGTGTTTATGAAATGCAAAATGGAATGTACTGAAATTGTGATTTTCTAACAGCGATTCCTACATAGATCCAATTAGAAAATAGCTATTTAGAAAATGCAAACAAATTCGTTCCGATGGGCCTAAGGCCCAAATTATAAATGGTTTGCATTTCAAAATGAGCGATTTTCTAGTAGGAAATCACAAATTTGTAATAGCAAAATCAATCATACCCATTGGCTTACGGCTAAAAAAAAAAAAAAGAAAGTGGTACTCATGTAAAGTGCTCGAATGTCCTGCATTTTGGGTGCCTTTTTCCATTTTGCACATGGTTACTATCGAATTGGAATTAATGGTAATAGCATTTCCTAAATGCCCATTTCGCATTTAGGAAATGTTTTGTAAATATGCTTAGGAAATCACAAATAGGAAATCCCTATTTGTGATTTCCTATATTGATAATCTCAAAATGTGATTTCTTTTTAATAATCCCCTG
The DNA here is from genome assembly GCF_964263255.1 of Lissotriton vulgaris. NCBI lineage: Eukaryota > Metazoa > Chordata > Amphibia > Caudata > Salamandridae > Lissotriton > Lissotriton vulgaris. The sequence goes on along the minus strand of NC_141689.1, from coordinate 1,187,042,866 downwards.
CTGTTGGAAACTCAATTTACCTCTCAATTCAAAGCTTTTGCTTCAGAATTTTTCGCTTTTCTCCTCTTTTGTCACGATTTTGGATTCCTTTAAAGCAGCAGCTTTAGGTTTCATAATTAATTTTGTTTCATGTAAGAAAAGCTCACAGAAGCTCAGTCAAATCAACTACTTGACAAAATAAAAAAAGTGAAGTACACTTATTATCATTCAAAGAATGAGGTTTCCTTACAAAACTCAATATACGCTAAACTCCCTTTTAATTGATTAACTACACATGCCGGCTTCTTCATACTTATTAAAGAGTAGTGCACAGTACTATGGTGGCTAAAATAAAATGGGGAAACTACTTGCAAATTATTTTAAAATTAAAAAAGAAACAACTAAAATAGAATCTTTAAAAAATGTAACAGGCTGTTCTTTTTAAGGATAAAGATATTTTAAATTAATTTGTCAAGTTTTCTAGAAATCTCTAGTCCCTAGAAACACAACCTTCCCAATTGGATTTGGCCAATTACTTTCAATCCATTGCATCCCCCCACTACCCACATATTGACTTTGAACAGCTTAGTGCTGATACCTCTTTGTCAGAAATCAGTCATATAGTCTCTACAGTATGAAGAAGGAAGGCTCCAGGACCTGATGGTTTTACCACTGGATTTTACAGTCATTTTATGAAACTCCTCCTGCTCAACTTTTCACTTTTGTTTAATTTTTTCATCGATAACAGAACCTCTCACTTCTCTTTTCAGGATGCCATGATTTGTTTAACCTCTTGCATGCTCATGATGAACTCATTATTTCCATGATCCCAATTCATATTCCTGATTAGTATTTTAAAAGAATAGACTCTCTTTAATCAAAATTTCTTTGGAAAGAAAAATCAACCCCTGTAGCTATATGAACCAAAAAAAGTAAATCTGAAGAGGGTCTTACATTTCCAAATGTTAGGCAATTCCATTATGCATTCTCTTTAATCTACTTGCTGGCTTGCTCAGAAATCCCCTCCTGTGGATATTGTTAGAAACAATCTCATATCTCTCCTTTTGATTTTTAAGAAATATTCGCTTTCACAGCAAATATTTCCAAAATGCATACTCCAGTCATTACCCTTTCTCATAACATTTAAGCCCCTCTCCTTCCTTCTACATATCCTTCAGTTGCTACTTTCCAACAGCAATCGTTTTCGTATAATAGGCATATTCAGATAAAAAATCCCTCCATATATTTGAAAACTTGGCTAATTAGAGGGTTGTGTTGGTTATCATAGATTTTCAAAGGTAATCAGATGGGTCCGGGTATCTTGCCTCTGTCTTTTGTTTCTAACAACTGCTATTTAAAATCCGGGACTGCCACTGCCCTTACCTTTAAACCCACCAGTGACCACTACCTTTCCACCAGGGTTTTCTCCAAGTGCCCTCACATTCCAACTATACGTAATATACAATCTCCTCTGAGAGACACTTTATATGCCTCCCTCTCTGTAGCCCTGTAGGTAGTTTCCAATAGAATCTTCATCCATGACCTCCACATAGGTATTTTAGTTATGTGTAATCAGATTTTTATGGTGAAAGTTAGTGGGGAGTGGTCCGATAAAAATATACTTAACTATGTTGCAGATTCAAACGAACCCCTATCCTCCCTTCAATCCAGCACAAAATCGATCCTGCTATACTTATTGTGTACTGGAGAGTGAAGCAAGGATACCCTATCTTTGAGTTGCTGGTGCCTAAAAATTGTCCGGAAGATCAAATTCTGTTAAGATTTTCAACAGTGATGCCTCCATTCTAGTTTAGCCCTGGTCTAGAAGGATGCTTGCCTAGCCTCCAATTCCCCACATAGTTATGTTCCCCAGTCACAATTAATCCAACAAATGTCTTCTGGGAGCCCATCTGCATACCAAAGGGGAAGAAATGTGTGTTTTTCTACATTTGAGGCATATGTGTTCACAAAACAATTCTCAAGGACATCAAAAATAACCATGCAGCTCACATGTTGTTCCCTCTTTCCACCTAAGAGCCACCTCTTGTTCACCAAATTTGTTATGGTTTCCATTACTTTATTTTCTTTGGTCCTTCTTTCGTCTTCATAGCCTATTTTGTAGCAGCAGTAGTTTTCGTTTTCCAGCTGGTTCATTGTGCTTCTGCATTTTTTCCTAAGAAATCTATCTACGTCCGATGTCACTAGTATTGCAATCTGTGGGGTTTGTTTGGGACACCTGCCCCGGTCGGGCTTTGTAAGCATCAGGCAAGATGGGGGCCGCCATGTTCTTCAATTGCACTTTCATTGCCCTTCGGACCCGCCATCTCCCTTATTATACTGACTGTTGCGAAGGATCCGCTCAGGGTCATTTTTCGGGTAGCATGGTGAGTGGCATCTCGTTACTTTTTTATGCTGGTACCTCAGATAGTGCGGGTTTTGAGGTTGTTGTCTTATGAAGGTGGAGAAGGCACATCATGGTGTAGGTGTACCACTACACTAGTAGCCATTTACTGTTGCAGATACAAAGCATTGTTTTAACTGTATGTGTGTGTTAGTGTTATAAGATGGAGTGTGATATCCGGAGGAAAGGGGTGAAGTGAACGTGGATTTAAGCTGAATGTCTTGTAATCTCGATGTAATGATGTGGCTAGTACTTTTCAATTTCTTATGGCTTGGTAAGTTTTTGTAAGGCTGAAGTGAGTCTATACAGCGTGCTGTGGTTTGTTGTGTTGAGGAAATCACGTAGTATGTTCCGTATGTATTGTGGTGTGTTCTGATCTGGTGTATGGTGTGGTATGAGTTGCTGGGTGTGACTGCTGATCACGGAGAGCACCAGGGTGTCTGTTTTAAATAAAGGACGTGGGTTAAGGTGATTACATTAATGTGGTTGTTAATTGCTGCAAACCACATCATATTGTGATGCTGTTAGTTTTAAACCAAGCATATTTGCCATTTGTGGCCATTTTGGAGGAAGTTTGGGCTAATCAGAATACATTTTTAATTTTCAGTTTTATGTATCGCAAACTCAACCCGAAGGTGTTGGAGCACTTTAAATCAGCACAAGTTGCAGTACACAAGGTCACATTTATTCTTTGGTAGGCGTGGGGAGATTAAGTGATTTGCCCAGAATCACAGGATGTATTTGTCTCTCTTCACTCTACCACGCAATTATTTCTTCAACTTTATCAACCCACCTCTAAACACTCTCTCTCGCTCTAACTCTACCTTTCCCTAAATCTTTCACTCTCTATCTCCCTCTCCCTCCCATCACTTCACCACACTTATATATGCAAATAACTCTATCTCTATATACCATCTCTCTCTCTCTTTCCATCACTTTTGCACTCATGCGCTCTCTCTCACATAAGTAAAAAAGTTTCCACTACAATGCCAACAGCTCTAACTCTAAAATAACGTGAGACCTATTGCTTTGCAAATGCTTGTTATGTGTATTGCAGAATGTTGTCCACATAGAAAGTGCAAAAAAGGAGGAGAAATAGAGATATTTCACCCCGTTACACCTCATCTGGGATGGTGTCAGAATTTGCCGTATAGCTAGGTTACTCCAGATTTTGAAGCCCCTTAGAGCCATGCAAGGTGGCTTTGAGTGGCTTCAAAAGTCTGACATTAATGACTATCCTAAATAGTCTACATGCACAAAAATATTTACCTTTTCACTGAACTTTGCATTCTTGTTTTGAATATTACATAAAAGCGAAAAAGAAACTGAGCATATAAAATATTTAGATCTCTAAAAACAGCAACATACATATTTCAATAATTGGGAACCACATTAAATACAATATTGTATTCTACTTTTTTTGCCTTTTTTTCTCTAGATTTGGTTGCCAAACATTCATATATCCATTTCGAAATAATATTTTATCAAGATTATGGGACATTTTTATCAAAGGGTTGCATTACGTTTGCTCCACCAATGGGGCGCAAGAGTGACACAACCTTTAAGTGTGAATTATTAATCCACGCAAGAACACCTTGAGTGGCCCTGAGTGGCTTCATAAGTACAGAGTTACGCAATGAAATGCAAATCGCTGTGTTCCGTAACTCTGCACCAGGGAGGCGTTCCATGGATGGAGTGTGGGTGCTCTTACATGGGCTTTCCCTATTGCGCAAACTAAAATCCTGACTTATGGTTAAGCCAGATTTTATATTGCAATTCTGAAAATGCCACTTTTAGAAAGCTGTAACTTCCAAATGGAAACAGGTAATTAGTGTATGTCTGGTGTCTTTGGATTCGTAATGTAAAATCCTCTTTTATGGTAATGTCTGATTTCAAATTACAATTTTAAAAATGCCACTACTAGAAAGTTCATTTTTAACAGTGGGGAATGCACTCCGTTTTCCTAAAGTTCAAAGTTCATCACTATTCATCCACAAATTCATTAAATGTTGCGTGCTCACTTGGTGTCGTGCCTTGCCCTGGTGGCACCTGAGTATTAGATAATTATCTGCTGGGGCAGCACTCTGCCCCAAAACCAATGGCACAGCAAAATGCTACTTGCACAATTCATCCTATGAAAACAATTTTCGTCCTCGTTTTAATGATTTTCATATTTTTTCTCTGTCTTAAATCCTTCTGTTTGGTTCCACACGTGAGACATCATGGCAATTTGCAAACTTTTCTCATGTTCAGGTTCGTCCATCCGGACCTTATTCCAAGAACATGTATAGATGCACAACTTCACCATGGCAGTATTTTATTAACCCAATGCATTACGGGCAATTTCAGCCCTTCGTCAGGGGAAACTGCTCTAATCAGAAGCATGTGTTTCTCCACTCGCTGTTCCAGCCAAAATGTTTTACTACTAGAAAGTTGGAATTTTCCTGTCTTCACCATTTAGTGCCTGCAGTATGTCTCTGGGTAACAGGACTGTGTGTAGCTGATAGCTGGGCTTTGTATATTCCTCCTAGACTGCCACACACAATAGTTGGCCACACACAATAGTGGGCTTACGGGGGTATCGAGATGGGCTATCACTAGCAGGATACGAGGGCAGAGCTGGGCACAGCCCAATTTATACTGGAATAGAGTGTGTTCTGCCTCCACACAAAGGGTTGCATACCCCTGTAGTTACTCTGGGGCCTGGACAGGGGAGGAAGGAAACCAGTGCATTTCAAAGGGACACTTCTAGAATCCTCTCCCACTCAGAGCAGGCTTCTGGTATAAATGATACATTTAATACACCAACTCTTCAATACACCTGTGTAGAGACTCTGACACGAAGAAGGACTGATGTGCCATTGAAAAGGGCTGCCATTTTCCTGGACTGCTGCCCTGTTGGACTACTGCCTTGCTGGACTAATGCCTTGCTGGATTGCTGCCCTGCTGCCCTCCTGCCTGAGTCAGAGGGATTTGGACCTGCATCTGAGTCCAGGGATCCCAGAGTGATTCAGAGGGTTAGTCTACTGGACAAAAGAAAATAACATGTTCACAATTACCTGTTCAGCACCTAGATTCAGCTGGAGCAAGCCCATCACCCTCAAGTGGTGTCCCTCAGGTCCTGGACAATTGGTGTCGCCTCAGTGGGGCTGAATTGAAATTCATGGGCTCTTTACAAATGAGCCTGTTGGTTTCAAACCATTGCAAAGCTCTGACTGCTTGCGACAACTACTGGATTTTCACACTACAGCAATGATTGTCTGTGACACCAAGCCGCCCCTTCACGCTACAGCAATGGCCATCTGTGATGCCTCCCTACTCCTCACGGCCCCCTACATGGCAAACTGGAGTATTTGCACTGGACTGGGAAGGTAATTTTTTTGCGCCACTAACCTGGTCCCTGTATCCAGATATAAGCTTCATCGTGGTCGGCCTGAACTTGTGACTTTCTCCCAGTCTCACATCACCATGTAGTGACGAGTGGTACATTGGGTTATTTGGTACTATTTTCACTTAAATCTTTATCAGTGCATATCTCCGGTTCTAGTGATAAGATTTTTGTTATTTTGGTGTCAAATTATGTATTACATTGTGGTGTGGATTTTTCTTGTGTTGAGTTTTTACTTTAATACCACTTGAAGTGGTGAATAAATATTTTACACCTTGGATCTAAGTTAAGCCTGACTGCTCTATGCCAAGCTACCAGAGGTTGGATCACAGGTTAGTGTGGGGTTCGATTGTGCCTCACCTTGACAAGCATTAGGGCTGCTGCTTGAGTAGGGTTTTACAACTTTCCCCCAAAACAGTAACCCAATTTCTTACATTGGTTGAACATTTTGAGAGACTGTTGTATTGTGTCAAATGAAATCACTGCGTTGGAATAATAATAACAACAACAAACAATAATAATAGTAATCATTATCAACAACGACAATAAGAAAGGTTTCCTTCTGAATGTTGTATGTATTATTCATCATAGTAGAGTAATGCATATTCCTTGTGGGACACAAAACTGATCTATATGACTTAAAGTAACACCTATGTTGTACCCCAGCAGGAGAGTTACAATTAGCACACATCTTTCTCTCCTTGATATTTATTAAGATTTTCAAATCTGCATATTCAGAAAGAGAATAACACTCCAAATGTTTTCCTACGCAATTTGAAATTCAGCATGATAGTTGCAACATTGTTGAGAGAATGTGAGAGACATTCAGAAAAAAGATGAGACCAGCCATGGGGTCAGAATGTGGAATAAAAGTTGCTGGCTATAAATATGCCTTAATTTCCTCATGGGTGCCAAAATTAGCTCAGTCCTGGATTTTAATGTTTTTTTAAGTTAGTATGTATTAGAAAATGTATCTCACAGAGAAGGAAAACACCTGTGAGGAAGATAACCCAGCAATTCACTGCAACAAAATATGTATAGTTCCATCTAACCACACACATACGGCCTCATTAGGATTGCGGACGGACTTGCATCCGTCTGCGACCCCAGAGCAGGAGGGAACCTCCGCATGGCAAGCGGAGTTCCCTCCTGTGCAATTAGGATGTGACCGCCACCCTGGTGGTCACATCCTCTATTTTTAACATTGCGGCGGGTGCGGCTTCAAGCTGCACCCGCGGCAATGTTAAAAATGCAGGTGTTGCATTTGTATGCAGAAAGAGGCAAGCACCGCGCGGTGCCTGCCGCTTTCCACATACAAATGCAGGGGGGTACCATAGGTACCCCCCATGTGCACCCCCCACCCCACCTTCACCTAGGGGGCCCGCAACGGGCCCCCGCAGTGAAGTTACACATGCTTTTCCACGGCTGAAAACCTGCAGCGGAAAAGCATCTTAAACAGGCCATCCTAATATGGGAGACGGTGTCTGACAGACACCGTCACCATATTAGAGCTTTTCCACCGCGGTTGTAAACCAGCCGTGGCGGAAAAGCTGCGGACGGAAACCAGGACCCACAAGCCATCCTAATGTGGCGGTGGGTCTTTGGTGGGTCCGCTGCGGTTTTTCCGCATCCTCCGGGCCGGCGGTGGCTTCCGCCGGCCCAGAGGATGCGGAAAATCCGCAATCCTAATAACCCCCATAGTTTGCCATTTTATACGATGATACAGCAGAGTAAGTAAGAGTGAGTAACTCAGCAGAGGGAACGTAAACTAGAGAAAGGGAGATACAGAAAAGCTCAGAGAAGGTAAATGGATACAAGTAAAAGAGGGAAAAGGTAAGAGAGAATAATGGTGAGTTGAGCTAACTTCGCCAGAGCTTGACAAGCATCATACAACATTAAAACAGGCCATTAGCTTTAAAAGTCAAGCATTCAGAAATTCCTCTCTTTAAGAACACAATAAATCAGAGAGAGACATGAAATATACATTGGATAAAGGTTGGAAGCACAACATCACAAGTAAAAATTGGTGTATTAATCTCAAAGGCCAATAGAGTGCAATGAAAAATCCACAATGTATTCCACTTGTCATGTCTACCAGGCAGGAACAATGTCTGTGAGTTCCTGAACCAAAAATTGTAACATATTAAAATAGCACTAAAGTGCTATTTTAATATATTTAATTATAATAATATAAATAATATAAATTATAATAATTTATTAATATAAAAAGCCAGGTGCCTTATGTATGTGTGACGGGGGGGGGGGGGGGGGTCGGTGAGCGAGAGACATGAACCCGATCTAGAATGGTAGACTGAAGTGCCTCTCTCTCCCCCTCTAATCTACTTCCAGCAGGACGACTGGAAGACACAAAAGTCAACTTTATTGAAATTGACAGAGGAAGAAGACAACGTTGGCTCCTTTAACTTGGGCTTCCAGGACGACGAGACCCCGCCCCCGCCTGACGTCAACAAGTTCACGACGATAAGGACTGGGGAATTCAGGAAGTGGGTGTGCGTCGACACCGGAGGGGAGGAGGAAGACTCGAGAGAAGGTGGTGAGCCGAGCAGAAAGCGAAGACAGCAGAGCAGACCAAGGGACAAGACCATCAGGATCCCGTGCTGAGCCAGGAGACCAACTTCCCCACACATCGCTGAGCCACGCTCCAGAAGGAGCTTGGCTTGCACAGGTACGAGAAAGGATCTCAGGGTGGGTTGGGAGGAGGGACAGTCCGAGTACTTAAGCGGGAGTTCTAGGACCCTATCATGTATCCCTACCTCTTTTTCCTCACAACCGAGCACTAGTCATGCCTTCCTCTTTAGTTTTGTTTTAAAGAGCACAAGAGTGTGTGATGCCCCTCCACCCCCTGTTCTCTTTTTCCGTTATCATGCGCAGCATCCTGATACCATTTTCTCCATCTCTTTCACACACCATCAACACGGAGGGGCCACCAAACCAACATACCAGACCCTGGGAGTTGGAACCGAAGACCGTGGGAAGAAGCCGAAGGGTACCAGGCATCAGAGATCCCGCCACCTTTGCTACTGAAAGACTTACAACCCGGCACAAACGTGTGTTCGAAAAAATAAAACCTTATCTTAGCAGTCCTGGCCTCTGAACTATTACTTAAACCCCGCCACAACATGCCTTGATTGGAACCTGCCAATTCATCAAAGGCTCTCATCTCCACTCCCCTAAACAGATGATCACCCACCATTACTTGAGATTGGTTGATGCCTGTGGTCTCTGTCTGGTGAAGATATCTGTAATTAAAATGTAACAGGGATGGGGAAAAGAGAGATCAAATGTCTTAGGGGCGAAAGAGCAGGTAAGACTTCTCACTCTAACCATTACTGCTGTGATGCTGTTCCTGGGCATCAGAAGATCAAAATCCTCCCACAGTCTTGCTGGTGCTGCAGATTCACTTTCAGTACTATTGCATGAAAAGCTGATCACAAGTTTAAACAGCTTGCTCAGGATTCTTTTTTCCTTTCCAGCAGTAGGGGTTTGTTGCTGAAAATCAAATAAAAAATGTCGCTGGGGCATATGGAGACTCCTCCTTGCATGCCAGGGACATTTATCCATTGTTACTCCACGACTTGCATTGTTTTGGCTGGCAGTCCTGGTAAGGAAAGGACATTAATGTTATTTCTGCCATAAAGTCATGGTTACTGCTATTGTGACCTGGTGACCCTGTGAACTGCAGACCACCAGGTCAAGTATCTGCCACTAGAGCTGACTGAGGCTCTGCCATTGTATACCTGCATGTCTGGAGCAGTGGAAGCAACACCAATTAATGGCAGTTCTCTATCGACAACAAACTTTAAAGGAAGTATGAGCATGAAATGTACAAAGTTTGCCCTAAATGTCCACCATTACAGCTGCTTACTTCCAGAGCATCATCAAAACAGTGGTCAATTCTGTTGTCTATAGACACTTTCCCACTGAGTTGCAGTACAAGAGGCTTAGGTTTTTTTTGAAGCAGCAGTGAGGAAACACCTCATTGCTCCTGGATTTTTTGACCTCTGTTAAAAATATATTGACAGAACAGTCATGAAAGAATGACCACTCACATACACTGCAGCTTGGAGTTACAGGACGTGGTTCTTCAGGTTGGAGATATCATTGCCTGACTATCTCTGCCACCAGCACTTATAAGTTAATCCTTCCTATTTGAACTCAACAAGATATTATTACCTTATCATAGTGACCTAATCTTTATCTGAGTAAAGATTGTATCTAGGTTTCCAGAAGCAGTTATTTTTGAATTGCTTAATAAGACATTCCACATCACAAAATGATCTCAAGTTATGCTAGCTATCTCACAGTGAAGGGTGAGTCATCCCTTAAGAAGACAGACTACACATTAATGTTAGCCTACCGATTTAAATCTATGCCACCCTGATTGTACAGTTCCTAGTGCAAAAAATACTGGTATAACGTACAGCTTTAAATGTTGTATTTGTTGCTCTGAAGATCCCAACCTAGAACTCTTTTGCTATAATACGTGCCACATACCATTAAAGCATGTCGTCAAGTTGATTGAACAGGTGGTAGAGAATGTTATGTTATGTTAGTCAATCTTTTACTGTGCACCCAGGGTTTCCTAAACGCCTAGAGGTTTGGCATAGCCTTGATAAAGAAAGGGAGGTTGCTCCACAGCTTAGCAATAGTGTGCACAAAGTCTCTGCCAACCCAGGTGGCCTGCTGCAAACAGGGCACCACCACCTGTAGTGCGAATGCCAAACATAAAGATCTGACAGGCATGTACCAGATAAAACAGTTTTTAGAAAGTGGGGTCTTGGTCATAAAAAGCTTTATTTACGATACAGAGTGCCTTCAACCGCACCCTCTGCCTGACGGCTAGTCATTAAAGCTTCCCTAGGGATTTGGAGACAGATTGATACTTACGGTATTTCAAGAGCAACCGTGTTGAAGAGTCTGAAGGGTATTAAGAACATGTTGAGAGGCATTCAGATAAAGCCAATTGCAGTAGTTGACCTTTGAAAGTACTAGCAAAGTCACTACTGTTTTCCGTAAGGTGGCAATAATGAATGGTAAGATCTTCTTAATAAGTCAGAGGGTGGAGAAAGTGGCAGACGTGATCTATTTACCTAATTGTGATAGGACAGTATGTTATTTATAAGGACACTAAGATTTTTAACTGCCCTCGCCGTGGGGGAAGGGCGCCTATAACAGAAGGTCACCAGGCATTAGACCAGAAAGATGGTGGTGTACCAAAAATCAGAACCTCAGTTTATTTGAATTCAGATTCAGTCAATTTAAAAGCATACAAGAGGTGACTGCATGCATGCATTCCTGGAAATTGGAAGCAGTCTCCAGCTCATTTCAATTAAACCCGAGAGCAATTTGGGTCTTGTCTGCATAGGATGTCAGAGCAAAGCCAAAATATTGACTTGGTTCTATTTCAGCCAAGGCCATCATCTCCAATGTGAATACAATAACGAAACAATACCCAGAGATTGTAACCTGTGCAATGTTAGGGAATGGAGGGGAATTCAGCCACAAGCTCCCAGTTTCTCCTGGAACATAGGATTCCCCTGCCCTGGCCAATCCTGGCAACGATCACATGCTCTTTACTAACATAAACAGCAAGAGAGCAGCATTTGGATTCCCCCAAAAGCAGGATGGCTACGGAGGCCTCTATTCCCATGACAGATCTACAAGCTAGGCAGTGTTGTTGGGAAGTTCACAGCCCAGGGCTAATCGTTGTATGGCTTTATTTTGAAACCATGCTGTGCTTGGCCATGTTCTGTCCAGTGGTGGCCGACACAGGTAAACGCGGTATGGCGGCAGGGCGGGACTGGAGCTTGGGGCAGTAGACAGACAACGGCACAGGTATAATTATATAAATAAGTAACACCTATTCCGTCGTCCATCGGCTTCCGCCCCAGTCGCGCCTGGCCCACCTTACCAAGCTGACCTGTGCCGGCTGCCACTGGCTCAGTTCCTTATTGTATGATGAAATGCTCTCTTCCCTTCACACTTAGCGCCAGGGTTGGAATTGGGTGCAAGGCAGTGGAAGTGAGAAATAGTTGCTTTGTCCTGCATCTCATTCCGCATCAAACCCTGTGGTGAGTGTACTTGGAGATGGTGCCCGAGAGGCAGTTCAGTTCTGCTTTTTAGGTCGAGCATTCAAGACTTCTTGTATATACTTTAGTATATACTTATATGTGTTTGTACTTTGTGGGCTTAGGAGATCAGCCCTAGGACTTGTCTGCTTCAGTTTAGAGACTTTTTTTCTGTTCAACTGCCTCTATTTAACTGTCTTGATAGAAAACGACCACTAGAGGTCAGTAAAATACCAGAAATGCGCTCTGCTTGTTCAACTGCCTCTATTTAACTGTCTTGATAGAAAACGACCAGAGAGGTCAGTAAAATACCAGAATTGCTTTTTGATGAGGGATTTCTTTTTTTAATTTTTCTGGCAACTGCCTCTATTTATTTTTCTTGATAGAAAACGACTAGCAGAGGTCAGTAAAATAGCAGAATCACTTTGGCATTCTCTAGATTCCAGTCCATAGAAATGGTCTTCCACGAGCACCTGTAGACAATAATATTTTTTTCAAATCTTGTATTTTCAGTGATATGACCACCGAAGGCCCTGATTTCATATTAAAAACAGAGCTTTGGACTATACCATTTCCCACTGAAAGGCAATATTTCTCCCCATGTGTTCCCATACCTGCCGTGTCACACAGTTTGGTGCTTACTTTCCCTACATGTTAAGAACAGTAGATGTTTCAGCACCCAGGCTAATGTGCTGCATAACTAAATACATATAAGGTCCCAAAGGCGAGAACGATTGCATTGCAAATGCTTGTTTATGTGTATTTGGTGCTCCTGCACCAGCCATTACACTGCAATGTCAAACAATGATTTAACTTCTTTATGGTTCCAAGTTTATAGTTCTTAGCGAATTTATTGTTTTGATCCTGCTCCTCGCTGTCCTTATTATGTGTGCGGAAAGTTTTCAGCCCCCTTACTCTCCTTTCCTGCCTTCTCTCTAAAATCGAAATGAGCAGAAATCAGCTTGTTTGCATCTTTTGTAAATTGTGCTATAGACTTCGAACACTCGGCCAACTGAGAAGTTTCACCTCTACCTTCAAGCGAACCACTTGCGCTTCACCTTTCAGAGTCTTATCAGTCCCCTCCCACTCCACCCTTCACACACTCACCCCCCCCCCAAAAAAAAAAGTATGTGCTACATTAGCCTGTCCTTTCCAGAGAATCACACAGCAGGACGAAAAGTTCAATGATTATAGAAAGAACCAGGGGGCATATTATCAAGGACCGGTGTTAAAATGATTGCCGTTTTATCGGCAGGTAACTGCAGATAAAACGGCGATAATGGGCTTGATAATACGCCCTTGTTAATTCCCCTAGAAGCCCATGTTCTGGTGTTAACATGGGCTTCTATGGGAAATACCAAGGGCGTATTGTGAAGCCCATTATCGCCATTTTATCGACAGTTTCTTGCCGATAAAACAGCAATCATTTTAACACCGGTCCTTGATAATATGCCCCAACATTTTTTACACCACTGTGAATGTGCACAGCAATCATGAAAAGATATGAGTTAGAATTAGAAAAAAACGGAAGAGAACCACACAAAAAGAGTAGTTCCTAAAAATGGCAACACAAATAAACATGATAATTTAAAGATCTGACAGCAATAAATTAAATTAGAATAAATTACCAGAAGACGTGCAAGCCTAAATATGCTAAAACAAATTTTGCACCTGGACGATGACCTTCAGTGGGTTAATCACTATACCCTACGGTATCTCACTAATGAGAGCATGTCAACAATGTACGTGGTATACCACCAAACTGTATGTCCCAGGTATATGTGAAAAAATCAACTCTGGCTTTTAAAGATTTGAGGGACAGATGTACGACCCTATTTTGCATGGGCAAACGAGTATGCAACCCGTTTGCGCATCCAAAATCTAATAGGTCTATGTAGAATCCCTATTTAGCAAGTCACAATTTTTTTGCGACTTGCTAAATAGGAACTGCGAGTAGCTATTAGGAAGGGGCGTTCCAAGGGCGTCCCTTCCTAATATCAAGTCAGAGGTCTATCTAAGAATGTTTTGTGACCACAACTGCAGTCGCAAAAGTCTGCAATTTACCGACCTCTTCAAGAGGGTGTTAAAGCACTCGCAGATGGCCTTCCCCTTTGCGAATGCTGAGGACATTTTTTTTAGTAGCCGGCAGTGGTCCCAGGGACCACTACCTGCCCTTAAAAAATTAAACAAAAAAACAAAAACGTTTCATTTTTCTTTTTTTAAATGCACCCCATTATTGTTTATGGAAAACGAGCTGCATTTTTTTTTAAACTGCTTTATTTGAAAGCAGACCCAGACATGGAGGTCTTCTGAGCCCAGCAGGCCACCATACCTGGGAGGGCCAGCCATTCCTAATGGGGTCGCAAATTGCGAGGGCCTCATTAATATGCATGAAGCATGCAATTTGCGACCCCATTAGGAATTGCTAACAATGTCTCAGACACTGTTATACATTGCATTTAGCAACTTGCAAATAGTGACTCGCAATTGAGCCCAATTTGGGAGTTGCTAAATGAAATGGTCGTACATCTGGCCCTAGATGATTTGTATTTTAATAAGACACATAGGTGCACACCCCTGTTGCTATTCACCAGAGAAGACAAAGTAGCATTTCAAGAAAAACATTTCATGTTCTCTAATATTAAACAGCCTGTACATTAACAAAATTATAAAACAGCACACAGATCTATCTATTTTTAAGAGGATGCATAATCACCCTAAAGGTAAATGTATACGTGGCTCTGCCTTAACGACATATGAAAGTGACTGGCCCATTACCGTGTACCAGCATTTCATCTGTTCATCCATGGCTGTAAATATACGACATACTATTCTGTGAAAGAGATCTTTTTGCATTCAGTGAAATGCCTCATTTTGCTTAGCAATATGAGGATATTATGGTTTGATTGTTGGATGTCTTTTAGGAGCACATCATTTAGACTCTGACTTCCCACTGCACCTGACATTTGATTTCACAGTCAATGGTTACATTTATATTGAGCTCGATTCTCAAATATTCAGAGTGAAAAGTCTAGTTGAGAGGTTAAATTAGATGTTCTTTTAATATCATACAATTTCATGTGCACTCGCTCAGGGTTTTATATTCTAAGCAACAGACCTATTAGAAACTGTGAAGTGCAACAACTATTTGCAAAGCCATATCTGTCTACTCAGACCAGTGCTTAATTTAAGCCTGTGGTTGCCAGTGGGGCCCACCAGCACTCATTTTTGAGGCCCAGCACTTATTTTTCCTCATCAGATATTGACGGAGAACAAGAGAGAGAAAAACACATGAAAGGGAAAGAAGAGAATATGGTAAAATCCTCACAAAATGAGAAAGCAGGGACTGGCAAGAATGAGATAAAATGGAAGAGAGTAGCTTGTAGTGGATTAAAAAGGCCTGAGGTGAACTCAAGACTATGCAGCCTTGGTACTTAGCACATCGACATTTAATAGCACTGGCTGCGGTCTTCTGAGCAGAGCTTTGGGGACTGGTACTCATTATTTATTAAATTACGCAATGCTTCAATCGTAAGCAAAATCCTTGTCTGAAGCTAAGGTCATCCTCTGGCGTAAAAACTGTATGGGAGTTATTCACTTATTCTGATCTGAGAAAGTGGATTACTGGTTGAGGGGTGGAACCTTACTCAAGCAGCAACCAAATCTCTGTCAGGGAGAGACAAAAGCAAACACTAAATTAACCTGTGCTTAACCCTCTGGTAGCTTGACAACAAAGCAGTTAGGCTAACTCAGTGGCGATGTGTAAAGTATTAATGCAACACTTAAAAGAGTGAGAAAGTGAAAACACAAAACATTTAATATATTATTTGAGACTAAAATGACAAATATACAATCAGTAGAACTGGAGATATGCCATTTTTAAGCCTTACATGAAAACGGTGCCTAGAAGCACAAAGCCCCAACTATCTTTTTGCGCCCGACCAGGACAAAATCACACGCTCAGAATAACCACAATGAAGTGCAGGCCAGATACAGGGACCAAGTTAGGCCCAATGAACAAAGTACCCTAAATCCTGGTTTGTGGAGCATAGCGAGATCTTGTGTCGAGTATGATTCAAGCAGTGGTGGTTCTGAGGAAGCTGCAGAGCAAAAACGTGAAGGCCTGCATCATTGTTGAAGAAGCCATTGATGAAGGGCTTGGGATGTGAAGGTCAGCATCGAGAATGCGTCATGCAGCAGCGGTTCAGAGGAAGCTGCGGGCCTCAATGCCAGGTCCTGCATCAGGGATGCATTGCACAGAAGCTATTCTAATGCATCGGCTAGGAGATGCATTGCGCTGCATCAGTTCTGCTCACAGGACCACAGCTTGGCTGGCAGAGCAACTTCAGGCCCACTTCCAAAGGTCTAGGACTGCGGTGGTGATGCCTGGGTTTAGGACTCACAGCAGACAGAGTCCAGGTGATGGGTTCAATGTTGTTGGAACCTTTTCTCTCTCTGAGACTCTGATCAGGGAACCAGTCATTTAGCCCTTGGAGTCACTCTGGAGGTCTTGAGTTCAATATACAGGTCCAGTCCTCCTCAATCAGGCAGGAGGGCCGAAGAGTAGCAGTCCTTCCTGAAGAGCAACGCAGCAGTACTTCTGAGTCTTCCAAAGGTCAGAAGTGTACTGAGGAGTTGGGTCCGAGGGTCCATTATATATACCTGGTGCCCATTTTGAAGTAGGAGAAGCTTCTAGAGCCTCGCCCCCAGAGGTGCTTGGAATTTCCTGTCTTCCTTTCCTGGCCCCAGCTTGTCTGGTGTCATGGAAGACTAGTGTGAAACTCTATGACAGTATGCTCACGTAGAGTCATTGTGGTAGGTGACAGCTTCTCCCCATCACCAAGTCAGAAAAGGTCCATCCTGCCAGCACCTGTTCCTCTTTGTCTCAATTTCTTGGATCAATACACAACGTCCAAGTGCCAGCTACACCCAATAGCTAGGTAAAGAAAATACCAACTTTCTAAAAGTGGCATTTTCAGAATTGTGACTTAAAATCTGACTTTAATTAAAAGGTTTTAAATCATAATTCTTTAGACACTAAGGGGCTGATTATGATTGCGGAATTTCCGCATCCTCGGGGCCGGCGGAAGCCACCGCCGGCCCAGAGGATGCGGAAAAACCGCAGCGGACCCACCAAAGACCCACCGCCACATTAGGATGGCTGGTGGGTCCTGGTTTCCGTCTGCAGCTTTTCCGCCGCGGTTGGCTTACAACCGTGGCGGAAAAGCTCTAATATGGTGGCGGTGTCTCTCAGACACCATCCACCATATTAGGATGGGCTCCCAAAGATGCTTTTCCGCGGTGGGTTTTCCGCCGAGGAAAAGCATGTGTATCTTCACTGCGGGGGCCCGTTGCGGGCCCCCTAGGTGAAGGGGGGTGGGGGTGCACATGGGGGGTACCTATGGTACCCCCTTGCATTTGTATACAGAAATCGGCCGGCACCCCGCGGTGCCTGCCGCTTTCTGCATACAAATGCATTGTATGCATTTTTAACATTGCGGCGGGTGCAGCTTCAAGCTGCACCCGCCGCAATGTTAAAGATATAGGATGTGACCGCCACCCTGGCGGTCACATCCTAATCAGCACAGAGGGAACGCCGCTGCCCATGCGGACGTTCCCTCATACTCTGGGGTCGCGGACGGACTCAAGTCCGTCCGCGATCCTAATGACCCCCTTAAAGTGACATTCCTACTTACTCCCTATTGAAAGTTAGCACTTATTAAATGCAATTAGACAATCTAATGTTATCTTAGGGAAGAGGTTGGCCTTGCAGTAGTTTCAAGTTTAATTTACAATAATTTGGACCAATGGTCCCCAAACATTACATATATTAAAATACATCTAAAATAGCATAATCTTAAATAAACTAAACACATCTTAAAATACGATACAATTAATAAATTCTCCTTTAATTAATTACATCTGGGTGGGTTAAAAACTCATTTAAAACCATTAAGAAGTGCCTTCACCCTTTGCATGAACTTCCCAATAGCAACAGCAATATCTAAATGGCACATTTCAGTCACCAAAATTCCAACCTGAGCCCTAGATTTAATCTCATATTTGCTAAAAATCGGTCTTAAAAACATGATTCAAATATCAAGAAACTTCTGGTAATATATTAAGATATGTAACAAATCACATGAAGAGCTCAAAGTGCAAATACATCTTCCCATCTTATCAATCATTGTGCTTTTGACCACATTATTTACACAACACAGGTTTACCCCAATTCTTGCCCTTAGAACCTCTCTCGGCAACCAACAATCAGGTAACCTGTCAACATAGGGAAAGCATTGTTTATTTTTCCATACCACAGTCATAAAGTGTACTGAGGTTTAATTCGCAAGGTACTTTTGATCCTGTGCCTGCGATATTTAATTTCCCAATGTCCTTAATACCTTCTTATCACAATTAATCATGCAAGTAATGGGACACAATTTAACCTTCATCGTGCTACACACCTTCGTCACAATTGCTCTATTCACTTTGGACCATTTTAATTTGCTGTTCTGAATTTCGTTTTTACACCATTGTGATATTTTGGTGTTCTCACCTACTCCTAGGCGTTGCGAAAAACGAAGAAGGGCCATACTGGACAAGATGCCCTATGCGGTCAGTCCTAATTCAAGTCTCATTGCCCGTACCATTGCCGGCGAGGGGAGTGATAATAGATTTTTTAGATTTTTACCTTCCTCAGTATCCCAATCCTTTTTGCCACTCAAGCATAAAAGTTCTGCGCCATACAGAAACTACAGAGGCACCATGGGAGAGTAAGCTTTTGTCCCTGGTCTATCTGACATTGCACCATTTGATTTGATAAACAATTTCAGTCTGCTAATCGATGCTGCTGTTCTTAATTTTAACGCATCTAGATGGGTATGCCATTTCAAACTTCTTTCGATCCACATTCCCAAATACCTGTATTCTGTCACGGTTTCTACTTTCCCAGACCCCAAAAACCATGCAAACCCAACTTTCCTCTGGCCAATGCTCAGGGCTCTTATCCATATTGACCACCAGTTTTGTTTTGGAGCAATAATCATGACATTTATTTTGTTTCCTTTGCAGGCCGATTTCGGTCTGCTCCATGATCACCAGGTTGTACGCATAGAGCAAATATGCGATATGCTTACCATCTTGTTTTGGGCTTGCCCCATTGGCGTTCCCTAAGGTCAGAGGCAAATCTGCCAAGAACAAGGAAAACAGCCGGGTAGCCAATATACATCCCTGCCAAAACCCATTTCCAATCTCAATCTTCCTGGTTAAACTTCCATCTACATCTAAAATGATCTGAACCCAGTTCTTTATGTGGAGCATTTGGATCAGACGTAACAAATCTTTTGGGATACCATAACTGGTTAGGGCCTCCCACAATAGCTCCCGGTCCACCAGATCGAAGCTGCGCAGAAGTCTACAAAACAACAAAATAAATTCCCCTGCTGTTCTATCGATTTCGGCGCTATGGCCCAGAGAGCAAAGCAATGGTCAATTTGGGAATGGCCCACTTTAAAACCCCCTGTTCTGGGGGTATGATTAGATTTACTTCTGCCCACTCTGTAAATAGACTTTCGTCCCGATATCTAGGAGATTTATTAACCTATAGTTCTTCAGTAGATTTCAATCACCCTTCTTATGAATTGGTCTTATAATTGCACCCCTCCAACTTTCTGGTACAATTCCTGTCATCAAAATCACTTGGTGCATCTTTGTAAAAATCTCTGCCCACCATTCTGGTCTAGTCTTTAATATTACTGCTGGAAGATTGTCTGGGCCAGCGTGAGTTTCAAATTTGCTATAATTTTCTTTATATAACTGGGGGCAAAACGTTCTTTTAAATCGTTCCTCACCAGTGACCACCCTGTCACCCCAGCCTTTTCTTGTACCGGCCAGTTCCCATGTATCTCTTCCAGATAACCCACCCAATCATCCTCAGGGACCATACATCTAGGGATCCTACTTTCCTACCCGCGCTTTCTTGGACCAATCTCCAAAAACCTTTTACATCTCTGGTTTCAATTACCTCCAACATATTTTCCCAGCACTTATCTTTATAAATTCTTTTTTTATTCCTGATTAATGTTTTATATTTTACCCTCAGTGATTAAAGGGACTCAGACAATTCCACTTAAAACCTAGCCCTTAACCTTCTTTCCTTTTGCCTGTTCTGTGCCTTGCTACTTGGCATTCATTTTCAAACCTGGCATGCATATTTTTATTAACTCTCTGGCTTCAAGGCCCTGGTTTACTTGATTTAAGTTTAACCCTTGGGGTATCCACAAGCTTACTTATGGTGGTTTCGAACCAGATACTTCCATTCCTAGAATGGATTTCTTCTACTGGGATTGCCAGCTGGGTTTGTTTTAATTTCTCAATGTGTTCCTCTGTTATCCTGGTTGTCAGCCGTTTAGGGTAATCCACATGAACCTATAGAACTCTTTCTCTCTTATTACTGCTTGGTTAATATAATACACTTCTCAAGGGGTAATGACCGCTACCTTCCATTTTCACCACCTCAAAATTTTTGATTAGCCCAAAATTCCAAGCATGGGCAAACACATAATCTATTGGGCAGAGTTGCTGTCCCTTCATAAAGGTTCGACTTACTGGCCGATCCCCTTGCATTCTCCCATTCAGACATACCATGCCTATTGAACCCATCAACTGAGTAAATTTCATATCTTGTGGTGAGGACTCTCCTCTAGAGAACTTGGCCACTTCAATATTATAAGATGTTAGTAATTCCTTATGCCAGCTATCCACCCTTCGGGGATCTAATCCATGATTAAAATCTCCTAACACCAATAATATATCTTTTGATAATTTTCACTTATGGACGCTATATCTTCTTTCAGCTTTGCCAAGTTCTCCTTATATTCATGGTCCTTTCCCTTCTGTATATATACATTTATAATACATATCCCTTCATAACTGGGATCCGGCTTCTGCAGCAAAACTCTACAGTCTAGTCCCCAAACACAGTGTAACTTCACATTTTCAACCTTCCTTGCTATCTGTGTAGAGATCAGCGTTAGTTGCCCCCCGATGGCCTCCCCAAGGGGTTTTTCTTTGCTGCTTTAGCGTTTTGAACGAAACCTGCTATAACTAGGTTTGCTAGGGTATCGTCACACAGCCAAGTCTCCTGCAAGCACAAATATAGTTTCTTTTAATGAATTTGTCAACATTATCTTGAGTCAATATTTTCTTATATCCGTTTATATTCCACGATAGGATTGATAGGCTGTGTGATGACCTATGCTCCTAGTCGATTTCACTCAGGAACCCCTCCTCATCATACTCCCTTAATTCTGTGTTTGCTAGGACATTATACTTGTTTCCAGCGAATATATCTCTTTCATGTCTTGCAATTTCTTTATCGGTTATAGTTATTACAATATTTTCCTTCTTCTTTCAACTTGAATTAATTAACCTCACCTGCTGTAACCATAAACCTGCATGGTTCATAAGGAAGTGCTGCCCCTGGGTTTCCTACCTTCTTACCAGTCTAATCCCCTCCTTTTGCAGCTCATTTTTTGCTTTTTCCACCACAGCTTTTAACAAGGCAGAATAAAAGAGAACCTTAGTTACTTCGCCCCCTTTAGTACTCATAGCGAACCCTACTTCTCCCAGGTCCTCTGTCCCAATGCTGCAGAGGCTTACACGTTTTGACAAGGAGTAAAGGAGCTGTGAACGATTTAATGGGTTTAATTTCCTAACTTTTTTCCTGCCTTTCTCCGGTGCGGCAGGTTCCAGGAAAAGCCATAGGTCCGGGGTATATTCTTGCCTTGCACTTCTCCTTGATAAATCGTCTCCTTTATAGTTCTCCATAAGGGCCTTATTACACCTGGGGCTTCTACCTCCCAACTGGGCAGTTACCCTCTTTTCTATGTCTTTCCCCTCCTTTCCTTTCGATGTTGATACCAAGTTACTTATGCTATTCTTTTTTCTTTCTTGCGGATTCCAGTATTATTTTTGTTCGGCTAGGGGCTTTGCCTTATTCTCCTTTGCTCTTTGCGTCGCTTGTCTCTCTTGATTTTCTTTTCGATTCCTTTCTACTTTCCCTCTTCTCTCCTTCCTTTCTAGTTGTTTTAACTGATCCTAGGGTCGTGCATGCATGTGCGCATGCGCGAGAACGGCGTCTGACATCTCCAATGGTTTTGCGAATAGCGGTAGGGGCTGTATGCACGCATCTGCAGTCAGCAGACCAGGAACAGAAGGAAGTTCCCCCTCCCCCTTGCAGTACTGAAAAACAAATGTAATACTCTTTCACTACCAGGGAATATGTAAGTTAAAAGCATAGGTCAACTGTTTTAAATGCAATGCACTCTGCTCTAGGGGCTATTTAGGGCATAGCCTAGAGGTGGCATATGCATATTAAAAAGGAAGGTTTATGCTTGGCAAACACTTATTTTTGCTAGTTCAAAATGGCAGTTCAAAACTCGACACATAGGCTGCAATGGCAGGCCTAAGGAATGTTTAAAGGGCTGTTTACATGGGTGCCACAATGAGTGCTGCAGGCCCACTAGTAGGATTTATTTTACAGGCCACTATACTAAGGACTTGCAAGTAAATTAAGTGTGCCAATTGGGTGTAAGCCAATATTACCATGTTTAGAGGAGGGAACACAAGCAATTTAGCACAGTTTAGTAGTGATAAAGTGAGAATCTTAAAGCCTGAAAAAGGGATGTCAAGTTCAACATTTGCTATATGAAAGAAGCACTCTGGAATACTTCAGATATTATTACAAGCCTTTGGATATGACCCTAAAACATCTAAAATGGGAATACAAAGTGAAGGTTTACATATATTTATCACAAATAGACTTGGCAGTGCCCTCTTTGCCCTTACTGTAAGAGAGAAATTGAGGTCTTAATTCACAAGGCATTTAAGAATATATAATAGAGTACTTCATTAATGCTACTTCTGGTACTCTTAACTGCATTTGTGATTCTGCCCCTTAATGACTACTCAATCGCGATGAGGCTCTATGACCTCCAAACAGCATGTGTTAAAACTGTTTTTGTTTCTGAATGCCTCCAAAAAGGAAATCAGTCAGATTGCCTGATTTTCCTTAGAAATTCGTAGGGCCGGATTCACAAAAGTAATCTGAGACTAAATCCTAACTTTACGACTTTCAGTATTGACAAAAGGCATTTAAGAGTAGTAAAGTTAGGATTCCTAACTTTACAACTCCTAAACTGAGACAAAATCCTAACTTTACAACTTTTAGTATTCACAAAAGGCTTTTGGGAGTAGTAAAGTAAGGAATCACTTTACAACTCCAAAATGCCTTTTGTGAATACTGAAAGTCGTAAGGGTAGGATTTTTTCTCAGTTTAGGCGTAGTTAAAGTAGGGATACTAAGTTTACTACTCCTAAATGCCTTTTGTGAATACTGAAAGTCGTAAAGTTAGGATTTTGTCTCAGATTACTTTTGTGAATCAGGCCCAATGTTCTTGAAGGTTTTGAGATTAATTCACCGACACAATTGTCTTCAAGCTGCCCATCAAACCCTTGGCTTGTGATAGGCGCACAAGTGAGGAATTAGTCTACAGACACACTATTCCTCTTTAATTTTAGGAATTGGAAATGCCATTGAGCCCAAGGTACACACAGAACCAATGTCAGGAATCTCTTGTGAAAGAAGCCAGACATGCAGTCTCTCTTCCTATTGTCATTGGGCAATATTACAGCCACTTTGCGATGGTGCAATACAAGCATGGCAAATCAATTGCCACATCTTCTACTACTAGTGATATAGGGAGCGACCAAAAAGGTTTGTATTGAAAACCAGAGATTTCCACCAGTGTAAAACATGATGCAATGTAATATCAAATTATTATTTATCTGTTTACATAGGAAGCAATGGAGAAAATACGTCCTTCTCTTTTTAAAAGTGACAATGGGGCTAGGTTTGAGGCAAAAAAAATGTATTTCTGTGTTTTTAGCAAAGTAACAAACCTAGACAGTAATTTGCTAAATTAGTTTTAAAGGAATGCAGCTTAAAATGAATTACACATGTATAACAGTTTGTAAACATTACATAATGAATATCTATCTATCTATCTATCTATCTATCTATCTATCTATCTATCTATCTATCTATCTATCTATCTATCTATCTATCTATCTATCTATCTATCACTCAGTTTTTTTAATATTATGGGGGGTGCCCCATGGCCCAGATGCCCTCCCCACTGGTTCACAGGCATTTTGCCACCTACACCTGCAGCGTTGTTTAATTAAATGTAGCAGTGTAGGACGGCGAAATGTCCCCCTGCATAATAAATGCAGGCCAAAGTCCATATACCATTTAAATTAACCATCATTTTCGCACCCATCTTGAACAGTGTTGTCATAAACATTTGAGATGTTGTATTGTTGTTATCAATAATATTATAGAATAGATCATGAGTGAGGTCAAAATATTGCATGGCAGGGGTGTTAATGTGGCCCCATGAGGTCTTCCTCTGGGACCTCCGCACAAGGATCAGTTGATCAGGGTACCCCTTCCTGCCCCCTAATAACTATTCTTAAAATTGTTAGTAAATGGGGACTAAGTCACCATGTTCCAAAATGGTGGATGCTTTTTTGTTGCGGCCAGCCAACAAGAGCGTGAGCTCCTGTGGGACTCACGGAAGCAAAATGGCTGTTGAAAAAAATCCCCCTCTGCCATTTAAAGTTCCATGCCTGCAGGAGTCTTGCAAGTGTCCCACAAAACCTGTAATTCCATTCAGCCATTTTGGCTATAGCAATGTTTAAAAAATGGCAACATTAATTTGTGGGAATCCACTTGACGGATCAACCTGAAACATTCAAGGAAGGAGCTGAGGTGGATGAGCTTTATTTTTGGGAATCTTGGTGAAGAATTGTTATTAGCAAACTAAAAAAGACAATTTGCTACGGGAACTAGGTCCTAATTATAACTATCCTGTGGTGAAAAGAATTGTAACATAAATGTAAAAAAAAAGAAATATGTAAGGAGGTAGAGTAGGGATACCATGACCTCCCAGATCTGATTGGGGCAAAACCTTTTTTGAAAATGTTGCCATGAATTTGTGACGCATCCGTGAATCAGCAGTAAAATGTAAAAACACCAGGTCAGGGCCCTGGGCTGGTGCATCTATTATATTTAAGAGGAGGCGGTGCATAACACCCCTTCCCAAGCCTCTAGGAGGCCCCACGGACCCTACTCCCAGGACTGATGTGTTATTAATGGGAAAGGGGATCAGGCTAATGATTATTTACAATATGGGTAGGCATGAAAAGCTGTGCCTTACTGTGTATTACGTACTGGAGTACTACGAAAACTTACCTTATTATCATGCAGTGAATAATGGAGCATTGTGAATACCAGCCAGGCAGTTGTGTTATCATCAAATGGAGCCCTAGGACCCCTACCTTGTTAATATGCTCTAAATATTGGAGCAGTGGCTACATTTGGATAGTAGTTACATTTTCATGTGGTACTAACTGACACAGAAACACTGGTAGACAGTATGACCTGCCCCAACAATAAATCATTTGCCTACTATGCAGCAAATATTTTGCATATGGTGTTAGGTATTGGTTTGGGATCACTGATATAATATCAAGGGACAGAATATCGACTATCACAAATATCGTGTAAAAAATATCGACAGACAGAATATCGAGTTTGTATCTACAAACAGGTAAGTACAAAAATATTGAGTATAAAATATCGTTTACTAAAATATAGTTTATAAAAATATCGACTTTATTAAAAACAATGTTAAATTAAATTAATATTAAAAATTAATTACTAAAATATACTTAAACATAATTAAATTAACTTATAATAATTAAATGATTAATAAAAGTTACAAAACAACATTTTTAAATCATATATGTTAAAACATATATTTAGTACCATAAAATCATTATATGATATCCAATATTATTACCGTACAATAGCAGAATTGTTAATATTACTATTCCCACTCCAAAGAGTGCAATAGTAGGGAAAGCGTTGGGTAGCGTAGGGGTGAAAAATTACTATTCCCACTCCAGTGGGTGCAACAGTAGGGAAAGCGTTGGATAGCGTAAGGGTAAAAATTACTATTCCCACTCTAAAGAGTGCAACAGTAGGGAAAGCGTTGGATAGCGTAGAGGTTAAAATTACTATTCCCACTCCAGTGGGTGCAACAGTAGGGAAAGCGTTGGATAGCGTAGAAGTAACATTTACTATTCCCACTCCAGTGGGTGCAACAGAAGGGAAAGCGTCGGATAGCGTAGGGGTTAAAATTACTATTCCCACTCCAGTGGGTGCAACAGTAGGGAAAGCGTTGGATAGCGTAGAGGTAAAATGTACTATTCCCACTCCAGTGGGTGCAACAGTAGGGAAAGCGTTGGATAGCGTAGCGGTAAAATGTATTATTCCCACTCCAGTGGGTGCAACAGTAGGGAAAGCATTGGATGGCGTAGGGGTAAAAAATACTATTCCCACTCCAGTGGGTGCAACAGTAGGGAAAGTGTTGGATAGCGTAGGGGTTAAAATTACTATTCCCACTCCAGTGAGTGCAACAGTAGGGAAAGCGTTGGATAGCGTAGGGGTAAAAATTACTATTCCCACTCCAAAGAGTGCAACAGTAGGGAAAGCGTTGGATAGCGTAGAGGTAAAAATTACTATTACCACTCCAAAGAGTGCAACAGTAGGGAAAGCGTTGGATAGCGTAGGGGTCAAAATTACTATTCCCACTCCAAAGAGTGCAACAGTAGGGAAAGCGTTGGATAGCGTAGTGGTAAAAATTACTATTCCCACTCCAGTGAGTGCAACAGTAGGGAAAGCATTGGATAGCGTAGGGGTTAAAATTACTATTCCCACTCCAGAGAATGCAACATGAGGAAAAGTAAATACTTCATATATTATCGTAAAAAAATTATATTAATATCTATAAGAAATTATTTAAAAGTAATTACCAATTTAATATAATATAATAATTATTCAATTAAAATTACTAATTAACATTAATTATTACAATTAGTTACCTATTAATACAAATTAATTATTAATTAACTATTAATTATTTAATAATGAAAAATTAATTAACAATCAATTAGAATTAAATACTATACAATTACTTTAATTATTCAATTCATTTAAAAAAACTTACTTCCCACTGTATTCCCCTATAAACCAACAACCCGCTACAGAGAATAAATTAGTAAAATTAAAATATTTAGCAATTAATAAATTAATTATAATTAATTACCAATTAAAATATAATTAATTACCAAATATAAATTAATTAACTATTAATTATAAATTAATACCAATAAATACATTTACACATTTAAATAATTATAATTAAATTACTTCCCACCCAATTCCCCCATAAACCCACAACCCGCTACACAAAAAAAATTAGTTAAATTAACATAATTAGCAATTAATCAATTAATTGAAATTAATTACCAATTAAAATTTAATTATTAACCAAATATAAATTAATTAACAATTAATTAAAAAATAATACCAATAAATACATTTACTTATTTAATTAATTATAATTAAATTACTTCCCACCCTATTCCCCTATAAACCCACAACCCGCTACAGAATTAAATTACGCAAAAAAGCAAAATTCAAAATTCATTAATAAAAATAATTATAACATAAATACACACTTTTCACACATATTATAACATAAAAACACTATAAAACATTAGATATTATTAAAAAACGATATTTTTAACAATCTATATTATGTACTTCGATATTTTAACTTTCTATATTTTTAACATTCGATATTACATTACTTACCTAAAAAACGATATTTTTGATAGCTATATTCTGTCCATTCGATATTTTGTCCAATCTATATTTAAAACTCGATATTATGACCAATCGATATTTTGGACTCGATATTTTGACTGTTCACCATTGGTTTGGCGCTAAAATATTGTCTCTTAAATATTTAATGAGTTCCTCTTCAGCATTTCATGTCAAACCTACTGCATTTTGACATATTTGAAATATTGTGTTGTTAACACTTGGTCCCATTTATTTCAAGCTTTTCCCACCTTGGTGACCGTCCACATCCCCTGGCTAAAATCAAGCTCACTCATCGACTCGAATGTGGGAATGTTTTTTCTTAGGGCTCCTTGTCCAGCCCTAAATCCTGTGGTGAAGGCAGCATGGCGTAAGGATTGATCATTGTGTACAATCATGCTTTGGCAAAGGAGAGGGGGGACTTAAAGGCAGCTTTCTGGTATTGAGCACTTACACAACAGCATCAAGCAGTTCAACTGCAACTCAATCACAACTATCAGCAAGATGGTGAGGATATTCAGTGGCCAGATGTAGTGGAAAACCCACTTTGCAATGCACCCCTGTTCAATGGAGTCAGACAGAGGTACTGAGGACCTCAGAGACTGCCTGGAGCATGTCAGAAGCAACTGGAGATCCTGCCTAGCATGAAAACCGCTCTGCTTGAGTATCCAATATAGCTATGGAAGAGGATGCAAAATCATCACTCTTCAAATAGGTGATCATAAGGGATTTTGGTGATATCAAGCTTTTGTAAATGCATGTCAATGCCTGTATTTTGGCATCCTAATTCACCATTTGTGGGATGTTCCCCAACAAAGCCAGTTCTCCTTTGCATACAGCAGAAACACTTTCATTTGAAGTGTCCTACAGAAACAACTTTCTTTATTTTTAGACCTGGTGTCCTCTGCAGGATCCCCACAAAATGTTTTCCCTCTCTCGCCTGTTTTTCTGAATTATTTTTTCTTTGCTTTAACACTCTGTGCACTTTACCACCACTACCCAGTGCTAACGTGCTTGCGCTCTTTCCCTGGAGCATGGTTAGATTGTCTTACATCTTACTTGCACATTTCATTACCTGTTAGTATATGGTACTTCATGTACCCAGGGCCTGTAAATTAAATGCTACTAGTGGGCTTGCAGCACTTTTTGTGCCACCCACTAAAGTAGCCCTTTAAAATATGCCTCCATCCTGCCACAGCAGCTTGGAGTTCATTTTAAACTGCCATTGTGGCTTGCAAAAATTTGCATTTTGCCACGCATAAACCTCCATTTTTAACACCTAAGTCACCCCTGAGGTAGGCCCTAACAGCTCTTAGGGCAGGGTGCAAGGGTGCTTTATATTTAAAAAGTAGGAGATGAGTATTTATGTTTTACATGTCAAGACAGTGAAACACTTCTAAAGTTATTTTTCACTATGTTAAGGATTATCCTTCTCATTGACTATCACTGGGTTACCTTATAACATTTAATATGTGATAACTTTGGATTGGGAGTAGATAGAAATATGCTGTTTATAGGTAAATAAATTATAATTTTAAATTGTGTTAATGGTAAAGTCACACTTTTGAAAATGCCATTTTAGAAAGTTGGAATTTTCTTGTCCCAACCATTTGTGCCTTCTGACAATATCCTTGCTGACATGACTGTGAAAGGCTCTTCTGTTGGGGTTTACGTATTCCTACCAGACATCAACACAAAGGGAACAAAGGGGACTGGGTGTGTTCAGGATGAGCCATTCTGCCAGGGTGGCTAGGGGTGGCTGGGGGTGGAGTTGTATCCTGCCCCACTTACACTTCAGATGGCTTTGCTTCCAGTTCACACAAAGGAAATTGACACAAGGCTTTTGTCACCCAAGACAGTGTGGAGCCTTGACAGGGGATAAGAAGACCTTTCCAGAACCAGATGTGGGTGTAGGACAGGATATTCTCCCACACACAAATGCTGGCACAAGGTATACATATTGAGCCACCAGAACCACTCTTCAAATCACTTTTGGCCAGATAGAAGACTACGAAGCAAAACTACACTGCTGCCCTGCTGCTAAAAGTACTGCCCTGCTGTCTGAGGTAGGAAGACTGGACCTACTCTTTGAACTCAGAACCACAGAGTGACTCCAAGTGCTAGCTGGCTAGCCTTCGCTGAAAGTGAATCCATACCCCCATGTTGTGCACGCCAGGTCCTAGACCCTTGGAAGTGAAGTTCCTGGTACTGCTCCTGCCCAACCCTAAAAACTGGGTGTGCTGGGAGAACCGACTGAAGACTGGGACCTACCTGCCACCCAATCCACCCAATGTGCATTACCAGTTAGTCTGACTTCGCTGTAGCTTCTGTTTCATTCTTCTATGCAAGAGCAAATCCTCTTCAGCTGGACATCCCTGCAGAGATATCTGGCCTTGTGGAGTTCTCTATGGCTGCAGCCTTGTAACTCTGAGTGAATCTGAGCTCCAGAAAAACCTCTAAGTAGATAGTAGGTAGAAGTTTTCTCCTGGCTCAAATACACCCGATTGACGCTGACGACCTCATCGACCCTGAAATCCAGCTTCTACCAACCAGCAGCTCCTCATCATTGACCAAATATTCTCGGATGCAGCCTCGTGCACTGCCCTGTTGAGACTCAACCTTTCCCAGAACTTTTCTCAAAACATTTTCTAAGTCTGAAGGTAAGCTGAGTCCAAGCCCAATTCACCCCTTGTATCAGGCCTATGCTCCATCGTGATTGACCTTATCTTTTGACTTTGACCTGGACTTATGAGACCCATAACCAGAGACCAAATAACTGTGATTGGCGATTTGATCTTTTAGGCTTTGTTTTTCTCTAAAAGTTAAAGCTTCGTAACACATGTTTTACTGGATTTAATTTGTTTTGGTGTCATTTTATTTATTAGAATGTACTCTACTTATTCTAAATTGCTGTGGGATTTTTCTTGTGTTGTGCTTTTCACTTTATTACTGTTTGTGTGCCGCATGAATACTTTACACATTGTCTCTAAGTGAAGCCTGATTGCTTTTAAGGCAAGCTCCCTGACAAGGATTGTGTTTATTACTTGAGTGTGGCTATCAC
This sequence comes from Lissotriton vulgaris, assembly GCF_964263255.1. Lineage (NCBI taxonomy): Eukaryota > Metazoa > Chordata > Amphibia > Caudata > Salamandridae > Lissotriton > Lissotriton vulgaris. Next base: position 1,187,012,156 of record NC_141689.1, on the reverse strand, counting down.
CCCTCCCTATTAATAACCCAAATTCTTACACTCTTGGTGAGAAATTCAGTCATTCAATCATCCAACCATTCATGAACGTCTTGACTCAAATGTTTCATATATCCATGTTCAGTGCTTAATTTGTAAAATATTAAATGCTCGGGCTCTGACAAGAAGGCCACTGCAGCTTGCACCACCCATCACCCTTGTCATCACTGCCAAAACAACTACTAACCATCTCTCTGGCATGTATTCCAGGTCCCCAAGCTAAAGGAATGGCAGGGGAGGCAGGTATTAGCAGTTTTCATGTATATTGTATTCCTAAACAACCGTTGTTCTGCTCATCTCTAATTTAGATGAGCACCGCCACCATGTGGCAGGCTGGTCTAAACATGGTGTTGTCAATTAGGTGCCGTTACAGAGCACCGAAAACCGATTAAGTGCTGGTGATGAGCACCGGAAAGCACCGGCTCACATTATGCACTGCATGTACTCCAATATCAACGTACCTATCCATCAATCATGCACACTTAACCAATAATCTATTCATGACTCTCACTCATTTAGCCATCTTCCCACTTATTTGCCCATTCATCAAGGCATGGCCTCACCGGACACCCATCCATCAAGTACTCATTCACCAATTCATGAAGCCACACACTCAGTCATTCACATCCATTGCCATCCGACCATCTCACCATCTACCGACATATTAGCTCGTTAACAGGGATATTTACTTTATGTCTATACAATCACCACTATACACACAAACATACACACACACACTACATAAAATAGAGAACATGGCACAGGGTTTTCTTGTATAAATAAAGGCACCCAAAACTTAGTCTTGGGGCTTTGCCTGGTTCTTCAGAATACAGTGCTAGCAGGATCTCTCTAAATATAAAAGATGGGGTACCCATTTGCTACAGTTCTTTTTCAGGTGGCCCATCACCAATACAGATTGTTGCCCTTGTGAAGTAAATTGCCTTATACAGGTCCACTTCAGCTCTACTGGTGATAATTTCCATACATATATCTAGAGCAGAGCGAGTCTCCAGTAAACACCTACCACCAACATTTCCAGACCTCACAAAGGGGGTTCATCCATTCCAGGTAAAAGTACTTGTTTCCAGTCTTTTTCTGAGAAAAGACAGCCTTATGCTAATCTTTTTGTGTACCAGTTTTAGATATGTCAAGTCTTAAACTGTACAAGGCTAGAGTTTGAGTTAGTTTGGCGTTCCTGCAGGTAAGCAGAGTTTACTTGGCACCAGTAGAGTCCATTGGGGCCTTTTACCTCTGATGTCCTGGAGATTGATGTAGTGATGGGCCCAAAGCTGAGCACCAAGTAAACCCTTTTAGCACTTGATTCTGAGAGTAGCAAAGCAGAGTAATATTAGGTTGACTCTGGGAGGTCATTGTGGGTTAGAAATGTAGGACTAAGTACAACTATAGCAACACACTATAACAATGCACAAAAAATAAACGTCTAACCATTGTTTTATCGTTAAAAATAGATTTTTTTATTCTAGGTATCATGCTGTATTATTGGGATAATGGAATATTACACACTTAATAACCAGTTATTGGTTGGTAGAACGAACTACAACAACATCATGGAGTAGAAAATATCAGAGGGACAGGTATAACATTATGGAGGTCACACAGGTAGACAAAGGGTACAACAAGAGGAAGAGAAAACTCAAAAAGAATGAAGATTAAATCAAATACAGGAGCAGTACAGAAGAAATAAACCATGTGCTTATGTATATTTCCGAAAGGGTATTAACATCTATTGAAACAGAAGTTTTTCAAAAGCTCTTTTTCTCCTAATTGAAACTAAAGCGGAGCTACACCAGCCAAGTTTATATCTGTTGAATCTATCCCCAACATCTCAACTACTTCTATTGGTGATTTGAAATATGCTCAATTTACAGTTTAGAATTAGGTAATTACTGAAGTGTATAAGGTGGTAAAGGAAATAGTCACTGAGGGCTACTAGATTAAAGGGAAAATCCAAATGTATACTGCAGTTTCCTAATGACAATGCTATAGAAACTTGTTGTTCTTGTCTTGGCATGTGTAGAGCAAAACTAACTGTAATTTGTCTAATAAAAACTGCTTTAAATAATCTAAAAGGTGATGTCAATTGTTATTCATATAGGGCCAGATGTACGTCCATTCACTTTCGTGAGTCGCAAATTGCATCGAATTGCGACTTGCAATTTGCGACTCGCAAAAGTGAATGTACAAGTGTCTCAGACACCGTTTGCGATTCTAATGGGGTCACAAATTGCATGCCTCATTAATATTCATGAGACAAGCGTAATTTGAGACCCCATTGGGAATGGCTAGCACTCCCAGGGATGGTGGTCTGCTGGGGTAAGCAGACCACCATGTCTGTGACTACTTTTTTAATAAAGCATTTTTTTCTAATGCAGCCCATTTTTCTTAAAGGAAAACAGGATGCATTTAAAATGGAAAACTGAAACTTTTCAGTTTCCATTTTTAAGGGCAAGCAGGCGTCCCCGGGACCCCTGCCTGCTCTTAAAAACATTTTTTGCAGACACTCACAAAGGGGAAGGGGTCCCATGTGGACACATTCCGATTTGCAAGTGGATTACCACCTACTTGAAGTAGGTGGTAAACTGCATGTGTTTTGTGGCTGCAAAACAATAGTACATGGCATTGAGTCTCGCTATTAGGAAGGGACCCCCCTTCCTAATAGCGAGAGTCGCAAATGCTATTTTGCGAGTCCGTGACTCGTAAAATAGCATTTTTACATGCCTGGACCCATTTTTGCAGAGGGAGAGCCCAGACGGTACACCAGAAATGAGCTTACTATCATCGGTGAGTGGGGAAGTGATAAAGGGACCCTCTTGCTGTCTCATACGGCTTTCCCTGTAGTGGACTTTCTGACTGGTGACTCCTTAGCAGGTGGGCTTCTGAATGTGAGGTCTCTCCCTAAACACAGTGTTGATATTCAACTGGTGTTGGAGACTCACGAACTAGACTTCCTGTGCATGTCTGAAACCTGGACTGTGCCAGGGTGTGAAGTTGATGCTGGGAACGCTTGCCCTCCAGGGTTTAAAATGCGTCATAAGCCCAGAACCAGTGGGAAGGGGGGGGGGGGGGGGGGGAAATGAGATTTTTAAAGATACTATCGACTTGAACATCTTGAACATTGAAGAGTGCAACGGCTGTGAATTACTTGTTTTTTCTATTAAGAACTCACAAAGGCCTGTTCTAACGTGTATCATCTGCTACAGACCTCCGGGGGGCTTTACGCTTGCCCAACAGCAGGCGTTATTGGAACTGTTTTCCAATATGGCCGTTATTTATAACCATTTGGTGATTCTTGGGGATTTTAACCTGTGGCTGAATGGCACTTTGAATGCAGGCTTCCTTAATATGATTCACTCGTGTGAGGCCCTTGGTCTCTCCCAGCGAATTTTACAAGCTACCTATATAGGAGGCCACCGGTTGGATTTGATCTTCTCTGAGATCAACCTCCTCACTGTTGGGGATGTGCTACCTATGGCCTGGACGGACCACTTTTTGATTACGTTTTTTGTAAAGACAGGCACACTTATGGCAGGGACATCTGGCCAAGCAAAGGAGTATGTCAGCAGGGACTGGAAGTCCCTTGCTCGAAAAAAAGATGCGTCACCCACGTTCGTTGTTGAGGAGTGCTTTGCCCCCGCCCTACAGGCTGAGGTGAATTACGCTGCCATCTGCTCGAAGATTATCTCGGTGTTGGACACCTCTGCTCCTTTCAAACATCATACCAGCAGGGGCAGAACCTCTGCACCATGGTTTACAGACAGACTTAAAATATTGAGACTGGAATGTAAACAAGCAGAGAGAAGGTGGAGGCATGCGTACTTGGATAGTGACAGGCTGGCTTGGAAAGCTAAGCGGGGCGATTACAAGAAGGAGATTCACAGAGCCATGGTAGAATATTTCTCGAAGGTGATTCTCGACGCCCCGAATAGCTCTCGCTGCATTTTCAATATCCTGAATAATCTTACGAGTCCAGAGTGTGCCAAGAAGGAATTCCCCCCTCTCAGGAACTCTGCGAGAACCTAGCTAGGTTCTTTCAGGATAAAATCAAATTGATCATTGATGACCTGGGGGTGAAGCGGGAACAATCTTTGGTAAAAGCTGACTGCGGTAGCTTGCCGACTCCCGGCGCTCTTTATGAATTGGGAGGAGTTGAGCCCCTTGCAGAATTTGCACAGCTGTCTGCAGAGGAGTTCAAGGAAGTGGCCTTTGGGATAACATCTGGGTCTCCGCTTGATCCGCTCCCATAAAAAATCTAGCAGGAGTACGAGTGTGAGCTCTTCCCTACGCTTCGGCTGGTGTGTAACCAGTCACTTGCTACGGGAACGGTGCCACCTCAGTGGAAACAAGCGGTGGTGACCCCATTACTGAAAAAGCCCTCCCTTGACCCGGATTGCCTCGGGAACTTTAGGCCTATCTCGCTCCTACCCTATCCAGCAAAAATTGTAGAGAGGGTGGTGGCAGGCACTCTCTCCAAACATCTTGAACAGCATAAGCTCCTGAAAGATGTTCAATTCGGCTTCCATCCAGCTCATGGCACCGAGACGGCCCTTGTGACCGTATTGGATGAGCTACGTTGGCGGGCAGACAGGGAGCAGGCAGGGGTTCTGATCATGCTTGACCTGTCTGCCGCCTTCGATACGGTGAACCATGACATTCTGCTGGACAGGCTGAGAGAGGTAGGAGTTGCAGGGAGTGCCCTTGGATGGTTTGAGTCCTTCCTCCAGGGTAGGGAACAAGCTGTGTCCCTTCCTCCCTTCCAATCCGCCTTCTCTACCATTTCACATGGCGTCCCTCAAGGCTCTGCAGTTAGCCCAATACTTTTTAACATCTATTTGAAGCCCTTAATAGCGGTCATCAAACATTTTAAGATCGAACTTGTCAACTATGCTGATGACACTCAGCTGATTCTGTCCTTGGAGGGAAATGATTCTACCTCCCTAGAGGAATTCCACAACTGCATGCGATCCACTGCGGAATGGCTGAAAGCCAATTCCCTGCAATTTAACACAGGGAAGACCGAGGTGTTATACTGCCCTCGGCCCAGGATACAATCTTCTCTACCTAGTAACTTCTGGCCAAGGGACTTTTCTACACTGGTCAAGCCTGTGAAGGTAGTCCGGAACCTGGGTGTGATGTTTAGCAGCGATCTCTCCCTGGAGGCGCAGGTCTCAAAGATGGCAGCTAGCTGTATGACTATCATCCGCTTACTGAGAAAAATCTTGCCCCTGATACCGCCCACTGCTCAGATAGAGGTGGTGCGCTGCACTGTGCTTAGTAGGTTAGACTTACTGCAACGCCTTGCTGCTAGAGTCCCTAAGTTACCTTATGGATAGGCTTCAGAGACTCCAGTCTGCAGCTGCTAAACTATAAGCATGAGCGGATTTTGCGGATTGGCAATCCGCGAATTTGCGGATTTGCAAACTCGCAATCCGCAAAATCCGCGAATTCCCGCGAATTTGCGGATTTTTTTTTTTTTGTGTGTTCGCCCGTGTTTCTGCCAGTTCGCGAGGGTTTTTACAATTTCGCAATTTGCGAACTTACCTGTCGGGTCGCAAGTTTTGCGAACTTGTTGTTTCTACGTGTCCAACCTGTTTGGGACACTCTTCTTCATCACTGCCACTCTCTGTCACCACTGCCACTCTCTGACTACTCATGCCACCCTCTGGCCCACCCATGCCACCCTCTGTTTCATCACCACACCCTCTGGTTGTCCAGTGTACATTATTTTTGGCAAAGCAAAGCACACCTTCCCTGCCTCAAGTGACCTGAATTAATTTGGGGCTGATTAATGTGTCACAGAATATTTTTTTAGCTGGCACCTGCTTCCTTAGTGCGCCCTGATTAGTGATCTTTTGCACTTGCTAAGTGCTTTCATTGTTGCAAAATTAGTTACAACACCTGCCCTGCCCCAACTGACAATAATGAATTAGGGGCTGATTAATGGATTTTAACTTCCAGCCTGGCTCCTGCTTGTCTCCCTTAGCTGTAATTCAGGACCTTTGTGGCATATGTGTAACTATTCTGAGGTTCAGAGCAGGGTCACATAATAGTTGCAACTGGCAACTGAACTCTGGAGGGGCCCCTCAGGAAGCACTACAGGAAATGGCTACTAATGATGAGCCTGAACTTTTGAACCTGGTAAGTAGTTACTTTCAGTTTTGCTAAAATCGTATTTCTGCAATTTCGCACTTATTCGCGGGGCGCGAACTCACGCGAACAGTGCGAGCAAAATCCGCTGCTCGCGGATTTGCGGATTTTTCAGGAAATTCGCAAATCTCGCGGATTGCGGATTTCCCGAAAATCCGCAAAATCCGCGAGCGGAACGGATTTTCCGCCCATGCCTACTAAACTAGCCTTGGGGTGGTCTACGAGATCCTCCTCCTCAGGGGCTTTGGCTCAGCTGCACTGGCTCCCAGTGAGGCAGAGGGTGATTTTTAAGTCTTTATGTCTGACCTTTAAAGCTCTTCACGGTTTCGGCACGGCATATCTACAAAGGAAGTTCTCGTGGCATGTGCCAGCCTGTAACCTACGCTCCTCCTCGGCCAGGATGGTGACCGTACCGAGGTTCAGGAGATCAAGAGCAGGAAGAAGATCGTTCAGTGTGGCAGCGGCCAAGCTCTGGAACTCTTTGCCCATTGAACTTAGGCAGGTCAACAGCCTTCTTGATTTTAGAAGGCAGTTAAAAACCTGGCTCTTTCCCCTCCCTCCCTAATCCTCAGTCTGTTAAGAGCTGCTCTCCTTTCCTCTTCGAGTCTGCTAGCGCCAGGATGCCTCTCGAGGTGATAGTGCGCTTTATAAGTTAAATAAATAAATAAATAAATAAATAAATAAATAAAATAAATTGGGGTTGCAAACGGGCCGATTTCCCCTTTGCCAGCGCAAAAAAGGGTCGTACATCTGGCCCATAGGACCTTATTATGAGTGTGGTGGTATAGGTACGGGACTGCCCCGCACCGCCAACCCCATGTTTGAATCGCACACCAGATTAAGAGTTTTCTCCTGTTTGGTGGCTGGTTCTTTGATGTTCCCAGGGCGGTGCCTATGAAATAGGCAAGGGGAACGACAAACTCAGTACCTGCACGGCATGGACTGCTGCAGTCCATGCTTTGCAGGTACTGGTGTGCATGATCACTGGGGGCACTGTGTGCATCCACATGGCATGAGACAAAAGGGGGGGTTGCACTGCCATGTAAGTTTGGCAGTGAGGAATCTCATAATAGAGCAGATTGTGGCCTCAAGAGCACAGAGCCACAGCCAGGGATCTCTGGTCCCTGGCGGTTGCTGTGGTCTAAGGACAGCAAAACTGTCCTGGGCCTAATGCTGCGCTCAGAAGACCACCACTACCGTACCCCACCGAGTTTGGCAGTCCGCGGACCGCCAGACTCGTAATAAACCCCATAGTCGATAGAGTAGGCAATGTACTTGTGATAAACCTTGCCAGATGTCATTCTAAATCGTTAATGTAGTTGGTTGTTACAACAATTATGTAGAAGTATAAAGGAAAGTACTTAAAGCGGAAAAGTTGTTGCAACATCACAAATTGGAAAAATGGGGAGATGATGGCATTAACTCTTTTGTTATTTTGATTTTAGAAACTTGTATAACTCATGCCCTGATCAGCTGCTTCCTTAAAATTAACAAAGTGGGATCTTTTCATATTACTGTCCCATAATATCAGGGAGTAAGAAATTGGGTTGGTGGTTGAGGGGTAAAACACTACTCAAGCAACATACACAATCCTTGTTAGGGTGAACCACAAAAGTAGTTAAATAAACATATCCTTAACCCTCTGGTTGCTTGGCTTAAGAGCAGTCTGGCTTAAATGAGAGGCTATGTGTAAAGTACGTATGTAGCACTTAAACAGTAATAATGTGAAAACACAAGAAAATTCCCACACCATCCAGAAAAATAGAGTACATTTGTATCCATTATTTGAGACAAAAATGTAATCAGTAGAACTGTAAATATAGTATTTTAAATATTTTAGATCAAGGTAACGCCAAACGGTTCAAAGCGCCAACTACGAATATCTGATCGCGTTGGACTGGGGAAAAGTCACAAGTTCAGACAGATCTCAGTGTTGCACATGCTGGGCACAGCACCAAGACTGGCCTGCTAGAGATTGTACCTTATGTCCTTGGTGCGAGGTCTGCACAGTGTTGCTTCGTGAGGCTTTGCGTCATCCGGAGTTGGTTCTGATAAGCTGTGTGGCCTGGCTTTGTGGGGCTTTGCAACATTTGCCATTGGTTCCAATGAAGATGTGTGGGGAGGGTTTTCAGGGCTATGCATTACTCAGCATCAATTCCGATGATGCTGACAGCTGTGCGGCAATGCTTTGAGATACTTTGCGCCGCTCGCAATTGGTTCTGTTGAAGCTTGAAGCTGTGCAGCAAGGCTTTTTGGGGCTTTGTGTCACTCAGCATCAGTTCAGATGAAGCTTGCAGCTCTGTAGTGAGGTTTTACGGGGCTTTGCATTGCTTTGTGAGGATCTCTGTCTGAGGCCAGCCAAGTGCCCAGGACCTCGGCAGGCAGCACTTGGGGAACAGGATCTCACTCCAGTAGAGATCCAGTTGCAAGTCCAGGCTTCTCCAGTCCAATAGGTCAGCTGGGAAGGGGTAGGGAGACCTCTGGAGCTTGTCGTGTCCCTGTAGCTAAGAACAAGAGGTTAGTCAGCTGACCCTTAGAGTCTCCCAGCCTGAGATGAAGAGAACTGGTCCAGTGTTCCTTCTCAGACAGCATGGCAGCCGCAGGCTGCAGTGCAGTCCTTCTTCTATAGTATCCACAGATCCAGGAGTGTACTGAAGAGTGCGTCTGAAGGTTCTATGCCTAGTGCCCCAACTGAAGTGGGGGAATTTTCCTGGAGTTTTCCACCCACAGAATTGCCTGGAATTTCCTGCCTTCCTGACCTGGTCTAAGTATCACTGAGGGCAAAATAGACTAGTGTGAAGTTCTTTGTGAGTGTCCTTGGGCAGTGCCTTTGAAGGAAAAGTGTGGTAGGTGACAGCTCTGCCCCCCCTTCTGCCAAGGATGGGCCATCCTGCCATCACCCAGTCCCTCATTGTGTGACTCTATAGGAGGAATACACAATGACCAACTTACATCTACACATAGTCACATGATCCATGATACGGACTGAAGGCATCAAATGATTAGGACAGGACAAAAAATGCAAACTTTCTGAAAGTGGCATTTTTAGAATTTTGACTTAAAATCAGACATAATACATTAAAGGGAGTATTAACTTACAATTCTTTAGCGACTAAACTTGACATTCCTACCGACTCCGAATCAAAGTTATCACTTATTAACTGTAATAACGTAACCCATTGTAATCCCATGGGTGAGGTAGGCCTTGTACTAGTGAAAAACAAATGTAAGAGGTTTTCACTAACAGGACATGAAAAAATTAAAAGGACATGTCCAGCTTTTTTTATACACTGCACTCTGCCTTGTGAGCCATTTAGAAAAAAGAATAGTTGATGGACAGAATGCAGAACAATGTCATACATTCAACCCAGTACAGAAATCTGGGCCTAAATCCATCATTTTTTTGCACTCCACACCACCCCAGTTCAGACATGGCCATATGCAAATCAGCCTAGACCCTGTGCCTCATGGGAACAGTCCAGCCTGAACTGCCAAGCCATGTTTTTCCTGGACCGGAAACAAGCATCCTAGGACCGGTTTCTGGCTTTCGGCCGACTTCAGCCAGGATAGCTTGACTCCAGTGATGTGGAGATCATGAGACTCACGTCTGAGCATACCCATCCCACTCGGGGTGACAAATGCAAAAATAACAGTTGATCGACAGAATGCAGAACAATGTCATACATTCACCCCAGTACAGAGATCTGGGCCTAAATCCACCGTTTGTTTGCACTCCACACCACCCCAGTTCAGACATGGCCATATGCAAATCAGCCTTGACCCTGTGCCTCATGGGAACAGTCCAGCCCGAACTGCCAAGCCATGTCTTTCCTGGACCGGAATCAAGCATCCTAGGACCGGTTTCTGGCGATCAGCCGTCTTCAGCCAGGATAGCTTGACTCCAGTGATGTGGAGAGCATGGGACTCACGTCTGGGCATACCCATCCCACTCGGGGTGACAAATGCAAAAATAACAGTTGATGGACAGAATGCAGAACAATGTCATACATTCACCTCAGTACAGAGATCTGGGACTAAATCCACCGTTTTTTTGCACTCCACACCACCCCAGTTCAGACATGGCCATATGCAAATCAGCCTTGACCCTGTGCCTCATGGGAACAGTCCAGCCCGAACTGCCAAGCCATGTCTTTCCTGGACCGGAATCAAGCATCCTAGGACCGGTTTCTGGCGATCAGCCGTCTTCAGCCAGGATAGCTTGACTCCAGTGATGTGGAGAGCATGGGACTCACGTCTGGGCATACCCATCCCACTCGGGGTGACAAATGCAAAAATAATAGTTGATGGACAGATCAAGGCTGATTTGCATATGGCCATGTCTGAACTGGGGTGGTGTGGAGTGCAAAAAAACAGTTGTTGGGGGGGGGGAGGAGGCAGTGGGGCTGGGTTTACTGGCTTGTGAACACAAAATGGTGGCTGGGGGTGCACTGTTTTAGCACACAGGTCTAAGCACAGAGCAAATGTGAAATTTGGAGGGAAAACAGATTTGTCACCAAGGAATGAGAGGGACAATCTACAGAGGTTGGACTGCAAATCCCACAATTCAACACACTAAATGAAGGCAATCATGGGCAGAGAAAACCACAAATTTAAAACACAACACAGGTGATAAAATATGCAATTACAGGCTGGCTAAAACTAAAAATTTTAACTGTAACAACCACAGGCATAGACAGTAAACACAGAAAGTGAAAATCGTTTTTTAAACAACGTTTTGTCTTGGGAACAGACAGCACTAGTCTGTCTCCTTACCACTTCCTGGACCCTGCTCACTGCAATCTGGGGAACATGTATGCTGCAACTCACAAGATGGAGGAGAATGTTTTGGGGTGCACCCAGCAAGGCCTTAAGAGGCCTGGGCAGGTGTGAGAGGAGGGCTCAGACTTGCCTAGTAGCTGAATAGCCAATGGTATGCTGGCCTGGGGGTGGGGTCTGGGCAGATGCTTCTCCCGTTCAGAATATTGTGAAATGATGAGTTTGAAAGGTCGGTGTCAAATAAAGTTAAGCTGAAATCGTGAACAGAAATATGTCATTACGAAAACAATTTATGGATGTATCAATTATTCGTCACATGCTGTCTTTTATAGCGCGCACCTCAAATGCAGGTATGCTATCTCTTATCATTCTTGCACTTGCTATGTTATCTAGAAAAGGCATAAACTGTCTCCTGAATAAAACACAGATTCAGAGGGGCATTTGACTCTTGTCCTTACCTGGTCCAATGTTGTCTGGGACACCGAATAATCTTCAATGTTGAGCTGTTCTTTGTTTTCAGTAAAGGCACTGAAAATGGCAGACAAGGAGGTTAGACCTGAAGGCAGCTGGTACTGCAGATTATTGTGATGCTTCTCTTTCAGCACACTGCCAGGGAAAGATGATTCAATGAAAGCCTCCACTGGTTCCAGCTTTGGAGGCAGTCCGGCAACTCTTACAATGACTGTGTAACCTTCTCCAAACCTGGAAAAAAAAAGCAATGATGGTGAACTGACACTTTCAAATAAACTACGATGGCTCAACTTTTTACTTTGTTATGTTCAAAACACGAACGTGCATTGGTTAACATTTGTGTGAGAATACTAAAAGTGCCATTACAGCCATAAACACAGATTCAAAGGTAAGTGAGAAACTCTAAACTTTAAATAAGCGATGGATCCCAAATGACCCTGTTATCCCAGCAGAGCCAGTAATTGAATTTACTGGCCCTATCGAGGTTACAAATGGCCATATTTCAAATAGTGATTCTGGCTGTTGAAAGCAGTCAAACACTTGTGAAACTTTGGTTGCCTGGCGTTTTTATCTTGTGACAGGCACTGTATGGACTTTCAAGGATCCCAGGTAAAAGTAAAAGCTCAATAGATTTAACCTTCACTTTCATTAATACCGAAACACAGCATTTTGAAGAGGTAGGAAAGTAGCTTGTTGAGCTTTGGTATGCCTGTAACAGCAGGCTCAATAAAGAAGCCTTAAGAGATAAAGAATTTATTTAGAGTTTGGTGGAGCCATGCCACCAGAAGTACCCTGCTATCAAACTCCCTTTTTGTCTGCGCTGTTTAGAGTTGGGCGATCTGTCATATTCTGCTATCAGTGCCTCTGCTGGTTCCTCCAGTGCAAACCGTTGACCACCAGGCTAACTCGCATTGGATCTTTGGTCAAAGAACCTCGGATCATCCTCCCTTGTTAAGGCAAGCATTCTGACATACATGTTTCCTATTTGGGAGCCCCAGGGAAATCCCAGTGTTTCAGAACAGAAAAATAAATAAATGACCCCCACAAGCTAGAAGAAAACTCCCGGTGTATAACGGACTTTTATTTGTTTCTCTAAAATAAGCAACTTCTTCTGAGGGTTTGTTTTCGCAAAAGAACTACTGTGCCCTCATAGGAGCGGATGTAGCAACGACTGATCTGAAGGCACAGAAATCTCCAGCAGGTAGGTGACGATCTGTAAACGTGGTTGACTGAAGTTGGTCAGTGCAGACTATGTCCCTCTGCTGCCATACAGGAATAGAGTACAGCCAACCAATGGCTAAGCAATGTGCAAAGTGCCTCAGGTATTGTTTGGTGGGCCGCTGACCGACAGACAGCGAGCTCAAGGGTTTCTGATGGCATAGCGACTCAAAAAGAGGCAAGATGACAATTAAACTCTAAGGGCATCATTTCTGAGAAATGACGCATCGCTGCGTGAAAGCAGCGATGCGTCACTTCTCAGTGCGCACTCCTTGCGTCATGATTGATGCGTCATGTTTATAATATGACACATCATGTTGCAAGGAGTTACAGATACGCCAGAATTTCTGACGTATCTGTAGGCGCCAAAGTGACGCATTGCTGGAGTGTGTCACAAAAGTGACGCAACTCCAGCAATGTGTACTTTCACATAGGCAATTCCCATGTTGTTAGTGTCTGCGTCAGTCTTACGCCTGCCATGAAGCAGGCGTAAGATTTTGAGGCATTAGCGGCCAAGAAATGGCGCAGTGAAATCTCATAGATTTCACTGCGTCACTTCCATGACCCTTTCTTGCGTCAAAACGCCCCTCCCTGCATACATTATACCTGGCGTAGGTATAATGTAGCGCAGGGGTTTACAAAGTGACGCATCTAGGTAGATGCGTCACTCTGTAAATATGGTGCAACAAGGCACATTTTTTACGTTGCTGGTGCGTCACAAAAAGTGACGCACCAGCGGCGTAAAAGTGACGCACAGCCTCATAAATGAGGCCCTAAATGAGGCCCAAAGACATAACATTCAAAGAAGGTTGTGAAAACTGTGAAGGTGTATTAACTAGTTACCACTAAAATATTAAAGGGGCACCCAGCTATGAAAGTAAATTATACTTTTCACAACTTTGCATAAGGTAATAAATGGTGAGAGGCATTTTTAGGTGGGGAGAGGTGGTTGACATCACGTTTTTCATAACCTGAACAGAAAAATATAACTTTATTCTGAAAACAATTCGTGCAATAATGTCATTGTCATAGGCAGAACAGGAAGACTGCTCGTTGTTTTTGAGTAACACCTTAAAATGCTTCTTTTGCATTTTTCAAATAAAATGTCAGTGATTTATGTTTTAGCTTACACCCTTCTGTTCCTCCATGCAAATGAGCGGTGCCAGTCAACACACTGAAAACTGCATCTCTAATTTAGCAGCACAAGCGTGAATCAAAATAATTACATCTGGAAAGCGAATATTGGATAAAGAAAAAGATGATCAATACCCTTCACAATGTTCTCAATCTAATTTGTGCAGTGACTGTTTGCCACTGGAGCCGTGTTTTTATTCAGTGTGAGGCGATTAAAAAGAAATAATTCACCAGCATTGTATCCCTCTGCATATTTCTGAAATAAACATCCCGTCCCCCAAATGTCACCGGTTTATGGCTAGTGGCGGCTTGTCATCTCGTTTCGTGCTCCGGAAACAAAAGCGGCGATTCTTAATTAAATTGTTTGAATTCATTAGGGCACATGCCATGAAAATTTCAATGTGGCAGATCCAGGGAAATATTACACTTTTAATTAGCGACTGCCTGCAATCTCAGCAAAAGCTTTCCGCCCGCCCTCCCACTGATGTTTCCGATTCAAATAAATTGCTATTCATTAATGAAATGTTTTTTTCACTTTTCATAAGCAAACAACCTTGAAATGCTGACCGAAGTCTCCCCCCTCTGCACACCTATTGTTTCATCCAAACTGTCCACGTTTCTTAATCGTCAGGCATACTTCCCGTCACACGGGACTATGTACAGGTGTAATCTGAAGAAGAGCTGGCCTTTGCTGCAATAGCGCCCTGGGGGAATAGACTTTTTGCGCCCTTCTGCTACTGGAGAATACAGTGAGGCAGCAGGAGCCCTTGGCTGAGCAGTGACTGCCCTCTGAACACAGAAAACTCTGGACTCCACCAAGTCCCCTGGATCACCAACAGTTTAGTTCTGTCGCACTAGTAGACAGGGGAACCCACAGCAGTCCTGGCAATTTTCTAGCACCACCCCCTGGGGAAGCACTGCCTGGCCCTGGGGAGCTTGAAATGCTTGCTTGCAGCTTTTGCTACTGGGGGCCATATTGCAGCACTGCTTCAAAACCTATCCCAGTAAAAACGAAACGGCTCTGTAGGACTTGGCCTTTTTAGCTAAAGTTCCCTAAACTTTTTGCTTTCCCACTAGACTGTTTTCCTGACATAGAGATGCCAATTTAGATGCTTTGGGTACTTAACCACTGCTGAGCAGTGTCAAAGTACAAGTGTTCCCTATGTAAAATATAATGGTCATTGGTTGGCCATGATTGGTATGTTTGCCTTACTAGTAAAGTCCCTAGTTATGTGCATTGTGTGTGTCAGGGCTAGTAATGCAAAGGTGCAAGGAGAAGGCAATTCAGGCCTGCAGTATAGGGCCTGCGCGCAGAATGCTAAGTTAGCATGTTGTCCTGACAAGTGCAAAAACTTATCAGGCCTGACTTTCCCTTTTACATACACATTGGGGCACCCCAGTGGTAGGTACCAGGTAATCCCTGGACAGGGTGCAGTGTAGGTAAAAGGCAGGATATATACTAAGGTGTGTATTATGTCCTGACAGTGAAAAACACTCCATTTAGTTTTTCACTGCTGAAAGGCCATCCTGCCCTTAGGACAGAATGGGGAGGCTGAGTGTTGTATTTGTTAGTCTAGTTTCCTGTAAGTTTGTAATGATGTTTATAATGGAGAGGTGGAGTTTAGTATGTATGAACTCACAGTGTCATAACACATCTTTCTGAAAAGGTGGTTTTGTCACTGTGTGTTCAGAAGCCACTCTTTCAGAAAGTGGCTGAGTTTTGTGCTCTAAGCATTCTTGTGTGTCTCTGCTGAAATGTGGATTGTCTGCCTGGATCTAAAAGGTGAGAGGAGCTGGGAGAGGACTACACCCAGGGAGGGGTTGAGATGGCACCAGGCTGCCCTGCATCTGGAGAGTAGGGGGAGGAGAAGCCCGAGAGTTGAATGGCCAGGGCTGGTGCTATAAACCAACTGACCCATTTCCTGCTGAGTGATTAAGGATCCAGACGTCCATTATCAAAGGGTGACACTGGGAGGGAGACACCCAGACTGATTTATGGAGGGATAAGGGACTCCTGAGCACAAACTAACTTCAAGGACAGTAAACTGTATAACTATGAGAGCTGAAACCCCTGAACATTGGAATGAAACAGATATGGATTGAGAGTGAAAAGGCTTGGATCCATTCTGTGGTCAAGAGGAACCTCAGCTCAAGAAGGAGCAACTGAAGAGACTGTGGTGGAAAGACCAATCCTTGCTTCGTTATCTGGGGCTGGTCTGCCGTTTGCTGTTCTAACTAAAGGAGAGGCTAAGGGGACAGTGCTTGGAGGCGCAGGGCCCCCGTGCTTGAAGAAGACTGTGCTTTGTGCTGTGTCTTGTAACCCCAAGGGCCCAAGGGGAGCTGGCTCCCTGTTTGGAAGCAGAAGCATGCGGTGTGCGCATGCTTTTGCAGATTGAGATCCTCAGAAACTGTGCCTTGTGATTGTGGGCATGCAGGACTAAGCTGAGTCTCAGATCTGCTGGGTGCATGTCGTGGTGCAGGCCAGAGCGTTGGTGAGGAGCGCCTGGTCATCATGTGCACCATGAGAAGAAGTGAGTCTCTGACGTGCACAGTGTGTGTCGTAGTCAAGCCAGGGTGTAGGTGAAGAGCGCCGGGTCATCGTGAGCACCAGTGAAGAGGCGAGTCTCAGACACGCAGTGTGCGTGTTGGGGTGCAACCTGAGGCCCCTGGCTAGGGGGTGCACCGAATTTGAAGTGAAGTCTTCGCAGTGCTGACGGGGGGTCTCAGTGTTCACTGAGACCGCCAGAAGGAGGGCCAAGTCATTAGGCCCTCGGAGTAAAACAACAGCGGCCCGGACTGGCAGGCCCAGAGGAGCTCGCCGCTCTGCTTGACGGATTTCTGGATCAAGGCCCAAGTCATTGACGTCGAAGAGGAGAGTGGGGCGCGCCCCCCCAGGTAATGTGGATCACCACCTTGGGTGCGGGCCCGGATGGACACTCTCCCGGCCTCTTGTTCAGTCAGCTGCGCGAGCATGTTGCTTCACCTCAGATTCTGGCCTGTGCTGACCCAAGGAGGGGAAGTACTTGGGTCAGAGTGAGAAGCAGTACTTTTGTGTCATCATTGATCTATATTGGAGGCACTGTCGTATTACACTTTGCATTATTGCTGCTAACAAACTATGGAACTGTCGTATGATGCCTGACCTCATTTGTGTCTGACGAACTACATGCTTGCGCTACGCACTGCGTTATTTTTCCCTTGCAGATTTCCTGATTGTAACGTGGCGCATTGCATTATTTCTTCATTGCACATTATCTGATTATAATGTATCGCAGTGCATTATTTCTTCATTGCACAGTACATGATTGTAGCATGAGGCATTGCTTTGTTTCTTCCTGGTACAGGGCAACAGGTCCCAACTCTGCAAAACCTGCCCCACCCTTCCAGCCTCCCGGGGAAACACCTGGTTCCCGGTATGTCCAGTCCGGACCTGCTTGTAGGGAAATGACTCTGTGTGCCAGCAGGGGTGAGAGTGAAAAGAGACGGCAAGGAATGTGTTTAACGGGGTGTAAAATCATCGGCCTTTGCATGTTAATGAAGCATTAAAACCACTTTGAACCAAATCACTGGGCAAAGGTGTGAGGGGCATTGCTGTTTGCATAACCTTAGTACACAGCTCTGAATACTGGCGCACTGGGCCTTGGCCCAGCTCACTCATGCCAAAAGCTGGTCCTGGCCTGAGGCCTTCATTACAAGTGCCTCATAATTTTATGATCACAGTGTAAACCCCTCTACAGGCAGGTTTTGCAATTACAAGAGGTGCGGAGTTCACAGCACTCAAAATGACCAGGTACGATAAAGCCGACAGCCCAGGAGTTTTCCTTCTTAAATTTAGGCTAAATCTGTCAAAATTTAATGTACTTACATGTGTATTGTTCTTAAAATGTGCATTTACCTAGGGTCACGCACTGCTTATCGCTGCACAGTGTGAATAGAGCAGAACATGACTTCTTGTTATGTATACATTTTTATTTATTTTTGGAGTTTTATATAGCGCTGGCTGGACTCGAGGGTATCAGAGCGCTTCACAACATATACAATAATGTGCAGATAGGCGATACAGGTAGCTGGTAGAACAAGCTTCACAACATATACCGTAATGTGCAGATAGGCGAATTCAGGTAGTTGGTAAAACAAGGGGATTCTGGCTAGGAGATGAACAAACAATCAAGGGAAGGGGCAAAAGGGGGAGGAGGGTGCAGGTTAAACCAGGCGAGCATCTGAGTGGATTCGTTGTTCAATCCGGGCGGAAGACCCAGAAAAAAAAGGAAAAAAATAGAATAAACAAAAGTGAAGATTTCTTGTTCCGAGTTAGTGTCATCAGTCTCCCGGTTAGAGGTAAGGGAGCATCGGCAGAGGAACTTCCTGGTCTCTTATCGGATTAGTCTCGAGCTGTCGAGGAAGAGGACTTTGAGGAGCTTCTTGAATTTTGGAAACAAGGGGGTCATTCTTAGGTGGGGGGGGTTTGGTGTTCCAGATTTTGGGGGCGTTTCCTGCAAATGATTTGGGTGCTGTTTTTTGCTTATGAGTTTTCAACTGGATGAGTAGCTGAGTGTTGGAGCTCCTGAGGTTTCTGGCCTGGTCGGCCCTTTTGAGTTTGTTGGCCAAGTATTCTGGTTTACCTGTGTGCAGGGCTTTGAGTGTGAGGCAGGCTGTTCTGAAGCTGGCTCGCAACTAGATTGGAAGCCATTTGAGTTCTCTGAGCGCAGGAGAGATGTGTTCAAATTTCCTGGTACCAGTGACCATCCGAACAGCTGCATTGAAGGTTGTCTTCAGGGGGGCGAGATGTGATTTTGCTGTTCCAGTCAGGGTTGCAATCCCATAGTCAATTCTGGAGAGCCCTAGTGCCTGGATGGCTTGTTGGAGGTCGTTGGGTGGGAGGAAGGGTTTTATTTTGTAAAGTAATTTCAGGTTAAGAAAGGCGCTTTTAGCGGATCTAGAAATATGTCTCTTCATGTCCAATTTCGGGTCTAAGTTGATCCCTAGAGATTTTACCGAATCTGCCAGGATGAGGTTACAGTTGAGGGCATCAATGGCTTTGAGCCATTCTTCAATTTGAGGGTTTTCAGCTTTGTTGGAGATGAAGAGAATTTCCGTTTTCTCTTGGTTGAGTTTCAGGTGATTACTTGAGAGCCAGTGTTGAACCTCATTCAGCGTGGCGTTAAGTCTCTGGATGTCGTCAATGGAGGTGGTTACTAGATAAAACTGCGTGCCGTCCGCATATAAGTGAAAGGGGATGTTTGATTTCCTGAGAAGAGAGGTAAGGGGTTCCATATAGATGTTGAAAAGCTGAGGGGAGAGCACTGATCCTTGTAGAACACCCCTGATGACAGGGTGGAGGTCAGACTCAAAGTTTTTAATTTTTACTTTTTGTGAGCGGTTGTGGAGAAAGGAGGAGAACCAGTGGAGGACCGTCTTTTGAAGACCAGCCCTTTCTTGTAGAACCTTGATGAGCAATTTGTGGTCAACTGTATTGAATGCAGCCGATAAGTCTTGGAGGATGAGGAGGCAGCATTGATCCCAGTTCAGTGACATGAGTAGGTCATCAATGACATTGTGGATTGCGGATTCGGAACTGCAGCCTTTTCTGAAACCTGATTGATGGAGATCTAGGAGATTGATGTTATCCAGGTGTTGGGTCAGCTGAGGGAGTACACATCTTTCCAGGATTTTGGACAAAGAAGGTAGTTTCGATACAGGTCTGAAGTTTTTTAGGTCCTCGGTGTCTAGCCCTGGCTTTTTTAGCAGAGGCGTGACATGGCCAACTTTGAGGCAGTCCGGTACGATTCCAGAGCTCAATGAGCTGTTAATGATCTTGCACCATAGCGGGGCCAGGACAAGCTTCAGGTCTTTGGCCAGGTGCGGGGGTAGCTGATCCAGGACGTGTGATGAGGGTTTGGCAATGGAGATTAATTTGCCTATCTCTGCCTCCTGGATGGGAATGAAGGAGGACCAGTATTTAGGGGGGATCAAGGAGGCATTATCCTGAGTTTCAGGTGGTTTGTTCTCGATGGCAGAGATGAGATTTGAGCCAAGTGAGAGATCTATCTTAGCGATTTTGTCATCGAAAAACAGAGAGAAGTTGTCGCATTGTTCTTTGGATGCCTGTGTAGATGATGTCATGGGCTTGGAGGTTTGATTCCTGATGATATTGAAAAGCTCCTTGTGTCAGTTTTTTGCAGTGTCTAGGGCAGAGCAGAAGAAAGCAGTCTTTTTGTCCTTAATGTGCTTCTTGTAAGACCTGCGGGCTGCTTGGAGTTGATCTCGGTGCAGGGCGGAGGGATTGTTCCTCCAAATTCTTTCTGTGGCTCTTAGATGTCTTCTTTCTTCATTGTTGTCAGTGGTGAACCAGGATCTGGAGGGAATGATCCTGGATTTTTTAAGTTTCAAAGGGGCAAGGTGGTCTAGGGTGAGTGTCATATTTGAGTTATATAGAGATGTGAGTTCAGTGGTTGAGAGATGATCAGAGATGTTGGGAAGTAGCGAGCTGATTCCTTCTTCTAGGTCAGCTTGAGGGATCAGGGCTGTGCTCCTGACCCATTTGGGAGGGTCTTGCTTGGGGTGTTGAGTTAGGCCTGCATGGTTGATGTGAAAAAGAACTAAGTGGTGATCGGACCAGTCTATCGGCAGGATGTGATCAATGGAGACTGCATTGCTTTCGGCAATGATTGGGTTGAGGATTGCTCCTCTATGATGGGTTTCTTCTAAGCAGTGTTGTGTCAGATTGTTTTCTAGTATTAGGTTGTTTAAGGTTTGGATGAACAGGTTGTTTGGTTCATTCCAACTTAGATTGAGGTCGCCCAGGATTATATTGTTGGAGTTACCGAGTGCACAATGGGCAATTAAGTCGGAAAGGTGAACCCCGTAAAGGGTGGAGTTGCCTGTGGGGTGGTACAAAAGCTGGCAGCGTGTAGGTCTGGTGTCATGAGTTTTAATGTTGACTGATAGGCATTCAAAGGAGCTATACAAGCAGGAGGTTATTTTCTGTGATGCAGATGTTGTTCCTGTGGATGATTTCTATACGCCCGCCCCTTTTCCTTTGTCTGTCTTTGTTTATCAGTGAGAATCCGGAAGGCACCAGCATGTCTATGCTGGGGAGGGAGAGATTGTTGAGTCAGGTCTCCGTGATGAATGCTATGTCTATATCCTGTGAGAGGATGGTTTCTGCTAGTTCGGTTGTATGTTTATGGGCAGAACTGCAGTTAAGGAGCATGCAGTTTATGGGAGGCTCTTCTTTGCTCCTGTTCTCAGAGGATTGGGCTCTAGGTAGGGCGGATAGGTGGGCTGGGGGTCTAGGGTCTCGCACAGGGGGATGTTCTCTACTAAATCCCGTAATTACCTGGATCGTGGATTTGGGGGAGGAATTCGTAGGGGGGTTGTAGGATGAGGTTAGGTGTGCCACTTCCTGAGGGGAAGTGAGGTAGTAGATCTTCTTGGTCTTTCGTGTTGATTATCAGTTCCCTTTCTGTTGGGCCACGGTTGGGATCTGGGGGGGTGGGGGGGGTGGCTTGTGTTCGTTGTAGGGTGGTATCTTGTCATGTTTGGGTTTGGTGAGAATAGGTGGTGCAGTGGGAGTCTGGGTGGGATTTCGGGTCATGGCAAGATTGGATAGGGTTTCGTTCAGGCTTCGGGTCAGGATTTCGAGCTGAGTTTCCAGTAGGAAGAGGCGTTGGGTTGTGTTATCCAAGGAGGGAAGAATAGAATCTGGTGCAAAATTCCCCTTAGGGGAGGGGGAATTTTCCATAGGGTCAAGATGACTGGGGCAGCATGGCCTTTGGGTGATGGGGGTGAGTCCCTGTCATGATGGATGTTGAAGGAGGTGTGGGTGTCCCAGTCCTGATGATTAATGTGGGAGGAGTTGCCTGGTTTGGTAATGGGAGGGTTCTTGGGCAGGGGGAGTGCTGGCTCCTGCCGGGCGTCAGTACTCTTGTGGCGTGGGGAGGGGCTGAGGGGAGGGGCTGAGGGGAGGGGCTGAGGGGAGGCAGCGCTTGAGGGAAGTGCTCGCCCTTGGATTTGAAGAAGGGGCGGGAGGGGGGCCCTGGGCGGGTGGGTCGACTACCAGCGGGGATGTTATCATTGTTCGGAGGTGCAGAGTTGCCGTGGGTGCCTTGGGATAATTAAGAAGGGGATCTCGCCGAGGATGAGAGGTGGGTCTGGTGCCTCACCTGTCGTGAGAGGCTCACTGGGAGGAGAGATGGAGTCGATCAAGTTAGCGAGGTGATCATGGGTGCATTTTTTAATGAGAGGAAGAGGGAGTCGAAGACCTCAAGGTTAACACTCTTTCCCTGTATTAGGACTGTGCCGTTCGCCTAAATGGTTATGGAGGTATTACCGCTCATCGTCTGGTTGTTCGGGAAAGAGGTAGTCATTTTGCGGCTGTGGGATGTAATGGTAGTTTTGGAAATGATGAGATGTGTGTTAAGAATGGTAGTCCAGTTGTCGGGCCTTTCAGTGTGAGAGATTAAGTCTATTTTTATCTGCCCTCTAGAGAAGCAATGGTAAGTGTCTATGAATAGTGTCTCGGGAAGTTGTCTGATCAGTCTATGTTTGAAGTGTTTCTTCACTTTAGTAGAGAGGTAGGGGGGGAAAGTGATTGAAAAGGAGTTCAGTCCATGTGGTATCAGGAAGTTAGGTATTCGCGGGGCGGCGGTCAGTTGTGTGTCCAGTGCATTTTGACTGTGTTTTGAGGGATGTGGCAACTCTCCGGTGTGCGGAGGGGAGAGTGCTGTCAGGTCAGGGGGGGGAGGAGAATGAAGTGTATCACCTCTCGGGGGTGGTGGTGGTGGGCGTGGTTGCATGCGGGGAAGGGCTTCTCTGGGGGGTAGGTGTCAGAATGCTCTCTTAATACTGGGTCAGTATCGATGGGGGTAATAAGTGTAGGTGATAGCACCCTTGTCTAGCTGTGTTCATGGATCGGGGGATAGGACCCCGGATGGGTGATGGGAGGAGCTTATGCTTCCCTAAGGGACCTGGCTGCGTTGGAGGGGCAGTGAATCAAGCCTTTCTAGTGCCCTGACCTTGTTTAGCCCCTAGTAAACTGATAGGGACTACTGACCCTGCCTACACTGACCTTTGAGTTCTTGCTGTGGTTTACTGGAGAGTCGAGGGTGTCGGAGGACTTTTTGTGACCTTGTCATTGGTCGCTTTCTGAGTTGGTTTTGGAAATAGCGGTCATTACATGGTCAGGCATCAGGGACTCTTGACGTGATCTCTTCTGTGCCTCCACTTCCGTCTTAGGGTAGCCTGGTCCTTCAGGGGTCTCTGGTGACTCGCTTCACTTCGTAAGTGAAGCTTCTTGTGTTTGGGGTCTTCAAGTGGTCCTGTTTCTGGTTAATTCCCTCGGTGAATTGTGAGTAAGCATGAGCGGGAAATCCGTTACGCTCGCGGATTTTGCGGATTTTTGGGAAATCCGCAATCCGCGAATTTTGCGGATTTCCCGCAAAATCCGCAAAAAAAATCCGCGAGCGTAACGGGTTCAAAAGTTGAACCCCCACTCATGCAACTATTTTACAATGGCGCCAGCAAGCTGCCAGCGCCGTTGTAAAATAGTTACAAAGTTAGCTTGCACAGGAACCACTAGATAAAACGAAGCAGGTGCTGCTTTATTTTATCTAAAGTGCTTCCTGTGCAAGCTAACTTTGTAACTATTTTACAATGGCGCTGGCAGCTTGCTGTCGCCATTGTAAAATAGTTACAGGCACAGCCTTACACAGGTCACTCAAGGGACCCCTGCGCCCTTCAGGGCGATTGCATAGTAACACACACATGGTCACTCGAACTAGTTGCTCAAATTCAGTGACTCATTCATTAGCCCAAAAACAATCCTGAGCGTCTTCGAGGCTGGACAGGTGTGCCTCTTCCCAAATCTACCGTGGAAAATCAGCTGTGATGCTGGGTAGAGGGCGGCCTTTGCATGGTCGCTCGAACTAGTTGATGCTCAAAATCAGTGACTCATTAATTAGCCCAAAAACAATCATGAGCGTCTTCGAGGCGGGACAGGTGTGCCTCTTCCCAAATCTACTGTGGAAAATCAGCTGTGATGCTGGGTAGAGGCCTTTGCATCCTTGACTTTCATGAGCGCAATCCCCATGCTGTTCCTGTGGCCAGGAGCTTCTTTCTCTCCATATAATTGTGTTCGCACGGGTTGCTGCAAGTTCGCACGCGTTTTGTACAATTTCGCAATTTGCAAAATTGTACAAAACCCTCGCGAACTTGCAGAAACCCGTGCGAACATAAAAAAAAATCTGCAAATTCGCGAGAATTCGCGGATTTTGCGGATTGCGAATTCGCAAATCCGCAAAATTCGCGAACGCGAGATTCGCAAAATTCGCTCATGCCTAATTGTGAGATTGGCTGCCATTGTCTGCTATTGTCTGGTCAGGGGCTACACTTGTGTAGAGTTCTGAAGCACTGCTCCCGCCTCGGGCCGGATTCTTTAGCGTTGTTGGTCTCAAGTGACCCCTCGAGGTGCTTTATGCCTGATTTTCAATATACTATATTCTTGGTGGACAGCCAGCAGAACCAAAATAGTAGAAAGAAGGTTCAGCTGATTTCAATACACAGCATAGGTGTGTACCTGGGAACATATTTCACTGCTTAATCACCAGCAAGTAAAATGAAGCTAATATCACAACAACTCCATACCATTCAGGCTACAGACTAGTGAATCAACTGCAATCTCAGACACTCACTCACTCAAATATACATACACATACATGCATACACACACATGCACCAAAAATCAAAAAATAAAGCTTTGTTTAACTGCAGATATCCAGGAGGGAAGCCTCGGAGGTCCCAGGGGTGTTGGGACTACTGCGTTCCCTCACTCATCAGAGAGTGGGATGGGGTCAGGGAAGGTGCTTACCACACCCCACTCTGACATGGTGTCAGTAATTATTTTTTAAACGTTTTTTTATAACTTTTTTATTAGTTAAGGACAATAATTCAATCACCGTTACAGTTCTGGACGGTATTAGGTCACGTAACATTTTCACATACAGGTGTCACTGACTAACACACTGCCTAGGGCACTTCAGGGATTGAAATTGAAGAGCCCAGGCCTGAGGCAATCAGAGGCGGTCCCCCTTGTCATGAGGGGGAGGGTCTCGAGGCACTTTTGCCAGGCTTAGGCGGTCACTTCCACAAGGATGTGAAATCTTCAGCCTGACAAAGTTCAGCCCAGGCAGCCAGGAGCCTGTGCATTTGACATATGTCTATCCCCTGACTGGCTGACCCAAACAAGAAGAGTGTTTATCAGGCTGCACAAAAGACAGACTCTCTCCTTGTCAGAGGAAAAGGTGGGTGGTGTGGCCCTTCAGCCCATATGGACAGGCTGTGGCTCACTTTACAAATATAGTTATTGGCAGCAGTGCGGCTAAAATGAATGAACAAACAAACTGTGGGAAAGAAATACCAAAACTAGGAAAACGACTGCAGAGGCGCTGCCTACGTCGTGCGGATATTCTGCTCAACCTTGACTGCATAGGTTTACTAATGGCACTCTGGGTCATTCTGTTTGACAGACCTTGTGGGAAATCAAGCAACATATTGTTTTATGTTTTTTAGTGTGTTGCTATCAGGCAGCAATCAGAAACGTTTAAGGTCAAGCGTGAAAGAGTTTTTCGTGGTGTTGCTTCTATCCTCCTGCAAAAAGTAATTTCAACTCCATGCAAGCTTGGAACATTGCTGCGGTTAGTCAATCCGCTAACAGACAAGACTAACAGCATTACAACAAGGCCAGCGGGCCAGTTCAAAACAAGCATTTGCGATGCAATAGGTCTTGCATTTATGAGAGTTTTTGCTATTGGCATTGTAAATGATAATGCCTTTTATTTATGTGTTGTTTTTAAAACAGAAACATAAAAGGTATTGTCATTTACAATGCCAATAGCTTAAACTCTAACAAATGTGAGACCTATTGCTTTTTTATAAAGCGTAAGCAAAGCTTGTACTGCTTGCGACAACAGGCAGGAAAAAACTACTTGAGAAAATAGTGCTTGGAGGCTGTAATTAAAGCCTACCAAGCAACAACACTCGTAACAGGAGGGGTCACAAGGGAGGTTACAAAATGAGACAAGGCGGTAATAAATAGGTACTCCTAAGCCTTTTGCCCAATGAACATCCATAGATTTCAGTAGACAATGACACAAGCCAATGAAACTTTTGGGCGGAGAGTGGGCAAAGCTTCAAGTCCATACCTCAAAAAACATGCCTTGCACTGCCCAGTCTCGACCTAATGAACCTTGCAAACTTTGCTTCAGGGCACCTGACCAGTGCCTGACTAGCCTCTGACTGACTTGTTTGGCAGAGGGAGGAGAGCAAAGCCTTTTTGCCAGCAGGAAGGTTTGCCATGGAACATTACTTCAGTATCTGAGCTGGAACACAGTATGGAGGTTGCAGTTCTTGCGAAATCTTGATGTTGAAAACAGGAAACTCTTGAATGAATAAAAGTTAAATGTAGCCACAGTGAGGACATGAGTCCAAAGTGAGTTGACTTGATTACAACAGTATGAGAGCAAACTGATCATGGATGATTGTATAAAAAGTACAGAAAAGTTAACTCTAATGATATAACTGAATGCATTATAAGGCCATAAGCATTCCTCCTCACCATATCATCAAATTTCTACTAAAAAACCTCATTTATGTACACTAAACAGGATCCCTTGGCCACCAAACTGTGCTTC
This sequence comes from Lissotriton vulgaris, assembly GCF_964263255.1. Taxonomy (NCBI): domain Eukaryota; kingdom Metazoa; phylum Chordata; class Amphibia; order Caudata; family Salamandridae; genus Lissotriton; species Lissotriton vulgaris. The sequence continues at coordinate 1,186,985,676 of NC_141689.1, read as the reverse complement.
TTTATACAAGCCATGATTGTTAATGTTGTGGGTAAATCAGTACCATCACTGTAGGTGAGAAATGTACACACACTACACCCAGCAGGATTTCATTGTATGTTAATCTGTATTTTGTTGACATTTTACAGTATTATTGGAAATTGAAAAGTCATTGCCACATAATAGCTAAAAAATACAGAGTCCATGACCCACTACACATATTCAATTGTTGTTTTCAGTCTTGCTATGAGAAATGCGTGCTCTGTACTAATGCTTTATACCCCAGAAGAGTTGCTTCAATGCTGTGGCAGATGGATAGACATAGGTCTGTGGGATGGGCTTGTCCGGGACACATTCATCTTGGTGGGAGAGATGCACAGTTTAAACATATTCAGAGTACCCTGATGGATTTATGCAGTGGTTATATCTGGGGCAGGTAATAATTTGCCTTGAGGGACATTATGGAATTTGTAGAAATGCCAACACTGGCATGTTTTATGACATAAGTCTGATCTGGTAGGACAATTTGAAAGCTAGAATTAATGTGTGAGTGACAGATTTTCAGGCATCAGGCTGAGTTATACTAAATGGAAGGTTGAGCAGGAACACCAGTGTGATAGACAACACTTTGTTAAAAGGTGCCAACAAAAATTCAGTTTCCATTACAACTTCAGTTAAATAATCCTTGCAGGTTTGTAGTAGTTCGAGTGGTTCTGTTTCTGGCATTGGTGGCATGTTTTTTTCTATATGATTGTTAACATTTTATAGCGCAGAAATCTTATCTCATTTGTAGGGGAGCATCATATTCACGCGATGAGCGCACCCACATGTAACCTTTTCTTGTATTACTGCAAAGTGTTAGAATCATGGAGTGTATTAACATGGGACTGTGATGTATTCTAGGCTATGAAAAAGTAGTATTTAGAATTAACGGAGAAAATGAATGTAACTATTAGAAAATATTAACATGAACTCATATTGTGCAACTGACAACTATACATGTGTCAGATGGGCTTTTTAATTTTGTCATTTCATACGTAGGTAAATGCATTTGTTGAAAGTGACTTAACATTATGTGAATTTGTAAAGTTAATATAATGCTTACTTATGTTAGCAGGATTTCATAGGCCTGAAATGCAAGCCCCCGAGACTCTTGCTCTAGAATTAACAATTTGAATTTCATGTGTGCTGTGCGATTTGTTCTTCCTCACGCTTTGTGTTGCAAGTGTAAGAAATGCTCTCACTAGATAGAATAATGCCTTTTTTTTTAAACTAGTTAGGCCAGGAGAGAAGAAGTTTCCATTGAGTGGTTTGAGTCGACAAACAAAGGTTGTTGTGCTTCACACGAGAGAAGACCTGTGAACCAAGAGCAAAATGTATCAAGGAAAGAATACCGTTGTCCCATGGAAAAACACCTTCATGATTGTAACCAGAGCAGATGCCGTGACTCGCACTGGATTCTGAGAATGTTACATATGAATAATGTGTTGTTGGGATTATAGAACGTGCCCACTTCTTTCTTGCCTTCAGAGAGAGAGCATCTTAGAACGAGCTCTGTCTTGGTAGCTTTATGCTACATGACCCATTGATTGTGGAGAATACATATGTTGTTGGGATTATGGAAAGTGCCCACTTCTTTCTTGCCTTCAGAGAGAGAGCATCTTAGAACAAGCTTTGTCTTCGTAGCTTTATGCTACATGACCCATTGATTGTGGAGAAACTTCTTGGAAAGAGTCCACATGCTGCCATCTAGTATCCTTCCTCCTGAAAATGCTTATTTAGGGATGTCACCTCAGTGTTGGAATAGGGATAGATTTAATGCTTTTGAATGACAAACCCTTGATGCAGGGAAACTTGGACTCATGCTTTCTGATCTTCTGCGTTTTACATTTTGAATTTATTTGTTGCTTATGCTACATTGTCTAAACTAGATACCCAGATTTGGCTTCATGCTGTTTCTGATGTATTTCTCCACTCTTTTAGTGAGGTGTCTCTATGTTCAGTTGTTTTTGGTTTTGTAATAAATTAACCTAACCTTAAGTTGTTGTCCGTGGTTACTATGTGTCCATAAGGATGTTTAATTAATTGATAGGCCTCCTAACAACTTTTCTCCCCTTTACTCTTTAATGCTGCAAAAAAGAACCATTGAAGTGTGGGGCAGATTTGCAAGAAACAAACACAGCGCTGTGCCACAAGTCATTTTGCTGCGCTGGGCTGCGTTAGTTTTGAAGCACAGGGATGTGACATATTTACAATAATATGTGGCATCTCTGTGCCTTCCCCTGCGCTGGCGCACACACTGCTGCCATGCACCAGCGCAGGCACCCTTGCACCATGATGCAAGGATGTCTGTATCGTCGGGGGATTGTTTTTTTGCAGGAAGGGGCATCTTCAAAAAAATAATTTGAGGTGATTTCCTCTTCCAATGCATGCTGTAAAATGCAGCAAGCATTGAAAGAGGTAAAAAACGAAGAGCAATTAAAACTTTATCCTTGTTGCAACTCGCAACACCACCCGTAGGATGGCGTAGCATTCTGACGTTTGCTCGTAAATCTGGACATGCATCAGTGGACATGGGTGGTATCACCCACAGTAACAACCTTGTCACGCCCCTAACACACAAAGTGTTGCGTGAAAAGTGGTAATATTTACAAGCACAGGTAATGTCACACAGGGTGGCTTCACTTGTGCTTGTAAATATCACTCAGCAGGTTGTGCCATAGGTGCGTCACGCAACATGATGCACCAGCAGCATAAGGGGCTAGTAAATCATCACCTTTGTCTCTAGAACAGGTCCAGAACTTATGGTCCTCGCCCTTTCACATTATATGTACCAAAGCCCTTGATGCATGTATGGGTTTTAGTGCATGGTAGAAGTAAAAAATTGGCTCTTTTATTACTGTGGGTTTTTAACTACATTTGTCTTGTTCATAGAAATGGTATGTGTTAAATTGCCACATATTTTTACTGTTCACCTTTCAAAAGGTAGAAAAAAGAGTTTTCCATTGCTCCAGCATTTCACTGTAGCTAGAAATGTACTGGAAGGTTGACCTCATGCAAGTACCATGCCTCTTAAATTAAAAAGATATAACACGTTAGTTATATATGCTTCCTATTAAACTAAATGAGCTTTGCCTTCTGTCATGTGTAATGAAAGGAAGATTCGAGAGTCAGGGGATGAAAGACCAAAGCAATTGGGAAGGGGCAGGCAGATTGGACGTCTGATTGTTCGAGGCTCTGAAAACTGGGGCACAGATGTGAGGCATGTTGGTATACATGTATGCCACAGAACTCTAAAAGACTCAGGGCCCAATTCACACAGGTAAAAGTTAGACTTAAGTTAAAGTTTACTATTTTTTGGTATTCATAAAGGTAAGTTACTTCTAGTTACTTTATTACTATAAATGTTACTAGTGGTAGCTTTACTACTGGTTAGTTTATCAGTAGTAAAGTTACTAGTAGTAACTTACCTTTATGAATACCAAAAAAAAAATACTAAACTTAGACTTATGCTTAGGTTTGTGAATCGAGCCCTAAGCAAATAATGTGACATATTTTAATCCAACATATCAGCTGTTACTAAGCTAATGTATTCATGGACTTTTCGTACTAGGTTAGGGATGTGTGATGAACAATGATTAAAGTATATTTAGCTGTCACCTGTATTTTTGTTAATATTACTGAGAAGTTTTATTGTAACAATAGTTTTATTTAACTGTTTTAGATTAAAACAGCACATATCAAATGCTAATACATTTTAAAATAAAACTGTGTGAATTAGTCAAGATCAAAATTAGGCCAAGGATGGTAACTACAAATGTAGAATGAACCACATAATAGTTGTGAACTGGGAGTAGAATTCAATGGAGAAATACATTTGTGAAAGATGGTAAATAGTGAAAGTTGATGAATCCAACATCAATTACCCAAAAATAAATACTTACTTGGCGAACTGCAATGGATCGCAAAAATTGAAAAGCAACATAAAATGAATTATACAGATAATTACGTAGTTTTTACTGATGTCTATAGCGAAATACAGCTCAAAGAATGGACAATCAGTTACCTTTAATAAAGATTTTGAATTATTTGGAAATTGCTCCCAGTCATATGGGGCACCAAAATTATATTTACGGCCCCAAGCGGACACAGACCAGCCTTAGGGAAGCTTGCACAGAAAATAGAGAAGCAGCAAATGTCCACTCAACAAGGCTTCTCCCTCGGCGGCCTAAGTTCAAAGAGATAACATCCCCATGTGATGGGGTCATCACCTATATCCAAGATGGCTGCCAACTGTTCTGGGATGAAAATGGAAAAAAGACCGCAAGAGTCAAACACATATGCCTAACATGTTGGCTGTAGAATGAATGATCATGGTGAAATGAAGGTTTGTTCAAAGATAAAAAAATGAAAAATTGAAAAAAAGTTGGGACTTTCCTGGCTCACCAAGTTAATTTAGACCTAGGAATTGCTTGAAGGTGCATTGTGTCTCAGTTCAAGAGAATTGCATTTGTTAAGTTTGAATTGCCAGTATTGGTTTGCTCTGACAAAAGGTCCTTAAAGGCATTGTTAATATTATTTAGTAATGTATAGTTACCACACAAGGCTGGTGAGTGTATGCAGGATATTTCATCCAGCAAATGACCACATGAGAAAAATAGAAACATCAAGTTGGCTGATAGAGTTCCACATGGGAATAGAGCATAGTTATGATGAAGAGAACATTTGTTTTGTTTTAAATGGACCTTCATAATTCAAAAACGTATGATAGCACCAAACCTTAATTTTGTTTGTGTACAGGATACTTTTCTAAATGTATTTATATATATTTAAGATTTTCAGTACATAACAAATATCAATTAAAATCCCTATATAAAGATACTTTGACATAGAATCAAAATCAACTAAATACCTTACAGAGAACACCGGCTATCAATTCATAGCATACCACAAAACATAAGAATATTTAAAAAAGTAGAGGAGACGAACAAAGCAACAAGGAAAGTAAAAACAGAGAAAGGAAAAAAACTAACATAACACATACTCCAACCAAGGTTGTGTGCAGAATATTTATTCAAAATGAGACACATTTAATAGTTAACCTAGTAGACAGCATTACACAAATGGTTACAACTTAGTCAGACTAAATGTAACTTAAGGAATTACATTCCTCCGTGGAATTCAGACCTTCGGCAATGGTGTCAAATTTATAAATCCACTTCCATTCAGCTTTGTTTAGCATCTTTAGATGACACCTTCTCAGTAGGGGCGACTCCTCTGTTTGAGTGGAGGAGCATTGTTCCACTTAAAAAAATCCCCCAAAGCCCCGAGATGAAAAATAAAATGGTAATTCATTACTATTTTATTTTTCATCCTCCTATCCTGAACCGAAAGTCAGAACAGGGGTGGGGCTACTGCTGAATGACAGCAACAGAGAGGATGGGGGGCTGGTTCTGCACTTTTCAAAGTGTGTATCTCTCGTTGGGCGACCTTCTTGAGAAGGCCAGCAAGACATGCGCACTTTGAAACGTCTAACCCAGCTGTCTCACGACAGCTGGGTTAGAGCATAGAAACGCATCCACAGCGATGTGTTGCGCTGAATGCTGGTGCTGCTCTCACAGCATGAGAGTAGCGCCATGATTGGTCTAGGGAATGTCCTGGTAGCTGATCTGGAGTTGGGAGAGGTAAGGAGTAGGAGGTCCTATCCTAAGGTAAGTTTCACTTTTATCATATTTTAAGCCCTTCTGCGCTGCACGTTTAGTTTTACATATTGTTTTATTTTATTTGTGCACACGCCGGTAGTTTTTGTAATATATAACTGTATTTGTTTGCAGGTGGGTCAGGGTGTCTTTCAATAATCTGCCACTCAATATCTTCCTCAGTGTGATTCAATTCCACAAAAAGATTAACTAGGTTGGTCATAATGGTTTAGCACTGGATTCTGCTGTGATGTTGACTCAGGCGTGTCTTTGCCTTTTGTGATGTTTGCCCTTTAAACACATCTACACATGTACAAGATCACTTAGACATCATTACAAGTGTTGCAATCTGAAAAGTGTTTAGGTGTGTATGTAATCCCACTCCTTACTGATTTAAGTATATTTGCATATTATGCAGCTTACACATCAGTTATGTCCGATAATGCTGCCATGACCAAAGAAGGCACCGATGTTGGAACATGGCATAGGTTGAGGGATGTTTGCATGCACTAAATGGCCATTTAAGTTTTTCCCTTTGTGAAATGAGAACATGGGAGCCACATTCTTAACGTCAATTGCAGTTACATGTTGTCAATTCTATTTAATATTTGTTGCCAATCTGTTGGTGTCATAGACCATTCTTCTTTATGTGTTAATTGCCCCTGGCCCAGGTTATCTTTTAAAATGGCAGACACTCTTATTTGTACAATTACAGAATTAATAACAGCTTAAAACCTGAGATTATTAGAGAAGTGAGCAACAACGGTGGACTATTCCCAGGACATATGAGAGAGCTCAGTAAACGTGTTATAACCAGAGGCAGTTGTTTTAGCGAAGATGGGTACAGAATAGGTGAGAATTTTGTGTTTTTTCAGATGTTCAACAGATTTAGGGTTAGTTACTGTTACTCGGGTTGCAGGAATTGTTTCAATATCTTTCATTTTGGGTGCCAAGAATATTCAAAATGTCGTGGGATTTTAATCTTATAATTATTTTTGAACCACAGGTTATAGGCAGCTTCTTTTTTCATGAGAATTTAGAGAGGTCACCCAGGTAGATGACTTTATACTTTATGTAGCAAGTCAAGATGGCCATAGTGCCCATATCAAGTACCAAATAATAGGTTGGGGGGCATATTTATCATATGGTTACATCGCATTTGCACCATGCAATGGGGTGCAACAGAGACACAACCGTTAAATTTGATTCGACAAGCGACGCAAGCAGTGGCGGATGGCATCAGTGCGGAAGGGGGGACATGTGCCTACAAACAAATACAATTAAATAATACAGAAACAAACAGGCGAGCTTGCACAAATAAAATTAAAAAACTCTAAAAATGAACGTGCATGCAAATAAACTTAAAAGATAATAAAAGTAAAACTTATCCAAGAAAGGACCTTCTTCTACCACTTACAACTCCAGCTCGGTTTCTCAGATCCTGTAAATGAAATGAAACCAGTGGGCCTGCAGCACCTCTTGTGCCACCCACATAAGTAGCCCCTTAAAACATGTCTCAGTCTTGCCATTGCAGCCTGTGTGTAGTTTTAAAGTGATAATTTGACATGGCAAGATAACCCTATGCCAAGCCTAAAACTCCCTTTATAATATATATGTCACGCCTATAGTATGCCCTAAAAAGCTCACAGGGCAGGGTGCATTGTATTTAAAGAGTTGGACATGTAATTTAAGTTTTAAAAGTCCTGGTAGTGAAAAAAACACAAATGTATTTTCCCTACTATGAGGCCTGTCTCTCCCATAGGATAACATTGTGCTTCATTATTACATTTAATAAGCAATCACGGTACTGGTTGGGGCATGGCTTGGACGCTACAGCAAAATGGCGGATCCTGCGTGAACTCCGCTTTCCAGTGGACCTCCTATCCTCATATGAGCCGTTTCCACGCTACCTTCGTCTTCTGAAGTTGTGGGCTTTGTCGTCGGAAGATGCGGCGCTTCTTTTGGTGGTGTCCTCTGCGTCTTTCTTTACCACCTGCTGATGAGTTCTCCACGCCGCGACGCGGGCGGCTGCCATTTTCAGACGCAGCACTCGCATCTCCTCACACGGCGGTAATTTCCACGGACCGTATGTTTCATATGGCCCCTATCAATGCCGCATGGTTTACACTGCATATTTCTACTGGTGACTTCCTGCAATATTTTTTTTTTTGTATTGAATGTTTTACATCTCCTCAACGCTGTGCATCTTAAATAGCTCCTCTCCTCAGGATAGATGTGGTTGGCTGTTGTTTTGACCAGCTGCGCATACTGTTTTTCCTGTTCTATTTTTGAGGAATTTTTTTCTGCTATCATCTTGCTTGCATAATTCCGCTTCAAGAGCGTTTTATGATGTCAGTAATCATCAGTCTTCATCGTTAATTCCACAGTTGGGGGAGCTCATTGCTACTACTGATGTTGTTGCCTTGATTTCCTGCTCTCTTCCAAATAGTTGGTTTTGTACGGAATGGAATGTGGTTGTGTGCGGCCGCTATTTAATAGCCGCTGACCAAACCTTCTTCAGTACCACGTAGTCGTATACTGTTATTTCCAGTCAGCTCTCATTGTGGTTGGTCGTAATTTCAACCCCTTGTTTCTGACATCTCATACTCTTTTTCTGACTGTTGGGTTGACCAATAACATCAATGTTTTTTCTTGAGGAATTTTATTTGTGCACTCTGAGTTTTTTCTTCACGTTTGCACTCATTTCAAATTCCAATTTTGCTGCATCAGTATGTTGGATTCTTCATAGTGATTTATTGCTGTCGCTACTATTATGGCTACTGACTCACATTCTGCCAGGTCCTCTGTCACTGGTATGAAACCAAAGCGACCAAAAAACTATCCTCCGTCTCCTATCCATTCCTCTTAGAACCCTGTCCTAGACTCGATCCTGGAGGAGGAGCCTTTTATGTCGGCAATGAATGAAAAACTGAAACAGATTGAAGAGAGGTGGATCGTTATGCAGAGTAAAGTGCTGGACTTAGAACAATGTGTCGGAGTCCTACAGGATATCTCCACAAAGATTCCAATATTAGAGCAGGAAAAACATACATTGAAACTCCACACAGAGGACTTGTAAAATCGTAATCGTCGTAACAACCTACGCCTTTATGGTCTTCCGGAAAATGTTGAAGGCCCCAACATGGTACTCTTTCTTCAAAAATTTATTCCAGAGCTTCTTAATCTTCCATCCTCAAAAACTCCCCTCAATATACAAAGAGCACATCGATTGGGTCGTCCTACCTAACCCTGCGAAACCGCGTGGAATCATTATGCTATTCCTGGAGTTTACTGAATTGATGTCTGTACTGAGAGCTGTTAAACTCAAACGTCGTCTTATTTGGTCTGGTCACAACATCTTCATCTCGCAAGACATCTCCAATGCAACCAACGCACGTCAAAAGGAGTTTCTAGACCTGCGCCCTCAGATGAGACATCTAAATATTCAATATGAAATACTTCATCCATGTCTCTACAAGATTACTCATGATGACCGTTCACGGTCCTTTGATGATCCTGAGAAATGACAACTTTTTCTTCACTCCTTCTCTTCTTCTGGAATGAATACTAATATCTGACTTTCCTGTTCTGCTTCTCTCTCTTTATCTTTACATAAGTAGCTCATTAGCTCTATTTTTTTAAATGTATGTTTTCCTTTTTCCAGTATATTTGCCATGTACTACCTTTGCTTGTGTTTCATTCCTCTTCTCTTCTTTTATTTTCTTTTCTCTCTTATCTCTTACACATGATTTCCCTTTTGTTGTGGCTCTTGTTTTTTTATATTCTTTATTCATCCTTGTGAGATCAGCTTCGCCCTGCATCACAATGCTCGCCCCTCATTGTTTTTTTTTTTTTTTTTTTTACAGGTCTGGCTCTTTTGCCCTGATCTGTGTGTTCACTTCCTTTTCTGTACTCTTTCTCTTTTTCTTTCCCTTTTCTCATCTTCTGATCTATCTTTTTCTTCATGTTCTTCTATTCATTATATCTTTTTATGCTCAACATTCTCTTTTGTCTTTGAATTCTTCTTACTGTACCCTGGTATTGTGGGAATCTTTGTAATATGTTCTATATGTAATTTTGTTTTGCGGTGTATTTTCTCTTATAGTTATTCCCTTGAAATGTATCGACTCCAACTGTGTATACCCTCCCAACCCTCCATTATGTTTAACCTTGTTACGTGGAATGTTCGTGGTCTTGGGAATCCAGTCAAAAGGCAAAAGTTACTGTCTCATTTATCTAAACTCAATTCACAGATTTCCTTTCTTCAGGAAACTCATTGTATGGATGTGGACTCTCTTAAGTTGAAACGGCAATGGGTGGGTCAAGTTGTCTTTTCTCCTGGTTCTAACAAAAAATGGGGTGCTGTGATATTATTTCATAAAGCTTTGCAAGTACAAATTTTATCTACACAAAATTATGATGATGGACGATGGGTAATGGCAAAGATTGTGATACAAAACAAAACAATAATCCTATTGAATATTTATGGTCCTGTTAAACCTGACCCTAATTTTTGGAATGATATTAAAATTCTTCTCTCTTCAATTGATTGCCTTGATATCATTGTTGCTGGGGACTTCAATCAATGGTTTGATCCTTTTTTTCTGATAGGTTATCCAACTGTAAATTTCAACCTGACAAAACTTATAAAGCTTTTCAATCTTCCATTGCCTCTCGCTCCTTATATGATGTTTGGAAAACTTGTAATCCTGATTTACGTGATTTTTTTTTTCTAATGTACATTACACCCGCTCTAGGATTGATTATATTTTGGTTAGTAAATCCTTACTTCCTTCACTCCAACACTTTGAGATTGGGTCAATTTTTTTTCCGGATCATGCCCCTGTTCATACTGTTTTGGTCTTTTCACTTACGTCCTCTCAATTTAGTAGATGGAAACTTAATACTTTTTTATTATCAGATAAGATTTTTCTCAAGGAAGCTACCTCTTTCATTAATGATTTTTTTCTTATCAATAACCCATGCTGCATTTCGTGCCTTCAATATCTCCTATGTCTGGAAAAAGAAGAAATCCTCCAAGAAGAAATACGAAGAGCAGCTGCATAAACTTAAAGACTTGGAACATGTGTATTTTACCGCTCGCTCAACCTCTACCCTTCATGATTTGATCAAAGCAAAATCTGAACTAAATAAATTAGCAACATCTGAAGCTTGTAATATCTTGCTCAAAATTAAATCTAAATATCATGGAGGTCAGAATAAAGCGGGTAGAATGTTAGCTAATTATTTAAAAATTAAAACCGAACGTAAAACTATTGGCCCTATCCTTAATGAATCTACTAACAAATTAGTCTCATCTTATGAGGACATTGCGGAGGTATTTCATGAATATTATAAATCTCTTTACTCTGAGGATACTTTTCCCTCCTCTTCGAATTTAAACATATTTTTTTCAGGTCTCCTTTCCCCACCATCTCTCCCTGATAAATTCCTCGAATTAGAAAAAGATATTACTCTCCAAGAGGTAGCTAATACTATTAAATCTTTAACAAAATCTAAAGCCCCAGGACCCGATGGTCTATCTATAGAATTTTATGATACCTTTAGCTCCCTTTTTGTCCCTAAACTCCTCTCACTTTTTAATTCCTTTATTACAGATGCTAAGGCGTCCGGATCCTTTATGGATGCCTTAAATATTATAATACCTAAACCTGATAAAGATCATTCCTACTGTAAAAATTATCGGCCTATATCGCTAATCAATTATGATTGTAAAATTTTTGCCAACATTCTTGCTTCCAGGCTCGAAACTATCACCCCTCTTTTGATCAAAACTGATCAAGTTGGGTTTGTAAAGGGTAGACTAGCATCTGATAATGCTCGGATGTTTGCTAACATCATTTCATATGGAAAAAAATACAAATCTCCCTTTGCAGCCCTGTCTTTAGATGCTGAAAAAGCTTGTGACCGTATTAATTGGCAGTTCATGTTCCATACCCTCCAATGGTTTGGTTTTGGGCCCTCTTTTATTTCGTATATTAAGCTTTTATATTCTTGTCCCCGAGCCATTATTTTTGTCAATAATCGTTTTTCCAAATTTTTTTCTTTATCCAGAGATACAAGACAAGGCTGTCCTCTTTCCCCTTTATTATTTATATTATGTCTTGAACCTTTTTTTAGAACATATTCGTACTAACTCTCAAATTACTGGTTTTGAGCATAACTCTGTAGAAACTAAACTATCTGCTTATGCAGATGATATATTGGTCTATATGTCTAATCCTGTTGTATCTCTCCCACATTTTATTTCTGAAGTCTGATTGTATTCTAGTATCTCTGGCTACAAACTTAACCTCTCAAAAACAGAAGTCTTACCTTTAAATTCTATACGCTATCTATTTATGTTTAGTGACTCTAATTTTGCTTGGTGCCCTTTGTGGATTAAATACCTTGGTATTTGGTTTTCATCATCCTTAAGCGATACGATTAGGTTCATGTTTCATGCATTATGCGCCAAAATCCAATCACTACTCCTTACTTGGTCACCCCTGTATCTTTCTTGGTGGGGCAGGTTAGATACCACTAAAATGATGATTGTGCCACATGTTTTATATACACTGTCTATGCTTCCTGTCAGAGCTACAAATGTATATTTTTCTCGCATTATTTCTATTTGTACAACATTTTTGGGGAATAATAAACACCCAAGAATTGCCTTAAACACACTCACTCCACCTAAAAAAGAAGGAGGTGTGCGCTTCCCAAACTTTAAAGGTTATCATTCAGCTTATTTGCTTAGACAATCTTTTGCATTAGCCTATGATTTCATGTCTACTCCCATTCCAAGATGGATTCTTTTTGAACATTGTTTCTTAAAAGATTTTTCTTTTCAGCATATAGTCTTTATGTCAAACTGTGTCTTTTTATCCACTAATCCTATTTTGAGATACTCCCAAACTTTATTACATAATACATGTTTTAAGATTTTACCTCACTTCAGTGTTTTTTGTCCTCTACTGTATGGTATAATAAATGTCTCAAATATAAAGGCAATTCTTTTTACTACAAGTATTGGAAAGAAAAGGGCATTATTTTTGCACAGCAGCTGTTTCACAATGACTCAATTGTTCCCTTTCATACCTTGCAAACTAGTTATCAGATGCCTGACTCTTTTCTCCCTGAATATAATATTATTGTTAATGCCATACAATCTCACCTAGCCACTTTTTCCCTTCCTCCTCACATACCGTCTAAAACTCCAACTACTCCTCTATACCCCTTATTTTCATTTCACAGACCTAAAGCTGCTCTTATATATAAGTTACTGTTTTCTAATGTTATTGAAAGACCTAAATCCTACATTGAGCTTGCATGGGAAACTGATTTGTCCGCTTCCTTTCCTATTATAACCTGGGATAAAATGTGCTCAAAGTTATTCAAAGTCTCTGCTGCTGCCCGTATAACCCAATCTTTGTATTTTATTTACCATAGAGCTCTTATTACCCCAGTTAGTATTTGTACATTTTTACCAAGTTCTTCTCCGTTGTGTTGGTCATGTTCCAATGAAACGGGTATGCTAAAACATCAACTTTTTGATTGTTCTAATGTTTTATCCTTTTGGAAATCTGTTTGGAATACTTCCATGTCTATTTTTAAATTTAATGTTACTTTAACACTACAGAATGTTTTTCTAGGTTCTTTATCACCTGACGTGAATGTTGCATCTTCTGTTTCCAGATTATTTGACCTTTTTATTGCATTAGCTTTTAAATTTATTTTATCATCTTGGAAAGATAATTCTTAAATATCTTCACTAACTTGGTGGAATTTTATCTGTGATGAACATAGGATTTCTACTGTTTCCTCCTCTTCTCTTTCTCAAAAAATTAAATCTGACCTCCTTTGGCTCCCTTTTACTACATATCTTTCCTCTCACTCTTCAATACATGAATTCTTTTTTCTCTCTATAATGTTCTCTTTATTCCTTTTTGACCCTTCCTTTTCTTTTCCTTTTTCTGTCTCCTTTCTTCCCTTTCTCTTTCTTCTCTTTTCTCTCTACTCTTTTCTGTTTCTTTCTTCTTTTCTTATGATGCTGTTCTTTTAACACATGTTTTTCTTTTTTTTTATGCCTGATTGTTTTAGTTTATTTTAATGCATATTTTCCATTATGGCTTCTACCTTTCCTATGTATTTAAAAACTCAATAAAAACTTCTTAAACAAAAAAAAAATAATCAATCACTTTTGTTTGTGAGCATGTTTGTGTCTAAGGAATTATAATTTCAAATCCTATTTAATGTTAAAGTCTGATTTTAAGTCACAATTATGTAAATGCCACTTTTTAGAAATTTTGCATGTTCATTTGGTGCTTGCAGCCTGTTTCCTGGGTCACATAACTAGATGTAGTTGGCCTTTGTGTAGTACTCCCAGACAGTCACACAATAGGGAGATTGGGTTTTGGCAGGATAGTACATCCTAGCAGGATGGGAGAGGCAAAGCTGTGCACACCACCACTTTCACATCGAGGTCATTGCCTTAGCCCACACACAAAGAACATCACACTAGATTTTGTTCCCCCAGAAATCTTGGAACTACAGTAGGGAGGAAGAAAATTCGAACACCATCTGTGGGGGGACAACTCTAGAAGTTTATTTCCATTCAAAACTAGCACCAGGTATAAAATTTGGACATCGGATCCACTGTTCAGTTCACTTCTGGACCTGCAGAGCTCACTCAGAAGACTGCCCTACTGCACCAAGAGGACTGTCCTGCTGCCTCATGCTTGCCTCGTGCCTTCAGAGGAATAGCTTGCTGCTTGTGATCTGCTTTTTTGTGGGAACCCATGACCATCAGACTTACTCCGAGTGCTACTTGGTTGGCCTCCTGATCAGAGCCTTAGGGACAGAAAAGTCTTCCACCATCTGAAATCTGCACCTTGACCCAGGCTGAGTGAGTCCTGAACCTCCATGTTGTGGCCATATAGTTCTGGAGCACTAGATGTGTTGCTAAAAGTGCCCAGATAGTCCAAACCCAAAACTTGGGTCTTAAAACATTTTCTGCCAAAAAGTGCTCTGCGAACCGAGAGGACACTGGGACCTAACTGCTCACCAATCTGCCTGAGGTGCATCATCAGTCAGCCTACCTTTACTGTACCTCCCGCTAGATACTTCTCAGCAGCAGTAAATCGTGTTTAGCAGCTCTTCTTTGGAAGGGTATAGGGCCTCCTGGAGCCCCTCATAAACTAAAGTCTGCAGCCTCGTCCCGCTGGAAAGTTTCAACTTTTGACAAAGAGACATAGGGGCAGATTTACAAGCCCCTTGCGCCACATTTACGCCGCCTTGCATGACGCAACAGCAGCGTAAACGTGGCGCATCCCTGCGAGGCATTTACAACGTGACACATCTAGGGAGATGCGTCACATTATAAAGCCCAGCGCCACAATGGGGGTGTTCCCACGCAGGGTGGGCGTTCTGGCACCTGTGCGCCTCGCAAAAGTGCCTGCGTGAAATCTACAAGATTTCACGCAGGCACTTCCGTGACGCTGCTACATCAATTCCTTACGCCTGCTTGAAGCAGGTGTAAGGACTGACGCAGCATGTTAAGTATTGGGCGGCCCTGAGCATTGCTGGAGTTGCGTCGCCCTTACGTCACGAGATGCGACACGCATCTGCCTACCCTTGCGCCATGGCGCACCGCATTGTAAATGCCGTGATGCAAGGGTAGTTTTGCGTGACGCATTTGCTCTGGCGAATCTCTGCTGATATGCAGAGATGCGCCAGAACTCGTAAATATGCCCCTAAGACTGAACGTGGAAATCTCCACTGCAACTTTGTCCAGTGGCTCCTCAATGACAGCGACTCGTTCTCAGACACCCCTGGCTGCCTTGCCGTATAGAACTTTACCTCCTCAGACATTTTTCTTAAAAGACTCTTCTACGGCAGAAGGTAAGTGGAGACCAGGCCCAATACACTTTGGGCTTCATTTATGAGGAATTTGCTTAGGGTAGCACTGCAAGTCTTCTTGCTGCGCTGCCCTATGCCAATGTGAAATGGCAGGAATGCCCCTTATTTAGGAAATATGGTGCATTCCTTTCCTTTGCCTCTACACTGGTGCACAAGTTGCTGCCTAGCACTAACATAGGCACGCAAGAGTGCCTCAGTTTCAGACAGGGTTGTTTTTGTGCAGGAAGGAGCACCTTCCAGCACAAAACAACTTTCAGAGGCACTTTCCTCTTTCTATCTGCGATGCATTCTGCAGCACAAACAGAAAAAGGAATAAATGAGGAGAAATACAAATATTTCTCCTCATTACGCCTAATATGGGGAGGTGTGAGGTTTTGGTGCTGCCCCAGGTTTACAAGGTTAAGTAAATCTGGGGCAGTGTCAAAATACACTGGCTTTACTTGGGAAAACCACTGCAATGCCCATGGAACACCTCCTTGATGCTGCTTTGTCTTACACCATATCTATGAGGCTATGCCAAATCCTGCAGAGTGGCTTTGCAATGCCTCATAGATATGATTGAGAGGTTTGCTCCATCGAAGGGTCAAAAAAAGTGATACTCCGGCAGCGCTAGCCTCTCACAAATAAGGCCCTTTGTGTGTCAGAACTGTGCTCTATCCAAGTCAGCCATGACTTTCGCCCTTGCCCTGGTCTCACTGGAGCATCAGACGCTCCCCGACCCTGCACACGTTCAGGAAGAACCTCAAAACCTGGCTCTTCGACTGATCCAGGGTTGCTCCCCCGCCCAGCGCCTTGAGACCCTCACGGTGAGTAGCACGCTTTATAAACCACTGATTGATTGATTGATTGACTAGCTGTTCTTGATTGACACCTTGATCTTTTAGGAGCTATTTTTAACTTTAAACTTTAAAAAAATCAAACCTTTAGTTCTACTAATTTGATTTTTGTCATTTTGGTGTCAAATAATGTATTCAAATTTACCATATTTTTATTAGTGTGGGAATTTTCTTGTGTGGTGTTTTTACGTAATTACTGTTTCAGTGCTGCATAAATACTTACTTATTACCTCTACATTCAGCTTGTCCGCTTTTGTGCCATGCTCCATGAGATTTAGGCATAGGTTAATTTAGTGACTTTTTGTGCTTTACCTCAAAAGGATTGTGTCTGTTGTTTGAGAAGAGATCAACCACCCCTCAACCAACAACTCAATTTCTCACACACACATATCAGCTTCATCCCTTGATCAACAAATTGTTGTAGCATCCTGTAACGCTGTTTACTTCTCCCTCCTTATTCTCAATGGGTGATTCTTTTTGTTACTTCTGCGCTGTTCTGCATAAATTGTGACTATTCGGTTTTATGTATTTTGTATAATCTCGTTTTTCTTCAGCTTACACTTTTCATGTAATTGATTGGACCTAGCTGAACAAAAATAACTTGAAGCAACTTTTTGACTCTGTGCAGCTGCGTCTTTCTTGACGCTTCTAAAATTCACTGCGTATCTTTAGAAAAAATATGGAGGAGCATATTTATGTATGTTTTGTTTCACATTTGCACCATGCAAGGGGAGCGTAAGTGCGAGACAAAACCTAAGTAGGATTTATCAAGCACGCAAGGCCACCCTGCATGGACCTGGGAGGCTTGACAAATCCAGAGTAATGCAATGCAGCACAAATCACTGTGTTGTGTTACTCTGCACCAGGAAGGCGTTCCATGAGTGGAGCTGTTACCACGCATCCACCAATGAATTTTGGTGCATTTCCAGATTAACCATTAGTGGTAGACCTCGGGAATGTGTCAAAAGACTACGCCTCCCAGGTGAGGCATAATAAGGAGAAATATATTTATGTCTCCTCATTGCTTCTTCTTCCTATGTGTGCTGCACACATAAAAAGAGGAAAATGCCTCACAGGACACCTTCCTGCACAAAATCAATCCTGCCTTCGACTCAGGAACCCTTGCACCATGGTGCAATGGTGCATGGGTTGGCACAAGGCAGCACATTGTGCACCTGTGCTGCGAAATTACAGGGATGCACTGCATATTGTTAAGTACCGTGTATTTCTGCACTTTCCCTTTCACTGGAAAGATGCACGATCATTTAATAAATATGCCCCAGAGAAGATATTTTGTTTGACTCTTGTCTGAAGGTATTCATCAGGAACAATTTTGATGCATATGGACACCCACTTATATTTTACGTAATACATTTATTTTTGTATAGATTTTTTCAATTTCTCCCACCCCTAGCAGTGGCGATATTCTTGCAATTGGCTTAGTAACATTTCATATATTTAAGCCCTAACCCATTCACTTTCGTCTGTAAGATAAAGGATTTATCTCTGCAGTTGAATTCTCTTAAAACATGTCTAGGCTCTCCGAAATCCTAAATCTAGTTCCACTAGGGAAGCCATGTTGAGTTCCGTGAGCAGTGAGGTGGGTTACTGCACGTCATTCTAAATCAGAGGTCTTCAAACTTTTGTAGGTTGAGCCCCCCCAGCTCACTTTTTTCAGCTGTTGGGCCCCCCCCAAAACCTGACAGAAATTTCTGGAATCTGGTACACCGCCGCGCTAAACCCGGGGCCATATCCAGCATATAATGTCCAACATAATAAGAGTGTTTAGTTAAGTGCAGGTTTGTGAGTGGGGGTGCTGAAATGACAGATTATTACATAGCTCAAACCACCATTTTCCTAGATAAAATGTGCGCAAATAGTTTTTACTAGGATGCTTTGTTTTACACATGACATTGATTGATAACAACACCAACATAAATGTTACGGGTGTGCCCGTTTTTCGTCACAGACGCTCAATCTGTGGATGGATTTTTGAGAATGAGAAGCGAGTTGTCTGAATGCAAGGTGCATTCCAAGACACTTGAAGTAACTCGGAATGTTATTGAGGGCAGAGTAGGGTTTCAAACGTGTTAAACCATGGGCAGTCACAAACTCTCTCTCGGGGGCCAAATTTACAGTGTGGTTTGTGTCCGAGGGCCGCACCGGTGGGGGCAGGGTAAGTGGGGGAGGGGGCGGGGCTAGAGAAAACAAAAAAAAACTGAGGTTGAACAGAGGTCCCTGCAGCAGACGCCTTCGTCCACTGAGCCACCAGAACAGGCATACACATATCTCTCTCTCACTCTCTCTCTCTCTCCATCTCTCTTCCTCTCTCCCTCTGTCTCACTCAGACTGTCTCACTCCCTCTCACTCCCTCTCTCTCCCTCCCTGTCTCACTCCCTCTCTCTCTCTGTCTCTCTCTCTCTGTCTGTGTCTCCCTCTCTCTCTGTCTCCCTCTCTCTCCTTCCCTATCCCTCTCTGTCTCCCTCTCTCTCCTACCCTCCTCACTCTGTCGCCCTCCTCACTCTGTCGCCCTCCTCACTCTGTCGCCCTCCCCCTCCCTCTCTCTCCCTTTCTCTGTCTCCCTCTCCCTTTCTCTGTCTCCCTCCCTCTCCTTGTCTCCCTCTGTCTGTCTCCCTTTCTCTGTCTCCCTCCCTCTCCCTCTCTTTGTCTCCCTCTCTCTGTTTCCCTGTTTCCCTCCTTCTCCCTCTGTTTACCTCCCTCTCTCTCTCTTTGTCTCCCTCTGTCTCCCTGCCTCTCCCTCTCTTTGTCTCCCTTTCTCTGTCTCCCTCTCTCTGTCTCCCTTTCCCTCCCTCGCTCTCCCTCTGTCTGCCTCCCTCTCCCTCCTCCCTTTCCCACCTCCCTCGCTCTCATTCTGTCTGCCTCCCATTCCCTCCCTCATTTCCTTTCCTCCCTCGCTCTCCCACTGTCTGCCTTCCTTTCCCTCCTTCCTTTCCCTCCCTCCCTCACTCTCCCTCTGTCTGCCTCCCTTTCTCTCCCTCCCTCTCCCTCCCTTTCCCTCCCTCCCTCGCTCTCCCTCTGTTGCCTCCATTTCCCTCCATCCCTCTCCCTCCCTCGCTCTCCCTCTGTCTGCCTCCCTTTCCCGCTCCTCTACTTAAGCACACACAAGCAAGCATTTGCAAACATTTGTTCCAATGGAGACACTTCGGTGAATTGGAAAGCTGAAAGCCTTGCTATATTTAGTACGTAAATATAAGGTAAGGTACTTTTAATATTATAATTTACCACCTTGGGTGCTAAGGGGTTTTCCCGCTGGGTGCTGCCATTTTCATTTTCCCATTGTTTGTGACAAGGTCAACTCGTCATAAGCACAGGGCAGGTAAAACCCATGACGAGTTGACCTTGTCATTAGCATGGAAGGTGTTAAGAACGCATTCTTGTTAGCTTCCTTAACGTTTTTAAAAATATATTTCTATATTTATCAAAAGTACACTAAAAAGTACATCTATCATTGAGATGTGGGAATTGTTACAGTACTTAGCTGCAACCCTCCAAATAGAGGTGTCCTCAAGGCAGTTAAATACAGCTTTGTTATTGTGCCCATTCAAATGGTGGCCTCTCAGCTGATGCTCCTATTGTGCGGGAGTCAAGCAGCACGGAATGTGTTAATTCGCCCCTAATGCAACGTTAGAACATAGTGCTACATAAAACTATAATAAATAATGCACCACAGACGCTTTTAAAAACAAATAGATAAAAAACAATGCCACTTAAAATACCAACAACTTCAAACTTTGCTAATGCGAGACCTATTGCATTGCAAATGCTTGTTCCTTCTTCCCTCTGTCTCCCTCCCTCTACCTCCCTCTATCACCCTCTTCATCTCATCCTGCCTGTCTGTGCCCGGGCTGATACAGCTTCAGGGCACACACACACACACACACACACACACACACCCCTCACCCAAGCACTTCACAGGTCTTTAAAAGACCATTTGTATGTTAATGAGGCTTCTGTATTTCACCTCTGGGGACAGACAATCAGGAATGTGGGTTAAGGGACCATTGGCAAGCGCCACAAATCAATTGCTATAAATGTGTCAAAATGAGGCTGCAACAATATGTCCTGTTTCATGGTCTGAATGTTGTGACTTTGCCCAATTTCTAGATGATTTGGTTCTTTACGATTTTGTGCTCTTGGTATGGATTCACTTAATTTCAAAGGGGGGCCGGGCTCCGTGTCAACTTTAAATGCTTCCTGTTTGCAATTGGCGCTGTTCCCATTTTTTCACGAACCATAATTTGCATTTGGGCTCAGTCACCTAAAGCAGCGCCTCCCACGTCACCATGGCTTCTGTGAATATCATCAGAAACCATCACAGACCTCTTCCTAAATTGAATGTCCTTGAAAGGCAGTTTTCGGTTTAGTAGAGGAGGCTTCCTGCCTCCTTGCTGAAGCTGAATGAATTAACCCCCCCCCTGGGAGGGTAAACATAATGAAAGAATGGGCACTTCGTGCCTCGTTGATTTCCCCTCCCTCCACCCTCGACTTGTCACAGAGAACAAAGGTGAAATTAGAGAGGAGTTTGCGCCCCCCCAAGGATGGTGTCGCGCCCCCCTAGGGGGGCGCGCCCCACAGTTTGAAGAACTCTGTTCTAAATGATTCTTTTTTCCAAGGAATTTGTTCTGCGCAGTAAAATCAGCGCCAACTGCATCCCGTACAGTGCAAGAGGGTGCTGCTTCTTTCTGCCCCTCAAGTAGAAGTTCTACTCGACTGACAGCTTCCTCAACCCGAATAGAAGGTTTCTCAACACGAGCAGTAGTGACCATTTGCAACCGCTGCATTGAAAAATCTCGCAGGTAAGTGCTCTAGTGTTGTATTTTCCCCGCCCGTGCTTGCCAACTCACCTTTGACGAGCGCGAGTGAGATAAAAACTACACGGAGTGCGGAGTGCAAAAAACTCTGCAAACTCCGCGAACGGAGAGGAGTTCACCAGCCAAGCCTACTCAACTCTTGGTCTCACTAGAATCAAGTTGCACACTTCATACATGCTGGTCCAGTGCATGTGCAATTTAATTGCCACGTGTCAAATGAGATGGTATCTAGCAGCTTGACATAAACCATCACTACTTGTATTACTATCTTTTGACAATATCATAATTTTCTTGACCGACTCACCAATCGTACAGGTTAAAACTACCCCCATCTATGCATAACCCCTCTCGCCGATGCGTCTGAAGGAAGGGGCAGAGATGGTGTTGTTCTCCAGGCCCTGCGCTCTTATAGGACCCTCACTCCTCTGACAGCATGTATTTATTAATTTTAAAGAAACAGGGGCAGATTTACAAGCCCCTTGCGCCTCATTTACGCCGCCGTTGCGTCACTTTTGTGACGCAGCGGCGGCGCAAAAGATGCTTCATGGTGCGGGGTACTTACAACGTGACGCATCTGGGAGATGCGTCACGTTGTAAAGCCCTGCGCCACATGTAGGCGTTCCTGCGCAGGTGGGGGGGGGCGTTCCGGCGCAGGAACGTCTCCTAGAAGCGGCTGAGTGAAATCTACAAGATTTCACTCAGTCACTTTTAAGGCCAATGCTGTGTCAAAACCCTGCACCTGCTTGAAGCAGGCGTAAGGATTGATGCAGCATTAACAAGATAGGGCTCCCCCAGAGCATTGCTGTAGCTGCGTCGCACTTGCGACGCAACTCCAGCAATGCGCCACTTTTACCGTACAGATGCGTCACGCATCTGTGTCATTTTTGCCCCCTGGTGCGCCGCATTGTAAATGCGACGCATCCATGATGGCGGAGCTGTGGCGCAAAATAACTGGCGATTCCCTGCTGACATGCAAGGATGCGCCAGTTATTGTAAATATGCCCCACAATGTATATGTTTTTTATTAGTGACAAGGAAACTGACAGGGCTCATACCGGTAGATGGCATAATGGTTTGTTTTCGTCACCTGTAATAAATGCAGAGAAAGATAGCGGAAGTCAACAAATCATGAGCTATGAAAAGATGGGACTGAAGCGTCAGTGTAATCTCTATACGTTCGGGGGCTTTTTTACAGTCCCCTTGAGCCGCTGGTGCGTCACTTTTAATATGAGAAAAATTGACAGGCGGTTCAAGAGGCTTGTAAATAAGCCCCTCTGTACTTCACACAGGGCCAGTGTTCCTCACCTCGAGTGGTTGATAATATTATTAATTAGGCGTGAATCATGTGCCAGATTGGATGCGTGACCTCACAGAGAACACCTGAGGTAATGTGTTTGAGTGAGAACATTCTGCAAAGGAAACTCAATCTTGCTGTTATATTAACTGTTCTTTCTTTCACTTGAGTTTCTTAAATTAAATTCTTAATAATTCTGAAATATAGGTTGGGAACATCTGTGCTTGTTATGCCCTTGGAAACTGACTTCTACGTGGAACCTTCCCTGTTTTTAAAACTATGAAAAATGCATAATGGCCGACCTGGATCGGAATCTGGAGTTTGGTGTATCTATCATGTTTTCTGTCAGCTGGCAGAAACACATGGATAAACAAGCAGTTCATTTTTTGAAAACTAGAGCCCCATAAACATTGTGGATTCCGATTAAAGGCGAAAAATTAGGTAAGCGACTGTCTCAATTGTCCATTCTGAATTGATTGCTATATCAGAATATCCTCATGCAAAATAAGATATGGTGCCGTGAACCAGTGCCTGTTGCACCTTCAGGGCGTAAAGGGAATTAATTTAACCCGATATTTTTATAAGCGAGTGTTTTATTTTGAAATAGTACAGCTCAGAAACAGTGAGCAGGGTTTGCCTGTTTCTGTATCAGAGTTTTGCTGTCTGAATATAAAGCACTGAGAGAATATCCGATTATATGAATTCCCTTTACACCCTATAGGCTGTAACAGAAAAGACCCACGGTCCATGGAATAAAAAATATGGAATTCTGGTTGTGTTTAATTTTTGTATGTACTGATTTATTTTCTACATCTTTTTTTATTGATTTTCCGTAACAACAGTGGAAAATAGACACCCAAAATACAACTGCGAACGTCACCGCCTCCTCCTCCCTCACCATCAATCCAGTAATCATTACTCAGTAGAATGTCATTGCATTTCATTGAACGAAACAGCTAGTGCACACAATAGAGCATATCCCATACATCCCTCCCAACCCCACGCCAGCAGTGTCATGTAATGAACTACCTCCAGTGCCTTCTCTGCTGTGTAGAGCTCTTAAGTTTTGTGTTCAAGCCTGGTCCTTGAAAACCATGACCTGCTTTGTCCAGGGCTCCTACGTAGAGTGCGTTACCGTAGTCAAGTCTACTGCTGATGAGGCCTGGGTGACCGTCCTTCTGGTTTCGGTGGGGATTCACTTGAAGATCCTGCGAAGCATATGCGGAGGGTGTTGAAGCAGGAGGAGGAGACGGGGTTGACCTGCTTCGACATGGAAAGGGTAGAGTCGAGATGACCACTAGGTTGAGTGCGTGGTCGGTAGGTGTTGGGGGGTGCTCCTAGTGCAGTCAGTCACCATGAGTCATCCCAGGCCGAGGGGGTGGATCCGAGGATGAGGACCTCCGTCTTGTCCGAGTTCATCTTCAGTCGGCTGTTTCTTATCCAGTTGGCAATGGCCTTCATTCCTTTGTGGAGGTTGGTTTTGGTGGTGTGGGGGTCTTTAGCGAGGGAGAGGATCAGGGGGGTATCGTCCGCGTAGGAGATGATGTTGAGGTTGTGCCGTCGTGCGACGTGGGCAGCGGTGCCATGTAGACGTTGAACAACGTTGGGTTGAGGGATGAGCCCAGGGGTATGCCGCCTATGATCCCAGTTGCTTCGGAGTGGAAGGGGGCGAGGCGGATGATCTGTGTTCTGCTGGAGAGGAAGGAGGTGGTCCAGTCCAGGGCCTTCTCTTGGATTGTGGCGTCGTAGAGGCGTGTTCGTAATGTGCGGTGGCAGACCGTGTCGAAGGCGGCTGACAGGTCCAGGAGGATGAGGGCCGCAGTTTCTCCGTTGTATAGCAGGGTCCTGATGTCATCGGTAGTGGCGATGAGAGCAGTTTTGGTGCTGTGGTTGCTGCGGAACCTGGACTGGGAGGGGTCCAGGATCCTGTTCTCCTCGAGAAAGCTGGTCAGATGTTTGTTGATGGCCTTTTCGATGACTTTCACCTGGAATGGGGGCAGGGAGATAAGTCAGAAGTTCTTGAGGTCCTTGGGGTCCGCCTTGGGTTTCTTGAGTGAGGTGTTGATTTCTGCATGCTTCCAGCTCTCCGGGAAGGTCGCTGTCTCGAAGGAAATGTTGATGGCTCTCCGGAGTTGGCGTGCAATGGTGTTGCTGGCTTTGTTGAAGATGTCCTCCGGGCTGGGGTCTTCCGGGAATCCGGAGTGGATGGTGCTCATGATCTTGATGGTGTCGTTGTTGTTGATGTTGGACCAGGAGAGCAGGCGGTTGGGGCGGGTGGTGGTCGTGGGAGCGGGGGTTTCAGTGGTTGCCGGGGTGGTGACGGTGTCAAAGCTGTTGTGGATGTCTGCGATCTTGCGATGGAAGAAGGCAGCCAGCGAGTTTCACAGGTCTTGTGAGGGTGGGATGCCGTTGGTGTTGGAACTGGGGTTGGAGAGTTCCTTCACGATGTTGAAGAGCTCTTTGCTGTTGTGTGCATTGTTGTCTTGGCGGTATTTGAGAGAGGTCCTTTTGGCAGATCTGATGAGGTAGTGATGTCTGCGGGTGGTGTTCTTGTGGGCTGTGTAGCTTTCCGGTGTTCGTTCATGGATCCAGTTTTTTTCGAGTTTTCGGCAGGTGCGCTTGGAGGCCTGGAGGTCTTTGGTGAACCAGCTGGCTTTCTTGCTGGTGTGGTTGTTGGAGGGCTTCTTGAGGTGGGAGAGGGTGTGGTACAGTCGTTGATCCACTGTCTGAGGTTATGGGCTGCAGCGTCAGGTCGGATGGGTCTGCGGGTGGGCTCTGGGCGAGGGTGGTTGTTAGCTGGTCTTCGGTGATTTCGCTCCAGCAGCAGCGAGGCATCTGCTGGGTGCGGTGGTGCGTGGTGGGTTTCCGGAAGGTGAAGTGGATGCAACGGTGGTCGGTCCAGTGGAGTTCGGTGGTGTGGTTGAAGAAGACGTGGGAGCTTGCTGAGAAGATGGAGTGAAGCTTGTGGTCGGCGGAGTGGATGGGTGTTGTGACGAGTTTTCTGAGCTCGAGGTTGGCGATGTTGGCAATCAGGGTGTAGGAGTTGGAGTCGTTGTTGTTCTCGATGTGGAAGTTCAGGTCCCCGAGGAGGATGTAGCCCGTGGTGGCGAGGGCGTGTGTGCTAATGAGGTTGGCAATGGGGTAGCTGAACTGCGGTCGGTGTCCGGGAGGTCTGTAGATAAGGGTACCTCTGAGGGTGGTGTTGGGGTTGGTGTGGATCTGGAATTGCAGGTATTAAGCAGTGCTGAGGGTGTCATCGGTGTATGTCGAGATTTTGAGGGTGTTCCTCGGAACGATGGCGATTCCTCCTACCTACTCCGTTGGTGCAGTCCTTGTGAGTGATCTTGTAGCTATCCGGGATGGCTATGGTGATGTCGGCAGCTGAGGAGGGGTTCAGTCAGGTCTCAGTTAGGTAGACGGCATCCTGGGTGTTGGAGTTCTGTAGGTTCCAGAGTTCCACGGCTTGTTTGCGTGCGGAGCGGGTGTTGAGTAGGATGCATCTGAGGTGGTTGGGTTCTTTGATGGGTGGGTTGGCGGGCTGGATGCTGGTAAAGCTACAGTTACGGCAAGAGAAGGGTCCTTCAGTGCACTTCGGGACGGCCAGGCAGCAGGTGCATGATCGTCCGGCGTTGAGTGCATGGAGGGTGCTGGAGTTGTAGCAGAGGCGGGCGCTGTGGCGTTTGGTGGGGCCACGGTTCCTAGCGCTGGAAGCGGTCCAGGCGCGGACTGGCGCTGACGGGCTTGCCCTAGGTGCATGGGCGTGCCCTCTGTGCGTGGCCTCCATATGAGGGGACGTGGGAGGGAGGAGCAGCTGGGAGGAGGGAGCGGAGGGCGAATGGAGGATCAAGAGTGCAGGGCCACAGGGGACGCAGCAGTGGGAAAAACGAAGGGGGGAGCGGGCGGAGAATTCAGAAGTCAAAGTGGGGGGCACAGAGGGGGAAAATACAATAAATACAGTAATGCCAACACAGTCTACAAGGGAGAAAGAACACAATGATGCTAACACAGAATTTAAGAGGACAGTGCAGAGAGAGAAATCCAACAGTCAGGGAAAACGGGCACCGAATCAGAAAAACAGGCACAGACCAATGCAAGCGGCAGCAGCAGGCTCAGGGCACACAGGAGGGGCACTGTGGTGGCGAGGGGAGCAACCTGCCTGGTGACAGAGTCACGGGTCACTCCAAATGCTCCTCCCCATTGCTTAGAAGGTCATAGGGTGATCCCAACCCACACCTCCAGATGGTCCAGGAGTTTATTGTCCTTTTTAGCATTTTTCAGATGTATCTCTCTACTAGGGCCCACTCTGTTATACCCCTCATTCATAATTTGCTACTAGGGTCTCTCACCCCTATCCAGCCAATGGCCACTTGTTGCTTCACAAGCACAAGCCCCAGTTGCATCAATTTGTGTTCCATCTTCTTCCCCGGGAGTTTTTCCATGGTACGTGGCAAACACTGATATGGTGTGGGTATTAGCCACATAAACGTGACTCAATTACCCTGTCAGAGACTGTTAACCAAAAGGTTGCCACGCTCGGGCACAACCAGGTCGTAAGTAAGAATGTGGCCCCCAGAGATCGGCATCTCTGGAATCTCAGAAAATCCTCTGATTTGAATGGGTACATTTTGCCTAATGTAATCGGGTGAGAAAGGTACGATGTAGAAAGTGGATTAGTTTCAGTTGTGAGTTACATAAAACCCTGTTCATGGGAGCGCAGGCTGTCCCCCATTCCCTATCAGTGAACTGCTCTCCCAGGTCAACCTCACACACCGTCTTTGCCATCAGTTGGGTCTTACTTTTGTTAGCCTGGGGTGCTTTGTACAGGGGGGTAATCAAGTGCCCACTCAAACCCAACTGTAGCCTACTTCCCAATATTATGGATCTCGTCAGTGCGTTCGGGAAGCAAGACCAGATCAACCACGCCATACTGGGCAGCTTTTCATTTTGAAGAAACTGCCCTACACCTAGTCCAAATACTTCTGTAGCTTCTGGGACAGCAAGGAAAGTCTCCCTGGATACAAGTCGCCGGCTTTTTGACATCCTCCTTCTCTCGAGGCAAAGATGGATATGGAAGTTTCAATGTCGCAGGAGGGTGTCAGCTATCATATGAGGAATTCAATCTATAAAAGGGTGGCATCTAAAGCACCCTTGTCACAATTATCTCCCAGATGTTTGAGTTTGGTGTTTTACATAGGGTACCCCCACCTCCAGGCCGCCTCCCTGCATAAGTAGCATTAGTAGCTCTTCCTCTCTTTGAGGTCCCCCCAATAAGCAATTTTTCGAATCATCATCTTCTGACATCCCTTGAGCAGCATTTTGAATATATGGCACATAGTAATATAGCGTAGTATATACCCTACCAAGTTAAACCTCAAGAAAGCCCCCTGGTTCAATGATGAGCTTAAGAAATCCAAGAAGACATGCCGCATCCTCGAGAAAGCCTGGGAAAGAAACCCATCCACCGAAAACCTAGCCACTTTCAAGAATGCCACCCGTAAACACCATCAACTAATACGCTCCACTAAGAAATCAGCATTCAAAGATCGACTCGACAACAACGCCCACAGCAGTAAGGAACTGTTCAACATAGTAAAATAATTCACCAACCCATCAGCCGGCACCAATGACATCACTCCCTCCCAGCACCTCTGCGACTCCCTAGCTTCATTCTTCCACAACAAAATCGCCGACATACACAACAGCTTCACAAAACCACCGGGTGACCAGTCCACCCCACTCACCTCAGAACCTAATCTCCCCCTAACATCCTTTGAACCTGGAAACCAGTCACCACTGAAGACACCATCCGCCTGATGAACTCCATCCACTCAGGATCGCCAACCGACCCTTGTCCCCACCACATCTTCAACAAAGCAGACTCCATCATCGCTCCCCACCTTCGCGACATCATCAATAGTTCCTTCAACTCCGCCACTTTCCCGGAAAGCTGGAAACACGCCGAACTCAGCGCCCTCCTGAAGAAACCCACAGCAGACCCCAATGAACTTAAAAACTACCGCCCTATCTCGCTCCTCCCATTCCCTGCCAAAGTCATCGAGAAAGCTGTCAACAGTCAACTCGCCGCCTTCCTCGAATCCAACAAATCCCTCGACATATCACAATCCGGATTCCGAGCCAAACACAGCACCGAGACCGCCCTCATTGCAGCAACAGACGACATCCGTAAACTATTGGACAATGGTGAAACAGCTGCCCTCATCCTACTTGACCTCTCCGCAGCCTTCGACACAGTCTGTCATAACACCCTCATACACGGCCTCAGAAACATCGGAATTCAAGGAAAAGCACTGGACTGGATCATCTCATTCCTCGCAGGAAGAACCCAGAGAGTCCGCCTCCCCTCTTTTAGATCAGAAGCCACCGAAGTCATCTGCGGCGTACCACAAGGATCTTCACTCAGTCCTACACTCTTCAACGTATACATGAGCCCCCTTGCATCCATCGTTCGCAAACATAACCTCAACAGCATCTCCTACGCAGACGACACCCAGCTGATCCTCTCCCTCACCAAAGACTCAAACTCCGCCAAAATCAATCTACACGAAGGGATGAAAGAAGTGGCCGAATGGATGGAGACCAGTCGCCTTAAACTGAACTTGGACAAAACGGAAGTCCTCATATTAGGATCTTCCCCCTCTGCTTGGGATGACTCATGGTGGCCACCGGCTCTGGGAAACGCCCCCAAACCTACGGACCACGCACGTAATCTGGGCTTCATCCTAGACTCCTCCCTATCGATGACCAGACAAGTCAACGCAGTCTCCTCCTCATGCTTCAACATCCTACGCATGCTCAGAAAAATCTTCCGATGGATCCCCATCGAAACAAGAAAAACAGTAACCCACGCACTGGTCACTAGCAGACTAGACTACGGAAACACCCTTTATGCAGGAACCACAGCCAAACTACAGAAAAAACTCCAACGTATCCAAAATGCATCTGCCAGACTCATTCTAGACGTCCCCCGCAGAGCTCACATCTCCAGTCATCTGAAAGACCTCCACTGGCTCCCCGTCAACAAAAGAATAATGTTCCGTCTCCTCACCCACGCACAAAAAGCACTATACGATCTAGGACCCGAATCCCTCAATACACGCCTTCCCTTCTACACCCCCACCCACAAACTCCGTTCTTCCAACCAAGCCCTCGCCGCTATACCAC
This sequence comes from Lissotriton vulgaris, assembly GCF_964263255.1. Classification (NCBI taxonomy): domain Eukaryota; kingdom Metazoa; phylum Chordata; class Amphibia; order Caudata; family Salamandridae; genus Lissotriton; species Lissotriton vulgaris. The sequence goes on along the minus strand of NC_141689.1, from coordinate 1,186,955,933 downwards.
GCATCCACAGGTCCACCATGGGGGGAAGATCTTTCTCCTACCTTGCGGCCAAAACCTGGAACTCCCTCCCCACCCATCTCCGCCTTACTCAAAACCACCTCTCCTTCAGAAAACAACTCAAAACCTGGATATTTGATACATAACCCCCCACCTCCCTCAAGCGCCTTGAGACCCTCTGGGTGAGTAGTGCGCTATATAAATTCCAAACTTGAACTTGAACTAGCGTGAGGTCTGGGAGCACCAATCCCTCCTCCACCTTGCTGCACATTAGTGTACCGATGGCCACTCTACTACGCCTTCCGGCCCACACCAGAAATATCATCAGATTATTCAGGAATTTAAACTCAATGGGTATCAGCAACGAAGTCAAATTTTGTAGAGAATATAAACAGTGTAGAAGGAGGACCAGCTTTATCATGACGACTTGACCCATTACTGATAGACTGAGATTTTTACAGAATATAATGGATGCCCCACGGCCATCCAATACCATTTCTATTTTGTATGTATATTGATTGTTCTCTGTCGCTGCAACAAGGAAACCCACATAACGAAACGTGTTGGTCTCTCACTGGATGCCTAGTTTTGGCAGCCATGCAAGCAGAACCCCAGCGGGAAGAGTAACCTTTTTAATCTATTTACTCCCAAGCCCAAAACAGTGCCAATTGTCTCCAGTAGATCTAGAAGGCGTCCCAGCAATTAATGAGGGGACATATATATATATATATATATGCAGAGAACCTCCCAACAGCTACCTCCAATCCCCTTGGACCGGCGGAGCAGGAGACGGACCACAAAGTCAAGAAACAATTCTTTACTGCAGAATAGGTAAGGTGGTAAGAACAGCAATGATGCGTTTCGGGCTAAACAGTCCTTGTTCACATGCAGAGAGTAGCAATTCATGTTTACTTTTATAGTGCTTTTTTCACCTCGCCTACATCCCACCTCCAGCTTGGTCATGTGACTCATAGACATGGTAAACATACTATTGTATAAAAAATAAATAGTAAAAATCAATTTACATCACATTATATGCATAGAACTTTTCACAAATAGAAGTTAGTTTGACTGCATAAATGCACTAGTTCACAGAAGTAAGTGAGAAGTCTTCAATTGGCATGACATCAACACTGGGTAACGGTCCTAACATTGCAATTGATAGCTGGATAAATCCTGTAACATACCCCAAGATTTTTGTCTAACCAAGTCACAAGTTCCCTAAGGAACAAAAAGGATTATGCTGGGATTTACGTAGGCAATTAAGTGCTAAAGTGCAAATTTCAGAAAAAATGGCTAGACAACCCTGCACAGTGTGCAAAAAGCTTTCAATAAAGTGCAAAAAATCTACGACCTAAAGTGCTAAAGTGTATGATAAAAAGATCTGAATATAAGAAATGAGTTAGCATATTACCCCTATAAAAAATCGGACTACGCCATATTATTTCAATAAAAGGTACATATAAAAAACTTTATAAAACAGTAATTCATCATATTTACAACAAGTGTAAAAAGACCCTGTGTATGTTATCCATATTACTTAAGAAAATTTATAGTTGAAAGGGAGGCACACAAAATAGATGACTATGTTAGAGGCCAGAGGAATTTCATAGTCTAATAAATAACAGGGAACCTAGCTATCTTTTGTAGTCATAAATAGCTGATGTCAGTAAGTCCCCATGGAACAGAGTGTCCCGATGGACAACAGGGAACCTGACTACCCATCGGGAGAGGTTTTAGTCAGAGGCCCAAACTAGTCTTATATCATGTAGTTCTTTCTCTATACTGCTTATAGGTACTTCGCCGTAGATGTCAAAAAGGCACCAATCTGCATATTATGTCCCAACCATATTACCGCAGAGATGTAGGAGACTCTACAGAAAATTGTGAATGCCCTCAGTAATATTTAGGCCATTAGGCCACTTACTGTCGAACTCCAAAATAAATCGCGTCTCCAATTGCCTCAGTAGCAATTCCCTAGTTCCTCCTCTTCGAAGTTTCGGGACTGACCCTACCACATAATACGACTGGCAGCTTAGATCTTTATTGTGTTTTAACGCAAAGTGGCGTGCTACGGGATATGCGGGATCATTGTGTAATATGGCTCCGAGGTGTTGCAGAATTCTGACGTGCACCTGCCATTTCGTGCTTCCTATGTAGTTCAGCCCGCAGGTGCACGTCAGGACGTAAACTGCGAAGTCTGTGTTACATGTATGGTTGCCAGTAATAGGGATTTCTTCAGAATCAAATGGAATGTGATAATGTGTCTTATTGATTCCGAATTTACAGGCCCTACAATGGGTGCATTTTCGGAACCTGGCCAAAAGTTGCAGCCATGTACTCTTCTGCTTCAATTCAGGGCTGCTTTTATTGAGAATTGTCCCCTTGCTTCTAGCTGTGCGGAATGTTACCAATGGCTTACTGGGTAAAGTAGGATTTAATATATATTCAGTAAGCACTATAGGCCGATTTTTCCTGATGATATTCCTGATCTTATTCTCTTCATTACTGAAAGCAGTGATGAATCTGGGACAGTCCTTTGATTCTGCGCCTAAGATTGAAATGGGTTCAGTTACATTAATCAGAGCAGCCTCTTTAGAGAAAAGACTCTCCCTGGTTCTCAGCCTGGCTTTAGCCAAAGCCTGGTTGAAAATCCTGTCTGAGTAGCCACGCTCCTTAAGTCGAGCCCTCAAATCAGTAATGCATTTATATATACATGTGTGTGTGTATGTGATCAAGACGCCAAAGAGTAGAACGCATCTGTTTGTCTCCCCGATAATAAAAATATTGCAAATCTATCGACCTTGTCAATGTAGCTGTTTTCCTTCGCCGAGGACCACTGGGGATCGAATAACTTGGGGAATATATATACATATATCTATATATATATATATATATATATATATATATTCACTGAAAAAAACATAGGTTTCAGGCACATTATAGTTAGAAATTAGCATTTTAAAAACCTTAGAAATTCACTGAAAAAACCATAGGTTTCAGGGACTTTATAGTTAGTTGGACATTTCTCTTGTAAAAAACCATAGAAAGTCCCCTGTTATAGTTAGTTCAGCTAACTATAACTCGAGCACCCGCAATGCACTGCTGAAGACATCACATAGTACATCATTCATCACATGGTCAGTGACAACACTGATGACATCATCCAGTGACTGTGTTTTTCTTGAAAGTTTAAATATGTATTATATATATGCCAAGGTGTATTGATGAATGAGTAGGTGTATACGTGTCTGAAATGGAGGATTTAGTAGGTGCGTGACTAACTGTTTAAGTGAGTGATTACATTTGTCCTACTGAATGCATGGGTTAGTGACTAAACTGTGTGAATGTCTGTATTAGTCTGTCTGTTGTTGTATAAGCTGCTGCAAGGGTTGATCAGTAGCTACATGAGTGTCTATATGGGTTACCGATTGGTTGCCTGAGTATTTGTATGGGTGCCTGAGTATGTGTGTGGGTGGGTGGGTGGGAGGTGTGTGACTCTGTGCATAGATGTTTGAGTAGTTGATTCACTGTGTGTATGGGTTCAAGATTGCATGTTGAAACAGCTGTATGGGTGGGTGAGTGTGTGTTGTTGGGTATGTTGGTGAGTGAACTGATGTCTCAATGGTACATGTCCAAGTAACTACATATGTAAAAGGCAGTGTACATGACAGTTGAAGTATATAAATGACTATAAGTGAGAGTCAGTGATTGTGAGAGTGACTGTATTGATGAGTGTGTATTTGTGTAAGAGAGTAAGTATGCATTTGTTTCTGTTTGAATAAGTGATGTAGTGTATATATAACTGTATAGGTATGTATGAGTGATTGTATGGGTGAATGAGTGGATGTGTGTGTAGACCTAGGAATCAGTGAGTGCGTATGTAGTAACTGGTATTGGTGTGTTGATAGTTTCGAAAATGATAGTTTGTGTTTTACAGTGGGTGTATCAAAGGTTTAAATAGAGTGTGAGGAGATGGACCCGATTTTCACGTTGGGGATGTCATCAGTGATATCATCAGTGATGTAACTCACCATGTCATGAATAATGTAATATGTGACGTGATCAGCAGTGCATAGCGGGTGCGCAAGTTATAGTTAGCTTAACAGGGGAATTTCAATGTTTTTGAATGAGAGAAATGTCCAACTAACTATAACGTCCCTGAAACCTATGGTTTTTTCAGTGAATATTTAAGGTTTTTTAAATGCGAATTTCTTACTATAACGTGCTGGAAACCTATGTTTTTTTCAGTGAATTTCAGAGGTTTTTTAACTGCTAATTTTGAATTATAATATTCATTAAACCTATGGTTTTTTTCAGTAATTTTGAAAAAAATGTTGGTGATATTTTGTAACTTTAATATCCTAAAAATAGTTTGTTGTAATTTTTTTTGTTTGTTATTGAAATAATACAATTTCTTCTGTTTTCTTAAATATTAATATATATATTTTTTTGGGGGGTGAAAAAAGTGAAGTTGCTCACCCATCGTGTACCTATCTCAGTGTGTGTGCAGATTCAAACCACCATATTGGTAAAGTCGTGAAGGATGCGCGTTTCAGTCAGCCCACTCTGCTTATGCTTACAGGGAGGGAACTACAACTCTTCATGTCTCAGGTCTTCCCTGCAGTGATCTGCTGATCACAGGTCTAGTTGTCAGCATGCCACAGCCACTCCCTCACAGCTGGTTTACACCCACACCAGACCCATTCAGCATAGGCGTCACAGGTTGTGACCCTGCCAATAAAAACGGCCAGGCGCACGGGCACAAGCCCATTTTCATTCTCTATCTGGGAGTGTCTGTGTGGTTATTATGTATGCATGAGGGTCTAGGGACCTACCACATCACATTCCCCACTGCCAGGGGTAATACAATGATGTCAGCACCACGATATTCAATCATAAAGGGCCCATCACTTGAGGTGCACAGAGTTGGTGGCAGCCGAGGCACTTTGGCCTACACGGGCCTCCCTCAACGTGGCGATGACTTGGGGAGCACAGAGTTGGTGGCAGCCAAAGCACTTTGCTTGACACTGGGCTCCTGCCACGTGGAGATGACTTGAGGTGCACAGAGTTGGTAGCGGCTAAGGCATTTTGGCCGACATGGGCCTCCCGCCACGTGGCGATGACTTGAGCTGCCCTGAATTAGTGCCACCAGAGCTGAGCAGGTGTACAGCCTGCGATGATGCTTAGTCCTCGATACACCATCCTGGCAATCAAGACCTGATTTGAATTGTGAGCTCAACTGGACCGTGTGTACGCCAAAGGCAGCAGGCTGTATAGACATGACTCCTTGGCCACCAAGGAGGGGGGAGCGGACTCAGGGGTGATAATTATTTCGCCTCTTTTGCTGCACTAAAGTGCAGATAACTCAGCAATAAGTCCCTACTGTTGGGTTATCGGATGACTCTGAAACAAGCCATTGTGTTTATTTAGACTTTGTTGTAGCTTCATGCGAATCACAAGAAAAAAGATGAAAAAGCAAGAAAAGTGGGCAGGGTACAAACACCCTGACCCCTTAGGCCTGCTCAAGGGATCCCACAAAACGCCCCAGGGTCAGAGAATTATGATTATTGTTTTTTTTTTTTTTAAAGCAGCAGGGTGCGCGAATCCGAGCGATAAAATCAAAAGTGATGGGGCATATTCTCATGGACTTATCGCCGAGTTATCGGCACTTTAGGGCAGCAAAAGTGGCGAAAGAATTATCAACCCATTCTCAACCTGGTGCAAACTGCCAATATAGCAAGTTTTCCAGTAATAGCTTCAGCAAAAAACACCACCACGAATGAGAGCGACAACTAACGCTAATGATATGCAGAGTAGGCGTTCCCGTACAAAAACAACACAAAAACACCACTTTGCAATATTTTCAACGTACAGACAAATCTGCGGTGCGATCCAAAACAGGCGATAAGCCGCGTTAGCAGTTAGAATTTAACATCTGTCTTTTACTGGTGCAATTCAGGACGACTACCTACAGTATGAAAGAGAGCCCAGCCCAGAGCCGCATCTGAAGACCAACACATGTCATAGAACTACTGATCATGCAGCTCCGACACCCAAGAAGGCCATAACACCCAGCACCACCACAACCCAGGACCTCCCCCAGGAACCCGCCGCTACCACTGAGGCAGCGCAGAACAGGACAGCAGGCCTTCCCAAAATGGCATTGCCCTTCAGCCACACAATAGCTGAATGTTTGGAGTGGTGGGAACCAAGTATGTGTGAAGCAGGCAAGTCACCTATCAATAACAATGCACACAATGCCAAGTGTAGCGTAATGTGCTGGACAGACCTCACTATGCAGAGCACAGACCTCTCCATGTGGACATATACTGCTGGTGCTTGTAGTGTTGTGGACAGTCAATGCAACCTCGTGACCTCAGGCAGTTGGAAAGATCTCGGTCATGTAACTGTGTCGTCCCCCCTGTGAGCGGAAGCGGAGTTGATTGGTCCAACATACACCACTCCGGCATAGGAGTGTGAATAAATAGGCAGGGGCTCTGGGCGTGGTTCACTTCTGGGAAGGCCAACGCGCCTGCCAGAGCAGTGGCCCTTATCCTGCCACAAGGCGGCCGCCATGACTGCCAGCCTCCTTGACACAGTCCCCCTGCAAACCCAGCGGCACAGCACCACAGAGTTATGTCTGTACAGACTAATGCCTTTGACGTACACTGCGGACAGCAGGGTTCACAATTCAGATCGAGTCGCGATTGCAGATGACGCAGTCCAGTAGACAACACACATTGCTACCAGTGTGGCAACCCGCTGGTTGCTTTTGGTGCCACTAACTGTGCAGCTCAACTCCACACCACATGGATGTGGGCCCTTGCTGACCGCTGCCTCTGGCCTACACTGTGGACAGCAGGGCTCACAATTCAGATCGAGTCACGATTGCAGATGATGCAGTCCAGTAGGCAACAGACTTTGCTACAGTGCGGCCCTCCCGGGCCATGCATAATTGCTGGCTGTGCACACGCTGAGTGCTTCAGGTGCCACTATGTCAGTGCAACACAAGTCACTGCCACGTAGCCTTATTAAGGCAGAATTAGTTACACAAAAGGCATTGCTCCCAGTGCGGATTCGCAAAATGGAGATTACAATATTCTAAATGTGAGAGATACTTCTGTTGGTTGTGTTACTGCTCTTTATATATAGCTGTAAAACATGTTTTTGATAAGAAGAAGAAGTTGCCATTTAGCCAAAGAAGTTCTAGGGCCATATTATCAAGAAAGGGCGATACATTATCGCTGCTTTTATCGGCCGGAAACTGCAGCTAAAGCGGCGATAATGGCCTTGATAATATGCCCTTGTGATTTCCCATAGAAGCCCAGGTTCTGGTGTTAACCTGGCCTTCTAAGGGAATTCACAAGGGCATATTATCAAGCCTATTATCGCGGTTTTAGTGGCAGTTTACTGCCGATAAAAGCGGAGATAATGGATCGCCCGTTCTTGATAATATGGCCCCTTGTCTCAACACACTAATTTCATGAGACTATCTGGCTGCTTTGGCGGAAATGCTGAGCTCATTTGACTCCATTCTCGATCTTTGAAAGTTGAATAAACTATTCTTGCAAGACTCCTTTGATTTCCAGAATCTCCACACTATCACTGAGGTTATCTTGCACCCATATAAATTGAAAATGCTAACCTCTGCCAGCTTGTAACCTTTTCTCTCACATAAATTAAATGCCCTCTTTCTCACTGTGACTTGTCCCGCCTCTGCATCCAACTCTGAAGGGTTAATTCCAGGTGGTTTTAACATCACCTATTAACCACTTTTACAGGCAGTTGTCAGTCCATCGTACACAAACCAACTCTGTCTGTCACACTCTCCTTACCACTCCTCACAAATTCCCCATTTAAAGGCCTTTAGCATGCCTCACCCTCCCACCCACTCACTCTATCAACTTTCTTGGATGTGCAGGTCCCCTCATCGTGATAAAAATGCTTGTGATGACGTATTTCCTTACTATCTATCCATAGTTGTGTAGCTCACACACACCAGGATGTAGCCTTTTTACTACATAAAGCACTCTGCTGCACTTTGGACCTGGATGTAATGGATATTAAAAGTTCAATAAATGAAATGTAAACAGTACTCTATATTATATGATAGAAGTTTAATTAATGGAACCCTTTAAAGAAACCCACAGCCTCTAAATATAAGTGTTTTAATAATGAAAAGACAATCATAATTACAACAACCTTAGTACTATTACTACTAATACTACTACCACTAGTACCACCACTACTACTACTACTACTACTACTTCTACTACTACGAGTACTCCTCCTACTACTATTACTACTAATAATAATAATAATATTAGTGATGATAATTTAAAGCACTTTCCTCTACACTCTGCCATTGTGACCGCCTCTGTAAGGGCAACGTTCGATTATCCATGTCATGGTCTGGGACTGCCGGCCACCCCCCGCCTTAACACACAGACTACGTTACCCATTTAACAAGTCAACACATAATTCTTTGGAAGGCAGGGGGTCTGAGACCCCCTGGCCGTATTTATTAAAATATGAAACAAAATAAAAATTTTAAGAAAATAAACATTTACACAATTATTAAATGCAAACTTCAGAACATTAGATTTACATCCATTTTGACATGATATGATGGGCTAACCTTAACAAGTAGCTAATACAGCATGGTTCCTAACCGAATCTAACATCCTGAAATTAAATTTGCATTTTAATAATCCATGTTTATTGTACATAGGACAGGCCAGGCACTTTCTTCACTCTGCTGCATCGCGGAGTTTAGCACCAATCACAAACGTTGTTTTTTCCCGGAAAATTCTTTTTGGAAGCTGTGAGCAGGGAAATCATTTAACACAAGCCCATCCTTCAAATTTCATGATGTTTGTTCGAGACTGAAGGCGTCTTTTTCTGACTTCCTAAACTCTATTTGATTGACACAGTGGGGAGTTGTCCTTGAGCCCACTTCACACAACAGCACTTCAATCAGAGCGATTCAATCAGTTCTGCGGTTAAATTGTCTTCTGGCAGAGCAAGCAGTTTGACTTTTAATGCCATGCATTAAATATGTGTTTGGGGTAAAAATAGACTTGTGTTTTCAAAAGGATTTGACACTATCAGCCCCCTGCCCAGTTCCTTGTGGGGCTGCATTATTGAGAGCAGAAGATTGGACGAGCACTTATTCAGCTTGATATGAATCCTCGTGAGGCGTGAAGAGGCTTCCGTTTCAAAACATCCTTTACTTGGTTAAAACTGTCGAACAGAAGGATGGCGCCGGCTGCGTGCCCACCTGGGACTGCATGTGCCGTCCATGGAGTTTTGTAAAAACCTCTAAGAGGAGACAGAACTTCATTGAGATGTAAAAGGCTGTTTAGACAGTAAATGGTGCCTTAGGGTACAGTGAGTTATTTCCAACCTGTGGTTATTGACTGAAAATTCCAATCAACAAGAGGGTTTCATGCCTAAAACCTAAGTATACATGAACTGTATAGTTTTTCTTCCGGGCAGGGGGCAGTACATGCTCGAGGAGTACTGGTGAAGGCCACCTTGACTGTTTATTGCAAAATGGCGCAAGTGGGAATGTACAGAACCATGTGTACCTGGTGTTGTGTGCAGGGGCGGCTGGTGGATTTTAAAAGTAGTGAGGCAAAAAATGGTATCCTAGTATAATGAGCGAGCGAAGCGAGTCAGCCCAAACTCCAAAAAGGAGGGTGCAGGGGGGTTTTCCCCGCAAGAACATTTTTCAAACAATGGATTCAAATGGTGGCTTTTAGTATCTACCTGCCTGACTGCCTATCTATCTGTTTGGTCGTCTATCTTCCCATCAGCCGGCAGATCGGTCGCTCTGTCTTTCTGCCTGTCTTATCTATTTTCTGTGTAGGTATGCATTTCTGCTTGTATCATGCTTCTGTATGTACGGCCCATGTAAATTTGTCACCTTGGCCTCTCCCAGTCCAACCTTTTGTTTGATTTCTTTCTTCTGTATCTCTTGGTACATTCCATATGTTTCTGTCCCTTTCACCATTTCCCTTATTCGTGAACCCACTCCTTTTCCGAAAATTATGACCCCCCTAGTAGTTTTAATAGTCACAATGTCATATAGAACAAATAGAACACGCAATGTATACGCCACAGCCATTGGCCCCATAGAGTACACAGTGATCAACCTTATACAGAGATAACGCAGTGAATGCACAAGAGGCTTTGTGTTGCTGAGTAACTGTGGCCGCCCTCATACAGTGGGAGAAGAGAGCCCAAGAGCACACAGTGAATGCACAACAAATACGAGTGATACAGAGTGTACACTATGGCCACCTTCATACATTGGGAGTAGAGAGCCCAAGAGCACGCAGTGAATGCACAACAGTCCCTAGTGATGCAGAGTATACTGTGGCCGCCCTTACAGCCTGGAAGCAGAGACCACAAGTGCACATGGATAATGCCAAAAAGGCCTTAGTGCAGCATAGTACATGGAACCAACATCCACCAGTGGGAGCAGAGAGCACAAGGGCACACAGTGAATGCACAACTAGCCTTAGTGCAGCAGAGTACCATGTGGTTGCCCTCATACAGTGGGAGCAGAGAGCACAAGAGCACACAATGAATGCACAACAGACCACTGTGATGCGGAGTACACTGTGGCCGCCCTCATACGGAGGGAGCAGAGCACACAGTGAATGCACAACAGACCACTGTGATGCAGAGTACTCAGTGGCCGCCCTCATACAGAGGAAGCAGAGAGCACAAGAGCACACGGGAAATGCTCAACAGACCACTGTGATGCGGATTACACAGTGGCCACCCTCATACAGAGGGAGCAGAGAGCAAAAGAGCACACAGTGAATGCACAACATACCACTGTGATGCAAAGTACACAGTGGTCACCCTCATGCAGTGTGAGCAAAGAGCACACATTGAATTCACAACAGGCCTTAGTGCAGCAGGGTACACTGTGTGACAGCTCTCAGAGTGGGATCAGAGAGCACAAGCACACACAGTGAATGTACAACAGGCCCTAGTGATACAGAGTACACTATATGACCACCCTCATACTGTGGAAGCAGAGAGCACAGTTACGTGCATAAAACGCCTTAGTGCAGCATAGTGCATAGAGCCACCCACAGACAGTGGGAGAAGAGAGCACAGGAGCACACAGTGAATGCCCAACAGGCATTAGTGCCTAAGAGTGCACAGTGACCGTCCTCATACAGTGGGAGCAGAGAGCACAGGAGAACACATTGAATACACAACAGACCCTAGTGATGCAGAGTACACTTTGGCCGCCCTCATGCAGTGGGATCACAGAGCACAAGAGCACACTGTACGTGCATGCATGCATTTGAATATGGCTGTGCGCATTTATGCGTATTTGAAAGCGTGTATGCATGGATGTACGTGTATCTGTTCTTACAAGCATACATGTGTGTGCCTGTATTTGTAAACACGTTTACTGCGTGCATGTAAGCAGGAATGTGTGTAAGTGCGTCTTTGAATACAAGCATGTTATTGCTGAATACATATGCACCTCACTACCATCCACCCAGTTTTCCTTCCATGATTCACCCGAGAATACTCTGTAAATGTGCAGCATTGCACTGGGACTTAGTGCAGACTTCACACATGCATCATGTATTTGGTGATATGCCCAACACGCCTATGTTTTTGAAACCTCCTCCCATGGTTCTGCGCCCAGTTAAAAATTCCTTACTAGTTCCATATGCAGTGGATTACTTAGCGTAGGGAAGCACATCGCTTTACAATGCACTTGACATTCATGCTCAACCATGATTGACGTTGAACTCTTTTCTGCCAAGATTTTTTATTGGCTGAGACCGCGGCTCTTCCTAATACAGGCCAGGGTGTTCGCCATCTTTGTGAAACTGAACTCACCTAAAATAGAGCTATTTAGTACTCTGCAATAGTGATTCAAATTTCTAGGTCTCTAGGTGAACTCCCATATATGACCCTCATGAAAGTTAGATGTTTGTGTGGGGGCCCGGTCAAGAAACTCAGAATATCTGCCACCCTCTGCTAGTATTAGCCACGTTAGATGACTTGTTATGAATAAATAGAGTAGGCTTACCTTACAATCTATAAACATATGTTGTATCATGAGCATGGGGCCCTGCAGAAGCACGGGCCATGGGGAATCATGGCTCACCCTGCCTCCCTTCTAACAGGCGAGATGGCCCTTAATGCCTTCATGTATGGACACATATGTTTGCATGAATTTCAAATTACCCACATTTTCAGGTGATTTGGAGTTTGTGCCACCAGTTAAATATTTTGAAAATGTTGTGCCATGTTTGTAGTGGAGAGTGCAGCTTCCGTTTACACCAGTGACAGTTGTGTGACCTCTCCTAGCCAAACAGATACAGGCATTACACAGGCAGGATCAGTTCCTCCTCCCATCACACTGTGAGCCAATGTGCGTCACACCTATTCCAGTCTAAGGCGATAAACTTGTTTCCTTGCCCTTTTAGGGTTTGGCCTCTTTGCTGCAACAGGCACACTTGGCTGTATTTATTGTTACAATAACAATGTATGTTGCGTACCTATATAAATCATGGGCTAAGATTATGAACTCTCTTTGGGCAGACAGGTGCCAATGCCATTTAAACTGATGAGCCGAGTGGGGATGGGGGAGGTAGGGGGTGTATAAGAGTGTGCAGAAGTCAAATGCCCATTCTCCCTCTTCGGTAGAAAGCACAACTTTTACGATGAGGACGAACAGGTGCAGGAGGCAGGCCCCTCTTTCTGATTTGGGATCTTATATGTTCTTTTCTGAATCTTAATTGCATATCGAGAGAACAATCGTGAGATGTGAGCTAAATGACTCTGAGCCAAGAACAACTGTCTAGTCAGAGTGGCTCTAGCGATGTCAACTGGGAGTTGGGACACATGTGGAGGATCATGGAGAACATGGAGTGGATGCAGGCGGAAAGTATGTTTGCCACAGCTTCACAGCAGTGAGATGTAGCTGTGATCTTCCATGCCCTGTAGATCCTAGTCATGGCATTGCCACCACAAGGCCTGGCGGGTTGGATGCTGGTGCTACTACTACATCCACATCTCCTCCCCCTGAAGTGTCTGTGCCAGATAGTGCGGCAGATTTTCCATCTCCATCCCCTGATGTGTCACTGCCACACAGTGATGCAGGCAAAACACCACTACCCGCATGCGAGGCACCTGACACATCAGTGGACGAAGATGATGATGAATATTGCTTTGTGGCTAGAATGAAGTGATGTCAATTATCTCCGCCATATGGCCAGGTTCAGCTTGGTTCTGCCCTCTGCATCATGCCCCGGAATAACACCTACCACTGTCCCATTATACACTGAGCGACACTCACCTTGGACCTTGACATGGGCTGCCATATTTGGTTTGGTTACCAATGACACAGCAATCACACTGCAGACTGTAGTCTTCCACTCCCTATGAACTTGTCAATCCTGAAAGGACTCTGGCTGGCCCTCCACAGGCCAACAATGTAAAGTGGGATGTGCATGGCCCTGTACTGGCCAGCTTCAATACTCCACCGAATGTGAATAAAACATTCCAATTCACACAGATGTTTCATGGCCATGATCAATCAAGAATGAAAGTATGGATGAATGTAGGGACATTGATTCCACAAAAAAGTACTCCCTGGGTAATGATATCAATGCGCAGGTATGGCCGTGACCCAGATAGGCATTGAGACACACATTGTCATTCAAATCAACACTCATCACAGTTGAATACAAGTTTAGGTGCGTAGACTTTATTAGCATATGTGTGTCAGTATGGGCAAGATAACATAAAGACCAATGAAGCAGCATGTCAGAATGAGGAACATTGACAAGCACCGCTGTCCACTCCGGGGGAGTGCCTCACCTTCCACAGGTGTGTGCCAAGATGCGTTGTTGTCCGCTCATGTAGTCAGAGTCCAAGCGAATGCGGCCATGTCCACTTTTGTCATGGGATATTGACCAGATCTCCAAAATGCAACAAGGTGTCGGGACATGTGCATTGTGTTCCAATATGTTGTGGATCTAGGTACGAAGTTACTCATCCATGAAAGCGATTGAAGCTTCGTAGGCGAACATTTCCAGCATGAGGTAGTTATCGACTTCATTAAACAGGACTGCTAGCAATCCATTAGCAGGCCGGACAGATGTGCTGCGTCCACCCCTTACAGCAATTTGCACTACAGCCCAATAGGGTGAAGGACTGGGCTATTCAAAGGCCCAGCGGTGCCAGGGGACAACACCTGAAACCTTCGTGGGTTACCTGTTCCGGCGTACAAATCACAGAGACACGGGACACTTCCTTCGGCGTCAAAGATCAAGGTTTATTTACTGCAGGGAATACAGAAATCGCAAGAAGTACACCACGTGTAGGTTCTGGGAGACTGCTTCGAATTGCAACAGTGGATCGCTCCTTTTATACATATTTTAGTCATAGCACAACATGGCGAACAAAAGGTTACAATTCAGTTCCCACAATAAACTTCAAAAGGGTTGCTTTCATGTATTCAGAGGCCCGGAACATGATTACAGTAACATCGCCGGTTCCCAACTGTAAAAGTACGTTATCCCATCAGTAAGTACATTCCATTCTGGCTGTAAACGAGTTAAGAAAAGAGACAGAAGCAGGTGCAAGGAAGACAAAGATAGACAACAGATTGAAAAAGAGTGTAGGGGGCAATATCGGAAGCACGATTGCAGGATCAAAGGATTCGTACCTAATGCATGCGCGGCTGAAACAATAGACCGGCACGGCAAGATGAGCCTCAAGCGGAGCCATCTGCCTTTGCAGTGTCATCCCCCTCGTCATAAAGACATCCTCAAAGGAACACGTGTCTTCCGCAAGAGCTTGGGAATCCCAGGGTCATGAAGCGGACAGTGTCCGTTTGCTGGCTACTTGAGGGCGAGAGACAAAATGGATGCTGTATCTAAAATGGAACCAGTGGGTTCAGATGGAGAAACCCACGAATAAGACGAACAGTTCAAGGCAGTGTAGCGAAAACGCGTACACCCACTAAACTCGTCATTTGCGGTTCATAGATACCAAACTCGTCCATATTCGAACGAGTCAAAAACACCATCATGATTGTCACGGAACCTCAGACGCTCCTTTTGCCCTCATGTAGGCAAGCACTAGTCGATATCAGAATCGATCTTGATATTCATCAGATCGTTCAGATGTTGCTGCAACATTATTCTATCCATCAATGCTTCTTTGGTAACAGATGGTCGTCTTATACACGCCGTAGCACAGAGGCCACATAAGGCAGGACCACACTGCACACAAAGACAACACGTGAACAGAAATGCTACAACAACCCCGATGATCATCAGAATCTTCCAACCCCACGTCGACATTAGGCCCCAAAACCATCCTAGTAGCGTCCAATCACCTACGTCCACGTGTATGGACTCGGAGATCTTATGCAACTTTGAGATGGCTTGATATACAGTTGGAGCATTATCAGGAATGAAATACCTGAAACAGAAAGCATTATGTTCGTACAACCCTATGCAATTTCGATCTTTGAGCTGACATCCTCTCTACTTCCGACAACTTAGAGAAATCCATCCTCTAAAAAACCGTCCGTAACGTTCTTGACGCACTTCGTTCTGAGTAGCGATTATCAATTCCCAGGAGTTCCCAGGAATCGACAAAAGTAACCGACCTAGTGTCAGGAACCTGCTAAACAGAAGGAAGTACCCACACGGCCCTACGGTCAACCCGGATGAAAAGGGTTTTCTTTAATCAATCATTCAATTTTAATGCAAATCTCCTAGCTGTGGAAAAAGTGGAACACACGTAAAAAGAAACTCAAAAATTAATAGAGGATGCAATTGTTCATAATGTTCATGGCAATAGTAAGGGGGTAATATGAATTCAAAAGGGAAAAACAAAAAGGGATTTCTTTTATTAGTCTTTGTCACGAGAACGAAGGAAATATCGATTTCTCCCAGGTCGAGTCTGTTCTTCAAATAATTGTTCAGATTGTGGAACAGCGTTCAATCGATCAGATGTAAGTTCAAGCCTCGAATTCTCCAATGCTGATGATTCAACAGATGTGTCTGACTGTAACGAAGTGTCTCCTACAGGTTGAGCATCACTAAACGTCACAAAACGTATTGGGGTCTGAGTTTCTGTTGCAGCAACTCCAGTTCTCACCCAAGAATCTGCTGGCAAAGGGATCGGGACTTTCTTGGTGGGGGTGGTGTGCACCCAATTCTTTCGGCCTTCCAACCAAACTGCAGTCCTTGTAGCCAGCAGGACTTGGAAGGGACCCACAAATCTCGGCTCCAAGTTACACTTTCTCCCACAGTTGCGGGTGACAACCCAGTCACCCGGTTGGAGCCGATGTCCAGGACCCTCTGTCTGTGCCTGTAGAGCTTCAAAGACCTGTTGATGAATTAACCTCAGTTTAGCAGTCAGATCATGAAGATAATCAATTAACATTGGATATTCGAGACTATCAAAGGCCTTAGGTCTCGGGACTCCCCAAATGTTCGCAGGACGGCCAAACACAATCTCATATGGGCTAAGCCCTACTCGAGAGTGTACAGTCGCCCTGGTCGACAAGAGAGCTAGAGGCAAGACATCAGGCCATTACAGACCAGTCGTAGCTTGAATCTTAGCAAGTTTCAGTTTCAGAGTACCATTGTACCCTTCAACTAAACCCGCTGACTGGGGATGATTGGCGCTATGGAATTTTTGTCGAATTCCAAGGCCCTTACACACACTCTTCATCACACTCCACACAAACTCACTTCCGTTATCTGACCATACAATCCGTGGCATTCCATACCGAGGAAAGTATTCCTTCAGTAGGACTTTCGCTGTGGACAGGGCAGTATTATCTTTAAGAGGATAGGCCTCAATCCATCTGGAGAACGCGCAAACCACAACTAAAACGTACTTCAGGTTATTGCATCTCTCCATATGGATGAAGTCCAATTGGATAACCTCAAAGGGACATGTAGGAGGAGCAAAATGGCCAGGTGGCGTGGGGGTGCCCTTGCCAGGATTATACATCATACATACCATACAATTCTTAACCACCCTCTCAGCACACTTAGCAATACCATCATTCTTCCATACAGGGGACAGCAACTTACATATACCTTTCGCGCTAATATGTGACAAGCCGTGAGCCATAGTCACAACGGCTAGCACATATGCATCCGGTAACATCCACCTCTGACATCCCGACAAATCAATCCAACATCCATGCGCATCTAACTTTCCTGTGCTTTCTTTCCACTTAGTCTTTTCAGTTTCAGTGGCCTCATTCTGAATCGCTTTCACGCTCTCAACAGTGTCTTCACACATACCAGTCTCCGCCGGCCACCTTACTGAACTCATAACATACATTCGGGTTGCAAGATTCTTAGCTGTTTCCTTTGCAATCTCATCCGCAAACGCGTTACCAACATCATCCGTAACCTTTCGGTGCACGCTGCATTTAATGATTGCCACCTGCTTAGGCAATGTAAGTGCGTCCAAAAGATCGTTCACGAGCTGTCCGTGTTGGATCTTCGTACCATGCGATGTCATAAATCCTCTTTCTCTCCACAAACGACCAAAGCTATGTGCAACGCCAAACGCATATTGACTATCTGTAAACACATTCACTCGCTTTCCCTTAGACAAAACACACGCTCTCGTCAATGCAATCAACTCTGCAGCTTGCGCCGAATTCTGGCTCAATCTCACAGTTTCCACAACCGTACTCAACGTCACCACAGCATACGCAGTCGTCACATCACCATTCGGCAACTTAAAACATGAACCATCAACATACAGAGTACCATCGGGATCTGCCAATGGAGTGTTTTTTAGGTCAACATGACCCTTCGTTTCTTCCTCAGTTCGTAAATAGCAATCATGTGGTGGTACATCATCTGATTCCATATTAGTCGGCAACAATGTCGCCGGATTCAGCACAATACAGCGCTTGATTTGTATATGACTTACCAAAAGCGTCAACTCATAACGGGACAACCTTGCGCTCGTCAAGTGTTGAGTTTTTGTGCGATTCAAGAGAGTGTCAACTGCATGCGGAACCATCACCGTAAGCATATTATCCATGACCAGTCCTGCAGATTGCCGGATGGACACCGCAGCTGCCGCTGTCGCTCTTAGACAACTCGGCAATGCTCTAGCTACTGGGTCCAAGGTCGAGGAAAAATATACACATGGACGCTGCTTACCGCCAAATTGTTGCGTCAAGACACTCAACGCACAAGCCTCTCTCTCGTGAACGTATAGTGTAAACGGCTTACTGTAATCAGGAGTACCTAACACAGGAGCCGAACACAACGCATCACGCAATTCAGAAAAAACTTTTCTGACACTCTTCAGTCCATGGCAAAGGAGTCGGAACATCCTTGCACGTGAGGGCTACCAATGGCTTCGCTAGCAATGAAAAATTTGGAATCCATTGCCTGCAGTATGACGTGATACCTAGAAAGGCACGCACATCTCTCTGAGTTGTTGGCACAGTCATTCGAGCGATCGCTGCAATTCTTTCTGGGGTCAACCTTCTTCCCTCCTTTGACAATAAGTGACCTAGATAGGTTACTTCTTGACAACAATATTGCAGCTTAGAAGGTGACACCTTGTGATGTAAGTCACAGAGATGCTGTAACAGCGATACTGTAGCAATTTTGCAAATCTCTTTAGTGTCAGCAGCCACTAACAAGTCATCAACGTACTGAATCAAGGCCGCACCAGCCGGTAACACAAACGCATCAAGTTGACTCTTTAGGGCTTGGCTGTAGATCGATGGACTCTCACAGTAGCCCTGAGGAGCGCGTTTAAACCTGAAGCTGCGACCACCTAATGAGAAGCCGAATAGATCTCTGCTTTCCTCAGCAATCGGAATGCTAAAGAAAGCATTCTTCAAATCGATTACTGAGAACCGAGAGGCAGAGGCTGGAATCAGAGTCAGTAAAGCCGTAATGTCAGGCACCACAGGAAATTGTGGAATCACAATTTTATTTACCTCCCTTAAATCAATGACAAAATGGTACACAGGAGGCTTGGATGGATCAGTTCATTTCAAAATAGGTAACACAGGACTATTACACACATTTCCCCGAGTTTCCTCAATAACATCCTTCTTGATCAAGTCATATATGATCGCTAATAGCGCTCGTTCACCATCAAGAGAGATACGATACTGGGGGATACGTGGTAATCGCACATTCGATTTCAATTGGACAACATAAGGTGATATGTCCAGCAGGCCCACGTCATTGGGACCTGTTGCCCACAAAGACTCAGGAAGAGAACTCAATTCCGGTGGGAGCTTATCAGTTGACAAGTACATAGGAGAGATCACTCTCTGCCCCAATGTAAGCTCCACTCCCGCAGGAGAACAGTACAGAGTCGCATATAACCGTTTCAGCAAATCCAGGCCCAAAAGATTCTCACCACAACCAGTAGTCAAAATCAAAGGAGCTTCTAGCTCACGAGGCCCAATTGTAAGGGGCAAAGGGCTAGAAACCGGATTGCTAACGGGTGCGCCATAGAATCCAACGGAAACATTTGTTAAGCCAGACAAAGGTGCGCCAGGGAGTTTTGAATGCATGATGGAACTTTTCGCTGCACCAGTGTCCAACAGAAAAGGCTCAACTACGCCCAATGTGGCAACTGCGACGTAAGGCCCTCTCTGATCAACCGGAACTGAAACTACTCCCTCTCTTTGTCTGTGGGTGTCCTAGTAATTACCGTCAGCGTCGATATCATGCTCGATGTAATAGTCGTCCACATGATACTGCGCAGATCTACCAGACGATGAATTGGGCTGATCAAAGCAATTGTTCGAGTCTGATGAAGTGGTAGAACGCTCATTCTGATTTTGAGTGACACCGCGTCCTCTACCACGTGAAGCCTGTTGAGGACCACTACGACCTCCTCGAGCCGAAACACCATTATTTCGGTCACGTAAAACCGGACAGTTAAACTTCAAATGGCCCTCACCCCTACAATATGCGCATTGATTATATCCAAGCATAGATCTCGGTGTAGAGGAGTCAGTACGCGACTGCGTCCTAGAAGACTGTGATTGCGATTGATTTTGCTGCTGTGAGTCATTTTGATTCGAGCGCGGAGGATAGGCTTGCTGCAACAGAACTTTAGTTTTAAGATCCTTCGTTTTCTTATCCGCACGATCATTTTCCTCCTTCTCTCTATTTTCGTAATATTGAGCCGTGGCTAATATTTGAGCAGAGGTAGAAACAGCCCACGAACTTTCGGAATTTTTCAATTTGTTGCTGAGTTCAGGCAACAAATTCGATACAAATTTATCTACAAACAATCGCTGACCTCCCTCTGTGCTCATATCCTACCCACTGTGATCGATGAATGCCTCCTCAAATCTGGTAAAGAAATCGGAGACACTCTTGTCCTTCTTTTGCTTGCACGCAGTTTATCCCAATTAACTCTCATTGCTGGCATAAGTGTCTTCATAAGTGTAATAATCCTCTGGGGCAGATCAGTAATGAGCTGTTCAGGCTTAGCCCCGCCAACTTGTTGCCCGTCGGCCGCCGCAAGAGCAGCCCAATCACCGCCTAACTCGGCTACGTGATTCTCTTGACGGATTTTTGCCCAAATTGGTTGAGGTACTACGTTACCGAACAACATATCAATATGGGCAAGGTTCATAACAGTAGCATCCACAAGTTGGGATAACTCCTTATAATAACCTGCCGGAGTTTTGCGGGGGGTCAGGCAAAGTTTGTTTCACCTGCAAAACTTCCGACCGCTTCCATGGGAGGTGTATCCAAACTCTCTGGAAGTGTGGTAAAATTGGAGGGTTAGCACCAGGATTACCTGGCATCCACACTGGAGGAACTTCTTGCATGGTATACTGACCAGGTTGTGCCATCCACTCCTCAGTTTCGTCATTAAACAATGCTTGAGGTTGTATTGTAGATCGAAAGGATAGAAGACGCTCTAAAGCACGTCTAACATTACCACCCACAATCATACCGTTCGAAAACTGATTCTGGAGTTCAGTCATTTCGGGCGGTACATTGTCTACCTCATCAATATCCCACTCCTCTCGTAAGGATTTACACATTTCCTCAAACACAAATCTTTGCGTGGGCTCATTGAATTGAGAGAACGTCTCAAAAACTATGCGCGGGGTGTATTTAGCAGGATACCTAATCCATTTACGCATCATTTTCACTAACGTCTCACTCTCCCTACCACCAGGAATTTGACTTAGTCTCTGAGAGACATCAGAAACATCGGACCCAAGGATCGGTCCAAATGGAGAGTAAAGATTGGCAACAGCATTAGGTATGCGACTACGGACAGCAGGAGAAGAGGAGAGAAGTACAGGGGCAACAACATGAGGGCTGAACGTAGGAGCAGTAGGAGTAGCCAAAAGAGCAGAAGTAGCCGGAACAATAGACTGAGAAGGTATAGGCAGTGGAGCAGTAGGAAGATGGGCAGGTAAAGGAACAGGGACAACTTGAGGAACAAGAGGATTTGGAAGGACAGAACCAGCGACAGGCTGACCAGCAGCTGCCGGAACAACAGGTTGAGGAACAGGGGGAACCACAGGGGCTGTAGTATCCTGTGCGTATGGAGGTGGTGATTTCAGTAGATAGGACAACAAAGGGTCTTCTACCGCTTCTTCTCCCTTCTTATCAGAACTCGACGGTAAAACAGGATAACACTTATCCACCGCCATATGTTGCAGTCTAGCAAAAACTTCCTTTTCCTTCTCTTCTTTGTCTCGCTGAAACTGCTCTGCATTTCTCATCACCGTAATGATACCTTCCCTCTTATTTTTCTTGATCTGTTTGATTTCTTTCTGCTTGGCCTCCTTGCGCCATAACCGAAAGGAATCAAATATGGCCGGCCTAGATTTCTTTTTAAACAATTTTGCTTCGAGATTATACAAAATTGCAGTTTCGAAACTACCATGAGGTGGCCAACTAAGGACACCATCGTCTTTAGTGTAGCGGATCCAATAATCATTATATACGATAGCTCATAGATCGGAGTTCCAACTGGAGGTATCGGACATGAGTCCTCCAATCGGGAATCCGCACCGCAACATTTAAAGAAACCAAAAAAAGTACTACGGCCAGGCATCGTGCACACTAACCGAGTTTACAAACTTCAAGGGTTATCGAATTACGATGTCCTCGCAAAAAATGCAAGACCCTCGGTTTTTGGCAATTGCAATCGTCAAATAAAACCCGACAACTAAGAACCAACAACTAAGAACCAACAACTAAGAACCACAAATGTAATGGAACCATGCAAACAACCAAGTTTCAACAACAACCAAGGACTCTGGGAGCGACCCACAAATACTTAACTGAAAAAGCAATGGCTTCACCTGGAAGGCCCGTCTATTGTCTCGCCGTACAAAGGACTACGCCAGGCGCCAAAACAGGTCGACAGTCAGGGCATCAGTCCGTCGCAGCCGTCAAGAGGCGGGAATCTTCGCGGGAAAAGTCTTCGGACCACTTATTTCGACAACAGGATCGATGAAGCGGGGTGCACCTTCCCTCGGAGATTTCACACGAAGTTCCTCACGATCGTCGGGCTTTGGACCGGTACCGCTGATGTCGCCCCAAGTTGGGCGCCAACTGAAGGACTGGGCTATTCTAAGGCCCAGCGGTGCCAGGGGACAACACCTGAAACCTTCGTGGGTTACCTGCTCCGGCGTACAAATCACAGAGACACGGGACACTTCCTTCGGCGTCAAAGATCAAAGTTTATTTACTGCAGGGAATACAGAAATCGCAAGAAGTACACCACGTGTAGGTTCTGGGAGACTGCTTCGAATTGCAACAGTGGATCGCTCCTTTTATACATATTTTAGTCATAGCACAACATGGCGAACAAAAGGTTACAATTCAGTTCCCACAATAAACTTCAAAAGGGTTGCTTTCATGTATTCAGAGGCCCGGAACATAATTACAGTAACATCGCCGGTTCCCAACTGTAAACGTATGTTATCCCATCAGTAAGTACATTCCATTCTGGCTGTAAACGAGTTAAGAAAAGAGACAGAAGCAGGTGCAAGGAATACAAAGATAGGCAACAGATTGAAAAAGAGTGTAGGGGGCAATATCGGAAGCACGATTGCAGGATCAAAGGATTCGTACCTAATGCATGCACGGCTGAAACAATAGACCGGCACGGCAAGATGAGCCTCAAGCGGAGCCATCTGCCTTTGCAGTGTCATCCCCCTCGTCATAAAGACATCCTCAAAGGAACACGTGTCTTCTGCAAGAGCTTGGGAATCCCAGGGTCACGAAGCGGACAGTGTCCGTTCGCTGGCTACTTGAGGGCGAGAGACAAAATGGATGCTGTATCTAAAATGGAACCCGTGGGTTCAAATGGAGAACCCACGAATAAGACGAACAGTTCAAGGCAGCGTAGCGAAAACGCGTACACCCACTAAACTCGTCATTTGCGGTTCATAGATACCAAACTCGTCCATATTCGAACGAGTCAAAAACACCATCATGATTGTCATGGAACCTCAAGGGGAGGGGTTCAATGTGGTCACTGCACATGAGGATTTGTGCAATTTCCCAGGTCCAACTGCCAGCATGTATGCCAAGTATCAAGACATCCCATAAACGGGTATCACGGTGACACTCTTGGTCGTTGGCCAACAGGGGGTACACACACATGTCAAAATCCAGTTCAGCTAAAGTCCTGTTGGATAGGCAGACATCCATGGACCACGCGAATATGCATGATCGACAATGCAACACAGGCTGAACGCAGGTGGCGTTGGCAAGGCGGAAGCTTAGCCGGTAACTGATCCGCATCACTGCCAATGGCAGTGCCGCCAGTAAATGCAGCATTCGTGTACAGTACAGTTCCACATGACAGGGGTTGAGCATGTGTCCAGGATGTTCGGCCATTGCGTTAGTGGTTCTGGTTGAAGCTGCACTGTTCTGACCTGCGCCAGTTCTGTGGATGAAATGCCACATCTCGGATCAATGAGTTGTTTTAGTGTGCACCGGGTGTGCGCCTGGGATGTTGTGGGAGTATGTGTGAAGGCCATTCAATGCAAGATAACTTCGAGCAAGGACTCCTGTGTTTGGGGTGTGTATAGGTTAGTCTCTCGTCGGGCTGTGCGTAGCGTGGGAGTCAGCATCAGCTGCTATAGTATCTGTAAGGGTTGCTGGGCACATGCAATTCCGAGGTCGGAGGTGCAGATGTGCTCCCGCCTGATAGTTCAGACAAAGGAGCTTTCATTTCTAGTATACATTTGCAATCTGCTTGCATTCATGAAATGTGAAGTGGCTGGTTGGGGGTGGGGTGGGAGGACTGCAACTTTGGGATTCTTTTTTAACATGTCTTTCATATAGCATATGAGCGGCATCACTGTGTATCACGTTGCCTCACAGCTGCTCCTCCCTCCCCAGAACCATTTACTTATGTATGCTGCGCGTTTGTCTCACTTGCATTCCTACGGCACAATAATGTCATGCCTGTCTGCATATGTCCACAAGCCTGACAACGACACTGTGATGTTGGCCTTTGAAGGTGGTGGGCCACTTGAGTGTAGGGCTATGGTAAGGATAGGGCAGATGCAGATGCCGAGTACATGCCTGGCTGAACTGGCGCTGCTAATGTGGCTAGGCATTTGGCTCATGCTGCGGCAATAAAGATACACACAAGGCTTGGCATGTATGATCAGGGACCCCGCGTGTTCTTGCGCTCCTTCATTACTCCGTTTGTGCGAGCCCACCCTCCAGGTGCATGCTACATTGGAACATTGTTGCTTATTGGGGGACACCTTAGCTACATGTCTTAGCTCTCATCCACTGCCTGAGGTGACATGGTTGCATCCGCTGTCCACAGCACAATGTAATGTGGTAGGGCCTGGGGCCATCATTCATACATAATGACCACACAGACGCACTTGGATAGGTAGTGGAACTGGCTACGGGCAGGTGCGCCCGGCCCCTTTTTATTACCAGGATCACATATCCAGTGACGCCTGTGCTGGATGGGTGTTGGGTGTGTGCGAGTCAGCCCTTAGGGTGCTGGCAACAACTTGAACAGTAATCACTATGAAAGCGGAAACAAAAAACACCAACATAACACAAACAACTGCGAAGCATTATCGAGGTAGCTGGAGCAAGCACAGAGTTCACCCAATATTCAATCAGAAGGGGCCATGGGGTGCACTGAGGTAGGGGCACTAGAGCTGAGCGTGCTCATGTGAAGAAATTGTCAACGATTGTGTCCCTTCGGGGTTTTCCTGCTGAAGCTGCAGTTGGGTGTTTTACACCTGCCTCATCTTCATCATCATTGTCCCAGGTCTTCCACACTGCCTATGGTAACATTGTTGTGTCCACAGTACGTAACTCAATCATAAAGTGTCCATGGATGTGGTGCACAGAGTTAGTGGCACCTGTGGTGCTCAGCGGGTGTGCAGCGGTTGCGCAGCCTGTGATGATTCATCATTCGTGAAGGGTCAGGAATGGATTGGATGTGTGTGAGCCCTGCTGGCCACAGTGTAGGCCAGATGCAGAGGTCAGCAGGCACCCACAGCGACGTGGCATTTACTTGTGCTGCACAGAGTTAGTGGCACCTAAATCGCTCAGGGGATGCGCAGTCTACGATGATGCATCGTCCGTGAGGGTCAGGAATGGATTGGATGTGTTTGAGCCCTGCTGGCTGGAGTGTAGGGTGGGGGTAGAGGTCAGCAGAGGCCCACAGCCATGTGGCATTGGCTTGTGCTGTACAGTTAGTGGCACCAGAAGTGCTCAGAGGGTGTGTGGCCAGCGATGATGCATCATCCGGGTGGGCTGCACTGGGAGCAATGTCTTTTGCTTAATGAATTCTGCGTCAATGAGGCCACATGGCGCTGACTTGTGGTGCACTGAGTTAGTGGCACCTGTGGCGCTCAGCGTGTGTGCAGCCTGCGATGATGAGTGTCTGTTGCCTACTGGACTGCGTCATCTGCAATCGCAACTCGATCTGAATTGTGAGCCCTGCTGACCGCAGTATAGGTCGAAGGCAGTAGTCAGCAAAGACATAACTCTGAGGTGCTGTGCCATTGGGTTCGCTGGGGTCTGTGTCGAGGAGGGCGGTGGTCACAGCGGTTGCCTCCTGGCAGGGTGAGGGCCACCAGCCTGGCAGACGCATTAGCCATTCCGGAAGTTAACCACCCCCAGAGCCCCGGCCTATTTATTCACACTCCTATGCTGGACTGGTGTACGCTGGCCCAGCCCATTCCGCTTACGCTTATACAGAGGGCAGACACAGCTACATGACTGAGGTCTTCCCTACTGTCTGAGGTAACATGGTTGGGTTGCGTCCACTGTTAACAACACTACAAATACTAGCAGTATATGTCCACATGGACAGGTCTGTGCTCTGCATACTGAGGTCTGTCCAGCACATCACCCCCACACTTGGCATTGTGTGCATTCTTATTCATTGGTGACTTGCCTCCTTCACATTTACTTGGTTCCCACCTCTTCCCACATTCTGCTATTGTGTGGCTGAGGGGCCATGCTGTTTTCAGAACTTCCGCTGTCCTGCGCTGCCTTGGTGGTAGTCCAACGGGGGTAGGGTGGTCCGGGGGGACATGGTGGGGGTGGTGGTGGGTGTTGTGGACCTCTTGGGTCTCCGAACTGCATGATCTGTGTCTCCATGACATGTGTTGGTCTTCAGATGTGGCTCTGGGCTGGGATCCCTTTCATACTGCAGGTAGTCGTCCTACTTTACACCAGTAAAAGGCAGGTGTTAAATCCCTGCTGCTGACGCACCTCATTGCATGTTTTTGGATATCCAATCTGGCTGGTCCTTGAGAATATCGCGAACTGGTGTTTTCATGTGTTTTTGCTTGGGAACGCCTACTCTGCATATCATTAACGTTAGTTGTCGCTCTCATCCGTGGCAATGTTTTTTGCGAATGCTAGCCCTGGAAAACTGGCGATATCGGCAGTTTGCACCAGCTTGAGAATGGGGTGATAATTCTTTTGCCACTTTTGCTGCACTAAAGTGCTAATAAGTCGGCGATAAGCCCTTTAGAATATGCCCCTCTCTGTCATATTGATAATATTTTTTACCAACAATAAACTGATATTTAATCCACAACAGAGCTGGGGGTGAAAATTGACTACAATCATAAGCCGGTTAACCTCTGAAGTTAGCTGCTGTGGAAAGACAGCAGAAAAAGCAGAAAATACAATTATGCCAATGCCATCAGGCAAGGAACCCAAACACCATGTCCACCGGACTGCGATTCTGAATATTGACAACAAACTTTGTCAATAGGAGAGTATTTTCCTGGTGCCGGTAAATGGGATAAGAACTTACCCCAGACACACTAGCCACTGCTGGTATTGAGTACATTAGGTCAAGGTGTGTATCAGCAACTCAAGTATTTTGGCTGCATATCAACATTGGATTTGCCTCTGCTACATACTCTGTAGTAGTAAAAGAGAATCCAAAATTGAGTAGAATTTCCTTTGGCCAAACTCAAAAAAATCCCTGTGATTTCCATTTTGGGATCCACATTATGTTTATTCGGCAAAGTAAAGTGCTGGAGAGCAGATACATATGTTTTTGTTTTTTTCAGAAGAATGAACTGGGCTATCATATTATGGGTTTCATTTAGAGGAGAGCAGATGTCGGACATCCCCTAAAAAGGGTACCAACCTATATCTGGCGGATGAGCCCTAATAATGGCAAAACTAATGCTGTGTTTCTTATGTTCTGGTTCAGGGAGGACTTGTCCTGGCAGTTCAGATCAAACTTTTTCCATTCAAGACTAATTTGCATATACCTGGTTCCAACCTGAAGTGACATGATGGGACATAAATGACAGTTTGGGATGCGGCCTAAGCAATTGTCAGAAGGTTAATTCAAGTATTCAATCAATACTTTATTTTTGATCCTACAAAAAGTGTTTGATATAATTTATATTTAAATTGGTCCTTTTCATACTCAAATTACAGCCTTTAAAGGTGAGGATTTGTAGGATGCCTGGTTAAATGGCTAGTTTCAAGTGAAACACACCAAGAACATTATTTTTTAGGTTTTGCCTGCTAAAAAACCTATTGAGTTCTATATATGATCGATGACCCGCCTCTGCCTCTCATTGGCTAGCTCCATAAATGGAGGCTAGCCATTGGGAGACAGAGGCTGTCAATCGCGCTTTCTCCCGAAAACGCGATTCGGGGGCGTTTCTGGTGCTTTTTTTAAGCCCCGCCCCTTTGTCCCGGGCCGCGCTGCGATTGGCTGCCGGCCCGGGACACCCCCGTGTGCGTCATTCCCGGGCCGCGCTGTGATTGGCTGCCGGCCCGGGACCTGACTTGTTTCCTTTTTGTCTCCCAGTTTTACATCCTTCCTTGTTCCCACCTCTTATCTATATATTTTTATTCCCTCCATTTTAATGTTGTTTCCTTCGTGCCTACACTTCACACGGTTCTTTTGTAATGTAACTGGCTCTATTGTACAACGCTCTGACACCTTCGGGTAAAGTCCGAGCTTTATAAATATACACAAATAAATAATAAACGAGCCGGACTCCCACAGCACTCCGGTAACTTCAGTCAGACAGCGGCATTCCCCATTGGTCTTTCCACTGCCTTTGCGTCCAATCAAAACACTGCCAGGCTGATCCGGGGAAGCGCGAGGGCCCCAGGGCGCGAAATCCATACAGCTTCAGGGGGCACCTGACGGGAGCGCGAGGGGCGGACTGTTGACAGCACCTCCGTCAGTCACTCAGATCCCACTCACCAGATATGACCGACCAGAAGGTCCATTATTTTGACAGACAGGCAAGTCTCTGCGAAAAAGCCTCATGAAAAGCGCGCCTTTCCGAGTACAGTTCACGCCGCATATTTCCCCTGCGCAGGGCTCGCATGTCGCTGATTGACATCAGACCCTCGTGTTTTCACTTTTCGAGTGAACTCTGTCGGCGCTCTGCCGGCTGCACAAACACCGCTTCCAATCCCCAGGTATGGCCCCAGGGAGGAGATACGAGTCCGGTGAGTTCTGTCGGCCCAGGCCAAGGATTCCTGAGTGAGCTATGAAGGAACACAGCTGGCAGGCTTTCAGACTGTGGCACTTTAGTGATTCAGTGTGCCGAGTGAGACGCTGTGTGTGAGAGCGGTCCCGCCCGGAATCCGACCTGCCCGTGTCCCGTTTAATCGCCATGAGGAGCAGTGAACCGGGAGCTTAGTATAGGCGAGAGGAGAGAGTACCTAAGCGGGATCTGTTTTCTTGTTACCGAGACCTGCGAGGAGAAACTGCTGGAGTAGCGGTTTGCTGAGCAGAGGAGCGGAGCTGTGCCGCTCTCGGAGCCGAAAGTTGTGAATTGCTTCTGAACTCACCTGAGGCACTTTGTATCCCTTGATATCGGCAGCCGCTAGGGGAAACTGTTGCTGCAGCGGAGAAGCGGAGCTTTGTTCTGCCGCGTCTGGAGGCGTCTGGAGGCGAAGCTTGTGATCCGCCCCTGGTCTTGCCTGAGGTATCCTGCTTGCCTTGCAACCGGCAGCCGTGAGGAGAAAACTGCAGTAGCAGTGGTGCGAGGAGTGAAGGAGCTGAGCGGAATGGAGCATTGCTGCGGTTAGAGGCGAAATACGTGAGCCACTCCCTGGACTCCCCTGAGGCTGAGGCTGCCTAAAGCTCTTGGTGTATCCCTACATCTCCGACGTTGTGTGGAGGGACGTATGCGAGCTGCTCCGCTCGAGTAGTTTGGCTGTCGGAAGTTGCTCAGCCAAGTTGAGGTACCCCTTTTTTTTTATGGCTGGAAGAAACATCGCGTTTGAGCAGCAGTAAAAACGGGCAGCTCAGGGGGTGGAAATAAATAAATAAATAAATAACGGGAGCCCTGAGTCTCACTTGACTTGTGACTTTGTTTCTTTGTGACTCTGGGGTGCGACTCACGGCTCGAGGGTTGCCGCTGCTGGGACTGCGGGAGGACCGGAGGACACTTACCCCACTACCAAGACTAATTGAATCACCTTCTTTCCTTGTGGGGAATCGGCGGGTGCAGCGGCCAGGGACTGCGAGTACCAGCATTCCCTTCTACTACCTGCAGCTGGTACTCTTCCCCGGTCGGCCCCGCCTCTTTGTCCAATTTAACCAGAACCCTATTCCGTCCCGCAAAGGCCGGATAAGGACGGGACGGGCCACCCCCTTTTGGCTGCCTCACGGAAGGCCTACTATTACGTAGGGAAAGTCCCTTCCTATTTGATCTGTTTCCTTATTTGTGGTCTTTTCCATACACAGCCGCCCTACATCCTTCAATCACCATGACCTCCAAGGGGGACCAGTTAACTAGCGTAGCAGGTATTGGGCAAACGCTTACTCTGTTTGAGGAGTTAATCCAATCCCCAGGTATGGCCCCAGGGAGGAGATACGAGTCCGGTGAGTTCTATCGGCCCAGGGCAAGGATTCCTGAGTGAGGTATGAAGGGACACAGCTGGCAGGCTTTAAGACCAAGTCCCGTCCCCCCCCCGCACCCCCAAGTCCCGTCCCGTCCCCCCCACCCCCAAGTCCCTTTACCAAAGCCGACAATTCTGACTCGATAATGAGACTGGACGCTGCACTCAGACCACATGGCTTCTTGTGTGAGTAGTGTCTTCTGCAGCCGTGGAGGAGCAGTACTGACCTGCCCATTATATGCTTAAAATGTAGTTTACTGCAAGGCTATGCATTACACTTTTCCTTTCAAACTAAATTAACGTCTCTCACTCTTAATACAGCTAGCACTGTGCCTAGCGATGACGTGGCATAAAGAGTATTGATGCACATAGTCGCTGTGCGTCATTTAAATGATACCTGTATATGAATCTATAGCCTTCATCAACCCACATAATTACGCCGTTACTGCTCGCCTCTGGTATTCCTTTACAGAGATGTCTGAACAGGAAATCCAGCAAGACCACAGGCACAACAGGCAATAATGAATTCAAGGATTGCCTGGTTATTCCAGAATGCCTCAGGCCCTTGAGAACTGGTATGGAAGAGTTGGCACACAGAGAAAGACCTAAACTTCAGAGAATACTGACAAATTGACAACACATGCAGTATGTTCCCATGAGGTGCACAGTAAATGGAGCATTTTGTAGAAGTTGAGTGAATGGTAATGACCACTGATTAGCTGAGGTCAGCCTATTGGGTCAAAAAGGGTTGCATTAGGCAGACTTAGTAATAATAAACTTTATTCGGATTTTAAAGATCCATAAAAGCAGTACAGATAAAAAATCTTCAGTGAAATATAATTACAGATTACTTAAAAACAGCAAAAAGGAGTTTCGGTAATTTATACAGTACTATTATAATTAAAGGTTTTTCCTGTGTCCATATATACATTTCAGAAAGTTAAGAACATGGTAACATGTGGCTTCGGTATCCAAAAGCTGCAAGCTCAACATGGCTACTCGGCATTGTCTAAGACCCCAAGATTTTAAAAGAGTTAGTAACCAAAGTTTGCGGTGTTCCTGATAAAATTTGCAGAACAGAACAGTATGAAGGGTGGTTTGACCTGATATCCCATCGCATGGACATGGAAGTGGATTTGGGTCCCAAACGTTTGGCGTTGGGAAAGCTACCAGTTTGTGAAATATGTTCAGTCTGAATCTTATCAGGAGAAATCGTTCGAAGGTACCAATGTCAAGGTTTAAATAGGGCTGCATTAAAAGGGTAGATTGAACCATTATTGCGTGCTGCACCGACTGTTTCCCAGCTTCTATTTGTAGTCTTAGATTACCCAGATGGTCCAAGGCTCGTTTTTTAAAATTATTTTTTGAGAGTTCTCCAATTTTTTCGGGGTTTGAATAATATTTTTCTATTCCAAGGTCAGAGAGAAAGGTCCGGATATAGGCCAGCCATTTAATTTTTAAAACGTAGTCCAGAGACATTGCATCCGCCAGTATTGTTTTTGTAATGTCGTTTTTATCTGACGCCCAGATACGTCGCCAAAGGAGGAGTGGTTGAATTTTGGCAAGATCTTCGATATATGGTGCCCCCAATTCTAAGTGGCAGGCGTAAGTCGAGGAACTTTTGGGGGCGGATAAGAGGAATCTGAAAAACTTGTTTTCTGCAATTTGCAGAGAGGTGACATCCGTATGGCCCCATAGTCCTGCTCCATATAAAGCTGTAGATTGACATTTAGCTTTGTATATGGTTATCAATTCCCTGGGCGGACGTTTTCCTAGTTTTTGTGTAAACGACACCAATGCGGCTAATGCTCTTTTAAAACAATGTTTTCTGGCTTCTACTGCTGGTTTCCAGGAGAGTTTATTATCTATCATGACTCCCAGATAGCAGTATTCATTTGTAGAGTCTATTTTTTGGCTGCCAAGGTAGATGGAGTTTTGCTGTTTCCTCCCAACCCCAGCCTTCATTACGAAAGTCTTTTTTACGTTTATATGAAGGTCAAGGGTTCTCATGAACTGCGAATATCTATTAAGGGACCTTTGGAGTTCACGGGGGGTTTGTGCAAGGAGGACGGCGTCGTCCGCGTAGAGTAGAGCGGGGATCGGGCGATGTTTGGCCAGTGGAAGATCACGGGCACCCTTCAGGAGCTCGACCTCCAAGTTGTTGGTATAGAGGGAGAAAAGGAAGGGTGCCAGGACACATCCTTGTCTGACCCCACGCTCTACTCTAAAAGACGCCGTCAGTTCCCCCTTTGTCCCGTAGCGGACTCTTGCGGATGGATTGGAATAGAGTTCCCTTAAAAAGTTCAGGAGTGATGGATCTACCCCCATCTGTGCTAAAAGGGACCACAATTTTGTGTGGGAGACGCAGTCGAAAGCCGCGGACAAATCTACGTAGGTCATGTAAAGTTTTGCTTTCTTTGCATGCACATATTTTCCAAAGATTATCGATAAATTTAGGGCTTGTTCCACAGTACCTAGTCCTTTTCTAAATCCAAATTGAAGGTCGGATAGGATGCCTCTCTCTTCCGCCCAGTCCTGAAGTCTTTCTAAAATCACTCTTCCTGCTATTTTTCCCAGTGAGTCCAGCAAAGAAATTGGGCGATAGCAGGCAGGGTCCATACGGTTACCTTTTTTAAATATCGGCACCATGATGGACCTTGTCCATGACTCCAGAATTCCTAATTTTGCCGTAGCGGTGCAGACCCTTGTTAAAATCGGTGCCCAAAGTTCTGTTTGGTGTTTAAAAAAGTCTGCCGGGACTCCGTCCGGCCCTGGAGCTTTTCCTTTTTTGGTTGAGTTCAATGCCACAAGAATCTCAGAGATTTCAAAATTTATGTCTATAGGGTATGGTAGGAATGTTTTTTCCTCCTCTTCCGTCTCTTGATCAGAGGTTGGTTTTTGGAAGATGCTGGTAAAGTGTGATACCCAAGTTGCAGCGTCTATAGCAGCTTCGATTTTTGGGCAAGTGTCGTCTGCCAAGAAAGGAGTTCTTATAATTCTCCAGAAGGCTTGAGAGTTTTTTTCTTGGGCACTGGTGTGGAGTTCATGCCACAGCGCTTGCTTCAGTTCCTCTTTCCTCTTTTTCCTAATTTTGTGATATTCACTTCTGAGGGTGGCTATTGTGCGGGGATCCCTTTCGTTTTTGTTTAAGGCTAGCTTCAATTTTGTATGAGCCTTAGTGCACTCTTGGTTGAACCAGCCTTTGGGCCGGGATGGACCGGATTTTTGTGTTTTTGTGAGTAAAACCTTTAGTTTGTCCATAATTTGGGCAAAGTTATTTAGAAGCTCCACGTCCTTAGTTGCTATGTCCAAACAAATTTTGATTTGGGGATAGACTGATCTTATTAACTCTTTGGTGAGTTCCTCTGGGTTTATCCTTCCCCATTTTATTGAGTACCCGTTTACTTTATCCATATTGATATTTTCCTGGGTCAATGCATTGGCTATTATTACTGGAGAACATTGTTGATAGTTTAGTGAGACTTCCAAGGTTAATATTGCATGGTCACTTTGAGGATTCGGTTTGACTTCAAAGTTTTTTATTCTTAGTTGTAAGGATGTTGATATAATTATGAAGTCTACCGTGGTTTTGTAGCCTCTTCCTATATAAGTAGGTGCAAGTGAGTTATCCCCATAGTCCAGAGTGTTTACTATCTGGAGATCCAGGTCGGATAGGAGATCATTCATTTGTCTACCCATTTTGTTATGCAAGAAATGGGTGAGTGAGAGGCCATCTTCTGTCACCATGCCAGGACATTTTCTTTTTGGTTGGGTACAGGCGTGAAGATTGAAGTCGCCTGCCCATATTATTGCGGCCGGGCCTCTTTCTCCTTGTTTCATTCTGAGAGTAGTTAATTTTTCGTGGAGGTGGGCCAGGACTCCCTCAAAGTCCAGTTCATCCAGGTTGTTATAAAAATTAATGATAACCATTGACTCTTTTTTCTGGAGGAAAAGACCAAGGATCTGCAAATTAGATGCCAGTTCTATAACCTTTATTTTAGCGTTTTGGATAGTGTTGGCTACATAGATGCACAGACCTCCCTTTGGTCTACCTGTGTGTCCCGACTGCGCGAGAGAGGAGTACGTTTTGTACCCCTGCAGGTGATGTTCTTGTAATGACCATGTCTCCTGTATGCATATTATTTGGTGATTATGCATGTGGTGCATGATTGTCCCATCCTCTATTTTTGTCCTTAGTCCAGCGATGTTCCACGAGATCAGGCTCAGGATTGTTGGACTGTCCCTTGAGCTTTTTACTCTTTTTGATTCTTTAAAGATCTCTGGGGCTGGAGGAATCTCTGGGTCTGGAGGGACTAATGGGGAGACCGTGGGTTCCGATAGGTCTGTGTGGATTTGGGAGTGTTCTTGTGGTTGTGGTAGTCAATCGACGCACTCCAAGGCGCTATACCTGTTTGCTAATTGTATGCCATTCCAGCTATCCCAACATGTGGGGTCACTGTACTTTCTCCAGTGTTCCTGTCCACTCCATTCGTCCCTATCTCTGCCTTGGTGATTAAGGCCTAGTGGGTTGAATGGGGGAAACCGTCCTTGCCGCGGCTGCTGCCATAGGTGAGTGTTGTGTTGCGTGGATTGCTGGGGTTGCCACCACTGTTGGGTGGTATGATATGGGTATTGAGGAGGATGAGCAGGTGGTTGGGTAGCAAGGTGTATAGGTTGAGGAAGTTGGGCGGGTGGTTGCCACTGGAAAACTGATTGCTGTGGAATTTGTGGGAATCGTGGCAAGTGTGGGTGCTGCTGGTATTGATACATATTGTATTCAGAGGAATTTATAGGCCCAGTGTTTAATGGGAGTACGGGAGAGGGAAAATTTTGCCTTGAAGATGGGGGTAGGAAATAGGACAAGGGAAGGGGATTTATTTGGGTGGCTGGTCCTCTGTTGGGTGAATTGCAGATATAATTTGATGCCCCTATCTCCCTAAATTTGATGCTGATGACATCTCCCGCTATTGCCTTCGTGCTTCTGCCAACCCAATCTCCTCTGCGTGCGGAGAAGATATCACCCCTGATGTGAGCGGGTAAGGGTTTGTGGAGTTGGAGCCACTGGGCGCATTTGTTCCTCAGCTCCGCGAAAGTTTCTCTTACACCCTCCTTCAGTGGGGGAACAGCTGTTAACACCACCACGAAGGGAGAAGCTTCCGGGGGTAAATTGATTATTTTGGGCCGAGACTGCTTGGTCTTCAGTTCTGGTGGTTTTTCTAGGGAGGGGGTCTCTGCTGGAATGGTGGTATTTCCTTTTGTTTGTCGGTTGTTTGTTTTAGTTTGACCTGCTGGACCTATTTGTGTAGCAGGGGGGAGATCTACCGCGACCGGAATGTCTTGGGGGGCATCTAGATTACTCCCTTTTTTAGCTAGGGGTTGTGTTACTGCCGCTTTTCTGGTTGGTGAAGTGTGAGGCTTGTTTGTTATACCTGTTATTTGTTTGAGACTAGATGGTTTTTTTGGGAGTATTTCCTTTGCCCCGTGCGTTGGAGCGGGACCATTCCCGCTTGCCTTACAACTGCATTTCGTATTGATTAGTGACGTAAGTCTGTCCAACTTTGATATTAGGGGTTTGATCTGTGCTGTAATATTAGCTTCGAGGTCTGATTTTAGGTCCATGACCATGTTTTCCACCCAACAGGGGATACCTGCCGAGGAGTTTGGGGTGGGCGTGATCAAATTATGATTCTTTGTTTTTGTTTTAGGTTTTTCCTTGATAATTGGCATAGCCTTAGGGAGGGTGGAGGTGTTTTTCCTTGTTTTTGTTGGTTCTAAGGTCGTTACTGGATCAGGTAGTAAGGGATTACTAATGGCACTCTGGTCTAATTTTTCAGTCGGTGATTGGCAGGCTTCTAAGTCTGGGGTTGCTTCAAGGTCGACATATGATTGATCAGAGTCTGTTTGGGTTACGGATAAATCTACAGAATTTGGAACAGTCATCGTAGGAACGATAGTTAGTGGCAGTGGTAAAGAGCAATTATTAGTAGCAACCTGGTGAGCAGGGGAATTTGCGGTGGCAAGTGAGCCGAGCGAGGATCGTTTGGCCTGCATGAGGTCCAAGGAGACTCTTTTCTCCAGTAGGATAATACTCTTATCAATGGTGTCGTTTACCCTGGATATGAAAAGGTCTATAGGACCGGTCACTTGTGTCACCAGTGTAGCTTTCTTAGACGTGCTTCTAGTTTTGGGACGCATCGTGATTCTCAGTGATGTACGTCAGAAGTCGTGGGGGCCTGCGGGAACAAAGTAAAGTACAGGGTGACAGGGCCGGGGCCGTCCTCTGCCGTCCTCGAACGGCCTCAAACGGCCCTGTCTTTGCCCAGTCTTCACCCGTGCTGCGTCCCGCGCTGCGGGAGTAAGATGTTATTAAGTAGGGGGCGTAAAGGGCAGGGGGCGGGCCAGCAGGGAGAGCGGACCGGAAGCTCTTCCTTGGTCTTGCAGGGACTTCTGGGAAATGAAGTCCCCGCACACTCGCAGCCCCGCTGGTTCCTCGCGCCCCTTACCGCCTTGCCGCCGGCGTCCTGCGTTGGTCCTTGAAGATGTTGCCTCTACCGGCGCCCACCAGCGAAGCGGCACCCGCGAAGCGGGTGCGGCGAGAGGTGGGCTGGGAGGCCGGTGCGCTGCTGGGCTGATAGGCTACAGCGTGAGTGATGCCTTCCGCTTCAAAAGTAAGTAAGTAGGTGTCCCACAGGGTAGAGGAAGAGGAGGGCTTTTAACTGGCTTTGATGGGCGGGGGGCGGGCCAGCAGGGAGAGCGGACCGGAAGCTCTTCCTTGGTCTTGCAGGGACTTCTGGGAAATGAAGTCCCCGCACACTCGCAGCCCCGCTGGTTCCTCGCGCCCCTTACCGCCTTGTTGCCGGCGTCCTGCGTTGGTCCTTGAAGATGTTGCCTCTACCGGCGCCCACCAGCGAAGCGGCACCCGCGAAGCGGGTGCGGCGAGAGGTGGGCTGGGAGGCCGGTGCGCTGCTGGGCTGATAGACTACAGCGTGAGTGATGCCTTCCGCTTCAAAAGTAAGTAAGTAGGTGTCCCACAGGGTAGAGGAAGAGGAGGGCTTTTAACTGGCTTTGATGGGCGGGGGGCGGGCCAGCAGGGAGAGCGGACCGGAAGCTCTTCCTTGGTCTTGCAGGGACTTCTGGGAAATGAAGTCCCCGCACACTCGCAGCCCCGCTGGTTCCTCGCGCCCCTTACCGCCTTGCCGCCGGCGTCCTGCGTTGGTCCTTGAAGATGTTGCCTCTACCGGCGCCCACCAGCGAAGCGGCACCCGCGAAGCGGCACCCGCGAAGCGGGTGCGGCGAGAGGTGGGCTGGGAGGCCGGTGCGCTGCTGGGCTGATAGGCTACAGCGTGAGTGATGCCTTCCGCTTCAAAAGTAAGTAAGTAGGTAGACTTAGTGGCTGAACTTATGAAGGGCCGGGATGCTTTTCCCAGTGACCTGTGAAGAAACTGAAATAGATGTAGCCCTCTCAAATACCGACCCTCCAGCACATCTCCAACTTGTTCTTTTGTGAGTCCCTTGTCTCACCACTAGCCATGGCCCTGATCGCGCACTAGTCCCTATGTCCACAGCTTGTGTTTAGCGCTGCAGACAGCTAGGGAGAATAAAGAGTATCAAAGGCAGAAAATCAGCCTACAGAAAAATAGGTGTTTCACCGTGGCTGGTGTATGCGGTATAGTGCAGAATGCAATATCATATTCCGAAGGAGTATTAGCTTTGATGGTTCTTTACAACAAATAACACACACCTTATAAAGAAAGCCATCTCCAGATGTTGCCCATGAAATTAGCACAATTGTTTCAAAATCCATCCACTTGGTGAACAAGTTTAGTATTTTGTTATGTTCCTAAATGTTTTCATTTCATTTTCTTCACCGTGAGAGAAAGGAGATAATGCATGATTAGTAAAATTTAGAGAGAATATGTTACTTTATTACAAAGAAATACAAGCCGTGTGTGCTTTACTACATCCACAGAACAAAAATAATGCCCACAGGTTACCCATAGTCCAGGTTTTAACTTTTTGTTCTTCTGTAGCCGTCCAATTCCTTATGCTCAAAAAAGAAGTTTGGTTACATATGACCACAATCCCTCTATGGCTTTATTATATTCTATTGTTAGAAGTGCATGGAATGTCTGCCTGAACAGTGCATATATTTTTCATGATTAGAATATTTTTTGTGGTCTTGGATTTGTTAAAGATGAAGTGATGGGGTGTTGAGGTGGTGGTTTCCCAATGCTTGCATGAGCCAGAAATTCACAAACACCTGCCCTCGTACTGAAAGCATGACCGTGGCGTTTAATCAAGAGGCTATGATTGTTATGTTTCATTATTGGCAAGTTGTTATATTTTTGTAGTGGTGATTTTCATTACAATCCTGGGGCTCGATCTGCAAAAAGCAGGAGCAAAATCAGATTTCAAAAAACCTAATGCTTTAGATTTTTGTTTTGGTCAGCCCTGTTTGGTGCTAAAATGTGGAAATGATTAACATAAATAATGATACGTTCAAAACGTAGGAAACAAAAATAGGCCAGTGGGTTGGTACACACCATAACAGTCCATACATAAAACAGTATCTTGTGACCCTGTTTTCATTCCTCTGTTGCCTGCTTGTGACCCTGTTTTCGTGCCTCTGTTGCCTGCTTGTGACTCTGTTGCCTGCTTGTGACCCTGTTCTCGTGCCTCTGTTGCCTGCTTGTGACCCTGTTTTCGTGCCTCTGTTGCCTGCTTGTGACCCTGTTTACGTGCCTCTGTTGCCTGCAATGTGTGGGGGCTCGCAGTGTGTGTGGGGGCTCGCAGTGTGTGTGGGGGGGCTCGCAGTGTGTGGGGGCTCTGTGTGGCTGTGTGTGTGGGGGGCTCTGTGTGGGTGTGTGTGTGGGGGCTCTGTGTGGGTGTGTGTGTGGGGGGGGCTGTGTGTGTGTGGGGGGGGGCTCTGTGTGGGTGTTTGTGTGTGGCATTTGCGAGAGATTAAGCTATTGGCATTGTAAATGACAATGCCATTTATTTATGTTAAAAAAAACATAAATAAAAATAATGTCATGAGCAATGCCAATAGCTCTAACTTTAACAAAGGCAAAACCATTGCATTGTAAATGCTTGTTTCTAGATGTTGCTAAAAAAACTGTACAATGTCTTTTAGTTGAGAAGGCAAGTTTTTGGGTGGTCCTAATGTGTAGAAGAACATTATTTTATCACATCACCGTTTAATGGTTGGTGATCAGAGTTTAATTGAGGAGGGGTATTTACCTCAGCCTAGACACAATGACACCTATTTTCAATTATGAAAACTAAACCACTTCTGATTTTGTTGGGTCACACTAAGTGAATTGTCAGAAAATATGGTTAAGATTATTGTAATGAATGATTCCAGTGATGCAGCATCAATGGACTGGACAGGCATTAAATAGCATACATTTGGGCTTTTTGTTGAGATTAACGGTGTAGTAAGTGGGGTTTGAAAGAGGTTTTCAAGGAGTTTTATTTGCTATGGTTTGTTTAAGGTAAAATGTCTCTTGGGTGTAGGAAGGATGGAAATATTCTGCTTAAGGGGATTTCAGGGAATGTCAGATATTAATGTATTCTTAGAGCTTTGAATTTAGATCAGAGAAGATACATGTGTTTCACATAAACTTAGGTCATCAGTTCAAGTGACTGGAGAAATGGGCTGTTACTTCCAAACTTCCTGAGTTACAGATAAAGGTTGTACAGATAACTCCTGGGGTGATGAAAATTCAACACATTTTGAGTTGAACACTTAGCGTCAACTAAGAAATGAGAGATTACTTTAAAATCTGTAATTTTGTGTCCAATTCACAAGTAATTCACACGTATGCAGCCATTTTTCACCTAGACATTTCAACAGCTTCTTGCAATATCCAATTGAATGCAAACAGATCTAGGGTGTTCCCTCAGATCTTATCATTTTGAGGTGGCTGGTAATCACCATTACTGGCCCAATCTAAATTAAGTGGCCTTGGTGGCAACATCAACTCCAACTTTTGAGTCTGTAGAAGAGGGTTGTGGGGTCTTGATAATTATGTACTCATGGAGGGGAGCCTGAGCTAGCCACGCTCGGAGATGTCCGCACTGTAGGCGAGCTCCTTTGGTCGCTTATCGATCCTACATCTATCCTGCGTGCATAACCAGCAAAATCAAGTAAAATCTACAAATACCTGAATAGGAAGACAGTGGTGATCTGTGGATCCTGTCCCCTTTGCCAAAACCATCCCGAAGAGGGTAAAACAAACTGTGAACTGAGGCACGGCCTGCTGAATGAGCGCATGCATGAGTCAGTTGGACCATTGAACAGGCAATGAGGGTGAAAGCGGAGAAACATCTGGTGTTTGGACATCACACTGTGCGCCCCCGTGAACATAGGATTGCCGCCGAGGTCACTGATCCGCCCAATGCTGTCCGTGGTGGTTCCGAGATCGGCGGTGATGTGGAAGCGGACACGTTGGAGCCCCGAAAACATTGATACCGCAGGTGAGAGCGACCTGGCAGGGGACTCAGACACATTACGAAAGGCCAAAGGGGTGCTGCAGTGGCGGTCTGAAGAAGTCCACGGTGCCCAAAGACACAAAGAGGTAGCAGATGTCCGCTGCTGCAGGGGTGCTGAAAAATGCAGGTTAACTGTTGGACTTGGCCCTTTTGGCAGGTTCACCCCGAAATGTTTTGCATTTGCCTAGCCTGTTTCTGTAACCTGGTGTTGGTGATTTTAAGCCTCTGCGCACTTTTTCACTGTGGTCCAGTGTAAAGTGTGTGCGCTCTCTGTGTATGTGTGGTGAGAGTGGCCTGCCCTCCCAAAGGGATGCATGGGGATATGTGTGTCCCTGGTAGTTCCTGATGTGTGGGGAATGCAGGGTCCAGTTTAGTATGTGCAAATTCGTGAGATTAAATGCTGCACAATGATGTGTGCAGATGTATTGTGTCTAGTGTGGAAGTGTCACTTCTAGAAGTTGGCATGGCTGTGCAGTGAATGTGAATTGACTGTCTGGCTTGTGATTGGCTGGAGCTGGCTGGTGTGCCTGGCTCCAGGAGTCAGGATGGGTCTGCCCCGTGGTGAATGGAGAGATCTGCATATTGATGGGAGGGAGGAGTGCACCTGAGACCTGAATAGGGCTGAGCCTTCCCTCCACAATGCTGGCTCCACCCCCTGTGGTGTGTCTGATGTCCCTGACCCACCCTGTGAATATGCAGAGGGGCTGTGCAAAACAAAGTGCTCAAGAACCAGTTGCATTTGGTTCGCCCCTTGCCTGCACCTTTCGAAACAAAGAGATTTTGTGTATAAAAGAGGGGCTGTGACCCCATGAAAATGTTCTTGTTTTCTAACTTGAAACTACCAGGGGCGTACTGCTGCTGGGGCCCAGGGGAAGGCTTTCCTTACTAGGAGTTCTGTTGCTCCATCTTTGATGTCCAGGACTTCTTGGGACCCTTTTTGCTCCAGTTACTCTGTTAAACTAGGCTTTCTTTTACCCCTAGCGCCTGAGAAGCGCTTTATTTTAGCTTGCCCTGTGATTGAGGGAGCCTACCCCTCATTGCTGCATTTATCATTGCAGCGCAGGTGCCCACCCCGTTTATTGGTATCATTATGTGTGCAGGTGCCCATCATGCGTCTTTGTTTGGAAATTGAAATTACCTTCGGGTGCCTGGTTGGACTCCTTGTATCACAAACCTTTCTTGTAACACAAACCTTCTTTTAATTCCTTTCCTTTTCCTTTTTCCTATTTATTTCCTTGCTAAT
Source organism: Lissotriton vulgaris (assembly GCF_964263255.1). Classification (NCBI taxonomy): domain Eukaryota; kingdom Metazoa; phylum Chordata; class Amphibia; order Caudata; family Salamandridae; genus Lissotriton; species Lissotriton vulgaris. Next base: position 1,186,913,795 of record NC_141689.1, on the reverse strand, counting down.
ATTTTAAGAATTCTGTTTTAAATGCTGTAGTATGCCACAAATTGTAATGGTTTTAATTAACCGAACAATAAAGAATTTACTTACTTTACTACGGGTGCCTTCCCCGTTTATAGATGTGCTAGCGGGTGCCTACCCCGCATTTCCGCTTTATTGGTGCTAACGAGGGTGCCTACCCCTCGGTATTGCGGGGAAATAGATTACCGCAGCAGCCTGCGGCGGAGCAGGAAGTCAGGCACCGTAGTGCATGACGGCGGGCGGGACTTCTGGTTTCGGAAGGGAGTCCGCGCCCACCGCCGGAGGAGCTGCCCGAAAGAGAATGCTGGCGCCTGCCCATGCGGGGCTTCCATTGCTGAGGGAGAGCCCCGCGGGCGTCAGCCAGCAGCGGTGAAGAGCGGAGGGGGCGCGAGGCACATTGCCGATGCCTGCCCCACCACACTCGAAGAAAGGAGAGAGCCACCTGGATCTGCTGGTGAGTGATGCCGGTGGGTGGGGGGGGGCTCATACCGAGGCACGCGACTAGTGCCTTCCTCCAGAGGGGCCCGGGTTCTTGCCCCGGGTGGTGCTCTTCGAGGCCCAGGGCCAGTCCCACATTAGAGTGGCCCCGGATGGCAGCGGCCCGCTCGAAACCTCGGAGGCTTGTGGAATTTAAGAGCAAGGTGGCTCTGCAATGTTTGGGGGCCCGTTCTGCTCCCCGGTGGCTGGCACATAATTAGTTTAGGAGCCAGTGTGCTCCATGGCACCTGACTATTGTTAGAGCAGCCCGTGGTCCCATGTTCCGTGCCCCAGTGTGGGGGCAAAGTGATTCCCTGAGGCAGCGCGCTCCAATGATGGCCCTATTTATCTGAAAGGCCCAAGTGCGGGTCCCAAGGGCCAGAGGGGCTCGTGTTCTTGCCGAAGGGGGCCCCAGTTATTTTTAGAGCCTAGATGGCTCCAACCTTGTGAGGCACATTTGTTGTAAGAGCCTAGAGGGCTCCCATGTGTGCAGTATTCATTTCCAGAGCCAGAGGGCTCTAGCATTTGGTGCAGTTTTTGATCATAAGTGCCAGTGAGGGCCCATGCCGCAGTTTACTTCACAGCTGCCCAGCAAGTAGTGGGCAGCTCCACCGTTTAGGCATTTATTTTAGGGGACATGCACTTTTGGACTCAGGAGTGGGACGCACTCCTTCGCCCCTACCTTGGCCTTTCACAGCTGCACAGCAGTTAGTGCCAGCTGCAGCGTTTAGGGCCCAGTTCATTGTCCTCAGCTGCCCAGCAAGTAGTGAGTGGCTGCAACGTTTAGGTTTGCGCAGATGGCGCAACCCTGACTGGCGCTGCATTGGCAGCACGCCCTGACATTTTGGACACAGGGCATTTGAGCCCCTTCTTGGATGGACAGTTGGCCAGGGGGGCTGGTATATGGATAGGCCCTAATGTGATTGATGTGCTTTAAATGTGGTGCTAGGAAATGTAATGCATATAGTATGTTTTACGCACCCTGTGTTTGATACCTCTAGAGATGGATTTACCTATGGAGGTTTGTGTTAGTGAGATTGTACTTCACTGTACGCCCCTAATGTGAGTTATACTTAGGAGGTAGAGTCTAATGTGTTTAGACTAGTAGGAGATTGCATAATGTGTTTATGTAGGTGAGGTTGGCGCAGGATGTAATTCGCGCCTGATGTGACTGTACATAATGTAGTTTATGTTACAGGTTGAGGGGGAGTACAGTGATTACCAGTGACTACTGGTTGTAGGTTTATAATTTATTTTTACTTGTACCAATTTCTGATAAGTGTTGATCCTGACAGTGGCCCGCGTAGCACTGTCCTGTGTAAATAATCCCTTGTGAATATTGCCGGTGCCAGTTGACACAATGTATATTGTCTGATTACTATCTGATGTGTTTTGAGAATACAAAAGTTATTTTTATATAATCTTGTGTGGAGTTCCTTTTGTGGTGTGCCTAGGATGTTGTTGCTCTGTGCATGCGCAAATGCTTTACACATTGCCTCCGGGATAAGCCTGACTGCTCGTGCCATGCTACCAAGGGGGTGACCAGGAGTTATCTTTGGCGTGTAACTCCCTCGCCCTGACTAGAGTAGTGGTTTCTGCCTGGCTTTGGCGCAAGCCTTAGACAACCAGAAATCCTAGTTCTAACACTAACATGCAGCAAGAGGGACGCAAAATGAGACAACCGCATCTATACGGCCAGTGTGGACCGCCTGGTTCCTGCACTGGCTTCTGATTAGCGCTGGGGCCGGGGCTGGCGTGGTGGATATGAAGAGCTCAGTTTGTGGACTGGCTCCATGCCCCATTAGGTCCCGTGCACAGGTTAGGGCTGGTGTGGAGGACACAATGCGGGGCCCTCTGTTGGCAGCTCTGATCATGTATGTCAAATATCTAGTAAGCAAGACCCACAGAGAGAGAAGGCCGCAAATACCAGTGTGGCTGTCAGTACCTTCGCTATTACCTCCTGCTTATTTCGCTTCTTTGCCTGCCACAGTCACACTATGATCCATGCTAAACCTCTGCCTGCATGACATTAGGGGGCAACGCGCTACTCTGAGAGTTGTACACGCTACAAGGAACTGAGCCAACACCACCTTGAGTAGTTGAAACCATGGTTGAGGTAAAGCACGCACTCTACGCCATAACTGGCAGCCCCTGCTGATCATCGGGACTGGTGGCATTCTGTCTGCCAGCCCTTGGGACGACCAAACTGCGCTTTTCAAGTGTAGACGCGCACGGACCGGGCCAAGAGTAAACGCATTATCGGACATTGCTGCTCACACACAACAAGCCAAATAGCTGCGACTGCTGCGCACTGTTCTACACGAGGTGAGGATTGGCCGAAGACACTATTCAGATATGATGCTGAGAAAATTGGGAAAACGGACAGGAACCAATCCAAATTACCATTTTGAGCAGTCAAAGAAGGCAGTCGAACACAGCATGGACGATGATCAACCCACCACCCATTCACTTGCGACAGTGGGGAGCTCAGACACAACTGTGGACTTCCAATCCATGTTTGCGACGATTCAATCAACACTATCAAATACTGATGGAAGAATAGACACCTTAAGCTATTATGTAGATCAAATGTCTGAACGTCTGAAGAGACACAGGGAAAGGAAAGATATGGTGGAGCGACGTATATCAGACAAGGAAGATGCGCACCACCTACTTGAGACCAAACAAGAGAAAATGGACAAAACTTTAACAACACTAATAGTGAAGTCAGAGGATCTGGAAGTGAGGTGTTGCCGAAACAACCTAGGCTTCATGAGGATAGCAGAGTCGACGAATGTGGGCAACATGGAGGGCTATATTGAGAACCTACTGATCACACTACTGGGTAAAGAAATGTTCGAACGTTTATATCATTGAGAGAGTGCATAGATCTTTGGCAACACCACCTCCACCCAGGGTATGACTGCGCCTGATTATTGCGAAATGATTGAATATAGAGACCAGGATGCGGCACTCCGCAAGGCCCGAGAACTGGGTAGTCTGCAACATGAAGGGATGGACTTCACACCAAAAGTCCAAGAGGCATGAAAGAAGTTTTTGGCAGTAAAAAGGAAACTTTGAGACTTCCACATTCCTCATGCGATGATCTACCCTGCCAGGCCGAGAGTAACAGATGGCAGCAAAAGTACAATCTACAATGAGCCTAAGAAAATTCTCAAATATCTACAACTCAAAGGCTCACAAGCTATGCGTAGAAGATCACCCAGAGGCGACGGGGAGGAGCAAGGGGCCGCCTCTGATATTGAATGAAGGGCGGCCTCCCCTGGCCTGCTCTTGGTGCCGAGATAGCACTCACTGGCTCTTCCAAGCAATGTTCCACATGATCACAGATAAGTGCTGGACAAGAAATTATGGTTTAACGTATTATACATAAATAAGAGGGCATAATGTAAAATTGCATAGTATAGGAATATAAGCAAATATGTGAACTGTACCCTTAGATTCCAAGTTGATAGCCCTTCGAAACTAGGAGGTTATGCCAATTGCATCACCTTTTGATTCTTTTTATAGGATTGGATAAGCGACCCCCCATGTGATATAGCCACTGGGGTTCCCGGCTGGCGGCTCCCGCCAACCTGTGTGCACCACAACATATTATCTTTTCTTTATGGGATTGTTTGGAGGGTGGGCTTGTGTTCTTAGTTCCAACAAGGGATGGCTTTGGCAATTGAAGTCTGCTGAAGTGGGTGGATGTGGGAGATTTGTCTTGTTCTGAGTTGGGGTTTGTTTCTGTGATAGTAGTGACCTACCGGCTGATGCATACATTGATTGCACTCCTTGATTACTGCGAGGAGGACCTGAACTCAGTAGGAATTGTGTTTCATTCTGTATATAGGTGAGAAATATAACTGTTTGATGTGGAATGTTCGTGGGCTCAATACCCCCAAAATAATTAGGCAAGTGTTTGCCTATCTAGATCGTCATGACATTCAGATCGCTCTCTTCCAGGAGATGCCTCTGACTGCGACCTCGAGACTAGAATTGCTCTTAAATGGGCAAGGTACAAACTAGCCTCATCATCATTTTCCTCATACCCCAGAGGGGTTATTATTCTGCTTAAACGGGGACTCACCTTTACACCTATTAAAACTTATATAGACAAAGAGGGAAGATGTGCCATGGCACACAGTAAAATAGGAGCCTCCTTTCTCACTTTTATCAATGTGTATGGTCCCATAGTAGATGAAGCAGACCCTTTACAAGTGTGTACAGCATAATGTACAAGTGGCCTGAAGCGGCTGTTGTGTGTGGGGGGGGGATCTCAATACTTATCTAGACCCTCAATTAGATAAATCAAGCCTGCATGGTCTACCTACACCCAAAATAGCTCACAGTATTAACAATGCCATGCTCGAATTTGGCCTAGTGGACGTATGGAGGCTGTGTAACGGCACAATGAGGAAGGAAACACATGCTATGCCTGCACATAACAGCTGGTCCCGATTGGACTATTCGTTCCTTAGAGAGGGGGCAAACAAATTGGTCACTGATAGTATAGTACTCCTGCGTACACTCTCAGACCATAACCTGTTGCAGCTTGCCCTTAGGATTCCGGCTAATATTAATCGCCCTTATACGTGGCGTTTTCGCTCAAAGGCCCTTTTAGACCACATCTATACTGACACAATAAGAAAAGCCATAGAAAAATATTTTTATTTTAACATAGGCACAGTGGAAAGTGTGTCTACATTGTGGGAGGCTGCTAAGGTGACCATAAGAGGGATCTGCATCAGCACCACAGCTGGTATTTTAAAAGACTTCAAGGGTCAACTTCCAAGGACCAAACTAACACTTACAGATTTGGAACGCCAATACACAACCCAACCTTGTCCCGAAACATCAATCTGTATTCACAAATTAGTATTTGAATAAGACTCTTTGGTGGAATCTGAGATCTGCTGTCTTTCTCTCAGACATGTGGCGCAAGCGTATGGGGAGGGAGGACACCCAGGCTGCAACCTAGCCGCCAAAATTAAATTCCGAGTCGACCATCACCATAAAACTAAAATCACAGATCCTCAGGGGATGGAACACTATGCCCCCATGCGTATTATACACTTTAAGTATATTCATCAGACGTATCATACCCTCAATAAACTACATAAATGTGGCCTCAGGGAAACAAGCAAATGCAAGCGGTGTGGCCAATCTGATGCTAACTTCTTGCATCTATCATGGGAATGTAGAAGGGTATTACTATTCTGGTAAGGAGTGTTGAAACACATACAGGAAATGTACACCCTCAATTTGATTGCTGTGTTGCGTACCTCAATTAAAAGGGACGGTGAGTAGGTTTGCTTGCATTGCCCTGCTGATGGCCAAACACCGAGTGGCTTTACGTTTGGGAAAGTGTTATGGCCCCATAAAATGAGAGCTGGATTAAGGATATGGTGTATTGTAAAGAAAATCTTGCATTATATGCAGAAGAAGTGCCCACAACGTCTAGTACCAGGAACATTTGGGAGCCATTACGCCAATATCTGCAACAACTAGCTATCAATAGCACACAGACTTAATAGAGATGATGATAACGTGTATTAGAGATCATATTGCCGCAAATGCAATTGCCGATGCTGATGTGACGTTTATTATTAATGTTCTTTTGCAAAAGTCGATCACATACTCGCTTTATGTTTAGTTATTGCTTGTACTGCCTTGCAAGGCAGTGAAATTGCACTTACTACTTGAAATATCATTAAACAGATTTAAAAAAATAATAATTATGTACTCATGGATGAGCTTAAAATTTCTAGCGCTATGTGAAGACAACATTCTCTTAAGGTTATAGCATTACAATTGCATGTGATTATGTGAATTGTCAATAGAGAGATTCTCTTTAAAATAAAGTTCACTACTGAGGTTCTTAAAGAGGAAAGGTGGTGTCTGGACGAATATGATATTTAGAAAGCCTTTTAGGTTTGGCACCTGAATACAGCAACGTCTAATTTAATTTTGCATCATACTTTATTAAACATGAAGGTAAGGACTGGCAATGGACAAATATGTCTAAAATTGCTTCAAGTCTGACCCTTTCCTATTTGAACACATCAAATGTATTATTTAACATCAAATAGAAACTATTTCACAATCAAACAATCTATAGCCCAACAAGTCAGAGGGAAGCAGCAATTCAAACGGCACATGCTGTATCAATAAATAACTAATGTCTGATGTATGTAATGTAAATTGAGAGAACCAGGAAGAAAGCTTTAACTTTGTAGCATAGATTTATATTATGCCAGTGAAAATATTTGGCCCGATAACCTGTTATTTAGAACAAGTGTATGAATAAACAGATTCAAAACATTTATAACTACAACACAAAGGTCAAATTCTCTTCTTTTACCCATGTGGGGTTGGACTGATTTGAGAAAACACGGAATTATAGGGCCCGATTCACAGAACTAATTTAAGACAACATTCTAATCTTATTACCATTTTGGTATTCACAGAAGGCACTTACTAATTTTGGCATTCACTAAAGGCACTTACTCATTTCGGTATTCACAGAAGTCATTTAGGAGTCCTAAAGTTAGGAGTCCTAACTTCACTACTCCTAAACTGAGAAAAATCCTAACTTTAAAACTTTCAGTATTCACAGAAGGCATTTAGGAGTCCTAAAGTTAGGAGTCCTAACTTTAGGACTCCTAAGTGCCTTCTGTGAATACCAAAATGAGTAAGTGCCTTCTGTGAATACCAAAATGGTAGTAGGTTTAGGATTTTGTCTTAAGTTAGTTCTGTGAATCCGGCCCTATCTTACCTGTGCTTCACTTTTGGTTAAATAGTTTAGAAATGTTTGGTAGGCCTTTGGCATCATGGTTTATAATGTAACTAAAATGCTTTCATGAAGATATTAGACCATATTACACTGTTTGTTACCCAATAATATAAAATGCAAGTCAGCATTTTTCCATCTGTTACACTTGACAGGAGAACTGCCGCCCCTTCATTTCTCGCAAATACTCAATCTTATACTGACAATTGTTCTGTCGAAACTGGTTTACTGTTATGGTATCTATACTGCTCTGTCCAACATACCCCTTACCAAGCTACTTATATGGTTCTCGGTCAGACGCACCACAATCATATTATCCTTGCTTTCAGATCCCTCCAAGGGCTCCAGATGAAGCCTCCTATAAAACAATCTGCATTGTTCACAAGGTTCTACAAGCCCAAACTCTGAAATAAATCTCCAGACTACTATAACATCTGACTGGAAATCTCAGGTCAGCTAAACAAAGTCTGCTGTCTCTCCCATGATTCATATACAAAAGATTTGGAGCCCACTTACTTCATCACCAGATCCCTACCCATGGAACTCTCTACCCACCCAAAACTTGAAAAAAACAACATGAAATTCAGGCAGTCCTTGAAGACGCACTGCTTCACTCTGCCTTTCAGGCAGACATGCGTTCCCAGGAGTAGTGGCCGGCTGATGTACACAAGCCTCACCTGTCAGATGCCCAATGCCAGACTGCTTATTCCCACCCGGCTTTGGACATCTTCATATGTAAAGCTTTGTAAATGAGTAAGTAAGTAAGTAAGCATTTTTTAAAGCACGCGATCACAGAGGTATTGTGGCACTAGCGGAGCCCTCAGGTAACAACTACTCAGGAAGGATTAATTAGAAGAGGTTGCAAAAAGCCAAGTCGTTAATGATTTTCTGAAAAAAGAGATTGGGATCTTCAAAATAGGGGCAAGGAATTCCAAAGTTTGTCCGTTAAGTGGGTTGGGTCTTTTTTTACCTCCGGTGATGTTTTTTTGTTATTTGGGTGGCCACCAGTTTGGCTGTGGTAGATTTAAGGTCTCTCCGAGGGGAGTACCAGGTAAACAGACTTTGAAGGTATAAAGGGTCCAAGTTTTATTGGCTAGGCAGAGCGCCTTGAATTTCACTCTGTCCAACACTGACAGCCAATGTAGATCCCGAACCTTTTTAGACACAGGGTTGAATTTAGGCAACTTCAAAAGTAGCCGTGCTGACGCGTTCTGCAGAGATTTGCCATCCGCTCTATCACTCTTTAAAAGCTATTACACATTCATATAGATTGGAGACTGCCAAATTCTACACATTGTCTGTTCAAGCTCACCATTGGCTTCAACCTTAGCTCTCAGCGGTCACCAAATGTGGTGTTAGTACCTCTTAAGAAAAACCTTAAATAGATTGGGCCACTTTCTAATTTTTTTGATTTTACCATTGTTTATGAAAATATACACAAAATAAGGCACTTCATAATTCATTCTAGCGTATTAGCACACTTTTTTTGTGAGCAAAGTTTTATTTTCCGCCTCTTGGTCAATTCATAACCTGTACTCCTCTAGATATTTTGAAAGCTGGGTTCTACAGAAGTATGCTTGCACCAGCCTTGTTTAATGTGCATCTTCTTGACGAGATCTAAAATATGCAGTCTGTAGGGGAACATTTCCAATGTGTTATTTTTTCAGTCTCCTACAAAGATTCTGATGCGCTAGGGGCAGTGCTCAACTGCTACGGAGGTTGCAGTTGGTGGGAACGAGAACTCATTTGTAGGGACCAATACTTTAAACCAGAACAAGAGAAGAAAGAGTAGACCAGTTAGGCAGAAGGATAGAAACAGAGGACAGAAGTGACAAAAGGAAAAATCAGGGATGATAGAACACCAGGAAGAGTGAAATGAAAAGACCGGAAATGCAGTGCATGGTGCAGGAAGAAAAGGACAGAGGCTGAAATCAACACTAGTTTGGAGGCATTCATAAATCATGATATTCAGCAGCACAGGTAGGGGACTCCCATGAAAAATTTTGGACCCCTGAACTTACTGTGATTTTTCTTTTTAATTGAGCACTACATAGAGGCACCACGCTGGACTCCTAAATGGGCATGGCATCTACAAATTCACACTTTATATCGTTTGGCATGCAGTGGCTCGGAATACCACGGGGAAGATAGACGTTTTTAACATCATCTGTAGAATGGAGGTTACATTCTGACTGCAGGGGAATATAAATAGGGGCAGGTAAGTTAACTATCCATAGCCACAATACACTGTTCAATGTAGATCTTGGGGAGAAAAGTGGCACACTCAGAAAAGAGACTAGAGCAGTGAGAGAGAGAACTAGAAAGAGACTTAGAAATGGATATTGGTATTTAAAGTTGTTCAACTAAATGCTGAATCAGAATCTCAGCCCTAAATAGAACAGATCAAAGTTGAAGTCTCACCATTGACCCTTAATCAAATTTTGCAAGTCCATGCTACCACAAGGCAAGAGTCCTACATCTCCTACAGAATATGGCCCTTTGTACCATGCTGAGGAAGCCGAGCTATCAAATTGGGAGGGCACCAATGTTCAAATACAACTTGCCTGTTTAAAAGATACCTGTAAGAAATTGAGGAATTTGTTAGACCTGGCTCCATTTATTTTTTTGCTGTTGACTCTTATGTTTATGCTGGTTTTAGATGCTGTTGGGCACTGTGCCACTGCTATTCAGTGCCACAGTGCAAGTGCTCCCTTTGGTAAATTGATAAATGGATCAGTGACTCAATGATTGGCTTATTTGGTTTACTTGTCAGACCCTAGTACAGTGCACTGCGCGAGCCTAGGGCTTGTAAATCAAATGCTGCTGGTGGGCCTGCAGCACTGATTGTGCCACCTACCTGAGCAGCTTGTAAAGTGTCTCAGGTCTTTCGGTGCAGAGCCTGTGTGCAGTCTGGCACTGCCATGTTGACTGGGAAAGTGCACCCACTTGCCAGTCCCTAAACCTTCCCTTTTATACATGTTAGTCACCACAAAGGTAGGCCCAAGGGCAGGGTGCATTCTAGGTAAAAGGTAGGACATGCTCTGATGTGTGTGGCATGTCCTGATAGTGAATTACAGCCATTTCCGTTTTTCACTATTGCAAGACTACCTGTTCCCCATAGGCTAGAATGGGCAGTTTGATTATAACATTTTATAATCCTAACTGACTCTGGGAACTAGGTAGAAATTCGAGTTTAGTAAGCCTGAACTCAGAATGATAAAATACATATTTTAGTGAAGTTGGTTTTAACATTCTGTGTTTGAAATTACTACTTTTAGAAAGTAGGTATTTTCTTGCCTAACTATCCAAACCTGCCTCTGCTAGGTTGTGTATTCCTTGTCTGGAGTTTGAGTGACCGAGGTTGGGGGATTCCAGGAGACAGGGTGAGTCAGCATAGGGCAGAATAGAGAGATCTGCATGCAGATGGGAGAGAGGAGTTGCACCTGGGACCTGAATAGGGCTGTGCCTTCCCTCCACATTACTGGCTCCACCTCCTGTGGTACGTCTGATGTCCCTGGTATACACTTTGAAAGGAAAGGAGGATTCAAAAAAGTGCTCCAGGACTGACCAGAACTAGTCTGGACTAGGCAAAGGCCTCTCTGCTTTTAGAGAACAAAGGGAAAATGAGTATAAGTATTGGGACCCAGACCCAAGACTTTAGATCACTTCTGGGAATCAAGACAAACCTTTGCTGAGGGGAAAAACAGAAAGCTGAAGGAGGAGACTACCCCTGTGCTGTGTGTTTGAGCATTGGCCTGCAGTGGTTGCTTCATTGCCATAGAAAGGAGAAAAGGGCTAAGTTTGCTTTCTATCAACTAGAACTAGAGCTTGCCTCCTGCCTGAAATCTCAAGGATACAAGACTTCACCAATCGGCTCCCCCCTGAATTCCCTTGCTGGGAATTGAAGTACCTGCTGTTGTGCTGGGCTTTCTGAGACTGTGTGTCGCTGGGAGCTGTAAGCATGACGCAACGTTGAGAAGCGTGTCGCTGCCGCAGCAGCTGTCATCGCATCGCCAAAGAAGCGAGCTGCTGCCGCAGAGGTCACCGTCACATCACCGTTGTCACGGCTCCCTAGATCATCGAGTCGCTGTACAGCCGTTGGGCGTGCACGCATCGCATCCACATTGTCGCACCATAACCAAGACATCTGTTTGTCGCATCACACTAGAGAAGAGTATCCCATTGAGGTGCCATCTTGTAGCATTGTACCAGAGAGCAGAAAGAAACTGGTGCATCCCCTCCATAGACAGTAAGGAAGTAAGCATCAACTCCCCTGTGCAGCAGTAAGGAACCAAAGCATCCACTCCCCTGAGTGTAAGGAACCGACGCATCACATTCCCTGTGACCCTTTTGTTTTCTTTGTGTTACGCATTCAAGGTACATTGAGAGTAAAGTGTTGCATTTACAACCTGAGAGAACTGAGCTATTTTATAACATTTTAAAGTCTATTTTTGAGTACAGTACTGTGGATTTTTTGTCATTTGGTCTTGTGTTAAGTCTATATAAATTACTTATTTTTATAATACAACCTAATTGGTGTCCATCTGTAGTGTTGTCATTGTATTACAGTATGTGTTCACAAATACTTAACACACTGCCTTTGAGATAAGCCTGCCTGCTCATGCCAAGCTGCCAAGGGGGTAAACGGGTTATTTTAGGAGTGTAGCTCCTTACCCTGACTAGAAGCAAAGGTCTCTATTTGGTCAAAGGTACCTAGCTCTGCCAACTAGAGACACCCAAATCTAACAGTATTCGTTGAGGGGGTTGTGAATCCACCTCAAATACCAATCACAATCCTTGTCATGGTAAATCCCATAAGTCACTAAATAAACTTGTGCTTAACCCTCTGGCATCTTAGCACAAAGCAGTAATGCTCAACTTAGAGAAAGGAAGTAACTATGAGCAAACTTACTATGTAACACAAAAAAGTTGCACAGTATATTTAAAGTCTGACTTTAGATTATAATCAATGTGCTACTAGTTTACAAAATACATATAAAAATGAATAATGTCTCAAACAATTTTTGAATTATTAAATATAAAGTTATTTTTCTGATTCGTTTTCAAAATTAAAAAGAACTTCTAATAATTCATTGTCAGAAATTTTTTCATTTTCAATTAGGAAATCTACTGATTCTACACATTGCAGAAGTTCAAAGTCCCGTGATTCATCATAGAATTCAGAGTCAATTTCTGTATCTGTGTTGCTTCCTGCAACAATTTCCAAGTTAGTTTTGTTCTCTCCTTCCATTTTTTGCTGTAAAATGAATTTAAAAAAAAATATATCAGTACAGATAGGGCACTGTTGGGTTTAAGTACAGACAGGTAGTTTGGTTTTTTAAACAGTGATTTTATCTTTGGGCAGTGTATGGTATCAGACTGGAAGTAGAAATATAAAAAAATGTATGTGATAAAACCTAATTTAATTCTTAATTATATAAGACAAGCCTAACTCCATCCATAACTAAAACAGAGAAGTCTATCTTATTCTATAACTATTACAGAGGGATAGTATATAACTATCAGAAAATGTTTTCCTAATTAACTTAAAGTGCAGAACATACTTCAGTTTTTAAAATAACATCTTACCTTTCAAAAAGAAGTTTAAGTTCTCAGTTGAAATGCACTTGATATGTACTTCAGGAAGTAGTAGTGAAAATGGCTGTGTTTCTCTCTCTTGCTTTATATATATATTCAGGTACATAACCTATCAAATGTCATGAAATAATAGAAGATATTGAAAGTAGCATTTTGATTGGTTGTCAATTTTAACACTTCATAAGTGTTTTTGTTTGGTAATTTACCTCAGGATATTTAGTCAGGCTTACAGCATAATTTTCTCAATGGAATTCCATCAAATTTGGGTAAATGGTAGGGACTGCTATGTAGTAGGGCCTATTCTATATTTGATGAAAGTGTCTGTAGTGGTTTTTCTGTAAATTACTTTCCCACCTTTTTTTATCGAGCACTTACCAGTGCGCTCCCTGGTACGCGAACTGGCAGCGTTACGGGAGTCCTCCATTTTGTGTAGCAGTAGAATTGAGACATAAGATGGAGGACAAACAATGTTCGGAATGGGTAGAAGGGGGCACGGTAGACACTTTGTGACCCTCTAGGTTTTCTGAGGGGGGATTAGGACGCTGATATATGCAAAAATAAAAAAATAAAAATTTTGAAAATTTCGCGGGGGGAGCGCCCGGTACTCGCACCGGTAACCGAACCGGGGAGCGTACTTTGGTGAAGAAAAGAAAAAAAAAAGATAAACGTTTTGAATGATCAGAAGTAGGGTAGCTCACAAAAGAGCTATTGGGTTCTGTGGCTAATTTAGGTACCTACAAGTAGGTTCCAATGCACACTTTTAAATGAAGGACGAATATTCTATTACCTTCATCGGAGAAGTGCACACCATCTCTTCTGTAGATGTTTTGAATGTTGGAACGCAAGTTATTGTTGTATATTAAACCCATTCCATAGTCTCTCATGTAAGCAGAAACAGATTTATTCATGTTTCCGTGCTTTCTCAAATTGTGAAAAAAATTGGTTGGACCACTTACATTTCTGTCTTTGACATATATTGGAATATACCAAGGCAGTTTGGGGAAAAAGTGTCATCAAATGAAGAAAGGTGTTTGTTACGGGTGCGGGATTAATAGGCAACACACTGATCTCCGTTTTCGTGGGTTTTATTTTAGAATACAATGAGTCTGAGCTTTTCTTCTTCGATGATATCTTTGCCCTTGGAGAACGACTTCTCGCTGTCTTTCTGACCCCAGATTCAGCAGCCGACGTTCGGTGTTCCCTGTCTAGTCTTCTCCGCGGGACAGGCTCGTCGGTCTCCGTCTTGTCGCTCGTTGAAGAGAACAAGGGAAAAGATAGGAGGTATCAGTGTTCTATTCCGCTTGTATACGTGCTCTTAGGGTAAGGGAGTGAGGACCAACTATCGGTGCAACTCTAGTAATCTTAATGCCGGCGTGAAGGGAATACGTGCTCAGGAAGGGGTACACCAAGACCGGGTGGGGTTTTCTCAAGGTAAATCGGTACTAGCAGTTTTACGTTTGACCCAGCCCCTGAGTTTGTCTCGTACCTGGCTGAGCCATACACCTCCCGCGGGTGAATGGCTGGGCGGCTCGTGGTGTCGTTGGCCTCCTGGCTTCTCGTCCTCCACCTCCGCTTCTCCGACTCTCAGTCTCGTCTCGTCCCACGTCTTCAAACTCCACTCTGCTTCGTCTCTCTCTCTGTCTCCGCTCCGCTCCTCCGTCTCCTCCCTCCGGGTGAATAAACACACTCCTGATTCGTTCTCCCGGGAATAAGACGTCTCCGTGTCCTGACGTGACTCCTCCCACTGGTATTCCCAATCCTCATTAAAGGGCCAGTGTTCTGCTTGAATGTCAATGTCGAGTTTCTGTAGAGGGTATAATGAGTTAGAGGTAGAGATGGTCCTATGTCTCTTCGCATTTTGACAATCGTGGGACAACCCTAGGTCGTTACAGTGTTCTTTAAAAGCATTTCAAGATCATCCCCAGTCATAGTGCCCAAATCATTTCCACCACAGTGCACTATTAAGAGGTCAGGGTTTGGCAGATGCATAAAAATGTTTTAATTAATACATATAAAATATATTTTTGCATTAAAATAAGAAAACATTTTACAGCTTTTGATATTTGCTATTAAAAAACCATTGAAATTCACTGAAAAAACCATAGGTTATAGACCATATATAGTTAGGGATTAGCATTTACAAAACCTTATTTAACTCGCACAAAACCATTGAAATTCGCATATATAGTTAGTTCCACTAACTATATATCGCGCACCCGCAATCCACTGCTAATGATGTCACATATTACATCATTCATGACATGGTCAGTGACATCACTGATGACATCACTGATGACATCTCAAATGACATCACTGACATCACTGATGACATCTCATTTGACATTACTGATTACATCACTGATGATATCATTCATGTGATAATACGTTGAACCTCTTCAGACTCTAATATAACCTTACATACACTCAGTGTAAACAGACACTCACAGATTGTCACTCATCCATGGAGTTACTCACACACCTAGTCAGTCATGCAAAGAATCAATCACACCTCCATTTCCTCAACTATACAGTTATACACACCTTACTTATTCAAACATATACTAACACATATTTACTCTTTTATACAATCCTTGATTGAAGTTCACAATGATCCATACAGCCCCTCACACATTCACTGGCTCTTATGCACAGTTATTTATATATGTCAACTCTCACATGTACTGTGTTTTACATATGTACTTACTTTGACATGTAGCACTGAGATATCCATTCACTCACCAATACACTCATGCACACAGTCAACTGCCCATACAGCTGTTTCCACATGCACTTTTGAACTCATACATCTAGTGAATCAACCATGAATCAACCCTTTTTTTAATAAAGCACAGCTTTTAGCTATCATCAGTCACCTTTTAACACAATTTTAGACAGCAGGATTAGGCACAGGCACTTAGAGAAGGTTTGCACTAAGGACTTAGCACTTTTTTATGCAGTCAGAATGTTTACATGAATATTGTTTACAGACCCAATTTGCGGTTTTTGCACAGTATAATTTACAAAGATAAAATCACAGTGTTCGAAAGGCCACTCTTAAAACAAAGAATGGTCCTTTAAATGCAAGGATTAGCAAACAATTGAAAGGGTTAATTATTCAAAATACAGGATCCCCTTAACCATGCATTGGATTAATAGAACAATTTTATTACAATGATTTTATGTATTTATACATGGATGTTTATAACTCACGATATCATTAATTGTGAAGAGAGGTTGCAATGTTTTTTGATTTTATTCATTGAAATCTCTTAAACTGAATGATGTGCGGAGGGTAACAAGATTAGAGTCAGTCATTCATGTCTATGACTGATTGTATTTGAACTGGTCACTTTAAGGAAAACAACATGAAAAGAGATAGCACAGCTGTGGGTGCTTCATGTGATCTACACCCTCAGGGGCTGAAACACATTATGGCAGATAGCTGTTAACAAAAAACAATAAATACGTTTTTTTGCACTGAAAATGTGTCCGTGCTCCTGTCTTTGTGGGGGTTAACTGCAGGAGAAGGTTAGAGAAACATATTATTGGATTGAATTGAACACTTATATAGCACAAAACTGCCACCCTATGGGTATCCTGGCACTTGGATTGTCGGGTAGACACCACAAAGCAGAATCAATTGTCAATGAGACGATCTAAAGATCACCTTTTGGAAATAGCCAAGTTTTCAGGCTCTTCCTAAAGCATGCCAGGGAACTGCCCTATATATATTCCAACTTCAACAGCAGTAGGGAGTGTTGGACTTTGGAGGGGTCATATTTACTATTCCCACTCCAAAGTAAGCAAGGGAAGGGAAAGTGTTCCGTCTAAAGTCTTAAACATACACACAATTAAATAATAAAACAGACTGCTTAAAATATAATATTTACGAGCCTAATACATTTTAATAGGAGCTATAAAGCGCTAGATAAACAAGGGTGAGGGAAAATAAGTTATGCATACATTGGTAGTCATAAATATGATGTCCCATATAAGGTTTAATTAATAGAGCACATATTATGTAATTAATAGCAGCAAAACAAATATGAGGGGTCTACAATTGCTGCACACACTCGGATATCCAGTCTTACTCTTTCTAATCTTTGCCACCCGCTAGATAGGAATCAAGTAATGTTTTCGTAGATGACTATACAAGAAGCAAAAAAAACATGTAGTGCATAATGCTCTGAAGAGATCCTGAATCACTTAGGCAAGTTAGAAGGTTAGAAAACAATGAGTCCTGTTGAGGAAAGGCTACCAAAATGTGCATTGTGCTTATGCGTAATCATGTAATATGAAACCTGAATTGTGGGTTGCTTACTTGGACCAGGTAAGGTTCCAACGTCTGTGGAAGACACATATCTGAATATTTTTTATTTCAGACTGCATATTTTGAACAATATTATAATGATTAGTCGAGCAGTACTCAAAAAAACAAAGACTTTATCTGTTCTTTAAAAGAATAAACTGCAAGGGCTAGATTGGTAAAAAGCTCAGAATCACCTTATTTTGTAAATGTTTGTCTCGTATCAGTGTGTACAATAGCCATGGGATCCGAACCGTTTTATCAAGCGAAAAACAATCAATAGGAATTGTTTTTGTAAAGCCAGTTTCCAGTGTGTACCAAATCCAGATCCGGAGGAACAGGGGGACCAATTTGCTAATATCTTCAAAGAAAATCAACCCCATATGAAGCTCTTACCTGGGGTACAGATAAAATCCTGCACAGAAAATAGTTTTATACACTTTGTAGGGAATTCAACCTTAATATACTTCCAAATACCTACTGGGACGCAATTAACTTCATATATTTGAATTAGTTCTTTCACCAGTTTATGGTGCAGCTTCACAGCAAACCTAAAAACCGCTTCAACTGATCACTGCAAGTGAGAAGCTCTAAAGATCAGAAGATGCCATCAGTTTAAGATGGAATCAAAGGAAATTCCTAAATGATAAAGTGTTCAACTTGGCCAACCTCAATGAAATAAGACCTATTTTCATTAGTTTCTGGTCCACTGGTCATAATGAAGGATTTAGAAAGATTGGCTTTAAGACCCAGACCATTCACATAAATAATAAAAGAAGCGAGCAACAATTGGAGATTATTTTTGTTTACCCATAAAAAACTTAGGGACTGAGACTCATAATCCACAAGTAATTATGGGTGGAAGGAACTCATAAAATTTGATTCTGCAGAGTTACATAAAAATTCCAGAAGTTACTGTGAAGTTCCGCGAACGGGCAGAAATCGGCACATTGAGCTGCTTGCATTGATCTTTAGCAGTGGAAGTTGTTCCACTCTGCAGAATCACTGTGAATGGCATCACATGGCATGCCGGAGGGTGCTGCTTCTTTGCTGCTTCAGCTTTCCCACCGCGAATAGTCTCGACCGCCTTTGCTGAGAATCTCGCCAGGTGCTGTCCTAGCACACAAAAAGTGTGCTAGGGGACACCATTTCTTGCTCGCGCTCACCAACTTACTGCTAGTGAGCCGCACATGCAAAAAAACTCTGCCACAATGCAGTTGGCAGACTTTAACCACAACTCCGTTGGCGGAGTGGAATTTGTCTCTCACCCTTACAAGTAATTGAGTCACAAGTACTTGCAGCAAAGTCAAGGGGGGGCCAGCCTCATCCGGGCTCTTATGGGTGCAGATGGACCCACTCAGGAACAAAGCATCACCTACTCTTGGAAGCAAGGAGCAGAGCAATGTGGACAACTGGGTTCTGCTCACCTCCTCTGCATTGATGCATCCTGCGCTGTGCTATGGAAATGCTCTTAAAATCGAATCAGCAACAAAGTACAGCCTCCTCCTGGAAGTTGGGAGCAGGGCAATATGAGCAATTGAGTTCTGCACGCCCCCTCTGTTTTAAAGTGCCCCATGCTATGGTATGGAAATATGCTTAAAAGTGCTTCAGGACAAAGCCTGCCTTCTCTTGGAAGCGAGGAATAGGGCAATGTGGCCAATTAAGTCCTTCTCGTCTCCTCTGTGTTGAAGGTAGAGTATGTCTTGTTGAGGTATTAATTAAAGAAAATGTTTCATACTGCCAAAGTTAAGCTTAGTGATATTTTTTCAAATTATTGTATATCTAGCTAAGTAAAAGTATTATTATGGATTAGAAGCAACTTTAAAGACTATGTTGGGTTACACAACCATGGAATACAGAGTTTTTTTCAATTATTTCCATGTATGCAGATTGAAAAGTGGATTTTATTGTAGACAGTAATGTGGTTTTAGGACCTATCCCTCATATTCTATGTGTTAAACATAATATATTCATGTTTATGTATATCTGTTATTGCTCAAAGTAAGAACATTTTAAAGATTAGTAACACTTATATATATAGCCACAAAAAGAATAGAGATAGAAGGGAGTGGTCCGCCCACAAAGGTGCAGCAAGAACACATTAAATTTGAATCACTGACAGAATATCAAGTAGCTAAATATCGACCTACAAAAATATTGATGACAAAATATCGATTACCAGAATACCGAATTCCTATCTACAAACAGGTAAGTACAAAAATATCAAATCCAAAATATCGTTGTAAATAATATATAGTTTGGTAAAATATTGAATTTTTTAAATGTCTTAAAAGTAATGGAAAATTACTGAAAAAATAAATATAAATAAGTAAAACATACTTCAAAATATTTAAAGAACCTTAAAATTAATAAATAATTAATGTAATGTAAAAGAAACGTGCATTTTATTTTTTAATACATATATATTAACTTAATAATATTAAAAAATATTCAATTACTAGTCCCACTCCAGTAAGTGCAACAGTAGGGAAAGCGTTGGATAGCAGGAGGGTAAAAATTACAATTCCCACTCCAGTGAGCGCAACAGCGAGGAAAGTGTTGGCTAGCAGGAGGGTAAAAATTACTATTACCACTCCAGTGAGTGCAACAGTAGAGAAAGTGTTGGATAGTGTAGGGGTAAAAATTACTATTCCAACTCCAGTGAGTGCAACAGTAGGGAAAGCATTGGATAGCCGGAGGGTAAAAATTACTATTTCCACTCCAGTGAGTGCAACAGTAGGGAAAGTGTTGGATAGCGTAGGGGTAAAAATTGGTATTCCCACTCCAGTGAGTGCAACAGTAGGGAAAGTGTGGGATAGAGGATAGGAATATACTATTCCCACTCCACCAAATTTAACAGTAGAGATAGTGCTGGATAGAGGGAGGGTAAAAAGTACTATTCCCACACCAGAGAGTGCAACAGTAGGAAAAGTGTTGGATAGCATCGGGGTGAAAATTGCTACTCCCACCCCAGAGAGTGCAACAGTAGGGAAAGTGTTGGATAGCATAGGGGTAAAAATGACTATTCCCACTCCGGTGAGTGCAACAGTAGGGAAAGTGTTGGATTGCTTAGGGGTAAAAATTACTATTCCCACTCCGGAGAGTGCAACAGTAGGGAAAGTAATGATTTAATATTTAAATAAAAATAAATTCATTATCAATAGCAATAAAAAATTTATTAAAAATAATCATCAATTACAACATATTTAATAATGAACTAATTATAAATACCAATAAATATTGTTTATTAAAAATGAATTACCTATTAATAATTAATTAGAACGAATTAATTTCCAATACTAATTAATTAATAATAAAAAATACCAATTAGTAAAAAAAATACAGTAAATTAATTATCAATACACAAAAATAATTTCGATAATTACTTAATTAAAAGTAAATTACTTCCCAACCCTGCACAACCCGCTCTGAATAATAAATTAATACAATAAATATAATTATCAATTATTAAATTATTACAAAGTAATTACAAATTAATAAAAAAATAAATACCAATTATTAATGAATTAACAATAAATGTATTATCAATACCAATAAATAAAAATAATTAATTAATTACAAATTATCTTCCACCCTATTCCCCCATAAACCCACAACCCACTACAGAACTAAAACGCAAAATTAAATTTAAAATAATTAATCATTCCTAGATATACATATTTAATTTACTATAATTACATTACTTCCCACCCTATTCCCCTATAAACCCACAACCCGCTACAGAATTAAACTTCGCAAAAATGAAATAACATAAAATGCATTACTTAAAAAAATTACATACTTTTAACACATATACTAACACTTAAAATACTATAAAAAATCGATATTTTTAACAACTTTATTATGACTGTCGAGATTACTAACTTGGATATTATAAAAACTGATATTTCTTACCAGAATTTCGATATTCTGCACCACTATATTTTTGCAATTCGATATTCTGTCCATTACACATAAAAAAACTCGATATTTTTTGTTCTCGATATTGACTAGTCACCATTACATTTAAAAAGTATAGCCTATTCACTGACAAAGAGATCAGAAATAATTGTAACAGATTGAGTGAAAATCTGAATAGGGAATCTGGTGATACAAGAAGCAGAGAAGTGAACAGAAATGGTTCAGATTGGAGTGGAAAATAAAAAAGGAATAGGTTATTTTCTGTTTCAAAAGAACAGAATAAAGCACAGTCGGTCAGTCTTGCTTGGAATTGGTTTCATGCAATTTCTATTTTTAGGAATGTGTTTGTCTTTTGAAAAATTATTACCCTCAGCAAAGTGACTCGCAGATACTCTACTGAATGTACTCAATATCTGGCCAGAATGATTAACTATGAAAGATAAAACATTACAACACACATCAGAGCTCTTTGAAAGAAACTATTCAGAGCCTGGTGATTCAAACTTCTCTGATCATAAAGCGAAAGTTTAACTAAATTGAAATGCATTTGGAAAAAGTGTTAATGAGCAGCATCATTAAAAGCTGGTAAAATGAAAACCTGATAAACGAAAGTTAATGAGACTCAACAGATTAGATTAAGTAAAACCAGTCACAGAGAATGTTAATGCCATTGGCAGAAAAACGGATGATGATGTTAAGAAAAAATGCTGTCAATAAATAAAGACAGGCACGTTCATGTGATAAGTGGATTTACTGTCAACTTAATGGTGTGATAACATTTTCCCAACTGATTTTATAATTCTGAAATAATTGAAGAATGCAATACTTTTGTAACTTTAACACCAACTACCCTAATGAATCGTGCAATGCTTTTAGACAATTTCCCTTGAGAAAATGAATCGGAAGAGAAAAATAAGCACTTCAGATATTCAAGTCTGTGGTAAACAGTTATTGATAACCTTAACTTCAAGATCTATTCCAAATCCATTGAAACCAGTCCGGGTGATCCCCACTATTGAACAAAGTCATGTGTTCCTCTAGAGCACAAAAACGGTGTCCAATTTAGAGTGAGCAGTGGCTACTATAGATTTTGGAAAAGACAATTACATTTCAACTGCACTTATTATGGGGGTTTACTCAACCATCGGGAATTTGCAGCTTAATTTTCTGAGCATAGAGGCCCACTACTCTAATAGAAGTGAAATCATTTCATGGAATTAGTCAAGAGACTGTACAAGTAAGATTTTATGTATTGCATTGCTCATTAAATGTGACATTCCTGTTTTCTCGAGTTGCTCAACACTTATTTACATCACTATATCAACTGTTTCAGTAACTTGTGGTGGTTTTCCATAATAACGAAATTGCAGAGTTTCTGACCCATATTGCTGGAAATCCAATCCTGGATGAATTACTACAGGGGTAGTGTCAAACAGATTGAAACAAATCTATTTATCCTAGAATCATCTGAAATACTGAAGAAAATCAAACCTCGTTATCCGAAGATTTGAACTGGTAATTCTTGAACAGACAAATCATAGGGGATTTAACCTGTTTTGAAAATGAATATGAATGTAGTATAATTAGTATATTAAACTGCTAGGAGAATAGAGCTTTTTAAATTAGATCCCATAATGTCAGTACAACTTGGATACTAGTGGACTGCAAACAAATTATTGTATTGGTTACATAAACAAAGGTATACAGAAAATGTAGAACTTGCAGGCTTTTTAAGGCAAGGACAATTTACAAAACATCATGAGAAAAACATGACACCTGGCCCTTGGAAGTTAAATAGTTTTCTGTCCAGGTAAGAGAAATTATTAAAGAGCCGACTTTAAGTCACACATTTTGGCGTGGTTCTACACCACAGTAACTAAAACATATACATGGAGTCTCTAATGTACCAACAGTTTGATTATCGAGTGATAAATTCATTTTCAAAATTCCAGATGTAAAAAGGCATTACATTGGTGCAAATATTTGTCATCTTCCAGGCATGTGTACTGCTGAACCAGAATGAATTGTATAAGAAAAGTGGTAAAGACATAATTGTTCTATCACGTCACATAGCCTTATAGCCCGCCGTACAGGGCTATACCGGCTATTAAAGGCCCTCTCCAGCGTTAAAGGCCCCGAGCCGAAGGCGAGGGCCTTTAACAAGGGAGAGGGACTTTAATAGCGGTATAGCCCATCTACGAAGGGCTATAAGGCTATTAGAACATTCTGTCACTAGAGGACGGAATGTTCTAACAAAAAAAACAAAGCCTTTTGGGGGAGTGACGGGATTGGAATCCCCTCAGGTTCCCTGAAGCCTTTGTTCACAGCCAGACCTATGAACAAAGAAACATTGGAATGTTGGAGCTCCAGGCTTATACCAGCCATTATAAGCCCAGAGCACTCCATTGTTTTCAATGGAGCTCCCAACATTCCAATGTTCTAATCTGGAATACTTATTGTGATTGGCTGCCGTTATCCCGTTAATAGCACTGGAGGTATTTGAAGCCACAGAGTATGCCACCATATTGTGAACGTATATTAGTCATTTATACAATTACATCTGACAACAGGAATGATACTTACAGATTTAAACAAGCATTTGCAATGCGATATGTCTCGCATTTATGTGAGTTTAAGCTATTGGCATTGTAACTGACAAAGCCTTTTATTTATTTTAAAAAACCCAAAACATAAATAAAAGGCATTGTCATTTTCAATGCCAATAGCTCAAACTCGCTTACATGCGAGACCTTTTGCATTGCAAATGCTTGTATATCGTATCTGCGGCGCTGTAAAATCTTTCTGTGCCTGGAAGCTTTCTTCTCGGCTTTGTTACATGATGAGCAAAGATTGTTCAAGAAGAACAAGCTTTCCTCCTTCCTTACAGTTAAGTGTGTGGTAGTTACCTTTCTTCCTCAGACGCTCATTGATTCTTCTTACCATTGTCCTGAAGATAGGCAGATTTTGCAGTTTCCCTGCTTCCCTCCGTCAACTTCGGGGCATATTTACAAGCCCCTTGCGCCACTTTTGCGTTACATTTCCCACGTTAAAAGTGACGCAAAAGTGGCGCAAGGGGTTTGTAAATCTGCCCCTTGGAGTGCAGGCATGCAGTGGCAGATGGCATCAGCAATTCTGACTGGCTGATCTAATGTCCGCATTCCACAGAGCGTGCTAATAACGCTTCTAAGCTCTCAGTTAAGTTGAATGAAAGCCCCCTGACCACAGCAGCAGAAGCCCCTAACCCATATGGAAAATTCTCTACTAAGCAACCTGTGGCACGAAAGCGAACTGAGGAGACCTATAAAATGTCATCTGTAAGTTACCCACAGCACTGAAGCTGTACTGCTATACACTGGCATGATGAAAGGGCTTGGCATTACTATTTTCACTACGGACAGTAGGATAGTGGTAAAGAGGTGCCTTTCACATACTGTACAGAAGAAACACCAAGCACCTTGAGATCATATTCCTATCAAATGAACAGCGGCACAGCACCCTTGAGAATGTTAAAGGAGCGTGGGCAGTGATGGTGCCAAACATCAAGAGCTGCCAACTTTAGGGAAATGAGTTTGAGTCACGGCGTCTGCTGAGCATCCTGTGATTCTGGCCAAATCCCTTAATCTCCCGTGCCTGAAAAACATATACAAAAAAATGAACCTGGCATTGTGTAATGAATTATGGTGCTCATGTAAAGCACCCTAATGCCTTTGGACCACTTTCACGCTAAAAAATAAAAAATAAAAATAAAATGTTTTCCTGCTCCTCCATCTCACCCCTAGCCCTTGGACCCGCTCTCTAGGGCAAGGTGCAAACCGAAGGGTGCAAGATTATTAATTAGACTGCTCGTGGCCATGTATTGCTTCTATTTCTTCTAGGTTGTCTATATTTTATCTTAGGGTTTGATTTTCAGCACTAAGACGCCTATGGTACTTTCTGTGTTTTATTAGCAGTGAAATAAAAATGAAATCGTCGAGTAAAGATCCATATCAGAGCATTACAAAAGTGACTGGGCTCTAATAGTAATGTAGGACTAAAGCCACTAGCTCCTTTCTAAAGCGATACTAACTTCCAGCTGACACACCAACAGCAAGACTAAATTCTATCTAGTCAACGCTTTATAACGGCCAAACGATGACGCAAGCACTATACGTGCAATCAGGACAATCCCTGAAAACTGTCAGTTCTACACAAACAAAGTATGAGGAGAAACCATAAGGTAAGCCCTCAAGTCATGATCTGTAGCGGTTTTAAAGCACCAATACTAACGGTGAAACTTTTCGGAAAGTCTCAATAGTAATAACATCGGAATTTAAGTCCATGAACCAGCCCACATTTCCAATCCTTACTTACCCTGTTCTAGTCTTTAAACAAATCCTTTCCAGTTTGTCGAAAGCAATAGCAAGTTCAGCAAATCAAGCAGGCACCTGCTGAAATATTAAACATGGCACCTGTGTTGGTGCTAATGCTGAAATTTTAGTGCACGCTAAGGGGGCAAGAGGGCAATGAGGAAAATAAAAAAAATAAAAAAAACAGAAGGGGCACGGCCACTAAAATTAAAGCGTGCCATGCTTGCACATAAATAAATACATACAGATGGAAAGGAGCAAGTTGCAACAAAAATAAAGACGTGCCACGGCAATGAGGAGCAAGCTACCGGGTTGCCTACAAAAACAAAACAAGCATGGATAGCGGCTATGTAGACGACGGTCTCATGGAGGAGGTGGGGCTTTAGGTCTGGCTGGGAGGTTGAGGGTGTGAGAACAGACACAAGGGGGACAGAGCGAGTTTAAAACAGCAAAAGGGTAGGGGGTGGAGATACTGCTGGTCGCCTATGTCGTTTCATCTTTGCGGTCTGGGAGCCCCCAGTTTTGCTGTCTAACCAAACCACTTTGATCCTGTACCAGAGCATCTCCGGGGCACCCTCTAACGGGCAGTTTTGCCCCCCATACACAGTAGCTGGAGCAGTAAAAAACATCTGCCACCCGCACATCGGAGTGCCGCCGTGATTGCATTGCAAATGGGGGGTGACGACACCGAAGGTGGGTGGCGGTAGGGGGGAAGACACAGTTATGCATGGAGCAGTGAGCACTGACTCAAGCATTAATTAACAAAGAGTTCTCCGAATAACAATTACGCTATCCCCTCTACAGTCATATCTCCTGGAGCAAACCACAACTGCTGAATCTGCCTCAGAGCCCCACCCAGGTAACCGAAGGAGCCACTGAATGCCAAGTGGGGAGGCTCCTCCGAACCCACAACAGACTATGCGGAATACAATTTGGTGGTCGAGCCCGAACAGTTTATCTCAGATAATGTGTCTAGGGCAGGACATGACTATATTGAATTTTTGGTGAAACTGCCATTCTGTACTACTAAGTGGTATTGGGGTTTGTTGAATATTGTCACTTATGTTTAAAAGCAATAAAGAAATAAAAAAAAATTAAAAAACAATTACGCTGTGTAAGCGTAACAAGACTGTAGTTAGGTGGTGCTGCTTCCAGAACAAACAAAAGTTACTTATCTGATCAACAGCCAATAATAAGCACACTAACAAACTAAATATCTGAGTTAACTAATGGCAAGCGGCAGGAGAAATTACCGGGCAATAGGCAGAGTTTCACCCTGATACAGATTACTTGATGTCTCGGAGAGACAGCGCATGCACGCTACCTAGGCGAGACCTCAAAAACACAATGTTCAGGATGGTTCCTCTATTACCTTCATTACCATAGCATGAAAAGTCTACTATTATGCAACTACTTTACTAAAACCTTGAGTTTGTGGGATACATCCAATCCCTGCACACATAGAAGTTTAGTAGGGGTTGGAATTATGGAATCCGCATTACAGTCCAGACCACAGCAATTTTCCTCTAATGCATTTTGGCAGAACAAATGTCAATACAAGATTCACATTACAGAGCTGCTTAAATGTGAGGGCCTAGCTGTGTAATACATCAATAACATCAGAACAAGGAATAGGTGAAACTGCAAAGAAAGGTCAAGGGCTACCTAGATATCATTGAATAGACATTTCAGTTTAACTGTATCAGGAAATATATTTTACCTTAAATATCAGCTGAGAGCTATGTGATGAATCCTCACTTGTATGAAATCATTTTGGCTTTTGAATAAAATCACAACACTGTTCAGTATCAGGGTTGCTTAATGAACTCAAGATCTTTAAAGAGTTTAATAAAATACAAATGCAGTTTGGAGGATATGTACAGTTAATAAATATGATACAGTACCTATTTTTTAAGTGCTGGATACTGCCAAGGCATCGGAATTGCCCATTCACCATAATAGCCATTCTGGTGCACAAAGCCTCACATTCTTCCATGCTGCAGAAGAGAAAAAGTGATCATAAGTCAAATAATTTATCTTCTTTTCAACAAAATATTTTTTTATCTTTAAATTGCATTGGAATATATACACAACACTGTAAAATGTGCTTAGCTATAACGCTTGCATAAAGAAAAAGGGTTCAGGGATAGACATATCAAGCATTGGTAAGGCCAATAGTTGCTTAATGTTTATGATTTTTATTTTTATTTGGCTTTCTTCCATGCACCGGTATTGCATATGCCAATGCTCATCCAACTGCAGTGGAAGCACTGGGAAAGGTAAGGGCGTGGTGGGCAGCCATTTTTGATTGCAATTTCTTTATACTTGTACCACCTTGCATTTAAACACAATGTGATGGCTTCTTCGAATAGTACAAGTGAAAAATACAGTTTCAAAATGGTTGACCACTAATATTATATTCAATGAAACATGATTCTTAGAGTGATACACATATAAAATAGAACCATTTCAACATGGCCTCTTAATACTATTTACCTTTTTTAGATGTTTTTGAAATAAAGGCATGTGGTGTGCTAATAAAAAATACAAAACGCGTGGGGGCAAAAGTGGTGGTGTTAAGTGAGATGATGACAGAAGAGGTGTAGTTAGCAAAGAGAGCTCACATTAAAGTGACCAGTGAGCACAGTGGGTGGAAAGCAGAAAAAGAAAGAGTGTGGCATGACAAGGAGAGTTGGCAGAAGAGTGTTACTAATCTGCTAGGAGAGAGCAACAGTGATAGCAAGACAAAATATGCCCTCATGCTCTTCAATGTAGACACTGGCAGAAGGACACAGAAAACCTGAAGTGGGAGCGCCAGTCTACTGCTGGTTGAAGCAAAATTTAACTGACCAAGTCAGAAGCCAATAGTTCAAGGGAGCAGGATAGCCCAATGCCTGACATAGGGTCATTCAAAGCTCACTTTAGGTATATATTAAAATATATAAGATACAAAAGGAGCATTGATGAGAAACCGATAATGCTAGCTGTAGGAAAAGTCTAAAAATAATTTTGAATTTGATTTAAAAAACCACTGCTAAAAAGAAATCAGTACATAAGACTAGCAAATCTAAAGTTCTACCTACCAGCCACCCAACGCATCCTCCGTACGTACAGTGGAGGCCGCTCCTTCTCCCACCTGGTGACTAGGGTCTGAAACAACCTGCCCCTGCATCTCAGAGCCTCATCAGTGCTCTAGCAGTTCAGGAAGGACCTCAAGTCCTGGATGTTTAACTAATAGGCGAGCTGGCAGCATGATTCCCACAGCACCCGGAGACCCTCAAGAGTGATGCAGCCGTGCTCTACAAATCCTGATTGATTGATTGATAGATAAATAATAACTATGAACACATAGAGGCACCTAATATCAAAATAAAGAGGCTGATTAATAAAGCCTTGTTCATTTATGGCTGAACATTTCTATTTGAGTCTCACAAAATTGAAGAAGAATTCCTGAAAGGTGTGAATAGTTTACTGCAACGTTCTCCACTACAAAAACATATAACTCTGCAATGGCGAACCCAATGCAACGCTTGAGAAGAGGATGGGTCATTGAGTAAGTTGGTTCTATCCTCCAGGGCCATGTGGCTCCCTTCCCAAGCCTCATAAAACCTTGGCATCCCCATCCCCCAGGCCTTATTTATTTAAATGGGGATGATAGTGTGTGACACCCCTCCCAAAGCCTGATTAGGCCCTAGGGACCCCATCACTCAGAGTCTTTTTTTATTAAGTGGAGGGAACTGCGTAACCCCTTCCCCAAAGTCTTATAAGGCCCTGGAGACCACATCCCCCAG
This sequence comes from Lissotriton vulgaris, assembly GCF_964263255.1. NCBI lineage: Eukaryota > Metazoa > Chordata > Amphibia > Caudata > Salamandridae > Lissotriton > Lissotriton vulgaris. The sequence continues at coordinate 1,186,884,545 of NC_141689.1, read as the reverse complement.
GGTCATATTTTTATTAAAGGGGGGGGGCTTTTCCCACTTCCTAACCAGGACCTGGGGACCCTTTGTCCCAGATCCACCACTTAAAATAAAGGAGAAGGGGTCGCGTGCGCCTCCTTCCCCGAGTCTTATTAGGTCCTTGGGACCTCATCCCCCAGGGTAATGGGCCACATGCCCTCCTCCCTGAGCCTTGTTAGGCCCCGGGGAACCCATCCTACGGGCTACATTTTAAAAATAAAGGTCGGTATCCCCCTCCCCTCCTGAGCCTTGTTCAGCCCTAGAAATCCCATACCCCATGACTGTAAATTTTATTAAAGGGAAGGGGTTGTGTGGCCTTCCTCCTTAAGCGTTGTTAGGTTCTGGGGACTCCAACCTCCCCCACCCCCCAGACAACTACTAAAAATTAAGGGCTGAGAGCCCTCCTCCCTGAGCCGGTATAGGCTCTGGGAACCCAATTCCAGAAGCCCACAACTTCAAGGTGGGTGTCCTGGTGCCCAATCAGGACATCCACCATATACTTGTTGTTGACCAGGTGGAGCCCCACGACCCCCACAGCCTCTGCTACCTCTCCGCTGGTAGCAGGAGCCAGCATTGCTTCCACCCAAGAGGGAGCAGCTACTAATGCTGCTCCTTCCAGGCACAAACCATATTTTTATCTGTTTACCCTTATTATTTGTCATCTGTGATGTCACTGACCATGTCATGAGTGATGTAATAAGTGAGGTCATAATCAATGCATTGTGGGGGCATAAGGTATAGTTAGCTCAGGTAACTATACCTGCTGGACTTCACTGAGAAATATGAGACTAACTATAACGTCCTTATAACCTTTAGTTTTTTCAGGTAATATATTTGTTTGTACGTATGTGTCTGTATATATATATATATTTATATGTGTGTCTCCTCACACATCATGCACCCAAGAATTCCACTCCTGTCCATCCCACCAACATTCCATACAGAACACTCACACTGGCCGAGCAGCTGGGAACTAGGTAACAGGGAACATTGTAAATGCAACAGGAAGATACTACATTATCTTCTACCCTTAAAATTGAAAAATAATTAAACAAAAAGATAAATGAAGTCAGAAGTTCACAACACAGTGATGAATGGTAAAAATCACACCACAAGAGGGAACAAAGACTAAACTTGGGAGGAAAGAGGAATGGAAAGATACAAACGAACAATCACAAATCCTCCTCCTTTAATAATAAACAAAAGGGAAGTTAAAAGAATGTTAAGCTCCCTGACACATAGTGAGATAACACCACATGACAATACACGTGAAACATTGTGAAGAGAAACACGGTAGAAAGAGACTCCGAGAACTCTAACACTGTGAAGAGAAACATGGGAGTAATGCCCCCCCAGAATTCAAACCTTATGGGTGGACCGCACCCATGTACATAATCCTTATGTAAGGACCAAAACCAAGTAAAATATAAATGGGACTCAACACATTATAAAATCAGGAAACTGTGGAGTACAAAAATGGGACAGCAGGCCATAATGCAAACTATGTAGATGGGACTAACACCCATTACAAACTACGTAGATGGGACTAAGACCCACTACAACAAACAAAATGTGAACCACAAGGTGACTTACACACACTACATGACCAACGTGCAGCACAAGGTGACCTAGACACATAAGGAACATGACAACATTGCGTTAAATGGGACTACCATCCACAAACAGTGAAAAGGTAGAGACAACCCTTAAATCACCCCTCAATGTAAGGGAAAAGTGGCTACAATGTCGAAGTGGGACTAAAACCCCTTCCCATCACTTAAGAAAGAGAGAGGTGAGAAACAAAAATGCTGGCATACAACTATATCATGTCACTCAAAACAAATTAGTTATTTCTTTTAAATACAACATTCTAGGCATAGACTATTTAAACATGCCCCTTAAACCTAGCATTTTTCTACAGAGTAATAACAATAACTTCAATGAAAAACTTCTCACACGAGACACGCAATACCATCCAAAATTCTTTTTTTTAAACTTTATTTATACATTTTCATTTGGAAATAATAGGAAGATAATCGGTCACTGTCACAGTTCATACTTTCGAGTAATACTAAAGCAAGGATGTACAGTCAAGTTATGCATTTTGAAATCAAAGAGTCCCATCTAACAGCAAAGAAAAAACAAAGTCCCATATGTACAGCCAACCCCACAATGCAGAAGGTGCGCCCACCCATCCAGTTGTCATTCATTACCCCCCGCTTTACACTTGTGAGACCTTGCTCAATCTGAGAGAGTATGCGCACGAAGGTCATCTCATTTTCTCTGACACTGCCTTTCCACTGCATGACTTCGCTATCAGGGGTCTGCTCCTGGGAGGTCTTAATGTCAGATCTCTGCCAAAGCACGGCAACGAAATTCAATTACTAATTGACACCCATCACTTAGATGTTCTTTTTCTAACCGAGACGTGGACTCACGCCGACTGTGAAATCGAACTAGACTGGGCTTGTCCACAGGATTTTAAAATCTTGCATCTCCCTAGACCCAAAGGCCGCGGTGGTGGAGTAGGCATTATCTATAGAGCCTCATGGCTCATCACCACCTTAGATATGGATCCGGTCATTGGGAACGAGCTCCTCGGCCTCTCTATTAACAGTCACACTGGAGCTACCTTCACAGTAATTATCTGTTACCGACCTCCGGGGACTTTCAACTCCCAACAACAACAATCGCTACTTACCTCCTTCACTAACATGGCGACCTCCCACAACAAGCTAATCATCTTAGGTGATTTTAACCTTTGGCCGAATGGTATTTTAGACACGGGACTGCACAATCTACTGCGCTCTTGTGAAAGCGTGGGACTCCAACAAATGGTCAAGGAACCCATTCATAAAGCAGGGCATCGACTCGACCTTATCTTCTCTACCCCTCAGCTAGTACACCTGAATGATATCCTGCCTATGGGCTGGACTGATCACTCTCTTCTTAAATTCTATATTACTAATAAGGGGGCTAGAATGCCGGCACACTGCGCCTCCTCGGAATTCATGTACAGAGATTGGAAAGCTCTGGGAAGGCTGAGAACTACTGGTGCCGTGTTCCAAGTGGAAGATAGTTTCTCCCCCGATAATCCAGTAGAGGACAACTACGAGGCTTTCTGCACTAGGATATCCTCAACTACTGACTCCCATGCTTCCCTAAAAAGATGCAAGCCTAAGGGCAGAGCATCAGCCCCCTGGTTCGATGACTCCCTGAAAGCCCTTAAATTAGCCTGCAAACAGGCTGAGAGGAAATGGAGGCAAGGATACTCCGACACTAACAAGCTACTTTGGAAAAACAAACTCCTGGAATACAAATCTGCTATTATTAAATGTAAATCTACCTACTTCTGTACCACTATAGTTACAGCCGCCAACAGCTCCAAAAGCATTTTTCAGATCCCTAACAGCCTCACCCACCCTGACTGTGCCAAAAAAACAATCCCTCCTACACAAGCACTCTGCGACAATCTCGCACTGTTTTTCAAGGACAAAATTGAGACCATTATCCATAACCTGAGCGCCTCCCCCTCACTGGGCCGTCTTAATGGCCCCGGGGCCGACACTACTGACTATGATACGGTGAACCCAGGGTGCCAACCCACGGACTGTTTGCAAGAATTTCCCCCCATTTTGGAGGTGGACTTCGATAGACTGGCTCGCGGGATTTCTTCGGGTTCCCCTCTCGACCCTCTGACCCCTAAAACCTGGAAAGCTTTCGGAGTGGAACTCTTCTCCACTCTCTGCAGGATCTGCAATTAATCCCCGCACTGCGGATTTGTTCCGGCTCCTTGGAAGCAGGCTCTCATTACTCCACTGCTGAAGAAATCCTCCTTGAACCCCGAGTGTTTACTGAACTATCGGCCTATCTCCCTGCTACCATTTCCGGCAAAAATTGCCGAGCGCTGGGTGAGCTCTTGTCTCTCTAAACACCTGGAGCAGAATCACATCCTGGACGAAATACAATTTGGTTTTCGTCCGGTCCATGGCACTGAAACAGCCGTTCTCACTGCCATGGAGGATCTTCGTATGCGTGCAGACAGGGGCCAGGCAGTACCCCTGATCCTGCTGGACCTGTCTGCCGCATTCGATACGGTCAATCATGTGATTCTGCTGAAGAGACTAAGGGAGGCTGGGGTTGTCGGCACCGCCCTGCTCTGGTTTCATTCCTTCCTGCGGGATAGGAAGCAGGCTGTTTCCCTTCCCCCGTTTTAATCTGCCTTCCCCCCAGTACCCCATAGGGTGCCTCAAGGCTCGTCCATCAGCCCCATTTTATTTAATGTCTACCTTAAACCGTTGATCACGTTAATAAAATCCCATAGGCTAAAAGCCATAAACTATGCTGATGACACTCAGCTCATCCTCTCCTGGGAGGGTGAAGAATCGATCCCTCTGGAATCGTTTCACGACTGTCTGAGAGACACAGCTGGCTGGCTGCATAAAAAGTCCCTGCAATTTAACTCCTCCAAAACCAAGGTTCTGTTCTGTGCCGGAAGCCGGATCCCCTGCCTGTTCCCAGCCAAATTTTGGCCCCCGGAAGCCCCGGAAAAGCCACAGCCGGTCACCACCATCCGCAACCTGGGTGTCATGTTGGACAACAAACTCAGCATGGAAACTCATGTGATGAAAACAGTGTCCACTTGCTCGGCCTTACTGCGCTCTCTACGCAAGATCATGCCACTTCTCCTCTCACAGGCCCGGGCGTTAATAGTCAGGTGTACTATTCTTAGTCGCCTTGACTATTGCAATGCAATGTTACTCGAGGCCCCAGCTGTACTGCTAGACCGACTCCAAAGAGTTCAAACGGCCGCTCCCAAACTGGCCCTTGGCTGGACCAGGAGATCTTCGGCCACAGCGGCTTTGGCCGAGCTGCACTGGCTCCCTATGAAGCAGCGAGTGGCCTTTAAATCACTCTGTCTTGTTTTTAAAGCACTGCACGGAGTCAGGCCCAGCTCCCTGCAAGCCATGTTCACCTGGTACATCCCAACCAGAGCTCTCCGCTCCTCCACAGCCTGCCTTGTCACAGTACCAAGATTTAACAAGGTCAGGACCGGGGGAAGATCCTTTAGAGTTGCAGCTGCAAAACTTTGGAACAGCTTGCCCCTTGACATTCGCCAAACAACGGAACTCCTTCCATTCAGAAAGCGGATCAAAACCTGGCTTTTCCCTAAATGTTAAACTCTGGTTACCTCCCTCTGTTGTTCGCCTCTTCCTTCCACCTTAGCAGGTATCCTGGCGCTGGAAATAACTCCTATGTGACAGCCGCGCTTCACAAGTGTTTTAAATAAATAAATAAACAATGTATTATGGACACAAAAGCATGATCGTTGCAAATAGTTCGACATCACAAAAACATTCACTACATCATATATTGAATATATTATAAAGCAACGGACCGATTAGCCCGCCTCGGTCGGGACTATGCCTTGTTCCAGTTGGGTGACCGGGGGTTGCTGATGTGACTCTACGTATGCTCTGAATGGACCACAGATGTCCCTGGGGCGAGATGAGGAGGGTAGAGTGGTGGCATAGAGTTCGCTATTTGTGTTGCACAATGCTAAACTACCCATCCAGCTCTTTGATGTAGGGACTGATCTGCGGCCCCCGTGAATAGCCACCTCTTGTTTGGCAAATAATAGACTTAGGGCCGCACATTTTCCCACCTTTTTGGGAAAATTAACCACACAGCCCAGCAAAGTCACTTCCGGGAAGGGAACTAGGAGCAGATTGATCATTTTGCCTAGGGTCCTATGTATTGCTTCCCAATACGGTTGTTGGAGTGGGCAGGTCCATGTAAGATGTGCAAAATCAGCATGAGGGGCCATGCATTTGCACCAGTAACGGGGCCTGGATTGGTCCAATTTATGGGATTTGGCCGGGGTAATGTACATTCTGCGCAAGAATTCAAAATGTAGTAGTTTGTGTCGACTGTTTAGGGAAACATCCTTCGTGACCATGCAGCATGCAGCCCATTGATCATCGGTGATTGGGCGGTGGAGGTCGCCCTCCCAGTCTCTACGGAGCTTGTCATCGTTTACCGGGACGATCTCTGAACAGACTTTATAAAGTTAAGAAATAGGATGAATTCCTTATTCGCATTCTCTGATCAGAGACAGGGAAGCAAATGATTCAGGTTCAATTGGGAAACCAGGCAGCGCAGCGCACAGAGCCAAATGCACCCAATTCAGTACAAAGCTGTCCATAAATGTGGCTTCGGGGAAATGGTCAACATCCTGTACTAAGATGGCTTGGCCATCCGAGTATATATCTCCCAGTTTTGTTCTCTCAAATTTAGTCAACGTACGCTGCACCACTCTCTCCTCCCTTATTGGAAGGCATCGGGCATTGGGGAGCAGGAGGAAAGTGGAATACAGTGTGGCAGTACCTGTAATTTGCCTCCGCTTTTCCCAAGGCCAACTAGTGGTAGACAGTCTAAATGTCTTTCGGGTCTATAGGAACGCCTTTGGGAAACACCGTGGACAGTTTCTCGGGCAAGACAAAGTCAGATTCTGGACGAAGAAACAGGATCCTGGCATCAGGGTGGTACCAGGCATAGGCATAGGTGCATTGGGCTACAAGATAATCTAAGTGGAGATCTGGGACTCCGTAACCCCCTCTCTCATATGGGAGTGTCAGTACCTGCCACCGAACGCGAGCATGTGTACCTCCCCATACTAATCTAATAAGGCGGGATCTTAGTGTCAGAAAAAAGCAGTTGGGGAGGGGAATCGTGATGTTGTTAAAAAGATATAAAAACTTGGGCAGGGCCACCATCTTAAGAATCACAACTCTACTTGCCACACCATCCAAAATGTAAAGTTGTGTGCCACCTCCAAGATAAGTCATTGTCCAAGGTGTAAAGGAGGAGACGGATTCACATTGTTGTTGTTCTAGAGAACTGCATGACAGCTGCAACTTTCAACAAGTTCGATAAGCTAATGTCAGACTAGGAATAAACAACCTTAAACAGAGTGAAGAAGCGATACCTGAGCGAGGCTACCAGACCTCACAACATTGGCAAATGCAGCTGGATCCCTTGTCGGCAGAGAACTCCAAAGAAGAATGAATCTTGGAGACAAAAAAACACTGCAGCCAGATAAATATTTGCATATCACACTGTACTTGAGCTGGCCCAACCGGGTAGAGGAAATACGTGGTGCTGAATATCCAAGATGGCAGAACGTTGAATAGACGCCTGCCGGGAGGCAACAGGCGCTATCGTGCTTGCAAACATCTATGAGCAGTGTGTATAAGTGTCTGACAACAGACATCAGAAAAGTCTCTGCAGCTCCTCCACACGACTGCCACTGAGCAGGTAAGCTTCACACGCAATTCCCAGCTTGTGCTAAAGTTTTGAATAGGCGCAGTGACTGTTAAACTGCCCACACTGAAAGAAAGACAAGGAGAAAAAATAACAAAAAATAAAACTCACCATGATGAATTTGACACATCCTCATCCACTGATGGCCCCACTCCTGAAGCTGATCATAAGAACATTGTGTATCAATAAAAAAGCATACTCATTAGTAGATGAAATGCAGCATTGTAAACAGCCTCAACTCGTGTAGACTATGAGTGTCCAAGCAGCACAGAAAAGACTAATTTCTGCAGTCAAACACTTCTTCCAGATTTCTAAGAATACTTGAGCTCGCCGTTTAAGAGGCACAAACTGACATTCTGTAGACCAGAAGTAGCTGCCAATACTTGTTGTAGAGAACACACACCATGCCCCAAAAGATGATCTAGCCGACCCGCTCTGAGCGTGCCTCCCATTTTAGCAAGGGCCCCCAAGGTGCCTTCGTCACCCTGAACAAATACTTTATCCCCTTGTCTCTTGCGACCAGCATGTTGGTCCTATAGCTCATCGGAGACTGCCACACCACTCGTTGGTGTTGTCCCTCCAAAGCGCCATATCACAAGTTGTTTTAACCCCTCACAAAATGAGGTTTTCCATTTCACCTAACATCACCCCCAGAATAGTCTTAACACCGCACTGGAGGTGTCATTAAATACGGATAATGTATTAACCCCATCACACATACTCTTTAAACTGTAAGAGCGTCCTGGAGACTTTTACCCCACTCCAAGATGGCCCCCAAAACCAGAATCACATGACCGGCTGGTTGCTTTAACAAGTGGATCCGCCCCCCTCCCAACAGTGCACCGGCAGTAGGATCTGGGACGCCGGCATTCACCACGAGTTTAATCCCTAACTCGGTAAGCATTTTCCTTTACCCTCCTAGTCCTTAACTTCGCTTTTAACGAGATGAGCGATTACTCAACTGCGCAACTTTATCATTACAGCAGATCGTCCACGGTACTGACCGCACTGCGGCGATGGCCATCGAGCCTTCCCCGCCTAAACCCTCTCCCTATTCGGAGCAATAACTTGGTTAAGGGTATGTTTTACACTTCAAACTCCCTCTGCACTAAAGCGCACACTATCCCCAGCCAACGCGCCTTATTTTAATCTGCAGATCGGCTCCGCCGCCCACGGGTCCTGCACACGGCACAAAACGAAGCCGTGTAAATCTTATTTCGAAGTAACCAACGGGCAACCAACCATTTAGCCCAAGGTACGCCGCGTTCTCACCTGCGAATTGTTTATAACGCAATATGGGCTAATTTATGTGTTAACCGTGCCAATTCCTCCACTTCAGGAATTGATCTCTCCAACCTGCTTCACTCGTAAAAAACCCCTGCGACACCATCAGCTTCGTGACCCGATACCTCCACCAAGAGGTATGCTTTGCGCCACGCTCAGGCTGAAAAATGTCCTTTTTTCCCCCCTGTCCCATCCACATAGAATATGCCAATTTCTTAACTTGTTAGTTGTATGTGCACGTTGCTCAGCTCAAACACTACACCACTGAGGCTTGAGCAAACTGAGTAGTCACTTTTCTGCACAAACCCCAGACCAGCCACTGTAAGCATGAGCTGCTCACTGCGATTCCGAGGAAACTATCTGTACTAAATGTTGAACTTGACTCAATGTATTATCACTTTCACCAGCACTTCACACACACTGCGATTCCGATTATTGCAAGTGTTAAGAAGGGTATGTATTGACCGCTCTCCAGGATCCTTTAAATTGACAATCTCCCATTTGTTCTGTTCTTCATTTTTCCCCCAACAGGCGTTCTTAACTCAGGCAAACTTTTTACTTAAGTCCTGAAGATGATCCCCTTTATTAATTGAGCGAGGTATCGAAATGTCGACACCCATGAGTGGCCATACATGAGAATAATTTGTATTTGAAGTTGTATGTACTACTCCAGGCGATACTGTCGAAATTCTTGATTCATAACAGTACCCTGTCTGCTCTTTTCCTTTGCCTGAAACACCCCTTTCACTCTTTTCTATTTCTCTTTTCCTCCCGGTACGGCACAGGATTGTGTCCTACTACGAAGTACTACTGTTGTAGAAATGTATTGTAATTAATTATCTCTTATCTGTTGATAAATAAATTCCTTGCCCGGCTGGACAAGGAAGTTAAGTATATAGCAGCCTATTGTGTTCTATAAAATAATTGTTCTATTCTCATAAAAAGCTAAGAACCCTTGTCCCCTAAAACTTAACTGACACCCATGGTTCATAGCTACCCGCTGGGTCCCCCTTGTTTTCTTAAAAATCTCATGAGTTCCAACAGCCCCCCGATCATTTCCTTCAGAGTTTGGTTGAACCTTCTAACCAACCTAATAATCTTTGGATGGTTGGGGGGTAGTACATTTGTGGTTCACTCCACACTCGTTCCACATGGCCTTCATGTACAGCGAAATGAAGTTGGTACCACAATCAGATAAAACCTCCTTGGGGTAACCCATGCAGGTAAAGATCCCCATTAGGACCCGGACCACAACAGGCACTGTCACTGTCCTCAGTGGACTAGCATCCGGTTATCGGGTGGCTTGGTCCAACAAGACCAGCATGAACCTGTTGCCCAGAGCTGTCTTGGGTTCCAGGAAATAGTTGCAGGGGAGCCTTGAATCTCCCCTCACTCTTGTCACTCACTTGGAAAATCTGGCAGGATCTACAGAATGTATCTCAGTGTTTTCTCATTTGGGGCCAATAAAAGTGGGTGACAAGCCTGTAAAAGGTTTTGCCCTTTCACAAATATCTTGCCAGAGGCACATCATGAAGCAATTCCCAGTATGAAGGCTCTGAACCACTGGAGCACCACCAGCACATGGGCTGCTCCAGACTCCGCAACCTTAGACTTGCTATATAGGAGAACATTCTCCAAATAGATCAGGTGAGATACAGACTTTTTGCCAGCTGCCAGGCCCTCAGTATGCTGCTGAAGACCCACAAAGCAGACCACTATTTCTGTGCAGTACAGCATTCCTTCCTAGTGTGACCCCCTTCCTGCTGCCAATGGGTCAGCTCAGGCAAGTTCCCCAGTTTGGCCAATGCCTCCCCTGGAGGTTCCAGGGTATCCCCCTCAGGTTCAGCCTCCTCCAGACTGTGGGAATTTCTGGAGTAGGGTTTCCATGCTCCTGGTCCTTCTGACTACCCTGGGCTGCCATGGATGGGGTGGTCATGCATGCCCACTCTGGCAATCCCAAGATCTCCAAGTGGGACCTTTAGTCCACCTCCCTCTAGGGAATGTGTTCCAGGTTGATTCCCAGCAGACAATCCACAGGCATGGATGGGATCCCAGCTACCCTTATAGGACCTGAGGACACCCCTCACTCAAAGGGAACCTGAGCCATTTTACAAAAGCACTCACTGTTGTCTACTGCAACTATGTAGTAAAGCACTTCAGGGACCACTTGCTCTTCAGACACCAGGTGACACTTGATAGGAGTCACACTGGCCTCTGTTCCTTTCATCCTCTGTCCATTAACCCCTTTGCTGCTAACTGGAAATGGAAATGGTGCAAAGGCAACAAAAGAAGGAGGAGGATCAGGCCCTTGCTCTGGAGGAAAATATTGCTTTGAGCTCATCAGTTAAGTTTGAAGGAGCTGAATCTCAAGGCCAAGCAGGCAGAGTCCAGTTCAAATGGTTGCAGCATGTAGTCTGGGTGGACGGTGCACATTCCAAAGGTTTTGGGAAATGATTTGAAAAGGGTGATGACATACATGCTTGATTTTTGGCATATGAGGCAGCACTCAACATGAATCAGGTCCCTGACACCCACTAGGGTGCGCAAATGTGGAATCACTTTTAGATAGAGGGGAAGGACACTTTGACAACCCTAGAGCCACACACTGATATCACCTACACTATCATAAAGGATGCCTTAATCACCCAATACGGTCTAACCCCAGAGCACTATACTGACACGTTTAGATCATTTAAGAAAACTGACTCTCATACTTGGTTGGAATGTGTTGATCATTTTTGCAGAGCACTGGATGGTTGGATAAAGGGCAGCCAGATAACTGTCTATCAGGGGCTGTACAATTTAATTGATTAGGAGCGCTTGTATAGTCTTTGTTTTCCAGAGCAGCACCAGCATCTTATTGACAGCAAGCTGACTGACCCCAGGTCTACAAGAGGTATGTGGGAGACTCTGTCAAGGGTGGGCAGGGTTCCCAGCAGAAGAGTGGGGGGACAAGGGTAAACAGAGGGAGTTCTCTAAAGGGCCCCAAACTAGTGCCTAGGATAAGGAATCCCATCCCTCAGTTGAGGAGAAGCCTCGGATTTCCACAGGGAAGCCTGGAGAAGGAGGTCCCTGCAAGTGTAATGCGTGTGGTCAGGAGGGTCAAATGAGAGGAGAGCCAAGGTGTCCCAAGTGGACACTAGCACCCACTTGTGCGCAGTCAAGGGGGTTGGCTAGTGTAGCACTTGGGGAGGAGTTGGTTCCAGGAGAAAGTCGGAGCCAGCTGAGATGACTCTTGTCTCACTAGGGGACAATGAGATGGTCCAAAGGATCCTCATGCCTGAACACTAAGAAGTGCAGGCAGTGTGTGGCTATTAATGGACAGAGGGTGGAGGATCTGAGAGACACAGGAGCCAGTGTGACTATGGTAAGGTGTCACCTGGTGTCTGAGGAGCAGGTAGTTCCAATGTGTGCCACAAAAGTAGTTGCAGTGAACAACTCTTAGCACCAGTAAAAGGTGGCACAGGTTCCCTTTAAGTAGGGGAATGTCTCAGGTTCCTTATGAGCAGCTGTGAGCCCATCCATGCCTGTTGATTGTCTTTTGGGAAATTACCTATAGGATTCCCCTTGGAATGAGGTGAAACGCCGGTCACACTTGGAGATGATGGGGTTGACTGAGGGGACATGCATGACCACTTGGTCCATGGCAGCGGTAGGGGTGACCAGAAGGACCTGCAGTCTGACGAGTGGCCCAAGTCCCTGCCAGAAAGAAGAGGGGCAAGGGGTACAGGAAACCCAGCCCAGAAGTTCCCAAGGTCCAAGATGAGACTGACCCTGAGGGGGACACCCCGGAACAGGGGAACAAGTGGCCAAACTAGGAGACTTGCCTCAATTTACCCAGTGGCAGTAAGAAGGTCGTACCAGGGAGGAATTCTGCAGACAGCAGAAACAATGCACTACTCTTGAGGGTCTGTGACAGATGGCTGCAGACCAGGCAGCTGGCAAGGAGTCTGGATCACACTGGGTTTAGTGGTAGGATGCTCTCATGTATAGTGAGACTAAGGTTGGTGAGCCTGGATCAGCCCATGTGCTAGTGGTACCTCAGCGCTTCAGAGCCTTCTTACTGGGGCTGGCTCATGATGTGCTTTTGGCAGGACATTTGGGACAGGACAAGACCTTTGCAAGACTTGTCACCCACTACTTTTGGCCCCAAATGCAAAAGAGTTCTGATACTCATTGTAGGACTTGAAAGGCAAGTGGCAGAAGTGGAGGGATATGTGAGGCTCTGCTTCAACATTTACCTGTTGGTAACACCACATTTGACAGGGTGGAACTGGACATTGACTTTGTGGGGCCTCTGGACACCCGGACAGCGATGGGCAACAGGTTTATCCCGGTCTTGGTGGACCGTGCCACCTGGTACCCGGAGGTCATCCCTCTGAGGACCGGGACAGCACCAGTGGCGGGCAGGGCACTGATGGGGATTCTTTATTGCAGGGGTTTCCCCATGGAAGTGGTATATGATGAGGGTACCTGACTGTCATGTGGGGAGTGTATGGGGTAAAGTACAGATCCACCACACCTTACCACCCCCAAGGTAATGGGTTCGTTTAGAGGTCCAACCAAACCTCGAAAGGCATGATTGCTGGACATCCTCTTGCCATGCCTTCTCTTTGCTTACAGGGAGGTACTGAAAAAAGGGGTAGGCTTTATCCCCTTTGAGCTGATGTATGGGCACCCTGTGAAGGGACCTCTTAGTCTGGTGAAGGAAGGCAGGAAGGAGGTTCTCAAGAAGCCTCCTCAGTATGTATTTAGCTACATGCTGGCCTCCAGAAACCAGACTGCTTGCTTCACGAAACTCGCTCAGGCAAAGCTGGAAGCAAGCCAGTAGGACAAGAAACTCAGAAAGTGTGAGTCATGGCCCCAGTGGAGCCAGGTGCTCTCCAAGACAGGTAAACTGGGCCTTTTGAGGTGGTAGAGTGCAAGAGTGATGTAATCTCTCTGGTGAGCTTGCAGACTCCAAGGAACCTTTTGTGGGTCCTACATATGAACCTTCTCAAACCTCACTTTCAGAGGTCTGAAGTAACTATGCCCCTGTTGACAGATGATCAGATGGAGGAGGAAAGTGAGCCTCTTTCTGACCTCCTGTCTGCCCTGAAGCAGGATGGGTCAGTCGAAGGTGTGAACGTCTCCCCAACACTGAACCTGGAATAGCAAAGGGATTCTTGCAGTTGCTGGGGCAGTTGGCTACCTTGGTTTCATTGTTATGTTATGTTATATTTACTTTTATAGTGCAAAGACTCACCGGGTGGAATCGCGGCGCTTACCTAGTGAAAGAGGGGGGGGGGGGTCAAACTGAAGATCTATAAAATTCAAAACAGAAAAGTTTTTAATTGTTTCTTAAAGGCAGTATAAGAGGAACATTCGTGCAGTGTAATGGGCAGTTGGTTCCAATACTGTGGGGCAAGGTACGAGAAGTCCTTACCTCCCGTTCGACTGAGGTGTATTCAAAGGACTTTTAAGAGAGCTAAGGAATTAGATCTGAGATTTCGACCAGAGACCTGTTTAGTAAGTTTCTTTTGAATGTAGTGGGTGCCTTTACCATTTAATGCATTAAATGTGAGGCAGCAAATTTTAAAATTGACCCCAGGAGCCACCCAGTGGTGTACCCACAATGTGGATACTGGGATAGTAAACCTGTAAAGCACAACATTTACAGGTTGCCTAACAAGGTCAAGGCCAGAATCAAGAAAGAGTTTTCCAAGAAGTTAGCGTTAAGAGTGACAGAGCCCTCCAGCAGTCCATGGGCCTTCCCAGTGGAATTGTTCCACAGGCTGCTGCACCAGGTCCCACCCCTGAACTGCAGCTCTGTGTGGACTACCTTGGGCTCAACACCTTCACTAAGAGTGGTCAGCCTAGTGTTTTCAATGCCAGAGAGGCACTTCCAGTTCTGTGTGATGCCCTTTGGTTTCAAGGAGGCCTCTGCCACCTTTTAGAGGTTGGTCAATCAGGTTTTGGCTTGGCTGGAGATTTTCAGAGCCGCCTACCTGGATGGCATTGCAGTGTTCAGTTCCAGTTGGGAGGATCACTTGCATCACCTCTGAGAAGTGTGGAAGGCTCTGCATAAGGCAGGGCTCACTATCAAGGGCTGTAAGGGCCATATAGGGCAGGGGTCTGTGGTGTACTTGGGGCACCAAGTAGGAATCGGCCAGGTGGCACCCCTACAACTCAAGATTGAAATAATTCTGGCTTGGGAGCCCCTCAAGACTCAGACTAGGTCTCTCCGGCTACTACAGATTTCCAAAGGGGTATGGCACCGCTGTTGCTTCCTTGACTGAGCAAAACTTCCAGAAAGCAGCCCAAGAAAGTTATCTGGACTGAGGCTTTTGACGCCCTGAAGGCAGTCATGTGCACAGTGCCAGTGCTTAAGGCACCTGACTTTTCCAAGGTATTCTCTGTGCAGACAGACACTTCAGAGCATGGTGTGGAAGGAGTTCTAGCATAGCTAAATGAAAAGGACCTAGACCAACCTCTAGCCTTCATTAGCAGGAGGTTACTTCCCTGGGAACAGAGGTAGAGAACAATTAAGAGAAACTTCTGCTATGTTCTTGGCACTAAACCAGCTCAGACCCTACTTGTTTGGGAGTCACTTCCTGGTTCAGACAGACCACAGGCCCCTCAGATGGTTAAAGCAGATGAGGGGTGAGAACACAAAACATTTGAGGAGGTCCATTTCCCTACAGGGACCGGACTGTACGAGGGAACACCGCCCTGGTACTGAACATGCCAATGCTTATGGTCTGTGCAGGTTCTTCCGCCTCAGTGATGAGAATTCCCAGGAGGATGGGTAGTCATCCCTGCTTTCAGCTGGAGGGGACACGTGTTAGACCTGGAATCTTTGGCATTGTTTCCCCTGTCTTTTGGTCTCTACCTGCTATATTTTTCATTCTATACTGGATTTCATTTGGGCTGGTTAATGTACTCTTAGCCCTTTACCACTGCCGATCAGTGCTAAAGCGCAAGAGCTCCCTGTGTAAATTGTAATTCTGAATGGTTCGCCATGATTGGCATATTTTTTTTACTGATAAGTCCCTAGTAAAGTGTACTTGGTGTTCCCAGGCCCTGTAAATCAAAAACTATTAGTGGATCAGCAGCACTGGTTGTACCACCAACATGAGTAGCCCTGTAAACTTGTCTCAGGCCTGCCATTGCAGTCTCTGTGAGTGCAGTTTTGAACTGCCATGTCGACCTGGCAAGTGTACCCACTTGCCAGGCCCCACCCTTCCCTTTTGCTACCTGCAAGAGACCAATAAGGTAGGCCCATGGGTCCCACATGGGCAGGGTGCAGTGTATGTGAGAGGTAGGGCATGTACTGGTGTGATTTACATGCCTTGACAGTGAAATACTGCCAATTTCGTTTTTCACTATTTTAAAGGACTAGCTCTCTTATAGGCTATCATTGGAGTTGTGTGTAACCTTAAATAAGTGCCACTTGCAATTGGGAATAGCAAAAGATTTGGAATTTGGGCTCATAAGTTCAGAATTTAAATCCACGTATTTTAGTAAAGATGGTTTTGTAAATTGTGCGTTTGAAAATGCCACATTTAGAAAATGCACATTTACTTCTTTAACCATCCTGTGACTCTGCCTGCCTGTGGAATCAACGTCTGGTTTAGATTGACAGTGGCTTGTATGTGCATTCACTGTAGACAGTCACACAAAGAGAGTTGAGGTGTGCCATGCATATCCTGACAGCCCATCACCAGGCTGATGGCCCTTTCTCAGCTATAGTGGTGGGAGGAGTTTTCACATACACATGAATAGCCTGGCCTCTCATAGTGCAGCATTCACCCCCCTGGAGTGTGTCTGAAGCCAAGACCAGTAAGAACATAAACTTGTGCACTACAAAGACAGCTCTTTGAATAATGCCTACTTCAAAGGTCAAAAGGGGTATAAGTATTGGACCGATTCCCTAGACTTCTAGAACACTTCTGGATCAAGAGGCGCCTCTGCCAAGGAGAAGAGATGAAGAGCTGTAAGGAGGAGTACTTCACTTTTACGTGTGTTGCTTTGCTGAGTTGACTTGCAGTTACTTATTCTACCTTGTTCATGAAAGGACTGGGCTTTGCTGTATATCCGGCTTTTGAAGTTACTCCAAGGGCTTGTGTGTGCTTACCTCCTGTTAAGAAGTCTCAGGGCCATCAAAGACTTCACCTGCAGCGCCCCTGAACTCCACTGCTCGGAGTACCGACCTGCCAAGTGTTGCCAATTCCAATTCCTGGCCTTGGAGGTTGTTCCTGCTGCAAAACGCTACTAAAGATTAGAAAGCGATGCTTTGCTGTTCTGGCACCTGTTATTACGATGCAAGACTCTGTGGGGAACGGTTTCCAGGCGCTGCTTAAGAAATCAATGCTGCCCACGGCCAAAGAAACTGACTCAGACCCAGGCCCTGCTGTGAGGCTGAAGGATTCGACACATCGTGGGACCACAGCTAAAGAAATCTATGCAGCACCTGTTTGCCGCCGCTGCATCACACTCCAGCGCGTCAGGATTTCCACGCATCACACCTGTGCGTCACGTTTTTCACCTGCAGACCAGAACCGTATTGCATTCGGATGCATTGCTTAACCTTACAGCCTGGATTCGATTCAACACTTCTCCTGTGTGCAGCAGAACTGATGCACCGCCTCTCCAAGGACTGAGAAACAGATGCATCACTGTGTTTTCTGATGCTTCCCTCTTCTGCAGCTGTTCTTCTTTGTGCATTTTGACTCATCTAATGTTCTTTGTGTAAAGTCACAACATCCATAGAGTTCTATGGATAGAATTGCTTCAAACATTTAAAAAGTCGTATATTGAGTTCTGTATGTTGGATTTTTGCTTTTTTGATCTTGTTTGGTTTAGATAAAGATACTTTATTTTTCTAAACTGGTGTTTGTCTATTTGTACTGCTTTCACTGAGTCACTGTGAGTGTTACGTACACATACTTTACATTGCTTCTAAGAAAGACCTCACTGCTCATGTCAAGCTACCAAGAGGGAAAGCAGGATTTATCTTGGGTGTGTAAATCCCTTATCCAGACTAGAAGAAAGGGTCTGTACTTGGACTGAGTGCATTCCACTGCAAACTGGAGACCCCATTTCTAACAATCGCCCTTGGTATACTCTTTCCCTATATTCTTAGCCATGTACGGCATTGTCTCAGACTGCACTGTTGAAATGCTGCAATCATCTGTGCTGGACTTAACCTTCAAATCCAACTACTTCAAGCTCTGCTCCAGAGCTAGCATGATTTTTCTCTCCTCAACTACCAATTCATCCTTCTTTAATTCCCTCTCATGCTCCATTTTGATCCTTTTCATCTCCAATTGATACCTTCTGGCCTCTCACCTATCCTACAGCTCCTCTGGGGATAGACCTCTGGAAGTAACAATGCTGATTGTCCGTAAAGGTGTCTTCCTCCCAGGCAGATCCTGATTCACACACCCCCCTTGCAGGCTCTCTGTCTCTTCATCCACAGTATTATTCCCCTCCTCTGTGTAATCACAGACCTTTCCCTTCTCCAACCAGAATCTCAGCGTCTTTTGGAGCTCCTCCTTCTTAGTGAGGACTATAGTGGGAAAGTTGAGCTCCTTGCAGAACATTTTGAGTTGAGGCACCATGTAGATTTCCAACCTCTCCATCTCAAATACCAACTCCGCAGCTTGAACTGCTGGCTCTCCAGACTGAGACATAATTGTGGATCATAATTTCAGAGTTGCAAAGAAGAGAACAATCAAAAACAATATGTGGTTGTGTAAGGGTCTGTGATATGGTAGTAGTGTACAGCACCCACTGTATGTAAAGTAAAAACACAAGTCCTATTCTGAGCTCTGACTACCAACTGTTGGAAATAGGGTCACTGGTTGGCAGTGGCTCATACCATGTCCAAGAAGGGACCCTCACTCTTGTCATGGTAAGGGAGTCACACAGCTAAGGTAACCCCTGATCACCCCCTTGGTAGCGTGGCATGAGCAATCAGGCCTATCTACGAGGCAATGTAGACACACATACCCACACACACACAGTTACACAGTGAAACACTACAAAATGAGTCCACACCAGTTTAGAAAATTTGCCAATATTTATCTGAATAAAACAAGACCAAAATGACAAAAACCTAACATACACAAACCAAGATATCGCTTTTAAATGGTTAAGTAAGTTTAGTCTATTGAAACCTATGGATTGTTGTTTTAGCATAAAGTAACTTAATGTGTCACAAACAATGATGACAACAGGTGCAGGGGAGGTGAGACGCCAGAAAAGCATAGCAATGCGTCAGTTCCTTACTTCCTGGGCAGGTGATACGTCTGTTCATTACCGTCAGGGGAGGTGATGTGTCGATCTCTAGACATGCGCCTTGGTTCCTCATTGTGGGTAAGTTTCAATGAAGAGACTGTGTTGAGGGACAATGCTTCCAAAATTCTGATGTGCTGTGTCAATGCGGCAATGGCAAAGCAGGTGCTGCATCGATTTCACAGCCGCATAGAAAGTGCTGCATCGATTCTTCAGCCATGGTGCAATGACTGCATCGGAGTTGGAGCAGAGTGACATGGACGTCAGTGACATTGTACTCGATACCATCAATGTGGTGATCATTCAGCCACAAAGCAGGTGATTCGCTGATACTTCGGCTGCACCACAGGCATTGCCTTGATTCTTCAGCCGCATGACATTTCTGCATCAAGAAAACAGGTGCTGAGAGTGGATGTGTTGATGTTCTCACCAGATTATACATTCAAGTACCCATAACTGGAATTGGCACCACCTGGCAAGTCAGGGCTTTCAGCAGAAGAGTCCAGGCACTGGTAGGTGAAGTCTTTAATGGCCCTGGGACTTCTTAACAGGAGACAAGCATGCAAAAACCCTTGGAGACATTTTAAAGCCGGACGTAGAAAGAAAAGTCCAGCGCTTTCACTCCCAGGAGAAAATCAGCAAGCAGCAGACCAGCACAACAAAGCAGAAGGCAGAGTGTCAGCCGCTCCTACAGCATCCAGCTCTTCTTCCTGGCAGAATGTCATTTAGTCCAGAAGTGTTCTGATTTTGGAGTGTCAGAGGACCAATTCTTGTACCCCTTTCTGTCTTTGAGGGAGGCAAACTTCAAAGGACAGTGTTTGTAGTGCACAAGACCCTGCCTTGCCCTGACCTGGCTCCAGACTAAATAAAGGAGTGTGGAGCCAGCTTTGTGTGATGACAGTAACAGCCCTATTCAGGTGTTACGGACAACTCCTCCTACCTCTATAGCTCAGAAAGGACCATCAGCCTGGCGAGGGGCAATCAGGGTATGCAAGGTACACGTCAGCTCCCTTTGTGTGGCGGTCTAGAGTGATTGGCAAAGCTGCCCAACTGTCATCCTCACTCAGACATAGATACTACAGACAGGCCAAGGCACAGAATGGTAAAACAAGAAAATTACGACTGTCCAATAGTGGAATTTTCAAACAAAATTGAAAAACGTCACCAAATGATGTATTCTTAAATTGTGAGTTCAGAGACTCCAAACTCCAAATCTCTATCTGTTCCCAATTGGAAGATACACTTGTAAGATGTTACAAAGCAGCTCAAATTATGGGAGAGATAGGCCTTGCAATAGTGAAAAATGAAATTATCAATATTTCACTATTAGGACATGTAAAACACACCACATGTCTTACCTTTTAAGTACAATGCACTTTGGCCACGGTGCTACCTTGGGCCTACCTTACACGTGGCTTACATGTAGGAAAAGGGAAGATTTGGGCCTGGCAAGTGGGTGCACTTTCCAGAATAAAGTAGTAGTGTACAACTGCACTTACAGACACTGCAGTCACAGGCCTGAGACATATTTAAAGGGCTACTCATGTGGGTGGCATACTCAGGGCTGCAGGCCCACTAGTAGCATTTGATTTACAGGCCCTGAGTACACTGGATCCCCTTTACTAAGGATATACTAGTTAATTAAATATGCCAATCATAGATATTTATTTATACATTTGTAGAGCGCATGTTTACACCGCCGGTGTGTCCCCGTGCTAGTAGCTGAAAGAAAGTAGCGGACAGTAGGGCAGAGCGTCACATAGGATCGGTAATCCTAAACTAGCTGTATCATAGAAGGTCTACAGAGACAATTAGCTAACTGGTGGGAAAGAGCCATGTCTTCAGCTTTCACCAGAAAGTCGTTTCACTGGGCTCTGTTCTTATTTTAACAGGTAGAGTATTCAAGTATTACCAATTTAATTTACACAGGTAGCAAGCACGTGGTGAGCAGTGGTAAAGTGTCCAGAGTCCTAAAAAAAGCGAAAACTAAATTCAGCACACAGTCAAAAACAGGAGGTCATAAGCAAAAAGACACGGAAAAAACATGCCAGATCTAACACCGTTTACCACTCCTCGAAGTTTTTGTAATTTTTCAGCTCAATACGGATACTAGTAGCAAATCCTATGCCTACAAATGCTGTAAAAATGGCTAAAGACTTTGAGCTAATCCTGTGATTAAAAAATCTGCTTGAAAACAGACATATGAGGTGAGATGACTCGGAATGCTGGTGGTGTAGGGTGTTCACCACCAAATCTTGAGAACTACCCAGAGTTCCCTGCTTTCTTTTTTTACTTACTTTATGCGGCACTCTTAGCCTGAAAATGTATTGTGGTAGCCAACCAACATGGCTGACCTTACAATGTAACAGAATAATATTCGGATCTTTAGATGCAGAGATTACTTCTATAAAGAAAATCCAACTACAATGTTTACCAGGGTGTCTGACCATACGAACAGTGTGAAAAAGATGTGATGAAATGTTTTGATACTTATCATTAAGGAAGGAGCCATACATTTTAGTACTTGACCTGTTCTACTCTTGTTTAGCTTAATTACCAAGGAGTAGTGTATGACCTAATAGAAAGCTCCATTACCTCTAAAAACAATAATGAAGCTGCACCCTTGGCAACCCACTGCCTCATTGCCTTTTTGATGGCAATGTTACTAGATTGGTTCTTATGAGATAGGAAAGCTTTTTAGAAAGGAATGTAGAATATTGGTTTAATTAATTGTTCCTGTAGATGTTTGCCACTTTATCCATAACATTAGCTGAATTTCGAAAGTTGGACAAAAATCAGTGGTTAGACACATGCAATACATGCATTAGGCAAGTTTGTTGTTTCTTTTATAAACGTACCTCTGTGTTTAAGTTCATGTTGGACTGGACCATTGTTTAAAGAATGAATGAAGATATTTAGGTGTTGTCGCTTGAATTGGTTTGTATGGACACATTTATACAAGACTTCCTTGCAAGGTTCTTAGGTGGTGGCCAGGTTTTTCAGAATTAAATGCTCCTCAATAAATCTTGAATTAAGGTTGATTTGTTTGTCAGTATTATGTTGAGAAATGCCTTAACCCTTTCTAAAGAATCCTTGAAAATAAGTAGCAACATTCATTACACGCTATTGATGTGTGAATGTTTCCAAATCTCATGTTAGAATTCACTTTAATAACATGAATACGTATTGCATGTACGCGTTGTATAAGTTGATGCCAATCACTTCCTTTCGCCTTCAAATGATGATAGAATCAGAATGCCAAACTTTGATGTGCAGAGGTGAGCATCCAATTACTGCCCTGTAAGTCAAGCACTGCAAAAAATCTATAGATGCCTTGCACATTCCTTTGACCCTGTTGGCCAGTGGCACATTCTGCTTGTTTGGTCTTCGCATTCTTCTTTTAACTAAAACAACTGCAAACTTTTTTATGATCTTTGACCCCAACATCTGCTACAGAACAATAGAAAAGTAAAGTGAACAAACCAGCTTTCTAATCTGGTCATGTCTTTTACTTCATGATTTGCTTGGTATCCTTGGATCTGTAGTTTCAATGTTTTTATTTTATGAATGCTATCTTGAGTTACATGGTGCAAATCGTGAGGGCTTATTTGACTCTGGTTCGGTTGACAACAATTGCTTGGTTTGACTAGAAAGTTAATTTCCTTGCCCGGTGCAGACAGTTTGTGATGTTGTTAGTGCTTTATGATCAAGCAGCTTAGAATATGGGTATTGGCAGAATGGAGGTTTTAATGAGGTTGGATGCTGCAATAAGGCCACTGCCTGCCTTTGTGAGCAATGTTCAACATTTTACCTCTCACAGCACTCATAATTGTCCTGGGCAAGAAATTGGCAATTGCCATAGGGAGGAAATTTGAAATCAAAGTGCCATAGGACCTCTGCATGGACCTGACCATTGCTCAGTTTAGCACACTGCAACTACTCCCTACTAGAGTCTTGCAGTAAGGAGGCTTTATGTTTTTAATGATCTGTAGTTGCTGCTGTAGGTTGCTAACCAGCAACCAGACTATTGGTGTAAACTATGAGCATCACCATTGTCATCTTCAGATACTATTTTTCTCTCAACATTGAGCAACTGCTGAAGAGCTTCAGCATTATATTTTGTAAGTCATTAAGTTAATTGTGAATCGCTGCAAGAGTAATAACAATGGAATGGATGTCAGCACTGTTAGATGGCTAACTGATTTGCTATTTAGCAGGTGTGGGCAGAACATCTTACTGTTTTTTTTTTCACCTTTTGTAGCGGTGAACTGTCTGCTCAAATGTTTCTGGGGAGAAGTGTGCAATACATCTTCCAGGCTTATTTCTTAACCTCCTGGAGGTGTCTACAGGCTGATTGTTTGTTGCTGGGCAAGTGAAGTTGCTGGGTGTAGAATACCCAAACAAAACAGGTGATGGACCGAATGTGGATCAATGTCACACATTCATCCCAGTCAAAAGATCTGGGCCCAAATCCATCGTTTTTTTGCACTCCACACCACCCTGGGTTAGACAATGGCGATATGCAAATCAGCTCTGACCCTGTGCCCCATGGGAACAGTCCAGTCCGAACTACAAAAGCCATGTCCTTCCCAGAACGGAATCAAGCATCCGAGGACCGGACCGGTTTCGAGGTAACACCTCTCATCAGCCCGGCTAGCTTGACTCCAGTGGTGTGGAGTGCCTGGGACCCACGTCTGAGCATCCCCAGCGCACGATTGGCGGCATTTGCAAACAAAACAGGTTTGCAAATTCCGCCCTAAGTGCGCTGGGGATGCTCAGACGTGGGTCCCAGGCACTCCACACCACTGAAGTCAAGCTAGCCGGGCTGATGAGAGGTGTTACCTCGAAACCGGTCCGGTCCTCGGATGCTTGATTCCGTTCTGGGAAGGACATGGCTTTTGTAGTTTGGACTGGACTTTTCCCATGGGGCACAGGGTCAGAGCTGATTTGCATATCGCCATTGTCTAACCCAGGGTGGTGTGGAGTGCAAAAAAACGATGGATTTGGGCCCAGATCTTTGGACTGGGGTGAATGTGTGACATTGATCCACATTCTGTCCATCACCTGTTTTGTTTGCAAATTCCGCCCTAAGTGCGCTGGGGATGCTCAGACGTGGGTCCCAGGCACTCCACACCACTGGAGTCAAGCTAGCCGGGCTGATGAGAGGTGTTACCTCGAAACCGGTCCGGTCCTCGGATGCTTGATTCCGTTCTGGGAAGGACATGGCTTTTGTAGTTCGGACTGGACTGTTCCCATGGGGCACAGGGTCAGAGCTGATTTGCATATCGCCATTGTCTAACCCAGGGTGGTGTGGAGTGCAAAAAAACGATGGATTTGGGCCCAGATCTTTGGACTGGGGTGAATGTGTGACATTGATCCACATTCTGTCCATCACCTGTTTTGGGCGTAGAATACCTGCATGACATGGAATCATAACTACGTGTTGGAGCTCTACCTCTCCTGGTGTTGTCAGAGTCCAAGTTATCCCGTTTCTGAGGCACTCGCTCTTCCTTGGTAGGCACTTATGAAGAAGAGTATGTAATGCTCAGATTTGGAAAATATAATTTAATGTTGATTTGATTGCATGTGTTTTTCTTCATTTGTTGCAAAAATCACCCGGTACTGTTTTGTCCCTATTGACAACCTCTGTGACTCCAGTACCCAAATAGATCTTCTCCTCCCAAGGTCAAATCTTGTGATGAGGAGCACTGACCTCCTCCTGCAACAATCCTTGATAACAGCATCAGGGCTTCTCCATTGTTGCCTACTCAAAACTCTGCTTGTGGAGTAAGATGCATGAAGCCACCAGAAAAACATAACCTTCCATAAACAGATGAAATCATTCATGTTTTCAGTTTCTGGTCTCTTTTTATCCCTTGTTAAGTGTTTATATTCCTTTAGGCTGATACCACTTTACAGGCAGGCTTGGATTGGAATGCACTTTGCAAGTGGTTAATGACTGACTATAACAATTGGTATACTGCCAAATGTTTTGCACCACTGGAGCTATCACAAATCTTTAATGGAGAAATGTTGGAAGGTGAATTCTTGGTAGTGGTAGGTAGGTGCTTAACACCAGAAGCAAGGCCACTGACATGGTACTGGTAGGTTCTCTATAAATTAGTCCCTTGCTCCACCCTTGACCAGGAAAGGGTCAAAGTATGATGGAGTCATGCTCGGACACTTCATGCGGGAGGCCTCAGTCAAAATGTTACCTTTGCACTTAGAAACTTTTCTGGTGCTTTTTATGAGGAGGGTATTCGCTGCTCTCCACCAGTCCAGATTTGGTGACGGTTCGCCAGCTTGTCTTTCGTCCATAAAATATTGCCATGTTAGCCCATGAGGCCAAGTATCTAATAGGGGAAAACGAAATGGGCATTTCCTCCCTCACTAGGGTTTATAAAACATCTTTTATAGAGACCCTACTCATAATTACATGACCTCCCACCCCTGGGACTCCTAGGGCAGACCAGGGGTGGCTTAATATGTAAAAATGATGTAGCTTAATACTTCACAGTGCCCAGAGCACTAAAGTCGACTTTGCAGGGAATTTCCCACACAGGGGAAAAATAAAATGGTCAGTTTTCCCCCACCAGGGTTTGTAAAATATCTTTTATAGGGTCCCTACTTATAGTTACCTGAAACCCCCACCCCCCCTACCCTCCAACTCTGGAGCACCAAGGGGAGACCTTGGGGGCACCTGATATGTAACAATAATGTAAATTATCACTTTTTTTAATGCCACCAAAGTTGAGTTTGTAGCGCATTTACTTTTTTAAAGCTGTGCTGCAAAACAGAGCTGCTGTTAGAATGATCTCAGGCTCTCAGCAGTGCATGCATGCAAGTGTCGAAAAAGGCTGCTGGCCTCTAAGCAACAGGCCCTAATATATACTAGGGACTAATAGGTCATTTTTCATTCCCTTCCCTATTATCTACTATGGACTTATAGGGTAGGTCATGCCAATTATAAGTGTACCTCAATGCATGTGTGTTTGTTTAACATAGCACTGGCCCTGGGCCCGACAGGGCTCAGGGCACAGTAAGGGGCACCTACCATCAGTACCAGTCAACACACAAAAAGTGGGGTGAACGGGTCAAAAGAGTGACTTTCTAAAATGGAGGTCCGGGCAAACAAAAAAGAAAGCAATAATTTCCCCCTTCCACCACCTTTCATTGTGATTTCAAAGAGAACATCCAGTTAATGTTGTCATTCTCAAAGGAACTAGTAACTTGCTGGTACATTTTAAAACAAATTCAATGTAACGATGCCTGTCACTTTACACAGGGCGATAAATCTTTCATATATCGGCCAATGATCTGTTGAAAGGAGAATACCCTTTGTTTTTCTACTGGAGGCCTGGGTAAAATTCAAATATTGCATGTGAAATTCCTGAAATTCCCAAATTTGTGCTACATAAAAAATTTAAGTTTCCTTCAAATTTCAAGTTATGTAATTTTGCATAATGTTTGGCTACAAGGGATAAATTCACGAACATCTTGACGTCATTGTTCAAAAGAACTATGTCCTCCTGTGAAAAGTCATGTGAGAGACCGGCAAATGTTTTTTGGCACCTGCAGATAATTTTACAAAATGTACATTAAAGTTAATGGAAAAACAGTATGCATTTTTGCAAATGCAGAGCATAGTTATGGCAATAAACGCACCAGTTCTCACGGCTGATTATTTGTTATAATCTAAAAAAATATTTTTTTTATTAAATCATTGTTTTTGAGTTATTTACAAGATGTCACATAAACATTCCAAAATACCTCGCCCATTTGCGAAAATCGTTTTAGCAATAGAATATGGTTCCTGTGTGAGCAAAGAAACAGAACTCTTTCTGGTTTTTTTCACTGCTCATCTGAAAACTGCCATCTTTGTGCATCTTTTGTGACAGATTGAGGTCGTTGGTGTTATCCCTGATTAGCTAGCTAATGGCCCTTGACAATGTCTTTCTTGGTTTACCTTTGTAATGACAGGATCCTATAGCTCACTTTTCATCTGTCTAATCTTATCAGAATGGATAAGATTCGAAATAGAGCTGTCAAAATTGAGTGCTGTTACTAAAGCTGGGCATAAATATTGATACATTGTCTGATATATGCTTGCAGAAACGCCTGATTGGCTACTGTTTAAAAAAAATGGCTGTTATGTCTTGGGATGTAGAACGGTCAATCACTGGATTACAGCATCTCCTTTCTGATTAACAGTAAAGAAAGTGCGAAAAAATAGTATTCTCTGCTTACCATCTTCAAAAGGGAGGGACTGTAATAAAACTAAACAAAAAACTAAACAAAAATGTGCAATAGAAGAATGCAGTCCGTCATTTATAT
Source organism: Lissotriton vulgaris (assembly GCF_964263255.1). Taxonomy (NCBI): domain Eukaryota; kingdom Metazoa; phylum Chordata; class Amphibia; order Caudata; family Salamandridae; genus Lissotriton; species Lissotriton vulgaris. The sequence goes on along the minus strand of NC_141689.1, from coordinate 1,186,857,311 downwards.
CAGTGAAAGGCCCTGCACTCATTTTTGGGGACCGGGGCTCATTTTTCATCATCATTCTTTGATTCATGGCGACGTAAAGATTAGCAAAAAAGAGTGAAAGAAGGAGACGAGGAAATATAATGAAACCGTCATAAAGGGAAAAGGCAGGAATAAAAGGAGAGCCTCCAACAGTGAGATAAATAGACAGGAAATGTAGAGTGGTGGCGGAAGGAATGTCATTTGATAGAGTAAGCAGCTTTGATATTTAGCCTCCCTAGAGGCCACCAGGAAAAACTTTGGACGCCTGCATTATATTATGTACTCAGTAAACACGAGTCAATAGCAGATTGTTCGTTATATAAATGATAAATAAATATTGACCATAAAAATTGGACAAGGAGCGGCACCCTCCTGTTGAAAAACTATGTAACTACAAACATATTAAACAGCGTTTACGTTCTCGCTGATAGAGCCGATTTTGCTATTTCAATTATAGGGGTGCACTATAATCACAGATAGTTCTCATCCACATATAATCTGTTGTCGTATTAACATTAGGTATTAGATGGTGTATTGATGTATCGTGTGAATGAAGTTAGGTATTTTCTTCATGTAATACAGAATTAACGTTGTAATTGTACGTGTTTAGATGAAATCTTAAATGTGTAAAAGTATATCAGTTCAGTTTCAGTTCATAAGTCTTTATTTTCGAATATTTCATCATAAAAGACACAGACATAGAGTTAAAAAACATCATAAAACACACATACAGTTTAAAAAGCATTGAATTAGGGCTTTATATGCACTTAAAACAATGTATACCAACAATAAAAGGTGCTGCAGAATAAGATATTAGATCATGTAGTGGTATATAAAATGTGGTACCCTAAAAGATATAAACAAATCAGGACTACACTGGGCCAGCCCATGGCTTAGTGTTTAGCCCTAATGATCCACATCCAACCGAGGAATTTTTTTACCGCAATTACCAATGTTTCCCTTGTGTCAGTCCTAAGGATCCTTAAAGCCTCTAGCCCCACCGTGTACCAATATTTTGACAAATAGGTTTGAGCCATTTTGTTCGAGGGGCTGAGTAGGCTGGACATACAAAGAATATGTGGCCGATAGATTCCTTTTGGTCAATACACCAAAGGCAATGTTCATCCTCCTGACCCTTCCAGTTTTTAGTAAACATTCTTATTGGAAGAGAGCTGACCCTAAACTGATGGTATAACTTCCTATCACTAGACCTAATGATGGTGTCCCAGTAGTCTTCTAAAGATGGATCAAGTTTATGCTCAAGAAACATTCCTGACAGGGAAGAGGCATTTGACTGTGCAATGTATTTTTGTCGGACTGATACCCGATCTAGGTCTTTAAAGGCTTTTTTTGATGGAAAAGGGTTATTAACAGGATCTATCCACAGGTTGCCTAATCCCATATTCTTTAGAGGCATTCTTACTTTTTTAAACCATAACATGTTACCCGAACCCACAACAGATCTAACATCCAGGATTGCCTTGGCAAAGAGTGCAAGTTCTGGGGTAGTCCAGATCCTCCTCCATAAAGCCACAGGTTTATAGCGTGCCACATCATCTATTGAGTGACATCCTAAGTCCATTAAAAGTGGCTTCAATGGGCTAGAGCAAGGAGACCTGTTAGATTTCTTAAGTATTTATTTTGAACCCTAACTATCGGGGTGAGGTCCGCAAAACCCCAGAGGTCCGAGCCGTACAGAATCGCTGAACTTATCCTGGAATTATAGATCTTTAAAGCAGGACCTATCCTTTTTGTCAGCGAAGATCTCCGTTCTTTGACTAAGCACCCCGATAGCTGGGCAAACTTAAGGGAAAGAGTGTCAATCTGGAGCTTCCAGCTTAACTTGCTCTTCAAGACAACCCCTAGGTAGGTCATGACATTGGTCTGCTCTAGCTGTAGATCGTTCATTGTGACATGGCTGACCACTGGTCTACTTTTTGTAAGAATCATAAATTTGGTTTTTGCTACATTAACCTGTAGGTCATTGTCATGGCAAAATTCCTCAAATTTATTCAGGGCCGACTGCAGGCCCTTCATAAGTAGCGGAAACTTGATGCCACCCAAGGAGGGAGCATCATTTGGAAAAGCTGAAAAGTACTGCACAACCCTGTTAATAAACAACAAAAACAAGGTTGGTGCTAGTACACACCCTTGTCTTACACCCCGGGACACTGCAAATCTTAGTGACCTGCCCTTGCTTTCCCCAGCGAACTTGGGCGAAGTTCGCTTCATGTAGCTTGATCACTATATCCAGCAGCTCCTGGGGCATCCCCATACTACGTAGAGCCCCACAAAACTTGGCCCTGGGTACTAAGTCAAATGCTGACTTAAGGTCAACGAAGCCGGCATAGATAGTGCCACCTCCCAAACTGACAACTCTCCAGTAAATCAATATAAACCTGAAGACCTGCTCAATGGTATTTATGCATGATCTGAACCCTGCCTGTAAAGGAGACAGTACGTCCTCAAGCTGTATCCAGCTCTGTATTCTTGCCAAGACCATCCTTGCAACAATTTTCTGGATGAAGTCAATAAAACTGATTGGTCGATAGTTCCCCGGAATGGAGCGATCCCCCTTCTTATATATTGGCAGGATCTCAGCTCCTTGCCATGAATCCGGAATACATGCCCCCTTCACAATAGCATTTCCAAGAAATACAATATATGGCACCCAGTTGGTTGGGTCATGTTTGAAGAGATCTGCTGGGATACAATCCAGTCCCGGGGCTTTTCTGCAAGGAACCTTTTTTAGAGCATCCTCGACATCTTTGCAGTTGAACGTTAGAACTTGATGGTTGAGCAGGGGACATATGTCATATGGAGGGCAGTCATTTTCCAATTCCAACCATGAAAACTGGGTCTCAAAATACTCAATCTAGTCCTCTGAGGAAACATGGTTTGCAGGAACTTGGGAATGGGGTGTATTTCCCCATTTACCTATATGCCAGAACTTTGTCAGATTTTTCATCTTGCTAGCATCTAAGAGCTCCTGCCAATGTTGCTCATCCCAATCTTTTTTAGCACGATTTAGAACTTTACGATAATATGCCTGGCCCTCCAAATGTCTGACCTGTTTTTCTACCTTAAGGCTAGCGCCAGTAAGCCATAAGATTCACGGAATAATTTATTATACCATGATTTGCTGGAAGTTTGGCATGTCGGTTTTAGGGGTTTGCTCGATTTGGAAAAGTGGGATTTTAGTCCCATAAATAATGATTCATGTAGTGCAGTTATTTTCCCATTTATATCTTCCTGAGTTGGGAGCGAGCGCAGAGCAGCCAGAGACCGTGTTACCTCCAGACTTATCTTTTCCAGAGCACCAGGGTCATCGATGATCCTAGCCCAACGAACCCTGCGCAAGTCATTAGTGAGCAGGGCATCAGCGGTGACTATCTCAGTTTGATTGGTACTTTTGGGACCTCCATTTAATTGAAGACTCCATGAGAGCGGGTTATGATCACTCTCTGGGCGGTCCAGAATCATCATCATCCTCTAGTATAAACCAGTACTCAATCTTAATGAGGATATAATCTATTCGACTTGTGTATATGCCATTGTCGAAGGTTGCCCTACCAATTTTGTTAGAGGCGGAACGCCCATTTGCTGCCCTGAAACCACACTCCAGACAAAAACCCATCCACTGCAAGGCCGATTCTGTCCACTTCTTGATTGGCTTTAGGTCAAGGGGTGGAATATTCCACTGGACATCCTCTACCAAGAGATTTTCCCCTTTGTCATTTAGAGGCTCGAACGAACAGTTGAGGTCCTCAGCTATTATCGTGTAACAATCAGACCTAACGGTATAAAAAATGGTATCCAAATCTAGGAAGGTTGTGGAACCATGCCCTCCAGATTGTCCTCTGATATACGCATTTACAATGAGGATCTCGTGTTGGTCTGGCCGTTGCAGAGTTATGACAAGAATGTCCGGGCTATCTACTATATCAAGTGGTCTGTAGTTGATTGATTGCCTAACCCAAATAGCTAGGCCCCCAGATGGTCTACCTTTTTTCCCTCTTACTGCCGCTTTGTGAAAGTTTAGGTACCCTGGGCGGTGGATAGGGTCCACAGCCCACGTCTCCTGGAAGATCAAGATGTCATATTCCTCCACGAATTCTGACCACTCAAGTATAGATGTTTTGCTCTTTAAACCTGTGATGTTCCAGGAGACTAGTGTGAGCATGTGTTTTTCACTTGCTTGACTAGTCCATGGTAGTCACCCCACTCATGCTCATACACCCACACTCGAGGGACCCAAAATCCATCCTCTTGGGCTCACCAGCATCCATACTGATACTCCCCGCTGTTTCCACAGCATGATTTTCCCTAGGATTATTATGGGTCTGACTAGGCAGATGAATACCATCCAATGTGACTTTCCCAGGGAATACACCTATGCCATCAGAGACCGTAGGGGAATCTTTATTAAGGGTCTCTAGTCCTATGCCAGGTTTCTCCTTGCTTATACTGCCTCTATTTGTTACCTTTCCCTGGCTTATGTTTTCATTTACCATGTACCGATCCAAGGTAATGCCCTTCAAACTAGTCCCCAGTCAATCCACCCCCTCCAATCCAGAAAATGTCTCATACGATTAGACAGGGGGATGCGGAACTCTTGCCTACATTCAATGTTTGGTATACTAAGTTGCGTTTTTCACCTATTTATTGGAGCAGGTATCGGGCCGGAAAATGAGCAGGGATAGAAATAACAAGTCAAAAGTTTGAATTCCACCCTCACCTCTAGTCCCTGTCCCATAGCATATGAACCTTACCACCCTGGGGTCCTTAAAATTCACAATTATGCAGTCTCCCGCTGGATCCTTCGTTCTGCAACCCAACCAACTCACCCTTATTACATGTAGAATCTCTGCATTAGTGAAAGCTGGGAGCGATCTGTTCCTATTAAGCCAATAAATGACCTTGCTTTTCAGCTCTCTGGGTTTCCAGTTTATCATCTTGGATCCCTGGGACACCTGTCAATATTACCGTGTAAGGTACGGACTCTGGGGGTAGATCAATACAGGGGAACTTCATTTTCCCACCCTCTTTACCTGATACATTATTTCCTTTATTAGATATTTCTCCAGCCTGTTCAGAGGTTGCTAACTGTTTTCTAGCGTCCCTACCAAACCACTTCTGCTCCCTTTCTACTATGTTGGGTTGTCTTTCTTGTTTCTGCGCAACTCTCAGGACAAATTGGATTTTGTTGTTCATTCGAACTACTTACATTTTCTTGTGGGGTATCTATAGTAAAACTCTTTGGAACAGGGACCTCTCTTGGTGGTTTTGGGTGGCCAAAACCCTGTATGCTCTCCACGGCTTTTTCCAATATATTAGAGTTAGCCGTTACAACTCTTTCTAACTTCCCCAGGTTCTCATTTATTAATTTTATCCTTTCTAGCAAGGTTAGCATTAGTGATTTCACTAACTGCTCTAATTGTTCCAGGAGGCCATCAGGAATTTGTTTAACCAATGATAAACGGGTTGGTTGCTGGGTATTCCGATTACTATGGTCGGTGGTAGGGGTTTGGAGATGCACAGTTATGGGTAGCGAATGGGTTGGCGTGGTGTTTTTGGTAACTTTTGCGCATCTTCCGTTTTGGGTAATTCCCCCACGCTTTTGTTTGCCAATTGTCGGTTGGGTTTTAATGCCTTCCCAAGGTTTTGGCTCAGTGGTTACATTATTGGTGGTTAGAATGGGGGCGGTGGGCGTATTCAATTCTACCCGCCTATTTCCTGTGAATGATGTACTCTCTTTAGTTGTATTTAATGAGGTACAAACAACGGACCCTTCAGACCTAGCTGACCTTGTACTGTTTCCCAAACAAACATCACCATTGGCTTAATGGATAGATGGCTGCTCTGGTGTTACAGCTGCCCTAAAAGTGCCCAGTGATGATGGCTTAGAAAGTAATGGTTCTAGTGATAGTCTTTTTTAAGTTAGTGCTATCTCATGTTCTAATACGACTGCAGCTCTAGTTATAAACTGGTCTAGAGTTCCGGTCACTGACCCCCCGATAGTACCATGCGTAACCTTCCTCCCTTTCCCAGAACGAAGTGCCATTTTTTTTTGCTAAGGGAAAGTATTATAGATAGATAATGAGTGCAGCTATTCAGATATTCATCCAGATCTACAGTGATACAAACTAGAAGTCAAAGGGTTTATAAGATAAAAATCGTAGAGTCTCACTTTGTGGATCTCAGGTTGGGGGAGTGGCCCAGCTCGGCCTCAATCGGCCTCAGATGGCCTTAGACGGCCCCGCCCTTGACCAGGGCTTCTCCCGGCGCGCGCCAGCACGTGTTCCACGCAGCGGGTGCCCCAACCAATTTTATACGTACAGGCAAAGGGCGGGAAGAGGCACACAGCTGCACAAAGTTACGGGGCTGCTGGTCCTCGCAGTCCGGTCCCGTCAGACCTCTCGTCGCACCAGAGTCCAGGGGCTGCTTCACCCAGCGGCAATAGAAAGATCCAGGAATCACCAGGGTCCAACAACAGCTACTGCGAGCGGCTCCCGCGAAGCAGGGGCCGCGAGTAGTTTTAAAACGGCAGAAGCAGTCAGGCAGGGGCAGGAAGAGGCACACAGCTGCACAAAGTTACGGGCTGCAGGTCCTCGCAATCCCGTCCCGTCAGATCTCTCGTCGCACCAGAGTCCAGGGGCTGCTTCACCCAGCGGCAATAGAAAGATCCAGGAATCACCAGGGTCCAACAACAGTTACTGCGAGCAGCACTTGTGAAGTGGGGGCCGCGAGTAGTTTTAAAATGGCAGAAGCAGTCAGGCAGGGGCGGGAAGAGGCACACAGCTGCACAAAGTTATGGGGCTGCTGGTCCTCGCAGTCCCGTCCCGTCCCGTCAGACCTCTCGTCGCACCAGAGTCCAGGGGCTGCTTCACCCAGCGGCAATAGAAAGATCCAGGAATCACCAGAGTCCAACAACAGCTACAAAAAAAAGGCAAAAGCGTAGGGTCAAATAAGGCAATGTGCTCCAGGTACTGAAAGTTTCTTCTTGAATACCAGCAACAACGTCAAAAATCAAAGTCTTGCGATCCCTGGCGATGGAGGTGGTGCTGCCGGCCCTTGCTGTGCGCCTCAAATTGAAGGGTAAAGAAAGTGGGATAAGTCAATGCTTCTTTCTCCAGAAGACACTAGTATTATATGTCTACACACAAAGGATGTTTTGTAGTGGCTTCCAAATACAAAAAGGCACCTCATCAAGTTACTGTTCCCTGGCAAAATTCATCCAGCAGTTACGGTTCCTTCACTGCTAGTATTCCATGATGTCTCTTTTGAATATAATCGGCAACTCGGGACGTTTTATTCCACCAGCAGCGATGGCCAGTAGAAAATGTGTCCTTAGCTGTATGGGCCGTTGAATTCCTGCCGGCGGTTGCAGTGTAGCCCGAACGGCATCAGCCGTATGCAAGTTTTTGCGGCTTCAGCCGCGTTACACAAGCGGCTTCAGCCGCGTTCCAATTCCCGTGGCGGGAACTGCAATACACAAACTGCTTCAGCCGCATTATAGTCCTTGCGGCGGGAGCCGTGTAAGAATCCAGGCGGCGGTTTCCGTGTTAGAAGCAAGGCGGCGGGAGCCGCGTAGGAATCCTGGTGGCGGGTGCTACGTTAGGAGCAAGGTGACGGTTGCAGCATTAGAGGCTAGGCGGCGGTTCCCGCGTTAGAATCCTGGCGGCGGCTGCCGCGTTAGAATCTAGGCGGCGGGTTAGCTCGGTTCAGAAACGACAAAGGCATGAACTTTTCTATAGTAATGCTCGTATAACTTGTTTGTATTAATGACCTATATATGCATGTATTTTAAATCTTCTGTACTGTTCTTATGTTGGCCGAATTCGGTAGGCCTATCTTTTTTTTCTCCCTTTTCGCTCTCATGTTAAAGGTTACAATTGGAATTCATGTGCTTGTGGAATTTTCATCTTGTCACCTTTCTGTTACATGTGGAAGAATATATCCTTGTTAGAATAACGCCTTTCTTTCAGGAGCTAGACATAGGGAGGAGAGAATGCCTTTGAACAGTGCGGATAATGTAGGAAGTGTTCTTTCTCGTCTGAGAAGGCCTGGGAACCAGGGTAATTGAGCAAGAGCTTGGAAGCACCGTTGCGTCATAGAAAGTTACCTACGAGGAGGCATGGTGAAGAGATGAGGCACTCTTGTGATGTGTTTGGGGGTGTGATTTTTGACATTTGTATTGGGGTTAGGGACAGAGTTCTGGCGACTTCTTCTATACCAGGAGAGAAGGGAGCATCTTAGAACGAGCTCCGTAGCTTTATGCTACGTGACCAATTCAACATCAGTGTGCTGCTTAGGAAGACTTCACTTGTTGACACCTTTCTCTGGACTTGCCTGGGGAAATGTTAACTAGAGATGTCATGCTAGCAGTAGTGTAGGGAGAGACTAATGCTTTTTGTTTCTGAACCGCCAATGAAGGGGGCTCTTGATGTAGGGGCAAAAATTATCTGTGTGCTGATTCTTGAATTGGTCATTCCTTGCATGTTGCACCGCCTAAATTTCGCTCGTAGATGTGGTTTTGTATGAGTGCCCATGTACCTTTACACTCTCGTCTTAAGGTGTTTGTATGCCCAACTTTTCCTGTCTTTATAATAAATTTACTAAATTTGGCTCAGGAGTCTGTGTTCCTTTAGCATCATGGGTAAGAGTAATGTATAATTGGCTAATGATTTTCTCCCTCCCCTCCACAATTACAAGCAGTCAATAAAGTGTCATCGGTCAGGGCTTCCAGAGTAAGTCTAGAACATTGGAACCCGGCTCCCTCATAGCTATTTGTGATAGCAAGTACAACGCATTTTTACATTTTTGTGTAATGGGATTTGGAAGGCAAATGGAACTAAAACCACATACGGAGCATGAAAGTGATATTATAAAGAAATTAAGCAATTTTAAGGCGGGACTGCAAAATAAAATTTCAAGAGAACATTGTTTGATGCCACAGCTTCAGTTTCATTTACATTATGTTGTTGGGTGTGATCTAATTGCCTTTAAAACTTTCAAAAATATTAACAAGAATCTCTGAAATGAGCAATTAACAAAAGCCAATGGGAGAATGGATGTATTTTGCCCTGAAAACAGTTTTGTTTGAGAGCTGACGTTACAGTAACTTGTTTAATAAAACTTTACATAACACATATCAAAGAGTCACATTCAAAATCATAACATGCATAGCATAGCCTGGCAGTACTAATGACAATTCCTCTCTGAGGTACGGCTCACATATGTCTTTGCACACCTGATTGATAATGGGACACCGGGTCCAGGTGGGCGGCATGTGCATGAGGCATTTTATGCACCCAGTAACTACTGGAACTACAGGTTGAGGTATTGGCTGGTATAAATAACCTCTAACCTCTGTTTTTGCTTAATACCTGCTGGAATAATTTGGTGTTTATCGCACTGAAGTACACGTCTCTCTGTTTTCCACCTAGTAAATTTGGGCAGGTTTGCCCTTCTAATATTTACATGGGGGATGAGGTGAGGTAATGACCATGCATCTTTATATCAGAATTTTATTGGCAACATTTGATTACGAATATGGTTGAGCAAATACTGCAAATTGTGAGTTCAAATTCATGTCACTCATTCATGAACCCTGAATTTGTATTGATAGATTAATGTAGGCACGATTAAAATTCAACCAATGTGGTGGAACTTCCTACGTGGGGGAATATGCCCACAGCGGTAGGTTGTTCATGATACAGGCTGGGGTTACTAGTCAAGTACACACTAACACATTTGTGGGCATTCACAAAATTATGGTGGGTATAGTCTTACTTAGGATACAGTCAGAGATGAACCACTGTCAAGGACAGTGTTCATGTGTGTGCTTATCAAAGCTGGAAATGGGGACAGACCATCACTTAAACTGGTAGGGGTGTAGAGAAATCTTTTTCTCTTCAGAAAAATATATTTTGCAACAGAAAAACAAAAATGTATTAAAAGAAAAAATGAACTTTTGAGCATCTTAGTCACATGCTACATTCCTGTATTTATAAATGTTCCTACACAATAAGTAGTCCTGGTAATGTGCGGCAGCTACAGGTTCCCAGGAATAATCTTTGAATTCTTTATTAAATCAGAGTTAAATTTGAGTCAGCCTATTTGTGTAATTTTCCAATCTTCCACCAATGGGTTTTGTGCACTGCAGACAAATATTTCTGGTTTTATTCAGTACCCAGTCCAATTAATAAATCAAAAATATGTGTTTGGTTTAATTTCTGGTTTACTGCTTTACATATACCCCTTCTTTGATCGTAGGTGAAGTTTTACAGACTGCTTTCATAGGACTCTGAGCACATGTGTAGGCGGCCAGCACTGATGTTTTTTGTAGTCTATAACATTTCAGGGCAACTAGTACCTAAACAGACCTATTTGACCTGCAACCTTTACCCAGGGCAGTAGTGGCTGCTACGGGGAAATAGTGGAGGGGCGGGTGGAGGGGTTAAAAAAAGATTTGCAAGCGAATAAAGAAAAAAACACTTCAGTCTCCGCCTCTTCTCCATCCTCTTCGGTCGATGCAGGAAACAGGAAGCACACAGGCTCCCAGACTGCCCTGGTCAATCATGATGCAAATGTCACTAGCATGACAGCAGCGTTGTGATTGGTCTGAGTGCCCTGGTTTGGCACACAGACAATCATTCAATCAATCAGGGAATTGTGAAGCACGCTACCTACCGGTGAAGGTCTCAGGGAGCTAGGGGGATGCAACTCCGGTCAGTCGAATAGCCGGTCAATCGAAGAGCCAGGTCTTGAGGGTCTTCCTGAAGATATGCAGAGTGGGGGCGTGTCTGATGTTGACTGGGAGCTCTTTCCAGGTTTTTGCAGCGATGTAGGAAAAGGCTCTTCAACCTGCTCTGGCTCTGCAGATGCGTGGGGTTTTGGCGAGGGAAAGGTTAGTAGAGCGGAGGTTTTAGAAAGAGATTCTTTCATTGAGATATTGGGGTCCGGTGTTGTGGAGGCTTTTGTAGGTGTTGGTGAGTATCTCGAAGGTTACTCTCTTCTCGACGGGGAGCCAGTGGAGTTCTCGCAGGTGTGGTGTGATGTGTGTGTGACGGGGAATGCCAAGGACAAGTGTTGCTGCAGTGTTCTGTAGGGTCTGGAGCTTGCGGAGTGGAAATTTGTTGATCCTGGCACAGAGGGCGTTTCCATAGCCCACTCTGCTGGTTATGAGTGCGTGGATGATGGTCTTTCTTGATGGGGGATCCATTTGAAGGTCTTGCGAAGGGTGTTGAAGCAGATGGAGGCGTAACGTTGACCTGTCTGGTCATGGTGATGGAGGAGTTGAGTATGATACTGAGGTTCAGGGTGTGGTCCATGTGGGTGGGGGAGCTTCTGAGGGCGGTGGGCCACAGGTGTTGTCCCAAGCAGAGGGGGAGTGTCCCAGCATAAGGACTTCAGTCTTCTCCGAGCTAAGGTTCAAGCAGCTGTTGCTCATCCAGGATGCAACGTCCTTCATTCCTTCTTGGAAGCTGAGTCTGGGGGTGAGGGGATCCTTGGTGAAGGAGAGGATGAGCTGGGGGTTGTCGGCATAGGATATTTTGCTGAGTCCATACTGTTTAACAATGGCGGCGAGAGGGGCCATGTAGATGTTGAAGAGCGAGGGGCTGAGCGACGATCATTGGGGTACTTTGCAGCTGCTCTCTGTGGGTACGGAGATAAAGGGATGAAATCTGACTCGTTGGGTTCTGCTGGTGAGGAAAGAGCAGATCCAGTTGAGGGCAGTTCCATGAATGCTGTGGAGTCTGGCGGGGAGAGTGCGGTGGGAGACGGTGTCGAAGGCTGCGGATAGGTTGAGTAGGATCAGGGCTGCGGTGTGACCTTGGGTGAGAAGGGTGCAGATGTAGTCTGTGGCGGCGAGTAGTGCGGTCTCAGTACTGTGGTTGCAGAGTAATCCTTATTGGGAGGGGTCGAGGATGGAGTTCCATTCTATGAATTTCGCAGGTTGGACGTTGACGATCTTCTATGTGACTTTGTCCGTGAAAGGGAGGAGAGAGATGGGTCAGTAGTTTTTTAGGTCCATTGGATCTGTTGAGGGCTTCTTCAAGAGAGGCTTGACATCTGTGCGTTTCCAGTCTATGTGAAACGTGCCGGCTTCGAATGTGGCGTTGATGATGCATCGTAGTTCATGCGCAATGGAGGCGGTGGCTCTGTGGAATATGTGCAGAGGGCAGGGGTCCATAGGGGCTCCTGAGTGGATGCCTTTCAAGGTCAATGCAGTGTCTTCTGTGGTGATTGGGGTCCAGGAGAGGATGGTGGGTTGGTTGTCGTTGCTTTGGGGAGGAGTGGGGTCGGTGTCCAGAGTCTGTTTGTTGAAGTTGTCATAGAGAGATCTTATTTTTAGGTGGAAGTAAGAGGCGAGTTTGTTGCCGAGGTCCAGTGATGGTGTGATGTCCCTGGCTTCGCTGGGGGCTTGGTGAATTCATGAATGATGCTGAAGAGTTCCTTGGAGTTGCTAGTGTTTGCGTGGATTTTGTTTTGGATGAAGGTCTTTTCGGTGGATATGATGAGTTGGTGGTATTTTGTCAAGGCGTTCTTGTAAGTGGTGTGATCTTCCGAGACTTTGCTATTTCTCCAGTTCTTCTTCTCAAGATGTTTGCAGGTGCATCTAGGTTCTTGGAGGTCAGCAGTGAGCCAGGTGGGCTTTCTAGGGCGTAGTCTGGTGGGATGCGGAGGGGCGAGCTTATCTGCGCAGTTGGAGATCCATCTGTGCAGTTCTTTGGCTGCAGTGTTGGCATCGGTTGAGGTGGGGGGGCACCGTTGTTGAGAGTGGAGTTGAGGTGCTCTTCAGTGACCTAGCTCCAGCTCCTTCGCGGAAGGTGGGGTACAGGTTTGGGGGCAGTGGGTTTGTTGACATGGAAGTGCACACAGTAGTGGTCCATCCAGTAGGGTTTTATGGTGTGGCTGAAGTGGATTTTGTTACCACCTGTGAAGGTGGGGTCGAGGGTGTGTCTCGCCTTGTGGGTGGGAGTGGTGATGAGTTGTTTCAGTCCGAGATTGGCAAGGTGGTCCAGGAGGGTGGTGACATTGGGGTCGCTGAGGCTGTCGAGGTGGAAATTGAGGTCTTTGAGTATGTAGTCTGCGGAGGCGATCGATTGGGGCGCAATGAGGTTGGCGATGGTGATGGTGAATGTGATTCGAGATCCAGGGGGTCTGTAGGTGAGGGTGCCACATAGGGTCACTCAGGGGCTGGTCTGGATCTGGAAATCGAGGTGTTTGGTGGTGGGAAGGGAGTGGCTCATGCTGGTGGTTGTGAGTCAGAGGGAGCTCTTGTGTACGATGGTGAGTCCTCCTCCTGGATGGTTGGGGTGGTCTTTCCTCTGGATCTTGTTACCCTTGGGGATGGCAATGTCGGGCGGAGGTGCAGTTGTCCATGTTTCCATGAGGAAGGTGACGTCTGGTGTGAGGGTGGCAAGGAGGTCCCAGATCTCTACAGCGTGTCTGTGCAGGGAGCACACGTTGAGGAGGATGCATCTCAGGGCTTCGGTGGTGCTGGCGTCTGACATGGAGGCGGTGGCTGTGGGGGTATGGAGGTTGGTGAAGGTGTGACGGCAGTGTCGGCAGGAGAAGTGGCCATGGGTGGTGACAGCTGGCAGTTGTTGTTCCTTCCGGGGTTGAGTGCGAGTAGGGCATCTGAGTTGTAGTGGTGGATGGCCGGAGAGTCCCTGGTGCTGGTCACTGTTGGGTTGCAGACAGGTGCAGACGGACTTGCCTTTGGCGCACCTTCCGTGTGGCGGTGCAGCGGCCGTCAAGCGAAGCTGGGAGGTGCGAGTGGGAAACAGCAGGGGGGAGGGACCACTGGGGCAGCAGCAAAGGAAAAAGGGCAGCGAAAATGAAGGACCGAGAAAAAGGGCACAGGTACAACAGACAAAATAGGGGCACAGGTACAACAGGCAAAATAGACAGAATAGCAGAAAATACAGCAAAATGGAGACGCAAGGTGCAGTAAAGAAGGCAGAAGAGAGACAATACTGGGAACAGGAATATACAACAGGCATCTCTAACACCGACCTGGAGAGAACTGAAGGAGGCAGCAGCAGACGGCACAACAACTTAGCTGCTGGGGCAAAGAGCAGGAACTCTGGCCAGGAGGTACTGCTCAAACACCAGAGAAGAGGCCACCATTAAATAGGGAAGGGGAGGGAAGTGCAGCTGGGAGGCAGGAGCGGAAAACGGCAGGGGCCACGGGGCAGCCGTGTCAGAAAAAGGACAGGAAAAACAGAGGCCAGAGAAAAAAGGCACAGGTACAAGAGGCAAAAGAGGGGCACAGGTACAACAGGCAAAACAGACAGAATAGCAGAAAATACAGCCACATACAGATACAAGGCGCAGTAAAGAAGGCAGAAGAGAGACAATATCCGGCACACAAACATGCAACAAACAACTCAAACACCAACCAGGAGAGAGCTGAAGGGGGCAGCCGCAGATGGCACAACAGCGGAGCTGCTGTGGAGAAGAGCAGGGACTCTGTGCAGGACCTCTGACCTCCTGGCCAAACAACAGAGCATCGGCCACAATTAAATAGGGAGTGGGAGCCTGTGAATGGTCTCCATCCAGGTAAAGAACATGCTAAGTGTGCATGATTGTGTAGCTGGCCAGAGATGACTGGCCAAGTCATCATGCGCACTTAGAAAGTGCCCACTACTCCTCCCCTGCCCCACCCTGCCCCACATCTAAACAGAGCCAGTAGTGAAAAAACAAAATGAAAATAACATAGCGTTAATATAATTTATTTTTCCTTTGGGGTGACACTCCTCCGTCTTAGTGAGGAGCAGCCACTGACCCAGGGTTCTATTTTTGTGATGTGGAGAATGTATATACTTGCTGGAGAACACTTTCTCAATACTCAGCTGTAGCTTACACTTATCAGCCCACTGCAGGATTTATTTTGGGTGTATACTTCTAGTTTCATGAAAGACTATATTTCATATAAAATGTATGGTCAATCACCATGCACTCAATAGATTTTCTTAAAGGCACCATCCTTCATCACTCATTTATTACTTTATCACTCTACTCCCCTGCCGCCAGGCAGCTGCTTCATTTGTGCGTGCCTTCAGCTCTGCTTCAATTCCCACTGGGCAGTTCCTCTTCCATGCCACTCGGAAGCTGATCACATAGTAAGCACTCTTGGTGGCTCTTCTGCCCTGCTATTGGGAATAAGCACACAGAGTGCCAGGCGGCTTTGAAAACTGTAGTAGCTAAGCACACGTTCGCTCTTTGTTAGTAATCGGGATCTCTGGTTGGCTAAGGCTTGCGCCAAAGCCAGGCAGAGACCACCACTCTAGTCAGGGAAAGGGAGTTACTCCCCAAAGATAACCCCTGCTCACCCCCTTGGTGGCTTATAACAAGCAGTTAGGCTTATCCCGGTGGCGATGTGTAAAGAATTTGCACAACACGCACAGTACCAACATACAAGGCACACCACAAAAGGAACTCCACACAAGGTTATATATGAAAATAGCCTTTGCATTATCAAAAAACACATTAGATGGTAACCACACAATACACACTGTGCCAACTGGTACTGGGCAATATTTACAGGGGGTAATTTTTACACCTGACAGGGCCACATGGGCCACGGTCAGAATCATCACTTGGTAAAAATAGTAAAAGTAAGAATATATCATGAACTTAGAACACAGCCAGTAATCACTGTCAGACACTATACTCAGCGTCAACCTGTAACATAAATCATATCATGCACAGTATCACATAAGGCAAGAAATCTATTCTGCAACAACCTCATAAGCCTGAACATAGTAGACCATAATCTCCTAAACATAACTCGCATTAGGAAATAAACTTACTAGCATAAACTGCAGAAGGGAATAAATCAAACCTAGACCACGGTAGAGAATCAAATAAAACAAGACAGTAGGTAAAACCTAATATTCATAAAATCACATCTATAAGCATAACTCAAGGTGCATAACACATAGCATATACATTACATTTCTTAGCACCTACATAAATCACACTAGGGCCGGGCGCCCTACAAACCTAATAGTCCCCCTGGCCAACTGGCCACTCTCAATGCCTTACGTAGGTTTTTTCCCCTCCTCCCGAGAGAGGCTAAAGAGACGGTGTCGCGTGCTCTAATACTTTCCAGGCTTGACTACGCGAACGGTCTGTTCTGCGGTCTACCTGCTTATTTGATCCAACGTCTCCAGGTCATTCAAAAAGCGGCAGCAAGGCTTCTGTTCAAATTGCCCAGGAGGTCTAGCGTCCGCCCCTGCCTTCGCAGCCTCCACTGGCTCCCGGTTGCCCACCGGATTATGTTTAAAACACTTGTTCTTTCTTATCGTGCGCTCCATCAGGCTGGTCCTGTGGAGAAGTGTGGCTCACTGGTTAGAGGAGGCAGACCTGGAAGCAGAGGTCAGCCCGGGACCAGGGGTTCAATTCCCGGCTTGGCGGGGTCTTGAGTCCTAAAATGTCCATGGACTCGACAATTCTCGCTCCGGTGCCTACTCGATTCATGGGTTCACACTCTGCGACTCTGGGCAATAGCTTGCTTAATCTCCACAACGGCCCCTCGCGGCGGGATGCCTGGCTTTCACCTTGCGGATACCCTGCCGGGGTTATCTCACAGGGGAATACCAGGACGGGTTCCCTAGGCAAGCGCTTAGAAACCGGTGGTGATTTGCGCTATATAAATTCCTGTACATTTACATTTACATGTCTACCTGAGGAAAAGGTTTGCCTTGTATGTTCCTAACTGATGCCTCCGCTCGGCCAACCAGCGTCAAATGATT
Source organism: Lissotriton vulgaris (assembly GCF_964263255.1). Classification (NCBI taxonomy): domain Eukaryota; kingdom Metazoa; phylum Chordata; class Amphibia; order Caudata; family Salamandridae; genus Lissotriton; species Lissotriton vulgaris. The sequence goes on along the minus strand of NC_141689.1, from coordinate 1,186,840,521 downwards.
GTGCCTAGATTTAAGTACTCCCGACTAGGTGGCCAGTCCATTTCGGTCAGGGCCTCTATGGCCTGGAATGCTCTCCCTTTCCATCTTAGGGCTGCCCCGACCATTACGGCATTTAAGGGGTTGAAAACTCATCTGTTTAGCATCTCTCTTTAAACTGTTAACTCTTTCTTGCCTTCTGAATCTACCTCACCTTCTGCGCTATGATACTATCTTAGTAATAGAGCGCGTTATAAAAGCCTTTATATCATATCATATCATAAGGGGCTCAAATGCCCTCTGTCCAAAGTCAGTGTGCGCTGCCAATGCAGCGACAGTCAAGGGTGGGCACTTTGAGCAAACCTAAATGTTGCAGCTGCCCACTACTTGCTGCCCACTACTTGCTGGGCAGCTGTGAATCTCCAATGAAGGCCTAAACGTAGCAGCTGGCACTAAGTGCTGCGCAGCTGTGCAGGAAAAGATGGGAGCGAAAGAGTGCGTCTCACTCCTGAATTCAGCATGTCCTCTAAAATAAACCAAGGCCTAAATGGTGCAGCTGCCCACTACTTGCTGGGCAGCTGGGAAAGTTAACCATGCAGCCTGGGCTCTCAATGGCCCTGGAAACAATATATAAACGTTAGAGCCACGCAAGTCGTTCTAGAAATGATCATGTCCCATGGAGCACACTGGCTCCTGACATAATTAGGCCACAAATAAAGAGATTAAATTTGCCCCCAAAACGTGGAGTGCATTAGCCCTGTTAAAATGAGTGGGCTAGACAGAACTTGCCCTCAAACCATGCGAGCGGCGCGCTGCCGTCCGGGGCCGCTCTGGAAAATGGCACGGCCATCGTGCCTGCACAGCTAGGGGGGCGCTGGCCCCTCTGGCCCCTCTCAGCAAATTTGCCCTATCGTTGGAGTGGCCCCCTATCAGGCGGGGCTGCTCAAGAAATTATGCGGCCATGCCCCCCTGCCCAGCCCTCACTTACTGGGCTCCTGTGCAGGGGGACTTATCTTCCTGGATGCGACAGTCTAGCTCTTCACACGCGGTGGAGCAAGGCACCGGCAATGTGCCTCGAGCCCCCTCCACCTTCAATCTGCACTTGGTGGTGCCTGCGGGGCTCTCTCTCAGTCATGGAAGCCCCGCGCAGGCAGGCACCATCGTTCTCCCTCAGGGCGGCTTCAGACGACTTTTCCAGGCTGCCGGACGTGCGCGGGACTTCCTCCTCAAAACCGGAAGTCCCGCCCGCCGTCAGGCACCTGGTGGCCTGACTTACATTTTTTGCCGGGCCGCGGGCGCAATGGGAATTTCTCCTAGGGACAAATGAGGGGTAGGCTCCCTCAGTATTGAAAATATACAGCGGGGTGGGCACCTGCCTACATTAAGGGCAAAGTCGCGGGTGGGCACCCGCGCATAAAAATAATTAAATAAGTGGTGGCCGTGCGGGGTGGGCACCCGCAATGGACACAAATAGGCGGGGTGGGCACCCGCATTAATTATAAAATAAAACAAAGACGCAGGGTGGGCACCTGCGCACTAAAATCTGAAAAAAAGGGGGGTGGGCACCCCCACAGCTCAGAAGGGGGGAATCCCTACGCTAGGGATTACCTCCAAAAGGGCTGCAGCATCAGCGCTGCGCAGCCCACACGCTTGCCTGGGGATAATAAAAGAAATGCAGCACAGCGCTCCCAGGGCGCAAAAGGGGCTGCCAAAGTCTCTTTAGGGTCCTGAAATCCAAGCAAGGCAGAAGGGTCCCAGAAAAAGAAGTCCTCCAGGTATAAAGGAGCAGGGTAGAGCCCAGGGAGGCAAGCCCTGCCCAGGGCGCCAGCAGCAGCACGCCCTAGGCAGATTCAACACTCGGGTACAGAACATTTCACATGGGGTCACTCCCCCTTTATTTATACCACTATTTCCTTTGTCTAAACTGTAGGGCAAGGGGAGAACCGGATACAACTGGTTTGGGAGCACTTTGTTTTGCTCAGCTCCTCTCTCCCTTTCACAAGACAGGCCAGGGACATCAGACGCACCACAGGAGGTGGAGCCTGCATTTTGGAGGGAAGGCCCAGCCCTATTCAGGTCCCAGGTGCAACTCCTCGCTCCAATCTATATGCAGATCTCCCTATTCACCATTGGGAAGACTCATCCTGGCTCCTGGAGCAAACCACATCAGCCAGCCCCTGTCATTCACAAGCCAGACAGGCAATTCACACCACACAGGACACAGAAATGCCAACTTCTAAAAGTGGCACTTCTCCACTAGTCACAATAAATCTGCGCACACCATTGCGCAGCATTTATTCTCAAGAGTTCGCACATACTAAACTTGATCCTGCACTCCCCTCATATCAGGAATTACCACAGGCACATATATCCCCATGCATTCCTATGGGGGGGGGGGCAGGCCACTCTCACCACATGAACTCAGAGTGCGCGCACACACTTAGCACTGGGCTACAGTGCTAAAGTGCGTAGAGGCCTAAAATCCCTACTACTATGCCAGAGGCTAAAGGCAAAAAGTTTAGGGGTGAACCTGCCAAAAAGGCCCTAGTCCAACACTCTTGTAATTATTCCCTCCATAATTGCTAGACCACTGCTTCTTTGCTGTGCTTTTCACATAGGTGAGCTCAGTTTGCATGCTTCTTATTAAATAAAAGTGCACCTTTAATTAATCCCATAACACAGTTTGGTTTCTAAATTGAATCCATATTTGTATTTGTTTTCGCATTTATTTTTGGTGATGCTTGACTTGATTACCCACAATGCTGTGTTTGTTTTCTCCACAACCTTCAACAGTTCTCTTGAACTGTCTGCATAAAGAGATGGGCAACAGGCAATGAATACTCTGAACGACAACATTCCTTTGAATGTAGTGACATGTAGGATATCCATGGGCACAAAGTTATGGTTATATCAAATACCATATTGCACCTGTAATTAGATAGGGTTTCCTATTTTAAGATAGAAGATAGGTGGCATATGACCTTTGAAACCTGTTTATATGTGGTATGACTACTTACATCTACATTTAGACCTCTCTTTTATTTTAACGACTTTTGAACGGTTTCATCGGCTATACAGCAGGGCATTTAATCCAGGGAGGATTAATGAGGGCCAGCAAAAGCTTGGGCCCTCAATACTATGCTTACACTGCAGTGTGGTACTACTGAATCTGCGTTCTGGAATTAGTTCTGCACCTACGTCAGACGGAAAAGAAATGAATACTCAAAAGACCATTTCTATTCATCTAATTATTTATTTGATCAATTTTGTTGAGCACGCTTATACAAAGCTCTGACATGTCACTTTGTGGCCACTTCAATCACTATGTGGTGAACAAAACAGTCTAGTTTGAAACAGTATTGAAGGGTGGTTGGAGGAAATGTCATCAGTCTTTTTATCCTTATTCTTTGGCGAACATATTGCCCACGTGGTAGGTGTTAAAAGTAATGTTGGACCCTTATTTATTCCGAATCCCAATCACACTTTAGCTTATTCCTCATTTTCATTATTGTGCACCTTCCTTTACTCTATGGTAAGCAAACTACGGCATGCTAAAAAGAAGTGGACCTCAGAAGTCAATGATGTGGTCACCATGTGGAAGTCTTTTTCATTTTCCCTCTTAAGCACAACAACCGCCTGATCTTCTGTAGGCAGCTGGGAGCATGATTATTGCCACTAGGCCTGGTTATTAGTTTTCCCTGTGAGGCTTAGGTTTCACCAAGGTGCGAACGCAAATACATTATCTCGGTTCACTGAACAACTAGTTGTCAATATTAATGTTCGTAAATGAAATTACAACTGTCGGATATCCAGAATTTCACTAATTTGCTTATGCTGATGGTCAGATAGAGCACCACTGGTTGTTCTGAAAGGCTGTGTATGGAACTGTATAGCGCTATAACGGCTTAATAAGCGTAAAAGTGCTTTACAAAACAAGCCAGTGAATTAAAACATAAATAGGTGTTGTCAAGGAACTTTCTGTACCTTCTCAATGTAGCATGTGGGTTGAATATTGTACTTCTGTTAATTATGCCATCGCCCAATCAGTAATACCCATCATCCCTTGAAAATGTTGTTTTTGAACCAGATACTGGAAAATGGATAAATATTCACAGATTTTTAAATGTTATTGTTGCAGTTATGTAAAGTGCTACGCACCAGCCTCAGAAAACTATCCTTGGACGGTACATCTATAAGTTGGCAGGTAACCAGGATAGTGCATTACAGCCCTAGTGATGTAAATGTGTTTGTATTTATATAGCACCTTCTACCCAGAGGTCTCGTAGCGCTGTATTCATACCGCTGTGGAACCCTTCTTGGCTTTCCTGTGAGATGCCCACTCCTGGGCACCCCCAAGGTGAACCCAGGCATCTAAGCACTGCTGGGGCCGTTGTGGAGATTAAGCAAGCTATTGCCCAGAGTCACAGAGTGGGACCCATGATTAGACTAGGCACAGAGGCGAGAATTATCAGGTCCGGGGAGATTGAGTCCAAGAGCCATTGAGGCGGGAATTAAACCCTGGTCCCGGGCCAGACCTCTGCATCAGGGTCTGCCGCTCTAACCATTGAGCCACGCTAGATTGTATTGGTCAGGAGACAAGGCTGGGTCATTCCTTGGACAATCAAACATGGCATGTGTATCACAAATATTGTAAAGAATTAAAGAACCGAGCCATGGAAGCCTAGGGTGGAGAATGCACGCTGTCAGATAGCAAACCCGAGGAGGAATGGCTTGAGGAGGATAACATGATCCAAATACCAGGGTGAATAGATGGCTCTATCAGGGTTTTCCGAATTGGATACATTCATACATATCTCTCTGATGTAAAGCAAGTGAATTCTGCAATGAGAATCCTTGTACATGAAATGTTCGACCACCAAATCTCTTGAATCTATTTCAGGAGGGTAGCCATGTTTGGAATATGTAGAGTATCAAGTACCTAGATCTAAGAATGCTTAGGAAGTGGCCAGTCTTAGGAAATACAGTGAGCACTCTCTGAAGCATCAGAACATAGTGACCACGCTCTGAAGTCTCCAGTCTTAGAAAATACACTAACTCTCTGAAGTATCCAGTCTTGGAAAATACAGTGAGCAATATCTGAATTTCCTGTGTATTCACGTTTAGTTTAGCTTGGTTTACGTTTTTACTTTTGCTTATTTTTTGGATAATTAGGGTTACGTTTGTTTACATTAATGAATACTCCTAAATGCAGCTTAATCATATAGAATAGCCAGGAAATACACTTTTCAGTTTTCATCGATCATAATCAGCACGGAAAATAATACAATGATTGACAAAAGATAGATAAATCTAAAGTACCTGTGAGAAGTCAAAATGACAGATCGACCCTCTCTGATTATGCTCAGTATGCAATCCCATAAAAAACGCCGGGCTTTGGGGTCCATTCCTGTTGTTGGTTCATCCTGAAAAACAAAGAAAAATTATATATTTAAGACCTGGATGGAAATGACTTTCACACAAAAAAACTCAATTAGAGAAGGTTGGATTTTTATAAAAGTAGTGAACGAGTGAGTGAGTTGTGTATTTGTGAGGTTTACCCAGAGACATAGTAGTAGACTGGTAGGATAGCAAACGGTAAAAGGAAGAGAAAAGTATTGCTATACTAGTAAAATAAACAATACAACTCTAAAGTTAAGCAAAACGACCCTTTGAAAATGATGAAGTAAGCTGAGAGACAATAGATACTGCGAGACAATTCAGGTATATGGAGCAGGGAGTGAAGGTGCCCTGCTTTAAAGGCAAGTGTGCTGAAAACATAAAAACTGGATGAAAAGAACCTGGGCAGAGAGAGAGTGGCCTTGGACATGCTGGGGTAGTCTAGCACGCGTACAAGTTGGCTGGATCCACCATGCCACATCACAGTCAGTATAGCAGAATGAAATGAAATGAAAGAGATTTATAAAGCGTGATACAATTACCCGAAGGTGTCAAGGCGCTAGCTCATCAGCTGAAAAAATGCCGTAGGATCTTAGTTCAGAATCAGAGATTGAAGAGCCACGTCTTTAACGCTTTCCTGAAGGCCAACCGGTGGGTTTCGTCTTTTTTATTGACTGGGATACTAAGGACTGCTGTGATCATTTCTCGTAAAAATAGATGCTCCACTAGCCGGGTCTCTCATATGCTCATGTACAAAAAAAAAATCTTTCTTAGTAGACTCATCAGTAAAGAAAAAGGAAGCCACAGCCAAACTACCTGACACCTTAACTGCATTTCTTTGTTCAACCAGCCACCAAAACTTTTGGGCTTGAAACCAAAGATGGCGTAAGCCTCAGTTCAACATGCTAAGCTGTGCTTTGGGGGATCAAGCTGTGCCTGTCTGACGTGACACGATAAGGATGAAACTATTGTGGGTTAGGGACCTGGCCTAGCAGTTCAGGCTGGACTATTTCCACTGAATCAGGACAAGTGCTGCTATGCATGCAATTTGAACCCCTTCTGTAACTGCACAGACAAATTATCAGTGCTAGTATGATAGATTGTGATGGCTAACTATCAAAAGACCTAACTACTCCATTAAGGAATAAGATTGGAAAAGCTGACACAACTTTTCTCCTCCATCCGCTATTGAGCTTTGTGCAGATGTTTATATTTTACTGTGTTGTACAGGAACTTTTCACACACGCACTGCACTTAGTTCCCATGTAATCAACTACTCTCATCTGGTAGGAGCACAGCTAACTATACTAAAACATCCTCGGGCTCCCCATCACTATGATAAGGTTGTATCCCTTATGGTCACTAGTGTGGCTAAAAAAGAGGAGACCCAGATGATGAAGCATGTCACCAGGCTTGGTGAGTGATTGGAATCGGTAAATTTACTTAAGATTTTTTTCCGTTCCTTTGCGACGTTTATCTCAGTATTGTTTTACTTGCCGAGTTTTGCAGAGTACGAAATATTTAATATAGACCTATGAATACTCTAGGTATGTGATTACAGGACATTTTGTGACCATGCCACCCTCTTTCACCTTTCTAGTCTTAAATGGCCACGTAAAAAGAACAGAGATAGAAAAAACCAAGACAGGTACATATTTAAATTTTCTAGCATTCATTTATGTCAAATCATTTGGAGAAATAAGTATACAGGGCATGGAATATGACTTTGTAAGCTGTGTGATTGTACCACAAGAGAGGAAAGCAAATGTCATCCATGATGGGAAGAGGTCACCACTAGCATCATGTTATTGAGGAACCTGCTGTTTCATAGGTTCAGTTAAATATTAGTACATTTTGAGCATCAAAGTACTGACCTAGAATTTATAATAATAATGATTAAAGTAATGCTAGATATACAGGTGCAAGAGACCCTGATCAACTGCTGATTGCAATCATAAAGTTAAAAACTTGATTGATGGGCCGTATATTTCAAGTCAAGTCAAAGAATTTATATAGCGCACTACATACCCAGAGGGTCTCAAGGCGCTTAGGGAGGGGAAGAGGATTACTTGTCAAATATCCACGTTTTAAGTTGCTTTCTGAATGCTAGGTGGTTCTGGGTAAGGCGAAGGTAAGTGGGGAGTGAGTTCCATGTTTTAGCAGCCAGGTATGAGAAGGATCTGCCTCCCATGGTTGTCTTGTTGATGCGAGGTACGGTGGCGAGGGCTTGGCTGGAAGAACGTAGTTGGCGGGAGGGGGTGTAGAAGGACAGTCGTGAGTTGAGGCATTCTGGTCCGATGTCGTAGAGTGATTTGTGTGCGTGGGTTAGCAGTCGGAACGTAATCCTCTTGTTGACGGGTAGCCAGTGGAGGTCTTTCAGGTGACCAGAGATGTGTTCGTTACGCGGGATGTCTAATATGATTCTGGCTGAGGCGTTTTGGATTCGTTGGAGTTTCTTCTGGAGTTTAGCGGTAGTACCTGCGTAGAGGGTGTTTCCATAGTCCAGTCGGCTTGTGACCAGAGCATGGGTGACTGTTTTTCTGGTTTCGGTGGGGATCCAGCTAAATGTTTTTTTGAGCATGCGAAGAATGTTGAAGCAGGATGAGGATACGGCGCTGACTTGTCTGTTCATTGAAAGTGAAGAATCCAGGATAACGCCTAGGTTCCGTGCGTGGTCTGTCGGGATGGGTGCTTTTCCAAGGGCTTTCGGCCACCAAGAGTCGTCCCATGCAGAGGGGGATGTACCTAAGATGAGGACTTCTGTTTTATCTGAGTTCAGTTTCAGACGGCTGTGTTTCATCCATTCGGCAACTTCTTTCATTCCTTCATGTAGGTTAGTTTTGGCGGTGCTGGGGTCATTGGTGAGAGATAGGATCAGTTGAGTGTCATCCGCGTAAGAGATGATGTTGAGGTTGTGTTGGCGTGCGATGGCCGCGAGGGGGCTCATGTATACGTTGAAGAGGGTGGGACTGAGTGAGGATCCTTGTGGTACACCACAGATGACTTCAGTGGCCTCGGACTTGAATGGTGGAAGGCGGACTCTCTGGGTTCTTCCGGTGAGGAACGAGGTGATCCATTCAAGTGCTTTTCCTTGTATTCCGATGTTTCTGAGGCGTTGTAAGAGGGTGCTGTGGCAGACTGTGTCGAAGGCTGCAGAGAGGTCGAGGAGGATGAGGGCGACTGTGTCTCCATTGTCCAGTAGAGTTCGAATGTCGTCTGTTGCTGCGATGAGGGCGGTCTCAGTGCTGTGTTTTGCTCGGAAGCCAGATTGTGAGGAGTCGAGGGATTTGTTGGCTTCGAGGAAAGCGGCGAGCTGGTTGTTGACAGCTTTCTCGATGACTTTGGCCGGGAAAGGAAGGAGTGATATTGGGCGGTAATTTTTGAGTTCGGTGGGGTCCGCTGTGGGTTTTTTCAGAAGGGCGGTGAGTTCAGCGTGTTTCCAGCTTTCCGGGAAGGTGGCGGAGTTGAAGGAGCAGTTGATGACGTCTCGGAGGTACGGTGCTATGACGGAGTCTGCTTTGTTGAAGATGTGGTGAGGACATGGGTCTGTGGGGGATCCTGAGTGGATGGAGTTCATCAGGCGGATGGTGTCCTCAGTGGAGATTGGGTTCCAGTCGTTAAGGGTGTTCAAGGGGGGAGAATGTTCATCATATGGTTGGGTGGGTTGGTCTCCGGGTTGGTTGTCGAAGCTGTTGTGGATGTCTGCAATTTTGTTGTGGAAGAATGAGGCTAGGGAGTCGCAGAGGGCTTGGGAGGGGGTGATGTCGTTGGAGTTAGCCGAGGGATTGGTAAATTCCTTGACGATGTTGAAAAGTTCCTTGCTGTTGTGGGCGTTGTTGTCTAGTCGATCCTTGAATGCTGTTTTCTTGGCCTTTCGGATTAGTTGGTGGTGTGAGCGGGTGGCGTTTTTGAAGGCGTCCCTGGTGCTAGTGGTTGGGTCTTTTTTCCAGGCCTTTTCAAGGGAGCGGCAGAGTTTCTTGGACTTCTTAAGATCATCGTTGAACCATGAGGCCTTCTTGCTGCCAGGTTTGCTTTGACGTTTTTTCAGTGGTGCTAAGGTGTCGGCGGTGTTGGATAACCATAGGGTGAAGTTGGCGGCGGCTTGGTCTGGGTTAGAAGAGTGGGCTGGGGTGTTTAGAAGGAGCGATGAGGAGATCTGGTCGATGGTGATTTTGTTCCAGTTTCTTTGTAGAGTTGGTTGGGGGTGGTTGATGGGTTTAGGCTTGTTGTAGGTGAAGTGAACGCAGCTGTGGTCAGTCCAGAGGAGATCCGTTGTATGGCTGAAGGAGACATGATTGCTGGAGGTGAAGATGGGGTCGAGTGTGTGACCTGCGATGTGGGTGGGGGAAGTGACCAGTTGTTTAAGTCCGAGGTTTGCGAGGTTGTCCAAGAGGGTGGCGGTGTTGCGGTCGTTGTTCTTTTCAAGGTGAAAGTTGAGGTCTCCCAGAAGGATGTAATCTTTGGAGGGGAGCGCGTGTGGAGTGATGAAGTCTGTGATGTCTTCACTGAATTTTGCGTGGGGTCCTGGTGGTCTGTAGAGGAGGGTGCCTCTAAGTGTGGTCTTGGGGTCGATGTGGATCTGGAAGTGAAGGTGTTCAGAGTTGGCGAGGTTGACGTCAGAGCTGGTAGAGATGTGAATTGATTTTTTATGGACGATAGCGATTCCTCCTCCTGTGTGGCCGGTACGGTCCTTGCGTGTGATCTTATAATCTTCCGGGATGGCAATGGTGATGTCTGGGGCGGAGGAAGCGTTCATCCATGTTTCTGTTAGGAAGGCGACGTCTGGAGAGATGGTGTCTAGTAGATTCCATAGGTCAATGGCGTGTCTGTGGACCGATCGAGTGTTGAGGAGTGATTGGGGTCGGGAATCTGTGGTGTGGTCGTAGCGGAGATGTTGTCGGAGCCGATGAATTTGCAGGAGTAGCAAGAGAAAGGTCCATGGGTGTGTCCAGGAGCGACTTGGACGCAGTTGGGGGCGCGACCGGGGTTAAGGGCTAGGAGGGTGGCGGCATCGTAGGAAATGCGAGAGGCCTGGGCAGCGCGAGGGGCAGGGGGTCTGGCGCTGGGCGCGGTCCAGGCGCGGACGGGCGTAGACGGGCTTACCTTTGGCGCACCTTCGGCGTGGCCGTAGCGCGTGGACGCTGCGCGTGGGGACATCTGACATAAGTGGACAGTGGAGGGGGCGGAGCGTGGGAGGGGCAGCAGGGAGGCGGTAGTGTGGATGAGGGGTGGGCCAGGGGATAACAACAACAAAATGGAGGGTCAAAGGGGAAAGGCAGACAGGGGCAACAGAAACCCAAATGCGTCGAGAAATAAATGCAGTTTCACCAAAATCACAGACCCAAACAACAATGATCGAGTGATCAGTAGAGACAAATGTACACACACAGGCAAGTATTAACCCAATAGCCTGAGCGAGGTCGCGCTGAAATATGCAAATAGTAACAGAGGCGCTATGCGTGTAAAGCGCTATAATACAGGTTACAGCAGTGCTGTTTAAAACGTGCAGACAACGATACCAGGGCGCGTAACAGCAGATAGTGAGGAGGAGTGAGGTGGGGCGACCGTGCTGAAGCTGGTCCAGGTGGTCACAGTTTGGCCGGGGAAGAGGAATGCTCGGTAGGCGTGGGTGGGAGGGGCAGCAGGGAGGCGGTAGTGTGGATGAGGGGTGGGCCAGGGGATAACAACAACAAAATGGAGGGTCAAAGGGGAAAGGCAGACAGGGGCAGCAGAAACCCAAATGCGTCGAGAAATAAATGCAGTTTCACCAAAATCACAGACCCAAACAACAATGATCGGGTGATCAGTAGAGACAAATGTACACACACAGGCAAGTATTAACCCAATAGCCTGAGCGAGGTCGCGCTGAAATATGCAAATAGTAACAGAGGCGCTATGTTTGAGTATTGCTTCCTAAGAGGAGTGATATCTGATTTTTGCAGAGGAAGCATTATCCTCCTACTATGTAAAAAAGGCTCCATTACTGTCCCCAGTAATTATAAGCAAATTACATTGTTAGATGCCACTGGGATAATCTGCCCCAAGGGTGTCTTAAATAGTCTACAGTGTTGGGTAAAAGAAAAGAAAATGGTGCCTTTAGAACAAATTGCTCCTCCTTGGATAAAATAACCACACTACAGCTAATCCTGGATAAGATGAGGATGGGTGGGCCAGTCTATGTGGCCTTTATTGATTTTTCCATTGCTTTCGACCACGTGGACAGGCCTGCTCTGTTGAAGAAATGGAGAGCGGTGTGTGAGAAAGTCATCCTTTTTGCCCTGACCACCTCCTATTTTTTGAGTGATACTGGTGGTTACTGACTCTGATTGTGTCCTGAGATCTGTAACTTTAGTATACGGTAGGGTATATAGGTTTAGAGACCCAGTAGAATTAATGCACTTTAGTGTGCACTGATGTGTTTCCTGCTTTCATTTTAAAAGCCAGCCCTGCCTTGCAGGCTGTTTAAAAAAGAAAATGATGTCTAAATTCGACTTTGGAATTAAATGTACTATCAAAGGCTTAAACTAACTGATTTTGACATATAAGTCACCCCTAAGGTCTACCCTAGGTTCCTCAAGCGTAGGTTACCATGTTAAAATAAGCAGGGACATTATAAAATATGTTTTATGTGCCCTGCTGAGGGAATTAAGGAAAGTGGGTTTCTGTTGTAGGACCACCTTGTAGGAGAGTAGGATCTACTTCTTATAGTTACCCCCATTTTCTGCTGATGTTTCACTGTTTTTCGACTTTAGTGTGGCTGGGACCATGCCATCCAGGGACCCAGCCTATCTGCTTCCTCTCTAAAGTGCTTGCATGTACTTTAGGTTCACCACAGATTGGATTCTGTGGTACCCTTATAAGTCCCTAGTATATGGTATCCTATTTACCTACGGCATAGGTACCCCAGAGGCCTCTCAGGGGCTGCAGGATGTATGATGCCACCCCTGAGAGACTCAAAATGGCACCACAGGTCTGCTACATCAGCCTGTGTAAGGTGGTGTATGCACCCCTTACTTAGATATAGGTTTCTTATATCTACCTTATATCACCACACATATAAACCTCAGTCACCCCTATGGCAGGCCTTATCAATCCTGAAGGCAGGGTGCTGGGCTTTGTGTGAGAGGGTGCCCATGCATGAGCAGGGCTCTTCTGCAGCCTTCGGAATCTATTCTCGAGGGTTGTTCTGTGATTCAGGCAAACCATATACTCTTAAGTGCATTATAACCTCACTGTAAATGCTAACGTTGGAATGGCTGCAAGTAAACATGTTGTGTTTGGTGTCAAACACCTTGGAATCATACCTCCCCTCCAGTTCTGGCGGCGAAGGTATGATTCCACCCTCTTAGAGAGAGAAATATGACTACACCAGTACACCCGGTACCAGCTTAACATAACTCTGGCATCACAAAATGGATGCTGCAGCCAACTCAGGTCAGTAAGAGCCAACTGTGGCAGGGGAGGTTCAAAGGCCTTGCTGTCTTTCACAATGCGAACCCCAGCCTATCCTGCTATCAGGAGCAGGCCCCCTTCCTGTCTCACCTCCTATTTGGCAGGAAGATATGAGGGAAAAATAACAACAGCGCAGAAGGTGGATTCGCAATACCAGTGGACGTGTTATAAGGTCGAGGATGTTTCCCACCTGTTTCCAGAATCATAGAGGTTTGCGGAGCCCCCCTGAGTTGACTGCCAGAAGCTGAACACGGTCTACTGTATTTCCGCGCCACTGCTGTCTGCTTCCCATATTCTAGGATTTTGTTGTACTACGCATCGCTGAGCTGTTTGAACGCCACTAGATATTCTAGTACTGTGGATTATATATTCGCCATTGCAAGGATTATCTAAAGATCACATTTTTCATAGATATTAGTGACCTCAGTGCGTTGAGTACGGCCTGCCAGAAACCTTATCCCTGTAAGGCAACTTGCCCTGCATCTCTGAAATGCGGAGCACTTGATGATAGTTTCATCCTATTGAGTCGTGAAATTGAGCCCCCTGTTTTGCTGTACCATATTGATTTATTCATAACATTAAGGAAAATTCTAATTATATAGAATTGTATCCACTGCGCCCTGACGAAGGAACTGTGGACACGGGTCCTACTCTGAAACGCGAGTCGGTGCCTCCTTTTGTTGGTATGTTGTTTGCGTAATTTTTTGTAATATTGTTGTCCTGTCATATCTGCCTTATTGTGGCTTTGCTCTGTATGGTATGCTTGATGCTTGTGAGGATGTGTGGTGCTATTAGATGGATGAATGAAATCTATGGATAATTTTTACTTTGGGGCTCTCTGTATATATAAAATAAATGTGTACATAATTGAAATGTATATAAAGTATGGATATTTGGATGAAACCACTGTGTAATGAACATATTTTGCTTGTTTTATAATAAAAGATAATTAGGTCTATCAAACCATTCTGGTCTGGGACAATGTGGATGTACAGTAAATGAAGGATATATTTACCTATGTATTATAGTGTTACCTAGGAGAGGTTCTGTTCTTGTTCTAGATTTTTTCCCTGCCTTCCTCTCCTGGTATCTTTAGTATCCAGGAACCCTCTCCTGTTCACGTAGCACCTCTCTACCAACCCCACCACTCAGGTGAAGGAGGGGAGGTGAAGCACATTCTTCAGTGCTCGCCATCTTGCATATGGCAGGCACTCTCCAATCAGGATTAGGGATTGTGCCCACTCCCCCACCTGGGGTGAGCACACCAAGGGTGTAGTCACCCTAAGGTCTGTATCCCATTAGCTACTACCTTAGACCCCTAAAATGCACCCTACATATAGTATTTAGGGGGCAGCCATGAACCCAGAAGGCATATTCCGGCAACCTATGAAGATGAACGATAGAAGAAGCTGCACAGCAAAGGAGTCTGCAAAGAAGAACTGAGTTGGCCCCAGCTCTACCAGCCCGTCTGCAGTTTCCAGAGATCCTGCGCCAAATGTCGACTTGTCCTGCAGTCAGCGACCTCCAAAACACTGAGAGGACTGACTGCCTTGAATGAAGACTGGATCTCCTGCATAAGCATGGGCGGAAAATCCATTACGCTCGCGGATTTTGCGGATTTTCGGTAAATTTGCAATCCGCGAGATCCGCGAATTTCCCGCAAAATCCGCAAATTCGCACGCAGCGGATTTCTTTTTCTTGGTGATACAATTTTGCTGCGTGCTGTGTAAGTTCGCAATTGCGAACTGGCAGAAATCCTTGCGAACTGGCAGAAATCCTTGCGAACTGGCAGAAATGCTTGCGAACACAAAAAAGCATTCAGCAGGTTCAAAAGTTCAAACTCATCATTAGTAACCATTCCCTGTAGTGCTTCCTGACAAGGGCCCCTCCAGAGTTCAGTTGCTAGTTGCAACAATTATATGACCCTGCTCTGACCCTCACAGCAGGCTCATAGAATAGCTACAAGAAGGCCACAAAGGTCCTGGAAAAAAAAATTGCACTGCAACAGAAAGCAAAGTACAGATAAGGAAGCAGGTGCCAGACTGGAATTTTAAAACAGTGACACATTAATAAATCAACCCCAAATTAATTCATGTCAGTTGAAGCAGGCAGGTGTGCTTGCTTTTCCCCCCATAATCTACAGTGATGATGAACCAGAGGGTGGCATTGATGCACCAGAGGATGGCATGGGTGAAACAGAGGGTGGCAGGGGTGAAACAGAGGGTTCTGGGAACCTGTGATGATGAACCAGACGTAGAAACAACATAATCGTGACCGTTGCGAGCCGACAGGTAAGTTCGCAATTGTGAACTGGTACAAAACCCTCGCGAACTGGCAGAAATCCTTGCGAACTGGCAGAAATCCTTGCGAACACCAAAAAAAATCCGCAAATTTGCGAGAATTCGCGGATTTTGCGGATTGCGAGTTCGCAAATTAGCAAAATTCGCGAACGCCAGATTCGCAAAATTCACCCATGCTTACTCCTGCAAACAGCAACTCTGTTCAAAAGAAAAAATTACAAAGACAGACTCTAAAGTCAGCTGAGGATGAAGAAACTTGATGCCTGGAAACACCACAGCACCCATTGCCTATGGCCCGAGTTCAAGTGGCCCACTGGTACCAGTGAGGTACTCCAGCACTCCAAAGTCTGAATCCACTGTGGGTTCACCCCCCCAGGACTCCCCGGCATCGCCTGCAGCCTCTGTGCGGAGCCCACCCCATTGTGAGTGGTCCGGTAAGGCACAATCTGACCTCAAAAGGCACCCCTGCATCCGGCCGCCCTGCCCCCTGGAGAAGAGGACCTGAGGTACACCTACATCCCTGAGCCCTCTACCTTACCTGTCCTGCTGTTGGCTCCTCCCAGAACATTGTCTGGACTGAGCCTGCAGCAAAAATCTAAAACTGGAAATCTCCATGGGATTGCATTGGACTTCAGACACCTCCTAAGCACCCTGCACCCAGCCACCCCTGCATTGCTGTTGGTGTGGACTTGGTTCTGACTGGGAACCCCCTTTGGCCTGACCTTAACCCTAGGAGCCAGGACCTTGGGGAACCTTGGTGCTAAGCCCCAAAACTCCCACTTGTAAGATGATTACTTACCTGTAAAACCGCTAAACATTTTTTCTCCCATAGGAACCTATGTTATGAGACTTTGGGCCTAAAGAATGTCGGTGTTGAACTGATGTTTGTATGGAGAGAAGATAGCTAAACTGCATAGTCTAAAACGTATTACTTACCGTGTATTGTAAGACCTTAAGGGTGGTATCTAGGTATAATACACCCAGTACTAAAAGTAATCCAGTAACTGAAAAGTATTCAAAAAATTATTGTGGTATAATGCAAACTGCTGTCTGAATCAATTACCAGCCTGTAACTATTGCAAACTGCAATCCTAACTGTATTTCATTGTAAAATCCTGCAGTCCAAGTATATTTTTCCTACCTGTACCAAGTCCTGCTTGGTTCTAGATATAAAATACAAGTATATCTTTTTATACCTACCCAATTGGTCTGAATTCTGTCTCTGGATAAGCCTCACTGCTCACCCACACTACCACAAAGAGAGCTGGTAGTACTTACCTTTCAAATTCAAAATACTATAATTAGGCAATAAAGTCTTTCAAATTGCTTTAGTTCCAAATAGAATTAAAATAATAGACCATGTTATAATTTTTTTTTATACATGTTGGTGATTCGACAGAAAACCATAGACTTTGAAGTAGGTTCCATCGATGGTGGTACTATTAGTAATTAAAAATGCAATTCAATAAGCACTAGTAACTTGGTAAAAATAATCTTTAGTTAACACTTTGCCACATAAAGCTATAAATGACTGTTCGTTCTGCTTGGATAAAAGCCAATACTTTAAGAAGCGATGATATATTTCTATTTGGAGATTGTCTTTGAGGCGGCTGGAATTCAAGGTTCCTCCCCATATTCATTTTGTACATCTTGGTTGTTTCTTAGTTGCTTGTCTATAATCTCCTGGAATTTGATCAGTTTATTAATCACTTGCGGCTGCACATTATTCAGTGGGAAGCTAACAGCAGCTGGCGATGTCCGTGACCCCTCCTTAGTCCACAGATGCCAAAGCAATCTTCTGCAATCTTCCAGGAGTATTGGGCATATGCTGAACAAGTGAGTTACTGATTTTTGGAAAAGACCGCATAGTTGACATGTTTTTGACTCAGGTTTAACTACCCATGGATGAGATAGATCTAATGATGAAAAAGATCCCATCTGAAGCTGCAGGTATTTTGTTTTATAATAGGAGGAAAATGGTTCCATAATATAGTTTTGTGGGCCTTCTCTGTCATAACTACTAAGGACCAAGTGGGCATGTTCTCTTTTGGCAAATGCTCTTCGGTCAGATTCTAGAGCTATAGTTTTTACTTTTCTGTTCAGAGCTGAAAACTGTGCTGTGGGCCCTCTTTAAAAAGACCCCCTGGTAAGCCTCAGATCCATATGACATTGTTTGCGTTAATTTAGCAGAAACTGTTTTCAGCAGTGCCTCAAAAGAAAACTTGTAGGTGCTCTAGAGAATTGCTCAAAAGGCACATTGCAACGAGGCTAGTTTTGGTTTTAATGAGTTATGATGCAATAGGTGACCTTCTTTGTCGTTTAACCAGCATCCCAAATAATTGAATTTATTTGTGAGGGTCAGGGAGTGGTTCTGGCTGAACAGGACAACATCATCTGCATGTAGCAGGGAAGAGATGTGTTGGTTGGCTAATTTAGGAGCATGATTGTTTACTTGGTTTAATACAGGAATCAAATCTATCATGTACAATTATAAAGGGTGGGTGCTAATATGCACCCGTTTGACACCTTGTTTCATGCTGATTTTATCTTACACCAAGGTGTGTCATCCTAATTTTACTCTGGGCCATGTGCTGTAATAGAGCAACATGATGCCTTGTAATAATGGCTCTGGGATTTTCCAGGCTGGAAACCTGGTCCACAGTAAGCAACAGTTGACTCGGTCCAAGGCTTTACCGTAGTCTATGAAACAGCAGTACAGGTCTTCTTTTTTCTGTATTTGTTTGGTTACAAGCATCCATATGGCCACCAGGTTGTATATAGTGCGGCCTGTGTTCTAAACCCAGTTTGGTTGAGGGAAAGTAGGTTGTTTGTCGTTGCCCAATCTTGTAAATCCACGAGTAGTAACAAGGCAAAAAATATGTTGCCTCTATGTCCAGTAGTGCAATATGTATGTAACTGTCTATAGGCGAGATGGGGCTTTTTTTATAAATAGGCTGTAGAATCGAGCCTTGCCAGGACAGTGGCACTGTGTGTTGAACTATGCATTTCATGAAACATTTTCACGTATGCCTGACCAGAAGTCGGTACCTAGTTTAGCCTCTACTATACCTCTGGGGACTCCCTGGACTTTGTGCACGCACACCATAGCTTACTTTGGTATAGCGTATACAGATACAGCTTACTACATTGGTGGATCAGCAGTGGGGTGTAAAGGCTTGTATTTATTGGACTAACTTAGTCAACTTCTGATCACATGACAAGAATCTAAAAATTGTCTTTTGTGCAAATCATTTGTGTATTGCCTCTGAAAGTGTGTTAAGTGGCTGTAGCATTGCTAAGAAAATTAAAAGTTACTGAAGTTAGGGGGAAGTATCTAGAACTGTTAGGGCCTGATTCACAGAACTAACTTAAGACAAAATCCTAAACTTACTACCATTTTTGTATTCACAGAAGGCACTTACTCATTTCGGTTCTCACAGAAGTTAGGAGTCCTAACTTTAGGACTCCTAAATGCCTTCTGTAAATACCGAAAGTCTTAAAATTAGGATTTTTCTCAGTTTAGTAGTAGTAAAGTTAGGACTCCTAACTTTAGATCTCCTAAATGCCTTCTGTGAATAGCGAAAGTTTTAAAATTAGGATTTTACTCAGTTTAGTAGTAATAAAGTTGAGAAAAATCCTAATTTTAAGACTTTCGGTATTCACAGAAGGCATTTAGGAGTCCTAATGTTAGGAGTCCTAACTTCTGGGAATACCGAAAAGAGTAAGTGCCTTCTGTGAGTACCAAAATGGTAGTAAGTTTAGGATTTTGTCTAAAGTTAGTTCTGTGAATCTGGCCCTTAGTGTAGGTTTTCCAAAAAGACGCCCAATTAGAAAAATAATGAGCAACAGGGAATGTGGCTGAGTATCTTGAATTCGCCCATACTCCAACTTAGAGGTTAGAGAGTTAATGCTTTTCTGTAAAGCTAAACAGATAACAATTGGGTCCAAGCCTACCAGGAGACAACGCTAGGAGTTCCTGGCAGGGCATGCAAGGGACCACCACACAGAAGAATGTGAAGACCTTCAAGAAAATGAGGAAAGTAGTGAGGATGATGAAGTTTTAGACCAACCACCTCAACTACCCTCCACATCCAAGTTGTACAGGGGCCGGCTCCTACAGAAGTAGGACCAACTCCATACCAGACAGTGAGGCCAACTTTACTGAGTTGGATCTCCTTTTTGTAAAGACCACAAGACTAGACCTAGAGACTAGGCCCCTAGCTCTGGAAAAAGAGAGCTCAGAGATAGGCCTAGGACCCATCAATGGTGGCAGCCATTAAAAAAGTTTAGAAAAAGAAGGATTTTTTGATCCTAAAATCCCCAAAGGGGTTCTCCTTAAATTTGAGGATTTTGATGATATCACCAAGCGGTTCACAGCTAGAGAGCGCTTGTTAAGCCAGAAAAGTGAGGAAATCTCACTGGGGCGCACTCCTTTGGAAAGTTTTCTCCTGTAAGTGCAGATACAGACTTCTGACCCTTAGTGCGGCAGAAGCAGAGTTGTATGAACTCATGAAGGGCACCCTGATTGAGGGATTTTGACTCACTACTGAGGAGTATTGAATTAAGTTATGGGGGCTCAGAAATCCCAGAGTCAGTCCTGAGTGAAATGTGGACTACTCAGTAAAGACCCTAGGTGGATAGCTGACTGGAAGTAAGTGCAAGATTATGATGGTCTTTATAATTTGTTTATGAATGAACACATTTTAGGTAATTGCATTAATGAAAACTTGCATCAGTATCTGGTAGATCCAGGTCCAATTTCTACCCAAGAATTGGGAAAGAAGACGTACCACTGGGTCAAGAAAAGGGTGACCAAGACATTGACTGGGGGGGACGAAAAGAAAGGGGTTGCAAAACCTCCCCAGGGTAAAGAGCATCATAAAGATAAAAGTAAGAAGTCCCAGGTACCCTCCCAAAAAAACCTGTCCTGGAGGGTGGGCCCATAGACACCTCACAACCTAAAACTGAGTACCAAGGTAAAAGTGTGAATCCCAACAAGGTATTGTGTCACAACTGTCAAAAGGCAGGACACCACACCAGCTGCCCTTAAAGGAAAGTCCCTAGTTTAGCTCCAAGGTTTGCTAGTGTAGCCTATGTAGGTAGTCTCTCAGATGAGGAAGTCCACATAGCCATAAACTAGAAAGTGGGCCCAAAAGGTGAGCTTCAGGGATAGTAGCCATCAGAGAGGGTGTCCCCTGTACCCCACTGGCTAGGGTGTCCCCCTTGCTTGTCACCCAAGAACACTGAATAATTGAGGACTGCACCTGCTGCACACTCGGGACTTCAAGAGTAAACTCAGAGCTTCTGAACCCTTGGATGGTGCTGTGGACCCTCAAAGTCCCAAAGGAAACATTTGGAGGGGAAGGGCTGCCCTGCTGGACCCTTGTACTGGACAAGAGAGGAGGGCACTCATAAGGACTGCACCTGCTGCACTCACACAGCTTCATAACAAAAGGACTGTGCCTGTCTTAAAGGATAAAGAGTAGAATTCCCGATCAACAATGGGTAGAAAAGTACTGAAAGGGCTACCTGCAACATTAAAAACAAGGACAACTCCAGCTGACAAGCTTCAACTGGATTTTACTTGGATTGAGCAGGTACATTGTAGGAGTTGTAGTACCATACCCCAAGAGGCAAACCATGGCTTCTGAGCCATTGGCTGGTGTTGTGGACCACTTTCCTGGACCAAGAAACACTTCTGGAAGTATGTGTAAATGTGCTATATTGCAGGTGGCCTGAACTCTTGACTTTGTCTCAGTCCAGGGCTACCTTTTTCTTACTCATTGAGCGCTACTTGCTTTTAAGTGCAAGTTTTACTTTTAATCTTTAAAAATTCACATTGCCGCTTCCCTACATTTTTTTTTTCATGTTGGTGTCATTTTAATCATACAAATATTTCATATTTTTATAAATTGGTGTTGGATTTTTATTGAGTGTGTGTCTCATTTATTTATTGTGTTGCTATTTGTAAATGCTTTACGTACCTGTCTCCTAAGTTAAGCCTGTCTGCCCACAGTCAAGCTACCACAATTTGAGCAAGGATTACTTTATTGAGAACTTAATTGGACCTTATTTGTGATTGTGGTGGTAATACTAGCTGGAGGTACTAGCCTGCACAATTAATAAACCACCTACAACAGATTGGAATCTCAGAGGGTGTTCTGAAGCTTATAATTACTGTACACACTTTCACATGGTGCCACATCATGCTTGGAGTCCGGCGCGGCTGTTACACCAAAAATAGATACTAGGAACAGCTTACAACAAGAATGTAGATTGGCTTCACTTCCTTTTTTTATTTTACATTGATGACCTACCAGAATTGTGGGCCAGGAAGGTGGTGATGCTCCCAAATTGGGGTTGTATCCTTTGGGCGTCTTATTATATGCAGACAACATTGCCTTATTCGATCTGAATAATACTGAATTGATTAAACTTTCTCTCTTCTTATGCTGTATCCTATTTTTTAAAGGTGAATATAAGTAAAAGTAAGATCATGAAGTTGCATGCAAGGGGCTGTCGTGCTACCATGAAATACCACTGCCATCTAGGTAATATTGCAGTGGAAATAGTTAAATCATTCCCCTACCTAGGGAAAATCTTCCCTGCCAATTTAACTGATAATGAGCAGACAGCACATTTGATGAATAGGACAACGGCCCATGCAAATGCACTTAAAGCACTTTATGGAGCAACAGGTCAAACTCATTTTAACCATATTTTAACGGTCTATAAAATGCTAATCCCTCTGACTCCAATATACAGTATAGAGACAGTAAAAGTAGATCACTAGCACTTCATGCAGAGGGTCTAGGGAAGACATTGCATTCTATTTGTACATTAAATACGATGGCACTGATTGGGCACTATGACTGGAACTGGGCTTAATTAGCACATTTGGGTTTGGCAGCTGTAATTCATTGGGTTTATTGTCTGATACGCTCAAATGAGTACACTCTCAGGAGGCTATTAGCTACAGAATGTTTTACATCTTCAAAATAAGGTAGTACATTGGTAGAAAAAAATGTGTTATGCACTTAAGCACTTTAACCTCAATAAGGAAAGCTTACTAAATTTGAGCTATAATATGTATACCTTAAAGCCTCGTTTGAGTTGTTATCTTTTATTAGTACTTGAATTATTATAGACACGGCTCTATTTGCCAATTTAAATTTCGTCTATATAAATATATTTGTCCACCCTTGTCTTATAAATGTTTCAAATTGTCGAGATCAAATAAATATCCACTATTTGAGACTGCAAATAAAATGCAGGAAATAAGCCATTTTCGTTATACGGACTGTTCTTATTAGTCCGTTTTCTATCTTCTGTTTACTGGTAACCCGGAAGAGAAACACTGAGTAGCTTGCTAGTGAAAATGCGCGCGCACTTTCAGTATTTAACAAGACAAATCTCGTAGCCTACTGACTTCGAGTTACAGAACCCCACACTGACGAAGGCACGCCATTCGTGAGCAGGTATGTTGACTAGGTGTCCTTAAATTAAATAGCGGACGCTATACACGGGTAATATATATTGACCGTCGTGTTTGTATTACAGACTGCAGGCGGTCTTGCATCCTAGGTGAAAGCTTTATCGGACAAGAAAAGCTATCTCTTACAAACGTTACCCCACGTGCAATCACGAATAAATTAAGGTACAATGCTTACTTATTGCATGCCCTTAAAACTGTACATATCGAGTGTATCACACTGTCTTTTACGTACAATAATTACATTGTTCGTGGTTAAAATACCATCCTAAGAGTGGGTGCCCCAACCTAGGGCAGTGTCCTTTAAGCTCACGTAGATCTCTTTGGTAGGGCCTTTTAAAGTCAACGCAAATTTCTTTAGTTCGTTATTTATGTTCCTACGCTTTTTGTGTAGTTCAAGTCCAGGCAAAGCGCATTTATTAAAGATGGCAAACTTTGAGACCTAATAAATCTAAATAGGTCCTCTGACTATCAGGCTAGTGCTGATGTCGTGCTTATAATGAATTATTTTATGTATGAGTTAGACGCTGTTCGATTTATTTTCAATATCGATCTCGAACATCTCACTTCGTGATTTATTTTCAGACCTTCGAAAAAGTGTCTACAATTTTATCACCGGCAAAGCCAGAGAGACGGAAATCATATTAAAGTCCTAACGGGTGAGCTCTATCAAAAAAGTGTGATAATACTCGTAACTACAGCGTCTACCATGACTGTTAGTTGATTAAACCTGTGTATAAATCTCATAGGCGGCAGCAGTGGGAGGTGCGTCAATTGATCACCTAACTCGAGATCAAATATTGGAAGGACCTAGAAAGGCCTGGTACTATCATAATAATGAGGTAAAATATTAAACACATTTTTGGGGTCTTCATGAGAGAAGAAAGTATACTTTTAAGGCGATCTTATTTTTAAGACGAATTACCCTATAAATTGCAATTTTGATTACAAATGTGTATGAGCTTAACTACAACTTCGCTTACCGTGTTAGGCGTGGAACTGGGTAGTATTATTATGACACCAATGTGTATGATTCTGTATGTTCTTCCTGTTGAACAACAATGTCTATTTGTTAGGTTAATGTGTAAATGACTATGTTGAATGTATAAGTGTGTGTTTCCAAAGGAGTAACAAATTGATGATGTTGTAATAAGTAGTTAGTGACAATATATTAGTAACAATATGTTTGATACTGTACTTTTTATATTCTTGTAGATTTTCCTTATATTGTGGGAATGTTTAAATTTTTATCCTGATGAAGGTTTTGGCTTGTAATCCAAGTTGCCAAAACCAAAACGCGTCGATGCCCTTGTGTATTGGGATACACTAATCATTGGACTATACAACGTCTCCAATTCGATAGATATTCATACAAAATTGGAGTATGATTTACATAAGTCGGACTACAGTATCCCGTTCTATTTTTTAACCAATGTGTTGTTTTGTTCCCACTTTGTGATTATTACCTGCATGTATTATATTAGGATATATTGTTTATCCCTTTTATTGTGAATTTTTTAATGGTATAATAAATTGTGTACTTTTTTATAATTTCTGACTATTTTTACATCATCTTGATTGTTGCTCAAATTGAAAGTATGAACTGACTAGTGTGGGTTATAGATGCAAGTTTTTCTGTCTGCTTATAATTTGTCCAAAGGGGACATTATATTGTGACAAACTATTATCAACTTAAACATTATTTGAAAGTATTTTTGAAAAATAGCTCGATGGAAAATGATATTAGACTGTATGGTAAGAAGCAGAGGTTAAGTGATGTAGTTCAGTACTGTCGAGTGGCAGTACCACAACCCTACATAAGCTGGAATTTAGAACACAGAGTTCATAGATGTATATTTTTGTGCAAGTTAAACTGTTTGCCACTTACTAGTGTGACTGATGCTTGGTGGCGTGTAAAATGGGAGAACAGAATATGCACTATATGTAAAATCATCTGTTGTACAATCAAGTAAATGAAATCATGTGTTTTAAATTCTTTACATTTTGTAACTCTCTTATAAATATGTATGAAGAGATTAAATTAACAACAATCGGGGTGCTGTAAAATGTGAAACCTTTTTCTTTTTCAAATGTATTGAATTATTAGATTTTTTTGTTTCGTTATCATTGTAGCTGTAAATCTTTAATAAACATGAGACTTAATTATCAGCACACAATGTGCATAAAACAGGATTGTAATTATTGTACTATTTATTGAATAATAGTTTAATGCATTCACAGTGTTAATACCTCACAACCCTGGATGTCCTTTCAGATAGTCATATGATCTAGAAACTCATCCCATGGCACCGAAAGTTAAATGCTGCCTGTGGACTGCAGCACTTATTGTTGTATCCACTAGTGTGCCAAAGATAATATGGCTGCAAGCATACCAATGTAGCCTGACTGCTGTAGTTTAAACCTGCAGCCTGACCTCTCAAAATTATCAATTTGACAGGGGAAAACTTTATTTTCAAATAATGATAAGCTGCCCCATGTAGGCGTTATAGCCCACAAGATAAGGTACATGGTATTTAAATGTTGGACATGTAGAAATGTAATTTTACCTTGTTTCTCTAGCGACAAGCCCCCAAAGGCAATTTTCTCAGAATTATGTTCAGCTAAAAAGCACAATGTTTAATATTTATCAAAAATGCAGTTCATTTTTTTTTGTCCTCATTCTGCCAGTTCACTCGTTGGCGATACTCCCTTCCTTCACTGGTGATCCAGGCCAGGTTAGAGTCATTCCATACAAGAGAAAACAGCCGTTTCCATTTCCACCCTTCCCCTGGAGTACCCATAGCACCGAAGGAAAACAGGACTGAAGGCTAACATTGGCTTAATCATTGGACCTCGAAGTTCTGAAACCAGTACACCAGCTTAGCCCATACTTTCTCTCAACTGATAGAATCGCACAGCAGGTCCTGTTTGCTTACATATAAAATGCTTTTTTTACATTCCAGCGAAAGGGGTGGCGAGTTGGATTTCCATAGTTTGCATATCTCTTGTCTCCCTAAAAGAATTACATAAAAAATGAATCTTGCATCCAACCTGCTAGTCACTGTTTTGTTGTTCTGCCAAACTCCAAAAAACACCAGGGCTGGACTTACCCTCACTAAAGTACCAGTAACTTCAGTAAGAAATTCACACCTCCGACCAAAATTTTACAATATACGGACATGTTAAAAACGTATGCAAATCGTTGGCAGCTGTATTTCTACACTTTGGGCATTCATACTGTATCCCAGCAAATTTTTCTAACTTTGCAGGAGACCAATATCTATACTACTATTATAAAGAGAGAACTGTGTCCTTTGAGCCAGGTAAACTCAAAAAGTACACCACCAATCCAAACACCCAAGACATCTTTGAAAACCTCAGGGCAAGCCGAAGGACATAGGCTATATAAAAATAAAAAATATACGTTCTTTAAAAAATTTAGGAATAAAAAAAAAGTAGTCCCTTGCAAGTACCGCCGGCCGCGACGTGCGTGATGACATCGGGAGCGCCGGGAGGAGCGGCGTTCAGGAGCAAGAGGAAGAGCGGCGGACATGAGCGCGGGGAGGAGCTGGGGACAGGCGGGGAGGAGCGGCGAGCGGCGGACAAGCGGTGAGGAGCGGCGAGAAGCGGAGGAGCAGTGGAGCGGTAAACTCAGCAGCACGGGGAGGAGCGGCGGCTGAGGTAAGTGAAGCAGCCGCGGGTGCACACCGAGGGATGGGCGGAGGGACGGGCGGGGGCCATGAGTGCTTGCAAGCCTTTTACTCAAAGTCAGGACGTCGGGGGAAACAGCGGACAAGAGCGTGGGCAGAAGCGGCCAGGACCAACAAAACCGGAGCAAGGAAACACTGTAAGTACGCTCTGCTGCTTCCGGCCGCTCTGCAGCGCATCTCCTGCTGGGATTCTGCCCGCAGCCCCCTTCTGCCCTGGGCAACGCCGGGGCGGGCTGCTAGTACCCTATATGCAGTAAAAAGATGATTACGTTTCATGTAGGCAGGTTTCACGATTTCCCTAAGTAGAGTAAAGGAGACTTTCCAGGTTTCCCACAGATTTACATTTGGCAAAGCCCCTCCCCAAAGCTTTTGTATGTCACTGTCTATATCATCTTCTGCCTGGATCAAGGTATTATACCACAGCGCTACCTCATTCTTAACTGCACCAGTTCTTACTGCTTGATCTAACCAGGAATCCTCCTCCTCTTCCTTCCATTCTTGACACCTCCACCATGCAGAAAGCTGATAATATTTGAACCTGGTAAGTAGACCCCCTGTAATTGATTTCAAGGTTCCCCAATCAGCCAACTCAGTACCCACCTTCAAATCTCCCCAGCAAGATATTCCCGCATTTCTTAAGGGAAGGCTAAGAGAGTCGTCCAGACACCCAAGATCAGCCAGGAAGTTGGGAGATTGTTGATGAGATGGGCAAATTTGCCTCTTAATTTATATGGTAGGGTGAATCTCATCAAGATGGTACATTTTTGTTTAATTCTATCCCATTATTATTTGACCAAAGGGAGATAGCCAAACTTCAGGGTAAATTATTTGGGCCTCTAAGGGCTCCCGTATATTGTGAAAGAAATTAAGGCAGAGACTGGAGAAAGGCGGGCTGGCTCATGTAGATTTGTTAACATATGTGCATGCTTTTTTCTTTAAGAATTGTCGGATGCTTTTAGGTAAAGTGGATAGCTCTGCTGTAGGAATTTTATTTGGAGCAATGCATTTAGAGCAATGCTTGGCGAATTGAGGGAGGGCCAAGACCAATTCTTGTTTAAGTTTGGAGACCCTAAGTTTTTCAAAAAAGTAAGGTTGAAGATTTTATTGGGAGCCCTGAAAGTATGGGTCTTAATTTGCAAGAAGTTAGCAATTCCTTACTATGCATCTAGGGCCCCGATTTGGGAATCCCCTGGGACACCTGGGTGTCTGGATGACTCTCTTAGCCTTCCCTTAAGAAATGCGGGAATATCTTGCTGGGGAGATTTGAAAAATCCAGTTCAATGGTGATGCCAGATGTTTAATAAATACTTAGGAAAGGTGACTTTTAGAGAGCTACGTTTTCCTACCTGAATCTTCTGGTGTCTAATTTGCATTAACCTGATAGCAGTTGCCCAGCGAGTCCTTGACCATAATGAGGCATGAAAACTGCTCCCAGAGCAGAAGCAATTGAGTAGTGGTGGGGAACTGGTATTTTTCACTTGCAAGAAAATCAGTTAGGGCAGACATTGGAACTTCATTACCTTGTAAAAGGCCTGCCCTGTCACAATTAAATGTAAAGTGAGACTTGGGGAAGGCAAACTTCCTTTTCCTAGTCAGGCTGGCTCCAAACCTAGTGGGAGAGAGTCTGCCCAGGACCTCATTGACCACAAAAGAGAGGGCTACTAATTTCCCTGGGCACACCTCTGGGCAGGCAAACAGGCCCCGCACACGGGAGAAAGAGTTTTCCAAATTGCCATTTAAGGAGCAGGTGCACTATGAGATTGGTTGTGCTATGGCAAACAGGAACTGTTGAAAACATAGGTAGGGAGGCCCCTAGGAGCTTTTATTCCATTGGATAAGTATCACCCCCACCTACTACCTAGTGCAACGATAAATGTGGCACCACAAGGCACCCTCCACTGAATACCATCTGGGCTGTGTTTGAATACTCTTATGGAACACTATGGAAGGGCTCTATTCTTCAACCAATGTCACAGTTGACATATTATTTTCTGAGGGTGCAGATGAGTGCTCTCCTTTTTGACAGACACTAAAGATGTCCTGAATCCATTGAAAGATATGATTTTTGATTCAGAGAAAGTGATATTCATCAATTTGGCATTGATTTCCTGTATAGTAGCATTCCTCAGGAAGCGACATTGGAAGTAATAGATGAGCTATTCTCAAACAAGAGCTGGGATAACATAGCACAACGGGGTATGTGTTGGATTGTGCACACATGGCCTCTAAATTACTTTGAATATGAAGGATTGTTCTTTCTACAGGTACATTGGGCATTCATGTACTGTACCTTTGCCCCAAGCCAGGCATGCATATGTGCACATATTTTTAAGGCAGAGTGTGAGAAAGTTATCCCTTTTGCCCTGATTACCACCATTCTTTGACTGACGCTGATGGTTACGGATGCTAAAGGTGCCATGGGCTCTGCTAACCAGACCCAGGGCCTGTGCTCAGTTTAAAGATATATGGTAATTAGGTGACAATAATGGTATGGCAACCTACCTGTAAGCCCCTAGTGTACTGCAGGGCATGTAGGTTTAAAGGCTTTGTAGATTTAATGCACTGAAGTGTGCACTGCTGTTTTATTTGCTGTCACTTTATATGTAGCCTGACTTTGCAGGCTGCTTTCAAATTAAAATAATATGCAAATTCAACTTTGGAATTAAAGGTACTTTCAAAGTCTTCAACTACTTTATTTATACATATAGGTCACCCCTAAGGTCTACCATTGTTACCCCCAGGGAAGGGTGCCATGTAGAATAAGCAGGCACATTTTTAAATATGTTTTATATTACCGGGCGAGGGACAAACTGCCAATTTCGTTTTCCCCATTGTAGCACATTGGCTCCATAGGCTAAAATGGAAATATTTTAATAAAGTATAACTATTGACAGGAGTGAGCTGAAATAATAATTCAAAGACTTAAAAGAATAGTTACCATAATCCCAACAACTTGCCAAGGTTTAGTTTTATTATATTTATTGCTTTTCTGATGTGCCAAAATCCTGCATTCTAACAGTCTCTACTGATTAGCTAGCCACTGACAGGCTGAGCCGCAGTGCTCGGATGAGATGTGATGGGGCCTGCATAGAGACAAAGTAAATCTTGTGGGAGGAGATTTACAGGTGGCAGGATGGGGGTGGAGTTGTTAAACTGGTCTTCAAAGAGGGATTGACAGTCTGGACAGGACACAGGCTCAAACCTGACAGGAGCCCCAGTAATTGAATTAGCAGAGGGGCTGGAAGGAGAGTTTTAGGGAAAGTCAGATCTTAACCTTTAGGGTAGAGTTTCTCCATTTTAGATTTTGTCAGACATGATTTCATCGTTAAGAAAATGCCCCACTTTGAAGGAAGCGGTTATACTTCTGGGTGGCACCACGTATTCCATTGATCAGGGTTGCCCCCCTGCTTGTCAACCAAGAACATTGGAAAAAAGTGGGAGAGCTGCCCAGAAACTCAAACCCCTGCCTTGAATCTACAAGAAGAAGATAGACTGCCCAGCTCAACCCCTGGGCTGCACCAAAAAGACTGCACTCCAAAAGAATGCACCTGTTTTGATGTTGTAGACCCTCAAAGACCAAAAAAGAAACAACTAAAGAAGGACTGCCATGCTGGATCCTTGGACTCCAAAAGAGAGGACTGCACTCATAAGGTCTGAACCTGATGCATTCACAAGGCCTCAAAACAAAAGGACATTGCCAATCTTAAAGGGCAAGAAGTGGGCTCCCTGATTATCATTGGGTAGAATAGTGCTGGAAGGGCTACCTGCAGCATCAGCAATAAGAACCATTCCAGCTAACAAGCTTCACCTGGCTTTTACTTGGATTGACCAGGTGCATTGTAGGTAGTTGTAGTCCCAAACATCAAGAGGTAAACCAGTGCTTGTGAACCCTTGACTGGTGTTGTGGACCACTTTCCTGCATCAAGAAACACTCCTGGAAGCAAGTGTAAAAGTGTTACATCATGGACTGCCTAATCTCTTGACTTTGCCCCATCCAGGGCAACCTTTTTTAGCCCCTTGAAGTGCTATTTGCTTTTAGGCACTCATAAAGCCCTATATCTCAAGACCCCCTATATATCAGGCTCAAAAACTAGAGGTATCAGGGAGATGCAGAGCCTCACGAAGTGAAAGTTCACTGCTACTGCGACCACAGTTATTCTGCAAAAAGAGTTACAGCGCCTTCTCAAGCATCGCCCAAAGGTATGGAACTCTCTGCCGCTGGATGTACGGTACATCTTATCTACCTCTCCATTCAAAAAAGAAGTGAAAACAATACTAATGAACAAGTTTCTGCCCTAAGATACATTAGGTCCTATTGTTTACTTACCTGCCTGCTATCTTGATCCCCTAAATGTCCACTACATTGATGTGCAACCATGAACTCTAGCTTTACCTTGCTACTCTCATATTTGTAACAAATGTCTTTTCTTACAACTGTATCCTTCCTACCCTATAATGTGAAGCACTCCGATACCCTCTAGGGTCTTGTTTGCGCTATACATAACTTTATAAATAAATAAAAATAAGCGTTCGTTTTTCTTTTAATCTTTAAAAATTCATATCTCTGGGTTTCTACTTTGGATTTTTATAGTCTGGGTGTTATTTTATTCATTAATATATTTTCCATTTTTATGAACTGGAGTTGGGTTTTTATTGTGTGCTGTGTCTAACTTATTTAATGTTTTGGTGTTTTAAATGCTTTACCAACCTGGCCTGGCTGCTACTAGCCTACAACCAAGGGGGGTTGAGCAAAGGAATAATTTATTGAGCCCTTGACTGGACCTTATATTGAGATTGTGGCCTTATTACTAGTGGGAGGCCTACTGAACACAGAGCATGTATTTCCTGCCTCTATTCCTTTCAAGAAGCATACAAAGTTTGGGAAGAGATACATAGATGATATTCTACTGGTTTGACAGAGTAGTGAGAATGAGGTGACAACCTTATCCAACTGGCTCAAATCCCTGACCTCTGTTTTAATTTTTCTCACAATGAAGGTGGAAAAGCAATCATTTCTTAAATTAATGCTTTCCGCAGAGGAGGGGTGCATTAAGATGGAAGAGTTTTATACACTAACTGATAAAAACAATTTCCTTCGGTTTAACTGCTTTGACATTTGTTCACTTGTTTTGCTTTCTATTTATCTAATGACACATGACTCACAGTACATTTATCAATGTGAGTCTTCAGTTTAGTAATATCATCCCCTTATGATCTCCTTCTTCACACCTTCGCAGCGGCGGACATTCCGTCGTGGTGCTGAAAAAAATGACGCATGGGTGGTTCGGACCGCCCCTTGCTGTCCTCCGCCCACGCCCTCCGTGATGTCCGACGGCCAGGGGCCGTCCGACGCATGTAAGTGGTTAATTACCAAGAGTTGGAAAATATTTAGATGATGCTTTATGAATAATCCTGCAGTACCCTATTTGATGCAAATGCTAACTTTTAAATGTAGGAGCCAGTAGAATGATAGAAAAAAAACTCTATGACTGAATTAAATAGGGATGGACACTTAATGACAGCTGTGATCCCCATTCTATCATTTGGCTCTCATACAGTGTGTGACTACCAAGGATACCACCTCATACTAGACCATGATGGTTTAGGTTCCCAAGTTAGGGAAAGCAGTTTCTGTTGGGTTTTTCATGTATCCACTCACTACGAGTGCTCTTTCTGTGTGTGCAGTGTGGTGTTACATGGGTTCTGTTACACAAGTGTGTGTAATAAATCGTCACATTGCAAATGCATCAATATTCAAATGACAGTATTCAATAATTCATGAATCCTTTATAGAATACAATTTTGTGATGTTTTTCCTTATAGGAATCCCTTTTACTTTGGTTCTTAAGGTAGGAATTACCTTTTGACAACTGTTTACTTTACACTTGCTCGAATTAGTGTAAGGAGTAGAGATATGGATCTATTGGTCCTAACGAACGCCCATCTTATATATACTGATACAGCAGTCAGTGTCAATGCAACTACATGATCTGTATTGGCTGCCAATAAAAAAGTGCATCATGTTCATGGCACTCTGCATCATGTATAAGGCACTCTACCATGCTAGTCAAGATGGGAGAAAGGTCATGTTTCATTGAAATGCTCCTGGGAGAATTCTCTGCTCAGCTCATCTCAACTTGAAAGTGTGGCCAGAATTTGGAAGACGAGATGGGGAGGGAAAGCTTTCTTGGTCAATGCTCTAGAACTTGCTTCCGCATCATCTCACAGGTATTAAAATGCATCTTCCCCCATTTTGTCTCACTGGAGAATTTCGACTTCCACTTCAAAGACTAATTCCGATGGTAACATCTTTTGACCAGGACGAGCCTGCTTAGTGTATCTGGTAGCTCCTTTATGGTCAACCTAAAGGTTTGCTTAGGTCCCAGTCAACCATGAACAGTGACTTCTGATTGGTGCGCTTTCTCTTGGCGCTTTTTGCCTTTAATATTTGAAAATCCATGTCACTGGTTCCCCTTAATGGATTTTGTTGTTTTCAGGTAATTGTCCAATTAAAGTTTACTCTAATTTTATAAATTGGAGTAGGATTTTTATTGTGTTGTGTTTCTGACCTTTTAACTGTTTTAGTACTTCTAAATGCGTTGCACATTTTCTCTAAGTTAAGCCTGTCTGCTTTGTGCTATAGCAACAGGGGTTGAGCTCAGGTTTATATTACTTTTACCCAGACCAAACACATTAGTGACTTTATTACTTGTGGTGGGCTACCATCCAAGCACATACTCTTCTGCAAAATGGAGCAATCTAATAGCCATTTAGATAGTGATTTATGCATGTTATGAATCTTGACCTCCAGATTCAGAATGGGTGGATGAGCACGAGTTCCAAAAATTCAACAGTATGCCTCATTCAGCTCTGGATACTGTCACATAAAGAAAGAACAATAACTATTTAAAGTCACTAGAACTCAATCAATACATCAGTAGATGACCAAGCACAAGGTTCTACCATGGCATTGAAGGGGCAATCAAACAAAGTAGCTCAAGAAATTAAAACAATGAAGAAAACCATGTGTGATTTAATAAATATAAAAAATTTACCATGCTACAAAGGTTGAAAAATAAATACATGCAGTTGAGGCTTAAAATAGATTAACTATATTTGTAGTTTACAAAGATAGACAACATTTAAAAAAAGCATTACGACAAAATGCAAGAGAGGTTACAGAAAATAAGTGAGCACAGAGGTACCACTTCTAGAATGTGAAATGTAGACTGTGACCAAGACACTTAATTGAACAAGCCCCAAGTTTATCATTGTCAACAGTAGCTGAAAAGTGGAGCATTAACTGGGATTAAGCTAACTCGGGAAAATGTAATTGTAAAAACATAGATTAACACATTTAGGCAGCTTCCTGAGAAATCAATATGGATAAAACTTTATAAATTGTGAAAATACAAAATAAAAAACAGGGGTGTTTCAAATCCAGGTTCTGATTTGGAAAGTGTAACTGACTAAAACCTCCTAAAACAATTTACAATTTCTAAACAAAATACATTCAAATAAATCAAATTAAATTAAAACAGAACACACAAAAAGTGAAATGGAAACCTGCACCAATGTTTATGGGTAGTCTAACCCACTGTTGAGGATTATTTTCTATCTCTGCAGCAGTAACAATTCCTTATAGACACGCACACAAGCACACACACACAAACATATTTGCCTGGGCCCTAAACAAAAAAAGTTGAGATATATTGGACGTCAAGTATTAGAAAGGAAGGCAGTATGCCAATTAATTAAACATCTAAAGAGCCATTCATTTAAGAGCTGCCAGGCACATATGCAGCGTGATTCTTAATTCCAGAATAATCTTTAAGGGTGCGGCTGTGGAGATTGCTCATTGTGAACAGTTTGGTGCATATTGAACTACGCAGACCTCCTAAATCTTTTTTGAATTGAGCCCTTGGTTATCCTATGTTAAGACGAAATGTTACCGGGACCAGCAATTTTCCCAATCAATAATATGAAAAAATCAGTACAAAGTGTTTTATATGTTTTTTTAAAAAAACTACAAAGATACAATTAGTAGTGCAGTGTCAATTATTTCAGAACAATATTGTTGGTGAAAAGCGCACTCTGGTAATAAAATAATTCTATCTTGTTCGATATGTGTGCGGTGTTAGAATTATGCCTGCTGTGCATATATATATGTGAACTAATTATAGTGGCCTAGCCCCGTGTTGGTGACTAGGACTCTAACACTCTCCAACAGTGTGTGAAATTTTTCATTGAACCTCTGTTGATTGAACATACTGTAACAGTGTTGGAGAGTGTTAGAGTCCTGGACCCTTATTTATTTTATTTATTTATTTACGTAATTTTTATAGCGCAACAAATACCCTGGGGTGTCTCGGCGCTGTGGAGCTACTGGGGTCAGTCATCCTCTTACTGGTTAAACAACCATGTTTTTAAGAGCCTGCGGAAGCTCATCAGGCTCGGGGCAATTTTGATGGCAAGTGGCAAAAGATTCCAAAGTTTTGGGGTAGCCACAAGGAAACGTCTATCTCCCCAGGTGGCCGTTCTTGTACGTGGCACAGGGAGGAGACTGGTGTTAGCCGATCTTAATTGCCTTCTGGGAGTATACAGCTGAAGAGCTTCAGTCAGGAACCTGGGTCCTATGCCATGTACTGCCTTATATGCAATGCAGAGGGCCTTGAATTTAATGCGGCTCTCAACTCTCAGCCAGTGGAGCTGACGAATGCCAAAAGTGGTGGATTTGCGGCGCGGAATGTTTAGGAGGATCCTGGCAGCCGCGTTCTGGATGGATTGCAGCTTTGTTATGACACGCTTCAGGGTGTGAAGAAAGAGAGCGTTTCCATAATCTATTTTGGAGAAGACTAAGGTAGAGACCAGAGTCTTCCCAGCTGAGGGAGGGAGATAAGGCAGCAGCTTCTTAATTTTTTTCAAAATAAAGAATGAAGACGACACGACCTTGTTAGTGTGGAGGTCAAAAGACAGCTTGCTGTCAAAAATGACTCCCAGATTTCTGGCTTTTTCCACTGGGACAGGTGGATGGCCGAGCTTTTCCGGCCACCAACTAGAGGACCATTCAGGGGAGAGTTTTCCGAAGGTCATAACCTCGGTCTTGTCCGAGTTGAGCCTAAGACAATTCGAGGCCATCCAGGTACTGACCTCAAGCATAGCTCTCCGGAAGTTGGCTGCCACAGTAAGGCCGTCCTTGTGGATACCCAGAACCAGCTGGGTATCATCTGCATAAGATGTAAGCCGTACTCCATGGGCCTTTATTACCCTCGCTAAGTCCGCTACATAGATGTTGAATAGCATAGGACTTAGCGAGGAGCCTTGTGGAACTCCACAAGGGAGTGCAGAGATAGGAGAATAGAAATCTCCCAGCCTTACTGTCTGGGTACGGTTTGCCAGGAAAGATGAAATGAGATCCTTGGCCGGACCGTTTATCCCCAGGGCTGTGACACGTCGACTAGAGTGACATGGTCGACCGTGTCAAAGGCCGCTGACAAATCCAAAAGGATGAGGACAGCCGCCCCTCCCTGATCCATGATCGCCCTGATCTCATCAGAGGCCTTTATCAAGGCGGTCTCTGTCCCATGCCCTTTCCTAAAACCAAACTGCGTTTCGTCGAGAAGTTGGTGGGTCTCGACGAACTCTGAGAGCTGTCTATTCATAATGAATTTGCATACTTTGGCAGGAAAGGGCAGGCACGCAATAGGTCTATAACTGGCGACGGCTGTGGGGTCTAGGGAAGGTTTTTTTAGAAGGGGTTTTATAACAGCCTTCTTCCATATACTGGGAAATTGGCCTGTCTGAAATGCAGTGTTGCAGATCTCCATAAGGGGGCGTGAGATCACTTCTGTGAGTTTTAGCATCACAGAAGGAGGGCAAGGGTCCAGAGGGGAACCCGAGTTAATGGTGGAGATGAGTATAATAACATCATCATGTGAGGCAGGTGAAAAACATGAAAAGGAATCATAATTATGATGAGAAAGTACTTCTTTCACAGTACCGCCTCTGTGTTCAGTTTTGATATCACCTTCAAATGAAGCATATATATCTGCCACCTTTGTGGTGAAGAAGGTGGATAATTCATTACAGAAGGTCTATGAGGCCTTGCGTCAGTTTTGCGCCGCTGGTGCGTCACTTTTTGTGACGCACCAGCGGCGTACAAAATGCGCCTTGTTGCGCCATATTTAAAAAGTGACGCATCTAGGTAGATGCGTCACTTTTTAAACCTCTGCGCCACATTATACCTGCGTCAGGTATAATGTATGCAGGGGGGGCGTTCCCCCGCAAAAAGCCTCGTAATAGTGACGCAGTGAAATCTATGAGATTTCACTGCGTCACTTTTAGGATGCTGTTGCGTCAAAATCTTGCGCCTGCCTCACAGCAGGCGTAAGACTGACGCAAGCCCTTTCATCATGGGGCTTTGCCCATGTGAAAGGACGCATTGCTGGAGTTGCGTCACTTTTGTGACACACTCCAGCAATGCGTCACTTTTGCGCTTGCAGATGCATCAGAAATACTGACGTATCTGTAAGTCCTTGCGACATGATGCGTCATACATTAAATATGACGCATCATTGGTGTCGCAAGGAGTGCGCAGTGAAAAGTGACGCATCGCTGTTTTCACGTAGCGATGCGTCACTTTTTATAAATGAGGCCCCATGCACCAACCCGGGGCTAGGCCACTATCATTAATTAGTTCAGAACAACATTGAACTCAAACTTATTTTCTGGGAAAGATGGCTTGAGAAGGCAATCAAAACCAGTGCTTTAAATGGGCCTGTGCTCACCAGTACTGAGTACCGGCACTTTTTAATTTTCTTCCCTTGAGTACCGGAACTTTTCCTTAGAGAAGGAGAGTACCAGTACTCACAGGGGCTTAGCAGCACGCAGTTCTTAGCTATCCGGAGACTGTCAGTGAATCACACAGCACCTAATTGGCTGGCTGTGTCATGTGATCAGGCGGCAGAGATTACGCTTCAATCAGCAGTGAGCAGTATCTTCACTTGCTTGAATGAATGAACAACGTGTGCTCATTAATCGTGTCATTCTTTGCCAACTTGCACACAACCTCCCATTCTCATTGCCCGATATGTCAAGATTAATCTTGTTGTGCAGGCTGATGAATGCACAATCGGTCTGCCCATCCTGTTCTGTTTCGATGTGCTTTGTAGGAGGCTGACTGTGTTCCTGGCCACCAGGCACAGTTTAGCAGACACAGGTGTTCTGGCTGGGGCTCCAACCAACATTAATCTAAATTGAGCTTTATCTCACCTGTCATTATGTATAAAGGGGAAAGAGATGGGCCTGCGCTTCTCCAACTGCTTGAATTAAAGAAAGAGAAAAGGGAAGAGAGGTAGGGAGTGATGCAGAAAGAGGACAGAGAGATTGGTAAAGACATGAAAAAGAGATGAAAAGCTCTAGAAAGACCAGAGAAAGAGAATGTATTAAAGCAACTGAGTTAAGGAGGAGAGAAACATAGGAGAGAAAAAGACTGGGCAAGGGAGTGTAAGACAGACAAGGCAGAGGAGAGAAAGGAGAAGTGTGGATAGACGAATATAAGAAGGAA
The DNA here is from genome assembly GCF_964263255.1 of Lissotriton vulgaris. Lineage (NCBI taxonomy): Eukaryota > Metazoa > Chordata > Amphibia > Caudata > Salamandridae > Lissotriton > Lissotriton vulgaris. Next base: position 1,186,802,628 of record NC_141689.1, on the reverse strand, counting down.
AAAACAGGTGCAAGATGTAGTAGCGCGCTCTAGTGTACGCACGTCACGTGGGCCACGTGAGGTGCCGCGCCCGCGCAAGGCTACGCAGGCTGCGTAAATGTTTGGCGCGCATAACCGTTAAACGCCAGTTGAGGCTCGGCGCTCTTCAGAGGTAGACGTGTTTTAATAAACAAGGTTAAACACTACCAGGTTGCAGCGCCGTTCATTGCTGGGTGATCGATAACATTACAATGGCGATGAGGGTGGGATAGCCGATCCCCAACCCGGCAGTGAACCCAAGACAACCACCGAGCAAGCACCCTGAAGAGCGCGGCAGGGCCGAACAACCCGGAGCTTCCCCAGAGGCCGAAACGGCGGAATGGTCAAAGTGTCGCATTGGAATGTCGTCAGTGGCATATCTAGGACATGAAATAGGTGTGGACGGAGTGACCCCCAAGGCAGAAAATGTCAAGGCGATCCGCGAGGCGCCCCCCCAATCAGTAAAGACGAAGTGAGATCGTTTCCCGGCATGGCTGAGTACTATGGGAAATTTGTACAGCATTTCGCCTCCAGAACCCACCACATGAGGCAACTCATGAAGGAAAGCACCGAGTTCCGATGGTCAGGAGAGGCACAGAGTGAGTTCGATGATGTCAAGAAAGCGATCACGGAAGCCGTTCCTCTTCAGGGGTATGACCCCCAAGGCAGAACGGTCTTGACCACGGATGCCAGCGACAAAGGTCTGGTAGCAGTCCTTATGCAGGACAGAGGACAAGGACAGATGGAGACAATAAGTTTTGCCTCGCGCACGCTGACAGACACCGAGAAACGGTACAGTGTGATTGAGAAGGAGATGCTGGCAGTGGTGTGGGCCACCGCGAGGTTCAGACAATTTCTGTGGGGCACGAGGTTCCTATTGAGAACGGACCACAAACCTCTGCTAAAGGTGCTGACGTCAATCGGGCACGCCAAGGCCACACCAAGAATATCAAAGATGTCGTTAAAGCTACTAGAGTTCCGGTATGATGTGGAGCATATACCGGGGAACAGGAATTGTGTGGCAGATTATCTAAGCAGAACTGCTGCAATGGAATCCAGTGGCGAGAACATGGCAGGAACAGAGGAGTGGGTGGCTCTCACAGGGGACCAGGAGGCCTCCATCAGTCTCACAGAATGGGAACAGGCATACGATGAGGATGCAGTGTTGAAGGAGGTGAAGTTCGTGATGCAAGGATGGCCCGAAAAAAAAGCACTTGGAAGGGAACTCAGACCCTACTATGAAATCAGAGAGGAACTATCGATAGGTGACAAGGGAGTGTTTGTACACAGAGGCGAAAGGGTAATACCACCCGCTAACCTCATCACCCGGCTATTAGACGCACTCCATGAGGGACACCTCGGGATCTGTAAATTGAGGCTGAGAGCCAGGCAAGACTACTGGTGGCCTGGAATGGACTTGAAGGCAGAAAGACATGTCAGGAACTGCACCAGGTGTCAAGGAGCGGATAAAACCCTCAAACTCCTCCGCCCTGAGTTGGGCAAGTTTGAACTACCCAGGAACCCTTTAGAAGAACTGAGTGTGGACATCCTGTGCCCCATTCTGGACATGCAAGGTGTGCAGAAATACGTGTGTGTCATGGTGGACAGGTACTCAAAATGGCCGGAGATAATGATAGGAGAAACCATGGACACAGATGCGATTATCAAATTCCTGGCAGACACGTTCGTGAGGGAAGGCATCCCCAAGACAGTGCTTAGCGACAATGGGCCCCAGTTTAAATCAGAGAAGTGGAACAGATTCATGAATAGAAATGGCATAGGAGCCAAACACACAGCCATTTATCACCCAGCCGGAAACGGCTTAGTGGAACGGTTCAACAGGGTGGTAATGGGGTCGATTCAAGCTGCCATAGCTGATGACAAGGACTGGGAGGCGGAAATTTGGCATATGATCTGGGCTTACAGGATAACGCCTACCAGCACAGGATACAGCCCGTTTCAAATACTAAGAGGACAAGAACCCTTCACACCGGTCAATCGAGTGTGGAAGGAGAAAACAGTCACCAGTGAATGGTCACCCGCTGTAGTGAGAGCCAACCTCGAGAGAGCCCAAGCAACCTACACCAAACATTATGATCGCAGACGGAATGTACGGAACACTGGACTAGAGGAAGGAGAGTGGGTGCGAGTGAGGTTTGCCAATGCGCAGAGGAAAGGAGAGAGCAAATACAGCAAGCCCTTGCAGGTGAAGGAAATACGGGGCAGGGCAGCCCTACTGAGTGATGGCAACGTGTGGTCGCAAGATCGCATGGCGAGGTGTAACAAAATCTTGAACTGGGATCAGAGGACCACAGACTTGGACGAGGAAGAAACGGAGTTGGAGGAGCAGGAGGCTCCGGAGGGAGCGTTTGAGGAGAATGGAGAAGGTGCACAAGAACTAGAGACAATGGGAGGCGAGCAAGAGTGGATGGCACGAGGAAGTCGGAGAGAAGGAGAAGTAGGCGCGGCTGCGCAGGAGTCAGAAGGAAGCAACGAAAGTGAGAATCTCAACACTCCGGTAAGACTGACCCGCAGTGGCAGGGTGGTGGTTAAACCAGCAAAATTCAGAGACTATGAACTGAACTGTGGACGAATGAGTAACTAATTCCTCGTTGGAAAAAGGGGAGATATGTAGTAGCGCGCTCTAGTGTACGCACGTCACGGTGGCCACATGAGGTGCCACGCCAGCGCAAGGCTACGCAGGCTGCGTAAATGTTTGGCGCGCATAACCGTTAAACGCCAGTTGAGGCTCGGCGCTCTTCAGAGGTAGACGTGTTTTAATAAACAAGGTTAAACACTACCAGGTTGCAGCGCCGTTCATTGCTGGGTGATCGATAACATTACACAAGACATGAGGGACAGAAAGTAGAAACTAGCATGGGAAATGTTTAGGCATGTGAGATAGACAAAAGTCAAGGGGTGAGAATAAATAGGTGAGCATGAAAAATAGGTGTTTCCTAGGTAGGAGGAGGAGAGACATCAGGAAGAAAGGAAGGAGGAAATGCTTGTGGACACCATATAGCAACCCAGCACCAAGAGATCTTGAAAGGCACTTTTTGTTATTTGCTTGGTTATCTGGCAACTCTAACATAACCTTTAAGTAGTTCAGTGTTTGAATAAGATTCCTGCAAGAATTCCGTAGGAGTGCGAGCAATCTATTCTAATGTATACACCTCATAAACTTTGCAGCTCCCATTTAAATGCTGATCTATAAACAAATATAAAGGAAACAAATGTAATTATAAAATCAGTTTCAAATGGAAAACATACTTTTTTTAGAGAGTTTTATTCTCATCAATAACTGTGCCACAGCTTCAACCTTCAAAACAGCTGACCCTGTACTATGATTCTTTGAATGACACATTGCCCCGTCCCTTCAGTATGCACATGCCTTCATGCCTACCTATCTGGATGTGCCTCTATCCCCATGCACTTGAGTGTGTGCATAACTGTGCAAGTGAGTAGGGGTTGGACTTGAGACCACAGCCAGATCTGTAATCAAGGAAATGCTTCCACAGTTGAGAGCCCCAGAGTCTCATAGGGCCTGTTTTGCTTGCCCCACGTGGGCAAATCACTTGGCCTCGGTCAGAATCTTATTTCAGAGTGAACTCAAAAACATTCTCCAACCTACCACCCCATATGTAATGCTTATTTCTCTTTTCTGAACTATCACTCCTTATACAAACTTGCAGTGAGGCAACTTCTCTTTTGCTCTCGAAATGTGTCAATCTCCTAACTAGAAAGTTTATTTCACAAATTGCCCTCAGTATCCATAATTGTGCATAATGTGACAATACAAATAGCTTTCATGAACCATAAGCGAAGAGTCAAATTGCACACAGCAAATTTGAAAGTTACCAATTACCTTTAAAAATACTCCCTTTTGTAAACGTAGAGACAAAAAGAATGCTCTACAGATGGCAGAACAGTTGTTGATTTACTGTGCACAGTTGCACATCAAGAAAATCCTAAATGTTTGTCTTCCAATCCCCGCCCCTTCCGCTAAAGCTGGTGCCTATACTTATTTTTTCCATTTAAAGCTCTGATCAATAAAGTACTCAGACATAACCCCTAAGACTCAAATTGATGTTTTCTCTGCACGCTCTATTTAATTATCCATCAGTGCAGTTCTACAATGTCAGTCCTTTCTCTCTCGTAGTAATTAATGTGAATGATGATAGTGGTTCGCTCCATTGTTCAATTAACCGCATATGTATGATATATAGCTAAAACACTATAGGAAATTAAGACAGATTCAGATTATTGGCTGAATGATGTATATTGTGACTCTGTAGTACAGTCAGATAGGTAGTGTAGTAGCAAACATGAGAAGAGGTTTGGTCTAGCCCTAACTTTAGAAGTAGGGCTGTGTACTGTATGGAAGGTCCGAGAAGCCCTTCCCTGCAGAAGGCAAATATAAATAATAGCAAGGAATTATTCACGATGTTTGCCATGTGTAATTCACTCGCAAAATATCTGTATTTGTTTTGGTGCATTTATTCTAAAATGACAGCATGATATTTGCAACATTTATATTATTTTCTATGATTTTACAGCGAATGGCTTGATGAAATATTTGAGTATTTGTTGCCTTTACTCAGTCATTCGGCTGTGCAGTAAATGTCTGAGAAATAGTCCCATAAATCTAATTATATATATATATATATATATATATATATATATATATATATATACTACTATTATAAAGAGAGAACTGTGTCCTTTGAGCCAGGTAAACTCAAAAAGTACACCACCAATCCAAACACCCAAGACATCTTTGAAAACCTCAGGGGAAGCAGAAGGACATAGGCTATATAAAAGTAAGAAATATAAGTTCTTTAAAAAATTTAGGAATAAAAAAAAGTAGTCCCTTGCAAGTAGCGCCGGCCGCGACGTGCGTGATGACATCGGGAGCGCGGGTAGGAGCGGCGTTCAGGAGCAAGAGGAAGAGCGGCGGACATGAGCGCGGGGAGGAGCTGCGGACAGGCGGGGAGGAGCGGCGAGCGGCGGACAAGCGGTGAGGAGCTGCGAGAAGTGGAGGAGCAGTGGAGCGGTAAACTCAGCAGCACGGGGAGGAGCGGCGGCTGAGGTAAGTGAAGCAGCCGCGGGGGCACACCGAGGGATGGGTGGAGGGACGGGCGGGGGCCATGAGTGCTCGCAAGCCTTTTACTGAAAGTCAGGACGTCGGGGGAAACAGCAGACAAGAGCCGAGGGTGCGCACCGAGGGACAGGCGGAGGGATGGGCAGGGGCCATGAGTGCTCGGGAGCCTTTTCCTCAAAGTCGGGACGTTGGGGAAAACAGCGGACACGAGCGTGGGCAGAAGCGCCGAGGACCGACAAAACCGGAGCAAGGAAACACTGTAAGTACGCTCTGCTGCTCCCGGCCGCTCTGCTGCGCATCTCCTGCTGCGATGCTGCCCCCAGCCCCCTTCTGCCCCGGGCAACGCCGGGGTGGGCTGCTAGTATATATATATATAAACATACATATATATATATATAAAATGAGAAGAAGAGCTTTTCCCCCACTGCTTTTTTTTACTGGCTGACGTGACTGGTGTATCGAATAAAGCATATTGAGAACTTCACCTCCCAGCAGCCAACGTGAAATGAATCATTAGAGGTGTCTAATCAGGACTCACAATATCATTTAAATGCACGGGAAGGTGTCGTGCAATTGCGCTTTGTCCTGCAAGCCCTTTGAAGAAGAGAAATTCGAAATGCGCCAGGGTCAAGGACCGCTGCTTTTACTTACTGGCTAACATGACTGGTGTACCGAATAAAGCATACAGGGAAAAGCTCTTTGTGCCCGAGTGCTCCCTAACTGGTGTACCAAATAAAACATACGGGGAAAAGCTCTTTGCGCCCGAGTGCTCCCTAACTGTTGGACACATCCCCACCGAGTGTAATATATGTGCAGCCGTCCTGCCGAAGGGAAACATCACTCTGAGATCTGCGGGGGCCGCGAGGCTCCTAATCATGAGGGGCCTCAGATGTGGGACGTCAAAGATGGATTTAATCAGTCACGTGAATTGTAGTAAAATGACAGAGCAACCATTGGAGGGTTTAATTAAGAACTTCACCTCCCTGCAGCCAACGTGAGCTGACTCATTAGAGGTGTCCAATCAGGACTCCCGATATCATTTAAAGGCACGGGAAGGTGTCGTGCAATTGCGCTTTGTCCTGCAAACTCTTTGAAGAAAAGAAATTTGAAACGCGTCAGGGTCAAGGACCGCTGCTTTTATTTACTGGCTGACATGACTGGTGTAATGAATATAGCATACGGGGAAAAGCTCCTTGTGCCCGAGTGATCCCTAACAGTTGGACACATACCCACCGAGAGTAATATATATATATAATGTCCAGCTAGCTATAACACCCCTGAAACCTATCATTTTTTAAGTGAATATATGTATATATATATATATATATCCAAGTTCCACTCTCCTCGCAGCATTTTCCACAGTGCTCGCAAAAATGTGGTATTTTATTTATTAAATATTAGGTGCATTGCAGTGTCTGGACAACGGTGAAACAGCGGCGTTCAACACTGTTTGCCACCGCACCCTAGTGCAGCGCCTCAGCAACATCGGAATCCAGGAGAAGGCACTGGAGTGGATCATCTCCTTCCTCGCTGGAAGGACACAGAGAGTCCGCCTACCACCGTTCAGATCTGCAGCCACGGAAGTCATCTGCGGCGTTCCTCAGGGCTCCTCGCTCAGCCCCACCCTCTTCAACGGCTACATGAGCCCCCTTGCGGCCATCGCACGCCAGCACAACCTCAACATCATCTCCTATGCCGACGACACCCAGCTGATCCTCTCTCTGACCAACGACCCCGCCGCCACCAGAACCAACCTCCACGAAGGGATGAAAGACGTAGCCGAGTGGATGACGGCCAGCCGCCTGAAACTGAACTCAGACAAGACGGAAGTCCTCATCCTTGGCTTCTCGCCCTCCGCCTGGGCCGACTCCTGGTGGCCCCCCGCCCTGGGCACCGCACCCAAACCGACAGACCACACACGCAACCTGGGCTTCATCCTGGACTCCTCCCTCTCCATGACCAGACAAGTCAACACCATCTCCGCGTCCTGTTTCAACATCCTGCGCATGCTACGGAAGATCTTCCGGTGGATCCCCACCGAGACCAGGAAGACGGTCACCCAGGCCCTCGTCACCAGCCGACTAGACTACGGCAACGCCCTCTACGCCGGAACCACCGCCAAACTCCAGAAGAGACTCCAGCGGATTCAGAACGCCTCAGCCAGACTCATCCTCGACATCCCCCGACGCAGCCACATCTCCGGACACCTGAGAGCCCTGCACTGGCTCCCCGTCAACAAGAGAATCACCTTCCGTCTCCTCACCCACGCACACAAAGCCCTACACGACCAAGGCCCGAGCTACCTCAACAACCGCCTCAACTTCTACGCTCCCAAACACCACCTCCGATCGACCAACCACGCCCTCGCCGCCGTCCCCCGCATCCGAAGAGCGACAACAGGAGGAAGGTCCTTCTCCTACCTGGCCGCCAAGACCTGGAACACCCTCCCTACCGACCTCCGCCTGACCCAAGACCACCTCTCCTTCAGGAAGAAGCTCAAGACCTGGCTGTTCGAGCAGTAGCGGCACCCCACCCCCTCCCCCAAGCGCCTTGAGACCCCCCTGGGTAAGTAGCGCGCTCTATAAATGCCTTGATTGATTGATTGATTGATCCAAAAAACCAAACGCGTGTTCTGTGTGAGAATACCCTCCTACTTTTTTTTTTTTTAAAAAACCTTCGTGATTGGCCATGGTTTCACAAAGGATACAAACGACATACTTTCAAAACAAACGTTAATCCGACAGCGTAAAAGTGGGACAAGACAGATTCCATCTAATCAACTGCTACCTGTTTGCATTATAAACATATGAACATTGTAATTTTATAAATGGATCTGTTAATATACTGAACGGAAGAACAAATTATATATTAATCCAAAGGAAAAAATGCAATGTCTGATATTTTCCTACTTTAAATAATATAACACATTATCTGCGGTTTAACTTTCACATTTTCCAGTAATAATTTTTTTTTGTCGATTGAACTATTAATATGTCCATGGAATTCACCTAAATATGTGCAAAGTGCAAAGAATTAAAAACAATTCATATCGAAGTTCTGTCATCACATCTTCCAGCCGGGAGTGTGGGAATAAAGTCATTAATGAGCTTCGCAAAAAAAAATTTTGTAAACCTGGAGGGGGAGTCCAGGGTAAAGGTGCAGACGACCAATAGTCTGATTTTGAATTATTAACTGTACAAATACAATTTCATTTTCCAATACATTCCACTAAAAGTACAGATGGTTCCTTTATCGTTGGTCTTATAATACCAATTTTATGATCACGTTACTGCCCAAATTCAATTTGAAATTTCATTTAAACACCACCTGATTGCAATTGTCCTGTGCAAATATTGCATCTGAGATTGATAGACATAACCCTTAGGATGAATCGTATCATGTCCTGTATTTTATCTAAGGTTTTGATGGATAAATGAATATCATTCATTTACTACACAGTATCCGATAAAATTAGAACACTGTATAAAAAATAAATAAATACATTTAAGACCTTTCTTTGTGTAAATGAGGAGTTTTCTATATATTACAAAATATACAAGCTTTTGATTCATGTCAACTTTCTCATATATAATTGATCCTGTGTAGTTTTAAATTACCATGTCTCAGAATTATCCTAAAAAGTGGTGAAGGTCTTCGCAAATATTAAGGCTCCGTGGACTCTTAGTTTCTAATTTCACTATGTAACTGGTTTCTAACCGACGAAGTTCTTTTTCCCTATCTCCACCCCTTTTATTAGTAGGAATGTGGTCTATCACAAAATAGCTAAGAACATTGAGGTTACCACCATGTTCCGCTTTTTACGTGCCTGGCCACAGGGTATGTGGGGACCGAGTTTACTGTGGCCCTCAGGTGTTGTAAAATTCTTGCCTGTGTGTATATATATATATATATATATATATATATATATATATGCACCACAGCCGTCTCACATTCGAAGCAGGACAGCAATCACGGACACAGAATCTGCTGCAGTAAACCTCAGTTTATTTTCGGGTCAGAATGGCAAGTAGCACTCAACGCGTTTCAGGAGCACTCCCTTGTTCACGAGTGCCTGTTTTCGCTTTGCTTTCTTTTTTATAACACCACATGATTACAAAGTAACAAAAAATGAAAACAGACTGCCGTTGACCTTAATTTACAGAATTAAGCATTCTCTATGATTTGTAATTACACTTCTAGTGCATCATTTTCACTTCATACAATAATGTTGTGCTTATTTTCATTTAGCTAACATGTTATTTAACTGATGACATTCGAAGTGCATTTTCGTGGGTCATACTTGCAATTTAGGACAGTTCTGTATTGCAAAGGCTTTTTCAAAGGTATTGAACCCATGTGGGTAATTGATAATATCTTATTGAAACACACTTACAAAATATACTGAATCATTGTTATAAATGTATTATGCAGTAATAACGCCCAAGTGGGTATATATATATATATATATATATATATATATATATATATATATATATATATATATATATATATATATATATATATATATATATATTCATAACATAGGTTTCAGGGGTGTTATAGTTAATTGGAGATTTTGCTCATACAAAACCATAGCAATTCGGCCGTTATAGTTAGTAGACCAAACTATAACTAGCGCCCCCGCAATGCACTGCTGATGTCGTCACATATTACATCACTCATGACATGCTCAGTGATATCACTGATGATATCTCAACTAACTTCACTGATGACATCTCAACTGACATGACATTTGAAATCACTGATGACATCATTCACATGATCATCTGATGCATCTCCTCATACCCTAATAAAACCTTTCATACGCCCACTCTAAAATACATATCACCAATATCAAAACCATAGACAGACCAATAGCAGTTAGTGCATACCTGCTCAGTGATTTATACGTGTACACACACATACACCCACTAACCCATAGTCACTCATACAGACAGTCATTCATCTATACAGCCACTGATATATCCACTCATACACCCATATAGTCACTCATACATTGCCACTCACCCAAAGAGTTACTCATATACCTGGTGAGTCATGCAAAGAAACTATCACACACCTATTTCCTTGCTTAGACAATCATACACACACCACCGCACTTATTTATACAGATACTAACACATACTAACTCTCTTAAACAATCACTCATAGATACACACACTCATACATACAGATACTCTTGCAATCATTCACTCTCACATATAGTCATTTATATACTCCAACACTCAAATATACTGTTTTAAAACATATCTCGTTACTCACACATGCACCACTGAGACATCCATTCACTCACCAACACACCCATACACACACTCACCCACCCATACAGTTGTTTCCATATGAACTCTTGAACCCATACACTCAGTGAAACAACCACTCACATATCTATGCACAGAGTCACACACCACAACCCACCCACAAATACACTCAGGCACCCATACAGATACTCTAACAAACAATAAATAACCCATAAAGGCACTCATGTAGCTACTCACCAAGCCATGCAGCCGCTTACACACCAACTAACAGACTAATAAGGACATTCACACAGTTTAGTCACTAACCCATGCATTCAGTAAGACACATTTAATCACTCACTTACACAGTCAGTCAAACACCTACTAAATCATCCATTCAGACACTCATACACCCACTCATACTTTAATACTCCTTGGTGTGTATATATATATATTCCCCCGCAGTCCCACAAGTTTGGGAAGCGACAGGGAGTTACACAGAACTGGACACCTCAACGTTCCAGGAAAGACAGTCATGAATCCAACGACCATCTCGCAGAGATCCATTATGCAAACAGCAAGCGTGTCATTACAGGAATCATCATACCGATCAAACTGCAACACTGAGCGGGTCCACGAGAGGGCTGGCAATCTTGTTAAAAACTTCCCCTGCAATCTCAACGGCACTCTGCTGAACTGAGGTAAAACCTTTTTGAAAAAGTTTTAAAGGAGAGTTATTAGACAGACAACAGACGTGGGACTACAGGGACCAAGATGCCGAGCAAACCGCCACAATGAGGGTGTCTACTAGATGGCTGGCATAGAGATTATAAACTGTCCCTGCAACCCATTTGAACTCTCACGGACTGAGGCAAGACCTTTGAAAAAGTTTTATGCAAAACGAAACACGTCAGGTGCCTCATACTGCTTAATAAAGAAAGCTGCCTGCATCCTGTGTATTGTGTGCGCCTCTTCGTCTCTCCATACGGGGAGAGATCCTTGGTTGATATATATATATATATATATATATATATCATATTTTTAAACACACATTCACTGGTTGATGTCATCAGTGATGTCACTGAGCATGTCATGAGTGATGTAATATGTGACATCATCAGCAGTGCATTGTGGGGGCGCGAGTAATAGTTAGGTCTACAAACTATAACGGACCAATTTCTATGGTTTTGTACGAGTGAAATCTCGTACAAAAACATAGGTTTCAGGGGTGTTATAGTTAGCTGGACATTTCACTCGTACAAAATCATAGAAATTCCTCTGTTATAGTTAGTTCTGCTAACTATAACTTGTGCGCCCGCAATGCACTGCTGATGATGTCACATATGACATCATTCATGACATGGTCAGTGACATCACTGATGACATCATCCAGTGAATGTGGTTTAGTTTGACATTTATATATGTATTATATATATACCAATCTGTATTGAAGATTGAGTGGATATATAACGGTCTGAATAGAGGATTTAGTAGCTGTCTGACTGTCTGTTTAAGTGAATAATTAATAGTGTCTCACTTAATACATGGATTAATAACTAAACTATGTAAATGTGTGCATCACTGTCTCTGTTGTTGTATAACATGCTTTATCAGTTGGTCACTACCTACATGAGTGTGTATATTAGTTATTGATTAGTTGGGTGAGTATTTGTATGGGACACTGAGTTTGTGTGTGGTTGGATGGGGTGTGTGTAACTCTAGGCATAGATGTGTGAATGTTGATTGACTAGGTGTATAGGTTTAAGAGTGCATATGGAAACAGTTGTTTTGGTGACTGAGTGTATTTATTTGTGTGTTGGTGAGCGAATATATGTTTTAGTTGTACATCTTCAACAAAGTAAAAAAATAAAAGGCATTGTATGTGAGAGCTGGTGTATATAAATAAGTATATGTAAGACTCAGTGATTGTGAGAGTATCTATATGAATGACTGTATACTTGTAATGGTGATTTTTTAACATATTAACTATGAGTTGCTATGTGTTTGAATAAATGAGGTGTTGTGTGTATAATTGTGTAAGTGAGTAAATGTAAATGAGATTAATTTTTCCTTGAGTGAGTAGGATGACTGCATAACTGACTAAGATGCCTGCTGATGTGTCAATGTTTATATATCTGTATAAGTGCATTTGATAGTGTTCCATTAATTATTGACTGCATGTTTAAGTGATTCTGTTGTTGAATGAGTAGTTGTGTGTGTAGACTTAGGAATCAGTGAGTGGGTATGTAGTAACTGGTATTGGTGTGTCAATGGTTTCAAATGTGGTACTCTGTATTTTACAGTGGGTGATGAAAGGTTACACTAGTGTATGATGAGGTGTACCAGATTGCCACGTGGTTGATGTCATCAGTGATGTCATTGACCATGTCATGAAAGATGTAATATGTGACATCATCAGCAGTGCATTGTGGGCGCGGAAGTTATAGTTAGCAGAACTAACTATAACAGAGGAATTACTATGGTTTTGTACGAGTGAAATGTCAAGCTAACTATAACACCCCGGTAACCTATATTTTTTTCTGTGAATTTCTAAGGTTTTTTTAAATGCTAATTTCTAACTATAACGTCTATGAAACCTATGGTTGTTTCAGTGAATTTAAAGCTTTTTTTAAATGCTAATTTCTAACTATAAAGTCTCTGAAACCTATAGTTTTTTCAGTGAATATCAAAGGTTTTTTGAATGCTAATTTTTAAGTGTAAGAGTAGTTATACCTATTTTCTTGTACTGATTTTCCACAGGTTCTTTAACTGTTTATTTATAAATATTTTATTTATTAACCCCTTCCCTGCTGGCCCGTTTCCGCCCCCGTGCGGTAAACAAATGAACAGGGGCGGGCCATGACGAACCCCAGCCGTCATCAGCACACGAGCACCGTAGTGCATGACGGCTTGGGTTCGTCACCAGCATGGAAGGGGTTAAATCACATTATATAGTTTTCTGAAAATTGCAAAAAAAAACTTTTTTTAATCAGATTGAAATATTGTTCATTTTTTTTTTATTTAATATATTTATATTATTTTCTTTTTTCCAATTTTTTTTTTTTAAGTCGTGCACCCAAAACATACACATCACTGTGGGTTAGCGGATTCTAGCCACCATTTTAGAAAAGTCTTGAAGGATCTGTGTACCGTGTGCCACGGCTGCGTGCTTTTCCGTTACATCATATACATTTAATATTACGTGATGTGTGCGATTGGTATGCGACCAGTTCGCCACTCCTGCTCCTGCGCATTACGGCTATGCGACGCTTGACTCCAGTGGCATGGAGAGCACGGAACCCACATCTGGGAGACTTATTTGTTACGAAGTTTCCTAATTTCCTCATTTACTACAGTCTCCTCAGTAGGAAATACTTTCAGCTTTTTACTTGAGTTCCATCAAGAAGGCATTCAGATGTGTCACACATTTGCCATACATTCTGAATGTTAGCACTCTAGTTGCTCTTTAGATCACTGTAGTAAAGCTACTGCTCACCAGGGAAGTCTGCTGCTGGTATTCAAAGTGCATGTTTCAGTCTGCATGTTAGAATTTTTTAATGAAATAGAAGAGGATTTGAGAAGTCAAAATATTCCCTTATTTTTCTTTCTGCAGCACTGACCATAATTTCTATGGCTAAATGAAGCCACTCATATTGTTCCTTTGAAAATTAAATGTTTTAAGTGTTACCACTTTATTCCAATCAAGAGGATGGCAAAAGGTCCACACTTTTGTACTAAGTAAGACTGTTAGTGCTCTAGTTGTTCTTTAGAACACTCTGGGACATTCTGTCATTGGGCTATACTTGGGCTACATCTGGGTGATATTTATGCTACATTTGGGCTCTTTTGTCTCTGGCTGCCATCTTGGGAGACTTATTTTTTATGAAGTTTCCTAATTTCCTCATTTACTACAGTCTCCTCAGCAGGAAATACTTTCAGTGTTTTACTTTGGTTACGTCAAGAAGGCATTCAGATGTGTCACACATTTGCCATAAATTTTGAATGTTAGCACTCTGGTTGCTCATTAGATCACTGTGGTAAAGCTACTGCTCACCAGGGAAGTCTGCTGCTGGTATTGAAAGTACATGTTTTAGTCTGCTTGTCAGACTTTTTTTTAATGAAATAGAAGAGGATTTCAGAAGTTACTCAAAATTTGCCATCATTTTTCTTTCTGCAGCACTAATCATACTTTCTATGGCAAAATGAACACCCTCATTTTATTCCTTTTTAAAGTAAATGTTTTAAGAGTTACCACTTTATTCCAATCAAGAGGGCTTCAGATGTGCTATACTTTTGTCATAAGTAATGCTGTTAGCACTCTATTTGTTCTATAGAACACTCTGGGAAGCTGCAGTAGAACACATAGGAATCAACTGACAGTCTCTGCCCTTGGTGGATGTACATGTTTTACTGAGAATGTCAGTCTTCATTTTCACATGACTGCGAAAGATAATGTGAATTTACAGAATATATGCTCTCAGTTTAGCTTATAGATCACCTTCCCAACCTCTGTTGGAAAAGCATGAGAAAATAGTTTTCTCTCAAACATGATTCATGATATCCCAGCAGAAGGCTTTTTCACTGGGTAAAATCACCTTAGAACACACCACAATTCCTAAAATGAATATGGTACCATCAACCAATGATTTATAATGTAACTAAAGTCTTTAAACCTTCTATTAACTGCAATGCTTTTTAATGAGGTGCTATCATGTATATTGGTCCCAAACTGGACGCCAACACTTCTTGGATGAAGTGCTGACAGCCAATCAGATCTCACGATGAGTTGTGTGGTTAGGCTCCGCCCATATATATATATATATATATATATATTTTTTTTTTTTCCCTTCAATATCTAAAAAACTACTAAACAGATTTACACCATTTAACAAATAGGCATGAATCTGAACCAAGGACTACCTCTTTGCCAAATTTGGTGTCATTTCGTTCAGCAGTTCGGACTGTAGTTACGACTAAAGGTTCCTATGGGAAATTGCATAGGGAAAACACATTTTGGGACCCCCTTTTTTCTGGGCCCCCGCTTGACAAATCCTCCAAAGTTTCAGGATAGAAGCGGACCGGAGAGCCCCACAAGTTTTAAAAATTTCGCGCTGATTCATCAACTGGTGCCAAAGGTATTGCAAGTAGAATGTTGCAGATTTCCTATGGAAAATAGGTCCTAATTATAACTACCTACTGGCGACCGGCGACCCGCGACCGTCAGTTGGTACTATATACGTATATTCCAAGATTACATTTTATCCCAAAAACTCATATGAACTGCACCCCAGTACCAGGAAGACCGATCATATCTGCAATTGGGAGTATGGGTGAGCATGTGACTGAATATGTTGATTACTTCCTACAGAGCTTTGTCAAAAAACTCCCAACATATATTAAGGACACTGGTGATTTTTTGACCAAATTGAAAATAGTCAAATGGGCGGAGAACCCTCTTTTTATAGCATTAGATATAGAATCGCTATATACTAGCATCCAACTTAAAGATGGTCTGAGAACTGTGAAAGAATTTTTAGAAACTAGACCAGCGGAATGTTACAATCACAACAAGTTATTGATGGAATTGATTCATTGGTGTCTTACAAATAATTTCTTTGTTTTAATAATATGTATATGCAAAAGAGAGGCGTTGCTATGGGGGGCCTGCTTCTCCCCCAGCTATGCATGTCTCCATGTAGGATGGTGGGAGGAGCAGGTCCTCAAACGCATACACTCCGCTGAGTATGAGAACCATGTACAGCACTGGTTCAGGTTCATTGACGATATTTTCATTGTCTGGAAAGGAGATGTTAAAAGTGCTTTAGATGTTATTGATAAAATCAACAAAAATACAGTCAATCTTAAGTTTACCTCCCGGATAAGCAATGAAAGCATAGAATTCTTGGATGTCAGGGTGATTGTGAAAGAAGGTCAAATTGCAACTACATTACACAGAAAAAGCACTGCTGGAAATGCGACTCTGTATGCCAGCAGTGCTCACCCTAAACACCTTATAGACAGCATGCCTTATGGAGAATTACTTAGACTTAAAAGAATCTGTACCAACAAAGAAGACTTTACTATATGTTGTGAAGAGGGCTTGGATAGATTTAGAAAAGAGATTGCAGGAAGCAGTAAACAAAGTAAATAAGAAATCGAGAGAATCTCTTCTTCCTACACCCATAGAGGAAGAAACAACTGTAGAGGATGAGATACCTAGGCTTGTCACCACATACAACAGACAAGAGAGGAAAATTAGGTCAATTATTAAGCGTAACTGGCCATAATAATGACAGATGGTGTATTAGCCCCCAGACTTCCTGATCAAACCAACCATTACTTTCGGAAAAGGGCCATCTATGTGCACGCAGTTAGTGGAAAGCAGTCCAGAATTAAAGACCCCAGGTAGTTGGTTGACAAGCAGACAACATTTTTTCAAATGCACCTCATGTATGGCATGCAAATTTGGGGTAAATACATCTGAATATCTCACCCCTTTTAGTCCCACTGCCACCAAGCTAAAGGGCAACTTTGGCTGTAGAACAGAATATGCCGTGTATGTTCTGACATGCACCTGTGGATTAAGATATGTGGGAAATATACAAAGCTACAGGTGCATGTCAGAATCCTACAACATCTGCTTGCTATAGTAAACAATGACCCCATGTACCCAGTGGCGAGGCATTTTAAGGCAGTACATAACAACGACCTTAACTGTCTGAGGTACTTTGTCATCAAAGCTGTACCAAAATTACTTAGAGGTGGAGATAGAGAGAAAATGTTGCGCAAACTTGAATCCACCACCATTTTGGAATTAGACAGCAAGATACCTAATGGCCTCAACAATAATAGAGGATCTCCATTACTTTTTATGAAAATTAGATGAATGCTACCAAGGCCTTTACAACATTGGGAACTGTTAGGGGTGGTCGGATCTGATCACATTCATGAGTGTTCAACGTAGATTCCTCAGGGCTGCGTAGAATGCTATTTTCCGCATTTGTTATTGTGCCCCTGAGATCCTTTTGTGACATTCCCTAACTCTCTTACTGCTTTAGGCTACGGTATTTTGAGACGCTCCCTAACTAGCAGAAAAGGGAGTTTCACCCGCCAATCCTTGGCTTACTGTTTGGTTAGTGACCACGCCCCCTCTGCTCAGCTTTCTGCTCCGTAAGGTTCCCGTAGCGTTCTGAGATCCTGTTTTGCCTTAGTGATCCCGTTTATGCTCCTTTCCTGTTCCTGTGGTATTCCCCCTTGAGTCACGGTATTTCTTTTCCTTGCCCGTGTCCTGCCCGTTGTTTGTACCTCCCGCTCTGTTCCGCTAACTTGCTCCTTCCCGGCACGTCCTCCCCCGGTGCCTATCTCTCCCTTCCGCCTTGTTTCCCCGGCTATCCTTCTCTCCTAGTTTCTGTCAGTTATTCTGGCACCTCAGCCCTGAATTTCTCAGTGGTTATTTCTGTCATCATTTGCAGAGTGATCGAAGGGGTTTTGTTTGTGTGTGTTTACGCGCTCCGCTCCGTCTTTTGTTTACGAGTGGAGCGCTGCTTCGTCTATCTCGTATTGTTACATGTACACCCGCTCCGCTCCGTCCTAAGTTTACGAGTTGGACGTGGTGTGTATATTGTGGGGATTGTCTGTGTTGTGTGTTATTTATTCCTCACTCCGTCCTGTCTTAAGTTTAGGAGCGGGAAGTGGGGGTTGTCTGTGTTGTGTGTTATTTGTTCCTCACTCCGCTCTGTCTTAAGTTTATGAGCAGGAAGTGGGAGTTTCCGTGTCACTTTGTCTTTAGCTCTATAAGTGACACAAGCTTGTCATCTGCTGCTCTTGTGGCCCAGTCTTGCTCTGTCTTCAGTTTAGAGCAGGACTGGAATTGTGTACCTTCTGCCTTGGAGGTATCCTTCCTGGTAGTCATCCAGGTTCCCTTCTGTACCTCCTGGTTCTCCACTTGACTGCTAGCTTAAAGCCCTGACGCTCACCTGGTGAGGTAAGTGGAATGCTATGTTGAACACTTATGTATCAGTCCTGTAAATTACTGGTGAGGTTAGTATTGTTGTACGTTTATTTCCAGCCATCTCCTGCCATCAAGACTGCAGCTACATTGTCCTTGCTGGGGGAGAGTGGTATACTCCCTGGGAAAATTCCCCCTACACTTTTTGGTAGCAGCTGACTTTGAGCGAGTTATCTCTTCTCGCTTGAGTTGTTGTTGTCTGGAAGTGTGTGGGACATTCATCTTTGCTCCTGTGGATGAACAGCCTCCTCTACCGAGGGGCATCCTTGACAGGAACTCTATGAGATATTCTACTCATGCTTCCCAACCAACAGAAAATTATTACCTTGCTGATAATGACATTTTTTTGCATTTATGCTGATCAAGAAATGATAAATACGCTTCTTTGCACTTTAGTCATTTATTTATTTAATATACCACGTTTACACTAGGTTTTAGATTATTTTAAAAAAACAAAATAAAAGAAATTGTTTTAGGTAGCACTTTTTTTTAGGGTAATACTATATCATCATGGAATTTTAAAGTTTGGCATGATTGTAATCTCAATAGTCTGACTATTAATAGGGTCCAGGACGACTTTTCCTTAAACAGATTAGGATGAAGTCATGGCAAATCAACCATTACATAAAGATAGCATTGCGAATTTGCACAGGTAAAAATCATTATTACAATGTTCTTAAATCTATATTTATACATGGTTTTAACTCTGGAAGTACATCCTTAGTTTGTTATAAAAAGAATATAATATGTATGTTATTATATATAAATTATATATCTTTTTTTAATATATATTTATCTATTTACTATATATATGTGAATATTTATTATCGCATTGGTATAAATTCTAAATCAAGTATTTTACTGCAATATTGAAAATAATATTATGTAAAGCAAAGGACCAATGATAGAAAACAGACTACAATAACATCATGTGCCATTATGACAATCAGTATGTTTTCGGTGTTTATTAATTACGTGGTGTAGAAATGCAAATTTAAAAATGGTGAACAGCTTCCTTTGTGGCAGTGTGATCAAGGACTGGTGGAGTCTGAAACCCATCACTGAGGGGAAATAAAACATCTGAGCCATACCTTCCTGTGGTCCGTGTCTCTCTTACCCTGCGAGGGGAAAGCTGGAGAGTCGTTTGGTGGTGATATATATATATGTATATCTATATACATGTGTATATATCTCGAGAGAGAAAGATATTTGAAAGCAAAGTGGCTTAAAAGTGGCACTCACTACTGCCGGTGCAGCGTTGGGGATAAAAAGCCACAAACCCCTTACAAACAGATTCACAAACAGAGACGCTGCACTAATGGGGATTCACATTAGCAGCATGCTTTTCAAAGTCCTGTCTTTTTCAAGTGGTCTTAATTGATAGTTCCTTTTGACATGCCTGTATATACAATTGGATTGTGGGAAGTGTAGTTCCATAGTCTGCCCTTATTTGTCAAGTCCAATCGAGGATTAGTGCTTAATTCATTTGCAGCTTGCTGTTTTCACCACAAGGTGATGTTTTCATTGCAATTCATACTGCAGCCTCTGGACCCATTCACCAAAACATACCGGGCTGGATCGATGTTGTACTTACACAAAGCAAACACAAAGAGATGATGGAAAGAGTACTGAAACTTTTGAGACACTCAGCCCCAGTCACAGATCTGGGTTAAATCCATCATCGCTCTTTAGCTCACTTCGCCACACCGTTCAGATCCAGCCATATACAAATCAGATTTCACCCTGTTGCTGATAGGAACAGTGAAGCCCGAAATGCCAAGCCACGTCTTCCCTGGAACAAAAACAAGCATCCTGGTAACGGTTTCGGGATGACAACCCTCATCAGCCAGGCTAGCTTGAATCCAGTGGCAGAGTGAGCAAAGGACCCCGAAACTAGTCACAGGATGCGTTTTAATATATATATATATATTTGCTTAATTGCATTATAATGCTCTAGTTTTTATTCTTGAGTTCAATATTACGTGTTAAATATAAATTATTTTATTTTCTAGACATCCTAATTGCCTTGACAATATTTCTTGTTTTTTTTCTAATAAAATTATTCTTAATCCATAATATGTGTGCGCTGGTATGTCATACGGAAAGAAGGGCTGCATTCTGATATCAGGTTTTTTGGTTCAAACGAATGATGTGAGAAAATTCTTAATTATTAATCGGAGGGCGAATGGCTATGGTTGTCGATGTGCAATGAACTATAACTACTATCAAGCATTGATAATCATAATCGAAGACAGAACATCTGTATCCTCATGTCACCAAGGCTCACTCCTGTGGCAATGTCTCCGCTAAAGAAGAAATGGAGGGCCAGCCAAGCAGTCGTGCGCACTTCAGTAGTGAAAACCACTCCTCTCCCTACTCCACCAGCCCCGCCCACCCGAGAGACACTGAAGTATATAGAGAAAACAAAATGATAATAACAATAGTTATTGTCATTTTATTTTTCCTTTTCTTCAGTGGGGTGATGCTCCTCCCCCTTAGCGGAGGAAACACCACTGACGTTGTCGTGCCGATAGGGGCTTTGCCTTATTCACAAGGCAGCATGAAGCCACTTAATGTGGCTGAATGCTGCCTTGAGAATGAGGCACCCTTTTACACTATACTTAGCTTGAAAGGGGTGGGCAATGGGTGTTGTGGTGGGTGTTCCACCTCAACCTCCATTGATTTTGACGCTGCCCCATATTTACAAGGACAGAGTAAATATGGGGCAGTGCCAAAATTAAGACCAGGGAAAACCCGGCCTTAAACAGGCGCAAAGAGGCAAAATGTTTCATTTCTCCTTGTTTTTGTAAATTGTAAATTGATACTTGTATAGCGCACTACTCAGCCGCAAGGGTCTCAAGGTGCTTGTACGAATACCGCTGTGGAACCCATCCTGGCTTTCCCTGTGAGGCGTCCACTCCTGGGCACCCCCAAGGTGGAGGCCAGGCATCCTTAGCGTTGTGGGGGCCGTTGTGGAGATTAAGCAAGCTATTGCCCAGAGTTGCAGAGTGGGACTCCATGATTGGAATAGGCACCGAGGCGAGAATTATCAGGTCTGTGGAATTTTTGAGCCCAAGACCCGGTGAGGCAGGGAATTGAACCCTGGTCCCGGGCTAAAACTCTGCATCAGGGTCTGCCGCTCTAACCATGTTTCTTTGTGTGCTGCATTGTGCAGCACACATAGACACAGCAAAATGCCATTGATTGTTTATGTGCAGGAAGGTGACTCTTCCTGCGCATAAACAATCAATTAAAAAAAATGTGTTTTGCAGCTTCTGTGTGTGTTCTGTATTAAGCAACACACATAGAAGCTTCAAAATTCCATTTCAGATTGTTTATTTGCAGGACACCTTCCTGCACAGAAACAATCTTGCCCTACAACACAGCCCCCCTTTCACAATGGTGAATGGGTGTCTGCGTTGGCATTAGGCAGCTAAAAGTAGTGCCAGTGCAAGGGGAAATGCAGGGCTGCACTGTATCCTTGTAAATATGGTGCAGCCCTGCATTTTGGAAGTGGGAGAGTGTAGTGTGAAGCCAAGGTTTTTAACGCACACTCTTCCCCTGTTACTACTTCTCAGAATATATTTTGGGAGCC
Organism: Lissotriton vulgaris; assembly: GCF_964263255.1. Lineage (NCBI taxonomy): Eukaryota > Metazoa > Chordata > Amphibia > Caudata > Salamandridae > Lissotriton > Lissotriton vulgaris. The sequence goes on along the minus strand of NC_141689.1, from coordinate 1,186,780,648 downwards.
CAGGTATGAGTGTAGTTGTATGGGGTGGGGATATACGCATGCCAAACTGGCAACCAAAATCAGCCTTGCCAAAAATGTTCAAACCAGCCCGCTTCCTTCTGCCTCTCTCATCACTCTCACACTCTCTCTCTTTCTCTCGTTCAGTGTTTCCTCCATCTCTTCCAAAGCACCTGCTGTGCCTGCTGCAGTCAGCCTCGGGAGATGAAGAAAGAAGAAGGACCCGTTGCACTCTCTGCCATAAACTGGTCTCCCATGGGAAACGCATGGGCAGTCCGGCTTAGGAGGTTTTACTTCACACAGTCAAAACCAGTGTAAGGTTCCATGTATCGAGAGACAACAGGGAGATGGCTATGTGAGTCACCCACCTGCGTCTCACAGTTGGTTTTGCCCCGCGTGACGTTTCGTGCAGGGGTGATAAAAACAAAAATGGCGTGGCCCCTGAACTGCCGTCTTGGGACTACAATAGTGAATGAAAGTGGTCTCTGAATAATCTCTGCTGCAGTGAGGCGCCTGGCCTATCATTCAGCCAGACCTCTTCACTGGCAAAGAGGCAGCCGCGGATCCTTGGTGTTGCGCTGCACACCCCCAACCCGCTCACTGCACTCTCAGTGGGGCGCGCAGGAGGCCTCCGCATCTCCCACCAACTGCTTAATAGCTGAAAACAGCAGAGAGAGAGAACGTGTGCTTGGCTGAGCTGCTGGGAGCTTTGGGGAAGGCTTTTGTGCTCCAACAGTGAGTACGTTTCTCACAGTGGTGTCAAGCCCCACTCCAACAGAATAAAAAAGACACAGCGTCTGGTGGCATAAGGACTCTGCCCTCCACAGGGCACAGGACACACCCCTCCAGGTGGATTACATTGCCTCAAGGTCTCTGCCCCGATGCGCAGCTCTGTGCAGGTGAGACCTTCGGGCACAGTGAAACCCCATCACCTTTACAACAGCCCACATGACCTCATAGAGAGGGCCAAGGTCATTTAAGGCTGTTACTCAATGAAACTCTAGGAAAATATACTCCAAGAATCGGGGAAGTCCCTAGGCACATTCTATCCATTGGAAGATTTAAGGATCTGGCGAGGGCTCTAGCGGCACACATGGAAGCAGTGCTACACTGTCCTGTTGTGAAAACTGAACAAGCCAATGTAGTAAAAGCCAAACCACACCCTCCTTCAGCAAAATGCCCGCAAGAGAGGCAGAAAGAATGTGGCTACTGTGGTGGTGCATCGCATAGGATGAATGAATGCCCAGCCAAGGGGAAGAGATGCTCGGCCTGCGGAAAGATAAATCACTTCAAGAAAGTCTGCAGATCCTCGAGAGCAGCTAGGGAGACCGCATAAGTGGTAGAGGAAGCCCCAGACAGAGAGGACATGGATGACAACACTGGAGATTATCCTGTGCACTACGTGTTAGCAGTGGACCAACAGTCCAGGAAGCAGCACCGGCTACCTAAATGTAAAGTCAAGATCCATCACCAGAACATCAAGGCCACCACTGACACGGAGGCCCAATCGAACTCATGTCAGCAAGTATGTAACGGTCCCTAGATCCAAGCCCCTTTATACAAGAAGCCATAATTTGGGTTTTTGCTTACTGGCAGAAGATGCCTATCCTCCTTATTGGGTGTTTGAAGAGTGAAATAGGGCACCAAGACCTTACTGCACCCATCACAAATTACGCATCAAAAGAAGGACAGGGGATGCTAGTCAGCGGCACCACAGATGAAGCGTTTAAGCTAATTCTATTTGTGTTTGGGGTACAGGAGGAAGAAATCTCGAAGATCCTTGATGAGTTCGGAGATGTATTTAAGGGCATAGGATGCCTCAAAGGAAATGAGGTTCCACTTCACATAGATCGATCACTCCAACCGATGGAGCTGAGACATCGCCGCATAGTGTTTCACCTCAGGCAAAAGGTGGAGGAGGAGCTAGAAGCATTGGAGAGGCAAGGCATCATTGAGAAAGTGTGTAACCACAGAATCCCAGAAAGTGTTTAGGGTTAGGGAACTAGAGGCACGGGGTACCAGGAGCTAGCGGCCTCCAACAATAATGTTTAACCCAACGGAACTGTTTCCAGCGGGAAAAGAGGGTTAAGTGCAAACTGTTTCTTAGTTTTGTGAGTGTAGGCATCTCACAAAAAGTGCAGGACTGGTCTCACACACCACCTGGTGTCATGCTTCATCATTGACCAGTCCTCGCCCTCCAAAAACTTGGTTTGATGGAGGGCGGGCATACAACTGACGACAGGGATGCACTTCTAAACTAAGTGGGGGCCCAAATAAAGAAAAGGTGAATTAAAAATCCATTACAGGTGTCACATTAACTTTAATATTGCTGGCACCTGTATGGTGTTCTAAAAACGTGGTCGGTGTGTTGGGGATATATTTGTCCCCCCAACGATATCAAAAGGTCGACATGTTTCTGCCAGGTGGCCCAGTAGGCTCCGTGGCATTCATTAGGACCTAGGAGTAAGTGAAAAGATTGCTCCACTCTTACCAAGCTGTGGTAGGAGGGTATCCACTGTGTGGGGTGAAGAAGAACACACTCCACTGCGAGATGGCCTTGGAATCTAAAGTCTGAAACAACAGTATTGACATTGGAAAGCTAAACTAATTGCACAAAACAAAAATATTGCCTCATGCACAAAATATTCAATGTGATAGGCTTTAAGTGCAACAAACGTAATACATCTGCGCACACTGACTAATAGGGGATACATTGACATTGCTTACCCTAATAGATGGAACTCAAGGCCCCATAGGAGGGTGAAGGACCATGGACCCCTGTAGTCCAGAGCTAAACTGAAAATTACATAAGGAGAAAAAACAAGAACAAGAGTACCATGTAAAATAGTTAAAAGGTAGAAAAAGAACATATGGTTCTTCCTGTGTCATAAGACCAATACCTGCGACAAATCACATTCTCACCCACATTTACACTCTTACTGTGACTTGAGATCTCCACTGCTCCACCTGTGTGCATCCTCCTCCTCTCCTCGATGTAGTCTGAATGATTTAGAAAACTGGACTATAGATAGTGTGTCAGCTTGTGCTAATTGGTACGATGTGATCGTGATTAGATCCCGGTGTGGACAATGAAATGTCCTATTTTGCGCTATGTTAAAATGGCCAAGAAGGTTGCCTGACCCATCCACTACGTTGAACAGGCCTGAATGTTAGCCTGACCCCCCTATATGGGCTTTCTGGTGGCTGGTTTCCGATAGGATTCACCTGTTAGATTACACAGCGTGAACCGCGGAGGGCGTTGCTCATGTTTTCAGCTCTTTCTACAAAACGGATAGCATTTCCTGGCATGCGCATGTGCGCAGTGTCTCAAAAGCAGAGATGGGCCCAGTATCAGCCGGGACTGCCGGCTCAGAAACATAAAGCGCGCCTGCACCTGTAAAGTAAAAAGGTCCCAAAACACTTATGGGAAATTAAATGGTAAACGAAGGTTTACCAAAATATTCAGAGATATAAGGCACATGTTTATGTTAAACGGGGTTGGTTGCTATGAATTTAGGCTATTCCCACAGAATTATATATAATAGATGCTTTTTGATACCGGAGTGTTTAAAGGCTATATTAGAGCATGCACTTGTAATGTGTGTGTACTGGTATATTTGGCCAGCCCATTATGCAGGACAGATGTCCAGGATAAAATGAAATGTATTACACCAATATTAATAATATAATGATGAGAATGCACAGGTATGGTGACAGTGCAACTTACAAGTATATGTGTAGATGGTTAATTATGTGTGATGACATGGGCACTATGGTTCAGTTATATGTGATTCATAATATAGACAAAGGTGGTTTAGTTCACGAGGCCAATTGTAGCTATGGTATGTCGTCGTTAAGACCATTGGTCCCAGTGCGCAGGCGGTAGACCCATCTCTGTTCTCTAATGTGTAATGGTTTTGTAAGATCACTTTTATGTTTCTTCATTACTTCAAGGACTACCCATTTGAGATCAGTGTCTTTATGATTATGTTCAAGGAAGTGTTTTGTGAGTTTGCTGTTTTCTTTACCTTATAGTACTCCGGTGTTCGTTTATTCTGGTTTTTATTTTCGTGAGGTCATGCCCACATATTCCAGGTGGCATGGACAGGTCAAAAGGTACACTACATTCTCTGTATTACAGTTGGAGAAGGTGTTCAGCTTCCATGGACGTGTTGTGCCAATGTCCACCTCTTTTGTTGTTATGGTAAAGGGGCACGCAACACAATTACCACAGGCGTAGTGTCCTGTCGGTCGCGGAGTGTTCCAAAGGGTGATCTGGTCATCCATCCTCGCAGTTGGGTGTTTCGCATGTACCAGTTCGTCTCGTAAGTTTTTGCTGCATTTAAACGCAAAGAGTAGGGGCTCCAACCGCTTTCCTGCCGTATGCAGCATGTGCCAGTTCTTTTTCACAATTCTTTGAATGGTATTAGATACTGGAGTGTATGTAGTAACACACACAAGTCTTTTAGATTTTTCTTTTTCAATGGTTTCCAGCAGGGCATCACGATTGTTATTTTTGGCTCTTTTCTTCGCTTGTCTGATCATTTTCCTTGGGTAGTGACGTTCAAGTCGTTTTGTTTCCAATACGTCTGCTTGTTTTAGAAAGATTTTTTTATCTGTACAATTCCTTCGGACGCGAAGGAATTGTCCCACCGGAAGGTTGTTCCGCAGGGCTTTAGGGTGTAACCTCTCATATAGCAGCAAGCTGTTCCTGTCTGTCGGTTTATTGTGCACTTGTGTACTGATACCCCCCATGTTCATCTTGATGTCCAAATCCAAAAAATCAGCATGATGCTTTTTGATTGAGTGGGTGAGATGTTGGTCCTTAGAGTTGACCCATTCAACAAATGCACAAGTACACAATAAACCGACAGACAGGAACAGCTTGCCGCTATATGAGAGCTTCCGCCCTAAAGACCTGCGGAACAACTTTCCGGTGGGACAATTCCTTTGGGTCCGAAGGAATTGTACAGATAAAAAAACCTTTCTAGAACAAGCAGACGTATTGGAAACAAAACAAAACTCCTTGAACGTCACTACCCAAGGAAAATGATCAGACAAGCGAAGAAAAGAGCCAAAAGTAACAATCGTGATGACGTGCTGGAAACCATTGGAAAAAAAAAATCTAACAGACTTGTGTATGTCACTACATACACTAGAGTATCCAATACCATTCAAAGAATTGTGAAAAAGAACTGACACATTCTGCATACCGCAGGAAAACGGTGGGAACCCCCACTCTTTGCGTTTAAACGCAGCAAAAACTTACTAGACGAACTGGTACATGCGAAAGACCCAACTGCGAGGATGGATGACCAGATCACCCTTTAGAACACTCCGAGACCGACAGGACACTACGCCTGTGGTAATTGTGTCGTGTGCCCCTTTACCATAACAACAAAAGAGGTGGACATTGGCATAACACGTCCGTGGAAGCTGAACACCTTCTATGGACGTGAACACCTTCTCCAACTGTAACACAGAGAATGTAGTGTACCTTCTAACGTGTCCATACCACCTAAAATATGTGAAGAGCTGGAGTAGATGGACCGGTAACTGTATACAATTCGAGCGATGAACACTGTGGTTGAATACAATACCAGGTGTCATGTGGTTATGTTGTTATGTTTTCAAATTGAGTTTGACGTGTTTCATTATTGAAGATAAGGAGGAATATAATGTTCCATGTATTGTGAGATGACAGGGGGATGACTGGGCGAGTCACCCGCCTGCCTGCCTCTCTCCGTTGGTTTTGCCCTGCATGACGTCACACACAGGGGCGGTACAAATAATAAAGGTGTGGCCCGCGGACGGCAGTCTCGGGACCATGATAGTGAATGAAAGTGGTCTCCGCATGTTCTTTGCTGCAGCTAGGCACCTGGCCTACCGTGCAGCCAGGTCTCTACAACCAGTTCCTTAAAGTAAGGCATTTATTGGATGCAGTAAATAACTTGCATTCAAATTTTGTATATTGTAAAGAGACAAAACATGCTGAAATGGTATTTTCTGCACCAAGTTCTGTGTGTTTTTTTGTACATTTTTCTACACTCAAGTAGGATAATGGAAGTGTAGCTAAAACCAGTTCTGTCCTACCTAGTGGAACTCAGTGTCAGGTTCAGGAATGGCAGGCTGAAAAAGAATGAGGTCCGGGGTGGCAGGCTGAAAAAGATTTTGTGAGATGTTGAGACTAATATGAGAGGCAGAAAGGCTTATTGTGAGAAAGCAACAGCTGTTTATTTGGGAATATTCGACATAGTTCATGAAAGATGAACTACAATTTCGAAAGCAATGAATTTATATGCACTACAGTCAAAGCTGTCTCTCTGTCACTAAAGACATCGCTCAGTGCTTTAAAGTATCTCCTGCAAAAGTCTTCATTTACGTTGCAGAGTGCAGGTGTGTATAAAAGGGGGCGAGGGTGTAGTGCCCAATAGGATGCTAGTTAACAATCAGAAGGCGGAGGCATTGTGTGAGTTGCAGGTTGGGTGATTGGGTTTCAGTTGTTGCATGGTGGAGACAGGTGGGTATGGCCCTAGGAGCTCATTCTTGAAGAGATCCTTCCGGGACCACATCCATAAGGGTAGTGGCTCTTGTCCAAAGTCTATTGATGGTGTACAAGGATACTTTGAAAATTAAATAACATTAAAAGATCAATAAACTGTATGTAAATAAAGAACCAGAATGTACAATTGAAAATTATAGTATGCTCTGTAAATGTGAAGGATTTTGAAATTGGAGTCTAAAATTAAGTTAGTATCCTCAGATGTATTCATAGGAGTAGAGTAAATGCATCAAACAGAATACAGTATGGACAATGAGTGGCCTCAATTGCATTTAGACAAGCCTTCCTATTAAAATTAAAATTTTGTATTTGTATTATTGAATTGAATGAAATGGTTTATCATTTGTTTATTTGTTTAAAGAATGCTTGTTTTTGTAATTGTTCTGTTTAATATCATGGTTAAAATCATGGAAAATGCCTAGGCCTTCGTCCTTGGCTCCCAGTAATGACTCAATGGGTGAGTCCCCAGATTCCAATAATAATTCAGTGACTGTCCATAGAAGTGGAAAGTTTAAGAACAACTGAGCTAGGGAATCTGGGGATGGCTCTGAGAGCACTTGTATCCAGGAGTGGTGTAGTATATGCGCTGCTGGTGTCAGGCAGTGGTTTGCTGATGCAAGGATGGTGACCCTACAGAGAGCGTTACAAGTCACATAAATTGAAAACTGGAGTTAGTGGCTCTTGCCCAGCAGTGGAAGTGGGTTGTGCACCACAAGACAATGTACAAATTAATCACTGGTTTTAGTCAAAAAGGTTATCCTTCCAGACAAACATATCTAAATGTCACACATCAGAGCTATCCTTCAATACACAACGACTTTGTAGCCAAACTATGAGACAGGAATCTATCCCGTTGGTTACATATTTATTACTTTTAAGAGAGTTATCACTCAGATAAAATGCATTTCACTGGCTGCACTTACAGAAATACACCTTTGAATCGATTAACATATCAGCCTGCGGTAGGTAGGCTTCAGGCAGCACAAGTATCCATCGGTTACACTGACTTTACAGGCTCGAGTCTCAGACAGGAGATGGATCCCATGGTCTACAGGTATTACAGTCCCACGGGGTTTGCAGACTGAAACAATACACATACGCCTTTGGATGGACAGGTCCAAAGATCTTTGGATGGCTTATGGTCAAAGTGCCGACATAAAGATCTTTAAATTGATCGGGTTACGAATGCAGAACTTATTACACTGATTTTACAGGCTTGGCCTCAGACCGAGTGGCTGTCCCATAGGCTACCCAGTTATTACAGGCCCATGACTCAGCAGAGGCATTTGTCAGGTTGCATAAACCTTACAGGATGGGATTCCAAAACTATTCATAAGGTTGTACAAACCTAACAAGCTGCGCGGAGTTTTAGAAAACATAACTACCATTTTAGAGTATCAGACACGCCTTAGTCAAACATTTGAAAAACACTTTGTACAATGAATCGCAGATACTCTTTGCATGTCACCAAAAAGCCAAATTCGTTTAAATGTTAATTGTTTGTGAAAAAGACAGAGTGCTTGACAAACATACCTATTTGAATTTCATTTTTTGGAGAGGGGCAAAAGCAATCTGAAACAAATACAAATTGTTTTCTGGGTCGGTTCATATGAATAGCACACCATTGTGTGAGTGATTTGATCTTGTTTTCGTGAGTTAAAAAGGAAAACAAAAACTGAAATAAAACAAAACATACAAGCCGCAGCAGGACTCCATTGAGAGCAAAAGGGCAGGGGCTACTACATGGGTGTGTGCTTGCCAGGGCCAAACTGGCTGTAGCGGGCCCCTGGCATTTCCCTGGTGGGTCAGAGGGGTGGGGGTGAGGGTGGTTTTGCGGCTGTGAGGTAGGGTTTTGTAACTGAGGAGGCGGTTTGCAGCAGATTCGCCGATTTACTCCATAACGGTTTACCTGGCATATCAGAAACTAGGGAACCTTGCAAGTGCAAAAGTGAGACACTGTACTTTCTGTTCTGAAACTGTTTAATTTCTCCACAGTTGTAGGCGTCTCAATTGTTTTCAATTTCTAGTTCCCATTCTACAACCTCATATTTCTGGTGTAAATCTTTCTGATACTCTGGGGCTAGTACTGCGCTATAAAAAACAATAATTAATTATAGCCTTATAGCCCACTGTTGCGCTCTATGCAGGCCATTAAAGGCCCACTCCAGCGTTTTTGGTGAAGGCACTTAACAAGAGAGCGGTCCTTTAATGGTCTGCATAGCCTAGCCATTGTGTGTTATAAGGCTAGTCGAACATTCTGCCACCAAAGGACAGAATGTTCTAACAAATAAAACAAAGGCCTCAGGGAGCATGCAGGGATTTAAATCCCCTTGTGCTCCAGGAGGCCTTTGTTCACAGTGCAAACGAGAAATATTGGAATGTTGGAGCTCCAGGCTTTTAACAGCTATTAGGTGCCGGGAACACTGCTTTGTCTTCAGTGGAGCTCCCAACTTCCCCATGTTCTAAAATAGTGTTATAGACAGCCATTGCGTGCTATACCAGCCTTTAAAGGCCTGCACCATCGTTAAAGGCCTGAGCCAAAGGAGAGGGCCAAACAAGGGAGCAGGACCTTAATGCCGGTATAGCCCAGCTACGTAGGGCTTAAGGCTATTAAAACTTTCCGACACCAGAGGGCAGAATGTTCTAACAAATAAAACAAAGGCCTCGTGGAGCCAGAGGGAAAGGAAATACCCTCGGGGCTCTGTGAGGCCTCTGTTCACACCAACAGCTGTGAAGGACAACATTGGAATGCTGGAGCACTGGGCTTCTACCTGCTATTAGAAGCCATGAGCACTCCATTTTTTTATATGGAGCTTCCAACATTCCAATGTTCTAATAAACAATAAATGCATATATTGACACCATCCTGTTGCTGTAGAGATCTCAAACTTTTCCCTGTGCGGTCGTGTCTTGGATTTTCTGGTCTGTTATTGTTCCACAGGGAGTTTTGCTATCCTATATATCCGGCCCTGGATTTCTTTTCTGTTACCTTTCTTGCCACATTGCGTGCAGGTTTGTCCAAGGTGCTAAAATTATTAGTGAACCATAAATTTCTTCTGGACTAATGATCTCAGCCATAGTGATATAATTTCTGTTGTTGACTGGGTAACATTTCTGTATAAAAACATCTTTGTCATCCCACACTGGCGTATTTAATCATCATGTATCACAATCTCAACCATTCAAGTTAACATATGCGGGCAAAATGGCAATAAAATAAATACCAGAAATATTATCGGTGGGCATCCAATCAAAGCCATGGCAGTCGAAAGTTTACGCTTGTTTCCTCCACTGTACGTTCCAGCTGATTTGCTAGCATACTTGACCAGTCCTAATTTCTGGATGCCCCACTCAGCCACCTAGGAAACAGTAATAAGCCATTTCAGATTTAAATTAAAAAGTGCACATTAAAGCATAGCTGATCAGACAGCATTCGTATTGTGAAATACAGAGAGTAACATAGAGAGGCAACAGAATCGTGTTCTGACTATGTTCTGATTACGCCTCCCACGGTCTTGGATTCAAGAAATTGAGTTTTCCTTGACACATTACAGCAATACTTATCGATCATCTGATTACTTAACTTTAGTGATAATTACTATTGTTATAGTGCATGCCACAAAATGAATGGTGTATAGGTGTTTCTAAGGAGTCTGATTGGCATAGGATGAAAGAGGTCACCGTTCTGATTCGAGCTGAAACTTAGTTCCTATACTCATTAAACTGAAGGAACCGGAGGCTACCATTGGCGCATGGCCGGCTTTCAGAGGAAATAACTGCATGAGTTATGATATGTAACTATTGCAAGAGAATAGGAAAAGTAAAACATCTAAATAAACAGAATTTAAAAGACCAGCCCAGTTTGAATTAGAAAGAGAATTAAAAAAACAAATATGCCTCAAGTAGAGAAAAATGCAAGTGGGTTTCAAAGTCATTCAAGGGAAATAAAGCTTTTAATTTTTCTTTTTTTTACATTTTTTTATTGGGGTACCAAGCACAGAAAACAAACATATTTAATAACAATCAACAGAAAAATCAAGAACTGTGGTTAATTCCCCAAACATTTTTCATAATTTTTCTCCCCCCCACCCCGGCAGATCCATCCTTCCCCCAATAAAACCAATTCAAGTAAAACAAGAAGAAAACAAAGAAAAACTGAATAATAATAAGATAATAACATAATACTATAGATGGGAACATGGAAATGAAGAAAATATAAATATGTATGTGCCTACCGATTGAGCCAATTAGACATAGGCAAACAGAGCTTCTCACCTTTCTCTCTAGCCCGCCTTCCTCTCCTCTTCACCACCTCCATTTCCCAATTATATATAGACAATAATTTATTAAGCCAAACATAATCAGTCAGAGGGGTTACATCTAGCCATACTGTGGCTATACATAGGTGATAGACAGCCATGGAAACAAATACAAGTTTCTTATAGTTTTCATCCATTGCTTGATCGGAACTACCCAACATGACAGTCAACGGGGTAAGTATCAGAGAAAACCCAAGATTGCCCTCAGCCTAAGTTCGATTTTAGATAGTAATTGAGAGAGTTTAGAGCAGGTCGCGAACATATGGGTGCTATCCGCAGCCACTTCTCCACAATGCGGACAGCTAATACCAGTGGTACCCCCCCACCTATGTATTCAGGTCGGGTCAACATACAAATGACACCAAGTTTTGAAGCACTGTACTTGCAAATTGGCAGATATACATGACGTTTGGCTATAGTACAGAGAGTCCTCACAGTCCCCCTGCCCAGCCTGTACCTGTGCTTGCCATCGTTCAAATTGTTTAGCTAAGTCATCCCCCATTCTTTCCGTATTGACTTTATAAATAGCAGCTGTTTGTGGTATTGTATTTCTGAACATTTCTAACAAGGGGATTTGTCCCCCGTTGTGACATTTCTTATCTAAAAAGTCCCTAACTTGTAGAAATTTAAAGAAATCCATGTTCCCAATCCCAAACCCGTTCCTTGAGAACATCGAAAGAAGGTATACAGTTCCCGGACAAAAGATCCCCAATACAATAGATTCCTTTCTCCCTCCACCTGCAAAAGTAGCCATCATTAGAAATACCCGAGCAAAGAGTGGTATTACTGCCAAAAGGGGAATACCTATGCACCCGGGGGATTCCAGTCTTTTTCCTGACTGCAGTCCAGACTTTATATACGCTGACCAGCACCTTGAACTTGACCCTCTTAAAATAAGCAAAATCAATCTGTCGCAATAACAAACCCCTGGCCTCTACCCCACAAAGAAGTTGAAAACTCGAGCATTCAAAGTCATCTGAATTAGCACCATTTATCAGTTCGGCAGAGTACTTCAAAGTGGTGGCCCAATAATAGATCTGAAAATTAGGAACGGACCATCCCCCCCGATCTCTCGGCAAAGTCATATATCGTAAAGCCCGTCTTGGGCGCTGCCCCGCCCATAAAAACCAAGAAATGACCTGATCAAATTTCCGGAACCAAGCTTTACTAAATTCCAGAGGGATAGCCCTAAAATAATAAAGAATTTTTGGCAAAAACATCATTTTAATGACGTTACTTCCCCCCATAAGTGTCAAGTGTAGATTACTCATTCTCTTATATCAGTTTTCATTTTTCCTAAGAGTGGCACAAGATTTAGATCCACAGTTGTGGCTGGGTCGGAACTAATCTTGACCCCGAGATATCTTGCGCTAGGTACAATCCGTAGATCGACCATATCTATCTTCTCATTAATCACTATTTGAGTTTTGCTTTCATTCATATGGTAGCCAGAGATTTCCCCAAATCGAGATGTAATGGTCCCAAGCTCAGATAATTAATCTTATCCTTCTCTTGTTTTTGAGCCTGCCATCCGAACTGTGTCATCTCCCCTCTAACCCCGGCTTATAGTGCATCCCAAACAAATTGCGGACTAGTGATCCCACAATTTTCCGCAAAAAACCTAGTGATCCAGATACTTCTACGTTCCACATATTGGTTATCACTAAGTAGAGTCTGATTAAAAGTCCATCTGGGCCTGTTCTTTAAACACTTGAATGAGAGTTCCAGAACCAACGGATTATGATCGGACATAACCTTGAGATATTTCTGAATGTTGCAACTCGCCACCAAATTATGAGAAATGAAAAAATAGTCTAACCTGGAATGTGATTGATGCGGGCGGAGTAATATGTAAACCCATCTTCCCCACTTCTTATTGCAGCCCACACATCTACTAGCCCATGGAGCTCTCTCATTTGGCACAAAGACCTGAAGACCTTCCGTTTCTGCCCCTGGTAACCGCTTCGGATGAATTTTGTACAGCCCAGCTCAAATTTATATTAAAATCGCCACAAATAATCAGTGGGAGGGCCAGCCAACCAATTCTGTGTTCAGCCAGTCATATACCTCAGTAGCATCCAATACCGGGCCATAAACAGAGCAAAGGGTGAAAACATTATCTATAACACATTGAGTTATTGCCTATCTACCATATTTGTATGAGATCGAGCGTGGGAGGTTCGCCAAACGCCTGCGGGCAAAAATAGCAACCCCCCTAGTCTTGGTCTCCTGTTTTCAACATATCACCAACTGAAACCCATCTAATTTCAAAATTTTACTTTTACTAGCTTGGACATGGGTCTCCTGAAGACAGATAATATCGGCTCGGAGAATTCGAATGTCCTCTTTAATCCTGCCCCGCTTGACTGGGTCATCCAAACCACATATATTAATCGTGGCTATCCGGACAATCTCTATTGCTTATATATATTGTACCAACAATAAACACAGCGAAGACCTATAAAAAAGCACATAAGTTCGGATAGCTAATTTCCACATGCCCATTAGCCTTACCCCCCTTATTAAGGATGCGCCCACCCCCACTCCGGTCCCCCCCATCCCATCGGCAAAAAGGGTCACCAGATCCTTGTGATACCTCCCACGTTGTGCGCCCCTGTTGCTCCCTGACCCAAAAAAAAGAATAATAACAAAAAAATAAGGCAAATGCCTTAGCTGGGTCTATATCAAGAAAAATACAGCCCCCAGATCCCCACTCCATTAACACTTGAAGTCTCCATCCAATAGAATACATCAAGAATACCAGTGGAGTACAAGAGGTCAAAGTGAGGAAGATGAATAGACAAAAAACAAATAATAGTTTCAAACAAGGTCAAATAGTCACCATACGTCAGAGAAAAAAGTACTCCGTAGAAGTAGAGGTGGGGGGAAACAAGAACACATTGGCCCGATGGCACTCTTTCCCTACCTTAACAAATCCCTATATCCCCCCCCCAGTGCTCCCCATGCAGCCATTCCTCAAACACCCAGTCCTATTCACCCAATAGCTCTTTCAGATAATCCCCCACTTGGATCTCAGACGTAAACACCCTTGTCCGGCCCTGAAAGATCACTTTCAAGCGAGCAGGGTTCATCAAATAAATTTCACAACCAAGTTTCTGGAATGATGGAATCATCTGCCTCAGACACCACCGTCTCTCCACCGTGGTATGGGAGAAGTCTGGTCTTACAAAGAAAGTCTGCCCTTCAGCGGTTTTCTTGGCATCTGGTCTAGTCTTTTCAAAGACTGCCTGTCGCAAAATAAAAGTTCCCCAAAAAAATAAGAATGGCTCTTGGCCTTTGATCTTGCCCAGCATTTTTCTTGACCATTAGAGGGAACCGATGAACACGCTGGATCTCAACTTCCCAGTTCCAGGATGATAACTCTAGGAAAGCAGACTTGAAAAGCTTGATTACAAACCCGCGTATGTCCCCCCCCATCAGCATTCTCTTCAATACCCAACAGGCGCAGATTGTTTCGCCGGTGTCTATTCTTCGACTTCTCAAGCTTCCACAAAACGTCCATCATTCTGGCATCGTTAGCAGAGGTCTTCTGCTCGGAGCTCTCAAAGCCACCTTCAAGGCCCACTACCCATTCCTCCAGCATCGTTGTACAAGCCATGACTTCAGTACAGGCTTTTGTAGTCTTTCTGGTTGCCCCCTGAATTTTTTTTGTCGCCATTTGGGCCCTTTTATGTTCTTGGCGGGCCTCCAATTGCATTGCTTTAAGAGTTGCATATATAAAAGCCATTGTAGGTCCCTGCCTATCCTTAGTCCCAGATGCCTGGGGGTTCTCTTGAAACCCACGCCCTTCTTCTTCCCCTTCATGGCCGAGATTAATGTTAGAATTGTCCCACTGTAGATGTTGATCCTAATCAGACTGGGCATGGGTGTTTTTTTTGCGCCCACCCACCCCGCCTAGCATGGGTGCCAGCCTGTCTGAGTGTTTTCGCTGTGTTGGGTGCACTGTCAGTATCACTGGCATCTGCTGACCCTTCCCCCTCAGATGACTCTATGTCCAGATCACTTCCCGCGGCAGACTCTGAATCCTCTGCTATGGAGAAAAAATTATCTCCATCCGGGGTACCGGGTTTTGTGCCCCCTCCATCCTGCGCCTCCGAGAGAGAGTTCAGCTCTGGTTCTAGGCATCTTGAGTCAAGGCCAGCATTTTCCCCTGTCTAACTTAAGGCTTGAGTAGAGAGAATAGATAAAGCAGGACTATTGTTCTCCGACCCTAGTATATTGGTTAGCCCCATTGATGCCATGGCAGGGGGCACTGGCGACATAGCTTGGGCACCTTCACATAAAGAAATAGCGCTGGCAGGGTTTCACAAAATACTCGGTATTTGAATAGAGTCAGATCCAGAGCCAGGGGTCTCCGTCACACTTATGGCTTCTGCACCCCCCACCCCCCCTGGCATAGAAACAGGGGCATTTGTATTTATTTTCTTACCCCTCAATAGAATAGGCGTACGTTCGGCAATACCCTTGGTCTGTAGTAGGGGCTTGCGGCTTACCGGTTTTCCTGAAAACATGCCATGGACCGTCAGAGTTTTCCTCTTGGTTCCTGGATCTGGAGTGTGATCCGTGCCGGGTTTTCCAGCATCCGTTATGCTGCCGTCCTTGCTGCTGGGAGCCACATCCTTGGCCCCTTCCTTAGCCACATCCTTAACCCCATCCTTAACCACACGGGGCCATTTGTTGCCATCTGAAGAAACTCGAATGGAAAGATGTAACACACTGCCTCCACCCGACTCCACTCCACAAAGTCCGTAAGCGGAGTTCCGCCAATTGTGTCCTGGCAAACCTGGCAATCCACAAGACAACCATCCACCCTGCACAGCTGCGAAATTCTCTTGAAGCCTCAACCACTGCGGAGCCTCAAAGCCGTCAGGGGAGGGAGACAGCCGCCACCAAACAGAGAAGGAAAGCTAAAAATCGAATCTGGCAAAAATCTGCTCCGCACCAGCCGCCACTCTGAGGATGCAGCACGCCCAGGAGAGCCACGGGGGAGCCGCGGGTGAGCTGCGGGAGCTGCTGGAGAGCCGAGGGAGAACCACCAGTGCGTTCGCGAGGTAGGGGAGACCGTTTTCTCTCTTCCTGGATCAGGTAGCCAGTTGCTGTCAGTTACAGGCAGGTCAGCCAAGGCATTAAACTAGCAGGTCAGGGAAAAATCCTTCATGCTACCTCACGCGGCAGCCATCTTGCCCGATAGGTATACAACTATTTCTGATATGTTTAGATCCTGATGGAAATAAACCGTTCCATAAGCAAAAATATTGAAGGTTGTCTTAATGATATGAGCAACATCAGTAAAAATGCTGAAAAATAATGGAAATATCCCTAAATAGGATATCGAGGAGTCAGAGAGATTATGGGAGTCTAACACCTATTTAAAAAATTGAATTTCAAAGAACGGCTGTTGCAATTACGTCTCCAGAGCTTCGTTTGTGACACAAGGCAACCATAAAGACAAGAAATCTATCACCACAGGTTTCAGGGACGTTATTGTTAGAACTAGCATTTAAAAAACCTTTGAAATTCACTGAAAAACACAGATTTCAGGGACATTATAGTTAGAAATTAGCATTTAAAAAACCTTAGACAGTCACTGAAAAAACCCCACAGATTTCAGGGACGTTATAGTTAGTTTGACATTTCACTTGTACAAAACCAGTGAAATTTGACAATAATAGTTAGTTCAGCTAACTATAAATTGCGCCCCCGCAATGCACTGCTGATGATGTCACATATTACATCATTCATGACATGGTCAGTGACATCACTGATGACATCTCAAATTACATCACTGAGGACATCACTGATGACATCACCCAGTGACTGTGTGTTTCTGTAAAGTTTAAATAGGTTTTATATATATATAGGCCAAGGTGTATTGAAGAATGAATGGGTGTATACGTGTCTGAATGGATGATTTAGTAGATGCATGACTGACTGTAGAAGTGAATGATTAAATGTGTCTTACTGAATGCAGGGGTTAGTGACTGTTGGAAAATGAGGCAGTATCTGTGAAGCCTGCACAACTAACATGACTACATTTGCACTTCACTGGGAACCAAACACCCGATTGTAGCACCTGACTCTCAGAGTGTAGAGTTGCAGAGCAGTCTGAGGCTTACTCAAGGGAGGTAGTGTGGGCTAGTAATCACCATTTACATTTACTGGTACGCAGAAATAACACTCAATAATTGATTTGCCAGTCTGAACTTTGCTTTATAAAAGTAAGAGTACATTTAATAAACACACACACCACTCAACACTATGTACCAATTTTCAAATATACATAAGCTGTTGGAATTACTTTGTGACATTGCATAACATCTCCACCCCTCCCACAGGGGGGTGGATCTGGTACCACCACTCCCATGTATGCACATCATCCTGCCCCCTAATGCATTTCATTGAACATCATGTGGAACATGGGCCCTGCGCACTGGCTCCATCCCAGTGGCAACCCACCCCATTATCCCAACCAGCATTTAAAATAGGCACACCTGCCCTGGTGACACATAACCCTGACTGAACATGTCATACTAACCATACCGTATACACCTCTACATATTTAGTGGCATACAGTTTGGGTTGTTCTTCACCTAAGCACAGCAGCAAGAATACATGTTTAAGCATCACTTTAGAATGACAGTACTCATCACATTTGTCGATCAATATGATGCATTGCAATTACAGCCCCTAAAGGCACCACAGATGAAATCATAGGATTAAGCATATACAGCCAGACACCCTAGCAGGAATGTCCAGCAACGTAACACCTCATGGCTTATGATGTCACATTACACATGTGGCTTTCAAAATAACAGAGGTAAATGTATTTGCGGTGCAGTTATAACTTTTTACCTCCAGGGGATGCCCTTTTCCAGACATCCCAGCTCAGCCCTTCACCTTGGTGCTGTCTCCAAACCACACCTCCAGCTGAAGAACAAATGTTCCAGCTGTAAAAGGCTGTTGGAGAAAGCCTCAGCCCTTGAGGGGTTGTTCCTTTTAAGTTCCCATGAGACTTATGGGGGACTGGATTCTTCATGCTGGGGAAGGCTGCCTTGCTCCTGCAGCTGCCACTGCACCTCTTTCCCCAACAGAAGGAGACCCCCCTCCTCTAGGGGCTACCTGCATATCAGAACAGCAGCTCTCCCGCTGCTCCTGTCAGAACCGAACTGGCCATGCCTGCTGCCTCCCGCTGCGCTGCTCTTCGTTGGGGGCCCGGGCCCCATGTCTTCCGCGTGAGTGGATTCGCAACCCAGGGAGCCCACCCTCTGCCGCTCTTCCTTTCCTTTCGGGCCCAGTCCCACCTGGCCCCCCACCTTGCTTCTTCTTCTGGGGGTGTCCGGTCCCACCTGGACCCCCACTTGGCCACAGTGATGGAGGTGTAGTGGTGGAGAAAGGGTGCTGGCCTCTGACCAACGCTCAGGAATTCCGGTGCGTAGCACTTACAGGAGGTACCAGTAGGGCTTCTTGGCCCCCAAAAGTCCCTCAGGAGTAAATTGGACTTCATCCCCATCCCAAAGATGTCTTAGCAGTCTCACTGTGTGGGACTTACTGCAGGTATCAAGAAGGGTAGTCGGCCCCCAATGACAACCTTGGGGGCCAACTACCCCTCCTAAACCTCCAGTAAGTCCCACACAGCAGGATTGCTAAGTTCTCATAGCAGGCCACGCCCCCTTTGCCCACCACTCTGCAAATGCGCTCCCTGATGCACTTTTGGATGAGGACTAAAGTCCTCTTCACTGCTGGAAGTCATTTAGGGGCCAATTAGCCTACATCTTACCCCCAGTAAGCCCCACACAGTGGGATTGCTGAGAGGTGGACAAAGGCCACGCCCCCTTTCCCCACCACTCTGCAAACGCAAGACTGCTGTAGCTTACAATCACATGTAATATTAATAACCCTCTTCATGAGAAAATAATACAGCAATATACTTCAATATACTTAACCAATTTCTTTAACTTGTTTTGATGGAACAATTCTTATCTGTGCAATATAGGAATCATCCATAAGTGGATGGATTCTGTCCCTTCCTTTATTGTACTCTATAAACATCACACATATCAATATATTGTGTTGCCTAGCAATTTAACTTATGTGCACGACTTGTGCAGGGCCTGCGACGGCTGATCATGAGATCATGGGGAAGCAATCGAAGTAAAAAACATGAAAAATAAAACACAATCTGTGGAAACATAAAAACAGTAAACCTGATACCACTTTGCCAAAACTCAGGTCTTACATTCCCAGCTGGCCCGCCAGCCTCGTCTACCCAATGGTTGTTGGTTAAACTGAAGTCAATCGCGGGCAGCCCAAGATGCTTCCTCACAGCCATCACTGACACATCTCCAACCCCTCTAATGCAATACAATGTATTGGACATCTCAGAAAGAACCATCATGTAACTATTTCTTCCTCACCAACATACAGCTGGTTACATTCATGTTGACACTCCATTTTTCCCCCTGCTCGGAGTAATTGCTCACTTTTATTCAGATACACAAGTTATCCTTTCATTATGGATTATTATTTTGTTATTTGATTTATGTGAGTTTTATATTCTTTTTTTCTTCTCAAGATGGCAATATTATTAGCCCCAATTGTGTAATATCATAAAATACACCAAAAAGACTAAAACTGTTTTTTCGTATCATATTTTTTCATCTACATTGATAAACAAATGGCTTCCTTAGCGCGGGTACCTACATCCAGTACTCCTTGTACTTTGGTAATTTGGTTGGTTGTGATACTTACCAGGCTTTTAATTTTTGACACAGTTGAGGATGACGACTAATGTTGCCTCACCCATGTGATATTCCCAGACTGTTTTACGCACAGGTTTGTAACACGCTGCATTATGGCACTTTTCAGCGATTCCATAACATAGGCAATAAAATGCCATACCTTCATTAAACCAACTGATACATTAGAATGACATGATCCCTTTCTTTACTCTACCTTTTTTATTGAGTGCCACATCTGCATCTTCTTTGTAGCATCATGTTTTACACACTCCAATATGGTGACTAGAGCTGTTATGTTCTCTGACTCTTTGGCTTACACCCCAACTATCATAGCAATGCATACAGGATTAGTTTGCGTTCAGGAAGGGTTGAGTATTATATGTTATGTGCATGACACAACAACGGAATGTGAGGATCATACAATCTTTTTGTTACCAATAGTGTTTTTGCACCATTGCACCCAGCATCGTGCATATAGACTTCTTCGTATTAGCAGAATTACACTGAAAATTCATAGTCACAAATACCTGTTAATTAATGTCACAACACATATATTTCTACACAGTGGCAAACTGTCCACAATTTTTCAGAACACTCCTGTTTTTCCACACATTCAGCTGTTATGCAACCTGAGTGTCTGTAATGCCACAGCGCATTCTTGGCATAAAGGGAGATGTACAGACCACAAACTAATTTTTTTAGTGTATGCAAAAGGACGCTTTATTGAAAACAGGTGCAAATCACAAATTTACTTTAGGTCTTAGCTTTATAAAACTAAAACTCACTATACAACCATTACGCTATGTCCTTACCCCCTCCCTTAAACTCCACCTTTCCCTCACTCTTTTAACTTGCCACTTCATAATACCTATTTTGTTATTAAACTGTTGCCCTTTACTCCCTAAACACTTTGACCTACGTCTATTAACACCTAGCTATCTAAGTATCCTAAATCTTAAGTTTTAACTTCTTACTTCCTCCAGGTTTAACTTAATTACAACCGCCAACTGCCGTGCACCTGCATCCAGGGACAACATTTACAAACTATACTGCCTTGTGCTCCAGTGCTCAACAAGAATTGCCCATGACCGAAAATTAATTGGAACAAAACCCTGGCGGAAGGGTGGGAGCTAGGGGAAATCTTATTATTCTACTGAAAACCGGCCACCGCGTCACTCTACATAAAATGGTGGCCGGTGTTAGGAAATAGCTGTTTAAATTTCTGCAACACAGCCCAACGATGGAACCCAAAACTAGCCCAAAGACAGCCTGGGCTGTCCCATCTGCTAAAAATCCCAGGGAGCACACCTCCTGAGGTTGTCTGCCCCAAAGCCCATTCCGAATCGGCAGGGCACAATGAACTGCTGATTTACTTTGTGATTCCAATGATGTTTTATCCACCATCTTTTTAATGTTTGTATGATATTACTGTGGGTTAGCTGATTATTATGTTGCATTCACCAAGAATATGCGGTAGTGTCAGATATTATTGAACGGCATTTGAGAGGAAAGCACATTATCCAATGAATACCCAGAAGGTATCAACTTCTAAATGTATGAACTGTTAGACAATATAGGACCAATTTTACAGGTTTTTAAAAATGTCTACAACTCACTTTCTATTGAGTTGCTGTGTGTCACTCTCTGGTTATGTCAATTCACTTGTAATTTATTGTGTATTAAATATGTGGTCAGTAGGTTTTATGTATTATTTAGATTATCAAACTACTTATTCAATGTTTATTTCTTTTATCCTAGCAAACATCCCTCTGATGAGGGACCAATTTATGTTCAAACTGCATCATAGTCTTAATAATACGGTCACAGTGTATTAATCAATTTGGCATGTGATTTAGATTTATTCATGACCACAAATAGGTTTAAGTTTAACGACTCAAACGTTTGAATAGCTCTAAATTACCTCTTTTTGAGGAATGCTGTTGAATTTTTCTAGGCAAGATTTAATGAACCTGTCAATAAGTCGCTGATGCACAAGAATCCATGAGTATTAATGAATAAACCTTTTCATTTTCAAAATAGAAACTGTGTGGTACGGGTCTGTTTCTTCAAATGGAATAGCTTTAATTTTTACTTTGTACTAGCTGTACCCAGCCACGCGTTGCTGTGGCTCAGTCTGGTAAAATGGAAGACAAAGAAAAGAGTAAGCGCACATTTCTAATATGTTTATTTTCACAATGCCTGTGGGTATACAATATGTTTTTGTGACTATTGTCTCTATGCGTCACTTGTAGTTGTTGCGCAGCAAGCAAATCGATAGGGTCTGTTCGGCCTTTCGATTAAAAACATGTGCGTATTGTACACACGCGTATTCTAATCCAACATTGTGTATATATGAACAGGCGCTAATGTTGCAAAGTGAACCAACTCCTCCCCCCTCCCTCCACCCACTTCCTGCTCTGCCATCCTGACACCAACTGTCCATCCTAATATATATAGACTATTGTCTTTATGCGTCCTTTCTTAATGTTGCAAAGTGAACCAACTCCACCCCCCTCCCTCCACTCCCTTCCCGGTCTGCCATCCTGACACCAGCTGTCCATCCTAATATACGTAGACTATTGTCTCTATGTGTCCCTTGTAGTTGTTGTGCAGCATCTCTATGCGTCCTTTCTATATGTTGCAAAGTGAACCAACTCCTCCCCCCTCCCTCCACCCACTTCCCGGTCTGATATCCTGACACCAACTGTCCATCCTAATATATGTAGACTATTGTCTCTATGTGTCCCTTGTAGTTGTTGCGCAGCATCTCTATGCCTCCTTTCTATATGTTGCAAATTGAACCAACTCCTCCCCCCTCCCTCCACCCACTTCCCGGTCTGCCATCCTGGACACACACGTTTTCTAATCCAACGTTGTGTATATATAAACACGCGCTTAATCGAATCCAACGTGGTGTCAAAATTTCAAAGCAATTGGTGAAGAAATTTCGGAGATTTAAGATGTTCAACAAATGAACAATGACATTTTTATGTGTCTGTTCGGGCTTTCGATTAAAAACATGCGCATATTCAGCACACGCGTGTTGGAATCCAATGGTGTGTATATAAAAACACGCGCGTATTCGAATCCAACGTTGTGTCGAAATCTCAAAGCAATCGGTGAAGAACTTTCGGAGATTTGCGATTCTGAACAAATGAACATTTACATTTTTATTGATATAGAAGATTGTGTCCCTGGGCAGAGAACACATAGGCAGCACGTCCAAACTTTAATTCAGAATTCACCTGAATTTTTAATTGAAGAAGGAAAGCATTTCCGAAACTTTTATCAATTGGAGTTTTATGTTTGCATGCCACCCCGTAGGCTTGCAAAGCACGCTTTAGGGTGACTTGTGTATACATACAAATAGGCTTTCCCTCCATGGCACTGAGGTAAATTTAAACTGCAGCCCGGGCAGAGCACTTTCGTGCTTCCAACATTTTTTTCATATATATATATATATGGATGATGTAAATATGCAGGCTTCACATCCTTGTTACCCTTCCAAGCCCCAGGCACATTGGCACATTTTAAGCACCATTTTCAGTCGACTTAAAGGGAAGATAAATAGGCCAAACATGGGGTTACAATGTACAACACATATTTTGGTGGGTGGAGGACAGGCATCCTGATACAGAGGTCTAGCCCGGGACCAGGGTTCAATTCCCCGCCTCGGCGGGTCTTGTGCTCAAAATTCCACGGACCTGATAATTCTCTCCTCGGTGCCTATTCCAATCATGGCGTCCCACTCTGCCACTCTGGGCAATAGCTTGCTTAATCTCCACAACGGCCCCCACAACGCTAAGGATGCCTGGCCTCCACCTTGGGGGTGCCCAAGAGTGGACGCCTCACAGGGAAAGCCAGGATGGGTTCCACAGCGGTATTCGTACAAGCGCCTTGAGACCCTTGCGGGTGAGTAGTGCGCTATACAAGTATCAATTTACATTTTTTTTTACATTTACAGTGGTAAAGTGCGAAAAGTCCTAAAGCCAGCAAAATCCGAAAGAAAAATGGGGGATAGCACAACAAAAAAAAATGGTCATTTCTTGAACCTCATATGATCAAGACAAACATAACGTAAGTGTTCAGAATTATGCAAAGTAAAACCGGATGCGACTACCTGCTGGCGTTATACTGCTGCATTTACTTTGGCAAATATCTACCAGTCTGAGGTTCGGTATATTATGCAGTGTTTGAACAGTAAGCGCTTTCTTGGGATTACACAGAAAGTAGTATAGTGAGTTGCAAGAGTGTGCACATATTTGGAGAACTTACTGCTTATATGTAAAATTTTAAATTAATGAAAACATAGAGGTACAAGCACAGACAGGGGGTCTCTTTTATTTATATTTTAGCACAGGGTAGCACCACAAGCCTTGTTGTGCTGCCCTACCTTAAAAGAAAAGGGAAGGAATGCACTGTATCCATCAGATACAGCGCATTCCAACCCTCTGTTACTGTACTGGTACACAAATGGCTGCCTAGCGCCAGCGCAGGCACCTTTGCACCCTGGTGCAAGGGTGCCTGCATGAAAACCTGGTTGTTTTTCTGCAGGAAGGGACACTTTCCTTCACAAAAACAACCGTTATGACACCCCTGGGGAGACGTAGACTTTTGACGCATTTCCAGGTTTACAGCATGCTTTAAATTTGAGAATGTGTTAAATGCCATGGGTTTTACATGATGAACAAAAAGGTTGCCAGTACTGTGCTATAATTTGTCTTTTTACAAGGTGTTGAGCAGTGGTTTACTCAACCCAAAGACCACTAGTTCAGTCTGAATTTTTTGAAAGATAATTTATTCCATTAGGTTAATTACACAATCTGTGTGTTCAGTGTTCAGTGTTCAAGTCATGGAGTGTTATTGCTTGTGTAGATAATCCCAAATGTCAAAATTAGAAGAATCAGGATTTTGTGGTCCAACTTTCCAGTCAATTTGTAGGTGGATCCTGCAGTGAAAAGTGCTCAATCCTCCTTCTTCTGCTACTCGCTCGCTCGGGCGGAAGACGCCGTATACTCGGGCATAGTCTATGCCCGAGTATACTTGTGATACTTGTGATTGTGTCTGTCGGTCCTGAAGAGAATCCCTGGAATTAAACAGGGATTCGAAACGCGTCGACCCCCCCTTCTCCGCTAATTTGATTTATTCTGTTTTGCGACCAACAGTCCCCTAGACTTTGTAAACAAAAATTAAGTGTGTGGTGGTATATGCAAAAAAGATATATTTATACAGGCATGTTCTCATTTGTATGCATAGGCCTATCAATGACTAGAGCAGAGATTCTGCAATAGGCCTTAGTTGAATTAGTTTGAATTGAAAATAGAGGTTTTTCACCAGCCTCATTAATCTTTATTTGTTGTCTATTGTCTGAGTGTTGTCCGATAAGTGTCTTTTTTCATGTTGTATTGATACGTTGTTGGTTTTGATTTTTTTGTGGATTGAAATATTTGAAACAAGTGTTTCAGATGTTGAATATTAGATGAGTTTTTGTTAATATGCATCCAAATTAATTCTTTGTTTCAATTGAATACCATTTTTGTCCAAAAAGTAAGTTAAAAGAGAATAAATTAAACTACAAAAGTAATTAACCTAATGGAATAAATTATCTTTCAAAAAATTCAGACTGAACTAGTGGTCTTTGGGTTGAGTAAACCACTGCTCAACACCTTGTAAAAAGACAAATTATAGCACAGTACTGGCAACCTTTTTGTTCATTCTGTATCTGGCACAGCCTTACTGTGCGTTTGCCAAAACCCCCCTTGTTACACAATGGGTTTTACATGGACATGGCCACTGTTAAGCCCATGGCACGCCTCCCTATCGCAGGATGAGGCAATGGAGCAATGGAGCAACTTGCGTTGCATTGCCTCGCACCATATTTAGGGGGCCATGAAAAGCCATGTAGGGTGGCTTTACGAGGCCTTGTAGATATGGCTCAGTAGTGTGGCCCACCGAATCATCCCACAAAGTTGCATTCCGGTGGTGCATGGGGCTTGTAAATGAGCCCCCCCACCCCCCTTCCCCCGCTGATCTGCCTGTTTCACCAGGAAATATGATGGACCCACCCTACACACATGTAATTAGGGTTTGAAACTGATATTGCCATGAACAACTGAACACCAAAGAAAAATAAGGGTTCAGGTTAAAGAGCATTGGTGAAATTGTGCAAGATGTTTCAATAGTTATAAATTAAGCATTTGCAGTCTCATGTAGAACACTTTACTGCAGTATTAAAATATTGCCTCGCGCCTCATGAGGATTGGTCCACGCCTCGGTTGGTCAGTGACATATGTCTTCCTTTGCACAGTGCTCAAAATGCTTGTAACAAGATATGACGGCATGGGATGTGTTATTCCAGACCTTCATGCATGTTATTGTGAAGGGGCAAAAAGAAGACTAGTGGGTCGTTGGAACTGTACAAAGGAATCGTTTTTGATACGTGCTGCGAAAAGGGTACAATAAAGCATGGCTGGGAGGCAGAATTCCTGTCTATTTGTATTCTGACATAGATGTAATTAAGATGCTCCCCATGTTGGTGACAACACCAATTTGTCGTCACAGGTTCGTCAATCAACACATTACATTTTATTAGAAAAGTTGGTCTCTAATGCACAATGATAACTATTCACATATTCTGAAAAGTCTGAGGGCACTGAGAGCGAAATGTTTAAAACTATCCATAAGCCCCAAGAGCAAAGTTTGCTCTGGGCTGTAAGAATTGTGGGGCATATTATCGAGAAACAAAGTAAAAATTATCGCCGTTTTAGCGACAGAAAACTGCAGCTAAAGCGGAGATAATAAGCTTGATAATATGCCCTTGAGAACGCCAATAGAAGCCCATGTTCTGGTGTCAACATGGGCTTCTATTGGAATTTTCCAGGGCATTTTATCAAACCCATTATCGCCGCTTTAGCGGCAGTTTTCTGTCGCTAAAGCGGCAATAATTCTAACTCCGTGCTTGATAATATGCCCCGACATTTCTAATACCCTGATTCATTTTTTTTTGTTTAGTTTCTTCACCACAGCAGCAGTAGATACAAGGAAGAACTAACCATGTTTCTGCAACACCTAAAACGGTGTCCAAAGTGTCAGCACTTGGGAGAGTATTAGTCAAGTGTTGAACATTGCAGGGAATTGTACAAATTCAGGGAAAGTAACAGCATGGTCCTCAAGAAGAGTTTACTGCCTCCTCCTAGCTTTGGGCATTTCATAAAAGCAAATCAACAGAATTTTCAACCCTATTTTTTGTGCTAAAACACAGAAAGATAAGTGAAGCCCCCAGTTTTGTTTTTGGTAAAATAGATAATCATCCGTTTGAAAAATACTTGTGCTTATGCATATATATTTGTTGTTGTGCTGTAGTTCGGTGAGCTAGCTGTTGCCAGGAGGAATGCAGATAAAAGCGGTTTCATACAGTTTGAAGATTTATTGGGTGAAATGGACAAGATGGATTTATGGGTTCACAAGTCCAAGAAGTACCAGCGGATGGGTCAATATGCTTTTACCCAGGGCAGCACTAGAGGTGGACTGTGTTTACTGTCCCTCACCATATTTTAGACAAGGACATGCCGTAATACAGGGCTGTTCCTACATGACTTTGTCCTTCAGTAGGGTCACTACTGTCCTTTAGGAAATGTTACGACATATGGGTATACGATGAACACATCTGGTGTGTCCCCAGCAATGTGGGAATTTCTATCCAAATATGAAATAACAATGAATAGTTGTTATTACCTATTTTTTTTACTAGTGTCATTGAGGTGACAGTGTATAAATGTGGTGTGAAACATACAAAGAACAGCATGCATTCTTTACAGATTGGCATGGGTAGGATGGCAGTTGAAAGTCTACCAAGGTAGACACCTTGAAGGTCAAAATGTGTCACTCCAGTTGCCACAAACTGTGTCTTCTTCTAAATGTAAGCCTGTTATAGGTACTGTATGGAATTCCAAAGTGTGAGATTAGATTGTCCCAGTAAAAAATAGTGTCCAACTCACTATCTGTGCGACACCTATGGTGAGTGATAAAACTGAACCTGAGAATCATTGGACAAATGAACAAAAACAATTTGGTTGGCTTGGCTAATAGACTAGCTTATGGGTATCTAAAACACTATCATCATACATGCCTTCACCCCCCCACATCCAGGAATGCTAAATTAGCATTATCTGTATGGGGTTGTATCATGATGGTTTTTTCTAGTGCAGCACAGCGCAAAGCGCCTATTTTATGGTCCTGCATCGGAATAAAGTAAACTAATTTATCCAATATATCTGTGTGCGTTAGTGCCTCATTTTTAAATAGAACAGCTTGGAAACTGTGTGCAGGGTTGCCCTCTTACTGTTTCTGAGCTCTGCTGTCTGAAAATAAAGCACTAATTCAGAGAAATACCAATTTAAATGAATTTACCTTCTAACCTCCAGCACATAAAAAAGGCTCTTGGCTCTGTGCTGCACCAGAAAAACAAGCATAATACTGCACCTGGTGAGATCAAAATTAGACACTCACTCTCAAAAGTCCATAGAACAGACTAAGGTAAAGGTTGGTTGTGGCCAAAGTGTACCCAGTGTATTGGGCTTTAGGGGTTAGCCAACCTTGAGTGGTCTTCCCCACAGGATGTTTGGCATTTGAGACCGCCTAGGCTGTCTTTGGGCTGGTTTTGAGCTCCTGGGAATTGGGCTAGCTTTTGGCTATTTTGCCAGCCATTATACTCGCACCTGCCACCAGTCTAGGCTGAGTGGCACAGTGGCTGGTGTGCAGTATTAGAGAATGTTTTTCAAATATTTCATTAGGCAGAATGTTAAATTTTCAGGCTGGCCGATTTGAGAGTGAGGGAAGCCATGCGTCTGCTTGCTGATGCAGGACATATGGACTTGTTAATATTGAGCGCACATGTGACAGCGCGGACGAAGAGACGCAGGACTAAGGGAGCGGCGGCCGCAGTGATCACACACTCAGCTGAGCTGCGACAAAAGGGGTACACTACCTGGACGACTTCTTTTTAATAGGTTGACCAGTTCCTCAGACTCTCAACAACAGTAGGCAAGTTTTCAAGAGCTCATGGGTTACATGGGGTGCCTCTAGTACTGGAAAAGACAGTAGGGCCCAGTAAAGCGCTTTTATTTTTAGGCACTGAGCTAGACTCAGCAGTCATGGAGGCGTGTCTACCGGTGGACAAGAAAGTGCACATGCAACTGTTGCTAGACGCTATGCTAGAAAAACAAAAGGGGACTGCCAGGGAGGTTCAGGTCCTGCTCAGCCAGCTAAACTTTTCATGTACAGTGGTGAGGGCTGGGAAGATGTATTGCAGGTGTCTAGGCTTGGAACTATCAGGGCTATCACTGCCTTATCACCACATCAGATTGTCGGCAAAGTGTGAAGGAGGATCTATGAATGTGGTGCCTATTTTTGGATGAATACAATGGCATCCCGATAGTAACACCACAGGATTGGGATGTACAGATATACTCCAATGCTACAGGTGGGCTTGGGTTCAGTTTGTACTGACGGGGCACGTGGTGTGCAGAGAACTGGTCATGGGACTGAAAGCGGGGAGGGCAGGAACATAGCTTTCTTGGATTTTTTCCTCTTGTAATGGCAGTGATCCTCTGGGTCAGTGATTGGCGCACAAGAAGGTATTATTCTGAGTTGACAATATGGCAGCAGTGCATGAGGTCAATACACAGTTGAAAGGTTTTGTGAAGGGCTGCTTGAGGCATGATGTAGTTTTCAGGGCTAGGCATGTACCGGGAATGGACAATGACAGTGCGGATGCTCTGTCTCGTTCAAAGTGGGAGAAGTTCCATTGGCTGGCCACAGATGCAGACAAGGTCAAGACACTGATGCTGGCAGCAATGTAGAGCATAGGCATGAAAGGAAACTTCAGTTGGTGGTAGGGTATCTAGCAGAATCCACTAGGAAGGCATATGTGCATGCTTGGCAGGAGTTTATAACCAGTAGAGATATGGCACAGGGAGGAGGACGTAGTGCAGTACATGCTAGAATTGATTGAGAAGAATTTAACCAGAGTAACTGTTGATATTGATAAAATCGATGCCAATGTTTATAATAATACACTTGCATATATGAGTAAAATCGTATCACACTATTAACAAACGTATCCATCATGAACACTCTGTCAACCCACACTCTGAAATACATGGTCAGGCAGGCTCCTCAACATAGGCCTAAGGTTACTGATTGACATATCACAGGTGTGGTGGCACGTAGCCGGCAGACAAATGTGTGAACAGGAAACTCAGGTCCATCCCCAGATAAGCACAGCAACACTACAATGATCCAATGAAATTTACCCCAATAAAGCACAAATGGCCGGATGGCTGCACACATTCCCAAAACATCATAAAATGCCAAATTAAGCTGGAAACACATAGTTAATTAGGACACAGCACACACCTTACACGCAGTTATCATACGCCTCTCATGGCAGACATCTAGACACGTTACCCACTGGCCCAGATTGTTACTATACAAGGTTGAGGCTGATGGAGTCAGGGTGAAAACAAAAATATTTGTATACCCATACCCCTCGTGAAGTTACCTTCTCATAACTGTAATATGTATTAATCGTGTGGTTTTAACGTGGGATACTAATATGCTTGTGTTGCAAAACGTAATCCATTACTTATGTGAAACTGTCTTACTAATATAGTGTGGAAATGCTATAATCTAATGAAAGGCTGTGCATGAATGCTTTTTAAATATATAACTGTGGCAGAAATTATGGAGAATGGTAAGAGAACAACTCATATATGTGGCCTAAAGCTAGGTAACCACTAACAGGGTAAACGTAGAATGGGGGGAGGTAAACAGAAGGGTTTTATTTCGAAATCTAATGTTTTATTGTGTTTGTTTCTATGATAGTTCCCGTTATGGCCCCTGCAGCCTTGTTAAAGATGGAGGGTTTGCGAGACTCCAAAAGAATATCTTTCTACGCATGCGCGATTGTGCTCAGGAGATGTACAAGCAGCCTGTGCCTGTGCGGCGGTATACACCTGTTACAACGCAACTTTTACAACTACCTACTATTACAACGCAACTTTTACAGCGCATACCATTACAACGCATTGCGCTGGGGGGCGCTCTAGGATAGGGAATAAGTTTAATTTACTATCCAACACCTTCCCTAGTGTCCACGGGGACTGGAGTTGGAATAGTAAATTATACTTACCACTATCCAGCACCTCTAAGCGCTATGCGTTGTAATGGTATGCGTTGTAATGGTAGCGTTGTAATGGTAGGTAGTTGTAATGGTATGGGTTGTAACATGGTACATCCCTGTGCGGCTGGTGTCAAGGTCAGCGTGGCCTGAAGAGCAGAATGGTGCCAAGTTAAGATGTCCGTGTCGTGAGCCTGGGAAAGTACATAGAAGTGACAAGTTAAAGGACAAGGGTGAAAGAATGTAATAACGAACAATCAGAACCTCATTGTGTTTGGAGCTATGACTAGGCAAAAATATTGACAATGAGGAGATGAGGTTATCCTCATCCACCCCTTGAATGGACGAATGAGAATTGAATGAGGACCCTAAAAGTTTCAAATTTTAGTTAGCTAGTTAGGGAAAAAGGGTATAAAAGAGGTTGTTTGGAAGAGCGAAAAAAGCTTGCTTTTGATTTACTTTTTGCACCATGACATGCTCTCGGACTGATCCATTTTTCCTTGGTGCAAAGACTTTAAAATTTTCCCTGACTTTACCTTTTTATGGGGATGGAGTCTTGATAGGAGGTGAACATCAAGAAAGAATAGAGAGGCGGTTTTTGGGAACTCTTCCACTTTAACCCTGACTTCTATTGCCGATGAAGATTGGTAATATGTCTTTGACTTATTTTTCTGAACTTTTCAGCTAATAAATGTAAACTTTTTGAATTTAAATTTCTCTTTCTTTAGGTGAATTAATAAAAATGTTTGATTGAATTTGAACTAAGGGTTCAATAAAATAAGGTCATGCTAGGAGATTTAGAAATTCTAAATACAAATTAAATAAATGGAGAATTAAGCTGGTCTTGTTGTCCATTAGTTACCTTTTACTAGCTGATCCATGACTCGTGGCGCCTTGGAAAGAAGCTTGATCGCATGACATACTGCATGCTGGAAAGACAGACTTTTAAAGTAACAGTGCAGTTGCATTGATAGTCAAGTTGTAAACATAGACAAAATACTGTGCAAATAAATGCAATGGAATAAATAAATAAATATCGTTCCATATGTCAGAAAGCGTCAAGTAGCAGCATAATGGGGCACATTAAGAAATATCTAAAATAAAAACATGTGTAAAAAATTCATATAAAATATGGTGGCAACTGTGAGATGGAAACTCTCATACCACCTTACACATTGTTATTTATGGGGCCCAAAGGAACAGAATAACCCCAATATCTCTAGGCCCGATTACAATATACTGCTGCATATTATAAGCCTCTGTTTAAAATATTGCACAATCCCAAAATTGAGGATAACAACTGTCGAACAAACCATCCGGTTTCATACAGCCCAAGTGGGCAATGCTGATGGTCCAAGTCTGCCCAAAAAGTTAAAGTGCAAAGTGCGGGATGCAAAGTGCAATTGAAGTAGTGCAAAATACGCTAATTGTGCAAAAAACAGACAGATCATAAATACATTTTATCTATACTACTATTATAAAGAGAGAACTGTGTCCTTTGAGCCAGGTAAACTCGAAAACTACACCACCAATTCAAACACCCAAGACATCTTTGAAAACCTCAGGGCAAGCAGAAGGACATAGGCTATATAAAAATAAAAAATATAAGTTCTTTAAAAAATTTAGGAATAAAAAAAAAGTTGTCCCTTGCAAGTAGCGCCGGCCGCGATGTGCGTGATGACATCAGGAGCGCGAGGAGCGGCGTTCAGGAGCAAGAGGAAGAGCGGCGGACATGAGCGCGGGGAGGAGCTGGGGACAGGCGGGTAGGAGCGGGGAGTGGCGGACAAGCGGTGAGGAGCGGCGAGAAGCTGAGGAGCAGTGGAGCAGTAAACTCAGCAGCACGGGGAGGAGCGGCGGCTGAGGTAAGTGAAGCAGCCGCGGGTGCACACCAAGGGATGGGAGGAGGGACGGGCGGGGGCCATGAGTGCTCGCAAGCCTTTTACTCAAAGTCAGGACATCGGGGGAAACAGCGGACAAGAGCCGCGGGTGCGCACCGAGGGACGGGCGGGGGCCATGAGTGCTCGGAAGCCTTTTCCTCAAAGTTGGGACGTCGGGGGAAACAGCGGACACGAGCGTGGGCTGAAGCGGCCAGGACTAACAAAACCGGAGCAAGGAAACACTGTAAGTACGCTCTGCTGCTACCGGCCGCTCTGCTGCGCATCTCCTGCTGCGATGCTGCCCCCAGCCCCCTTCTGCCCCAGGCAACGCCGGGGCGGGCTGCTAGTATTTATATATTTATATCAAAAGTAACAGTGCCTCGCTCTAGGATATATATAGTGATGGTTTGTAGGTTTGTTTTAAAGCAGCGCTGGATCAAGGCCCAGATGCAATTTTTATAGAAGGTCTTATTTATGACTCCACAAACAAGGCCCAAGTCATTTATCAAACAAGGATCTCCCGAAGTATTTTTATGATGCCCAAAAACTGTATAAAACTCGTTCAGATTGATTGCACTTTGAGACAGTCCTCAGCCCCAGTTCTGTAACTGTGCTCCCAGTTGAAGAGTTTAAATAAACTATCTGTTCCTGTTTTGCCAAACCACTTTTGTCTTTTGTTTTTTCAAGTTAAATTCATAATTAAAGAACATCATTACAGAGAAGCTGGTTGAAATTGTATTCATGAGCATTTTTCTGTGGGGCAATACACGAAAAGGCAGAGGGACTTGGGAGAAGGATGCACAAGGGTTGAGCAAGAGAGCAGGGGCACCAACTCCGAGTGAGGAAGCCATTATCAAGGCAGCTCCTTGGTAGGGAGGTGGGGGCACTGCCAGTTATATGCAATGGCAGGGAAGAAATTGTTTTGTTCTCAAAGCTAACAGAATGGATGTTTTTTGGGGCGGGGGTCACAGGTTTAATAGGGGAGGCGGAAGAGGGTCACAGGAGACAGATTGGAGCTATACATTTGTCGTTCTAAGACTGATCAAAGGGCATCAGCGAAGATAGTGGTGTTGCAGCCATTCCCAGTGTCAAGCTTATGACCAGTAAGTTGGACCACCAAATTTAGAGTGATCAGCGGGGCATCAGAAAGGGGGGGTTTCAGGAAATTGGATGGAACTGGGTGACGCATTTTGAACTTTTATGGGTTTTGAGAAAAGCCTTCACGGAACTAGGGGAATTTCCAGGAGATTATGGGACCCTTTTTTTCAGGATCAGGTTTGTGACGCAAGCATCGCAACAGGGTTGGGGTAGGATCCTACATTGGGTCAGTGGTCATCACACTGCTTTCAGCATTACGTACAGGTGACGCAGGAGTAAGCATGGGTGAATTTTGCGAATTCGCGATCTGCGAATTTGCGGATTTGCGAATTCGCAATCCGCAAAATTCGCGAATTTGTGCGAAATTGCGGATTTTTGTTTTTTTGCGTGTTCGCGGGGTTTTTTGCGTGTTCGCGGGGTTTTTTGCGTGTTTGCGGGGCTTTTTGCATCTTCGCGAGCCGCTTGCATAGCGAAGTTACCTATGCAGTTGTTTATGGGAGAGGGAGAGAGAGAGATAGATAGATAGATAGATAGATAGATAGATAGATAGATAGAAAGAGAGAGAAAGAGAGGGAAAGAGAGAGGGAGAGAGAGAACAAGAGAAAGAAAGCGAGGCCGGATCTCTGAAGGGCCAGATTACTGAGTTGCCCCTACAGAACATACAGATTTTTATTTTTAGCAAAATGCATATGAAAATTGTGCTGTAAAGGTCTCTTTTAGTTTAACCCCTCCTGACAACTCAAAATGGGTGTATTTGCCATCCTCTCCCTTCTTCCTGTTTTTTATATCTGTAAGTGCTTCCTGATGAGGTTTAATTCCTTGGACAGGTGCCTCGTTGCCTACTTGTAACTATTCTCTGACCCTGGTTCAAGGGTCAGAGCAGGGTCAGAGAATAGTTGCAAGTAGATAAGGAGGCACCAGGAAGCAATTAGCAGCAGGTGTCCAAGTTGAAGGTAATTTGTTTGTAACCCTTTTGTAAAAGGTTACAAAGAAATTAGGTTCAACTTTTGCCCCTGCTGCTGTAACCCTTGCTTGGCTGAAAATTCGTCCCCGCTGATTCGCGGATTTTTCCGCGATTTCGCGAGATTCGCGGATCGCGAAATCGTGGAAAATCCGCAAATTCGCCCGCGAAACGGATTTTACGCCCACCCTTACGCAGGAGGAATGTTAAGAGTGTTGTGCCTTCTTTGTATCTCATATATATCATTCTTTTCAGCTGCAGTGGCTGGCCCGGAGGCATTAGAGCAATTGATTTGGATAGTAAAACGTTTGTTTGTAAAATAGGCGGAGAGGTATGAAGTACAGAAGGGTCAAAGTGCCAATTTTGGGCTCGATCGTCAGCTGTGCAAAGTTACTTGGCATAGAAAAGATGGTATGCTTTGGTATGAACTGTTCTATGTTTGAATAAGTTGTTAAAAAGGTGCACATGTCCGGAAATGTTGATGCTTGGGGGAAAATGACATGGTAGTGAGGAAAGGACTGGTATTATTGAAGGAGATGAAGAGGAATATTTTAGAAATTAGCAGACAGTGGCTGGACACTTTTTATGTATGGACAGAAATTTTCCACAGGAGTCCAATGGAGGGGGGCAGAGAGGTCTTCAGACATTAATAGGGCCAGGCGCAAGACCAATCGAGATATGCATACTTTCTCTAAGGAAGAGGGTTTCAACCGGGTGGAGCACCCGGAATTGAGGTATGATGCTCTGGAATTTTTTTAAGGCAACAGAGTTAACTTATCTAACTAAGGGATGGAGCAAAACTTGATGAAAGTCATGGAGGTGCTGGAGGAAACACTCAATGGGAGATGGGGGAACAAGTAATCCTGGGGTAGTGGGTCAGAAAGTCAAGGCCTTTCTGAGTGGTGGTTGGCAGTTTCAGTTGCCATATTGCTAGATTAAGATATTGTTGTGAACATAGGAGACAATAAAGTTACCCATGGAGGAAGTAAGAAGTTAAAAATTAATGTTTAGGACACAGACAGTTAGAAGTTAATAGATGTTGGTTAAAGTATAAGGGAGTAAGGGTCAACAGTTTAATAACAGGATAGGCGCTTCAAAGTGCAAGTTAAAAATGTAAGGGAGAGGGGCATTATTGAGGGAGGGGATTATGACGAAGGTAAAATGGTTGTATAGTGAGGTTTAGTTTTGTAAGGCTAAGGCCTAGGGTTGAAATTTTTGATGTGCACCTGTTTTCAATAAGTGGCCTTTTTCATACACGAAAACAGCAAGTATGTGGTCTGTGCTGCTCCTCTTTATGCCAATGGGCTTTGGGGGCAGCCAACCCCAGAAGGTGTGCTTTAGGTAAGTGCCCTTTTTTTTGCATGGTTGGCCCCCACTTTTTGCCTGATGTTGATGCTATTTGAGTGAGTATGCCCTGGGTTCCTGCCAACCAGGCACCCAGGGCCTAGGTTCTTTCCCTAAAACTGCATTTTGTACCCCCAAATCGGCACCTCTCTGGCCACATGTAAGTCCCTTGGACAAAGGTACCAGAGGTACCTTTTACAAGGGATCAGGGAAGGCCTCTAAGTGCTACAGCACAGTGTGTGCCACTCTTAGAGGCCCTGTTCCTTATCACATAAAACTGCCATTGCAGGCCGCGTGTTTTGGTGCAGAGACAAGTGAAGAGTCGACATGGCACACATCCCAGTGTGTGCCATGCCTACAACCCACAGTCATGGTATTGGTAAGACACCAATCTAGGTGGGTGCACCATACCACT
Source organism: Lissotriton vulgaris (assembly GCF_964263255.1). Classification (NCBI taxonomy): domain Eukaryota; kingdom Metazoa; phylum Chordata; class Amphibia; order Caudata; family Salamandridae; genus Lissotriton; species Lissotriton vulgaris. The sequence continues at coordinate 1,186,744,137 of NC_141689.1, read as the reverse complement.
GGTGAGGGTAGCACTGTACCATACAGTGTCTTAGTCGATTCTTAGACCTTGTAAGTGCAGTAAATCCATAAAGAGTATATGGTCTGGAAATTTGTCACTACGAACTCCACAGCACCACAATGGCTTTACTGGATCCTGGAAAGCTTGGTACCAAACTTCTCAGCACATTAAATCCACACTGGTGCCAGTTTGGGATTTAATGCCGAATACACTCAGAGGACATATTAGGGATGTCCCCTGAAAAATGACCTAACTCTAGTGTCCTGGCTGAGTGGCTGCTCGCCAGCTGCCACCACCAGACATGTTTCTGGACCCCTGGGTTGAGAACCTCCCGCTCTCAGGGTCCTGAAACAAAGCACATCCTGCGCAGAGGTGCCAAGCCTTCTTCCCCAAGATGGTCAGGGTCCACAAAGGAGAAGCTTCAAAGGCTTGCCACCTTTGTGAGCACCCAAGCCATTTGCTGCTCTAAGCAACTGGACCCCACCAGTCCTAACCCCCAGTTTGGAGAGGAGAATCAGTGGGAAAACTAAGATAGGAATCAAGGTGTGCCCACCATTGCCAATGCCAGCCCTCAGGTGGGGAAGGCAAGGTTCAGCACAACTCTCAGCCCCGCCATCTTGAAGATGGGTGGACCCAGCCAACCAGAGAAAGGTTTATGACCCCCTTCCTACTGGAGGGTGGCATAATAGGGGGTGTACCCACCACAAGAATGGGACCCATTCGTCCCTACCTGAAACTCCCCTAATTTTTTTATTTAGGGGCAACACCAAGCCTTGCCTTCTCAGACAAGCAAGAAAAAGAGGAGAAGGACTGAAGAGATGATGTGCTGAGAGAAGAAGAGGAGGACGCCAACTGACTTTGCTCCAGCCCTACGGCCTGTCCCGACTGACCTGCTCCAGCGAAATCCCAGATGTCAAACAGCCAGCCAGATCTGTTGATTCCTTACCCACTTCAAGCCTCCAACCGATGCCTCTATCTGAAGGGTCCGCCTAACCGTGACTTGAACCGGTATGAAAAACCTGATTCCTAAAGATACCCCTAAACCCGATACCCCACGGCCTTGGGTAGCCCAGCTGACAGTGTCCAGGTATCCCCTGCATCCCAGCTTACCTCTCCAACTGGTGGTTGACTCCAGAAGATTTCCGTGTACAAGCTCTTTAGTGGCGGTAATGAGAGCCTTCTCCATGGTGTATTGAGCACGGAATCCAAAAAGAAATGGATCAATAGTGGCATTCTCATTGACAAAGGAAGACAGTTTCATGTTAATGGCTTTCTCTGTCACCTTTGAAGGGAAAGGGAGTCTTGATATGGGTCTCTAGTTGAGGATGTCCTTGGTGTCCAAGTTAGGTTTTCTCAATAGTGGCAGCATGGAAGACTTCTTCCACTCCGTTGCAAATCTCCTTAGCGTGATCATTGAGTTGAAGATGGCAGTGAGGGGGGTAGCTCTGGTTTCTTTGGACAAGGGAAGAATTCTGAAAGGACATAGATCTGAGGGAGATCCTGATTTGATTGAGATGATTATTTAGATGTCTGCTCTATAGTCAAGGTAGTAAATGACAAAAGGATTGATATTACAGATCCTGCTGAGGGTTGTACTTTATTTGGCTGAGTTGGAGTCTGTGCCAGGTGCTTATCCTGAAGCAGGAATGTGTCATAAACAAACTTGACCTTATGCTGAAATGATTTGGCTAAGGAGTTGCAGAACTGTTGGCTGATGTTAGAATCCTGTGATACTGGAAGTTTGGGCAGACTTTTGACCATTGTAAATAAAGCTTTTGGACATTCATTGGCCGTTTTGATTTTCTCAGTAAAATAGGAGGCCTTTTCATTCAGGATAATGTTCTTATATACTTAGAGGTACCTTTTATATTCTGTTTGGTGTGTAGATTATCATCTAGTCTCCATTTTTTCTCTAATCTGCGACATAGGTGTTTCTGGGCTCTGAGAGTTTTGTTGAACCAGGGTTCTGAAGAAGAACACCTGGATCGTCGGTGGTTACTAGGAGGAGCATTGCGGAATCAAGCCAGAAATGATAATTTGCAGGTGTTTTATCAGGATCATTAGAAGTAACCAGCAGTGTTTGGAAAAGAAGAGGATTACGTTATTTAGCTTCTAATTTATTCCAAAGGTGACCAGTAAAAGACTTCCCAGAGTGTTAAGGAAATCCAGAGAGATTTCAAAAAGGAGTGCATCATGATCGGACCAGGTGAGAGGGAGAGATCTGGTCCATCTTATTTTTTTGTTTTTTTTGTTTTTGAAAACCTTTATTGTAGCATTCAATAAAAATACAAGTACGGGCCTACAACCACGGGGGCCTGCCGCTAAGAAATTAAAATCCCCATGATCACTGTACAAAACGGCTCGTCAGCCGACAATCCCGAGGTCCGGCAGCGATTCAGGATAAGAATTGTATTTAGGAATGCACAGAAGGGTACAGGATGAGACAGAGGTTTCATTTTGTATTTTATATGAGAGGATCAGGTGCTATACAATCAACAGAATGCAGGGGACAGGGTAAAAAACAGGATTTGCATGAAATAACCACTATAATAGAAAAGTGGCACCAGAGCATTAAGACCTGTACGAAAGATAACAAAAGACACATTCCATCTTGCTCCGGCACTCCGAGCCCGCCCACCCAAAAGTCAGGATATCATTAGAACATCAGCACAAAATACGAGCACACAATAAGAATCTAGATGATTCATAGCAATACTGATCCTTAAAAAGGGGAAAGGAAGAAAGAAAGAAAGACATAGAAAATAAAAAAGGCAAAATAAAAAAAAAAACCTCCAACCCCCCACCCTGCACACCTGCAAATGGCTATAGCCTGACCCCACTAGCAGCGTGCCTGTCGCCCCTAATAACTAAAGCCCCAAAGGTAGGAGAAGAAACGGAGGAGGGCATTTCCGTGTGGGCTCCCGGCCCCTTTAGACCCCCCGCCCGAGACAGCCACCCCCTATCATTATAAAGACAAGTTTAAAACGACAATATAAATGAAAGTAGAGGGTACCGTGTAACACCGCCCAGCCTCTCAGAGCAAACAATTACGAGTCCAACATGTATAAACGCCATGCCAACCATTCCCGATCCAGTCGATCTCAACCTTGGCCCCTCCAAACCAGAACGCGAGCCCCTCCCAGCGAGACCCAAAGGCCAAAGAAGAAGCAATAAAGAGGCAGAGAGTCATCAGAAAGCAGTCCATGGCTACCGGCAGGCAGTGAGTCTACATGAACTGTAGACGCAGATGAACTCTCCCTCCTAGTTGCACAGTTCCAATGCGTCTTGCACAGGAGTTGCAGCGTCACCAGGAAAGGAGAAGATGACCACAAAGGGAATAGAGAGTCACAAACAAAAGTCTCCGGGGGGGGGGGGGGGGGGGGCGCCTGGTGTTATCTCCAAAGCCGGTGGTGGTGGAAGGTTCAGCAAGAGCATGACATCCTCGGGAACACAATCTCCCAGGGGACCATCCGATGGTTCCAGTGCCTGTTTCCTCACGGGGCCCTCACATGGAATCAAAATGGCCACGGTCTGAATGGCTGTAGATTCCAGTTCCAACGATAGGGCCAGGCCCGGTTCCGTCCGGAGCATCGCGGATAGGCGCGTGCCCAATTTGCTCACCAAAGTGTCCACATGTGAGCAAAGTGCCCAAAGTTCTGATAGTATCGACCTCAATGATGGTTCATGCACTACTCGATTCATAGTTGCATGCCCGACATCGGTCGCAATCACCTCCCCGGGTGAATCTGGCATCTTCGGGGGGGACAGGCAAGTCTACGAAAGTGCAATTTGCGAGGGGTGACCAGTCTCCGTCCGCAACCGCGGTCAACCTGGTGAAGGCCGCAGGTCAGAGACCCCGAACCACCGAACCCCGGAGACCGAGAGACGGGGCCGCGGGATGGGGCCCCCACTCGCAGCCGGCAGCAAGCTGACTAACCCCTCGGTCGATGCTGAGCGATGGAAACGATCGCTGTCAATTTCGGGCCGAATTAAGGCCTCCACTCCGGTTGACCGGACCCAGCCCAATCCTTCTGGCCGATGTTGTTGCACTACAGCCCAGCTTTGAAAGTACTCCAGGCCCCGGCTTCACCGCTGGTGTAGGCCGCAAACTTCAACTCGATGGAACTTCATCAAACAAGCCGATAAAACTATCCGGATTTCACCATCGGAGTGTGGATCAGTTCACGCACACAGAGACTGCGCGTAAAGTCAGGATAGCGTACAGGATATCGTGGTGGGTTACGGAGGTCGGCGGAGCCGAGAGCTTAAGCAGCCATCTTGTTTGCTGATGTAGCTCCTCCTCCCATCTGGTCCATCTTAGATGTGGATTATCAGAGAAAACCCGATCCAGAAAGTGCCCAGAAGTGTAAATTGGACCTTTTACTGATTGACATAGTCCTGCACTGGCCATTTGATTCAGAAGCAATTCAGTGTCATGGTATGTGACATTCTCCATATGAAAGTTGAAATCTCCTAAAATGGGGAAATTAGAGAGATTTGCCTTACATTCTAGAAGATGACCTAGATAGTCAATAAATATAGACTTAGGGCTTGGTGGATGATACAGTAATATGTCATTAAAGGAGTATTAACTATCTAGTTCAAACTCAAAGGCCTCACTGTCTAAATTGTCAGCGAGAGCTTTGGGCCTTGCAGTCTAAATTGTCTGAGAAGAGCATTGGGCCTCATCACTCTGCACACGGCCACTCTAGTGCCGCTGAGGGTGGTCTTTGAGTGCATCCTTGACCCTGGAGTAACCCTTGTTCTAACCCCAGAAACTCAACCCTCAAGACCGTTTACTTACCTTTAAAATGATAACCCTACTTTTCACCATAGAATTGAATTAACTGTTTTCCACTGAAAAACTTGTGTGGAGGGCATTTTGTATGGGAACCTAAGAAACTATGTTTTGAGAAAAACTGTTTTATTTACCTTTTAGCTAGGAAATGTCAAAGTGTGATATCTAGGCATATCACACTAGGTAGAAAAGGTAATCTGAAAAGTAATGTAAAAAGTTATCACAGAGTAATTACAAAGTAACTGCAAAGCCATTCCAACTGTTTCTGAACTTTTGACCTACCTGTAACAAAACCAACTGCAGTCAATGGCATTCCACTGCATTCTTCTGAAAAAGTACTAGTTTTCTTATCTGCATCAAGTCCTGCTTAGTTCTAAAAATAAAATGCAACTAAGAAATATTTTTATACAAAACAATTGGTCTGAGCTCTCTTTGAGTGTGTGAAATAATTTATTGCCTGAGTGTGTATGATAAATGCTTAACACTACCCTCCGATAAAGCCTTACTGCTCCCCCACACTTCCACAAATAGAGAGTAAGGTATTATCTATTTTTACCTCTGTAAGCCTTTGGAGATCCACTGGTCTCTCTGCACAGTATAACTTACTTTGGTATAGTAAAAACAGAGACAGCTTCTTAAATGTGCCCCCAGGATTTATGCCATTTATGAGAGCCTAGGCAGTGATTGGGCTGGTTTGGGGCTCCTATGGATTGGGCTGACTGGTGGCTATTCAGCCAGCAACTTTCCTAGCACCGTCCACCATTTTGGGCAGAGTGACAAGGTGGCTGATGCACAGTATTAGAGAATCTTTTCCCTGCCCACTCTGCTGCTAGGAAGGGTATTTCCAGTACTTTGGGCGGTAGGTGTTTTTTGTTGAGCACAGAACATAGGTGAAGCGGGACAATGAGGGGTGGCAATAACGTTACACCTGAAGGAAGTAAGAAGTTAAAGTTAAGGTTTAGTTTATTTATATGGTTAGAGGTTAATAGACATAGGTTAAAGGGTAAGGGAATTAAGGTCAACAGTTTAACAACAGGACAGACATTTCAAAGTGCAAGTTAAAAATGTAAGTGGGAGGGGCATGATTAATGTAGGGAGTAATGGCGTAGGTAAAATGGTTGTATAGCAAGGTTTAATTTTGCAAGGCAAAGGTCTAGGATTGAAATTTGTGATGTGCACCTGTTTTCAATCCAGCAACCTTTTTCATGCACTGTCAGTGCTGCTCCACTTTATGGCAAGAACGTATTCCTTATTCCCATGTTGGGTACACGTTTTAAGCTATAAGCTCAGCGTACACATAATATTTTTTGTCTGGTCTTGCGGCATTTGGAAGACAGATGCCTGGACTACACCAACCCACTCTATTACAGGACAACAGGAAAATTGTTTGGGAGAAATACAGTCCTAAGTTTTGTGATGAAGTTTCTGTAGAAAAAACTGCCACATATACCTGAAGAAAAAGGAATGCAGATTACAAGTTTTATTGAAACTAAATATTTTTTTTGGTTTGGTATTACCTCGAACACTCAGAAAGAGAAACAAAAATAAAACAAATAAAACAAAAAGTAAAACAATAATATGAAAGGAACTGTACAACCTACCTTCTGAACATCTTTCTCAGGAACTCCGCGGAGCCGAGCGTAGAACTCTAAATGCTCTCGTCCATTGAGGAGGTCATCAATGGCGTCAAATTGAGGACAATAGCCCATGTTCTGATGAACTTCTCTCATGTGAGTTAGAATGCTGTCAAAGCAAAGGATTTTTAGCAACATGGCCATTAGACAGATGTCTGATATATGCAAAGAACATCAGTGGGTTTGAGAGCATCTCTCTTCTTAGTATATATTATTTTAGGTAGTTTTGTCTGGGCACACATGCCAAATCACTTGACACAAGAATGCATATTCCAATTTTTTTAAATACCTCAACTTCTTGCACATGTTGGAAAAGTGGAGAAAGAGGTTACATACCTGGGGCCGGGTTGTGGTTTTTAAATGCCTGTGAAATTTGCAAATGTTTCCATTAGTGAATTTAATGACGCTTGCCGAGATTTAATTGGTGAACAATTTTGTCTAGTTTTTTTACCTCAAGACAGTGGTTCGAGCATAAAATGCTTTATTACAAAACTTTTTGTTTGTGAACCAGTCTTCTACTGGAATCTTACATCAAGTTTGAAAGTAATGTATACCTTTGCAATCAGTTTTCACGAGAGATACCAGCAAGTGAGTTTCACAAAGTTTTCTGTAGATTCGCCTAGTTGTTACAAAGATGTATGAAAAATGCAGATTTTACAGTTTTAATGGGAAGAAAATCATAATTTTCTTAAAGACACAGAGGCTAATAGTATGCACTAGCTCCTTTATTGCCACCATAGACAGCAGCAACAAAGAATGCAAAATTACTATAGAACATTTTCAAATATTCAAGGGGGCATATTAGCAAGGGCCTTATCGCAGCTTTAGCAGCGCTTTTTTCCAATAAAGCAGCGATATTATTATCGCCCTATTAGCAAGCCTGCACTAACATGCGTTAGCGCCAACTTTCCGGGGTTAGCTGCCGGTTTTCCTCTCGTATTGCATGCCAGCGATAATTATCGATAATGACCTGGAAGGTAGGTATTCCTTACAAAAATTACATGGTAAAATTCGCTATCACCACTTTGCTCTATTACCAAAGATGTCCTGCGATAACAAAAGTCATGCTAGGCCTCGAGTAATGCATGAATTTAACACCTGATAAAACCTTACTAAAAATGGTGCTACATGGAGATGCATTAGGGAGACTAGCCCTGATCTCCTTCTGAGGAGCTACAAACACCAAAGAGGTACAGGTCATGCTTCATTATTAGCCCCTTAGCTTGTATGAAGGTATTTTTTAGCCAGCTACAGCCATTGCTTCTACTCATGTCCAGAAGTTGCATCACATCACAGGCCCTCACTATGTTGTCCTGATCCAACCTTTCACAGCACTACATACATGTTAACATTCACTGTTGTGCCTGCTGCATAATTCATCCATTGATCGGGTCGTACAGGCGGTTTTCAGGCACTCCATCACGTTAGCTGAAACTTTATTGACGCTAACGCACTGCTTACGTGCTGATCCAATGCTATCACATGAATACCTATTGCATGTTAGCGGGAGTTATTGCTTCCTTTCCTGGACACCATCGCATCTTACCAATGTGTTCATAATACGTCAATAAGAATGCGTAAAGTGTCCAGGAAAAGAAACAATAAAAAAAATGCTGATATCTTGCGCTGGCCATCATCATCGCCTTTTGTAGACAATATGCCCCTAGAATCCTTAGGAACATGCATACTTGCAGCCATCTTCCTTCTTTTTATGCTGTGAATATCCCATAGTCCAAACTCAATATAACAGAATAAAATTAATACTGCAAAGGTAGCACTTGTGAATACATTTCTCATTTATCCAAGATTCTTCTTCGAACCCATCTTATTAAATTTGTCCTTCCTGGAAAATCAAATCAAAACTATCAATAGAGCTGGGCATACATTTTGGGAAGAATAATATTAGCCTCTGTATCCTTAATAAAATCATGATTTTCTTACCATTAAAACTGTGGAAAATCTGCATTTTATGGCAAGGCATGGAGGCCAATATTATGCATGTTCAAAGCTCATCCATTACTCTTTGTACAGCATTTTCCACAGGTTTCAAATTAAAACTTTTAAACGTAGAATCACATGACCAATCTGCTGCCTTTATGATGTTACCTAAATTGCTTGCAGTCAAAAAAGCTTTACTTGTCATAGACCCTCTTGCTGAATGTGGACCAAAAACACTCATTAATACCTGCCATCTTCATCACTTTGTTAACCCACCTTGCCAAAGTAGGTGCAGACACCTCTTTAAAAGATTGTCTAAAATGAATTAACAACTGCGAACATCCCTGTTCTCCCAACCTCACAGTTCTTTTCTGATACTCCCTCAAACATTGTTCCGTACACAAAATATCATGCTCTACCAGTGTAGGATAAAATATCATCCTAGACATAGTCTTTGTACGCTTCTGCATTAAAAAAGATACACCTTCAGGCTGAAAACTTCTAAGATGTCACCTCTAAAGCTCTTATATCAGAAACTCTTCAACAAGACACCAAACAAAGTAAACTTGCCATCTTGCAAGATAACAGCTTCAGCAGTAACAACTCATTACCTCTCCATCTTTCAACTTCCATCAACACCTTGTACACACATGGAGTGGTGTGGCTCACTGGTTAGAGGTGGCAGACCAGGAAGCAGAGAACGGCCTGGGACCAGGGTTCAATTCCCGACACGGCAGGGTCGTGGACCAGGGTCAGCGGACTCGATAATTCTGCCTCAGTGCCTACTCTAACCAGGGATCACACTCGGCAACTCTGGGCATTAGCATGCCTCATCTCTACAACGGCCCCCCACATTCACCGGGGATGCCTGGCTTCACCTTGGAGATACCCAGTAGGGACCATCTCACAGGGATAGCCAGGACGGGTTCCCCAGCGGTCTTCGGAGCCATGACGCCTCAGGGCAGCAGTGCGCTTTACAAGACACATACATTTACATTTACACACCCCATAAAGAAGCATACTGTGCCTTAGGAGGATTCCCCAAACAAACACTCATAACAATCCTTTTTACCCAGGCATGTTGCTCTACGAGAGTCCCATTCACCAACTCATGATCTGCCAAAAATGCTGATCTGCTCAAATTCAACAAACTGAAAGCCAAGCCTTTTTTATACAGTCCTGTCAAATGATTCAGAACCTCCACTACATGTGCTGAAACTGAACCCAAAGCCCTTGCAGCACACCAACTACTCCATCTTCTCCATAAGGCCCTGTGCGTTTTTGTTGTTCCTGGAGCTCAGGATTCCTTAATAAGTTCCTAAGCCTCCTCCAGTAACCGAGATATTTGCCACAATCTCCAGAAATCAGCCAACCCATCAACATCAACTGACCTCCTTCAACCAAGTCATGGCATTCCCCCGAGCATTCACCAATAGCTGATGTAAACATGGAAACAGCACTGGATCGTCTATCAACAGACTCATCACTTCCAGAAGCCACAGCCGTGACTGCCAAAATGGGGTGATCAACATCAACTTCGATCTCTCTCTTCTGACCTTTATTATTACTCTCCGAATTAATGAGAAGGGAGGAAATGCATACAACATTCCTTTCCTCGAATCTTGTGGAAAATCATCCAATGCTTTTGCCTTTGGATCCCGTCTCCAATTGTAGAAACTCTGCACCTGCACATTCAACCTGCCGGGAAACAGATCCACCTGCAAAGGATCCCATCTCCAGTGCAGTCTCATAAACACCTCCCTTTTCAACTTCCAATTGCTTGGGTCCCTTAAATTCCTTACATTCCAATCTGCCTCTACTGACTTCCATGGAATATGCTTTGTCTGTACACAATCACCCAATCCAAACAGAAACACCCAGATTCCTTCCATCTCTGCTAACACCCTCAACCGAGGACCCCCATCTTGTTGACATACCTAACCGTTGACACATTGTCCATTTTCAACAGAACACTTTCATTCACAAAAGTCCTCTCAGCGAAAGACCCTGCCAGCAACTCCAGGTAATTGATATGCATCTCTCCCTCCATGACTGGCTATCCCCTCCATTGACACTGATTAGCATCTTGCTCCCCAACTGTACAGACTTACATCTAACTCAATTACTACCTCTGGAACTTGCCCATAAATTGCAGTTCTGTTCCTTGTTTCCATATTCATTAACCACCAGTTCACCTTCTGCATTGCTTCCTGATTCATCCTTATCTTTTGCGAGTACTTCACATGTATGTGTAAATAAAATCTCTTCATCTTTTGAAGTGCCCTGTAATGGAGGGGTAAAGGAACGCTCGCCTGAATAGATGCTGATAGGAGTCAAAACAACCTTGCTATCTGCTGCAAAGAAATCCATCATGCTTGCCTCACTCTCTTTAATTCTTTGCGAATTTTCCTCACTTTCTCCATAGGTAACTTCAACACTACCTCCAAGGTCTATGTCTGAAAACCTACAAAATATATCTTCTGCGCTGGCATCAAGCAACACTTCTCCCTGTTTACTACAAATCCTAAATCCCCCAGCATTCGCACTGCCAACTCTGTCTTCTCCAATGCCATCTCTCTCTTCTCTGACACAATCAACACATCATCCAGAAACACTATCTGACGATCTCCCTTTGATCTCACCATGCCATCGTCGGTCTCATACTCTTCATAAAATACCACTGCTTGGACGTTAGTCCGAATGGTAGACTCCTGAACCTTCATCTCACACCCTTCCACTAGAACTGAAGGTAATTTCTATGCTCCACACACACTGGAATCATCAGATACACACCTTCATTCTCGAACAAATCCCTCAACATTTGTATCCCTTCCACTTTGAAGTGATTGTAACATACCCAGTCATTCCACTCTCTCAGACTGATCACATGACTCATCCCTTTATCTTTTTTCTTGCTACGAAATATATTGCTCACAAAACATGTCACACTTTTCTTTGCTCTTTCAATGGCCCCTTTATCACTAGAGCCTCCGCCTCTTGACTTACCAATTTCTCTTGCTCCAATGAAATGCACTAGTACTCCTACAACATCTATGTGATAACCCTGGTATTGTGTAATCTTTCTCTATCTTGAAACAAACCAAGCTAGCCAACCACCTAGTCAAACATGTGTACATTTACAGTTGTTTTTTAAGCTCACCTGTTCCACTTTTTTTCTACTCTCACTATGCATTCCTCACAATCTTGACCTCTGCCTCTGTGGATATAATCCACCCTGCTCCACTCTGTACCCATAACTATAATGTCTAAAGACTTGTGTGAAGGAGCCATGAGCAATTCCCTGTCCATGGCCAGATAATCAACATGCATCCTCCTGGCCCCCCAAAAACCTTACATATGTTCTTCTTGACCTTTTGTACTAAATTGAATGTGCCCAAATATCTGGACATATCTTTGACAAATTCCTTGCCAAACGACAACCTATTACTTTAAATTGCAAATTCATTACTAACCAACTTCACTACCTTGTGGTCTTTCTTCTTTAAAATACTTTATCGACTTCCTATTCATAAAGCGGCATTATTGTTGACTAAAAGACAAACCACCCTCCACACCCACTGACATAACTCTACCACATCTACTCCAGTATTATTTTTGTGTACCTATTCACACACATCAAAACCTAGGATGTCCAATAGTCTATCCTGACACCCTTTCAAACCTTTGTGCAACCCCCTTCTTGGATCTCGTCATATTTTGCTTTGAAAACTCTGCAATTTAGGGTCCAACTCAGGAGTGTACACCACTTTGGGCTGCAATGTAGGCCTCAGACACTCAGAACTAAGCCGAGGCCTAATGTCCTTTAGTATCTCCCAGAAAACCCAATATGAAATTGACTGAGCCACATGCTCAGCTGGAAACCACTTTAGCGATAGTGGGTGTTAAATCAACAGAGGATTGAACATCCCCTTTCTTAACAGATCCACAAAATCCCCTAACTGCAACTAAATCTTCTTGTTCTAAAATGTCCTTTTCTTACATTTCTTACTTTCCTCCTCTGATTCATCTAAATCTAATAATCAAATCAACTCCACATGACCACCTGTGGATGTTTCATCACAAGCCACCACATTATGACTGTTTGCTTTATAGCATCCCCTTTTACCTGTATAGCATTTCCTATATCTGGTGCCTACACCCAGACTCTCTGTTATCCTTTAACACCTCCATATGCTTCCTTTCATGTACTTTCTTAACTCTTTCCACATTAGATCCACTGGCTACCGGCTCAACCACATCCGAAGACCAGTAGTTTTCATTCTCTATATTCCTATGTAAAACTTTTTCTCTTATCTGTTTTTGTACACAAATGTCAATCTTCTTATCCATCTTCTCTGCACATTTTCTAAATGTCCTTTCAATGAACTACCTGACCTATCTTTCCACCATATTTCCCTCAGTCTGTTTGATACTTGATATGTTCTATTAATGCCAATTCACCAATACAAATAAACACCTTGTCGCAAAACTCCTCTCTCCCCAGCTCCTTACAGCTGTTTAAATTAAATCTCCTCAGATTTATGATTGCTTCATACCTCAATAGTTATATTCCAAAATGTGGCTGTTTTTGTCACAATGGCCAATTTACATGACTACTCAACCTGACAAAGTGTCCACCATACGCATGTGTGTGCGTGGCCCTGTAGTGACAATCTTCCCCTTTTCTGCACAAGAGCTGCTGATGCACCTATTATGTGTGCTTGGGAATCGACCCAGTGTGCTCCAAGTGACATCACCAGCTCAGCTTGCTGCTTCTCGCATGCTGCTTTCTCGACCTGCCAACATCCGGGAAGCTTTAAATCCCATTTGTCACCGCTGTGAAATACACAACCTTCCCCTCCTCAATTTTGGAGTTTAAATCGCATTTCCAATTGCTCACGTCTCCCTGACTCATCCGCTACTAAAACATGCATTGGTTTGCTCTTTATCAAGCACCAACCAAAAAACTCACGTTAGCTGCTGCGTTGCTTCAAGCACCCACAGCGATCCTGCTTTCTCATGAAATAGTAAATAATCAACTTTGTAATAAAAATGCTGCTCTGACCCACAGCCCTTCTATGCCCTTCATGCATTCAGAGCCCCTGATCAGTCTCTCACCACTCATCGTTTAACTGTGCAAAACACACTTAGAGCATGATGATCTTCAAATTAACCCCCAACTGCAACTTCTACCTTAAACTATGAACTCCTCTTCCACAAATGTCACCACCTATTTTCTCACACACCTTGTTAAGTATTTGTGAGATGTTCTTATCTTTGTATGAGCAGCAACAAAAGAAATAGGATGGCTGCTGTTTTGGTGCTTGTTCTTAAACGTTCTAGAATATTTACGGATCTTCTATTGTAATTTTACATTCTTTTTTGCTGCTGTGAGTACAATAAAGAAGAGAGTGCATAATATTGTATTGGCCTCCATGCCTTGCCTATAAACTAGAATTAAGCATACCAGAAACAGAGAAACATAAACTCAAGGTACACCTTTACTCTCAACAAAATTCATTATCAATGTTTAAACCTTAAGATCAGTAGCTTGTGATGAATGGCATCTAAGAAAGACATTACAGTATGTCGGCTATAATGTGAGCATGTCTGTTGAATAGATTAATTACTCTAGCTATACAGAAGAGTCCGGGTTACAATGGTGTGTAACACAGATGTAATCCCTCCAATTAGTATGTTCCTCTGTTTTGCTGCAGAAAAGAAATCTATGCTCCAACTTTAAAGCTGATTAAATCCTGTGGGAAGTACAGTTCACGTGATATATTTGGCAATAACACCAGTGGTCACTCAGTTTGTGGATCAATATTATTCATGTAATTTGAACAACAGGGATGTCAAATAAGTCTGTAGGACATTGTCCTTTATTATTTCATTAAGGAAGTAAGAAACAGAAGAAGAAACTAAATGTAACTGCAAGGACTCAAATCTGTGGCAATGAAAACATTGTCTCCCCAGGTTAATTAATATCAAGAGTAATGGACACCTGTTTGAACATCTTAGTTAAAGATTTAATACTCTCCTCATCAAGGGTTGAGAGAACAACTACAACTAGTGAACATATATGTCACCCCACATTATCTGTATATGACAGGGAAAATCATTCCATGGTCTGAAATAAAACTTCTAATACAACTACTACTAATATTACAACTACTACTATTTCTATTACTATTATTATTATTAGTATTATTATTATTACATATATATTGCTATTGTTATTTACAGATTCCCTTAGAAGCCAAAAGTGAACACAGAATTCGGAATCTGATTATTGCTTGCTTATATTCCATAGCAGTGAATAGACAATGATGCTTTAGTATTGCTATAATATCATGGTAAAGCTCTTGTATACCTGGAGTTCCCCCACCTCCCTGGGGTCTTCAGAGACCTGATCAAAGCAGTGGAATGGGATATGACAATCATTCTTCTCACTCACATTCTTCTGCCTCTCTCAGGTCTCCGCAGACATGAAAGAGGTGGTAGAATTTGACTAATGTTCTTTGCTGTGTTGTAAGTGTGGGTCTGCAGATACCTGCAGTGACAGCACATAATTGTTTATTCTAATGTGCGGCCCTCAAGTTGAGAACAGTGAGAGATGGGTAGTGGGTGATCAGATGCAGAAGGTGGTGTGGCTGAGTGGCCGAACATCAGGTACTAGAATTTTGTTTATTTGGGTAGGGAAGTATAATTCAGATGGTAGCCTGTGGGGCAGGAAATCAAATGTTTCATGTTTTATTGTTTGTAAAGGGATGGATAATCGGAACCTTAGTGTAGAATTATTTTGAAAATACTTTTATTCTTTACAAATGTTTAAAATATTAATTTTATTTGTAAAAGTTTCTGATTGTTAAGTTATAAAATAATAAAATATGTATTTAATGAAAATAAATGTTTTACCATTAAACAGTGAACAAAGTATAGATCTATATTTCAAAAGTTGAACTAATTCAGTTTAATTTACTTAAGTTCTTGTGGCAAATTATTTTAAGTCCTTGTCTCTATTATTTTCAATTGGTCTGTCTTACATTACCTTTAAGAGGACTTGTGTGGTGTTTGACAGGTTTCAAGGCTGGGCTGAACTATATGTACTACTGTTTTGTCACCTTTATGGCTGTAGCAAATTAAGAAATGTAGTTTGTGTATAGCAATGAGACTACTCTTTTTGGAGGTGGGTGTTTGTAGGAACCTGCTTCTCCCTAAACCCCTCATTACTTTTCCCGTTTTGTAGTAGATATTCCAAATTCTCCCACCACTCTCTGAGTCTTCCCATATTTACTATTAAGAAGTAAGCTTACACAAGAAGGGATCTCCCCCTAAAGTGATAGGAGAGATAGTTGTGGAGATCTCCACCTGTATGTGTGTGAATTGCAATCTGTAGTAAGCAGTACTACTGTAGTATACTTTACGTTCTACAAAATGCATTTTGAGAATCAGAGTCTATATGAATGCAATCATAAACAGTCACCCCTATTGGCTTCATTACAGAATTTTAACCTTATCTTTAACAGGAAAAATGAAAACATTTCCACATCATCAAACATTGCAAAATATGCATACATTTTGGCCAGCACCATAAAAATACAGAACCTCTAAAATTTGACAAACATTCAATAGTAAGTAGAAACAAAATAGTGAACATTTCATTGAAAGCCTATAAATGGGTCCATACAGCTACAAGAGTGCTTGAAACAGGGAAGAAAAGTTCCTAAAATTACTGCCATAATCGCCTGTGAGACTTAGGGTAACATCACTTCAACTTTATTGGGAGGTAGCCTGGGAGATCTTCACTGATTATCTTAGGTGTCCAAAATAGAACTGACAAATCTGTGGTGCACGGGCTACTATTAGATAACACAGCTAATGTGTAAATTAGGGAGCCAAGGCTCTATAAGGCACTACCTCAGTCGGGGACACTGTTTCCTGTTTCAGCAGCATCTCTGAGCACATAGTTCCTTGCTTGACAGGTTCAATGAGCCATGTAGTCACTTGCTTCTTGCTGAATAAGAAAGCTCTCAGGAACGGGGCACCGAAGCAGGCATCTCTCTTTTTCTCAGGGTCCCACTCACACCATACATGAACTTGAAGTGCAGCCCTGCTGTTCGCATCTGTGAGACCCCTGACCATATGCTTATGAGCTCCAAGGAACAGATGTTGTATCATCCATAATCTCTGAGGGAATACTGAGTATAGCACAACAGCAATTGTGGGTCTATTGGCGCCTTGAGATAATCCACTACTTTACACCTACCCGGGGACTTCAAACAAATTCCACTTAAGATTTTCTTGCATGATGGATGCTGATGGACCCCCAGACAGGAGTTGTTGCCTCTCAACACTGAATCGACGCCACCAATTAGTTTTTCACATATCTCAGTCATGTGGTACAATTTCAACATGGTTTGTTGCTTGTTTTTTCTGGTTGCACTCTTCAGTCAACAATAATGTGCGTCACAAATTTTCGGTACATGTCTCTGAGTGGTTCCTGGATACTTTAAAGAGCTTTTCCCAGCCCCTTCAGGGTGTCAAGCACAGGCTGGCCTCCCTTTTTGGGTTTGTGGACCCCAGTTGTCCAGTATTCAAACCTACACAGACACATGGGCCATTGTTGGACCACAAATTAGTAAGGATTTAAGGATCATGATCTATGGATTGCAAACCTAAGAGAGGGCGACAGATTGTGTTTGAGGGCTCTTGCCAGGGGGTTCTGATGCAGAGTTTACAGACCTTAAAGCCATGCTAAGTTCCATTAGCATTACATTGGGTTCTTCAAACCACATGGCACAGTTAATCTTTATCATTCTAATCTGGTTTTCCTATTTGAGCCAAGGGGTCAGGTTTGTGACCCATGTCATCCTATGGATAATTTACATTTGTTTAAGTTGCAGTGACTTCACCCCTTGTCCTGTAAAGGTGGCAGAAGCAGTTTTTTCTCTTTTGACGTCAACCAATCAGAAGCTTCAAGTTCCCAGAACTGGCTTTGATTCCTGAGAAATGAAATAGATGCAGCAAACAGAGCTCCTTTTTCCAAAAGGCTTTGTTTGTTTTTAATATCATCCTTGGATGGTCTGTGAATCAGGGTTTAGATCATCTGCTGCCTAATGGTACATATAGCTCTAACATTTCACCTCTTTCAAGCCCATCCTGAAACAAATTTAAAACACTAATTTTTAGATGACTACAGAAAGGATTTACACCAAACCAAAGGCACTTCATTAAGTAAAGTTCAACTGTCATGAAAAGTTTGCTTCAATGCTGTTAATTTTTTTTCCTTACTGGTTAGCAAAACATTATATAGGAGATACAATTTGAATACTCATTTTTTTTACTTCCCTTTCCACCCCACAATCCTTCCTGATGAATCTGCACATAACTTGCCATGATGACTTCAGGTGTGCGGGGGAACAAGTCAACCATGCAGGACAAGGGAGAGAGGCTGTGGAGCACAACAAGCCATGGAGGGCAGGAGGGAGGGAAAGTGGCAGCACAACTGATCATGAAGGGCAGGAGGGATGGGTTGGGGTCATGCACACGGACAACGGAGGGGCAGGTCCAGTAAGATGGCCAGAAAGGGCAGGTGGGAGGGACAGTGGCAACACAACAAATAATTTGTGCATTGCCTTTGGGATAAGCCTGTCTGCTCGGGCCAAGCTACCAAGGGGGTGAGCAGGGGTTATCTAAAGTGTGTATCCCCCTTACCCTGAAGAGAAGCAAGGGTCCCTATTTGCACAAAGGTACCTACCTCTGCCAACTAGAGACCCCAGTTCTAACATTGGTGGTCAGCGGTGAGGATTTGAACTTGTATTTGTACGTGACCCACAGTGATTGGTGTAATCACTGGACTAGTACAGACCACTATGCAACAACATACAGTTTGTTTTGTGTCCTCATGGAAATATTTTTTGATACTGAGACTCTGGTTAGTGTTGTACCTGGGAAGTCTTGAAAATATGGAAGTCAACTTTTTCCACCTGTATATCTACACAATGGAGGATATAAAAGCATTTTTTGCAAAAAAAAGGGGGCTGCCTGTGGAGAGAGTGTCCTCAAGGAGGGGATCTTGAGGCACACCTGTAGTCCTATGAGGTCAGAATTTTGGAAGCAACACTTACAGACGATTCTGAGGAAGAGGACTTCTCTGACAGTGAGGGAGAGAAAAGTGAATGACTTCTTGCTGCTCTACAGAGGAACAGAGAATTAGACTGGGAAGTCAAGGAGGCTGAGATACGGTGGACATTAGCCAAGAAAGAAGAAAAATGTTTAGCTCAGGAAGTGAGCTTTGCTGAGTTGGAGGTGGAGTCCAGCTCAGATGGTGGGATCAAGATTGTGTTATCTAGCGCTGAGGGAGAAGTACACATACCCAGAGATGAGGTGCCTGACTTGAGGGAGGGGGTTAACATACACCAGGGGGCTCAGGTTTATGAGGTAGCTCCAGGGGTGTGCAGTGTCCCCAAAGTAGATTGGGGAACTGACTCAGGGGATCATATGGCTAGTGGTGGGAGCGACACTCTACTGACCCTAGATGAGAGGTGCAGGGAGATGGTAGAAGTCCTGATGTGTGAGTGTGAAGACCTCCCAGAAGAGTGTGGGTTGAGTGACAGAGACAGCCAGACATTCTCTTGCCAATCTTAGGAGAGTTGTGTGGGGTACTTGTGTGAGGCACTGGAAAGTGAGGCAAAGGGTAGCTTGGTTAACAACTGTGGGGGGCTGTGTGATCCATTTGTTTGAGAGCATATTTTAAGTCCCTGTTTTCCATAGCTATTCCAACATCCTGTGTAGTGTGAGCTTGCATCGGAGGCAGACCTTTTGGTGGATTCCAGAGGGTCGGAAGAGGCATTGGGGAGTGATCTAAAAAGGAATGGCTCTGGTATCTTCTGGTCCTGTATAGTGGAAGAGGTTCAGAGTAGCCCAGCTAGGTCCTGGTGTAGTGGGAGGGGTGTAGTGGCTCACATACTGTCTCAGTGGAGAAGTAGTGAGTGTGGGCTGTGTCCCAAGGTGCCCAAAACCCAGTCTCAGGGCCTGAAGGGTTCCCCAAGGGAACACCAGGCTGGGTGCCTAGGCTGTACTATAAGGCCATTTAAGGGGGATCTCCTAGTGTGAGGAGAACCTGGAGCATCGGAAAATAGAGCTCCAGTTGTTCTGGTGTCTGGTGGTGCCACTCCTAAGTGGAGGGTGCATAAGTCCTGATTGAGGGATAAGAGGGGGATGTGTTCCCCAGTGGGATAACCAGTGGGTCAGGGCCCAGCCAGAAGGGCTGAGTCCCCTAGGAGTGACCATGGTGACACCACTTCTGTCCTGGGGGATCTTCGCGCATTGTCAGATGAACAGGGGTCAGGACATCTGCGCCAGGCAGACTGTCACACAACACATGAGTCATGTGTTACCCTCGAGGGAATACTGTGTGAGTCCCCAGAAGTCCTGGTGTGCCAGGCAAGTGTTCAGGTTCTACCTGAACTGGAGGGAAGGATGACTGTAAGCAGTGTCCTGACTGGTTTGGCTTCCAGGGACACCACTCTAGGTGGGAGGGTGCAGCACTCTGGGAGGGGGTTCAGAGGGGGGAGTCCTCGCCTTGGCCCCGGTGCAACCTGAGGGTTTAGATCCTAGATTGGGATCGCAGTGGCAGCAGAGAGATCCTGAGCTGGTGGGAGAGTTGTGTTCTGGGGGCGTCTCCCCTGGGAGGAGAGGGTGGGACCCCAGAAGAAGAGGTAGGGGGAGGAGAGCCTCGCCCGTGACCTCTGGTCAGCCTGAGGGTACAGACCCAGGGCTAATGGGCCAATGTCAGAATGCCATACCTGACTTGCCAGGAGGGACAGTGGAGAAAAGGTGCCAGGCACCTAGGGCTAATGCCCCCACTTTCTGATGCCACAGAGGTTAAAGAGGCCTGAAAGGCATGAGGCCTGGCTCTCATCACTGACAGCTGTCAGTGGCTACTGTGGCTGGTTGTCCTGGTGGACAGAGTGGCCCCTGAGAGGGGGGCATGAGTCATACCTTGGGGGTGGACTGGGCCACACCGCTGTGTTGGCCCGGTGGATACTCTCTACCAGTGCGGATACTTCTGTGAGCAATGTAAGCTTAGGCGCTGCACAGATGGGGTCCCCAGGTGAGAAGAAGGGTCTCCCATGGTGTAGCATAGTGGGCCCTGAGAGTATAGATGGAGGGATCCAACTGGGTTCATGAAGACATAGAACAGGAATAGTCCCCTGCTGTTCGGGCCAGGTTCCATGTTTTATCGACCCAAGCAGGGAATTCCATCAAGGCATTGATTGGTGTACCCTGGCTTTAGGCTGGAAGGGGGTTGTGTTGGAAAATACCCTTTTTGTAGGGTTATCCCCAAACATTTTGCTTCTTCCTCCTTTGTTTTTCCTGACCTGTAGTTGTTGGCTATAGGACTCTGGGCACTTTACCACTGCTACTCAGTGCTAAAGTGCATATGCTCTCTGTGCAAATTGTTATTGTGATTGGTTATCCATGAATGGCATATTTATCTTACCAGTAGGTCCCCAGTAAAGTGCACTGAGTGTACCAGGGCTGGTAATTCAAATGCAACTAGTGGGCCTGCAGCACTGATTGTGTCACCCATATCAGTAGCCCTAAAGAGATGCCTCAGGCCTGCCACGGCAGTGCCTGTGCGCAGTTTGCTAACTGCCATGTTGCCCTGGCCAGTGTACCCACTTGCCAGGCCTTACCCTTCCCTTTTTTTTACACCTAGGCCACCCCTATTGTAGGCCCAAGGTACCCCCCTGGGCAGGGTGCAGTGTATGTAAAAGGTAGGAAATGTACTAGTGTGGGTGACATGTCCTGACAGTGAAATACTGCCAATCTCGTGTTTCACTATTGAAAGGCTAACTTGCCCATAGCCAGAAAGGGGAATGCTGTGTAACATATTTACCTGCATATCTTCCCATAGGAGTGAGATAGAAAATTGGAGTCTGGTATACCTGAACTCGGAATTTAATAACACATCTTTTAGGAAGGATGGTTTTTGAATCCTGTGTTTGAAAATAGCACTTTTATAAAGTGGCTATTTTCTTGTTCAACCTTTCTGTGTGCCTCTGCCTGTTTGTGGATTGACTATCTGGTTTGAGAGTGACAGGGGCTGGGGTGGCCCCAGGAGTCTGAGTGAGTCATCACTAGGCTGAATAGCTCTATCTGCATTTGGAGTGGTGGAAGGAGTGCCACCTGGCCTGAATAGGGCTGTGCCTGCCTTCCACAATGCTGGCTCCACCTCCTGTGGTGTGTCTGATGACCCTGGCCCATACTGACAAAGAAAGAAGTTGTTCACTGGCAGAGTGCACTCAGAACTGGTTTGGGCTGGGTCCAGGACCCCTCACACATAGAGAACAAAGACTTTTGGGGTATAAATATGAGCGCTGAAACCCACGAACTTTAGACTACTTTGTGATCAAGAGGAACATGTTGCCAAAGAGGACAGCTGAAGAGGAGAAGTACTGCCCTTGCTGTGTGTCTGGGGTTGGCCTGCAGTTTGCTGTTTGAGATGATCAAGGGGCTTTGCTGTGTACTGTGTCCCCTGTTTGAAGAAGGACTTTGCTATGTGCTGTGTCCATCTGAAGAAAAAGTCTCCAAGGGCCTGAGAACAGCTGACCTCCTGTTTCTGAAGTACCAGGCACATAAGGACTTCACGTCAAGCCTCCTTGACTTCCTTGCTGGAAGTTCTGACCTGCCCTGAGGTGCCTGTAACTGGGTGTGAGGCCCTTGCTGCTGGAGGCTGGAAGCGCAACGCAACGAAGGAGAAGCGTGATGCCACCGCAGCAGCTGCCATCGCATAGGAAGCGTGTCACCGCTACCGCTGTTCGCATCACCGGAGAAGTGTGTCGCCTGAACGTCGCTTTGGAGAAACACTCGAGGCATCGCCTATTCTGCGACCCTTTTATTTGTCCTGCTTTACGCATCTAAGGTACTGTTTGGGGGTCTCTAGTTGGCACAGGTAGGTACTTGTGACAAATAGGGACCCTTGCATCTAGTCAGGATAAGGGGATTACACTCTTAAAATAACCTCTGCTCACTCCCTTGGTAGCTTGGCACGAGCAGCAGGCTTATCTCAGAGGTTCTGCGTAAAGCATTTGTGATCACATACAGTAACCAAGTGACAACACTACAGATGGACACCACACAAGGTTGTATATAAAAAATAAGTATACTTTATATAGATTTACCACAAGACCATAAACAACAAAAATACCCAATACTGTTACTTTAAGATAGTAGTTTTAGCATAGTTCAGTTCAGTTCTTAAGATGCGACACTTTGCGTCAATGTACCTTATGATGCGTTGCCCTTCCACGACAAGCAATGTTGCAGCGAGGGAAATGCGGCCAAGTTCTGGTGCAAAGAAAAAAAGACGTGAAGATCTTCCAGATGCAGCACGCTACTCTGGGGATGCGAGAAGTTCTCGGTTCGATACGTGGACTGTAGCGGCGACACCCTTGTTCAGAAGTGCGACGGCAATAGCTTCAGCTGCGACACTCTTCTCCCACGATTGCGTGAAGCTCCGCACGATGCAACAACTACAGCGGCGACATCCTTGTTCAGAAATGCGATGGCAGCAGCTCCGACGTTGGCGCGCTTCTCGGGGGATGCAAGGTGCTTTCCTTGATGCGGGGCAATGCGACAGTTCCAGCGGCGACACCCTTGTTCAGAAGTGCGACGGCAGCAACAGCGATGGCGACACGCTTCTTCCTCATTGCAAGACTCTTCTCTCAATGCGGTACAGTGCGACAACTCCAGCGGCGACACCCTTGTTCAGAAGTGCGACGGCAGGCAGCAGCGACGGCGACACGCTTCCTCTTCATTGCGGGATGCTTCACCTCGATGTGGTGCAGTGCGACAACTCCAGTGGCGACACCCTTGTTTAGAAGTTCAACGGCAGCAGCAGTGACGGCGACACGCTTCGTTTTCGTTGAGTCGCGCTTCCAGACATGGAGTCCCTCAGAAGGCCCAAAACAGCAGCAGGCACTTCCAAAGAACTCTGGGGGGAGCGGGGGGTTGAAGTCTGTTGTCCCTGAGACTTCAGCATGAGGCAAGCTCTTTTCCAAGCCCTTGGATATCCTTCACAAGTTGAAAGCAAAGTACACAAAGTTCCTTTCTCCTTCCTTTGGTAGTAAGGCAACCACTGCAGGCCAATCCCCTAAGCAGCACTTCAGCTTAGGAATAGTCTCTCCTCAGTTTCTTCAGGTTCCTCTCCTCAGTAAAGGTTTCTTCTTGTAGTCCAAAAGTGATCTAGTTTCATGGGATCAGGGTCCCAATATTTATACCCCAAAATCCTTTGTTCTCTGAGCGGAGAGGGGTCTTTGCCCAGTCCAAACCAGTTCTGAAGCACTCTGTTTACCAGACTTCTCCTTTCCTTTGACAGTGCAGGGCAGAAACATCAGACTCCCCGCAGGAGGTGGAGCCAGCATTGTGGAAGGCAAGCACAGCCCTGGAGCACTTTGTTGACAGGATTCCTTCTCTTCTTTCAGTGTGCAGGGCAGAGACATCAGCCACTCCCCAGGAGGTGGAGCCAGCATTGTGGAAGGCAGGCACAGCCCTATTCAAGGTTCAGATGCAACTCCTCCCTCCCATCTAGATGCAGATCTCTCTATTCACCACTTGCTGACTCATCCTGTCTCTTAGAATCCCCCAGCCCTGTCACTCACAAACTCCAGACAATGAATACACAACCTAGCAGAGGCAGGCTTGAAAGCTTAGGCAAGCAAATACCTACTTTCTAAAAGTGGTATTTGCAAATACAGAATGTTAAAACCAACTTCACTAAAAGGTGCACTTGATCATCCTGAGTCCCGGCATACTAAACTCGAATTTCTGCCATGTTCTCTGGGTCAGTTTGAATTATAAAATGTAATCATTCTAACAGCCCATTCTGGTCTATGGAGAAGAGATAGCTTTGCAATAGCGAAAAATGAAAATGGCTGTAATTCACTATTAGGACATGCCACACAAAACAGAGCATGTCCTACCTTATACTTACAATGCACCCTGCCCTTGGGGCTACTATAGGGGTGACTGATATGAAGAAAAGGGAAGGTTTAGGGACTTGCATGTGGGTGCACTTGCCCAGTCAGCATGACTGTACCTGACTGCACGCAGGCTCTGCAATGGCAGGCCTTACACAAATTTTGCAAGGCTGGTTCTGTGGGTGGCACTACCGGTGCTGAAAACCCACCAGCAGCATTTGGTTTACAAGCCCTGGGCATTCCTGGTGCACTGTACTAGGGTGTGACAAGTAAACCAAACCTGTCTAATTCATAGATTAATTTACAATAGGGAGAGCATATGCACTTTAGCACTGATCAGCAGTGGTAAAATGCCCAGAGTCATAAAATAGCCAACAACAGGTCAAAAAATGTAGGAGGAAGGCAAAAAGTTCAGGGATGACCCTGCAAAAAGGTCCAAGTCCAACAGGTACTTTGAGAGAAAAGTGTTGCATTTATTATCTACAATATTATTTTTGCAACAACCATTTTTAAAGACATTCTACTGAGTATCTGTAAGTTGGATTTTTGTTGTTTAAGTCTTGTTTAGTTTAGATAAAGATATTTTATTTTTCTAAACTGTTGTGATGTCAATTTGCGGTTTTTTCACTGTGTTACTGTGAGTGTTGGTACAAATAATTTACCCATTGCCTTTGGGAAAAGCCTGTCTGCTCATTCCAAGCTACCAAGGGGGTGAGCAGGGGTTATCTAAAGTGTGTATCCCCCTTGCCCTGACTAGAAGCGATGGTCCCTATTTGGACAAAGGGACTACCTCTGCCAACTAGAGACCCCCAGTTCTAACAGTATCGATCACATACATCCCTGGAGACATTAAATACCACCTTACCATTGACGTTATTGATCTCTTCACTATGAACGCAGTATCATTTCTTTATATATATATATTACTATTTAAATACACAGTGTGTTAAGGACTGTTACTTTTCGAAGAGTTAACTTTGGGGTGCGTAATGTGTTTCTTATGGCGCAGAGGCGAGGTGCGTGCCATTGTTTTACTCACCTGACAGCATGAGGAAGAAGTTGCTATTTTATCCATCCCCACATAGTCCTAGGTGAATTTCTTCTCATCTGTTTGAGTATCTCATCAAAACCCCAACGAGCTCAGCAGAGGTTGTCAGGCGCTTTTCTGATTTGTAATGCAGTTTGCCCTATTTGGCAGTCGAGTACATTTTCCAAACTTCCAGTATATTTGTAATAAACCATATTTATTTATTTATTTGTTTGTGGTTAATTCACCTGGCTTTGACCGGCTCTCTTGGCTATGCAAATTGATGCAGTCATTGTTCAGTGTTTAGCTTTGTGAGTTGTCCCACATTTCCTTCCCACGATCCATTTTTGTAAACTTTGGAGCTGTGATGACAAGAGAGGCAATAATGCGCTGGTACAGAACGCTCGTGTCGAGAATCTGGAATTGTTTGCAGCTTTTATTAAATTTTTAAAGAAGTCCGCGTCTCTGCACAGTGGGCCTCGTAAAGAAGCATTCCAGTCTTTCGCCAGAAGGCATGTCGGTTAGGTAGCAGTCCATCAGAACTGGAACGCACTGCTGCGGCCAGTTGCCTTGGGAACACGTGAGCGCAAGCTGTTAAGCAGTCCAACACTCGCGCGAGGGTACCCGCGTGCTTTCAAAACAAGTGCCTTGTAGCTGCAGATGGCAGAACAGCAGGTGCCTGAAGAAAGAAACAACTTGTGTCCTCTGCCCCATGTGCCCAAGATGCCAGAAGTAGACTGCGGAATTTCAGATTTCTCAATCTCGAGGGGGTACTCTTTTCATTTTACGGCTTGTCAGAAGAAATAATGACACAGCAAGGGCACTGCCTGTTCTAGGCGTAATATTTCCATCAGCTGCTCTCCTTTAGGCCTAAATAGGCTCTTTTTTTGGCAAGAGAGGTCATAAATATTGCACCGCATTCTGACACGTCTTAATCCTGCAGATGATAAAATGACAGGTGCACGGTGAAGGGAGTAAATATCTGATCAATCAAGGGGTGACTTGACAACGGGTTTATAGAAGAAACGTCGAGACAGAATGAGAAATATTTTCCATTTTATTTCTACAGTCCATCCTGTGCCTCCATTAGGATGTCTATTACAAGTTCGAAACAGGTGCTCAGATTCACAAAGATGTGACGCAACTCAGGCAGCAAGCAAAGTCACTGCATTGCTTTGCGCAACCCGGAGAGGCAAGAACTGCGATCTATCTGCAGAGAAGTGGCGCAGCTCTGCACTCTTCCTGCATTGGCGTATTTGCTTAGCTATGTGTCAATGCATATGTTATGTTAGTATGAATTTGTAGAGCGCACGTTCACCCCAGGGTTTCTTGGCGCTGTGTGCCGCTGGGGAACCCGTCCTGGCTTTCCCTGTGAGGTGGTCCCTATTGGGCATCCCCAAGGTGAAGCCAGGCATCCCTGGCAGCTAGGGGGCCGATATGGAGATTAAGCAAGCTATTGCCCAGAGTTGCAGCGTGGGACCCATGGTTTGAGAGGTACCGAGGTGAGATGTATCGAGCCCGCTGACATTGGTTCTGTACCCTGCCGCGTCGGTAATTGAACCCTGGTCCCGGCCCGACCTCTGCTTCTGGGTCTGCCACCTCTAACCGGTGAGCCACACTTCTCAGATACTTCTCCGATATACCCTTTCTCCTACTATTCTCCACACTTCTCCGATATACCCTTGTCGGCCTTGCGCCACAGTACAAGGGTGTCTGCGTTGTGGTCAGCATAGTTTGTTGTGCTGGAATTGGTCTCTTTTTGCACAAAAACTATACTGAAAGGCAATTTCCTCCAGCAGCACATATGTAAAAAGGAAAACATTTAAATATTTCTCCTCTTTACAACAGCCTCATGGAGACGCAGGATTTGGTGCAAATTCAAGAGCAGCAGCGCTCATTGATATGAGCAGTAGGGATCCGCCCCTGCCCCCCATTTCCAACCTCCTATTTCTTTTCATGAAAGTTTAATTGCAGGCAGTGTATCTATCAGGACGTCAATTTGACCCCTGCGACGCTTAGAGCCACACTGACCTGTGGCATTCAGCACCCTCGCTGATTGAAGGCAGCACAGGAGCTTTAGGCATAAAGCCCTTTGTTTCCCGAGGCTGTGTGTCAATCAGCGAGGGTGTGCCTTTCCCAAATTTTCCCTGGATAGTGTCGTTTCAGCAGACTTCGCTAAGCACTCTTCTCCCTGTGATAAGCTGGAAAGGTGTGGGGCCAGGGCACAAGTCCTACAAAAAGAAGTGGGGGGACGCCAACATCACGACAGGAAGTGACACCACGAAAGATGTCTTGCACCATCAGACTCATTGCCTCCCCTCGCTCACCACTTAGATGCGATTGCATCAGAAAAGTCAGCTCGTGAGCAGTCCTATGAGCTCCGATCTCGTCCCAGAGAGACCAAAGAGTGAATGTGTGACTCCATTTGCTCCAGTAATCGAGCTCCTGGTAAGATGAGTGGGGGGACGCCGTCCACCCGCGTGGTACCCCGATTCAAGCCCTGTGTGGGGCTCACACCTTCGAGCACTTTGAGAGCCTGTCACTGCTTGCTATTTTATTTCTGACTGAAGCCACATCTCACTGCCAGGTTAGTTTGGTGGTTTTATTTATCTTATTGTGAATGTTGCAACTTTACTCACCTGTGTCAGCCCAGGATCTAGTAAAGGGTATAAATATGTAAGCCATTGAAAGTGATGGCGAAACTCTTGCTAATGATGTCGATGGGGCACACCCTACCCTGGTTTTTGTATCGACTGTCTGGTTTTCGCACATGGAAGGGATTTAGGGGAATTGGTAGAATTAGGCAAAGTAATATGTAGCAGTCTTATGTAGAAAGAGCTTACATTCTCGGGCCTTTATCACACACCAAAGACCGGTAGTGCTATGTAACTCACAGGCCTCCGATTGTCCGTTTGGTTGGTGCAGGTTAGCCCGGTCCACCTGTGTACAAAAATACATACCAGCCAATTTTCAAACAGGCATTTAACCAGAGGCCAGCAAGCTGATTAGCGCTAGTGCTCATTGGCATATGTTCATACATTTGATAAAAGTAAGATATGAAAGACCAATGACAGTCAACGAATTATTTAAGACTATTTTGACAATCCTCAATATTACCAAAAACGGCCTGCAGCAAATATAAGGGCATTCAGTCTCCCATGTCTTGCAAAACACCTGGAAAATGTGCTTTTACATTTGCAAAACTGTCATGAAAATGTGGGCCATGTTTTTAGCCGTGTGATTCACTAATGGGGTAATTGTACTAATTCACTACCTTCGGAGGAACTGGTTTCAGGGAGTGTTTTTAAAATTATAAAGAAAATGAATAGATGTATCCCCCTGCGCTGCTAGCACTGAATACAACGTTTCCATTTGAGGTGCACAGGGTTTATTAATTTGAAAATTAGATCTCCAGTTTCCCATTCTAGGCAATATTATAAACTTTATTTTTTATTTTGTTGATTGAATAACAAAACATACAATTGGAAGAATGAGTCGTTAATGCGCGAAGTATACTCAGTTGCATGCAGAAAGGTACAGCAATGGATGGAAGGTATTGTTGCAGATTTTTCAGCGAGAAACATAGACTTACATCAACATCACATATGTATAAATACATAGGTCCAGTCTCGTACAATCTTAATCGTCAGGCATAGGTTAGACATCACATATATTATTAACTTGTTTCTGGCCTGCTGAGTGAAAGGTCTTGACTTCCCCCATCTGCGTCTAAGTCCAGATTGTAGCATTGTATCCATGGCTTCCAAACTTTTGGGAATTTACGTTGGCAGCCCCTCGCCTTGTAAATCACTTTCTATGCAACCATGTATAGGTCCATGTTGGCCTTCCATTCCGTAAGTGTAGGAAGTTGCTGAGCCCCCAGTACTAAGCTATGTCTCTTCTAGCTACTACTAATCCTAGACTAGCCAGTAGGAGCCTGTATCGCGGCAGGTCAATGTCTGTGGCAATACCCAGGATCAGGAATTTTGCGTCTAACTCTAGTTGAACTCCCAGTATATTGTTCCAATCTAGGCCCTGTTAACATCCATTTGAGAGAACAATCATTCCATTAAAAGAGAGATGGTGAATCTATGTCCCTGAAAGCCAGGGTCTTCCTTATTTTTTTGAAATGGGAGCATAATCTGGCGGAATATTTCATGATGGCATAGGTTCTCCATGCCACTGGAATCAAGCTATCCTGGCATGAGGGCGGAAAGGCCGAAACTGGTCCTAGGATGCTTGTTTCCAATCCAGGGAGGACCTGGGTTGGCAGTTCGGGCTGGACTGTTCCCATGTGGCACAGGGTCAAGACTGATTTACATATGGCTGGGTTCAAACTGGAATGGCATGGTGAGCAAAAACGATGGATTTAGGGCCAGATCTCTGTACTGGGGTGAATGTACGACATTGTTCTGCATATCAACTGTTGTTTTTGCATTTGTCACCCCGTGTGTGACGGGTATACTCAGACGTGAGTCTCGTGCTCTCCATGCCACTGGAATCAAGCTATCCTGGCTGATGAGGGCTGAAAGCCCGAAACTGGTCCTAGGATGCTTGTTTCCAGTCCAGGGAGGACCTGGCTTGGCAGTTCGGGTTGGACTGCTTCCATGGGGCACAGGGTCAATACTGATTTACATATGGCTGGGTTCAAACTGGAATGGCATGGTGAGAAAAAAAACGATGGATTTAGGCCCAGATCTCTGTACTGGGGTGAATGTATGACATTGTTCTGCATTCTGTCCATCAACTGTTGTTTTTGCATTTCTCACCCGAGTGGCACGGGTATTCTCAGATGTGAGTCCCGTGCTTTCCATGCCACTGGAATCAAGCTATCCTGACGGATGAGGGCTGAAAGCCTGAAACCAGTCCTAGGATGCTTGTTTCCAGTCCAGGGAGGACCTGGCTTGGCAGTTTGGACTGTTCCCATGGGGCACAGGGCCAAGACTGATTTGCATATGGCTGAGTTCAAACTGGAATGGCATGGTGAGCAAACAAACAATGGATTTAGGCCCAGATCTCTGAACTGGGCCTTAATCCAACGTATGACATTGTTCTGCATTCTGTCCATCGCCTGTTGTTTTTGCATAGGTACTTGTCACCACTGTCAACCTGCCCCCAATGCTTGGTCACTTGTGGTAAGGGAGCAAACTCCCTGTTGTTATTGATAATATTTAGCATAGCAAGCGATTGACTAAATAACAATGCCAATCATTAGCAAGTCAACAACTCCTGTTCCCATTGTCCCCACAGTGTGTCTGGAAGTGCTGGGCTAACATGCCCGATGTGGTTTGGCTGTATGGGTCTAATAGGCAAGCATGTTGGAGTGGTTGTGTTGGTATCCCCTGTTCAAAAGTTTAATGTGGGAAGACTATCGTCTCTTAACTTGCCCCAAGATATGGTTTTCACAAGACATTGGTATAAAAGACCAGCCCTTACAAAGAAAATCAAGTTACAAGGAGGAGAGATGGTGTGCTTTGCCTTGATATCTCAATGTGTTAACACAGCAGTGAAGTGCACAACATTTTATATCTGGGGCCCTCGGGGTACACATGTTTTATAGTCCTGCTCATATATTTCACATATCATTGTTTTCAAGAGTGTTTCCCCACCTGATGAGATCTTACAGTACAGTAATCCGGTTAGCACATATGTTTTGTTTGTGAATGGGCACTATTGTAGACTAATGTGTAGCTATGCCACTGATTTTGATACTGATACTAAAATTAATCAACTCAATAGAAGAACTAAAGTCTATAAACACCTTGGACTTGCTATCAATTGAATTCCATCCAGCAACACACTCACAAGGGAACAAGAAAACAAGAGCCACGTGGAAAACCAGGGAGGTAGCAAAATCAATTATGAAGAACGCACCTAGCTTCTCCCAGTGGGGAATTCAGCTTGAACCAGAAATAAAACCAGCTTACCCTACCCGCTACTCGAAGATTGGAAGGAAGAACGACCCCCACTGGGTAAATCAATACTCAAAGGAGCATGAAGCTACTCCCCAGGATGGGAAAAACACCTGACGAAACCGCAAAGCCCAATGTTTCAACGAACAGCCCCCTTTAAAGAAACAATAACTCACACAATAACAGGAAGCGACACCAACTGACAAACAAAGTTAGTCTTAGTCACCAAAACCGCGGGTTTCTATAAAAACAAAGACAAACTCAATATTTGCAGTTGGAACATTAATGGACTAGCCGACAAACTGGAGGACCCCGAAATACTGAACTACTTGCAATCCTTTGACCTGATTCTCCTCCAGGAAACATGGGAGCCCAACAACATAACTCTGCAAGGATACACAGCCTTACACACCCGGCCTGCAAAGAATCACAGTACGGCCGTTGCTCCGGCGGTCTGGTAATCTTCGCGTCAATATCAGTTATAGGAGAAATTAAACCATCAAGCATAAATATTACCCCGCCGAACGCAACACAGGCAATATCACTCACAATTGGAAAAAAACAAGGAAGCCATCAGTTACTTGTAGTTAACACATACATTCATCCCAAGAACAAGCTGACCGGGTAAAACGAATTAGTCCAAGAGTTAACAAGACTCATGGAGGATGAAAAAATGGATAACATACCATTGGCAGGCGATTTTAACCTCCAGCTATTTGGCGAACTGGCAACTGACGACATGACGCAGGAAATGGATACAGTATGGAAAATTCCAACTCAATCAATCCCCTCCAGATACAAACATAGCAACACTGCCTCTCAGCTAGTAAAAGCCCTAGAGAAATTGAACCTGCGCGTTCTCAGCGGACGACTTAAAGAGGACATCCCTCCAGCACCAACATACCACTCATCAGTTGCCTCATCCTATCTAGACTTCATTCTAGTTATACTCCCGCTGTACGACAAAGTACATTTATTTAAGGTAGGAGACAGAGCTCAGAGCGACCATTTGCCGCTAGAAGCCAACTTAGCATTGACCTGTAAGAATGAAGCAGCAGAAATCAGAAGTATGTGTACAGAATATACCGCTAACTACAAGCGATTACGATGCAAGACTACGAATATAGAAACTCTTGCAATCAGTGCAAAAACAATAGTACAGGAAATATCTAATACAACCGACAACCCCATTGTCCTTTGGGAAGATTTTTCAGCGGCACTAGGAGAAAAGCATGTCACAAGGAAGAAAGTTCAAAAAAGGGAATACCACAAGGTTTATGCTTGGCAAAGTAATAACAGCAGAAACAAAAAATATCAAGCTTGAAATAAAAAAGATCCTCAAGCAACTCCGTCAAGATTCAAATAATTCGGAAATTCAACTGCAGCTTCGCAGGTCAAAAGCATTGCTCCAAAAGAAAACTTGGGAAAGGAAACGGGAATTGAACGAAGAACTATGGGCTAAATTCCTACATAATTCAAAGCAGAAGAATAGCTCTAGCTTTTGGAAGATCATCCACAGGCTTCAACTGCCAGACCACAGCGGTATTACTTCTGAAATAACGGAATCCGACTGGGCTAACTATTTAACAATTCACTTTAATACAAATGACCCCGCAATGAAGAAAGCCGGAGTGGCAGATACGGAAGAGGGAGCTCTCCACCAATTGGACAAAACTGTCATACTCACCAAAAAACCCATCCAAGTGCTCAAAAAGAAAACAACCGGGCCCCTCACTCTAGCAGAGGACGAAGCCAGTCCTAAGATAGTTCAGGAAACAACAGATACTATTCTTAAACAAATCTCGAAGGGAAAACTTGAGGGGGCCCCAGGACCAAACGGGAACCCTCCGATATTATACAAACAGGATCCAGCTTTCTGGTGCACTACATTGATTCCAGTATTCAACGAAGTAAGGGAAAGAGGAAAAATACCAGCATCTTGGAGTGGTTCGATAATAAGCCCAATATACAAAAAAGGCACAAGGATCGATCCAAGCAGCTACCGTCTGATTGCCCTGATAGACGTAGAGGCAAAGTACTACGCAGGCCTCATCTTGAAGGATTTAACAACATGGGCAACAAAAAAGAACATTATCCCAGCTACACAGACGGGCTTCCGGATGGGCCAGGGAACCCTAACTAACATCATGGCCGAAACTCTATTGTCTGACGCAGCAAAAACGGCAAAAAGCGCCCTGTTCGTGTGCTTCATCAATTACAGCACTGCATTCGATCATGTGGATCGGCACAAACTATGGCGGAAGCTGAGCTCATGGGGAATTCCTGGCCCCCTCCTACAGCAGCTGGAAATGTTGCATACCAACACATGGGTCCAAATAAAACTGGGATCTGGTACACACCTATCGAGAAAAATAAAGACCAGTAAAGGACTAAAACAGGGCTGCGTCCTAGCGCCAACATTGTTCAATCTCTTCCTTGCGGACCTTCCCGAAGAGCTAAAAACAGTTACATCACACGCACCTCGGTTAGGAAATATTACGCTCTCAAATCTGCTTTACGCAGACGACCTGGTCCTCATCAGCCGGTCTCCTATTGGCCCCCAAAACCATCCTGGACAGAACCAATACATTTTCAAAAGCAAATTCTTTAACAATCAATCTGAACAAAACTAAAGTCATGCCAATGAACTACAACAAAAAACGGAAACCTGCATGGTACCTGGGCAATCAAAGACTAGAACTGGTGGCCTCATACAAATATCTAGGAGTCATAATAGAGGGCAACGGCTCCTTCAAGCAACAACTAGAGGCCATTCGCCGGAAGGGCATGACCTTTCAACTATCAATAAGGCCCCTGCAGAAAGCTCTCCCTGACAGGACATTAGCGCCACTCTTACAGGTAATAAAAGCTCGCCTACAGCCTATGCTCTCCTACGGCAGCGAATCAATGCGAGGCAAAGATGCAAGTACTCTGGACAATACTATCAGTCGTGCATATAGGGCAATCTTCCGTCTCCCTAAAAATTCTTCGCCCGCTCAAATTCGTCTCGAATTTGGACTATTGAAACAATCTGTGGAGAGGAAAGGCCAATATTTAAAAAGCTGGCGCACAATTAAAGACGCCGAGCAAGGATCCCTAAACCCCAACCTATGGATTGAGCTTCACGCCAAAGAAATCTCACCTGCAAGGGCCTACCTAACAAATTCATTGGAGAGCCTAGGACTAAATACGCTCTGGGAAACAAGAACCGATTTTGGGACCTTTAAAAAAGCAGTGTCGAAAGTCATCAAATTGGTCTCCTCACTTGAGGACCAAGCCACCCTAACCAAGAGAGCGCATGGATGGGTTGTGCTTGAAGGGTACAGAACCACAAAGCCACAAGAGTATCTATCAATGGGCCTCACACAAAAAACAAAAAATACGTTCGTAAACATGCGCTTAGGCAACATACCAATAGCACGTCATCTGGTACCTTGGAAAAGGCCTGATCCATCAAACGCATGTCCCCTGTGCCAATCTGTGAAGGAGGATCTTATACATATCATTTGTATTTGTAAAGCTCTTGTGAATGTAAGGCGTTCCATGCTTCGGCCCCTATGGAACCAGAAGGGCATAAAAACATGCAGGCAAGCAGTAATGCTCTGTTTCAACCCCGAAGAGACTCAGTTAAACTGTAGAACAGTTAAATACTTTGAAATAGTGGCCAAAAAATTAAATGAAATAATACTTGAGTGCGAAAAACCAACCGCACCAGGAGAAAAGTAGTCTTCCTTAATGGCCCTTAAAAACTTTAAGGCCCACAAATACCAAAGCCACAGAAACTACAATAAAATATGAAATTACTCACAAAACTAAATGAAAAGACAGTTGGGCGAAACAATTAATCACATCAGGAGAACAGTGATTTCTGCAACAGCCTTACAACCATAAGAACTATAAGTATTAATGGCCGCGATCAACAGGAAGACTCATTAATTTACTATAGACTCCTTGAGATTTTACCAATGTGCAATATCTTCTTGTTTGTAAACGTTTTTTATATAGTCAATGACTTTTTATCTATTGTGTAATATTGTGAGTTTTTATTAACTGTACAATAAACAAATTCAAATTCAGATTTTGATATTGTGCCCTTTTTTATCTAGGTATATACTGAGCTTCGCAAACATTAGAGCTTTGTGTACGTTAATTTATTTGCTTTGCAAGCAGCCTCAATTTCAGGTGTTTATTTTTGCATCACTATAATAATTGAGTTTTTCACCAAATGGATGCACTCCGATTAGAACTAATGAAATACCGGGTGGGCAATTCACATAAAATGAGTTTATTTGTCTTTCGTTACTACTTGTTTCATGATTCACAAATGTGAAAGGCATTGTGTCTTGGGATATACCTTTCTTCAGCTCCAACATTGTGACTGTGGATGTGTGCTGAGCAGAAAATCTGCATTTGCACACTTAGGGCCTCAGCACGGTTAAAAAACGACAGCCTCATTACAATGGAGGCTGTTAGTTTTGAAACCTTCTGGACATTCTGGCTGGCTTTCGACGGGCTTAAAGAGCTCGTATCATATGCCAGTTGGAACCGGCACGTAATCCCCATGGACTGTTTTACGCGCCCGGATTAAAATAGCGGTTGATGGCAGGGTTTCCATGCCGGGCGTTCCGACATGAAACCCCTGTCGGACAGGGCCCTCTTCAGCCAGCGGTCTCCGGTTCTGGCCAGAGGTGCATGCCACGCGGTGCAGGGATGAACACAAACTCTCTTTTTTGTATGTTTCCTTGCGCTGTGGCCAGTTTCCGACTGAAGCACAAGCTCCCCTACAGAAAAAGGAGCTTTTGTCCGCCCCATGTGCGTCTCCATCAAAATTTAGTTTTTGGGACTGCCGACCGAAGGTGGTTGAGAGCCGTATCTGCAACTGTGTCATCTGCTTGACATCAAAATATGGCCCAGAGAGTGAAAAAGACTGCTAAATATTTCCTACACATGGAAATCTTTTTATATTCGAAGATTGTTTTTGCATCAGAACTAAAAATGGAATGTTCAGGACATTTCCTCGCCCTCACATCATCACTTATGTTTAGAATGGAAACAGGTGTGGAAAATTCACAATGTTACCACTTTTTTAAAATTCAAAGGTAGTTGAACCTCCAAACCCACTTTGCAACCGGCATGTTCCATCTTCGCACTCTAACTCGGCTTTAATATCACCATGGGTGGTAAATTCAATGCACTATTTTTAACATATGCCAGCCACCCCTAGGTAAGACCTCCTAAACCCAGGAGGCAAGGCACAATATATTAATGATGTGGATATGTAAGTGTAAGCTTATTTGTCCCTATTGTGGCCTTTACCATTAAATGCTACTATAAGTGATAGACAGTCCATAGGATAACATGGCCTGGCACCTAGGCAAACCTGAGGTTGGCAGCTCCATCATGGTACAGCCAAAATATGTCATGCTTAGTATCAAACAACATGCTTCATCACCCCTGACACAAATCTTGTGTTGAGGACGATATGGCATGCACCCAGATTTCTACCTTAGAGATTGCCCACTGATTAAGCCTTACCTGTGTTCCGGCTGCCAGCCCGCAGTTGCTGCAACCAAGATGGGAATCTGATCACCTGCAGGGATGTGTGATCTTTCCCAAGGGATAAAAAATGGCATGGAAGAGATGGATGTCACACCTCCCTCTCGGACAGGATGGCTGGTCAAGTGGCACATTAAGCCGGTGAGCTACAAAGGCTTAACTATCTGTGAAATGCAACCAAGCTGCCTCCCAGAGTAAGAAATGGCCTTCCCTCTGCCTCCTGGCACATTTGCACCTGGGCAGGCGGGACAATTAGGTATCCAGGAGGTGTACTGCTCCAGAAGGCTAGCCACACCCTTAGGGTGGCAACTGCGTCTGTAAAGCCAGGGAAGACTTCTGTCATTTTAAAAGTGGTAGAATAGAGGGTTCTGGGTAGAAAAGGTGACCCACATTCTGGAGGTCGTCACCTCAGGGGCAGATTAGGCACTGAGGCTAGCAGCCCACTGGCCATTTTGTCCAAATCCCTAACACCCCAAATCTAGGATTTAAGGGCTACCCCTGACACCAGAACCTCAGTTCTGATCTGACTTGTAACAAAGGACAAATAGGAGACCTGTGTCTGTGACAATAGAATTTGCACAAAACAATGGTGTGATACTTTGCACCTGTGGCAAAATTACTGAAACTGATTGACTTCGACCAGTCCTGGACCAATGCTTGGTTCCCCCAGACAGAGGGACCTCTTTGAGAGCCAAAGGCTACTCCAGACTCCCCTGGGCTAGTGGCACTTGCCCCTGCACGCAGCAGGTAAAAAAAATGTACCACAACCAAAAAAATCACTGGCCATCAGGCTCTCAGAGGGATCGCCCAAAAGTAGATAGTACAGTGCATTGTGGGAAACATGGTCCTGACTTCCACTACGTTTCAGGAGGCTACCATTTTCCCCTGGACTCTGGATGTCGAAATAACTTTCTGCTGACCTTACCATTGCCAAGGCTTGTAGTCCGACAAACACACTCTTTACTCAAAGCTGCACCTCGAGAGAACTTTGGAAAACCTTCATTCAACATCAGCTATGCCTATCTTGTCGATATTTTGCACCCAGTTCCCCATTAGCACAGTGTAAGCAGAAAAAAATGCTATCCTGCTGCTCCTGCTTCAGCACCAAGGATAGCAGAACAACTCTGCACCAGGCTTTTCGAGGAAGGTAAAATTGAACTGACTATCGTGGCATGGTTGTGGGACCCACATCACATTTACCTTCCTTGCGTTCCAAGCACTTCAATCTGCATGTGAAGATTTGTCAATAGTGCTTTTTATCATTGATGGCAATAACTTTTAGCAGTACTGTTTTCGACTGATTTAATATTGCTTCTAAAACCCATAAACCCAGTTATACTTATCTGATTTACTTCTTTTTAGTGTCTAAAATTATATACAATTGTGTTTTAAAAGTAAATAAATTGGTGTCATATTTATTTTGAGTCATGTCAATTAAATATTGTCCATGTTGGTACTTCGAAATGCTTAACACATAATCTTCTAGTAAAATCTGACTGCTGTCTGTCACTTTACCAGGACTGAGCTAAGGATTTATTATTGTGAACCCCAGAACCATCTCTGGGCTATTGTGGGAGCATTGCATGGTGAAGATTAACCAGCATCACCATATAATACTCCATCTTCCTGCATTGGTGATACATAGTAGGATCCTGAACTGTGTTTCCCAGTACCACTTGGTCATAAGGGATTTATGCATGAGAAATCTGCTATTGGCTTTAAGCCAACAAAATATTTTTTCAATTATTTTCCAATTTTTTTTAATTGGAATTTTAGAGCCCTGTGTAGACTCCCATTCCAATAGTGCAACAAAAATACACAGGAACATAAGGAAAAGGTTTAAAAACTTTTTCAAATGTCCCAACTTCCAAGTAAAAAGTTAGGTACAATGGAAGCTGGTAAGTCATCCGAGCTCTGAAGATCAGTGATCTAAGTATTCTGTGCAAAGCAAGAGGCATTAGTTATAGCGGTATAGCTACAAAAGAGAAACTTGAAATAGCCCTCAGCTCCAATGAAAAGGAAACACTGGAGAGGGAGGACCATTCCTCAGAAGAAGACGCTGAAGGATGATGCCCTAGCCCAGATTGAAGATTACAGCGAAGAAGTTGAAGACCAAAACTCTCCACTCGTTCCCAGACCCCCTTCACCACTGAGAA
Source organism: Lissotriton vulgaris (assembly GCF_964263255.1). NCBI lineage: Eukaryota > Metazoa > Chordata > Amphibia > Caudata > Salamandridae > Lissotriton > Lissotriton vulgaris. The sequence continues at coordinate 1,186,705,127 of NC_141689.1, read as the reverse complement.
GTGACAGGAGTCACTCTAGCAGACCTCCTACTGTTAAGTGGGTAGTAAGCCTTGAGTGAGTGTTTGAGTCTCTCACTAGAGGAGAAAAGGATTGAACTAAAGGAAAGGAGACTAGTCCTTGAAGAAAGAAGGGTTGAGATGGGGCTGAAGCCCAAAGATAATGGTTGCAGGAACTTTAATAGGAAGAAGGAGGAACCTTTTGATCCTAAGATCCCCAAAGGGATTGTCCCCAGGTTTAGTGATGGCATTGACATTGACAAATTGGTTGCAGCCTTTGAAAGGGCCTGTAAAATGAGGAGGACAGCTCACCAGCACTGGTGTTCTTAACTATGGGAATTATTCTCATTGAAGGACAGATGTACACTTCTGACCCTTAATGAGGATGTGGCAGAGTCCTATCAACATATGAAGGATTCCTTGATAGAAGGATTTTGACTCACAGCAGAAGAATACAGATTGAAGTGAGGGACACTTATAAAGGTCAAAGCGGAGATGGGTGGACTTTGTAGACTCTTCAGTAAAAGCTCTAAAAGGCTGGATACAAAGCAATGAGGTGTACACTTATGATGAGCTGTGTATTTTAATTATAAAAGAGCACATTTTAACAAACTGTACCTCAGGAAGTTACACCGGCATCTGGTAGAGTCAGAGCTTTCAAGAAGGTTGATGAGTGGGTAAGGACAAGAGTATCCAAGAAAAACCTGGGGGATTAGATCCTAAAAAGGCATAGAAGGGAGGCAGTAAGTCCACCAAAGAGACTCCCTCAGGAGCCCCTAACCCTAAAAAGGAGGAGATTCAAACCCACCCCACCTCTGGCAAGCAGAGTAAGGGGGCCCCATGGCAAAATAATCTCTACGCTTTAGCTGCCAACAGGCTGTGCACTACAGAGGGGATGTAGCCTGTCCCAAAAGGATGGTTAGCACTGGGCAGGTCAGTGTAGCCTTTGGGGAGGACACCTCAGATGAGGCTGTCCTCTTCACTTTAAACTGGAAGAAGGGTCTAGATGGTAGGCTGGGGATCAGTGGCAGTACGCAGTTCAACTCCTTTCAGGTGAATGAGATCCCTACCACTGCCTTGAGATACAATGTTTCCAGTCCTAACATGGAGGTTAAAAGGTTAGTGTCCCCAGATCAGAATATGCCAGGGAAGGCAAGAGGTGTAAGGGTAGTCCCAGACTTAATGTCCAAAAGTAAATTACTCCCCGACCCTGCTGGTCATGGTGGGGATGCGCAAATGTTGTGTGACCTCTCTGGGCAAACTGACAGGATGGCTAATAAAGTGGCACATCAAGGCTGTGAACTTCAAAGGCTTCACCACCAGTGATATGCGACCAGGCTGCCTCCCAAAGGCGGAAACAGCCTTCCCACTGACCCCAGGCACATTTGCACACAGGCGGGCAGGACAACTAAGTATTCAGGAGGTGTGCACTCACAGAAGGCTAGCCACACATCTACATTAGGCTACCTGTTCTGTACAGCTAAGAAAGACTTCTGTCATTTTTTAAAGTTGTAGAATTGAGGTTTCTGGGTAGAAAAGGTGACCCATACCCCCAGATTTGCTAACCTCAGGGGCAGTTTAGCTGCTGGGGCTAGTAGGCCATTGGCTACTTGATCCCACAGCCCTAACGCCCCTAAATCTAGGATTTAAGGGCTACTCCTGACAACAAAACCTCAGTTGGACATAGAGGAGACCTGTGTCTGCGACAAGAGGATCTGTACAAAGCAAAGGCATGACATTACACCTGTGGGAACCTTCCATGAGCTGCACAACTGTGATTCATCCTGAACGAAAGGATGGTTCCCCCAGACAGAGGAACCCCTTTGAGAGCCAAAGGTAACTCCAGACTCCCCTAGAGTAGTGGCACCAGTCCCCTGCACACAGCAGGTAAAAACAAAGTACTGCAACCAAAGAATCGCTGGCCATTGAGTCCTCTGAGAGATCACCTAAAAGTAGATGGACCAGTGCATGGTCAGAAACGTAGTCCTGACCGCTACCAAGTTTCATGTGGCTACTGTTTTCCACCGGACCTCCGAATGTCTAAATAAGCTTCTGCTGAGCTTACCTATGCCAAGGCTTATTGTTTACCAGTTGGCAACCACCCCCTTTACTCAACCTTTAACCTCGTCATCAACAGTGTCTTAGTTGCAGACTTTTTGCATCCTGTTCCCCACCAGCATTGTGAAAGTGGTAAAAACAGAACTCCCATGGCTCAGGCTTCAGCACCAAGGACAGCCAGGACAATTTTACATCCAGGCTTCTCCCGCCAGGTAAAATCGAACTGACCATCATGGCTTGGTCCTGGTATCTGCATCACCTTTACTCTCCTTGGTTTTCATGCAACTTGACCTGCAAGTGACCAATTACACTGATTTAATATTGCTTTCAAACCCATAACTCTGGTTATACTTATCTGATTTACTTTATTTTGGTGTCCGAAATTATTTCAAAAAATCTGCTTTATTTTTATGAATAGGTGTTGGGTTCTTTTGAGTCGTGCCAATTACTTATCACCATGTTGATACTCTGAAATGCTTAACACATGTTCCTCTAGTACAGCCTGACTGCTCTTTGCCACTTTACCAGGACTGAGCTAAGGATTTATTATCTTTGGGGTACTGTGAGAGTATAGCATGGTGAAGCCTAACCAGCATCACCACATAATACTCAACCTTCCTGCAAATTTCAGAGTGATTTTGATGGTATACATGAGGACATTATTTCAGCCAAACTATTGAAACTGTATGATACTAAAGATACCACCATTATTACAATGAATGCTAGCAATTTGGGCTGTGGGCTGTACTGATGAAGAGAAGAAAGGGTGTCAGGGAAGAGGCTGTTGCCTTTTCATCAAAGGCACAGAGAGAGGCAGAATATGCTGTTTCCACTTTGAGAAAGAAGCATTGGCTTTATGGTGGGTAGCACAGTATTTGTGTGCATATGCATGGGGGTACTTTTACTCTCCACACTGATTGCAAACCTTTAATTGATTTGCTTCCTACCAAGGGAACTGCTAAGGCCACACTTAGAATTGCCAAGTGCCAATATTGTTTACAGGAGTTTAATTACAGTATTCAATAAATATCATGCAAAAGGTACATAGTCGCTGCTGTTTTTGTCTAGAATGCATCTGCAAACAATTGAAGATATTATCTAGGAAGATGACGGAAACATAGGTGTAACTACTGAAGTAAGTATTGTTATGTGTGATGCTTTGGAAGAAAATTAGTGAGGCCAGAATTTAAAAAAAGATGCAGTGATTAAAAAAGTCATGACATGGATAACGCTTGGTTGGCCCTGTGCTAAGCATATGGGAAACAATATCATACAGTATTTTCAGGTGGGCTCAGAACTTAGATGTGACAAATGTTTATTAAATACTTTGGAACAATATGTGGTACCTTCTTCAATAAGGATGATAGTGGTAGAACTATCCCATGAAGGTCACATCGGAATATGAGTAATGAAGCATAGGGTAGGTGAAGATGTTTGGTGGCCTGGGGTTGACAAAGCTGGTGAAGGGCTTGTAAAGGATTGTGGTGCCTGTATATTGAGTGACAATACTCAGGTGACTGAACCATCTCCTGCCAGATATGTGAATGCACATTCTGTACCATGATCTAAATTAGCATTAGATATACCAGCTCAGGTGAGGTTTTCAAGTGAGAACTCCAAATTCACCATTGTGTTAATTGGTTATGTGTCTAAAGAGCTTGAAGTTAGTTTTGCTAATAATGTTAAAGTATTGCATCAGTGATTCAATTTGTATAAAGGTTGTTCACGAGAGAGGAGAACCCGTATGAGTTAGTGATGGGCAATGACACCCAGGTGGGGTCACTAAAAATGAGAGAGTTCTTAGACACTAACGGAATCAAACACACAAGAACTTCTTTATATCATCCAAAAAGTAACGGGTTAGTTGAATGCTTTAAGGGGTCATTGAAGAATCAATTCCTATTTCTATTGACCAACAAATTGACCCCATTTGCACTTTTGAGAGGACATGTTCTTGGAGCCAAAGTAACTACAGCCTGGGTAAACAGATGTTCTATGAATGCATCACATATGTCTAGTATGATTGATGTAAGGAAAAAAAATACAAAGTGAGGCGAAAGGATAAGCACAATCTGAAAGTAGGAAATGGGTGAGGATAAAGAAACCAGGATATGTTAACAAAGGTGGATCATAATATTCAGATCCTATACAATAGGCTGTCACTGAATCTGGTGCGTACTAGCTATGGTAGGCCCTGGTATAAAGATAAAGTTGCCATTGTTCTCCATGAGAAACTAGAATGTGTATGAGCACATTTGGGTCAAGCAAAAGTGGTTCAGAAAAATACCAATGAAAAACCATGCAATACACGCTCGTGGCCAGATTGAAGCATGCCTGATCGTTTCAGGGGCCATTTTGTTGGTTAACTTAATTGTGTTAGATCTCTGATTTTAGTGGTTACACATTTTCTAATGTATCAAAAACAAATATCTGTCCTTTCCTATTCTTGTGGCAATTGCTATTGTTTGTATTATTTAAATGACAAATTGTAATAATTTGATACATTTTATGCTTGTCTTTCAGCACCTTTAGTATTAGTTGATATTTCCAACCCATTGGTCTTTTGATGAATGTACATTAGTTCTTATAAAAAAAGTTACAATTGATACAATTGGGGCCAATTCACAGAGGTAATCTGAGAGAAAATCCTAAATTTACTACTTTTGGTAATCACAGAAAGCATTTAGTAGTAGTAAAGTTAGGAATACTAACTTTACTAATACTAAAAACCTTTTGTGAATACTGATACTTGCAAAGTTACGATTTTGTCTCAGTTTAGTAGAAGTAAAGTTAGGAGTCCTAACTTTACTACTACTACATGCCTTCTGTGAATACCAAAAGTAGCACATTCAGGACTTTATCACAGATTACTTCTGTGAATCGGCCCCTTTGTGTTTATAAAGAGAGTTTATATGTTAGGTTTCCAGCTGATGCCGGAGTATAGAATGTTGAGGGAGAATGCTGAGGTCAAGGATTCCGGGTGGTGACAATTAGAGAGAGATGTACTGGTGGTTGCAGTGTATTAGACGAAGAGCTTACTTACTTGTTAATAATCCCTCATTGAAATTATTTCTTTTCAGTATGCTCCTCATGTGACAGAGTTGCTTGCCTGCTGTTTTTCCACTTTTCTCACAGTAATATACAGGATTTGTTTCAGCGAGGAGGTCTTTCCACTGGTTATGCTGGTAGACTCCAACTTCTCGTAATGAATTTCCCTTCACAATTGCCTGCTTTCTCTCTGCTTTTGTATTCTCTGTGTGTCTTGAAATAACACCATATACCCATCAGCCCAAAACCTGAGCCACAGACTCGTCTTGATGCTTTCAGTGTAGCAGAAGACAAAATCACTTTAAAAGTGAATGGGTAAGTGCTAGAACTGGGGGTCTCTAGCTGGCAATGGTATACACCTTTGACCAAATAGGTACCCTTACTTCTAAATCAGGGAAAGGGGATTACACTACTGGATAACCCCTGCTCAACCCCTTGGTAGCTTGGCACAAGCAGACAGGCTTATCTCAGAGCCAGTGTGTTAAGCATTTGTGAACACAAACAGTAAATCAGTGAAACCACTGTAGATGGACACAACACAGGTTTTTATAAAAATAAGTATTCTTTATATAGACTATCACAAGACCATAAATGACAAAAATCCACAATACTGTAATCTATAATTATCCTTTAAGATGGTAGAAATAGTTCAAAAATAGGTTATTCACTTAAAAGCAGTCTTTAGCAACAGATAACCCCAACAGTAGTTATCACGATGTTACGGTCAAAGAAATCCGAAAGTACGGAGCCAACCGCGAGGTGTGCGGCATCGGGTCTGTAGTCAAAACAGACCCACAGAGAACATTACCTTAGAAAAGCGAAAACGAAGACCGCACACGGCGTCGGGGAGGTTTGGCATTGTTGGCACGTTGCGGCGTTGGTTCCTTGCTTTGGGGGAGAGGATGCGTCGGTGTCCTGGATGCTTGCACAGGCAGGGGAGGCGTGATTTCTTGACCAGAGAGGAGGTGATGTCACGATGCCTCAGAAACCACGGTTCCGTACAATGTCACTATGTCGATGGATTCTTGACCACCCACGTCGACGATCGGCTCTGCGATGATGTCGGCTTCGGAGATGATGCAGCACAGCGGCAGGCATCGGGCCTAAGTCGCAAGTCAGAGCAGCGCTCACGGCTATGGCAGGGTTGTGATAATGCTCGCTGGCGTCGATGTAGCACGGCGGCCGGTGTCAGGTCTACGTTGCAAGTCAGACCAGCGCTCTCGGCTTTGATGCAGATGACACCGTCGCTTGCCGGTGTCGGTGTTGCCGAATTCCTTTTGTAGCAGCTAGAACAGCAAGTTCCAGATGCAGGCAAACAGAAATGGTCAAGTCGGGTATACGTGAGACTTCGGTCAGGAGGCAAGCTCAAATCAAGCCCTTCAAATAATATTCTACAAAAGGATGAAAGTTCCTTGAAAGTTCCTTCTCCACTCCTTGGCACTGAAGACACCACTGTAGGCCAACCCAGCAACACAGCACACTGGCAGGGGGGCAGTCAAACTGCTACAACTACCTTAGTTCTTCTCCTTGGCAGAGGTTTGTCTTGTTGTTCCAGAAGTGATCTAAAGTCTTGGGGTATGGGTCCCCCTATTTATACTGTAAAATCTGTTTTCCTCTGAAGGCAGAGGAGCCTTCAGAGGAAAACCAGTTCTGTACAGTCCTGGAGCACTTTGTTTATAGGAAGCTTTCTTTCCTTTGACAGTGTGAGCTAGGGTCATCAGACGCACCACAGGAGGTGGAGCCAGCATTGTGGAAGGTAGGCACAGCCCTATTCAGATCCAAGTGCTACTCCTACCACCCATCTACATGCAGATAGGTCTATTCAGCCGTATGGTGGCTCACCGGGTCTCCTGGAGCCACCCCAGCCCCTATAACTCATAAACCAGACATGCAATACACAACATAGCAGAGGCAGGCTGGATGGGTAGGTAAGAAAATACCTACTTTCTAAAAGTGGTATTATCAAACACAGAATGTTAAAAACAACTTTACTACAAGAGGTATTTTATCATTCTGAGTTCAGGAATCCTAGATTTGAATTTCTACCATGTTCCCTGGGTCAGTTAGGATCATAAGATGTTATAATCAAACTACCCATTCTTGCCTATCGGGACAGGTAGCCTTGCATTAGTGAAAAACGAAATAGGCTGGTATTACCTATCAGGTCATGCCACACACATCAGGGCATGACCTACCTTTAACATACAATGCACACTGCCCTAGAAGTGTCTGATATGAGGAATGGAAGGTTCAGGGACAGGTAAGTGGGTGCACTTACCAAGTTGACATGGCAGTACTAGACTACACACAAGCTCTGCAATGGCAATCCTGAGACACACTTTACAGGCTGCTCCTGTGGGTGGCACAACCAGTGCTGAAAGCCCCCCAGCAGCATCTGATTTACAAGCCCTGGGCACACATGGTGCACTGTTCTATGGTCTGACTAGTAAATCAAATAACCCAATCATGGAGTCACTAATCCATACATCAGTTTGCAATAGGGAGAGCATATGCACTTTAGCACTGATCACCAGTGGTAAAGTGCCCAGAGTCATTAAATCAACAAAAACAGGTCAGAGAAAATACAGGAGGAAGGCACAAAGTTCAGGGATGATCCTGCAAAAAGGGCCAAGTCCAACACTAAGTCTCATTCAAGAACACCTGCCACCATCTTGCATTTGGTTACAGTACATTGTGAAGGCAATCTCTGGGACATATCTTTGGATGCTAAGGCCTTGAGTCAGCTAGACCTTTGACACTCTGACACACCAGATGCAGGTGTCACATATGCCAAACACTCATGGATGATACCTCCAGCACTACACCAATGTACCAGCAATCCACTGAATGACCATGTGCTATACATGTCACCATGTTCTCTGTTGCTAGAGTAAACATTTTAAAACAGTGTATTCTGAGGCTACATGCAAAGTTGTACAGAGCTTTTACGCAGGATCTGCACTGTCTCAGCTACAGGCAATGGAATGAGAGATAACATCAAATGTCCCACTTGGGCAGTCCTTCATCAGGGTATCTAGTGCATGTGCAGTGCACATCACCCCCACCCTATCGCTAGCATGAACATGTTATTGTAAAATAGGTCATACCAGTGCTATGTGCACCAGATGTTCGCAATTTCATGCCCACTTCTGCACTGTCAGCACCATTGGAACTGGTTGTGAGAGTAGCTGTTAGAAGTTGGGTTTCTGTTTTGTAGAGGCATGCACCCTGTGGAAGCAGGAACTACAATCCTATTTAGAGTAGGTCACAACACAACTTAAATGATCCTGTGCCCACCTTCTGGTAGCTTGGCACAGAGCTGTCAGGTTTAACTTAAGAGGCAATGTGTAAAGTATTTGAGCAACACTTCTTACAACAACCCAATGAAAACACCTCAAAAAGACTCCACACTAGAAAAACTCAAAAATGTGTTATGTTCCGCGCTCAGATCATGACAATGAAATTCATGTAGGCGGAAAGCATGGTATTCCATATTGTTCATAATACTGATTAGGATACCCATTTACATTTGAATAGGGACCACAAACTTACTTTTTTGATTTTGTAGATGTAAGCATTTTCTTCCAGCACTAGACATGGCTGCGTTGAAATCCAGGGGATTTGGTAAGATAGCCAGTTTAAATACGTATTTTGCAGTGTTATACAGTGCAAACTCGACCTGAAGCTCACTTCATATGAGCACCGGTTACATTGCATTCGGTCACATTAGTTTCTTCGGCATGCAAGATTAAGTGATTTGCATAGAATCACAAGCTGTTGAGCTGATGCAGAGACTTGAACCTGGTTACCAAGTTCCAAAGTCGACAGCTCTGTCCGTAATGCCACATCCTTTCCTCACCTGGGGCCCGATTCACAAAAGTAAACTTAGAACAAAAGTCTACGTTTACAACTTCCGGCATTCACAAAAGTAAACTTAGACCAAAATTCTAAGTTTGATTTTTCAGTATTCACAAAGGTAAACTTGAAACAAAAGTCTAAGGTTACGACTTTTGGTATTCACAAAGGTAAGTTATGAGTAGTATCTTTTCCTCTGCAATCAGGGTAGAATCTCCACCTGGAGTGTGGAGATTGCACTCTGCACTCTGAGTTTATTCTCTGACTGTAGAGAGTACACTCGGGGGCGGAGTGGAATCCCCGCACTGTGGGCAGAGATTCTGCTCCGAGTGCAAATGTAAAGATACTACTCGCAACTTACCTCTGTCACTTTTGGTCTAAGCTTACCTTTCTGAATACCGAAAGTCAAAAACTTAGACATGACCAAAAGTCTAACATTAAAAATTTCGGTATTCACAAAGGTAAGTTACGAGTGGTAGCTTTACATCTGCACTCAGGGGGGAATCTCCGCCTGGAGTGAAGAGATTCCACTCCACTCCCTGAGTGTACTTCCTGCACATAAACAATCCTTTATATAAATGATGTTTTACAAGTTCTATGTGTGCTAAGGCAGCACACATACAATTTGGAAAAACGCAATTTCTGAATGTTTAAGTGTAGGAAGGGAACCCTTCCTGCACATAAACAATCATCCCTGTGATGCAGGCATCCTTGCCCCATGGTGGAAGGGTGCCTGTGTCGGCACATGGCAGCAGTTTGTGCGCCAGCGCAGGGAGAAGCACAGTGTTGCAACATATTGTTGTGAATATGTCATATCCCTCTGCTTCCAAACTAACGCAGCGCGGCCAGCAAAATAACAGTTAGTTTATTGTAAATCTGCCCCTTAGTCTTTTGGTCTAAGTTTACCTTTGGTGAATCGGGCACTTTGTTTTCATGTTATAATTTGTATGGCTCCGATACACCATATTTCATATAAGAAAAATACTCCCTAGTAATGGTACTTTTTTATTTTCATCATCCCACTATTTCTTTCTTATCAGCTTCCTTGTAGGTATACCCCTAGTCCCTGAGTCCATGAATAGAGACAGCATTGGGCGGGCTGGGCCAAGGGCCGGGGTGCCAAATATTCAGGCGCATCAGGAAGCTGCCTGAGTTAAAGTCATGCAAACAGCAGCTCATCCATCCCACTTGGTCCCAATCGGGTGCCATTAAAGATTTTGTAATCAGTCCTTAATGTACCTCAGCCTAATTGTTAGCACCCCATCAACCTCCTATCTTCCTTACACCTCCCACCGACACACTGCAATGACCCCCCCCCCCACCACATTTTCTTTCTGCCCAGGGTGCTGACCTGATTAATCTGATTTAGGGCCAGCCCTGCCCATGAATTTTGTGGCCTACCAAATGGCACCAAAGGAAGACTGTCAATGGATATGACTAATGCTTCTAAACTGGCCTGAATGCAGCTCGTGCGACTTCTACAGTCCGAGCATCCTGTTAATCGGTGGGAAAGACCTGTGAAAATATAATTTACTACACACCACAGACTCCACAATGGTCTGACAGCTGCCTATGAGGAATACCGCATCGGGAGAACCATCTGTTTGGGAGTTACAAGTACTTTTCTCATGAATAGCATCTTCTTTGACCATCCGACGTGAAATGTTTCTCTATTCACGCTCTGAAAAATATTCTCTGATGTCTCTCATACTGGAATTCTTAAGATGTATTCTAGACTCACAGAGCGTAATCATTATAAATGCAGCTTGGGACGAGATTTCGACATTTAATCTGCGAGGACTTAACCCAGAGCCTGCACTTCCGGCTGTTTGTATTCAGCTCACAAAGCCCAAGGCACAGGTTAGCGTTGGGTGCTGCTATTACATATGTATGGGTTTGAACTTTAGTCCTAACAGACAATCTCATGTATACAAAGCCCTTCACCATACTACGCGGCAAAACAGACTTTATGACGACTGTTCATGCTTTTTTTAATGTAAACTCTATTCTGGAGCCGAAGGAATATAATGTTTCTACTTCGATATGTTCTTAAACACTCAAAAATAAACTTCCAGTATATTGTAGGGCATTATTTATGTACAAAACCACTCGACACCGCTCAGTCTCGTTGTTTCACGGGTGGTGGGAGGACATTAAACTATCACTGACTTGAATATCAAAGCGCTACCTCCGAAGGTGAAAGTGGTGGGAGTTGCTGAGATCAGATTAACAAGTGAAGTGTTATCGACTGTAGTGAACATCTGCGCCATGCATTGGTCACGGTAGCCTCTATCGATGGGCTAGTCACTGATGGGTCAAGCCAGGCTTGAATCAGTAGCCTGATATAGGTCGAGGTTTTTCAGCACCCCAATCCCAAAATGAGCGGAGCCTTTGTGTTATTTCTGCTGCCTTCCCTAACCTTGGTCATCATTTTCTAGAATGCATTTGGTTTCAACTTGATTCATTATATATTACCTTTATTTATTTAACACAGTCTACTAATGTAGCTCCTCAAAGAAATAAAGGCAAAGGGTCTGATGTATAGGTTTGTTGATGCAGTAATGTCCATGAGGGTGAAGGAGTTCTTTACAACGTCGCCCTGCCGGACATCCAACCACCACATTTAGGGATGTCCGCAGGTCCCACTGACATGGTGATTCCTGTCAATGCAGGAAAAGTGTGACAGGCATTACCATCAGACATGGTGGCTGGTGTCAAACTTTTCAAGTTTTTTTTCTCCAAAGATAAAATTCCAGGGTGGGAGTGTGTTTGTGAGATACAAAAACCTTCTGGAGTTTTCTTTGATGGTCTGGAGGTCATTATTGATTTTTACTCTCACTCGCCAGGTTTTTCGTGGCACTGAGGGCCAAACAATAAAAGGCATTACACCATCTAAACTAAATAGGACATAAAGTGTAAAGGCTTTTCTCCAATGGCCCCTATTTCATCAGGCCATCAGAGGACGTATTCCATCGATAAAGTCACTGTGTCTCTATTGACAGAATACTAAATGTCCGCTCATCTCTAAATGAGGTGGGCTGTCCAAGGGGATTGGCAGCTAGGGTTTCTTAATGCATTTGGGACGGAGTACTCTCTCCACCAATCTCGGGGTGCGGGAGATTGGAGCAGAGTTGGCAGTTGGCGATGAGCTTCTTGAGGGGTGAGCGCAGCGCTGGATGCATGGGGTCTCCACTGTCTGCTGTCATGCACTGTGGGATGGTAGACGGTGAGCGGGGCACTGATAATCACCCTGGTATGCCCCCAGATGTTCTGGTATTGACAGTGAGGGGCTCCGATGACCTGTCCCCCACCGGCCTTAAACTCTCCGGGTCAGATGGATGCTTGCTGAGCACAAGATGACTGAGTGCTCCTCGGCAGCGCTTGCTGTTTAACCGGGTCTCTGGCTTCCCTCCTTGTTCATGGATTTTGGCCTGAATTTGTCACTGTTCCCAGCGGGGCAGGCAACGTGTGGTACACTCTTCTATTTTGGTCTCTGTGGTCCGTAACTATTCTGAGACGGCACTGCGATTCCCCAGTGCCACTTGGCTGCCGTCCCCACCGGTAATGAAGAGGAACCACAGATGGCATCGGCAGAGCTACGCCACCCACCATCACTGTTGCCGATGCTGCCAACACCTCCCTACACCACACACGGTGAAGATGGGCGCTCTCGGAGACCCCCCAGCACTTCAGCAAGCCTCGCCTAACCACTCGCGGTGCGGGAGATCGGAGCGGAGGTGGCGGCTGTCAATGTGCTTCTTGTGGGGTAACCACAGCACTGGCTGCATGGGGTTTCTCCACTGTCTGCTGTCATGCACCGCAGGACGGTAGACGGTGAGCGAGGGCACTGCTAATCACCCTGGTGTTCCCCCAGATGCTCTGGTATTGACGGTGGGGGACTCCGATGACCTGTCGCCCAACCCGCCTTAAACTCTACGGGTCAGATGCGCGCTTGCTGAGCACAAGATGGCGGAGTGCTCCTCGGTGCTCTGACTGTGTCCCCCCTCCGACCCCACTTAATGGAACTCTGCTCTCATGGTTTTTGGGTCCTGACCTGGGTGCATCTTGCCATTTTTAGATGGTTTCCATCGATGCCCACGACCCGGGTCCACCATTTTGTGGATTCTTGTCCTTTCCACTGGTTTCCATCCTGCCGACCTTCAGTCATTTCTCTTTTGCTGGACTGCCTTATCTCTTTCCCCCCTCAGGTCCCCCTCTCTCTTCTTACCAATCTCAGCCTCCGACTCTTCTCCCCCACCTACCGCTCTCTACCCCTTTCGATTTTTTTTAATTTCCCCGTTAACTCTGTAAATATGTGATATATACTTGTCCAGCCTAATCGCTAGTAAAATGTAATCCTGAGCAAATCTACTATTTGTATATATATGTATATAGAGATAACTCTAACCACTAGTATATGTAGTAGACTCTTGTTCTCACTACCATTCTTATGTGATTCTTAGAGTTTATCCATTGTATCTCTTCCTTAAGAGACTTTACAACTTGTACATTTGCAATTTTCTCTGTTAGGATCTTTTATGTAACTCATGTAATCCTAAATCCTTATGTATCACAACTGGTTCTTTAGTAAAGTGCTCTGACACCTTCGGGTAATGTTCGCGGTATATAAAATCGCATTAAATAAAATAAATAAAAATAAATCAGGCCCAAAGTATTAACCTTCAAAATAAAATAGAAGAGAGAGATACCCATCTAGTGATTAGAGTGCACAGCAGGAAACCTGGGATGAATCCTTGCTTCCCTGCTTGAGAAACAGGCTGATCCTAGGCAATTATTTTATTTCATGGTGCCTCCTTTTTGTTTAATCATCACATGTGGAAGTATCTTGAATACATTATATATGGACGTGAACTGTGCAAAAAACAATATTGCAAATATTTTTCCAGACTTTAATTCTGCTTTTTGTATATCAATCAAGGCCATCTTAAGGATGTACATGACAAATGACTTACCTCGTGGTTCACTAATGAAATCAAAATTGGGGCGGATCCTGGGGACATGAATGGGCCTGATTCACAATAGTAAACTTACCCTTTTGTATACGTTTACAATTATTTGCTATTTCCAAAGGCCTTCTTACTAGTAGTACCTTCACAACTGTGGAGTCTCTGCACATAACAAGATAGGAAACTCCTACTTTTTATATGCGGAGACTCCGATGACCAGTGAGAAAGTCTAATTATCTAAAGTGAAATGTTCCCACAAGTTAAAGGAATAAAGATTTGGGAATGATCATCACTTTTTATGAAGTTTGTTGCACGATTTACATTCCAAATACGTATAGACCTCGGGGGGGCTGGGGGGATTGCCAGTTCCGTTAAGTCGAAGATCCAGGTCTTGAGTGCCTTTCTGAAGGTGTTCAGCAAGGGGGTGCATTTGATGTTGATCGGGAGCTTGTTCCAGGTCTTGGCTGAGATGTAGGAGAAGGCTCTTCCCCCTGTCCTGGCTCTGTGGACGTGAGGGATTTTGGTGATGGCGAGGTTGGTGGATCGGAGGTTTCTTTTCGGTACGAGGAAGGCAATTTTCTCGTTGAGGTATTGGGGTCCAGTGTTTTGTAGGCATTTGTAGGCATGGGTGTGTATATTGAAAGTGACTCTCTTCTCGATAGGGAGCAAGTAGAGGTTCTGTAGGTGTTGGCTGATGTGCTCGTGTCGAGGGATGCCGAGGACAAGTCTGACTGCGGTGTTCTGTATCGTCTGGAGCTTCCGGAGTAGAGACTTGTTGATGCTGGCATGGAGGGTGTTTCCGTAGTCCGATCTGCTGGTTATTAGTGCGTATGTGACTGTCTTCCTTGACTTGTGGGGGGAATCAATTTGAAAGTCTTACGGAGAATACTTAGGGTGTTGAAGCAGCTGGAGGTGACGGCGTTGACCTGTCGGTTCATGGAGAGGGAGCAGTTGAGTATGATGCCGAAGTACCTGGCATGATCTGTGGGGATTGGAGGGCTGCCGAGGGCGGTGGGCCAACAGGTGTTGTTCCATGCTGACAGGGTGCTTTTGAGGACAAGGACTTCTGTTTTCTCTGAGTTGAGTTTCAGGCAGCTGTTGCTCATCCAGGATGCGATGTCCTGCATCCCTTTCTTGAAGCTGAGTCTGGTGGTGGTGAGGACCTTGGTGAGGGAGAGGATGAGCTGGGTGTTGTCAGCATAGGATACTATACTGAGGCCGTGGGAGGCCATGTAGATGTTGAAGAGAACTGGGCTGAAAGATGATCCCTGGGGTACTCCACAGTTGATTTCCATGGGTTCGGAGAGGAAGGGTGGCTGTCTGATTCTTTGGTTTCTACCGGTGAGGAAAAAGAGGATCCAGCAGAGGGCGGTTCCTTGTATGCCGGCCTCGAGTAGTCTAGCGGTGAGTGTGCAGTGGGAGAGGGTGTCGAATGCTGCTGACAGGTCGAGCAGGATCAGGGCTGTGGTGTGGCCTTGGTCTAGGAGGGTGCAGATGTCATCTGTGTCAGCGAGTAGGAAAGTCTTGGTGCTGCGGTTGCTGAGGAATCCGGATTGGGAGGGATTGAGGATGGAGTTGTCCTCGATGAACCTTGTTAGCTGTGCATTGATAGTCTTCTCTGCGACTTTCACCGCAAAGGAGAGGAGAGAGATGGGTTGGTAATTCTTGAGGTCTGTGGGATTTGTTGAGGGCTTCTTAAACAGTGGCCTGACTTCTGCATGTTTCCAGTCATCGGGAAGGTGCCAGGCTTGAAGGTGGCATTTATGGTGTGTAGTTCTGGTGAGATGGCGGTTCTGTGGTAGATGTGCAGATGTGGTAGATGTGCAGTGGGCAGGGGTCTGTGGGGGCCCCTGAGTGGGTGCCTTTCATTGTTACTGTGGTCTCTTCGGTTGTGACGAGTGTCCAGGAGGAGATGGTGGGCTGGCTGGCGTTGTTGGAGGGCATTGTCGGAGGGCAAGGTGGTAGAGGAGTTAGGTGTTTTGTGGTTGAAATTGTCGTAGAGGTTCTTGATTTTTATATGGAAGTAGGTTCTGAGTTTGTCGCAGAGGTCCTGAGAGGGGGTGTGATGTCCGTGGTTTCACTGGGAGGCTCGGTGAATTTTTGAATGACCCTGAAGTGTTCCTCAGAGTTGGTGGAGTTGGTGAGGATTTTGTTGTGGACTCCGATTTTTTTGGTGGCTCTGATGCGTTGATGGTATTCTGTCATAGCGTTCTCGTTGGTGCTGTGATTTTCTGGCCTCTTGCAGTTTCCCCAGTTCTTCTGCAGGTGCGTCTGGCTTCTTGGAGCTTGGCGGTGAACCAGGTGGCTTTACTGGGGCCCTGTCTGTCGGAGTTGCATAACAGAGCGAGCTTGTCTGGCAAGTTGGAGATCCATATGTGAAGTTCCCTGGCTGCGAGGTTGGTGTTGCAGCAGTGGGGGTGTTGCTGTTGAGGGAGGAGTTGGGCCGCTGCTTTGTGATTCTGCTCCAGTTCCTTCGTGGAGGGCGTGGAGCTGGTTTGGGCGGCTTGAGTTTGTCGATGCAGTGGTGGTCAGTGCATGGGGATGTGTGGCGTGGCTGAAATGGATTCTGTTTTCTCCTGCAAAGATGGGGTCGAGGGTTTGTCCTGCCTTGTGAGTGTGTGTGGTGACAAATTGTTTCAGTCCAATGTTGGTGAGATTGTCCAGGAGGGTGGTGGAGTTGGGGTCGCTGGTGTTGACGAGGTGGAAGTTCAGGTCTCCAATGAGTATGTAGTCCATGGAGGCGATGGCGTGGGGCGCTATGAGGTCAGCGATGGTGTCAGCGAAGAGGGCCCAGGGGCGGGGGTCTGCAGGCGATGGTGCCTCGGAGTGTGGAGTTGGGGCTGGTCTGGACCTGGAAATGCAGGTGTTCAGAGGCGGAGGAGGCATCACTCAATTTTGAGAGGTGGAGGTAGTTTTGTGTTTGCGAGTCCTCCTCCGTGTTCGTTGGGGCGGTCCTTCCTCTGGATCTTGTATCCGTGCGGGATGGCAATGGCGATGTCGGGGGGAGGGGGTGTCGGTCCAGGTTTCTGTAAAGAAGGCGTGAGGGTGTTTCGGAGATTCCAGATGTCTACGGTGGGTCTGTGCAGGGAGCACACATTGAGGAGGATGCACCTTAGGGCCTCAGCGGTGTTGGCAGCGGGGACGGTGGTGAAGGTCTGGCGGAAGTGGCAGCAGAAGTACTAGCTGTGGGTTGTGTTCAGCGTGGACTGCTGGCAGAGGTTGTTCCTTCCAGAGTTGAGTGGTTGGAGGGCAGCTGAGTCGTAGCGGTGGATGGTCAGAGATCCACATTTCTTGGCGCTTGCTATGGTCATGTTGCAGACGGGCGCAGGCAGGCTTGCCTTTGGCTCCTTTGGCGCAACAATGGATTGCCCGCTGGGTGCATCTGGTGCACGGCCACCAGTAAGTAGGGGAGGGGCGTGCAGCTGGGAGGTGGGAACGAGTGTCGGCAGGCAGGAGGGGCCTCAGGGGCAGAAGTGTCGGGGAGAGAGCCGGGCACTCAGGAAAGAGATCTAAAACTGTGCACAGAAATTAAACAATTAAACAATACGAGGAGTACACTCACAGTAAAGTAAAAAGAGGCAAACAACAGTGCAGGACAGAGCAAGGGGCACTGACGAGGCTGGAACGAGCTGGCAGGTTGGAACGGGCACAGCAAGGAGCGGACTGCAGCGGCCTCGAACACTAGGCAGGTGGAGGTGAGACTGAGTCAGCGGCGAGGCAGGCACATCACTCCCCAGCAGCTCCGTTAATCTGCTGACTTGCCCACTGTAGAAGACACCTGAGACAACATGGGTACATATTCTCTTGGGAACCACTTTAGCACTTTCCCCAAATCACTGCACCGATGACAATGCTGCACCACGTCAATTTTTTTATTTTTCTTGACTATTAAACTTTAGTCATTGTGAGGAAGTAGGTAAATTAAATAGCCATCGGGGCCCTGATGTGCAGTTAGTAAGTGTCTGTGCATCAGTGTCGATTGTGCTCAGGGGGTACTGATTCTGGAATCAATACAGTTAGAGAAACATGGAACTTTGTAACAGTGATGAAGCAACAATAGAACATGTCTACTGTGTGAGATGCAAAGACAGCATCTGCCACATCAAGGGTTATACATGTCAATTCTTTGGACATATATTGTGAAAACTGAATTGTAAAGTTCGAGATTGTAAGTTTGGAGGAAGGCTTTATAGAGTATCTTCAAGGAAGAAAGGGACTGATTTAGACCTTTCATGTTGCTCGTCTTCTGTCTGAATGGCGGTGGTCATCTCCTTCGCCATTCTGGCCAGATTGCTGTCCGGCAAAATAAGAGATCACAACCGGCCGTGCAACTATCTCTGTGCCTTCACAGGAGCTGACTTCTCAGTGGCTCCTGTGAAGGCACAAAACGTTTTCTGTATGTCTGCCATCTTTTTGATGACTGCACATGAAACATTTTTTTTTATTTTTTTTTAGAAACAATACAAATGCCACCACATACTGGGAATTTTCTTACTGTTTATTATTGCCAGGTTTCACGTGGTGGTGGCAAAGAGAAAAAAAAAGGATAATAGATTGTCCTCTCTAAATAGGGCGGTTAGTCAGATGCCCTTCCCTCTATGTCCCTCACTCCCATTGGGACATCAGAGTACATTTTCTGATGCAGAGCCCGCGGTGGCACCACCGTCGGACAAATGATGGTCAGCCCAACTCATAATTGAGTAGGTGGACTGAGAGTTTGGCAGGCAGGATACTTAACCACATTCCTGGCTGTGTCTCCAGTCCACCTATCCAAATAATGGATGTGCATGTTCCACGGATGGCTCAAGCCTGGCTTCAGCCAGATATCTGATTCTAGATCAGCCTGTGGTCCTCTTGGGCTCTCAAGTCAAAAACAAGCTGAGCTTGGCCCTTTGGTGTGTATGTGCTCCCATCTGAATTTGAATGTTTCTGCTCGTGTGTGGGTCCGAGTGTTAGCATGACTCTGTTGGTCTGTGAGTGTGTGTGTGCACATGTGTGTGTGTGTGTGTGAGAGAGAAAGAGAGAGAGGTGTGGCTTAAATTCTGAAAGCTGCCCATTCTCGGGTGTGGTTCCTGGAATGTGCGTGTATGCAGCAGCTTCTGCTAGCCCCTTGAGTCATATATGAGCTCCTTTGATATTGACATGCAGGGGGCATGAATTTCAAAGCCATGTACAGGTTCTAATGATTGGGAATGGAATAATCAATACATTTGATGACATGTAGCTTCTCATCATTCATTATTCGGCCACACTTGTCTGCACAGTTCTAACCGGAACAAAGCACTTAGACGCACAAACACAAACAACTCAATTGGGGTAAAACAAAAGGGGGATGCAGGACATGCAGCACGATTTGTGATTTCGACCTATTTATGAAGGAGACCGCATCAGAGAGGGCCAGGACAAGGGGAACTTCCCTATATAAATGTACTGTGTACATGAAAGACTTTGATTTAATGTATTATGCCACTTCCCTCATACTCCTTGTGGAGATGTGTCTCACACATTTCTAGCTTGACTCCCAGTAGGATTCAGTGATTGGGCAGGGTCTACACACCGCCCCTTTCTCCACACGAGTCCATGACTCCAGCTTCTAAGACTCTAGTCTAGCCTTGCTTCCCCACATGATAGCTTTCATGTGTCATACAAGCCAACACTATTGATTCAGACCGGAGTCTACCGATTTCAAGGCTAGACTCCCACCTCCTGGTTCCTGTATGCAAAAACCTGATTGCTCGGCAGGCTTTTGCAGACAGAGACTGGTCTTATGCAACCCGGAGTACACACTGCTAGTACACTGCCCCTGCAAGCGAGTGCACACGATTTTTGTCACGCTCTCTCTGCCTGCTTACCATAGGGCTTTCTCCGTGGCCCTAACAGGTAAGGCAAAAAACGAATATTTACATTCAGTACTAAACATTAAAATAAACCAGATTAAGGCCGTAATAGCAGTCAATAGGAAAAATGCATTCTCCCGATTATTTAAAAAAAATCTCTGACTTTCCTCTTCTAAAATGTTGGCACGTATACATGCGCGGAGTGGGCAGTGACACAGGGCAATACAGGGGAATACAGGGCAATACAAAACAACCTCTCCTGTGAGCACATAATAACGATTATGGCCATAAGTAATAATAGTAACACCCATACTACTATTATAATAGCAACAACGACAGTGGTAGTAATATTGAAAAAAATAACAGCGACATACTGAGGCCTGCTGCTACTGCATCGCCTCCAAGCACAACTGGACTTTGAGCACTCAAAAGGACACTGTCTAGGCCTGGAGATGGCGAGTGTCAATGGCGTAAAAACTCTTTGGAGGGTTAGGTTGCCTTTTAATGAGAGATGGCAAGCCAAGAAATTACCGGTGGGAGCCGAGCCAGAGCCGAGACGAAGGTCATTTCTGGCTGTAAGAGCACGTGCACGAGCCCAGCCCTGAAAATATGTTACATGTAAATCATGCACAAATATCACATTGGAGTATGTTGTTATCTTCAAAATTCTAGAAAGTGGAACACGCAGAAACGTTTCAGCTTAGTACATCAAATTATCCGAAAAGTATTTAATAAAAGAAGGAGATTTAAACATGAACTGAGAAACAATCCCCCCTTGCCCTGATGGTAATGCAATAATTAGTGAACAAAAAGGCAAGTCAGTTATCATGTGTACCGTATACATGGCCTAGATTAATATTATAGATGAAGCAACTTTATAGGCTATTAAATTAAACACAGAACAGGTGTTTTATGCAGCACACATCCTGAACTCAAGTACATGAAGCTGCTCTCATATGTGATAATGAACAACAAGGATGATAGATGTAATCAAGTATTGGCCTAGGATCACACAATTTGGTCAATCAGTGATTGATTCCTTATTTTCCAGTTTCACACTGTGAAATTCAGCCACTAGATTGGTATCCCTTTCTGACATCAAAGGATAATGTTTTGTGCTTAAATCCTGGAAGATGAGATTAGAGTTTGGGTATTAAGCAGAAGCCATATTTTATTTTGTCTAGTTTTTCATAGAGCTGATTTTATTCAAGGACATATAAGTGCTTCACAAGAGAGAGACAAGTAAGATTATATTTTTTCAGCACAGGGAAATAGGCTGGCATTCACAGGATGCTGGCAACCTTAGTATGCAAACATAGTTCCAGATAACACATGTCCTGCATATGTAGCCCCCACGCCCCAGCACCTGACTTGAAAGCTCGGGTCGTTTTGGGCTCAAGAATAACAGAGGACCTTGAGCTGAGCTAAAGCCAGACATATGGCTCGTGCCTGGCTCGAGTTTTCAGTGGCTCACCACCTCTAGTTCTAATAGTTTATTGGTACCCGTCATTTGCTTTGTTAATATGTATCATTGTCTTCACTCAGGTGTTGCTCCCGTCCTGAAATCGAGCTCTTTGTTAAGCATTGGGGAATGTCTGTGATATCAACATTAAGATTGAATGCAATGCCTTCCTTTAATTTAATTTTGCATACTTCATATGTCAGCTTGATTTAATAGGTGGTGTGTATATTTGTTTCACATGGCTTAGTAATTTAGCTCATGGAAGAATTAAACACAAACAAGGGTCCTCTGGAGGTAAATCGAGGGTAGGGAAGAAAGAGTCTCTCAATACAACGGCTGAACTCCAATCACGAAACCTGAGCGGAAATCCCAGCTTGATAGCTTTGCCAAATTTTGTGGTCCTAGGCAATTCATGTATTTCAATCTGCCTCTTTTTCATTGATTGTTACATTTGAGAGCACCTTGAAATTGTTCAATTTAGAAAGTGTTCTGTACAAAAACCGATTGTATATACTTTAAATGTACTTCGTCCTTAATACCAATATAAACTATGTACGGGTGAAGTCATGAATGTGTCCAAGTTCATGTTCAGAAGCTTGCACATCTTCTACGTATCAATCAATGCAGAGACATAATCTACTGTTCTAAAGTGAAACTTTTCCACTTGGTAAAGAGCAGTTTGCAACTCATTTTCCTCATATGAGAATTATAAAGTGCAATGTGCATAGTTGCTTATCTCAATCAAGAGGTAATCTCTTAATAGTCTATGATATTGAGGTCAAATTTTCCCATCTCCCAACCCATTGAGGCATCCTCTTAATGGAACAAGATTTGCTTACCAATTCAAGACGTCACTTTACCAACTTAAAGGCATGCCAACCTTTGCCTTCAAACACTGAAAGGAAAAAGGCCTAAACTGGGATGATATCATTTTTCGTAGGTATTTGGGCCGATTCACAGAACTAACTTAAGACAAAATCCTAAACTTACTACCATTTTGGTATTCATAGAAGGCACTTACTCATTTTGGTATTCACAGAAGGCACTTACTCATTTCGGTATTCACAGAAGTTAGGACTCCTAACTTTACTACTCCTAAACTGAGAAAAATCCTAACTTTAAGACTTTCGGTATTCACAGAAGGCATTTAGGAGTCCTAAAGTTAGAAGTCCTAACTTTACTACTCCTAAACTGAGAAAAATCCTAACTTTAAGACTTTCGGTATTCACAGAAGGCATTTAGGAGTCCTAAAGTTAGGAGTCCTAACTTTACTACTCCTAAACTGAGAAAAATCCTAACTTTAAGACTTTCGGTATTCACAGAAGGCATTTAGGAGTCCTAAAGTAAGGAGTCCTAACTTCTGTGAATACCGAAATGAGTAAGTGCATTCTGTAATACCAAAATGAGTAAGTGCCTTCTGTGAAAACAAAATGGTAGTAAGTTTAGGATTTTGTCTTAAGTTAGTTCTGTGAATTGGGCCCAATGATCGGTGGTAATGGCAGCAGCCTGGTATCTAAGGTCACATAACAAATTAAAACCCAATTATCTTGACTGTATCCTGTACTGTTGATTACAGGCTGGAGATTTCTTTTCCTTTTCTTGAGGAAGAGTACACAATCCATCAATTTATGGACCACTGAATATTTCTACCCCGCTTAAGGGACATTGGCCATGGTACTTGTCTACTTTGTTTTTTAACCCTAATATCCACCAACCCAGGTCCATTCCCACCCTCAGCCGCAGAATTTAATTCCACAAAGACTTGTCTGGAATTGCATATAGGTACCCAAAAAAATCTATGCTCTCCTGCAAAGCTAAAAAGGGCATAACTGAACTTTTAACTTTGAGATACTGAAGTTCCTCTCTCCAACTGGTTACGATAGCGCATTGTCTGAGGGTGTTCTTTATTTGACTAATTTGGGCTACTGTATCTCCCTAAGTGTGAAAGTCAGGAACTTCCAGGCACTTCAACATTTTTATCACAGTGTTTCTCCTAGTGGGGAAGGTTGCCAATACCTCAGGTAAAATTAGCACTGACAGTTTATTGCAAGGGACTCCATTTTCAATCAAGAAACTAAAGCTTAAAGCTCTGGCATCTACCAGTGCATTCTAGTCTACTGTTCTTAACTCCCTTCTTACAGCTTTTATCATATCATTTTTCAGTATATCAAGGAGGAGTGTCAACTAATTTCCTTGTAAGTCTTCGGAAGCAACTTGCTTATCCACTGCCAGCACCTCTGACCCTAAAGAGCCCGAGGTCTTAACTTGCCTTGTCTCATTGGATCAAAGGCACAGTTACCAAATTTGCGGTCAAACTTCTTCAGGCCATTTATTTTGGTTGATAGTACAAGTCTACAGGAAGTCACATGTTTATCCCACCTAAGATCATGTGAAAAGATCATGCCCAGACATGTATACTCCCTAACCTGATCCAACTACACATTACATTAGGACCAAGAATTTTTTTCTTCTTTCTAGTAAAAAACAAGATTTTATTTTGTCAACATTTATTGTCAATTTGTTTTCATGACAATAATCGTTCAGGGCCTTTAATTTTCTTTGGAGCCATATCGGTGTTAGATGCAGCTCCACCAAGTCATCAGCATACATAAGGCAGCCGGCATGCTTGCTCCCAATCTTACGAGAGTAACTGTGCATAACGCGTAACGTCTGGGAGAGGTACAAAATGAAAAGACTAAACAGCAGGGATGCTAAATTAAACCACTGCCATTAGCCCTTCTCACAGGGATTTTCTTTGTCAGGATTCCTTGTCTATCCAGATCAACTTGAAGCCGATTGTCACTATGCATTTTCATCACAAGGTTTAACAGTGCTCCAAATATATTCCAATGCTGAAGATTTCAGCAGAGAGTACCTCTGTCCACCCTGTCTAAAGCAGCTCAGAAGTCAACGAAGCCGCAGCAAAGGCCAGCTATCAACTTCATTGACTTCATGTTTTTAAAACTTTCCTGAATGACATGAGGTCCGAACAGGCCCTAATCTCAAGGGGGAAGGTGTTCCATAGGCGAGGTGCAAGAACAGCAAATCTGCAGCCACCAGAACGTTTGCGATTGAAAGTGGGTGTCTGGAGGAGGAATTGGTGAGCAGAACGCAGATTACAGGAGGGGGTGTGCCAGGCGATGAGATTGTCAATGAATCCGGGACTTTTGCAGTGGAGAGATTTAAAAATCATGCAGCCAGTTTTAAAGGAACAGCGTTGGGCCATAGGTAGCCAGTGCACGTCCCTAAGCAGAGGGGATGCAGAGTGCCATCTAGGTTGAGCAGTAATGAGCCTGGCCACAAAGTTTTGGACCATCTGGAGGCGCTTCAATAGATATAGGGGTAGGCCTAGATATATGGAGTTTGCATAATCCAGGTGGGACAGTACCGTGGTGATCACCACCTGGATAATGGGCTCTGGAGTGCAGAAGCGACGTACCTTTCAAATTTTTCTCAGCTGGAAAAAACACTTGAGACCACTTGACCCACTTGAGTTTTTAACGAGATGTCACTGTTCAAGGTCACTCCAAGTGTCTTTGCTGAGGAAGTAGGAGTAGGGGCTTGGCCCATGTCTGATGGCCAGTAGTGGATGCCCCAATATTTTGCACTGTCACCTGTAAGCACCAGCTCGGTTTTTCCAGGATTTAATTTTAGATGGTTTTGGTTCATGGTGGTCTGGAAATGAGAGATGGAAAGGGCGGAGTTGTCAACGGTAAAGAGCAATTGCAGGTCATCTGCGTAATTAAACTCAGATACTGTAGTGTAGTTCCTAGTTTCCCACTAGGCCCTGCGCATTGGAATAACATAAACAGTAGTATCGACGTGGAACTGCTTATATTCCAGGCCTCCACTGACTATGCTAAACTTAATTGGGTTGTGTTACCAACTAGCTCAGAGGTCACTGGAAACTTTCTTCTCTGCATAGGAAGTGATCAGCTTCCTTGGCACAGACAAGAAGGGATTCAGCTTTCCAACAACCGTGCAACATGACAACTTTGCTCCTCAGATCAAGAGTCGATCTCTAGGGTCGTGTGAAACAATAGACATAGATTTCACTCAGTCAGTCTAGTGCAGTTTACTTTCACAGTATGTAGAGAATAGAGAGACGGGCGTTTATCAATAAAGGGTTTACATTTATTGAACAGTCTTTCTTCTCGTACAAGAGAAATGTATTGCCACAATTGCAATAACTGTTATTATAAAAAGTACGTACAGTAAGATAAGTATTGCGAAATAGAACTGTAAAAGCATTGATATGGTTTCTTAGCCATACAATGGTTTAAAAGTAATAAAACATATATACAGTCATATATACATTAGGCTAACATACTCAACTGGTGCTTCTAACTAAGCCTACCCCAGTGTGCCTGACCTAAGCCTAACACGTGAGAAGGGGAGTAAGTAAGTAGCTTAAGTTAAGTTGGTTTTGCCAAGGTTTGTTTCAAGAATTCTCGTCTAAGGGTTTAGTCAACACCATACCTCTGAATAGAATGATGGAGGATTGGTATCTCCTTCAGGGGTCTCTCTCGATATCCCAGTCACCCACGAGGGTAAACCGGAAGCGCCGGGACTGGATTTCTCTGCACGAGAAATGCAGCGGCTTCTCTCAGCGCGTCGAGGAAGGAGGGGTGACAGCGTCCGCGGGCAGCTGGGCTGGATGTCTTCGCAGAGGACGGCTGCACGGCTCCTCAAGCGTACTGAACCACAGTTCGCGCTGTAGCGGCGATAATGGTAATCAGTAGCTTCACCACCACAGGATAGCAGGCTGCAGCGACAGAGTGCTAGTTGTTACCAACACGGGGTCATGCAGGCAGCTGGCATCAGCAACATGTTCGCTCATTGCTTAAGGCAACGTTGGTAATATTTATACCTGACAGGTGCCGGGTTTGACGCAAGTTTGCTGGACATAAGACGTCAATTAAAGATGTCACTAGGAAGTGACAGTTATCAGTTGCTCATTAGAGTTCCATTACTAATCAAAACATAGCAAGCGGGGATTTCCAGGTTTGCTAAGTTTTTATCTTGTTGAAGAACTCGGAGTGTTATCTAGGAATATCAGATAGTGACTGCTGCTCTGTCATTGCACTAATTGGTCGCAAAGGAAGTAGCAGAGAGTCATGCTGGAATGTGGCTCTGTTCGTGTGAGGCCAGAGATGACTTTTCAGAAAATCGCACTTGAACGGTTATGCCAATATAGGGAATAAAGGGCTTTATAGCCGAATAGGGGCATAAGGTCACAGTATCGATCAGGAACCTAGATAAGCACGCAACACCCACTCCACGTATACATGTCCATCAAAATTACTAAAACTAAGCAATTAGATGTATGTGTAACATTGCCCACCCCAAAATACATAAACGCATTCGAAATAGGCGTACTTGCAATACATGGAATTTAGGTACTGTACGTTTTTTTTTTAAAGCATATTAATCATTCAAAAGGTATTGCATATGAAATCAATGAACGATTATGCAAAAAGAATTACACATGAAGTATCTCTGACAGAAGAAATGCGAGATAAATCATCACATAAAAATGCATTGTAATAACATGTGTGCTAGAGGCTGGTGTTATGTTGTTATGTCTCTAGATGTGCTTAGAAATGGAAGTGTGAAGCTTCTGTTCTCTAAGAATAGTTTTTACGTTAAGCAAAGAATTGTTCGTGCCAAAAAAGAAAAAGGTCAATATTTGAAAAATTGTCCAATTCAAAGAAAAAATATGTTACCAAAGCTCCTGGCAGTTTCTGTTGATCAAAACTGAAGGCCGAATTCAGAGTTCATGGGAACGCTGTGTGTCGGAAAGCTTCTCAAAAAGTTATTGTTTCTCTATGGGTGAGAACATCGTATCAGACAGGCTCGCAAAGAATTGGTCTACAAAATCAGGTGATAGTTCAACCAAATTAGATAGCGCTGTAACTTGGCAGGTGTGAGAATGATTGCTGTCATCGAAGGCAGGACCAGCAATGCTCACAGAACGTTGTACCTGGATGATGTTGCTTTTGTCACTCGCTCCACTGTTACCACTTGGCTGTAGTACAGGAGTCTCCACGAATGCCGTCATCAGGATTGGTAGCCGCTGGGGACAACACAATGCGTGAGCCGTTATTGGACTTAGCAAAGTATCGACGTCCATTGGTACTGCTGATGGAAGTGAAAGACAGATGTCCAACACGCATTCCTCGCCGCAAAGCATACACCGTAGCACAGGTAAAATGCAATTTTGCCATATCGGTCTGAATGAAAGGAACCAGGTCATGTTTAGATCTCTCAGCCTGGCCAATCCGAGGACGTTAGTTATCCTGTCCCTGTAGCGCATTGCTAGGATTGTCTCTTCCATTCCCATGGGAGCTATGTCTGAGCCGAGGCTTGCCATAACGTAGCAGGATGGTCAAAAATAGAATCCCTGCGATGAGTCCCAAAAATAGTGGAATACCACCAAAGATGGAGTGCACAAAATTAGGAAAGATTCCCAAAATTGCCTGGAAGGGTGTTAGCAGTCCTGTAAAGACTGTCTTAAATATGCCTGGGATGCTTGTTGCACTAGACATGTTACGGAGTTGGCTAAACATTTCTACGAAATGCACGGGGCAATTTGTTGATAAAAGGTCATGGACCTCAGTAGCCGTCCTTGCGACTAGAAGATCATACGTCTCTTTAGATGACGTTATAGGCACTGTTGTCTGTAAAAGCACAGATTTCATTTTGCTTAATGTATCAATTCGTATAGAATAGAGATTCAGACGAGGCCAGAGGGGAGTCACTATGTCTGGAGGCCCGCTCGGAAACAATGCTTGCATACAACATTTGACCATGGACGTTACTTGTACTAGATAACTTAGTCCGGGCGCGAGGCCACAGCACCTGTGATCCGTTCTAAGAATGTAACTCCCGTTTGCGAGTTGCATAAAGAAGGGCTCTATCTGAGTTGCAGGTGTGACTAGCTGGTGGCATGAAAGGTTGTTTGAATTTCCATCACATGCTCCGTGTAAATTAATACCCTGACACAAAAGTATACCGCTTAGTGAGTGTTTACAGTTCTCACCACTAAGAAATACATTGTTGTCGCTGTCACTATAGCAAGAATGAGTGTATGGTAATTTCCATTCGGATTTTACATAACCCTTACCCAATTGTTCATACTGGCCAGCAGGTATGTACTCAAGGCATTTATGAAATCGGAAAGTTGTTATCGGAATTGTGATAATTCCGTGTATTATCCATTCAATGACAGGGCTCTCTGACATTGTCAATGATAATCTCTCGAGTTTCTCGATACTCAAGATTGTATAGTCTGCTCCTTTCTGTGCCAAACTGATCTGTTTATCAGTAAGGTTAAAAATGGAAAATAATGACGTTGTGTTGATTAAACGCCAAGGCACATAGCCTGAACGAAGATTTTGCAGCGTCCAGCCTAATTCTATAATAGAGCGTAATTGAGACTGGCCATGTTGTAACATTAGCAAATCTCTGTCTATCACATCAAAGGCAGAGGATACAATATTGTCCAAAGAATATATTCTGGAAGACAGAGTCATTAACCCATTGTCTACTACAGAAAGTGTTTTCTCCAAATGAATACGATCAATTTCTCGTATTTTTTCAGCAGTTTCAATTTGCTTTACTTTCCAAGCCTCGTTGTAAGCAGCATAGATACTGGTCGCTATGAAACGCTTTTGACGCTGTTTGCGTGGTCCAAGAATGAAGTCGCGCAAATCAGCACCATCTTTTAATAAAGACAAGTGTTGCTTAATTTCAGCCAGTGTGGATGTAGTTAGCCATTCTAGGCAGAGTTTCCCTACACTGTATGTGGTTATAATCCCTGGATGTTGTCTCTGGGAGTATCTAGGGTCTAATCTGGTCATTTTTAACCCCTGTGTTTTATTCAGGAACCTATCTTGACAGTTATTTGTGTCTGTAGGCCAGATTAACCACTTTTTCCAATCAGGATGTGTTCTGTTGAAATGTAAAATTTGTGACACGTCTAATTCAATATCAGCTGTTGCATTTTCAGGAATTGGCTTTGGTATAGACGGTGTTTTAAGTTCTTTGTTCTTAGCTAGGCCAAGACAAGATGTTTGGTGTACAGTGTCATTTAAAAATAACATTTGTTCTGGTATCATGCAGGTTCTAAATAGTGCTTCAATGCCTTGCACCTGCCAATCTTTTGTACCCCAAATTGTTTTCGTTTCAATATTATTTTTCCAATAATCAAAACCAAATGTCATCATTTTGTCATAAAATGCTTCTGAATATATCAATTTAGAATTTGTCAGCATTGTTTTCATGCCTGTTTTATCTAACAGTTTATAATAAAACGTTTCTGCATCACTGGTGTTAAACCCTGAAAAATATTTGAATTTCTCAAAAAATGCTTTAGAACTGCTTTTAGGTGGTGTAGAACAATGTTCCCATTGATTATACATAAAAACATTTCTAGGCTGTGCAGATTTATGCAAGTAATGATCCCCATAGTGGGTGTAACAGAATAACTGCTCATAACTAGATGAACCTTGTAAATAATCATGATCTGTGAATCTAGCTGACATTACTAAATCAGACATCATGTCATTAATACTGTTAAAGTCCCAATCATCAGAGAATGCACTTGGTGTCACAAAGTCACTTAAGGAAACCTTTAGTTGATGAGGATACTTCAGGATTTCGACCGGACCATAGATCTCATAGTCTGTTTTCTCCCATACTACCCCACCAGGTATTGGAATTGCTGTGACATTTACTGTTGACAGTTCTCTTTTCTTCACGTGGGATGATCTGTGTGGTTTCAGGACTAGGTTGATGTTCTGACTTGCTGTGTCCATTGTAATATATTTTCCTTCAATGAATTTTCCCAAACACAGTACCATGATGAGCCAAAGCAAGAGGAAAAATACACCTAGACCGAACCAGAACTCTAGCCAAGGGGAAATGAGGTAGATTTCCTTCAGTTGATGAAAGAGTTCTGTTGCTTTTTCTTTAAAATACTTTTTTGTTTCTGGCATCACTTCGGGGTCATTTAAATCTTCAGAGAAGTTGTCGAAGTTGATGAAATAACCAGAGGCAGTTCTGTCAATTGATGGGATTGTTCTTTCAAGCTGTCTCTCGGTAGCACTTTCTGATGCCACATTAGTGTAGACTGGTGTTGTTTCTTGACGAACTGTTTCAATCTGTGTTTCAAGAGGCACGAGTTCCATGGCTGTATTGCATAGTCCTTCATTGTGCACTGCAGGCTGATCGAATGTGATGAGTCTTTCAGTTTGAACCTCTTGGATTGTTGCAAGTTTGGGTATTCTGTTGTTTCTTGGGAGTCCACTGGGCCTACTGTTGATTATAGGCCACATGCTTGTGGTTTTACCAGATCGATGGACACGACTCTGTTCTCCTTTTTACCAGCAAGGGGCGGCAGCACAACTGATCTTGTTCCGGTGACTGCTAAGACAGGTACTGGTTTTCTGTAAGAAGGCCCAAATTCCTTCTTCACCGCGATCTTTTTCTCTGACTAGATCCCCAATCTTTGGAATCCAGACAGGCCTTGCTGGGGCTGTTGCGGGTGGTGCCTCGTCAGTGGTACTTGGCTGTTGCTTTAACTTTATGTTGCTTAATGATTTTCTTGTTTCATTCAGTTCCTGTAAAACAGCCAAACAGTCTTTTACTTCAAACTGCTTTGTTTCTTCTTGTACCACTGACATCTGACTATCGAGGTCCTGAACGTTCATTCTAATTCCGAACAATAGTTCGTATGGGCTGAAACCTTTTAGAGAATTTCTTGGCATGTTGTTAAGACTAGTCTGGACACTTATTAAATGTTTGACCCACCCAGCGCCTGAACCTAATACCTTCGCTGTTATAGATTGCTTTATATCCCGGCTTTTTCTTTCTACCACACTTGTGCGACGGACAAGAATACCGCAACCCAATTCCCATGCTAGCCATGGCCCCCCTATAAGCTCGAGAGCTGAAAGCAGGACCCTGGTCAGAATGGAACGTGGTAATTGCGTATATGCCGATATGGACTCGCAAATCTTTTATAACCGTTCTAGCGTCAGCCGAGCGCTGGGGACCTCATTTTTTTAAATGCTTTTCGTCTTAATGGTGTACACTGGGACGCGTTTCTCTTCTTTGATTGCGCAGATAGACCGCCTTATGCTGTCTAGAAGGGATCCTGAAACTACACTGGCCTGTTCATTACTGCGATCTCTATTGCAGTCTTCACAATTTTGAGCAAAACATTGAATATCTATACTCATTCCTGGCCACCAGTACTCTGATTGCAATTCTTTCAGAGAGGCTTTGATTGTTTGGTGTCTCAGACCCAACCCCATGTGTGCTTCCAGTAGGAGGAAGCCCCTCCTGCTCCTGTTTGGAATTACTCTATCCCCCACTCCAGGGATTCGAGCAAAAGGAACGGAGTTTGCATCGATTATGTATGCATAATTGAGTGGATAGTTTACGGGTAGTGCTGCACAGTCGCCTTTTACGGTCGTTTTTACTGCCAGCATGGTTTCCCCGTCTATGTACTTATCTGTACGCTTTTTTGTGGCTACGGAAGCCAGTTTAGTTGCTTCCGCGGTGGCTGTATTAGCCAATGAATTCCCTGCAACGTGAACGCCATCACGCTGAAGACTCTGTGCGTGAATCACGTGAGTCTTTTGTAGTTCTTTACTTAAAAGAGCTACCTCGTTCCAGAGCAATTTATGCTTTATTGTGGCACCTGTGTCATCTTTGTAGTCGTTTTCGATCCAACTCTGCAGTTTATTGTTGTAAGAGTTGACGCAAAAATGAGAATCGCACACTATAAGTGTGGGGAATTCGCGTTCTGCATTTTCGAGCGCCATCTTTAAAGATCTGATTTCAGTTCTTTGAACCGAACAGTTTCTTACAGATTCTGTTTTTGTTACTTTCGGTCTGAATTTACCGCACAGCCAACGACCTTTAATGATCGCACATGCTGCATTGTAGGATTTACTCTCTACATTAAAATGCTGTACAAAGCTATCTGTATAGATTATACAGGCATATTGTGGGAGAGGCAGGATTTCGATTGGCAGAGGATATTCTTCTTCATACTCTAAATCATTCAGTTCTTCGTATTGCGGGGCGAAATAGTATTTCACATCTTCCGCTCCTAGAGAATCTATGCACTGTATCCATTTCGGATCCAGTGACACTGTAGGCAGGTTTACTGGGCTGAATAGCGCCTCGAAGGCGGATTCCGCTGTAAGGATATTAATCCGTTTGCCGTGTGCTAGTTCTCGTTCATTTGCTAATGCGATTTGCACTGCGTTCACAGTTCTTTCTGTGCGACTGAATGTTTTCTCTGCTTGTGTGTACAAGTGAGATTTAATTGAAATTGGTACCTTTTCTCCCTCATTAGAGGTCAGGTACGTGAATCCGCATCTTCCTGGGATGACTCGGATTACAAGATCGATCGTGTTGTCACGTGCATCTAATTTTGTTTTTGCTAACATGTCTGTTTGCAGTGATCTCAAAATTTCTGTGTGTTTTTGAGTCCAATTGATTTGTTTTAAATCAGGTTTTATTAGTTCGTAGAGAGGTTTAACCCTCTCTGCGTAATTTAGGATGTAAGTTCTTCCGAAATTCAGAAAACCTAGTATTGATTGTAAATTCTTCAGCGTTTTTGGAGCTTGGAGTACAGCGCACTTCTCTAAGAAGTTGTCCGCTAGGCTTTTCCCTTCACTTGATAATTCGTACCCTAAGAACAGTACTGTCAGATGGGCAATTCGGGACTTTTTAAAGTTGAATTTGTAACCCTCTGCTGCGAACCCAAGTATAATGGTGTTCACTCTTTTCAAGTGAGTATCCAAGTCGTCGTCTGTGAGATAAATATCATCTACGTAAGATAATGCTTCATCATCATAGATTTGTAGTAACTCTGTTACCCTAGCTGAGAATAGTCCTGGGCTGTTCTTGAACCCCTGTGGGAGTCGACAGAATTTTTTCTGCGACCCAAATGCAGAGAAAGCGGTCAGATATCTGCTTTCTGGTGCAATGTTTTGACAAAAGAAACCATTAGAAATGTCTAATGTCGTTTTGTATTTTTTCCTAACTATGTTGTTCATTAGGGCTGCACTATGCGAGTTTTGTACTGCAAAAGTTTTGCAACATGTATTAAGATGTCTGTAGTCCAAAACTAGACGATATGAATTGTCTGGCTTGGAGACAGGAAACAAAGGATTGTTCATTTGAGAGGTGCATGTTTCAATCACCCCCTGGTACTCAAGTTGATCTAAGATCTCCCTGACTTGTTTTTTAGCTTCTTGCTTTATGGGATACTGCCGTTGGGCAGTTGGTTCACTTTTTAGTTGGATTTTGTGAGGCGGTGAATCCTCATCCCATCCTACATGATTTTTATACAATGCAGGTGCCTGGGCTACTGCCCATTTCCTTGCATATGTGTATTTTTTATGAATCGGTATGTGATTCGAGAAGGCAGGCATAATTACCTCTTCGCCACGAGGGCACTCCCTGACAAACTCCGGGGGCCAATCTTTTTCAGCTAACAGAATATCATAGCCTTTTGAGAGCTTATCCCAAAATAGACCCTTAATTTTCCTAGTCTTATCACCCTCTATACGTAATGTTATTTCGTATATTTTATGGGGCTCGCTAAGCCTGGCGTCGGCAGTTTCAACCTGAATGTATTCATTCGTGTCCACTGTCTCCAGATGACTCATCAAGATCTTGCGCGCTATACTGATTTCTGCTGCACTGTCCAACATTGTCAATGCCCACTCCCCGTTTTTCAACTGTGTCCTCAGTATTCTCGGCATGGTTGATTACTCTAATACTGGCTACCTTCTTTTTCTGAAATTGAGATTTCTTATTTTGAGCAGGTTCCTTGTCTTTGGACTTGGTGTGCTCTCCTGGGTCTGACCGTCCTCTTCTTTCCGAATTCTGTGGAAAAGATCGAGAGGGACGTGTATCAATACTTTGATATCTATCAGGTTTTTTTATATTATCCCTATTTCTAAGGTTATATCTTTTCTCAGAGGGCTCCCGTTGGGGAGACTGGCGTTCTCGAGTCGGAGTTCTCTCCCTCCGTCGAGGAGACCTTCCTCTGGACTGGAAAACTTTTTCCTTGGGAGTGGATTGTTTATTTCCATCCCAGCTCTTTTTAGGAGTGTTTAAATTATTTTTAATAAATAATTTTTCAGGATTTTCGAGCAGTTGGGGCTTAACCGGTTTTCCACCCAAGCTGTCTCTACCTAATTCTTCATAGCATTTTTCTATGATTTTTGCAAGCTCAACAGGATCTTTTATATCTGTTTCCCTCAACTTCTGGCGAATCGCCACAGATGCTGCTTCTCCCTTTATGTTGGCTAATAATATAGCCGTGACCTGCTTGAAGTCTTTCAGTAATTTCATACCTAGATTTAAAGCGGGCTCTGGACCGAATTCATTTTGAATCTGTTTTAGCACGTCTGGTATTACCGCCATAGACGGAACACCGTGTGTTTTTGTATAAATGGAAGCAAAGACTGTACCCCAAGTGTCGCAGTCCTCCACGTGTGGTGCGATTCCCATAGGAAGGCAGATGGTCAAGATTCTGTGTTTCTCAATAGGGGTAGTATCAGGAAATACTGCCTCTATTTGAGTGATTTTCTGGGCTAACCAGAAAGGAATTTGTTCCCGTTTTACGGGTGTTTTACCAAGACATGACTGTATGTTCTGTGGTGTAATTTTATTTGTGTTCCCCTGATGAGGGGTCAGCTGTGGTGTATTAACAGCTGGCTGGACTGTTGCAGTCCGTATTACATATTGGACTAATTGCCTATGTATTTTTATTAATGTGTTTAGCTGTGCTAACAGCTCTTCTCTAGACATTCTTGCAATGTCAGGATGTGGTGTGTAGCTGGCTAGAACCGGCCACGTGGCTCCTGGTCTACCTAGTGGACCGAGCCTGGTTATGTGATCATTGTGTTTTAGGGCGCCATTAAACCAGAGCAGGTGCTCTTGAAATTTAAGTGGAATTTCAACCTCCTCGAAAGGGGCGTACTCATCCGGAGGTTCCTCTATTTTGTAATAGTGAAACTCTTGTGTTATAGCGTTTACCGCTGGAAAGTTTATCCATGAATAGAATACCTCTGTCTGCCGATACTCGTGAGCCTCTATCACGAAAATTACTGTACCACCTTGAGGTGGCAGTCCGTTTTCTATAAGTTTTAAAGTTATAGATCTTCTTAACTGGACCGGGATGATAATAGCATCCGGGTCTGTGTTTTCGGGACCTTGCTGAGTCGCATCTGCTGCGGCCCCAGAGGTTCCGTTTTCTGGCATTGTAAAAATGCGAGGTTTGCAGAGTAGGTCTCCAAGGAGACAAAGATTAGATGCACAATATTTTGGAACACTGTATCCTTCAACGTTGAATAAACCAGAGCTTTACATAGGAATCTCTTCCTACTAAGGTCGGGCGGATTTTAACCTTTCACCCACTCCAGACGTCTATTGGAGTATTTACGGGAGAAAGGGGTGTGAAATATGCACGACTGAGTTACTCTACAAGTCTTGCGTTAGTTTATCGCCTTACCAAACGTTGGGCGCCATGTAGTGTAGTTCCTAGTTTCCCACTAGGCCCTGCGCATTGGAATAACATAAACAGTAGTATCGACGTGGAACTGCTTATATTCCAGGCCTCCACTGACTATGCTAAACTTAATTGGGTTGTGTTACCAACTAGCTCAGAGGTCACTGGAAACTTTCTTCTCTGCATAGGAAGTGATCAGCTTCCTTGGCACAGACAAGAAGGGATTCAGCTTTCCAACAACCGTGCAACATGACAACTTTGCTCCTCAGATCAAGAGTCGATCTCTAGGGTCGTGTGAAACAATAGACATAGATTTCACTCAGTCAGTCTAGTGCAGTTTACTTTCACAGTATGTAGAGAATAGAGAGACGGGCGTTTATCAATAAAGGGTTTACATTTATTGAACAGTCTTTCTTCTCGTACAAGAGAAATGTATTGCCACAATTGCAATAACTGTTATTATAAAAAGTACGTACAGTAAGATAAGTATTGCGAAATAGAACTGTAAAAGCATTGATATGGTTTCTTAGCCATACAATGGTTTAAAAGTAATAAAACATATATACAGTCATATATACATTAGGCTAACATACTCAACTGGTGCTTCTAACTAAGCCTACCCCAGTGTGCCTGACCTAAGCCTAACACGTGAGAAGGGGAGTAAGTAAGTAGCTTAAGTTAAGTTGGTTTTGCCAAGGTTTGTTTCAAGAATTCTCGTCTAAGGGTTTAGTCAACACCATACCTCTGAATAGAATGATGGAGGATTGGTATCTCCTTCAGGGGTCTCTCTCGATATCCCAGTCACCCGCGAGGGTAAACCGGAAGCGCCGGGACTGGATTTCTCTGCACGAGAAATGCAGCGGCTTCTCTCAGCGCGTCGAGGAAGGAGGGGTGACAGCGTCCGCGGGCAGCTGGGCTGGATGTCTTCGCAGAGGACGGCTGCACGGCTCCTCAAGCGTACTGAACCACAGTTCGCGCTGTAGCGGCGATAATGGTAATCAGTAGCTTCACCACCACAGGATAGCAGGCTGCAGCGACAGAGTGCTAGTTGTTACCAACACGGGGTCATGCAGGCAGCTGGCATCAGCAACATGTTCGCTCATTGCTTAAGGCAACGTTGGTAATATTTATACCTGACAGGTGCCGGGTTTGACGCAAGTTTGCTGGACATAAGACGTCAATTAAAGATGTCACTAGGAAGTGACAGTTATCAGTTGCTCATTAGAGTTCCATTACTAATCAAAACATAGCAAGCGGGGATTTCCAGGTTTGCTAAGTTTTTATCTTGTTGAAGAACTCGGAGTGCTATCTAGGAATATCAGATAGTGACTGCTGCTCTGTCATTGCACTAATTGGTCGCAAAGGAAGTAGCAGAGAGTCATGCTGGAATGTGGCTCTGTTCGTGTGAGGCCAGAGATGACTTTTCAGAAAATCGCACTTGAACGGTTATGCCAATATAGGGAATAAAGGGCTTTATAGCCGAATAGGGGCATAAGGTCACAGTATCGATCAGGAACCTAGATAAGCACGCAACAATACCTGCATTTCTCTTAGGGCCTTGATTAGAGGGAGAATGTAAATGTTGAACAGGTGGGGTGACAGTGATGAGCCCTGAGGGACTCCACAGGTGATGGGCTGTTTAGGGCCGGTCAGGGTGCCAAGGTGGACCGACTGGGAACGGTTCTCTAAAAAGGACCGCAGCCATTCAGCAGCATGGCCCCCAATGCCTACCTGATTGACACGGTCGATCAAAATATCATGGTAGATCGTGTCAAACGCGGCCGACAGATTCAGAAGCACCAGGGCCTGAGGAGAGTGTCTATCAGCACAGTCACGGAGAGAGTCCAGTACCGCGACTACCACTGCCTCAGTTGAATGGGCGGGGCGGAAACCTGCTTGGTGGGAATCGAGGCCATTTGTGCCCTCCAAGAACTTGGACAGGTGTATTGTCAACGCTCCGTCCATCAATTCCTTTGGTTTTTCTTTGTTCGCCATAAGTTGGCAGGGTATGCTCAGACGTGAGTCCCTTGCTCACTTTGCCACTGGATTCAAGCAAGCCGGGCTGAAGACGGCTGAAATGCCAGAAACGGTCCACGGTAGCTTGTTTCCGGTCCAGGGAAGGCATGGCTTGGCAGTTCGGGCTGGACTGTTCCCATGAGGCACAGGGTCAGACTTATTTGCATATGGCCATGTCTGAACTGGGGTGGTAGAGTGGGCTAAAGAATGGTGATGGATTAAACCCATATCAGTTGACTCGGAGTGAGTGCTTGTATTGTCAACGCTCCGTCCATCATTTCCTTTGGTTTTTCTTTGTTCGCCATAATTTGGCAGGAAATGCTCAGACGTGAGTCCCTGGCTCACTTTGCCACTGGATTCAAGCAAGCCGGGCTGAAGATGGCTGAAATGCCAGAAACCGGTCCTCTGTAGCTTATTTCCGATCCAGGGAAGGCATGGCTTGGCAGTTCGGGTTGGACTGTTCCCATGAGGCCCAGGGTCATACTGATTTGCATATGGCCATGTCTGAACTGGGGTGGCAGAGTGGGCTAAAGAAGGGTGATGGATTAAACCCATTTCAGTTGACTGGGGGTGAGTGCTTGTATTGTCAATGCTCCGTTCATCATTGCATTTGGTTTTTCCAGTATTTGTGTATACCTGTGCATGAGACGGACTGGCTGTGATGAATCCTTGCTTGCTTGATATTTATGAAGGCCACACCGATGAAAATCTTCCATTGTATGATTCATGGAAAGAGGACTGAAACCGGGAGTTTGTGAACGCTTAGTTTGGATTGGTTCCCTCTCTGTGGGAACAGTAACGAGTGCCTAGATTATTGATGTATATGTTTAATCATGCAAATAGACATATTAGACAGTCACATTTTACTATAGACTGACTTACAAAACAGATGCCCTCTGCCTCTCTTGAGACCCTATCCTTTTTTAATTTCTGCTCACACAGTTAATCTCTTGAGCAAGCACATTTCTTTCCTTTCAAATGTGAAACTTCATTTGGTTCCACCTTAGAGGGTTTATTTGCTGACACCAGCTGATTAAACTTCATCAACCCCACATCTAAATCTTTAGCTTAGCATTACGCATATTCCCTTCTTAGGGGACCAAATCTTTCATGATTTGCTTACAATAATCCTTAAATAACTTGGCTTTGTATTTGCTGTTGGGATTGCATGGATTATATTTATGTATGGTGTAATCAGATGATTACCAACCTCTGCCGAATTTGACTGTTTTGAGTCTGTAACTTTGCTAATCTGCTGAAAAACATTCCTGCTTTGCAAATCTAATACTCTTTGTCATTCATGTGCAGCAAAATGTGCTTCATTTTTACTGAAATGCTGTTGATGTGTTGATATTGAGCTTCACTTAGAGACAAAGATCACCCACTCGAGTACAGCTGAGATTAGAAATTTGCAACAAGTCTTTGCATAGTGCAAACCTCGTCCTTTTGCTCTATCATAAACACAATGACTAATGTGCACTCGGAACTTGATGTCGCAGGACTTATACTCACAGCCCTATAATCTCTCCTTTTAGTGAAAATGGGCCCATTTAACTGTCAAAAATAAGATTCATACTTTGATGTATATAATTTAGATAGGGATTTTAAAATGTACAAAATGCGAATATTCAAATATATTTCACACTTTATCATTATTTCTGTGAAGGCAAAGCATTGAATCTTTTAGGCACTTTTACAAGCCTATATTTAAGGAAAAAACTGATGTTTATAAATATTTAATATTCGCATTTATTCTTCAAGTGTGATACATAAATATATATATATATATATATATATATATATATATATATATATATATATTCATACATATACATATATCAAACAAAACTTCCCCAGTGTGATTGAAGACGCACTTGAAGAGCAAATGAATTTAAAGGAAACTGACATTTTTATTCAGTTGCATTTATTTGCCTTACAGGTTTCAAAGCACTCAGCTTCTTGATCACAGGCATGATGACACTGCACAGAAATGGTGAAAAGGCACTTCCCTCTGCATGTCCATTTAATTATCCCTCAGTGGGCCTCGCAGATAAAATCAACTAAGTGTTGCATGCTGGGATCAGTAGTGCACTTTCAAAATTCTTTTTCCTTTAGTAGGTTTCTATGCATACCCCTGTGATCTCAATAATAAATATAGTCACAAAAGAACATTTTTGATTTCATTTTACTTTTGGAAAGTCATATGCAAGATGAAACGGACATTAACATTAGAAATACAATGACTCAAAAAGGCTGAAACTTGAAGAAAGCAGTTTTCCTTCCGTTAAAAACTGCAGTTTTCATCAAGTATCTAGAATGCTTGGAAGTGATCACCTCTAAAGAGGTAATTTTGTTATTAGTGCATGTGTTAAATGTGGCTTTCATAGCAAAGCAGTGGAGATAACCCACGTTTCCAAAGCCAGTTATTCACTGATTTGACATGCATGCAGTAAAAAGTGCAGTTAAAAATGTGTTATATTTTCTATTGTTCTCACATCAGAGCAGTGATCAACCAGTACCTGAAGTCACGTTTTCCAGATACTCAAGGAAGACATGGTAATATGGCTGGTGATCTTACGCCACCAATTGCAGTCTTCCATGTCAGGCGTGGGCCTTCGCTCATTAGCAGCTGACAGGGAAATAGAGGCTGCACTGAGGAACTACCCTCACAGAGCCAATGTCCATGCAGGACCAGGTCTCACCTCACACTGAAAGACTAGAGCATGTCCTCGTATAAGGACGAGGAGATAAGGTGCATATGCAGGTGAGGGAGAGTAGCAGGAAGACAGGTACTTTTTTGAATTAGGGAAGAAAATATAGAGGAGGATAATTTAAGGGTGGGAAGATGCCAGGCATTCATTTTAGATTGGTATGGGATGATTCATCTAAGGGTAGTAGGAAAAGGGCTAGATTTCAGACTTTTTTTTAATTAAAGATTGTGAGAAGAGTGTATAATGAAGCATTAATGGGAATTGCAGCAGGACATTGGATGTTCATTTGACAATTGGCAATGCACCAAGTTGTTTTTAGATTGGTCAAAGGAAGGATATCCTGAGGGTAGTTAGATGGGTGGCAGGATGTCATGTACTTTAAAGAAGGAAGAGGAAGTGAGGCTATGTAATGCATATATCTCCCATGACTCCTCTACACCTGTACTGCATGGTCACAGGATTTCGGAATAATAGAGAACAAAGAATTGTAGATGGGCAGCTGTCAACTAACATGGCTTTTTTCTACCGCAGGGTTCCAAATGACATCATAGACAATGTGAGAGTTGCACATGATGGCAAGTAGATGTCACATAGAACTCCTTATTGTAAAACAACCCTTGTTATTGACAACTAACATCTAAATGACCCACTCTTTTCTAGGCCAAGGCCAAACAAAACTGATTCCCAAGATAAAAGCTTTATTTACGAACTGTTCCCAAATACAGCTGCAATGGCAGTGGTGCCAATGTCATTACCACCAGTCAGCATTGCTGTATTCAAGGATGACTGCTAAAAATTGGGAATAACCATTCTCTGTTTTCCAATTGTCTTGTTGCCTCTGCAATGTAGTCATTAGGATGTTGAATGACTACATAACTCCCTTTGTCCACTTCTTTATAATGTTTGTATTATCCTAGAGTTCCTTGACTGCCGCTGTTTCTCAACTGTCAAGGTTCCAGAGGCAACAAGTCAACTGGAAAACAGAGAATGTTATTGAAAATTGGATTGTAATCTGACTAAACAGATACTGCCAATCTCAAAAACACATTGAATGTTTGGTACAATAACAATCTCTTAACCTTAGAAGAATGTAATAATCTCTACACTGAACACCCTACTATGGTTATATTCTACCTGCTCCTCAAAATAAACAAAGACACATGGCCACCACTAGCTAGACTTATCATAGCAGACATCAACTCCATCTGTTCTAAAAACGGAGAGTATGGTGATTACCATCTACAGCCATTTATGAGGAATCTCCCATCCTATATCCAAGACTCTATGGACATATTACTCAAACTTGATAACATCCTCTGGTATGAATATTATATTCTAACCACCATTGATGCCGTGAGCCTGTATACATCGATCCGGCCTGAGGATGGTTTGGAGGCTATACGTAAAGCACTGGCTATGAAACCAGCACACTTTCTAGAATCAAATCAAACGATTTTGAACATGTTAAATTTCTGTCTAACAAATAACCTGTTCTCCTTCAAAAGTGAATACTACATACAAACCCAAGGGAGTATAATGGGGCAAAATTTGCTCCCCATACGCATGCATTTTTATTTGTGAGGTGGAGAAATATTGGTTGCGGAAGGAACAATTCTCAAGAGTACACATCACAAATATAGTCATAAAAAGAAATATAAAAAAGCATTTTAGGTTTCATTTTACTTTTGCAAAGTTATATGCAAGATGAAATGGACATTAACATTAGAGATAAAATAACATAAAAGGGCTAAAAATTGAAGACACCAGTTTTACTTCCTTCAAAACTGCAGTTGTCATCCAGTAGTTAGAATGCTTGGAATTGATTATCTTTAAAGAGGTAATTGTGTTATTATTGCATGTGTTAAATGTGGCTTCCGTAGCAAAACACGTTTCCAAGCCCAGTTACTCACTGATTTGACATCCTGATCACATACTGGTGTCGCTATATATAGAAGAGATCCTTTGCATATGGCGAGGACCACAAGAAAAATTAGGGCTATTGTTAGAAGAAATCAACATCAACAAATGGAATATCCAGACAATATCTAATTTTTCAAATTCTGAAATTGATTTCTTGGCTCTCACTATCGATGCTCTAGATGATAATCCACACACTAAACTAGCACAACGTTCTGACGTCATTTTACTGAAAACTAATGTGAAATGAGCTGATCATCTCATTTCACTTTCACTGCCTCAGTGCTAAGGGGGTTATCGTAGCCCCTTGAGCACCGAGGCAGATGGGAGAGGTATCATTGGCCTACTCACACAAGTGAGGTACCATTTCTATTGGGAGACTTGAGGGAAATGGTGGGTGTGTGGAAGTTTTTGGCTCCCCACAGATTCCAGAACTTTCCATCGCTGAAATGTGAGGAAAATTTGTTTTTTTGTACAAAGTTTGAGGTTTGCTAGAGATTCTGGGCAATAGAACCTGATGACAGACACACAGATCACCCCATTCTGGATTACCCTGGGGGTCTAGTTTTAAAAAATATATAGGTTTGCTAGGTCTCTTTACGTGCCGGCTGAGCTGTGGTCCAAAATCCACAGCTAGCCACATTTCTACCACTAGCTGGAAAGAGGTTGAAAGCACAAATAATAGGAAAATAGGGTATGTCCCACTAAAATGCCAAAACTGTGTGGACAATATTGGTTTTCTGACAATAGTCTGCCTATTCCTGAAAGCTGGGAAGATGG
Source organism: Lissotriton vulgaris (assembly GCF_964263255.1). Classification (NCBI taxonomy): domain Eukaryota; kingdom Metazoa; phylum Chordata; class Amphibia; order Caudata; family Salamandridae; genus Lissotriton; species Lissotriton vulgaris. The sequence goes on along the minus strand of NC_141689.1, from coordinate 1,186,661,937 downwards.
TGACTGTAGCACTGCAAACCCTTCATTGCTACCATTTGCAATGAAAAAACAGACACTTCCTGCTGCAGCACTTGTTTCCGTTTTTTCCGCAAAAACCCTAAATTTAGCTGTATTTTGGCTTACTTCTCCACCGCCGGGGAATCGTCAAACCCTGAGCACCTTTAGAATCGCCAGGATGTTGGAAAAAAAGATCACAAATATGGCGAGGATACCTTATGTGGACAAGAAGTTACAGGAGCCTAAGCACGAACTCCCCACAAATAGCCATAAAAAGGCATAGCATGAGGGTGGGGAGGCCTAGCAGTGATGGGGTTGTGATAATGAAAAATTACAGAGGTTTGCACCAAAATCATTTTATGAGACAGTGAGGTATGATGCCGGGCCTCATGTCACTAACTCCTTGTAGTTGAAGAACACTACTTTGGAAGAATTCCCAGCCTCAGAGTTGTGACCATGAACATATTTGTTTTTTCTTCTGGTACCTCCTGATTTTCAGCCTTTGGGGTTCATGACAAACAGATGCATTGCAACATCTTTCCAGAACTCTGCCATGATGTTTCAATTCCCTGAGGTTTTCTGTGAACTTTTTGTTTTGTCTTTAAAAGATTTGCATTAGGGTTAGGAAAAGGGGCAGTGAGAAAAGAACTTTCATTTTAAGGTATGCTAGTATTTAGTGAGAGTTACCAGACAGGGACCTTTTGCATTACGAAACAATTGAACTACAGCTTTAGGGAGTACTTTATTTAGATTTGTCCATAACGTAAAATAGGCATAGACCAGAAATTAGCAAAATCTTTTACAAAGCTTGCTTTCAATGTAAATGTTGACTAAAATGTGATTGTTCCAGCAGAGCTGCTATAAACCATTGATGTAGAGTTCACATATCAAGGATGCTACGGCTATATGTTGGTTCTTGGGTAAAGCTGAGATTATGCATATCCTCAATAACATTTTGGCTGCATGCATTGGCAAGGACATCAGCCTGGATGCTCAGAGCATGAAGAAGTAAGGATTGTTTAAACATGGCAAGAATATATTGAATGTCAAGAATGTAAGATAAGAAAATGGCAAGTCACTTTTTGACGAATGGATATTGTGGCTCTGACTATGGAGATGGGCAGCCTAGTGAACCCCCCCCCCAAAAAAAAAAGATTTATTGTACAGTGGTTCCTGTATTTCCTGATACAAAGGCTACCAGTGCTAGCCCACAGCAACCCAGCTACCTCTCCCAAAAAGAATGTAGTTAGTCAGGAATTCTCTGATGTCGGGCACCGTAGTCTTTGAACAATATTTCTGCAATGGTCTGTTATAGTCATGTTTTACAATGGAATCATGGACATTGTACGCATTTCAACTGTGGATATTGCTTTGAGCGAGTCACCCAGTCAAATAATAAATGTGACTGAAGGGTAATCTGACTACCTGCTGGAAACCACAGAGGACCTCCTTGTGGATGTGCGCATGCCAGATTTTGCTGCTGTGTGAAGTAAGTTGAGTGTTGGTTTTAATCTGCTTCATTCTGGTGGCATTGTCTTTCTTAAGTTAATATGGTGCCTTAGTGAAGTGGTATTTCCTAGTATACGTTGGTAGTCTACATATTGTAATTTACTTGGTCTTGCTTTTTCCAGCCTGTACAGATGTAGCTTTCTACTCTTTTCAAAAGTGTTCCAAGTATTTAATACAGGTTTGTAATGCTACCGAGGCACTAGCCATTCCTCTGTATTGATGATTTGGTCTGCTACAGTCTATGATAATATAATGCATGTATAGGTGTACCATTTTTACACTCACCATGATGGTGTATTATTGGGAACATTACTGCCTATAGAAAGTTTGATTTTGGAACCAAGTGTTTATTGGTTTCATTAGAGCTATGATCCATAACATTCAAAGCGTATTTCATTTATGAATTTGTTTACCGTGGAGGGCTTTCCACTGTCTGTGTTTGACCAGCAGATGCACATGACACTGGTAGGAAATAGATACTCTAGTCGTTTGGGGACTTTGCTTCAGCACTATATAGAGGTGGAGGATCTGCATCATGGGAGTTCACAGGTTAATAAAGAGCAGGTGCAGCAAGTGTTGTGGCTTTTGAACTTTGTGAAGGCTAGAACTGTTTCATTTGGCAGGCTGAGTTAGGAAGATACTCTACTTATAAGAGTAAGAGGACACTGTTAAAGGTCCGACTTATTGTGAGGGAGAACCATTGACGATGGATTGAGTCAGAGGTGTACCGTGGAATAGGAGGGAGAGTACAGTAAGTGAAATTATATAACTGTTATTGGAGTAGTGGTGCTGCAGAGCCTGCGATACGGTCCTTTACCTCAACACAAGAAGATAATTTTGGCTGAGATAAATAAACAGGACATTAGTGTGAAAGAAAATGCTTGTGGAGGCACTGGCTAGTGGCATCGTGTTGTTCACATTTTAGGAATGGATTTTCTATGCTTGGGTTTGGCACTGGTGTGGGCCATAAAGTGGGAGATAAGGGCATAGAAGGACTGAGTACTGGTCCCTCTGGTCATGGTGTGACAAGTGAGTTAATGATCTCACAATGCTACATAATGTCTTCATGAGTGCAGGACCAAGCGTGGGAATCATAATACACATGGATGCATGTGGGAAACCACTCAGAAAGTGACACAATGGTGTGAGGAATATCTAGCTGGAGACCAAGTTGAGTAGAGATGACCAGTGACATATCTGATATGGGTGGGAGGAAGGTTATCTGGAATAGTGGAATTATGTTCTTTCAGGATATTAAACTGTGTGAAGGTGTCACGATATCCACTCTAAGGTACAACTTGTTACAGGACTCCTAAGGAAAAGGGAAATATTAGCACTGGTGTGAGGATGGGAGAATGAACAAGTGCTTCAAAAAGATAAAGAAACATTTCATAGGAAATGCATAGGGATGTTGAATTCTATTCTTATGCTGGGATAATCTTATCTCCTATCCCAAGTTAGCAGTCTGTTCAAGTAAAATTCCTTGTTAAAATGATTTCCTAGCTGATATTGTGGAATTATTAAATGTATTCAAAATTCCATGGCTGTTTGTTTGTCCTTTCATATAACTATTATATTGTTCTCTGACCTTGATAGATCTTTTGTTAGCATAGCAAATTATAAGGTCTGGTTGAATTAATAGATATTTGCAGTGGCAAAAACTAAGATTGCTGAGGATTATTTAGCTCATGTTGCCGGTCTAATAGAGTTATGTAATGGAAGAACTGGTGATGTGCCTTCAGTCAATTTTGATTGGATATTTCTATTCGTGTATGTCTGTGGTACATGTATAGCCTGAACATAGCCGAAAGTCAGCGGACTGCTGTTTAAGCTCAAAGGCAAAGATGCTGTCAAGATATGATTGAAGATGTGGCTGTGTTATGGGAGCAGAAGAGGACAGTTCTGTGCCATGATGTAGAGTTTAATAAAGAGGGGTATTGTTAGCTCTTTCCCAAATTAGGTCAAGGTTAGGGCAGTCCTAATGGATACAGATATGACACTCCACATGCTAGGAGCTTAACATGAGAATGCCTGTTTCCTTGTTTTTCTTTTTTGCACTTCTTGTTCTCAAGTATGATGGTGCTCTACCTGTAGGGGTGCCACCAGCCACTGGCAATAAAAAATGTCATCCAAAGAGGCAGGAGTGCTTATCATGATGGAACACTTCTTTTGGCTTTGATTGATTCTGCTTCATGTGAGAGTTTTGATTCATGTAAGGTTGAAACTACATGGGATGGAAGGCAATTAAAACTCAGTTGAGAATGCCACAGTGCAGTGGAATGACTCATTGAGTGAAGCATCCACATAACAAATGGTTCTTGTCTACAACACATTTAAAAATAAAACTATAATCTGTGGGGAAGGGCAAAGTAAGAAAATGAAAAATGTGTCCTTTTGGCTTTGCTAGCCTCACTCTTGGTAAGTGAGAGATAGGATTTAGCTCAGTTTATCTGTAGATTATTCAAGTCTTTATACAGTTAGATGAGCGCCATAAACCGCCTGACAAAACAGCTATGAACAAATATGAGAAACCTGACTTCAGTGATGAGATCACTGCTTGTTAAGAATGAATAATGGGTTCCCTGATTGGCTTCAGCAAATGGGTAATTAGTATTTTTAGCAATGATGTGAAGACATGCCTAGTTCTTAGATATTCACTGCTAATTCATGAGTTTTTCAATCAAATTCAAGTTTACTTGGACTTTTTTACAAAGCATAAACAATTTCATATTATTACTGTAAAATAATTATTATAAAATAAATGAGAACATATAAACATTCTAGATAGGTAACAGTAATCAATGGGGAAGTTTTTCACCAATGGATTCTAAGTGACATGAAATAAGCATCAAATAGTCGATGAAAGTGAAGCTCCTGCATCCATACTGAATTCCCTCTGTGCTTTGCCTTGTCCCCATTCCGAAGCTGTACTCTCTGCTCTCCATCGAAATGCTGATTGCCTCCCAGAAAGTCCTGTTAGAGCATCTTGGTGCATGGGTGCCTGCGCTGTAGGCAGGACTGTTTTTGTGCAGAAACAGACTCCTTTGTGCACAAAAACAGTCCTCTGTACTCTTTCTAGGTGTGCTGCAGAATAAATATATTATATTTCTCCTCGTTACCGCCTCAGCTGGGGAAAGCATTGCATGTTGACACATTCACAGGTCTACCACGAATGGTAAAGTTGGGAAGGCACCAAAATCAATGGGTGGATGTATGGGAACAAAAACGATCCTCCCATGGAACGCCTCCCTGGGGCAGAGTATTGAATTTTGATCTTTATTGTTTAGTTAATTAAAACCATAACAAACTATATCCTCACCAAGGATAAAATAACCTAAACAGAACAATCAAATAGACATTAATTAAAATAAAAGCAAATTCCAATAATAACTTTCCTAAAACCATTAAAAAAAGCTTCCTGGGGCAGAGTAATGCAAGGCAGGGACTTGCGCTGCCATTCGTTACTCCAAATTTACCGAGCAGTGCAGGGACATGCAAGGTGGACTTGCATGTCTTGGTATATGTCCTTCTAGGTTTTGCATAACCCTTGCATGGAGCATGGGTGATGCACAAACATAATAAATATAACCCTGAAATTTCCAAATAGAACCTCATTCAAAGAGTTGCATTTCCAATAGTTTCACAAATTATCCATTTTAAATATGAGATTTATGTGCACATAGCTTCCTACACCTCTCTAAAACATCCCTCTTGCACTTACATAAAAGATTTCTATATCTACCAAAATTTTACTAATTTAAATTTAAGGAAGTATAACAGAGAGAATGGGTAGTCCGAGGAAAGCATGTGAGAAGGGATGCTGTATTTTTGTAGGGATCTATTTCACTAACTGTTTTTAGCTCTTTAAAAATATATTATGACATAAATGACTAAAAACCAATACTTCCTCGTACATCTTTTCGAAACAGTTAGTTTCGCATCTGCATTAGCCTCCTATTGCTTATTTAATTCAGCCTGCTCCATAGGAAAGGCTTTAAAATCAACAGCTCCTATTCAAGCAGCATGTTCTACAAGTGCTTCTCTTTTGCTAGGTATACGTCAGCACTCAAGTTGTTCATTGGAACTCTGTGGTGAAGCTGCAGTAGAACAATGGGAAATCAACTAAAAGACTGCTGCTGTGGTACAATTCACTCAGCACACCAGACTTTTTTCTCCACATGGGTAAGGAAGATATTTGAGAAATTATAGAACATTCGTCCTCATTATTGCTTTCTAGCTCACTTTCCATAATTTTAATGACATAAATTAAAACCCTCATTAGGTTAATGTAATGCAGTCTTCTTCAATTCTACTGAGCCTATTTCAGAAAAAAAGTATTCAGGTGTGCTGCACATTTGTCACAACTATAGAATGTAAGGATTTTTGTTGTTCACTAGAAATCAATGGTGAAGCTGCAGCAGAACCCTTTAGAATCATCTGGTAAGCGGGTGCTGCTCTTATACGTAAATATTTCACTCAACACATCAGACCTTTTTCTCGCATGACAATATAATTTAGACCTAGAAGGAAAAAGCAGGAGCAAACAAAACGCAGTGGAAATAACATTTGCATCAGGTCTTTGGTGTGTTTGAGTACCCGACTATGACCTTGGTCGTAAATAAAAAGAGATATGATGAATATATGATATTTGCCTACATTAATCACCCTAGACCTCACCACAATTCCTAAATGTAGCATGGCATCATCAATAAATGATTTATACCATGTCTAAAATATGTTATCATTTTTTTTTATTTCTTATTTGAGGAGGAATAACAAGAGTAAAAAGATATTACAGATCATTAATCATTAAATATACACACAAAAGTGAGCCTCATTAATTAATCACAGGTTATAAACAAGCTTCATCAAAGATATATATATATATATATATATGAAGAGACAGATTATACCCTGACCAGTATGGCCGGTCAGTGCAGCTTTGCTACCATATGATTAAAAAAAAAATAAACATTTATTGACATTGAATCGCATTTACAGCATACATTATTGCACCACAAATCAATTTACAATATTCTTCTTGGTTTCAGTTACATCTAAGTCATATTAAGATGTATACATATATATGGAAGCACTTCCACACATTATATAAACAGTGTGAGAACACTTCGAAACATTGTGGTGTGTTTCAACTTGGCTGCCAATAATTCGTAGAACTTCAAAAAATTTGAACATTAACCTCTCCTCTTTTCCAATTAATCAATCAATCAATCAATCAATCAATCAATCAAGCATTTGTAGAGCGCACTAATCACCTGTGAGGATCTCAAGGTGCTGGGAGGGTGCAGCTACTGCTCGAAAAGCCGTGTCTTGGGGTGTGTCCTGAAGGTCAGCAGGTTCTGGGTCTGTCGCAGCTGGGTGGGGAGGGGGTTCCATGTCTTGTCTGTGAGGTAGGAAAAAGATCTGCCGCCGGTGGTAGTCCTGTGGATGCATGGAATGGTGGCGAGGGCGAAGTCAGCAGAGCAAAGCTGACAGTTCGGGGCGTAGAAGGGGAGTCATTTGTTGAGGTATGCTGGCCTGGCGTTGTGGAGTGCTTTGTGGGTGTGGGTGAGGAGCTTGAAGGTGATCCTCTTGTTGACTGGGAGCCAGTGCAGGTCTCTCAGGTGGGCTGTGATGTGGGTGTGGCGGGGGATGTCGAGGATGAGGCGTTCAGGGGCGTTCTGTATGAGTTGTAGTCTTTTCTGGAGTTTGGCCATGGTTCCTGCATAGAGGGTGTTGCCGTAATCCAGTTTGCTGCTGATGAGGGCCTGGGCAACGTGCTTTTGGTTCCAGTAGGGATCCATCTGTAGATCTTGGGAAGCAGAAGGAGGGTGTTAAAGCAGAAGGAGGAGATGGCTTTCACTTGCTGGGTCATTGAGAGTGGTGAGTGTTGGTGCGGCTCCCATAGTGGTTGGCTACCAAGAGTGTTCCAGGCGGAGGTGTGGTTCCGTGGTTCCGAATTGGGTTCAATAGTTTCGAAACCCGATCTGTAAAGATTGTCGGAAATGGACGATCTTGGTATCAGCAGAACGTAAATGATGAGTTTAACGTGTCTGAGTGTTTTCGTATGAATCGATATAGGAGAACACTCTGCATTTGAGGATTTAGTTCGAACCCTCGGGTTCCATTTTGTAAAACGGCAGCAATCTTGTATGGTTGCCCTAACATAGGCTCTATGATTGTGGCCGAGCGAGTCCTTGACACGTACGCCTTAGCTGACACTTGGTTGACCTGGCGGAACTGACTTTTTCCCTGAGGCGAATCCTGCTGAGTTAGTTCCTTGGTTAGCAGCTGCACTGATAAAGATCAAAGAGCAGGACGCGGTCCGACTTTATGGCCCACCGTTCCCACTCCTCTATCTCCTTTCCATCTGTTCCTGCCTTTCCTTTACAACATGTTCATCGATCTGGGTTGAAGGTTTTATGATGGGTATGTCCGGCCTGATGGAACAAGAAAATAGCATCTGTGCGATCGTTTGTGGTGGGCTGGACAACGGAAAGTGGGATTAACTTTGACTGTCGTGATTCGCTACTTTTTGAAATGCTACTTGCTCATTGGTTAGTTTTGTATGCACTGAATGTAAATTGTGATGTTGCCAGAAGCGTAATTTTCGGCATAAAAGACCGAGTTTCGTTCACTGAGATGGTGCAGTCTCTTTCGAACTACCCGTGTGTACTTCGTAGACCTCTGTCCCTGGTTGCAACCATTAAACTTTGGTCTTTGAAGTCATCAAGAAGTATCCCGTGTCTCTGATTGCCAAGACAGGGGGAATCCGGGGTCTTTGGGTGTTGCCCTGACACCGCTGGGTTTTTGTATTAATATTGGTTCCGAGAAAACCCAGTACCTCATTTGGCGCCCAACGTAGGGCGACTTCAGCGGTACCGGTCCAAGCCAGAGGTTCGTGAGGAGCGTCGTGTGAAAATTCCGGAGGTTGGCCAGCCACTTCAGCGACCCCTGCATGTCGACGTGGTTCCGAAGGTCTTTGCTGCGAGGCTTCCCGCATCCCGACGGCTACGAAGGACTGCTGCCCTGACTGTCGCCCTGTTTTGGAGCCTTAGACGTGTTGAAGAGCGAGACTATAGATGGGTCTTCTGGTGACGACATCGACAATTCAGTTAAGTATGAAGGGAGCGTCTCCTAGTTCTTAGTTCTTAGTTTGGTTTGTATCCTTTAGTGGATAGCTTTGATTTGGTACCTGCAGGCCCCAAAGCCAAGGGATTTGTGTATTCACGAGCTTATCGATTTTAGATTACCCTTGTTGTTTGAAGCTAGGCTAGTGAGCAAGATGCCTGGTTTTAGCAGTCTTAGGAATTTGTTTAGTTGTGGTACTATGAGGGATTCCCGGTTAGAGGATTCGTGTCCGGTTCCTCCGATCGGAACTCCTACATACGAGTTATACGTGAAGCATGGAGTAGGTCCAATTAGCTATAATGAGGATTGGATAAAATACACGAAGAACGACGGTGTCCGACAGTGGCCCCGTTATGGTAGTTTTGAGACCGAAGTCTTAGACAATCTTGAAGTGAAGTTGTTCAAGAAGAAAGCCCGGCCGGCGATGTTTGACTCTTTCCGCATTTGGCGCAAGGAAGCCAAACAGAAAGACATTAAATTAGCGAAGAAGAATAGAAAGGGTATGTCAATGGTGCAAGCCGCCGTTGCATACAAAAACGATGAAGAAGAAAAAGATAGTGAGCAGATGCTTAGAGTGAGGAAGTTAGCGGTAGACAGATGCTACCCAGTTTTGCCGGCTAAAGAGCAGAAAGATGAAAATGATCTTGTGAAAGACCCTTTGATGTCGCATTTGCTCAATTCTCCACCACCCTATGTGCAGAATGCTACAGCTCCACCACAGCCTGTTGTGGCCGTGCAAGCTCCTATTGCTTTGCCTCCTGTTATTCCTTTACAGCCAGCTCCTCCGTTGGTTGTTCCTTCTAATGTGCAGCCTTCTCAAGGGTTGCCTGCTTTGCCTTCTGTTACTACTGCTGTTCCTATGCCTGTTCCGACTATGAATCCGACTACTATTGCTTCGTCTCCTCTTGTCCTTCCGACTGTTCCTTCTCTTAGACAGCGGCTGATCGCTGCCTTTTCTAATTTCTTAACTCCTGTTTTGGGACAAATGGGTATGTCTCCTATGAATGAGCGAAGACAACTGCGTAGTCAATAGCCCGCTACAGATGAGCGAGTGATTCTAGACCATATGACACGTAGATGGGTGACGTATAAGTCCCAGTATGATCTGGAAGGTATTATGGATGTTTTCCGACAATGGGATGCACCGAAACAACGATATGTTTTCGAACTTATGTGTGCGTTCCTCCATGAACAATGGATGGATGAGGTGGGTAGAGTCCCTGTAGAATTATCCCAATTGCATTCGGAGTTTGCCAAAGGAACGATTGTGAGTCTGCCCGATGTTGAGAAAGCGGTATCAGTGTTATTGTTGCTGCGAAGCGACGTTCCTATTGAACAGTTGTTTGAGCCAGATTCGTCAGTTAGGCGACAAGCGCGTCAATATCTGATGCGAGAGGTTCCTCCAGTATGGAGACCTGCTGATGCTGCTGCTAATCCACCGGTTCAAGCACATTTCCAATGTGTGTGGGTACATGTGCCATGGAAGCGTGCAGAAGTTTTAGCGCTTAAGCAGACTTTACCAGATCCACGAAAGAACCCTGCGGGATATTATAAAGAGCTTACACAGACTGTGAGTTCGTGTGTCATGAATTTGGCAGATATAGATATGCTTTTTGGGAATGTTGTTCCACAGCCCATTTGGAATGTCATTCGTTATACAGATCACGATGCTGAGTTGGGTGATACGTGGGTGAATCTCGCTGCAGCAAATGATAGACAAGTGGGAGGTGCTAAGCCTGAAGATGCTATTACTGAACTTCCTAGTAGGATTATTACTTTCATGAAGACTTTAATGCCTGAAGTCCGTGTTAATTGGGATAAATTGTCAGCCTGTAAGCAGAAGAAAGAAGAGTCTGTTTCAGATTTTTTCTCGCGTTTCAAAGAAACGTTTGTAGATCATAGTGGTCAGGATATGGCTACCAAAGGTGGCCAGAGATTGTTTGTTGATAAATTTGTGCACAATCTTCTTCCCGAGCTGTGTACTAAGTTGAAAGATTCCGAGAGTTCTTGGCCCGTTTCTACTTCGGCACAGATTCTTGCTACGGCTCAGTACTATGAGAATAGGCATAAGGATGAGTTAGAGAAAGCGGATAAGAAGACTAAGGAATTGAAGACTAAAGTTCTTCTACAACAAGCTTATCCACCCGTGTTAATAATCAGCGTGACTATCAGCAGCCTCAACAGTTTTCGAGGAACTCGCAAAGAAACGAGACTCCTCAACAACAGCGTATTCAGTATGGTCCTAATCAGTGTGCATATTGCAGAGAAGAGGGTCATTACAAGAATAGTTGTCCCATTCTGCTGCAATGTGCAAATAGTGCTCCTGGCGTTAGAGGTCGAGGTGCTCAACAAATACCTCGTGGTAGAGGTCGAGGACAAAATGCGCGCCCTTTGCCTCCACAGAATTAAATGAATAGTTTTGATCAGCAACAGAGTTCTTCCGGTAGATCTACACAGTACTATGTGGACGATTACTATGTTGAAGGCGATGGAGAGCAAGGTAATGATTATTAGGACAGCCATGGACAAAGAGAGGGAGTTGTTTCAGTTCCGGTAGATCAGAGTGGACCTTACGTGGAAGTGATTGCATCAGGTGTGTCGGAGCCTTTTCTGCTAGACACTGGTGCTACGAAGAGTTCTATTATGCATTTGAAACTCCCTGGCGCACCTTTGTCTGGCTTAAATAATGTTTCTATAGGTTTTTCTGGCGCCCCCGTTATGAATCCGATTACCGTTCCATTGCCTATTTCTGTTGGTCCTCGCAGACTTGAAGCACCCCTTCTTTTGACAACGGGTTGTAATGAGAACTTACTAGGCCTTGATTTGCTGAAAAGATTGTATGCGACATTGTACTGTTCTCCGACAGGAGTACATCTTACGTTGGGTGAGAATGTGATTTCTCCGATCTATGTTTCGAAAGATTGTCTTCCATCTGAATTGTCTTCTTTACCAGACTCGTTGTGGGCGCGGGTCCAAATGATGTGGGCCTGTTAGACATTCCTCCATACGTTGTGACGTTGAAGGCAAATGCTCAGTTGCCACGCATTCCGCAATATCGTATTTCAAGCGATGGTGAACGTGCGCTTTTAGCGATCATTTATGATCTGATTGACAAAGATGTTATTGAAGAGACTCGAGGTAATCTGTGTAATAGTCCGGTTTTGCCTGTTCTAAAGAGAACTGATTCTTCACAGCCTCCTGTATATAGGTTTGTTATCGATCTTCGTGAAGTGAACAAAATAGTTGTTCAACAATTCCCTGTTGTACCTGACATTACAGCGTTACTGACATTGATTCCAGCTTCAGCTACTTGGTTTTCGGTGATCGACTTGAAGAATGCTTTCTTCAGCATCCTGATTGCCATAGAGAGTAGAGATATCTTTGGATTCTCTTTGGTAGGACGAAGTTTCCGCTTCAAGCGCGCTCCTCAAGGTTATTGCGAGAGTCCATCGATTTATAGTCAAGCTCTGAAGACACAACTTGACTTGTTGGCCTTACCGGACGGTGCGGTCCTTATCCAGTATGTTGACGATTTGTTAGTTGCTGCTGATACTGAAGAGATATGTAAGGATGCCACTGTGTCTATATTGTCTCATCTGTCTAAATGCCATCATAAAGTTTCTCTTTCCAAACTACAATTTTGTCGCCAAGAAGTTACCTATCTAGGTCACCTCGTATCGAAGGAGGGAAGGAAACTGACCCCAGAAAGAATTCAGACCATTGCGAAAATGAGTGTCCCTACGACACAGAGAGAAGTACGTGCGTTTTTGGGTATTACATCGTACTGTAGACAATGGATCCCAAATTTTTCCCTTTTAGCGAAACCTTTGATAGCTCTTACGGTTAAGGACACTCTGAATCCTATTCCTTGGACCGACGAATGTCAAAAGAGTTTTTCTGAATTACGTGATGCATTGTGTTCGGCTCCTGTGTTGGGTACTCCCGACTACACTAAGCCTTTTACATTGTATGTCCATGAAAGGGAAGGATGTGCATTGTCGGTTTTGACTCAACAAATTGGCGGGAAGCAACGCCCATGTGCGTACTTTTCGTCAACTTTAGATCCTGTAGCTAGAGTGTTGCCGAGTTGCTTGAGAGCAACTGCAGCAGCGGCTGTTTCGATTCGACAATCTGCTGGTTTGTTTATGGATAATACGCTAGTGGTTATGGTTCCACATGCAGTGGATACCTTGTTGAATCGGACAAAGACACAGCACTTGACTAGTGCTCGGTTGTCAGGGTATGAGCTTACGTTATTGGCGAGCCATGTGCACATCAAGAGGTGCAAGAGCTACACGATTGTTTCTTAAGAACTGAAGAAGAGACCAAAGGGAGGATTGATCTGAAAGATACTCCTCTCCCAGATTGCAATGATGCCTTGTGGGTTGACGGCTCATGTTTTAAATTACCGAATGGCGATACCAATGCAGCATATGCCGTGACGACTTTACATACAGTTGTCGAAGCTGCTCGTATTCCATACAATTCTGCACAAGCGGCAGAGTTGATCGCACTTACGAGAGCATGTGTGTTAGCGAAAGGGAAAAGAGTGAATGTGTATACCGATAGTCAGTATGCATTTGGAGTGGCACATAGTTTTGGACGATTGTGGCGTGAACGTGGATTTTTGACATCGCATGGGACGAAGATCCAGCATGGGCAACTGGTGAATGAACTTCTTGAATCTCTTAAGCTACCTTTGCAAATAGCGATTGTGAAGTGTAGCGCCCATAAGAGAGTGACAGATGATGTTGGTCGTGGTAATGCGTTTGCGGATGAGGTCGCAAAAGAAACTGCTAGAAATGTAACGAGTCGAATGTATGTTGCGGGTCCAGCAAGGTGGGTTCCGGAAGTAGGTATGTGTGAAGACACCATTGAGAGTGTGAAGATTATTCAGAGTGAGGCTTCGGAGAAAGAGTTGGATGAATGGAGAGAGAATAAGGGTAGATTGGATGCGATTTGTTGTTGGACTGATTTGTCCGAACATCGAAGATGGTTGCTACCGAATGCGTATGTGCTTCCAGTTGTTACAATGGCACATGGATTGGCGCACATTAGTGTGAAAGGGATTTGTAAGTTGTTGGCTCCGGTTTGGCAGAATACAGGAATACCCAAATGTGCAGAGAACTTGGTTAAGAATTGCATGGTGTGTTTGATGCATAATCCTGGCAAGGGAACCCCAACACCAGCTGGTCATTTTGCTCCTCCTACGTATCCGTTTGAGGCATTGCAGCTAGATTTGATCCATATGGAAAGATGCAACAACTTGAAGTATGTGTTGGTGGTTGTTTGCTCTTTCTCTAGATGGGTAGAAGCTTACCCCCTTAAGGACAACACTGCCTTGTCCACTGCTAAAGTTTTGATAAAATAATTTTTCCCTAGGTTCGGATTGCCAAGAATCATTTGGAGTGATAATGGAAGTGAGTTTGTGGGACGAGTGATGAAGAAAGTGTGTGAAGGTCTTGGGATTAGGCAGAAATTTCATGCTGCAAATCATCCCCAATCAGCTGGTTTAGTCGAGTGCTATAATGGCACTCTTAAGCTAAAGTTGGCCAAAATTCAAGAGAGCACTGGTTTACAATGGCCAGATGTTTTGCCTTTAGCGCTATTGTCCACTCGAATGACTGTGCACTCGCGAATGGGTTTGAGTCCGTATGAGGTTGTGTTTGGTCGCCCTGCGAATATTTGGGGCGTACCAAGACCAACGAGGTTTAGTGACCTTGAGTACCCTGTTTTGCTTGATTACTTGCGTGAACTGACAACTAAAATGAGTGTTTTACATCAACAGGTTCACGATTCACTTCCACAAGCTACAGATGATCCAGGACACGTGATTGAACCTGGTTCCTGGGTGTTCATCAGGAACTTCCAAAGAACAAAGAATACTCAGCCCCGCTGGACTGGACCTTATCAGGTCCTCTTGTCAACGAGATCTGCGGTGCAAGTTCGTGGTAAAAAGCACTGGATCCATGGGTGTCATATGAAGAAGGCACCCCTACCTTTACCATACGACAAGTGGGTTCAAGACGGTCTTGCAGATTCAGAAACTGAAACTGTCCCGAAGTTTGTCACGTTTAGTGATGCTCGTTTGATTGGTACTAATTCAGAACTGGAGAGTGATCAGCTTTTGCAAGAAGCAATACCCCCAGCGAAGCGGTTGGACACTACTGATCCTCAACTGTTGTTTACAGATCAAGAACTACCTGGAAAAGACAGATACAATCTGAGATCGAGAATTAAAGACTACTAAAGTGAATAAAGTTGATTTTTTTAAAATGTTTGCAGGTTAACTCTCCACCAAGGATCTACGTATTTTTTTTTTTTTCTGAACTGCCATCCGGTTCTTGCTGCTAGGGTCGCGGTTGCTACCAGTCTTGGGAGTGCAAGCCTAAGACACTAGGTCTTGGGTTCCGTTAGTCCGAGGCCGTCTTCCTGGGTTTAGCGGAGGCCTCTCAAGCAGAATCAACCAACCACCGCGGGCAGCAACTTTAGTTTAGGATGGATTTCTTTGAGTGGGAGAGACCTGTGCAGACATTAACTTTTAGAAAACGCATTTGTAAAATAATGTTGAAGAAATGTTTTTTGATTCTGTGCATACTTTTACTACTGAGTATCGTAATTTTTATAATTGGTTATGTAGCATTTGTTTCTAAAGAGACGTCTAATTCCACTGTGCTATCTACACCTTCCCCTACTATTTCCTCTCATTCTTTTCACCCTTTGCCTGAATATGAGGTAGTCAGACGTAAGGAGTTCGCTAACAATTCCTTCATACAGCTTTTGCACCAGCATCAGTTAGTGATTAATACAACGAACTGCTGGATTTGTGGTTTAATGCCTCATACAGCCGACAAGGGAATTCCTTATTTAGTTTTGCCCTTTAGTCTAAATGGTTCGATTCGAGCTTACAGAACCATGTTCATATATGCCCACAGTGTTGACCCCTTACGCTCACCTAGAGATAATCCGAAGAATAGTCCACTAGCTAGAGGCATAGTCGATAGGATTCAAGGGACTAATGCAGTAGAGACTATTCCACAAGACGAGAGACAACCATATAGTGGTTGGAGCGTAAGTGGATATGGAGTAAGTCTGAGTAATAACCAGCGTGCGAAAAGTCCTCTACCGATCTGGATAGTGCCCCATAAGGGTTACTATTGTCTGCAGGGCAACGGTAAGAATCCGAGAGCTCAGTTAGGGAAGAGCGTCTGTACTGAGACTTACGTGTTTCCGTCTCAGTCTTCCCCAGCGTTTTTAGCTGCCAAGGGTACTTATTTTGTCTGCTATGACAAAGCATACACATGGTTGCCCCATGATTTTTCGGGCACATGTTTTGTCTCCTTTCTGTTACCCCCCACTTTTACCGCTGCGGCAGATTATCACAAGATGAGAATTACGAGAGGTGTCTTTAGTCAAGAAGACACTGCAGGACAAGAATTGGGTGATTTCTTCAAGGGTTTTCTGCCGTTTTGGGGACCTATGGCTAACAGTAGTAATATTCGTCAGCTTACGAGAGTGGTTGAGTCCACCATAGTTGAGACCGCCGGTGCCCTTGGTAACCTGACTACTGAGCTCCAGTCGGATAGACTTATGACACTTCAGAATAGAGTTGCCCTAGACGTCATTCTAGCAGATCGAGGAGGAGTTTGTAGATTGATTCAATCAAGCTGCTGCGTTTTTATTCCGGATAATGCTTCGTCAGTCTTCCAGGCCATTTCCAAATTGCATAAAATCTCCGATTCTGCCCACCTGGACAAAGGGGATTGGTCTCTGATGGGATGGTTATGGGGATTGATATCCACTTGGGGTTGGAAGATTTTGATGGTCATTGGTATGGTTTTAGCGATTCTGTTCATGTTCTGTCTCTGTGTACAGTGCGCTCCGGCTCTTTGTGGCCTTTGTGCTACAATGTGCGTACAGAAGCCTGTCCGAAGAGAGATCCATAGCAATAAGATGATGCTACAGAAGCATATCGATGACCTGATGAATATAGATCCAGATTCAGATTAAAATGGGTTTGGGTTTATTGCCTATGATAGGGCAAAAGGAGGGCCTGTGGTTCCGTGGTTCCGAATTGGGTTCGATAGTTTCGAAACCCGATCTGTAAAGATTGTCGGAAATGGACAATCTTGGTATCAGCAGACCGTAAATGATGAGTTTAACGTGTCTGAGTGTTTCGTATGAATCGATATAGGAGAACACTCTGCATTTGAGGATTTAGTTCGAACCCTCGGGTTCCATTTTGTAAAACGGCAGCCATCTTGTATGGTTGCCCTAACATAGGCTCTATGATTGTGGCCGAGCGAGTCCTTGACACGTACACCTTAGCTGACACTTGGTTGACCTGGCGGAACTGACTTTTTCCCTGAGGCGAATCCTGCTGAGTTAGTTCCTTGGTTAGCAGCTGCACTGATAAAGATCAAAGAGCAGGACGTGGTCCGACTTTAATGCCCACCGTTCCCACTCCTCTATCTCCTTTCCATCTGTTCCTGCCTTTCCTTTACAACATGTTCATCGATCTGGGTTGAAAGTTTTATGATGGGTATGTCTGGCCTGATCGAACAAGAAAATAGCATATGTGCGATCGTTTGTGGTGGGCTGGACAACGGAAAGTGGGATTAACTTTGACTGTCGTGATTCGGTACTTTTTGAAATGCTACTTGCTCATTGGTTAGTTTTGTATGCACTGAATGTAAATTGTGATGTTGCCAGAAGCTTAATTTTCGGCATAAAAGACCGAGTTTCGTTCACTGAGATGGTGCAGTCTCTTTCGAACTACCCGTGTGTACTTCGTAGACCTCTGTCCCTGGTTGCAACCATTAAACTTTGGTCTTTGACGTCATCAAGAAGTATCCCGTGTCTCTGATTGCCAAGACAGGGGAATCCGGGGTCTTTGGGTGTTGCCCTGACACCGCTGAGTTTTTGTATTAATATTGGTTCCGAGAAAACCCAGTACCTCAGAGGGTGTGGTGCCGAGGATGAGGACCTCAGTCTTGTCTGAGTTTAGTTTCAGGCGACTGTTCTTCATCCATTCGGCGACAGCCTTCATACCTTTGTGGAGGTTGGTTTTGGCAGTGGAAAGGGTCCTTGGTGAGTGAGAGGATCAGCTGAGTGTCGTCGGCGTAGGAGACGCTATTGAGGTTGTGCGATCGGACGATGTTGGTGAGCGGTGCCATGTAGACATTGAAAGGGGTTGAGCTGAGGGATGATCCTTGGGGTATGCCACAGGTGATCCTGGCGCCATCAGATCGGAATGGGGGGAGGCAAACCCTCTGGGTTCTTTCGGTGAGAAAGGAGGTGATCCAGTCCAGGGCTTTGTTTCAGATCCCCGCGTAGTGGAGGCGAGTACGCAAGGTGTGGTGACAGATGGTGTCGAAGGCACCCGAGAGGTCCAGGAGAATGAGGGCCGTGGTTTCTCCGTTGTCCAGTAAGATCCTGATGTTGTTAGTGGCAGCTATGAGGGCGGTTTCAGTGCTGTGATTGCTGCGGAATCCAGATTGGGACGAGTCCAGGATGCTGTTCTCCTTGAGGAAGTGGGTCAGTTGCCTGTTGACGATCTACTCAATGACTTTCTCCGGGAACGAGAGCAGGGAGATAGGCCAGAAGTTCTTGAGGTCCTTTGGGTCCGCTGTGGGTTTCTTAAGTAGGGCGTTGATCTCGGCGTGCTTCCAGCATTCCGGGAAGATGGCGGTCTCGAATGAGCTGTTGATGATCTTCCAGAGTTGGGGTGCGATGATGCGGTTTGCTTTGTTGAAAACGTGGTGAGGATGTCTGCCTGGTAGTGGCGCCACTTTTTCTTGAGTCTTCGGCAAGTCCACTTGGATTCCTGGCATACGGTGGTGAACCAGCTGGCGTTCCTGTTGGTGCATCTGTTTGAGGTTTTTGATCGAGGCAAGAGTGTTGGTGCAGTCGTTGATCCATTGCCTGAGGTTGCGGGCGGTTGTGTCGGTGTCGGTGGTGTCAGTTGGTGGGTCTCGGGCAAGGGTGGTTGTGAGCTGGTCTTCGTTGACCTTGTTACAGCTGCGGTGGGGGATCCGTTGCGGGTGGAGGTGCCTGATGCATTTCTTGAATGTGAAGTGGACACAGCGGTGGTCGGTCCAGTAGTTTGGTTGAAGGTGACGTGGTTGCTGGCAGAAAAGATGTGGTCGAGCGTGTGTCTAGCGGAGTGGGTGGGAGTCGTGACAACCAGTTTGAGTCCGAGGTTGGCGAGGTGTTCGAGCAGGGCGATAGAGTTGCTGTTGTTGGTGTTCTTGAGGTGGAAGTTCATGTCTCCAGGAGGATGTAGTCTGTGGAAGCAAGAGCGTGCGTGCTGACGATGTCGGTAATGGAGTCGCTGAACTGTGGCGGGGGTTCAGAGGGTCTGTAAATGAAGGTTCCTCTGAGGGTGATGTTGGGGTCACTGTAGATCTGGAAGTGCAGGTGCTCAGCGGGGCTGGAGGGGTCTTCGGTGCTGGTCAAAATTCTGAGGGTATTCCTGTGGGCAATGGCGATTCCTCCTCCTGGTCTGTTGGTGAGGTTCCTTCGGGCGATCTTGTAGCTGTCCGGGATGGCTATGGTAATGTCGGGTGCCAAGGAGGGGCTCATCCATGTCTTCGTTAGGAAGGCGACATCTGGGGAGGCTGTGTCAAGTAGGTCCCAGAGTTCGATGGCATGCTTGTGGACGGAGGGGTGTTAAGTAGTATGCATCTGAGATGGTTGTGTCCTGCCCTGGCGGGTGGGGCAGGGTTTGCCGGTGTTCGGTGGCTGGTGAAGCTGCAGCTTCGGCAGGAGAAGGGTCCGTAGGTGAACTTTGGGGTGGCCTGTAAGCAGTTGGATGATCGGTTCCATAGAGATGGCAAACAATAATGGTGATAGTGGGCATCCCTGCTGGGTGCCTCGCTTTAATGCTATAGATCACAACACTGTTCTACCCACCCATACCCTGGCCCTGGGAGATGCGTAAAGTAATTGACTCCACTGCAGGTATTGCGCACCAACTCCCATCTGTCTCAAAACGTGCCACATATACGGCTATTCCACTGAATCGAATGCTTGTGCGATATCTAGTGACGTGATTGCAGCATCTGTTTCCAGCAGAGCAGGAGCATGCCACACATGTGCAAGCTGTCTTAAATTATAGGTCGTGTTTCGCCCAGGTATAAACCTTAACTGATCAGGGTGAACCAAGCATTTTATTAATGGTAGAAGATGTTCAGCCAGAATACCACTCAATATTTTGATGTTAATGTTCAGCAGCGATATCGGTCTATAGCAGATTGGTAAATCAGGGTCTTTATCCTTTTTAAGGATCATGGCGACAAGCGCCTCACTCATTGTAGGTGGAAACTTACCCCTATCCAATACCTCATTGTAGACCTCCAGCAGTCTATCCACCATGAGTGTTCCGAAGCACTTGTAGAACTCAGTAGGCAGGCCATCGGAGCCCTGATTTTTGGCTGCCTTGAGGTGGCCTATAGCACCGTGTAATTCGTCTTTAATAATCGGGGTGCCCAGAGCTTCCTGCTCTTCCCTGGTAAGCTGGGGGAGCCCCAGCGTATCCAAGTAACTTACCTTTATCCCCAGTTCTGGTTCAGAGAGGTTAGTTTATACTTATCCAAAGTGGGTCGCCAGAGCCTCTGTGATAGCATGTTTTGTGTATACTAGGACCCCGGTCTCATCTCTCATCTGTAGTATCTGAGTAGAAGACATTTCTTGTTTAACCAACCTTGCCAAGAGCGTCCCAGTCCTATCACCCTCCCTATAAAGTTGTTGCCTATACATTGTGTAAACAAATTTTTCTAACCTGCGGAGGTCCATCATCAGTGCTTCCTTGGCCTCTGTCCACTCTTTCAATTTTTGTGGGGCAGTGCTAGTCTCGGCCTCTTGTTTCCCCAGTTTAGACTCATGTTGAGCTCCGTCCTTGTCCAACTGCATTCATACTCCGAATGTGGTCTTTATGAATATACATATATATACATACTCGGGTCACTACCTTCATGACCTCCCACTACATAGCGTGGTTCGAGGCCGACCCCAATTGTCCTGGAAGTTGTTACCTAGCTGCATGGAAATTTTGGCAACAAAGGGTGGGTTCGTGAGCGCATCGTTGCTCTTCGCGGTGTCCTGTGACTGCCCTCAGTGCCACGACCTCTAGACTGACTTCAAGTTCCAGGCTTACTTGGATTCGTCGTGGAGGGAACCAGACAGGCCCCGACCTCAAGACTGACTTCAAGTTCCAGGCTTCCTTGGCTTCGTCGTGGAGGGAACCAGATAGCCCCCGTGAACCTCTTGCATCTAGCAAGTCCATTGCTTCACCCGCCGAGAAAAAGAATAATGTTTTGCCGCCATGCACACATAGTTTTGCCAGAAAGAAGAGACTGTATCAAAGTTTCAGGTCTCTCATATGGCGCTTCACGGCTAAGAAGGAATGCCTTTGCTCCTGTACTCTCTGTGTAAAATCCGGGTAGATTGAGATCTGGTACCCTTCAAACTGCAGATGGCCTCTGATGCGTGATAGCTGCAGCAGTAAGTCCTGATCCCTAAAATTAAGAAAGCGAGCTATAATAGCTCTGGGAGGTGCCCCTGGCTTCGGGGGAGGGGGGGGATCAGCGCCCGGTGTGCCCTCTCCACTGTAAAGAAGCGTGAAGGTTTCTATGGACCTAATATTCTGATCAGCCAGTCCTCAAGGAACAGCTCTGTCGATGAGCCTTCTGCTTTCCCAGGGAATTTGATAACGCTGAGATTGTTCCGCCACGACCGTCTTTCAGCATCTTCGGCCTGTGCATCCAGTCGTACCAGTTTCTGCTGCAAACTGATCACCTTATCCCTGAGCGTGTGCATCTCCGTTTGTAGCATATCCAAATTTGGCTCGGTGTTGGTTACTCGTTCTGCGATTTTCCGCAGGTCGCAACGAAGCAGATTCAAATCAATAGCCACTGAGTAAATCTTGGTACTCAATTCATCCCGGGTGGCGTGGATAGTTGTGAGCAGTTCCGCTATGTATGGAGGCCGATCAGTGTTCTGCGCTGGTGGTTCCGGGTCTGTAGGTGGCTTTCACATTTGGGCCTGTGTTCCAATTGTAATAGTTGGGTGTAATTGGAGATCTTGTTGGTCAGGGATGTTTTTCTCCCTTTATCTTTAACCATGGCTGGTGCGTAGCTGTGTGACAGCAGCGAGCAAGGTCCCGAACAGCATATAACTTATGACGCCGTCAGTCGTTGATGACGCACCTATTACTCGTATTAAGCCGGGCAGTTATATTACAACCAATGCGCAGTTCAGGTTGTTTCCTGAGGCTTGGGTAGTTTTTTCCATGACTGATTACCGCTGGTGAAGAGGGAGTATCCCCAACATATGGTCCAAACACATATAGACCCTACGCTATAAGCTCAGGGTTTGTATTGCGGAACACACTTCTCCCCCCTCTGGTAGCAAGGCTGTCAGCGATTCCAGTACTTTCATGTGTCCCAGTGCAATGTTAGTGTTCAGTAGCAGCTAGTGTAATGCTCCCAGCAGGGTCACTGCAGTAAAACAGTTAGCAGAATATGCTTCTCTAGTTGGAAAGCCGACGCTGAGGTATTCCCACCCACAAGCTCACCCCATAGGGCACCCACGGTCTCGGGCTGTGGAATCTATTTGTAGGCCTCAGGTGTTGAGTCCTAGCATGGACCGCCTCTTATTTCACCTTGCGGCTGGTTCGGGTCTTGGCAGCACAGTCCTCCTCCAACTGCGTGTGGGTCCACAGGGAAAGTCCCACTCAGCAATCAGGCCACCAGGCGCAAGCGGCACGCACCAACCCGTTGCACCAGTGCAGCGTTCACCAGTCTGCAGCACAGCGGCCGGGTGGGCGCCATCCGGTTCTCCCAGTGGCTGTAGCAGGCCTGGACGGCATATTTCACCTTCCTCGCTCCCCGCCACCGGCGCCACCCAGCAGGAATCCACCCGGGTCAACAGTAGCACCCGGCGATACGCTTCCAGGCGATCTACAGAGGGTCAGGCCGATGGCTTAATAACGCTGGCTCCCACACTGGATCAGTCACTAAATTGCTGGGATCCATAAGATGACTGTCCGGCTCCAGCGGCTGCAGTTGGAAACTCTCCAAATCTCCCAGGTCTGCAGTTCAGTTCTCCAGCAACGCACTCCCAAACAGAGAAAGGGGAGACTTGTATTTTGCAGGCAGTAATGGGCTATTTACCACCGTCAGGATGCTTGTCGGATGCAGAGACAGCGGGAGCACTCAGAGAACGCGACTACTCCGCCATCTTGCTTGGCCACACCCCCGCTACCATCTGTTATACACACAAAAAGTTAAAATGCACAATTGATACAATTAAGAGAAAAAGAAAAAAAGCCCCTAAGGATTAGTCATTCTACCTCTGCCATGAATCTTATGACTGTGGGGACAAGCAACCCCATAGTTTGCAACACAAAAAAAGAAGTAAAGCGGTAAAATAAATACCTAGCCAATTCATTACTGGCAACCAAACAGCAGCTCTCCTCAACCTTGCCCCTTTGACTTTACATTGACATAAACTATTCTCCCGATGGTACATTAACAAATGAATGGACAGCCATTGGTGAAAGAAGGGGGTTACTGGATCAGCCAAACCCCTACAATACAAATGTGAGCTACCATCATAGCTACACACATAGGGCCTGATTCACAAAAGTAAACTTACATTTTGTGTACATTTACGATTGTTTGCTATTCACAGAGGTATTTATTAGTAGTATCTTTACGACTGCAGAGTCTCTGCACATAAAAATATAGCACTGTCCTATCTTTTTTATATGTGCAGACTCTACAGTGGATACTACTCTGAAAATATTGTCATGAATAGAAACATACACAAAAATCTAAGTTTACCTTTGGGAATCAGGTCCAGAGTGTATAGTGTGCATTTTCCATTGCTATATTTAAGATCTGCAACTAAAAGCATCATCTGGGGCTTAATACAAACTGAGTTTTGAACGTCCTGATTTTTCCACCACCCTAAGGTTTCAGGCTCTGTTTTATCATACACACTTTACAAGATTATACCTTTATCGAGTTTCAAGAAAAAAATCCCTGATTTAAAAATATTTTTAAAAAAACTATAGGGCTGATTATGATGGCGGTGAAACCGCCACCAGCAGCCTTCCGGTGGCGGGTTTACTGCCATCATGAAGCACTTCTCCGCCTGCCAAATTACGATAGCCGGCGGTGCGCTGGCAGACACACAGTCCATCCACCACAGGTCCACCTCAGGCAATCGTTACAATTGCCTGGCGCACCCTCCCCACATCTACAAAATGTTGGAGGTGCCTAGCAGGCACCGTACGCCATATTACGATGCTGCATCTCCGCCAGCCGGTGTTTGGTGGTTCAACCGCCATTCACAGGCTGGCGAGTTGTTCTCTGGGAGCCAGTTGCAGGCCCCACTTATGTTGGGGGAGGTTGTGTGCACTGTGTTTCCCTGAACCAGGTGTCAGGCACTGCGTGGTGCCTGCCACGTGGTGCAGGGACATGCAAACAGTGCATTTCGGACATTGCGGCGGGTGCCACCGAATGTCAGAGATACAGGGTTGCATGGTAATCTCATGTGCGGGACCACACATTATAGGCAGCCGGTCCCAAGCCTGGGCACGACGGAAGTCCATCCGCCATCGTAATGTGCACCTATGTTTGACTAGCTTATATTTCTGCTGGAGTTCCACAATTTTAACCCTCAGCATGGAGATCCCCTCTTTTATGAACCCCTGTTTTCTTCCAGACCAGTAAATGTCCATCATGGAAGGCTAGAGGAAACAGAGGGAGGTACCAAAGAGCTGTATAGAGTTTATACTGGGCATGTCTATCTTACACCGCAAGGTAAGCCAGATTTTTTGAGCCGCCTCAATCATCTTAAACTTGACTTTCTTGCAGCCAGGTTCCTCAAAAAAGAGCATGTAGCTTCTTTACCTAAGGGCAGCTCATATACACTGAGGAGATGTGTTACTAGCAAGAGCATATTACCAGTATAGATGTTCAACACCTCCATGTGCTGTAGCATGGATGCCCAATGTCAATATTTAAATTTAGATACCACCCAGGCACCTCTGAACAATGGAAAAACAAAATATCTCAGAGCTCTTCTCACCCTCTTGTATTCTCAAAAGTAACCACTGCAAATTCCATCCAGCTTCTTCAGCCATTCCTGTCTAGTTATCAACGGAATCACCCCTCACAAAAAGAGAATCTTTGGAAGCATCAGAATTCTTATAACATTGCATTGGTGGTTAAGTGTTAAATGCAGGTTGTTCATGCATGACAACTCAGCACTGATTTTGTGCAATGTGGGGTCATAATTTAATGGAATAAAGAGATCCATATAGGTGCTATTATCCATCCAGCTTCTTCAGCCATTCCTGTCTAGTTATCAACGGAATCACCCCTCACAAAAAGAGAATCTTTGGAAGCATCAGAATTCTTATAACATTGCATTGGTGGTTAAGTGTTAAATGCAGGTTGTTCATGCATGACAACTCAGCACTGATTTTGTGCAATGTGGGGTCATAATTTAATGGAATAAAGAGATCCATATAGGTGCTATTATAATTCCCAGATAAACCGCGCTGTCAATCTTCTAAAGTTGTAGGCATAGGTTATCACTATTACATAAGATTTGCGTATTAGCCCTGATTAAGATGTGCCCAGATATTTGCCGAAAGCTAGTTGCTTCCTCCTCCACTACCTGACTCCATGGTAACAATGGTGATGTTGTCTGCATATGCTCACAGTCTAGTAGCGAAGTGGTTAGTGTTCACAGAAGCTATAGCTTTGTTGTTCAGGAGTTTCTGCAAGAGGGGGGGGGTCAATGTAAAGCGCAAATAATAAAGAAGAACAAGGGCACCCATGCCTTGTCCCCGTAGTGATCTTAATGGTATCGGACTCAATGCCTATTAGCTGTAATCTTGCCAAAAGGCTACCGTACGTGATGCATATGGAACCCTATAAAGTAGGTGAGACCCCTGATCTCTTGAGTATTTCCCAAAGAGCTGCCAGATGATGCAGTCAAAAGTCATCTTGGTGTGAAGCAGGATCAATGCAATAGGGGTCTTCCTGATCTCCACTACATCAAATAGCATTATAGACCATCTTATAAGGGCTGTAGTGCCACAACCTGGAACAAATCCATGTTTCCATGGAGAAACCACTTTGGCAATGACCGTACCTAACTGAGATGCAAGCACATTAGAAGAGATGTTTGCATCACTATTAATAAGTGTGGTTGGTCTATAAGACCATGGGTTCAGCATTAGTTTCATGTTGTTGCCCAAGACTCTAGAGTGGCCCAACCCCACTGCACCTCCCAAAAAGTGGCGACTATATTAACCTGTTCGGCACTTATGACAGAACCGTTCCTTCACGCGCCTCGGGTGAGCTGTGCTAGTGACGGAACGGTTCCGTCACGGCCCGCTCGACGCGCCTGCGCGGCGCTGATTTCGTCCTGCACGGTGCGTTCTATTGAGCGGGCGCGTTCGTGACGGAACCGTTCCGTCACTAGCACAGCTCACCCGAGGCGCGTGACAGAGCGGTTCCGTCACAAGCGCAGGTGAGCCGTGCGGCCCCCCACCCCCTAGCACTGCGGTGGAATTGCTTCCGCAGTGAAGGGGTTAACTGAGAGCACTGAGAAGAAAGTTTGAGAAAATTCTAGGGGGCTTATCTGTTCCTTCAATTTAATAGAAGGCCAACAATTCCAATTCCTCTTTTTCTTCCTCTAATGTTAGCGAGGGGTCAAGGCCTGACTGGTCTTCTTACACTAACGTAACTGCATCAACTTGCTACAGATATTGTTAAATAAGATCCTTTGTAGGGAACAGTTTTTCCTGGTATAAGATTATGGAGTAATCTTCAAATACTCTAATAATTTCACATGGACCATTCACCACCTGTTGGAGGCTGGCTTAGTATATGGTGCACACTTAATTGAGTGAAGCACCGTGCACTAATCCAGGCAACACCTATGGTAATTCTATTGGTCTTTGATAACTTTTGAAAGCTCTGAAACTTGTAGCTGTGAAGAGCAGCCTTTATGCTTATCTTGAAGAAGTGTTAAGCAACTTGTTTTACCAGGTTATTCATGTAGTGTAGGGTAAAGAAAAAAGATCCACACAGTGTATATATAAAAAATATGTCTATTTATTACACTACACTCACTAACACATTGGTATGTCTCCTACCCAGAGATATAAACACAAATACACAATAATACTTCAATTTTAAAGAGGTAAGTAAGCACAAAATACAGTGGTCTCCAGGGAGAGACCAAACCATATACTAAGAAAGTGAAATGCCATCTGCGACCAAAGTCAGGACTTGGACCAGGAGACTCAAAGGAGCTGGGGACACTAATAAGCACCCGTGGTAAGTATCCAGGAACTCCACAGAGGCTGTGTGCAGAGTGGGAAAAAAGCTACATGCGCAATAGAAGTCACAGTTAAAGTTTTCAAGAAGGACCCTTCCCAGTATACCCTGAAGAAACCCCGTGGACGACAGAAGGTTGGAAAGTCACCCGCTTGTGGATACCGCAAGAACCAGGAGACTTAAACCCGGGAAGCCGGGTGCACAGGTGAAAAGTGACATCGGAAACCGCCGCAGACCACAATGAAGAACTTCAGGAAAGATGCGGCTGAAGAAGACTGTGCAAGAGTCCATTGGAATCCAAGGGTGGATTCTTGAAGAGGAGAACTTGTAAGCAGAGGGGACAGAGTCTATGCCACTCAGAGGTGACCAGGAAGCATGGAAGAGCAATGCCCACCGATGTCTGATGGTTCAGAAGGGTTGACGGGGACCCTGTCGCTGCACCGGTGAGGACCAGGATTGGACACACTGAGGAAGACCAGGAGCCGTGCACAAGCTGTTCCACATCGGATGTTGAGAACCAGGCGATCGTGTCCAGCGGGAGCACCAACAAGCTTTGGCAGCTGCAACAGGCTTTGAAAGCAAAGAAGGAGCAAGGTTGGGACCAACAAGGTCATAGGGACTTACTACAAGCAGGAGGGTCAGAGCAGGTCCCAAGCAAGTAGAGGAGCTCACTGGAGCAGAAAATGACCCAAGGTGCATAGGATGTGGTGAGGATGCTGTACTTGGCAGAAAGAGATGCTGGAGCTTCTTGTAGCCTAAATATCTCCAGAGTGCAGAGCCAACACGCCTTGGCAATGGCAAGTCGACGTGGTGCACACGGGTTTGGTCCCAGCAGTGGTGATTAGGTATACTGGTCACAAAATTAAAGAGAGGGCAGGTCAGGCCTTGAGGGAGTTGGAGAACCACCAACTGTGTTGCTGAGCCTTTTGAAGTCAGTGGGACGTCAGGAGCATCAGACAGGTCTGCTTTGTTGCGGTGCCTGCAGAAGCAGGGGTGGT
The DNA here is from genome assembly GCF_964263255.1 of Lissotriton vulgaris. Lineage (NCBI taxonomy): Eukaryota > Metazoa > Chordata > Amphibia > Caudata > Salamandridae > Lissotriton > Lissotriton vulgaris. The sequence continues at coordinate 1,186,633,937 of NC_141689.1, read as the reverse complement.
TCCTTCACTCCAAGGGATATCACTTTGGGTGTCCTTGATGCCCACAGGTCTGTTGAAGATCCTGGAAGAAGCACAGACACAGACAGTGAAGAAGGCTTGCAGAACAGTGAGACCAGGAGCAACAGTAGTCTTCCTTGATGCAGTCTCGGTTCCAGGCCAAGTCCAGGGAAGGCCAAGTATCCAGACGGTTGAAGAGCGATATGGCTTCAGGGTTGAGTCTTGTCCGACAACAAATCTTCCGACAACGAATCTGAGGCCCCACCTACTGGTAAGCCCTTGAATACCCTAGGAAGGAGGTTAGGACGACTCAGTGGTCTTTCCCAGAGGAGGGATCGGACAGAGGGGAGGATACTCCCATGTCCTTTGTCCAATTTTGCACCAGAGTGGGAGCCAAGGGCCCCCTAAACAGGCTCAAACCTAGTTTTTCTGAAATATATGTTATTAATATCTGCTTTACCAGCGGCTGTCTTAAAAAAACTTACGCCATCCACTTGAACCACTAAAATATTGTCTCACATAAAGTGATTCCAGTCTGGTGAGTTTCTCATATTCTTCCTTAATTTTATTTGTTTTGACTCTCTGACTTTGTATGCTGAAGTTAAGTGTTTTGACCCTGATCCATGCTTTTATTGTGTCCAATACCACTCCCATTGGAGCACTTCTACTTATGCTTAAAAAATCTGTCAACCTCTCCTTTATATATCAATATAATCAGGGTCCAGAAGTAGCGCGCTATCAAAAGTCCATTGATGATGTGGTCTCTTGATTACAAAGAAAGATAGTTAAAAAAACGTAAGGATTATGTTGCGAAAACCCCCCAGGAAATTTTTAGATTCTGTCTTTTTCTAGAAGGCGAGAAGAGCCCTAAAAAATAATCCAGCCGAACATACTTCTGATGTGGAAAGAAAAATATATTCGAACTCTGGATAAAGGCCGAGCATCCCATAGCCCATGCAGTCGCAAGAGGTGTTTAATAGCCTGGAACACCTTTGGCTTTCATCTCCCTTATACCTGCATAGAGGGCAATGATGTTTCCATATCACAGTTTAGGTCTCCATGCAGGACCATCAGAGTCAGCCAAGATGCTGATTTAGTTATCAAATAATCAAAAACTGTTTCTTCATTGACATTAGAGCCATACACTGAGCAGATTGTAAATATGAACCCTGCAATTGGACATTTTGCGAAAGTTTATTGACCAACTTGATCTAAAGCACTCCTGTTTATAATTCAGAAGCTGGCTCTTGCAAGTAATGTGACCCCCCCCTTCACCATTGCTCTTAGTGTGTTATTTAACAACACATTGAACCCAAGGGTGCAAAACATGTATTTCTTATCCACCGAAATATATGTCTCCTGAAGGGAGACAATGTCTGCCTTCAGTGTCCTAAACTGTTCTTCCATGCAAGCACTTTTAGCCTCATCATTTAATCCTTAGATATTAACTGCTGCAATGTTCAGCACAGTCAGTGCCTAGATGATAAACTGCACCAGTAACAAGAGAGGGGTAACGGAGCTTCGCCAATCAGGACCACCAAATCCACAGTTTAAACTGAATACTACCAAATAAACCTTGATTGAGGAAAAGGTTATTTTCACTCCTCATTTTATAGTGTTATTCGTTCCACACATAACCCATCCCACTGACCCTGCACGCCAATGCCCACCAGATCCCGTTGGACCCACCTCCACCTCCCCCTCCCCTTGCCCTCAAACCTCTCTCCGCCTCCACAGCCACCTTTCCCATGTGAGGCCCTCAGACCAACCATCTGTTGTCTGTATGATGGAGCCATACACCCCCACCTATATGTGAGCAGCTGACCAAATATTTCAAAAAAGAGAGAAACCACCATGCCCCCTTAATTAATCCAGTGCTCAGTACTTGAATTGAAAGCTTCACCTCTGGACTTACAGTCCCTGATTACAGCTACAAAACCATTTGCATTCCTTCATGCTACAATGTTAGTTAATTATTCCATGACAAAAAATTAGGATAGACTGTCCAGATATTCGTTTGCCTTGATGTCTAAGTTAAACATGTGAATTCTCCCCTTGTGTACAATTTTTAGCCTTGCATGAATGAGCAGGAATGCTTGAACACCTTTATCCTGAAACGGTTTGATCATTTGGTGGAGTCGCCATCGGCGTTCTGTTGTTAAGTGGCAAAAAACCTGGTTGCACAAAGATGTCATGGGCGTTTGGAAGTTAAGGAAGAAGACCAGAATGGTCCTAAGCTTGGCGCCAGAGATAGAGGCCCTGCTCAGATTAACCTGATTTTAGAAGAGAGGGAAACGTTGAGCTTCCTGCACCTCTTGTTCCCATTCCCACCCTGTGATGTCTGGATATCTTAGAAGAGCTAGCTTGATGATAAAACTTCTCACATCATCTCCTTCTGCTCCCTCCTTGATCCCTAGTACCCTGAAGTCATTGCAATATTGGCGGTTCTCAAAGCCTTCCAACTTCCATTGAGCATCAACGAGTTGGGACTCATGGGCCAAAGTCTGGTCTCTAACTGAGATGATTTCAGATTCAGATTTGACTCCAAGCAAGTTTTTGAAAATGTTACAGATAGTTCCCTGCACCTTATGTGTCATTGCCCATGATCTCCTAATTTGAGCAGGGGTTTCCTCTTGCTTACAGAGAAGGTGACTCTGTCTCTGCCACTGAAATCTGGGTATCTGGGAAACGAATATTCCACTTTGGTTCCCTCCTTGGTCCGGATTTATGGACAGGTGCTAACAGCACCTTACGTACTATAGACCCCTAGTTCCCAACCTGGTCTTTGTTCGCAGATGCTGATCATGTGGGTCAGAAATAAGAATGCCTCTCCTCATTCAAACACTTGGTGTGCAGACAGAATATCAAGTTGGACATGTCGACTTACACAAATAGCGAGTTGGAAATATATAATGACACAGTAATATCAACAGCAAGAATATCGTGGTCAAGAATATAGACTTTAAGGTAAGAAATATTGTTAAAAAAATATCAAAGTCATTAATATCGTTTGCAAAAATATAGGGGGCCATTAGGATGGCAGTAAAACTGCCACCGGCAGCCTGCAGATGGCGGTTTTACCGCCATCGTAAAGCACTTGTCCGCCGCCGCGGTGTGCTGGTGAACACAAAGTCCGTCCGCCACGGGTCCACCACAGGAAATCATTACGATTGCCTGGCAAACCCACCCCGCATCAACAATACGGGGCGGTGCCGAGCAGGCACTATCCGCCCTATTACGATGCTACCTCCCCACCAGCAGGTGGATGGAGGTGTAACCGCCATTCACAGGCTGGCGGGTATTGCGTTTAGGAGCCCGTAGCGGGCCCCCTTGTGTTGGGGGAGGTAGGTATACACTGGGGGGTTCCTGTGGTACCCACTACATTTCCCTGCACCAGGTGGCAGGCACAGCGCAGTACCTGCCATGTAGAGCAGGGAAATGCAAACGCTGTATTCTGTATTAGAGATACATGATGCTACCGCCAAGGTGGCAGTCGTATCGTAATCTTGTGTGCGGGACCGCCACATTCTAGCCGGGTGGTCCCAGTATAGACATCAGAGTCCGTCCGCCATTGTATTGACCCCCATAGTTGTTCAAAATATTGATTTTTTAATTAGTGTTATTTATTTTAGTAAGTATTGTTTTTGTTTTTTAATCTATGTGTTACATTTTTAGTAGTTATCAATTTTATTTTAGTTAAATTTTGCCTTTTTTAGTTCCGCAGCAGTTTGTTTATTTATAGGAGAACAGGGTGGGAAGAAACTTAATTATAATAAATTAATGATTTTGTTTTACTCTGTAATATTTATCTAATTTAGATTTTATTGAGTTAATTATAGGACGTAATATATTATTAAGTAATCAGTCATTTCTTGTTATTATTAATGAATACTTAATTGGTAATTAATTATGTTAATTGTGTCATTTTTTAGGAGCGGGTTGTGGGGTTTATAGGGGTAAAGGGTGGGAAATAATGTATTTTTACTAATTAATATTTATTTGCTAATTAATGCTAATCACTTAATTAAAATTTAATTATGGCAATTGTGTAATTAATTTTAGATGTGAGTTGTGGGTGCATACTAGTAAAGGGTAGGAAGTAATTTATTTTAAATTAATTATTAAGTAGTTGTTAATTGATATTCATTTATTATTTTTAAATGAATTATGGAAATTGTGTAATGATTTTTAGGTGTGGGTTGTGGGGTTTATAGGGGTGGAGGATGGAAAGTAATTTATGTTTAATTATTAATAAATAGTTGATCATTTAATTAGTAACATTTCTTTAATTGATAGTTAATTATGTTATGTTACCTTTGGAGGTACATTTTTTTAGTGTGTTGTGAATTGTGCGGTGTTATAGGGTAGGAAATAAAAAAAGATTAAATGTATGTATTAATTAATGTTTTTGTTTATAAATCATTTCTAATTAAAAATAGTTCATTGTTACTATTTAACATTATAACATGTTTCTATTTTTTAGATTTTTTAAAATATTTTTATATATTTTTCAATTTAAAAAAATTACTTTGTTGTCGGTTATATTCAGTTTGTCTTTTAATTTTGAACTGACTGGAGTGCGAATATTTATGTTCTAGCCCTCCGCTATCCAACACTTTCCCTACTGTTGCACTCAATGGAGTGGGAATAGTATTTTTTACCCATCTGCTATCCAACACTTTCCCTACTGTTCCAGTCACTGGAGTGGGAATAGTAAATGTAACCCCTACATTATCCAACACTTTCCCTACTGTTGCACTCATTGGATTTGGAATAGTCATTTTTATTCCTCTGCTATACAACAGTACCCCTACTGTTGCACTAATTGGAGTGGGAATAGTAATTTTTACCCCCCTGCTATCCAACACTTTCAATACTGTTGCACTCACTGGAGTGGGAATAGTCATTTTTACCCATCCACTATCCAACACTTTCCCCACGGTTGCACTCACTGGAGCGGAAAAATAATTTTGACCCTGCCGCTATCCAACCTTTCCCTACTCTTGCACTCAATGGAGTGGGAAGAGTAATTTTACCCATCTGCTATTCAATACTTTCAATAGTGTTGCACTCACTGGAGTGTAAATATTATTTTTACCCCTCCGCTATCCAGCACTTTCCCTACTGTTGCGCTCACTAGAGTGGGAATAGTAATTTATACCCGTCCGCTATCCAACACTTTACCTACTGTTGCACTCAGTGAAGTGGAAAATTTAAATCTAAAGACTTTTAAATAGTTTAATGTTTCAATTTTTAATATAATGTTTGTTTTTAATTTGATTTTATGTAATTGGTGTATATATATATATATATTTTTTTTGGGTGTATATTTTCATATGTACAATTATAAAATAAATTAAAATTAATAGTTTATTAATTGTTTTATAGTAAATATATATATATATATATCAGGCACGCCTGATCTTGAGGCTACCCAAGAGAGCATCTTCAAAAATGGCACTTCAGACTCTCCACTGGCTCTCGGTGAGAAGCAGAGTGGAGTACAAGGCACTCTGTACCTGCCATCGCATTTTGAATGGCAGGGCGCCACAACCGCTGCAGAGCTTGATAGCGCGCTATCAACCGTCCCGTGCCTTAAGATCTGCGGGCTCGGGACTGGTGAAAATTCCTAAGGTAAAAAAAGCGCGCATGGGGGGAAGATCGTTTAGGTACCTGGTAGCGTCTAAATGGAACAAATTACCGCTTGAACTGCGTCTTGAGCCCTCGGAGACCAGGTTCCGGTCTAAACTCAAAACCTACTTATTTGTCCAGTAGTTGGTCCATCTCCCCTTCTTTTTGGATCCTGTTGCAGCCATCTCACCATAGCGCGGGGACACGCCGGGGCGCGTAACCAGGCGCTTTATAAGCTTCCCTATTATTATTATTATTATATTACATTTTACATACATTCATTATTATATTTTTTATACATATATTAAAATCGATATTTTGTGCAACAATATTTTTTACATCGATATTTTTCCCACAATATTTTTGTACTCACCATTATAAATGTCGGATGTCGATATTTTTGACATCGATATTTATAACTTGATATTTGTGTAAGGGGATCTTTTGGGGGTCAATAGTCTATCAGTGGACCCCAAGCCCTTACAGTATTCAGGGTCATCTTCTGACATATCAGATAATGATAAAAAAAATGCTGCACAGCATCATGTATAAAAGTCTATATTTTTATAATGTATTGTTTGACTGTTCTCTTTAGTGATAGCTTGGGTAGCCTGCTGCTTCCATTCTCAAGTATCCTCTAGGCCAGTGTTGCAGCCATCCCTCTTCTCTGACCCCGGATTAAGCAAACTGATAGGTACATATCTCCTAGGGCCAAGAGCATTACTGGGTGTTGCCAGTGAGATCTCTGCTCCGTAGTTAGTCACAGCCTCCTCCACTAGGGCAGTCTGCCTCACCAGACTGGCCACAAAAGAATCAATGAGAAAACAGTCCAGCAACTCTGTCTGCATATCCTGCAGAGTGTACAATTTGGGCATGAACCGAGGCAGTAGGATCCTGTCGGGATCCTTCCACTTCCTTTTCATCACTTCATGTATGAAAGAATAAACTGGGACATCAGTGGTGGCAGAACTCGGAAACTGGTGCAGGAGTGACCCAGCTGAAGTCCCTGGTGCCTCATCATCTATAAAGCCCATGTACACCTTAACATGCTTAATTAACTCATGCAACATGTCCCTATCAACATATTTTTTCTCATGCTCCTCGGGCAGCAGACTCTCTACCCTTGACCCTGAAGAATGTGATGACTGCACTGGGAAAGCGATTTTAGGTCTGCTACCTTAATCCATTTGCAGCAATATCTCCAGCATCAACCTAGTGATTCTGGCATCCTCACCCACCCTGTGGCGCTTTGACCAAGGAGAGGAGTGTGACGAATCTAAAGAAGCAGAAGAGAAGAGGAAACTTCCTCCACATGCCTCCTCTTTCTGAAATGCTTGCCCGTGGCACCACAGTAATCTACCAATACAGTACAAAACAAACTGCTATGCAGTACTTGGCCCGGGAACGGTATATGTAGGCATTTCCCTCCCACTGTCATTCTAGGAAACACGTCTATCCCGGAATACACAATCGCACACGCCTCTCACAGCATGCCCGCCGTGCAACCAAATGTCCCAAACAGGAAGTCAGGCAACCCAGGAAGCGCTCATCTAGTGTTGCGCACCCTGGGATCTGTGCAGTCAAATCAACCTGGACGTGCATTCCCCGATACCCCAGCAGCCAGGGAGACACGTGTAGTGTTGCCTGCAGGTCAGGCCAACCCACTGACACACTTATTGAAGGGGCGCAGCTTACAGCAACCCCTTGAGCGTATGTTTAATGGTCTGGCCCAGGGTACGTGCAGAAATGAATAAATAGCCCAGGGCTCTGGGCATGGCTTCAGTTGGTTGTTGGCCACTAACATAAGCACCCGAGTCTGTGTCAGGATTAATATAGGCCCTCTGTCACATCTCTACATTGGCTACGAGGTGGTCTCGCCACCCCGCCGACCCTCGCCACAGCTGCTGTGCCGCCAGCGCACCGTCTATGAGAGCGCCCCAGCCGCGTCTCTCCCACCCTGCCGACCTCGTCTCCTGCAGCCTGCCTCAGCCCCCGGCCTCACCTCTCTCTGTCCGTGTGTGTGCAGGGGCGCCTGCACGTTGCATTGCGCCTCTACAGCCTGGACTCCTGCCGCCGTGCCCCCGGCTGTCGGCCCTGTGCAGTGTAGAGCTGTGTCTGCGCCGCGACCAGCTCCGACGATGTCAGGCAAGCTGCGCATGCGCGCGCATGTGTTTGGAGCTTGCGGAGTTTGCCGGCTTTCCCCGACTGCCGCTACAGCGCCGGTAAGTGCCTCCTCACGCGCGCGCCACGCCTGGGGGCTCCCAACAAGTGCCGAGTGTACTCGTGGCTCCATCCTTCGGCCCTCCTGGCAGGACCACGCGCTGCACAACCTCTACTCTGGACTATTTCAGGCACGCGAATAAGAAGCTGCCCTAGTGAGACTGAACGACTGGTTGGTTGATGCTGTGCCCCCCCCTGCCAATACACAGAAGCCATCAGGGGCTACTGGACCCTCGTGGGAAGTGGAAACGCTGCTCATCACTACACACGCCGCGCATGTTCCACGCTGCCCTGCACCTGCAAAGTGTGAGCACGTGTAGCCCAGCCATCCCGCAGGCTCATACCCTGCGACCTTGCCTGACACATCTGTGACGGCTGCACCACCAGCTTTCCTCAGCTATTCATCCTGCTCACCCGGATCTCATCCTCAGAGGGCACCACCGCCCATTCACTTCTGGACTGCCTAACTTCGCCTGATTACGCACCGTGATGACCACAGTGCCCCTGTTGGAGACTTTCGCCGTCTCCGGACCCCCACCGTCACAGGCCGCGATCTGGAAGGAATGGGTAGAACGGTTGGAAAACTACTTTGAAGCAGCTGAAATTGCAGCTCAGCGACGGCAGTCCATGCTGCTTCATCTGGGCGGCATGGACATTCATAAGATCTGGAAGCGAATAAGAGAAGGTGGCCCATCCAGAAACTACGCCACAATGCGCGATGCCATTACTGCATACTTTGAGCCTTTTGCTAGCCCCGACTACGAACGGTTCATGCTCCGCCAAGGTCGCCAGCTTCCTGATGAATCAGTGGATGTATTCTATGCCTGGTTGAAGGAGTTAGCAAGCATGTGCACCCTTCCAGATGAAGAAGACGAAGTTCGCAACCAAATCATCCAGGGATGTGCGTTCTCCAAACTACGGGAACGGGTCCTGCAAGAAAACAATATGCCACTGAGGGACATCCTCATTCTAGGGCGCTCCAAAGAATTGTCGAAGGGCAGAGCTGCGCATATGGACCCCAAACCGGCCATTGCTGTGAAGACCAAACCAGTGTGCACACTACAGACCAGCTCCACCGAGGCACACCCAAGGCCCACCAGGCAGGCGACTTCCAGGCCTGCTCAGAAGTCTCGCAACCGTCCTTGCGGATGGTGTGGCGGCCCGCGCTTCATGATGGAGCCTGCCCAGCGCAAGGCAAAACCTGCAGTGCCTGCGGAAAAGTGAACCACTTCTCAAAGGTGTGCCGGTCAGTGCCGAGGAAGAAGCAGTTTGGCCCACCCCTAAGAGTACGTGCAGTAGAAATGCCTCCTGGTATCCCAACCAACAGCGACATGGTCGACGACGAAGCCGATGCCGCCACTGTCCATGTGGTCAGGATGCTAAACACTATGTCAGCTGCGCAGCCTGCTGTGCCCATGTGCACTGTCGGAGTGCAGGACCATGCAATTGCCGCCCACATTGATACAGGAGCCACCATCAATCTTATGGCTGCCAGCGTTTACCGAACACTGCCGAAACCGCCTACGCTTCGCCCCACCAGAGTGCAAGTCTTCGCCTACGGCACTCGGTGCCCACCCTGGCTGTGTGGCGTATTCCAGGCGGACCTCTCCCATGACACAGCATGCCAGCGAGCGAATATATATGTCTCACAGGAAGGCTCAGGGTTCCTGCTGGGATGCAGGACGGCACAGGACCTCCGTCTGATCCATTTCGCTCCGGCAGGTAGAGCCAATGACCTCGACCACCTGGTGCAAGAGTTCACCAACCTGTTTGAAGGGATTGGATGCCTAAAAGGCCCTGCAGTTCGCCTTCATGTCGACAAGTCAGTCGCCCCGTTGCCCTCCGGCACTGGAGGATAGCGTTCCACCTGCAGGGCCAAAGTAGAAGCAGAACTGTGCCTCCTGAAGCAAGCAGGAATCATCGAGAGAGTGAGCGGTCCCGCCTCCTGGGTGTCACCCATCGGCATGACGAAGAAACTAAAGCAACCGGACGCTGTCCGTATCTGTGTGGACATGCGAATCCCCAACCTCGCCATCAAGCGCGAGCGTCACCTGACCCCAACAGTTGACGACATCATCGGAGAGCTCTCCGGCTCAAAGTCGTTCTCGAAGATGGTTCTTCATTCGGGGTATCACCAGTTTGCACTCCACCTGGAATCACGCCCCATCACGACTTTCTCCACCAGGCTATGGCGCTACACACGCCTGAATTTTGGAATATCAAGAGCCACAGAGGTGTTCCAGAACATCATCAAGAACGTTCTTCAGGGGTTGGATGGCGTCCTAAACGTCAGCGACGACATTCTGGGGCACGCACCCACGCTGGAAGAACATATCAGGCGCCTCCATGCATTATTTGTGCGGCTCCAGGACCACAGCCTCACACTCCACCGCAAGAAATGCAAATTGCTACGCAAGGACATCAGTTTTTTTGGATACCTCTTCTCTGACCAAGGGATAGGACACGACCCGCACACGGTCAAGGACATCCAAAACGCCCCCGCGCCCACATCTGTGACCGGTGTCCGCAGCTTCTGGGTATGGTCACGTACTGCGGGCAGTTCATTAAAAACCTGTCGGATCTGACTGGCCCCCTTCGAGACCTCACCAAGTCCACCAGCCACTGGGTGTGGGAAACAGAACAAGAGGAGGCGTTCCGGTAGACCAAAGCGGCACTCTCAGCCGACACAACCCTGGCATATTTTGATCCTCGGCACGAGTCGCAGTTAGTGGTTGACACCAGCCCTACAGGCCTTGGAGCTGTCCTGGCGCAACAACAAGCGTGTGGTGATTGGGCCCACGTTGTCTACGCGAGCAGAACCCCCACACCCACAGAGCAGCGCTACTCGCAGATTGAAAAAGAGGCTATCGCGATCTTATGGGGATGCTGCCACTTCCACATCTACCTGTATGGACACCAATTTGTAGTGATCATGGACCCCAAGCCCCAAGCCCCTCATCCCGCTGTTCCAAGGGTCCTCGTCACGACCCCCTCCTCGGATTGAGAAGTGGGTGCTACAACTCCAGGAGTTCCAGTTCACCGTGGAATATTGCCCTGGCATCCGTAACCCTGCCGACTTCCTGTTGCGACACGCCCGGCCCGTCACCGAGCCAGAAGCGGCTGAAGCCACGGCCACAGAGGAGTACGTCAGGATGATCATCGAGAGACGTCATTCCGTACCCCAGAAGCCCAAGCCACGCTGAAGGCGCTGTACCTCGTGTGCAACGAGCTTTCTGTTTCGAAGGATTGATGTCTCCTGAGAGGCCCCTGCCTCGTGTTGCCCGAATGCCTAACTCAGCAGGCCGCTCTGCTCGCGCATGGGGAGCTTCAAGGAATCGTGAAGTAGAGGAACCGCCTCCGGAGCAAGGTCTGGTTCCCAGGTCTAAACCGACAAGTGGAGTCCATTGTATAACGGTGCCCGGTGTGTCTAGCGACCAGCCTCCTGAGCCACCCTGCGCCAGTCATCACCGAAGACGGCCCCTCCTCTCCGTGGGAAAAAGCCAGCACCAACTTTGGCAGCCTTCCAGGCGGGAAGTACATGTTAGTGGTCATAAACGACTTCTCACGGTACCCAGAGGTGAAAATCCTGAATCCCATAGCAGCTGCCAAAGTCATACCCAAGCTAGAGAAGGTCATAGCCACCCATGGCCTCATCGGAGAGCTACGCATGGACAATGGTCCTCCCTTTACTAGCATGGAGCTGGCTGACTACCTACTGTCCCACCAAATCAAGCCCCCCGAGGTGGCCTCAGGCAAACGGGGAGGTGGAGCGGCTAATGAGAACACTAAACAAGACCATCCAGATCGCCCTGGTGGATGGCCAGGCCCTGGAGCTGGCCCTCTACCAGTTCCAATTCCGCATGTCTTTTGAGGTAGACCCGTGGACAATAACTGATGTAAAGGGCGCTATGGTCACTACCTCCAGGGGAATCGAGAGGGTCACCAGGAACATCTAGTTCTTCAAGCGGGTTCCTCAGGTCGACTGCTGTGACTAGTTCCCAGCACCTGAAGGGACTAACAATGAAACGCCCAGAAGCCCGTCGGATGCAGGAGGAAGCGTCAGCCCCCGCTCAGCTCAGAGTGGAAGAAGCAGCTCGACTGCCCCGGATCCGGAAGAGTCACTGCAAGAAGTAGCACGCAACAGCCAAGAGACCTCAGAGATCAATAGCTCTGAGGAGCTGTTCCAGTCCCCTCCGAGCAGAGACAGTCTGAGCCAGTACAACCTGCGGCCCCATCCGAAGCCGTCCTAGAGGCACCAGGACATTGTTGCCCGCTGTCGCTAGGGATGAGCTGGTGGGACAACACCTGAAGATCAATCAAGTAAGACTGTTCCAAATGTTTAAGTTGTAAAGACTGAGTTAAGGCCTGTGAAAATTTTTTCACCTTATATTGTTCATAATGGTTTTGCATTTGTGGGTAAAGGAGGAATGTAGTGTTGCCTGCAGGTCAGGCCAACCCACTTACACACATATTGAAGGGGCGCAGCTTACAGCAACCCCTTGAGCGTATGTTTAGCGTTCTGGCTAGTGTCCGCGTGGTCGTACGTGCAGAAATGAATAAATAGCCCCGGGCTATGGGCGTGGCTTCAGTTGGTTGCTGGCCACTAGCATAAGCACCCGAGTCTGTGTCGTGATTAATATAGGCCCTCTGTCACGACTCTACAACACGCACCATGTCGCATGATTTGGAAGCCAGGTTCTAACTTTCTCACTCTAGATTTCTCCTGTCTGCCTGCACAGTCCGTAGCCAGGGAGGCATGTACACCGACTACTATCCTCTCCCGCCATCTGTAACAATGGACCACCAAGCCACCGCTCCAGACCTACAAGAGCAGCCCGTTCTTTGTCCCATTCTGTGAGCAGACAGAAAAAAGAATAGAAGGAATGCTTGGTAAGTACGATTATGTACTCTCAATGGGAGGGGTTGGGGTGGGCACACCACCGCACACACGGAGAGGCGCCTTGCAGCCCTGATCCCCTTGAGCCCCTGAGCTGCGCTTTTCCAGCGGTGCGAGCGGATCCCCCATTGCACTGCGGGAGCCCGCCATTTTGGGTCCTGAGGAGGCCCTAGTCGAGCGCGGCAGTTTGCTGACCTCACTGGACACCCACAGAGGTCCTTAACGCGGCTGGCCCGACATACCGCGTCTGCACAGTCACGCCTGGCGCGCACTGGCACCGCCTGGACAGTCCCGAGCAAACGGGGCACTTGCTAGCTGTGGCGCAGGAAGGTGCTGCCCCATTACGTGGCCGGAGGATTTCTCTGGACTGCTGAGATGGGGAAAAATGACGCCAAACAACCTAAACTGAACTTTGACAATAGAAAACCACCGAAGAACACGACGGTGGAGTCGGATGTTGGCGAATCGTCATCGCAAGGTGCTGCCCCGGACATAGACTTTGGGGCCCTCATCATGGAGATGAGAACCAGCTTGAAGAGCAGAGATGCCAAGCTTGATAACATGGCGGCGCAACTCGAAACCGTGAAGGCAAAGGTGGACACTCACGAGAAGAGACTGGACTGTCTCGAAAATAGGCAAACTGAATGTTGCGAATTCCAGCAACAGGCTAAGCGACACATCACGACGCTGGAGCGGGAACTCGACAATTTGCGCGCCAAGTCGGACGATTTGGAAGCACGCTCCAGAAGATCCAACGTCCGCATTACAGGCATTCCAGAAACTACAAACACAGGAAAGATGGAATCATTTGTGTCGAACCTCCTGCATGAACTGTTCGATCCGGATCTGTCCCCGGTTTTCACGGTGGAAAGAGCACACAGGTCCCTTGGGAAAAAGCCACCGGTGGGAGCCCCACCGCGTCCAATTCTGGCTAAACTGCTTAACTACCAAGATAGGGACGTCATTCTACGCTTGGCGAGAGAGAAGGGTAAAATCACACATCAGGGCAATCACATCTCCTTCTACCCAGATTTCACCCCTCTGGTGCAAGCGGCCCGGAAGGAATTCTTACCAGCAAAGAAAATTCTACTACAAGCTGGCGTGCCCTACTCTCTCCTGTACCCGGCAAAGCTGAAGGTTCACCACGAAAACACCTCTCACTTCTTCACTGACGCCAAATCTGCCCTCAAGTTCGCTAAACACATTTGTGCTGGGGCCAGGAGAAAATCGCCAAGACTTGAGGAAGCTTCGGAGCAACTTAGTGACAATGACTGAGAACTCTACAACGCTCACCCTGCACGGCTGCAAATTTACTCTTTGCATTGAGGTTGAAAGACTGGATTGGTCTCTCGCAAAGGTTTGCTCCTCCCGAACGGACTCATTGGGGGTAAGTTACTGAGACGCCGTTGTGCGCCAACTTTTGCTGCTGTCTCCGCGCCTCCTCTGGGACATTGGTTGTCTGCGGACCTTGAGGACTACGGGATGGGGGGCATTGCCAGAACCCAGGTACCCTGAAGTTTGACTGTAGCCACCCCGCGTATACGGGGGTGTTTGCCGTGCGCACCACGCCTCATGGGGTGCCTCCCTTTGTTGTTGATGTTGGGGTATTTCCACGCATTGCGTGCATGTTATTGGGATATGTCACGACCTGATTGGGGGGTTGCTGAGGGAGGGGGGTGGATGGGGGGTTTTCAAAAGTTGCGAGTTTTGGTTCGTATCTGGTGCAATGTAATACTACACATGCCTATATATTTGCGCGCTGTGTCTGCAACTATGGTGTCTGGGTGCCCGAATGGCCTCCGGCGGCGGGGTTATGTGGTGGGGGCTAGAGGTTGTCAAGTGATTTAATGGGAGGTATCAAACTCTGGACTTGGAACATTAGAGGCCTTGGGGACTTCAAAAAGGCCCGTTTGCTGCATGGCGTGTTGTCCAGACACAATGTAGATATTTGCTTCCTACAAGAAACCCATCTGAATGTCACCCCCTCAGCTCGATTGAAAAATTCCAGATGGGCGCATGTTTATTCTTCCATCTACTCAAATTATGCGAGGGGCGTTGCCATACTCATTCGCAGAGGGTTGGATTGGCGGGAGTACTCCCAGGTGCGGGATGTGGAGGGAAGGTATGTCCTGCTCCATGGGTCTTTACAGGGGCGACCCATTGTCCTAGCTGCAATCTATGGCCCAAATGTGGATGATCCTGACTTTTTCAGAAATGTTTGGGCGAAAATTGTGTTGCTGAATTGCCAGACGGTTGTGTTGGGGGGGGACTTCAACATTGTGTTAAATGACGATATGGATCGCAGAGGTGTGAGTAGACCGCAGCACACTAGAGCGCGTCAAGCGATCTCTGATATCATGAGTGAGGGACTGCTTTCAGATGTGTGGCGAGCTAAAAATCCGGGAGCAAAAGTTGGGACCTGCTTCACCTACCATAAAGCTGCATGGTCGCGGCTAGACTTCTGGTTGGTGTCTCCTGAAGTTGCGACATGGGTGTCGAATGTTGATATCATGGCTAGATCACTGTCAGACCATGCTCCGTGTATGCTGGAATTGCACCCCCCCGACACTACACATAGGGCGTTCCAATGGCGCCTTCCCCCACACGCGCTCACAGACCCTGTATTCGTAGAGGAGATAAGAGAGGACATCACTAACTACTTTGTTGAGAATGCTGGGTCTGCCACATCTGAGGCTATTGTGTGGGATGCCTTTAAAGCTGTAATCAGAGGTCAATGTATAGCACGAAAAGCAGGGGTCCTACGCACCATAAGAGACGCGTTAGCTAAACTTGAGGGGGAACTGAAAGACCTTGATGTTGCTTTTAGCTCCGACCCGTCGTTGGCGATTGCTGGCGCTCTAAAAACCAAATTGCTGGCCTTTAATGAGGAGGCGGAGAGGGAGGTGCGGTTTCTAGGGAAACAAGCAGAGGCGCGCAGAAATGGGGAGGGAGATAGGCCGAGCAGGACCCTTGCCAGACTGATTGCTCCTCGCACACAATCGAATTATATCCACACTATTTATGATAACACCGGACACCTAGTGGTAGGCCAAGAGGCAGTGTTGGGCGCCTTCGCAGACTTCTATGCTACCCTGTACACCTCAAGACAACCCACGACACCGGCATCACTGCGAGACTTTCTTGACTCCATAGCACTCGTGTGGTTCAACAACAACCACAGACAATACATGGACCTCACCGTCACAATACAAGATATCGCCCAGGTGATTAGAAGCATGCCGGCCAATAAAGCTCCTGGCCCAGATGGCCTGACCACCTCCTTTTATAAAACCTACGTAGCTGAACTAGCGCCGAGACTACACTCTGTATTTGTCGAGGCTCTCGAGTCAAATTCCCTTCCAGACTCCATGCGTGAGGCTCTAATTATCACGCTCCTCAAGCCGGATAAAGATGAACAGCAGCTAGACTCCTATAGGCCCCTGTCCCTTATAAACGTGGATGCTAAGATATACGCGAAAGTCATTGCAGATAGATTACAACCGATGTTGCCTATGATAGCGCTCCCAGATCAATCGGGATTCATCCCTGGCCGAGCGACATCACATAATCTCAGAACGATCTTTTCGGTCCTTCACTATTTACACCCATCAGTACAGGCGGCGGTGGTGTTTCTGGACGCCACCAAAGCCTTCGACTCCTTAGAATGGCCCTACCTCTTCAGTGTACTAAGGCGGATGGGATTCAGCCAGAACTTCATGACCCTGATCAAGCTCCTTTACACGGAACCCAGAGCCCGGGTGAGCGTTAATGGTCTCGTCTCCAAGCCATTCAGTGTCTCAAGGGGTACTAGGCAGGGTTGCCCTCTGTCCCCGCTCCTCTTTGCGATTACGATGGAGCCGCTAGCGGCTCGAATTAGGCAGCACCACACCGCCAGGGGCATTGGATTTAGTGCTAGAAGCTTACTGATCTCGCTATATGCAGACGATGTCACCTTGTACGTCCTGAATCCTAAAGATAACCTGAGCCCGCTACTCCGGGAATTTGTACGATTTGAGGGCTTGGCGGGGATATCCATTAACTGGTCGAAGTCAGTGGCCTTCCCCCTGACGGAGAGCACTGATCGCCCTGCCCCTGACTACCCCCTCAGATGGGAGACGGAAGCTGTCAAGTATTTGGGCATCTGGATCAGCCGAGATGTGCAGGAGTTGTGGTCGCTGAATTTTGGTAGGGCGGTGGACTGGTTGGAGGGGAAGGTCGAGGTCTGGAACAGACTACCGCTTTCCCTGGTCGCGAGAATTGCGCTGACTAAAATGGTGGTCCTCCCCAAATTCTTGTACTTGTTCGTCAACGTACCACTGCCTATGACAGCGCACTTCCACGCCTGTGTCCGCTCACTGCTGCTGAAACTGGTGTGGGCTGGCGGTCAGGCCAGAGTCTCCTGGGACCTACTCACGCTTCCGCTCCGTCAGGGGGGCCTAGGTGCCCCGGACTTGAAGCTCTATTCACTCTGTGCGCAAGCTCAGTTCCTGCATTTCTGGGCCTACCCCACCCCCTACCAGCCACATGCAGCGGTGGAACTGGCGGTGGTCGCCCCCTTGCCAATACGAGTGGCACTATATGGAAAAGTTACATGCCCGTCGCGTGAGGTAGACACAGTGGAAATGGTCCGCTGGTCCTGGCGCGAAATTCAGAAACGAGCCGGTCTCTCCCTGCTTTATGCGCCAGCTATCCCCTTGAGGGGCAACCCGATGCTGCCTTGTTTGACAGCAAGAGGTGACGTCCTCACTATCCGTGGAAATCGGCTTCTCACCTTCGCTGACCTATATCCAGATGGCACTTTTTTCGAGATGCCTGCTGATGGGGACGACCAGCCCTGCATGTTTGCTGACAAATTACTATATCATTCCCTTAGGGAATCTTGCAAGAAGATAGGGCCGTGCTTCCCGGAAGAACCTTGCACACTAGCCGCCCTCCAAAACTTGCTTTCACGACCTTCCCCCAAAAAGCTGGTGTCCAGATTATATAACTGCATGCAGGAACAGGCCCCGGTGACAGTGGCCACGGCCAAAACCGCTTGGGCTGCGGACCTAGGGGACCAGTTACCGGATGATGCATGGGAGTATTGCTGTACGCAACTCACAGCCCTATCCCCGAATTATCGACTGCGGCTTATCCACTTCAAATTCCTACACAGATATTACCGCACTCCGACACTACTACACCGAATGGGTATCCGTGAGGATGCCTCTTGCTGGAAGTGTGGGGGTGACGATGCGTCCTTTATTCATGTGGCTTGGAGCTGCCCCAAGCTGAGTGTATACTGGTCGGAGGTCTTCACTGCCATTAATCAAATCACACAAAGGAATGACTCACCGTCCCCACTGCTGGGTCTGTTGGGATATGTTAAGGACACTGAGCCCTGCGACAGGAGACTGCATGCATTACTCCTTTTATACGCCAAACGGCAGATCGCACTGCGGCAGGCCGGCCCTCCCCTCCCTTGAAAGCTGGATTAGGGATGTAACTTATGGCCACACACATCTGACGCACTACTGGGAGACCATGCCCACCGCTTCCAGACCCTCACGTGCTACGAGTGTTTCAGACGACATGGGCTAAAGGTGCGCGCTGCGTAAGTTAATGATTGTGGTCCCGCTGTCCCGCGCTGACACTGACAGGCCCTGCCCTGACGCAAGTTATGCATTTGCTGACCCCACTGACCCGGATTGTGTCCCTGGCCCCTCCCGTCCCACTGGCCCTCCTGTGGCCTATTCACTACCCCCCCCCCACGCGCCCTTCGCCTATACGTGCACAGACAAGATGCCTTTACATGCCCGCCCTGAATATGGCTGGCCCTCTATCTTAACGACCTGTGGCAGGCCCACGAGACCCTTTTGTGGACTGAAGTGTTGTATGGATGCTGTTTCCACGTACTTGCACCTATGTTTGACGTTTTTGGTTTAGCTTGTTGGGGGGTCCTGTTGGGAGAAAAATGGTGCTGACAGACACATCCTTTTCATAGGCCACTGTAGCGGGTGGTTGACTGCTGCTTACTTAGGGGCGGCTTCATTGATTTTCGCTATCTTTCAATTGTCAGCAGCACTGTGAGAAAAGTAAGACCGTTTACTCGCTGAAGTTGCACTGCACACGCTGAAGATTTTATTGTATTTCATGTTTACCTCTGACTGATTAACCCGGCCGGATGAAGGCCTCTGATATATTTCTCTGAAATCTTTGTATGACCTACCTGATAGCGGCCTACCTCCGGGTTGTTGGCGTGACGCAGTGTGCATCTTCTTTTTCATTTGTTTATAATAAATGTCTTACACCAAAAAAAAAAAAAAAAAAAAAAAAAAATGGGAGGGGTTGGGGTAAGGATTCCAATATTCATTTCGTTCTTTTTTCTGTCTGTGAGATAATAATATCTCACTTTCTAATGAATGGGACGAGGACAGGAGAGTCCTGGGGGTAATGTAACAATGTCCTGCTTTAATGCTACTTTCCCAATTATTCACTCTTTCACACTCCACTGTGTTCCTAATTTGGACATTTTTCAATGTTGTCGCCGTTCTCTGATGCTGGTAGCAATACAGTGTATTCAATATGTCACCAACCCACCTATAGCTCGCTCCTTTTTCCAGTAACAGTTTATAGACATTTTTGGTTCTGTATCAAACCAGTTTAACATACTATTGTATAGGTGTTGTCTATTGTTTTAAAAATGTTATGATTTTGTAACTGCTATGGGTCTTATTCAATAGCTGAATTCCATGACTGGTGTTCTTGATATTGTGCAATATCAAAATCTTGACTTTTAGACATGTACAGGCTACATCATTATTCTTCAATTAATGGTGAATCTAAATGTAAATGGAAACTTAAAAGCACTTAACATCAGACTTTATTTTTACTTTAAAAATGGCAAGGATTTCATAGATTTCTTAAATGGGCCCCATTCTCCGCTTTGTAGTAGCCATTGGAAATAAAACAACTGATTCCTGTAATAGTTAACAAGAATTTCCAAAAGCTGGTAAATCCACAACCTAATTCTTTTAATTACTAAAGTATTATATGTACACCGTACTTGCGAGAAAGTATTCAGCATTCCTCTTTTCTTGTGTGTGCTAGAATACCTAAGAGAACATAATCCTAAAATACTAGACCCACATTCTTTATCCCCTTAAAATCTCATGGATTTCTCGTGCCCTTGTAGTGTCTACCAGTTCCAGAATCACTACGGTGGCCCTACAAAGTGGAATGGCAAAAGAGTGACAAAAGCATGGTAGTACTTGCACCGTCATGCTGATATCCAACACCACACCTCCATTTTATGTTACATTAATTTCTGATTAACGGCTGAGCTTTGATCTTGTACTGTTAATGCTTTGATGACCTTCTGTGGCCAATAGACCCTTTAAATGGTACATCAAGGAATGCCAAATTTCAAACTGAAAATAGTTCTTAATGTACAGTTCCACTCACTTGTTTCAGTGCAAAGTTGCTGTAGTCCCTAAAGCAAGTAAGAAAAAATGGCCTCCCAGTTCATGATTTGCAAGGAAAACCAATAAATATAATTAGTATACAGGAGGCTCCTTACATCTTTGAACCTCGGTGCTCCTTCACCTTCTTCACTCCAGATAGCTCCATGCCTGCTCGGTTAAGTGACTGCGTCACCAATTCTTTCTAAACTTCCTGCATCTGTAATTGCAATCACACGATTTTGAATGGCAGTTAAATTTGAATGTATAGGTGTTTTTCCCCAAGGGCACACTTTTTCAACAATTTCTCCTCGAGTTACTTTACCGACGTATTTCTGGAACTTGCCAGTAGGGGCAGGCGGAACTTAAGGAGTTTCACTCCAAAGAATTCTGCAGAGTTACATAAGCACTCCAAGAGATTCCGCTGAGTCCTGCAAGTGGGCGGAATTGGCATGTTCCACTGATTTTAAGTGCCAGGAGCTTGTTACACACTGCAAAATCAGCACGAATAGCAGCATACAGCGTACCAGAGGGTTCTGCTTCTTTGCTGACGCTAGAGTAGATTTTCTACTTGATCTGTAGCTTTCCCACTGTGAACAGTCGCCATTGCCCGTGCTGAGAAAATCTCGCCGGGTGCTGTCCTAGCACCCGAAAATTGAGCTAGGGGATGGTAATTCTCACTTGCCAACTTAATGTTGGTGAACAACATCCAAGAAAAAACTCCGCTATTTGGCGGTTGGTAGAGCTTTGCTGAAACTCAGACTTACAAGAATAACGCAGAGTGGGCAAAACTCAGCAAATTCAGTCGGCAAAGTGGAATTTATTGCCCGCCACTACTTGTTACACTGGTTTCACAAAGCAGTAATTCTCTGTTGCTTCACAACACCTACGCTTCTAATAAAGCTCACCGGCAAACAGTTTAAATATACAAGCATCAACCAGCTTGTGGATGAGATGAAGACACATATAATGTTTAGAGTAAAAATACTATGAACTTGTGGCAAATTACTTTTAAAAATCAAATTACGACTTGAAAACTATATTAGAATTGCACAATAGAATGCGTTTAAACTGCTGCAGAACTTTTTCACTTAGAAAATGACACGTAGGAAAATGTGATTGCTTTAAAACATGAATGAATCCTTTAGAATGCATTATTAGGTGCAAATATGTTACAAGTGTATCACACATAGGGCAATTTGCATGCTTAACCCCTTGCGTGCTGATGACAGAACGGTTCCGTCATCAGCATCGGTTGAGCTGTGCTGATGACGGAACCGTTCCGTCACGACTCCGCCCGCGCAAGGCGGAGTCAGCCCAGGCGGAAAATACGCCCCGCACGCAAGGGGTTAAATATATATGAAAATAACATTTTTGTGATAGGCCTTCATTTTTAAATACGCCCCTTCAGTTATGCCCAAAAGCCTTTTCTTTCAACTCTTGCCCTTTTAGCTTGATAGATATTTATTCAGAGCATCATGCACCATTGGATATTTTATACTAAACAATGAACCTTGCTGTGACTGTTACAATAAATAATGGTTTAGATATATTTTATGTATGCCTCGCCAGACCATTATTGCTATTTTTGTCTCAGCATAGCTGACTAGGTTTTGCTTTCAAAATTGACATAGAGAGCAGCTTTTAGCTTAGGTAAGATGGTTTTCATGAGAACTTTCCTCCATGTTACTAGTATATGAAACATTGTTTTACTACATACCCGTGTGAATGTTTACCATGGAAATCGGGAGAAAAACCAATGTAAGTTGATGCACCATTGAATGAGCAGTTTTTATAGGGGGAGAGATCTGAACACCTACTAAGTTTCAGTTTAATATTGTGTAATTGTATATTAATGGTTGTTCCTTGCTAGTTGGATTAAATGGAGAAGCTGAAGAACAAATTAATTAATCCCACTCAGACTCACTTATCAGAGACTTTATCCTTGTTACTAACAGCTATTGTTAGAGGTGGCTTAATTCTTATCCAAACCCCTTTTCTGTCCAATGCTAATGCAGCAATCGTTCCTTTTTAGGTCGAGCCTAGCATTGCAGCGCATGCGCTGCTCGATTTGCGAGACATGCAGTATTCAATATAGCAATGAAGCTTTGTGGAAGCTCCCTCCACTCTCCGCCCATCTTTTTCATTTGCTTAGGTCCTAAATGCTCCCTTGCTATTGGTTTGAGGCTGGTTATTCCCTCCATATGACGGCCATGTCGTCATTTGTATCCATCCATGGCTACTGGCCCCTTTACTATGAGCAATATTTTCTCCCCCCTCCCCCCAACTGCAGTCCATGACTTCTTGGGGCCCTCCTCATGTGCACTCACTTTCGTACCTTCTTGCGCCCGCCCGCACTCCCATTTCCAATGCAATAGGTCTTGCGTAAATGCGAGTCCTATTGCAATGCAAATGCTTGTTTAACTAATTTTCTTCATGCCTAAAGCCTTTGCAGTTAATTAAACAGTAACAACAGACATGAACTGACCACGTTGCAGCTCAGTCTGTTTGTTCCTGGGTAACATTTTGAACTAAGTGATTTTGCAATATGTTCAAGCACATCTTGGGTTGGAACTTAGCAATATAAAATAATCTCTAATCCTATTTAATCAAATTGTGATCTCTAAGCCTTTCGGTAAAATGTGGGAAGCATCTTAAATGATATTTTAAATATATCTATAGAGTTGGTATTTATTTTCTTAATTAATTGTGTATTCGTACAAATAACTATATGTTCATTTTAGGATCATTTTCAGGCAGTGTGCCCGTTCTCATGGTCTCAAAGCACCATTTCAAGATGTCCACTGTATTAACACAAGTCCTCTCTCTCTTCCAGTTGGAATCAGGATTGCTAGAAGGCGGGAGACCTAGAGCAGCTTTATGATGAGAACCATGCATATAATCGTCATGTCGTACAATGATATCTAAGCAGGGAAAACTTCTGCTCGAAATTTGAGGCAGACGCTAGGCATGAAGTGTTGAGGCGTCGTATGCATTAACATCAGCCTTTTTCTTTATACTATTCTGCCCTTGGTCCCCTGTTCACCTCCTCTGGCCTATGGCAGGGTTGGTGCCTGAAGGCGTTGGCACTCAGCCCCTCCCAGAGGTGCTCCCTACTGTAGCCGCCAGCCAGGTCCGATTGCTCATGTCTCGCGTCAAGACCCTGATGAATGCCGATTCGATGTGACTCTAGATAGCCAAGAGGCCGGCCTGCCACCCGCCGGGCCACGGTAAGGGTGGGATGGGGTTCAGCCCATGGAGAGACATGTATGGTAGTGGAGTATGGGGAGTCAGGAGAGAGGGGTGACAGTGTTGTCTGCACAATCAGGAAGGGCAAGCAGGATGGGCAGGTTTTCTCTGTAGCATTGCTGAATGTTGAGAACAGTGCTTTAAATGGCCAAGTAGTACCTGCACTTCTTTAATTTAAAAAGTAGAGCAGCTGCACCTCACAGTTTGATGCAATACTTTTAATGGTAGAGTACCAGCAGTTTTCAGTAGCTCCCATGTACTCCTACATACTAAGTACCTTACCCACAACTATTTTTGCATCTAAAGCGCTAGTTATGAGCAACTCAGGGAGTTAAGTACAACTACCTAACCAGTCTACCCATATT
The DNA here is from genome assembly GCF_964263255.1 of Lissotriton vulgaris. Lineage (NCBI taxonomy): Eukaryota > Metazoa > Chordata > Amphibia > Caudata > Salamandridae > Lissotriton > Lissotriton vulgaris. The sequence continues at coordinate 1,186,610,139 of NC_141689.1, read as the reverse complement.
TGAACCCTGTAACCGTCCTTTTAGTGATATTCACCATCCTTAAAAGGAGCACGTATCACAAAGTTCACTAGGATCACCCCATTGCAAATGTGCATCACCCCCCTAAACTAGTGTATGCAATGTTGATGAGATCACCCTCTTAAATATCAGGCGTCATCTCTATTCTCAAGATATTTGTTTGACACAGATGGAACCATCAGTGCTTTAAATTATTGTGAGGAAGGAGGAGCTACGACACCAACCAAGATGGCCGCAAAGTCTCACGGCTCCGCTGACCTCCGTCCTACGCTCTATTATCCTGTTGTTTATCCTGGTTACCAGCACCGGATCTGTGTGGGTGATCCGACCCGCACTCCAGTGGTGTAATCCCGGAGTTTCTCCGCCGTTGTGGAGCGGAGCTACGTCGATGGCCGAATTGAGGCCCAACCCAACAGGGTCTCTAGTGCTGGCTCCGCCGGGTCCGAGTTGAATAACAACGGACTGCTGAATGTGGTTGGGTCCGGTCTCTGGAGCACTCGGACCTTTTTTACTGTTCTGCTACCATCAGCTGCCTGGGGCCAGATGTAGGTAGGCATTTACCGGTCGGTAACGGCCGAATTCGGCCGTTACCGACCGGTAAATGCAATTTGAGATGTAGGGCCCTGTATTTTACAGAATCGGTAAATTTACCGATCGGTAAATTTACCGATTCTGTAAAATACCGAATCAGTATTTTTTCCGATTCGGTAAAATTGATATGTAGGTGGGACTCTTCTGAGTCCCACAAGCATTACAGAATCGGTATTTTACCATCAAATACTATTTGATGGTAAAATACCGATTCTGGTGTGCATGCACATGTGTGCATGCACACCTGTGCCATATGACAGGCAGACCTGCCCTTAGGGCAGGTATGCCTGCCACATGGCCCCCAAACCTTTTTTGGGGGTGCTAGAGGGTGTCAAAGTGACACCCCCTGCACCCTTGTCAGAATCGGTATTTACCGATTCGGTAAATACCGACCAGTAATGCCCCATTCATTCCTATGGGCTTCAAAGCCCATAGGAATGAATGGGGCATTACCGGTCGGTATTTACCGAATCAGTAAATACAGATATTTACCGATTCGGTAAAAGGAACATCTGGATGTTCCTACATTTCCACCCCTCAGATTTACCGATTTTTAATTACCGAATCGGTAAAATTCGGTAATTAAAAATCGGTAAATCTCATTTACCTACATCTGGCCCCTGGTGCCCTATAGTAGGTGAGGTGACGAGTGACGCACGGTGCTGTGTTCTGGGGGTCCCTGACCGGGGGTCTGGCATTCACATCGCCGAACCCCCCGGGTCGGTGCCTCGCTGCGTACTACTGCTCGCTGCCCGTCAGTCCCTCATGGCTTATTCCTGCTCCGCCTAATCTTGCCCCGGAGAAGGCGCCTCTCCGTGGGGAACACCATGTCGGAGGACGAAAGGAGTATAGCGGAGCAGGCTCGAACTGGCCCGTCATTGCGGATGGTGCTGGAGGCACTCGTGGCACTTCAGGGAACTATCAAAGCCCAGACTTGCAGTTTATTGTCGGCGACGGATGGAATCATAGGCTTGAGACCGGACCCTGACTCGACGCCTGTGACCTGGCACCCAGCCCGCTTTTCAATAGATGCTTCGGAGGTGTATTTGGATCCGGCGTTGGATGCACTGTTTGCCCTTATTGCAGTGGATCTACCTGACTGTAATGTGCCTGGACACCCCATTGAGCCGTTGGAACCTTCGCTTTTGTACCCCTCGGAACATTTACATGCCGTCCCCATTTTGGAACCTTCTACTTTGTATTGTATGCTGTTTTGGACCGTGTTGATTCCCCTCCCCCATCGGTCTTTCCAGATGGCGGACGGGGTAAAGCTTGGCTTCGGAGACAGGGAGGGGCGACAGTGGTACCAGCCATCTACATCTGTGTACTCCGGTCCTGCTGACTTTAGTGATATTTTGTGGAAAGAGCTTTCCTTAATTGATGACTTCAGTGAATTAGATCGACGGGGCCAGGGTTGAGATTACTGTCTGGGTTTCTCATTGTGTTACTGTGGTTAACGGGATTGTTTTATCGACCTAACGGAATCTGGGGCAGAGCTGGCTATGACGGGGGAAGGAGACCGGGAGTCCGCAGAACTGTGCCCTCCTCCAATTTCCCCTTTCGGGTGGGGATTCTATTCCTTTTCCTTTCTTTCCCTTTTCTTTCTATATTTTGGGCTCTGGTTACTGGGCGACAGACACGCTGCGAGGGGGGTGGCCGTAGTCATCTGCAGGGGTGCAGGGTGGGGGGTGTGGGGGTGGGAATTTCGTTTTTATCTTTGGTCTATGGCCTCTTTTTTCTTCTTTTCTTCTCTGGACTTTTCTTTCTTTTTCCTTTTTCCGGGTTAGTGTAGTGGGTTCGGCTTTCTCTACATTCTTAATTCTACATCTGTGCCTTGACTTCTCTGAGGTTTTGGTGCTTTGGGGCGGACAATAACAATGGTGTGGACATTAATAATATGCTGGTTTATCCTGATGTCGCATGTCTTAACGCCGCTGACTTACATGATAGCGAACTTAGTGTGGACACGTAGTTTTTCTGCTCGCCCCCTTTTGTGATCCGAGACACTGTATGACACCTGATCCTTTCTATTTTATATTATAAAATGAAAACCTTCTATCCTGTTTCCGAATTGAACTGCCTTTGCGACCGCTGCGCTTAGTGGATGGAGTTACTATGCTCCCCTGGGAGCTGGGTCTGAGGTTTGATTGTATTACTGTACTGAACTGCTTAGCGGCCAGCCCTGGGGGTTGTAGGCCCGTATCTGTATTTGATTGCAAATGTTAAATAAAGGTTTTCACAATAAAAAATAAATAAATAAATAAAATAAATTATTGTGAGAATTTCGCATACTTTCTTTCTTGAAATGTATGCAACATTACGCAAAATGCAAATCTTTCAGTTTTGCTCAATATTTTACTTCAAAATGCCTCCTTGCATCACTTTTTGGTGTGAAGGCACATTTAAACAAAGCAGCACAAACAACAACCATTGACTTTTTATTTCGTGCAATGGTGCGTAAATAAAGCAATGTGGCTTAATGATGAACTGTAGGGAATTTCCCTTAAAAAAGCCTAATGAAAAATTCTATAAATGAGACTGCAGCGTAACCTAAATTTCGCCCAGGACGTCTTTAAATGTGTAGATATTTAATACTTTGCTACACAAAAACATGATGGACTTAATGTTGAACACAGATCTGGGTTTAATCTATCGATATTTTGTTCACCACTACTTTCTAGTTTAGACCCAGCCATATGCAAATAAGTCTTGATCCTGCTCCCATGGGAACAGTTCAGCCCGAACTGCCAGGCCAGGTCCTCCCTGGACTGGAAAACAAGCAGCCTGGGACTGACTTTGGGGTATAACCCCTCATCAGCCAGGCTAGCTTGAAACCGATGGCATAGTAAGCATGGGACCCACGTCTGGGTGTAGCCTTCCGACTTAGGGTGAAATTGCAACACAAAAACATGAGGGATTGAGTGTTAAACATTGTCAAGTACTCACCCCTAGTCACAGATCTGGGTTTAATCCATCGTTATTTTGCTCACCATGCCATTCCAGTTTAGACCCAGCCATATGCAAATCAGCCAAGGTGGGAAAGGATTGTTTGTTGATTGTTGAGTGCACTGTGTTAATAGACAATTGCAGTCAACTACAGGTAGGGAAGGATGTGGTTAATGAAGCAGAGGAGTTAATGGATTACATGGAGGAAAACTGTTGTTGATAGCTGAGATGCAAAGTAGTTTTTGGTAAGGCTAGATTTCACGAGGCAAGGCATTGGATTGCAATTCTGGCTGTGGAGGAAATTGTATTGGAAATGGCGACGGTTGAACTATGGGTTATAACGAAAATAACCAGCGGTACATGTTGGAGGCTTAGAATGACAGCAGAAGGTGAGAAGTGTTGATGGATGATGTAACAAGCAGTCAGCTTTTGCAGCTAGTTTATAATTTTTAGAGTGCTCTTCTATCCAAGGGCACCCAAAGCCACAATGGCAAAGGGGATATTAAATGTATATAATACCTAAATGGATGTAGCCATGCTTCTATGCTGTCTCACATGTAAGTAGGTTGTGCTCAAGACGGATGGCACATAGAGGTGATGCCAAAAAGAGGTAGCTGCCACTGAGAAAGCCCTGCCTTCTGTCTTTATCCGCTTCACTTATGGAACCTGGCTTTTATCATAAGATCCTCATTGCTGTTTGAAACAATACCCATTAAAACAAATAGATAAGGGTGTTTTCTTTCCAACTTGCAGAATTCTGTGCACCAAACACATGGACCTAAATAACACCCCCTGCTTGCAGGGATCTAATGCAGCAAAACAATTGTGATAGTGATATTGTTACATTTTGATAAATTATTGATCATCGTAGGGGCTACATTTTGAACCAATTGTAATTGGTGGAGGAGACATTATGATCAAAACAGACTGAATTACATTAATCCTTTAGTTATCTGAACTGTATGTGAAACGACTTTGAAGGAAGTTGTCTTTTCGAAGGAGAAGCTGATGTAATCGGATGATAAGGTGATTGAGGAGATATTTAATAGATATTTTTCCATAGGATAGGGAGGGTTGCCTACGATGACCGGAGGTAGTCGTAATTTAGTTAGGCAGTGGCAGTTGAGAGAATGTAGTGGACATGATTGGAATATGGAGGGATGCTGTGGCCCTTTAAATTATCATCCTGAAAACTTGATGTAAATGTATAATACTGATGGATCACAGGAGTATCTTTCAGATGGGGTGCTGCTTCAAACTCCAAACAACTTGTAAGACTGTATGTTTTGTGCGACTGTAGCAATAAAGTTGTGAAAAACTGCTTGAGCCAAATTTCACTAAATGCAATTCATAAGGTGCTTGGGAAATACGGTAACTGAACTGTGAGCGTGTGGCCTTTGTTTTTGTGGAGTGCCTTCGGTTTTTAAGGAATGTTGGCCTTTTTTGTGATTTTGACTTATTTCCAAATTGACACATCACACCTGGTCAAAGAGGCAACTTTAAAATCCTGCAACTCAAAAATATCTTGATGTTTCTTGTCATCCGTGGAAGATTCTCCATGATTTAGACTATCCTCTTTACTAGGTTAAATGATTGCAAGTTGCTTTACGATGGTTGCCATCCTCTGACAGCTTTGTGAAACACAGAAAACACGGCATTATAGGACTTAGGGATAGCTATTAGGGATTCCCTAAAACTGGTTAAGAGCATTACCTTCTTGTGTGACAGAGGGTACAATTAGAGGTCTTGGTAATGGTCTGCAAGCCAGTAAAGAACCCCACTGCCTCAGGCAGATTTTACGTGGACAACACTATAGTTGAAGGATTAGATTAGCAGTGGCCTTCTGGATTGGCACTCTTCAATTAAAGAAGGAGTGGTGAGTAGGTTTTCTGTGAGAATTTATGAAAACAGAAATTTGAAAAACGTGTCATTATAACCCATAGTTTTGGGACAGTTATATGAATCCCTCAAGATTCACTTGTTTGAGTTTGTTTCAGTCTACTGGCTTCTAAAGACGTTTGATAAGCTATCACTGAAACCCGCACATCACATTAATATCCATGCTGGAGCCAAATTCAAATAGAAAAATTGCAGGTATATGATTTCTGGAATGTGAATTGCAATTGATTTGAAAACAATTCCAGATCTGGATACATTGTCATAATTCCTTATTCAATTGGAATTTGTAAAGCCACGAACATCATAACTTTCAAATAATGAATGGTGTGGTCAAAGGATTTTACTTTTCTTGTTAAGCCTTTATTGAAGAAGGTTCTAGGAAAAACATGTGAACAAGGGATGTTTATGCAATTCACAGTAACCCCTCCCAAAATATGAGAAGGGAAATCTTGATGAATAGGACATGCAGGTCAATCTTGCACACCTGCATGGGAAAAGGAGCTATATACCTCCGTTCTTTGACTCTTTTCCAGTGCCCAGTTTCAATAAATGTACAGATTTGAAGAGAAAACTTATGCATTTCTGTTGACACAATTACAGTTTGCTGCATGTTGCTTTTCCAGCTCAGGTGTTAACCCCTCTTTTCTGAAGAAATGTTTACTGGCTGCCTGGTTTCACTGCATAAGCTTCACAAAACCAGCAATTAATATTAAAATAATACAGTTGGTCACAAACGAGTTAGCACTTCTGTAATTTGGAGAGTTTTTGGAAAACTGCATAACATTGTGCTTTTTAAATTTCCACTTTAATAATTTTAGTCAACCCTGGGCAGCACATGCGCTGCTCTGCGAGCCATGTTGTTTTAAAGAATGGAATAAAAACTCTGCCCATTTCCCTTCCGTCTTTTCAATTGGCTCCTGTTACAATCCTTTCAAATTTGATTCATTCCATTTGGGAATAGTCCTTCTAGTCCCTTCTTGGTACCTTTTTGTCTTCATTTGTAACCTCCCATAATGACTGAAATTTTTACTTGTGGTCTTACACAGTGTCCGTTATCTAGTCGGTGAGCACTATTTTCATTAGTGGTAATTAATGTAAAGAGCGCATGCCAGCTTTAGCAATGGTGGCTGTCTTTTGGGGGGTTATTAGCAGCGCCCTATGGGCGCTTTCACTTAACGGGTATTGGGTATAAATGTGCCCCCCCCCTACAAAGATGCCATGCGAAGCGGGCGCTGTTAATTCACCAAAAATGTTTTTGACTAACTCAGCTATACAAGTTTTAAATATGCTCTGTTCCTTGCCCCTCCTCCTGCTGCATAGATGCCCACATTTTTTTTCTTACACTATTTAAATTTTAGGTTGGTTTCAAGCGCCCCATGTGGCACTTTCACATTATTAGAGGCCACGCCCCTTTCTTTAGACAAGCGTGCCTAAATAAAGGTCTGTGGGCGCTATTAAAGTAAAACCGCAGCATGGGACGCTTTTACCAAAAAAAAAGCATTTTTTGGTCAACTTGACAAATGCTGTTTTTGGTAAAACGCGCCCCCATGCCGCACTTTTACTTTAATAGCAGCCACAACCTTTCTTTAGACACGGCTCATCTAAAGAAAGGGTGTAGCCCCTATTAATGTGAAAGCAGGGCATGGGGCGCCTGTAAACACAAGAATTTGCAATGCAATAGGTCTCGCATTTGCGAGAGTTTAAGCTATTAGCATTGCAAATTACAATGCCATATATTTATGTTTTTAAAATAAAACACATAAATAAAAGACAATGTAATTTACAATGCAAATAGCTCAAAGTCGCATTAATGCGAGACTATTGCATTGCACATGCTTGTTTACTGATATTTTGACAGTTGCAACTGCAACTGTAGGGAACTCTGCTGAGTTTCCAGAACGATTATTTATGGGAAGTTTCATCTTGCTCATTTCCGAGAAGTAACCCTACATGTTTTTTTCTCTTATGGTAGATAAGGCTCTTAATCTAGTTTAGTGACTGTTTGATTTATGAACCACTTTATATTCATTTATGCTGTCACTAATCTATCTTTTATTTGATATTTCAATAAACTGAACTAAGCTGAGTAAAGATGACAAATCCATACTAATACTAAGGATAAATTAAAAGGTTTTGAAACTTCATCAACTTCTCATCATTGACTGAACATTAAGGATCTGACAGTTGATATATGCATCTTATCTTATCTTATCTTAAGTGCAATTTATAGAGCGCACTGACACCGTAGGCTTCCTGGCGCTTTAAGACAGAGTGAGTGAGGAAGGAAGCGTAAGTGGCGGATTTTTAACCAAGGGGAGGGAAGAGGTGGGTTTTAAGCGATTTTCTGAAGTTCAGGAGGGAAGAGGTGGATTTGATGGAAAGGGGAAGGAGATTCCAAAGCCCGGGAGCCAGGTGGGAAAAGCGTTGACCGCCGAATTTCTTGGTTTTTGTTTTGGGAGTGACTAGCAGATGACGGTGGGCTGATCGGAGGTTGCGCGTTGGCCGGTGAGGAGAGGTAAGAGATTTGAGAAACACAGGGCCGGAGCAGTGGAGGGCTTTGAATGTGAGGCAGGCCACCTTGAAAGCTGCCCTTTGGCCTATTGGGAGCCAGTTCAGATTGTGGAGTAGAGGTTTGGCCGATTGCCATCTGGGGGTTTTATGAATTAGGCGGGCCGCTTGGTTCTGGACAACCTGGAGGCGGTGTAGCAGGGATTGTGGGAGACCATAGTAGATGGAGTTAAAAAAGTCCAGGTGGGAGAGTACAAGTGAGAGGACAACTTGGGTAAGTGGCTGCACTTTGGAGCAGTACTTAATGCGGGTAGGAGAAAGCCTCACTCCTTGCTGGAATCTCGCTGTGCACATAGCGCTTCTCGTTAGAAGCTTGCTGCTACTGGCTAATTTTTAATTGCCCCGTTTTGTCATTTTGTTTACCTGATTTATCCTTCATTTCCTTGATTTTAAACGTAATTTAGAACTGCTTAAAAATATCATAGTCCCCCCTACCTGTGTTCTTATTCACGGACCGCATCCTTGCACTGTGGCATTACGCCGCATTCACCGCCATTCGGGCGGGCCGGTCCCCGCGCTTTGTTTACCTGGGGCGCCATCTTGGGTGGGTCGAGCTAGTCGCTCCTCAGCCATTCGCTGAAGACAATCACGTGCACTCGTTAGAGCCCTTTATTATTGTATGGATATGACGCGCAGCGTGTACGCGCATCGTGGGCGCCGCAGTGACGCCGGAGTCACGCCAGAGTCCAGCCCGTCTGCGCCCGTCTGCGCTGAGGACGTGCTGGGCGGCTGGACTCTGGACTCCGTCCAAACTAGATCACCCCCCCATAGCTACTCCCTTCAGGAAATGCTGCGCTTGAAACCCCGCAGATCAGGTTGTACGCATTCTCTTGAACCCGACGATTTTCTCTCTCCCCTACGATGTGGCTGTCATCTCGAGCTTAGTCTAATCAATTCCCCCCACCATCTTCCCTCTAGCCACTCCGATGGGATCAGATCTAAGACTACGGGAGTAGAAGGCCTTTTGGTCAATGAGCGCTCCCTCGTTAAAAACAAAATAATGTTTAGGGAGATGGTTTCAGATAGAATGCCTGCCCTTGTACTTGTCACCGAAACATGGGCCAAAGATTCGTCGGGCCCTGATCTAGTTGAAGCAGTCCCGGAAGGGTACTGCCTGGCTAGACTTGACAGGCAGGGACGAGTGGGAGGGGGTATAGCGATCCTTCATAAAGACCATTTGCAATGTCATATTGTACCTATCCTTGACTTCCCGGATTGCTTCCAAGCCCTTTACTTCACAATTAAGGAAGCACATTACCCCTTCCTCAATGGAATTTTATTATATCGACCACCAGGCCCGCGAACTGGTTTTACTTCCTGCTTCCTTCAGGCCCTGGAACCATATTTTGGCAGAGAGAATTTCTCCATCTTTGGTGACTTTAACTACCACTTAGAACGGCATGATGCTTCTGATACCTCAAGTCTCATTGAGGCCTTGGCGTCCTGTGGACTCACGCAGTTAGTCCACGGGGCCACTCATCGGGCAGGTCATACGTTAGATGGCATCTTTTCTAATGACCATCGCCTAACTACCAAGGACCCGGTGCACCTATCCTGGTCCGATCACCTTGCAGTCCCATTTTATCTGGAGTATCACAGGGGGGATGGAAACAAAAAAGGGAATCACGTACAGGAAACGGCCAGAAACTTCAGGAACATCAGCAGCCATTCCTTTGTGCCCTGGGCTGCCAGCCTCTCTACTACGGGTATGGACAGTGTACAGACCGCAGTTGGCCACTTTGAACAGGTTATCACTGAGGCCTTGAATGAACTGGCCCCAACACAGACCCGCCGCCGAGCCAGACAGAGACCATCTGCCCCATGGTTCTCAGATTCTCTCAGGCTCCTCAGGCAAGAAGTGAGGAGAAAGGAGAGACTCTGGCTCTCTAGCTGGGACCTTAAGAACAAAGAAGCTCACAAACTCCTTATTAGGAAATATAAGGCTGAGATCGTGCAGGCTAAACAAGATTACTTTGTAACCCTGACAACCTCGCTCTCTTCACCGAAGGAGCTCTTCAAAATTGTTGACTCTTTAGTCAATTTACAAGTCCCTGACCCTGTCGTACCTTCACAGGATTTATGTGATAGGATTGCCTCCTTTTTCCACACGAAAATACAGGATATCCACCTAGCTCTTGAAAAACAAAGAGCCTGTATTAGTGTGCCTACTGTCTTGGCTGAGGCGAATCTGCCTACCATCGACCTCTCCCCATTGGACACCTTGGACTCCTTTCCACCCCTGACCTTGCAAGATCTTGAAATCTTGACTAATAAGATCAAATCGGGCTCCCCCTTGGATACTTGCCCTCTGAAAATCATCAAGCAGTGTAGGGAGACCCTCTTACCACCGCTGCTAGAAATAAAGAATCTAGCTATAAGAAACGGTGTCTTCCCTTCGGAGTGGAAGAAGGCAGTAGTTAAGCCTCTGCTAAAGAAGGCCTCCCTCGACCCGGAGGTCCAAAAAAACTTTCGTCCAATCTCGCTGCTTCCCGCCCCGGCGAAGATGCTTGAGGCACATCTGAACAAGCATCTCGCGGACTTTGTGGAGTGCTCGGGCTGCTTGGATTCCTCCCAGCACGGATTCAGGAGGGAACATAGCACTGAGTCGGCCCTCACCGTCGTGCTTGACAACATCCGCACGACAGTGGATGGGGGCCAGACCACCCTCCTGGTCCTATTAGATCTAACTGCAGCCTTCGATACCCTCTCCCCCTCAGTACTTACATCTCGTCTGAGGGACGTGGGGGTAAGGGGTGCAGCTCTAGATCTATTGACCTCTTTTCTTGCTGGGAGGGAACAAAGAGTTAAATTGGGTGAGTTTCTATCTCCATCCCGACCTGTGCTATGTGGGGTCCCCCAAGGGTCGGCTCTCAGTCCGACCCTATTTAACATCTACGTGACCCCACTGGCCAGACTAGTAAGAACTTTCGGGATGGAGGTAGTTTCCTATGCTGACGAATCCAAATACTCGTCTCTCTCCCCCATTCAGATGTGCAGACCGCCTCCAAGTTTAGATCTTGCATGGAGGCGGTTGGTCACTGGATGATTCAGAACTCTCTTAAACTGAATGGGGAGAAGACTGAGGTGATGGTGTTTGGAGGGACCGAAAACATCTGGTCAGCCAGCTGGTGGCCTGACTCGCTTGGAGTGTGCCCTTCCCCCACAACATCTGCTAAAAATCTTGGGGTGATGATAGACCCTGCCCTGGATATGGGCAAACAGGTGAGAAGAACCATCTCCACCTGTTGGGGCTTAATACATACCCTGCGAAGGATCAGAAAGTACCTTTCGCTACAGTCCAGAAAACAGATAGCTGTTGCACTCATTGGCTCACGCCTAGATTACTGTAACGCGCTGTACGCGGGGCTAAATAGGAGCCTCCTGCAGCGCTTACAAGTGGTTCAGAATGCCACAGCAAGATTTGTTCTGGATATTCCCAGACGCACCTCTGCCACATTGGCCCAGAAAACATTGCATTGGCTTCCGGTAGAATACCGAGTAAGGTTTAAGGTCCTGTGCATGACATACAGAGCCATTTCAAAAAACAGTGACTCGGGAGTGGGCTCCATCATTTCCCACTACACTCCTGGAAGGAACTTGCGTTCCTCCGGGAAATTGCTTCTATCAGCCCCTCGCATACGAAGAGCTAAATGGGGTGGCAGGGCTTTCTCCACTCTAGCTCCCAAATGGTGGAATGATCTCCCTCTGGATCTCAGGTCCTTACCCTCGCTACAGACATTTCGTAGTGCCCTTAAAACCTGCCTCTTCCGGCAAGCCTATGTGTAATGGATGAATGGTTCTACTGTCTGATTTTATTGTTAGGCGCCTTGATACCTGCGGGTTATTGTTTTGCGCATTATACATTTTTATCATCATCATAAGTGCGGCGGGAGGAAGTAAGTGGCGAACTTTGCGGATCTTCCGGAGCTGGTACATGCAGGATGAAATTACTGCACCCACTTGGGCTTTGTGGGACAGTTCAGTGTCAATAATCACTCCCAGACTCTTTACTGATTTGGCTGGGGCTGGGGGGAGCCTAGCTCCGAGGGCCAGAACTGCGGGCCCCAGTGAGCATGGCTGAGTCCAGGGAGGAGGATCTCAGTTTTCTCGGGGTTTAGCTTCAATTGGTTCTGGTTCATCCAAAGTTGGATGTGGATCATGACTGCGTGAAACGTATTGATGGCATGAGGTGAATTAAGCAGGAGGACAATCTGTAAGTCGTCAGCGTAGTTGTAGACAATGATGTCCCATTTCTGAAGAGAGTGGATCAGGGGCCGGAGGTATAGGTTGAACAGGAGCAGTGAGAGGGAGGAGCCCTGGGGGACTCCGCAGGACATGGGATTTTTTGTTGCAGTGTAGGGGCCCAGGCGGACCGCCTGTGTTCTTCCAGACATGAAATGAAGGACACGACCTACTTAAGAGTGGCACCCTGGATGCCTGCCTGTCTGACACGGTGGAGAAGGATGTTATGGTCCACTGTGTCGAACGCGGCTGACAGATCCAGGAGTACAAGGGCTTGGGGGGACCCCGTGTCCGAGTTGCTCCTGAGTGTGTCCAGAACTGCCAGAATGACGGCCTCAGTAGAGTGGGCAGGTCTGAAGCCGGCTTGATTGGGCACGAGGTGACAGGAGGATTCGATAAAATTTGACAGACATCGGGTGACGTGGGCCTCCATTAATTTTGAGAAGTACGGGAGGAGGGAGATGGGGCGATAATTTGAAGGCTCCACGGGGTCGGCGCCGGGTTTCTTGAGGAGGGGCACTAGGATGGCCTCCTTGAAAGAGCTAGGGACAATGCCACTGCTAAGTGACCCGTTCAGTAGGGGTAGAATACAGTCAGGTAGGTTGAGGCAGATACTCCGCAGAACAGATGGAGGACAGCAGTCGTTAGGGGAGCCAGATTTCACGCGGGTGGCGAGTTCCGCTAATGAGATGGGGTTTAGGGCAGGGAAGGTGGTGAGGGTCGAGGGGTTGTTAGAGGAAGTGTCCGATGGGTATGGCTGGGGAGGGGGAGGGATAGAGTTTTTAATTTTTGTGATCTTTTCCACAAAGAATGAGTTGAGAGTGTCGCGCATGCCTCTTGAGTGGGGGTCTGGGCTGGGAGGGTTCTGTCATCTGTGGTAAGTTCGTTCATGACTTTGAACACCTCCTTAGATTTGTCGATCGTCGACGAGATCCTGTTGGAGAAGTGTTCCATTTTGGCTAGGCTGATGGCAGTTTTGTATTCTTTACGCGCGGCCAAATAAGACTGTCTGGCTGAGTTGGAATAATCGCGTCTCCAGATGCGTTCTAGCTGGCACGTTTTTAATTTGTGTTGCTTGAGGTCATCAGAGAACCACCTGTGGGAGTTATGATGCCTAGTGCAGGGGAATTTGATCAGGGGGGCAAAGTGGTCGCTGGCCGACCTCAGCCAGGATCCGATGTCGTGTTCTATTCCGTCGATGTTATCAGAGGGGTTAAAGACTGGACGGGTGTCGGCCAGGGTTGTGAGGAAGCCCTGGGAGTCATATGTACTCCATTTTCGTGAGGAGCCACCAGCCATCAGAGGAGCAGGAATCCGGCCGGCGACAGTGATGGTGGTGTCAACTAGGTAGTGGTCTGACCTGCATGACTTGTGTTTACTTTCCAGCTCGATTCAAACCAAGGTGGAAAAAGTCCATTGACCTGTCAAGAGCCATCAGGATTAACAAAGGAAGAAATCTGTAAGTGGGGTTTTTACTCTTAAATACCGTTTGGCCAAATCATCTTAGTCTCCAGCAAACCCCTGAAAAGAAGTTCAAACTGTGACAAAAAACAATAATTATAGCTCCTCATTCTGAGTTGCATGGTACTTGGGGCACGGTACAATTGCATGCAATTTTGCTTATACTCTGTGATAAATCTACCAAAGTGTTATGCAATTAAACATGAAACCACATGGAAAGGAATTACTGTGTTAGACTCCTTCTCCTGATCTTAAAACTGTTTGGAATTTCCAAAGTCGGTGGTGTTTAATGCATATGTTTACGACCTTCTTTGAGCAGGTGGTACATGTATGTGGGAAGCTCTCAGTGTGAAAGAGAGGTGAGGAAACGTATTGAGTAAGGGAAGGTGCTTTCTGGCAGGGGGAAGCATTGTATAATACTTTCCCTATAAAAAAATAACACAGAATGAGGGGGCATATTATCAAGGGGGTTAATCTCCGCTTTTTTGGCTTTAAAAGCCAGGAAAGCGGAGATAAAATTATCTCCCTATTACCTAGCTGCCGCTAACACCAGTTAGCGACAGCTAGTAGGAGATAGCGACCATCTTGGGCCCCACTTTGCATGTCAATGATATTTATCACTAATGAGATGCAAAGTGGGCGTGCCAAGATGTTAGAGACTGAAAACAGTCGCTAACATCGCTATCTCCTATTACCAACTTTTGGAGATATTCGTGCTAAGCGGGAATATCTCCAAAAGCTAACACCTGCCCTGAGCAGTTCTTAGCCATGTTATCCAATGGGAGGTGGATAACATGGCTAAGAGCATTAGCTCGCTAATGCATGAATATCGCTGACTTTTCAGCGATATTCATGCTTTGCGGCAATTTTTACCGCATTTGCGTTAAACCTTGGTAATACCAAGGTTTATTTGCGATAACAATCGCCTCAGCGCTGCGGTAAATTTTTGTCTCTAACCAAGCAATAGCGATAATTATCGCTATTGCTTGGTAATATGCCCCGAGGATTGGCTGATTCTGCTGGTAAATCCTTATCCAAGTTTACTGTGCAGAATTACTGCATGGTAAAATCGAGCCAGGTTCTTCCACAACCAGGCAAACTAGGGGCCTGATTCATAAATGTAAACTTAACCTTTTCTGTAAGTTTATCATAGTTTGCTATTCACTAAGGTATTTTACGAGTAGTATCTTTACGACTGTGGAGTGTTCACACGTACAAAGATAGGCTTGTCCTATCTTTTCATGTGCAAAGTCTCTGCAGTCGTAAAAATACTACCCGTAAAATGTTGTTTTGAATAGCAAAATATCATAAACTTACACACAAGTGTAAGTTTACCTTAGTGAATCAGTCCCTAGTGGTGGAAAAACCAGCTCACTTGAAACCAGGCAGAGCGGAATTCCAGGAGGTAATTCCTCTCCACCTAATTGTAATGTGGCCTATAGAAGTAAGTCTAAGTGTGTGAATGTGTGTGTGTGCGCGTATTGCCACTATTAGACAATATTGTAAAACACTCTAAAAAACACTAATATGATGACAGAACAAAGATGTAAACAGAGAGCTGTTATTGAATAATGATACAAACATGAATAAACCCCAAAATGTAACAAACATACAAGCAGAAAAAAAGTTGAAATAAAAGAAGCACGCAATCACCAAATAGCCAGTGCAGCAATGCACTAAACATACGTCTGCTTCAATACAATTAAAAAATACAAAACCATTAAAAACACAAGTGCTGCATTCAACATCACTTATTCAAGGTCTTGCAATACTCTATTACATCAACGAACTTGAGTACCAATGAAGGACAGGATCTTGTATAACTCTTGGTTTTAGTTGTGCCCCTCCACATAAAAGTTCAGACCTGATTCAAAAAGCATCTTCAATGAGTTGGTGTGTCTCAATCTAGGTTAAAGTGTGACTTACTCATGAATGTCAAGTAGTAAGACTGCAATAATCTCGATTTTTGTGAATAATCCTGTCTGAGTCCTGGAAGCTATTCGCCCAAAATGGTTTGTGAATCAGGTTAGAATATTCCAGTTTCACTCACACATTAGACCAGCAGTCTTCAATATGTGGGGCGCAACCCCCAGGGGGGTCGTGGACTCATGGGAAGGGGGCGCGCATTCCCCAGCCTTATTGTCTGCACACAAGGATTGTTGAATGGGTTGGAGGGGGCCATTCTCTCCGAGGTGAAAATGAGATGGAAGTCACAGGCCTAAACCACCCAGCCACTAACTTTCCTTACCTTTTGCAATTTGTAATTCCTCCTGTTTTTGTCACTGAGTTTACACAAAAACGTTTATAATGCATACTGTAAAGGGCTCTTGTATAGAGAAGTGGATTTAAATGTTCTATTTTTTATTGTGGTGCATAAAGTAATCTTTGTACTAGAAGGCTCATTGACATATGTTGCTAGAATATCTATATTTCCTTTTAAATACGTTTGCAGTTTATTTTGAAGATTTATTTCTATTAACTTTTAATGTAATATTCCTTGCTCTCATTGAGGCATAATTTTGCTAAATATATTTATAAAGTGCAATGGTATGACCCTTTATGTGATGAATATGGTTTCCGCAGTGAAAATGCTCACAAACATATTTAAATGGCCATTCTCCTAATTTTTGGATAAAGACAACCGTCCTAGGACAGTTAATTCTGATAGCTGGGCTGTCATTCAAGGAGTCTCATGCTGTGAAATGGAAATCGAGTAGATTGCTAACTGCCAGCTTGCCTGAAAGAAATTCAAATGTGAGCTACAAGTTATTCTGCACATGTAAATAAACGGTGCTTGGAAGCACTCAAAACTTTGTGATGACAAAGATGTATTCTTTTTGAGTGGTAGTGAAACGAGATAACCATTGAACTGTGAAGTGTGTGCTTCTAATTGTATTTGTATAGCACTTACTACCCCAGGAGGTGTTGAAGCAACAGTTTTGTGAAAACAAAAAAATACAATTGCTTGCAATCTGGGTATTACTAAAATGCAAGAATTAAATACTGACTTACATATTCACAGTGCTTTCGGTCTCAAGCTGTGACCTTCCAGCACTAAAAATGCATATGTCACTATTCTCCACTGCATCATCCAAGATTTAATTCTGCAGGTCTCTGGTTACACACAGACCGCTGCAGTGCATTAACTAATAAAGGTTCATAATGTACCATTGTGCAGTTCCCACTGAGTAACAACGTTTTATATTTATTTTTCATTTAAGCTACGCATTAATTTATACATAGCTACCTGGCAGTGAAGACCTAAAAATCTTATAGAATACACTATTTTTCTCATTATTTCCCCACTGTAAAAATGATTTGCCATGGGAATTGAGGGTGTTTATTGTTATTGATGATGAGTAACAGGTTTTAGAATTTTTCGCCAGGAGGGCGACTTACACCTATAAACTATAAAGGGAGTCTCGACATCAAGAAGTTTGAAGACCTCTGCATTAGACCGAAGTAAGAAGTCACTCAGAAAAGAGCTTTGTGAATCCCACGCTTGATGTTTATTGCTGTGGGATATGAGGCAAGTCTCTGTATTATGTGGTTTTAAAAAGCTGAAAGATGTTGTCTGTTTCAAAGGTTCAACTGCAGCCTGGCTTTGAAAGCTTTTGTGAGTCTTTGAGAGCAGAGAGAGAGAGAGTGTGTGTGTAAGAGAGAGAGAGGTGAACACGGTGGCATTTTAAAGTAGAATTCTGAAAATATGATAATACTTGGCAATCTTCGGCTGGGCACCATGCCAAGTTTGTTTGATGGGGAAATGTAAAGGGTAACCATGTTTTACAATTTATATATCTGTTTAATTCATCTTTGAAGAAAGTACTGTTTAACTGGCACCATGTGCAGGAAGGGCCTGTGGCCAACCCTACTTTTTGGTATGATGGTAGGCCAATCAGATGCCATCCTTAGTTGTAATAGTCCAGGTTTTTTACATCTGCCCTGACAATTTTCTGTAAATTCTATTCCATTGTAAAACACTGTTGACCAGGGCACGAGTCAGGGTTACACGCAGGTGCACAGCATCCACCCACTATTTACACAGGGTAGACGCCATCCCCCTGCCAGGAAGTTGGGCACGCAGAAATATGCTGAATGTGTCCTGGTGTCATTTTCAGACACCGGGACACATTCAGCACTGCCTGCATGTTGTCTACTTTCAATTCCCTATATAAAGGGTCGGAGTCTAATATCAACAAAATAGGAAAGAAATCTCAAAGTAGTACTTGTTTTCTCATCAGAAATGATTTCATTTTTATCAAAAGGCATCAATGTAGCTCAACAAACAGAGAAAAGATTCAGTACATTCGGTGCATGTTTATTTAGCACATCTTGTATTTATAAACTGCATGAATTTCAACCCAGAGGGTAGGTGATATTGCAATTAATGCATTGGCAATATAAATTCAGAATCAACACATTTCTAAGTATTTAAATACACTCAAAAACATGTCAACGCGCTCAAGGTGCATAGAGGAAAAGGATTAATTAGAAGGGATGGGTAAGTGGGGGTGAAGGTGGGGACCGGGTAAAGGTGGTGTGACTGAGTAGAAATCACAGTGAAAGATGAGAAGCCTTTACAGCCTATATCGATCAGAAGGTTCCAAAAGACATTCTCAAACATAGGTTACGTAATCATCCATTATTTTGTCCTATGTTCGGAAATATGAGGAGTAATGCTAGTCGACGTTTCGACCCCTGAAAGGTGCGGGTGATTCAGAACCTCAGGATGGGGTCTTCATCAGGACGTTGGGTTAGAACAGGAGCGCCTATGAATAATGCAAAAACCATAAATGTATATTGTACTCCTATGTATTCATTAGAGCACTCGAAGGTAGACAAAAAAGTTACCTACTTCGCATGCGGCCCGTTTGGGCCTGCAGCCTGGGGACCTTCAAAGGTTCCTTAATGATGCGTGGAAATCTGTAATTAAGTGAAGGTGGTATCAGTAACAATGTAGATGATCCACCTGGGATGAAGCGGACTTACGCTACATCCACAATGAGAGAAGATAGAAGGGGAAGAAAACTTACTGGTAGCTTGTCTCAACGTGGTTCAAACTTGTGGGGTTCCGTCATTCACTGGACCGGCCGGTCCGTGGTGGAACACCTTGTCTCTATCTGGAAGTAGAGTATCAAACTAAGTTGTGGTGGTTAATCTATAGTTCCGCGCTAAAAATGTCACAGGGTACACTAAGAGCGCATTATATTAAAAGCAGGGGCCACCTGTCTACGTATTGATCTGCGTTTAACATGCTCAAAATTCTAAGGAATGGGTGTCCGAGTGGGCAGTAGCGCACCCGCGGCACTCGGGAAAAGAACTGGCAAGATTTCAGGCGTAAATCGGGACACGAGTCCCACTGAAGAAAAACGCGAGAGAATCTCCATCAATTTAGGCAGAGTCTGTTATTCGCGCTACACTGAGGTAGAGGCCTGGGTAATGGCTCACCTGTCCGTAGCGTTAATCTGTCTCCTGGCTCTCCTCCGGCTGTCAGCAGTGAAATGAACCGCGAGGTGCCGGCGCTAGATGCTACCGGGAGGCTCGCCCTGCTCTGGCCAATCAGCTGCAGGTTGCTCAGGGAGTCTCGAAAAAGATGTGTAACTCTATTCTTAGGGATCGTGATTGCTATGCAAGCCTGCGACCCACGGGAGGCCATTGTAATACGGACTTAACCCATTGTTTGCCCGAACAGTATTAAAAGCATGGTAATGCGGTACGCAGGACAGTGAACAAATATTGGAACATTGTATCAGAGACCCTTCAGATGCCCAATCCACCAATGCATGCTTTCAAGAAAGCAAAGAGCATCAGAGACACTGTAGTACGTTCGATGCTAGACAACCCTATTGCTCCCACAATACAATCAATGTGGAACCTTCCTGCCATCTTGGGAAATCACAAGTGCGGAAGTTGTAAGGCCTGTCATTTATGTCTGGAAACTGGAACAATAACACACAATGGATTGTCCATATCTTTGAAAACCTTCACGAACTGTAACACTGAGGGAGTGATCTATGCTATCTTCTGCCCCTGCAGGATGATATATATAGGCCAGACGAAACAAAAGATTAAGAACCGTGTGCTACAACATTGCAGCAGGATCAGGTGCAAAACGGTGGGAGCCCCCTTGGTAGAACACTTCCAGGAGCACTCACACACACCAGAATCAATCAAGTGGGTGGTGATTGAGAAAATTACGCTGGGCCCACGGGGGGGCAATCTCAACTCTATTCTAAATGTGCGCGAATGTAAATGGATGCAATTTTTTGATTCTGTAAAAACGGGCCTGAATGAACTGGAAACTACTTTCTCCCAGATGGCCCTGTTAGATCCAGACTGAACTACTGATCAGAATACATAATACATGTGGTTTATCCTTTGAATACACGTATCATATTTGTTGAGATGTATACTGTATCACGCTGTGCAAACTCACATGGGAATAAGGCATATAGATGTAATACTCTTGTGCAATTTGAACCAATGCACTTTAATTGATATGTACACTATATAAATTGATGATCTACTTCTGATGTTTTTGAAGCACTAATCAATTGTATAAACAATGCTGTACATGACTTTATACCACTCTCACATCAAGTCGCGCCATTCTTAATGTCTTACGGAGATATCCTGTTTCTGAACCATGCTTTTAATACTGTTCGGGCAAACAATGGGTTAAGTCCGTATTACAATGGCCTCCCGTGGGTCGCAGGCTTGCATAGCAATCACGATCCCTAAGAATAGAGTTACACATCTTTTTCGAGACTCCCTGAGCAACCTGCAGCTGATTGGCCAGAGCAGGGCGAGCCTCCCGGTAGCATCTAGCGCCGGCACCTCGCGGTTCATTTCACTGCTGACAGCCGGAGGAGAGCCAGGAGACAGATTAACGCTACGGACAGGTGAGCCATTACCCAGGCCTCTACCTCAGTGTAGCGCGAATAACAGACTCTGCCTAAATTGATGGAGATTCTCTCGCGTTTTTCTTCAGTGGGACTCGTGTCCCGATTTACGCCTGAAATCTTGCCAGTTCTTTTCCCGAGTGCCGCGGGTGCGCTACTGCCCACTCGGACACCCATTCCTTAGAATTTTGAGCATGTTAAACGCAGATCAATACGTAGACAGGTGGCCCCTGCTTTTAATATAATGCGCTCTTAGTGTACCCTGTGACATTTTTAGCGCGGAACTATAGATTAACCACCACAACTTAGTTTGATACTCTACTTCCAGATAGAGACAAGGTGTTCCACCACGGACCGGCCGGTCCAGTGAATGACGGAACCCCACAAGTTTGAACCACGTTGAGACAAGCTACCAGTAAGTTTTCTTCCCCTTCTATCTTCTCTCATTGTGGATGTAGCGTAAGTCCGCTTCATCCCAGGTGGATCATCTACATTGTTACTGATACCACCTTCACTTAATTACAGATTTCCACGCATCATTAAGGAACCTTTGAAGGTCCCCAGGCTGCAGGCCCAAACGGGCCGCATGCGAAGTAGGTAACTTTTTTGTCTACCTTCGAGTGCTCTAATGAATACATAGGAGTACAATATACATTTATGGTTTTTGCATTATTCATAGGCGCTCCTGTTCTAACCCAACGTCCTGATGAAGACCCCATCCTGAGGTTCTGAATCACCCGCACCTTTCAGGGGTCGAAACGTCGACTAGCATTACTCCTCATATTTCCGAACATAGGACAAAATAATGGATGATTACGTAACCTATGTTTGAGAATGTCTTTTGGAACCTTCTGATCGATATAGGCTGTAAAGGCTTCTCATCTTTCACTGTGATTTCTACTCAGTCACACCACCTTTACCCGGTCCCCACCTTCACCCCCACTTACCCATCCCTTCTAATTAATCCTTTTCCTCTATGCACCTTGAGCGCGTTGACATGTTTTTGAGTGTATTTAAATACTTAGAAATGTGTTGATTCTGAATTTATATTGCCAATGCATTAATTGCAATATCACCTACCCTCTGGGTTGAAATTCATGCAGTTTATAAATACAAGATGTGCTAAATAAACATGCACCGAATGTACTGAATCTTTTCTCTGTTTGTTGAGCTACATTGATGCCTTTTGATAAAAATGAAATCATTTCTGATGAGAAAACAAGTACTACTTTGAGATTTCTTTCCTATTTTGTTGATATTAGACTCCGACCCTTTATATATGTACCTACTTTAATTGACCTAGGTCGAGGAGTTCTCAGGGTCTACCCCGTTGTAACTCACTACTTTCAATTCCCAGCAGCAATGTGTAGGCAGCGAGAGAGCTTCTTCTGCACCTCCAGCTGGGTGGAAGTTAAGGCCATCAGGCCTCACTTTTTGTTTGAATGTCCTGACTGGAAGCGGCCTGGAACTTCAGACTTCAATGTAAATGCCACAGACGGGAAACAAAGACACACCGCTTATCTCTTCACAGGTATTTAAGAGAGGCATTGTTTTGCCTTTGCTCAATCCCTGTATATAAGAGCGTGCACTGTAAGAATGTCAGGTGTGTTGGTCTGTCCCAGTATTTACACAAGTAACAATTTCAATAGCACTATTTTCTTTCTTTTATAGCATTATGTCAGAGGTCTTTACGTAACATACACATTATACATTGACAATAAATCATATATATGTGTAAATCAATGTACAAGATGAGTTACATGAGACAGTGAGATTTACAAGGTGTACGAGAAGCATGTCCTTTACACTTCACTGTAGTCTTTTAGAAGGATTACAATTTATGAACTGCAGGTAACAAAAGGATCTCTGTTTTAAATGCGATAACCCACTTTCCTATCTACATAAAATAAAAATCTGTCATCTGCGTGTTATATGATGTGCTTTGCAGGAGACACATTTACCTTCTCTACTACTTCAAATCTGGGACTTCACAAAACACAGATTTCCCCAGCAAGTGCATTAACTACCAGAGTTATTTCACCATTATTACTATTCCATGAGATTTACTGGGCACCTTCACAGCAGATGCCTTAACCCAATTAGATATTTTAAAATGTAAACTTTGCAACCAATTAAGCATAACATCTACTACTATGGTTCTCCTTGTTTCCAATTTATTTTTGGCAGTGCTTCAAAAAATAAATGTATTAGTTGAGGCCCATATTTTGCGTCGGGATTGCGCCACTTTTTTGGGCACAACCCCAACGCCAAATCTTATTTGTTGAATCTCATAATGCGCATAAATGTACTCATGATATACCTGATAAACATGTGTGTAAGATCTTAATATCTGATATCGCTTCTTGTGATGTCACTTCCAGTGAGGTCACATTCTGCGATGTCACGTGCAAAGTTACGCATCCTGACATGCGCTGTGATGGCACGCGTCATGATATCACTTGCATACTGCCTAACCTGGTTAGTGCCCCCTAACTCTTTTTTTACGACTGGTGCCCTGCTGGCGGCTAAGCAAAGGAGAGCCTGGGCCATCATCTTCAAATGTACCAGTGCAGGGTAGGTTAGAAACACTTTTCAGGAAACAACTCAAATGACACAGATATTGTGCGTCAAATGTGTGTTGAACTTCCCCCAGTCTATTAACACAACAATGCTAAATTTGATATCTGAGTGCCTTCTTTGTCGTCCGTTTTCTATGCTTCTCTGACTGCTGTTCAAATACGCCATTTGTGTCTCCTGAAATTGTAGTCCTATTTCTATGTCAGGGACGTGCATAATTACGTTTCCTAATGATAAAGAATAAATACAGTAATATCATTTTTAGGACGTCAGGAATTAAATACCAAATGACGAAAATTAGCAGAATATTTGCATAAATGTGTACGTCCTTCTTTAACTTTGCCACCCCTGAGAGGCTTCTTACCTGAATCCATTGACGAACGCATCACCGCCAGACACGGAAATATCTCCGGTCAGCATTTTGAAGGTTGTTGTCTTGCCAGCTCCGTTTATTCCAAGAAGACCGAAGCACTGTCAGAGGGAAACCATTAAAATGATCGGTTTATCGCAGTATATTTTATCATGACAAAAATATTTCGGGCGCTCATGAATACTGCACGAGGGTAACTGATTTGCAGTCAAATTCAATTGCCCTGAAATAAAGGACACTCTGATCTGTTATCGGCCGGTAAACAAGGGCAGCATTATTCATGCGCGAAAAATGTACACATCATTTTACCCATGATTCATTTACAGCATTTCGCACTGATTAATAGCGTCCCCTCGCTCTCGGCGAGTGACATCAGAGATTAAATGGCGATCGTTCTGCATATCACAATGAAAGACAATATTCAACTCGCACAGAAAATTGATTAATCCAGGAACCTAATTTGGGAAATTGTTTCAACGTGCTAAATAGGTTTCCAAATGCTGGAATTATTATCAGGTGCTGATTCGCCAACATGACTTTTTGACTTTCACTCCAGACCTCATTTAGTGAAGTGGTCTCTATTGTGTTGGCAAGCACTGGCAGCTATCAACATTTTGAACAGGTGCAACACTGAACCTTGGATTGCCTAGTGTCTGGTGCACCTACAAAACCTTTTTGAAGAGGTTGGACCATGGCTGCTTCTAAAGTGTATAGTTAGTTACGCTGTAGCAGGGATGCTCCAAATAAACTATGACATGCTAGGTGATGGTTACTTCTCAATATATAGAACATTAATGAATTAACAAATACAGGAGGTCTCCACCTGATAGCACCAGCACTTTTAGGATGGTGACTTACAAGAATGATATAAAATCTTACATATTCACTAACTGATCCAGCTATACATTCATCTCAGTGACGTAAGGATCCAGTCCAGAGAACTATCTGTAACCTACATGTCACTCACACATTAGTGGTATATATTCTGTGAAAGCTAGCATTAGTCTGCCATTCCAGATCTGTTCTGTGGGAATTAGAAGATTGCACATATTGCCTTCTGTGAGAGAGGGAAGATTGTTTTACTACTGCGATGCAGTCCTGGTGCTTTGAGGAAGTAAAGCTGGCAGTGCTGCTGCCCAATTTTTACCTGTCCTGTGATGGGACAGTCTTGTGCTGATGCTACCCTTGCTGTACCTGTCCTCTGAGGTAGGAAGTGAGTACTGCTTCTGCCCAAGGTGTACTTGTTTTGTGAAGAGGGATGTTTTCAATGCTATGCTACAGCTTATTAAAATGCAAAGGATATTTTTGAATTCACTTGCCTAACATGCCCAGGCTAGTCAGAAGCTTTTGTTGGACCCAGGGTAAAATATAGTTGAGGGGGGCCTGACCCAGCAAACCTGATTTCAATCACAGCTTCACTGCTTGACCAAACTCTATGACCCGTGGCAATTTAAATTTCCTTCCATTGTATCATTTTCCATGAGCATCTCATTTGAGAGCACCTTGGAATATTTCAGTTCAGGATTTTCACTGTACAAAAACCTCTCTCCTATATGGTGTAATAGAGCATAACGTTGTTTCACCTATAACAACAATAAAATATTTGCATATGTGGCACAGGACAAATGACATGCCTCTTGGGTCACTAATAAAATTAGAAAGTGATACCCATCCTGGATCACAATTGCACAATGACTAATCAGGAAACCTGGTTTCAATTCTAGCTTCTAAGCTTGACCAAAGAATGTGACCCAAGGTGATTACTTTTCTACCCTGGGCCTGCTTTTCCGTGATCATCACATCTGAGATCACATTCAAATAAGTCAGTTCAGAATGCACATTGAAAACCATCACTCTTGTGTATGATTTAGTAGACTATAATGTTGCATCATCTATAAACATAAAGGCTTATATTTAAGAAAGAAGACAACTGACTAGCCTCTTGAACTGTCTCAGCAGAAAGGTTATGAATCACTAATTCTAATAAAGGTCAGTGAGCGCAGTGATATAATCAAAGGTGCTAAAGTTCAATCCAAAACACAATTTTTTACATTAAAGTTTGCAGCTCTAAATAAAGTGTCTGTCACAGACATATGAAGCAGGGCATGATATTCTAGCTGAGCTAAGAGCTGTTCTACTCAGTTTCCACTGCACTCCTTTTCCAGACAAAATGCAACACAGACAAGGCACTTAGAATTGTGGGACCCGGCCATTACCTCCTTGCTAACACTACCCTATTGGTGGTGGTGGCTGTTAGAAATGGGAGTCTCTAGTTGGCAAGGGCTTGCAACTTTGTCCAAGTAGGGACCCTTCTTCCTAGTCAGGATAAGGCAGTTACACTCCTAAAATAACCCCTGCTCACCCCCTTGGTAGCTTGGCATGAGCAGTCAAGCTTATCTCAGAGGCACTGTGTAAAGCATTTGCACATAATCAACAGTAATACAGTGTAAGCACTACAAAGGGACACCACCCAAGTTTAGAAAAATATCCAATATTTTTAAATACTTAAAACAAGACCAAATCCAATAAAAATCCACAATACAGTACTTTAAAAATAGTTCATTCGCAAGATGTCTTTAAATTGCAAAAATAAGTTGAAAACACAGTTTGTATGAGTCGGAAGCTCGGTTCGAGCCTACTGCGATGCTGAAAACAGTCTTGCAGTTCCAGCTGACCGCTTCGGTACGGCCCAACAACAGCGTGAACAGACTCGTTAACAGTACCTTTCTTAGTATTGGCATTCATCGCGGTTCCATTGCAAGGTGGAAGGGGCGCACAGTGCGGTGTCCTCTTGATGCGGTATGAGAAGCGGCTCAGTGACGATTATCGACACGGGTCGGTGAGACCAAGGCTTGCGGTGCAGGGTGAGACGGTGCTCGATGGGGTGCTGGCAGGTTGTGGGGCAGCTGACGGAGCAGGTCGTGGTGTCCGTTGCGGTTACGGTGCAAAGTGGAGGCGGAGCAGGGCGCAGTGTCCTCTTGATGCGGTGCAGGCAGCAGCTCGGTGATGATCGTGCAGACGGCGTAGATTATACCAAGGCGTGCGGTGCAGGGCGAGACGTTGCTCGATGCGGTGCTTGCAGGTTGTGATGCAAGCGACAGAGCCGGTTGGCGGGAATTGGCGCTGGCAGAGCCGGACAGCTGTGCGTGAGGAGGCAATCACGGGTGTTGAGCCAGCGCCGACCATGTCGGTGAGACTAAGCCAGTGAAGTGAAACGAGGCGGTGCGGGCTGCGATGCCTCTCGATGCGGTGCAGGCGGCAGCTTGGTGATGATCGGGAAGACGGCGTCGGTGTGACTGATTTTAATGCATGATGTGAGTGAAAGAGCAAACCCTCACAAAATATGCGACCATAGTTTACTTTTGGAAATGCACGTGCAATAGGCATTTTTTAAATGGAGTAGCTGCTCTTGTAAAATTTACAAACATAGCTTATGAAACAGCTTCGTAAAATGGTAAAATCTGGATGACAATTAGCAAATCCCGCATTTTAGTCAGTAGCACTTTGTGTGCTAGGGTTTTAAGCCTACGGTGAAATTGTAAAAGCAAAACTACAAGACCTACAATACAACATGTCATTGGATGAAAAATAAATAGGTGATGGTATTCTATGTTGTACTGCCAAAGCTCATAGTCATGAAATGCAAAATAAAATGTAGGTCCTGGGTTTCTGTCTTTTTTATTGTAGGTAATCCTGTGTTAAACAGCCAGGTGGATGAGAGGGTAGAAATAGTCTTTCAGATGTAAATGTGTGTATCACACTGCTAATGGGCTAACAATAACACTTCATAGAAACATCCAAACTGCGCCATTTACCAGAACAATGCCCGTAGCAGTAGTTAGGCATGTCTAGAAACTTACAGAAAGGAAAATAGTGCTCTGTTACCGCCATTCCTGAACACACACTCGGTCTAGAACTTTGTGTAATTAAGTGTTGCGTTTACAACACCACTGTGAAATGCCCTGCGTTGACCAAGTGCAGCACATGCTGTAGGTCCTGCCCCGCGAGAGCCGCCGGTGGTAGGGAGGGCTATTAAGCTCAATACAATAACTAGGCATTTATCTTACAAAGAGAATATGTGAAACATTCTATCAAATTGATGTAAACATTAGAAGACAACTAATCCGCGCTGTTTAGGGATCAACATAAAAACAGCGTTAGCACATATGGTAGAGGACAATATAGATCCATTGATCTCCAAACTAAAGAAGGACTTTTCACGTTAGTCAACCTTTGGCCTGTCCAAATGGAGTAGGATACAGGTCTACAAAATGAACATGATGCAGGATGCTTCAGACACATCACACTTGGTATAAACAGTGAAGTGATTGTGGTAGGAGGCAGATAGATTTAATCTGCTTTATTCGGCTGATAAACGGTCTAAGCTCACATCTAACAACATTATAAAGACAACAATACACACTCACATGGCAAAAAGGACACAATGTCATCAAGGAAAACTGTACCATTTTCAAAAAGGCCCCCATTTAGGGCAACTGTAAACTTCTTTCATAGCAGGCTATGAGCCATACTGGCGGAGCTTCATGCCCAGAGAGTTCAGAACAGTGGATCACATGTTGGCGAGTGATAGGCTAAAAACCTGTGGTGAACTACAGGAGACACAAACCCCCAGCCTTTACATGTTCTGAGACTTCCAGAGGCTATGGCACTGCTTGACTAGATCCCTAGTACCACTGCCTCCTAACTTGACAGACTCTACACTTCTACATTATATCCACAAATGGGTTTAAATGTGTTGCATTAGGCATTTCTAAAGTGCTTAATGACTACTTCTTCTTGACACCCATGCCATCTGCACTACAGTCTTAGTAGTTGACCCACCTACAAATAGAGTACGAAGAGGAAGACTGGTCAGAATTTGTATTGAGGAATGAGAACGCACTTAAAGAGGAGCATCTTAAAATGAACTATTATACATTTCTACATTGGTGGAACTGGTACCTTAAGAGACTTGCTAGAAGTGGGAAGTGTACGAAATTGAATTATTCCGTCATGGGAGTGAAACCATACTCTAGCAGCAATCAAAACCCTTGTCAGTGTGAACCACAAAAGTGACTAAATTAACCTGTACCTAGCCCTCTGGTAGCTTGGCACAGTAGCAGTGAGGCTTAACTTATAATGTATTAAGTATATAAGCAATACACAAACAGTAATAAAGTGAAAACACAACACAAAAAAAATCACGCACCAAATTTGAAAAATAGAGAACATGTTAATAAGTAAAATTACACAAAAAAATATTAAATCTAATAAGTAAACTGGATTTATGAATTTTTAAAGTGTTTAGTGAAATTTAACGCCTAAAAGATCAAAGCGCCAACCACTTTTATCTGGTGGCGTCAGACCGGGGCAAAGTTAAGGCTGATTTTGGTGGAGTACGGTCTGAATACAGCAGGTGGATTGGGCCCGGTCTTGGCTTACTTTCGGACTTGGAAGAAATTTTGAAGAAAAGTCCAGGAGAATGTGAGAGTTCAGTGGGGCAAGGCAGCAGGCTGTGCCTGAGGAGGAGTTATAGTCGCTGTAGATTGCTGAATGAGGTCTCGGGGAAGCCGTCGACGATGGTGGGAAGAACCTCTGAGTGAACAAAGTCAGATTACAGGGAGGAGGAGATCATTGTCATCGACGGTGAGCCTGTTGCTGTCGGATCCTGTGAAAATGTTTACCTTCAGACTCAGACAACAAATTGAAACACAAAAACTTTCAATAAGATAAAGCAGCAAGCAGTAGTAAAAGAGGTCTCCAGGAGCCTGGAAACTGTATCTCGGAGGTCCCGCTCAACGTGATTTGCTGCTGCACAGAAGAACGTAGCAAGAGCTGCTGCAAAGCCAGGCTGACATGCAATGCATCTTGGGTGGCTCTGGTGGCTGTTAGGCCCCAATCTTCTGTCGGCTCTTCTGAATACTTTTTTCTGGATTTTCTGCTAAGGTCCAAGTTTTAGGGGGCACTAGGTGGCACACACACAAGATGGTCGCACAACTGTGAGGCTCCTGCAGCCCAGCTTGACTATCCTCTCATTTATCCTGCTTTAAGGCCCCACAGCCGAGTTAAACTACGGCCTGTTGGAGAACTAGACCCAATGACGAATCGCTGTGAAAATTAGCTGGATTGGGTGGACCCTGCTTCTGGCGTGGAGGCGTGAAGATTCGGACGAGGGTGAAAGGTGGAGCATTGTGACTCCTCAGCACGGCCACAAGAACTGGGAGAGGCCGCTGCTCCACACACGGCGGCTAGGCCCTGGGACGTGGGTCGGGCGGAGGCGCTGGAGGTACCTGCCCGACTTGCCTAATCAGCCATCGCACTAGCTGCATCACTGGAGGCACTGTCTACCTGTTGCCTGGAACGGACTGTGTCCACAGCACTGAAGCTGGGGAGGACAGGTAAGCGAATGCGCAAGATAGGCGCTGAAGATGCACTGGGCTCTTTTGCGGTGCGGCGAGCACCACCATCAATATTCTAATTGGGGCTCCGGCAAAAGGTGACGACTGGAGTATTCGCGACACCCCTACTGGCATTAGAACTGGTGAACTGGCACTGGGCTGATCGCACGCCTCTGAACGCTGCACCGGTGGGGCTCTGAGCGCTGGAGGCCTCCTGCGGACGCTGCACTGCTCTCGCTGCACTACGGGTGTAGCTTCAGAAGTGAAGACTGACCTTTTTTATCTCGTGCACTGTCTTGCAGACGTGATCCTTTCTCTCTGTTGATGGTAGCGGGGGACGGGGCAAGTGATTGCGGGACGGCCATGTAGTTATGGCCCCCTGTTGACTGTGTATAGATGCCTGGGTGCTGCTGGGCGCCATTTTGTGCAACTGAAAATTGGTGGCGCAGTGCACTCACCCTATGTGCACTGATTCTCGCTGGCCTGGGGATCAACTGCTGGATGTGGCGGTAAATGCGGAGGTAAGGCAGGAGACAGGACGGCTCTCCAAGGGTGCCCTTTAATCTCTACTAGACCGCGCCGGCTTGTGAAGTGGGGCATGCTTTGACAATATCCAGAGGATGACTGTCTGCGGGTGAGTGGGGACACATCTGTGGCGTGACCCACTGTACTCTCTGCTGACTGGAGTCTGTTTGTGGCAAAGTGAGCGTGGCAAAGTGAGCGTCTGGGGACGGAGAGACCCGAATACTCTACTCAACTCATTGCTGGCTATCTGGAGAGGGTGAACCCTACCTGAAGCCTGGGTGCACTGTGATATACCCGCTGTGCCGCTGTCTCTGCTGGGCTTGGGCCCCACCGGCCATTGTGAAAGTGAGTTGCGACAGCTGAGTTTGACGAGCAGTCCGTAAATACAGGACGCCATGGGCAAGCAGGAAACCCGACAATCAAAACTGAACTTTGAGGTGGCAAAAAGGGGTACGCGTAACATGCAAGAGGGTCAGGATCTGGACGGGAGGGATGAGATCCAGGCTGGGGCGACTGCACAGAACACTGATGTACAAAGTATACTTCAGGAGGTGCAACAAGGATTCGCCACCATAGTGGACAAAGTGGATAGAATGTCATCGCCTATGGATGCCTTTGCGCACAAGCTGGCGGGGCATGAGGACCACATCAAGGAGGCGGAGAGGCACATATTGGACACTGAAGATACGACAACTCGAGTTTCAACACAAGTCGCTCACATGGATAAACTCCTGAAACTCATTGCAGCGAAAAATGAGGACTTAGAAGCGCCCAGTTGGTGCAATAATATTCACATTCTAGGTATCCCGGAGTCCACGAACACAGGAAAAATGGAGGAATATGTGGAGAAACTGTTGCTACCATCAATTGGAGTGGAATCATTCTCCAGCCAATTTATCTTAGACATGCGCATACGTCTCTGGGGCCGTGCCCGCCGCCAGGCAGCACACCACGTCCTATAGTAAGTAAGTAAAATCTTTATTCGGTTTCAATTTACATGAAAAACCATAAAAGTATTTACATCTTGCATTAGGTCATTTAAAATACATTTTAACAAAACTGGTACAGATTTAATGTAAATTAATTTAGAATTGGTATCGTTGTTCCTTAGTCCAAGTGATCAGATATTGTTATATTAAAGATTTACTCTGTGTTTAAAAATACATTTTAAAAAAGTACTCACAGTTTTACATACATGTTCGGAGCTTAAGAATTGCAACCACAACATGGCAGGACGACATTTTCTAAGACCTAAAGTTCTCAACAGGGGGATTAGCTAGAGCTTGCGATGTGCGGAATAGTACTTGCAAAGCAGTACGGTGTGAATCGTTGACTGTTCGGATGTTTCATCACACGGACATACCGTTAAGTTTTCTTCCCAGCTATTTCTATTAGGAAAGGCTACAACCCTGTGAAAAATGTTCAGCCTGAATCTTGCTAATAGAAAGCGCTCAAATTGTGAATCAACATAAGTTAGATAGGGTTCTATTTCCAATGTGGTCATAACCGCTAAGGAATGTTGTACAGTGGTTTCTTGATCTCTAAGGTGATACGTAACTCTTCAAAATGGCTCAACGCCCTTGCCTTTAACTCTTTCTTTGGGATTTCAGCAATTGTTGCGGGGTTGGAGTAGTACTCAGCCATCCCTAAGTCAGTAAGAAGATTTTTTACGTATCTTAGCCAGTCTATTTTTTCGACATGGTCCTGTGCCATGCAGTCTGCAACAATCTCTTTAGTAAAAGTGTTTTTTGTTGACACCCAGATACGGCGCCAGAGAAGTACAGGTTCAATCTTAGCCAAGTCCTCAATATGGGGCATTCCCAACTCTGCGTGACAAGCAAAGGTAGATACTCGTTTTGGGACGGTCAGTAGAAATCTCATGAAGGTATTCTCCGCTACCTGCAAGGCTTTTGTATTTTTATGGCCCCACAGGCCCGCCCCATAGAGTGCGATGGAATGGCATTTAGCTTTATAAATGTGGAGTAGTTCAACTGGGGGCTTTTTCTCTAATTTCTGGGCGAATTTCATAAGTGCCGCTATGGAGCGCAAAAGTTGGTGTTTACGGGCTTCTATAGCCGCTTTCCAGTTAAGCTTGTCATCCATCATGATCCCTAAATAAGGGTATTGGGGGGTTGATTCTAATTTTTCGTTATCGAGGTAGATACTCTTTCCATATTTCTTTGTTTGGCCTGCCACCATAACATATGTCTTTTTTATATTTATGTGAAGATCTAGATTGCTCATAAATTTGGCATAGCTGTTCAAGGCTTTTTGTAGCTCTCGTGGGGTGCGTGCTAAAATCACCGCATCATCTGCGTACAAGAGCGCGGGCACCAGGCGGTCTTTCACGCGAGGCAGGTCCAAGCCCCCCTTCAACATCTCTACCTCAAGACCGTTGGTATAGAGGGAGAAAAGAAAGGGGGCCAGGACACAACCCTGCCTGACGCCGTGCTCTACTGTAAAGGGCTCTGACAGTTCACCCCGTACTCCAAAAGGCACCCTGGAGGATGCGTTAGAATAAAGTTCTCTAAGGAAGGTTACAAGAACTATATCTATTCCCATGTCGATCAGGACTGACCATAGTTTTGCGTGGGAGACGCAGTCGAAAGCTACGGAAAGGTCGACATATACCATGTACAGCCTTTCGCGCTTGGCCGACACATACTTTCCCATCATCAGGGCAAGGTTCAGGGCTTGTTCCGTTGTCCCGAAGCCCTCTCAGAAACAATACTGGATATCGGAGAGGGTCCCGGTATCATCCTATAGTAGCAAGACTTTTTTGAACTACCGAGATAGGGACATTGCACTCCGGGTGGCGAGAAGCAAACAAAAATTGCATTATGATGGCAATACATTTTCCATTTATCCAGACTTTACTCCCACAGTCCAAAAGGAAAGGCGCAAATTCATAGATGTTAAAAACAAACTACGACTGGCACAGATTGAAAATGCGCTACTATACCCTGCACGCCTCAGTGTCACTCACCAAGGCTGGCAACGTTTTTTCATCAAGCTACAACAGGTGAAAGAGTTTCTGAAGCACTTGAAACATGTGAATTGCACTAATGGAACACCAGCATTGTCGCAGCAGTCTTCTTCAATGGGGGCGAAAAGATGACTCACAGTGACCATGTGCATTGCTATACACAGTTTGCCAAAAGGCGGAGTGAGACGAAAAAATAGTCTGATTGTCGGAACCACTTCGTGGGTCAAATAACTGTTTTCAAATGTTGGGCCAATCTAAGCTCTACCCACGACACGCTGGGCACCCTCTGCCCTCCAGAACCCACTTGTTACATCTGAAGTGGACTTTTGGGGCAAGGTGCACCTGTGCTGCCACCTAGAGGTATCCCTCCGCAGGTCTTCCCCTGCTGATTGTCATCGCAGGACTCTAGCAGTAACTGTTTGGGTTATAATGTTCTTGCTGGGGATAGGGGAGGGGGGTGGGCAATTATTTCTGACAAGTTGGGGCTGCTTCAGTGGGTGGGGGTGGGGTTCTGTGGGGATTGGTCTAGTTTAGGTATGACTTTTGTTGAGCAGGATGGTTTTCTTTGCAATTGCATGTGGATGTTGTGTGCAGTGTACTTTGAACGCGCGACGCACAGTATAGAGATACAACACGTATGCACCTTTGCACTGGGCTATGTCTCATGGGCATGGACCATGTTTGTGATAGGCACGCTGATCAATTGCTGATACAGACTCTGGGAAACTGAATATTGCTACATGGAACAAAAGGGGGCTGGGGGATCCATGGGAAAGGCGACACATAATTGCCAATTTGGACAGGCATCGAGTGCATATAGCAATGTTGCAAGAAACACATTTTCACCCTCAAAGTGTTAATAAGTTTGCATGTAAATGGGTGTACCACAGAATTTGTTCATCCTACTCGTCTTTTGCGAGGGGGACAGCCATACTTATTAAAAGATGAACACGTTTCATCTGGCCAGGGCTTCCTGGGATGCGCAAGGGCAGTACTGTCTGGTGTGGGGGTGATTGGGGTCTGAATCGGTCTCCCTGGCCTGCTGCTACGGACCGAATGTGGATGCCCCCGATATTTTTACCTCCTTGTGCGCTAAGATTTTTGAACTAGGCTCTAATCATATAATCTGGAGAGGGGATTTTAATGATGCGTGTAACTCAAATGTTGACAGGTCTCACCCTGTTGTATAGGAATTTAGGATCCTACTGTAATTTTCCAGATTCATGCCCTTATATAGGTATAAATCACCATATCCTTATATAGCCATAGAAATCATAACCATATTTAGACATCGCTCATGCAGTCCAAATATGGCATGGCTACTTCCACTAGTTCCGAAAATCCACAACGATTTCTTGTAAATCTCGGCTTCAGCAGCTAGGGACTTGAATATTGAATATTGATTTATCCAAGAACTCATTGAGTTTTCAAAGAACTGAGACTCTTTGATGGCGTTATTATGTCCACCTTTACATCAATCTCAGCACCTTCAGGGTATAAATATGCCTACACTTGCCTTAGCCAACGCACAGAGGTTTGGACCAGTTCAACTATCTACTTGCCCGACGCATCCTGCTACAGCAAGTGCCGAAGGAAGACGACCGTCCAGCAGACTCACTGAGAGAGACGCTGTCTTTTCTCTTGCAGAGAAATCCAGCTCCAGTGTTTCCAAGCTACCCATTGCGGGTTGTTGGCAAATCAAGTCCCAAGCCTGACCTTCTTCATTCTAAACCAAGGTACAGAGCTGATTAGACCCTTAGAGAAATCTTGGATAGATTCTTGGCAAAGAAAACTAAATTTATGCTACACCTCACTTACTCCTTCCCTCGTACTAGACTTAGGTTAGGTACATCGGGGTAGGCGTATTTTAGACGCACCAGTTGAGTATTTCTTAGCCTCTGTTATTTATGTATGTATTTATCTATGGTCTAGGAACCATACAATGCTCTTACAGTATTATTTTATCCTACTCTTTTACCGTGCGCATTATACTTTGAAACCAGTATTACGATTGTAGCAGTTCATTTCTTCTGCTTGAGAAAGAAGACTGTTCAATAAATACCTTTTATTGAAAACGACCGTCTCTCTATTTCTCTGAACCTCTGGTGAAACGAAGGATGCACGAATGACTGAGTAAAATATCTATTTATTGTTTCCACGACTCTGAAGATCAGTTTTATCTTGGGGAAACAAAGTTGTCATGTTTAGGCGGTTGTCAGAAACTAAACCCTTCTTGTGAATTCGAGAAAGATTCTAGTGACCTCTGAGCTAGCTGGCACTCACAATTAAGTCTAATATATTTCGATAGAAACCTAGTAGACATAAGTCCAACGTCACATCTATAGGATATATTATTCCAATGCGCTCAGCCTATTGGGAATATTGGAACTACACTTCAACCCTGCCTCCCATCACTACACCAAAGCACGCACTGCCCTGCAGGACACTCTAACTTCTTATCAGTTGATTGATGCCTGGAAGCACACCCACCCCCATGGGTTAGAGGGAACACACTACACTGCGCAAGCGGCCACTTGGGCGAGGCTGGACTATTTGTTTCTGTCCAGAGGGCTAGGCCCAGCTATATCTCAGGTACAACACCTGGCCGACACTTACTCGGATCACGCTCCTGTCAGGCTCACACTTTCCTTATCAGATTACGGCCCCCCACGAAATAATTGGAGATTACACACCCCTATTCTCTTGGATACAGTTTTCCAGGAGGAATTGCGGGAAGAAGTGGGGGATTTCTTTAAGAGGAATAAGGACTCTGTCGAGAGAGTGGAAATTATATGGGAAGCATTCAAGGTTACACTTCGGAGGTACTGCATATCAAAGGGTTCTGGAGTACTAAAAGACATCACTAACGCACTGTCCAAATTGGAAAAAGAGCTTAAAGCGATGGAAGCGAACCTGGCCTCAAATCCGGATAGCTCCACCTATTCTAAATTTAGAGAGACGCTCACTGAATATATGGAGTCAGCGAAAAGGGAAACATGATTCAGGGGCAGGTACTGAATGGCTCGTCGCTATGGGGAGGGGGAGAGGCCAGGCAAGTCATTAGCAGACACGATTAGGAAGCCACGTTACTCCAATTATGTGTTAGAACTGAAAGGTACGAGCGAGGTGGTCTACAGGGACACCGCAAGCATACTGAATGCTTTTACCTTTCATTATGCTCAACTCTATACCACGAACAGGACAGGTAGTTTGAACATGGAGAATTATCTAGAAGATGTGACACTAGGCTGGTTGAGCGATGTACAACAGAAGTTTTTATGTGCTCCGTTCGAATTGGATGAGGTCCAAGAAGCCATCATGCACATGCAATCTGGGAAGGCAACCTGTACAGATGGCATCCCAATAGAGTTCTATGAAACCTATATAGAGCAGATGGCCCCCATACTGCGTGAGGTGTATGAGGACTCCTTGGTGCCTCCCACCTTCCATGAGAGAGGCTCTCATCATTTCGCTGTTGAAACCTGGAAAATCACCCCTCCAATGCGACTCCTATAGACCACTGTCCCTCCTTAATTGTGAGGCAAAAATATTGGCCAAGCTCATTGCCACCTGGCTCAGCTTGTTGATGGAGAATATGATTCTCCCCGACCAGTCTGACTTTGTACCCGGAAGGACCACCTCCCATAACTTAAGAACCCTTTTCACCATTTTAAATAATGTCTCTCCTGAATTACCTTTGGCAACTGTTTTTTTAGACGCCACAAAGGCTTTTGACTCAATTGAGTGGGACTATATGTTCGGGGTGATGTTGCGCATTGGTTTTCCACCCCATTTTCCTCTCCTGGATACAATTATTATATCATTTACTAACTGATAAGGTACTCATAAATGGGTGTGTGTCCCAGATGTTCCCGATCACTAGGGGAATCCGACAAGGTTGCCCCTTGTCCCCCTTATTATTTGCGCTTGCGGTTGAGACACAGGCTGCAAAATTCCTGCAACATCACAATGATAAAGCGTTACGATGCAATATGAGGCAGATACTCTTATCCCTATATGCGGATGATATCACTTTGTATGTTCGCGACCCGCAGCAGAACCTAGACCCAATTCTTAGAGAGTTCATTGTTTTTGGGGAACTGTCCATTGTCAAAATCAATTGGAGTAAGTTCTGTATTTTTCCTTTAAAGACTGCAACAACTCCCTTTCCGCTGGACTATCCCTTAGAGGGGTGTGATGAAGATTTGCAATATTTTGGCATTCGTGTCACTAGGGACAGGGATGAGCTGATGCGCCTCAATTATGGCTCAGCGCTGACTCACAAAACGGACTGTGTTACCCGTTGGATTACACTTACTCTTTCAATGGCTGGACGGGCGTCCCTGATAAAAATAGTGATATTGCCCCAGCTGCTCTATCTGTTTTTGAATATTCCGTTCCATCCAGGGGTTTCTTTTTTAAATCACTCCAGTCAGAGTTGACGCAGCTGGTGTGGGGGGGAGCAAGCACCTGAGACTGCAGTGGAATGTTCTTACTAGGCCTTATTCCCCAAGGGGGACTTGGCATACCCAATTTTGAATTATATTACCTCAGTGCGCAAGCCCATTATGCATATTACTGGGTGTATCAGCCGCGATATATGCCTCAAGTGGCGGCGGAGCACTGGCTTGCGCACCCCATACCAATTGAAGGAGCGTTGCATGATATTCCACCTCTTAGAGTAAGGGCGCCCACCGCTGTTACAAGCACGGTCACGGCGTGGCATCGCATAAGTCGAATATTGGACACCTCGCTGCTCTATTCCCTGCTATTGCCTTTCACATACCACCCGAACATGCCTCTCCTCCAGGAGATGATATTTCACAAGTTTGCGGAACAAATGCACATTAAGACCTGTATCATGAGGGCCAATTTCGCACAGCCGAACATGTCTTTCAAGGCACACAGCACACACAGATGGATGTTTTCTTATATATGCGTCTTAGACGGGGCATTCGCTCTATAACTCCGGAATTTTCGACTGAACCCCCAACACTTGCTCCCCTACAACTAATGCTTTGGAAAACGACACCCAAGCACCTTGTTTCCCTCATATACCACACTGTGCACACACACAAAAAGAGGAGCCGGCTGCACTGGTCCACATGTGCTGGAGTGCGAAGCTGTATTGAGTTTTAACGGGGTGCACCCTAAAAACTCATGGACCTGGGTTAATAAGTAAGTACAAGGAGAGTGGTCCGAGTTTGCGCAATTATTCAGCAGATATTCTGTATTACTCCATACAGACGTTCACCACATACATGTATCATTATTCATTGATAAACAAAGGGAACAATAAAGCTTGTAATATTCAAAGTCTGATTGCATTTATTCTTGCAATCCTGTAAGTTGTAATTACTACATCACAGAAATAACTTTTGATCTTCAAGGTTTATAAACGTAATTTTCAAATCATTACATCGATGGTGCTCTCAGTGAGGGAAGGAGGGAATGTGATTGAGTTTGTGAGGGACTGGGTAAAGGTGGTGTGACATTGATAGCATCACATTAAAATCATTAGGCCTTTACACTAAAGCTAGTACACATGTTCCCTAGTCACATCACACATAGGCTAGACAAATCCATTTCATTGAGTCCTGTGGTGTGCTGGGTTGGTGTAGTCTACGTTTCGACCCCTGTATGTGTTTAAGGGTTATTCTTGCCTCATGTTGGGGTCTTTGTCAGGACAGATAAGAAATGGGAGCACATTAATGCAACGGTCGGCCTCTGAACCGTCACTGCGTGGGCCAACGTAGGCTCCTCAAAGTTTTGGGCAATGCTCCTGTGGCCGAGCATACAATTTCAGTCATTTCACTCATGTCACGATTTATGGAACCAGTCGATAACGATTTCTTTATTCAGTGCGCACCTGGCACCATTCTGATCATTGTCGGCGTTTACTCTGCCATCAGGAGTGCGGAGCTGGGCTTTGATGTGACGGATGAACAGTGGGAATTCTACTGCTCCCAAACTGAACAGGTATCGGCCAGCAGCAGACAGCGTATACTACACTACAAGTTCTTGCACAGATTCTATCATACCCCGGCCTGAATGCAAAGACACAATTTACGCACTACAGATCAGTGCAATAGGTGTAACGCCCCAGGAGCGGATTTCCTACACTTAGCGTGGGAGTGCCTGAGGATACATGACTACTGGAGACAGGTGTTTGAAGCTCTAAACTTAATGGCACACTTTCACATTGAACCTACACCACTGCTGCCCCTGTTGAGTTATGTAAAGCCACTGCAGGCTGCGCATCGGAAATATGTGGCTCGCTCGCTGCTCATGGCCAAAAGATGGGTGGCGTGTCAATGGGGAATTGGAGGGCATCCAAATTCAAGGACTGAATAGGAGAAGAACCATTTGGGTAGTTAGGACTCATCCAAGCAGAGGCCAGGTACAGGTTTCGAAGTCTCTGAAACTTTTTAAATCCCTGTTTGCTCATGTAGGAGGCCTGCCAACTAGACCTTGGAGTCACTTTGGTGGTCCTGGGTTCAAGGAGTAGGTCCTGTCCTCCTTCAATTATCAGGGCATCAAGGGTGTCCTTCCAGAAATAGGGCAGCAGAGTAGTCTTTCTGACAGCAGAGCAGAAGGCAGTCCTTCATCTGAATCTTCTACAGGTCAATGAGTGTACTGGACAGGTAATTCAGGAGGCCCAATATGTATTCCTCTTGCCAGCCTTTAAAGGGGGACATCATCTAGGCTACTCTCACATCTTGTTCTGGAAAGCTCTTTCATCCCCCTGCTAAGGCTCCAAGAGGTCTAGGGTGAAAAAAGGCTAGTGTCAGGTTCCTTTGTGTGTGTCCTAAGACAGCCCTTTGAAATGTGAGTGGGGCAGGGAACAGCTCAACCCACAGCTATCCTGGAAGGATGGCCCATCCTGTCAACACCTAGTCCCCTTTTTTCTCACTGTCTGGGGGCAATGCTAAGCTCTTCACAGTCATGTGACCCAGAACACTGGCAGCAGCCACCACATGTTCAGGACAGGAAAATGCCACCTTTCTAAAAGTGCCATTTTCAGAACTGTGTCGTAAAATTTTACGTTACCTTTAAAGAGGATTTAAACCTTTTACATGCAATCCTGACATCCCTAGCTGTTTCAATAAAAAGTTAGCATTTAATACATTTA
Organism: Lissotriton vulgaris; assembly: GCF_964263255.1. Classification (NCBI taxonomy): domain Eukaryota; kingdom Metazoa; phylum Chordata; class Amphibia; order Caudata; family Salamandridae; genus Lissotriton; species Lissotriton vulgaris. The sequence continues at coordinate 1,186,569,524 of NC_141689.1, read as the reverse complement.
ATGCCGTAACCCAATGTCATCCAATGGGAGAGATAGGCCTTACAGGAGTTAAAAACCAGTTTAGGAGTTTCTAACTGCCAAGAAATGTAAAATGTAAAATACACCTGTCCAAATTGTTAAGTACAATGCATCCTGCCCTGTGAACAGTTTAGGGCCCACCTTAGGGGCAGCTTATATGTATTAAAAAGAAGAGTTTAGGCCTGACAAAAGGTTTATTTTGCCAGGTCGAATTGGCAGTTTAGAACAGCACTAGTGTCTGCAATGGCAGGCCTGAGACATGTTTTAAAGTGCTACTTTAGTCTGTTTAATTTACGGGCCCTAAATATATGTAGTACCAAATACTAGAGTCTTATAAGTAAATTAAATGTGCCAATAAGTTGTAGGTCAATTTTAACATGTTTTAGGGAGAGAGCATAAGAACTCTAACATTAGTTAACAGTGAACGTGCACAGAGTCCTAATGCCAAAAATGAAACTTCAGAAAACAGGTAGGTTGAAGGCAAAAGGTCTGGGGGTGACTCTGCTTAGAGGGTCAAGTCCAACAGAATGCTACCAGGAGCATAATGTTGAAGGTGAAATAGTCTATGTAGTGATATAATCTATATCCTATGGAAATGTCCCTCTGTTACACAACATATAGAATATGAGATAAAATGAGGAATGTGTTCGACATCTCTGGCCCACTAACAAGTCAAGCCGCACTCCTGCATGAGTTGACCACCTACCCTGAAATCATGTACCCTAAAATCTGGTGATTTGCTACAGCATATGTGGTGGTAAACTATACACACTCCTGTAATCGATTATGGAGGACTAACATTTACCCTGGCACTAACATATGTACTCACAAAATGGCCTAAACCGCAGCATATGAACAAGTGATTTATTGTTTGAGCGATCAAATGGACAAATGCCCCTATGACATGGGGCATATTCTGCACAAACAACAAAGACTGATAAATCCCCAATGGGTGCTCACGCTTGTATGTATAAACTTACTAGCGTTCTTACTACCCCAAAGGGAAGTCTGGCATTTACAAGAGGAAAAGAGAAAATTGGATACTCTGAGTTAAATAAAAGTGCTTTGCAAGTTTTGTGGTACAATATTTTCAAAGTTAAAGTGTTATTTGATGCTATCCTTAATTACTATTGAGAAGAGGCTGGATTTGATGTAGCCGTTCATAAGTTCCAAGGGCCTTATCCACAATAAAGTGACTCATCATGGTACGGCAAGCCATTTGGCTGTGCCACACTGAGTCACTTTCAAAGCAAAGGGATGCCACATATTTACAATAATATGTTGCATCCCTATGCTTTCCCAAGCACTGGCACACAACTGGCTGCCAGGCGCCAATGCAGGCACATTTGCACACCATGGTGCAAGGGTGTCTACATTTCAGGGGAGATTGTTTTTGTGCAGGAAGGGACACCTTCCTGCACAAAAAGAATCACAAGAGGAGATCTTCTCTTTTTATGTGTGATACAGAATGCAGCACGCAAAGAAAGAGTTAAAAATGAGGAGAAATGAAACAGTTTCTCTTCCTTGGACCTCCCTACGCCTCACCTGGGGAGGCATAGCATTCTGACGCATTCCCAGGCTTACAAAAATTTGTAAATCTGGGAATTGCGGCAGATGACATGGGTGTTACGTGGGAACACCCATAGCAACACCCATGGCAAGCCCCTTTCACTCAAAGTGATGCATAAAAAGAGGAGTTATTTAAAAGGACATGAAAAGCCACGCAGTGTGGCTTTATGATTCCTTGTAAATATGGGGCAACAAAATGCACCACCAGTGTGTCACAAAAAGTTATGTACAGGTGGAGCAAAGGGGCTTGTAAATAAACCTCCAAATCTTTATTAAAACATAAGCAGACCAAATGTGCTATTCCCCTTCTCACTTTGCAAGCTAACTTATTGCCCCAACCTTCTTAGATTCCTCTCCAACATTCTTTGAAGAATCATTATATGTAAGAGTGGCGGGTAAGTTGATCACGGGGCTGATGCCTAATGGAGTCTCTCAGGATGCTACTAGGTCTGGACGTCCAGGTCTTCAAAGACTTAGGGTCCTGTTTAAATGTTGGCAACAAGCATACTCTGCGCAACGGCCATAGTGTGCTTAAAGCCAACATTATGCTCAGTCGGGAGAATTTCAAAGTAGGGGACCATCTTTGACCACTAATCTTATGTGCAACATGATTATGGGCCGTCTGAAAATTTGCTATATGTCTGTCCACCCATTTAGGATGGATGGACATATAGCCATTGTTAGACATTAGGTTTCTGGTTGGAAGAGGTATGCACCCTGTCCAAGCAGGAGCCACAATCCAAGTCATGGTAAGTAAGTCAGATGTACAGCATAAAATTAACCTGTGCTCACTCTCTGGTAGCTTGACACAGAGCAGGTAGACTTAACTTAAGAGGCAATGTGTAAAGTATTTGTGCAACACTTCAAACAGTAACACAGTGAAAATTCCACAAAAAGACTCATACCACACCAGTTTAGAAAATGAGATTATGATTTCATAAATAAAACAAGACCAAAACGACAAAAGCCAATAAGGAGAAGTTGCGATATGAATTTGGAAAGATTAAAAGTGAAAAATAACACTAAGAAGTAACAATCGCCTACAAGGTTACCTCGCCGTGCTGGACCGGAGCAAAGTCGTGATTTCAGGCCAACCTCAATGGAGCGTGGGATGGATATAGGAGCCATGCAAGGCCTGCTGAACAAAAGTAACTTGAGCTTGGTTGCAACAGCGAGATGAGGGATGCAGCCGAGAGATGCTTTGGTGTCTATCCCGCAGAGTAGGTGATACGTTAATTTTCTCCAAGCAAAAATGCCTATACGCTGGTTCCAAAGACAAAGTGCCAGCTTCAAGATGTGTTGGTTATGAAGCCGATGTGCAGGGTTTTTTCTACACTATTGACAGGATGCATTGATCGTCTCTCCTGCAGTGGCGGAGATTCGGTGATTTTGATGGATATGCCCTGGATCCAAGTGTGATGTGCCAATTCTGTTCCCACAACAGAGTTCATGTGTCAATTCTGGTCAGGCAGCATGGGATGCGTCGGTTTCACTGGGTCAAGGACCTGGACCTACTTCCAATGAACCAGGCACAAGAGCAGGAGGTAAGACTTTGATTTCCCTGAGTCTTAAAACAGGAGGTAAGTCAGCATGCCCTTTAAGATTACTCTGGGTTCAAGTAAGTTTGTCCAGTTCTTCCTCAGCAGGTTAGAGGGTAGCAGGCAGTAGGGCAGAACAACAGAAAAGCAGTTCATCCAGGGCAGCAGTCGAGCAGAGTGGCAGTCTTTGTAGCAGCACAGCAGTTCTTCCTTGTGACAGAGCTCTTCACAGGTCCAGTAGTGACTGATTTAGTGGTTCAGAAACCCAGAACTTATTCTTTGAAGTGGAGGTGACTTCAAAGAGGGGTTTTGAAGTGCACAGAGGTTCTACCTCCCAGTTCTGGCTGCAGACTCAATAGAGGAATGTATGCAGCCCTTTGTGTGGATAAAGCACACTGCCTATTCAGGTGTATGTGTCAGCTCCTCCCTCCCATCCTGCCCAAAATGACCCATGGGAATGTGGATGGCTACTCAGTCACACCTAACCTTCCTTTGTGTGTGGCTGTCTAGAGGGAATACATAAAGTTCAGCTGTTACCCACCCCAGATGTACATTGGAGATAGGTTGCAGGCACCCACAGCTTAGAGTAGAGAAATTCCATGTTTCTAAAAGTTAGGTAGATCATAGTGCCAACAAGGGATTCATCCAAAGAAAAACTTTTAAAATCAATCTGTTAATAATTTTCAAAATTCAAATCATAACATCAGATCTGTCTTTATAGTTATATATCTAAATTTTAGGACAAAGATAGAATAAATCTCAAAACATAGGCGTATGCCTTATTCTCAAATTTATATTGTATAGTCTTACAAAAATACAAATAAAAAGGGGTTCACAAGGTAATTTCCACATACATTAGCAATTAACTACAATCCTTTTCTGCATTAGTGAGTTATATGCCAATTTATATTAAAACCCACCATAAAAAAATATAGTATACAGGTCTGTCTCTTACAGAGGGTCTAGACTTGAAAACTCAAATTTACCAGCAACTACAGTGAAAGTTAGGTTAGGCGTTGACATTTCGATCTCCATTGCTGTTTGACTACGAGACAATGCTCAAGACTGCGATTTTGTGAGAGGAAGTGTTGTGAATGTATCTAGGACCATAATGAGATATTCCCGATTTATGCACTTATGTGGTTATAGCAAATCATATCCTTATAAAGGCATAAGAATCATATCCATATTAAGTCATAGCCAATACAGTCCAAATACGGCAAGGCTACTCCCATAGACTCCTAGAAAGTACAACGCATTCTTAAACAAACCAAGCCTCCAGCAGCCCGGGAATTCCCCCTGCTTCTGTTTTGATTTGTCCTAGAACTCCTGAGAGTCCTGAAAGAACTGCCAGTTCTTAGTGACGTCTTATGTCCAACCTTACCTTAAACTCCGCACCTTCCAGGTATAAATATACCAACATCTGCCTTAAGCAACACACAGTGGTTTGGAGCAGATCGGCTATCTACTTGCCCGACGCCCTGCTGATGTGAATGCCGAAGGAAGCCGACCCTCCCTGCTGACGCACTGAGAGAGACGCTGTCTTTTCTCCTGCCGAGAAATCCAGCTCCAGTTTTTCCCTGATACCCTTGCGGGTTACTGGGAGATCGAGTCCTGAGAGAGAGATACAAGACCTCCTTCATTCTATACCCAAGGTACGGAGTGGATTAGACCCATAGAGAATTCTTGATTCAGATTCTCGGCAAAAACTGTAACTCATCTACTCCTTCCCTGTACTAGGCTTAGGTTAGGTACACTGGGGTAGGCGTATCTTAGAAACACCAGTTGAGTACGTTTAGTCATTATTTTATCATTGTATGTATTTTATCCATTTTGAAGTATCTTATGGCTTAGAAACCATATAAATGCTTTTACATTATTATTTCATAATACTCCTTTAACTGTACGCACTTTACTTTATGACAAGTATTGCAATTGTGGCAATTAATTTCTCTTGAATGAGAAAGAAGACTGCTCAATAAATAACCCTTTTATTGAAAACGCCTGTCTCTCTATTTCTCTGCATCTCTGGTGAAACGAAGCATGCACGATTGACTGAGTAAAATAGCTATCTATTGTTTCCGCGACTCTGGAGATATTCCTTATTTCAGCGGGAACAAAGTTGTCATGTGATATGGTTGTCAGAAGCTAATCCCTTCTTGTCTATTCAGGAAAGCTAAACACCTTCTTGTTTACTCGAGAAAGTTTCTAGTGACCTCTGAACTAGCTGGCGCACACAATTAAGTCTAACATATTCAATAGAGACCTAGTCGACCTCAGTCCTACGTCTAAACTATCGTTTATGTTATTCCAATGCGCAGAGCCTATTGGGAATATAGGAACTAAACTACATGGCGCCCAACGTTTGGTAAGGCGATAATTTAACACTAGATACTAGAGTAACTCAGTTGTGCTTTTCACACAGACCCCTTTTCCCGTAAAAACTCCAATAGACGTCTGGAGTGGGTAAAAGGTTAATACCCGCCAAAACTTAGTAGGAAGAAATTCCTATGTATTAGTTTTTGGTTTAGTCAACCTTGAAGGATACAGTGTTCCAAAATATTGTGCACCTAATCTTTGTTTCCTTGAAACTTGATCTGCAAACTTTCATTAAACAATGTCAACCAACGGCGACAACAACGAAACCGGTGGAGCTGCAGTAGATGCAAATTGACCGGGATTTGACGTTACAGGGTTTAATGAAAATGACCTGGATGCGAAAAACATCCCGGTAAATGTAAGGAAAACCTATAAAACTTTTAGAAAATGGAGTATCATCAAGAGGTGGTACAGTCATATTTGTTGTCGAGGCACATGAATATCGGCAGACAGAGGTATTTTATTCATGGATAACTTTTCCAGCAGCAAATGCTGTAACACACGAGTTCCACTACTACAAAGCAGGGGAACCCCCAGCGGAATACGTTCCTTTCGAGGAAGTTGAAATTCCACTAACTTACCAAGAGCATGAGCTCTGGTTTAATGGCGCCCTAAAACATCAAAATCACATTACCAGGCTCGGTCCACTAGGTAGACCAGGAGCCACATGGCCGGTTCTAGCCAGTTATACACCACATCCTGACATTGAAGAAATGTCAGACAGAGAACTTTTAGTTCAACTAAAACAAATAATTAAAATACATAGACAATTGGTACAATATGTCATGTGGACTTTAACAGTCCAACCAGCAATAAAAGTTCCATAGCACACCCCTCACCAGGGGAACACAAATAGAATTACACCACAGACTATTCAATCAGTCATTGGTAAAATAAAACAAATTCCGTTCTGGTTAGCTCAAAAAATTACTCAGATAGAGGCAGTATTTCCTGATACTACCCCTCACGAAAAACACAGAATTCTGACAATCTGCCTACCAATGGGGACTGCACCACATGTGGAGGACTGTGACACTTGGAGAACAGTCTTTGCTTTAATCTACACAAAAATACATGGTGTTCCGTCTATGGCGGTTATACCAGATGTACTAAGACAGATTCAAAATGAATATTGTCCAGAACCTGCTTTAACTCTAGGTATGAAATTACCGAAAGACTTTAAGCAAGTCTTGGCTATACTACTAGCCAACATAAAAGGAGAAGCAGCATCCGTGGCAATCCGCCAAAAACTAAAAGAAACCGATATAGCAGACCAACCTTTTGAGCTTTCCAGAATAATTGAAAAATCCTATGAAGAATTAGGTAGAGACAGTTTAGGTGGTAAACCACTAAAACCACAACTAACTGAAAATCCTGAAAAAACTTTCATTTAAAATAATCTCAATTCTCAAAAGAAGAAGTGGGAGGGTAATAAGCAAACTTTTCCCAGAGAAAAACATTTTCAGACCAGAGGAAGGTCTCCCCAAGGAAGAGATAGATCTCCAGAAACGGGGGGAAAGCCTCCACAACGGGAGCCCTCTTAAAAAAGATATAACCTTAGAAATAGGGAAAATTTGAGAAAACCTGACAGATATCAAGAAATTGATACACATCCCTCTCGATCTTTTCAGACTTCCTCACAGAAATCGGAAAGAAGAAGACGGTCAGAACATAAAGAAGAGCGCGTCAAGTCCAAAGAGAAAGAACCTGCTCATCAAAGTAAAAAATTACAATTTCCCAAAAAGAAGGTAGCCAGTATTAAAATAAAACATGCCGAGGATCCTGAGGACACAACTCAAGAACGGAGAGTGGGCTCAAACAATGCTAGACAGCGCAGCAGAAGTGACCATAGCTCGCAAGATCCTGATGAATCTTCTGGAGACAGGGGACACAAATTAATACATTCAGGTGGAAAGTTAGCGTGCCCCATAAAATATATGAAATAACATTACGTATAGAGGGAGACAAAACTAGGAAAATAAAAGGTCTCTTCTGGGAAAAACTATCTAAAGGTTATGATATCCTTCTAGCAGAAAAGGACTGGCCACCAGAGTTGTCAGGGAGTGCCCACATGGCGAAGAAATGATTATGCCTGCCCTCTAAAACCACATTCCAATTCATAAAAAATACACATATGCAAGAAAATGGGCAGTGGCCTGAGCTCCTGCATTATATAAAAATCATGTAGGATGGGATGAGGATTCTCCTCACCATAAAATCCAGTTAAAAAATCAACCAACTGCACAATGGCAGTATCCTATGAAGCAAGAAGCTAAAAAACAAGTCAGAGAGATCTTAGATCAACTAGAATATCAGGGGTGATTGAAACATGCACCTCACAAATGAACAATCCTTTGTTTCCTGTCTCCAAGCCAGACGATTCATATCGTCTAGTTTTGGACTACAGACACCTAAACTCTTGTAAAACATTTGCAGTACAAAACTCACACAGTGCAGCACTAATGATTAATATTGTGCGCAAAAACATATAAAACAACATTAGATATTTCAAATGTTTTTTTCTGTCAAAACATTGCACCAGAAAGCAGGTATTTGACAGCTTTCTCCAGCATGGGAGCCCAAAAGCAATTTTGTCCTCTCCCACAGGGATTCAAGAACAGCCCAGGATTATTTTCAGCCAGGATAACAGAGTTACTACAAATGTATGATGATGAGGCATTATCCTATGTTAATGACATCTATCTTGCAGACAATGACCTGGAGACACACTTGAAAAGAGTGAACACCATCATACTTGGGTTCGCATCTGAAGGGTACAAATGTAACTTTAAAAAGTCATGAATTGCCCACCAGACAGTCCTATTTTTAGGATATGAATTATCAAGTGAAGGCAAAAGCCTAGCAGACAACTTCTTAGAGAAGTGTGCAGTACTCCAACCTCCAAAAACGCTGAAAAACTTACAATCAATTCTAAGTTTCCTGAACTTCGGAAGAACTTACATTCTAAATTTTGCAGAGAGGGTTAAACCACTCTACGAATTAATAAAACCTGGGGGCATATTACCAACAACTAGCGATAATTATCGCTATGTTGGTTTAGCGGCGATATTTTTATCGCCGAGCTGCGGCGATTTTTATCGCTTAGGAAGCTTGCTATTATCAAGGTTTATCTCCTAAGCGATAAAAATCGGCCGAAATGCATGAATATCGCTGAAAAGTCAGCGATATTCATGCATTACTGAGCTAATGCTCTTAGCCATGTTATCCACCTACCATTAGATAACATGTCTAAGAACTGCTCAGGGGCAGGTGTTAGCTTTTGGAGATATTCGCGCTTAGCGCAAATATCTCCAAAAGTTGGTAATAGGAGAAAGCGATGTTAGCGACTGTTTCCAGTCGCTAACATCTTGGCTCGCCCACTTTGCATGTCATTAGTGATAAATATCACTGACATGCAAAGCGGGGCCCAAATGGTCGCTAACTGGTGTTAGCGACAGCTAGGTAATAGGGAGATAATTTTATCTCCGCTTTCTTGGCTTTTAAAGCCAAAAAAGTGGAGATAAACCCCCTTGATAATATGCCCCCTGATTTCAAACCTATTAATTGGACTCAAAAACACACAGAAATTTTACGATCATTACAAACAGACATGTTAACTGAAACAAAACTGCAAACAAGCGCAAACGAACGCAACCTTATAATCCGAGTCATCCCAGGAAGATGCGGATATACATACTTGACCTCTAATGAGGGAGAAACAATACCAATAGCTTACAAATCACACTTGTACACACAAGCTGAAATGAAATTCAGTTCTACTGAAAAAATTCTAACTGTGGTACAAACTGCTGTAGCAAAAGAAATAGCCCTCTCACAAGGTAAACATATAATAATTGTTACACCAGTACCTGCTTTAGAAGCAGTAACAAGAGCAAGCATTCCAAATGCTAAACCGTTACATCCGAGATGAATGAAATGGGTTAATTCTCTTGCTGCACCAGACGTCGTATACGAATTTGATCCTAACTTGAAAACGCAAGAATTTCTCCAATACGAATGTCCTCTGCCGACTGAGATTCTGCCTCTGGAACATTATGGCTGTATAATATATACAGACGGTTCAGCACAGCACGCAGTTGGGGGTAAACAAGCATATAGTGCTGCGTGCGCTATTGTTAAAGGTCGATGGCACGAAGGAAAATTTAGACCATTGGTCACTAAAACTCAATCACTAGGAGATTGTACAGCTCAGCGAGCTGATCTACGAACTTTGAAGATGGTGCTTGAAAGTGCAGATCGCGAATTCCCCACACTAATAGTGTGCGATTCGCATTACTGTGTCAAATCTTATAATAATTCCATGCAGACCTGGATTAAAAATGGTTACAAAGATGAAAGAGGCTGCACAATCAAGCATAAAAGCTATGGGAACAGGTAGTTCTTTTACAGAAAGAACTACAAAAGACTCACGTGATACATACGCCGATTCTTCAACGTGATGGCGTTCACGTTGCAGGGAATTCATTGGCTAACAGAGCCACGGCGGCAGCTGATCAACCGGCTTCCATAGCTACAAAAAAGCGTTCTAAAAAACCAATAGATGGAGAAACGCTACTAGCAGTAAGAGCGTCCATGGAAGGCAATTATGCAGCGTTACCTCTAAACTATCCACTCGGAAATACATACATAATTGATGCGAACTCTGTTCCGTTTGGTCAAATCCCTGGAGTGGGGGATAGAGTAATTCCAAACACGAACCGGAGAGTCTTCTTGATTCAAGAAGCACACATGGGATTGGGTCTGAGGCACCAAGAGATCCTGAAATCTCTAATAGAATTGCAATCAAAATACTGGTGGCCGGGAATGAGCGTGCAAGTTTATAACTTTGCAATGGATTGTCAAGACTGCAATAGAGATCTCAGTTATGAACCGGACCAGAAATCTGACTAGCATAGTAATACCAGCCCAGACACCTCTATTAGACAGCATTAGACTATCTACACGCAGGCGTCCGACCAGACAAATGCGATCCCATAAATAATAAGACAAGATTCATTTGGATGTGGCCCCAGCGCTCGGCTGACGCCAGAACTGTTATAAAAGATTTGCGAGTCTTTATCGGCACATACACAATTGGTATGCTACATTCTGACCAGGGTCCTGCGTTTAGCTCTCAAGCTTACATGGAGGCCATGGCCAGCATGGGCATTGCATTGCGGTACTCTAGTCCATTCCATCCTGAGGGAAATGCGGTAGTGGAGAGAAAAACCAGTGGCATAAAGCAATCTATAACAACGAGGGTATTTCAGTTCAATAAACTTTATTCGGTTAAAAACAAATAACCATAAAAGTAACAGACATAAAACAAAATACAATGATTACAATGATTACAATAATTACATCTCATGATTATTGGTACAGTGAGGTAGATCAGTAGGAAGTCTAGGCTATTTCAATTAGCATTTGTTTCCTAAATTTAAAAACACTTTTTAAATAATTTAAAATCACAGTAACAGTTAAAATTGTGTCCATTTTCTGTACTTCTAAAAAAGCTGGGCGACATCTGGTTAAATTCATGTTTTTTAGAAAAGGGACAATGATTTTCCTACGTATGGCACTATAAAATTTTCAGAAGAAAAGGATATGAATATTGGATTGTTGTGACGTACCATCACACAAACAGGTGGGCAAAATGCGATTCCATGAGTTCATGCATGGAAAAGACACTAATCTAAAAAATATACAAAATCTAAAACGAGTTAAAAGAAAACGATCATAGTTAGTCATGGACAGGGATAAATATGGCTGTACAGTGTTGGTCTCACAGAGAGTAGGAAGGTAGGAGTGTACTGAGGATTTCAAAATTTCCACTCTCTTCCTCTTATCCACCAGGTGGTCCAGGCAGATAGTTTTTAGTGTCTTCCTGGAAATAGTGTCCATTGAGGTTGGGTCCGAGAAATATGAATGTAATCCAATCTCGGTTAGAAAGTGCTTTACATAACCCAGCCATTCCATTCTGTCCGCATGGTCCAAACTGAGGGTGTCACGTAGCAGGGCCCGGTTCATAACGCATTCATTAGTAGTCCATACCCTATGCCACAGTAGGATAGGTTGAATTCTGATAATGTCCGTTATGTAAGGTTGGCCAAGTTCAGCGTGACAATTAAATGTTGCAGCACACTGTGGAACTGCTAGAATTCCCCTCAAAAATTTATTCTCTACCAGCTGGATTTGATCAACATTTGCATATCCCCACAGACCTGAACCATACATAGCCACAGACAGGCATGTAGCTTTATATATGGTTAACATTTCCTTTATCGGCTTCCTGCCCAATTTTCTAACGAAATTCTGTAAGGCCATGATCATTTTCATAAATAAAAGAGTTCTAGCCTTAATTGCACTTGTCCAGGAACCTGACTCGTGGAATAAAATGCCCAAATAAGAAAAGGTTGGGGTGTTATCCAGTGGCACATTGTTTAAAAACATACGCTTCATCGATTTACCTGGTTTTAGGCCACAATTAATTGTAAAAGTCTTACTACAGTTTACTAGTAGGTCCAGGTTCAGCATAAATTTCTCAAAACTGACTACTAGTTTTTGCAGAGCGCAAGGAGTGCGTGCCATGAGTACTGCGTCATCCGCGTACATGAGCGCAGGGATTTCCCTCCTCCCCACCCTGGGCATATCCCTACACTCTTGCAGCAGGTGACGCTCGAGCCCATTAATATAAAGAAGGAATAAAAAAGGTGCCAATACGCAACCTTGCCGCACTCCGCGACCTACACTCAATTGTCTGGAGCATTCTCCTCCCCTGCCGTAACGAACAGAAGCTGTGGCTCCACTGTAGAGTTCCCTCAAGAAACAGATAATGTTATTATCCACTCCCAAACCTTTCATTATACCCCACAATTTAGAGTGTGATACACAGTCGAACGCTGATGAAAGGTCGACAAAAGTAAAATACAAGCGTTCAGATTTTATCCTTATATATTTATGCTGCAAAAGCATTAGGTTTAACCCTTGCTCAATTGTGCCAATCCCTTTTTGAAAACCAAATTGCAAATCACTAATAATATCATTTTCCTCTGCCCAGCTTTGGAGTCTTGCCAACACAACACGTCCTAAAATTTTTACTGAGGAGTCAAGAAGGGAGATTGGTCTATAACAGGCACAACTGTTCCTATCCCCCTTCTTGTAAATCGGGACAATGACTGAGGTGAACCAGGATTCTTTCAGACCCATTGAGAGAGCTGCATTAAAAAGTTGTACCAACATAGGCCCCCAAATTTCAGTATTAGATTTAAATAGGTCTGCCGGAATCCCATCAGGTCCGGCAGCCTTACCGCCTTTGGTAGATCTTAAGGCTAGAAGTACTTCATCAAGTGTTACAACCAAGGTGTAACTCTGTTGTGCATCCAGGCTAGAGTTAGAACCCCCACCATGGGTGTCTTCCTGTGCCTTATAAAGATTTGAAAAATGATCTACCCATTTGTCCTCGTCCATTGTAATCTCGATTCGCGCCGTATGAGTTTCATATGGAAAAGGGGTGTTAATTACTTTCCAGAATGCAGCGGAATCTTTAGATTGCGAGGCCTCACAAAGGGAATCTATTGCCTCCTTATTTAGCGCGGTTTTCCTTACTTTCAGGGCCTGAGTATATATGTGCCTGCACTCTCTTATTTCATTTTTATCCCTAGGGCATCTGTGTACTGCCTGTTTTAGATTTTTCAATGCCCTGGTGCATGCAGTATTGAACCAGCTCTTGGGTCCATTACCTCTACGTTTTGCCTCCACCCTTAGGCTACTTTTTATGTTTATAGCTATTGTTCCAAAATGCTCAATAATTTGATCATTAGTGGAGTTGTCACTTAGGCAAATCCTAAAACTATTTGAGCACACCTCCCAGAGTTTCTTAAAAAAGGTTGTGGGGATTACTTTGCTCCATTTAAGTGTGTACCCGTTTTGTCTCCCAAGGACAACATCAACCGCTGTCTCAACTAGAGGCGCGGCCGTCGATGGGTCTGGGAACAAATCTACTACCTTAAGACATTGTGGAAGGTGGTCACTTATGGGTAATTGGATGTTCGTAACCCCCAACAGTCTATGATTAAGATTACTGGAGGCAATGATAAAATCAATAGTTGTCGCTAAGCCTCTACCAACAAAAGTCGGTACGAAGGGTGTGGGTTCTAGGGCAGATTCATTTACAAATCCTAAATCAAACATGAATAATAATTCATTAAGCAAGTCCCCCATCAGAGTATGATCAAAATGTGTCAAATGCATATCTCTCTCTGTCATTAGGCCACATAGGCCCTGATTCCCTTTAGTACATAATGAACAATTAAAATCCCCCCCCCATAAGATTATCAACTCCCTTTCATTTTTGTCTACCTCTAACTGAATTTCCTCCTTAAGCTGCTTCATTACAACCAGAATATCATCTCTTGGGACATTATTATAGAAATTAATAATTAACACCACAGCTCCTTTAAAATTCCTTAAGGTTATAAGTTGGAAATAACTGGAATTTAAATGGCAATGAGCTTGTTTAATTTTAAGTTGATTTGAAACAAGCGTTGTCAATCCACCCTTGGCTCTACCAAAATGACCTCCAACAGCTGGTGTAAAAAAGGTTCTATAGCCATTTACATGAATTGATTCCTGAGTCCATGTTTCTTGCAAGGCCACTATATCCTGACCGTTTATTACTGACTCCCAGGCTGGATTAGTGATTTTTGGCCTAAACCCTGCTATGTTCCAGAACAACAGTGCACATAGATCATTCATCGTCTGGGTCGGGCCATCTCCTACCTGTTCCCCACACCTATTATTGACAACAACTATGGGAGATTGCATCTGCTCCAGAGTATCACTGTCGCATGGTGACAAACTGTCAGAATTAGGGACCTTTTGTAGAGTTGGCAGATCTTGGGGAAGCTCGCTCAAAGTCTCAGTACTTTTGGGGGGAACTATATCCTTGGTAAAAGGGTGAAGAACTGGAGGAAAAAATTTATTCCCAACCAGATTTTCTTGGGATGTCTGAGCTTGCTGTCAATCAACCCCGTCCAGACCAGTGAAAATCTGGAAACGATTTTGGATAGGTAGATTATACATGAGTGGGTGGAACTCTCTGTTATTCCATGGTCTCCCTTGCAGGGGGTTAGACTCCGGGTATGATGGGTATTGGTTATTTAAAGAGGGGTATTGATAATCTAGCGACTGATGTCTGGGATAGAACGCCTCCGACCTTTGCATATGGATATGGGGGTCCTGAGCGTTTACATAAACAGGATAGCCCATCAAAGGTTGTGGCCCTGTTGAACCGGGCCTATCCCATGGTCCCACATTTCTAGAACCCCGCTGTCGGTGGAATGGTTTCTTAAATAGCTGCCTATTCCAGCCCTGTTTATTATGATCTTTTGATGGTGCATAGGGATAGAAATAGGATAAAAGATGTGTGGAGATGGCATCGCTGCTACTGGCATCGAACCAATCTCCAATGTGCCTCACGGCCCTATAATCCTTAAAATTAATGACTATTACATCACCCCTTCTATCCTTAGGTCTGACTCCCACCCAATGGGCACGCCTTACACTTAGGATTTCTCCATTGATAGATGCAGGCAGCGGTCTGTTGTCTCGGAGCCAAAAAGTAACCTTGTTCCGTAAGGCAACATGATCTTCCCATTTACCTGCAGGTAATTCTGGAACCCCTGCCATTACAATAACGAAAGGGGCAGAATCTGGGGGTAAATCTATAGTGTGGCTCGTCTTTTCTAAGGCAAAGGTTGGTGGATTTTCGTTTCTCGGATTAGTTGTTAAAGGGTCCTTTCTACCTCCCTGATTTTGAGGTCCCCCAGATTTAAGAGTTTGGTCTTTAGTTACTGGGGCCGCCGGCTGAGTTACAGGCAGTTGCGGTGTGGGAGTTAATAGCGTGATCGTGGGGCTACCCACTCTTCCCTTTTCTTGCACTAATTTCTTTTTTAGCACAGGTGCTGGTGCTTTGGTTACTGGCGTTATAGGGGCTAATGTTATAGGGGGAGCTACAACTTTAGATTTTACGGGAAGGTTAGTCTTTACTATGGGATTCGTCTTAGCTTTTCCCGGGCCCTTTATTAGGTCGTGTAAAAGGAGCGAATTCTGTTCAACCTTTTTCTCTATGATGTCTAAGTGTGTACACATCAAGTTGGTCTTATCCAGAATCGGTTGCATCACACCCCTAATTAGTTCTACAATTTTGACCATCATGGACTCTTCGCCTAATAAAGTTTGACCAGTTTGTGATTGTGGGGACTGAGCTACCCCTTTCCTTATCTTCTGAGCTCGATTACACAGTGGCTCACCCCCCCTTTTTTTACTTGTTCTTATAGTGAGGGGGGAAATAGAAGACCTGGAAGATGACTCAATGGGCATTTTTGGGGATCCTGATAACCTTCCATTATCATTCCCTGTAGGTGAGTCCAGTAATGATGAGCTAGTTGGCGTACTAGACAAAAGATGCTTGCTCATTGTAATGGGATCAAGAGGAAAATTATCAGTATTGTCTGTAATCCCTGATTGTGAGAAATCAATAAGCATCACAGAGTCTATAGGTCGACTCTGTGAAGTAGCATCCCCCATTCCTCCCAAGTTTGAAGACCTCAACTCAAAAAGTAGAGGTGCAGTTCCGGGCACACTCCCCCCTCCTTGTGTAATTTTGTGACTTGCCTTGCTTTGCTTCCCCCTCCGTCTCACTCGGGCTTTCTTAAATCTTCTAGGGGATTCTTTAGTTGCAGGATCATTTAATCCTGTAGATGATATGGCCAACACTGTGAGAGCTGGAACACAAGGGATTTCATCATGATGGCCCGCATGGACCATAGCTGTTACAATAGTTACTTTGCCTGCAGGGACTGGGTGTTCCTTTGCCACAGAGATATCAGAGACAGTAACTGGGGGCTCTGGTGCAATGGTAATAACAGGTGAATGTTCCAAACCCAGTGAAGCCCTCCTGTTGCTGTTAATTTGCGCTACCTTCTTTATAAGGAAGTTGTCCATAGTAACCACTTTAGTGGTCATAGTGGCTGGTTGTTCCTTGCTCACTTAATCCGAGATGTAAAATTGTAAAAAAGGATCTCACTCACGTAAGTAGGAGCTGCTCAGACGAGCAGTGAAGATAGAAGGGCGAAAAGGGTGTGGCCCCGGCCCGGCTCCTCGGTCCCCGGAGGGCCACAGAGGGCCCGCCCTTTGCCCGGGCTTAGCCCCGGGCGTCCCGCGTCGCGGGGCTTCTGGATGTTTTATGGGTCCGTGTGCGCTCTCTCAGCGCGACCCGCGTCACTCAGCACGCGCCGCCGCGTTGCCTGCCGGGAGTTGTAGTCTCCCGGAGCGGCGGCGCGGAGTCCGATGGCTTTTGACTCTTGGCGGTGTCGGCGAGGTCAGCGGTGAGTGCTGTGGTTTGCTCTCTGCCCACGTCTGACTCCTTGGCGGTGGCGGCGGTATTTTAGCAGTGTCCAACGAGGGTATTAGGTTCGGGTGATGGGTGGGTCAAACATCTAATAAGTGTCCAACGTAGTCTTAACAATCTGCGAAGAAATTCTCTGGGTGGAATCACTCTGTATGAACTTTTGTTTGGTACAAGAATGATAATCGAAGATCTTGATTGTCAGACTTCGGTGGTGAAACAAAAAGCTTTTGATATTAAAGATCGTTTGGCTGTTTTACAGGACTGAAATGAAACAAGAAGAAGTCTAAGTAACACAAAACTAAAGCCAATGGCCACTGAAGAGAAACCACCTGTCCCAGCAAGACCTGTCTGGATTCCAAAGATTGGGGATCTGGTCAGAGAAAAAATTGCTGTGAAGAAGGAATTTGGGTCTTCTTACAGAACAGCAGTACCTGTCTTAGCTATCAGTGGAACAAGATCAGTCGTACTAACGGCCCTTGCTGGTAAAAAGGAGAACCGAGTTGTATCAATCGACCTGGTAAAAACCACAACCATGTGGCCAATAATAAGTAGTAGGCCCAGTGGACTCCCAAGAAGTAGCAGAAGACCAAACCTTGCTACAATCCAAGAGGTTCAAACTGAGAGACTAATCACATTTGACAAACCTGCAGTGTATAAAAAAGGACTATGCAACAAAGCCATGGAACTTGTGCCTCTTGAAACCCAAATTAGAACTGTTCGTCAAGAAACACCTGTCTACAATGATGTAGCCTTGGACTATTCTAATATGAAAAAGGAAGAAGCAACTACAAAGATTAATAACAATCCTGATGCCATCCAAACAATTGACAGAACTGCAACTGGCTACTTTATCAATTTCAATGACTTTTCCGATGATCCAAGTGAACATGGAGACAAGCCAGCAAACAAAACTTTCAAAGACAAAATTACAAAACTCTTTCATCAACTTGGAGAAACATACCTGATTTCACCCTGGATTGAACTGTGGATTGTGTTAGGTGTACTTTTCCTCCTGCTCTGGCTCATCTTAGTTTTAAGCTTGGGAAGAATGATTGATGGAAAATACAGTACAATGGACAAAGCAAGTCAGAACATCAACTTGGTTCTAAAACCTCACAGATCCTCTCACGTTGAAAAAAGAGAACTATCATCAGTAAACATCACAGCCATTCCTATACATGGTGGTGTAGCATGGGACAATACTGATTACGAAATCTATGGCCCGGTTGAACTCCTGAAATATCCACACCAGTTCAAGAATTCTTTGAGTGACTTTGTATCACCTAGTACTTTCTCTGATGATTTGGACTTTGAAAATCTTAATAATATGATGTTAGATTTAGAAATGTCAGCAAAATTTACAGAACATGATTATTTACAGGGTTCATCGAATTATGAAGAACTGTATTGCTTCAATCATTTTGGGCATCATTATTTGCATAAATCTGCTAATCCTAGAAATGTGTTCAGTTATAATCAGTGGGAACATTGTCCAACTCCGCCAAAAGGCAGTTCGAAAACATGTTATGAAAAATTCCCATACTTTTCAGGGTTTAATATCACTGATCCAGAAACGTTTTATTTTAAAATTATGAATAAGACAGGAATGAAAAACATGTTGACAAACACTAAACTGATATATTCTGAAAAGTTTTATGAAAAAATGTCTACATTTGGTTTTGAATTTTGGAAAAACAACATTGAGACAAAACTGTCTTGGGTACAAAAGAATGGCAGGTACAAGGGTTAGAATCATTATTCAGAGCCTGCATGATCCCAGAACAAATATTGTTCCTGAATGATACCATTCAACAAACAACCTGTCTTGGCCTAGCCAAGATAAAAGATTTAAACAAACCGTCTATACCAAAGTCTATGCCTGATAGAAATAACACTACAGATGAGGGGTTAGACGTGTCCTATATTTTAAAACAAAACAGAACAAATCCTGATTGGAGAAAATGGTTGATCTGGCTCAAAGACACTAATAACTGTCAAGATAGATTCCTGAACAAAGTACAGGGGTTCAAACAGAATAGACCAGACCCAAGATATTCCCAGAGACAACATCCAGGGATAATTACAACATACAGTGTAGGAAAACTATGCCTCGAATGGCTGCAGAAATCCACACTACCCGAAATTAAGCAACACTTGACTTTACTTAAAGAAGGTGCTGACTTGCGAGATTTCTTACTGGGACTTCGCAAACAGCGTCAAAAACTTTTCATATGCGACGGTATATACGCAGCTTACAATGAAGCTTGGAAAATAACACAAATTGAAACTGCAGAAAAAATGCGAGAAATTGATTGTATTAATTTGGAAAAGTCACTTTCTGTAGTGGACAATGGGTTAACGACTCTGTCCTCCAGAATGTATTCACTGGACACCATTGTATCATCTGCTATTGATATAATAGAACAGGATATGCTAATGTTACAACATAGCCAGTCCCACTTACGTTCTTTTGTACAGTTAGGCTGGATGTTACAAAATTTGCGTTCAGGCAACGTGCCATGGCGTCAAATCAACACAACGTCATTATTTTCAATCTTTAACGGCACAAAGAGGGGCAGACTATATGGTGCTGAGCATTGAAAAACCCGAAAAATTACCATGGACAATGTCAGAACGACCAGTCATTGAGTGGATAATCCATCGCACCATTACAATCCTGATAAAAACTTTTCAGTTTCAATACTGCCAAAAGTATATACCAGCAGGCCTGTATGAAAGGTTGGGTAAAGGATACATTAAGTCAACCTGGAATTTTACTTATACACATAGATGTTGGAGTGGGGGCAAGAAAGAGGTGTTTCTTAGTGGTAACAACTGTAAAAAATCACTAAGCGGTACACTTCTGTGTCAAGGAATTAACTTGCATGGAGCCTGCAAAGGTTCTTCAAATAACCTTTCATGTCACCTGCACGGCACTCCTGCTACACAGATAGAGCCTTTTTTCAGACAGCTTTCCAACGGCAGCTACGTTCTAATAAGTGACCACAGCTGTTGTGGCATGGTGCCAGGAAAAGCCTCTCTCGTGAGCGTTACTTCCATGGTCACTTGTTGTATGCAAGTATTGTATCCAAACAGCAAACCAGACATGGAGGCGGCAATATGGCCTTCTTTGAATATCTCTTCTATTCGAATTGATACTTTAAGCAGAATGAAGTCTATTCTTTTACAAAAAACTGTGCCTTTAACCTCTTCTAGAGAAACGTATGATCTGCAAGTTGCAAGGACAGCAGCAGAGATACATGCATTATTATCAACAAATTGCCCCGTACATTTCGTAGAAATGTTAAGTCAAATCTTAAGCATGTCTGATACCAGCGGCATCGCACATGTATTTAAGACAATTTTTTCGGGACTGCTAGCACCCTTTGAAGCATTTCTTGGCATCTTCCCGAATTTCGTGCATTCTGTGTTCGGCGGCCTGCCTCTTATCTTGGGACTCGTAGCAGGAATCTTATTTTTGTTCCCTCTGCTCCGATATGGCAAGTCAAGTCACTGACAAAACTCAGGCTACAATGGAAGACACGATCCTAGCAATGCAATACCGAGAACGGATCACTAAAGTCCTCGGCTTGGCTCGACTAAGAGATCAGAATACTACCTGGTATCTTTCATTCAGGCCAATCTGGCAAGATAGCATCCTACCTGTTCTATGATGCTTGCTTTGCCGAAAAGAATGCGTGTTAGACGTCTGTCTCACACTCCCATCAACAGTACCTATGGATGTCGATACTTTGCTTGGTTCGGTAACGGCTCATGCAACGTGTTGTCCCCAGCGGCTACCAATTCTGATGACGGCATTCGTTGAGACCTCACCATTACGATTAGGTGGCGGTCAGGTACGAGATGAAAGCGGCACACAGGTACATCCTTCAGTGACCATTGCTGATCTAAACACCGATGATGGCAATGCATCGCACATATGCACTATTTCCACTTTTTCAAATCTGGCCCAACTTTCACCTACTGTTGTAGACAAATTTTTTGCCGGCCTATCTAGGTTAATGTTCTCTTCTAACAACGGGAATAATATTTGAAATAGCGAGCACACAGCGTTCCCTGAACTTTGAATTCGGCCTTCAGTTTTGATAAACAGAACTTCTAAAAAACATTGGAACTATTTTTCTTCCCGAAAGCGAAATTATTTTTTCCAGTTCCCAAAATATTTACCTTTTTTTTTGGCACATGATACTCTGCTTTAAGTAGAACTATTCTTAGAGAACAAGATTTCTATTTTAAAATACCTAGAGACAATATTTTGATTTAGCCTCTAGCACATGTACAGTCTTGTATAAATATGTGATGAAATGGTCTCGACCTTCTCTTCTGTATTAAGAGCCATTTCATAAATGTACATTTCGTGATTCATTCAGTCAAAATTCTAAAGGAACAAAATATGCATTATCTGAATGATACCACTGCTTGAAAACGTATAATATTATACTCATTTTTCGTGTATACACCATTTCAAATGCAAACTATGTATTTTGGGGTGGGCTGGAAAACACATGCATCGTTATATGTTTAGTATTGCTTAGTATTTAGTAATGATGGACATTATACGTGGAGTGGGTGTTGTGAATGTATCTAGGACCCTAATTAGATATTCCCGATTTATGCCTTTACGTGCTTATAACAAATCATATCCTTATAAAGGCATAAGAATCATATCCATATTAAGTCATAGCCATTGCAGTCCAAATACAGCAAGGCTACTCCCATAGACTCCTAGAGAGTACAACGCGTTCTTAAACAAACCAAGCCTCCAGCAGCCCGGGAATTCCCCCAGCTTCTGTTTTGATTTGTCCTATAACTCCTGAGACTCCTGAAAGAACTGCCAGTTCTTAGTGACGTCTAATGTCCAACCTTACGTCAAACTCGGCACCTTCCGGGTATAAAAATAACAACATCTGCCTTAAGCAACACATGGTGGTTTGGAGCAGATCGGCTATCAACTTGCCCAACGCCTTGCTGATGCAAATGCCGAAGGAAGCCGACCCTCCCTGCTGACGCACTAAGAGAGACGCTCTCTTTTCTCCTGCCGAGAAATCCAGCTCCAGTGTTTCCCTGATACCCTTGCGGGTTACTGGGAGATCGAGTCCTGAGAGAGAGATACAAGACCTCCTTCATTCTATACCCAAGGTACGGAGCTGATTAGACCCATAGAGAATTCTTGATTCAGATTCTTGGCAAAAACTGTAACTCATCTACTCCTTCCCTGTACTAGGCTTAGGTTAGGTACACTGGGGTAGGCGTATCTTAGAAACACCAGTTGAGTACGTTTAGTCATTACTTTATCATTGTATGTATTTTATCCATTTTAAGTATCTTATGGCTTAGAAACCATATAAATGCTTTTACAGTATTATTTCATAATACTCCTTTTACTGTACGCACTTTACTTTATGACTAGTATTGCAATTGTGGCAATTTATTTCTCTTGCATGAGAAAGAAGACTGCTCAATAAATAACCCTTTTATTGAAAACGTCCGTCTCTCTATTTCTCTGCATCTCTGGTGAAACGAAGCATGCAAGATTGACTGAGTAAAATAGCTATCTATTGTTTCCACGACTCCGGAGATATTCCTTATTTCAGGGGGGACAAAGTTGTCATGTGATATGGTTGTCAGAAGCGAATCCCTTCTTGTCTATTCAGGAAAGGTAAACACATTGTTAACTCGAGAAAGTTTCTAGTGACCTCTGACCTAGCTGTCACACACAATTAAGTCTAACATATTCAATAGAGACCTAGTTGACGTCAGTCCTACGTCTAAACTATTGTTTATGTTATTCCAATGCGCAGAGCCTATTGGGAATATAGGAACTACACTACAGAAGGACCTCCCTGTAAACACTGTAAAAGGAAAATCCTCACTGATAAAGACAAAATTTTCTATGTATATGCCTGTGGCAAAGTGAAAGAAACCAGAAGCAGAGATTGTGTATATTACAATAATCTCTTCATAAAGATACCATATGAAGGTTTGTCTGTCATAATATGACAGACTCTATGTCTCAAATCTGTAAGACTAGGCCACCATCACCACTTAGTTGATCAAAAACATTGTATCAGAGTTGCTGTGAGAGCTAAAAAATAATATGAAATAAGGTAAAGAAGAAACTCTAAAAGTAACAATATAAGTGAAATCACTCTGATCTGTAAGTAGTTTCTTTGTTGGAGACATATGCGAGCTAATCATCTGTGAAATGCCCAAGATAAAAAGGGGAGAATTGTTTCCTGATGGATTCTTAAAATCTAGCAGATATCGATCAGGGCAAAAGCCTTGTGGAGGTAGCAAGACATACTAACACCATGGAGTAATTCTGTTGTACCCATAAAATGTATTTGGTATTGAGGAATGTTTTATAGTGAAATCACAAACAGAAAAAATGGTTGCCATTGCATAATCCTTGCTAAAACATAAAGCTCATCTCTAAAGTAGTGTATTTGTGCTCCTCATGTTCTATGCATGATCTATGATCTTACGGTGTCATTCTCTATAGGGGCACGCTTGTGTTAGATCAATGTATGTCACCTCTGTATAATTGTTTGCCTATTATGCGGTTGATAAAATACTCATGGTGTCATATTTTGTTAAGGAACTCTTGCTTTATATCGGTGCCTGACACCATAGAGGTAATTAAAAGCAAATATGTGTGTATAATCAAAATGTTTAGAGTCTTAACATTATGAAAGGCTCCATTCCATATGCATAGACCAACCAGAATCCGATTCAGTCGTGAATTCATGCTGCAAAAACCAGCTTAAGTACATGTGTGATTCAAGAAAAAAACACATAAATATGTCTACAGCAAACATAATCCTCACATGGATACCATGCGCTGCAAATCAAGCGATTAGCTCACAAAACAATGTACTTAGAAGAAGCACAGTTGCTTGAAAGCGGTGCCTAATTCTATAAGGATAATTAAAAGCAAACATGTATATACTACAAAATTGTTTTGAGTATAAACATTATACGCAGCCTCAGTTCCACGTGCATTGACCTATCATACGCCCTTCCAGCCGGGAACTTAGGTTACAAAAAGCAGCGTAAGCGCACGGGTGATCTGAAGAAACATATATACGCATTCAACAGACATGCTCTTATTACAGGAAACAAGCATTACGAATCTCACCCTTAGCCCACAAATCAATAAATGTAAGGATAAGCAGATATACATATACTCCTCCTTGTACTAGAACTCCCGGCATAAACCATCAGTCTCTTTCAGCATTCAGCCAAAGGTTGTAGCGTCGGGAAGGGCGGAAGTAGAATATTTTAATGCAAATGACTAGAAAGGGAACTTTAATTGGCCATTTTTTGTCGTAAAACAGAGTGTGTCAGGCTACTGCATAGCTCTCATGGAGCCTAAGAGTAATATTTATCATGTCTTGCTAGAAGAGTGTGTTTTAAGATTTATTCTCTTTTTATCCTAGGATTTAGATATACTATGAACAAAGTTCTGATGTCATGATTTTGCATCCTAAAATGATTAACAGATTGAGTTTTTCTTTGAATGAATCCCTTGTTGGAACTATGACTTACCTAACTTTCAATACCAAAGCCCTCAAGCGATTAGTGGGTTGACCTTCTATACTGAATATTTCTAAACATAGCATTTTTAAAATAGTGATGATATATCATTACCACTCCAATGATATGAAACATGATGGAGCTTCTCCTTCTCAATCAGGAATTATAGCTTACAAGTGTAATAGGGAATAACCAATGTTAACCTATGAGAGAGGTAGGGCCTCACAGTAGTGAAAAACACATTTGTGTTTTTTTCACTACCAGGACATGCAAAACTAAACAGTACATGTCCTTCCGAGACATAATATCTCTGTTTTCTCCCCATTCAACTTTAGACAGCTTCTCGTCATCCACTTTTTGACTCTTATCAAGCAAGAAGACAGTTTCTCCCTGCCTCTACTATTTTTTGCGTCCAAACAAATAACCAGCTGCGTGTCGTCCGCATACGAGGTCATGTATATGCCAAATTCTTGCACAATCTTGGCAAGGGGCTCCATGTGTACATTAAAAAGTGTTGGGATCAATGCTGATCCCTATGAAATGCCGCACTTCAGCAGCATGATTTTGGAGAGAGTGGAATTTTCCGGTACTTGGAATGTTCTTTCATTCAAGAACGAAGACAGCCATTTGAGTGCCATACCCTGAATCCAAATATTTGACAGCCTTCTGCATAGTATTTGATGGTCCACTGTATCAAATGCGGCGCTCAAATTCAGCAAGAGCAGGACTGCTGATTTTCCCTGGTCCAGTGAACATCTCAGATCTTCTACTACTACCAGCAGGGCAGATTCCGTGCTGTGTTGTGCTCTGAGGCCCATCTGAGTGGGGTGAAGGCACTGGTTGATCTCTAGAAATTCAGACAGATTTCTGTTAACATGTTTTTCTAGCAATTTGCCTACAAACGGTAGCTGGGACGAAAATTCCCCAGTTGCCCTCTATCTGCATTGACGTTTTTTTATTAGGGGTTTTATCACTATATGTTTCCAAGCGCCTGGGACTTCGCCCAGCTCTAGAGATTGATTCATAAACCTCATTAGTTTTGGAGCAATGATCATACTACTGTTCTGAGTATTTGTGGGGGGGCTGGGTCCAGAGGTGAACCAGACTTCACCTTCTCCATCAAAGCTTCTATATTGTTCTGTTCAATAGGTGGGAGGTTAGTAATAATATGTTGTGTTGATTTAGTGTCTCCCTTAGTATTAAAGGTACTGTAGATATCCGTCACTTTGAAGAGGAAGTATGTGGCCAGATCATTACACCTGTCCTCTGAAGTTTCAATAGGACTCATATCAGTAAATGGATTAGTTAAGGTCTTAATTACTTGGAATAGTTCCTTTGAGGAATTCTGGGCCCTACTGAATTTTTCCTTGAAGAACTTAGCTTGACTCATTTTAATATTAGTATGGTAATTTCTGATAGCTTTTTATACTCTGTTTTGAGTAGAGGATCGTACATTTTTCTCCACTCTTTTTTTAGCTTTTTCCACTTTTCCTTTAACTCTAGTAGCTGGGAATTGAACTACTCTTCTACTCTGGTTCTAGCCTTAGGCTTTAGTGCAATCTTGCGGACCACAAAATCCAGGGATTGAGTAATCCCAGCGTCCCATCTTGAGTATCCCTCCTCAGCTGATCCTGGCTCTTCAGTGTCCGGGTTTGTAATGTTACTTTGGACATCACCCCCAAGCTAATTGATTGATATTGGCTCAGCATCATTTACTTGTTGTTTCCATGGAGGAATCTTCCCAGTCCTCCCTTCCTAACTTCGTTATCTCAAAAGGGATAAAGAGATGGTCAACCCATGGGACGGGTATTGGTGTGGCTACTTGCATATCTGCGTCATTAGAAATTACCACTTCCAGGGTGTGTCCCTTGTCATGCGTGGCCGTTGTTACTGAGTCAGTTGTACGCTCTCCAGTTCTGACAATAGTCTTTTTATACATGGATGGCTCTTAATTTCCATGTACAAGTTTAAATCCCCCAGTATAGTAATATGTTTTTTTAAAAATAGAAATCTGGTCACCACATCATGCAGTTCTTCTATAAACTCACCATAAGGACCTGGTGGGCGATAGATTAAGAGGCCTGATAGGGTGAAGTTCGGGGATAACAGAATTGAGAAAGAGAGACATTCACATCCTTTCAAGGCCAGTGACTCTGCAGTACACTTGTATCCCTTTTTTTTAAAGAATGGCGAACCCCTCCACCTAGCTGACATGTCCTGTACAGCCTGTGTATCTAATAGTTTGGAGGAAGTACTATAATTATGTCTGGTGAAGAATCTTCCTTGAGCCACCTAACTGTTAAAAACAGAGTATCTATTTTAGTGTCCTCTATCAATTATCGGAGTTCAGTTGTGTGTTTAGGCAGATATCTGCTGTTAATCTGCTGTTAATCAGCCCTAGTTTCCATTCCTGTGGGCTTTTGGACCTGTTCAGTACTTTATTCTTTTTTCTCTTTAACCTGTGAAGTGCCTTCCAACCGAGTATACAGTACTGACAGTTCTTTACTATTGCTGTAGCGTTCATAAAATCCCAACCCTTCTTGCAGTTGTTCCCTCCATCCCTATTATAGCTATACAATTCCTCTCTGGTATATACCATTCAGGTACTTTGTGCAGGGGTCCTGGTCCCTGATGGGCGTGGATGGGCGCAGTGAGTCCTGTGCTCTCCATGCCACTGGAATCAAGATATCCTGGCTGATGAGGGCAGAACGCCCAAAATCAGTCCTAGGATGCTTGTTTCCAGTCCAGAGAGGACCTGGCTTGGCAGATCGGGCTGGACTGTTCCCATGGGGTACAAGGTCAAGACTGATTTGCATATGGCTGGGTTCAAACTGGAATGGCATGGTGGGCACAAAACGATGGATTTAGGCCCAGGTCTCTGTACTGGGGTGAATGTATGACATTGTTCTGCATTCTGTCCATCAACTGTTGTTTTTGTATTTGTCACCCCAAGTGGGACGGGTATGCTCAGACGTGAGTCCCCTGCTCTCCATGTCACTGGAATCAAGCTATCCTGGCTGATGAGAGCTGAAAGCCCGAAACTGGTCCTAGGATGTTTGTTTCCAGTCGAGGGAGGACCTGGCTTGGCAGTTTGAGCTGGACTGTTCCCATGGGGCACAGGGTCAAGACTGATTTGCATATGACTGGGTTCAAACTGGAATGGCATGGTGAGCAAAAAAACAATGGATTTAGGCCTAGATCTCTGTACTGGGGTGAATGTATGGCATTGTTCTGCATTCTGTCCATCACCTGTTTTTGCATTTGTCACCCCGAGTGGGACAGGTATGCTCAGACATGAGTCCCATGCTCTCCATGCCACTGGAATCAAGCTATCCTGGCTGATGAGGCTGAAAGTCCAAAACCGGTCCTAGGATGCTTGTTTCCAGTCCAGGGAGGACCTGGCTTGGCAGATCGGGCTGGGCTGTTCCCATGGGGCACAGGATCAGGACTGATTTGCATATGGTTGGGTTCAAACTGGAATGACATGGTGGGCACAAAACGATGGATTTAGGCCCAGATCTCCGTTCTGGGGTGAATTATTGTTCTGCATTCGGTCCATCAGCTGTTGTTTTTGATAATGTCATGAGATTAGTGTCAGGGTTAGCCTGAACTCTCTGAATTTGTACTCCCAGTGAGATTGGGTGCCTGAACTTGCTGTCTCCATCCCGGCAATGCAGCTGGGGTTGTAGACAGCTTCAGTGCGCACAACGGTTTTTGTTTGGCCTGAGATTGCAGGCTAAACCGTCCTTTGCACTGACAACATTGCCCACCACTCCTCCTACAGCCTGTCACCCCCCATGACACCGCCCTTAACCTCTTAAGTGCTGCACCTATAACGGCGGCCGACGGCACCACTACCTCGGGAGTGCTGCCATCGGCCGTTGGACGTTCCAGCTGCACCTGCGCAATGGAACGTTCAGCACTGGAGCTGGACGTTCAAAAGCAGCTAAGGTGCTAAAGACTTGGCAGGAAAGGAAAAGTAAACAATAATAAAACATGCTCATTATCATTTTATTTTTCCTTTTCTGCCATTTTGAGGCAGCTGGGGTGGGGGTGACACTCATCTGCCATATCGGAGGAGTCCCCGCTGCCCATGATCCACACATGGAACATCTCCTAACACAAAGTAACAACGTAAAGCAGCAGTATGCTTTGCCTTGCATTTCTTTTTGGGAAAATTCCAACGCAAAGCCACCTACATCTGATTGGCATGGCTTTGTAAATGACAAATACAATTTTGCTTTGTGGTAGTGCCAAATAAATTGGCGCATCCATGACGCAAAATGTTAGTAAATCTGCCCCTATGTTTTTTGTAACATTTATAGACCCATCTCGTTCCAAATATCTTAAAGAATTGTTAAGAACAAAAAAGTTTACTACCTGTATGGTAATTTATCTCTATTCGCAAATGTTACCCAAAAAAAAGGTTTGTTTTATAGCAGTATGATTTTTTAGCGCTTTCTGCAAAGATGTACGATGCTGCATCAGAGTGATTTACTGAGTACATCAATTAACTGTTTTTAATGCTTATTGAAGTGAACATTATGTGTTTTTTACGCTTTCTGAAATAAACTAATTTTGAATTTAACATTATCCTTTCATCATATTCAGGGATTCTAGCTTTTACCAAGTCTCCCTTTCTGAAGTGACACAACTTGGCCAATGCTTTTACAGTACAACTCTGTGTCTAATGAGCTTGACTCTTGCCACAACAGTCAAATATGTTTTTGTGATCCATAGTGGAGAAGCGTGGCTCAGGGGTTAGCGGCGGCAGACCCAGAAGCTGAGATCGGCCCTGGACCAAGGTTCAATTCCCCGCCTCGACGGGGCTTGGGCTCAATAATTCCACTGACTCGATAATTCTCGCTCCGGTGCCTACTCGACTCACGGGTTCACACTCTGCGACTCTGGGCAATAGCTTGCTTAATCTCCACAACGGCTCCTCATGGCGGGATGCCTGGCTTTCACCTTGTGGATACCCTGCCGGGGTTATCGCACAGGGGAATACCAGGACGGGTTCCCTAAGAAAGCGCTTAGATGCCTGCGATGTGGGTGGTTTGCGCTGTATAAATACATGTACATTTACATTTACATAACCACAGACCTGTGTACGTTCAACCAACATTCAGAAATGTTAGTATTAAGCAATCTTCATTTTAATGACTGAAAAGGTAACAGCACTGTTTCATATTTGTGAGGTAGGGGGTTCATCCTATAAGGCCACATGATCTCAGCCAACAACATCGTATATAAATTGTTATCAATCAAACCCAACTGTAAAACAGTATTTTATCGTCCTAGCCACTCTCTCAACCAATCAATTTGCCTAGAGAGAATATATCAGATTCCTCTGATGGCCAGGGTCACACTAATTGAAATGGATCTCATCTGAACACAATTTTTCCCCATTATTCCCCTTCATCATTTCCCCAAAGTTTGTTTTCCAACATTGACATGGATGCTTTAAACATATCCCTTAACTCACATTACAGAGGCTGCATTATACAATGTGGCATATTTTCCTTGTTAGCACCGGGCGCACCATTCAAATGGTGTGCCCAGTGGTTACAAGGAAATTGTGTTGTATCAGATTGAATGTGCTTCTCCCAGGGCAGCCACAAACTCGGGCTCCCCTGGGGCCAGCACATTCAGGTGAAATACAGAGCGGCTTTAAAGCAGCCGCACTGTGTTTCCCAGTGCAGGCAGTAACCCACCTGCACTTTTAAGAGGGGTGAGAGATCACTTTGTAGGCGGGTGCAGTGAGTGACTTCACCCCCCTTCAAGGGGATATCTAGGGCATCCGTAAGGGATGCCATCACGGCATAAACTGACAGCATCATTTCCTCTGCGCCTGCATCCATAATACAGCATGGGCGCAAAGGGAAAGAGATTCCCTCATATACTTGGGGCCATACCCCCATGCAAATGAGGGAACGCCCTCTGATGATACCGCTAGAGTAATATGTGCGCAAGAGCTATCTATATTACAGAAGGGGCTGCAAAAGTGTCTGCGGCCCCTTCAGCAATGCCAAAGGGCCCCGGTGGCACGCAAAGCAGGCACCAACACCTGTCGCACCCCCAAGGTGCTTTGTATAATACGGCTCCAGGTTTTTTAAAGCACCTCTTAATTACATAAGGCAGGGAATTTAAGACCCCAATTGCCAACAAATATTAGCCCTGCAACATACATCATTGCTTCGAGGTGAAATCTGTAGTTGATGTCCTGGAAGTAAAGTTCTTCTGTCCTGTTAAAAGAAAGGGCCAGTCGGAAAATTAATATGCAAGTGTGATCTTGCCTAATTCTAGAATGTAGGGTTTTGTGTATTTTGAGTCTTTAAAAAAAATGGTAACTTGTATTTTCTGCTTATTTTTTCTTCCATTGAAGACTGTTTGAAGAAGAAAATGTCTCACAGGAATAGTTCGGACCACATGACATTTTCTGCACAACTGAGGTTTTTGCCAGTGTCTCACATGATGTTCCTACATGAGGTTCCTACATGAGGTATGCCCTTGCATTCTATTTGCACAGAGTATACCAGTCATTTTGTGTAACTTCATGAAATCTTTTTAAATGTACCTGGATAACACCAGGGACATTTCGACTATTTTGCCTACTTCTATCGACCATTCATTAGAAGGGAGGAAGGAAGGAGTGGGCATGCTACATGCTACAACAGTGAAGTTCGACTAACCTTAGCGGCAGAGACGCGTGTCAAAATTACACAATCTGCAGGACACACTCAGTATCTAGAATGGTGAGCATGGTACATGTGAGTACATGCCTGTCGGGAAAAGTAAAAATAAGTGCATACAGGCCATGAGGAGCACCCGTTTACCTATGTTATTTCCCATCCCAGGTCTAACACTTGTAATTGGCTAGTCCTGTTGTGGTAATACCACCTGGACACAGTAATACAGGGTCTAGTGTTAACATGTTTACCAAGCGATTTAAGATGATGCCCATAATGCAGTGTTGCAGGCTGATGACCTATGAATTATGATTTCGCTCCCCTGTCTTTTGTAGAGTAGCATAATTTCCATTTAGATTGTCTTTTATACTATAAGGAATTTATTTTGTTTTTCTGTGTTCTTTGTTATTCATTTTTCCTAATGCTCTACGTATTATTGCAATGACTGCTCTTTATTGTTCGCATAGAAGGTTAACTTAGAATAAAGATTTTTAGATACTAAACAGTTTTGAACAGTGCCTTCTCAAAACAATGGGGTGGGGGTTAAGGTCATTTTCCTTGTGGCTGTCCACTCAGTTAGTGTTTGAATGATTTTCTGTTGACTGGCCCTTATGGCTTTTGACAACTTATCTGTGCCACATTCATTCCTTTTACTGCATGTGCCTATTCCACAGGTACCCTGTTAACGCTGGGTTGGGGTGTTAGGGTGTCTCTTGAAGAATTCAGAATAAAAAGCTGCGAAACCTGCTGACCTAGACTTCCTGTGTAACACGCTAGGTGGTGTGTTGTGACTCCCTCTGGGCACTACTTGTCTGATCTGACCTTAAGATGACAGCAAACACAAGTTACAAGAGCTCACTAATTGTTGGTTGTGTAGGGAATATTGTATTTTTGCAGCACAGGACAGCTGCATTGGCAGATGTATGCCTTGCTTGTTGCAAATACCTCATTTAATTTTCACAAGCCACACTTTATCACCTTCTGTTGGAGATTTCGTCTTTCTGTATTTTGCATTGATACATTATAGTTTTGGTTTGCTGTTGAGTGGGTGCCTATGCTCAATACATGTTTGCAGGGGTCCTCAGCCACCTTATGCATTGGCTAGCTGTAGTAAATAGCTTAGTCAAGTCCAAGTAATAGTTGAGAAGTTTATTAAGAGAGACAGCTTGAACAACCACCTTCAATGTTACAGTGAGAATGTACAATAACAATTCCAACATGGAATACCACACTAGCCCTCTGTCTTTTGGCTGCGCGATGCTGTCTGATGTTTCCTTTGGTGGATTTCATCTCCACATTGTGCTGTTGCTTTGTTTCTGAGATTGTGATGTATTTGGAACTTTTTTCCTGACCATAATTGTATGCTATTGCTAGGCACTGGTTCAAGCTCTGTTAGGTGTTGTCAGGGATGGCTTTAGCGCTGGTGACGCCTGGTGCAACTATCTTTTTTGCCCCCCATTATCTTCTCCTCAGATTTCCTCACTACGACCCGGCAAAAGTGCCCCTCATCTCTTCTCCATAGCCCCTCTCTCACAGACATTTAATTTGCTTTAAAGCACCAATAAAGACTGACTTTACTAATCAACTCAGCTCTTCACATAAAAAACAGATCTGTTCTTTGCATCAAGCATATTAACCCTTTGCACCACTTTAAACTGCCATTAGACAATACTCTGATCTCTCTCTCTAGCAGAAACGTCATTTACAAGAGTTATCTTGACATTTGTATTGCTGCCTGAAAGCTATAGGCACAATGAACTTTGCAACAAGTGCTTTTAAAATCGTAGTTATTGCTAAACACAGCACTCCCCCAGATTAGTGCCCCCCTTCCAGGTGAGTGCCCAGTTTGGCCGCACCAGTCACACTGCTCTAAAGCCCAATGTGTTGTTCATGCTTTCTGGCACCTGTTAGGAAAGGTAATCTCTGTTTCACGTCTCATTTGTCACACATTCCCTGGGCCTGGCTAGCTGACATGAGTCTGCATCATTTGATCAATTTTCAGTATTGCCATGTTCAAGAGTGGACGGACATCGAGCATCTGTGTCTTTTATATGAACTGTTACAGCTCCTTAATTCTCCCATAAAGGCCTCTTGTGGGCATACTGGCTTCCTTCCTATCTGTGGTAAGTGGGCAGACTCCTCAATCAGACTGTGTGGGGACCTTTTCTGAAGGATAGAGATAGTTCTCTTAGTGAGGTACCAACTGTGCCGGCCCCATGGAGTAGTTCATAGACTTTGGATCTTCCTTCTGAATGGCATTTCACATGGGGTGTTGTTCTTCTGTGCCATCAAATGGATCATTTCTTGAGTTAGTTGTCATGTTACAGATCTGACAGTGGGGTTTTGTGTAGTGCTCTTTGCTCTGTTCTGGTTCTAATTTTTCCGATTTTTCTCTTCCGTCTGACTTTGTGATATTACCTTGACTCTGTAAAGGTTTGCCGTTTTTATAGCAGCTGTATAGTAGAATGCTGTCTCTCATTCTGCATTGCTGCCCTCAGTGAGTCCATAAATTTCTTGGTTGTCTCAGCAAGTGCTATACATTTTGTTCATTTTTGGGGCCATTGTTTCCTGCAGGTTACTAGCTTGGTTCCTGACATGGCTTACTTTTCCTTCAATTCTTCTGTAATTAGTTACTGTTGACACATTTACACAGGTGATACTAACACCAGTTCTTGTCATATTTAGAGTCTTATCTCCTAATATATGGTGCACTTTTTTCTATCTTACTGTTGGGCATTTTATTCCTACAGTCAATTCCATTCTGTGTTTTGGTGCATCTCTTTCAGTGGATGTCTCATTCCCTCCCAAGCTGAATGCTCACCTAGGTAGTCATGTGCAGGGCTTTCATTTAATTCTCAGGTTGTCACACTCAGCTGATCCCTGCCTGTCCTTCTATTGCCAGGAACCTCAATGATGTTACCATCTCCTGCAAAAGTACACTGCATTTTGGACCTTTGTCCTGTGGTGTGTTTTAACACCTCAGTGTCTTCTAGCATTAATATAGATCAACATAAGCATTTGACCCTTAACTTGAGTACACCAACTTAATGTTCTGCAACTTTTGCTACTGAAAAATTTTGCTGAACTAAATGTTTTATTTTGTGAGAACATTGCTTTTCACTCCCAATTGCTTATTAATTACAAGACCGGAATCAAGCATCCTAGGACCGGTTTCTGGCTATCAGCCATCATCAGCCAGGATAACTTGACTCCAGTGGCGTAGTGAGCACAGGACCATACCCTTCCCACATAGGGCGAACAGCAAACCACACGAGGTGATGGACAGAATGTTGCACATTGGCAAAACATTCACCCACAGTCACAGATCTGGGTTTAATCCATAATTATTTTGCCCACCACAGCAAAACACACAAGGTGATGGACGGAATATTGCACAGTGGAAAAACATTCACCCCCAGTCACAGATCTGGGTTTAATATATCGTTATTTTGCTCACCGCATATGCAACATTCTGTCCATCACCTTGTGTGTTTTGCTGTTCGCCCTATGTGGGAACGGTATGTCTAGACGTGGGTCCCGTGCTCACTACGCCACTGGAGACAAGCTATCCTGGCTGATGACTGCTGATAGCCAGAAACCTGTCCTAGGATGCTTGATCCCGGTCCAGGGAAGACATTGCTTGGCAGTTCGGGCTGGACTGTTCCCATGAGGCACAAGGTCAAGGCTGATTTGCATATGGCCATGTCTGAACTGGGGTGGCGTGGTGAGCAAAATAACAATGGATTAAACCCAGATCTGTGACTGGGGGTGAATGTTTTGCCAATGTGCAACAATCCGTCCATCACCTTGTGTGTTTTTTTTAAACTATGACTTGTACCCTTGCCATGCAAAGTTTTCGCATCAATAATTGTACAGAAAATGTTACAGTGATACTATCAATGATGTCATAGAAGATGTCATGAGTGATGTAAACTTTCGGTAATAGCAGTGCACGGCGAGGTCGCAAGTTACAGTTACCTTATGGCATGATGTATAATTACTTGAAATAATTCTCTCTAATTATAACAGTTGATTTTCTATGGTTTTTTCTGTGTACAATCTGAACCTAACTATAATGTCCCTGTAACCATTGGTTGTTTAGTGAATTTCTAAGTTTTTTAAAATATTATTTTCTAACTATAATGTTCCTGAAACCTTTAGTATATTCAGTGAATTTCTAGGCTTTTTTTAATGTTAAGTACGAGGCCCATCGCAATGCATGAAGGACCTGGCCTGGCATTCTGCTGCCCCCACTTCCAGGCATTTTGCTTCCCCCTTATTCACAACAGGGAGCTTTAGAGGATAAAGTATAGCCATCATAGGTCAAGTCAAGTCAAGTAAAAGAATTTATATAGCGCGCTACATACCCAGAGGGTCTCAAGGCGCTTGAGGAGGGGTGGGGAATTACTTGTCAAATATCCACGTTTTAAGTTGCTTTCTGAATGCTAGGTGGTTCTGGGTAAGGCGAAGGTAAGTGGGAAGTGAGTTCCAGGTTTTAGCTGCCAGGTAGGAGAAGGATCTACCTCCCATGGTGGTTTTGTTGATGCGAGGTACAGTGGCAAGGGCTTGGTTGGATGATCGTAGCTGGAAGGAGGGGGTGTAGAAGGACAGTCGTGTATTGAGGCATTCTGGTCCGATTTCGTAGAGTGCTTTGTGTGCGTGGGTTAGGAGCCGGAAAGTGATCCTCTTATTGACAGGAAGCCAGTGGAGGTTTTTCAGGTGACCAGACATATGTTCTTTACGCGGGATGTCTAATATGAGCCTGGCTGAGGCGTTTTGGATTCGTTGGAGTTTTTTCTGGAGTTTAGCTGTAGTACCGGCGTAGAGAGTGTTTCCATAGTCCAGTCGGCTCGTGACCAGAGCGTGGGTGACCGTTTTCCTAGTTTCGGTGGGGATCCAACAAAAGGTTTTTTTGAGCATGCGAAGAATGTTGAAGCAAGATGAAGAGACGGCGTTGACTTGTCTGTTCATCGAAAGTGAGGAATCCAGGATGGCGCCCAGGTTCCGTGCGTGGTCTGTCGGGATGGGTGCTTTTCCAAGGGCTTCTGGCCACCAAGAGTCGTCCCAAGCAGAGGGGGAGGTACCTAAGATAAGGACTTCTGTTTTGCCTGAGTTCAGTTTCAGACGGCTGTGTTTCATCCATTCGGCTACTTCTTTCATTCCTTCGTGTAGGTTAGTTTTGGCGGTGCTAGGGTCATTGGTGAGTGATAGGATCAGTTGAGTGTCATCCGCGTAGGAGATGATGTTGAGGTTGTGTTGGTGTGCGATGGCCGCGAGGGGGCTCATGTATACGTTGAAAAGGGTGGGGCTGAGTGAAGATCCTTGAGGCACGCCGCAGATGACTTCAGTGGCCTCTGACTTGAATGGTGGAAGGCGGACTCTCTGTGTTCTTCCGGTGAGGAACGAGGTGATCCATTCCAGTGCTTTTCCTTGTATTCCGATGTTTTTGAGGCGCTGTAGAAGGGTGCTATGGCAGACTGTGTCGAAGGCTGCGGAGAGGTCGAGGAGGATGAGGGCGACTGTGTCTCCATTGTCCAGTAGAGTTCGAATGTCGTCTGTTGCTGCGATGAGGGCGGTCTCCGTGCTGTGTTTTGCTCGGAAGCCGGACTGTGAGGTGTCGAGGGATTTGTTGGCTTCGAGGAAGGTGGCGAGCTGGTTGTTGATCGCTTTCTCGATGACTTTGGCCGGGAATGGAAGGAGCGAGATGGGGCGGTAATTTTTGAGTTCGGTGGGGTCTCATACAGAAAGAAAATTTGTATCCAGTAAAGGAAGTGTAAAGATGTGAAAATAATGATAAGTATATCTTCAAAGAGAAAAAGAAAAATACTCTGTGATATACAAGAGACAGTATTTCTCAAAAAAAGTAAAACTGAGCTAGGACTCACACTTATGGTTTGACCCTTTTTAATCAGAATTGTGAGCTTGCTCATGATTAAAAACACAGCATGTTGTGAACCAATTCAAAGTAGGCCAACATGTTTCATTGCTTGTATGTCTTTTTGGCAAATTTGTCAGGGCTTCTAAATTAGCAATCACCTCACTGGACATCTGACATTATACATCGAGGTACTGACAAACAAACAAACAAATTAACATTAATTGTTATGATTAAAAACACCACCAGTTGCAACTTCCTTCAAAGCAGGTAATAATTTGTCAAAACACAGATTGAGATGTAGCCCAGATACTGTGATTATAAAACACTGTAATTGTGCTACCCCCACCAAAGCTTACTGCTCTTGACCTCCCAACTCATTGCCATCCATTTCCCAAGTCTATGCCCCTGCTCACTCATTACAACCTGTGTGGCTGTTGTTCAGCCACTTCCCGCCCCGCCTGCTCAGAACAGTTAGTTTTCTGCCCCATTCACCTCCTCTCTACGCTCTGTTGTCTGAGGCCATGCACCAACCCGTATCTCCAGCCCTGCATGGTCCAATGAGGTGCCACTGTCCTCCATTCAGCCTGATGTCCCTGCCCCCTGCACTCCCGTGTCCAGTTCTATGCCCAATCATTGCCCTCCTGCTTATACTCTGTGCTTAGCACGCTGGACCTCCCCTCCTTCCCGCGGCCCTCTGATGTCTGTATGCATGCCCCTGCTCCCTCCATTTTGCCCATCATGATCCATGGACCTGCCACTGCTCCACCTATCTACTCTGCGTGTTCTGTTGAGCTGCCATTGCTCCTCCCACCTTGGCAGCATGGCCAGACGGCTGCTGCCTTTCCCTGCTATGACCACCAGACTGTCCTAGTTCTGTTTCCCCATCACCTGCTGTATCTGTCCCTTTTTTCTCTCCAGTATGGTCAGCTTGCTGCCCTTGCCTCTTTTCACTCCGCTCTGTTGTCCATATGCATAGCCATGTCCCCTCTCTATTGCTTTTAATGGTATGTTGTACTGTACTGCACTCCTGCTTGCCCTGTGTGGTGTATTGGCTGCTGCAACCCCTGGTGCCTGCCCTGTAACAGGCAGGTTGGTGACTCTGCCAATCTCAAACCTGTCCTCTGTTATCCGTGTCCATGTATATAACCCATTCCTCCTGCCATCAATGATCCAGTGTACCATACTTGCCAAAGGTCTGAACTTTTAATTGATTTTTCCAACTGACTTACATTGAAAAAGAGTACATTTTAGGCAGGACACAAATAAAAAAAAAGCCCTTTTGGGCTTAAAAACATCGGGAATGTCATTCCTGAATCACGTCTATTGGCATGTATGGTTTTATGGCAACTGCCTCTTCTTTCTGCACTCATGGGACTGTTATATTGCCACAGCCTCTCTTACTGTCCTCCAGTAGTTGGTTTGTCGCCCCTGCCCCCTTTCCCTCGCCCTCCATGGTCCATTGTGCTCCCACTGCCCCTCCCGCCAGCCAAGAGTGATCAATGTGTTGCCTCTGTACCCTCCTCCCTGCCCTCAATTATCCAAGCCTGTGCCCCTGACCTCTGCCTCCCACAGTATTCTAATGAGAAACTAGATTGCCAACATTCTATATTTATTACAAAAGTGTGGCACACCAGACGTTATCTTGATGTAATCTAAACTGTAATAACTAAACCATTTTCTTTAAAATTATAAAAATGAGAGGGTCTTTTTCCCATAGAAATTATGGTTAGTGCTCTAAAAAACTAAAATGAGGACATATTTTCTGAGTTATCAAATAGTGACAAAGCACTTTTAAATTATTTGCTATCTTTGTTTTTTTAATCGGTTGATCCCTAGATTATATGTTAAACTTGGGGGAGAGATTGTGGCATTACGGCCAGCGCTGCTGACATTGCAACTGGGGAACCAGGTTCGAGTTTTGGTGTCAGCTCGACATCTTGTGATTCTGGACAAATCAATTAATCTCCCCATGCCTAAAACCAAAGTAAATGTGTCTGTGTGAAATCTAACTGATTCTTATGTAAAGCACTCCAAGAACTTTCCAAGCTCATATAGGAGGGTAATACAGTACAGCGCCGAGACGCCTGCGGGCAATTGTTCGCGCTCAATAAATGCTAAAAAATAAATAAATAAATAAATAAATAAACTTTGTGTCAAGTCGGTGCTATATAAAACTAAAAAAAACAACAACATTTTGGGCCCAAGGTAGGTAAGTTCATTTTACCACTTCTTAAATACCGAATCATACCGATTCGGTATTTAAGAAGTGGTAAAATGGAGGGGGGGGGGGGGATGTAGGTATTTCAGATTCGGTAAATACCGAATTGTTAAGATTTGGTATTTACCGATTCTGTAACTACCGAATCGGTAAAGCCCATTGATTCCTATGGGCATTGAAGCCCATAGGAATCAATGGTCATTACCGAATCGGTATTTACCGATTCGGTAAATACCGATTTTTGCAAGGGAGCAGGGGGTGTCACTTTGACACCCTCTAGCACCCTGAATTCAGGCACGTGTGCCATGTGGCACACAGACATGCCCCGAGGGCATGTCTGTCTGTCACATGGCACTGATGTGCATGCACACATGTGCATGCACACCTGTATTCGGTATTTTACCATCCAATGGGATTGGGTGGTAAAATACCAAATCTGACTGGCCTGTGGGACTCAAAAGAGTCCCACCTACATGTGGAAGTTACCAAATCGGTAAAAATACCGATTCGGTATTTTACCGATTCGGTAAATTCACCGATTCGGTAAAATAGGCCCCCTACATCAGGAATGACCATTTACCGGTCGGTAACGGCCGAAATCGGCCGTTACAGGGCGGTAAATAGACACCTACATCGGGCCCTAAGTGTTTTGCTCACTTCCGCCATTGGGCTATACTTAGGCAACATTTGGGTGATATTTGTGCTATGTTTCGGCTCTTTTGTTTCTGTTGGCCATCTTGGGAGACTTATTTGTTATGAAGCTCCCCAGTTTCCTCATTTACTGCAGTATCCTCAGTAGGAAATGCTTTCAGTTTTCCACTACGATTCCATCAAGATAGCGTTCAAATGTGCCACTCTTTGGGCATAAATTCAGAATGTTAGCACTTTAGTTGCTCATTAGAACACTATAGTAAAGCTGATCATCACCAGAGAGTTAACTGGCAGTCTGCTACTGGTGTTGAAAGTGCATGTTTCAGTCTGCATGTCAGAATGTTTTGATGAAAAAGAAGAGGAAGATATTGGAGAACTCACTTAAAACGTGTCCTAATTTTTCTTTATACAGCACTAACCATAATTCCTATTACAAAATGAGCCCCCTTAATTTGTTACTTTCTAAATTAAATGTTATAATGTTACCAGTTTGATTCAATCAAGATGGCTTTGTGCTGCAGTAGAACACAAGGAAATCCACTGACAGGCTGCTCATGTTGGAAGTACATGTTTTACTGAGAATATTAGCCTTCATTCTCATATGGCTGAGAACCATAGTGTGAATTTACTGAAAATATACTTTTATTTTAGCTTCTGATGCACCTTCCATAATCACTATGGGAAAATCATGAGAAATCAGTTTTCTCTCAAACATGAATCATGAAATCACAGCAGAATTCTTTTGCACTTGGTAAAATCACCATAGAACACACCACAATTATTAAAATTAGCATGATACCATCAACAAATGATTTCATCTTATTGTGACCCTTAAAACCTGCCATTCCCTACAATGCATTTCAATGGGATGTGATTATGTATGTTGTTCCCAAGAGGCTGCAGGCACTTTTTAGTTGAAGTGCGGACAGCCAATCAGATCCGACCATGAGATCTATGCTGAGGCTCCGCCCAGATATCCGTATTGGCTTTCCCTTCGATTTCTC
The DNA here is from genome assembly GCF_964263255.1 of Lissotriton vulgaris. NCBI lineage: Eukaryota > Metazoa > Chordata > Amphibia > Caudata > Salamandridae > Lissotriton > Lissotriton vulgaris. Next base: position 1,186,528,613 of record NC_141689.1, on the reverse strand, counting down.
AACAACTACTAAACAGATTTACACCGAATATCTGAAAGTAGGATCTGCAAATCAAAATACACCATCCTGCCGAATTTGGTGCAATGCCGTCCAGCGTTCCAGGCTGTAGTTGTGTTCAAAACTTTTATGGGAATTAACATGGGAAATCAGATTTTTTTTACCCCCTTTTTCTCGCCCTCCTCTTGACGGATCGCCTAAAAGTTTTCGTGCACAACAAGACTCACTATGAAACTTTGTTTTAGAAAATTTCATTAAGATTTGCCAAATGACAGCAAAGATATAGGCAAGTCAAAAAATGTTTTCCTATAGAAACATGGTCCTAACTATAACTATACTTACATATTCTTTGTAAAGGCATGTGCGGTAAAGGCATATGCGTGTTAAAGGCAATGCATGGTAAAGGCATTGGGTTGTAATGACTGCGCAACAATGGCACATAGTAAAGGTTGTTTCCCGTGCCATGTCTCTTAAGATACAGCAATTTTGCTTTTTCTTCCATATGGGTCCCAAAGCATATCACATAATCTGAACAAAGCTCTAGGTGCAGAGCAATAATGCCCAGGTATTATTTAATGGATAGGTCAAAGATTTTTTATTGTATATAAAAAAAGTAGTAAATATAAAATTGGACCAGTAGGAGCATGTACCAGTACAGGGTATAACTGAACAGGTGTACTACACAAACAGGCAAGGGAAGGGGTTTTTGTGACATTTTGTACAAAAACACACGCCACAATTTTCCTAGACACCACTAGCCCAATGACACTAAAGAACAATTTTACAAAATCATGCAGGTCAGAGTGATTCAGTCAACAATGTTTTGATCCATTACACATATGGGAACATCATCAGAACAATACATTGTTTGCTTGTATAAATAACTCAATATGAAAACCATGTAAATACCAATATAACTAACACACAAGGAAGAATACCCAATAGTTAGGCACCCGAATTAACCGTCTGAAAATAACCTCCAACTGCATCCCAAACATCTGAGAACCTATTCAACCGCCATGGTTCATAGAAAATGTGATATTGGAAAAATATTTTGGGGTCCTTGGCACACTGAATAATAGCTGGACTGAATCTGAAGGGAAAGAAACTGCCTCTATAATGGACAATAGCAGAAGTGTTTCAAAAGAAGGAAGAATGTGCTCAAAGATGGTTAACCTAACCTGACGGAGCGTGCTGTGCTGTGGCTAGCTTGCAAGTGCCAGAGCAGTCTACCTGTGGTGACAGTCGTTGTAAAAAGAACCTGTGTCTTCAGCATAGGAAAATCAGAGAGCAGACTATGTCAGTCTGAACCCCTAAGTCAAGTGAGTTGAAACCGCGGCATTCACATGTTGTGGGAAATGCCAAGACAGGTAAAATACAAAAATAAAGCAACTGGTGTATTAAAGTTTACAGACTTGATTTTTTTAGAATCCATTCCACATAAAGTTTTTACACTGATCTTGAAACATAGTATGTTGTAAGACAAAGATTTCAGCTGTCTGTACGTATCATATGTCTGGAGAACATAACACCATAGTGTTGTAATATTAATGAAGAAAATTGAGGTACATAGGGGTGAGAGGAAAGTATCTAAAATGTTGATAATTTTTTTTTAAAACACCTTTATTAAAGTGGACCAAGATATACACAGCTTTACGCCTACAACCCTCTGGGCCGGTGAAGCGACACTGATATAGTAAAGCATACAGACCACAATCCCCACATACGAAGTACACAGACCATGCCGTCAACCCGGGGGTAAGGCGGCGCTACATCACCTCACCATGGTTCGACCCTTCATGAACCACTGCTAACACAATGACGATGTACCTGAGAGTATCTCTACGCTCATGGAAGGGATGTTACGTAGGCCGTACGCCATGAATCTGGGAATGTAGGTGCATTTTGTATTTTTTCCCCCTCCCCCCACAGAAACCTACCCATCTCCCCCATATGCCGAAACAAATAGAAAACTCCCCTGGAACTCCCCCACCCCTCCCCCTCTCTCACAGTCTCCCGCCCGTGGGCTGCTCCGTCCGCTACTGAATTTGCCCCGTGTCAGTCTTGTGTTGGTGTCCCCCTCTCACGTCCCTGGTGTGTCTCCTACTGTACGGCCCGGGAATGTATCCACCTGTCCCTTCGTGTGACCACCCCTCTATGCTAGCGCCCGCTCCTCGCCCCACGAAGGCCAGGTTTCAATACTCCACCCAGCCGTCGCCCTGTCTCTCCCATCCCCGTATCTCGTCCTCGACTAAGGGCCTACGACAGAGGTATAGTAGAGTCTTCTATAATGTATCCCCCTCCTCCTCCCGCTGCGCATCCCCCGTGTCCCCCCTAGTGGTCCTGAAGATGTTGTACAGTCCCCAAAAGTTCTTAGGTCTGCTAGCGGGTGGGAGGAGTTCGCTGTAATTTTCCGCCTGTGTGCAGCAGTAAATCATGTCCCTGGCTCATCTCTTTTTTATCGGGGTCGGGCCCCTCATCCAGCACTGCGCCACTGTACGTCTCGCCAACAGGAGACCCATGTCCGCCAATCTTCTACACGCTACCGGCAGGGGCTTCGAATAGCCCAGCAGGGCCAACGCCGGATCTACCGTCAGTTCCTGGTCCAGTATCTCGCTTAATTCCGAAATAACCGCCACCCAGAATTCATATATGCTGCAGCAGCCCCACGCCATATGTAGGAAGTCTGCCACCGGAGCGTGGCAGCGCTCGCATTCAGGGGATTGTCTAAGGCCATAGTGATGCAGGCGCTCCGGAGTATAATAAACTCTTTGCAGGAATTTAAAGTGTACCAGCCTGTGGCGACCATTCAGGGACAGTTTCCTAGTGTTGGCACAACAATACCCCCACATAGAATCATCTAAAAATGTTGATAATTAACATACACGATTTCCGGTGAAGGATTAAATTAAGTGTGGTGGTAAAACCAAGTGAAGGGGGTCACAGTCTTCAGCAATTCAAACGCACATGATTTAGAGACATTGCTACATGGGCCGTTTGCTCACAGTGTGTTACGCATATAGGGGAGGTGTTGTTATCCATTACTTATCAGATACTCATGACATTGCAATTCAGAGCAAATACTCATTACCGTAATAAAAAACTCATGCACATGTAGGCAAAAGAGTATCAGCTGCACACTTTGGACATTGATGCGAGTGAATCATATAAGCGACGTCTAATCTTCCAGTCTCTTGAGCCCACTGTGGAAGCTATCAGTCCTCAGGATCCATTTCCATTCTTCCTTATTCAGAATAGCCGCATGGTCACCACCTTGTGTTCCTGTACTCTGATACCTTTAATAAAGATCGTTCTAGTTATGTCCCAATGTTTCAACATGGTTCACGAAGGGTGCATGTGCTACTGTATAGTGTACTCGACTTCTGTTCTGACATATTCTGATTCTTACTTTTTCTATAGTCTGACCCACATAAATCAAATTACATGGGCCAAAGATGGCATAAATTACATTTGCAGTGTTACAACCGGTAAAGTATAAAAGAGCAATTTTTATTTTTGTGGGAGTAAATTCCTGTCTTAATCGTATACTCACAGACACTATAGCTACCACGCTTTTGGTGACCCACCACAGGGCCCATACCCCAAATTTCATTCAGTGACCAAGATGTGCTAGGGGATTGTACGCATGCTCTCACTAGGTGGACTTGAGTGTTCTTTTTTTCTGAAAGGCAAAGATGGGGTGTTCTATGAACAGTTCTCCTGCATTCAGAATATGCCAATGGCATAAGATAGTTTTCTTTACTTGATTGGAGTTGGGTGAGAATGTAGTCACGCACACCATCTTCCCCATATCGGCTCATACACTGGGGTTCAAGAGTGCCTCACAAGGACTGTACCATGCCCTCTTAATGGATCTCATAATCAGTCTGCGAGGGTAATTTGGTCTAGAAGGTTTCTGCTGCTCGAAGCAATCTTGTTTGAAGAAGTAATTTCTCATGATTCTGAGGAACCGGAAGCATGCGAGGGAATCATGTAGTGCCCTTAGAGTGGTGCCTTGAGTATGCTAACAGAGGTAGGTTTCCTATACGATGACGTGCAGAGTTCCCACTCATGGGTTGTGATCAGCAAATCTAGAAATGAAATCTCCTCTCTACTGTATTGGAAGGTGAATTTCTGACCGTTATAATTCTCATTGAGCCATGTTATAAATAAGGTCTGTACTACCTAGCCATATCAAGAAAAGTTTGTCAATGTAATGTTTCCAGGTTATTATATTACTGTAGGCCTATTATCAGACAATTTTGGTTGCCATGCACCAATGCGCACCCTCTAGACATTGTACATTTTTTTCAATCACCCAGCACTCGCAGATGTTGTTTGCCATGTACCAATGCAACCATTGCGCCATAGTGCAACAGTGTGTTACTTTTATAAAGCATAGATTTTGTACTGGGAAGTGTTCCTTCTAGTACAAATACTATTTTCCAAGACTTTTGTCACTTTGTATGTGTGCTGTACAATGCACACATTTCTCCTCATTAACCCTGCCTCGAGGCGCCGGTGCTGATGCAATTTTCTGTATTCCAATGTTAGTAGATAGGGCTTTGTGTCAAAACACATGAGTGGTTGCATGGGAATGCCCATGAATGACATCACAATTTTATAATATTTTGGGGATCTTTCCGAGGTAAATCCTAATTTGCGTTGGATAGTAAATCACATCCAACACTTTGCGCCGGGTAACCATCACACTTGTGATGCAAACCCATACAAAGAATTAGAAATTCTGGGTCGAAGGCTTTATCTCTAAATCTATGTGCTACCTCACTTCCTGTTTAGGAACCACACAGCTGAGCCGCCTTTGTGCAACACTATATTCTGCACAGCTTTGTATTATTCACAGGTTCACTTGCTTTGTTCCTTGGAAAGGGCACACGGTTGACATAATACATTCTTAATAATTTAACTTTACAAAATGTAAAATATGGTTTCAAAAGCACAGTCTCGCAGCAAGATAGTGACCTCTTCACTTCATAGCGACATCAAGTATTCATAGTGTGTTTACCAAAGGTTACAGCTGTACAACTATGAAGTACGCTTTCAGCTATCATTGCGTACATTAAGATATCGTTGCAAGTTGCTTTGTCTGATTTTGTTGCATAGGGCGCTGTGGCATTTGCAGGTACACGTGACTTCCTATTAATGTAAAGAGAAAGGCATTTTACCTCAGCAGGTGGCACACCCACACATATTCTGCAAACAGCTGGTTTCTTCTTTTTTCTGTATATCTAGAGGAAATGTATCAGAGAACAATGAATGAAAATAGAGGGATTGGTGGAACTTTAAACAAAGTACTTCAAAACTTTGTAACATGCCTGAACAGAATGTTGGCATGCAAACGATCATTGTGCATTAAGTGTGTATAATAAACTGGGGGGTTGTTTCCATCTTGTGGAACTGAAAACAGAGCAGACCAGTTTAATTCGTCGTTAAAGGCAGCAATGTAAATGAAGAAATATTCGAACAGCACACACAGCAGATGATGCCTACACAAGTCACCTATCGCAAACAACACATTAAGTTTAAATTAAAACCCCAACAAAGGTTGTGCTGCCAACACACTGGTTACATATATCACTTTTAAATAATTGGCCAGTAAATACATACACCCAAATAAAATCAGAAAGAAATCTTTAAATATATTGTCAAGGCAAAAAATAAGCAACACAAAAAATGATTACACAAAATTAACTTTATAATATTTTAACTTATAACACTAAAAGTAATAAAACATAACAAAATAATTTAAAACTCTATATTATATACACCTATATTAAAAATAAGTGATAATAAAAGCTTAACAATATTATTATTTATGATATTCTGCCCCACAAAATTCTTAACATCATAACATTTGTGTTAAACATTATTTGGGCGAAGATATTTCGGTTGTTTAAGGGACCGTTCATTGGTGCATTTAGCAGCCCAGTGCGATAAGGATGTCATGGAACCAATGCTTATTTATGGGACTATAGAAGGCTTGGACCCAGTTGATCAGTTTCTCATTTGGGCTGAATTCAGATGGTTCTTTTTGTTTGGAGAAAGATGGTGGCTGAATGGTCACATAGACAACTCAACTCATTTTGCTATGGATTAACAGAAGTCCATGAAGGATTTAAGGGGATATAACGTGCTGTAGAGCAGACATACGCTGGAATAGCAATTACCAAGAATACACTGACTGCTTTTCTAAGCTCTTCGATGCCTGCACTGTTACATATTTTGCCTCACAGCTACGTTTGGAAGTAGGGTTTGGTTTGGAGAAATGGTGTGAGAAATATTTGTTTATATGGCTATCCAAGTTGAAGGCAACAAATGGTAGCTTTAGATAGTATATATGAAGGAAAACAGAGAGTAACTAAGGGGATGAGGAATCAATCACAGGAGGTAGATTTATTGAATAAGACAAGGGTAGTTATATGGGCTTAGATATTTGCCAGAAAAAATACACCCTTCCAGAAGTAAGTGAATTGAGGAGCACGCCCATAACATTTATTGCTACTGAAATGAGTGAACATAAATAGTTCATGGCACACGTATTTATTACACACTATTAAGATATTGGGGAACTGATAGATAAATAGGGATATTTAGAATGTTTCAAAGAGAACATGTCCTTATTTATTGCTTGGTGGGAAGAGTCAGTAGCATCCTCCTGCCTAACTACTTCCCATTCTCCATAGCCACCTGATTTAAAGGGGAGTATCAAGATAGATAGTCATAAGAAAATGAATGGCAGCAATAGGGGAAAACCTCCCTGTCAAAATGATAGTAATGCTATAGACTAAAAACACACAAAAGGATGAATGCTTGTAAATGGACTAAAACACTGGCACTCGCTTTGGGTATCATCCCAACGTATTTTTTTTGCCCATTTTACCACTTCAGACAAGAGGCTATATACAAACCAGTATCAATTCTGCTCCTCCATGGAGCCTTCCATCCTAAACTGCCAGGCAAACCTCCTCCCATGAACGTAAGCAAGCACAGGCCTTTTCGGCCTTGTATTTCCGGTAGGTGAGATAGAGCTTCTGACCTGTGACACAGCGAGCAAAGGACACATGTCTGGGCATTCCCTTGTCACTTATCAACTACACAAAAAGTGATGGGAGGAATGCTTGTAAATAGTGTAAATCACTGGCAATTGAGTAGCATTCCAACCCAACTGTTTTTTGTTTTCTTGCCGCTTTAGATAGTGGCATACCTTTTTTAAATCTGTACTGAACCTGCTCCTCATAGGGACAGACCATTTCAAAACTACCAGGTGAGGCCCCTCAATAGGAGAACACAAACACTGAGGTATAGATTCTATCCAAGAGCGCAACGGGCAAGGGACACCCATCTGGACATACCTCAGTCCCCTAGAACATTATATCAAACTTACAAAAAGATGACGGAGTATTCCAACCCATTGCTTTTCACATAGTATATCACTCTAAACATAAACTCACCTTAGGCAAATCTGTACTGACCCTGTTCCTCATGGAAAAACATGAGAGACAACTCATACCCCATACTCTCCATACTGCCCCATATACACGTAGGAAAGGGGGCGCATTGGAGATTTCTCCAGCCTAAGGTTTAGCCACTTTGGGACTGTTGCATTAAGCCCCATGATGGTACATCGTAACCTTAGATTCCATCAGGCGACCCTATGAAATGACTTGGTGAAACTAAACAACTGCGTACAGAGAGTATAATAACCATGCTGGTATTTACCACGCCATAGCTTTGTTTACGCATAAATTAGGGGGGCTGGCTACTGCGTACTCTGGGAAAACAAACATTAGGAAGAGTTGGTGTCAAATTCAATTTAAATTGTGCTCAAAGTGATAAATATGTCAAACAGTTTTTTAGTGTATTTTTTCTGCTTTGACAAGGCCAGACTTGCTGGACTTAGTATCGGGCGTTTCCCTGGGAAGTCAGAAGGGTGGGGGGGGGGGGGGTGGGGGGGGGCTGGCATTACTACTGGGAATTGGTTTTGTAGCAGTGCAGCAGTTTTGAAATGACCTACTGTAGAGTCCCTTGTACATTCAGTAGTTTTCAGGCAACAATGAAAGTGTCAAGGTAACTCCGGTGATTAATGGACCTGCTGCAGAGACATGGCAGTTTTGTCTAGTGGCCGCGGTTAAAGGGTGTACTGAAAAGTTCAGGAGAATCTGGCAGTGATAGTAACAATACTATGATCTCGAGATGACCGGGACTGAAATAAACAATGTTAGCCCCTGTATACAAGACACATAACTTGTTGCTACCGAAAGAAATTTACTGGATCTGGGTTGTGCCTAACTTGGAGGGAGGGGAAACAACCTTTACAATGCAACTTTTACAACGCATTACCATTACAACGAAACTTTTACAACGCAACATCCATTACATCGCATGCAATTACAACGTAACCATTACAACGCATGACACTACAACGCATACCACTACAACGCATGTCATTACAACGCATACCATTACAACGCATAACATTACAACGCATAGTACCCTTACACTATCCAACACTTACCCTAATGTTGCACCCCCCTGGAGTTCGATTAGTAATTTTTACCCCTACACTATCCAACACTTTCCCTACTGTTGCACCCCACAGGAGTTAGAATAGTGATTTTTACCTCTACACTATCCAATACTTACCATACATACAATGGAATGTTATGCGTTGTAATGGTATGCGTTGTAAAGGTAGTAAGAGTTGTAATGGAATTCGTTGTAAAGGTCGTTTTTAAAAATTTGTTGTAATGACATGCGTTGTTATGGAATGCGTTGTAAAGGATGTTGCGTTGTAAAAAATGTGTTGTAAACGTATGCGTTGTAAAAGTATGCATTGTAACGTCATACATCCGGAGGGAGGGAGGGGGGTGGGAGGTCAGTTGAGAATCTATTGTGGTGTAACCTCTGTATTCATAAATGTTGTACTTATCAGTAATGATGTCAAACTTATTGCACATAAGACCTTTATGCTCCTGTGCTGGTTATTGTTTAAAAATAAAATAAAAATATATATATATAAAAAAAAAGTTTTGTGTAGTGGCAAGTTTGACTCATCTAAAATAGCGCGGAGGGTTAATATGCCTGCTGTAAAGGATGTGTACAGATCACAGAACAGTATTTTATAGCATAGTTCAGTGGGTTACTACTTTTGTGTCAGACAATTTTGTTCAATGGCGGCTGACACAGATCGGGGGTGAGGGGGCAGGATGGAAGGGAACGCGGGAAAGCGGGTGAAAATTGAAAAAAAAGAAAATAACGTACTTTCTTGTCGCTTTCTCGCTGCATCTCTTAACCATTGTCCCTCTCTCTGGCTGGAATCACACCAGGGCTGTCAGTCAGCCAATCACAACACTGCATTGTAGTGTTGTGATTGGTCAGAGTGCTGTGGTTCGGCACTCAGACACTGAATGGGAGCCTGGGCATGTACTCCACGCAGGCTGTAATGCAGCATGCATGGAGAACATGCAAAGTGAGAGACAGCCAGCCAAACGTTCATTCACACTTTCTGTGTGCTTACCTTTCTCTCTGCAACTGTCGTGAGAGCAGCCTGTCCAACAAAGCTGCCGGACATCAGGACAAAATTAAATGATGATAACATGAGGTATTATTATTTTATTTTTCTTAACTTCACTGCTAAAAAGCAGTGGGGGTGGCGCTTCTCCGCCTTAGTTGTGGGGCCGCCACAGCTTTTGTCACAGTGCAGTTCATAAGTTACAATCATAATCTAGCACAGTATTCTCTGAAGTGTCATCAAAGACCTGCATGCAAACTACATAGCACAGGTTCGAAAAATATGTGTTTACGAGTCTTTTATTATCCTAATGTTGATAAAAAAAAGTTTGTTTGGGCAGAAATCAATTTTTATCAGTAAACCCAACCCAAACCCCTGTGTTACGTTCTGAATCCTGAGATTGTGCATCTACAGACCAAGCACCAATGCCTACCAGTACATATGACAAGAATCTTACACCTTTTAGCCACCTTTGTCTCATGTAACATTATCTATACACTGATTTACACATGCATGATTCACTGTCTTTGTATTTGTGTGTGATGTAAAGTGCTCCGACATCCTACACCAGGCTTCTACAACGAGTAGCTTACGAGCCACTAGTAGCTCTCCAGCAACCTAAAAGTAGCTTTTTCTGTATGCATCTCAGCCTACTTATGTATTCAAGACAAAAATATATGCATTTCAGAACTTTTAAGCAGGTGTTTGGAGAAAAATGAGTTAGTTTACAAAATATATTCAACGCTGATTTTGAGTGATAAGTCATGTGATAAGACTTGTTACCAATATTATTACTTTCATGCTAGGATCATTGTAGCAATGGCTGTAACGTATTACCCATGTAAATCTTCTTTTACATTACAGCTGACAACCATGCCTGATGCACTGAGGTGATCGCTGCCAGTATTCTTGTATGTTGTGGACACTGATGCCATCTTGTCTGGTGTGGTCACTATGACAACACTAATAATATTAGTCGCACACAATGATTTTCATTTAATATAAATAGATCTTATCACATAAGGTGTTGGAGACCCCTGCCCTACACTGATATATCAGAGGTGCTATAAAACAAATGAAATACATGTGAGAGAGGGGCTGTGGAGACACGAGGGGCATTGTGGGAGGGTGATAGTAACCCTCAAGAGTCCCAACACATACTATTGAATCCCAGTGTATTTTAACGTCATCATTTACTATGTTTTATAAGCTAAACAATCGAATATGTAATGAAAAATATGTTTTAGAATGCACCATTTTGGTACAAATGTTCTTGGGGGGAGTGCCTCCAAACCATTCTTGTAGTGGTCAAGCTCAGTCTCTGGACTCACTATGCACCGTACAGTGGCTTATTTTGACAAAAATTGCCAGGGCTGCTTTGGCTTCCCAGTTTGGCCCTGTCTATTGAAATCGTTCTAGAAATTGCTGAACCTTTCATGATGGGTGCAAGTTTGAATCTCTTGTTTTGCTGTAACAGGGCCTGTTTGCCTTGGCTTTATCCATAGTGAGTTTGCAAACAGTTTACTCTGATTGTATTTATTCTTCAGGGGGCCCCATTCAGCCTAAGGACTATGAATATTTGTGAGAGTCTCAGGGGTACCATCCAAAATTTTGCTAGGCTGCCCTATCATTTTCTGCTACATCACTGCTTGCCATGAAACATTACCAAGTAAATACAAGTTGTCTGAATACCCTTCCACACAGTTCAGCTAATATTTTTACAATTCAAGTTAAATCAGTTATTTACTTTCTCGCCAAACGTCCTTATGCATCTCTCACCTTCTGTTCAGATCACTAATTTCAAAAAGAATAAATGTATATTATAAGTTTCGAAAAGGTTCGGAATCCAAAGTTCTCGACTTACCTTTGTCAATTCACTAATCCTCAGAAGGTCAGAGTGTCCGCCTCCACTGAGGATCCTGGCACGCTCATGAGAAACATCTATGTCTTCTTCCATTACTGGCAGGGAATCAAGTTTCACAGGCCTAAAAGCATAAGCACACAATTCACTACCTGCATTGCCCTTATATCTTCAGATAACCTTTAAAGTGGTACATCTCTCTATAAAATTACAGTGAGTAGAAAGTAATCACACTAGCATGTGCTATTCTAAGAGGTTAGTTAGAGCTGTGCATTATTCAAGATAATATGAAAGATCAGTGACATTATGAGGTAGTACTATAGACTAGTGGTTCTTAACCTGTGGTCTAAAAAACCTTGAGTGTCTGCAAAACCTACTCGAGGGGGCCGCGACTCTTTAGCACATTAAACAATATTAATAGGGTAATAAAGAGTGTATAAATAAAAATGCAAAATGTGAAATTGAAAATTTTAAAGCGTTTTGTAAATTGAGGTAAATTGAAATTGGAGGCTTAAAATTGAGGACCTGATTTGGAGTTCAGTGAATGGATTGGTCCTTCTCAAATGTGACGAATATCCCATCTGCCTTGTTACAAGTGCAGAGCATCCTATATGCCAAACTCTAAATTAGGCCCTAAATTAGTATCCTTAGATTGATTTGTGAGAAAATGCAAGAGCATCAAACCAAATACAGTGTGGACAATGAGTGGCCTCAATTGACTTCAGAAAAGCCAACATATCCCTTAAAATTACCATTTTAATTTTGTTTACATTTGCTTGTGAATTAAATAAAATACTCCATAATTTGTGCATTTGTTTATTGAATCCTTGGTTCTGTGTTTATTCTGTTCCTTTTTTAGGCTCAAATCATCGAAAATGTTTAAAACAGAGTCCCTGGATTCCAGTAATAAATGAGAGGGGGGTATTCAAATTCCAATAATGATTCAGAAGGGGTGGGATGTTCACTTCTTCGATTAATGACTAAGTGGGGGTCCATAGAAGTCAAACGTTTAAGCACCACTAATAGAGACTATTGAAAATCCTGATTACATCAATTGACCGCCTCTGTCTAAAATGGAAGAGGGCCTCTTTCCTGTTACCGATCTTGTAGCCCAGCTCTCCATCGCGCATCTACACAGAAGTTCATTCAGGGCTTAAGGGGGGGGCATGCATTCTGAGTAATGCCCCCGGGAAGTGTCGGCGAGTTGTAGAGTCCAAATAGGACTGACACAGTTTTTTCGGGAGCTATTGGCTCTGGGAGATTAATATAGAAGGCCGGTTTGGACTACCGGCCCCATTTTAGGTATAAACAGTGGCTGGTAGCGTGGCAAGTAGGGAGCGAGGGAAGCATTTTTAGAGAGGAAAGCATCTTTCAGTCAAAGGGGCTGTAATGGATGACCCCCATGTTTCCCAAGCATTCCAGCTGCTCCGCAAATCTGGCCGCACTGACATCCTAAGTGGGTAGATGAGAAGCACTTTAGCCGACCGAGGCCACTGTGATGAGCCTGGGAGGTCGTCGCAGTGGCGATGCTTGTGTGCTCAATGCCACACCCGAAAAGTCAAAAAAATAGTGTCACCAGGTACGGGGTATGCTGAAAAGGGTAGTGCTGTGTCTGGCCAGTGGACCCAGGAGCGGGGAGACGGAGTGTTGAAAGCTGCAATGTAAGTTTATAGCGGGAGGGGGAGGTATGGAACTGCGGGACTTTCTTGGCCGGCCAGGCCTTCAATTACTTAATCCCTGAGGAGCTTGCAAAAATGTCTAATTCTTCAGTTGATGTTGCACTGGAATTGATGAAAAGGGTAGGCAGGGGCATCTATGGCAAAGAGTGACATCAAGTCAATATTCAGGTTGTTGCCAGTGCCTCCACAGGACTTTAAGCTGTTGGGTATACATTTTAGAGGAAAATGGTACGTGGATAAAGCATTTTCCATGGGCTGCTTGAGATCTTGTGCTCTGATAAAAAGATGTAGTTTCTTTGTGCAATGGCTGGTTAACTTCATTGTCAGGTTTTGACGCAGTGACACAAAATCTGGATGACTTTTACTTGTGGGTCCTCACGGTTCTATGGACTGCTAGCAGATGCTGGTAAGTTTTATAGCGCTCATGGCAGATGTCGGGATGCCCCATGCAGAAGAAAAGACAGTGGGTCCAGCCACGCTTTTGACCTTTTTGGGCATCGAAATTGAGATGGAGAAGGTGGAAGCTAGGTTTCTGGACGTCACAAAAAGCAGTAATGCTGCAGCTGATCGAGAGCATGGTAGCCAAGAAAAAGGTCAGGTGAAACGCGCAGGTCCCGTTGGGTCTTTTGAATTTTGCATGCCGAATGGTGTGGGTGGGTAGGAGTTTTTGTCAGCAACTGGGTCTGGCATTGTCGGGTCTGTCTTTGCCCCCCCACCAGCTACTTTGAAGGCAGGAGCCAAGAAGGACTTTTGCATGTGGTAGACATTATTGAAGGACTTCAATAGGGTGTCTTTGGAGGGCCTGGGCGACAAAGCAGAGTGGAAGAGGCAGGATTTCTCTGATGCTACAGGTGGCGGGTTTGACCTTCACTGACAGGGACACTGGTGTGCGGATCAGCGTCTGACACCTGACACGTGGAAAATGGAGGGAGGAGCAGATCTTTCCTGGAGTTGTTTCCATTACTGATGGCTCTGGCTTTGTGGGTAGGTGAGTTTGCTAACAAGAAAGTGTTGTTCAATGGGGATAATATGGCATTCATGCAAGTGGTGAATCAGCAGTCAGCGTGAGATGTGCAGGTTTTGACGTTGTAAAGAGTATCCATACTGACCTGTTTGCACCATAACATTTGTTTCAGGGCACAACAAGTTCTGTACCCAGATAATATCATTGCATATGCTCTGTCTCGTTTTCAGTGGCAGAGATTCTGTGGACTTGCGTCGGGAGCAGATGAAGACAGAACAGTGATCCTGGCTGATTTACAGAGAGTAGGAGAAAGAGGATGCTCCAATTGGTAATGGGTCCTTAGCTTTTTCCACAAGATGGAGATATGGCCAGGCTTGGAGAGCGTTTCTGGCAAAAGAAGCAAGACGGAGGAGCTTGGATGGTACTTCAGGAAGGCGACAGGAGGACGTGGTGAATTTTATCATGTTGATGGTTGAAAAGGGTTGGTCCAAGGTGAGAATTGCTGGGAAGCTTTTGGGCATTGCTTGTGTACAAACACTGTTGTGGGGCTTTGAGCCATCGCCTGGGGAGGTGGGCTCACAGTTGCTGTAAGGCAGGGCACAGGATGCTGGTAATCGAGGTCAGAAGCGGAGACCTTTGTCTTGGCTGGTTTTTTGAAAAGTAGTGGAGAAACAGTTATGTTTTCTAGCCTCATGTGTTTCATGTTTTTTGAAGCATTTAGTGTGCCAGAATTGTTGGGAGGAAAATAGGTGATGGGTAGGTATGGGCGGAAAATCCGTTCCGCTCGCGGATTTTGCGGATTTTCGGGAAATCCGCGAGATTCGCGAATCTCCCGCAAAATCCGCAAATCCGCGAGCAGCGGATTTTGCTCGCACTGCTCGCACTGTTCGCGTGAGTTCGCGGCTTCCCAGTACAACTTCGCGCCCCGCGAATAAGTGCTAAATTGCAGAAATACGATCTTAGCAAAACTGAAACTACTTGCCAGGTTCAAAAGTTCAGGCTCATCATTAGTAGCCATTTCCTGTAGTGCTTCCTGAGGGGCCCCTCCAGAGTTCAGTTGCCAGTTGCAACTATTATGTGACCCTGCTCTGAACCTCAGAATAGTTACACATATGCCACAAAGGTCCTGAATTACAGCTAAGGGAGACAAGCAGGAGCCAGGCTGGAAGTTAAAATCCATTAATCAGCCCCTAATTCATTATTGTCAGTTGGGGCAGGGCAGGTGTTGTAACTAATTTTGCAACAATGAAAGCACTTAGCAAGTGCAAAAGATCACTAATCAGGGCGCACTAAGGAAGCAGGTGCCAGCTAAAAAAATATTCTGTGACACATTAATCAGCCCCAAATTAATTCAGGTCACTTGAGGCAGGGAAGGTGTGCTTTGCTTTGCCGAAAATAATGTACACTGGACAACCAGAGGGTGTGGTGATGAAACAGAGGGTGGCATGGGTGGGCCAGAGGGTGGCATGAGTAGTCAGAGAGTGGCAGTGGTGACAGAGAGTGGCAGTGATGAAGAAGAGTGTCCCAAACAGGCTGGACACGTAGAAACAACAAGTTCGCAAAACTTGCGACCCGACAGGTAAGTTCGCAAATTGCAAAATTGTAAAAACCCTCGCGAACCTGCAGAAACACGGGCGAACACAAAAAAAAAAAATCCGCAAATTCGCGGGAATTCGCGGATTTTGCGGATTGCGAATTCGCAAATCCGCAAAATTCGCGAACGCAAGATCCGCAAAATTCGCCCATGCTTAGTGATGGGCCTATGTTGGTTGGAGGTGCAGCCTGAGCAAGGAGGAGTTCAGTGTGCAAATTCAGCAATCGAAGGTAGATCAGAAGGAGAAAGGGGCAACAGATGGTGATTGTGGCCACATGCATGTAAACAGTTGTGTCTGTTTTTTTGGTTTTGGCAGAGAGGTGGGGCAGAAGATGTGCAGGGCCTGGTCTTTAGACAAGATAATGGGTCTCTGGTGTCAGCTTAACAGCTGTTGCAGATTCTGAGTAAAGCATTGTAGCAAATGGGGATGCCAGCTGAAGTGTATGGGAAACATTCCTTCAGAATAGGTGAAGCCACTGATGCGGGAAAGAGTGGTTCATCAAGGAGCAGATGAAGTTCTTGGAGAGGTTGTAATCAGACTGCTTTAAGGATTATTTGTGCATGGGGGACTGATGTGGGCTCTGTACTGTCTAATTGTTAATTTACTTTTTAAGGTTTTGTGCATGGACCTTGGCATGAGGGAAGGGTTGTCTAGAATGTGGAATACTCATTTGTGAGATGAGCGAATGGAAGGAGTTTTGTTGAATAGCTCAGTTTGTAACAACAGGGAAAAAAAGTTCCATGGTTGTGGAAAGGGGAGGATGCAGTGGTCAAAGCTTCTTAATAGCTTAAAATGGTTGCGGGGTTTGGGGCCCGGATGCACTTGTCATTCATTTGGGGGAAAATGATCTGGTGCAGAGGAGAGGATTGTCATTGTTGAAGGCGATGAAGGCAGATTTGGAGAAAATAAGGAAGTTGTGGACAGAGACTCAAATTTTGGGGAGAGAACTGGTGCCTCACCATAGGTAGAGGGGGCTGAGAGGCTGGCAACCATTGATAAGGCACTGAGGAAAAGCAATAGAGAGATGAGGATGTTTTATAGGGAGAGTTAGTTGGATAGAGTTGTGCATTCAGACATTAAGTTTGAGGTGGTGCATTTTTCAGGGGTGATGGCGTGCAATTGTAAGAAATAGGGATGGACTTCTATCTGTTGCAGTTGAGGGAGGCAGTTGGAGAGTCAATGGGGGTACAATGGTAGACGACAATCCGATGTTGGTGCGGGGCAGAAAATCTTCGCGGAGTTTTTCTGAGTGACGTTTGAGGAGAAGTATTTTAGTTTTTCAAGCAGTTTGGATTGTGTTGAGGGTGGGGAGGTAACAGTTAAAAGGGTGAGAGTTATATTATCCAGTAGGACTGGAGATATGCAAATATAAAGATTTAAGTCAAAATAGTGCCTGAAAGAACAAAGCGCCAACAGAAGTTATCTGATTGTGCCATACCGGAACAATGTCCTAAGTTCAGGTTCAATGAGATGGAGTTCGGGCCAGATACAGAGACCAAGTAATGCCCGCTGCACAAAGTACTTTAACTTCGGGATGAAGAGTGTTGCAAGATCCGATGTGGATGATGCATTGCGAAGTGGCGGTTCCGAGGACTGTGGGTGCCAATGTGAGGTCCTGCATCGAAGAGGCGTAGAACAATGGCAGTTCTGATGACGCTGTCAATAGGACTTGCAATACAAAATCCTGCATCTTCAACAAGGATGTTGTTGATGTAGGGTTCTGATGCGAAGTTCTGTTTCAGTGATGAGTCGCGCATACTGTGATCTGAGGTCCTGGATGCGGGATGTGTTACGCAGTGGTGTTCTGTGGAGAAGCTGCGAGGAGATGTCATTCTGAGTTGGTTCTTCCCAACAGACCACAGCTGGCCAGGCACCTTCAGGCCCACTCTTAGAGCCCAGGACTAGTGTGACGCTACTTGGGGGGCAGAGGGGGCAAGACTCACAGCAGGCTGAGTTCAGGTGGTGGGTTCAAGTAGTTTGAGAAGTTCTGTCCCTGAGGCTTGGATACATAGGACAGCCAACTAGCCCTTTGTGTAACTCTAGTGGTCCTGGGTTCAAGATGCAGGTCCAGTTCTTCTCACTCAGGAAGCATGGCAGCAACGTAGTAATCCTTCTTGTAGAGCAGCACAGCAGTACTACAAAGTCTTTCACAAGTTCAGAGGTGTACTGAAGAGTTGGGTCTGAGGGTCCAACATTTCTATTTGGTGCTCTCTTTGAAGCAGGAGATGGTTCTGGAGGTTTCCACACCCAGAGAAGTTTGAAATTTCCAGCCTCCCTCCCCTTGTCCCAGCTTGTCTGGGGGCACAAAAGACTAGTGTCAAAACCATGTGTGAGTGTGCTCAGGCAGAGGCTGTGTGATGTGCAAGTGTGGTGGGGGGCAGCTCCATTCCCTCATCAAGTCAAAGATGGCCCATTTTGCCAACACCTATTCCCCTTTTGTCTCACTGTTGAGGATCAATGCACAAAGGCCAACTACAATCTACAACTAGTCATGTGATCTAGGTTACAGACTGCAAGCAACAAATGGTTAGGATAAGAAAATGGCAGATTTCTAAAAGTTGCATTTTCAGAATTCTGACTTAAAATCCAACGTTCCCATTAAAGAGGATTTTGAATTGCAATTCGTTAGACACCAAACTTGATATTCCTACCTGCTTCCAATTGAAATTTGTGGTACAAAAGGGGGTGGTGAACGGTGATGGATTAAACCCAGATCCTTTGACTGGGTGTGAGTGTTTGATTGATTCAGATGCTCCGTCCATCACCACCCCCTTTTGTACCGCTTTTGGCCGCCATAAGTGTGGCAGGGTATGCTCATACGGGAGTCCCTTGCTCACTTTGCCACTGGATTCAAGCAAGCCGGGCTGAAGACGGCTGGAATGCCAGAAACCGGTCCTCGGAAGCTTGTTTCCGGTCCAGGGAAGACATGGCTTGGCAGTTCGGGCTGGACTGTTCCCATGAGGCACAGGGTCAGACTGATTTGCATATAGCCATGTCGGAACTGGGGTGGCAGAGTGGGCTAAAGAACGGTGATGGATTAAACCCAGATCCTTTGACTGGGTGTGAGTGTTTGATTTATTCAGATGCTCCGTCCATCACCACACCCTTTTGTACCGCTTTTGGCCACCATATGTGTGGCAGGGTATGCTCAGACGTGAGTCCCTAGCTCACTTTGCCACTGGATTCAAGCAAACCGGGCTGAAGACGGCTGGAATGCCAGAAACCAGTCCTCAGAAGCTTGTTTCCGGTCCAGGGAAGACATGCTTGGCAGTTCGGGCTGGACTGTTCCCATGAGGCACAGGGTCAGACTGATTTGCATATAGCCATGTCTGAACTGGGGTGGCAGAGTGGGCTAAAGAACGATGATGGATTAAACCCAGATCTTTTGACTGGGTGTGAGTGTTTGATTGGTTCAGATGCTTCGTCCATCACCACACCCTTTTGTACCGCTTTTGGCCGCCATAAGTGTGGCAGGGTATGCTCAGACATGAGTCCCTTGCTCACTTTGCCACTGGATTCAAGCAAGCCGGGCTGAAGACGGCTGGAATGCCAGAAACCGGTCCTCGGAAGCTTGTTTCCGGTCCAGGGAAGACATGGCTTGGCAGTTCGGGCTGGACTGTTCCCATGAGGCACAGGGTCAGACTGATTTGCATATAGCCATGTCTGAACTGGGGTGGCAGAGTGGGCTAAAGAACGGTGATGGATTAAACTCAGATGCTTTGACTGGGTGTGAGTTTTTGATTGATTCAGATGCTCCGTCCATCACCACCCCCTTTTGTACCGTCCAATTGAAATTTAGCATGTATTAAATGTAATAAGATAAACCAATTTTAACCTATTGGAAAGGGAGGCTAAGAGTTTTCACTACCGGCACATGTAAAAGTTAAAAGTACATGTCCTCATTTTTAAATATACTGCACCCTGCCCTATGAGTTGCGTAGTGCCTACCCTCGGGGTTACTTATATGTAGAAAAAAGGAAGGTTTATAGGAAGGTTTAGGACTGAAAAATAGTTTCTTTTGTCAGGTTGAAATGAAAGTTTAAAACTGCACACAGAGTCTGTCGTGGAAGGCCTGGGACATGTTTGAAAGGCTACTTAAATGAGTGGCCCAATAAGTGCTTCAGGCCCACAGTTGGCATTTACTGGGTACATGTAGTACTACTGTACTAGGGACTTACAAGTAAATAAAGGTGCTGATTGGGTGTAAGCCAATGTTGCCATGCTTTAGGGAGTGAGCACATGCAATTTAGCATTGGTTAGCACTGGTAAAGTGCTCTGAGTCCTAAGGTCAACAAATATGAATCAGTGAAAGTGAAGGAGTAAAGCAAAACATTTGGGGCAAAAACACCTTTATGCTGACAGGTCTAACACAGACCATGAAACCTGTTTGCTAGTTATGTCACACCAGAATTTATAGGCGCCTTTGTGGACTATTTCCAGCTCAAAGAGAAATAAAGTACACAATGGGTATATGCTTTCACTCGGTGTCTTTGGGGCATGTCTCATGGATTGAGGTCCTCGACAGTGACTCGGGAAATGTTCACACTATTTCCTGACCATCTTGTGTGCAAGTGATATCACTGATTACTAGAGCGGTAGGACCACTGTTACATTTGGGAGCAATACAATTGTGTAGGTTCACCAAGTTCAGAGTCTGCCTCACCACCAAACATTATCATCCAGGCCAATTGTTTCAGAGATTTGGGAACCTACGTTTTGGTGCTGTTGAGAAGCCTACGTTAGAACACTCCTACCACCATTTGCTTGTTGGAATACAAACTTTTAGATCCAATGGGACTGCTCCATCAGAACTCTTCCTGATGGAAATGTTATAGGCTATACAAGGTATGGTTGTCCAGCTAATTGAATACACTTGCATTTTGCGGTTAGGACACATTTCTTACACTAAAAAGAAAAAAAAAACATACATTATGTTTGATGAGAATTTTTGTTCTCTTTTGGGTAGTGCAATTATTTTCCGTCAGATACACTGTTAGCCGGAAATAGTTGTGGCACTATCCCAAAGTTGAATCATCCCATAAATAACAAGCTTCATGAGCTCATGCCTCCCTTCTGCTTAAAGAACTTCGGTTAAAGAAAGGTTGCCACTAATCAAAGCCACCCAGACAAAAGACTGATCTCACCAACCCCGTGTCAAAGAAGTAAGTTTAACACTCTTTATATATCAAGCCCCTCAAAGCTCATCCTGCCATCTTTCTTGGTCTCTACAAGCAAAAAGGAAACAGCACACAGCGTAAGGAAGTTTACTGCCTGTGAGTGAGAAGACAAAGGGACTAAGAAGGTGTGTGTATGAGTAGTTGTATGTGTGCATGTGTAGGTGAAACTTTGATCCTAAAAGTGCTTGAAGGGGTTGGATTTAGGTGGAGTTAGGCATGTGAGAAGAACTTAGAAAAGACCACATACCAGCCTCTTCTTAAACTGTGTACCAAAGCATTGTGGGATTGTTTTGGCCACAAGTCAGTACATAAAAACATAGACCAGGTGCACCTAGTGAAGAACAAAGGAAAAGAGTGTGTGGAAATTCCAACCTGTGACATTAGGAGGATTTATTCCATTACTGCTTCATTGGCAATACACTGCTTTGATCACTCTCAAATCAGATATATGCTTGGACTGACAAGGCATTCGAAGACTGCCTGTTTCATATATTTAATTCCTGAGGAATAAGTGACTACTGCTTCCCCTTGAATCTCTGATTCCAATATGTTTCCCTAAGGTTTAGGAATTTTATGCCCATGCTACTAAGATGGTCCAGGATGCTTCCCACAGAAGATATTCTGTTGTTGCTATACCATTCTGAGAAGAAGAGTGCGGAATATCCAAGGAACAGAGTGAGCTGCATCTACAAGTAAGAAACGAGCAAGAATATTTGGAACAAAAAATCATCTTGGCTGTGATCCTCACACTAAGTGGGGAAATACAAGCTACTCACCGTTGCTAATGTTCTTTCTATTAAGTACTCGACCCAACAGGCTATTTCTTTAGAATACTCCCCAGGTACCAGATTGGATCTGGAAAGCTTTTTCCATCATGCTCCCACTTACTACTAGGTGACACTGTGCAACTTAGTTTTTACTCCCTACCACTGTAGAAGTTACAGAGCAGAGCTACATATGTGTCACCCCTGTTCGCCAATGTAAGTTTCTGGATTGACACAATCCGCATCCTCAGATGTGGAGTGAGAAGGATTGGTAGTATCAGTGTGTAGATTCCTAACTTGAGACTTTTTTAGACGGTACAAAGAGGCAGTTCTACAGAAAAGGGAGGTGGGAGGGCAGTGAGACATTTGCAGTTAGATCAAATATACACCAGAAAGAGCATTACTAAAGGTAAATAAGATTCCGCACATTAGAATAGATACCAAAGCAGTGCCGCCCCAGCTGGAGAGTCTGTGGAGTTGACTTAAATAAAAAAAATCATCAAAGACCAAGTAGGCAAAATATCTTCCTACTGGACTTGACTGTTAAGGTTATAGTGCTTCATGAACATTTACACTGATCCTTAAGTCATAGCCTGGCAGATATCACGGACAGGCACTCTGTGTGCCAATGCAGTGGTAGAAACATTAGCCATGGTGTAATGGGCTTTCAGACTCCCTGGCAACTGCTTCTTGGCCAGGGTGTATCCAATCTTAATGCAGAGGACAATCCACCTCCTCTTCTACACAGCCTTTGCATACTTCAGCTAGGAGAACCCAGTAAATAGCGGACTGTCCACATGGTGTTCCGTGGTAAAATCAATGTAAAAGCTTAAAGCACTTTTTTAGATCCAAAAGGATGGTTGGTCTGGTAAACATAGACTGGCTGAAAGGGCTGACAAATAGCCTTTGACAGTGTCCACTGCAAGGTCTTGGTGGCCCAAAGACAAACCAAACAAACACCATATTACAGCTTAGCTTGTAAAGTGTCAATCTTGTGGATACTGCCCCAGGCCACAAATCAGTACCAGACCAAGGTATAAATGGACTTAGGGGAAGGGTTCCTACAGACGAGTATGATATCCACCATTAAATCAAATGCAGCCAACTGCCGCCGCTCATTCTGCATGCATGGAGGTGTAGATTACATAGATTCAGGTAGAGGAAACTCTCCTGTTACTGAAACCGGAGGTCCTCCCAAAGTGGCAGACTGAAAGTTGTTCATTCTCAGCAGCAAACGTCAGCACACGCTCTTGGTCCAATCTGAAGCCAGTAGAATGGCCTGGCCCCAGCTGATCTCTTTCAGAACCTGTGGCAGGAAAGGCAGAGGTGGGACAACGTATATGAGTCCCAACTTCCATTACAACTGGAACTCATCCTCTAGCGAGTCTTGTCATGGAAAATTAGCAAAACATTTAACAATGTGAGCATCTTGTCGATGGGCCTAGGGCCCTACTCCAGCCTGCTTGTTACAATCTCACGTAACAGCTGTGTTGTCGGTGTGTGATCCTGCATGATTCTCTCTTTGGTGAATGTCAGGCAGGGCTTCAAGGCAAGCAAATGGCTCATAACTCCAACCAGCTGATATGGAGTCAGGCTTCAATAGAAAAGAGAGTCCTCTGAATTTTGCCTCTCCGAGTTCACCTCCCCAATCCAGCAGTGGGACATTCATCACCACCATCAGCTCTGGGTGGGGAAAGGAGGAGGGGCCTGCCACTGGTCCAATTGCAGTAGAGTATCCACCATTGCGAATTGTGTGCAAAATCCTTCGAGATCTGAATAGTCTCTGACAGGATTTCTTGATTCTGGGCTCTCTAGAAATGTAGATCCCATTGCAGAGCCCACATATTCTGCCTAGTGTAGTCAACAAGGAGGATGTAGGAAGCTAAAAGTCCAAGAACCCTTAGAGCTACTTATACTGAGATCCAGAACCAAGGCTGAAATATTGTGATCATAGTCCTGGACTTGTTGCAAAGGAGGAAAAGCCCTGAACTGTAGAGTATTCAGGACTGCTTCGATGAAAGTAAGCCTCTTCAAAGGAGTCAGGTTAGACTATGTGTCATTGATTGTAAACCCCAATGATGTCAATAGGTTCACCATTGTCTGGAGATGGTCTTCAACTCCAGCAGCCATGTTCAGCACACAGTCATCGAGATAGGGATAGGCTGGAATTCCCAACCTCTGAATATGGGCTCCAACCACCGTCATCACTTTTGTGAACATCGGAGGGGTATTGGTGAGGCCGAAGGAGAGCAGAGCAAACTGAAAATGCTCCTGCCATACTTTGAAACCCAGGAAGCACGTGTAGGATTGCATGACAAGTATATAAAAATATGTGTCCTGCAGGTCCAGGGAGACCATCCAGTTACTCAGTTCCAGGGCAGGTAGGTTCTGATCCAGCTTGAGCATTTTATATTTGTTTTTCCGCTGGAAGGCATTTGGAAGTAAAAAGTCAAAGATAGGTACAAAGCCCTCATCTCTCTTCTGCATAAGGAAATAGCTCAAGTAGCAACTCTTCCCTGTTTCTGATTCCTGAACGCGCTTGATAGCTTTTCAAAGTAAATCTTGCACCTCTTGCAACAGAATGGACAGGGGTTACCCAAAGATACATTCTATGGGGAGAAGGGTTAATGAAGCAGAAAGAAAGGCTAAGGTATAGAAATCCTAATTTATTTTAAAGACCTATTTGGAAACGATAGATTGCCACCCTGGGAGAAAATGCTGACTAGTGCCTCCCATGTTGTGGTTGTGTGCCACTAATGGCAAGTTAAAGCGGCATAGGAGCTATTGCCACAGGGCAAGGGGACTGGGAGGGTTTATACTCCTATAGGCTACTAGTTGCCTGCCAGATTCATGTCTCTGACTTTAATATCCCAGGTGATTGAGGCAGATACTGGGGAGACTAATGTTGCCTATACACTAGCCACTTAAAGCAGACTCAGAATTTCCTGAACTGGTGAGGAACCTGTTTGGCAGGGGTCATAAGACCCATGGAGTGTGCAGTGGCTCTACTTTCTTTGAAATGTTCCAAAGTAGAATTGGCCTTTCCACCAAAAGGTGTGAGCCTTCGAAAGGCATATCCATGAGAGAGGCATGAACATCTTCAGAAAATCCTGTGAAGCGCATCTACGCATAGTGGCAGAGCATTACATTGGTGCCAAACACCCTTTTATTGATATTTAGTAGTATCAAGGCCCGCACAATTTACTTATTTGGCTGCCTCCTGACCATGCTGAATAGTGTGAGCCTGTGAGGCCCTAACGTCTTTGAAAATCTTGGCAAAATCTCACTGGCCATATCCCAGAGAACATGCATATATTGTCAGAATAAATCAACTGCATTTACCGATCTCAGTGATAAGCTGACCAAAGAGAACAGTCATTTTCTAAATTCATTGGTCCTCTTCTAATCCTTATCTGGAGGTGTCATGAGGAATTCATTTGGGTTCACCTTGCTGATGCCTGAAAAAACAGAGTCTCTGGTGTAGGGTGTTTAGTGAGAAAGTCAGGGTTACTAATATCCAGTCTGTGACATCTGAGCACCTGCCTATTCACCAGTGGACAGGAACAGAGCTTTGGCCTGGTGCTGATTAAGGCATCACTGAGAGCCTCATTGAAAAGAGCAAGGGCTCAGATGTGGCTGGACCAGGGTGTAAGCTAATCTATTGCCTTAAACTCAGTAGAGGGCAGTTGTAGGTCCAAGACCGCAGCTACTCATATTACCAGTCCAAATGATACATCCTCCTCCAATGGAGGCCCAAATGTCTAGTCCTACTCTGTATCAGGAGAAGTCCACTTGCCTCTTGTAAGACCATGTAAAATTGTCACCATCATAATGAGGGATAAATCATCTCCACCCCCACCATCATCATCATCTCTCGACATTTATATGTATTGCATTTAGAGGTATCCCCTAGCAATAAACTGTATAAGGGTAAATGTAGTAGGAGGAATGAAGGTAACTGAAGAAGTTATAGTTGTTGTTTGAAGAGGTGTGTTTCTAAAAGTTTACAGAATTTCGAAAGATGACGCTCCGTATGGATGGTGAATGGCAAATTGTTCCACACCAGAGCAGTCAGAACAGGAAAAGAGAGGTCTCCTAAATATGTTCTACAGACCCTGGGAGGAAGACCAAGTTGGCAGTCGAAGAACAAAGCATTCTGGAAGGTTTGTAGCTCGTGGACTACTGGGTCATATAGTTAGAGTGAGGAAGAGATTTAACAATGGGGTTGTGACAGAAGCATAATGGTATATGAAGGCATTTGTTTGCAATAGGGAGCCAATGCAAATTGTTGGGATGTGTAGGAATTCTGGCCTGGTTAGGATTGTCCATTACAAGCCTTGCTGCAGCATTTTGATTCAGTCAGAGCTTTGAGCAACGAGAAAAAATGGAGCCTCCACAATTAGTGCTTTGGAGTAATCAGGCTTGCATATGTTCAGCATCTTCATAACATGTTGCCAAGCGAAATGGGGAATAAGTGGTAGAACTTTCGTAGGACTCCCATCATAAAGAAACAAGTAGACGTACGTTTATTTATGAGGGCCTCAAAAGAGGGTTTATTGCGAAAGGTGCCACTCAGCTTACGTGAACCAATAACAGGTGAGGGACAGGAGCCCACATCCTCAGGACTAGGTCATGGAGCCAAGGTGGAAGTCTGTACTGCAGCATGTATGGAACATGTGATATGTCCAAGAGGGTCACAGGGTGGAGAGATGGATCTGCTGGCGGTAACCCAACTGAGGGGCCATGTGGATCTTTGGGGCCTAAAGGCATTTCAGATGGAGCTGAAAAAATGGCAAATAGCTGCAGGATGGCTTCCTTAATAGCATCTACTTGCTGCTGCATTGCTAAAGGCCTGGGAAATTGGTGGTGCACTGGAACCAACCGAGAAATTGGCTCCACAGCTAAATAGCATTGGGACTTCGCTTTAGTTAGAGATTGGTGGGAAAGGGTCAAGTCCTGCTTCGCTTTTTTGTGCTTGTGGTTGGGCTACAACGGTAAAGTTAACCTCCTGCATGAGCGACTTCTGGGGGCAGGACTCAGTCTGCATCTTTCACTTGAAGCAGGACTCCTGCAAAGCCAGTGACCTCTTTTTGAGTATTATAGCCAGCTCTGCTGAGTGAAGTATTTAAAATGTGACTTAGTATGACATTAAAACATAAACATGCAAATGTTATATCTAGATATAACATGTAATTACAGTTAGATTGCCATATCTAATGTAAGCCTGCATTTTAAAATGGCCACCGTAGTTTGCCATCATGTTTTGCGACACACACATTTTCTTTCTTGGTGAAGCTGAAGTTCTAATCATGGAATGCAATGTTCTTTTATCTTCTTTCCCATGTGAAAAATGTTTTCTTTTCTTTCTGATAGTCATACAATGTTTAACTGAGTAGCATCTTCACAAAGACAACTGCAGAGTGCAGGCTGGTTCTTAATGGCCATCTTGCTACAGATAGGATATGTTTGAAGAATAGTAAGATAAGTTGTATTGTGAGAAGTCCTGAGAACATAAAGAGCATATATTGTATCACCTTGCTTTAACCTGAATGGACAGTCTTATGAGTAATGTGTGAAGAATATTAGAATTGTGTGTTTTAATACAGTGCAGATTTGTATTGAGTAGATTTAGACTTAGAATAGAGCAGAACAGAACTCTTTCTCTTTGAGGTGATCTCATGCTGAGTCATCCTATGATATATGAGATTTTAATTTAATTTTGAATAGCATAATAATCAAAGCATACACATTTTGATCATTAATGATACTAATTCGATTTTTGCCTTCTGTAAACCTTTAACCTTTGACAAAACTTCATGATTTGAAACACACATTCTTTGTCTTTCTTGTGGAGTCTAATGTGGTGCACATTTATTAAATGTATTGTTTTATTGACCAAGCTCATTTGTGAAATTCGATTCATCCAATAGAGCTTTATGTGCCCCAAAATTTTAACACGGAAAATCGCTAACACCTTCATCATCCTCATTATTCAAGGCAACTATTAGGACCAACTCAGTACACTGGCAAGGGTGAAAGCCTGCCCATTACTTTAGTAGCTATTGGCAGAAGTGACACAGGAGGGTAGTTATCGGGGCTCTTTAAGACGCAAGGCGCTATATGTTGTCTTTTAAGAAAATCAAGAATATTTCAGAGGGAGTGTACATTAGTCAGGCCAAGGAGTTTATTCATATCCACCATAGGTTAAGGGCAGCTACTGATATCAAGCAGAGTAAAGTGTGTTGTTTAGAAGAAAGAAGTTAGGGTTTGGATCAGCTACAGTTGTTCTGATCTAGCTTATTTCCCTGCTTGTTTTTCTGTTTTAGACTGTGCTCTGCTCCATAGTCTCATTATGCAATGCAGGTTGTTTAGTGGCATGCCTACTTAGTCTTATATTACATAGATGTTAACAGGAGGCATTGGGTTATTTCATTTGTTGAGCTACCCAAAGTTTCTGCGTTTATCTTAAGGTTGCATCATTAAGTATTTCTTCACATTTTATATGTGCTATTTTCTCAGACTGTCTCTGCTAGTGGGTTAGGTCACTGTCATTAAAGACTTGTTTTGGTTTACTTAGAACCTGTTCTTCTTCTCATGTTTGTGATAGCTGACTAATGCTTATAAAGCCTGAGAGTATTGGTTGCTGTCTCATGGCGTCTACTGATTCAAGTCTGATGTGCTTTTTTTGTTGAAACGTTTCTTCTACTTATCAAATGGGTGGGACCTCCTGAAAACTCTGCCTGCTGCAGCCATGGACCCTAGTTGCCAGTTGGAGGGAAAGAGACTACACCTCCTAGCATTCTTAGCATTTCTTCGGTGAATGGAGGTACCGAAGCATCATAAATCCTTCAGTGGTGCCCCGCAGCGTGGGACCCTCATCATTCATGAACACTCTGCCTCTTGCCTGCAGAAACCGTGGACCCTGGTTGCCTTTTGGGGGTAGAGAGACTGACCCCCTCCACCCCCCCTAGCATTCTTCGCATTTCTGGCCTGGAGGCAGCAGCGGTGAATGGGAGTGTCGGAGTACCAAAAATCCCTCAGAGGCATCACTCAGCAGGAGACGTGTGCAGGGAACGTACAGGCGTGGCACTGGCCAAGACTGGGCCCGTCTGTGCCCATCCTCAGCCGGAAAAGGCTGGACTGGGCCACCCCTCATGGTTTCTTCATCTTGAACAGCTACAACAAGGTATCGCTAATTTAATCCTGCTTTGCTAGCTCTGTTGTCTATTTCCCCTGGAGCTTACAAGGGGCTTGGTCCCCATTTCTGATGAGTGACTGTACCTTCACACGATCTGAGAAACAGACATGTAGGGGGGTTATTGAGTTGATATGATTGCCTAGTGTACCCATTAGCACTTATTTTGTGAAACATTTGTGACATGGGAAAAAGGAAGTTAAATGCAGGCATTTCTGGAGGAGACAATGTGACCAATTTAAACCTTTTGGCTAGGGCAGTGAGCGCTATCTTTGGAGAAACAGCCCTGAGAGAAAAGAGACTTTCCATGGAGTCGGAAAAATGTATTTTGTGATTACTTCACCTGCTGACTGGGAGGTACAGCCGGTAACATATCCAGAGAGATGCTCCCACCATCGGCAGTACACGCTAAGGCCATTGAGGCTTTATCAGAGGATGACGCTGTACTAGTTGAACCCCCGGCCAAAACAAGAGGGCTGGGGGAAGAGGGCATCCAGATCACACAACAAGGTGATTCCACTAGTTACGTGTGCTAACCCTGATTCAGATTAAGTAATAAGCCAGTTGCTTCCTAGGTTTGAAACCTTGCTTCAAAGCATGTTGTCCCCCATTCTTTTGTGGCTTGAAGGGATAGAGGGTAAGTTTCATGTACTTCCCTTTTCTGACCCTGATGCCTGCAACAGCAAGGCAACAACAGTGGTCCCGGATCCCAGTCATTCGGATGGGCCCTCACCTGAGGTCTGTACTAATTTAGGGAGTTCTTCAAGTGTGCATAGCCGCATAACATCTGTGGTTCAGAGAGTCATGATACCCACCCAATGGAGTGTTTGTGGGACAGTTTCTAATTGCTTTATCAAGACTGCAGGTGTTCCCTAACAGGTGGACCTCCCTGGAGGTGCAGAGTAGCCAAATGGGGGTAGAGTCAGTTCACTCATCCGGAATAGGCCTTATCGGCACAGTGGGTGTTTCCACCTCCTTACATTTGCCCGCAGAGTCAGCACCTTTGGTTGACATTTTGATGGGAGTTCGACCTACTAGGCAAGGTACGAGACTGTCTATGGAAGACCTCATGCACAAAGTAAAACACTGGTGTGACAGTACTATAGTGAAATGGAATCTTCTGTCTATACATTTTAATGGCAAGAAGAGTGGGCTGGGTGGGTTCCAAGGTGAAGAAAAACATTGAGGGGGATTGCATTGTTATGAACTTAAGCCACCCTAGATTCATAGAAGCTGTTGTTCAGAGCAATATTTCTCAGGTTAAGTGTACAATGATCAAGATTGTTCCCCTTCATTATTTTTATCCCAACAGTTTAGTCTTGCCGGATGGTAGTGAGTGAATGGTCTGCTGTCAGGCCCTCCAGTGAAACTGCTAGGTCTGATATTCCACTTGGTAACAGGTTTGCACCCCTGTTAGGGTTAGATGATAATGACTGACAGACGTCACCAACAGGTCAGGTTGGCTACTCATAGGTTTGTGGGTCCTGTAGACACTGTGCCTACCCGGTCGCATTTTGTGACCCCCGCCCCCCCAATCCTCCTAATCCTTTCTTTATGGGAGTTATGACCTGGAAAATTGTGGGATTAAGGGCCAAAAGAGTCAATGCAAAGTGGTTGGAAACCTTTAGGGGTTACCATATAGTTGCTCTGCAGGGACCCTTGGGACATTGGTAACTCTTTTTCTATGGATGTTTTTTCTTTGTTCTTTAAGGCTGCGATCCCCTCTCCAGCAGGAAGCGCTAAGGGAGATCTTCTTGTTTTGGTTTCACTTAAAAGTCCCATGTATTGCGAGCATGGTAGAAAGTGATTCACCCAACATGTTGGCAATAGAGTTTGTGTCCAAAAACAAACCCAATTTGTTGATAGTGAACTTCTATAACTTTTTTTGTAAACTTCAATCACTGAACACATTTCCGCACTGGAGGGGTTTTGGAACACTATTTGGAAACTAGTACCTATTCTTATCAGGTTATAATTCTGGGTGACTTTAATATACATCACTGCCAGCTAGATTACACCCTTGTAAAGAATTCTTTTAATGCAATATCTGCGGTCACTCATTTTGCGCATACCGAACAACAGGGGTCGCCATCGCACGCCAACACAACCTCAACATCATCTCCTACGCCGATGACACTCAACTGATCCTATCTCTCACCAGAGACCCTAACACTGCCAAAACCAACCTGCATGAAGGAATGAAAGAAGTAGCCGACTGGATGAAGCACAGCCGTCTGAAACTGAACTCAGACAAAACAGAAGTCCTCATCCTAGGCACCTCCCCCTCCGCCTGGGATGACTCTTGGTGGCCAGAGGCCCTTGGAAAAGCACCCATCCTGACGGACCACGCAAGGAACCTGGGCGTCATCCTGGATTCCTCACTCTCGATGAACAGACAAGTCAACGCCGTTTCTTCATCTTGCTTCAACATTCTTCGCATGCTCAAAAAAACATTTCGTTGGAACCCCACCGAAACTAGAAAAACGGTCACCCACGCTCTGGTCATGAGCCGACTGGACTACGGAAACACCCTCTACGCCGGTACCACCGCAAAACTCCAGAAAAAACTCCAACGCATCCAGAACGCTTCAGCCAGGCTCATATTAGACATCCCGCGTAAAGAACACATCTCTGGTCATCTGAAAAACCTCCACTGGCTCCCCGTCAATAAGAGGATTACTTTCCGGCTCCTAACCCACGCACACAAAGCACTCTACGAGATCGGACCCGAATGCCTGAACACACGACTGTCCTTCTACACCCCCTCCTGCCAGCTACGATCCTCCAACCAAGCCCTTGCCACTGTACCTCGCATTAACAAAACCACCATGGGAGGTAGATCCATCTCCTACCTGGCAGCCAAAACCTGGAACTCACTTCCCACTCACCTCCGCCTTACTCAGAACCACCTAGCATTCAGAAAGCAACTTAAAACGTGGATATTTGACAAGTAATTGCCCACCCTTCTTCAAGCGCCTTGAGACCCTCCGGGTATGTATCGCGCTATATAAATTTATTGACTTGACTTGACTTATACTGTTCCTACGTTTTCTGGTAGGGGTTGCTTTTCCACTATTGATTTGATCATTTTATCTGTCCCATTGGACCCCGCAGTCAATGCCCTGAGAGTTTCCTGGAACTGTTTTTGCAATCACCACCCTATAATGGTGGAACTGCCCTGGAATTTAGATACACTTAAGAAAGAGGGTCTCAAGCATTGTTATTAGTACAAGGGATCAAGCTCGTAGACTGAAGTGGGACAAAGTGATACTGGAGGCCTTTTTAGATCATTTCTACACAGGAATCGTTGGTGGCATTGAATTGTGCCTGAACAGTGGACCACAGGACAGGCCAGTATAAGATGCTTTTAAAAAAACAAGTAAGCAGGTTGCTGATAGTTTGACTGCCTTTCACAAGACTAGTGAAAATAAAGAAAAAAAACATTTGATGGCATGTATTAAAGGATTGTATCCCTTTTGAGGGGACAATGTGTATCCCGTGGCTAGGATATGTTAAGGAGTAGTTGAGGAGGATAGGTTGTTTCAATCTGTTTAATAATCCAAGACTATTAAACTCCAGAGACTAGCGGGACACCAAAAATATGTTTTTGACCAGGTGGCAGGGTTAAAAGGGAAGATATAGAACTGGCCAACCCCACTCTGCGAAAATACATAATGTTGAGAACATGTGTACATGGGGAGCCTTACTTTTCATTTGTTAAAAACTTTCATAATCGTTTCCTACTGACCAGATTTAGATTCAATCTTATGCATTGGTTTTTAACTGTTCCCAAAGTATTTTTAAAGTCGGGAGTTTTAAAGCCTTCTCTCTGTAACAATTTTTCAGAGCAGAAATGCCATGCATTTTTTATTTTTGTATGATTTTTATAGGACTCTGAGACACAAATGTATTATTTCGCTGCTAGGAAACAATTTGCACAAATAAGGGCTGCGTTGTTATATCTATGAATGCTATGTTCCTCCATGGTCTGTTTCGGGGTTGCAAGCTTTCTATCAGGAGCTATTAGACATAGAGAAAAGCTGTTTAAGGAATAGAGGATCTCATGTTGACCATGAGCATTCATTTCATATATCCTATTGATTCAATTTTTTATAAGGATTAGACTTTTGTATTCATCTTTGTTAATGCACTGAGGCACCTGCACATTATATATATATCCTTTAATCCTTGATGGAAGATCACGTCTGTTGAGGCCATGTTGTCCGGTGACTTACACTATTTGCTGAGATTTAGTTCTTCCTTGTATTTTGCACAAATGGTTTTAGATTGCAGGTTCATATGCTAAAACTCAAATTGTACGTTTTAACTATATTTTAAATATAATTATGTATTTAACTTGATTTTAGGTTGTATACATGTTTTATTCCATTATGCTTTTATGGTTTACATTGGCCGAATAAATACTAACTGACTTGACTTGGGTGTGATTCTCAAAAATTCCAACAAAGGATGGCATTTGTTTCTCCCTTTGATGTCCATGTTTAATCTTCTGATATCCACCTTTTTTCAACCTATTTGGGGCATGAGGTTTTCTTTCAGATGGATGATACAAGGGTCTGCGCAGAAAGTTTCTATTACATGCTGTTGCACAGAATGTTCTTTGATGAGGCTGATGGGTTTCTTTAGGATCTGCTAGGAAGGTGTCAGTCTGGTATGTGACTCAGGGGAAGCTAATAATAAAATCCATGACTAGGGAGAGGTGAAGTATTGTGCACTAAGGTTTCTTTTTGGCAGTCTTTTTTAGACTTAGCAAGTGGTTTCTTGTCACAATCTGGGTTACCTCCTTTCCTTTGTATCTGCTTTCTAAATCGTTGACGAAAGTGGTACTGTTTCATTTCCGTAAACAGGTCTCCTTGGGAGGAAGGTATAAAAAACTTAGAACATAGTGCCGAACCAAAAACCTTGTATTAAATTGAAAGTGGTAGCACTATTATGTGGTATAGCACTAGAATATAGTCATATGAATGTCATCTGACATACATACTTCTCCTAAATATCATCTAAATATATTGCCCCATTGGAGGCAGT
This sequence comes from Lissotriton vulgaris, assembly GCF_964263255.1. Lineage (NCBI taxonomy): Eukaryota > Metazoa > Chordata > Amphibia > Caudata > Salamandridae > Lissotriton > Lissotriton vulgaris. Next base: position 1,186,494,800 of record NC_141689.1, on the reverse strand, counting down.
TATAGAAAATATACACACAACAGGAGGATATTTTATATTAATAATGAAATATCAACGTGAGACAATATTTCTGCATACAATATTCTGACAAGAACTGGTTATCTATAAAGAGACATAAGCTCACTCTCTTTGACTAAGTCCTGAAGCGTGAACATGAGTGTAATAGGAAATATTGATAGGTGATCACCGAATATCTGAGGCACATCTCTTCCTTTCGCTAAGGACTGGAAAGAGAAAAAGTGCACAGAGTGTAGCAGTAAATAACAATAACTAATTACAAAATATCTACTTGTTTTCTCTGCCTCTTCTGTTTAAGATATTTGTCTACAACCAACATAAAAAACGAGCCATCAACATCATTGAGCAAAAAGCTTGACGAAGCGTTCATTTTGTTTCAATAAGGCTGGCTTTGAATTGGCATAATAAATATACAAAGCATGTCAAAGTTAGTGTAGTATTGCGTGGAACCTTACCGTGCCTTGATGAAGAAATTGTATTGAAGAAGGAGTGTAAATAAGAAAAACACAATTCCTTCAACAAACATTGCAAAAAGATTCTTCCCTACGAGATCCCATTTAAAAGGATTTTCAAAGCGGTCTTCACCTGTTGGGGACAGAAACACAAGAAACTAATAAACTTAAAGCTCTACTTAACCATTTAGATAACAGTGAACCTTTCCCTATGATAGTTAAGTAAATTGTAGATACAAAATTATTACAATGTCCTATCCTAGTATCTGTATTTTAAAGTATTATTCTCTCTATTGGTTCATTCACACTTATTTAAAAAGTTGTGAAGTTCACAATGTATATGACTCAAGTTTTAATAGGCTTAACATGTGCCTTAACATGTTAAACTTGTTTTTAAGAACTGCCAAATTTCCCTATTAGATTACCAAGAAGGAGTGAAAAGAAGCAAGCCGAAGCAGTTAAAGTTGGGATTAGAGAGATAAAAAACACGGCCAGGTCACACTGTTGATGGAGAATATGAACTCTTGCTTGATTTCCCAGAAAAAGAGATATGTTCATGAAAGGTGAGTGCTCTACAAAATGCAGTATGATTTGTTCTAGTGCAAACTGAAATATTAAACAAATAATCAGCATGCCCAAAATAGCACACTTATGTTACAATTTGTGAAAAGTTGCATCCAACACTTTTGCAGTACTGATCCAAAAGCTAATATTCAACGTTTCATGCAAATTAAGAAAGCAAAAAGTCTTGTCCTACCACCTAACCCATCACTTAGGAGCCTTCTAATCTGAATTACCTTAACCTGAGTGCTATTAGGTTCGATCCATCCAAGATTCCAGGAGAGAAAAAAATATCATGGTCCCAAACAACACATTGCCATGAGTCAAGAATTATAAACATCATCTCCTGATTCATGACTGGAGAAATATTTTAACACCCGACCTTCACAGTTTCAAAATAAGAACTTTGGGAGGGCCACAGAAACAAATACCTTATCTAACTGAGACAGATGCCAAGCAAACAGATTATTAGGTTGCACAATACGTAAATGGAGAGGTCACAACTAGAGACTCAGAGATAGCTATTTACTCCATCAGGATTAATTGTTGGAAGTTCATTCTCCCAGACCACATCATTACGAGTTGTGGGAAAATCAATCTCTCAAGTTCTTCCAGTTGAAAATGTCAATTTTTTTTATGATTATTTTTATTGAAACAGACAATGGTACAAATAATCAATGGAGAAGACACAACCAAATTACATGTTGCAAAGGCATATAGAGGAGGACAATTACAATTTGACATAGTAGGGGAACATCACGGGGAAAGGGGAACATTTGTTGCGAGAACAGTCTGGTGGCGTACCAATTTCTCCTCAATAGCTATTCCAATGGCTCCAGATAAGGGCCCATTTTTTGGGGCTTCCCCTGCCAACATAGACCGTCTTCTCTCTAAACATACACCAATAAAGGTCCCTCTTCCAGGCCTCTAGCGAAGGCGGTTCAATAGCTCCCCACAATTGTGCAATGTTTCTTTTGGCTATCATGAACCCCAGGGTGGCCCATTGTGTCTGGTAAGTATTCAGGTTCGTAGGTTCCCATATGTTAAGGAGGCAACATTCCGCCTCCGGCTTCAACCGTTTGTGTAGTGCTGTTGACATTGTATCGTGGACCTCCTGCCAGAAGGAACTAATGTAGTGACATTCCCAAATGATGTGCGAATAGGATCCCAGGTTCCCACATTCCCTCCTGTAATCTCCACTATCTGCCCTCTCCATGCAGATCAGTCGCGGCCCGGTGATGTACACACGATGAAGGATTTTTAGTTGTACAAGTCTAAGTCTAAGGCCGGTATGGCGACCACTTTAGGGGATGACACTGCCTCTCGTCAGTTGTTGTCATCTATCTCGATTCTGTCCCCCACCCATTTCTCCCTTAATGCCTGGAGGGGATCTATCATGTTGTTAATCAGCTTTTTGTATTTTAGGGAAATCGTTTTTTACTGGCAAGTGGCCATCCAAGATTCTGCCCTCCAAGGGTGAGGCCTCAGGAGGGGCTGCCCCCTGTGGGCACGACTGATTGAAGCAAATGTAGGATTTGAGAGTATCGGAACTATTCAGCCTGTAATGTGTTGAAGGACTTGACTCCCCCTTCTCCCCAAATGTCTCTGACTTTGAGAAATGCCAATGACGTCCTATCTATTGAAACCTTTAGATCTCCAAAGGCCACCAAGGATTTCAGAATCCCAGAGTGGGTTGCTGACGTCAATTTATGTCCCCACCCAAGAGAGTTGGTGGCATCATGCCAAAGTCGGACAGAATGGTTTGTGGGGCCTGTCATGGTGTATCTTTTGGGTTGCGAAAAGAGTGCTCTGTTATAGTTACCTCCGGGGAAGAGCCCTTTATCCATGGCATACCTCAGGTCATCCACTCGTCCGTAGGTGCCATGATTTACGGCAAGGGGTGGTGATGGACAGAGTTTCTGAATTAAGCAGAATACTCTCACCCAGTCAAGAGATCAGGGCTAGATCCAACACCGTTGTTTAGCTCGCTGCACCATCCCAGCTCAGAACCTGGCTATATGCAAATTAGTCTGTTCCTGTCCCAGTGCATGATGGGAACAGGGCAAACCAAACTAGTAGTAGTCTAGGCGGGAAAGACTCTTGTGAGCGCCTGAGTGAAAAGTGTGCTGTATGTGGTCTGGGTGGTATATTCTTCAGCCGTTCACTAAGCCCATAATGTCAAGGAAGTTAGGCAGTCAGCGTGCAGAGGGTCCAAACAATGCGCATTGAAACCACCTCCGAGGACTAGGAGGCCATATGGTACTGTGAGTAGAACTGTACCCAGGTCAGTGAAGGTGTCGGCCCGGGAGAACACAGACAGCCATTAGTGTAATTGTGTGGCCCTCCCATGTGCCTGATATCCCAGCGTATCTGCCCCTCTCATCTGTCCACATGGAGTCAACATTGAGGGGGAGTGAATTCTTAACCATGATACCAACACCTCTGGAGCCAGAGGTGAATCCAGCATGTGCAATCATTCTGTACCCCCCTCTATGCATTGCTTTGCAAAGATTCCCAACCAGGTGCATCTCTTGTAGAAGGATGATATCTGGGGCTTGCTGTTTAATATGTTGGAGAAACACGCTACATATGATTTTGTCCCCTACCTGCACAAGTGCCTCTGCAATGGTAGCGAAACACAATACCGATGTACCAACTATAATGATGCATGAACACATCACCCCGACCCAACAACCCCCTTCCCCCATCCAACTGCCCCCCTCCCCGCTGTCCTGCACTCTTGGCTCAAAACTGCCCATAGTAGACTTGCAGAGTGCCTGTCGCCCTGGTAGATAACTAGTAGTAGAAAATGAACGTGGAAGGCCGTATTCCTATTCCCTCCGCTAGAACTACAAACTAATGAATCCCCTTTGTGGGTCACACACCAAAGTTTTGAAAATTAGCATAAAGTGGGGGGGGCGTTTTCCCGGGGTCTGGCTGCCATGTAGTCCGTTACCTGTCCCAGCCAAACTCAATAGTTATCCCACCATGCGGAGGCCTTGCATCAATATTAGTCTCATCGGCCTTGTGGCTGAGAGGCTGCTTCACACCCAGAACTGCGCTCTTGGGAGGCCCAAGCCATACGATATTCAAGCCAGTCCACCACCTCCTCTGGTTGTTCGAAGAACCAGGTTTTCCCTTCAGCTTTCACTCGAAGACATGCTGGGAATAACATAGAGTACTTCAGTCCCTTTTCCCTTAGTGTTTGTTTCACCGCAGTGAAGGACCGCCTATGCCGATGTGCACGTTGTATGAAGTCTGCAAAATAGGAAATGACGGCATTTTCAAATTGAGGTGTGGTCCCCATACTGGCGTTTTGGCGGATCACGTCTCTGTCTCTGAAATTTAGGACTCTCGTCAGCATTGGCCGTGGGGGGGCTCCAGGCTTGGGGCGACCACCAGAGACCCTGTGTGCTCTTTCAATAACTAAAAACTTACTAAGGCCTTTGGGTTTTAGATGTTGCAGGATAAGTTCCTCTACAAAAAGGTCAGGGGCCTGTCCCTCTGCCTTTTCCGGCAAACCTAAAGTGCGCAGGTTATTGCAGTGCAGGCGCCCCTCGTAGTCATCCAGCTTGAGTTCAGTGGATTTGCAGAATGTTTGCATGTGTTGCAATTCACCTTGAAGCTGTGCGGCATCGTCCACTAAGCTGGAAGTAGTTAGCTCCACCTGCTTGACCTTTTCATTAAGTTTGGTGAGGTCAGCTCGGATTAGGTTAACCTTGTCAGGATTCACCGAGTAGCCACTGTAGCTTCCTCAAGACTGTTCGTCAGCTCCCTGTCCTGGCCCCGTTCTGCACGATCTAATGTGTGGTTTCCTTGTTCCTCTGGCAGACTGAGAGATTCCAGAGGTAATCCGAGTCATTGAACTAAAGAACTGTTAAGACTGTATATAGTTCCCCTCCCTAAGATGGCCGCTCAATGTTCCATTTACTGTACTCGATAGATGCGCCCTCTAGTGGACTTCTGGAAGGCGCGCGCTCCTAACTGCGCACTTCAACGAAGATTCCGTTCGAGAAGCTTGTTCTTGTCGCTGCTCCGCGTCAACAATTCATGACGGGAGAATAACAGCAATTATTAAAGACGTTTTAAGTATCATAGGACTAGAGTTTTCAGAGACTTTCATGAGAGAAATCCTTGTCGTGCGCTCTCACTGCTCAGAGAGGCACCTCGGTCAGACGAAGTTCCCAGCCGCTGTCCCAGAGCTGTGACAGCTGTCATCCAAATATCCTACGGTTCTTCAGGAGAAGGTGAGTGTCGAGGAGGACTTGATCTGACACGACGAAGTTGAGTATTCAGCTGAAGAGAATCTTGAACTCTACAAGTAAGGCGTTACATCTTCTCGTCAAGTCAGCAAATATCCAAACTGTATTGCTTCCACTCGCATTCCCCCACAGGACATTCCCCCTTGCGTTTCTCCTTGCCTTTCCTCCCCCTTGTACCTTCCTTATCCTTTTTGCGTGCTTCAGATATTCAGTGAACTTTTGCTCGCCCTTCTGACCCGAGGATATCTCTGCACAGAACCCCAAGACAAAGTCTGACGAAGAACTTCACAGGTACAATTCAGGTTGATAGAGAGAGTGAGTGCAAGTGTAGAAATATTCGGGGTAGAAATACTAATGATCGTATATGTCTTCACTGCAGGAAGTTCAGTCAAATAACATTCCTAAATATAGAAGAGAGGCAAATACCTGGGCAGAAACTGGTAGGACAAGTTTCATTTATCATTTACGAATAGTCAGCACAGTGTAAGAAGGTTTGTGGTATATTCTCTTTCTCTCCCCCTTCTGTGTATTAGGCACCTACAGAAACGACGGCGAGATGAATAGCAGTCGCTGGAAGTAGGGTGCCAGTCGAAGTACAGGTATTCTCTTCTCTGTCCACTTCCCCTTTCCCTGCTGCTGGTGGTCTTGCTCTTGAAGCGAGGGTACCGGTGGAAGGGTGATCGGGACATTCGTCAGTACTGCCCCTGCGAAGCGTTGGAGCACCTGGATACCCTGACAGTTTGAAGTGCCCAGGTATTTTACCTTCGCCCGGGCAGTATGGCTGAGGGAATGGACTTGAAGGAATTAGGCGCAATCTTAGTAGGGATTCAGAGAGATTTGGGCGCCGTTCGAGATGAAAACCAAAGTTTAAGGTCGGAGTTAGTGGCTTCCCGTCAAGAGGCTAGGTTGTTAGCACAAAAGGTAGATGGTTTAGCTATAGGGAATCCCGTACAGAGTTCAGCGGTACCAGACACTAGTGGTGCCGCTGTGGATCCAAAATCTGTAGCTCAGGTAATTCACTCGGTATCCCCGTTGATCCCATTGGCAACTCCTGAAAGGTTTTCGGGAGATCCTCAAAAGGCTCAATATTTTTTGACCCAATGTTCCCTTCATTTCATGTGCCGACCCACATTGTTCCCAGACGCCCAATCTCGAGTGGCATTTATCCTGTCATATTTAAGTGGAGATGCTGCCAATTGGGCCATGCCTTTAGTTAGTGAGGATGATCCGTTGCTTAGTGACTTCACTAAATTCAAGGCTGAGTTTCTTAGAATTTTTGATCGGAGAAGGATATCTCAGGCCACCGATAACGAATTATTGGAGCTGCGTCAGGGATCTAAAGATTTGATTACTTACCTCACACAGTTTAATAAACCGATCCTAGAGACTAGCTGGCCAGAAGAAAAGAGAGCTGCCTTGTTTTATCGTGGCTTAAGAGATGAAATCAAGGACACCCTGGCTCAGATTCCCAATCGACCCACCGAGTTGTCAGCTTTGGTAGATTTGGTTTTGGAATTGGATTTTCGGAACTCAGAACGCAAAGGTGAGAAGAAGAAAGATTGGAAGATAAATTTCCCGTGCTTTGACAGAGCGAAGAGTGAAAGAGGACCCGGAGGGAATTCGGAGTCGGAACCCATGCAAATTGGGACAGTTCGAGGCCCTTTGAGCAACGAAGAAAAAGAACAACGGAGACAAAAGAAGTTATGTTTGTATTGTGGTACGGCCGGCCATTTTGTAAAGGATTGTTTGAAGCGTCCCAAGACTCCGTTTAAGGGAAACGAGGTGAACCGCCAGTAGACGGGGTCGCTCTGGTGGTGAAAGAAGATAAGACGACTCCAAAGTCACATTTGATTTTAAATACGCTACAGACCATGACTCCTCATGTAATCCTTCATGTAACTATGCAATTCCGTGAACATCAGATTTGTGGAGTGGCCATTATGCTCGATTCCGGTGCTACTGGAAACTTCTGTGATATCCGCTATGCTAAACAGATGGGAATTAAGGCAATCGCAAAAGATCATCCCGAGCCTGTACGTGCCGTAGATGGGACCAATTTGACCTCCGGACCAATTACTAGTCACACCGAAGAATTAGAAATTACTCAAGGAGAGGGACATCGGGAAGTGTTGCAGTTCAATTTAATCGATGCCCCCCAATTTCAATTGATCCTGGGGCTGCCCTGGTTAACCCTCCACAACCCGACTATAGATTGGGAAAACCGGACAGTCAGTTTGCATTCAGAGTTTTGCCTGTCCCACTGTTACGGTACCAAGAATATTGAGAAGGAACCTACGCCATCTATGCTGTTGTCGTTTGGCGGACAGTCCATTGGAGCGATAGTGACGGAAGAAATTCCTCCTGAGTACCGAGATCTCAAGACGGTGTTTAGTGAACAGGAAGCTGAAGTATTGCCACCCCACCGTGCTTATGATTGCACCATCGACTTGGAACCGGGAGCCGCTCTTCCTTGTAGTCGAATTTATGCATTGACTGAAGCTGAAAATGTGCATTTAAAAGAATACCTGGATCGATATCTTGCGAATGGATTTATCCGGCCATCTCAGTCCCCAGTTTCCTCACCCCTGTTCTTCATACCGAAGAAGCAAGAAGGTAGTCTCAGAACTTGCATAGACTATCGTGCATTAAATCAGGTCACCATTAAAAATAGGTACCCATTGCCGTTGATTTCTGTTCTTTTGGATCAGATTAAGGAAGCACAAATTTTCACCAAACTGGATTTACGAGGAGCTTATCACTTGGTTCGAATGAAAGAAGGGCATGAGTGGAAGACCGCCTTTCGAACCAAGTTTGGTCTTTTCGAGTATTGTGTCATGCCATTCGGCCTTTGTAATGCTCCTGCAGTGTTTCAACACTTTATCAACGACATAATGAGCGATTTAATGGATAAGATTGCCATCATCTACCTGGATGATATCTTGATTACTCGCAGAATTCTCAGGAACACACCCAGCATGTACGTTTGGTCCTAGAACGATTGCAAGCAAACCAGCTATTTGTTAAATTGGAAAAGTGTGTTTTTCACGTGTCACAAGTGGAGTTTTTGGGATTCGTTATTTCACCTCAAGGAGTGACCATGGACCCAGGAAAAGTACAAGCAGTGGAAGATTGGCCAGCCCCCAAGAATGTGAAAGAAATTCAAAGATTTCTGGGATTTGCCAATTTCTATCGGCGATTTATTCAAGGATTTTCGCAATTGATAACTCCCATCACAGGTCTCTTGAAGAAAGGAGTAAAGTTTGAATGGACAGATGAGTCAAACTCCGCTTTCCTGAATCTGAAGAAACAATTCACCTCTGCCCCAATCTTACTGCATGCGGATCCTGCCGAACCATTTTACGTGGAAGCTGATGCTTCAGATCAGGCCATCGGGGGAGTTCTCTCTCAACGCCATCCAAAGACTGGACAGTTGCATCCCGTGGCGTACCGCTCCAGAAAATTGAACTCTGCTGAAATAAATTATACCATCACAGAGAAAGAGCTATTGGCAGTAAAGGATGCTTTTGAGGACTGGAGGCACTATCTGTTGGGGGCACGACACACAGTCACCGTCTATTCCGATCACAAGAATCTGCAGTTTTTAAAGACGGCTAAGACCTTGACTCCTCGTCAGTTGCGCTGGTCTCTTTACTTTGCTGACTTCGACTTCGTGATTACATACCGACCTGGCCCCAAGAACGGGAAAGCAGATGCGCTGTCTCGATTACAGACCGAAGAATCTGAGCATACTGTAGAAGCGAAACCAATCATTCCAGAAACAAAGATCGTGGGAGCGCTTACGCTGGACAATTTCAAAGAAGAGGTCCGTAAGAGTTTAACCTCAGAAGAAATTCAACAGTGGGTGCTATTAGGAGAAGAGCGTCAGTGTCGACAGCAGTTACCATATGTCAAAGAAGCCTTATACCTTCCAACCCTTGAGCTCCAAGAGAAGGCTTTGCGAAACTGTCATGACCATCCTCTAGCGGGTCACAAAGGAATTGCCAAGACTCAAGAATTGGTGCAACGTTATTTTTGGTGGCCTGGAATGTCCGATCAGATCAAAAAGTATGTTCAGTCTTGCGAGTCTTGTGCTCGGAGTAAACCCACTAGACAGGCTCCCCAAGGGTTGTTACAGCCTTTGCCCACTCCCCCTTCTCCTTGGCATACAATTTCCTTAGATCTCATCGTAGACCTACCGTTGAGCAAGGGATTTGATACCATCCTGGTGGTGGTAGATACATTCACGAAGATGAGCCATTTCGTCCCTTTGTCAGGAATTCCCACGGCAGTCCAATTAGCTAGAGTATTCAGCGAAAATATTGTCAAAATTCATGGTGTCCCTAAGATAGTGGTCTCAGACCGAGGTCCCCAATTTATTTCCCACTTCTGGAAGGCCTTCCTAAAGGGAATGGGGATAGAGGGAAGACTGTCCACTAGTTACCACCCAGAATCCGATGGGCAAACAGAGAGGACCAATCAAGAATTAGAACAGTACTTGAGGTTATTTCTATTGGATCAGGGTGGGGAATAGTCCGAAAAGTTGTGGATGGCCGAGTTTGCTTGCAATAATGCGAAGAGTGCATCTTCTGGTTACTCTCCGTTTTATTTGAACTTTGGTAGACATCCCAACTTTATGGTGTTACAAGAGGAGTTAGATGTCCCCGCAGCCAAGAGGGCCCTTTTAGATTTGAGTTCTTTGCACAAATCAGCTGAAAAGAATCTAGAGAAAGCTAAGGCGTCCTATAAAAAGTTTGCAGATTCACATAGGAAAAAGCCCCCACAGTACCAAGCAGGAGATCAGGTGTGGTTGTCCACTAAAAATTTACATTTGAAAGGAAACAGAAAATTCCAGCCTAGATTTGTGGGTCCTTATACTATCGAAAAGGTGTTAGGAACAGTTACTGTAAAACTGAAACTCCCGGCCAAGATAGGTGTACATCCAGTTTTTCATGTATCCTTGCTGAAAAAGGTTCAATCGCCTATACGGCTTACAAAACCTCCAGATCCACTTAATGTTCAAGGGCATTCAGAATATGAAGTTAAGGATATTTTAGATTCCAAGTACGTAAAAGGGAAATTGAAGTATTTAGTGGATTGGAAAGGGTTTGGCCCAGAGGAAAGGTCTTTGGAACCTGTCAGCAACCTTCACGCTCCACAACTGTTGAAACGTTTTCACTCCAGATTTCCACACAAACCAGGACCGATGAATCGGTCCTTGAGAGGGGGTACTGTCAGGATTCACCGAGTAGCCACTGTAGCTTCCTCAAGACTGTTGGTCAGCTCCCTGTCCTGGCCCCGTTCTGCACGATCTAATGTGTGGTTTCCTTGTTCCTCTGGCAGACTGAGAGATTCCAGAGGTAATCCGAGTCATTGAACTAAAGAACTGTTAAGACTGTATATAGTTCCCCTCCCTAAGATGGCCGCTCAATGTTCCATTTACTGTACTCGATAGATGCGCCCTCTAGTGGACTTCTGGAAGGCGCGCACTCCTAACTGCGCACTTCAACGAAGATTCCGTTCGAGAAGCTTGTTCTTGTCGCTGCTCCGCGTCAACAATTCATGACGGGAGAATAACAGCAATTATTAAAGACGTTTTAAGTATCATAGTACTAGAGTTTTCAGAGACTTTCATGAGAGAAATCCTTGTTGTGCACTCTCACTGCTCAGAGAGGCACCTCGGTCAGACGAAGTTCCCAGCCGCTGTCCCAGAGCTGTGACAGCTGTCATCCAAATATCCTACGGTTCTTCAGGAGAAGGCGAGTGTCGAGGAGGACTTGATCTGACACGACGAAGTTGAGTATTCAGCTGAAGAGAATCTTGAACTCTACAAGTAAGGCGTTACATCTTCTCGTCAAGTCAGCAAATATCCAAACTGTATTGCTTCCACTCGCATTCCCCCACAGGACATTCCCCCTTGCGTTTCTCCTTGCCTTTCCTCCCCCTTGTACCTTCCTTATCCTTTTTGCGTGCTTCAGATATTCAGTGAACTTTTGCTCGCCCTTCTGACCCGAGGATATCTCTGCACAGAACCCCAAGACAAAGTCTGACGAAGAACTTCACAGGTACAATTCAGGTTGATAGAGAGAGTGAGTGCAAGTGTAGAAATATTCGGGGTAGAAATACTAATGATCGTATATGTCTTCACTGCAGGAAGTTCAGTCAGATAACATTCCTAAATATAGAAGAGAGGCAAATACCTGGGCAGAAACTGGTAGGTCAAGTTTCATTTATCATTTACGAATAGTCAGCACAATGTAAGAAGGTTTGTGGTATATTCTCCTTCTCTCCCCTTCTGTGTATTAGGCACCTACAGAAACGACGGCGAGATGAATAGCAGTCGCTGGAAGTAGGGTGCCAGTCGAAGTACAGGTATTCTCTTCTCTGTCCACTTCCCCTTTCCCTGCTGCTGGTGGTCTTGCTCTTGAAGCGAGGGTACCAGTGGAAGGGTGATCGGGACATTCGTCAGTACTGCCCCTGCGAAGCGTTGGAGCACCTGGATACCCTGACAAACCTCAATAGTGATGGTGAACATTTTGTGCTCCAGCGCGGATTGGCCAGTGGTGATTGCCTTCATGACGTCATTTAGTGACAGTTCCTGGTGTCCCCCTCCCATGGTCACCGGTAGTGCCACCCCCAGACTGTCGGCTGTGGAGCATGTCTTTGGGGAGGGTGTAGCAGTCAAGCCTATTCGTTTGCGTAGTTTTTGGACCCAGTCCAAAAACGATACAAACCAGTATAGTAGCTTTACCTTTCCCCGCCGCCATTGTGGGTTGCCGTCAATATTTTATTGGTCAGCGCGCTTCTGTGCCCGGTTTTGGTTGTGGGCCCACATGGCGTAGCTGTTTCATTCAGTCTCCTTCTCTTTGTTAGCAGGTATATTTGGGCGGTGGAGCAATGAGGCACCTCCACGTTGCCCTCGGATGGTTCGATTGATACACAGATGATGTCAAATGGGGGTGAGTACCGGCCCTCCCAGCACCGCCCAGATCATCTCGCAGCACTCTTTCAACGTTAGAGCAGCCTACTTTGGGGCAGGAAGCCGGCCTGGGCTACCGGGGTCGATTTCAGTCGCCCCAACAGGGTTGCAGGAAATCCGGGCTTTGTATGGCCTCCCCCACCTGCCGCTTCTCACCTGGTCTCAGCGCGGTGTATGAGAGAGGGCCGCCTCCCTGACATCTACAGGGCCCCTGCAAGGGCCACTGGATCGTCGTCGCAGAGTCTATCAGTGGGGGGAGGGAGGAGGATTTCAAATTGTCTTCACAGCCACAGCACTACCGGGCCCCTTCCTGACGCACCTCTCATCGGTGTGCCCCAGGTCTGGCCGAAGGGCACCGCTGGCCGCAGCACCCAGATCGGCCGCCGCATACTGGATCCGTCTGTCTTCAGCGAGTTTCCGTATATTGGGTGCCTGCGCTCAGGGTCCGCCGGAGTATCACTGCAGCATCTTCTCAGCGGCTGAGTCTTCAACTTGAGTCCCTGGCTCTAAGTCCTGTTTAGCCCACTGCCACGAGACCCAAAACTCCTGGCTTTGGTTGGTCTTTGGCGGCGAGAGTCAGCCGAACAGCCTACGCTTACAATCAGGTGTGTTCCCTCACTTCAGGGGGGTCAAATGGTGATTCAGGATAGACGGAGAAGGATAAGGCTCACGGAGCTAAGGAATCAAGGGGCAATTTTACTCCGGGTCTTAGCCATGACCCCGAAAATGTCAATCTTAAAGCAAATTATTTACATATATTAGGACTTATTGAACCTTGGTAACAGGGTGATTTCTGAACTGAGAAGAAACAGTTTAGAAGGGAGTGAGAAAGCAGCGGTAACAAGAATTCTTTGTATAAACCTCTGCATGTTTCTTTTCTGCAATAAGTGTAGCCTGAGTACCTCAATCACTATGGAAAAACAATTTATCACCGACTTTCATCTCTGTGGGTATTTTTGCTTGCTCTATTACTTATGTATGAAGTTCTCTGACGGCACTAGCAGTAAGAGGAGTAAAGCAAGTGAAGATTTTTGTTTTTTAGTGTAAATTTGCAGCAGCATGGGTGAGTAATTGGAAATTGGTGAATATCTACTACTAAATTTGTGGAGCTAAGTGTAAACCAAGGACCGCTTTAGTGAGAGACAAACACATACTAAAACACATCCACCAAATAAAACAATTGCTATTCACTAAAGTTAAACATAAACCTACCACAGTAGCACACAGAAAAAAAAACAGGATCAAATGTACTCCAGGCATTCTTAGGACAAAGGTAGCCATCACACATTTCCAGGTACTAGTACCACAAGTCTCTCTCATGGACATAAAGGGAGGCAAGCCATAACATGATTAACACTAACACAACTTAGAGAAAATAGGAAAATGAAGGGAATATTGTCCATGTTTTATATTTATATATCCACAGGTGAAACACTACAACTTCAACCAACCATACACAACTGTATTCATAAGAAAGAAAGGCACTGACCTTCTAAATTATTTTTCACCATGCTAGTGAATATTTGTCTTGCCTTGCCTCTCATCCTGATAAACAAATATTTGAGGAAGACAGAGGAGGTTTGCAGAAATAGGATTAACATATTTGGCTCAATTCACCAACTACACACTCCCAAACCACTCCTGTACATGTCGAAAAAATGGCTGAATTTCATTTCCTGGCCATTTGATGTTTCTAGAGGGTCAGTGGGAACAGCATGCGAATCTTGCAAGCAAGCCATTCATGCAGCTTGGTATAGGTACTGAGATGTATCACTGGCCTGATGCACTAGTTTACAACCATGCCATAGTCACAGGTAGAAATACAATTGAACTTAGAGGAATTCTATTAGATTACCCACTTCCCTCAAGTGTTAGGTGCCATCCATTGCACACAGATCACAGATCAGCCATTCTACTGCTGGTTTTCATTTAAATAAATGTATTTTATTTTTTTATTAGTTTACTTCACCATTAATGGGTGGCCTTAGTTTTTTAAATGGCTACATTTCTTTTGTTGAAGGGATATACCATGGGTGTGTGGCTTTGTGCAACTTTTCAGTAATATCTATTCAGATCTGGATGTTGGTCTGCTCCTCCTTCTGTTTTCTTATGTATTCATTTTCCTTACTTTTATCCTTTTCTTCTTCTCTGGTTTCTGTGAGTGCTTGTATGATTTTTAATTTCTCTTTGTTTCCTTATTTCTATCCCTTGTTTTGCATAATACTTGTATTAATTTTGTCTCTTCTCCTGTTTATGCAGCTTGCCATCCAAGTTCCTGTACTCCTCTCCTTATTTATCCAATATGTTGAATGTTATCTCATAGAACGTTCATGGACTTATCATCCTGTAAAAGGACAAAGGGTACTTTCTCACTCATATAAACTTGATTCATAGGTTGCCTTTCTTCAATAAACACATTGTAATGCTTCTGAAGCTATTACATTGAAGACACGAGGGTCTGGTCGTGTTTTTGCTCTCCTGAAATTGATTGTAAAGTTAGTTTTGCTATTTTTGTCTTAAAGCTTTGAGACTACAAGGTGCTTCCACTGAATGTTATGCTGATGGACAAGGGGTGTTGATCAATGCTAACATCCATATCAAACATATAACCTTGTTTAATGTTTATTGCCCTGTTAAATCTGAAACTGACGTTTGGCAATTCATTAAAGTAAAGCTTACTGATATCGATTACTCCAATATCATCAGCTGGTGACTTTAGCCAATTATGAGAACTTTTCATGGATTGAAAATATAAATACAAATTTAAACTGGATACTTTTCATTAACTATTCCAATCACCTATAACTTCTAGCCTACTATTTGATGTCTGGAGAACTTGCAATCTTGATATATTTGAATTCTCTTTTTTCCCAATGTCCACAGTACGGTGTCCAGACTTGGTTACATATTGATCGCTAAGTTGTTGCTCTCGACTCTACAATCTTCTGAAATGACCTCCATCTTTATATCTGACCATGACCCAATATCGGCCTTATTCGATATTTTCAATATGGATTTCAAAATTGGTAGATGGAGATTTAATAATTTTTTGCAACATGATAACCAATTTTTTAATGAAGCGATTGGCCTTATTCAAGGATTTTTTAATTGTTAATGATTCTAGTGATACTTTTATCACCAACAAGTGGGATGCTTTTATACCCATTTCAAATCTTCATCATTATTCATTCTGCTAGAAAAAATTAGGGCTTAAATGCTAATTTTTTTCTCCTATTAAAGCAAATCCAGACACTTGAACATACTTACTTTGCTTCCAAATGTTTGCCGATGCTGCACAATTGATTGAATCTAAATCAGAACCTAACAAAGTAGCTACTTTTGATGCCTGTAATAGTCTACTTAAAATCAAATGTACATTTCATGGTGGTCAGAATAAAACTGGTAAAATGATTGCTAATTACTGCAGAAAAAAGCAGAGAGTAAGGCTATTTGATCTATTAATAATTAATTGGCTAATTCTGTATCCAGCTCCAATCCTGATATCTCTTGTTCATTTCAATCCTTTTATGAAACATAATATACTGAAGATTCTACTCCTTCTGCACCTAATATTCTTTTTTTATTTGGTTTATTGAGTGTAAAAATAGCAGACGTCATAGCCAAGGTACATGAAGCAGAAAAATGTACCCAATCTCTAATCTCATATTAAAATAGACAATAAATAGGACAAATTCATATTTCATTTGTAAAAGGTAAATATGACACACAGGATATACAAAAAGGAGAAAGATTATCTACCTGTGCAGAGGTCCACCAGCCGTCCACCACCCCAGTGCGGCCGTGAGGGAAACGGCCGCACCGGGGGAGTCCACAACGCCGTGAGGGGAACGGCAGGCAGGACTACAGCCCCCAGGTGCCCCGGCGGCGCACACCTGACGCCACCAACATCGCGCCCGGAGGCGCTTGAAAAGGAAGGAGCGCCGAGCGCTCAGGGGGGCAATTATCTACCTGTGCAGAGGTCCACCAGCCGTCCACCAGCCGTGAGGGAAACGGCCGCACCGGGGGAGTCCACAACGCCGTGAGGGGAACGGCAGGCAGGACTACAGCCCCCAGGTGCCCCGGCGGCGCACACCTGACGCCACCAACATCGCGCCCGGAGGTGCTTGAAAAAGGAAGGAGCGCCGAGCGCTCAGGGGGGCAATTATCTACCTCTGCAGAGGTCCACCAGCCGTCCACCAGCCGTGAGGGAAACGGCCGCACCGGGGGAGCCCACAACGCCGTGAGGGGAACGGCAGGCAGGACTACAGCCCCCAGGTGCCCCGGCGGCGCACACCTGACGCCACCAACATCGCGCCCGGAGGCGCTTGAAAAGGAAGGAGCGCCGAGCGCTCAGGGGGGCAATTATCTACCTGTGCAGAGGTCCACCAGCCGTCCACCAGCCGTGAGGGAAACGGCCGCACCGGGGGAGTCCACAACGCCGTGAGGGGAACGGCAGGCAGGACTACAGCC
The DNA here is from genome assembly GCF_964263255.1 of Lissotriton vulgaris. Lineage (NCBI taxonomy): Eukaryota > Metazoa > Chordata > Amphibia > Caudata > Salamandridae > Lissotriton > Lissotriton vulgaris. The sequence goes on along the minus strand of NC_141689.1, from coordinate 1,186,478,061 downwards.
CCCAGGTGCCCCGGCGGCGCACACCTGACGCCACCAACATCGCGCCCGGAGGCGCTTGAAAAGGAAGGAGCGCCTCCCGCAGCCGCGGGACGCGCGCGGGACGTGCCGGGCGGAGCCCGGGCAGAGGGCGGGCCGTCTGTGGCCGTCTAGGGACGACGAGGGACGGGTCGGGCCACCCCCCTAATTTTCCACTTGTGAGTACATCTAAGCGGTATATAGTGACACTTTTACTGACTCTTATTTTATACATTCTCTGTTGACTGTCTCCTGATCTACCGCCATCATGTCCATACAATCAACCCTACCTGATAACTATCTGCTGAAGGTAGTTAACAGAATAAATTCGGACAGGAGGAAATCTCTTGGGAAAAGTAATAGTAATATGGAAGTCTCCCCTCTAATCGAGCCACAAGTCATTAATATTATGGATACCAATTCACTTACTGTAATTGATACATCAACTGTGGACACGAACAGTTCACCCGTAGTAACTAATGAGGTTATCAGTAATGGGACCATAGCGGACAACGATCTGAGCGATACTTGTGTAGGCACTCCCCAACAGTCACTGAGGGGCACAAGATTAATGAGAGCTTGTAGGAAAACAGTACCTAAAAGGGGAAACTATCATTCAGGTAGAAAACACAAAAAGGATTTAACCCATAAGGATATACCAGATGATATAGGGACATTAATTAAAGATAGCTGTGTCTCTATCGATCCTGACCAATTAGACTTGCTGATGGGTTCTATTGATAAGAAACTTAAAATGATTATCGATCCACTGCTTGTCAAAATTGAGGGCCTGTGTGGGGAAGTTTTAAGATTAAGGGACGCAATTGACCAACAAACTGCTACTTTGGATAAAACTGTATTAAGGTCCAAAGACATAACTGTGCCAACTGCACCAATTGTGGTCTCAACTCAGGAAAGGGCCCCACCAGGAAATATAAATAGCCCCCCTGCTGTAGTTAATATTGGGATACAATCTCGCAAAGAACGACCTGCTTTGACTACCTCTGCTGTGCAGGATAAGGGCAGACCGTCTCAGCAGCAGAGAGCTGGGTCTTCAAGTCAATCAAGCCCAGGAGAGGTTACCCCAATTCAGGATGTTAGAGTACTACCTATGTCAAATGGGGAACGGTCTGGCAATAAACCAGCCGCGTTAACAATTACAGCGACAGCAGCCGCTACAGGGGGAACTAGTAAGGGTGCAGTTAGAGCAAGTAAGCGCCCTGTAGACCTCCCACCCGAATGTGTACCATTTGTTGTAGTTTTAACGAATGTCCCACCTACTACACAGGCCCTTAATTCCGAAGAGTCGGCAGATTCACTTAAAAACAAAGCTATATTTTGGCTTAGTCGACACTGTGGTTATCCAGTTGGCTACTCTGATCAGATCATTTCTGTCAGAAGAGTCAACTGGATAGGTAATACCAGTAAAACATGTGGGGGTGACTGCGTGATTATAAATTTTAAACATCCGCAACATGTTGCGACGGTCCTCCTTAGAGCGGCCTCAATCACGCAGTCTGAGACAGATGTTGTTGCAAGGCCATTGGGATATTTCTACAACCATTTAAACAGGTTACACTCAGTCAATAGTTGGGAAGGTCTTTCTAACAATAATAATTACCATACTAATGTAAACAGACCAGGACCACAAACCCTCTGTTTCCCCCATCAGGATGGTTCTTTTGTTTCGCCAATGCATATGATGAATTTGCCCCATGGCGGGAATAGATTTTTAGCGCACGCACCTAATTTCCCATCAGCAAGTGATAGTTTAATGTCACCCGTTAATGGGATGTTTTATCAAGTCCCAATTCAGAATAGGTTCCAGTCATTGAGTTTCCTGGACCAAAATGATTGACATAAGAGTAACTTAGCCCGGGTGATGGAAAATGCTGGAGAGTTACAAAAGTCCTTAACTGAAGAGATTAATATTGTGAACATTGATTGTATGATAACTGGGGGCGTTGAGGAGCACTCAGAGTTTAATATAGAGCATTTTAACGTAAATAATATCGTGTCCGTATCTATTGATGAGATGCCAAATGTCACCCCAGCAAGGGTCAAGGCAACATGTCATATTGCTAGCTGGAACATTGCTGGTTTGATGGCCAAAGAGGTTATGCTGGGCTGGAAAGATTTCACCGGTTTATTTGATATTATTTGTTTACAGGAAACATGGTGTAAAGAATATAAGGGGAGCGATGGTTTTGTTTCCTATGAGTTGCCCGCATTGGCCTCACCACATGGGAGACCTAAAGGAGGTCTGCTAGTTATGATTTCAGTGAAGTTGCCTGTATTAGTTAAAAAGTATGTAAAAGTGGGGGTTCATTCTCAAATCCTCTGGCTTGCGCAAGGTGAATGTAGAAATGTTTTGCTGATTAATTTCTACAATAATATATTTGATGGCACTAGGCACACAGTGATAAATGACTTACATAAAGTAGTGTGTAACCTTGTAGAGAATTTTAATGGTGTTTACGAATTTATTTTTGTGGGGGATTTTAACGTTTCCATTTGCCCCTTATCATCCCAGAACCTATGTGGTGTATATAATCATTCAGGGGAAGCTGAAGCTCATTTTCCTCACCATCAATATGGTGAGACCCTGAATAACTTTTTGTTAGATTATAACATGGAAATCTTGGAAAATACAAAAAATGATTTGGGAGAAAGTGTCCCAACATTCACAGGGAGGGGGGCCAATACGGTTATCGATTTTATATGCATGTCTACCAACCTAACCCAAATGTGTTCTGATGTCAAGGTGGTTGACGTAATGCTGAGTGATCATAATTGCTTAACCATCGAAGTTAAGCTCTGGTATACTACCGCCTCCCCCAACACGGGTACAATTGTTAATATTGAACCACATAGAATTAATGGAGTTAGGCTGAGGTGGAAGGGAGACAAAGCAGATGAAACATCTGACTCCATTATTATTAGTTGTATAACGGAAATCTCGGCAATTCTTGAACAGGAGAAACCAGATATTGCCTGTATCGACCACTTTGACAGAATTAATTATAATATCAGGAAAAAGTTCACTAAAGAGGAGGGACACGTAAATAGACAAAATAGGGGTTGGTTTGACCATGCATGTTCAAATGCCCGGAGAGATCTTAAAAAAGCTTTATCTGCCAAACCACGAGATAAGTGTTTAGTGACCCAACTAAGGCAGGACTTTAAATTGGTCCTCAAACGGCGAAAGTCTGAGTTGCAGCAGGTAGCTTGGGACAACCTAAGCCAAGCAGCAGAACAAAGGAACTGCAACTTATTTTGGTCCACTGTAAACAGCCCCTTCCTCAAAGATGAGGAGGCCCCAGTGCTAACATCTAATGTGAGCATAGACTCATGGATCCAACATTTCTCGATCATATTTGATTCTGGCAATAGTAACGCCATTGTAGGAAACAGATGGCCCATAGTTGCTCTAGATATAACAGTAGAGGAAGTTATGGTTAGTATAAGAACTAGTAAGGGAGGTAAGGCCCAAGGACCCGATGGGGTTCCTATAGATGTCTATAGGACCGCCCCGGAGATTTGGGGCCCCCTATTAGCTAAAATTTTTAATGCAGCAGTATGCTCTAAAATACCATCTACTTGGGCAGAATCCATTATAATCCCTATATACAAGAAAGGAGACCGGGACAAAGCAAAAAATTACCGACCAATATCCCTACTGGATTCTTCAGTAAAAATTATGAGCCGTGTTCTTTTAGCCAGATTAGAGGAATGGGCAGAGTCGAATGAGATTTTAACTAATAGTCAGTTTGGGTTTAGAAAGGGGCGTGGAACTATAGAGCAGTGCTTAAATCTACAGCTTCTGGTTGGGAAGTATACCCAGGCAAAAAAAGGGTCCCTGTATTTATGCTTCGCCGACTTAAGCAGTGCCTTTGATATGGTTGACCACGCCCTACTCTGGGCTAAACTGCTTGATATGGGAGCTCCAGACAGCATAGTGTATTTTCTAGCTCGCCTGTATGAAAAACTTAGTTCCAGTGTACGATATGGGCCAAATGGGGAATGCACTAATAAGTTTAGGATAGGGAGAGGAATCAGGCAGGGGTGTGTTTTAGCACCCCTACTGTTCACCCTCTTCATTAATGAGGTGGATGCTGTCTTACAAACAGTATCGGCCGACGCCCCAAGAGTCAAAGGTCTTGACATCCCTGTGTTGCTCTATGCGGACGACGCAGTGTTGTTGTCTAGGACCCCCCTGGGCCTTCAACGGTTGATGGACAGGTTTGTCCTGTTCATCAAAGACAGGAAACTTGTGATCAATAGGTCTAAGACCTATGTGATGGAATGTTCAGGACGAGCCACGACTAAAACGAAAGTTAACTCCCGTTATTTTATAGAAGGAGAACAGGTCTTAAAAGTAGACAATTTTTGCTATCTGGGGATCAATTTCTCAAAAAATGGTAGCTGGGACATTGAACACAGAGCGGTTAAAACCAAGATGATCAGAAGTGCCAATGGGGTTTTCGTTTTCGCAAAGAAATTGGGAAATAGACGTATAGCAGATATGCTAAAAATATATCAATCGAAATGCCTATCTGCGGCCCTTTACGGGGCAGGAGTCCGGGGTGTGACACATGCTGGGAGCCTTCAGATAGAGGAGAACAACTTCTTGAAAAGGCTCCTTTGTCTACCCAAATCTACATCTAATACCCTGGTCCACAAGGAAACGGGGATACACTTCTTGAACGATTTAATCATGCTAAGACCCTTATTGTTGTGGCGATCTGTTTGGTTAAATGAAGGCACCTCATTAAATAGAGCTATCATTGAGGATTGCCTCACCTTGGACCAGCACTTAAGGATCCCCTGGCTTAAATATAATATCGAAAATTTTCAAAATGTTTTTGGATATAATGTGATCATTGATCGGTGTTGTGTATCTGATAACTCCAAATCAAATATGAAAATCATGTTTTTGAATTACTGTAAAGAGAGGCGTGCCCTAGAAGATTTAAAACTCTCTTCTTGTAAATTGTACAATGGCCTGAATGAGTATAGTGGACTTCACCCTTATCTGACTCAGGTGTCTAGAGTCTCACATCAGTTTGTTCTCACTAGATTAAGGATGGGAACAGCTCATCATCTGGTCGCGTGCCCTGATGTAAAAACACGCCCGGTGGGACCATGTCCATGTGATTGTAAGACCGAACAGAGTACTACGCACTTTCTTTTTTCTTGTCCCTTGTACAGTGAATTACGGAAAATTTATTTAAAACCTATTTTGAAAAGATTTGGAGTAAGAACAATCACTGAATCCATGAAATTGCTTTTTAATATGCACCATCCAGACATTTGCTTTTTTACAGCTACTTTCCTACTCAAGGCTATTGGTGCTAGGAAAAGTATGTATTTTTAAGTTTGGTTTTAACTATTTATTCCATCTCACATTGGATTATTATTGTAATATGTGTATTCTTTTCATGTTTTGTATCTTTTAATAATGAAATGTTTGTTATGTAACTGTTGTGCTTTTATGGACATGTTTTTATGCTCCGAATAAAGCTCTATGAAATGAAATGATTAAACCTGTAAAATATCAAAACGTATAGTAATAAAAACGCAAATTCATATCCCATTTTTCATGATGTGCAATACCAGCATTCTAAATAGCAGCACTCTAATAACTTGTAACCCCTAACTTCAATGACCTATGGGATTCCGACCAACATCTTTGAAGAGGGGTACTTCATAATTAGTTTGACTCTACACCCTAAACTCTCTCCTGGGGGCTACCCCTCTTTATGTAGTATTGTTTGTTTGTGTAGTCGTAACATAGCCCTCCCAGTTCAGCGCAAATCTCCGCAATGCCCCTATCCTCTTCGCATAAGACTCTTCAAATTTATAGGTCCGATCCAGCTTAAGTACCCACTGACCCAATGTAGAGATTTTCTGAGATCTCCAAATCTGTAATATTAAAGATCTGGCTACTGCTATGGCTAGGAAAACAACTACATAAGAAAAGCAAAATAAAGCCAACGATGTGCCTGGTAGGATATCCATTGGCAGACATTTACTAATAAACCTAAACACTTCCTGCCAAAAGTATTGTAATCTCGGGCAAGTGAAAAAGTATGTACCCGCCTCCGGCGAGTTGCACCTAAAACAGTAATTTGTGGTTGTGGGGAACCATTTGTGTAATCTGGAGGGAGTGTAATAAGCCACCAATCTAGAGAGAAAGGACATTGTTTTGAAATTGGCCGCCCTCAGAGCCCTATGGACAAGCTCACAGACTTGTTGCCATTCTTGGATATTGAACCAGCAATTGGTTTCCTGAGCAATTTTTGGGAGCATTGTTTCAACAAGGCTCTTATTCATATTCTCCCGCAGTAACCCATACCAACTGCCAATACCAGTCAAATTTACATCACATGCTGCTTTCAAAATTAATCTGGCTCTCTCATTGATTCCTCTATAGTTAGTCATGAGAAAACATGTAATCTTTCTAAAGCTTAACCAAAGATCCTGGCTCTGAGGTTCAAATTGTTTTGCAAAAGCCTCCCACGTTATTTAATTACAGCTGTTGTAAAAGTCACCTAACTTATAGCATAATATATGGTTGATTCCAGTTTTGCGAGAGTTTAAGGCCCCATAGCTCACAGTCATAAAGAGAGCAATATGCATGGCATGTTGAAATCTTATAGTTTTTATTGAACTGCTGCATACAGCTTAAGAGTGTATTCACAACCTTATATATTGTAGTTTTTGGTAGCTTTGCAGTGCGCAGGAATGCTGGTAACTTAATTGTACTCTCTATTAACATAAAACCAAGTAAAAAGTTATCAAACTTTGAAACAGGGGCCATTAGCTGAAATGTAAAGCTAAGTAGCACAGCTTGGTAATAAGTAGCTAAATGAGGTAATGCAAGCCCCCCCTGCCCTACATCCAATTGTAAAATGGATAATTTAATCCAAGGTTTTTTCTTGGCCCAAAGAAACGTCCAAATCACGTTGTCTACTTCATTAAAATATGAGATTGCAACATTTAGAGGGAGATTTAAAAACAAAAATATAAGCACGGGAAGTATCGACATCTTTATCAAAGAGACTCGGCCTATTATCGACAAAGGTAAAAGTGGCCGTCTCGCTAGCAGACTTTTTTTTATTAACTGTTCTACCATATTTCAGAGGAAAAGTTTGAAGGAAGTTCACTGTGAAGTACAGGCCCAGATATCTAATAGGTCTGAGAGAGGGAAATGTTATCCCCTCCGGAAGGTCTATTCCCTGTGCGTTACATAAGAGAAGCTTCATTTTCAACTAATTTACCCTATAGCCCCCCAACTCTGTAAACGCCTGGATTTCTCCCAGTGCTCTCTGAATATTTAACTTCTCTGGGTTCAAGCATAGGATCAGATCATCAGCAAAAAAATTGATTTTTGCCATTCCTACTAGGGGAGCTTGAATTAATACATTAGAACAAATTGTCGCTACTGGCTTGATACAGAGTGAAAATAAAAGGGGGGAGAGGGGGCAACCTTGCCTGGTACCCAACCTTATCGCCAATTCTCTTGCCTCCTCAGAATTTATCATTATTTTTGCGAGAGCTCCCCTATAAATTCTTTCTAGTGTCTCGATCAGGTGGCATGGAAAGCCAAACTTCCCCAAAATAAAGAAGAGTGCCTGCCAGTCCACCATATCGAATGTCTTTTTTTCATCCCTCATTAAAATGGCAGAACTATCCTTTCTAGCAGAAAAGTAGTCGCTGGCCTGGATCAGATAAAACGTATTTGCAACCATCAATCTTCCATGCAGAAACTCTGTTTGGTCCGCATGTATCAAGTATTGCGCACAGCCCAAGATCCTATCTGCCAAGATTTTCATAAAGATCTTATAGTTACATTTAGAAGAGTTATTGGGCGGTAAGAGCTTGGGTCTTTCAGATGCTTATCCTTCTTTAAAATAGAGATCCCAACTGATTTCTTAAATCTATCTGAGACCACCACTCCGGCCATAATGTATTTATTTATTTATTTATTTATTTTTGACACTTGTACAGCGCTCTGTTACCCGTAGGTGCCAAAAGCAAAGAAAGTGCACCTAAAAAAAATGTGTACACTTCAAAAGAGACCCCATCATTACCACTTGCCTTCGCGATTTATTAATTGATTTCACTTAATTCTGCGGTTGTGAACGGTTCGCTCGGAGTCATACAGTTCTCATCACGGATCGTAGGTAGGTGGACTGACATAAAGTAATCCAAAAGAGCCTGAGGGGTAACTACCTGGACTTCCGGATAAATATTACTGAACTGAGATACATATATTTCAGCAATTTTTTGGACCAGGCTAAGAATTTACCAATGTGCTGGCTGTCTTCATAAACCTTTAGTTGGGAAGCTTTACTTCCAGCAATTTCCTCAAAAAGAAAAAAACTTTTAACTCCTCCTTTGCCCTTAGTAATTCCTAGTGGAGAACCTCTTCCTCCGATTCCCCAGTTGGCCTAGCCAAAAGTTCATTCCTAGCCCGCTCCACTGCCTCCTGGAATCCAGCAGTTTTAAGTTTCCTTAATTTGTGAAGGTTGCCCTGTATACCACCACCCGTTCCCCAGCCCTGAAAGCCTCCCAAACCATAAAATCTGATGCCGTATTCACATTTTCCTTAAAAACCATAACATAAAATCATAGGTTTCATCAATCCATTTTTAGTCCGAGAGCAATGTTTTATCAAAGTACCATCTAATATTATTTTTTATCTTGGGGGCAGGCAAGTGTACTATCAACGAGACCAGAGAGTGATCTGAAAATTAATTAGAGAGAATCAGGGATTCCACTCTTACAAGATGATTACTTATCAGGAAAAAATCCAGCCGAGATGCTGTTCTAAATTGTGCTGAGTAGCAGGTTAACTTGGTACCACCTGGATGGTCTATTCTCCGTGGGTCTAATAGGGTGAAGTCCTCTTTCATAATTTTTATAAGTCAATCTGTTTTAGGTTTTAATTGTTTTTTTCCCTTTTTTGGAGGTATCGAGGCCCAGATCTTGAATCAGGTTGAAGTCTCTTTCCATAATTATGAACCCATGCTCATTTGCCAACAGATCATATACCGGTTTCAGGGCCGTAGGATCATCTCCAATTGGTCCATAATAGTTAAGCAGGACAAACGCTATCCCATTAACTGAGACTTCTAACCAAATCCACCTTGCTCCTTCATCCTGAATCACCTCACCCACCTTCCAATCTAGCTCTGAGGATAGAAGGAACCGCACTCCACGCAACTGCCTCATGGGCAGAAGCAAAGCATGCTGGAGTATATTTCTTGGGGAGTGTAAAGTCTGAGAAGTTAGTTTTAAAATTTGTCTCCTGTAAAAAAAATCACCTGTGGGGAGAAGGATCCTAGCTATTCAAACATTGCTCCTCTTTTTTGTACGTTTAGAAAACCATTTACATTACATTAAATTACCTTCAGCAATTATACAATTCCTCAGTTAAATTATGCATTTTTAATTCTTTAATTATTCTCCCATATATCGATCTTCCAACTGTAGCAACTCTATTAATAAAGTTACATATAGCCCCTTGTTGGCAGATACACTGTCAAATTCTCCTTGGTCTCTAAATTTAAACATATTGCCATTCAGCCATTGGCCCAAGTTTGGCCGCTATCTATACACCTATTTTTTTTATGCTACACCCCCTACCCCCACCCCTAGCCACCCCTGACTGTCTGTGAAGGGAGGTAGCCCTTACTTGATCTCTGCAGCCTCCCTCAATCAACAAGGCGCCTTGACTTGGCACCCGGGAGCACCTCCCCCCACCACTGTGAGCTATACCATTTTGTAAATTAAGCCACGGGGTAACTGTCATAAGACTGCTTTTGTTAAAAAGGTGCTTGTGCAATAACTAGTGCAGCCTCGGGAAAGCCCTTATACAGCCTATTCCTCCACTACTACATACTTAAACCAACAGGCTCAATATATCTAGTATGATCTGATGTTAGCGATTGTGCCTGGTGCATCTTCCCCCTAAAGAAGAACAAGGTAGCGATGTCAAGAATAAATGGAATTAGAATTAAAGTAAGCTAGATGTCTAGAATATTTAGGATTTCTAGTATATCTTAAGATGCAATAAAGATTGAGTTCTAAATTGCATTACTGTTACTGTACATACCCGTCAAACCTTGAACATGGAAAAAGGGGGGGGGGGAATGCCCCAGAACTTTACACTAAATGATGGAAACAATGTTGTTGCCCCCACCCATAGGGGGAACTAAGGTAAAGTGCAATGGTGCAGTAGTGCAAATTTTAGCCATCAACACATTCCAAAAATTAGAAAGAACTCCCCTACAGAGAAAAAAGTGCAATAGTGCAAGTTTTTACCCACAGGGAAAAAACAGTAGTGCAAACTAATACATCTTCCTTAAAATACTTTGAACATTAGCAGAAGGGAGAAAGTACCATAAAACCTTCTGAATAACTACTAAGATAGTATTGTTTCTCCCTCACATAAAGGGGGGAAAGATAAAATGCGACCGTGCAATAATGCACCTTTCAGCTGTAAACACCTTACAAAAAAGTGCAGCGTGCAAAGTGCATTGGTGCAATAATGCAAATTTCAGCCGTAAACATATTTCAAAAAGTGCGACGTGCAAAGTGCATTGGTGCAATAATGCAAACTTCAAGCTAAAGACACATTTTAAAAAGTGCAAAGTGCAATTCAGTATTCACAAAACTAGAAAAAGCCATTAAAAGAGTAGTACCTATAGCAGCAAACAGGGAAACAATGGCTCAATCCAGTACACCTTCCCCACAGAAGGGGAGCAAAGTGCAAAGTGGTAGAAGGTTCATGGAGTTAAAGTGAACTTAGTATCAAAGTAGTTAAAGTTCCTAAGTGCACCAAAGGAAGAAAAATGAACAGAGAAAAAATCTGCATTTCCAACAAAAAGCCAGTTGTTATGGACAAAAGTCTCTGCTTGAGTACCCATATATTTCCATTGTTTTACATATACTTTCTTTGTAGTAAGCCTTTGGCCTCTTCAAAAGTATGACACAAATTGAACTTTCCTTTCCATAAAACTCTCAATTTGGACTGCTGGGCAATAGTGGCCTGCGCACCTGCGTTCTTAAATTGACCCATTATCCCTACAAAGTCCTTCCGTATTCATGCTGCTGCTGATGACATATTGGAGAACACTAAAACTCTGTCCCCGTTAGGTAGCCCAATCGCCCTTTTTTGGATCGCCTTGGATAGCACAGCCTCTCTAATGCAATTATCAGAGAAGTTCACTCTCACTGTCCTGGGATACCTAGCTCCTGGGATTTTTTTAGAAGGTGACTCTACGGGCCCGCATTACAGAAAGATCCTCGGGCGCTTTCTCAAGTATATGGTCTCTAATCATCGCCTCAATATAGGCCGCAGGATTAAGCTTTCCATCAATACGTTCACTGTCTACTGGAATCTCTGTAAACCATAGATTTGACCGTCTAGCATAGTTTTCCATCTCATCCATCTTTACCTGAGAGACCTGGAGCTTCTTCTGAAGAGAGGGAATATCAAAATTACATAGTACCCAGTGGTGCTCAATATCAGATACCCGTTGCTCCAATTCTTGAAAAATCGCTCAGGTATTTGCTGAACCATAGTTTCAATTGTATCTAATTTTTGATGCAGTAAAGAAATCTCCTGAGCTTGCCAGGTCTTACAATCCCATATTTCCCCCAGAATAGTCTCGTAGAGTTGTTGCATTTGGTCCACTGGGACAGATAAAGACTGGGCCGTAGTGGAAATCTCAACCCCCCCCTCACCCCCCCCCCCCCCCCCCCCAGCGCTAACACCTCTACTTCCAGCTCCCTGCTTGAAGAGCAAGGTCATCCCTTCAGGCCCAAATTTTTGATGGGAGTCTGCGTCGTGGTAAGGGGGTGAGGGACGCCAAGCTCCCCAAAGTCTTTAGAATTGCACCTTGGTCTACCCAGATCAGCCCCTTGGGAAAACTCAGCTGACAGCATAGATTGTACTTGAACCTCTAGGCCTCTTCCAAGGGTAGTCACCCCTTTCACCCCAGCTGAGCTGCAGCGTTTATATCTAGTTTAGCAGGGGCAGCTTCCTCCAGAAATGCCTCTTCTGCTGTGGGTGCTTTGTTTATCATTTGATTGGGATTGCGGTTGTTTGAGAATACAGGGTATTCCTTGAGAGGATTGTCTGTCTCTAAGCTTCTATTGCCTGTCTCAGCCAATTGTGGGAATCCAGTCTAGTTAGTGTCCATAGTCACAGCTTGCCAAATACTGGCATGCCATGGGGATGCCTTATCTAGCACTTTGACCAGACCTTCCTATACCCCCACCTGCGACCTGGCGGTGCCTGCATCCTCCGCTCCGCTAGGGCCTTTACCATCAGTCCCTATTTCTGGAGAGGACCTTGGGGAGCCAGAGAAAATTCCAGGGGAAATAGATAACGAAGGAGAGAACATCTGGGGTGGCAAATCCACTTGTGCGCTCATGATAGTCATTGCTTCTCTTGCTTTCTAGTTAGTTCATCCTCTCCTAGCTGACAAAATAGAAGACAGCGCCGCTTGTCTCCTAGCCTTCTGGGTCAGCGATGGGAGAGTAGGGACCATAACTGGAGCTCCTGCATGTGTTGCTGATCCTCTCAAAACTATTTGCTGCATAGTTCACAGCTCAGGCCTTAAATATTATTATCTACTCCTGCACTGAACTGCAGACTTCTGTTTCGTGTGGGGTATCACAAGAGGTGCTATTCTGGCCCTGTAGACAAGCATTGGTTTTAACCAGCCAGCAAACAATGAGAGACCAACTGACCACAAATGTCACCACAAGGCTTACCCCACTAGTCACTTGTGGCCAGCTCTCACGGGGGGTACCCGGGGGTCACCAAAGGCAGCTTTTACAATGGTAGTAACAATGTCCTAGCAGTTCTGCAGCTTGTCCAAACCGAAAGGAATTGCACGTTGCCTCTTATGGCTTGTTTTACCAACCCCCCTTGCAAATAATTTCAGCTGGACCAAACACTGACATGGCTGCACTGTGCTACCCACAAAACCCAGTAGCACAGCTCCACAGCCCTGTAGCTCCACCGGTGCTCAATGTCACTGGCACTGCTTGAGGCTCACAGCTCTCACAGCTCTCCTAGCTCTCCTAAGCTCTCCACCTCTCGCAGTGTCTTTGCCCACACAGCAGACAGATCCCGAAGCTATTGCACACAGTTCCTACATACATGGCTCCGCAACATGCCTTCTCCACTACCACTGCTCTGCTCCACTCACCGCTTGCTGCATGGGTCTCACTCTGCATTTCTTCTCGCAGGGGGATGTATCAATGAGCCCCCCCAAGCTACGTCAAGGCTCCGCTAATTCGTTGTTCCCCATAGCTTGAAGCACGCTCACCACGGCACTCGCTCTTGCACTTGCGTCATGACCCGGAAACTCGCAGAGAAAGAAAGGGGCCCCTTCAGCACCTAATATACAAAAATTATTTGATGGTGTTCCTTCACAACGCTCCTTCACTGATAATTTTGCTGAGTTATTGGCTGATATTACCCATCAGGAGTTTTTTGAAACAATGAAATCCCTGATGAGAGCAAAGGCATCTGGCCCAGATGGTTTTATTTAAGTTCTCTCATCCTTATCTCCATTCTTTGCTCTGAAATTCTTAGAATCTTTTAAGCAATTATTTCTGACTCCAAAGTGGGTGCCACCTTTTTGGAAGCCTTGTAAACAATAATCCCCAAGCCAAAGATCAGAAATGTTGTGAAACATATAGGCTCATTTCTCTTACCAATTATGATTGTAAGATGTTTACCAATATTTCAGCCTCCAGCTTAGAATCTTTTATTTCTTTTCTTGTTAAACTTGACCAATCTGTTTTTATTAAGGGAATACTTGCTCCTGAACAATGCTAGAATGTACTCACATATGGTCAGCCTATCTAGAAAATGTAATTCTCTACTTGCACCCTTTCATTTGATGCTGACAAAGATTTTTACCAAATTAAATTGGCAGTTTATCTTTACCACTTGCAGTGGTTTGGTTTTGACCCAAAATACTTTTCTTCTCTACAATTACTTTACTTTAACCCCAGGGTTAGTGGTTGTGTTAATGGTTGTTTTTCCCCCTACCTTGAGTTACATGGATGTTACCCAAAATACTTTTCTTCTATACAATTACTTTACTCTAACCCTAGGGTTAGTGGTTGGGTTAATAGTTGTTTTTCCCCCTACCTTGAGTTACATGGATGTACCAAACAACGTTCCCCCCTCTCCTCTTTGCTATTGGCACTATGTTTGGACCCTCTCCTTAACTTAATTTGTTGTAATACACTAATATTCAGCTTCAAACATGGCTGTCTAGAAGTTAAGTGATCTGCATATGTGGATGATAACCTAATCTACATTTCCAATTCTCTGACTTCTATAATTCCATTTTTAAATAACGTTTTCTTACATACCACTATCTCAGGCTGTAAATAAAATTTTAGTAAAACTAAGATTTTACCCTTGAACTCTTTTTGTTATCAACACGTGTTTGCAAACACTAACTTTACACGGTGTCCCTCAAAGTTCAAATATCTTGGTAACTGGATCTCTCCCACGATACAAAAAGCAATCCTCCACAACGTTGGTATGTTGAAATTCAGAATACATACATTACTCTTGACTTGTTCTTCATTATATGTATCATGGTGGGGAAAATTAAATACTATTAAAATGATGGTTGTACAACATATTTTCTACACTACCTCCATGTTACTTTTTAAAATTCCTAATCATTATTTTAAACAACTTGACTCCATTTGTTTGTAATGTCTATGGAATAAAGGAACTCCACATGTTGCTCTCTCCAAGTTCAAACACCCAAACCCTGAAGGAGATGTCAAATTCCCAGATTATAAGTTATAATATTCCTCTTTTTTAAATCAGACAGGTTTTTGCCAAGATGTATAATTTTCAAGATAAACCTTTACCAATGTGAATTAACTTTGAGTGATCTTTACTGAATGAATTTTCCGTGAAAGATCTTATTTGTATGTAAGATTGCACTTTTATCTCCAAAAATTCAATGTTAAAATACTCACACTATTTATTACAAACAATATTTTTATTAAATTAAATTTCCAGCAGTTTCCTGTACTCTTCCTTTTTGTACAATAAATGTCTTAAGTTACGTAACTTATTTTAAACCCTGGAAGAGAAAAGGTATTACTTATGTACACCAATTTATAAAAAATAGTTCAATTGCACCCTTTGATTACTTGCAAATAGAAGGCCAGTTACCTTACTCCTTTTTAGACTTATTTTATTGCTTTATTCAATGTTTTTTCCAAGTATTTCATGACTCCTGAATTATTGTTACAAGTACCTGCTATATCTCTCGATAACGTTTTGCATGGCAATATTCTCAAAGCTGCCCACATAAATAAGACCTTACTGTCTACAGATTTCACCTGAGCTAAATGTTCTCTGGAACGGTTATGGGAAGATGATTTGCTTACGTCATTTCTGCCCCAATTTGGGGCAAAATATGGCTTAAACTATGTACAACCTCTAAAGCCACCCATATCACCCAATCACTCTTTGTTAATTATCATAGAGCTGTAGTGACACTAGAACATTTTGCTAGATTTTAGCCCTCTGTTTCCCCTCTGAGATGGTCCTGACACTAGAGCATTTTGCTAGAATTTAGCCCTCTGTTTCCTCTCTATGCTGGTCCTGCTTTTAAATGTACTGGTTCTTTAGTTCATATATTTTTCCACTGTTACCATGTTCAAAGCTTTTGGACTCTAGTTTGGTCTCAATGTTATATTTCAATATTCTATTCCGTTTACATTACAGAAAGTTTCCTTGGTTCTTTATCACCTAATATTGTCCATTTATCACCTACGCCTCTACTGTTCAATCTTCTCATTGCAATTGATTTTAAATCAATAATTTCTTGTTGGAAAGACATGTCTAAATTATCTGCACCTACATGGTGGGATTTTGTATATGATGAACATAGCATACACACTTTATCTCCTACTTTACATCAGAAAGTTTATTCAAATTTATGTTCATTATCTTTCAATGTTGTTCTCTCCTTGCACTCATCACTCTCTTAATCTATTTTCCTACCACCTTTCCTCCTTCCCTTCTCTTCTCTTTCTCTCCCATTTTTGACCTTTTTCTTGTTTCTCTTTTTATGTAAAACAAACATTCTTCTGTTAAATATATACCCTTTCTATGTTTGGGATTCTTTCGCTATGTATTTCAATCTATGATTGTCATTTTGTATTATGATTACCTTATTATTTTGCAATTGAAATACTTAACTATGGACGAACCACATTCATTCTATGTTTTGTTTCAAGTTAAACACACATCTTGTTCAGTGTGCTACATATATATATTGTTTTATTATTAATATTGCTTTAGAAAGATTGCCATTGTTATGTAATAAACATGAAGAAATGTTACCTTTGGTAATAATATTTCGGTTGATGTATAATCTTTCCTTAGATTCTTCACATATCCTGTCCTGTCTCGGTTTCAGACTAGTATATAAAACTTTTTCCCCAGCAATACATTTCCACCATCATCAGATGGCACCAAATGGGTCTGGATTCTCCTCCTCCACCTAATATGACATCACTAGAGTATACTACGGGCCCATTAGCGCAATAGAGTCAGTTCCCATTGAGTCGTGTGGAGAGGACCCGAGATTGACAACAGTGAAAAATGGAGTACATAACATGTTTGCATAATTTGGGTTCTTACTAATGACAACACTAGCCAACAGAATTGAAGTGCAAAAAGTCAAGCCATAATAAACTCTAGCCTATGGGAGCATCACTTTTATCAGTGTGGGATATTAGTGTGTTTGAGATGCATATAGATGTATGGCCTGATTACTGTCCTGCCATGGTAAATTGAATTCCTGCTGTTGCTACCAATGCACTTGAAAGGGGGACTGTGTAGCAAGCAGAATGCATTAAACTGAAAGCATTATAACCTTAAAAGAAGGGGCTAAGACCCTTCTTTAGATTGAGAGAGACTTTTGATTTGTGTGGCGACCTATGAGGGTTGAAAAAGTGTTCCATACGTGCGAAATGGAAATTAAGTGGTAAAATAACAGGAATTTATTTCTTACCTGGTTTCATGTCAGGATTCTTTTGAACAGACACATGAACCCAGGTCCTTCCCCTGAGGTCTTGCCTCCTGAATCCAGGAGAATACCTCTTTGGCCAGGCTCCTTTGATCCTGCCATTTTCTTAGAAGTCCTCCAACAATCCTTACCACCACTGGATGCACTGACAAAGTGAGGCACCTACTGTCACATGGCAATTTCTTTCTGGTCCACTGAAGATGTATGGAGCCAGACCATGTAGTTACTTGCAATTATCAACAAGGTCCTTCTGCTCCACAGTGAAGTTCCTGTTCCTCTTGGATGGGGATTCCTGCATTCTGGGTTCTGAAGCTGTAGTATGTTATACTGAAAAGCATAACGTCCAAGTGGAAGATGGCAGAGCCTAGGATGTAGGCTGGATGTATGTGATGCTGCATTTATGTTTATCAAGTGTGTGTGATTTAGGGCAGGTAAATGCTGTATCCCAATCATGCGTTCTGAGCTTTCCCTCGCAGAGGTTGAACGCTCAGCCTGTAAGCGTAGGTCATGAAATCTGGTCGAAAAGTTACTATCTTTTTTGTTGTCAATTCTTTCGTAAGAGCACCTCAATCATGTAAGCAGGTGGATACCTACAAATCATACTGCTGGGCAGATATTTCCACCCGGGAGTAATGAAAATAACCAGGCAGAGTTCTCTGATCAGTTGTATACAGACATGTTGGTGTTTGAAGATCTCGGTATGTAGATTACCCTTTGTACATTGGGACTTCTTAAAATCAGGATTATTGTCATTCACACCATAAGAAACCACATACTACCACATATTTTCTATGGTACTAATGAGGTATTTGGAATTTTTATGGTCGATTGTGTCCCCTAACGTAGACCCCAACGGCTCCATGTACGTGCTTCAAGTACATGTAATTTCCCTCCATGACCAGATATAAAGACGCAAATACATTTGCGTCCAACGTTAACATGTCTTCTTTCAGATCCACCATGAATGGGTCGATAATTCTGTTCCTAAGTATGCCGTGCCACCGTCTTTACATGGTGCACTTTCACGTTTTCCTGACTCTGTTGAGTTAGGCCCTGATTTCTGCCATCGAGCCCTTTCTGCCTTCTGCCTCAGAAAGCTGCAGCCTGGATCTGCATCCATGACCTTTACCTTACTCCCTGCGCGGCGAGCGGTACCCGGCTCGGCCTGCCAAGACAATTTAGCCTTCAAGTTATCTGCTCCGCTCCTCGAAAATACATTCCTGTCTAGTGATTTAGGTAAACATCTCCCCAGCTGCAGAGCAAAGGGCCCGGCCTTTCTGTCTCCGTGCACGAAATTCATTGCTCCTGTTACCATGGTAGGCCCATGGCCCCTCGCATTACACGTAGACACGTAGACACATATGCACGCACTGGCAGTCAGTATAGAATAGCCTCTGCCCGAAAGACCTTTCCTTCTAGATAAAACAGTTCTTCAACACAAGATATCAGATATGATTTGGGTTTAGGTTGTTCTGACACGCCAGACTTCTGTCTCCCCATCTAGTGCTAAATGTCAAGTCCCCTTCACCCTCCAGTTCCACGTCAATCACACGTCATGTTGCCTGCGCGCGCATCCAGCCATATATTTCTGCTGACACTGCAGGATTCCTCTATGAATCCACCCACTTGTGACACTTTCATGTGACGTCTCTAACACACACCTCCGTGTACGCCCTCGTGCACGCCTTCTGTTACGCACATGTGTTCTTATCTCATTTCTTTCAGCTGTTACGCCTTCTGTATCCTTCACCATTGTATGCATTTACTATATATAATGTGCACTGTTAATAAAGCATTGTCTATCCCTTCCTGAACCTTCGTGGTGATGGAACATGATACCATGGTTCGAACCATTCCATTACATGGAATAAAACCCTTATAAACTCAGACTCCACGGACTCTGCCTCTCATTTTGATTGAGCTATTTTATTGAACTTATACCGCATAGAAATTCAGTATACGGTAAATCTTTATTTACCACATAATTTGGCGCCCGAATAGGGACCCCTCCCCCACCTTACACGCCGGCGATGCGTCGCAGGCCTTGCCCCCTGCCACAGCCGTGACGGACAACTACGCGTACCCGCAGGATTTCCTGTATCTCCCTCAGGCCTACGGAGGTGACGGAGACTGCGATCGACATCCAGACGAGGCGGTGAGGAGTGCGGAAGATCCCGACCAGAGCCCAGCCGAGAGAGCAAGGTCCGAGGTGTCTAGAGGCCCACCAGTTCAAAAGTACCTACGTCACGTGTCGAGTCGAGTCCAGTCCGGTCCAGTCCAGTCGAGTTTCCGAGGCCTTCTGTTCTGTGCTTCCCGGTGAGTACCGTTGCTGGGGACGCATCTAGACGGGTGCATTAATTTGTGTCCGGTCAAGACGGGTTTGGGTACGCAGACCCGGTCTGCACTGTTTTAGCAGTGTATCTGTACTGTTTAGCAGTATATCCAGTATCCGGTTATCCAGTTATTGTTCGTCCTGAAATGTTTAAATGTATTTTAATGTCGTGGTATGAGTGATTGTTCGCATTTTTTACTGTGTTAAATCAATCTGTGTTTATTGTGTATAGTGTCTAGATCGAGTTACAGGATGCCTCTATTCTCTAAACTGAGACAGATAGGAACTAGAAAAGGGATACTTGAGGAAGCTGTTCCCATCCCACCCAGGGACACTCCCGGTTATTTTATGTACCACAAGCACGGCTTAGACGCCATATCATATCTCGATTTGTGGGTGGATTACACTAAGGACTTAGCAGAGAATCAGAAATGGCCCGTTACAGGGACATGGGATGCCGAGTGCATCATGAGAGTAGAAGAAGCGTTGTGGAAAAAGAAAGCCAGACAGTCACAGAAAAATGCCATTGAATTATGGCGTAAAGAAGCACACAGACGGACAGAGAAAGCACTTAGAAAAGCAGAGAAAAGTAGAGAGGATTCTGAAAAAGCCAAAGAAAAAGAACTACTAGAAGAAGGAGAACGAGTTAGAATGGAACAACACGACAGACAGAGTAATGCCATTTTGACAGGATTGTATCCAGTCCTGGCCGAGGGCCTGCCAAAGGCGACCCCGGAAACACCGAAAAATCTGCCCCCTCCATTGGTTCCGACTAAATTACGTCATAAGACCGCAGCAGACATTTTCCTTTCTTCCTATTTAGACGATGTAGCTCCCGCATATACCAATGTACCTGCCCGTGTACTACCTGCTGACGTTAACCTACCCCATGATCAGCCCCCAGGTCCGCAACAGCAGACCCCTCCCGGTCCGCTTCCTGCACCCTTACCTGTCGTTCCCCCTGGTATTCAACAACTACATCCTCTTAATCCTTTTGGGACTGACACGGTTCAGGTTCCAACCCAGTTACAGCAGGTACCGACCCTACAGCCAGGTTATGCTCAAGCCTCCGCCTCAGGAGGTGCTACAGGAGGTTACCAAACCCCACCACCGTTACACCGAGTGACAATGAGAGAATTCGCAATGGCTCGGACACCTAGAGGTGCTCCGGCAGAACAGCTTAGAGAACAGCTTACAGATTGCAGATATGACACAGTGCCTGGTACGACAGGACCCATGTTGTTAGCGTCCCTACGGTTAAGACGTGTTACAGATTATTTGCAATTACTACCAGACATGCCCGACCATCTAGATAAATTGTATCATTTTATTAGAACAGGAGAAAGACCAGAGAGTGTTGGGGACGCCATGTCACGTCAGAAAGTTGAGAACAAAGGTTTAATCATGCGATTTTTGGTTAATTGTTTGATAAGAGAACAAGATCAGGCAGGTTTTCCACAAAATGAAATGGATAGATTGAACAGATGGAGCCAGAATATTGCGGATGGTAAACATGATAGAGAGAAAAGTGTACATGCCATGGTTAGAAAGATCCGTAAAGAAATAATAGATATACATGCCCATCGAGAACCTGAAGAGCCACTCGAATCAGACGAGCCAAACTCCTCGCAGGAGGAGGATGATACAGAGGATCTAGCAGAAACCTCGCAACTGACAGACAAAAAAATGATAGCATATGTTGGTAGAGAGAAACATCCTAGACCACATCCTTTTGATAGGCCCTTCGATAGACCCATTCATAAGCAAGAAACGTTCGAAAACAAGGAACGTTACCTTTGTCCGATACCAGAGCGATGTACCCTTGAGCATGTATTCCAAATGACTGACAAAGTACTAAAAGAAAGGATAGGTTATCAAGAACTCAATACCCTACGTGATCAGGAACTAGCTCGGTCCGCGGTACAGTGGGCCGGAGATGACAGTATATATAAAGATGATTCTGTAGTGCAAACGTTATTAAGTCTTACTCCAGAAGAACAGCGATTAGCTGGTATATACCTGGCACAGCACCTCATCATCCAGTATGAAAATAAAGCATCTGACACAGGTCCGTTATATAATTTACTGCAGGACCTACTCCTGAGAAGATGGAGAGGTCTAGGTACTGATCTCATTGAAACGATTTTTGAACGTCACAAATATAGAACCTTCTTGGCTCCACATCTTGTTTCTGTTCCACCCCCAGTCAGGAAACCATTTCACTTTGACTTTGACAAACAGAACCCTTTACGAGAAGTACATCCAGTCAGGAATACTGATGATACCCTTACACAAGTGTACGTATACACGCCTATAACTAAAATGGAATTATTAGAGATGAAGAATATAGTGCCCAGTCATGATAAAGACCCTGCAGGTTTTCACCGTGAAATAAAAGACATGTTACTCATGGGAGATTACACCTATCCCGACATTATGAAAATATTGAAAGTGTTATTGCCTGCCGGTATTTACGAGAAACTCAAAGAAAAGGAATGGGAGGTGGGAGACCAAAAGATTGATTGGGCTGCATTAGAAACGGAAGAGACTGGTCGAACCCCAGGTTTGGGTCTTGGGGATAAAACTAAAGCATTACCAGGATTGTTAGTACAGGTTTTGCCACGTTTGTTAGCAACTAAAAAGGAGGACTGGGATGCAATCTCAGCCTGCAAACAGAAACCCGATGAAGACACTAGTGATTTTTATTCCCGATTTGAGAAATGTTTTATTTTTAATAGTGGCCTGAAAGCAAGTAGCGAGTCATACCCACACCTTTTTGTATCCAAATTAGTCGAGAATTCATTGCCCCAGGTTAAGAACCGTGTACTGAAAGTCGAGAGCACATGGCAAGCTAATTCGCCTTCACAAATGTTACAAGTGTTACAGTATCACCAGAACAGGATCAGGGAAGAACATGACCACGAACAGAGACGTATGAAAGACACGAAAATGAAAATGCTAGTTGCTCAGTCAGTTCCAACGGACGGTCATAAAAAGGGTACAACACAACCACAGTCCAATAATTCGACAGCTCCTGTTAAAGGGATATGCAACTATTGTAAACAGCCAGGTCACTATGTAAACGACTGTACAGTTTTGAAACACAACATAGCCACAGGTAAAACTAAAGAGAGACCGCGTCCTCCTAGACAGGACCAGGCCCCACAACACGTTCCACAGAATGTTCAGCCTATGCAGGCTCCACAACAGACTGTAGCGGTACCACAGCCACAACCCATTGCCGCAACACAACATGCAACCCAGCAGATGTACCAATATGCACAATCTGACTATCCCGATTATCAGCGATACACATGAAACAGCCTAGAGAGGGAGGTTGGCTTGCCTCTTATTGAGGTTCCTGTAGATCAAGAGGGTCCTTATGTACATAGCCAGGTATTAGGGAAAGATAGAAAGTTTTTGATTGACACAGGGGCAAGCAGGACAACAATCAGTCACGACGAGGTTCCAGGGGCACCCCTCTCAGCCTCGCAGAATGTTTCCCTTGGATTTTCAGGAAAGCCTATTGTTCATGAAGTATCGAAACCAGTTCCACTTGCAGTTGGTCCATTGTCCCGCACTACAGATTTATTACTCACGAAATCATGTCCAGAAAACTTACTTGGTATAAAGACCCTGAAAGCTCTAGGGGCTGTAATTTGTTGTTCTCCGGAAGGAGTAAGACTGTTTCTGCGTGACTTTAAAGGCCATTATGTATTGAGAGATTTTGACCCCAGGTTACAGAATGTTCCTGCACATTTATGGGCGAAAGGCCCCACTGATGTAGGTTGTATGCACATCACTCCATATCGCGTCACACTGAAGCCAGGAGTAGTACTACCACGCATTCGACAATACAAGTTACCACCAGATGCTGTAGTGGCTTTACTGAAAATCATTGACAAGCTCATTGCACAAGGAGTGGTTGTAGAAACCGACTCCAATGTATGTAATTCCCCTATCATTCCAGTTCTTAAACGTACTGATCCAAATGCACCTCCAGTTTATCGATTAGTTATCGATTTACGAGAATTGAATAAATGCATTGTACCACAATATCCCGTGGTCCCAGACATTTCGTCCCTATTGACAGCTATTGATTCCGAAGCGACGTTCTTCACTGTAATCGATCTCAAGAACGCCTTCTTTAGTGTCCCTATTAACCCGGAAAGCCAATATATTTTCGGATTCTGTTTAAATGGCGAAGCTTCAAATTTGCACGTGCACCTCAAGGATTCACAGAAAGCCCCAGTATCTACAGCCAAGCATTGAAGAGACAACTTGACAGTATCCACATGCCTGACAACACTGCCCTACTCCAGTACCTCGATGATCTATTGATCACCGCCCGAAGTGAACCAGAATGTGAACAAGCGTCACTGACAGTTTTGCATTTCCTGGCGGACAAGGGACACAAGGTGTCTCCTTCGAAGCTGCAATTCTGTGCCCAGCAAGTGGTGTACCTTGGGCACTTGCTGTCCAAGTGGGGTAGGCAGCTGACACCTGACCGAATTCAGTTAATTGCACATCTTCCGCAACCTAAGACACAGAAAGAAGTACAAGCCTTCATTGGACTCACTATTGCAGACAATGGATTCCACAATATGCATTCCTAGCTAAGCCACTCATACAGTTGACAACTCAGGAGGCAGCGTCTTCGACTTTCCTCCCTTGGACTCAGGAACATACACAAGCTTTTGACGAATTAAAGAAAGCCTTATGTCAAGCACCAGTTTTAGCAACACCATGTTACAGCAAGCCTTTTACACTTTTTGTCACCGAACGCGAAGGTACTGCATTGTCAGTACTCACCCAGGATCAAGCAGGTTCACACAAACCGTGTGCTTATTTTTCTAGTACATTAAATCCAGTAGCCCAGGCTCTGCCTGCGTGCTTGAAATCTGTAGCAGCAACAGCTCTAGCGATCAGACAAAGTGATTCCATAGTGTTAGGACATCAATTGACAGTACAAGTTCCACATTCCGTGGAAGTCCTTTTGAACAGAACACAAACTCAGCATTTGACTATAGCACGACTGACAGGGTATGAATTGACATTGTTTCAGCCGCACATAGATATCAGGCGCTGCAATACATTGAATCCTGCTACACTTTTACCATTAAGTGAGACAGACCCTTTGGCACATGATTGTGTTGAAGTCATTACCATTACGACGAAACCCAGACAAGACTTAACAGACACCGTATTACCAGATTCAGACCTGACACTTTATGTGGATGGTTCATGTATGAGAACAAGTACAGGAGAGTTAGTAGCCGCATATGCAGTCACGACGGAAACTGAAGTCATAGAAACACATCGCATTGACACACTGTCAGCCCAAGCAGCAGAGCTCATTGCTCTGACTCAAGCCTGTATACAAGCAAAGAACAAGAGAGTTAACACATACACGGATTCACGTTATGCATTCGGAGTCGTACACGACTTCGGTGTACTCTGGCAAGAAAGAGGTTTCTTGACCTCTCACGGAGCCAGGATTCAGCACGGTCCCCTCATTCAAGCTCTGTTTGAAGCAATACATTTGCCTACAGCCATAGCCATCATGAAGTGCAAAGCACATACGAAAGTTACTGACACCATTTCCCAGGGTAATGACCTGGCAGATCGAACAGCCAAGCATACAGCTCAGACTCATACTCACACAATTGATATGACAAAGACAGTAGTCCCGACACCGACACATTGCATGACAGTTAGGGATCCCGCCCTAGATGTAATTGACATACAGACACATGCTACACCGGACGAAATCAAGAAATGGACTGAACTAGGAGGGATACAGACAGAACAGGGATGGATGACGAAGGGAAAAGCCACATGGTTTCTCCCCGACTCTATGGTTCAAGTTATCATTAACACAGCATATAGTCCTGCACATTTAGGAGAAAAAGCCATGTTAGACAGTATTCAAAACCTTTGGTTCAATAAGCATTTACGAGCAGCAGCAAAACAGAAAGTACGTACTTGCATGATCTGTTGTCAGTTCAACCCAGGAAAAGCCATTCCCGTAGAGCAAGGTGGATTTCATCCTCCCGATCACCCTATTGAAGTCCTCCAGATGGATTATATCCAGATGGAACGTTGTCGAGGATTCAAGTATGTCCTCGTAGTTGTATGTGCACTCTCCCGATGGACAGAAGCATATCCAGTCCCAGATTACACTGCTCCGACCACTGCCAAGCAGCTGGTACGTGAATTCTTCCCACGGTATGGTTTGCCCCGTATCGTGTACTCAGATAATGGTCAGCCATTCTCGTCCGAGCTTATGAAGCAGGTATCACTCCTGCTAGGATATCAGTGGAAGTTCCACTGTGTCCGACATCCCGAGGCAGCAGGTCTCGTAGAGAGACACAATCAGACCCTAAAAACACGTCTCGCCAAAGTATGTAAAGAGAAAGGCGTAGATTGGATAGTAGCATTACCAGTTGCACTTTTCTACATGAGAATGGTAGCCCATTCAAGAACTTGGCTATCCCCGTACCAGGTGGTCTTTGGTAGGCCGCCGAATATGTGGGGGACGCCTCTGCCTCGTAAGATCACAGATGTTGACTATAATATGCTGACAGATTACCTTGCCTCCTTGATGTCTGCACTACAATCATGTCGTTCACAGGTAGCCGCAGCCTTTCCCGACAACACCGAGGTGAAGCCACACGAGATCGTCCCTTGAGACCTAGTGTTTATCCGGAATTTCGATAGGAGGAGTCCGCTGGAGCCCCGCTGGCAGGAGCCGAAGCTTGTTCTACTAACAACAAGGACTGCCGTTAAGGTGGAGGGCCGCAAAGGCTGGCTCTACTCGAGTCACATTAAGAAATACCATGGACTTCCGCCAAAAACAGACTCCCAGCCCTGCCCCGTTCCAGAGACTGATACTAAACTCCCCCTGGTAGAAAATACTCCTCAGCAGGAGTTCCGAATGAAATTGAGGTCTAGCAAGTCAGACAGTTTAATTGTTTAAGTCCTCCCCTAGGTGAAGCGGTTAGACAGGTTCCTGACATGTGCCAGTTAGACCCCAATAGAGAGAGAGATAGACAGAAACAGATCAAGAAAGAGAAATATTGTAAATCTCTCCGTAGCCATTGTATTGTTACATTATTGATTATGTTTTTTCTGAGTCTTACGATTATTGCTACAAGTTTATTATTACACATGTACTTTCCTATTTCCGTACGTGCACATTCTTCTTCGAATGACACTGTCGAGCATACTTTCAGTGAATTGCCCCCTCACGAGTTATCATACCGACTTGCGCTGCGCAACAATACTTTCATCAAAATGTTACATCATTCTCATCAGACCAGCAACGCTACAAATTGTTGGATATGTGGCCGACTCCCTCCCTATCAGAAATACAAGGGAGTTCTGCCCCTCTTTCCGTACCTGTTTACACACAACGGTTCCTGTGGTGCATGGTTTAGTTTAATGAATTCTTTAAATTCTGATTCCATAGTTTACCAGGGCAATTGGGTATGGGGGAATCTGAACACAGTTATGCATAAAGCATGTTTCCCTGACAAGGAGGGTCTTCCACAAAGGACAGGGACCGATCTAGAAAACGAAGTGTATGGATTGGGTAATTTTACACTTAACCTCATGATTCTGAATGTTCAGTCCGATACAAGACCAGACTTACCCGCTATGTCAGTACTACCAGTCAAAGGTGAATTATGTGTCAGAAAGAATGGTTCAGTACACCTAGGTCATAGTGTATGTACTACTGTGATTGAATTCAGTGATAAAGGCAAGTCTACATTCAAAGCGTCCCGTCATTCCTATTTCATTTGTGGTCAGACAGCTTATATACGCTTACCTCTAGATTGGGATGGTACTTGTTACATTGCATTCCTTCTGCCACCTGTTTTCCTAGCCCCACCTGATTATCATAGGGACTCCCATCTAGTACACAATAGACCCAAGAGAGATCTCCCGATTGTCGACTATACTGAAACAGCATGGGAGCAATACACAGACTTTAATAAAGGTTTTTTTCCCTATTTAGGTACTGTCTCGAATAGTAAACTGATACGTAAATTAACCAGAACCCTTGAAGCAGTAGTGAATGAAACTACTTCCGCCCTAGGCAACCTAACAGAGGAACAGTCTGCTATGAGACTTGTTGTTCTTCAGAATCGTCTCGTTCTTGACGTCATCCTGGCCGATAGGGGCGGAGCTTGTAGAGTCATCGGATCGAGTTGCTGTGTTTTCATTCTAGAAAATGCACCATCAGTATATAGAGCCATAACCCGTCTCCACAAGATTGCAAGTCAGATACACCAGAATCCAGGCACCTGGACTTGGTCCGGTTGGCTCTGGAGCGTGTTATCAGCCTGGGGATGGAAGATCCTATCCTTCCTCGGAATAGCCCTTCTCATAGTATTCAGTTGTTGCCTATGTTTACAGTGTGGGCCGGCGATTTGCAGCCTGTGCGCCACATCATGTATTCCCCATCCAAGTCCACGTTCTAAATCCCGCCTGAAAAAGGAAGAGCAAATGATGTTATATGAACAAATAGATGGACTAATGAAGATTGATATATCATGAAGGGTCCGTAGGGGACAAGGAGGGAATGAGGTAATTGGAATTTTTATGGTCGATTGTGTCCCCTAACGTAGACCCCAACGGCTCCATGTACGTGCTTCAAGTACATGTAATTTCCCTCCATGACCAGATATAAAGACGCAAATACATTTGCGTCCAACGTTAACATGTCTTCTTTCAGATCCACCATGAATGGGTCGATAATTCTGTTCCTAAGTATGCCGTGCCACCGTCTTTACATGGTGCACTTTCACGTTTTCCTGACTCTGTTGAGTTAGGCCCTGATTTCTGCCATCGAGCCCTTTCTGCCTTCTGCCTCAGAAAGCTGCAGCCTGGATCTGCATCCATGACCTTTACCTTACTCCCTGCGCGGCGAGCGGTACCCGGCTCGGCCTGCCAAGACTATTTAGCCTTCAAGTTATCTGCTCCGCTCCTCGAAAATACATTCCTGTCTAGTGATTTAGGTAAACATCTCCCCAGCTGCAGAGCAAAGGGCCCGGCCTTTCTGTCTCCGTGCACGAAATTCATTGCTCCTGTTACCATGGTAGGCCCATGGCCCCTCGCATTACACGTAGACACGTAGACACATATGCACGCACTAGCAGTCAGTATAGAATAGCCTCTGCCCGAAAGACCTTTCCTTCTAGATAAAACAGTTCTTCAACACAAGATATCAGATATGATTTGGGTTTAGGTTGTTCTGACACGCCAGACTTCTGTCTCCCCATCTAGTGCTAAATGTCAAGTCCCCTTCACCCTCCAGTTCCACGTCAATCACACGTCATGTTGCCTGCGCGCGCATCCAGCCATATATTTCTGCTGACACTGCAGGATTCCTCTATGAATCCACCCACTTGTGACACTTTCATGTGACGTCTCTAACACACACCTCCATGTACGCCCTCGTGCACGCCTTCTGTTACGCACATGTGTTCTTATCTCGTTTCTTTCAGCTGTTACGCCTTCTGTATCCTTCACCATTGTATACATTTACTATATATAATGTGCACTGTTAATAAAGCATTGTCTATCCCTTCCTGAACCTTCGTGGTGATGGAACATGATACCATGGTTCGAACCATTCCATTACATGGAATAAAACCCTTATAAACTCAGACTCCACGGACTCTGCCTCTCATTTTGATCGAGCTATTTTATTGAACTTATACCGCATAGAAATTCAGTATACGGTAAATCTTTATTTACCACACTTAGTTCAAGGATAGGTGGGGGAAGACCTTGGTGCCAGGCAGGGTAAGAAGCTGGCAAAGGTGACATTTGCGTTACAAAATGTAATCTTGTGGAGATAAAAACGTTAAGGAGCATAGGCTATCAGGAGGTTTGTGAAGCAGTCACAAGATGATTTTCAACTAGTTGTTATTTTTTTCTATGTATCCATATATTTTTAATGCAAATTTTGCACTACCAACGATTACATTTATGCACACTTTGTATAAGGTTAGTTTAGAAGAGATGAGACACAATCACCTGAGAGTTCAATAGGAGCCATGAAAGTTACTTTGGTGCTCTTTGAGTCTGATTACAGACTTGTGTGGTAATAGAAAATAGCCCGATTTGCTAGGAAATTGGTAAATTTAGAGGACAGTCCACTGTGCAAATCCCCTAAACTAAATACTTACACAGCAGAGAGATTTTTCAGAAATCATAGGATTTTTCATTACTACCAGACTCAAAATGAGGTCCATGTTTTCCACTAAGGTTCTCTTCTGATTTGTTCTATGTTAGTTTTTTATACCCTACATGCAAACTGTATGAAAAACGTTAATAAAGTGCACCATTTTTTAAAAATACAGAACTTACCAAATCTGGAATATGCTGTGGCTATGGCTTGATTCCTTGCCATATCAATAAGTCCTCTTCCAAGGCAGAAATGTGGAAAAATTAGCAATATTTTCTTAAGTATTTCATTTACATTGTTAAGGTTCTAATAAAAAGAGAGAAAATACCACAATTATGTACATTCCACTAACTGCAAAAATTATCAAGGTTGGAAATAGGTTTACACACACCAGAACATATTTCTTTAATATATTCCAACAACAATTACTGATTGTACAAGTATAGATATTATCCAACAGTAGAGTTAAATTTAAAATTTCAATTGCAAAACATTTTCAGCTTGCAGAGATTAGGCAGTATTTTCCTCTCTAAGTCTGCTTCCACTTAGCGGCCAGGTCAAGGGATGTAATGCTCCAAAGCATTAAAGTTGATACAAACTGCCTAAGAGTGATCAAGCGGAATAGCACGTTCTTTAAGGTGCTGCAACAATGGTACTGATTCACCAATTACCAATAACAGCTCAAGTGACTAGGATTTCTCCAAGAAAAAGGCTCTTGGTTTCCTGGTGCATTGAGACAAGGGAGATGAAAATAAGTTAGAATATGGTGCCTATCCATAATGGTTCACACTTGGAGAAGGTACACTGATAAAAAGAGAGAACATTTTTTTAATGTGCTACAAAATACAGTATAATACATTACATTTATAGAGCACACAGCAATCTCCGAAGAGGTGTCCTGGTGCAAGCAGAAAGAACACCTTCAAGAGATTAACTAGAGGGAACCTAAATGACGTCAAGGCTGGAGTCAAAGAGTAGAGTTTGAAGTCTCTTTCTTTAAACTAAAAATTTTAGATTTTTGTTAAATTCTGTGTTAATTTGACTGATGTTGCAATACATTTTGTTCTGGAGACACTTTATTAAGGTAAAGGAATTCCAGCAGACATCAGTGATTTCAAATTAGCTCCTTAATATAGAATGTGTGATCCTGTCTTACAAGAAGTACCATTACACTTGCTGACAGAGAAGTTGATCCCATGTCATG
Source organism: Lissotriton vulgaris (assembly GCF_964263255.1). NCBI lineage: Eukaryota > Metazoa > Chordata > Amphibia > Caudata > Salamandridae > Lissotriton > Lissotriton vulgaris. The sequence continues at coordinate 1,186,447,207 of NC_141689.1, read as the reverse complement.
GCTAAGTATAATAAAGACCGGGCAGCCACACTGGGCGCTGACCTGCGGAGGGGGCCACTGATCTAAGGGGTGGCACTGTGTTTAGTGATAACTTATGTATGGAGCGATGAGGGGCACTTTTGCCCGGGGTAATGAGAGAATCCGAAAAAGAGGACATGGGGTGTGGGGGCGCCAAAGAAAAACAATTAATGCATCGGGTGCCAACAACACTAAACGGCCCTCCGTGTATGTATGTATCGGTTAGTTTCAGAGCAAAGACCTATCCTAAAGGCAGGCACACGGTTGAGTGTGAACAGCAAAGATATAGTAGACTAGAGTTTAGAGAGGTATCTGGTCCTGTAAGCAAAGTGTAATGTTAAGGCAACGTGATGTGATGTTCTTTAAAGAAGAGCTTCAACCCTTACCTAAATTGGGATTGAGTTAGGGTGATCCGTATGGATACAGGGATAGTGTTCTAGATCCTGGGCGCATAGGTGGTTCAACACAAACCCAGGGCCTGTAATTAAATGCTACAAGTGGGCTGCAGCTCTCATGGTGCCACTCCCTGAAGTAGCATAGTAAAACATACCTCAAGCCTGCACTGCAACCTGTTGTGCAGTCTTAACATGCTATTTATCCCAGCAAATTAACCTTTTGTCAGCAGACATATTCCTTAGCAAATAGACCTTTTGCCAGCAGACATATTCCTTTAACACCTTTTTAAGTCACCCATAAGGCAGGCCCTAATCACTAATAAGGCAGGGGCCTTGGTATTTCAAACATAGGACATATGTGATTATGTTTATATGTCCTGACAGTGAAAAGCTCAAAGTCATTTTTATCACTGTTTCATGGCTCGTTTCCAATAGTAGCTCTAGGTTACCTTAGTCTACTTAATAACTGATAATTGTATTGAACTGTAATGGTAAACTGCCCTTTAATAGTAAAGTGGGAATTTAATTTACAATTCTGAAAGCGTAACATTTAGAAAGTGGGCATTTTTTCTGCCTATCAGAGGGGCCTTTCCCAAAGTGTCCATGTCACATGACTGTGAATGGTTCATCGTTGACTCCCTTTCACACTCACTGGCTCACTTATTAAAAAAAAAAAAAAAGTGAAATTCGATAATCAACGTAGAACCAATTACATTTAATTAAAATACAGATGTATTTGGTATGTCAGGGCTGTCCCTTCTTTGATGCAATCCCTACACTATGAAGATCAACATTGCAAGACAATATTGGTTTGCTCCTAGTATATATTCTGGACGCGTAAATGTTCATTCTAAATCTATCTCATAACCGTGGAATTTGGCACAAAAAGCAGAATATGTTGGAACCTGGCATAGCTATGTCATTATCATGAATATTGGGTGTTAATTTGCCACTTCATCAGAGCAGTCCGTGAATGTGTGCAGATGTTACTTGTAAATCTATGTTCCAGTCTGTAAAGATTCATGTTTAATGCGTTCACTTTTCCCATTGTGGGGTTATGAAGTTTGAATTCATTTTAGATATGAAGACGTCTTTAAGTAACCGCCTGCAGTTAATTTAAGGGTAAAAGTTCACATATTACTGCAAATACTTCATTAGCTAAGATTAGGCTCCATCAGCAGCGGTGAAATCTTCGCATTATTTATTCCATGCATAATTTTCCTCGGGCTTGGTTTGGCCAGGCATTATATTGGACAATGGGTGAAGTAGCCTCCAAGAACATTGAATCTTGAGCCGCCTCACAGGCCTGCAATCTTGAATGTATAATTATTCTGAGGATAATACATGCCAGGTAGTTTGACAAGGATTGCATGTCACTACAGGTAATTGCAGTCAGCCTGGACGTTACTTTATTAACTGTCTACCTCCTACAATAGATTTGGCAGCCACAGGTCGGCTGGATAAAAAGGGTGAAAAGCAGCAAGTGAGGAAAGCCACTAAGGTGCCAGATATGGGGTTTCTTGGCTTTGTGCCAGTCAGCTAACTACAGTGCATTTGTCTTGATCAGGCCTCCACATAAGCATTATGATAGATGGTGGGTTACCGTTGGGGGGCCCAGCGTGCCATCAGTTGTGAATTAACTGGCAGTGGTAAGAGCGGAGGCTGATTCCCGGTCATACATGAACAGGGGATTGGTGCAGAGGTGGCTCCCAGCAGTGAAGTCTGTTCGGTCGGCGGGGGGGTGGGGGCGAGCGCGCCAGTAAGCGACTCGCCCTGTGGTGGGGTCCCAGGCAAGAAAAGGCTGTGGACTTCCTTTTTGGTATGGACTGGCTGCCCCTTGGAAAGGGCAAGCAGTCATTGTGGGCCTCTGGGCTGGCGGGAGAGGGGGGACTGACCTGCAGGTGGTCCTTGACCTCTCCTCCCCTACCCAAGATGCCTTGGTATATGTTTATAACATTGAAGGGGGTATACCCCAGTATGGTTGTCTCATGGAGGCACATTATTTACCTGCGGCTCCGTTGACCGGAGGGCGGTCAACTTAAGGAGAGCAGGCTATCTTGGTTGTGGCCTGCTGGCACAGCCTGAAGGTTAAGCAAAAGGCCCCTTGGAGAGTGGGTTGTAAATATAATGACAATGTACAACTTTGAGATTTATTTATATGCTGTGGCATTGATAAGCAAAGTATTTTAAAGATTTACCTTAATCAAGATCAATAAAGGATTAATAATCCAAGATGAATAAAGGATTAATGACACTGCTTGAAGTTTCAATAAAAGACTATGCGGTGAGCGAAAACAACTTGTTTCATGTCTTTTATGGGAGGGCGACTCGCACCCGGTAGGCACACTATAAAACACTGGTTCGGACCACGTGATAGCTCCGATCCGCTCCCTTGCTGGAGACGCTCGAAGGGGCAAGGTCCACATGGTTGGGAAGGCCCGTGATAGCAGATATTAATTTCCGCTCTCGCGCTCGTGGCTGACGGCGCTACACAAAACTTAACACATTGATTTCAACAAGTGCGTTTGTGTGATGTCTGTGCATGGCTAAAATGCGTGCCTGTGTGTTTTGCATGTACAAGCATATTTATTACAGCCACCAACTTTGAACGATACATTAGAGGCTAGACTGGCCACTTACTTTTTTGCAAAGTTCAGAGGGTCGACGATAGCCAGCTGGATGGAGGCAGGCCACTGAAACCTGATTAACCACACCCGCGGCAATGCTGCCTATCATGATTCAGGCAAGACTCTCTGGCCTCACAGCTCAACTCAGCTTCCTGAAGTCAGGCTTGTGTGTTTTAGGCAGCGAACCACTCATGCTGCCGCCAGGAAGTTCGTGGTTCAGTCAGCCGCTGGTGAGCAGTCGGGTTTGTGGATGTCGCAGGATCATGCATTACGTCAGTGAGTGAAAAGTTTCATGGAATCAGGGCAAAAGTCCTAAAAAAAGAAGTGGGGGGACGCTGACGTCACGAAAGGAGGCTTGCACCATCAGACTCATTGCCTCCCCTCGCTCACTCCTTAGATGCGATTGCATCAGAGAAGCCAGCGTGTGAGCAGCGTTCTGAATGGGCTCCGATCTCGCCCCAGAGAGGCCAAAGTGTGAATGTGTCGAGCTCCCGGTAAAATAAGTGGGGGGACGCCGTCCACCCGTGTGGTACCCCTACTCGAGCCCTGCATGAAATGTTTGTTACAATGTAGCAGTAACTGCTAAAGCTTATCCAGCCCCCAACCCTGCCAGGACTAGCGCGCAGCGTGCACTGACAATCCAGGTTTATCAGTCATTATATGGAATATTAGCCGCCAGTGCGCCAGACAGCTGACAGCAGAGGAGGCAGCAATATACATGACTTTGCATTTCAGTGTGGTAATGCGGACCACCACACTGAAATGAGTTAGTCTAACACCCGATTTGTGATACTTGACAGGGCTGATCGATAACCCTCTATTGGGTATATGAGTAAGAGGCTTTTTTTGGGCAAGTGTGGTCAGTTGATGATCCATAGTTGAAGAGATCAACTGAGATCAAAGATGTTCTCTGGCAGAGATCAAAGTGTTACTGTTTTCAAAAATAGACCCAAAGTCTAAACCTGCTGTGGGTTCATATTTCTTTGCTCTCAGAGTAACATTGATTTAATTGATTTGACCCACAACCCAGAAATTGTAAATACCATGGTTTTACAATGGTTTTTACTAAGAACACATTAATCGTGCCTGGAGGAGGGACCTAGGGCCTGATGTAGGTCTTGGCGGGACTACCGTTGTTACTTCGATGCAGAGTTTCCAAGTACTCCATCAAGCTGACGGAATCCCGACACCCTATTCAGATGTATGCTGACTGATTCTTCATCCTTGTTGACAGAGTGTTTATTGTCACGTATGTGGCTCACTGCTGATGATGCAATGGACTCTTCTGTAGGAAAATAGTACATTGTCGCTGTCAGGGTGGTAGGGTTGCGCCAAACCTATTTATATTTCACAGATGTTCTGAAGGTGTTCTAGCGGCGGTTTGCCGATGGATTGATTTTGTCGTGGGAGGCGGTGAACATTTGACTAGTCTTGTGGCTGTATGATGGATGATAGCATCACACACCTGATGTAATTTGCCTAACTTTTAACACCTGCATACCATACTGTAAAACACACTTCATTTCAGACCATGAGCCTTTGCCATTCCAGCACAGCAGAACTTTGAGCTAGAGCACTTTACAACTGAATTTAGTTTTTTTTTCACAGTTTTTTTGCTCTCTGTTTCTTGTTCAGTTACCGCTTGTACTTTACCATATTGTAGGTTATTTAATTTATTTAAGTTCATAATCTCAGAATGGTAGGGAGGAAAAGTCGCTTTTTTACTGTGGTTGAATTGTCAGTCATGGTAAATAAATCATTAGAGATTAGAGTAGAGCGACAATTATTTGCAGCCCAAGTATAAATTACAACTATAGCACTAAAAAGGCACATTTAGGGCCAGGTTAGTTGACAGAGTGAATGGTGTAGCAAACAACCTGCGCACACAGGAGGAAATTAGGAAGAGGTGGAATGTCCTGTGGGGGAGAGTGCGTTCCTTGGTCTCCAAGCGTCACCCGGAGGCCCAGAGGACTAATGGTGGTTCTCCCAGGCCCCCCTTACATATCTTTCCCTGGGAGGATAGGATCTTGCAGATCCTATATCTTGAGGGCTTGACAGGAATCTCTTGTGAAGTGGAACCTGGTAAGTTAGAATTTTGAAGGTGTCACTAAACCTAAATGTCCTGTTTGCTTTGACGTTAGCTGTTGCTAAAGTGTTTTCAAATGTTCTTGGAATATACAAACCTAAATATATCAGTAACATTTTGTTTGGCTGGTTTGTTTAAATGTATTGCATGTAGTATAACAGGTTTCAATCGTATTACATTTCACATGATGTTATGGTGCTTGTAAGTGTTTGTACACCAAATACCAAATAACATATATGTGGTTCAAATAGTAAATGTCTGTTCTATTTGTACTGCAGATTTGCACGAGATAACCCTGCACGGGGGTGGGGATTCTGCAGTCACATGCTGGCATGTGGAGCATTGGCTGCTAGAATCAGATAGGAAGCCAGACTATAGCTTGCAGCCCCAGAGACCAAGCCAAACAGTAAGCAAAGAATCAGCCAAAAACAGATGAGAGGGCCAATAGGGTAGTGGACTAATAGTTCAGTTACTGTCCTCTTTATCACCATTTCTACACATTGGTGTGTGAGGGTGGAGGCGGCAGCCCGCAAGACCAGGGGTAGAAGGTAAGAGGCTGCTGTTACTGTTGTTGTTTTTATTGATGCTGCAGCGCTGCACTGAAGGTTATGCCACATTAGGTATGTTCAAGTTACAATATTGCAAGCGTTGTGAATGTATCATTGAAATAAATAAAACAGCCATGATCTGTTTCTGTTTTGTGAAAATCATATTGCAATCTAATTTTACTCATTCTACCTTTTCAAACTTTGTTCACATATGGTAAAGTATAATTTATAGATCAATCTCTATTTAATGATCTCCTTTGTAAATTGTATGTATGAAGTTTTGTATGTTGTCCTTTTCGTATCATGTAACTGAATTGATTTAATTAGTTGCACAAATCAAAGTTTGTTGAGCAAAATCTTTAATGTACGTATATATGTGTATGCTGAATATACGAGGTATGTATGAAAAATTTACTCTGCGCTGTTATTATGATGTCTAGTGCTAAACATCCTTCTTTCAAGTTGTGTGAATGTCTGTTTTTTATCCTCCTAGGTTTTAGATTTCACCTTTCTCTTCTCTACTGTGTTGTGTTAAATGTTAGGTACAAATTATGTTTAGCTCCTACATTTTTTATATATATATTTTTTTTTACATTTCAGGACATCTTCTTACCTGTTAATGTGAAGTTGTTTTGTAAGAAATATAAACTGTTTGTGTAACTAATTACAATACCACTGAATGGTATAATCATGATAGTGATTTCCTTTTAGGTTCCTACAATAATTTTCTTAAAATTCATTGTATGTGTAATCCACACTTTTACATTGTATCCATTTGTTTACTTTCATAATAGGTGCTAGAGCCAGAGCACGTGGCCAACCATCTGGCACAGAGGAAATCTCTACTCAAGCCCAGGATCAATTATCCAGGGGTAACTCCACTCCTGAGAGTCCAGATGAAGAGGAGAGGCCTGGTCCATCTGGTCTGCCTGAGCAGATGGCTCCAGTGATTCTCACTTGACCCCACCTACACTTCCCACCCAGCTGTTACAACACCACAGCTCACGGATACCTCCACTTACTGTGTCCAAACCAACACCACACAGATCCTGTGGCCCCCAGACCTGGTTGCTGCGGAGACACCACCACCTCCAGTTCAGCCAGGAACCAATTGCGATGGGGCACACTGGGTCAAATGCATGGGGACTAACCTGTGCCTAATCCCACAAGGGAGTAGGGGTTGTGGGATGTAAACTGTGGGCCTGCATTGTGAGGGCACTGGGTTGACTGTCATCCAGGGCACCCTCAACCAAGTGTTGGGCTCCCTCCACCAGTTCCAAGACATGATGGGCCAGGTACTCATTGAGCCCCAAGACATGAAACAGTTGTAGAGGAAGCATAATGTACAGTTGGAGAATCTGAACTCCAATTTGGGCTTCCTGACCGTGGGGCTGCAGGACATTTATACCCATATGTGCAGGGCTTTTCCAGCACCATCTTCTAATTTCTGTAGTCCAAATACATCTGCCTCAGCCACTGAAGGGAGGCCCTGCCACAAGGGGCAACACTTGCAGCCATCTCAGTTCCTGCAAATGTGGATCCACCAGATCCCCATAGGAGCACACATTCATCTGGACTACTAGGAGAGGATGGCAAGACCACCACCACCACGAAACGCCACACCTACTTTCCTCCAATGTGTGAGTGCCATTCACTTTATGGACAATATTCTAGGCACATTTACCTTTCTGGTGCCAGTTGTAATTTAGACAATGGACTTTAAACAATTTTGGCTCTTCAATAATGGTTTCATTTCACCATTTTTTGTTAGCATCCTATTTTAATTTATTTGGTTTTATTTAATAAAATCAAAACTAACTAAGTTAAAGACGGTTGTAGTATTCCATTTCTGTATTTATTTTTTCCTTCCATCATACATTAAAAAATATAACCAATCAAATGGTTGTTTATTTATGAATGAATTGAAAGTGGGTAACGTTTCTCACACATTTCTTCCATGACAACAAAATACAAAAACCAAAACAACAACTAGTATTTTATTATATTTGAAATTGATTGGCCAAATGTTTCTTAAACATAACAAGCCATACATCACACAAATATTCTGTGTCATGTTTACATTTCCAGTTGCACACATTGCCCCCATGGAAGAAAGGGATGTAATCTTAACAATATGAATCAATAGGCAATATTTTTTAATTATGACATATGATAGAGCCAGATATTCTGCTTCACAATAGGAATTGCACAACTATAACACCAATAGTCATACATCCCGCTAGTACTCAATTTGGTGGCCACATTAAGGCTGACACATGTCCAACAGAGAAGAAGAGTTCTTGAAGGTGTAAATTCTGCACAAGGTGTATGATGATGTGTTTTGTATATGAGTTTGTAGAAAAGGATACCACTTGCTTTCTGTCCATTACCAAAGGACTGGTTTCAGCAGACACATGCCTGCCTAAATAACAAAAAATCATGATTTTGTTTAATGTTATAAGGGCCAGTTGTACCAAGCAGACCACTATTTTTTATTGTGACAGGTGTGATGCACCCTCACTGTTGTGAATGATATAAAGTTTGCCTAGTGCAGGTGACACAGCATAAAATGCACTTATAATACAGTGGATGTTCCAAATGTCACATAGATAAGTTGGTTTAATTCAAAAACAAGAGTGAGCAAGTGACCCAAAATGCCAAGTAAAATGGCTACATTTCATATGCAAAAAACACAGTTGATGGACAGAATGCAGAACAATGTCTTACATTCACCCCAGTACAAAGATATGGGCCTAAATCCATCGTTTTTTTGCACTCCACACCACCTTAGGTCAGACAATGGCTATATGCAAATCAGCCTTGACCCTGTGCCTCATGGGAACAGTCCAGCCCGAACTACCAAGCCACATACCCAGAGGGTCTCAAGGCGCTTGAGGAGGGGTGGGGAATTACTTGTCAAATATCCACGTTTTAAGTTGCTTTCTGAATGCTAGGTGGTTCTGGGTAAGGCGAAGGTGAGTGGGAAGCGAGTTCCAGGTTTTAGCTGCCAGGTAGGAGAAGGATCTACCTCCCATGGTGGTTTTGTTGATGCGGGGGACAGTGGTAAGGGCTTGGTTGGATGACCGTAGCTGGCGGGAGGGGGTGTAGAAGGATAGTCGTGTGTTGAGGCATTCTGGTCCGATTTCGTAGAGTGCTTTGTGTGCGTGGGTTAGGAGCCGGAAAGTGATCCTCTTATTGACAGGAAGCCAGTGGAGGTTTTTCAGGTGACCAGAGATATGTTCTTTACGCGGGATGTCTAATATGAGCCTGGCTGAGGCGTTTTGGATTCGTTGGAGTTTTTTCTGGAGTTTAGCTGTAGTACCGGCGTTTTTCAATAAAATCAAATAAACCAAGTCGACGCGTTTCGGTGGATCTTTGCTGTGCACACCACCTTCTACAGGACAGTTTAAAAACAATTCTTTGGTCTTTTAACCATACAGCCTCGTTGAATATTCATGAAGCGGATTCCAGACTCTTATTATTCGAAGTCTGCTTATCCTAGTATAGGATCTTAATTGTTATGCCCGTTACTTTATTTTAATTTCTCAGGGTTTTTCCACGATTTGAATATTCCTTTTTGTTATCTAGGAAACATCCTGGCACCAGTATAGGGATATTTAAATATAATCCAGTGTGGTGTTCCTTTTGGTCAAGGGTTTGCTTATCTTTCTCCCTTTTCCTTTCTATTTCGCTTGGGGAGTTTTCATGAATTGTCCCACTCGTAGTGTGCTGGTGCCTGGTCTTACTCTTCTTCCGCAGTTAGTATCGATACTAACCGCGGAAGAAGAGTAAGACCAGGCACCAGTACACTATGAGTGGGACAATTCATGAAAACTCCCCATGCGAAGTAGAAAATAAAAGGGAGAAAGATAAGAACGGTGATGGATTAAACCCAGATCTTTTGACTGGTTGTGAGTGTTTGATTGATTCAGATGCTCTGTCTATCACCACCCCCTTTTGTACCGCTTTTGGCCGCCAGAAGTGTGGCAGGGTATGCTCAGACGTGAGTCCCTTGCTCACTTTGCCACTGGATTCAAGCAAGCCGGGCTGAAGACGGCTGGAATGCCAGAACCGGTCTTAGGAAGCTTGTTTCCGGTCCAGGGAAGACATGGCTTGGCAGTTCGGGCTGGACTGTTCCCATGAGGCACAGGGTCAGACTGATTTGCATATAGCCATGTCTGAACTGGGGTGGCAGAGTGGGCTAAAGAATGGTGATGGATTAAACCCAGATCTTTTGACTGGGTGTGAGTGTTTGATTGATTCAGATGCTCTGTCCATCACCACCCCCTTTTGTACTACATTTTATATGCAACAAATATCCCAAATGTGTTTTTATTACAAAATAATATTTAATTCATGTTAAAAATGACAGATGTGCATGATGTCTTACTATTCACAAGTGTGCATGTAAGCTAGTTTATTTTGGGGAAATATTTGTGACAGGTGTACAATTTTTCGAACAACACAGTCAGTAATGTGTACACATTGGTGACAGAGTAACACATACACAAAACCATATTTCAATGTCCTTTCTTATGTCCAGTTGATAAATCAAAACTGAATACTTAAAGGGACTTTTGCAGATGGAATGTTCCATCACATATATGTAAGAGTATCCCATCTGGAAAACTCAAAATCAGGGCCAACGTATGAATCATTAGACAAATTTGAATAAGAAATATATATGAATCAGTGTATGTACTACTTACTGTGATGTTGATCCAATTTTTGCCTACAGTGAAAGCCAGCATATTTTGTAAGATAATTTCACAATGGTAAAGCAAACTTCAAATAACTAGATATATTTTGGAGTTGAATGAGTTAATTGAGATCAGTTCATGCTTGTCCTCAGAGCCGTGTAATGTTCGTCTAGCACCGTTTAGTCTTTTCTTTGTCGAATCAAAGAACCTCACGACCTGGCAGTTCAATTTAGTGTTATTGATGTTAAAACACAATTTGACTGCCTGCCTGCAGGGCCGAACGGCATGTAGTTTAAAAAATGGTTGTAAAAAGTTATGACTCAGATCTTTTAGTCTAGGACAGATGCAGATCACATGGACGATGTCCTCCTTGGCGGTTTTACACAGGCAACACTACTGTAAAGAGTTATTTCTTTCCCAGGGTGGGAGGTGGGGGAGTATGAGAATCACGCTTAGGCGTAGTTTTAGCAGCTTTTCTTTGAGTTCCCTTTTCATACCGATGTTGAGGTATGCTTGCGGTTGTATTTTCCCATAGTCACCCAACGTTATCCAGCCGTGGGCCCTGTTTGCTAGATCCTGCTTGTCTTCGATCACTGAGAAAATGCGCGCCGATTTTTTGGCGATTTTTTTTAGCGACAAAAGGTCTATTGATGTTTCTCAGATGTCGGTCAGGCCAAGGACTTGGAGTGATTCAAATAGGTAGTCTCTGGGGGAGGATTTGCGTTGCCGAAGTAGCTCTTCCCATACGTTGGAACTTAGGGAGCCCGTCTCTGCTATGCAGATCTTGTGCGAGCTGGCAATGCACACTCTCCGCCTTTCTAGGGTTTGTTTGAGGATGCTGAACTCTAGTCGAATTTGGGCCGGAGAGACGTATTTTGGGAGATTGAAAGTAGCCCTGAATGTGTTGGCTATGACTGTGTCCAGTAATACGGCATCCTTCCCATGGAGCGATTCACTGCTGTAAGTGAGAGTGGGCTGTAGTTTTGCACGCAAGATTTCAAGGAGTGGTTTAAAGGTGAGATCAGGTAGTTTGGCCTTTAATGCTTTTAATGCCAGGTAGATCATTGTCACCTTGCCTCATAAGGAGTCAAGTTGTACCCTAGACGTGTTTTAGAGTCCAGAATAACTCCCAGGTATTTATAAGAGGTCACCCGATCAAGCTGTTCTCCTTTCAGATGCCAACAGAGATTCCTTTTTTCCTGTAATTCACGGCCATGACCTTTGATTTGCTGAAGTTAATTTGGAGGGAGTTTTTTACTGAAAAAATGTGAGTTGCGTTCAAGAGGTGCTGGAGGCCCCTTGGTGTCCGACTTATCAGCACCAGGTCGTCCGCGAATAGAAGGTTGGAAAGGACGATTTTCCCCAATTTGGGTGCGTGGTTAGGACATTTATCGAGGACCCCAGGTAGGTCGGCTACAAAAAGATTAAATAGTAGTGGTGCTAATACGAACCCCTGCTTTAGCCCTTTTGTTGTCCTGATGGCATTCGCAAGGTGGGTGCCTGCCCCAAGTTTAATTTTGATCCAGGTTTTTGAATGTACTGAAGTGGATTATAAATGTATCAAGGCCTATGTATTTACTTATGCTGTAGAAGTCATTTGCCAATCCACCCAAAAATATTTTTCTTAATTTCTTCAACAGCACAGGTATCTGCAGAGTGCGTGATACATTTATAATCTACTTCAGGACAGAATCCATATTATATTTTTACAGTTGAATTATACTTTAGTTATTTGAAGTAAGTATTACCATTGTGAAATGCCCAAATAAAGAAAACAGGTTTTCAGTTTATACAAATATTGGTAAAACATTGCAATATTTGTTGACAGGCTTTGATTCATATTTTACTTTTTGTGAATGAAAACAATGCAGATTTTTGGGCCTTGTAAGCACACTGTACAAATTTATTTTTGCTTTATATCTTTTTAGGTGACATAAGTTCACTAATCTAAACAACAAAGTACCACCATTTAGAGGTGTTAACTAGTTCTTGGAGAGAAATAAAAATAGATAAGAGACAAGATCATACATGATATAGGATTTAAGCATCGTCAGGAGCAGGCAGAAGAGACATTGGCCACATAGGTGGGGAAGCAGCTGACCACTGTGGTTTGGGTGCTGAGACCACAGACACCGAGGGACCCAGTGGCACAGAGAGTGAGGGGAGTGCAACGGAGGCTGCCATATCAATATCATAATCTTCATAGGCCTCCACAAGTGAGTGCTCCCTAGTGATCGCAGACCCAGCAGGAACTCTAGCAGCTGCATCAAAATAACCATGTCCACCGTCCCTCCTGCTCCCCCGCAGTTGGCCAAATTCACCCCGTACAAGGGGGGTATCTCCTTCACTGCAGGCACCTCATCACCTGTCACCCGGCTGCACTGAGTGAGGAGACTTTGAGTTCCTACAGAACATCGCAATAGGCCAAACTGCACTATATTGAATGTCATCCAGAGGCTTAGTTGCTAAAGGAAACAAATGGTAGCTTACCTGGAGGACATTCATAGTGCTATGTCTGTCCTGAAGAGAGCATTTACAGGCCTAATCTCCTCACCGACCCCAGTTTCCCAACTAGTCCAGCCTTGTGCCCCAACTCAAGCCCCTTCCCTATCAATTCCCTATTTTCAGCCCTGTCCCAATCACACTCACTCCTTTGCATGCAGCCATTACAACACACAAAAGCAGAACACCCACACATAAACACAAACATATCAAAAAACACAGTCACACACCCAAACAACATAAGATACTCACCACACTAACACTTAACGCCTCTACCACCACACCCACAACCACCACATGTACCACCACCAGCACATCCACTGATACCATACCGACCGCCACACCCACATACACCACCACCAGCCCACCCAAAGCCACCTCACCCACCACCACACCTACATACACTACCACATCCACATGTGCCACAACCACAACCACACCCAGTACCTCAACAGCTCACCCATCCACACACACACAAATGCCCACACTCACCTGAACAACATACACCTAGGAAGAAACTCCACCCCAACACACACCACCTACACCCGACTCGTAGGCACCTGCAACCTCAAAAGACACACAAATCACCCACTTCCACTCCCTCTACATCGCAAACCAACTCCCTGCTTAGCATCCTACCTATTTCCCAGTGAAGATGTACTTTTTGCCCTTGCTGTGACCACTGCCATACCCCAAAACCATCCCTCCCAAGCACAAAGCCACTCCTTTCAAAACCCAGGCCACCGCTCCCATACCCAAGACCATCCCTCATAAGGTCAAAAGCACCCCTCCCATATAAAAAAACACCCCTCCAAAACCCAAGACCACCCCTCCCAAATCCAAACCATACCCTCCCAAGTTAGATCAGCGAGGTGCCTACTACATGCCCACCAGAGGCCTCTTCCTGGAAGGCTCCCCTTGGCACTGATTTAGGGGCAAGCTTAATGCCACAGCACAACTGTGCAATAGACTTTTTTATATTGTCATAAACTGCCAATTGGTTTGAATTTCTTTGGAGAGAAAAATCTCATTGTTTGAATAAGTCTCTAATTTTCTCTTCACCAAGTTTGTCCTGGCATTAATTTTCATTTACAATTGTTTGATTCATATAAATGATTCAGGTTAAAATGTGAGGTACATATTTTTATTTACCATTATGGCAGGAAATATAGCATATTCTTTTAATGTCTACTTGATTAAGTGCATGCACTGGTTAAAATAGTATGTGATGAGCATTTGACTTTAAGTGCAGTTTTACATCATGATAATGGACACTTGCACCAACAAATAGATGTTTACATGTATTTGTTGAAGTGTTGCCACAATTGTGTTTGTTTCACCTTGATTACTGATGAGAATGAACACATATGCCTTACACCTTATAAAGTGATGTAACAATTCAAATTGGGTACGAAACAGGACTTACTAGACACTGGGAAATATTCTGTGAAAGAATATGTTGAATCAGATTTATGCCTTGTAACTTTTTTTATTACTGATATCCTTTTTCGTGCATGTGTCCATTTTCTGAAGAATGCTTGCAAAAAATGTGTACGTACACTGTGATTATACAGGTGTGTTTCCTGAAATTTCTTAAACACCAACGTTACAGGCATATGCATTGTACATTGTTATGCTATTGCTTGTAAGAGAGATTTAAAAGTGCACGAGTCCGGTGCAAATGTTAACAAGCAAGTCAAAAGATAACAGTTAAAAGTAAAGCTTACCATGGATTTCATCCACAATGGTGTTGATTTTGTTTGTCATCAAGCAGCAGCAGAGGCAGGATTTGAAGATCGGTCCATAGTCTAATAGGAAGTATTGGAGTGAGAAAAGGGGAGTTTCTGCCTAATATACCTTCCAAGCCACCAACACAGATGTGGATGTTTTACGGCCACAGTCACATTGGCTGGAAAGCACATCATGATTGGCTTGGTGGGCAAAGTGGCTGTACTGCCTTCGAAAGTTACTTTTGACTATTGCTTCATTGACGGCGGTGAGAAATTCTAAAAGAGGCGGCGGCACTTTTACGGTCTTTGGTCCATGCACCTGCCAGCATCTAAATAGAGCAGGCAGACCACCTAGTAGGTGGATGGGGATTTCGACAGAAAAAGCACAGCGTGACCATTACCAACAAGATCTAAATTAGGCCCCATATATATTTAAAGCAAGTCCTTTAGCAGTGGAACATTTTTCTGATGTAATCTAAATATAAAGTTTGTTTCGTGCCTACTGTAAACATTTTCTCAGGCATTGAATCCCAGCCAAACCTGAAAGTTTCTTTAAGGATAAGTGCTGGTAGCACAAATGTAATGGTTCAGTATTAAATAGCAGCATATTTATTTACAAATGCATGCCAAACATTTTTGAAAGTTGTACAATATACTGCAGTTGCACCTTCAGCAATCAGGACATGTAACGTTACATTGAATGGTAGTAGAGACAGGTCCACCTGGAAGTTTGAACCTCAAATTATATTCCTTCATATACAAGTACTTAAACAATGAAAGTTGCTTGTATGGGGTGTTTCTCAGTAGGTAACCATGCATTTTATCCTACAACACTGCTCTGTTTAATTTTGAATTACAGTGGAGAAGAAAGGGTGAGCTTCTCACAGTATATTTGAAAAGAATATTATTTTTTTATTTTTAGAAAAGTAATCCTAAGCAAGACTTACAAAACTACTTCAATCTGAGGGCCTTCAAATGTATTCCATTTGAGTTTGAGTCTAGGGTGTTCATTGAATGCTACATATCATGTGGGCCCTGACAGTGTAAGATAAATATTAGTGGTGTTGGGGGGGGGGACTTGTTTGGGGTTGATTTTCTCCTGTTTTATGACATAATGCAACCAAAGATGGCTCCTGAACCTTTACTACGCGGCCGGCCCAGTTGGGTTGTAGGCGGCTTGCTGTGTATAACGCAAATGTATGGAGCCCATTACAGACCTGCCTACACATTTGTATTATCATTGCTGGGCCCGGGCCACTTCAAACGCGAGCAGCTGTACCGCTTGTGATGTCTTTTCTCTTAATAAAAAGATTTAATACTAAATATTAGTAGAATATAGTATTTAAGCAATGAGGTCCCATGGAAATGTATGCCTTGTAAATACCATAAAGCACTTTAACCTTAGGTCTGCTATCCAGAGGCGGCCTGGCTCAGAGCCCGTAAATGTAAAATATAACGATTTCTTGCATCGTTTTAATTTACATTTGCTGGGTCTTAGCCAGCGTTGTTGGGAGGGATGGGGCCCAGGCATGAGAGGGGGAGGAGGAGTGCTAATGCACTCGACTCCCTAAGTGCTCATGTGTGTTTGGCCGGCCGTCTCAAGCCTACCAAAACACACATGTGCACTCAGGTTTTCTCCAGCCCAGCTGCCTTGAGCTGCCAGGCTGGAGAAACCCCACAGACGCCCTGGTCGGAGCAGGGCATCTTTCCTGCCTGCTCAGACTAATTGGACAGGGAGACTGCCCCAGAGGCTGCTGGGACCAGCAGGCAGGAAGAGGAGAGGTGGCATGACAAGAAGCGACACTGGAGCAACCGGTGACAAAAGGTAAGTTTTATTTTTGTTTTATATTGTATTCTGTGACCCCACACACCTCACCACCCTTCGTTTATGGCTGTCCCCACTGCTTCCCTCCAAGCTTTCTTAAATGAGGGTCGGCCCAGTAATGGAACACAAAAATATGCTTAGAAAATAAAGCACCAATAATACTTGACCCTGTTGGTTCCCTTGAACAAGTGGTGTGTGTGGCATTTTATTACCAACCCACAAATGAGCTTGTTGAGATAATTTCAGTACCAATTAGTGTTTATTTCTTTCATGTTTCAGTGATTTTCTGTGTGTCTAGCTAACCACCAGCCATAAGAAAGAAGGGAGGTAGAAGGGTGCTTATGGGGTCCAATACACACTCATGTAAACTAAGAAGAGTGAAGACTAACTGGTGGAACTCTTCCTTAAAGCCTTGGTTTCATCTGGCGTCTGTTACGTTGATGAAGGGTGGCAGATGAGTCAAAATGTTCTTCTCTGCATGCAGTGTGGCAACTACCACCAGGTACCCCATCAATTGGGTGGCTAATGAATCTGCTTCTTAATCTAGCCTGCACCAACAGTGCCTGCTGATTGATTCAGTTGTACCAGCAAGCAAAAAGTGGCTCACCAGTGAAGCATTACAAGCTTGTTTGTGTCCTTTCCGATCACAAGTTGGGATGGGAGGGCTGGAGTCTTAAGGACGCTCTGTCCTACGGGACTCATACTAAGTATGATTCTTGAATATATTTAACTCATTTTATTCAGATCTTTAGCAAAGCATTGACATTAGCATCACGTCTTTGTAGTGCACAGTTAGTATTCCCTTCATCTTGTGCAATACATTTGGGCAACAGCAGGCCTAAATAAGCATTAGCAATGCAATCGGTTTTGCCTTTGGGACCTTACATGTATTTAGCTATGCAGCACATTAGCCCGGGTGCTGAAACATCTACTGTTCTTTAACATGGAGGGAAAATAAGCACCAAACTATGTGACACTCCACGTATGGGAACACATGGAGAGAAATATTGCCTTTCAGCGAGAAAATGTATGGCCCAAAGCTCTGTTTTTAATAGAAAAGCAGGGCCTTCAGTGGTCATATCACTGAAAATACAAGATTTGAAAAAAATATTATTGTCTACGGGTGCTCGTGGAAGACAATTTCTATGGACTGGAATCTAGAGAATGCCAAAGTGATTCTGGTATTTTACTGACCTCTGCTGGTCGTTTTCTATCAAGAAAGTTAAATAGAGGCAGTTGCCAGAAAAAAAAAGAAAGTCCCTCAGCAGAAAGCAAATCTGGTATTTTACTGACCTCTGCTGGGTGCTTTCTATCAAGACAGTTAAATAGAGGCAGAAAAAAAGTCCCTAAGCGGAGACAGACATGTCCTATGGACTGATCTCCACAGCCCACAAAGTACATACACATATAAGTATATACTAAAGTATATATAATAAAGTATATACTAAAGTATTTACAAGAGGGCTTGAATGCTCGACCTAAAAACGAGACCATTTTCAGAAAACTCACTTTATTTAGAAGTGTTGGGTTTATTTACCTATTTGTTGCGTTTCTAGAGCGTCGCTCACCATAAATAGCAATTACTGTTTAGGATTTATATCAGGACAACCCCCTGCCCCTGTTCCCCTACTTGGTATCAAACTAAATGGTCTTTTTTTATAACTTACTATAAAGTATGTTATATTTAGAAGGCACTGTTATTTTGTCTTCACCTACGTTAACCACGCTTTCTAAAGCTCTACTGCCAAAAGCTTAAAGTGGATCTTTTAACAGAGATAAATGCGCTGTACATTAAGCTAATGTTGCATAAACACCTCAGCTGTTAATCATAGAAGTACATAGTTATTGCCCAACAATTTCTCTATAGTGCTTTGCTTATAAATTAATAGGGCGATGACCGAAAAGCACAAACGGTGGGGGATTGTTAGTCACAGAAGAACAACCCCAGTTGCTGGTGATCAAATGAAAATGTAATTGAGCCCATTAAACAACTAGCTTCTAACTTCTTTACATTTCAGGGACATGAAAGCATACATTGCTGTAACTAAATCCAAGGCAATTAACACAAGGAAGGGAACAAACGGTACAAGCACATACATTAGCAGTAGCTCCCTTTGACAATGTCAATAACACCCAAATTTAAGAAAACGAATTTCAGTTTTTTTTAATGGCTGATGAAATCTACGTGAGAGGCCGCTGTTGGTTTTCAGCCTTAGGGTGTGATTGGTAAAGCTCAGTGCATTGAAAACCAGTGCATCTGAATTTGTTCAGAATCAGGGGGATTGTGTTTACAGTTGTCAGTGTGTCTACTTCCTGAATTAGCAAACCATGAAGGCTCTCTGCAAGCCATGGCTCACAGTCAGCCTCATGCCTCATTCAATCACCTGCAGTGACATGAAACAAAGATCCTTTCAGGCTTCGCTGCTTGACTGATTAATGTACATTTAACGAGCATGGTTACACCCCTACCGGTAGTGGGAATCACTAAAAAAAGATGCTCTTTAGGAGAGACATTCGTTTGAGTGCTCACAGCATAAATTATCAGCTATATTCTTTCTTGTTCCAAAAGGAGACTGAGGAAGGCTCAGTATGTCCAGAAGCAGTGAAGATGTCCTGAATTTATCACGAGCATAGTCTTACACAAGGCCTACTTGATATAGCCGTATAAGCTGCTGCAGCGGGCTACAACGGCCATTAAAGACCTGCCCTAGCAATTTTTACCAAGGGATCGGGCCCTTAATGGCCGGTATAGTGGTCTCTGAGGCTGTTAAAACATTTCGCCCCGTGAGGGCAGAATCTCCTAATTAAAAAAAACAAAGGTCTCTCAGAGCCCAAGGGGGTAAACCTGCCCCCTTTGCTCCGAAGCATTTGTTTCAAAATGTTGCTGTGGGGGCAGAGCTGTTATCTGTTGAACCTTCACGGCACTAGCTGTGAAAGGAGGCTAAATAAGTCAGCCTCTAGTTCTTCTATGGCTAGGCTAAACCATAGCTGCCTGAACGCTACGTGTAACATTTTCATAAAATCAGTGTAATTATGAGTGACATTTCAACCACTATGAGTGACACTTTTTCACGAGCAAAATAAAGCAGTAAAGACGAGGGAAACATATTTAAATATCAGAAATGACACCCATTTGAGCAACAAGAAACTCCAAGAAAATCTTAAACCTGCTGTAAATCACCAGAAATCTAAGGGAACTAACCTACTGCCTTTGCAAACGGATCGTAGTTTGGGGAATATGCAATGTATCATTGGTACAATCAAATGCTTTCAACAGGTATATTTAACCCCTCCTCAGTGTGACTTTACTTAATTTAATAATACCTTGTGTCAGCTGCTGTACAGTAGCCAAGTCAGTCTGTCCCCAGTCACAACGCTGGTGGTGAGGAGATCTCCACTCAGAACTGGTCATAGTGGCACTGTTTGCCTAATGTGAGAGGCGGGCATGCCCTAAACACCAACAGCTCAGCCTCTTCCGGACTCAGAGCACGTGTTGAAGTAGAATTCTAGTGTTGTCAGGGGACAACAACAATTCCTGGGGATCTGGCCAGGTGCACAGACTGGGGGTGGCGGATATCCTGTGCTATGCATGAGCTACAATGCACTTTTGTGAAAGCCCAAAGTGTCTTTCAAGTTCAACAGCATATTATGTGTGTTTAGCAGTGTGTACAACTAACGTTATATTATAGTCATTAATTGTTTCAAACATACATATTTTAAAGTTATTAGCACTTATTTATTGTAATTTGTACAACACTGTGTTTGGCTTGATGAGCAGAATGGCTTAGAAACATGAAGCTTTTTTTACAAAGACATGCTCGCAAAACAGCTACATCTTATGCAGGAAAGCTGCAAAAAAATTATATTATGAAACATGTTATCATGCGGAGAAGCGAACAGCTGCTTTATAATAGCCACAAAGCATTATAAACCGACAATTAACACCGACCTTTGCAAACAGGGCTCCACCACCCATTTAGCCGTCATGATTTACAAACTAGGAGGAAGTTGACAGCCTTACATTTTTCGACAAAGCATACTCACTGACACAATTTCCATTGCTGCACAGAGTGTCGATAAGCCTCACTTTAATGGACTTTGTAATACAATATTTTCCAAAACGCACCCTTCAAGCTAAGGAACCCAACAACATGCATTTACATAATACCTTCCTGCCTCCCTGCCCCAACACAAATTACAACAACGCTCTAGTTCGAATCTCGCTGTCAGTCTGCTTCACCGTTGGGCAAAGACTGTGACGTCAGTTTAGGTTAGGTGCCACGTGTGTCTGCCCGAGGGCGGTTCCTCTACAAAGCTTGCATACATTGTAGCACTGCAGTACTCACAGAGTTGCGAGCACCTCTTAGTCTCTACATGCTGGTAGAAGTGCGCACCATGCTCCCAGCCACTGCAGCTTGCTCGGTCGATCAAGCGCATTTTAGAAATGCTCCATGTGGCAGTTGAGGAGACGCTATAATGCATGACAATGTGAGAGAGCGCAAACTGACCTAAATGTATAAGTACACCACACTTACACGTAGTAAGCACAAGTCATGAAGAGAAATGCCATGAGTGCTGATAGTACCTACATCTATATTCTGAAATGTGTAGTTAATGTAGAGATTTAAGTAGAAGTGGAACTAATACAGAAATGTGTGAAACTATATGACTTTATTAGATGTGATTATTCCTGAATCCATGTCGTGTAGCTGCTAAAATGTAAGATGGCATACGGTTAAACGTAGGACGTGGTAGGCCTCAGGGCCAGAGCTAGAAGGGAGGGGGAAGGTGGTTCATTTCACGACATGGATTGCACTAATGTTTTAGTAATAACGTTAATAGGCCATGATTTATAGATGTGTTTACCGAATAATAGAATAAGAGTACTAACATGCTATTAATTAAAGAAGAAGTTGAATGCTATAATCATTATGAGAAATGTTGTAGGCCTGAAATGTTTTAAACATTGATTTACACATACTGGTCTGGGCCGGGAAATGTTGCAAACCTTTGCTGGAAGTCTATGAGAATTGGGATCTTGGCTGCAGATGTCTGTCTGCAAGAGAAAAGGGGGTATCCAATTATAAATGAAATGAATAGAGGTTTGTTCGGGAGACGGCCCAGACATGGAGGAGGGTTCCGGAATGTTTTAAGGGGTATCAGCGGGCCGGAGAAGAGTCTGAGAAGCAAGGTCGACTCTAACCACGAGGCCTCATCATGGAAAAAGCCAGAAGCTACACCACGTGAGGGGCGTCTCACGAGGGGCGTCCCAAATGTTGTTGTGTTTTTGTATTAGGGACAGCACCCCTGGGTGGAGTTAGAGCAGAAGCCTGAGGACCCTTTAGAGAGTGGATGGGTAGGCAGAGAGGGGTCATGACTGGAGAACTATAGGTTTTCACCAAGAGACTGAGAGTGGGTGACTTCCCTTGGGGGTCATTCACTGCTGACACCTTTTGTTAGGTTGAGACCTGGTTAAGTAGGGATACCATCTAGAGCAGGGTAGGGACAGCCTAACCTGTGTGGTTTTTCCTCCAACTTAAATGACGGAGAGATCACAGTATGTGTCAATGCTGATAGCTTTATTATTCTTAGAACTTGTGCTTGTAGTTTCCGTTGCTCGTCTGAGGGCTTTCAGAGAGCACATGTATGTAGTTGGGCCCGTGTATTTTGTGAATCTCATCCTGAGATGCCTGTACCTACAACTTATCTTAACCTTATAATAAACCTTTGAAAGCTAGAAGTTGTTTGTGATCTTTTAGAGCGGAGTCCTTTATTGGGTGAACTAACTTGGTAAGAGATGCACTTTCTTCCCTCAATGACAGGCAATAAAGGTTCAGTCGACCAGATCGGGGTTTTAGATCAATAGTGATAAGGTATCGATCAAAATCTCGCCCTTCCAGTTGGTAGCAGAGGATGGTTGCCTTCTTGAGGAAGGTGATCTAGGCCAGGTTAGATTACCCCAAGGCCCCTAGAGATCGATGATCGGAAGAACCGCCCGCCGAAGAAGGACCGGATGACGTGAGACAGAAAAAGCAGCAGTATCGGTCGAGAGTGAGTATAAAGGGTCATGCGTGCTAGATTGCGGTGTTTTTGTGTTGTATCTATGTTGTAATGTCTGGCGGAGTTGAATGCCTGTAGAGAGACTGTGGAACAGGTTGTGAGCGCGCACAACCGGTGGAAATCTTAAGTTCAAGGAGAGCTTAAGTGGTTCGGGTGTATCGGACACCCAGTGTAATTGTTAACTAGAGTGAAGGGGGTCATGAGGTACCATTGATCACCCGAAAGACCGAGATAGGGGGAACGTAAGAGTGAGTGCGTGAGTAACGGACGCTGGTCGGAGGTTACTGTGTGTGTAAAGAACCTATCAGAGAGACGATAGACATCTCGTCAGTTGTGTTGACAATTACAGATAGACTGTGGACGTACAGTCGAGGGAAGTGACCGCTTGGTCGGAAGTAGTCATTTTTCAGAGTATGAATGGGACGCATGCATGACCGCGAGGAGAGCTGAGAAAGGAGGGGTGCTGCTGCGAAGCGGAGACTAGTGACGTCAGAAAGTGCCGCGCTGGGATTGGCCGGCCGGTGAAAGACCGCGCTGCGATAGGCCAGCTAGCAAAGCCGCGCTAGGATTGGTGGATTGTCATCAGGAAGTAAACAGAGTATTCAAGCTGGAAATCGTGCGCGTAATTATGAAGTGTTTTAAATGGTTAAGAGCGCTGTTTAGGAAAGAGCGGCGGGGATCGTATGAAGGGGAAGAAGCCCCGCCGGAGGGTACGCCGGCTCGTTACATGGCAGTACATGTTGGGCTGCACACCATTTTGTGGATCGCAGAGTGGAGTAAGATTACAGACGGAAATGAGGAACTCACGTTCCCGAAGTACGGGACGTTCAGATTAGAGGTGCTACACAGATTAAAAGCAATTATGACCTCAACGAGACCCTTGCCTAGACCGACCCAGTTTGAAGCCCTTAATGCGTGGATTAGGGCAGCGCACGAAAAGAACATGAACAGACGGCAAGAAAGGGTGAAACGTTCGGTAAGGGCAGTACAAGATGCCAAGTGGGATGCGGATGCTAAAAGATGGAGGGTGCATAACATGGAAGTAAATAAATTGTATCCAGTGTTAGAGATGCCCGGGAACAAAAGCCCCCTAGAAGAAGACGACGAGAGCGAGACAGAGGACAGCCTGATAAACAGATTATTGACAGACAGGCCACCCCCGTATAACAGAGCAGGGGGAGATGTCGAGAAAAGTGAGAAAGGGGGGGGCAATGCAGGAGAGCATGGGCCGCTTCCCAGTCCCGATTGGGATCCCGCTGCAAAGAAAGAACTGTCCCAGCCTAGCCAGGTGCAGCAGGTAGTCGGGAGGTTTGTGGTGCAAAGGCCGCCAGAGACGGAGTGTGCCACATCCTACGCATTACCCGATGCACTACAGGTACCTGTTACCATAGGTCCTATAGTATCGATATATGACCCAGAGAGGGCTAGAGGGGAGGAACGGGTACGGAGGGACAGAGAAAGAGCAGAGATGGCAAGGAGGAATGATACGATCAACTCCCCAAGCCAGTTGCCGATACCAAGAGAGTGGAGCACCCCAGTACACACAGCAGGAGATCCGGGGGGCCATAGATGGCCAGAGGATATGAGGGGATCAGGACGGAAATCCTTTCAGGAGTTAAACGAGTACATGAAGAAGTGGGATGAGGCAGTTGAGGCTCACAAGAGCATCATAGCTGCGGAAGCTGGAAGAGAAAGTCAGGACAGCAGAGCCCGGACTCACTGCGGGGCTGAAGAGAGCAGTCCGGAGTGGGACGGGAGGGAGAAGGACAGTAGGGGAGTCACCCATTGGGCCCGGGGTGGAGGTAGAACAGACCTGGAAAACGGGGGCCCAGAGAGGGGGGGGTGTCTCGCCCAATACATAGTGAAGAAGACAGGAGGACACGGGAGTACAGAGATAGCTTTAAGTGTATCCACTGTGTGCCCGGCAACAGAGAACAGAATGGGAGTTGCGAGAGGTCGCACCATAGTCCCGGTGATGACGGACATGAGCGCAGTCCAGGGAAAATGGGAAACCAAGAAGGATCGTATCAGATACTGAGTGATACTAGGCCGAGAGTGAATGGGGACCGAAGGGAGAATAGCAGAGAGTCCTACTGTGAAAAGAGAGGAGAGAGAGAGAATGGACAAAGTAAGATAGGAGGTAACAGGCCCGTGTTCCATCACCTTCCAAGATCGGATGGCCGAGCATGGGACCTGGAGAGATGGGAGCAAGAGAGAACACTCCCCAACTCTCCCGAACCCAAACGTAGGGCTCGGAGTTGGGATGGGAGAGAACCTTGTGAGCCTCCCTCGAAGGAGTTATTACGAGCAGAGATAAAAGCCAAAAGACTAGATGTCTCCAGCCTAAGGTCAGATCTGGATGATATGGTAGACGGTACCCTGCCCTTAGAAAGAATGGAAATGTATGAGCAGGATGAAATTCTGTTCATGGCAAAGGACGTAACTCGAAAGGCGAGAGCAATCCATGAGAAATTAGTAGAACTAGCAGGCAAATATATGGTGGACCTGTCAAGGACCAAAGCATTACAGGGTAACCACAGGCTACATTACTCAGATCGAGACCTAGATGAGAGGAGAACCATCGGATTGAAAACACACATAAGGGAGCTGATCACTGGAATAAGGACATGGAGGGCCCTAGATAAGTGGGAAGAGAGGTGGTCCAAGAAAGGGACCGTCAGGAGAAGCACACTTGGTATGACAGCAGGGAGTAGAGGCATACCCTTTGAGGGAAGTCGCAAATGGGACCTATGTCCACGTCCCTTGGAGTAGGGGAGATTTAGCTGCTTTTACCACCTCCTTCCCCAAACTGCGGGAAAACCCAGTGGAGTGGTACAAGCAAGTGGAGAGATTCGTAAAAATCTCAAAGGTCCTATGGATAGATCTGAACACGCTGTTTGACATAGTAGTGCCAGGAGATTTGTGGACCGCATGCAAGGTTAGCGCTGAGTGGCCCACCACAGAGCCAGAGAGAGATGCTAAGACTAATGGGCCGTCTGAGATTGTGATGGCAAAATTCGAGAGAGTAATGACTTGGCTGAAAGATAAAGTGCCAATGCAAGACATAGATTGGGTCAAAATTGACCGAACAAGACAGGAACCCAAAGAGACAGTTCACGAATACTATGAGAGATTGCTGAAGGCGTTTAAACAGTATAGCGGTCTGGATGTAATGGATCCAAAGGACATAGGGCAATTTGTGTCCAAGTTTGTCTTGGGCCTGAGACCGGATATTAGTTTAATGATACAGCAACACTTGATTTGTTGGCAAAATAAACCCCTAGACGAAATACTGAGGTATGCCAGGTACTGCTGTGATGAGATAGACTCCAAGGCAAAGAAATTAAAGGAGAAACTGATGGTGGTACAGATGCAGGCAGCAGGGAAGGGGGGACAGCAGCAACAGCAACCAGGAACAGGTACTGGAGGAAAGAAACAGTGCAGTCAGAACAAGGGCAATGAGGAGAACTCCACCTTTAGACCCAGGATAGATATAGCTGCCTTAAAGAAAACAACTAGGTGCCACCAGTGTAACGAGGTGGGGCATTGGAAACGCGAGTGTCCCTATAATGTTGAGATAGGAGACCAAGAGGTAGAAGAGGAAGAGACCCAGAGTGCGCCTACAAGAGGGGTAACGCAATATCAGGGAAAGGTGCTCAAAGGGGGGGGCCCTCCTCCCCGAGCCCAGTTCCCGCAGCCACCCAGAGTAGGGACTATGGGTAAGACCTATAGACAGATGCCACTGTTTGTAGGAGGAGAGGAGTGCTATTATGTGGACCCACTAACTGGACAGAGAGTGGAAAGGGAAGACTGCACCCTCGGGGCAGCTTTAGAAGTAGACCAGAGGGGACCCTATGTTGAGGCCGAAGTGGCAGGGTTCCCCACGACATTTTTAGTGGACACAGGAGCCACTCGATCCACGATCAGATCAGCCGCAGTTCCAGGCCTGCCCATGTCTGGAGAGACCATACAAGTGGTGGGGGTCGCTAACAGGAGAATGACCAGTCCTCTGACTGAACCCGTGCAGGTGAAAATAGGGAAGTACAGTGATGAGCACCAGTTTGTGGTTTGCGATTCTAGTCCTGTATGTCTGCTAGGAAGAGACCTTTTGTGCAAACTAAATTGCACCATATACGGCACACCACAGGGAGTGGAGGTATTGACTAATGACGACGATGCTGACTTTAAAGTCGCAAATTCCAGGATATGTGTGGAGTTGTATCCCACTCTGACAGTAGATGAGCTCCCCTGGGATCTGAGAGAGACAGTAGCTCCAGAAGTGTGGGATTTCACTGGGGAAGAGATTGGGTTGGTGAAAGGGGTGGACCCAGTGAAAATTGTAGTGAAACCGCATGCTGAGTTTCCAAGAACACCTCAATATAAATTGACTCCAGAAACGATTGCAGGCATAAAACCTGTGATCGAGTCCATGATTAAGCAGGGAATACTGAAGGAAATCGTGGGTAGTCCATGTAACTCCCCGATTATGGGTTTGCAGAAACCAAATGGGAAATTCCGGATAGTGCAGGACCTCAGAAAGATTAATAACATAGTCGTTTCGTGTTGTCCAGTGGTACCGAACCCATCAGTGATACTGTTTCAGATACCGTTCCAAGCAGAATGGTTCACTGTAATTGATCTTTGCCAGGCTTTCTTTTCGATCCCTTTGGACGAAGAGAGCCATTTTCTTTTTGCATTTAAGCTGGAAGGTCGCGTCCTAACATGGTGTCGTATTCCTCAGGGGTATACAGAGAGCCCATCGATCTTCAACCAGCTTCTAAAAAAAAATCTTGAAAGTCTAGTGCTGCCCCAGAGGTCAGTTCTGGTCCAGTACATAGACGACCTCCTTGTGGCGTCAGAAACAGAGGAAGCTTGCAGGGAAGACTCTATTGCTTTGTTAAAACACCTAGCTGAGAATGGGCATAAGGTGTCCCCGGGAAAATTGCAGTACTGCCTGACAGAGGTGCAGTACTTGGGACATAGAATTGAGAAAGGTAAACGAAAAGTGTCACCAGACAGGATAGAGGCCATCATGAAGATGAATGCGCCTAAAACACAGAGAGAAGTCAGGATGTTCCTAGGGATGGTGGGATATTGCCGACAGTGGATTGCAAACTTTTCACTGAAAGCAAAGCCCTTGCAAAAACTGACGCACAAGGAGGTGAGTGATCCGGTACCATGGGACAAGGACTGTTTGATGGCGTTCCTACAGCTGAGAGAGGACCTATGTCGTGCTCCGGCTTTGGGAATGCCAGATTACGATAAACCATTCTTGCTTTATTGTTGTGAGAGAGAGGGTTGCGCGCTGTCTGTGTTAGTCCAAATTCATGGGAATGCACGTAGACCAGTCGCTTACTTCTCGGCTACTTTAGATCCAGTAGCCGCAGCGTTGCCCGGATGTCTCAAGTCCGTTGCCGCAACAGGTGTCAGCATTGAAAGGTGTGAGAACATTGTCATGGGGCACCCGTTAGAGGTGCATGTGCCCCACTCTGTTGAATTGTTAATGACCAGGAACAAAACCCAGCATCTGACCAACAGCAGGCTCACGCGCTATGAGCAAGTTATTCTTGCTGCAGAGAACGTGACCCTCAGGAGATGCTCTGTTTTAAATCCTGCCACCTTGATGCCACTCCCAAACGATATTGAGGATGATGATGAATGTACAGACCATGACTGCCTCGATGTGACTGAACTATGCACCAAACCAAGACCCGACATCGTAGATGAGCCACTGACTGACCCAGACGAAATTTTCTTTGTCGATGGCTCATGTGTAAGAGACGAAGTTGGGCAGTTGAGAGCAGCTTACGCTGTTTGTACAATTACTGGAGTTGTGGAAGCTGGATGCCTGGAAGGAGTACACTCCGCACAGGTAGCCGAGATCATTGCCCTGACGCGTGCCTGCCTGGCAAGCAATCAAATCCGAGTCACCATATACACCGACAGCCAATATGGTTACGGGGTAGTTCATGATTACGGGCAGTTGTGGTCTCAAAGAGGTTTCATGACCTCTTCAGGCTCTCCCATTCGCAATGGAGAGTTTGTGCGCCTGTTGTTAGAGGCGTTGCAATGTCCAGCAGGTATCGCAGTTGTGAAGTGCACCGCACATACCAGAAATATGGACTTCGTGTCACAAGGCAATAGATATGCCGACGAAGTCGCGCGGTATTGCGCGGAACAAGGGTACTCTTTCACGGAGGTGGAAGTGGGTGGAATAAATGTAAGGACTGAATTAGCCATGATATTAGAAACTGTTGATACTTGGGACGAACTGAAAAACATGCAAGAAAATGCTCCTGATTTTGAAAAAGAAACGTGGGAAAAGGCAGGATGTGTGGTGGGTGAGGCCCATTTCTGGGTCTCACCAGATGGCAGAGCAGTGTTGCCCAATGAGATGGTGAGCCCAATGGCCAGACAAATACATGGTCCCGTACATTTAGGAAGAGATGCTATGCTGAGAGTGTTTAGACAGACCTGGTACAACCCTAAGTTCAGAATAGCAGCCGAAGCAGTGTGCCAGCGTTGTGTGACTTGTCAGCAGTTGAATGTAGGGAAAAAGACACCAGTTGCACTGAGCCACATTGGGAGGTCAGGAGGTCCATTCAATCGAATGCAGATAGATTTTATTGAAATACCAAGGTGCAACCGCCTCCGCTATGTCTTGGTGGTTGTTTGCGTATTCTCCAGATGGGTTGAGGCATACCCTACACGTAGGTGCGACACCCTCACAGTAGCCAAGTTACTGCTTAGGGAGCTTATTCCGCGCTTCGGGGTGCCGGCCTCTTTGGAATCAGATAGGGGAACGCATTTCAACAGCTCACTTGTGAAAATGATTTGTGCGGCTTTGAACATAGATCAGAAATTGCATTGCAGTTACCGACCAGAGGCCTCAGGAATTGTGGAGCAGATAAATGGCACCATTAAGGCCAGAATTGCAAAAGTGTGTTCATCAACACCCTTGAGTTGGCCTGACGCTTTGCCATTGGTCCTTATGAGCCTCCGTAGTACCCCAGATAGGAGAACGGGGCTGTCTCCCCATGAGGTGTTGATGGGGAGAGCAATGAGGTTGCCTTCCGTCCCAACTGCTGCACTGATTAACATCACAGATGATATGATCCTGGACTATTGTAAGGGGCTGTCTGACGCCATTCATTCTGTGTCCCTTCAGGTGCAGGCTGCCGAGGTTCCATCGTGCCAGGGCCCGTGCCATGACCTGTTTCCTGGAGACTGGGTCCTGGTGAAAAAACACGTGAGAAGAAGCTGCCTGGATGTTCGTTGGCGTGGGCCCTTCCAGATCATCCTGATCACGAACACGGCTGTGAAGGTGGGAGGCCTGCCCAACTGGATCCACACGTCGCATACGCGGAGGGTTCCAGCACCTCTGGAAGAAACAGCTCCTCTCTCGGATAGACGTCCAGCTGCGGACCGAGAAGCCATAGAGGGGGCCAGCCAAGCTGTAGAGGTGCCAGCGGAAGCAGGGAACGAGTCTGACCAAGCTGAGGACGGTCAGTACAGCAGCGAAACAGACGACGCTACTGAAGGAGAAAGTAGCTGGGAGTACGAGCCAGACACTGACGAGTCTGACAGAGAGCGTGAACCGACAAGAAGGAGAAGGAGTAGAAGGGTACGGGGAGAAGCTGATTGGCCGCAAAGAAGGAGCTCTAGTCTGAGGTCAACTCCAGAGAGAACCCTTCCTCCGATATCAGAGGACTCAGACCCGGAAGAAGGTGCTCAGGGCGCTGAAGCACCGGACTTGAGGAGGTCAAGAAGAGTGCGTGTGCCTAGCAGAAGATACTCCACCCCTGAGTGGACATATCTGGCGACAAATGTCTTTGAAACCGGAGACAGGGAGGATCCGAGCGGTGGTGGTGTCCAGTTCTGAGCCCATCATCACAGTGGAAATACGACTGTTAGTACCCGGAGTCGAACAAGAAGGGTCACTAACTTTCATGCTCCCCAGACCTCCCCGCCTCAGCAAGTTAAAGCACATGTTTCTCACAGAATTGCAATTCCCCGATTTTGGTACAAAGATAACAGCCCATGAAGAGCACAATCTTCGTTTGGAAATTTTGAACTTTGCTATCGAAGCTGCAGGCACAAGCCTGATAGTAGATGCTTAAAAGACTTTGTAAATAAGCGAGAAGAAAAGAAGATTACCTAGCACCCAGGAAGCAGAGAATCTTAGGGACCTTCCCTTGAGTTGATGGAGAAGGGCTAGGGTTGTCTGTATTGAACTGTTAAAGGACTTTTGCGAAGAAGGTTGTCAGCTTCCAGTTGTGTGGTTCTAAGGACAAAAGGAGTAAAAGAGACTGTAAAGGAACGAAAAGAAAAGAACTTTGTGCCAAGATACGAGAGAGCCATACTGTCTGACGAAATGGAAGCCGGCACCCAGAACCGCAGAGCTAAATGTATAATAGGCACACTAATAGTAGGAGTGATAATATTAATAGCTTTAGTAGTAACAGTCTCTTATGTAGAGGGACGTGAGGAAGAGGCAAAGGTAACCGATGTGAAATCTGTAGAGGCGCTTACACCCACCGTTGATGGTGAGAAAGGGGAAAACACTCAAGAAAAAGCGTTATTAGCTGCAGAAGCCCGCAGGTTACATGTAGATGAGTCCCAAGGCGACTTTAGGTCAAATGCTTATGCTAAACTTTTATATGAATACGTGGATGCCATGGAGGTTAAGGACTGCTATGTCTGCATGCAGTTGCCGGCGTCTGTAGATGAAGGCATTCGATATCATCACCTCCCGCTGACATATGGCATTACATGTAGCTTGTTGCTTAGTATATTTTATGGGAGAGATAGTTTTGAATACTATTTCTCCAATTACGATGCAGTGTTACCAGAAGTCCCAAATTATAAACAGATGAACAAATGGGACTACTGGAAAAGTGAAGACAGGTTGGCAAAGTTTTTCATTCCTTGGATTACCTTAGATACTTCACATGCCCGCAGAAATAACCTGACATGCAAGGTGTCAGAAGTCGAGAAGAAGTTCATAGGGCAGGTGGATGATCGAAATAGGAGACAAAAGATTTTGAAAAAATCAGGCCAATGGAAAACAGATTGGACCGAGGAAGAGAAGGCACACAAGAGAAAGGGTAGTAGTGGTCCAATAGCTTTAGATAGAACGCAGAGAGGAAAGTTATGTCTTCATAGAGCCAAAACGTATTATGAAAATGTATACGTGGGAGAAGTTAGCTGTGAGCATGCTTTCAATCTAGAGTACTATACCAAGGACTTCCTGAAGGGAATGCAAGTGATTCCAAATGTATATTTTGTATGTGGAAGAAATGCCTACGTGAGACTACCTGACAATTGGTATGGATCATGTTACTTGGCCATTATCTTCCCTAAAATATATCATGCCCAAGACTTAGAGATCATCGAGGGCAAGACATCATCGAGGGGAAGGAGAGATGTAGGAGATGCAGAAATGGTTGGAGATGTCTTTGGAGCTGTGTTCCCTCTTTTGGGACTAATCCTTAATGATGTTAAAATTAGACGACTGGCAACAGTCGTAGACAGGTTGTCTGCCAGCACTGCTCAGTCCTTAATGCTGGTAGAAGGAGAGATGCAATCGATAAGGGCTATGGTTCTCCAGAACCGTCTTGCATTAGACGTCCTATTGGCAAAAGAGGGCGGAGTCTGTAAGGCTTTGAAGGTCCAAGAATGTTGCACTTACATTCCAGACAATTCAAAGCCCCTTGAGAAAGTTATTAGGAACATAACTAATATTCACAAGGAGATCGAAGACCTGAGTAGAGAAAATGTCTGGGAAAAGGTGGGCCATGGAATGAGTGAAGCTGGAAGTTGGCTCACCACCTTAGGCAAAAGCTTTGTGTGGTCTATCCTAAAACCTATCATCATAATATTGATTTGTGGGATCGTGTTGTGGGGATTGGTGAGGGTATTCAAATGGTACAGAGCAAGAAGGTCAGAGAGGGCCCAGAGAGAACAGCTGCAGAGATTGGCTGCCATACAAGATAGTCAGTACAGGAGTCTGAGGGCTCTGGAAACGCAGAAACGAGTTATGCTAGCAATCACTGCAGTTTAAATGTTAATGATGACCCCGAGAGGTCATCAAAGGGGGGAACTGAGAGAGCGCAAACTGACCTAAATGTATAAGTACACCACACTTACACGTAGTAAGCACAAGTCATGAAGAGAAATGCCATGAGTGCTGATAGTACCTACATCTATATTCTGAAATGTGTAGTTAATGTAGAGATTTAAGTAGAAGTGGAACTAATACAGAAATGTGTGAAACTATATGACTTTATTAGATGTGATTATTCCTGAATCCATGTCGTGTAGCTGCTAAAATGTAAGATGGCATACGGTTAAACGTAGGACGTGGTAGGCCTCAGGGCCAGAGCTAGAAGGGAGGGGGAAGGTGGTTCATTTCACGACATGGATTGCACTAATGTTTTAGTAATAACGTTAATAGGCCATGATTTATAGATGTGTTTACCGAATAATAGAATAAGAGTACTAACATGCTATTAATTAAAGAAGAAGTTGAATGCTATAATCATTATGAGAAATGTTGTAGGCCTGAAATGTTTTAAACATTGATTTACACATACTGGTCTGGGCCGGGAAATGTTGCAAACCTTTGCTGGAAGTCTATGAGAATTGGGATCTTGGCTGCAGATGTCTGTCTGCAAGAGAAAAGGGGGTATCCAATTATAAATGAAATGAATAGAGGTTTGTTCGGGAGACGGCCCAGACATGGAGGAGGGTTCCGGAATGTTTTAAGGGGTATCAGCGGGCCGGAGAAGAGTCTGAGAAGCAAGGTCGACTCTAACCACGAGGCCTCATCCTGGAAAAAGCCAGAAGCTACACCACGTGAGGGGCGTCTCACGAGGGGCGTCCCAAATGTTGTTGTGTTTTTGTATTAGGGACAGCACCCCTGGGTGGAGTTAGAGCAGAAGCCTGAGGACCCTTTAGAGAGTGGATGG
Source organism: Lissotriton vulgaris (assembly GCF_964263255.1). Classification (NCBI taxonomy): domain Eukaryota; kingdom Metazoa; phylum Chordata; class Amphibia; order Caudata; family Salamandridae; genus Lissotriton; species Lissotriton vulgaris. The sequence continues at coordinate 1,186,413,746 of NC_141689.1, read as the reverse complement.
GTAGGCAGAGAGGGGTCATGACTGGAGAACTATAGGTTTTCACCAAGAGACTGAGAGTGGGTGACTTCCCTTGGGGGTCATTCACTGCTGACACCTTCTGTTAGGTTGAGACCTGGTTAAGTAGGGATACCATCTAGAGCAGGGTAGGGACAGCCTAACCTGTGTGGTTTTTCCTCCAACTTAAATGACGGAGAGATCACAGTATGTGTCAATGCTGATAGCTTTATTATTCTTAGAACTTGTGCTTGTAGTTTCCGTTGCTCGTCTGAGGGCTTTCAGAGAGCACATGTATGTAGTTGGGCCCGTGTATTTTGTGAATCTCATCCTGAGATGCCTGTACCTACAACTTATCTTAACCTTATAATAAACCTTTGAAAGCTAGAAGTTGTTTGTGATCTTTTAGAGCGGAGTCCTTTATTGGGTGAACTAACTTGGTAAGAGATGCACTTTCTTCCCTCAATGACAGGCAATAAAGGTTCAGTCGACCAGATCGGGGTTTTAGATCAATAGTGATAAGGTATCGATCAAAATCTCGCCCTTCCAAATGCATTTCAGTGCACTGAAATGAGAGAGACTCACACCTGATGAGTGGTACTTGGCAAGGCTGCTAAACTGCACTTCCTCGTTCAGAAGAAACAGGGAGACCCTGGAGCTGAGCCACATTACCCCCTCCCTCCTTTAGAGGCTCCAGTGACACTGTGAGCAATGGGAGGAGCGAGGGGGAAGGGGTACGGTTCCGGTGTGCCCTGTTGCGCAGGCTCTGCATTGCGCTTTTCCCCTGCCCAATCCATATATTTTGGAGAGACAGTGGAATGAGAGATGCAGAGGCTCTGCATTAGGACATTGTAATGTTAAGAGCAGCTGTCCTACGTCAGTTTATATAGGCCGCTGCTGCTACATTGTCTTTAATGGTGCTCTCAGCATTCCAATGTTCCAATAAGCATTAAACCATCAACCTTGACTCATAACATCCTCAAGTTGGTAATGGCTTGCACCCTGTCCAAGTAGGGACCCTACTTCTAGTTAGGATAAGGGAGTTACACACGCTAGATAACCCCTGCTCCCCACCCTTGGTAGCTTAGGATGAGCTTGCAGGCTACGCCCAAAGGCAATGTGTAAAGTATTTGTACCCAAATATGCAGCAAATCAGTGAAAACACCACAAACTCCCTCTGAGGCGGAAAGCCGGAGGTATTGCACGCTGTATATTGATTTTAAAACCTGTCACTTGTTGTTGTTTTTAAACTAGAAAGACTAACGAAGCTCACCTGTCTTAAAGCGCCGCTATTACGCGCTAAGCCTGCCCTCCCTGACCCTCCAGATACAGCGAGTTCTCAGCTGTTAGAGGGGGAAAACGCCCACACCGCCAGCGCGGTCAAAGGCGAAGCCACGCCAACTGCGAGGCCACGCCCACCAGTCAGACTACATAAACACTTTGAAAGCGCAACGATTCACTTGATTTAAACTCCCTCTGAGGCGGAAAGCCGGAGGTATTGCACGCTGTATATTGATTTTAAAACCTGTCACTTGCTGTTGTTTTTAAACTAGAAAGACTAACGAAGCTCACCTGTCTTAAAGCGCCGCTATTACGCGCTAAGCCTGCCCTCCCTGACCCTCCAGATACAGCGAGTTCTCAGCTGTTAAAGGGGGAAAACGCCCACACCGCCAGCGCGGTCAAAGGCGAAGCCACGCCCACTGCGAGGCCACGCCCTCCAGTCAGACTACATAAACGTTTTGAAAGCGCAACGATTCACTTGATTTAAACTCCCTCTGAGGCGGAAAGCCGGAGGTATTGCACGCTGTATATTGATTTTAAAACCTGTCACTTGTTGTTGTTTTTAAACTAGAAAGACTAACAAAGCTCAGCTGTCTTAAAGCGCCGCTATTACGCGCTAAGCCTGCCCTCCCTGACCCTCCAGATACAGCGAGTTCTCAGCTGTTAGAGGGGGAAAACGCCCACACCGCCAGCGCGGTCAAAGGCGAAGCCACGCCCACTGCGAGGCCACGCCCACCAGTCCGACTACATAAACGCTTTGAAAGCGCAACGATTCACTTGATTTAAACTCCCTCTGAGGCGGAAAGCCGGAGGTATTGCATGCTGTATATTGATTTTAAAACCTGTCACTTGTTGTTGTTTTTAAACTAGAAAGACTAACGAAGCTCACCTGTCTTAAAGCGCCGCTATTACGCGCTAAGCCTGCCCTCCCTGACCCTCCAGATACAGCGAGTTCTCAGCTGTTAGAGGGGGAAAACGCCCACACCGCCAGCGCGGTCAAAGGCGAAGCCACGCCCACTGCGAGGCCACGCCCACCAGTCAGACTACATAAACGCTTTGAAAGCGCAACGATTCACTTGATTTAAACTCCCTCTGAGGCGGAAAGCCGGAGGTATTGCACGCTGTATATTGATTTTAAAACCTGTCACTTGTTGTTGTTTTTAAACTAGAAAGACTAACGAAGCTCACCTGTCTTAAAACGCCGCTATTACGCGCTAAGCCTGCCCTCCCTGACCCTCCAGATACAGCGAGTTCTCAGCTGTTAGAGGGGGAAAAAGCCCACACTGCAAGCGCTGTCAAAGGCGAAGCCACGCCCACTGCGAGGCCACGCCCATAATACTCACTACAAATGTGCCGGCCACTCCAGCGCAGCGGACGAGCGCAGCGGGAGCGCCGTTTGCACGCCGAAGGCGCGCCTAAGGCAAGCCCGTCTGAGCCCGTCCGCGCACGGCCGGGCCTAGGGCCAGACCCCCTGGTAGATAAAGCTGCCACTAAGGTAACTTACTCCCGTCGAGACCTCCTAAGTCTCAGACCTCCCATCGCTGCCTCATGTGAATATGTTCACGACATGAATGGACTTTTCACCAGCTGTACTCACTGCCAGCCAGCCCAGCTTAAACTCCCGGTGCGTGCGACTAAGCCTGTAGCCCTCAAATGCGCTTCGCTGAATTGCCGCTCTCTCCCCAAACATGCGACACTGATTAACCACCTCATAGAAGATCGTGAGATCGACATCCTCTTCCTGACGGAAACGTGGCTCACCCCACACTCTGATTCAGACATGGTATTAGCCACCCCTCCGGGTTTCCTCATCCAATCGCTCCCTCGCCCATTGGGTAGAGGTGGTGGTGTCGCCATCATTTACCGGGACTGTTTCACTTGCAAATCTAACGATGCACAGATTCCCGACTCCGAAAGACTACATTTTACAATCAAACTGGCTCCAACTAGTTCACTTTCAGGAATCCTAGTATACCGCCCCCCCCGGGCATCCGGGTTCTTTCACCAGCGCCCTCTTGGATACAGTGGCTACACAGGCTCACTCAATCACGAATTTCATGTTACTGGGAGACTTGAATATTCACTTCAACGACCCTTCAGACTCTGGAGCAGCCGACCTAATCACTGAGCTGGCGGCCCTGGACATCCGTCTCCTCAACTCAGGTGCCACTCACATTAAAGGCCACCTGCTGGACCCAGTGTTCACTAGCACCCCCACGATGCAAGGGAGAGACTCCCTCCCCTTACCTTGGACTGACCACTTCTTAGTCCCCTTCCAATACCCAGGAACTCTTAGGAAACCTCAAAAACTGCCTACCTACACCAGAGATAGGACCTGGTCCAGACTCCCCACCGAAGAATGGGCCAAGACCCTTAAATCAACCGCCCCAGCCCACGAAGAAGACCCGGCCATCGCCGATAGCAATTTCAGAAAGTGGATCACGACCTCCCTTGACTCCGTACTCCCACTCAGAACGCGGGAAGACAAAACCAGCAAAACGGGATCCGCACCGTGGTATACCCCGGAACTTCGACAGCTCCGTAAAAACTGTAGGAGAGCCGAACGGCTATGGAGAAAAGACTGGCAAAACGCTAGCAAAGAGGCCTATCACACTTCAGTTAAACTCTATAAAACTGCTATCAAGCGCTCCAAAGCCTTCCACTACGATACTCGCATAAAAGAAGCATCTAATTCCTCCAGGGAATCCTTCCTCATCGTAAAGGAGCTATTGAAAGTGCCCATTTCCTCCTCCTCCACCACCCCCCAGGTAGACAGAAGCAATGATTTAGCCACATACTTCAATGATAAAATTGCCCATATCCTTACATCCCTCCCCCCCCCATGTCCCTCCCACCATAGGAACAACAATTCACCCCCCTGTCAGACTGGAACACGCCCCCAACTTGCGACATTTAGGCCAGTCAGGCCGAACGAGGTAGAAGTAACCTTGAATAAAATGAAAAGCGGGTCTCCCCTGGACCCTGCACCCATGAGATTCCTCAAAAACGTAGCTCCCGTCATCACCCCCACGCTCACGGAGCTTATTAACAGCTCACTCGCACAGGGATAGGTCCCCGACAGCTGGAAAAGCGCGGTGGTGAAAGCACTCCTTAAAAAACCCCAGCTCGATCCAACAGACATGGCAAACTACCGGCCAATATCCCTCCTCCCTGGAATTAGCAAGGTAACCGAGAAATTGGTCAACAGCCAACTATCCCAATTCCTCGAAACTAACAACATCCTACGGCAATCGCAAACCGGGTTCCGTCCAGGGCACGGCACAGATACCGCCCTTCTTGCCATCATCGAGGAGGCAAGGCGCATCCTTGATTCAGGAGGGTCAGTGGCAGTGATCCTCCTGGATCTCAGCGCTGCCTTCGACACAGTCAATCACCGTGTCCTCCTCCATCGGCTGGCGACAGCAGGGCTCACCGGGACGGCACTCAGTTGGATAGAGTCTTTCCTTACCGGACGCACGTTCCAGGTGTGGGACGGAATCTACCATTCATCCACCCTCCCTCTTACGAGCGGGGTCCCTCAGGGCTCCTCCATGAGCCCCACGCTTTTTAACGCATATATGGCCCCCCTTGAAGACGTAGTGATACCATTTGGTATAAAAATAGTGAGCTACGCTGATGACACACAACTGGTCGTCTCCCTTTCCCAACTAGACGACCACCCAGACAACCTGACAAACTGTCTCACCGAAATCCACGGTTGGATGTGTGAATCATCATTAAAACTAAACGGATCAAAAACCGAAGTGATGCTCATGGGTAAACAATGGGCGACCATCCCCCCAGCGGTCTGGCCGGACGTGTTCGGGGAAATCCCCACCCCGAAACACGAAATCAAGACCCTCGGAGTCTGGCTAGAACCCGACCTCTCAATGAAGACACAAGCGGCCAAAACTGCAGGTACCTGTTTTGGGCTTATGCGGACTACCCGCAGAATCCTCCCCTTACTTCCACCCGCGTCCAGGAAATTACTAGTCCAAGGGCTCATACTGTCACGGCTGGACTACAGTAATATGGTCTATCTGGGAGCGCCGGAGACTACCCTAGCGAGACTGCAACGAACCCAGAATGCAGCAGTCCGTCTACTTATGAACGTTCCCTCTAGAGTGTCCGCCAAGCCTGCTATCAAGGTGCTGCACTGGCTCCCAATTCGCCAAAGGGTGGAATTTAAAGCCATGTGCACGGCCTATAAACTGATCAACGGTTCGGGACCTACGATTCTCAGCGGCCTGGTTACTCCATACAAAGCTCCCAGAGCTCTACGGTCCGAGAACGAGCACCTAGCCAACATTCCCAAATTTAAGAGGACACGTACCGGAGGCCGATGCTTCTCTGTAAAAGCGTCCACTGGATGGAACTCCCTCCCACGTTCCCTCAGACTGGAACCCAGCTATCTGAGTTTCAGAAAAAAGCTTAAAACCCATCTATTTCCCAAATAAACCCTCTGCACTTCTCCCTCTCAGCTGGACTCAAATCTCTCATAGCGCGTGGATGCCCTCGGGTCACCAGGTGCTTTACAAATCGCTAAATAATAATAAATAATAAATGGACACCACAACAATTAAGTATCTTTCTCAGACCAAACAAGACCAAAACAACAACAATCCATCATACATATAACAAAATATCACTTTAAAAAGGTTTCAAGCATTTCTGTGCATAGCAATCTATGGATGGGTGAATTCACACAATGTACCTTCAAATGTGTCAAAATTCACAAGGCCAAACAGCCGCAGACAAAGGAAGCATCTAATAACACAGTGATGCGTCAGTTTCTGAGCCCTTAGCTAGGTATGGGATCAGTTCTGCTGCATGCAGGAGAAGTATTACATCAAATGCGGACTGTATGGGGAAGTCATGTGCTGATTCCAAGACGATTCTGGTCTACAGGTGATGCGTCAGGAAACTGGCTACACAGGTGAGATGCTTGGAAATCTGGACGCACTGGAGATCAATGCAGCGTTGACAAAACAGGCACTGTGTCAATTTCTTTAGCCGCGGTCCCTCGTTACGACAGTTTTTCTGAAGCAGCACAACCATGCGGGAAAATTCCATGCATCGCCGCCGTGCAGATGATGAATCAACTCAGCACCTATCAGTGGTTGAAACATCTGCTGCACGTTGAGTCCTGTGCACTGACCTCAGAAATCCAAGATCACCGCACCAACTCCAGGACGACTAAAATCTTCCCTGTATAGGAAAAAGACGGATAAAAACATAATGTTACACCACCAAAGTGCCCACCCTAGAAATCTTAAAGCGAATTTACCTTACGGCCAGCTACTTCTTATACGAAGGAATTTCACGGATGTTTCAGATTTTGAACAACATGCCGAAACTTTCTGTGAAGAATTGAAACACAGAGGATATCCCTTCAAATTATTGAAACATTCAAGTAAGAGGGCCCGTTTTACACCGAGAGAATGTCTTTTACAGACTACTGAGAAACCTGAATTGGACAGACTGGTTTGTGTGACCTCTTTTGGTCCGGACACCAGTAAAATCAGACAAAGTGCTGAAAAACTGGCACCTACTAGAGAACCTGGAGTGTTCCTTCCCCCGGCCACTCTTTGCATATAAGAAAAATAAAAGCATAGGCCAAATGGTTGTACGAGCGGACATAATGATACCAAAACCTAAAAGCGATTTACTTACAAAATGGGGTTTAAAACCCATATCAGGACACCATAGATGTGGTACCTGTGTGGCATGTGCCAACACAATGGAAGGTGAAGAATTTGCCCATGGCAATGTAAAATGGAAGCATCCTTGTTTTACAAATTGTAAAACTCGAAATGTTGTATATGTAATTGTGTGTCCTTGTCCGAAAATCTACATCGGAGAAACTACTCAACAAGTAAATACACGCATGACCCAACACAGATCAAGAATCAAAAATAAAGTCCTCACTGCACCGATGGTGGAACATTTTGTAGAAAGCTGTCATGGAGAGGGTGACTTTAAATGGTCTGTTTTGTTTAATGTTCAAAACAAGAAATCTCCAGTAGACCCTGAGAGAGTACTACTGCAAAAGGAAGCGTACCTCATATTAAAATTCAATAGTGCATTCTCAGGTCTTAACTCACTATCTGAAATTTCTAGATTGTAATTACTACAGGGACACCTCGGCAAGGGCAGATGAAGTAGGTATTTGGTGATCAACATATGAATCCTGTGACAACCAAGTCCATTGTAAGATGGCCGCTGCAGTTATAATTATTCGCGACATGTATGCTTATCATGCATAAGAAATAAACACCTGAGTGTCCATCCCCAACGAACTGCCTAATATAAATAAAACAAAAAATAAAAAATAAAGCCTTCAGGTCTAAAATCGTTGATAATTCATGAATAAATGCTTCGTGAAAATCGATATGAGGTTTTTTCCCCTTCCAACATGGCCGACACGTAATACACAGCCAAAGCTATATGAACCCAGTCCAAGATGGCAACGGCGTCCAGAGATTGTTTCTCCAGTCGCCGGATCGCCGAATGCAGAGGTAAGGGGTAGATAGAACAAACCAGGCTTACGAACGTCTTAGTATAAATGCCAAACCACAGATTGATTTCAGTGTTTTTAAAACAGGTGATTGAAACGAGTGCCCCCGCGATCCGCTTTTGGTGCGCGAGTTAAAACGGGACCACACGCGGAGCACCACTCTTTGAATACAGGTATGCCCCCTCTAATGCGAAAGAATCATAGATGTCAAGATAGTTAAATCGACCGAACTGACGGCGATTTGTTCATAATTCACAGACTAAAGGAAGATCACAGAATACTGGAGTATCGTCTCCATCACGCAAAGGCGGAGTGACTCAGCAATACTTTAACTGGTATGCTTATTGAGTCCTCTCTCCTTCCCCCTCCCCCCCCCCCAAAGAAAACAATAAAACAACGAATAGCACTTTGGGCTTAAGATACACTAAAGATACCTCTGTAAATTACAGGTCATGCATATTAAGATCGAAAGAGCACCTTCTCAGGAAGAGGACAAAATAAAGTCCAGGAGTATTCGAACCAATAAAAAGGTATGTCTGGGGAGATGAGGTGAGACAGTGTTGAACATAGATACTTTATAGACAAATAGTGATAAATTTATCTTTCACTTTGGGTGTAGGATCAAGACCGACAAAAGGACAATAACGCCTAAAAACCTGTAGACTGGCGGCTGCTGGAAAAACAGGTATAAATAGCGATATGTTTGATAAAATGGAGACAATAAATCATCAAAACAGAAGTAAAAACAAATCTGTTATTTTTGTTCATTTTTTCAGATACTTACTAAGAGACAGAGCCCTGATGAGAACCTAGGAATTCAAATCAACTGGTTCGAAACGCGTAGGCATATAAAACGCGACATCAATTTGATTTATAGACCAATCAATTGAGATATTGTTTATATTTTTTGAATAAATTTTGATTGTCTGCATTAATATGCTTTGAATTAAGACCGATACTGAGCGCCACTTTGTCAAATTTAGACAAGGATCTGTGTACATTAATCAGAATAAGTGAATATTGTACAGTGTGTATATATATGTGAATAATGTTTTGTATTTATGTATAAATGTCTCAAATGTTTTGTGTTCCTTTTTACACATAAAATTTCTTTTTGAAAATTTTTAAAAAATACATTCAAAAGGGTAAGAAATACCCAACAGACCTATGAGTAATACTGGTTTGTTTTTCTTACTTCATTAGAAGGATTGAAAAAAAGTGTGGTTGGTACTTTCTTGTGTTTTCCTAGCCACCTGGTTCAGCAGGTGCCGTCCAGTCCTCATTTTGTACTTCATCCAGTTCAGTCGAAATCTGAGTTCGGTGTCAGGGGTGGCCTCTTATGCTCAGAAAATGCCCTCTGGATAATATGGACTTGACTGCCAGGTTCCCCCCTTACTGAAGACCACTTCTACAAAGTGTGGCATCTTTCTATCCCAAGATAGCCACTCTGCCCATTTCCAGCATGGCAGTGTCTCTCTCTTGGTGTCCAGAGCTCCTTAGCTCAACCCAGAGGCGTGGCTACCAAGGAGGCCACATGCCCTTAAAAATTCAGTTAAGCAACTGGTTTTCCCTCCCTGTCCTTAGACCCAGCCTGTCTACCAAGACAATAGTAGAGCCCCTACTACACCTGTGTGGCTTCCAGCTGGAGGGAGGTAATACCTCTCTATTGTGGAGGCTTTTATTGTCTCCTTTACTGGGAGTTGTTAGCAAGTCTTCCCAGGAGGGCAGAAAGCTCTCTCAGGGAGAGACTTCTAGTGCAATCGTTAATGGCAGTGGAGACTAAATGTAACAAAGTGGCAACTTTATAAAAGTTGCACACCCCAACATGTTAGATTAATTTCCACTTGAGAATCAAGTTGGGCTTAATGTAACAAGTTATTTGATATCTTGGAGTAGCAACTTTGTTCCTACCCATCAGGAGTATAACCCTGTATTGGCAAAATTCACCCAGGGTGGCACACCCAGTCCTGTAATCCCTAAGATCACTCTTCAGGAGGAAGGTAACACCTCTCTCTGGTGCGGGCTTCAACTGGCTCCTTTCCTGGGAGTAGTTATCACATTTCCCCAGGAGCACATAAAGTTGTCACAGGGACAGGCTACTTGTGCAACCATTAAGGGCAAAGAAGCCTAAAGGCAACAAAGTGGCAACTTTATCAAAGTTGCACACCGCAACATGTTACATTAATTTTAATTTGGGAATTAGGTCGGACTTATTTTAACAAGTTGTTTGATGCCTTGGAGTATCAGCTTTGTTCGCACCACTCAGGAGTTAGAACAGCTGAGGTGTCAGCATATACCATGTACTCTCAAATGGGGCAAACACATTTTTCTACAGTAAAAATGACAATTTCATATTTTTTACTGCCAGAATGTCTAAAATACATGTTCTGCCCATGAAATGTGCTTCACCCTGCATTAGCACTTGGTCACCCTGCCACCAGGGGGACTCAGACACATTGCAGAGGGAGGTTTGTTTCAAATGGCAACTTTGGGCTAGCAGTTTAAAACTGCTCTTCCTGTTAACAATGGCAGATGGGAAGACTCTTTTTGCGTATGTGACATCAAGGTGGCACAAGTACTAAAATCCCTGGAATAACTCTCTAACTTCCATACTCTAGATACCCTGGGTACCATATACATGGGACATATTGGTAAGCCTCTGGCAATTAGGTATAGCCAATTTAACATACACATTTTGGGGTCAGGGCACTAAGGATTGATTAGCAGGCCTCAGTCCACTCTCAGAGTTGTAAAACGAGCAGCATCAGTCCAAAACATGTGGATGGCAATACAAAAAGAGGCATTATATTACACTGGCTCGTTGACTTCCGCAGTAAAGACTATTAGAAGTAGCGTCATTCACCTTAATAATTTCTATCCCAGGAAAATATGTAATCATATTTGGGTCTTTTTCTAAATCTTTCTTTCTCACCTCAAACTCCTTACCTCTGTCATTTCACTGAAATTCAACATTTTCTAAACAGCCCTCCTTACTATTTTTGATGAAATTTCACTAAGCATACAGTACAAAAATGATACCTAGGAATGAAAACAGGTCATCCTTACAATTCGATGCATTTTGTTTTTTTAATAGTCTCCACCAATAATTTTTTTGGCTCACTCCTAAAATGGCTATAGCTCATATAATACATTGTAGTCCTTCTAAAACACCATTTGTTGGCCCACAATGTCAAACCATGATTTTCTAAGCTCCCCAGAATTTTTCAACATTTTTAATATGTTCTCCTACTAGATTACATACACCAGAACATTGTACACAAAGTTACCAAAGCCCTCAATAGAAGCCCAAACAAAGTCAGTCATAAAATAAGGATTCTTCAAGATGTGTTAAGTATGTGATTTGTTGAAGACAAAGCTAAGTAACTGCAATTTGTACAAATGCATGTTGAGAAGAGCAGAAAACAGCTGACGTGTTACATCATAAAGTTACTTCTTCAAGGCTAGATCCGTAATAATATCATGGTAAGGAGTAAGAAGGTATATACGTGTGGAGAGCCGAAATCCGGTTGTCAGACAGAACAGGATTTGCTCAAGAATATGACCCTGTGTATCAGAAATCAACAAATCAGTTCTTGCGACTAAATGTTTATGAATCATCAAGACAAAGGGTCCGCCATGAGCGTAGTTTCAGTTTATTAGAAGGTCACAAATATTCTGTGGTCTAGAAATGCAGAAATGGAGCACCATCTGTGGAGATTGAGTACAGTACAGTCATGCAGCTGTGGCCAATTAATATCTATTGATGGCCCAATAATTCATGCGTAACCACAAATATCACTGTAGTTTATATAGACACATGTATGATCAGTAGCTGCTTGTTAGTTAGATTGCTCCTGGTGTAAGTAAAAACCAATAAATCATGAGGAGTGTGCATACGTTGAACCTTGAGTATTGGTCAAACAGATCAGGCCTAGACCTTGATAAGTCCCTGCCTGATGTTGAGCAAATGTTGTAGTCAGTCTTGGCATCCTGGAACCATAAATCACAGACTTAATAAATCTAACAAAAATCCTTACTTTATGAACTGACCTTGTTTTGACTTCTATTGAGTCCTTTGGTATCTTTGTCCACATTGTTTACACAGAGGAACTTTTGAACCAATGTGTGTTGGCATCCCTGGTAGTAGGGCGCTTGTTTCCATAATAGCATCAACATTATTGAACTCGTCATTGCCCTCTGAAATACAGATATGACTGATACTATACCATAGGGCATTATCACAAATTTATATCTCATAAATGCTGTGAGATATTGTGAGTATGATATGTTAGGTAGTAGATATGTGTCCACCACCTTATCCTTGCTAAGTTCTCAAAAGTGTGCACACAAGAGGATTTCTCTCCTGAATGTCTTGGCTACATGATTGTCACCTTCCTGGTATCTATAACCCAGACTTGCATTGTCTATCCAAATCTACCCAAACCACCTCATTAACACCAATCAGTAGTTTCTTTACTTTCTAAGCAACTAAAACTACTCCCTTCCTTGATCGTATTCTGAAGATCTCAAACATTCTAACTCTGTTTTTACAAAAGGTCAGGAATTCCTTCTCCAAATCTAATCATACACCTTTCACCATATGACCTTGTAGTTGAAGGTGAGCATTTTATTCTAAATGCACACCCAAATCCTTCAGGTGAGCCCAGCCAATTATATCATCACTGTTAGATCTGTCTTTCCTAGGGTGGTCTTCCCCCAAACATTTTTGCCTGCTTACCTCCTGCTGATTATTTTTGTTGGCTTAAGATTCGGAGTACTTTACCACTGCTGGCCAGTGCTAAAGTGCATGTGCTTCTTCGCTAAACATGGCAACATTTAGTTTACCTGTAAGTCCCTTGTAAAGTGGTATAGTGTATACCCAGGGCATGTAACCTAAATGCTACTAGTGGGCCTCCAGCACTGTTTGTGCCATCCACTCAAGTAGCCTTTCACACTGTCTCAGGCCTGCCATTACAGGATCTATGTGTGCAGTTTACTACCACTTTGACCTGACATTTAAAACTAATTGCCAAACCAAAACACCCATTTTATTACACATACATCAACCCTAACGTGGGCCCTAGGTAGCCTATAGGGCAAAGTGCTGTGTGAATAAAAGGTAGGACATGTACTGTTACGTTTTGCATGTCCTGATTGTGACAAAAATCCAAATTCGTTTTTCACTACTGTGAGGCCTACTCCTCTCATAGGTTACATTGGGTATTCCCTGATACACTTTTAAGCTGTAATTTCTGATTAGAAAGCTGTAGCTGCATCATGTTAATATTATCTTTGGAAATGTAATGATAAATCCTCTTTACTGGTAAAATTAGATTTAACATTACTATTTTAGAAATGCCACTTTCAGAAAGTGAGCATTTCTCTTCTCTTGTTGCTCAGTGTGCCTGCTGCCTGTCTCCAATACAAGTTTATGTGTGTGTGTGCAAGTACATCTGCATTCTGATGGCTCTTTCTGAGCAGAAAGAGAAGAGGGAGTCTATAGTGAGAAGTGTGGTTCAATGGTTAGAGCGGCAGACCCGGATGCAGTAGTCTGGACGGGACCAGGGTTCAATTACCGCCTCGGCGGATCTCGGGCTCAATTTCCTCGGACCTGATAATTCTCGCCTCTGTGCCTATTCTAATCATGAGCACTAAGAGGGAAGGGGTCCCAGTTTCAGAGGAGAGATTAAATATACATACAATTAAGTCCAAAAACTGAAAATGCGTCTATAAAGTTTTATTCACATTATAGAACGGACCAACAGATATAGTATCAAACATTGTAAGTTTCAAAGAGGTTGTAATGGTGCCCCTGAAGGTAAGGAGGATGTGAAATAGTGAGGGTAGTGTAGGTAGGGAATAGTGACAATAAAAGCAAGTATTTATCAAAAATAGCAAAAATTCAGTAGTCAATGTGTAACAAACGGTCATAGATCAACACAATATTTCATGGTACACATGCCCCATGTTCCATGATATGCAGAGGTAGTGGGTAGGGGGGGCTGTGTATTACACGGGGGATTTCTCGACGTTTCGACCCCAGAATAGGCAGGAATCAGTGAAATCCTTGCGTCAGGGTCTTCATCAGGACGAAGGGGAATGGGGCTAGCAACCTATTAATAATGAATAGTGAATATAAATTATTTCTCTATTTGTTAAAAATTGTCATAGTTGCAACATTTAGAGTAAGTGTGAACACACCTTGTTAAAAGCATATAAGAATCCATCCTATCCTGGCCTAAGGATTCCCTCCACTTTTGTTCCACCTTCATGCACTATGTCCAACAAAATTCTTGCATATGAAGCAGTGGTATGGAGAGATGTCAACAGCATATTACTTGACAAAACTTACACCAAATACAACACCAGCAAGGTTGAGAAAGCTGCTCTTCAATCATTGGCCAATAATAAACAGGTTGTCATTAAACCTGCTGATAAGGGCGGAGCAATTGTCATTCAAGACGTTTCAAAATATGAATCTGAAATCAAGCGCCAACTGATGGACGGGGTCAGCTATCAAAAACTGAGATCTGATCCATCCCAGGCAATAGCTTTGGAAATTCTAGAAATAACTCAACTTGGGCTTGACCAAGGTTTCCTATCGAAAAATGAATTTGAATACCTTAACCAACAACACCCTCGCCTGGCAACTATCTACACACTTTCTAAAATCCATAAGAATATGGTTGACCCACCAGGGCGCCCGATTGTGTCGGGGTGTGGATCCATACTTGAACCTCGCGGCAGATATATTGACTTTTTTCTTAAACCTCTAGCTGAGGCAACACAGACATATTTGAGAGACACCTTGCAGACAATTAATCTTGTTGAAAATTTACCATTTGATCCACTTACTCAGTTGCTTGCTACGTGTGATGTGGTAACCCTCTACACCTGCATCCCTCAAGAGGAAGCCCTAGCGGTCATTACCAGATATCTTTAACAAAGACCGGCACCTATGCAAGTTCCCACCGAATTTATTACAGCCTTGCTCCGGATAGCCAGGACGAAAAATTTCTTTACATTCAAGAATGAATTTTTCCTACAGACCCAAGGAGTGGCGATGGGTGCCCCTTTTGCCCCGGATATAGCCATTCTATATATGGCGGCTTTTGAGGATAGTACAGTACTAAATATCCAGAATCCTTTCAGAGACCAATTACATCTGTGGGTTCGCTATATCGACGATATCCTGTTAATTTGGAATGGTGAATCAACGGTATTAACAAGGTTCCATACATGGCTCAACCATCAGCTACCTCACCTACAATTCACTCTTAAGTCGGATAACCAAACCATTGACTTTCTTGATATTACTATATATGAAAATCAAGGTCACCTCTTAACAACACTGTACAGGAAATCTTCAGAGAGGAACTCCCTACTCCAATATAACAGTCATCACCCTCGGGCACTACGGGACAATCTCCCTTTTGGTCAGTTCCTACGTATTCGTAGGAACTGTTCCAATAAGGAACATTATCTACAACAATCTGAAGATCTAGCTAACCGTCTAAAAGTATGTGGATACCCCAGGAGACTTGTCCCAAAGCCCGCAAGAGAGCCTGGTTCTACCCGCGTGATGAACTTCTGAAACAAAAAGACTCCACCACTAATCAATCAGACCGTATAGTCTGTGTCACAACTTTTTCTACTAAAAGCAATCAAATCAAAAAAACCATCAACCGCCATTGGCAACTCATCTCTGACGACTGAAATCATCCAGGAATTCCCCTCCACGCCTTCAGGAAAGCGAAAAGTGTTAAGGACTATGTTGTTCGCTCTCTCCTTCCCACTAAGGAGGAACCCACCATAAGATCGTTATGGAATCTCCAGCCGGTCACAGGTCATTACAAATGTGGCCACTGTAAGGCCTGTGATACGACTACACAGACAAAAGAATTCCAGCACAACCAAGCCAAAATACCACTCAAGACACTGACAAATTGCAACACCTCAGATGTGATTTACGCTATTGTTTGCCCATGCAATCTCATCTACATTGGTCAGACACAACAGAAAGCCAAGCTACGCATTCTGCATCATATGAGCAGAATTAGGTGTGAAGTAGTAGGTGCACCCCTGGTGGAACATTTCAGATCAGCAACACATCCCCCTGAGAGCCTTAAATGGGTTATAATTGAAAAAGCCACTCTGGGACCCCGGGGGGGGGCAATATCACTACTATCCTGAATATCCGTGAGCTTAAATGGATGTTTTTCCTTAATTCCATACAGTCAGGCCTTAACGAACATGACAGTTCTTTCTCTCAATTGACAACTTTACCCTGAGACTCTGTATAAACTCTGATTATTCCTATCCATACTCTGATAATAACCAGCTATACCATGTCTTTACCGTCATGTGACAGGTGCACCTGTGACTCTACCTTCTAGCATGTACTGGATTGTGTCAACCAATATCTGGATTTAATTTTAATACATTTCTGACCAGCCAGCATGGCCTTTTTCATCATGTGATAGGTAGGCTGTGCCAATCTGTCTTTGACATCTCATATGCACCTCAATAATTGATATGGTTATATTGTGTTATAATATAATGTGTTCAATATCATGCATCTGGGGTACTCCTCCTAAATTTCATTCTATGTCCTCCACCTGGACTTTGCCCTGTAGGGACCCTTAGTCTCTGTATATACCTACAACACATGACGAACTCGATCTGACCGAGTTTTAATCACCTTCACTGTATGAATCCGACAGTCGCCCTGTCGACTTTTCCATTTACTTGATTCACAGTTATTTTTAATTTTATTTGATTCATTGCCTTTTAGCAATAATTCTTCGCTATCTCCCCATAATACAAGACATACTGAGTCTTTTTTCCAGCCTCATTGGTCACGTGGTGCTGGTGTTACCATGACTACGACCATATCAGGAAGTTCGGCATTCCGCCTCGAGGCTCCCGTAGAGACGCCGGTCTAATCAAACATCGGTAAGTCTACCGGTCCCTCGCTTCCCACTCTGGGTGATTCAGATCACCACAGTAATTACACTGCTACTCTCTCTGTCATTTGTCTAGTTTACGATTCCCGACCCACGCGGAGGTTCGTAACTTCAACGGGGACGCTCAGAATTTCTTCACGATATTCGGTAAGCCGTCTCC
Organism: Lissotriton vulgaris; assembly: GCF_964263255.1. Taxonomy (NCBI): domain Eukaryota; kingdom Metazoa; phylum Chordata; class Amphibia; order Caudata; family Salamandridae; genus Lissotriton; species Lissotriton vulgaris. The sequence goes on along the minus strand of NC_141689.1, from coordinate 1,186,396,828 downwards.
CTGCCTGACCATACCTTTCCTTACATATATGTGCTACGGCCATACTTGAATATTTTCCCTTATTGTGTAGATACGTTGAGTGATCCTCAGTGCCTAACGCTCCCGGATCCACCTTTCCTACCATGCCGGAACGCCCGATTTAGGAGTCAATGTAAGCCTTATTTAATTTTATATCCCTTATGGATTTATTCAATCTTTTGATTACGGACTTACACATTGCTGGTACTTTCCGTAGTAAGCATCGTTTTCTCTGCGGATTCTTCCTGATCATTGACCATTAAGCACTGATTAATTCAGGTATGCTTTTAACACGGTGTGTTCACACTTACTCTAAATGTTGCAACTGTGACAATTTTTAACAAATAGAGAAATAATTTATATTCACTATTCATTATTAATAGGTTGCTAGCCCCATTCCCCTTCGTCCTGATGAAGACCCTGACGCAAGGATTTCACTGATTCCTGCCTATTCTGGGCTCGAAACGTCGACAAATCCCCTGTGTAATACACAGCCCCCCCTACCCACTACCTCTGCATATCATGGAACGTGGGGCATGTGTACCATGAAATATTGTGTTGATCTATGACCGTTTGTTACACATTGACTACTGAACTTTTGCTATTTTTGATAAATACTTGCTTTTATTGTCACTATTCCCTACCTACACTACCCTCACTATTTCACATCCTCCTTACCTTCAGGGGCACCATTACAACCTCTTTGAAACTTACAATGTTTGATACTATATCTGTTGGTCCGTTCTATAATGTGAATAAAACATTATAGACGCATTTTCTGTTTTTTGGACTTAATTGTATGTATATTTAATCTCTCCTCTGAAACTGGGACCCCTTCCCTCTTAGTGCTAATACTACCCAGGTCCCAGTGGCTCGCTTTGGGTATATCCCCCATTTGATACTATTCAAATTCTAATCATGAGTCCCACTCTGCACCTCTGGGCAATAGCTTGCTTAATCTCTACAACGGCCCCAACAACGCTGAGGATGCCTGACTTCACCTTGGGGGTGCCCAGGAGTGGGCTCCTCACAGGGAAAGGCCAGGAAGGGTTCCTCAGTGGTATTCGTACAAGCGGCAAGATGCCTACGGGTAGTTGTGCGCTATACAAGTGCGTATTCATTTCATTTCATAGTGTCCTGCTTCCCACACAAAGGTCTTATTGCCCGCTTGGGACAGTCTGGAGGCAGGGCTGGGATGAAAGGACCTGTGTGCACCTCAAAGACCCATCTTTGAAGTCACCCCATCTTTAAATACACATCTTAGTATAAGTTCTGAGTCTCCGACTCTACCAAGACATTACACTACTGAATCTGTGAAGAACCCTGTCAGGAAGATGGACTGCTGTGCTGCTACAAGGGCTGACCCTCTGCCGGACTGTTGCTCTGAAAGAACTGATGTTCTGCTCTGATGTGCTGCCATATGCCAGCTGCTTTTTACCCTCTAACCTACTGAGGAAAAGGACTTGGCCCATCTCACTTGAACCCAGAGTGGCTCCAATGGCTTGCTGGCTTGCCCCCTGTTCAAAAGTCTCAGGAACATTAACAACTTCCTACAATCTTGCAACAGCACATTGATTTTGCCATCTGTGAGTCCTGCCTTGCCAAGTAATTCCAATCCAGTCCTGGGCCCTTGAGGGTGCTTGTTTCTGTGCTGGCCCAGCAGGGACCCTGCTTCAAAGACTTTGCGCTGATCAGAACTGATACACTGCCCTTCGACGCTGACACAGCTGCTGCCTGACCACATAACTTCAACAGAGCTTGACAACAAAGCACCGTATGCATTGCAAAAGGGTTCATCCACAAGGCTTCACTGACTGCGTGCCTCACCTGCATCTACGGGATCAACAACAACGCATTGCCTCCCCTGCTCTTTGCTTCAGGTACTCGACATTGGCACTTCCCCATCCAAGGTACTTTTTCAGCGGGACCTGCATGAGTCCTGTACCCAGCCTGCACTCCATCGTGGTCGGCTTGAGCTTTGGATTTACCCTGGTCTAGCACGACCAGATGTCCAGGGTTGGCGCTTTATGACTCTAAGCACTATATTTTGATTTAATGTTTAAAATTTCATAACTCTGGTTCTACTTATTGGATTTTTGTTGTTTAGAGCTTGTTTTACTCATACAAATATAATCTATTTTTCTAGTCCTCTGTGGAGTATTTTTTGTGGTATTTTCATTGTGCTACTGTGTGTGGCACAAATACTTTACACATAGCCACTTAAGATAAGCCTCCCTGCTCTGTGACAAGCTACCACAGGGTGAGCACAGGTTACCTTTTAGTGTTTGTCTATCTTAACCTAACTAAAGTAGTAGTTCCTGCTTGGACAAGGTGCATACCTCTGCCAACAAGAAACTCTATTTCTAACTCTATATCCTCTAGTTCCGGGAACATACATTCATCAAACCACTATCTTGTGGCAATACTAAATTGCTTTACCTTCTTAACCTCTCAGTGGGATATCCATTTTGTGTACTTGGTTTTCCCTTTGAAATTTTGAATAAAAAATGTCTTCAATATAATTAACAGCTGAGAACGAGAGTCAAATGCCATCTTGCACTTGGCATGACCAAACCACTTCGGAAATCATTGTCCTTCGAATGTCCCATCCATTTCTACACTACTATTTAATTTCTATATGCCAAAGTATTACCCGTCATATATTTAACACTGTCCTTCCTGATTTCATTAACATTGTTCATTATATGCCCCCATCCTATTAACACCATGTAGCATTTCACTTAATATCTGTTCGTCTTTAATCCTTAATTCGTTTTTCACTGTTACAATGTAGCAAAAATTGAGCTTTAATCCACTGAAAAAATAGTGCCCCCAGATTAACACATGGCTGTAGGTCAAGGATTTTTTTTTATACATATGTCACATTCACTGAGGCCATGTGCAGCCTACTGATCCAGATTTGGCAAATTCTACAAAACCTCCTGCCCTTCTGCCCCCAGCAACTGCATTACTATGTATACCTTGTGCTCTGCCCCTATACTTGCTCCACATATTCCTTGCAATTGTATTCCACTTACTCCATCTTAATAGTGATTCTTCTCCGAGATGATTTATCAAGAAAGGGAGTTGGAGTAATATTGCACATATTGTCTTCCAGACAGACAAGTAGTTTAACAATATTACAGTACAGACTTTCCAAATGTACAGTTTCCTGTATGAACTACCGAACTTTTTTATGCCCTAAACAAAGGTTGCATTAGGACCATAAAATCGCAACTTTAATCAGAGTATTTTCATACTGTCAACTCAAATGCATTAAAATAGTTTGCTTGAAGGGTGCCGATCACAGTTTTCAAAGAAGGCAGAGGTGACTTTCAGTACAGCAGTGTCTAATATAGGTGTGCCAATCGCTGTTTCTATGATTGACACTCATCTTTTCGTGGTGTGTCAAATTCGGGTCCATTGCAAATGCATACACTGCAGTAATTTTGAATATGGGTATGCTGATCACAGTTCATGTGACTGGTACTGAGCCTTATGAGTTGTGTAAGATTAATTCCTTAATAAAGGCACATGCTTACAATATTTATTCAAAGAGCTTGTAAAGAGTACGGCTACCCCCGAAGGGTCTCCCGGCGCTATTGGTAGGGCAGTAGCAGAGGACAGAGTCTGAAGAGAAACAAACATTTAGTCAGGGCTGCTAAAACGTAGGGTTTTTAGATTTTTACGAAATTGAAACATGAGTTACAGGGTCTGCGAGAGAGCGGCAAGGCATTCCAAAGTTTCGGGCCCAATACAGAAAAGGAGCTCTACGAAATCAAGGCACAGAAAACAAAGCGAGACTGTCATATCTGAACTCACGGGTCGGGACATATGGAGACACCGGAGCTTGGATGTAGGAGGGGGCGAGACCGTGTCTGGTGCGAAACATATAGCACAGGGCTTTGAACTTGATCTGTTTATCAACGTTTAGCCAGTGCAGTTTCTGCAACAAGGGCGAAGTGGATGAGAATCTTGGCAGCCGAAAGAGAAGGCGAGCAGCTGCATTTTGAATGATCTGCAGACAGCGAATCACAGTTTTGTCAGCACCCAGATAAAGGACATTCCTGTAATCTAGTCTGGATGTGACCAAGGCTTGCAACACGGATCTCTGAGCATCTGGTGGAATCAGCCAGAGCATTTTCTTCAACCATTTCAACATAGAGAAGCAAGAGGCGGTAAGCTTAGAGATCTGTGGTGTCAGGGAGAGATTTTTGTCAACAATAAAACCAAAATTCTACACTTTATCCACCGGCATGGGCAGTGGCCCCAGAATGGCAGGCCTATGACTGACTCCCCAAAGACCAGAGTTATTTCCCAAAATCAAGACTTTGGTTTTGTCTGTATCTAGAGAAAGTGTGCCAAACAATAGACTCAATAATCAATGCTAAGAAAGTTGTATTTCACACCATTCAGACTATTGCTTTGTCTCATTTGAAATCGCAGAAATGTACTCAATATTGTCTTGAGAACATATCACATGAGATACGCTCAACAAATTACAGATGTCACATTCTGATGCACGATACTGCGGTATCCCTAACCGCGCTACGATGCAATACACTACCCAGAGTGTTAAGATCCTCCCCACATTTCAATGTCCAAAGATCACTTCATTCATAACAGTTGATACTTTTCCCAGATTTACTAAATTGCCACTGTATATTGCAGTGTTGTAGTAAGCATTTAATGCTGTTATGCTGTAGTTTATGATTGCAACTCAGTTACTTCCCACTGCAGCTGCCCTTCTCACTGCCTAGATGATTTACTCCTCAGTGTTGAATACTTATTCAACACAATGTCCTTGTCCACTATAGTGTCACCAAAAACATCTATTCTTCTTGCCTGAAGTCACTCCTCAAACTTAAGTTAAGACGGCGCTGCAACAAATTTATGGCTTTATTCATTACACTCAGTGGGACACTCGTCATCAGTTTCAAAGCACGAGAATATCCACAAGTGAAGGTACTTCAGGAAGGAGTAATTGAAGGCACCCCAGGAACAGTCGTCCACAAGGCCAACTGACTAACATGGAAACATCAGCCATGGGTATTAACCTTCTATTCCAGAATTGAATACCATTATGGACGCAGCAAAGATGCCAAAGAGACATTTACCTGTAAATAACAGGAGGGTTGGGTCTGTATGCTACCTAGATTGGACCACTTCAATTTTTAAACATACAAGGGGCCTCATTTATGAGACTGTGCTTCACTTTTAGGTCGCCGGTGCGTCACTTTTTGTGACACAATAGCAGCGTAAAAAATGTGCCTTGTTGCACCATATTTACAAAGTGACGCATCTAGGTAGATGCGTCACTTTGTAAACCCCTGCTCTACATTATACTTACGCCAGGTATAATGTATGCAGGGGGGGGCGTTCTGATGCAAGACAGGGTCATATAAGTGACGCAGTGAAATCTATAAGATTTCACTGCGCCACTTCTAGGACACAAATGCGTCAATTTCTTACGCCTGCCTCACAGCAGGCGTAAGACTGATGCAGGCCCTTTCACATGGGGCTTGCCCCATGTGAAACGACACATTGCTTGAGTTGCGTTACTTTTGTGACACACTACAGGAATGCGTCACTTTTGCGGCATACAGATACGTCAGAAAAAATGACGTATCTGTGACTCCTTGCGCCATGATGCGTCATACTGTAAATATGATGCATCATTGATCTCGCAAGGAGGGTGCAGTGAAAAATGACGCATCGCTGTTTTCACGCAGCGATGAGTCACTTTCATAAATGAGGCCCAAGGTATCTAGATAGGTCATTTAAACAATTGCTACACAAAACGAGCCTGAGTCCTCAATTCAGAAGCCCTTGTGATTTATTTCACTTTTCTTTTTTTACTTTAAGAAGAACGTGATTGTTGCATTAAGATCATGTTAACATATCGGGCAACACTTTCTTTTTACAATCATGAGTAACAAACACTGTGATAAAGTACATAACAAAGAAATAATGAGCCAAAACAGTAAACAAGAATAGCGTGTCAAAACGTAGCAAAGATATAAGACCAGTCCTTTACTACATTTCGAAACACTAGGCGGAAAATTATGATTTAACTGAAAATGTCTTTTATAATCCTACGAGTGTTTTTGGCTCTGGGAATTATAGTTTTTTAGGGGGTGTTTTCAAGAAGAGAGAGGAGTTGGTGCAAAGATTGTCTCATTGGACACCCTATAAGGGCCTTATCCCAAGAGCTGGAGTCAAAGCATTTCGAATCCCATCTTGTTGGGGAAGGGAACACAGAAAGTAGGTAAGAGGGATAGCCCAGCAATAAATCATAAGGGGGGGAAATAGGAAAAGAAACATTAAAAAAGAGACAATTATCTAAACGAAATGCGTAAAAATTGCATTTTTGCCAGATCTTGGAAAACGAGAGTGATACGCATTTAATAATGGAGAAGGGAGGCCCCAATTCATAGTTAGCAGATGGTAACCCTAGAGAACCCACCAGAGCACCCATGGTACCAGCTGGGAGATTAGGGGACCCTGGACCGGTAGTACCCCCACCAACCTGGTTGTCGCAGCCCCTTCAGGCAACCCATCCCTTCTTGATTAATCAGATAGCAGATCCATTGGGAAGAGAAATGCGAATTGTATATGGGGTTCCCTTGTTACAGGCAGGGTCTGGGGTCATTGATTCCAGGGTGGATGGTAACCTAGGGAGAGGGCCCCAATTTCCAATTATTACGCAGGATGGACTGAATAGAACCCCCACAGAGACCACATCTCTGTCCAATAGAAACATTGAGGCACCAACTTCTAATATTATCTCATATTTGAACATTCAACCTCATGGTGGTACATAAGTAGTTAGCTTCACCAATAGGGTCCCTTTATGGATCCCCTGGAGGGACGCTCCAAAGAAAACTAGTGGGGTACAGACCAATTCATCTCCTATTGTGGATTTTACCTGGCTATTTGATAATGAATCCACTCCAGCCTCAAAAGGCTTAATGTATCAAAGGGTTTTACCTATTCTGGGGCACATTTACTTATCCTTCATGCAACACAGGCTGCGTTGCGTAAAGGGAGAGACCAGAATATTAATTTGTACAACGATATGGAGCATTCCTGCTGTCTCTTAGCCTCTGACCACTATGTGAAGCCTAGCGCTAACACAGGCACCCTTGCACCATGGGCGTCCGCAGACAGTTTTCCAGGGGGGGGGCAAATTGTTAACGTCATCACCGTCCTCCGACATGATGTGTGCCAGGTGGGGCACACGAAACACTGTGGCGCAGAACTAGGATAGACTCAATTAAATGCCAGGAATCCAGGACATGTGACTGACCCTGCCACGGGCCAATAAACACCACCTGTAGGGAAAATGCTAAACTTTCTGACAAGGTGCTTTATCTCTGTCTGCTAGTTGTGCAGACTTCTGGGTTCTTGATCCAACACCAATCAAGGCTGTCTTCAGCACGATTCGATTTTTATCAGAATACTTTAAAACAGCCTATGCATAAAGCACCAGATATTATATACTGTAGGCACAGTGTATGTTAGGGATTATTTGTAGCACACATATTTACCAATATTGGCTTCTTGGTGCTAGAATTCATGTTAACTTTTATCCAAAGTTAAAGCACAACGTCAAAGTTAGTAATAAATAATGTAGCAATCACACACGCTAGTGATTTGACAGTGGGTGCTCCCTTTACTAGAATTCCCCGGGCATTGCTAAATTTTGCACACATTCAATTAATTTATACAAAATAAAATGTATAGGTCCAAATGTTAGCTATATTTTTTAAAAGAAACTTAGAGTCCCTCTACCTGTAGTCAATGTCAAACTGACATCGTGCGCACGTTTAGGGATACAATAATGGCCAGCGCCCTTATGCGGAAGCCCGGCACAGTAAATGTGTGGCACATGCGGCGCCAGCAGTTGCGCCACATCACAGGTCCAGGGATGCTGAGTCTTACACAGTGGTCGAAGTGGGAGAAAAAAAGTAGGGGAACAGTGGGCGGAGAATCAGAGGGCGGGAATAACCCAAGGATTGGATCTGTGAGTGGACCAGAGGTTTGGCTAGAATGCACAGACATCCCAATTTTTTGGTATTTGTTTGGCATTTCACTGCCCAGTTTAATCAACCAATGGATACACATGATTATTTAAGGTTATAACGAGGTATTGACATTAAAATATATTCACAAAGTGGCATATGCTTCTAATCACAGAATGTACCAAATACGATAAAACGTGAAAAAACAAGCCATTTGTCTCCGAGCCATGGAGTTTCTGTCATCAGCACTTCACCCTTTTTCAAAAACAGCAGTTCAAACATGAATGCAAAATATCCTAGTTTGCAAATGTTTTCTCTAAAATTATGGCTCTGCCATATTTGCCTCATAATGCAAGATCTGCTGCATGATCTGACCATTTAAACTAAAAAATTGTTTGTAGCTCAAACATATCAAAAGTTAATATAAAATGTGATTTGTGTTGCTGCGGAGTGGATCGCCTATTGTAAAGGTTGACTGGTCACCTTTCTCACTGCTGCATTTGTATGTTACACTGGTACTAATAAGGCAAAATCTTTCCAGAGACTGTTAGCATGTGTACACACGTCAAAATAATAAAATATCTGAAAATATACTGCATTACGCTGCAGCCTTTTTTTATTGCATAATTTAGTCAACACTACGGCATAATGTTGTCATCCTTTGCTGCATACTTAATTCCAGTGGCCTACAGCAGGCAGCACATGTTAAAAGTGATTTTTGAATGAAGCAGAGAGACTGTGAAGTTTGCGAACTTAGTTTGGCGTGTGCAAATCCTGCATTGCCAATCCCTGGTGAATTGCAGCTACTGCTGCTGAAACAAGGCCAATGGAGGTACCTTTGGGTGAGGCAGACTGGCCTCAAGGGCAGGGCCAGCCATAGCACTGGTGGTGTCCTGTGCATTAATGTTTGGTAGTGCCCCCCAATGACCACCTCTGCCATGGATTCCCTCAGTACCACCCTTTAACTGTGCCCCCCAAGTCTCCATAACCACTCTCTCTCAGATGCATTTAATTTGATTTACAGCGCCACTCATACCATTGTAGGGTGTCAGAGCACTTTACATCACACACATTACACAGAGACAATCAATATGTGTGTAAATTACTGTATAGAAAATGTTACATAAGACTAAGGACTACAAGGTGTAGGAGTCACATGACAACCATACTAGTAGCCCGTATAGTTTTATAGTGATTGGTCTGGAGAAACACAATACCCGGAATTTAAAACGTAATACCATGGTTGGGGGTTCTCCTTAATAATCAGAATTGATTTCTATCCAAAAGAACACTTTTTGGGACATTAGGATAATCAAAGACTGGGGGACGGGGGGAGGGAACATAACGCTTGAATTTATACCTTGCAGTTTGTATGCAGCTCTTAGATGACAGTTAATAGCTCACTGTTCTAAGTTAGGATTTTAACTTATAAACTGCAAGTAACAAAAGGATCTCTGACAAAAGCAGTACCCACTGACCTATTTACATTATGTGCACTTTGTGATCTGCATGGCGCATGTTCTTTGCAGCCGGTACATTAACCCTCTGAGCTACCTTTCGAGGAGTCAAAACTTCCACTAGACAAAATTCTGATCTCTCTCTAGGAAGAACATTAATCACCAGAGTCATCATGACATTTTTATTGTTGCCGAAAATTGCTGGAAGCCAGGAAGGAGGCAGCAAGTGTTTTTAAAACCATAATATACTTGCAAACATGATGCCTTCACCTAAAGTCAGCACCCGGTGCGCTCATACTGGTTGCATCGCCCTAGAGCTGGCCCTTCTCAAGGGCCCTGTGACCTTAGTGACTGTTGTTCTAGGGTGTGCTGCTTCATAGGCCTGCCCGCAAGACTGGAGGTGAACTTCAGTATGGATAGTGTTGGACAAGCCTTGAAGGTTAACCTACACTTGTCATGCTAGGGTCCACCTGCTGGTGCGAAGACACCAGGAGTTCTAAGGTCTTGCGGAGCCTTCTAAGGTCTAGCATGTGATAGTGCTCTCGCAGGAGAGTGGTCTGGTGGGCTGGTTATTAAGGCTGAACCTGGTTCCCAGTTCCAAATTCATCAGCTCTGACCATAGTGCCACATCCTCTCCCCCACTGAACATTGTACTGCCCCACTGAGAAAAACTCCCACTGTCTTCAACTACAACTCAATTGTTGCCTGCTATAAACGCCTGGATGCACAATTTAAATTACGCACTAGACAAGAGCAATATGCGGCCTACAAAAAAAAAAGGAACAACATCCTGGAAGAAGCAAACACTTAAGGGAATGCAAAATTTAGCAAACCATGTGAAATGTAAGCAGGAACAACATGGTTACCTTAATGCTTTTACACTCACTATTCAGAAATCAGTGAGTGCTTTTGCCTGAAAAGTTAAGGACACGACTACAGGGCCCTGAATGGACCCATTTCAATGGCCATTGCTTATATCCTTACAAAACGTAAGCAGTATGGTGAAAATACCACATCCCTGGATGCAGAGCCGCAGCACACATTTTGTTTTCCAATCCACACATTTTGGTACCTCCAGGATTGGTGCACTAGTTCCAAGTCCAGGGAAAACAAAGACAAGAAAACAAAAATAGCGCTTCACTGGCAAACTCTGTAAAAGTGGCGCTAATGTGTTTCAGTGTGAATAAAACCAGTTTGGCCATTTTGCTACCACTCTGTCTTACTTTATTTAGTTATTTATCTATTTTTCATATTTTTAGCCTTTTATGCCCAATGCTGCACTTTGGAATTAAACTGTCAGAAAAATACTACATTTCCAGCAAAAGCATCTTTCTTTTTTGGATCCATTTCACAGGGAAGCAAATATAAGAAAGGAGAGGAAAGAGAGTGAGAACCCAGTCTTGAAGTCACGATTTTCATGGGCGTCTACAGGGGGGGCAAGGAGGGTCGCTCCAGGGGGGGGCAAGTGCCCCTCCTTGCCCCCCCCTGCGGACGCCCATGCCTTGCACAATAATGCAAAAGTGCCTGCATTACTGCAAGATTGTTTTTGTGCAGGAAGGGGTTTAGAGGTGTTTCCATCTTTTTATGAGGGCTTCAGAATGCAGCACACATAGAGGAAGCATCAAGGAGGAATAAAGATATTTCTAGTTGTTACTCCTCACTGGGGAAGGCGTAGCATTAAGACGTATTCCCTGATTTACTGGCTTTAGTAAATCTGTGAATGCGCCAGAATCCATGGGTGGATGCATGAGAACACCCAAGCTCCACCCATGGAATGCCTCCCTGCTGAAAATCCACCATAAGAAAGCGCAAGCGGCTTCATTGCTGCTGCATTGTTACATTTCTTTACAAAGCCATGCAAGATGGTCCAAACTGCCCCTTCCGTGACTTTGTAAATATTACTGAAGCCTTTGTGTTGTCTTTGCATCATCTTGCATGATGCAAGGCCAATGCAAATGCTTGATCAGTATGCCTCTCTGTGTCTCTGAGGAAATTCAATAATACAGAAGTCTTCACTTCCTTTTCTGTGCCATTAGAAAGATACCATTCTGTGCCATCTAAAGAAGTAATCAATGATTCTTTTTTCATTTAGTTAAGCCTACATTTTGTCTTTAAAAAACTAACATCTAGCACTATGTTTTGGATGCATTTTTTTGTGGTATGTGAAGTGGAACCCATTGGATGGTGCAGAAATGAGGATACAAGCAGTTATGATTGTGGAGCAGGAGAGGCAAAATGTTGTTTTCCAGTTACTGGGATGCAGACATTATTATATCCATTCAACTTTACAGTTTAACTAAGCAATTGCCAGTTCTGAACAGAGATTATGTAAAGAAACAAGCATTTGCAATGGAATCAGTCTCCCCTTTGGGACCTTATATGTATTTGGCTATGCAGCACAGTAGCCTGGGTGCTGAAACATTTACTGCTCTTTAACATGGAGGGAAAGTAAGCACCAAACTGCGTGACACGCCAGGTATGGCGAAACATGGAGAGAAATATTGCCTTTCAGCCAGAAATGGTATAGTCCAAAGCTCTGTTTTTAATGTAAAATCAGGACTTTCGGTGGTCATATCACTGAAAATACAAAATTTGATAAAAACATTATTGTCTACAGGTGTTCGTTGGAGACAATTTCTATGTACTGGAATCTATTATATTTTTATTTTAAAGGTTTTATATAGCTCTGGCTAGACCCGCAGGTATCGGAGCGCTTTACAAGAGTATCAGATTATAGTTACAGGTTACATCGTTACAAACGTTACACAGTTATTAGAGCATGGCAACGTAGTTACTTGTAATGTTGAGATAAACAATAAGCACAAATACGTAAGGGAAGAAGCAGGCAAGGGGAGTGATTCAGGGGAGGGGGGAGGAGCAGGGGAAGTAGATATATAATGAAGGTGTGAAAGAGGAGGGGAGGGTGAGAGACACCGCATGGAAAGAGGAGGGGAATGGCAACAGTGACATAAACGGGTAGGCGAGTCAAAGCAACGTCCAAAGTCCAGTAAGCTGTGATCCCAGGGGAAGGGGTTTTACTTCCCTATCTCTGTTGCGAGAGGCTCCCTTTACGCAGTGGACTCTCTCAGAGGGGTCTCTGAGACTCCAAGGCCTACATACTGGATCCTTCCCCAAAAAGGGGAGAGGGAGTGCTTTGGCAAGGGGTGCCATACCATATTTTATCTGTGAGTGGCTCCCTTGGCACAGTGGACTCTCTCAGCGGGTTCGCTGAGACTCCAGAGTATAAATATTTGATCTTTCCCCAACAAGGGGAGAAGGATGCTTAGTCAAAGGGCACAAAGGACAGGGGGCTAGGGAAACTAGCAGGCAAGGGGAGAGATTCAGGGGAGAGGGGATAGGAGCTAGGGAAGTAGACAAAGAGAGAAAGAGTACTAAATGGGAAGATATTTAATTAATGAGTTATTATATAGCGCTGGCTAGATCCAAAGGAATCAGAGCGATTTACCTGAGGAACAGTAATGTTGTAATTTACATCAGTTAAAAATGACAAAAGTATCAAGAAAGCATTTAAAGGACATAGGTGAATGGAGCAATGAAGGGTAAGGGGATAGGGTAAAGGGGTAGGAGGGAGATAGGATGTAGAGACGAGGGGAAAATCTGCCCAAAAGTCCGGGTGGGTAGGTGACGGCAGGGGGGGAGACCACAACCCATCTCCCCTTTAGCTATCTGGTAGCTCCACCGGACATCAGCCAAATCGCTTATTCTCCACAGTCTGGAGTAAGTTCCGCAGGTTTCAAGTCCTGATGTGTAAGCAGGTTAGGGAATCGGTTTCAAGGTCTGGGCAATGTCCAATTGTTGTTCCAGGGAAATAAAACAATGTGGAGGGGATCACTATGGCAGCCATATTGGGGTCAGGCAGGGGACTGTACTGTACTCTGGTAAACTGGTGGCCATCCTAAGGTCAGGCAACAGGCAGTTAGAGTCAGTATCCAGGACAGCAGCTGCCAGAGAATAATAGTCCCAGCCCTAGAAGGGACACATGGAAAGGGGTGCCCAGCCTACCATAGCTCAATGAGCACCGGGGCCTGCAGGCTCATCATCCCTCTCATCACTCTCCCCACTGGTCCACACCAACGCTATAAAAATATCTGCGGTGGAGGGAGAGGAAGAGGCTGCCACTTACATGCACACACACACCCGGCAAATGCATTTCACATGCACACACTGCACAGCACTACATCCTTCATGTACAGTACCACTCACAGTATTATATACTCCCAGTACATGCATTTACCAAGCACGGACTGCACAGTACTCCATTTATTATGTACTGTACCACTCACAGGCACACATACATCCAGCACATGCATTCAACATGCACGCACTGCACAGTACTGGATTATCCCTGTATTGTACACTTCAATTCAGCTGTATCACTGGGACCCTGTATCGGTATAGCAGACAGCAATTCAGTCCATGAGCCCAGGCTCGTAGCCTCTCTGTCACACAGCTGCTGGTCTGAGAGAATTTTCTTTCGGGCCACCTGGTTTCAGTAAGGCTGACTGGCACCATCGCCACTGCAGCTACTGCCACCCACAGTAAGGGGAGAAACGTGGGGGGCCCGCTCCTAACCCCAGAAGGTCTTACCAGGCTGTTATGCTCATTTCATGACTCAGCTGGAAGTGGTATTCGAAGTTACTATACCGCTCGTCTTCCTTACTCTGGGGGGTGGGGGGCAATCTGGCCTCGGTAGCACTCCGGTTCCATCAGGTCTGAGCCTGGAACACCCAGTGTCCCTCACTCCGTCAGTGCCACTCACCGCTGCACAGGCTCTTTATAGGCTCGGCAGATCCCAGCACTCCACTCCAGCAAAGCGCCATCTTGATGCGTGGCCCACCGATGTCGCAGCAAGAACCGCCTCGCTCACAGCTGCTCCGGGGGTTGCAGTCTGCCCCGGTATCACGTCGGGTGTCTTAGGGCCGAAACCGGAACATCCAAATGCCTTCACACGGTCTTCCCGCAGGTGGAGGACATCGCAGCTTTCATCTCCGGCGAGGCGCCATCTTGTGACGCGGCTCGCCGGCTTCGGTTCGAGAATGGCTTTGTTCACAGCTGAAAACCGCAGCTCTTAGGTTGTTCAGAAAGCCACAACCTCTGGACACATTCCGATCACCACTGCTGTGGTTTTTTGGCGTCGGCTATCAGGATAAATCACAGGATTTGGTCCGGGCCGGCTGTGCCCGCTGAGAGCACAGCCGGCCGACTCAGACACTGGTGTGCTTTTCGAGAACTGCTTTTCTGAGACCACTGTGATCTTGTTCTTCAATCGTTCAATATGAACAATATTTCCAAGGTTTCCAGTTTTTCCATTCTAGTATTTTACTGACCTCTGCTGGTCGTTTTCTATCAACAAAGATAAATAGATGCATTTGCCAGAAAATTAGAAAAAAGAAAGTCCCTCAGCAGAAAAAAAAATGGTATTTTACTGACCTCTACTGGTCGTGTTCTATCAAGTCAGTTAAATAGAGGCAGTTGAACAAGCAGAAAGCAATTCTGGTATTTTACTGACCTCTACTGGTCGTATTCTATCAAGTAGATAAATAAATAGAGGCAGTTGAAGAGAAAAAAAGTTCCTAAGCGGAAGCAGACAAGTCCTAGGGCTGATCTCCATAGCCCACAAAGTACATATACATATGAGTATATACTAAAGTATATACAAGAGGTCTCGAATTACTCGACCTAAAAGTGCACTACCTACAACTTCAGTTCAGACTTTCCAGCAGTCATAAATTATCAGGAAGTGAAAAAAGTCTGTGTTAGGACGGAAAAGTCCGATGCAAGGTACAGACATGTGCCTCTACCCTAATTGCCCAACTATACTGATGTTTGGATCCCTAATACTGATTTTTGTTGTCATAGGCAAACACAGATCATGCATGTGCAACACTACATAGGCATGGCTCACGGATTGCCATCTTCTTGGACCAAGAGAGCTACTGGCTCTACCAGGAGTTAGGCAGCACAAGGAGCATGAGTGGCATGGTGTAAGTACTCAACCCCTTTGTTTTATGTGGAGTGCTGCACAGTGAATGAGTGGGCTTCACCGGGTCTGTGTGTGCCTGGGAAGTGTGCAATACAGGGATAATCCAGTACTGTGCATGGCGTGCATATTGAATGCATGGGCTGGGTGTATGTGTGCCTGTGAGTGGTACAGTACATAATAAATACAGTACTGTGCAGTGCGTGCTTGGTAAATGCATGTACTGGGAGTACGTAATGCTGTGAGTGGTACAGTACATGAAGGATGTAGTGCTGTGCAGTGTGTGCATGTGAAATGCATTTGCCTGGTGTGTGTGTGTGTGCATGTAAGTGGTACAGTACATGAAGACTACTGTGCTGTGCAGTGTTTGGATGTGAAAAGCATGTGTGCCTGTGAATGGTACAAGACATGGCAGACTAAGGGTTCCACTTTAGTAGACACAGAGCTACATGGTGAAACATAAGAAGAGGAGGTAGAGTAATACCCCCAGACATATTTGTGAATTGTCTGATTCCTGTTAGCTGAGTGAGTTACTGGAGAATGGGGAGCAAGATTCTTCCTGTACCCTTCAAATGGTACTCCTTGATTCAGAGAGAAGCCACAAGGACTGGATCTGGGCACATCTCAGGAAGGAAATGGGGCTGATAAGAGAATCATAAAGAGTAGGGCTGGGGCCCCCAGCTAGCCTTTTCATACACATATCACTGTGGCTGACATACAGGTTTGAACTCTAGTCACTTGTCACTCCTGCTTTCAAGGGGAATAGACAGGGCAGAGGAGTGGGTACTTCAAAATGAAGTAGTCCCCCAACATAAACTTCAAATAATGATACCTTCATTCACATTTGGTGCCTGGAAATGGGCTATAAGTAGGGGAGTATGGGACCCCAGGAAATGTCAACTGTGAAGCTGGTAGTTGGACTGTGCAAGGAGGAGAACTTCTGCAAGACTACTGCCTGTGACCTGGACTGGGGGCCACAACTTTGTACTCTCCCTGCTGGGTGAGGGGACATCACCTAGGAAACCCAAGACCACGCGTCCCGGAGAGGGGAGCACAGCACATGTCTGCTTTCCAATACCAGTCTGCACTGTGAGAAAGAGAGGAGTTTTAGATGGTGCAAGGTCCAGTTGGGAATCCTATTGAATGGATTCCCTGTTTGAGGTGTGAGGAAACTGCTGCTGCACCGATTGGGTCATCGCCCATGTGAAGGACAAAGTCGGTGACCCCTGGGTACCAGAGGGATCTGCAGTGAAGTGAGCCATGAATATCGCTGTGCTGGTCAGGCTGGAACCCATGTGCAGTGAGCTGCTGGTTTCCCGATATGCCACGGGGGGCTGCCGCAAGGTGAACTGTAATTGTCACTCTGCAGATCAGGCCAGGGTCCAATATGCAGTGAGGGATCGGTTGCCCCGTTTTCCAGGAGGGGCTGTTGTGGATCGATTTCTGTGTGGAGTGGGGCATGGCTCTTGTGAAGTGAAGACCCTGTGACACTATGCCGGGAGGGGCCACCGTGCAGGCATCTGCAGTACCGATCAGTTTGGTGCCCATATACAGAACAGATATAGTGACCTCCTATGCTAGAGGAGGTCACCATAACTAGCAAGAAGTGTGACATGACCAAGAGCATTGCTGGAGGAGTGAGGGAACTGTGGGAAACCCTACACATCTCACCTTAAATGAGGGATCAGCATTAGGTGCTTCATACCATCTTCCCGACTGTGGGATGGACCAAATATTTACCCTACTAGGAGGAGCTGTGAGCAAGCTTTGGTCACAGTGGGTGCAGGATCATGAGTGAGGAACCTGGGGATCATCGAGGCTACAAGCAAGGAACTCACCTGAACCAGCCGCTGATGCCCTGGCACCCACAGAGGGGGCGAGCTTAGGAACTACAGACACACTGATCCTGCAAGTGCAGGTAAGACTGAATTTGGGCAGTTTAACCCTGGGGAACTTGCTTACTAGATTTGCTGCAGCACAGGTACACTTTTAACTTTGACAGAATGGGAGTAGACTCTTGAGACTCAGACTACTAGTGGGGCTTACCTTGGTTGTTGCCTAAAGTAAATGGGAAATAACCACGATCACTAGAGCATGGAGGGAATTAAATTTTTCTCTGTGTGCTATTAGTTGTAAACTAAAAATAGTTCTCTTTTTTAATAAAAGTGAGTATTTGGCTGGACAATAATTTTTTGCTGCTGCTATGGGTATTTTGACTTGGAAGCCAATTTTCGAATCCTCCAAGGGAGCCTTAGACTGCTCAGACCACACTCTTCCGGGAAGTAAAGTGCTGAAGGGGTATTTGGCCCTGTTACTCAGACAACATAGTAGGTCAGGCCCTGGGACATCAGGAGAAAAAAGGTCTTACACCCACAGTAGAGCCCAGTAACCTATTATTGTCATGTGGCTCCCAAAAAGATATTCTGACAAATGGCGGCAAGTGGGGGGGCACCTTACATTTAGGAGCCATAATACAGGTGTGAAATAGGCCAGCCCCAATTTACTCTGGTAGGACAATAAATTCAGTTTTTTAAGCACCAAGGTAACACGCATAGACAATGGAAAATACAGGATTGGGATTAGACCTCAGCACCATGATCAGGTGGTGGATTTATGTAGGGACAGAAAGGTCCTTGCCTTGCTAATTTTAAGAAGAACCCGTTTGAGACAATGGGTGAAAGGGATAAGACTGCTGTTGACTCTGGGGAAGGAACCATAGTCGTAACCCAGAAAGAGAGTGCTGTTGATTTAGGCTCTAGGATCCCGTTAGGAACCATCTATACCCAGGCACACGACCAGTGTGTTCCCTAGAGCAGAATTCAAAAAAGGCTACAACAGCATGGTTCTAAGCCTAAAGGTGAGAGAAACTCTCCACAGACAGGGTCCAAACTGGAGGGTATGGGCCAGGGTAATTATCATTGGACTTCAGGAGGACCCAGGAAAACTTGGGAATGGTAATGGTGTGTTACGGAAGGAGCATCATGAGAAGAGAAGGCAGGGAAGGACTTCCAAGTCCTAGGTGGTGACTGGCTTCAAGTGCTACAGGGTGGGACACTTTAAGAGATAATGTCAGGCAAAAAATCCTGACCCAGCAACACTTGTGATAGCAGGAATGTTACTTGGGGTGAAGGAACTCATGTGGGCCCGGTTGTGTATAATCTATTAGTTATGGACATTTGGCGAGAGACCCAGATTCTCTGTAGCACATTCATCCTAACACAATGGGTTTTGTTGAGGATGTTAGTATCAATTGGAGAATAGTGCCTGTCCTGAGGGATACTGGAGCCTTCCACACTATAGTTGAGAGGATGTACCTTAATCCTAAGGAGATACTCCCTCAGACCAAGCATACCATTTTGTATCCATTGGGGAGGAAAACCTTCAGGCCCGCCAAGCACTCATGACCAGAAAGCAACACTGAGTTGGTATTAGGAAGGTCAGAAGGTGTTGGTACTAAAGCCAATTCGCCTCCAAGACTTTGGAGGATAAATAATATCAATCAATCAATCAATCAATTATTTGTAAAGCACACTACTCACCCGTGAGGGTCTCAAGACGCTGGGGGGAGGGGGTGCTGTTACTGCTCGAACAGCCAGGTCTTGAGAAGTCTCACGATGGTCAGCAGGTCCTGGGTCGGCCTCAGGGGGAGGGGGAGGGTGTTTCATGTCTTGGGGGCAAGGTGGGAGAATGATCCGACGCCTGGGGTTGCTCTGTGGATGCGTGGAATGGTGGCGAGGGCGAGGTCAGCGGAGCGAAGCTGGTGGTTCGGGGTGTAGAAGGTGAGTCGTTTGTTGAGGTATGCTGGTCTGGCGTTGTGGAGTTCTTTGTGAGCATGGGTGAGGAGCTTAAAGGTGATCCTCTTGTCGATGGGGAGCCAATGCAGGTCTCTCGGGAGGGCAGTGATGTAGCTGTGGTGGGGGATGTCAAGGATGAGGCGTGCAGAGGCGTTCTGTATGCGTTGTAGTCTTTTCTGGAGTTTGGCCGTGGTTCCCACGTAGAGGGTGTTACTGTAGTCCAGTTTGCTAGTGACGAGGGCCTGGGTGACTGTCCTCCTGGTTCTGGTAGGGATTCATCTGTAGCTCTTGCAAAGCATGCAGCAGGTGTTGAAGCAGGAGGAGGAGATGGCGTTGACTTGCTCGGTCATTGATAGCGATGAGTCTAGGATGAACCCCAGGTTGCGTGCGTGGTTGGTAGGTGCTGGTGCAGCTCCCAGTGTGGCCGGCCACTAGGAGTTGTCCCAGGCGGAGGAGGTGGAGTCGAGGATGAGAACCTCCGTCTTGTCCGAGTTCAGTTTCAGGCGGCTGTTCCTCATCCATCCGGCGACAGCCTTCATTCCTTCTTAGAGGTTGGTTTTGGCGGCAGTGGGGTCCTTGGTGAGGGAGAGGATAAGCTGGGTGTCGTCAGCGTATGAGACAATGTTGAGGTCGTGCAATCAGACGATGTTGGCAAGCTGTGCCATGTAGACGTTGAAAAGGGTCGGGCTGAGGAATGATCCTTGGGGTGGGTCATACAAGGTAATTCAGGTTTTTTAGGAAAATTACTTGGTAGACACACCTGCTACAAGGGAGCCCAAGAGGGTGTTCAATGTGACCAAGCTTAAGGCTTACCTTCAGAGAGATTACACAGTGAATGTCATGGCTATGGCGGAGGAACTTGAGGAAGAAGCAGGCCTTTTCCTGACTTGCTACATAGTGACATGAAGAATGGCTCTGTAGAAGGGGTTTGATTATCCCCTGACTTAACGCCTGAGCAGCAGAGGAATGTACAGAGGTGTTGGGATAGTTTGTCAACCTCTTCTCACTGACATCTGTGTGTGTGCATGCCATAGATACAAGTGACAGCTTGCCAGTGAAGTACAGAATGTTTGACTGGGTTCAGGGATGCATTGAGGCAGCAGTTGATGAAATGCTGGTACTGGGGTCCAACATTGACTTGGGGTTCTTTGAGATATCCTATAGTCCTTGGTCTAGTCCTCTGCTTCTAGTACCAACGCAAGGGGCAACTGACTTGCAGTTCTGTCTGGACTGATGAGATCTCAATAAGGTAACAGAAAAAGATGCCCAGCCAATCCCAAGAACGAATAAGCTGGTGGATCGAATATGTGCTGCAAAGTACTTGAGCACCTTGGATCTGACCAGTGGATATTGTCAGATCACTGTGGCATCAAATACCAAGTATTCCACTGATTTTTCTACACCACAGGGGCTATATCAGTTCATGTTAATGTCCTTTGGGCTGAATAATGTTCCAGGCACATTTCAGTACCTGGTGAGTCATGTTTGAGCATAACAGGAAGAATTCTGCATGGCCTACATTAATGACATTGAAGTGTTTAGCAATTCATTGCAGGACCACCTGAGACACCTAAAACAGGTGTTGGCTAGGATACAAGAGGATAAACTGACCATCAAGGTGACCAAGTGTCAGGCGGGGCAGTTTCCTGTAGTCTACCTTGGACATGAGGTGGAGAAAGGAAATATTTGTCTGTTGCTAGCCAGCATTCGGTCCATGATGGAGTGGGAAGTGAGGCCCTTTTTTGGACTCACCAGAATTTACAGAAACTTTGTGGCAAACTATGGAAGTATAGTTGCCCCATTGACTGTTTTGACCTCCACAAAGCAGCCCAGGAAAGTGATTTGGACTGAGAAGTGCCAGAAAGGATTTGAGGAACTGAAGAAGGCTTGTGCACTGCACCTGCACTGAAAGCACCTGACTACAGTCAGACTTTCATTGTACAGACAGATGCCTCTGACAAAGGAGTTGCAGCTGTGTTAGCTCAACTAGATGACAAAGGTAAAGAGTGTCAGGTAGCCTTTTTTAGTAGGAGATTACTACCTAGGGAACAGAACTTGGAGTCTTTTTTAGAAGGAGTGCTTTGCCATAGTGTGTGCCTTGCTTAAGTTGCACCCTAATTTGTTTGGCCCTAAGTTTGTGGTGCAAACAGATCATAAGCAACTGAAGTGATTGAGGGCTATAAAGGGAGAGAATCCCAAGTTGTTGAGATGGTCTATTTCTTTGCAAGGTTTGGACTTTGTAGTAGAGTACAGAGCTGGTCTGGGTGATAGGAATGCTGATGAACTTTCCCACTGGTTTTACTGATCTGACCACCAAACCTTTAAAGGTTAGGAGTTGGTTCATTATGTTCTAATATGGGTGGGCAGTTGTTGGTAGGAAAAGTTATCTGTATGGTAACAGCCATGCACCCCTGCCCTGAGTGCTCAGCTCTAGTGATGTCTGGATCCTTATGGTTATTTTTGTTGTCATAGGCAAATATGGATCATGCATGTGTGCCATGACATAGGCCTTTGTTATAGATTGGGGTCTTGTTGGACCAGGAGGGGTGCTCAAAGTGCTACGCTCATAATGAGGAAAGGCTACTGCTTTTATAAGGAGTTAAGCAGCACAAGCGTGTTGGTGGCAGTACACTGTGTAGTGATCAGTAGGAGTGAACAGGTCCTCTTTAACCTATGTCACTAGAGTGAGGCCTACAGGCTCACTCATTCAAAGCAAAGTTATGCTGCTGTGTGCTACACTCACCGTTTGGACAACATTGGTTTGATGTGGAGTGCTAAGCAGCGCATGAGTGGTGTATCTGTGCTAAGTGTATGTGCGCCCCAGGAAGGGTATAATACAGGGATAGTGCAGTACTGAGCAGTGAGTGTATGTTGAATGCATGTGCTGGGAGTATGTATGTGTGTGAATGGTACAATACATGGCAGACTATGGGTTACATTATGGGAGACTCAGGTCTGCATGGTGAAACATGAACAGAGGAGGCAGAGGAATCCACTAGATAGATTTGTGTATTGCTGCATTCTTGTAAGCTGGGTGAGACACACTGGAGATGGGAGAGCAGTGCTTCCTCCATACACTTCAAAGGGTGCTCTTTGATTCAGAGAGAGATCACCAGGAAGGGGCCTAGGCATATCTCAGAAAGGAGATGGGATGTTAAGGGAATCAAAAAGAGTAAGACTGGGGCCGGTTAAACAAATGTTTTCAAACTACACTTTCCCTTACTAACAAACTATTCCAGTTGTCAAAAACATTCTGAAAAATATTTGGCTTAATAGTAGTAGTACTAAATACTTTATTGTGTTGATCAATTGATTACAATAAAGTGTGAGCATTTACAAGAAAAAAATTGTGAGTAGTTTGAAATTTCAATGATTAAAACTTCCAATCAGGTTCAGTACAAACACTTCATAGTATAAAACTCTGTATGTTCCCGACTTAAGCAATGGTTTCAATCAATCAATCAATCACGTCATTCGCATAGCGCACTACTCACCCGGAAGGGTCTCAAGGCGCTGGGGGAGGGGAAAGTTACTGCTCGAACAGCCAGGTCTTAAGCTGCTTCCTGAAGGCGAGATGATCTTGGGTTCGCCGAAGGTGGGTGGGGAGGGAGTTCCACGTCTTGGCTGCCAGGTAGGAGAAGGATCTTACTCCGCCGGTGGCTCTGCAGATGCGTGGTACGGTGGCGAGTGCGTGGCCGGTAAATCGTAGCTGGCGGGTGGGCGTGTAGTAGGTCATGCGGTAGTTGAAGTACTTGGAGTATGTATGTGTGTGAATGGTACAATACATGGCAGACTATGGGTTATATTATGGGAGACTCAGGTCTGCATGGTGAAACATGAACAGAGGAGGCAGAGGAATCCACTAGATAGATTTGTGTATTGCTGCATTCTTGTAAGCTGGGTGAGACACACTGGAGATGGGAGAGCAGTGCTTCCTCCATACACTTCAAAGGGTGCTCTTTGATTCAGAGAGAGATCACCAGGAAGGGGCCTAGGCATATCTCAGAAAGGAGATGGGATGTTAAGGGAATCAAAAAGAGTAAGACTGGGGCCGGTTAAACAAATGTTTTCAAACTACACTTTCCCTTACTAACAAACTATTCCAGTTGTCAAAAACATTCTGAAAAATATTTGGCTTAATAGTAGTAGTACTAAATACTTTATTGTGTTGATCAATTGATTACAATAAAGTGTGAGCATTTACAAGATAAAAATTGTGAGTAGTTTGAAATTTCAATGATTAAAACTTCCAATCAGGTTCAGTACAAACACTTCATAGTATAAAACTCTCTATGTTCCCGACTTAAGCAATGGTCTCAATCAATCAATCAATCACGTCATTCGCATAGCGCACTACTCACCCGGGAGGGTCTCAAGGCGCTGGGGGAGGGGAAAGTTACTGCTCGAACAGCCAGGTCTTAAGCTGCTTCCTGAAGGCGAGATGATCTTGGGTTCGCCGAAGGTGGGTGGGGAGGGAGTTCCACGTCTTGGCTGCCAGGTAGGAGAAGGATCTTACTCCGCCGGTGGCTCTGCAGATGCGTGGTACGGTGGCGAGTGCGTGGCCGGTAAATCGTAGCTGGCGGGTGGGCGTGTAGTAGGTCATGCGGTAGTTGAAGTACTTGGGGCCCAGGTCGTGGAGAGCCTTGTGTGCGTGGGTGAAGAGTCTGAACGTGATTCTCTTGCTGACGGGGAGCCAGTGCAGGACTCTCAGGTGTCCGGTGATGTGGCTGGTGGGGGATGTCGAGGATGAGTCGGGCGGAGGCGTTCTGGATGTGTTGGAGTCTTTTTTTGGAGTTTCGCTGTGGTTCCGGGGTAGAGGGTGTTGTTAACGTAGTCCAGTCGGCTGGTGACGAGTGCCTGGGTGACGGTCTTCCTGGTTTCCGTGGGGATCCATCTGAAGGTCTTGCGGAGCATGCGCAGGGTGTTGTAGAACGAGGATGAGATGGCGTTGACTTGTCTGGTCATTGTCAGGGAGGAGTCCAGGATGAAGCCCAGGTTGCGTGCATGGTCCGTCGGTTTGGGAGCGGTGCCCAGGGCCACCAGGAGTCGTCCCAGGCGGAGGGTGATGATCCCAGGATGAGGACTTCCGTCTTGTCCGAGTTCAGTTTAAGGCAGCTGTTCCTCATCCAGTCTTCGACGTTTTTCATCCCTTCGTGTAGGTTGGCTCTGGCGGTGGTGGGGTCGCTGGTGAGGGAGAGGATGAGCTGGGTGTCGTCGGCGTAGGAGATGATGTTGAGGTTGTGCTGGCGTGCGATGGCTGTGAGGGGGCTCATGTAGACGTTGAAGATGGTTGGGCTGAGTGAGGATCCTTGTGGTACGCCGCAGATGACTTCGGTGGCCTCGGATCTGAACGGAGGGAGGCGGACTCTCTGGGTTCTTCCGGTGAGGAACGAGATGATCCATTCCAGTGCTTTTTCTCGAATTCCGATGTTGCTGAGGCGCTTCACTAGAGTTCGGTGGCAGAAGGTGTCGAATGCCGCAGAGAGGTCCAGGAGGATGAGGGCCACTGTTTCCCCGTTGTCGATCAGGGTTCTGATGTCATCGGTGGCTGCGATCAGGGCGGTCTCGGTGCTGTGGTTGGCCCGAAACCCGGACTGCGAGGGGTCGAGGGATCCGTTTGTCTCGAGGAAGGCGGCCAGCTGTTTGTTGACGGTCTTTTCGATGACTTTGGCCGGAAAAGGAAGGAGCGAGATGGGACGGTAGTTCTTGAGGTCGGTGTGGTCCGCCGTTTCTGTACATTAGTCATCCATCTACCACTGTATTACTATTTTCTTTACTTCAGTATATTCCTTATTCAAATTTAAGGTGCTAACGTGCTGATTATACAAAATATATGTATCTGGTTTACCGTAGGAGATTCAATATGTACACCTCCCAGGTGTAAATGCAGTTTGTATTCCTTCTTCTACAATAATTCACATATATTATTTAACAATTTGCTAGTGTATTATGATCTTCTTTGGCTCAGTCTGTGACTTCATAGATGTACTAAAGTGCTAATGTGCCAGATGTGCAAAACATATACAGCTCATTGTAATTGTGCAGATGGTTTCTATATCTTTCGAGAAAAAAAAATGGCTCACCCGTCTACCTCTGTATTATATTCTTTTGGCCCAGTTTGTTACTCTCAGTAATATACTAAAGTGCTGAAGTACCAGTAGTGCAAGATGCATCCTTTTCTTATAGTTATACAACTTAAAGTTCGATTCTCTGTTGATAAAATCTGTGTTGCTTCCCATTATATAGGGCCATGTATGCTGTTAATGATTTATACACATGATCTAAAAACTTTATCATCATTATTGCACTGGGTTTTCTGAGCCTAAAACAGTATCTGTTGGCCTCAGCGGTTGTTCTCATTTTTAAAGAAGGAGCGTAAATATATCTTCAGTATGGGCAACAGTTTAGAACAGGTAAATAAGTGTATAAGAGATTCGACAGTAGTATTTAGCTTTCTACACTTTCTATACAAATCATGAAAATCTTTCAGAACTTTTAAACTATCATGTGCCATTTTTTACAAACATAAGCTATGTTTCTGTCTAATTCCAATCTTAATGGAAATCCTGAATCTGTTATTCCTATTTTTATTGTCTAAAGTTCAGTTTTTTTAACTACACATAGGTAACTATAGAAAATACTTAAAACCTTTTCAAGTAAAATTGACAAAATTTTCTGAAGATTGCAACACTTATTTAAAAGTCTCATTTTTTGTTGTTGTAGAACCTGACTCTAAAAACATTGTGAAATTATTTCAAACATGTAAGGGAGCAATCACATCTACATAAAATGTAAGTTTTCATTCACAGTATTACCTTCAAGGGCTGGGTTGACCAAACACAAGGGAGGACTCTTTCTGACTGAATGAGCCTTTTTTGAACAGATAACAGGATCTGATTGATTTATTTAAAAAAATGATGCAGACCCTCACCCATCATAGGGTTGCTTCTTCAAAGGAGTGTCCATGAAGGAATACACCTATGATGGACCATAGGAGTTCATCATAGTGGTCCAGAGATCTTAGTTTGAGCAGGATTTACATAGGTTGAGAGGTGTCATAATGAGTTAAAATTGTAGTGAATATATGGGATGTACTTAGTTTTATTGAACCTTAATCCTCCGACATTCAAGATTAAAAAGAAAAATAATGTGAATAAGGGTGATATTATGACACCCCCTTGCCTGCATTAGCATTCTAGGGCTTTCTTCAGGAACAAAGTACCCTTCTATCTGGCTATACCCAACCTACGTATTGTGTGGTGTAGGAGTTAATGAAAATGCATCATGTCAGCTAGCGTGATCAGGTACTAAAGATACTGTTCTAGTCTACGTCAGTCACAGCCAACTCACAACCCACAGAGACGTAGAGCCTAATACTGAGAATGAACCACATAAACATATCAAACCAAAGACCCTGTTACCAGGCAAAAAGCTTCCAACTATTGTCTCTTGTAGATGAAGACTTTAAATTAATTTATGTGTGCCCATCTGGCTAGTATATCAATATGGAAATTGGAGATTTCTATTGGTGCAAACCTCAAGTCTCCTAAGTGAGCCTATCACAAATCTCTCTGAAAACTATATAAACTACAAAAAATTGCCTTTACTGGTCTGTAGATCTTCTAATAAGACTACTACCGAAATTTGGATTCTGATGATGTGCAGATATGGAGTTATGGGTTCTTACCACCGTTTCTCTCACCTACCAGTGTTAATATTGATTTTAACAATCTATACCATGGGATGGCCAGGACTGTGTTTTTCTGCCTTTTATGACTATGAGTATGAGATTACCGATTTCAATGGGCTGGAACTCAGCTGATGGAACGGGACCAGTAAAGTGAATAAAACATATATATTGAATTCTGCAGTTAATCTGTGGAAGGTCACGTATTTTGTAAACAAGGCTAAAGTGTGTTTCACTTGGAATCTGAAAACCACAGCTTCAAGCTTAGTGAGCAAACAACTCTGCTTCCAAAATAGCATTGGCAAGCAAGTAATTAACTGCACAACATGGCGAAAGAGAACTTTTTTTACATTATTAATGAGGTGAAAATGTACATCGATAAGGTAAAGGCAATATATCAAGTAAGTTTTAATCAGTTTATGTTTTTATACAAAAGGTAAAGTAAAGTTAAGTTGCGGAAATTCACAAAAGTAAGGTTTATATCTGTGTTCAGAGAGAATGCCAATTAATCAATCACAATTATCCCCAAGGTGTCAACAAATTGCCAGCACAGACCACTTCAGTAATTTGTTTCGTTAGGATTTTGTGCACATAGTTAATTTCACTTTTTCAAGTCACTCCACTTCTGGGATTCCTGGTGTGACTTTCAAAGACCAGCGATATTTAACCTATCGACCAGAGATCCAAAAACAATTTAGATTCATAATAAATCACGAGATACTCAGATCTTAACTTAGAGGAATGTATCTGTGCAAAGATTAAATTCAGCATCAGTTGCACATCGGCAGCTGCTCCCTTTTTAGGTCTCGCCTGGCGGACGCAGTGCGAAGCACTGCCGCCATCGAGAAGTATTGTAAATGTAAATGTAAAGTATTTGTAGAGCGCACTGCTACCAAGCGGTTTCGTGGCGCTATTACTCATACCGCTGTGGAACCCTTCCTGGCTTTCCCTGTGAAGTGTCCACTCCTGGGCATCCCCAGGGTGAAGCCAGGCATCCTAGCGCTGTTGGGGCCATTGCGGAGATTAAGCAAGCTATTGCCCAGAGTTGCAGCGTGGGACCCATGATTGGAATAGGCACTGAGGCGAGAATATCAGGTCCGAGGAATTTTTGAGCCCGAGACCCCCCGAGGTGGGAATCGAACCCTGATCCCGGGCCAGAGCTCTGCATCAAGGTCTGCCACTCTAACCATTGAGCCACACTTCTCCACTACCATTGTTGCTGACTTGCCTCTCATGCGAGACAAGAGATGGGCACGCGCAAGAGACGGATTGGAAATGTGGACGCGCGCGTGAACAGAAGATGTTCACGTGCGTAGGGCTCATTTCCAGTCCGTCTCTTGCGCAGGCCCATCTCTTATCTCCCATGAGAGGCAACTCCCTGTGTAGCGCACGCAGGACAGGAGATATGCACGCGCATTCGCACAACACCAACAGCATTTTAAAGTGCGCCTCAGCATGCTCCTGTTGCCACCTCCCTCGGGCCAAGCCTCGTTATTCAGTGCGCACATCACACGCCTTCAGTTTCCCTCCCCCGTCGCTCCACTGAGCTAGCTTGTTTGTGGGGGAGGTTGGAGCAGCATGACGGGGCATAGGAGTGATTTTGCGATTTATGCCATCCTTCTCTTGAGTAGTTAATCCTGTCGTTCTTGTTAATCAGGCGCATTGAGTGCAGTTCAAGTAATGTACCTGTCCCTTGGTGATTGCTTCCTGATATGAGCAAGTTCTGAGTCGGCCCAGGATGTCTGAGCGCCTCCATTTGTTTTGTGATGAGTTAGGAATGTCCCATCTGCATGTTTGTTGAGGCATCTGCCCTGTGTCGTTAATCAATTCTGCTGAAGCCAAGGAACGGAGCTGGTTCGATCCCCGTATTGGCCAGTGCTGTTTTTATTTTTCCTTGTAGATTCATGAAATGGAAAAGCCACGCGGACTGTACAGGAAGTTTAAGGTAGCGCCTTAGAGTGAGGACTGTTGTTTAATCTGTTAAATACCAGTGTGATGTGCTGGCTTATTGACAATGGATCTGAGCTTGCTTGAGCTTCCTATATTTGATTTAATAGAGAAATCAACAGTATAAATCGGTGAAGTAGACCATAAAACCGGCCCACAAACAGACCTATAATACCAGCCCTCGGGCACTGCCGGATTGCCCTGTAGGCTTGTCAGACACTGGCGTACCCTTTCTGTAACACAGCCTCCAGATTTTCGTGGGACTCTGTTTTTTTGTATTTCAATTTGTTATTGCATTTCAAAAATAACAATCAAGCAACGATCAAATAAACAAATGTTTGCACAAGATCAAAAGTGTCAAATATACAATCGAAAGTGCACCTTTTGAAGCGCTGTTTAAATCAGAGTTAACATTTATTCTCTGGTGAGAAAGTTGCGAGCAACATGTCTTTTTCCTCTTTGCAGATGGAGACAAGGTATCGAAGAAAACATCAAACATTTAAAACACTTGTATTTCTTTGTGAGTTCTTCTGCGCTTTACAGATGCAGTATGTGGCATTGACATCTGTGCTGCACAGGTGGGGCGGGTAGGGGGTCACGAGAGGTACAGGAAAGGGCACACGGATTACCTACGTAGACATTTATATATGTCTTATATATATATAGGAGGCCTTTGTATCAATGCACTCTTGTTTACGTTTTCTACTTTCACGTATGTATATCCCTTACTCCATCGGTGTATCGTGTTCATACTGTAATGAATGCATACTGCAGGAATACAGATATGTATGTGAGCAGATGTACACTTTTCATGACCCTTGTAAGTTTTCCATTTGTGTATCAGGTTTTCTGTGTTCTCCATCGTCCCGTTGGGAGCAGATGGAAAAGCATAACAGTTTGCACGTTGAAAACTGTGCACTGCTTGGCACTTCACTAAGAAATGGTGCGTGGCGCCTCATCCTGCTTATGGCGTAGTTGGTGAAAGCTCCTGTCTAGTAAACAAGAGATCCTAAGTTTGAATCTCAGCAGTGCCTATATTTTTGTCGCATAGTCCCAATAGACTTAGGAAAACCAATATTTTGATAGAAAAATACATTGTTTTCAAATCCACGATGTTGCTGCTACAATCATCCACGTGCACACACAATCCCTGCAAGCTAAACAAGCATTTGCAATGCAATAGGGCTTGCATTATTAAAGTTTGAGCTATTGGTGTTGCATTATTATTAGCAATGCCAATAGCTCAAACTTTAATAATGCGAGACCTATTGCATTGCAAATGCTTGTTAAGAATATATTCATCCAGAAAAATTCAAAGACAGAGACGCAACAGAAAATGTGTGTACCCGGCATCAGTATTTCAGGAGAGGTTCTGTTAAGTTGCTTTAGACTATAATATTGTATGCCTCAATGGCTAGCTCGTGAGGGAAAGCCTTCCTATCCAGGAGTATGCAATACTAATAATTATATGGGATCAGAAAGACGTCATTTTCAGCCATGTGGATCAGATATATGAACAACCTGTATCTAGGGACAAATTCAATATGGTATATTTCTGGTGTAGGAAACCCATATTTTCCTAATTCCCAAAGTTCTGGGCAGTTCCGAAACTGTAGATTTCTGTCTAAAGGTCGATCCCGAAGAGGTTCCCACAGGTGGAGGCGCCTGGCCCAGGTTTTATGCCTGGCTCTTACAAGGCAACCAGCAAGGCCAAAAGTCCATCATCATGGATAGCCCACTCAGGATGGCCAGCTTCCTTATACAATGAAACAACAGGAGAGAAAGGGTATTGTTGGGACCACTCTTTTACCCCTTCCGAAATAAATGTATTGTAATCAACATAAGAGTGTCAGACAAAATCAAACAACCAGTAAAGGATGAAACACAAAACCAGTTTGCGAAAGTAGACAAGGTAGAAATTTATACCGGCTAAGAGTTCTGAAATTTAGTAAAAAGGTAGGGTGCTCGTGCTTAGTGTAGAAAAAGGACCCTCAGGCACCAACTGCAAAAGTCGGTAGCCAGTTGTCTTCATTGGGTCCCCAAGAGTAGAAAAAGAAACTCAAATGGTGATTAGAAACGTGATTTAAAAAGAGTGTGGGCTACTCATCAAACAATAATTTTATTGAGAAGGTTGCTCTAACTCTAGTAAAAACAGTGAAAAAACAATGGACTGGTGATTGGTTGAGTTAGCTTGAACCAATAAGTCCTCACAAAGGTGACAAATAAACAAAGATGGTCAACATGTTTCTGCTAAGGAGCCCAAGGTCAGCTCAGCATTCGTCAGGACCAAAACACTCATTCATACTCCTTGGTGGGCATTCACTAAGGTGTCCAAACCTAAGGTGTAGAAAAGGAGAAACTAATACAACCTGGTGACTGTAAAGGTTCCTAAGATGGATGAATCTCCATGGAGTCTCGCCTCATTAAGGGAGACTAAAATTCTGAAAAATAAAAGAAACAAACAAATCTGTTTTGAAACTAACTGTACTAGAATTAATAAGATTCAGTTTATCTAAGCCAACGTGCACATATTTTACCAGTTAGTAAAATTACCACAGAAAATTGTACTGTTGGAAATGCAGGGTACAGTGCCCAAGAGAAGGCCATCTCATGCTATGAGTTCCCACACAAGTATTCACTCGTTATTTAGCCAATATCAGAGAAAACACGCAAATAATATTATATCTGCATGTTTTGAGGGTAGATACTTTATTGGTGAAAGTGCTCGTCAAAACGACCCAAGGTCGAGATTATGGAATTGCAAAAAACGCCCTTTAAATAAAGCGCAATCAGAAGTCATATCGAAACAGAGAGGTAAAACTCACTTTGAAATGTCCGCTGTCGAACATCATGGGCTGGGGGAGGGGGGAAACCTTCACACTCGGTCAATCTGTCAGCATAACATAGTGGTATTAAAAGCCTATTCTGCTGGCGTGTATTTAGAGTTACGGAGGTTATGGGCGGTGAATGGAGTGTAAACCAAAGACCTACTTCCTCCGATGCGACTCCCTGCCGATAAACCTGTTTGGACCACAACCGCCGCCCGCAACAACCGAGGGGCAATGCGGTCGCGGGTTTGTTTTGTTAGAGAACGCGGAAGTTCGGGAAGGGCGCGGCTCGCGTTGTTAGCCGTCACGTGTTCCTGTGACTGCTCATTTCGCTTAAAGAGACCTCGCTGTTTAATTGTTCGCTGTGCCGTGTTCCCAGAATATCGGCATACCAAACCAAAGAGATCCCATCATTTTGGAAAAATAATATGTATCATTGATGTTATATTTATAAAAGTGGCATATTACACCAGTATAATCACGGGATATAGGGAAATCAGGACACATCCAGGGAATAATAATTAAGGATGGCAAAACAATTAGGCGCTATTTCAACCTAACCCCAACAATTTTTCAATTGCATATTTCTGCGTTTCTATTAAGTTAGAAGCAGTGGAAACCAGAAAGCAAAAGGTGGCTTTGTAGAAGAAAAACAAAGAGTGACTCATATAGCAGTAACATCAGACCAAGAGCCACTGACAAAGACACCTGCAATGCCTCAGGAGGGGTGCAATTATCTCCGCATTATCGTTCCCCACGGAATATCATCATTAAGGCCCTGGAGGTGTGTGGAAAGGCGATATATCCACCTCTGCTCCTTTTCAAAAAGGGTGCCTTCATTCTCTGAGTTGATTTGTTCTATTACCACCCATTTCATATCATTGGGGCCATGACCATTTTCCAAGAAATGGGTAGTTAGTTTGGTAGTATTCCTGCCACATCTAACATTACTGCGGTGTTCACCAATACGTGTCTTAATTCTCCTGGTGGTCATGCCCACGTACCTCAGGTCGCAGGGGTAAGTAATCAAGTAGATGACATTACTTGAATTACAATTGGTATGGCTTCTCAGTTGCCATTCTCTACCTTCCTCCAGATGTAAGACCTTGGTAGTGGTGGTAAGATGGCACACACTGCATCCCCCACACGGGAAATGGCCCATGACAGGTGGTAAGCCCCAAGCATTGAGGACAGTTTGGCGGTGGGGGGTCTGATTGATTCTAGGACGAGTATGTACCAAGGCGTCATGTAAACTTCTTTCCCTTTTGTAGGAGAATAAAGGTTTTTGCCAATTACGACCATTGCTCGTCAGTATTCTCCAATGTTTGCCAATACGCACGCACGTTAGGGGGACATCTGGTTCTTTCTCCTTGTCATGATCTTCCAATAGGGCCTCCCTGTTATTATTCCTCGCCCTCTTACGGCTTTTCTGTAGTATTTTCTTGGGATAACCCCTCTGTGATAATTTCACAGTAAGGTCATCAGCCTGAATTTTAAAATCCTTAAGGCTACTACAATTTCTACGTATACGTAGATATTGGCCGAAAGGGAGGTTTTCCCTTAAGGGGCGGGGGTGGAAACTTGTGAAATGGAGGAGATTGTTGGTACTGGTAGGTTTGTAATAGGTTTTACTGACAAGTCGGTTACCTGCTCTGCCAGCCCATGATGTTCGACAGCGGACTTTTCAAAGTGAGTTTTACCTCTCTGTTTCGATATGACTTCTGATTGAGTTTTATTTAAAGGGCGTTTTTTGCAATTCCATAATCCCGACCTTGGGTCGTTTTGACGAGCACTTTCACCAATAAAGTATCTACCCTCAAAACATGCAGATATAATATTATTTGCGTGTTTTCTCTGATATTGGCTAAATAACGAGTGAATACTTGTCTGGGAACTCATAGCATGAGATGGCCTTCTCTTGGTCACTGTACCCTGCATTTCCAACAGTACAATTTTCTGTGGTAATTTTACTAACTGGTAAAACATGTGCACGTTGGCTTAGATAAACTGAATCTTATTAATTCTAGTACAGTTAGTTTCAAAACAGATTTGTTTGTTTCTTTTATTTTTCAGAATTTTAGTCTCCCTTAATGAGGCGAGACTCCATGGAGATTCATCCAATTTAGGAACCTTTACAGTCACCAGGATGTATTAGTTTCTCCTTTTCTACACCTTAGGTTTGGACACCTTAGTGAGTGCCCACCAAGGAGTATGAATGAGTGTTTTGGTCCTGACGAATGCTGAGCTGACCTTGGGCTCCTTAGCAGAAACATGTTGACCATCTTTGTTTATTTGTCACCTTTGTGAGGACTTATTGGTTCAAGCTAACTCAACCAATCACCAGTCCATTGTTTTTTCACTGTTTTTACTAGAGTTAGAACTAGCTTCTAAATAAAATTATTGTTTGATGAGTAGCCCACACTCTTTTTAAATCACGTTTCTAATCACCATTTGAGTTTCTATTTCTACTCTTGGGGACCCAATGAAGACAACTGGCTACCGACTTTTGCAGTTGGTGCCTGAGGGTCCTTTTTCTACACTAAGCACGAGCACCCTACCTTTTTACTAAATTTCAGAACTCTTAGCCGGTATAAATTTCTACCTTGTCTACTTTCGCAAACTGGTTTTGTGTTTCATCCTTTACTGGTTGTTTGATTTTGTCTGACACTCTTATGTTGATTACAATACAGCTTCCTTATACATCAGACCTCTAACATAGTTGTCAGACAAGCGTTATGGGAGGTCACACTCTCTCACTGCCAATTGCAAGGTTAATCACATGCTGAGCCTGCCACACTAGAAGGCATCACAGGTGAGGGAGGTTGCTGCGACACAAAAGTAATTGTTAAATATGCCAAAGGGCAAAAGCAAGGCATGCAGGCAAGTAAAGTCTTGTCAGACTCGCAGGTTGGGATACTTGTTCCACAGCACATAACTTTTTTTGTTTATCAGTTACGGTAAAAAAATGATTTGCTTATGCTAGTTACTGTTTTTAAAGTACAGAACCTCAACATTTTTTATTTTAAATCAACTCTGTGGGAGGCACTATGCTCGGTGGTGAGAGAAGGATGTAAAGGCTTTGGGGCAAATGTGTTGATGAGTCATGGATTCTGGCAATTTCCGGTTTTGGAATCTGATTTAGGCAAACTTGGATAGTTCCAGATGGAACAAGAAGTCCAGAGATTATCCCGATTTCAAACAATTTCATAATATCGGAAATAAATCATACATAAATTGTAAAAGTGTTATTTTGGGAAATCACAGAAAATTATATATATATAAAAAAAATTATATATACACATATATATATATATATATATATATATATATTATATATATATATATATATATATATATATATATATATATATATATATATATATATATATATATATATATATATATATATATATATATATATATATATATAACAAGGGGATACCATCAGAATATGCCCAGAAAAGTGAGGCTAGAGTCTCTCTAATAGACTGGAAAGACACCCTGTTTCAAGCACCAAAGTGCAGACAGGACCCCTCTACTGAACCAATTAGGTTAATAACTACCTATAACACCCAATCGCCAGAATTCAGCAAGATAATAAGGAAAAGATGGGATATCCTTTTACAGGATAAAACATTAAAAGACAGACTAGGCAAACACCCGTCAATAACTTACAGAAGAGACAAATCGATTAAGGATTTAATCGTACAAAGCCACATGGAGAAGAAAAAGACATGGCTTGAACCTAAGGGTGGATTCTCAACATGTGGTAAATGCAAAGCCTGTAGGTATAGTACAAATGTGAAGGAGGTGGTACTTAGCAGGGTCAACAAAAGGTGGAAGATAAACAAGAAAATCACTTGCAACACAGAATTTGCCATTTATGTTGTAACATGTCCCTGTGGGAAATGGTACATAGGGTCCACCACCTTTCCAGCTAAAAAGAGAATTCTGGAGCATTGGCGTGCCATTACCAACAAAGATTTCACTTACAGCACAGCCAAACACTTCCATAGCCATCATGATGGGGACTGGACTAAGGCTAAATTTTTCGTCCTTGACTCTATACCAAAACACGTGAGAGGTGGTGATAGAGTAACAGCACTACACAGAGCAGAATCAAGATTCATTCTCCAGGCAGGTAGTATTGTTCCAATGGGGATGAACGTCGACGAAGAAATGTACGTTCATTTGTAAATTACTCTCTGATCTGTGAACTTCTTCCGTCAACCTTTAGGGACTCTGATTCTTTTTGACCATACGGTTTTTAAACACCCACTCATATTTTTGTTGATATATAATTTTGTGTAGTCGTAAATCATTGTGTGAAGGGTAGGAGAACTGAATCTATGAGCTATGATACAATGAATTGACTGTATAAATGATTATGTGATAATGATTTAATGACCAACATCTCTTTGTCTCTGTCTTATCTCCAGAATACAGGCTATGGACGCATCACTGAGATTAAACCACCTCACGGATATATGATATCGATATGAGCACGACTACGTTCACCGACTGATAGTGATACTATGATAAGAGCACGGAATTGCATGAACAAATTGAATAGACACAATACACTTGTGCGAATTAGTTTATAATAAAATGGGTTAAGACTGTCACAGGATAGTTATTGCCATTATAATACGGAAAATTCCCCCCACTCATCTATTACTTTAACAAACTGCAACTTTATCTCTTAATTTGTTCTCACTATGGGTACTATACCCGGGATTTTTGAACTATAGTCACCCTATGCTCGATCAAATCGAAATTTATTTTCTCATAGCCAGTGTTATACTCCCTGCTATGTTCCTTTATTAACAGTCGTTCCTCTGTAAATCTGATGAATCAATCAATATATCATTCTCCCCCACCCTCCCACAAGAACCTTAGCTAAAAAAACGAATCGGGTACTACACCCTTAATTTTGTACTAAATGAATTAACAATTGTACAATGTTTTGCCCCAAAACACAAATGTATTACAACTGTGCTTTATTTAAATAATTTCCTTTACATGTATTTACATGATTTAATTTAACCTTTTTAAAGCACATTAGAAAGCCCAATGTGATGTAAACATTGAGTCTTTTCTTCACCTCTATGATTCTATGTTGTGACATGCTATTTAAAGAAACAATATGTCTGTAATGGTCATGTGACCAAGAGCCTGTGCGCTCGAAACGCGTCTTCTTTGTGCCCATTAAAGAATATCTGAAAACCTACCCGGCTGGAGTGGCTTGTGATTCCTTCACGTTGCTGTGCTGTGCAGGAGATTCGAGTGAATATATATATATATATTCACTGAAAAAACCATAGGTTTCACACCGGTTATAGTTAGGAATTAGCATTTAAAAAACCTATTAAATTCACTGAAAAAACCATAGGTTTCACACCAGTTATAGTTAGCTGGAAATTTTACTGATATAAAACCATTGAAATTCCCACGTTATAGTTAGTCGGACTCACTATAACTTGCGCGTGCAATGCACTGCTGATGACATCACATATTACATCACTCATGACATGGTGAGTGACATCACTCATGACATCACTGATGACACCATCCAGTGAATATGTGTCTTTCTGAAAAATAAATATTAGTGAGTTATGTTTAAATATTTAAATACATATATTAGTGTTTCACTTTGTGTATAAGTGGCTACATGTGTTGATAAGTAGCTACATGCGTATGTATATGGGTTATTTGATATTTTTATTAGTATCAGTTTGAGTGTCTATATGGTTTGGTGGGGGTATTACTTAGCACATAGATGCATGAGTGACTGACTCTTTGTTTGTATATGTTTTGAAGACAGCATATGTACAGGACTGTATGGGTGGATGAGTGTCTATATGTGTTTGTTAGTGAGTGAATGACTGTCTCACTAGTGTCTTTATCAGTAACTACATATGTTTTAATCTAGTATATATGAATATTGATGTATATAAGTGAGTATATGTGAGAGTAAGAGATTGTAAGAGTTCCTGTTTAAATAAGTATGTGTTTCTATAAGTGATTGTTTAAGAGAATAAATATGTGTAATTTTCAATAGAAGTAAGGTGGAAGTGTGTGTATAACTCTATATTCAAATAAATGGTTGTTCAATAGTTTATTTGCACGTGTGAATATGTGTGTGAGTAACTTTTGGATGAATGTCGGTGTGTAACAGGATGTATAGGTGTATCTCTTCATATGATGAGTGAGTATATGTATGAGTGACTATATAGAACTGTTGATGAATGAGTGGATGTGTATATAGATAGTGGAAGTACAGAATTGCTTGTTGTAACTGATATAGGTATGTCCATTTTTAAAAATGTCAGTTTCTATTTTTGAATATGTGTCTCAAGGGTTACTTTACACTGAGAGGAGGTCTGTCACTGTGTCACAAGGATGGTGTCATCAGTGATGTCATGAGTGATGTCACTCACCATGTCATGAGTGATGTAATATGTGATGTCATCAGCAGTGCATTGCACGCGCAAGTTATAGTGAGTCCGACTAACTATAACGTGGGAATTTCAATGGTTTTATATCAGTAAAATTTCCAGCTAACTATAACTGGTGTGAAACCTATGGTTTTTTCAGTGAATTTAATAGGTTTTTTAAATGCTAATTCCTAACTATAACCGGTGTGAAACCTATGGTTTTTTCAGTGAATTTCATAGGTTTTTTAAATGCTAATTCCTAACTATAACTGGTGTGAAACCTATGGTTTTTTCAGTGAATTTCATAGGTTTTGTTAATGCTAATTCCTAACTATAAGTTTCACTTTATAAATAAGACTGTTAGCACTCTAGTTGTTCTTTTTAACACTCTGGTACATTCTGTCATTGGGCTACAGTTGGGCTACATCTAGTTGAAATTTGGGCTACATTTACAATTTTTGGTCTCTGGTGGCCATCTTTGGGCTACATTGGGCTACTTTGGGCTACATTTGGGCTACATTTTGGCTCTATTAAGCCCAATGTAGCACAATACATATTTTTATAAAGTTAATTTTTTTACAAACCACTTCAGAATAGGGCTACCTGTCCCTACAATTATCCCATTTTTTTTTTTTAATTTTTGGGGGGAGCGCTCCCAGAGCGCGCCCCGGAGTGCGCCCCGAAAAGCGTATTTCTGAGAAGCGCCCCCTGGCGCGCTCCGGGGAGCGTCCCGTGAGCGCCAATATCGCAAACGAAAACATGATCGTGACGTATCGCGTAGCCGCGTAGGCGTGAAACGCACGACGTAAGCGCACCGACGCGCTTACGCTACGTGACCCGGGGCACGCCCCCGGGCACGCCCCTGGGCGCGTAGCGTAAGCGCGTCGGGTCATGTGCCCTAAAAATAACACTTTTGATTGGTTCATAACAGTTTTGGTTTCATAATGATAAAACCCCTAGTCATGTGACCTAAAATTAACACTTCTCATTGGTTCAGGATATTTTTTTTTTCAAAATGAGGAAAGACCCCACCTTTTTTCCTTATTCTACCTTTTTGCTTTGAGAGAGGAAGACCTTTACTTTTATCTATAGAAAATGGCTACATTAGCTGCAGCTGCTGGATCTTCTGGACCACCACCACCACCACCACCACCACCACAAGGACCTCCTCAACTTCACAGTGGTGCAGATCCAGAACAGGAGGAAGATGAGGACGAAGAGGACAGTAGATTCGTCCCAGAGGACAACATAACATACAAACCAAAAGAGCACATCATTTGGCAATTTTTTTCTATCCCGAGTGACAAAAAAAAAGTGAATGCACCTAAAGCAACCTGCCTTATCTGTCATCAGGAGATGTCAAGGGGGAATCCCAACAAGAAGTACTCCTTCGGCAACCACACAATGATTAGGCATATGGTAAGAAAACATCCCAACAACTATTCTAGGGCAGAGGTCAGGGAACTGGCCAAAAACCCTGTACAATCTTCTGCCAGCACCTCCAAAACTACTGTTCCCACCCCATCAGGACTGGAAGTTAGGGAGACATGCTCCATCATACAAACCAACTTTTCAAATTTTAAAATAGTTTGTAAATTTTGTGGTCAAATGATTTGCTATGGTGAGCAATGCATCACTCTTATTAATCGTGCTTGGGAAAACCACAAGTGCCAAAGGAAATATTAATTTGTTGCCCTTTTTTTTTTCTCCTGTTGAGCCCGTTTGAAATGCTTGGTTTTTGTTTCTCTCCTTAAAAAATACAAAAAAAACAAAAAATGTTCAAAAAAACCAAAAAAGCAAAAAAAGTTTAAAAACTCCCCAAAAAAAATATAAAACAACAAAAAGAATAAAAAAACAGTTCTTTTCAGAACTACCTCCCATTTATATAAAATGACTTAAATTTTAAAATTCTGCCATTCTCTTTTCTCCCAGGAGCGCTTCCCGGTGCGCGTACCGTGCGCGCCCCCCGCGATAATCAAAAAAAATATATTTTTTTTATGACCCCGCGGGGCCCTTTTATGGCCCCCACATTAAACCTAGGGGGTCAGGGGGGGTCTACCCTGCCCCCTTATGGTCAATTCCCCCCTTTGTTTTAGCCACCTCTTATGTCTCGATTTTACCGAGACACAAGATGGCGGCCACTCTGGACTGTTTCGAATGTTTACAGACACCCGAGAGCCAATCAGCTTTCTGCGTGCAAGTCGCGTGTCGCGCCTGGAGCGCTCCCTGGTGCGCGCACCGGTGCGCGCTTATAGATATATATATTTTTTAAAACTTAAATTACTCAAATTCTACTGGAGCACATATCTTGAGACATAGCAAAGGCACATCGGGCTACCAGTCCCTACAATTTTGCCAAGTTTGGTGGAAATCCATTCATCCGTTCGGGCTAAAAGTGAAATCGACCGCCCTATGGAAATTAACATGGGGAAAACGCGTTTTGGGACCCCCCTTTTATCTCGGCCCCCGCTTGACGAATCCCCCCCAAACTTTCTGGGAAGGACCGGAACCCCGCGAGGCCATTTTCAGGAAATTTTCAGGCAGATTCGTCAACCGGCGCCAAAGTTATTCCAAATAGAATTTTGAGATTTAACATTGAAAAAAATCCTAACTATAACTACCTACTGGCGACCGCCAGTAGGTAATATATATATATATATATATATATATATATATATATATATGGGCCATGGGCATCCATTGTTGATTCTAATAATGTACAGTTGTCTATTTTTCGTATGGAGGATGATGCATTTAAACCACTGTTCTACAACCACAAAAACATAATTTTCTAGTCCAAGGGACCCTGGTTCTATTTTGACCAAAGAGTGATTTTCCACTGCCTCTGCCTAGATTGCGAGTCTGTCAACTCGCTTCCCCCTTCGTGACCTGATACCTGCGAGGTTCGATCCTACTTTCTACCTCAGGGTAGCTGACTACATCTTTTCCTGTATGGTATTTTCTTTTCTGCAGAGCTGCCACTCAACAGCTGTACAACGGATCACTGAAATAATATCGAGAGACAAAATATCGACTATCAAGAATATCGTTGACAAAATATAGACTGACAAAATATCGAGTTTCTATCTACAAACAGGTAAGTACAAAAATATTGAGTTAAAAATATCGTTTACAAAAATATAGTTATAAAAAATATTGACTTTACTAAAAACAATGTTAAATTAAATTAATATTAAAAATTAATTACTAAAATATACTTAATTAACTTATATTAATTAAATAATTAATTAAAGTAAAAAAAAAATGTTTTAATTAATACTTCTTAAAAAATATATATATAGTAACAAAATATAATTAAATAATAGCCAATATTATTAACGTACAATAACAAAAGTGTAAAAATACTATTCCCACTCCAAAGAGTTCAAGCATAGGGTAAGCGTTGGATAGCGTAGGGGTTAAAATTACTATTCCCACTCCAGTGGGTGCAACAATAGGGAAAGCGTTGGATAGCGTAGGGGTTAAAATTACTATTCCCACTCCAAAGAGTGCAACAGCAGGGAAAGCGTTGGATAGCGTAGGGGTAAAAATTACTATTCCCACTCCAGTGGGTGTAACAGTAGGGAAAGTGTTGGATAGCGTAGGGGCTAAAATTACTATTCCCACTCCAAAGAGTGCAACAGTAGGGAAAGCGTTGGATAGCGTAGGGGTTAAAATTACTATTCCCACTCCAGTGAGTGCAACAGTAGGGAAAGGGTTGGATAGCGTAGGGGTAAAAATGACTAGTCCCACTCCAGTGGGTGCAACAATAGGGAAAGCGTTGGATAGCGTAGGGGTTAAAATTACTATTTCCACTCCAGTGGGTGCAACAGTAGGGAAAGTGTTGGATAGCGTAGGG
This sequence comes from Lissotriton vulgaris, assembly GCF_964263255.1. Lineage (NCBI taxonomy): Eukaryota > Metazoa > Chordata > Amphibia > Caudata > Salamandridae > Lissotriton > Lissotriton vulgaris. The sequence goes on along the minus strand of NC_141689.1, from coordinate 1,186,354,776 downwards.
GTTAAAATTACTATTCCCACTCCAGTGGGTGCAACAGTAGGGAAAGTGTTGGATAGCGTAGGGGTTAAAATTACTATTCCCACTCCAGTGGGTGCAACAGTAGGGAAAGCGTTTGGATAGCGTAGGGGTAAAAATTAGTATTCCCACTCCAAAGAGTGCAACAGTAGGGAAAGCGTTGGATAGCGTAGGGGTTAAAATTACTATTCCCACTCCATTGGGTGCAACAGTAGGGAAAGTGTTGGATAGCGTAGGGGTTACAATTACCATTCCCACTCCAAAGAGTGCAACAGTAGGGAAAGCGTTGGATAGCGTAGGGGTAAACATTACTATTCCCACTCCAGTGAATGCAACAGTAGGGAAAGCGTTGGATAGCGTAGGGGGTAAAATTACTATTCCCACTCCAGAGAATACAACATTAGGGAAAGTATATATTTCATATATTATTCAAAAATCTTAAAATGAATATCTATTAATAATTAATTAGAAATAAATAAATATTTTATCTAATATAATAATTAATATTAAAAAATTATTAATTAGCAATATTTATTTCAATGAATGACCTATTTATACAAATTAATTACACATAAACAATTAATATTTTAATAAATAAAACATATTTTACAATTATTTCCCAAAAAATAAATTTTAATTAATTTAATTATTTAATAATTATTAATAAATTACTTCCCACCCTATTTCCGTATAAACCCACAACCCGCTACAGAAATTAAATTAGTAAAATTTACATAATTACCAATTAATCAATTAATAAAAATTATTTAACAATTATAATTAAATTAATTAACACATATTAATTAATTAACAATGAATTACTAATTACTATCAATAAATAAATTTACATATTTAAATAATTATAACTAAATGACTTCCCACCCTATTCCCCTATAAACCCACAACCCGCTACAGAATTAACTTAGTAACATTTACATAATTACCAATTAATCAATTAATAATAATTATTTTCCAATTACAATTAAATTACTTAACACATATGAATTAATTAACAATTAATTACAAATTACTATCAATAAATAAATTTACATATTTAATTAATTATAATTAAATTACTTCCCACCCTTTTCCCCTATAAACCCACAACCCGCTACAGAATTAAAGAACGCAATAATTATAAAAACAAAATTCATTAAATAAAATTATTTATAACATAAATACACACTTTTCACACATATAACATAAAAATACACTATCAAAAATCATATATTGTTAAAAAATTGATATTTTTAACTATCTATATTATTTACTTTGATATTTTACCTATCTATATTTTTAACAGTCGATATTACTTCCCTTACCTTAAAAACAATATTTTAGTACTCTGAATAATTTCAGTCATTTCTCGTGACTCAAAATTACAAAAAATTGACACGATTACACAGTTCACATAATTCAGAGACATTTTGGACAGAAAAGCCTACTGCAAGAGCACAGGAACTGAGTACAAGAAGCAGCTGGCTGCTACTGTTGGTATTTTGTTGCATTTAGTTGTCTTTTCTTAGCACAAATTACATCTTCAGTCCTTTTTGGACACATGGATGCATTTTGCACTAAGTAAATAACGATAAATGCCATGTTACGCTCCTCATATAATTCTGCAAATTCTGCATATACTTTGCTGTACGTTCATGAACTATGGCCACCCTTCCCTATAACATTTCATTTTGCCATCAAAAGGTTTTGGTGGCATCATAACTACTGCTATGTCGTCTATAGAATAGTGAAAAGGAAATACTAATTTATATGGTAAAAATGCAGAATTTGCAGAAAAATACACCGGTAAAAACATGATGTAGAGAGGAAAGATTTTGATACTGCACAACAGTGAATGTGTGTGTTATGGCCTGGAATAGGAATAGCATTTTGTATCAGTAGTACATTAGAACACTGAGGGGCATATTTACAAGCCCTTATCGCCACCACAACATCACTTTTAGTGACGATGTGATGGTGAAAGGCTCCTCACCTTATTTACAAGGCAGAGTTAAGTCACCAAAAGTGGCTTAATGCTGCCTTCTGAATAAGGCACCCTTTCACGCTGTGTTTATTGTAAAAGGGGAGGGTAATGGGTGTTGCGGTTGGCGTTCCACCGCAACACCCATTGCCTTTGACACTGCCCCCTGTTTACAAGGGCAGCGTAAATAGGAGGCAGCACCAAAATTAAGACCAGGGAAAACCTGGTCTAAAACAGGTAAAATGAGAAATTCTTTAGTTCTCCTAATTTTTTGCGGTTTCCATGTGTGCTGCAATTTTCTTTCTTTTTTTTTTTTTACAGAGTTTTATTTGGCACAAACTTGACCCGAATCGGGTCTCAGAGCGCTTTACACAGCACCAGTTGCATTACATGAGCACACATTCATTTTTGTTAGGCAGGGGGAGAATGAGTGATTTGCCCAGAATCACAGGATGTTCAGTATCATTGCCGAGACTCAAATGCAGTTCCCCAGATTCGAGGTTAACCCCCCTAGCCGTTAGGCCAACTCTTCTCCCATGTGCAGCACGTACGGAAACAGCAAATTGCCTATGATTGTTTATGTGCAGGAAGGTTCCCCCTTCCTGCACATAAACAATCATTTTTTTTAAAATGACGCTTTGCAATTTTTATTTGTGCGCTTCTCCATTCGGCTGTAAATATGCCACTGGGTATGTAATAAAATTGTAAGGGCTTTAAGGTTCTAGACTCCGGCAATTGAGACTGAAGTTGGAGCCTAGCAAGAAGCTGGTTGTGGTATTTTTGATGTGAACTGGAATAAACACACATTATCAAACCTATCTAATGTTCAGGTGGAGTTTGCTACTAACATTGATGTCAAGCTGAGCCTGATTGGCGACAGGCAGAGTCACCACCAACTCCTCTTTATAGGCAATATTTTATTGTTTGGTTAATTAAAACCTTTACAATTTCCCTATAAAAACATAATAGCAAAAAAAATTCATATTCTAAAACCATTTAAATTAAATATGTAAAACTGTCATGAATTATATTGACATTAACAGGGCAGTAGCAGCAGAGTTCATATTCTAAAACCTTTTAGATAAAATGTGAAACCTTCTTGAATTGAATAACAAGCACAGAGCTGTTTGTCAATAAATGTTTACACAGTCTGTAAATTAAGAAGGCAAGACTCAATTTTCAAAGTGAGAGAGAGGGACTGTTCCATCATCACTTAGTTGTTATCAGCAGTAAGAGAGTAGGTATGCAGTTTAGCTCTAAGGGGCCATTTGGCGCAGTGATTAAGCAGTCTAGATACTTCATGCAAGAGCTTTTGCCCCTGCCACTTCCATGAATTGAACAACGCGACACACTAGTTGTACATCTCCACCTCCAAAACATGTCTTCACAGCTTGTCTGCAGGTTCTTATCCGCTTACTTACAAGGAGCGGCTTTAGTAACTGTCGCCGTTCGGCCTGTAGGTTTCTGCAAATACATAGCAGATGTGAAGCACTTTCGTCTGTAACCTTGCATAAGCGGCATATTGACTGACCTTGAAGTTGCTTCCATGGAGGAAGATGTGGTAAAGATGGTAAAATGCCCAAACGAAGGTGAAGATATTTTTCTTTCCTCTTTCTATTGAAGCCAGTGCCTAAGTATGGTTGTGGGGAGGATTGATCATAACTGTGAACCACGAACCATCCGTGGGCTCTTTCTGTTAGTGTTGCCTTGTCTTCTGCTAGTGATAACTTTTTCACTGCTTTGTTAACGATTTGTTTAAAACAGGAATAGGTTCCTGAGGCTCTCCAGAGTTCCCTGAGTCCCAGACGGTCTATGGATGATGTCAAATAAGACCTTGCTGCACACTCATTCTTTAGATGCATTTCTTTCCATAAATATGAGTTCAAAGGGCCTGTTTCAGATTTTTTATCCTGTACCAGGCCTTAGCGTAGGATCCTTTACGGTCTATTTCTTCGCTTTGCATGACGAATTCTAGCCTTATTTGGGCTGGTGAGAAGTACTTTGGTAAGTTAAATATTATTCTGGCAGCTCTCGACACAGTTCTCTCCAAAGTCAATGCATCTCTTCCCCTCAGACACTCACTCCCATAAGTGATAGCCGGGATGAGTTTCGCTTTCCAGACTTGTAGCAGTGGGATAAGGCTAGGGCCGGCCGTTTTCTGTTTGATCGATTTTATGGCTACCGCAATCGAATTGCCTCTTCTTTTAATTGCTTCTCTTTGCAGATTGAGAGTCCCTTTATTATCAATGATCACACCTAGATACTTATACTGGTACACTACTTCGATTGAAGAGTCTGCTATATGCCAGCGCTATTTGGAGGTTTCCTTTTTTGGATGTATCCTCATAACCTGCGTTTTGTCATAATTAATGGTTAGGCCATTAGAGGTAGAGTATCGACTAGTAGTGTCCAATAAGTGTTGGAGACCGATGGGGGTCTGGCTGACCAATACAAGATCATCTGCGTACAAAAGGCCTCCCAGCTTAGGTGGATGAAAGTTACAAATACCCAGTTCTATTGATAGGTCAGACATGAATAAGTTGAAAAGCGTAGGGGCCAGAACACACCCCTGTTGAAGCCCCATGGTTTGAGTTGCGATAGCTCCCTTTGTAAGATGGGATCGTGGTCTCTGCTCCGAAGAGAACGTGTTAATTTGTTTATAGAGTTCTTGAGCGTACGGAGGGTTGAAGTATTGAAATTTGGAGATTTGATCTCCAGACGGGCTGGCAAACTGTTTGTCTTTGAAGCTGGTGAAGCGTTTTGCTTATTCGTCGCTCCCAGTTTTTTAATTAGATGTTCCCAGTATGCTATCATACTTTCATTTACATCTATCCGTTCCCGTTGCTCCCAAATTGCCTTGGCTGTTGATAATAGTTCCTCTGGGTGATTAGTTTTAATTTTTAGCCTCCTTAAGTTGACCGTGTAGATGGACTTGGTGTCCTCTACTGGCATATCTAATGATGATCCAGCTAGCCTTGTTGAGATTTCTTGTGGTAAATGATCGCTGTAATCTTGGACCCCGATCTGGAAGCTTGCAATCCTACTAAAGAAAGAGAGGGATACAAAAGTGTAATCTATCCACGTGCTAGAAGTTGCCCTGTGAATGTTGCCGCTGGGGGCTGATCTCCAGAAAAGCACCCATTTAGGGCCACAAGGCCTAGATGTTCCAGCTCTTTTACAAGGTTCTTTGCGTTGGATGTTTGTCGCTTCTTGTCACTCGGGTACTGGCAAGGAATGTTCCAGGCGAGGTATTGCTCGTCAAGGAGTTCGTCCCTCTTCTGTGTACCCATCAGGTGCATATTAAAGTCCCCAGACATTAATAGATTTGATGTAGATTATTCTGTCATTAATCTGGTTATTTCTGCCCCTACCATTTTTGCTCCTTTGATTTTGTCACTGGGGTGTATGTAAATGTTTAGGAGTAATAGGTGTTGTTTAATATTCAGTTCCTTATGTCAACTTTGAGAGCTTTTATTGCGTTAGTTGGGGATGTGAAGGTGTCTATGTCCTTAGTAGATGTTATGGACTTTATTGAAGAATAAATTATTAAACCACCCTTTAGATGACCAAATTTGGAACTTCTCACAGCAGGACTATGATGGGTTTTAAAACCAAGTAAAAGAAAGGGTTCTTCTCACCACGTTCGTGGAGTAGAATGAGGTCAAAGGTTTGAAGGTAATCCAAAAGTTCTTTGTTCGATGTTTTGTTGCTTAGGCCGTTTATGTTCCAAGAACGACTCCTCTTTAATCATTTTCAAAGGACCTACGAGTGCATCTAAGTATTTTGAAACTGCAACTACTCTTTAATATCTCGTTGTGACTTGTACTCAATGTCAGATTGTCTGTTGTTTATTGAGTCTTTTGTTGACTTGTGGGCCAGCTGGATATACAACAGGGATATGGAACACAAGGCATTCCTGTAGAGACCAGAGGCTTGCACGCTATGCTGGTTTTCTCCAAGAGGGATTCATCACATCACCGGGCCCTGTTGCCGGCTGCTAGGAGGACGGCACACAGGACATCCCCACAGAAACTGATGTTCAGGAACAACAGTAGCTTGCATGCTGTGTAAGATCTTACAGCTTCACTGGGCCCACAGGAGGAGAGTCCAAAGAAGAATTCTCATCACACTAGCGTGGAAACATCATTACGCTAGTGTGTAGGCCTTATTCTTTTGGTAATTTCATCCTTATTGTTGAGGTTAACGTGTAGACAAGATGCATCCCCATGCAGCTACCATATGTAATTGGGCTCTCATCAGAAGAACACAAATAATACCAAGAAACCAGGTTTAAGCTAGTAGTCAGTCGTCGTAAGATCATCATTCAATTAAATTGAGTGATATTCGAACCCTCTCTGGACTTATATCATGGCTGTACATGATACTTGAAATTACCATTGCATGCTAGGAGGATTGCAACTAAGGTACAGCATTTTCTTCACTTTTCGGTCAGTAACATGTATCAACCTCCTGCATTCTTCTCTGAAAACAGTAAGCCTATGCTGGAAAAAGCTGTTCGATTCATACTTAGTAGCTGGGGTTGAAAGATTTTCAACAGCAAGGAAACAGGCTACCTAATTACATAATTTAGGGATTCTATGATAGTATTGATGAAATACCTATTCATAATGAAGATGAAGAACCAGCAGACATCTATGAGATGGCTACAGAAATGCTTGAGCAGTACTTTAGACCTTGCATAAAAACTGTATTCAATTGTTAGATGCTTTTCAGGAGAGTTCAAGAATCAACAGATAAAGTTGGCAATTACATTGCTGCTCTAAAAACTCTTACACATATGTGTGAATTTGGAGAACTGACAGACTCTCTGATTAGTAATCAATTGGTGTCATGCCCCAACAGTAACCGTCTGCAGGAGAAACTTTAACAAAAAATCCATCACTTAAGGAAGCTGTTTTCATTGTGGAAAGTATGGAGAATACGTCGGGTTGGGTGAAAGAAAGGAGAGGTCAACAAGCTCAACTCAGTGCTTACAGAAATGCACTAATCACCAGACATGTTGTTTCCAATGGTACAGACAGTAACTACCAATGGTGCTAAAGGCAAATCTCTTACAGAATTTAAAGATTTCAAAGGAAAATGTTATAGGTGTGGCAGTTCTGCAAACTTATCAATTGTCTGATTTTCTTTGCAAGGAATTCTAAATGTTGTGTGGTCTTAAAGATAATTTTGAATGTAAAGGATGATGCTTCCGCAGTTGATAGTGGAGTTTTGGTGATGCCCGAGTATTAGATTGAAATTGGGGGATTAACTTTTTAATGTTTTCAATTTTAGCAGAGTCTGGGTCACCTTACACCAAGATTGATGGTACAATATGGGCAGAGAATTTTTTGGGCTGATAGATTGATATGAAGGCTTCAGGCATAAACCCGAGGCATTAGAGTGATACTAAAATTGATGTGTTAGGTTATGTAATTATGAAAAATTCATATAAAGACAGAGCTACAGTTGGAAAGTTGTATGATGCCAATAGAGGATAAGATCTTGTGTGGTGGCGTCATCTAAAGGACATGGGTATTACTTTAAACCCTAATGTTCACGAGCAAGTGAAGTTAGTGGATTTCAGAGGACACTGAGAGATTTCCTGAAGTGTTTACATACTATCTAGGCTTAGTGAAGAATTTTGAACAGAAAATTATTTTCAAAAGTCGCGGGATGTCATTTGTACACAAGGTACGTAAGGTCCTCAATTTGATGCTTGAACCCCTTAAAGCAGAGTTGCCTAGACTGTTTCATCTTAATGTTATTGAAGAACTAGAGTCTTCAGAGTGGTTGGTACCCATAGTTTTAGAACCACCGCACAGGATGAAGTCCATATGCATGTGTGAGACTCTTAGTGTTTTAAATAACTGTACCAGGGTAGATCGCAACCCCTGCTTATATTTTCTGAAACACTCAATATGCTGACTGGTGCCAATGTTTTCAATGACATAGATCTATCATCAGCCTACAATCAAGTGGCACTTCATGAGGATTCAAAATAACTTACATCCTTTGTACACCTCTGGGAGCATATATGTTTTTGAGGATGCCTTTGGTTTTAGCTTCCGCAGCTGCTTGCTTCCAAATGGTTATGAAAATAGTACTAGAGGTTGTTCCCCGGACCTTAGTTTTCTAGAATTATATTCTGATCTTTAGATGTGATGAAAAGGAACATGTCTTTTCTAAGACTATTGTTAAAGAGATTGTTCCACAATGGCTTGACTGTAAGGAAAGAAAAATGTATGTTAAGAGTGCCATTGGTAACTTACTTATGTATGTAATTCCTGGTGAGGGAATTAAGCCCAAATTTGCGTTGGTTGACGGTATAAAGAATGCTCCAACACTGATGAATAAAGATCAAGTCATGTCTATTTTTTGTTCTGGCCGAGTACTGTTTGAAGTTCATTAAAGAATTTCCTTCTGTAGTTGAGAAAATTAGATTGCTGTTAAAAAACAACTTGTTATTCTACTGGTCTGCAGAATGTGAGATTGCATTCAAGACATTCAGAAAGGGAATCAGAAGAATTCCAAACTCGGGACATTTAGATGTAAAGAAAAATACCATTTTGACCACAGACACAAGTTTAAAAGGGTTAGGGGCTATATTGGCTCAATTTGACAATGGAGAAGAAAAAGTTGTGGCTTTTGGCTCTAGAGCAAGGAAGGAATCAGAGAGGCATCACTCTGTTGTAGAAAAGAAGCGTTAACAGTGATGTGGGCGAAGTCATTTTTAATTTTACCTTTGGAGTCTTCCTTTCTATGTTAGGTCAGAAAATGTTGCTTTTGTTCAGACCTTTTCTTGTAAAGGCAGTGAACTGTTGACTTTTTGGCTGAGGAGATGGAGTGCGGAACTGGGGGAATTCGTCTTTCAGTTACAATGCTTAACTGGTCTTGTTAATAAGGCAGCAGATTATCTTTCTAGAATGCTTGTTGTAGAAATGGATATTCAAGAACTAACTGATGATCTAGAGGTATGCTGAGTAAGTGAATGAGGTTTAGGACAAAAGTAAAGAAACTGATGCCATGCTCCTTAAACCTAAATATCATGTAGAAAGTGGCTGGCCACGTCATGAAAACCTGGATTCCCTGATAAGACCTTTCTTGGAATGTTAGAAAGGAATTGACATTCAGTGGCAGTGAATTGCTGAGGGGACAAAGCGTCATTCCTTCAGAGGAAAGGAGGGCTGAAAGTGATTAATCTGGCACATGAGGTGCACTTAGGTAGAAACATCACTAAGTCAACAGTGAGAGAAAAATACTGGTGGCTAGGTGTGGATAGCCAAGTGGAAGAGATAGCCAGGGACTATTTCACCTATCATTAATGATAAGTCAAAGGTTACCTCTCACACTCCTTTATCTCCAGTAATAATACCAGATCAACCATAGATGAAACTGGGTGTGGGTATTATGGTCCATTTGACCTTTTACCTAATAATGGAAGATATTTGTTATTACTAGTGAATTCTTCTTCCCCGTGGTTATCCACCAGGTGTGTGAGTACAGCAAACACCAGAGGGGTCTTTGAAATCTTCAATGATGCGTTTGCCAATGAAGGTGCGCCTAAATACTTGGTAATAGACAATGGAGTTCAGTTCATTTCGCACGAGAGAAACACTTTTTTGAAGAATCTAGGAATAACTTATCAAATGACAGCTTTATTTTCACTGTTAACCAACCATGTGAACCATGTGGTGAAGTTGTGTGTGCAAACTCTAAGTGGAACAAAGACTTTCTCTTAGGGAGTCAAGTGGCAGACTAAACTAAATCCAGCTTGGACATTGTCTGGGGACAACGAGGGTGTTATGGTGTAAAATATAGAAGCCACTGAAATAAAAGATACCAACATGTGTATTAGGAGAGCTATGACAAGAAACACTCTGTCGTAGCTAAGAAGTGGAAGATGACTGAACTTTTCTGGGAAAGAAACCAGATTGGCAGAAGAAAGGATTAACCCAGTTTACGGGTTCCTTTACCATTCTATATGTTAGGAAACATGAGGTTTTGTGAACTCAAGGAGTACTTGGAGCGGTACACAGACAAAATATCGATTTTTTAATATCGATAAGCAAAAATATCGAAGTTTAAATATCGATATACAAAAATATCGAAGGTAAGTAATATCGACAGTCTAAATATCGATATTGGTATGATATCAGTAATATCGAAGTTGTAAATATCGATGTTAATAATATCGAAATTAATAACTTTGATGTTACTAATATCTATTTTTAAATAAATTTAGTGTATATTATATTGTATTAATTATGTTTTATAATTTTTTTTAATGTTATTTTATTAAATATTGTGTTTTACTACTGTAGCGGGTTGTGGGTTTATAGGGGAATAGGGTGGGAAGTAATTTAATTATGTTAAATTAATTATTAATTATTAGGAATTATTAATTAATTAATTGAGAAATAATTTTAAATTATTTTTAATTAATTTATTAATTGATAAATATGTTCTGTAGCGGGTTATGGGTTTATAGGGGAATAGGGTGGGAAGTAATTTAATAATAATTAATTAATTGATATATGTTTGTACATATTTTAAATAATTAATTGGTAATTAATTTTATTAATTAGTTAATTAATTATTATAATTTTTTATCATATTTATAATTATTAATTAGTTGGTAATTAATTATTATTAATTATTTCATTAAATTAATTAAAGTAATTTTTATATATATTATTTATTGTTATTAATTAATTAATTGTGCAAAATAATATTAATTATTAAATTAAATTAATTACAGCAAATGTGCTAATATATTTATTTTATTGTTATTGTTAATTAATAATTAATTGGTAATTAAATAATATTAATTAATTGTGGGTACAGGGGTATTTTTAGGGTCAGGGTCAGTTTTCAGTTCATGGGTACAGGGGTATTTTTAGGGTTCAGGGTCAGTTTTCAGTTCATGGGTAAAGGGGTATTTTTAGGGTTCAGGGTCAGTTTTCAGTTTGTGGGTAAAGGGGTATTTTTAGGGTTCAGGGTCAGTTTTCAGTTTGTGGGTAAAGGGGTATTTTTAGGGTTCAGGGTCAGTTTTCAGTTCGTGGGTAAAGGGGTATTTTTAGGGTTCAGGGTCAGTTTTCAGTTTTTGGGTAAAGGGGTATTTTTAGGGTTCTGGGTCAGTTTTCAGTTCATGGGTAAAGGGGTATTATTAGGGTTCAGGGTCAGTTTTCAGTTTGTGGGTAAAGGGGTATTTTTAGGGTTCAGGGTCAGTTTTCAGTTTGTGGGTAAAGGGGTATTATTAGGGTTCAGGGTCAGTTTTCAGTTTGTGGGTAAAGGGGTATTTTTAGGGTTCAGGGTCAGTTTTCAGTTTGTGGGTAAAGGGGTATTTTTAGGGTTCAGGGTCAGTTTTCAGTTCATGGGTAAAGGGGTATTTTTAGGGTTCTGGGTCAGTTTTCAGTTCATGGGTAAAGGGGTATTTTTAGGGTTCAGTGTCAGTTTTCAGTATTTGGTTAAGGGGTATTTTTAGGGTTCTGGGTCAGTTTTGGGTTTTTGGGGTACAGTCGTACAGGGTAAAAATTATATAAATTTAAATTAAATCAATTAAATGAAATTATAAAATATAAAATTACATTACATTATTACGTTTTTAATTTATTTTAAATGTATATGTATTAGTTTTAATTTTTTTATTATGTTTTAATATTTTTATTTAATATTTGTAACATTATATGTATTTTATAATTATTTTAACATTATTATTAATACATTTAAAAAAACGATATTTTTAATTCCGATATTTTTGTACTACGATATTATTTTTTCGATATTTTTGTACTTACCTTGTTAGGGATAGGATTCCGATATTTTTGACTTCGATATTTTTGTCCCGATATTTTTGTATGTCGATATTTTTGATTTCGATATTTAGTCAGACATTCCTTGGAGCATGTCCAGATCGGTGAAATGTGTGAACACTTCTGAAGAGTGTCACACCTTAGCTGATGGGGCTGTAAAGAATCATAGAGAAGAGTGGACCATTTTTAATGCTTTAGGTTGCCCTAATATAGTAGGAAGCAATTCATGGGCAAAGTGAAGACTTTGTTGTCATGAGGAATTTGTCATGTTTGAATATTGTTCTTTTCGATATGTTTTTGTTCTCTCTCACAATTTAATTCTAGGTTTTACATTAGCAAAGTCTTTATAAGCAGTTTGAATACTATAAATTACTTTATGCATTGCCTGGACCAAATATTATTTTGTGTCTTCATTTTTTTTAACCACATGGCTGCTAGGCGTTTTCCCGTCCGGCGCTGAATAACCAAAATTAACCATTATTCATGACGAGCTGGCCTTGTCATCCGCGCACGGCAGGTAAGCGCCATGACGAGCCCAGCTCGTCATTAGCTTCGAAGGGGTTAACGTTGTGTAAAAAAAAAGAATGAAACAGGGAGAGATGCTTTATGGTCTGAATAGTAAAAGTACTCCCTTCAGCAGTACACCTTAAGGGCTTTAAGGTTCCATACTCTGTCATTGTAGACTGAAGTTGGAGCCTGACAAGAAGCAGGAAGCCATCCGGGGTGTTTTCATGTGCACTTGAAAAAACCCACATTATCAAACCTATCTAACTTTCTTGTGGATTTAATGCGTAGCATGGATGTGAGCTGTCATTGTGACGAGACCCATATTTCACAAGGGCCGCATAAATATTTCCCATATCTTGTGGGAACCTGTCAATTAATTTCCAAATTTCAATTAAAGTAAATTTGACTCACTGCCTTTGTGAAAATCGGCTGTCCCAGGACACATTGCATGTATGTGGTCCTTCTTTGTAAGTTTTATACAAGTGTTACGGTGTCCCAGGACACATTGCATGTATGTGGTCCTTCTTTGCAAGTTTTACACAAGTCACGGAAAAGATACATCGTCCCAATATTATACCAGCATGGCTTTACTCAATGCCGGCCTGCTTACTTATTCCTGCAAACTCTACCTTCTTTAGAAATATGCTGTAGAATGATGTCATTTTTATGTGCGTTTTTTAATTCAGAAAGAACATGATCTTAACAATATGATCAGATCGTGCTGTATCAATTTTTAAATGTTTTTTATGGGAAGGTTTGGTGGCATTTAGGGCTGTGCAATATAATATCCTCATAGTCATAATTTAAGTTCTTTATTAATATATATCAGCACATAGGCACTTTATAAAATATGGCCAGGTACGTCCGCCATTAAAGCTGTACATATAGCGGATTAGGATTTGTACAATATAAATGGTATTTTAAGTCTGCTGTACATTTTTAACTTATTTTAGTAGGTCATGTATACCCTCAGATACGTACTTTATAATGCTGTTTTAATGTTTGTTTTGTTTGTATGGATGTGTATTTATGCATTCCAATAAAGACTACTTGAGTTAACTTGACCTGTGTGCATGGATGTGAGCTGTCATTGTGAGGAAACCCATATTTCACAAGGGCCCCAGAAATATTTCCCATATCTTGTGGTGACCTGTCAAATAATTTCCCAAATTTCAATTCGTGATATCTTGGTTTTGAACATTTAAAGCACCCTAAAATTAAATATATCAGTCTATATTACAAATACTGCATTGGTGACACTAGGCCTGATTTAGAATTTGGAGCGATCCTAAAGTCTTCCAAATTCTGAGGGAAACTGCAAATCTGGAGTAACACTCACCAGCTGAATTTCCTATCACATAGGAATATGATGGGGAAGGAAATTCGTCCAGTGGATTATACTCCGTATCGAGAGTGCCCTCCTGAAACTGGAGGATTTTCTGTTCCCTCAGAACTCTAAGGCTCAATCACGAGCTAAGAACAGAGGTTCCTGGTTGCTTGGATTATCAGTTCCTTACTGGTATTTCTTCACGTATTCTTTCCTATTACAAGTCTCTCCCCACTGAAAATGGAATGCCTGTATAGGTTTGAATCTACTGGGTAGTATTGTGCATAATACTCCCTTTTACGTGAGATTTAATGCATATGTTTACCACCCTCTCTGAACAGTTGGTAAATTTGTGCAGAAAATCTTGTGCAAGGTGGGAGTGGAGGGAGGAGGAGGGAAGGGTGGTGCAAGGAAGGGGAGAGGTTTGTCTGATAGGGGAAGCATCTCTTGTCTGACGGTCCGGAAGGGGAAATGGAACGGGTCCTAGCTGCATTCACTTTCCCAAGTTGAAAGTACCGGTCAAAAGAGGAGTGAAAAACAGAAAAAAACGCTGAACTGATGTACAGCAACTTTGGCATGAACATAGAATGACACTGAGAATGTGTTCTTTTTTTTAACTTGGAGTAAATCCTTTCAGTAGATATTTGTGTTAGAAAAAAGTGCTGAGTGATCTTCAAAGGGTTAACATTTCAAGACAAGATATTTATTCATTTGATTAAGTATTTTGTGATTTACCTACAACTTTAGAGCCAGTTCACGAATCTGCAAAAAGTATGGCACCGAACATTGGGGCATATTACCAAGGGGGGCGATAGGCAATTATCGCTGGTTTAGTGGCCGTTTTTGCCCGCTAAGCGGCGATAATTGTATCGCTCTATTAGCAAGCTGTCGCTAACTGATGTTAGCAACAGCTTTTAGGCGATAGCGAGCGGTTTGGGGCCCGCTTTGCATGTCAGCGATATTTATCTCTAATGACATGCAAAGTGGGCGTACCCAACCTGTTAGCGACTGAAAGCAGTCGCTAACGTCGCTATTGCCTATTAAAAGGCGGGCGTAGCGATGGAAATATTCCCGCTATCGCCAAAAACTAACGCCTGCTCAGACAAGTTCTTAGCCATGTTATCCAATGGGAGGTGGATAACATGGCTAAGAGCATTTTGTCGCTAATGCGTGAATATTGCTGTATTCTCAGCGATATTCACGCTATCGGCGGAAAAATTATCGCTTTGGAGATAAACATTGTTAATAGCAATTTATCTCAGCGTTAATTTCCGGCGATGCTTAGCGATAAAAAAATCGTTACAAAGCCTGGTTAGCGATAAATATCGCTACTTGTTGGTAATATGCCCCATTTTTAGCTTATGCATGGTAGCATCACATTGATGCAGATCTGCAATGGAGGGAGAACACAGTTGCAAAGAATCACAAAAAGTATGTTTACTAATAATTGTGGTACCATTTGACACATCTGCACAAAATGTATAAAAAATTAAGCATCATTAGTTTTCTGTTAGTATGTCAAATTTCCTGTATTTCCATCAAGCGGGGACAAGCTTAAGGGTGAAGGGCATCTACGTATTAATTTGCTGATATATTAGTTGTTGTTTAATGAAGCTGCAAGAAATGTGGTAGGTTGTTAAGACTTAAGCCAAGCCGTGTTCAGGATTCTCAGGTTTCATGAAAATTCAATAAGGGGGGTTTGGCAAAATTAAAGCAAGGGTGCGAAAGATCTTTGATTTGCTAATAAATGTGGTGTAATTTAATCAATCTGCCTTACATTTGGCAGACACACAGCATGTTTAGCTTGTTCTTGATGTTTTTCATGGAAATACTCTCAGATTGTGGTGAAGGGCGGGCTTCAAAAAGTGTTCATTTGTTGAAACATTAGTGTTGTTTTATGACTTTGCTTTAAATGTGGCATAATGTTAGCAAATGAAACTCAGTGCACTGAACATAGATTTCAATGATATTCAACAAGGTGGTGGCAAAATTAAAAGGGGAGTCAATCAATGTTCCCTCAAATTCTTTTCCTCTGTGTGTGGCAGTGGAGGGTCTCTGTGTGCTGCAACCATGGCTATGTGCGCCAGGAACCAAACCACGTGTGTCTGCGGTGCCAAATGACACTCAAAACGTTTACTTTAAAAAGTGAAAAGATGGTGCATTTTCACACATACAGCACAACAATAAGTGTCTTAAGGGCAGTTTACAAATGTATTGTATTGCCTGTATTTTCATTGTTTTGTCTGTGACTGCTGTTGTCTGTCTTCCCTGCTGCTTTTACGTGGTCCATGCCTCTTTTTCTTCCCTCTGTTCCCCTCGCTGTCCCCGTGCTCTCTCTGCCCAGTCTTTCCTTCTGTTCCCCTCGGTGCCCCCGTGCCTCTCTGCCCGTTCTGCCTTCTGTTCCTAGCTGCCCCTATATTTCTGTATTCTGTATTTTGCCTCTGTGCCACTCGTTTTTGTTCCCCTTTTGCCTTCTGTTTTTCCATCGTATTTTGTGCCTTTCTGCCCTCTGTTCCACTCGTTTTTTGTGCTTTCTGTCCTCTGTTCCACTCGTTTTCCCCTCGTTTTTTGGGCCTTTCTGCCCTCTGTTCCACTCGTTTTTTGTGCCTTCTGTCCTCTGTTCCACTCATTTTTGTGCCCTTCTGCCCTCTGTCCCACTCATTTTTGTGCCTTTCTGCCCTCTGTTCCACTCGTTTTTGTGCCCTTCGGCCCTCTGTTCCACTAGTTTTTTGTGCCTTTCTGCCCTCTGTTCCACTCGTTCTCTTCCACTCGTTTTTGTGCCTTTCTGCCCTCTGGTCCACTTGTTTTTGTGCCTTTCTTCACTCTGTTCCACTCGTTTTTGTGCCCTTCTGCCCTCTGTTCCACTCGTTTTTTTGCCTTTCTGCCGTCTGTTCCACTCGTTTTTGTGCCTTTCTGTCCTGTGTTCCACTCATTTTTCCCTCGTTTTTTGTGCCTTTCTGCCCTCTGTTCCACTTCGTTTTTCCCTAGTTTTTTGTGCCTTTCTGCCCTCTGTGACACTCGTTTTTTCCCTTGTTTTTGTGCCCCTTTTGCCTTCTGTTCCGCTCGTTTATACAGCCGCTGTGCCCCCTGTGGCCCTGTCCTCCGGACTGCCCACTGTGGCCTTTTGTTTAAGTATTGCTGTTAATCAGGGCCCCTTCACGGGCTCCGATTAACAGCAATACTGAAACAAAAGGCCACAGTCTGCCCCGCGCTTTACTAACAAAAGCGTAGAGATGGTTTCCAAACACAGCGTGTGCTAAAGTACGTGCTGTGTTTGGAAACTGACTACGCTTTTGTTAGTAAAGCACGGGACAGACTGTGGCCTTTTGTTTAAGTATAGATGTTAATCAGAACCCATGAAGGGGCTCCGATTAACAGCAATAATTAAACAAAAGGCCACAGATTGCCCCGCGCTCCCACATAGCCACAAGCCCCACCAGCCCCCCGCCTCCTTACCTGCACTCCTCACGTGCCTCATGTTTGCGCCGCTTGTTTATTTCAAGCGGCCGGCGGCACGACTCTCTCGCACGATGTCCTGTGTGCACGCTCCACGCAAGGTGGTGCATGCTGTCGTGAGGGGAGTCAATACGTTTTTATGTGCTCATTACTTCAGTGCAACGTCATGGAGCTGCATGAAATTTGTCAGATACTTTTTAGCTTACTCTTGATGAGATATGTAATTGTAGGTCTGTTAAACATAACGCATTTCACGGTGGGGCAAAAGGGCTAATAACTTTGGCACCTATGTCAAATAAGCACAATATTCAGCAGACATTTCTGCTATTATCTCAAGCTAAGCTCAGTTAAATAAATCCCGGATTAATCTTTTTATTGTATTTTGTTGTTGGCTGCGAGATTGATCTATCAGCAGCCTAAATGGCAATCGGTAAGACCCCTAATAAAGAAGCTACATTGGCTTCCACTGCTCCAACGGTCCATTTTTAAAACAGCTTGCCTAACATTCAAGTCCTTAAATTGTTATAGCCCCATCTTTATTAATAATCTGATATTAAGGCACACTCCCACTCGCGATCTCCGTTCCAAATATCAAAATCTGTTAGTGAGTACCAGGTTCAAACGGAAGCGACATGGCGGCTGTCGCTTCGGGTTCCTGGCACCACAACTCTGGAACACACTTCCATTAGAGATCCGCTCCTGCTCTGAGTTACTCCGATTCAGAAAGCAGCCTAAGACCTGGCTGTTCACACAGGCACATGAGTAAATTAGTCCTGCCCGCATACTACTCTGAACAGCGCCATGAAACCTTGGTCTACGTGCGCTTTACAAATGGGTTATAACATAACATAACATAACATATATTACACACAGTACAAACATATGTAACAGTCGTGTTTTGCTTGTAGTACATAGTTGTGTCAACAATTGACAAAATTGCATTACGCCAAAGACTCACAGAGGTTTTGTTAGAAACAATTTACAACTGAAAATATATAAAAATTCCAAAATAAGAACTAAAAGGTATTTCTTCTCAAATGGGGAGGCATCAACAGGAGAGTCAACACCATTATTTGACAGGAGGGAAGGATCTGTGTGGGACATTACAGGGAATTAGTCGGAACAACGGTTATACCAGCAGATACCAACGTGGAAGAAGGGAAAACTTCCCGGGGCGGGCGTCAGGCATTCTAGGCAATGGATCAAGGGCTGGAGGGGGTCCTCACAGTCCCTGGAGATGTGTGTGCCTCAGAAGGCATGTAAATATGTGCTAAGGTCGCTTGAAAGTCTGACAGGTTAGCATCCTAGCTAGGTGCTAGCAGGTATTTGCAGAGGCCACACATGTCCTCTCTGCGCAAGGCAATGCTCTCCACTCAGGCACAGGACCACATGGAAAGTTACAGCAGTTGGCATCGGTAATCTCTAACCATGGGTTTTTAAGCACTTGGGAAGGAGCAACCCCAGGTCTATAAAACATGTGGTAGTCCTGTGCTTCTTGTCTCTGTGAGTGAGGCCCAAGAAGCAGGCCACCCAGGTATGGGGCACCAGTCTTTCCATGTAGTCTGCCAACCGAGAGATCGCGCCGAGCCAGTACTGATGCAGGGAGGGATAGTCGCACAGCATATGTATCAGGCCAGCATCAAGAAGGGAACAGGGGGGCAGGCAGTATCATTGCGGTGATAATATCGGTTTATCTTTGCCAAATTACATACTGTGGAGTATGTAATTTTGAATAAGGCGGAAATGTGTGTTGCGAAGAACAAGTGCAGGATATTTTACAATGGCTCTCTACTCTTTGTCTGTGCAGGGGTGGCCCTAGTCCATTTCCCAACAGCTACACAGCGGGGCTAGCAGGATGGTAGCATGCTTACGCTGCGACTCAGCAAGACACCTTGTCAGGTGTCGGCCTGCTACATGACATGGAGGTACTGGACATTGAGGTGCATTGGGTGTTCCTGTTGCATGCTACACCCAGCATGCATCTATTGTTCCAACTATAGAGTAGTAGGAAAAGGAAGTGGCCAGGTGGGAGTCTCTCATCTGATATTAGGGTTTTAAATGCTGTGAGGGTACCATCTTGATAGATATTCCCCTGTGTGTGTAAGTCTATTTCATGCCAAGCAGTAAGTTACCTAGCATATCTGATCTACCACAGGGAAGTCCAGGAGTGGGAGGGCAGGGGTGTATGGGTGGATTGCCTTGGTAATGAAGAGGCTACATTTGAAACAGCGGTGTGCTACATGTAGCAGTGCAGGGGATGGGGTCCACTGTCTGGCACAAGGATTGAGCAGGTGTAAAATGTGGAGGTGGCTCCAGGCTTGTATATTTGAGGCATTGTCTGATAGGTGAAATCCTGACAGCCACTTGGGTAATCCAGCTCTGATAAGACTGGGGCTAATTTAAATGAGAGCAGAGTAAAAACATATTTGATTTGCTGAGAGCTTTAAGACCTTCTGAAAAATCTGTACAACATTTTATAGGTACGTGCATGTTTAGTGTTCGGTTAATAGGCAAATTCTACACAGCTGGTGGTTAGGGTGGGGTGAGGGATTAAAAAGTCTTGACCTGCTAATAACAATGGTGCTGTTTCTTAATTTGCTTGAAATGTGGTAGGGTGGTAGCTTATTTAAACCCACTGAATTGAACTTAGTTTTCAACGAGATTCGACTAGGTGGTAGAACACTTAAAAAGGGGAGTCAATAAAATCTTTATTTGCTTAATATTTTATGCAGTTGTACAAAACATGGCAAGCACACTTTAGTTTACTATTGATGAGTCTGTTAAACGTGGGGAAACATTTAATGGTGGGACAAAAAGGTTCAATTGCTAATAACTTTGCCACCTTTGACAAATAATTCCTAACGCTATGACACCTTCTGAATTTTCTGGACAACATTCTAGGTATTTATGTATTTATTTTTCCGTTAATATGTAACGTTCTGTGCACGTACATTGGTGCAATGAGAAAGTGAAATGGGGGAAAAATGTGATAATTCGCCAATAACTTTGGCACTGTTTGATGAACCTGCACTAAATTGAGCAGGCAGGAAGTTAGGCCTTTTGTAGGGATATCTTGTTTCATGAAGATC
Organism: Lissotriton vulgaris; assembly: GCF_964263255.1. NCBI lineage: Eukaryota > Metazoa > Chordata > Amphibia > Caudata > Salamandridae > Lissotriton > Lissotriton vulgaris. The sequence goes on along the minus strand of NC_141689.1, from coordinate 1,186,334,589 downwards.
TAGCAAGTGGGGGCAAATGTTGACAGTTTAGAATTTGACAAGGATATTCAAATGTAGAAGCCATAAATTGAGGTTGGATCAAAATGATCAAAGACATTTTTGTGACAAAAGAAAGACAGAACAAGCAGGAACCCTGCTTGTGGTATGGAGCTTCTTTAAAAACATTCAATACATCTGTGAACTCAAAAATTAGCATAGAAACAAAAGAAAAACTATTTCAGAAAAGGAACTATTTTCATAAATAATATTAAGGGTCTAATTACGATGGCGGTCAGAGCCCTCCGACCTCAGGTTGGAGGCCTAACGACCGACATTGTCGGTTTCAATTCTGATCAGCTGATTTTGATTCAGTCAGTCAGAATTAAAAACGGCCGGTCATTCCGCGACTGGCTCATGGAGCCGGTCATCCAGTGAGAACTGGCACGTCATCCAAATGTACGGCGGTTCACGCCGTCGGGATTACGATGCACGGTTTCCGTCAGGGTTAACATGCTGGCCTTTCTTACATGGAAACCCTGTCAGAAAGCCGTTTTGTGGACCACTACCAGGGCCCCCTTTCCCTTACGGCCTCCGGTTGCCCCGCTGTTAATCCCTGCACCCTGTGGCAGGTACTTTGAGGTGCCTGCCACAGGGTGCAGGGATTAACACCACCTATCATTTCCCTATGGGAGCATGTGCTATGGCTGGTTTATAGCCGTAACACATGCTTCCATAGGGAAATGTCAGAATGCGCAGGTGAACGGGACCGCCGACCGGAGGTCGTTCAGTCCCGTTTCCAAGACGGTGCTGCCGGACACTGTAATCACCCATCAAGTATTTTCTCACTTTTCCTGCTTATCCTAAGATGTAAATGATGTGAATTGCTGCAAGATTTAACATAAACCATTCATTTGTTTTTTTGTGACTCTCATGTCTTCCTGGAAATTGCTACTTTGTGGGTGTAATCTGCAATTGTATTACCTTTCATGGCCTGCACTTGAACACACTTTTTTTGCTTACTTTGTAATTGCTATACTTTCTTTATTTATTATTTCCTGCTCACTTGTAGAATGCATCTGACTCTTTTCTGATCAATATGCAAATCAGTTTGCACATAACGTTCAATTGCTATGCAATGTAGGATATTGGATATTGCTTAGACCAATACTGCAAAGTTCTTATACATTGCTTTAAGAAATGACACATCTTTTGATTCTCACTTTGACTAATCTAACTAATTAACAAGCATTTGGAAAAGACTTACCTCATCTTTAAACATTTCTAGAACAAATGTAGCCACACTTCCATTGATGCCTATGAAGAGGTTGATGCAGGTCAAGACAACATAAGCTGTGCTGGGAATGCTAAACAGAAATGAGGATGGGTACATCAGTGGCGTGATGGACCACCTGAGAAAAGGGTGAAAAGGAAGAAGAAGCACCACATGAAATGCTACTGATGAGAGCAAAAAGGGAAAACACAATTATGTCAGGTTGATGATGCATACAGGCCTACCTTCCGCAGACATAAAAAGGAGAATTGAGCATTTATCAAACATGAATACTGAATTACATTAGTTCTGCATTGACATTCAAAGACTATTCGCTACATTCTTTTAACAGTAATGCCTTACAATTTTTTTAGCGCTTTGAAGAGGCTAAAAGAGGTCATAAGAGTTAAACAAGCCAATCGAAATGACAAGAACAAAAATGGGAAAGAATCACTATTATGCAAAAGATATATTTCAAAAGATAATCTTGATCTCAGCTCCCCTACCGAATTTAGATATCCCCAGTTTCTTCTTGTACCATCTTAGGTAGAAAATTGGATTATTGAGGGCCTTAAGGGTAGGAGAGCCAGAGTGTTATATATATATATATTACTGTGAAAGCAGTATGGTCGGCATGTATGAAGGGATTTGGCGAGAGCAGCGGTGGTCGCTGAGAGCAGACAAGCTCTCAACACGTGCACTGCAGGTCTCCTGATAGAAGCCCGTTCTGGATCGTGGTGCCTTTGGATACCAGAGCAGGGCTTCACAAAGGCATCAGCTGAGCAGAGAGTAAGGAGGACATGAAGGAAAGTTTAAACAACATCAGCACAATACATTTTTTCACTGTGAATTATCTGTGTATTTTTAATGCCCTCTGGGTGTGCCTAGTCCGGGAAGATTATGCACAGTATTTTCTAGGGAAGGGGCACACGTGGAGCCCTCGCCAGGCTGATTTCATCCCCAGAGAACGCATTTCCCGAGGCCTGCGGATATTCATAAGGGGAGGAAGGCCGCTTGGCCCCCCTCTTCAGGCCGATTTCGACCCCAGGGACCTCATTCCCCGGGCCGGGCTGGAATAACAAAGGGGACGGGGCGCACAACCCTGTTCCGGGAGACATTATGGCCATGGGAACCCCATCCCCCAGGCCCAAATCCAGCTTTGTCCAGGGTTGCCCACCCCTGGGACATAACACTTTCCTCGTCCACATTGGCACAGGTGGGAAAAACTGTGTCTGCTCTCGCTTGACAATTTCAAAGCTCCCACCAAACAAGAGCAAACATTAAGCTTGATTTCTGCTGGTGGGCGCTTTAAAAATTCTCCTGCCGGCTGGACGAAAAATCTTTCAGATCTTTTTCCTTGTCCTCAGTGATGCGGGCAGGGAAAAGAATCTGAATATTGCTCCTGCCCACAGACATAAGCATTTTTATCTGCTATCTGTGGACGGAGCAATGCCAGCTCCTGCTGGATGCATGGAGCTTCCTGAGGCAACTGGGGCCTTGGGGCTCCCCTCACTGCCCCCAACGAGGACATGGGGGTTTCCCGGGTGGGCACCAGGCCATTCATACTTAATTGGCTGAGCCCAAGGGGCTGGGGTCCTGAGCCGATATCGGCCTTGGAAGGGAGGCCTTGTACCTCAACTAATCATTGGCCCGGGCAAAATTGGCCCAAGGAGGGGGGTTGTGTGCTCCTCCTTTAATTATTGGCTGACTCTGGACAATGGGGTCCCCCGGGGTCAAATTTGGACCAGGGAGGCATGGCCTCCATCCCTCTTTGCTAATTGCACTGGCCTAGGCCGAAATCAGTCAAGAGAGATGGGCTATGTGCCCCTCTTCTCGTTTACAATACGGTCAGGCCCCTGGATATGGGGTCTCCAGGGCTGATATCGGCTCAAGGAAGGGGCCTACTTGACCCCTCCCCAATAATTGCAATGGTGAGGTATGGGGTCACTGGCGCTAAAAATGCCCAGTTGAGGTAGATATGTGCCCACTCTCCTACAAAATGTGCCTGGCCCCAGGAGATGATGTTCCTAAGGCTGAAACTAGCGAACAGGGTGGGGGGGACTGCATGTCCCACTCCGGGGTTGGCTCCCTTTGGGGGTTTGGCCACTGGGCCTTTGATCATGCATGATGTGGGGTTGGCTGTATGCAGGGGGATGGCCACAGGACCTGGCGTGCCATTGGCCATATGTTGGAAGGGGTTTTGTTGCATGGCGGGGCGCCGATTCTTCGGTTTGTTGTGGAGGGACCGGAGCGTGCCACTGGAAGTGATTACAACTTTCGAGCAGTGACACCCAATCAGCTGCGATCAGCTGACGACCGCACAGGGTAAATACAGGATGCCGAGCGTTCCGTGCAGCGGACGTGTGCAGCGGACGCGTGCAGCGGGCACGCCAATGGCGCGCCAAAGGCAAACCCGTTTGCGTCTGTCCGCGCGAGACAGTGCCCAGGGCCCCGTTCCCCTGGACCAAAAGGGACCAACATCACATACTCAAGACATTAGCTTATGGCAATAAGGACACAGGAAATAGATCGATGTGGCCACTGCATCGACCCTGAATCTAGCGCCCACCCTTGTCCCAATTGCAAAGTCATAATCACTAAAACAAAGCCCGCACCTCTAAACGAAGTTAAAGACACAGAATATAAACTACTCCTAGTAAACTGCAGATCAATGCCAAAACACCAAACAGAATTAAACATTCTAATAAGAGAAGAGGAGCCGGAGGCCCTTGTCCTTACTGAAACATGGCTACACAACCACTCAGGCCCAGATGTGGCTCAAACACTCCACCCAGGATATCATATACTAAGGAACGACAGGAAAACAGGGAAGGGAGGAGGAACGGCCATAATCATGAAAGACCACATAAAGGCCGCATAGAACCAGACATTGCATTGGACTGCTATAGTATGGGTTTCACATTATCCTTCACACACACCTGCTCGATATCTGGGATACTGATATATAGACCCCCTGGCCCCTGTGGAAGGTTCATTGAATCACTTACCGATCTAACAGCAGCCAAGGCAAATATAACCACAAATTTCATCATTATAGGAGATCTTAATCTACATCTTGAAGACCCCAAGAATGCAGAAGAATGCAACCTGACCCAAGACCTTCTAGCACTTCAAATGCGACAACAAGTAACCAGCCCAACCCACAGTAAAGGACACTTACTAGACCCAGTATTCTCGAACATGAACCATCTAGAGAGGCGGAAACCCATCCCCATTCCCTGGTTGGACCATTTTGTAGTCCCCATAAGCTGGAAAATACGGCACCCCCCACGAGATTACCAACCATTGAAAGAATGGGACCGAGCATGGGCAAAAATCACCCCAGAAACATGGACAGAGCAGCTAACATCCACCTACCCTAGTAGTGCCACAGAACCCACTAGCGCATATGAGAAATATAATGAGTGGATCACTGCTTCTCTTGATGCAACCATCCCACATAAATGGAGGGCAAAGAGACCCTCTAACAAAAAATCACCATGGTACACCCCAAATATTCGGGAACTCAAACAAAAATGTAAAAAACTTGAGAGGGCATGGAGAAGGAACTTCTGCCTAGAACAAAAACAAAAATACAAAGAGGCGATAAAAATGTATAAAACAGAAATAAGAAAGGCACAAGCACTTTATTTTGAGGAAAGCATCAAGGGAGCAACTACGCCCCTCGAGAAATAGCAAGAATAGTGAAAACACTCTCCTCAGACCCACAGCCGAAGGGTCCAAAGAAGGAATTCCCCAGAGATGTAAGAAAATTGAGGAATTCTTTAACAACAAAATACTCAACATATACAATCATCTGTTTCAACCCCCCCAGGATAAGGAGGACTCAGTTTGCCCCAATACACTCAATGGACTAGACACTCCTAATGGAGCAGGTAATCTAGGGAGTATGGAAGACATACCAATCATGGATCTTACCACCCTGGATAACATTGTTGGGAAAATCAAATCTGGGTCACCCAGCGACCCAGCCCCTGTACACATGTTAAAAAAAGTTAAAGAAACAATCCTCCTGGTTCTCCTGGAAATGCTCAACCTATCCCTGACCACAGCAACAGTACCGGTAAGATGGAAACAGGCGATGGTGAGGGCTCTCATAAAAAAGCCAAGCCATAATCCAGATAACTGGGGGAACTACAGACCAGTTTCACTCTTACCATTTGTCAGTAAAATCATAGAGAAACTTGTGAATACGATACTTTCCAACTATCTAGAAGCAAGAGACATCCTCCACAGATCACAGACAGGTTTTCGCCCCAACCATGGGACTGAAACAGCTCTCCTTAATGGGAACTGACTCAAGTACACAGAAGGAAAGCAAGTTAGTTATGCTGTGGATGCTCTGAAATTTTAGGTGCTAGATCTTTGTCAGAGCATCCACAGCTGACCTTTAGAAGACCAAAGTCTCTTAAAGATCTTCTCTGCTCTACCCTCTTAACTAAAACTGCCAAACAGAGAAACCCTGTGCAAGGCTTTTACATTTGTGGCAGGTGTAAAGCCTGTCGCAACAGTAAAAACATGAAAGAAGTCCAACTTTCGAAAGACACAGGGAAGTTTAAAATCACAAAACATGTTACATGTCTCACTGACCATGTGATTTATGCCCTGAAATGTCCCTGCCAGTTGTATTATATTGGCAGTACCAAACATCCAGCCAAGAAAAGAGTGCTTGAGCATATGCGAGCAATCACCAATGGGGATAAGCAATATCCCATTGCTAGACATTTTGTAGCACACCACAAAGGGAATGCTAACTTGCTTTCCTTCTGTGTACTTGAGTCAGTTCCCATTAGGGAAAGAGGAGGAGACAGAATTAAGGAGATGAGGAGACTAGAATCAAGACTCATTATTAAATATAGGACAACACAACCTGGTGGCCACAATTTACATGACGATCTTATTGTACATTTGGGTTAGTAACCTAGATTGACTGTATATATATATCTGCCGTTTTGATTTTAATCACTGAATTGTTCACATGTGCACAATAGTCACATACTGTTTGTATTTCTTTATGTTCACAGAACTTGGTGGTGACGGTATATGGGAATCTGTTCAACACTATTGAGCACCTGCACGTATGACAGGACTGTATGACTGGACTACCCGGAGACGGTGGTTTTTGATTCATTTGGTGCCCACTGGGGCTTAAATGCATAGTGTTTGCCTCATCCAGGCGGAGGCAACATTGGACATAATTTGTGCCCACTTGGGCTGGATTACCCCTTGTTTTTTGATATTGCACTTATCTCGCAGTTCCACGGTGGTCATGTGCCTTTAACGCATACTGTGAATTTTACTTTATTATGCATTTGCCTGTTACGTTATTTATGCAAGGCGCATACGGACTTGATTGAACTGTTTGGACCACATCAAAGCGCTGGCAGTATTGAATCTCATTTGCGCCCACTTGGGCTAGACTGTCTAACATCGTATGAACTGCGCACTGTATTTGATATATTTACCAGTCATGTTCTGAAAACGTTTCATTTGTTTGAACACAGCCCGCAGGTATACCTACAAGTCTGTTTTCTATTACCTTGGTATGACACCAATACCATGTAACTATGTATATAATGCACACCCCTTAGTTGGTTCGTTCTCGTGAAAAAGCAGGTTTCACCTGGGAAACGCGTCGAGAAAAGCCGTTGTAATAAACACGCTTTGCATCTCTAAGAGGCCCGGATTTCTTTTCTTTACTGGAAGAGCATTTGGTTGGAATAAATTGGGATTCGCTATCCCATCCGAGGCCCGCCTCTGGAAGCGGCAGGGATCCGAAGCGACTTGTTTGGTTGGATATATATATATCTATATATAATTTGATGAGTGTGTGTGTATAATGTAATCAATGTTCTGCTTTACAGTAATAGGGCATGATTGTCTTAATCTATAGTTAAAATAATGTTAGCACATTCGTCCCGATTACGATGTTGGGCGGTCAGTCACTGACAGGCCATCTGTGGCTGTCTACTCGACATCTAGGGCAGCAGTCTGACCACCAGATTATGATACCGGTGGTCAGAGCGTAGTGGGCAGGGGCAAAGACCACTGCCTCTGACAGGCTCAAAAAGACCTTCAGGGCGACTGCCGGAGCCTAATCCGTACAATGGAGGCAGTGTCTGCACAGGCACTGCCGTAGGGATTAGGATGTCAGTTACCTACAGCGGTCTTAACAATTTTTTAGGGCATTCAAGGATATTTTTTTATGTTGTAGAGTGCTGCAAGTAGTGCATGGGCACCCTAGCAATGCTAAATGAAAACCACAGTAAATCTAATAAGGTCATTGAATCCATGACCCCAAGAGAGCTTACCATAATTTTAAAGCACTCAGAACTGAAGCTGTATACTTTGCAGTTGGAGGGCAGGGACCTCTTGTGGAGTCTAAAGAAAAAAAGGGGGATATGGGCAACTGTGCCCAATCCCACGCCGTGCACAGCAATTAACATATTATTTGAAATAATCAAAACTGTTGTTTTTCGCTGAAATAAAATCTCTAAAGTGATGTAATAATATCTTACATTACAATGGAAAAAACAGAGATTAAAGGGACATTATAGTTAGGTGCAAATGACAGATAAAACATACCATTTTAAACTGACATTTTCACCTATCATCAGTTATACTTATCTAGTGCATGGCAAGGCCGTGAGTTATAACGACTTTAAGGCGAGAATTATAGTTACTTGATATAACTGTAACATAACTGTTTTTTCTATCAGTGAATATACATATATGTACATATATATATATATGTGGGTGTGTGTATATCAATATTTATATATAAACATATGAATGATATAGATCAGCCATATTGACGGCTGTCACTGTGTGAAAATATATAAATATATTCACTGGCAAAATTAAAGGTTAGTGACATTATAGTTAGGACTTGTACTAATATTAAAAGCATTGTTTAAAAATCAAAAATCACAGTTGAAATAACCAGTTATCCTTTACTAACATATCTGTAGCATGCGCCCCCACAATGCATGTTATGAGTTCACATATCATGACATGATAAATTACATCCTTGATGACATCAATGATGACGTTTCAAATTAAAACATTGATGAAATCACTAACCACATCACACCACAAAGCCATTTAAAAGTTTAGTGTGCTTACATCATTAGTAATGGATGCTTGCACAAAACTTATAAAAGTGTTTTTCTTTTTCAAAAATGAACTCTCACATTAGGAGTTTGGTTTTGGAAAAGAAAACTGCAATAACCCTGACACCATGAGAGTTTTCTCTCATGGCATGGGGATCATATTTTTATTTTTACTGTTGCTCACTGACAGGATATTCCTGGTGGTACGGATTGTGAAAAAAGAGCCATCCACTTGCCCACTCCAAATAGGGAAGATAATCAGAGGGATTACTTTCAACGTTAAATATGGTGGGAAGACCAAGAGTTTGATAGACAGGGTATTTTGTCACTATTGTGACAGAGTACCCTGTCTGCTAAACTCTAATGTGGGGCCTCTATTTCTCTGAGCCTGATTTAGAGTTTGAGTAACTGAGTAGTGCCCAAAGAGATAGTGTAGAACATTATCTCCGCCATCTTAATGATGCTCCACCCACCAAATTTAGAGATGCCCAGTTGCCATCCCTTTATGGTGAACTGGAGAAATTTTGAGTTTTTAATTTCGACCTACAATAATATCGAGTTTGAAATATCGTAGGGACACAATATCGAAATCAAGAATATCGACAACCAAAATATCTAAATGATGGTAAGAAATATCATTTTTGTAGATATCTAAGTTACTAATATCAATAGCAAAAATATTGACGTTACTAATATCGATATTTATATCAGTGTTATGTATTTTATTATGTATTTTATATGTTTGTGTTTATATTTTTTGTTAATTATTGTATTAGTTTTAGAATAAATATATATAATTTTTAGAAGTTAATACTTTAAAAAAAAAGTAAATTATGCGTTTTAGTACTGTAGCCGGATGAGGGTTTATTGGGGAATAGGGTGGATAGTAATTTAAGTATAGTATAGTTTTGAAAAAAATCGGAATTAGTAATTATTTGTAAGAAATTTTGCGTTTTAGTTCGGTAGCGGTATGTGGGTTTATAGGGCAATTGGGTGGAAAGTAATTTAATTGTAATTAGGTAATTATTTATTTGTGTTTATTGGTATTAATAATTAATATTATGATCAATAATTATTAATTGGTAATTATTTTTTATTACTTGATTAATTGGTAAATATATTAAGTGCATTCATTTATAATGAAGTGTGTTGTGAGTGTATAGGGGAACAGTGTGGGAAGTAATTTAATTGTAATTAAGTAATTTATGTATTTTATTGTTGAGTATTGCCAATTAATTTATTGTTAATTAATTATTAATTGGTAATAACTTTTTAATAATTAATATTTTTTGTTTTGTCAATTAATGTATTGTTCATTAATTAATAATTGGTAATTCATTTTGATTATTTATTATTTATTGGTATTTAGCAATACTGTACTGTTAATTATTAATTGCTAAATATTTTTAATAATTATTGCTTTTTGGTATTTAAAATTAATTATTAGTTATTTAATTATTATTTGGTAATTCATTTCGAATAATTATTATTTATTTGTATTTATCATCAATGTATTTGTTAATTAAATATTAATTGGCAATTATTTGTAAGTAATTATTTATTGGTATTGTTAATTAATTCATTGTTTTTAAAAATTAAATTATTATTTATTAAAATAAATATTTTAGTTATTAGTAAGTTATTTTTACCCCTAAGCTATCCAACACTTTCCCTACTGTTGCACTCTCTGGAGTTGGAATAATAATTTTTACTCCTACGCTATCCAACACTTTCCCTACTAATGCACTCTCTGGAGTTGGAATAGTAATTTTTACCCCTATGCTATCCAATATTTACTGTTTTAGTTAATGTAGTGTATAATGTATTTAAAAAAATGTTTTAATTTGTTATATATATATTTTATATTTTTATTTATATTATTGTTTTATATGTATGTATGTATTTATAATGTATGAAATGCCTTAACAATGTATAAGTTATTACAATAATTAACTGTTAATATTATTAAGTAAGTATATATATATATATTATATTTTATATGTATGTTTATTTGTTTACATTATATGTATAACTTATCCACTGAAACATATTTTTAACTATGTTCATTTAAATATATGTATTATTTACTTTATTTTACATTATTTTTGAACATTTAAAAAAAACAATATTTTCAACAACGATATTTTTGACAATATTTTTTTTCTCGATATTGTTGTACGTACCATAATGTAGATAGAACTTTGATATTCTTCATCTCGAGATTTCGGCTCAGATATTTTGGAAGTCGATATTTTTGACGTCGATATTCTTTACATTGAAGGGATACCGCCATTAAGGCAGTTCCTTAAAATGTACTAAACGTTTGGTGGGAGTTTGTTATTGAACCAAAGTAAGAAGTAATGACCCCCACACCTTGGGAGTTTTCTGCCATGGTGTGGGAACATTGTAGGTTTTTCCTGTCCCATACCGCTAGGTCTTTCCTGGTGGTGACGGACAGGAAAATAAAGACAGTACACCAAAATTCTAAATCAGCTCTGAATGAACGAAAAATAAGATCAGATTTTCCTAGCTGTTTTCTCCCTAAGCGCAGCAAAGTCATGAAAACTCTCAGATCTTTATTTGCTTAAGTCTGAATTTGTCTTAATGCTACTCTTTTTATTGTAATTCATCGAATTCAAGAGGGTATAGCGGGTATGGCATTTGAAAGTTTACAAGCACTTATTCTGGGGCCGATTCACAGAACTAATCTGAGTAAAGTTAGGAGTCCTAACTTTACTACTACTAAATGCCTTCTGTGTGTACCAAAAGTAGTAAGTTTAGGATTTTATCTCAGATTAGCCTCAATGGGCTTTTGGTATGTTTTGTGCTTTTCTATAAAATCTTTTCTTCACAGCGAAAATAGATTCCCCTACCACACCATTCCCATTACATTTGGGTGTGTTCACTTTCCTTTGCCACTATAGAAACACATCTAATTTTGCCTTTTGCAAGAACGTTTTTTAATTTGCTTTCTGGATTGAAACAAACATATAAAGTATTTGGAAAAACCTAAAAGTTATCACTTCTTGGGTGTTCATCGACTTTGTGTTGTTAACCTTACATAATAGTCCACCAAGTAGGTCTAGACGTTTACATGAGAAAGTGGAACTTCTATTTTGGAAATTCAATGAATGCTCATTCTATGAGTTAGTTCCTGATTTCATGAACCAGACTGTAGAATTTACAAATGAGAAAATAATATTTAGAGCAATGGACACTTTGGTGTTCATGAGGTTCTGTAAAGTCATGTTACATCAAGACTTCCATTCTCTTCCTTAGAAAAATGTGTGGGCATAAAATAACATTATGAGTTAAGGGAGACTTACCGGGGTGGGGGCTTGGCTAGCTGCCTAAAATGGTGGTCGTATGAATTAAAAACTATGACACCCGGGCCCCACAATCCTTCTCCAATCCTCGTTATTGTCTATCTGCTTTCCTCTCTAAATTGATTGCATGTACTTTAGGTACACTCCAGTTTGGTTACTGGGGTACCCTTGTGAGTCCCCAGTATATGGTAAACTAGCTATTTAGGGCAAAGGTGTCCTAGAGGCCTACCAGGGATTGAAGCATGTATTATGCCACCCCTGGAAAGCCTGCAAAAATGGTACCACAGGACTGCTACTGCAGCCTGGGTAAGGTGGTACATGCACCCCTTACTAAGATATAGGTTACCTATATCTATCAATCACTCCTACTGCAGGCCTTATCAATCCTGAAGGCAGAGTGCTTGGTTTTGTGTGGCAGGGTGCCCATGCATGAGCTGTGTCCCCCTGCCACTTTTGGAGGCTATCCTCTGAGGCTGTTCTGTGACGCAGCCAGACCATATACTCTTAAGTGCATTATAACCTCACGATCAATACTAACTTTGAAATGGATGCATGGAAACATGTTGTGTTTGGTGTCAAACACTTTGAAATCCTACCCCCCCCCCCCTCCCCACACCGCCCGCCAGTCCTGGCCACAGGGGTAGAATTCTTCCTTCTAGAGGGAGAGACATGTACACACTGGTCTAACCGGTAATAGTTTAAAAGAGCGTGGATGCTGCAGCCACAAACATGAGTCTGACCTCCTGCTGCTGGACGAAACTCCAGCAGGGAAGGCCTGCTGGAGGCCGGGAGGTGTAACCACCTCCCAGACAGGCTTTAGTGTATTAGGCTTTGTGGGTAAACTCCAGGAGTGATTTGAAAGTCTGCACTGGTGCACACTTGGTGTCCCTGTGCATGGCCCAGTTCAAACCGGTTGCAGGGACTACCAGCCCCTGCTCTGGCATGAAACTGGACAAAGGAAATGGGTGTAACCACCCCTCTTTTCAGACCCTCCCATAGGTGGGTGCCCAGAGTATGTCCAACCCCTTTTCTTAGTATTAGTAAGGGACCCCTGGCGACAGGACTTTAGATTACACCTGGACAAAACTCAGACACTGAATCCTGGAACTTCGATGCTCTACTAAAGACTAGAGGACGCGAGAATCTCCCTTGGGGTCAAGGAGTGACTCTCCTGCTCAAGCAGGCACCAACAAAGCATTTTGCCGGTCTGCATTTCCAAAGCTCTCGAGGGACTCCGAAGTATTTGCGACACAGGAAGAGGATTTCCAGACTTCTCAGAGGCCAACATGAGTCCCCAGCAAAGCTGAGACCTGCAGCCCATACGAGTGACGTGGAACCGGAGCCCCTGGACACCGTTCACATTTGCTAAGTGCATTGACTTCCCGAGCTTTCCTGAAATTGTGCTTTGGGTTACTTGTAGCCCACGCCCCGTGCATCATCTGCACCAAAGTTTGCGAAGCAAGCAGCTGAGATCCAACCGGCTGAAGGCTCAGCAAACCCCCCGGAGGTAAAAGCACATAGCACCGGACAGGGCAGCCCAGGTATGGCTCCCTCCCCAGAGCAGGAGGCAATCCTTTTGGGTTCACACCGTGCATCTACCATGGAGGCCCGTCACCTCCAGATTGTCTCAGCGCAGTGCCTCAGACTGAGACACAATGGGCAGCATGGCACTGTTCTCCTCGATCACCCTGTAGATGACACACAACTTATTGAGTTGATGGTTGTGAGTAATTATTATGCTGCATTGTTTTGTTTGCTCAGGTCGCCACCTGCAACTCAGACACATGGGAGGGCCAGGTACTTTTATGCATTGAATTGATTATGGCATGTTCTCCGTTGTATTTTACATGGTTGCTGCACTGATGTTATGGGGTTTCAGGTCTCTGGAGTCCCTACTACTTGATATGACTTTCACATGTGCTTACATGGTACCGATCAGTTAGATCTGGTCTTTGCTTACTCCTTTAGTGTAGGCACCGCTTTTTTAACAGGTAATATGTTACTGATTGTTTTCTTGTATGGTTGAATGACATCACTTTGCTGGACAGAGTATTGGGACATTGAATTTAAATGTTTTATTCAGTCACTTCTGTTTCTCTTTGCAGTATTGTGGGGTGTATTTTGAACAATAGGGCCCAGGCTTGAGGCATACAATCTTATATTAGTGATGCCTACAGAACTGAATGCTTATAACATCCTTACTTGGAATGTGCACAGACGAGCTCTGTGTATAAAAGGCATAGGGTGTTAACCCAATTGCATTGGCACTGCACCTATATCACATTTTTACAGGAGACCCATCTCAGGGGAGCTAAGGCTCAGAAACGACATAGAAAATGGAGGAGACAGCTATTTTACACATTTTACTCAGTGTATGAGAGGGATGCTGCCATTTTGCACTGTGCTGGTGTCCCGTTTGTGGTAGTAGGCACACGTATTGACACCCTGGGGTGCATTGTGCTGCTCAGGGCGAGTTGGATGCGGCTCCATTTGTACTTGGGTGCATCTATGTGCCCAACACGGCACAGGATGAGTTCTTGGACCACTTATCAAAAGTCTTAAGGACTGGACATCCTACCCATGGGTGCTGGGTGTGGATTTCAACGCAGTCCTGAACATAGCGCTCAATCCTCACATTTCCCCTGCCAGGCACGGCCCCATATGACAGGCTAGAGTGTTGTGACAATAGCTGGAGTGTTGGGCTCACAACTCAGGAATGGGGAAATATTTGTTCAATTCACACCAGTATACGGTGCATTCCTGCCTTGATAGGTTCCTATGTTCCTTACACCTTCAGTCTAGTGTTACACATGCCACGTATTTGGGGAAAACACTCTCTGACCAAAACCTTTTAGAAATGGCACTGTCATGGGGCCGGGGCACGACCCAGATCTCCACCTAGCACCTACAGCCTGCCTTACATGAAGACGTGGCTTTTCGGCATTCGCTTGCGACATGTATTGATGCATACTTTTCCAAAAACAGGGGCACTGCCTCCTCTCCCTTAGTGGCTCGTGAAGTTGCAATGTATGGTGCATGACGCTGCTGGAGACGAATGTAGGAGGAAACAGGTTTAAACACTATTTGAGAAACTCTGAGAGTTACTCACACAGGTCAACCCAAAAAAAAGACAGGATCTAAGATGTTTCCGCCCTAACCAAAATATTGAAGTGTAAATCCGGAGAGAACCAAGGTTGCTAAATCAGGATAGGGTTAAAGTTTCTTCGCCTCCCTTACAAGAGATCTAAGGCAACAGATCTGTGGTTGTTGCAGCACTATAATTTGGAGAGTTCTGTAAAAACTTTGGAGGGTCATAAACGTAAAATGGAAGATCCGACTATTAATAATTCCAGGGTATAGAGAACCAAGATTGACATATCTGGTGGGTCCTAATGAAGGTGGTTTCTATCGCTGTTACCTTCCACCAAAATGCGTTGACCAAGTCCTTTTAAAACCCCACTAATTACAGTGGATATATGTTGGGCAATAGATAAAACATCAATAAAAGTGCTAACATGCCCAGATATACGAGGTTGTGAGTGTGTATAAGTGAGAAAGAGTGTTGTGTTTGGTTTAGTTCTCTACCTGGTGATTTGTGTATTTATATGTGTATTAGTATAGGAATAATGACTTTTGTATTATGACTTATTGATGATAACAATGTATTTTGTGGTGAAAAATCTTTTTTAAACATAAAACAATGATATGAAAAGAAGTGTTCTAAAAGAAAAAATAATTTCAATAAAAAAATGAAAAAGTAAAACAAATGTGTCATTGGAGTATGGTTATGTCCATGTAATTAGAGGTAAATCCAGAAAAATTAGGAGGTCACTTGGGAGCTGTTTCAAAGTGTTTTTGTTTTCCTTCCCCTCTTCTCCCTGACCCAAAAGTGATTGTTCTAGAGGGGGTCCCGTAAACTTTACGCGGAGTGTAAGGTCTTCATGGGGGTCGTTAGAGGCACATCCATTGGGTGGTGGTGGGGGGACAGAAAAGAGGAATTACGGGAGCTCACACAACTAGACAGCAGGCTTGGACCATTGGAACGGGCCATGATTGAGGATTACAAGGCCTCTGAGAGACTATGTGAAGCTAGGTTCACCTATGCAGAACTGCTTTATTTTCTTCATGTCATCGACTACCAGGCATATTCCCAGAGGACTCATACGCAGTCAGGTACCCTTTTGGCCCACTCGATCCAACCAAACCCTTCACCCACACCTATCTGTCCATACACACAATTTCTCGAGGAACGGTTAAGAAACAGGTGGACATTAACACAGCCTCTTGTGAATTTTGTGCAAGACTACACACCCCGACATCCCCTAACCCAAGAGACATCACCTCCTTTTTTACGAAAGGCAATATTACCTAGGGTGCCAGAGGATGATCTGGAGACCGTCGGCGCCCCTATCTTCGTGGGTGAAACATGCGTTTCTATTAATGAATAATTATAATAATAATAATAATAATAATAATAATAATAATAATAATAATAATAATAATAATAATAATAATAAGGTAGTTTATAGAGCGCCTGGTTACGCCATCCCGGCGTGTCCCCGCGCTGTGGAGAGCAAAACTCGCCAAATACCATCTGCAAAGCACCTTTCCATATAAATGAGCCCCTAAATAGTAAACAGATACGTTTTAAGGAGATTTCTGAACTTGGCCTCAGACCTTTATTCCAACTGTGAACAACTCTGACTCTGAAAGAACGTCCCCCCATTCTGTCTTTCTTGATCCGAGGGATTTCAAGCCACCCTGTCCCACCTGAGCGTAGCGCTCTGCCTGGCACATACCACGTAACCAGGTCTCCCAAGTACGAAGGGGCCCTGTGCCAGAGAATACGATGGCATATTAGGAGGGATTTAAACAGGACTCTCTTCTTAACACGTAGCCAGTGAAGTGCCGCAAGTGCAGGCTTAGAAGCTGCTCTTCTAGGAAGTCTTAAAACTAGCCTGGCAGCCGCATTTTGCAAGACTTGTAATCGTCCCATACTTTTTTCCGATGCACCCATGTATAAAACATTCCCGTAATCCATACGGGACGTGATCAAAGCTTGGATCATTGTGCGTTCTGCTTCTAGAGGGAGCAGGTCCAAGGTTTTGTTTAGTATTTTTAAAACCCCAAAACATTTTCCCACCAGACGACGGATGTGTCCCTCATAAGAAAGGGTAGGGTCCACCCATATCCCCAGAATCTTAGCCTCCTTACAAGGAGTAGGAGTAGGGCCCAGACACTGTGGCCACCAGTCATCTGTCCAGCTGAGCCTATCTCCTCCGACCACAAGCACCTCGGTCTTGGCTCCATTTAGCTTCAGGCAATGCTTGTTCATCCAAGAGGCCAACGCCTGCATGCAAGCCTTAAAATTGGACGCCTAGACCGATGGCGCTTGGGAAAGGGAGATCAGCAGTTGGGTGTGTTCTGACTGGGTTTTTGTTCTATTTTTGAGTGATGGTGACTTTAGCCTACTATCATTCTAATAGAGTGATTAGAGCCTTAGATTTGGCCTATTTACAAGATGAATCTATTGATCTTGACATAATTCCCTATTCTTTTCTCTATTTTAGGGCCTATAAGCTTATGCGAGGGGATAGATTCCTTAGTATTGGTATTATATCATCCTTTTGTAAGGCTATTAGTATATTCTGATAGAGTAATTCATCTTTCTGCTTACTTCGGGCCTTGTAGGCCCCGAAAGGGAGAGACTCCATCTTTCTTTCTGCCTCGGCTGCTTGAGATGCTTGTAGGTCAAATGTGATGTTTTAGTTATAAGGTGTTATTCGCTTGGAGAGAACCGGCTCGAGCTGGCCCTTATCGAAAGACTGTATTTTTCTCTGTGTCGAAGACACAACATCAGGTCGGCCGACTGAGAGCGTGTCCTTGGTACGGGGTGGTACAAGAATTTGGTGGGCGGCAGGTTACTGGCTGGAAATTTCCATGCATGAAGAGGGTTCTATATTAGCGAAGGTACAGAGAGGAGGAGCTGTCAGTCATTCAGTCAGTTAGTAGACGGCAGCTAGTCGTTAGCATTTTGCAGTTAATCAACTTGGAGCAGACAGTCGCCATTTTGAAGTCTGAAAAGACCGAAGGCTGATGATCTCTCAGAAAGATTGAAGTTACTTTAATTGGAGCACTTGGTGAGCTTTGATACTGAGATCAGAGCATGCAGAGTGAAGAAGTTAGTGGAGCGGACGAATACTAGAGCGGCAGAAACTGAATTATAAGATCGAAGTTGGAAGGTGAAGACAGTCCGTGACAGAGAGGAGAGAGGAGTAGTGCAGAACGACGAGAGTGAAACAGACAAACAGAGAACAAGAGAGAGGTTCCAGTGACTTGGAGGGGAGCAGAGGAGACAGAGCATAGCGGTGCAGACGTGTGTCCGTGATTGCAGGGGTGATCCTAAGATGAGCCAAGGCACAGACGAAAAGGGAACCCAGATGACAACTAAGTCCAGACTTCGTACTCATAAGGTGACATTGACCATTTCTTATTAGCGCGCACATACATATCTTAATTCTTTCCTTTGCTTTTCAGGCTATATGGTATATTGCAGTATTATATCGTTATTATAATTTGTTATTGTGTAATTAAGGGACCCCAGTTCTTAGTGAACCACTGTGCAGGTGTTGTTTTTCATGATAAGACTAACCTTTCTTCTAGCAGGATGCTGCTATATGGACGGATGCGTTTCCCGTCTGGGTAAGTGGTAACCAAATAAAGGGAAGAAGGATCGCCTATATCAGAGACTAACCTTTGCATGTTGTAATTTGGTCATTCTTGTGTAAGAGGATTGGACTGCCTATCTGCCACATAAGGGATAATATTGTGTATGAGACATCCCCAGTAGATATTAGATATATAGAGAAACTTCCCAACAGAGAGAAAGTTGAAGGTATCAATAGGACAGTGATCGCCGTTGTGTGGCGGCGTTAGCGAGAGCACCGGAGGGATACGCTGTTTATCGTCACACGATTGTGGCGGCAGCGCGAGCACCAGGGGGATACGGTGTTTAACGCCACCTGATTGTGGCAGTAGTGAGAGCATTGGGAGGAAACGATGTGTATACCCGCAGGATTGAGGCTTGCGTGAGCACTGATTGAGATCGGTGTGTAATGGTAAGTGATCAGAACTGCCCCCTTCACTATGAGGAGGGAGGTAGCATAGTCTGGGCCTGAGTTGCCGCGAGACTATAAGGTATGAGTGTGATGTAGAATTTGGAATTCCGTAGCCATCAGTGATTGTTTCTAGTAATCCCTATGGATTGAGGGGTGTTGTTAATAGTATAAGCTTGTATATCGCTAATTCCCCATCCCCAGGGAAGGTATCTAGGTACCGAGGTAAGTAGGTCCTGAGGAGGGAGGTGATTACGTTTCGGCCGGGTTGGTGGTGTCTTGGTGAGCTGATCCTATCTGGTCCGAAAATCCGGTCGTTACAGGGTGTCATCAGCGTAGGAGACTAACTCCACTCCAAACGCTTGCACCGCCTCAGCCAAAGGGGCCATGTATAAATTAAATAAGGTGGGACTGAGGGCCGAGCCCTGGGGCACCCCCTGTTCTAACGCTACCTCAGTGGACTGAAAGGAGCCCCGTTGGACCTTAAAGCTACGGCCCGTTAAGAAAGATTTCAACCAACCCAGTGCAGATCCTGCAATACCACCTTTGTTCAGACACTGCAGCAAGGTGAAATGAGCTACGTGTCGAACGCCGGACTGAGGTCTAAGATTACCAGTGCCATGGTGTGTCCGGCATCTGCACCTTTTCTTATGGTCTCTGTAGCTCTCAGCAGAGCGGTTTTGGTCGAGTAACCTGTCCGGAAACCCGACTGGGAAGGATACAGAAGATTAGCCTTCTCTAAATGAGCCATCAATTGAGTACTTACCACCTTCTCGGCCACCTTAGCCAAATACGGTAGCAGAGAAATCGGCCTAAGGTTCTCTAGGACTTCATGGCTAACATTGGGTTTCTTCCTAATTGGTAGGACTACTGCTTTCTTCCAAGCTGCCGGAAGTGTCTGGGAAGCAAAGGAGATCTCAAAAACATGCCTAATATAAGGCTCCAGGACCAGCAGGCTGTCTACCAACACCCTAGGTCGCGCTGGATCCCTAGGGGATCCGGACTTGACACTAAGACATATACAACGCAGAGCATCCGGAGGGGTAACTATGAATTGCTCCAAGCTCCTATCCGAATTACTTGCCCCTGGCAATTCCTCAAAGGTCAGCCCGCTTTCCAGGCTGCTAGAGAAGGAGGCGTAGATGTTCCTAACCTTCCTGGCGAAGTACTGCGCTACTCGATTGCATTCGGTCACCGAGTCGTTGTCCGGTGTAATCGAGCTGGCCACCAAAGAGATCTCTTTAAAAATCTTAAAAAGTTCATTTGAGGAGTTCTCCACTTCTCCAATTCTATTTTTATAATGGGAGGCCTTAGCTACTCTCAGCATCACTTGATATGTTCTCTGCACCACCCTGTAGCAGCTCTTTTCCTTCGTACAAAAGCCCTTACGCCAGCTCCTCTCTAATCTCTTGCAGTCAGACCTGGCCGTCTGCAAGGCAGGTGTAAACCAGGGAGCAGATTTCCAAGCTCTATTTCCTGGTTTAGTCAGGAGAAGTTGAACCACTTCGTTGAGGGCCCTAAGGATGTGCATGTCTAGATTTTTATTTGCGCTTTAACTGTCGGAGCCTCCGGGGGCCCTCCTTCCTGCATCAGCTTATTAAAGGCGTCCTGCGAGAAGTTTTTCCATTTACGATGGGGATAGCTCTTATTTCCTCCCCTCTGTGACTCTTCCGCCGAAACATTTATTTTAAAAGGTACCAGGAAGTGGTCAGACCAGGGGATTGGTAAAGGTGTGTCCACCTCCAACCCGTCCCAACTGGCAAATACGAGGTCTAGTAGATGGCCATGTTTGTGGGTGGGAGTAGTAATTTTCAGCTCCAATTGCATAGCCTGCAAATCCTGCCTTAAATCTACTGCCTCCTTAAGCGACACATCTTCAAGATGTATATTCAGGTCCCCTAGCACAAGAAGCCTGCTCCGCCTAGTTGCCATATGGGCAATACCTTCCTGCAGACTCATCCTAAAGTTGCCAAGCTCCTCTGGGGGACGGTAGATGAGGATTCCTGTAATAGAGGTCTGCAGCCCTAATTTTAAACCAAAATACCCTGCCTCACAGTTATCCATTACTAGGGTTTCTAGAGTGCATTCAAGCGGTGCTTTAATTATAATTGCAATTCCCCCGCCCCTACCTGTTGTTCTATCAATTCTAGCTATAGTATAGCCGGGAGGGAGAGCCTCTATGACATCAGGGTCTGAGTTATCTCCCAGCCATGTCTCAGTTAAAAAAAGTACATCAAGCTTTTCATCTAAAAGGAGCTCCCAGATCTGGATACTATGCTTACTAAGGGATCTACAGTTCAGCAGTCCTCCTCGTAGTATCCCAGTACCTGTTCCATTAGCCGGCTCTCTCCTTCCCTTAAAGGAGCAGGTAAGGCAGTCACTAAGTTTTATAGCCTCCATAGAGTGCATGCACTGCTCAGCTTGAGTGACCGCAGTTGCAGCAAATCCTGTCTCCCATAGTGTGTGGGACGCTGCTGAAATTGGGCAGGTGTTGTGGCCCCGGCCCCCGTTCGGCCGCAGACGGGCGCAGACGGGTTTGCCTTTGTCGCGCCACCGGCGCGCCCGCTGCGCGCGTCTGCTGTGGTGCCGCTGTCCCACACACATTAAGTAGGGAGTGGGGAGGGGCAACTAGAGAGCTGACCTGTGTGCATGGTGCCTGGAAGTGCCGGGCTCCTCCTCGTCCGCATCAATCGCCCACAATGGACGCGACGGACCGGGGCGGGAGTGCACCTGGTGAGTAGCCCCCCCGGACTCTAACTTGCCTAAACAAGACATGAAGGAAGCTCTGATGGGATCCCCATTGAATTTTACTTCTCATAGAGTACACAATTTGAACCTCAGCTAGAAAAATAATTATAATTACTCCCTGGAGAATGACTTCCTCCTTCCACTAGGGAGGCATTAATGACTTAATTACTGAAACCCGGCAAACCGCCCAAGGAGCTCATGTCCTGTAGGCCCCTGTCATTTCTCAATTCTGAATTTAAAGTCTTGAGCACAGTCTTTGCGTGCAGGCTGCTCCCGTTGCTGCCGTAGTTATTACACACTGATCACTCTGGCTTTGTCACCTCCCTAATCATATGTGGTCTATTTCAGGTTATGGATGCTGTGCACGTTATACCCATTGTCTGTGTTTGTGTCACTAGATATCCGTCAGGCCTTTAATGCCTTGGGATGGGATTTCATGTTAGTGGAGTTAGCCAGATAGGGCATACTCCCTGCGTACATCTGCTGAGTGCAACTGCTATATGCAGCCCCACAGCTAGAACCTAACCTTAGATCTTTCATTCTTGCCCAAAATCATACGGGACCCGGCAGGGCTGCCCTCTCTTGCCACTTCTATTTGTCCATGTAATTGAACCTATTGCACAGCAGATCCAGGGGAGTGGAGGATCCCATTGGGTCAGACGGGAAACATGGTATCCTTGTATGCCGATGATAGGATCCTGTACCTTAAAGTTCTCCATGGGGATCTGTGAAAAATGGCCTGACTGTTGGCTGACTTCGTTGAACTGTCAGGACTCTAGGTGAATGCCGGTAAGTTGTGTGCATTCTCCTTTGCAGCTACATATACCAACCACACACCAGTTACACAATTGGAACCACAAATGTTTCTTTACCTGGGTATCCAAATCTATTGTGACACACAGGATCTGCCAGAGAGCACCCTGATCTGCATGATCAATGCACTGAGCTCCTTAGTGAGTTTATTTTACTACACTACCTTTATCGGTGGCCGGTGGGCTGGACCTGGCAAAGATGGGCATTAATGCTTTGTCTACTGAATCATTTCATGATTATTCCAGTGGTGGTCACAATACTATATATTTCCCTCACAGACCATCATATGTTTATCATTAGACATAGTTCATATACATTTAATTAAACATTAAGGATGCAACAGTGACAACTTAAATCATCTCATTGTTATTTTATTTTATCAAAATTTTTCAAATTCTTTTTTATCTCATTTTTTATATATTTTTATACTTCGCCCAAAAACTTCCTTTTTATAAATGGTTGTTTATCATATTTTCTTACAAAAAAACAGTAATGTATTGTTCTGGATTTGTCAATTCACAAGCACATTTCTTTTATACAAGTGATTATTCACAATCCAAAAAATAAGGAACAAATTCTAAGAAAAAATGTCTATAAACAAATTCCCCTGGTTAAGAATAAATACAATCATACTACAATCACACCAGTTCATACAATCTCACCCCAACTACACTCACACAATATCTGTACACAGTTGAGTAATTTCTGGCAAGAGGGTGCTCCCGCCAGCATCGGAGTCTCAGTGTGGAACACGAGAATCAGCACTAGGTTGACGCGCATTACGGTGGGTAAAACATGTACAGACCACCTTCCTCAGGACCTTTCCAGATATCTAGCAATCAATTCCCTGGGGACATTGTGCCACAGAGACTGTGCATGTGCAGCTTAATAATGTAAATCCAGACAGTATTGATCCACTTAACATGAGTCTCATCAGTCTCATCAGACCTCCAAAGATAGTTTATCAAAATCCCAAACACTTGTTTTTGTGTATGGACATCGTCACATCAGAATTTCAACAGGTAGGCTGATATATACATTTTAGGTCGCAGATATGAATCCTTTTCAATTCGGGTTGTTTTTTGCTTTCTCCCTTTCAATCCAAAACGTTTTATGTTGATACTTTCTCATTCCTTTAAATGCACTGCTGTGTCGGCCACCCCATGACACCACAATAAAAAAGCATACCACTTATTCCAGTGGTGGTGCTGGCATAGCATTCCGATCCCTCACCACCTTGCTAATAGAACTCGCCTAGGGGGAGGACATAGGAGAGTAAACCTTGTTAAACTACACCTGCAGACAGATGGAAGTGACCTGAAAGCACCTGATTTTAAAGCGTATTGCATGGCTGGGCAACTACAGTGGTTTTCCTCCTGGTTGGCTGGACATAACCTGGAGAAAATAGGGTATATGGCGGACCAGATAGCCCAGGGTCACCTCCATCGCTTGACATGCCCGGGTGTGGCTGCGCCCCCCATGGGCTCCTGGTTACGGTACATTTCCTTGGTTTATTGGAAGATGGCACGGAAATATACTGGCTCCATGACGCCACATGCACCAAATATACTGCCATATGGTCTTCCTTTATCTTCAGGTACTCTGATGCTCCTCAGACTAAGCCCGTTGGAGCACGAGGCAGTGCAGACACTAGGGTCCCTGTTGCATTATGGCGAGCTGCTTTCGCATGCTGAATTTGTTCATGCACATGGATTGCTGAATTACTTTTTTTTATGCATACTAGTATTCTCCATTACATCTGACTGGGCACCGGATGGGAGGGAACCGGAGACTCATGGTCTACTGTAATTGTTTCACAACATGGGCCAAGGCAGACTCTTGATGTGCTGACTTTACTTTGGTCTCCCCCTCACCTCATGATATCCATGTTCCTTGAAGATGAGGTGGGAGGCAGACCTATCCAGGGAGTTCTCGGATAAGGAGTGGGCTTCCCTGTTAGCATACCCTAAGAAGGTCTCACATAGTTCGAGTTTCAAACTCATCCAAATTCCCCTATCTTGCATAGGGCTTACCTGACCTTACATAGGCTTATCCAAATATTCCAGATGCCTCCGTTGTCGTGCATATGACGCTGATCATCTACACATGTAGTGGGTATGTCCCTCACTGACTGCTTACTAGACGGAGATCTCAGCTACCCTGTCGGAACTGACTGGCATTCATTGAAGGGATATACCAGCCAATTGTGTCCTGCGGCTCTATCCCAGGCCAAAGGGCTTGAAAGTGACACAAAGCATGATGGACCTAGCATTCTTACTAGCAAAGCGGCTGATCACTAGTTGCTGGAAGTGTCCCAGGTCACCACAAGTAACTCAATGACGTGAGGAGGTTGCGCATTGGGGACTTGCGAAAAGTCGGGTGATAAATAGGGAGGAATTCAAAGGGCCATGAAAGAAGCCCATCTTTCTTGAATGCGATGCCATTCTGGAAAGATTTAAGGCGCAGGACGATACACGGTGAGAAGGATGAGGACTGTCAATGTCCTCCTCCCGACCACTGTTTACACTGCCTCATGACATAGGCCCACCTTTGATTCCTTAAAGGTGGGGCATTTAGGCTTAACATGACCATATACTCTGTGTGCCATTGAAACCTCCACCCTCCCCTCCCCATATCTCCCCTGCCCTACAACCAGGACCCTTTCTCTTCACGCAATGGAAATCGGCAGGCTTTCATATCCACTCCCGCAAAGGCCGCTCCGTATCCACGCTCATACAATAGCTGATACAGTTAGTTATTTGAAGGAAGGGATGGTTTGGGAGTTACGATTGCTTTACTCGATAACAAAGTTCTCAATTGTCTACACTGTCTGAATCATCGCATATACTCTTCAATTCCTACCCGCTATTATCTTCTGTATTGCGGTACTGATCAGACACACCATGATTCATGTTTTGTGAATCTATGACCTATAAAGGCAATCAAGTTTGTGTTAAAAAAAGGAGACTTACCCATAGAGTATAAGGAGGAGAATAAGTACAGGAAGGTTTGCAGCTGACACGTACGCTTTTTGTTGGAAGCACAGAAAGAGGATGATGACGATTACGCAAGGCACGAGATAGTTGCACTGCAAAAGAAAAAACATATGGAAAACTGTAGCCATTTAATGAAACTTGAAACACACATTCACTGAAAAGCATTTTATTTTCAACAATGATGTGCCTCTGTGTATAATATACGTACAATGAAATGTGTTATCGATTATAGAACCAGAGGAATAAAGTGATTCTGTGTTCTTTGTACAGTAACATTTGTTACCTTAGCCACAGATTTCAACAAAACGTGTGTCCAGATCAAAAATATATCTCTTTATTCACGGCACAACAGAACTTTGTTTTTGATTTGCACCAGGCCTGGATATCCAGTGATAATTTATTCTTACATAATTTCAACCGTTTTGCATTACAATTGCCAAATGAATTGCCTGAGATTAAGCCTTTACACCACTTTGTGCATTTGAGACTTTGTGTATAAATGTTATTGATAGAAAACACGTCGGACATGAATGAAGTGAACAACTCTTGCTCCTTGTTAAGTGAAAACGCAAACTCGAGCCAAAAAAGACACAAGGAAAGATTTTGCACATTACAATAGTGCAACATGCTTAAGCTGGCATTTCACATAATTACATGTAAATATGCATACTTTTTTGGGCAACTTGCATACTTTCTACTGTTAATATTGAAAATTTCGATTTCAATACGGAGAATGATACATTCATGTATAAGAACAATATTGCATCTTAATTCGCCCAGGGCCGGCTCTAGGCTCATGGTGGCCCTGGGCAGGTGCACAGCTTGCACATGCCTAGAGCCGGCCCTGATTCGCCCATTGTGAACTTCACGGCAACCCCGACTCAAAAATACCTTAATCAGGTAGTCTCTGAGACCTGGGCATGAGGTCACTGATTGATAGGTCACAGCCGGCAGACAAATGCATGAACACGAAATCCCAGATCAATCCCACAGATAGGTGCAGCAACACTATAATGGTCTACAGAGATTGGCTCCAATAAAGCACTACATAAATTTCACCTAAGCCTAAAGCTAATCCACCTAGCCTGTTCCAGTGTGGGAACTGCATATCATTGGGTTGGTGAAGAATGAAGAGACAGAGCCAAATCCCACACACAGAGCCCTTCTTAATTAGACTACACACACACATACTTTGTTTTTCATTCCAGAATCCAGCCATCCAGTGAAGCCACTCAGCCAAGTCAGCTTCCATATTCAACTTAATAACATCAGCGGGTAGTGAAGAAAAGATACTTGAAATCCCTAATTTGGCAGAAGGTGCAATAGATAAGCAGGTGATGAAGAAGTGGCACAATAATAGTGCAATGGCAATTCATACATTGCGCACAAAGTGTGCAAAATGCTCTCTGTCCTGAAGGTCAAGGGCTAGGACCTCTGTTCGCTATAAGGCAATTTTGAACCAGTTGGGGCTAACTGAAGAAGGTAATTCCATATAGCAAGTTCCTGCTGAAGTCAGTTTGAGTCACCCTCCACCAACAATGTGACAAAACATACACCCATTAAATTCACAACTGGTGGAGGGGGTTGACCTCCACATGCCAAAAATGTTTGATTGCTTATTTTGTGAAAGGTGATATACGCCCATATGTCGGGCACTCAACTGAGGACTTACAGCACAACTGACTTCTACAAGGAGACATTCAGATAGTGCATTCAGTTGAGATGGTATTTGATTAATAAACTCTCTGAATGTGCAGTACTTGGCCAAAAAATCCAGGTTCTGAGAATGTCTTTTATAGGCAGGAGACACAATCTTGGACTAAACCAGAACAAGTCCTTTTCAAAATGACAAATGTATGTTCTAAGAAGAAGTCATTTTTCTCGGGACTTACATTTAGGCCAGATTTACTAATATTTGATGCAAGGCAGTGCAGCAACCAATGTTGTTGCACCGACATGCATCAAAGGGAGAGAGAAAGAAAAGCACCATATCTATTAAAATATAAAGCATTTTTTCTTCCCCCACACTGGTGCAGTTTTGGCTGCTATGTGCCAAAGCAAACACCTTTTTTTCCATTATGCAAGGGAGTATGTTTTCTCTAAAGCATAGATTTTGCTAGGGAAGGGGACCCATTCAGTACAAAAACTTCCCTTTTATGATTTGCATCTTTGCAAGCTTGTATGTATGTTTGAAAAAAAAATTCTCCTCGTTACGTTTGCTGCAAGGCCTAGTGGTGTAGGTTTTTGGAACAGACCCAAGTCTGTGAATGTTAGTAGATAGGGAATTGTGTCTGACCCATGGGTATTTGCAAGAAAATGCCCATGTACCACCCATGGAGTGCCTCTCTGACACTTAGGGGCCTATTCCGAAGTCCATCCGACATCGGGCAGGAGCTGTAACCAACCGGCCTGCTGTCGCCGGTTACCGCCCTGCCTGTTCGGTCGCATTCGTATCCGTTACAATGCTAGCATGCTTTCCGGCCTGAAAGCATGCTTGCATTGCTGAAAGTACGGGTGCACTTCATCCATGCACCCTGTGGCCGGCACCCCAAGGTGCCTGCCACTGGGTGCAGGGATCCACAGAGGGGCACCATCTGGCGGCCTCACACCCATGGGAGCCCTGCTGGGGGCCCCCAGAGACAGCTTCCGACTGCCTTTTCGTGCCCGACAGACCAGCACGAAAAGGCAGTGAAAAGCTGCTATCATACTCCCTTGGTCGCACAGAGGCGACCGGGGGAGTACTGGAGGATTTCCGGACTGCGGACAGGCTCTCTGAGCCTGTCGCCCGTAATCCAGAAATCCGAGTCGAATTCCTTCCCAACCGAGCCCATCGGAATGGCTCGGTCGGAAAGGAATCCGGCCGGCAGTGGTTTGGAGCACTTCCGGACAAAATCGGAATCGCCCCCAATGTAGCACAAAGTGGTGCTTATTACAACTTTATTTTATTTGGGTGATTTTCCAATGCAAATCCTGATTGTGATGAATAGAAAGTCCCACTCCAACTCTGGGCTAGGTTTGCGTCACTTTTGTGATGCAATCCTGGCACAAAGCATTAGTAAACCTGGGTATTAATGGGTATTAATGCTTTGAATTTTCAGTATAGGACATTCAAATGCATGTATTAATAATATTAGCCTAGCATGTTGTGGAGCTTGATGACAAACCTTGGAAGCTGAACATAACGATAGGTTAGGAAAGGTTAGGAAAGGCAGGATGAAACAAGCAGAGATCTGAACTATGTTTGAGTCATAAATGTGGACAAATTAAGTTTTCCTCTAAACCCCAAGGTACATTTTTTAAATCTCATCAGCCACCCTCTATTGTCACGCGAGAAGATAAAGTACAAGTCTATAGAGACGCGATCTCTTTTCTAGTGAAAAGGACATTAACTACAAAATTGGTCAAGGTGCTGTAGAAGAGCAAAACTGCTTTAAACTTTGGAGGCACAGAAGTCAAATGCTCTCAAATTATTAATATGGCCGTTAGTGTTTATGAGCTTGGTGAATATTCTGCCAGTGCTGTAAATGGGGGTGAATAGTGGGCGAAATGTTACAGGGGTACAGGAGGAAAAGCTCACAGAAGACAGGGAGACGCTGCCAATTCGCAACTGTAACTGTTCAAAAGCAAGAGAACGTAAGGTTTAACACTAAAGCAGCCCTGAGAGTGGGCAGTGCCATGCCATTGGTGAATAAGTTAAATCCACTTTTCACCAGAATAGTGCAAAACTATCAAGCATTTAGCCCCATAGTGGACATAGTCAAATCCAAAAGCAAAGCAAAAAATAAAGTAAGCATTCAAATAAAAGCCCATAAGGATATTGAAAAACTGTCTTTTATAAAAATCTTCCGAACTATAACCACCCACATTCTTGCATCGTTAGATTTGTCAGCCTTAGGGTGTCTCCCCCACACTTTGGCCTCAAATTCTTCAATTTAATGAACTTATTTTTGTTGTCCTTAGGGCTCGGGACACTTTACCACTGCTAACCAGCACTAAAGTGCTTGTGCTTAACTACCCATAACATGTTCAAATTGGCTTGTACCTAACAGGCATATTTAATAGAGCAGTATACCATATACCCCGGGCTGGTAAATTAAATGCTATCTGTGGGCATGCGTCATCTTTGTGCTACCCACTTAAGTAGCTCAGTAAAACATGTCCCCGACCTGCCATTGCAGCCTGAACACAGTTTTAAATTGCCATGTCGACTTGGCATTCAACCCCCCTTGCAAGGCCTAAAACTTCCCTTTCTTACATATAAATCACCCCCAAGGCAGGCTCTAGGTAGCCCAAAGGTCAGAGTATGTATTGTGTAATTAAGTAGATGGACTTGTACTTTTAAGTTTTACATGTCCAGGTAGCAAACAACTCTCAAATTTGTTTTTCACTATTGTGAGGCCTACCTCTCCCATAGGATAACATTGGGGATAGCTGTAATTTCCTTGTGAGAGTTTTGAGAAACCAGGGCTTTTTTGGAGTGTCACCCCTCTTTCTCCCCACATTTTTGACTGCTAGACGCTGGTCTTCTGACTCTGATTTGTGCCCTGGGCTCTGCTAACCAAATCCAGGGCCTGTGCTGTGATTAAAGATACATTGTAATTATTTATAATTACAATTGGCACTGACAACCTATCTGTGTTATGTAAAAGTATTTGTAAAGCACGACTAACACCTGACGGTTTCCTGGCGCTGTGAACGTGTGAAGGCAGATCGGAGGGGGACTCAGTTGTGTGCTTTTCGAAACAGATGAGTTTTAAGAAGAGACCTAAAAAGGGGGTAGGAGACAGTAAGCCTAAATTCTAAGGGAAGTGCATTCCAGAAAGATGGGGCTAAGAAGGAGAATCTAAGCCCTCCATGTTTCTTGCGCTTAAAAACGGGGATTTTGAGTAGGGCAAGATGGGAAGAACGAAGGTTACGGGAGGGAACATAGTGGTGAAGAAGAGAAGAAATGAATAGAGGGCCAAGGCCAGCTAGTGCTTTGAAGATGATACAGCCTAGTTTAAAGTAGCAGTGTTCTGTTACCGGGAGCCAATCTTCAGCAGGGGGCGCACGTGCTGATGCCTGGGCTGATGGGAAATTAACCGTGCAGCCTGATTCTGAACCAGCTGTAGGCGATTCAGTTGATAGGTGGGAATACCAGCATAGAGAGAATTGGCGTAATCTATTCTAAAGATGACCAAAGCGTCTGGGTGAGGGCATAAGTAGTGAGGAAACTGGCAATTTTACGGATTTTACGTAAATGAAAAAATCTAGAAGAAACTACAGCATTGATCTGGGGCTTCATCGAAAGATCGTTACTGATGATCACCCCAAGACTTTTTGCCGAGTTTGTGGGGAGGGGGGAAGACCCAAACTTGTTGGCCAAAAGTGAGGCCTCCAGGGGTTAGAGGCACCCCCGATAAGAACCAACTCGGTCTTATCGGGGTTAAGTTTGAGGTGGTTTGCCCCAATCTTGTCGCTGATGTGACATAAGGTAGACTGAAAATTATGAACAGATTGTTCTGAGGAGTTGATATCAAAGATCAGCTGAATGTCATCCGCATAATTAAATGCGGTGACCTTGCTGTTTCGTAAGGACTGGATAAGGGGGGTCAGGTACAAATTAAAAAGGAGAGGGAAAAGAGAAGAGCCCTGTGGGACACCACATGTCATCCCAACTCTCTCCGCGGAGAACTGGGAGAGACGAACAGCCTGGTAACGGTTGCTAAAAAAAGAGCAGACCCAGTTAAGGGCCAATCCCTGGATGCAGGCCTCCCTGACACGGTCGACCAAGATCTTATGGCCAACCGTGTCAAAGGCGGCCAACAAGTCCAGGAGTACCAAGGCCTGACTGATATTAGAGTCAGCTCCTCTCCGCAGCTCCTCCATCACTAAGAGAATGACCGACTCAGTGGAGTGGGCGGGTCTAAAGCCCGCCTGTTGGGAATCGAGGAACTGCGAACGCTCGATAAAAAGGCTCAGGGAGTTGGTGACGTGGGACTCAAGGACTTTACTAAGATAGGGGAGTAAAGAAATAGGACGAAAGTTACTCATAACTGAAGGATCTGCGTTTGGTTTTTTGAGAATAGGCACCACCTCAGCGACTTTAAAAGAGCTGGGAAACCGCCATCGCGTAGAGACGCCGGACTCACGGCTGGGAGGAACAGAAGGTCCAGGAATATTCGGACGGTTTATCCTATGTACCGCGGAAACTACCCTAGTGTGGATTTCAGAAGGAGAAACAGGACAAGATATTAGTATTGACATTTGTAGACAAAGACTGTTCCTGTTCCTTTCTTGCGCAATAATACGGCGCATAAAACATGTGAATTTTTTGCTTTCAGTTTCAGGAAAGGATCTATATTCTCATAAAACAGAGAAGATACCCTTACCGGGTTGGAATTATCACCGGTCAAGTGGAACTACAACACACGCCATTATCACAAGAAAGACCTGAAGAGTCAGAGCGATCTGTACTCTGACGAAACACGTGTCGGCTGGCATGGTATAGCTTGAGCAATAAAAAGAGAATACTGCTCACACAAGAAGAAGTGGACATTAAGTCCTATGATTTAAATGATGGGACTGACAATTACACTACTCTGTGTTTGAATTTAATAGTGTGTGTGCATGGGAATTTGTCTTTCACAGTTTAAGGGAGTTATTCAGGAGTGTCGAAGGGGGGGAGGGGCAGGTGAAGAAAGCCTCACGTAAAACATGAGGGGGACAGCAGTCGTGGGGGAGCCAGAAGCCACTTTATTCAATAGAGTCAGAAACTCATCTTCTGTAATCGGGGGATCTGAGTAATCAACTGTGGATTGGGGATACCAAGGGGAACAACAGGAGTGAGAGGGTCAGGGGTGGCAGGAGGGCAAATGCTATTTTTAATTTTTCTAATTTTTTCAATAAAAACTGATTGAGGGAGTCACAGAGCTCCTGGGAAGGGAGGGGTCTAATGGTGACCCTGTCTGGATGTGACAACTTCTCAACAATAGAGAAGATGTCTTTAGCTCTAGAAGCTGAATCAACAATCTTCTTGGAAAAATAGACAGTTTTTGCTTGCAGGATGGCTAATTTATACTCTTTGAGCTGAGTAGTAAATGCCAACTGTTTATCAGCAAAACACAAGAAAAGTACCAACCACAATTTTTTAGTCCTTCTAATGAAGGAAGAAAAAACAAACCAGGATTGCTCATAGGTTTGTTGGGTATTTCTTACCCTTTTGAATTTATTTTTTACATTTTCAAGAAGAAATTTTATGAGTAAAAAGGAACACAAGACATTTACGACATTAATACATAAATACAAAACATTATTCACATATATATACACACTGTACAATATTCTCTTATTCTGATTAATGTACACAGATCCTTGTCTAAATTTGACAAAGTGACGCTCAATATCGGTCTTACTTCAAAGCATATTAGTGCAGACAATCACAATTTATTCAAAAAAATATATATAAACCATATCTCAATTCATTGGTCTATAAATCAAATTGATGTCGCGTTTTATATGCCTACGCGTTTCGAACCAGTTGATTTGAATTCCTAGGTTCTCATCAGGGCTCTGTCACTTAGTAAGTATCTGAAAAGATGTACAAAAATAACAGATTTGTTTTACTTCTGTTTTGATGATTTATTGTCCTCTAGATGTTAAGATAGCTAAATCGACCAAATTGACGGTGATTTGTTCATAATTTGCAGATTAAAGAAATATTACTGAATACTGGAGTATCGCCACGACAACGCAAGGGCGGAGTGACACAGCAATACTTGAACAGGTAGGCTTACTGAGTCTCCTCTTCCTCCCCAAACAAATAAAATAACGAATAGCATCTTGGGCTTAAGATACATTAAAGATACCTCCATACATTACAGGTTGTCCATATAAAGATCGAAAGAGCATCTTTCCAGAAAGAGGACACAATAACGTCCAGGAGCATTTGAACTAATAAAAAGGTATGTCTGGGTGGATGAGGCTAGACACTGTTGAACATAGATACTTTGTAGTCAAATAGTGATAAATTTACCTTTCACTTTGGGTGTAGGATAAAGATCGACAAAAGGACAATAATGCCTCAAAACCTGTAGACCGGCGGCTGCTGGAAAAACAGGTAAAAATAGCGATATGTTTGATAAAATGGAGGACAATAAATCATCAAAACAGAAGTAAAACAAATCTGTTATTTGTGTACATCTTTTCAGATACTTACTAAGTGACAGAGCCCTGATGAGAACCTAGGAATTCAAATCAACTGGTTCGAAACGCGTAGGCATATAAAACGCGACATCAATTTGATTTATAGACCAATGAATTGAGATATGGTTTATATATATTTTTTTGAATAAATTGTGATTGTCTGCACTAATATGCTTTGAAGTAAGACCGATATTGAGCGTCACTTTGTCAAATTTAGACAAGGATCTGTGTACATCAATCAGAATAAGAGAATATTGTACAGTTTGTATATATATGTGAATAATGTTTTGTATTTATGTATTAATGTTTTGTGTTCCTTTTTTCACATAAAATTTCTTCTTGAAAATTTAAAAAATAAATTCAAAAGGGTAAGAAATACCCAACAAACCTATGAGCAATACTGGTTTGTTTTTTCTTCCTTCATTAGAAGGATTAAAACATTGTGGTTGGTACTTTTCTTGTGTTTCTCTTATATATGGTCCAACCAACTACATGTCCCAGGGCCTAACTCCATTTTTTGCATAAAAAATACTTTTTATCAGCGGCATAATCTCGGCGCCAACATCGCTCAGCCTGCCTAAGTTTAAGCTTCTTGCCTTTAAGTTCCTCGGAAAACCATCTTTGCGCGTCGTGAAGACGTTTAAGTCTGACCTGTTTAAAGGGGGCTACGGTGTCGCAGGCAGATTCAAGCCAGCAATTTAAGGCCAGAGGCCTGGGCGTCTAGGGAGTCACAGTCAAGGGGGGGGGGCTCTAAGTAAGGATACAAATCCGCTAAGATCGGCTCTGTTCCAGTTCCAGGCTGAGAGATTACCCTCTAGCATCCGACTGGTGTTAGACCCAATAGTAAAAGAAAAAGTGATAATAAAATGGTCCGACCAAGGACAGGGGAGGATATAGGGAATGGAGATATCTAGATTAACAGTCC
Source organism: Lissotriton vulgaris (assembly GCF_964263255.1). Lineage (NCBI taxonomy): Eukaryota > Metazoa > Chordata > Amphibia > Caudata > Salamandridae > Lissotriton > Lissotriton vulgaris. The sequence continues at coordinate 1,186,300,100 of NC_141689.1, read as the reverse complement.
ATACCTGGTCCAATATGTGGCCTTTTACATGGGTGGCCGATTTAATATGTTGGGAGCAATTAATGCCCGTCAAAAATTCAGAGAAGGCCAAGGAACACGCACTCTCTCTCTCATCGGTGGGCCAATAGTTAAAATCCTCCAGAATTAAAACTTTGGAGTTGTTGATGACCAATTGAGTGAGCATGTCACCAAACCTAGATGGAAAATTGGGCATGTGTTGAGGGGGCCGGTAGACCAGGACACAAATAGGAGGTACAACTGGAGATTCCAATTTAAGGACAAGGCAATCGACCGAAGGAATATCGTCCACAGCCAATGAGGAAAAGCGGGTGGGGTGCTTGATGATAGCTGCCACCCCACTACCCGGTTTACCTGAGACCCTATTAGTGGAGAATGTAGTAACCTGGCGGGGTCGCAGCGAGGATGTCCGGGAAAGATTCCTCGCTAAGCCATGTCTCGGTGATAAATAACAGGTCGGGTTTGTCAGAATCCAAGAGTTGAAATATTTCCAGCTGATGCTTGGGCAGGGAGCAAGTGTTCAAATAGCTCACAGTAAACTCGGAATTAACAGTCCTTTTAGTGAGGGAGGGGGGGATCCGAACATGATGAGGTGCCTAAAGGAGATTCCATGGCCCAACGAGAAGCGACCTCAGGAAAGGCCCGTCTTGGACACAGCAGCCCCAGTGTATTGAGTGTGGACCGAATAGTAAAACTAAGGGGCCAATGGGCATACAGGCGAGTCAATTCGAGGGCCGAATACCTGGCAGAGAGGGCAGAATGAGGTGCCCCGTGCCCCTTGCCCGGCCGGCCGCGGACGGGCGCAGACGGGCTTACCTTAGGCGCGCCCGCTGCGTTAGTCCGCTGCGCGGCCGAGTAACCATTCTCTCCCATATAGGGACCCTGGAAGTGACGCAGCAAGAGGGAGGAGTCGCGTCCCTCCGTTCAAGCGGCACAAAATCGCCGTGACGGACCGGGGACTGATCAAGTAAGTGCAGAGGGGGAGAGGGTACAGAACAAAATGTTTTAGATTCGGCCAGCCAATTCACCCCCAAAATATTTAAAATACAAGTTAGCACCAAACACAGAAAATTATAAAAACACTAGAAGTTAGACGGTTTTTAAGTCAACCGCGCTAACGCGTGACTTTCGATTAAAAATAAAGCATAACTCATCAACCAGCGTCTGGCTCACACTGCTCACACCAGCGCGGCGTTTCCAAATGGCGGCTTTGTAGGCAGCAAGGGGGATGAGTCGCGTCCCTCCATTCAAGCGGCACAAAATCGCCGTGACGGACCGGGGGACCGATCAGGTAAGTGTCTCTATTATATGGTACAGCAGGTAGGTTTAGAGGCCCATTAGATTTAATGCACTTAAGTGTGCACTGCTGTGTTGCCTACTGTCATTTTAAAAGCCTGCCCTGCTTTGCAGGCTGCTCTTAAAATTAAATTATATGCAAATTCAACTTAGGAATTAAATGTACTTCCAGTGTCTTAAACTACGTTATTTTTATATATGTCACCCCTAGTTTCTCCCCTATGTGCTACAGGATTAGGATGCCTGGTACCTATAAGCAGGACATTTTAAAATATGTTGTATATGCCCTGGTGGGGTAAATAATGCTAATTTCCCTTTTCCCCATGTAGCACAATAGCTCCATAGGCTAACATCATAATACTTTAATAAAGTATACCTATTGATAGAATTGAGCTAAAATATACTTCAAAGTATTAAAATGATAGCAAGAATACATCCAATAACTTGCCAAGGTTAGATTTATTATAACTATCACAGACAAGAAGTTATAGACCTTTCATTTCTAAGGAACCAAAATCCAGCCTTCCAGCAGCCTCTCCTTTTTGGCCAACCTTTGACAGTCCGAGCCAAACTGCTCTGATGAGGTGTGAAGTGCCTACATAGAGACAAAGAACATCTGATGGGAGAATATTTGCAGCTGCAGAGCAAAAGGCAGGATTGGGGAAGAGTAGCCAAACTAGTCTTCAAAGAGGGAATGACAGTTAGGATAAGAGACAGGTCCCTCCCTCAAAATCCTGCAGCCCCAGTCAGAAAGGAGCCCCAGTAATTGAATTAGCAGGGGGGCTGAATGGAGCGTGTTAGGAAAACGTAACCACACCAGTGGGCAGGCTTAGCCAGATCTTAACCTCCAAGAGAGAGTCCTTCCATTTTGAATTTTAAAGGAATAGAGTTTTCTATGACAAGAATATTCCACACTTTGGGTGAAGTTGTCATAACTGAAGGTGGCATCCTGCACCCCATTGATCAGGGGTGCCCTCCTGCTTGTCACCCAAGAACTCTGGATTAAAATGGGAGAACTGCCCAGCAACACCTTGAAACTACAAGATGAAGAGTATTCCCCAGATGGACCCTTGGCCTGCACAAGAGAGCACTGCACTCATAAGGACAGCACCTGCTGCACAACACTTTGGCTTCAGCCCAAAAAGGATTTTGGCTTGCTCTGAAAGTTAAAGAAATGAATGGACTCTTTGAAAGCAACAGGTTAAAAGAGCTCCACCTGCATCATCTTCACCAAGCAGCACCCAGCTGTAGTGTTCCATAGACCTTAAAAGATTTGGCCAAGTGCATTGTGGGTCTTGTAGTCCCAATTTGCCACGGAACAACTCAGAGATTCTGTAACTTCGATTAGTGCTATTGGCCTTCAAAGACCCAAAAGACATGTCTGGAGAAGAAGGATTACCTTTTTGGACTCTTGTATTGCACAACAGAGGACAGCACTCATAAGCACTGCACATGCTGCACTCACAAGGCTTCACAACAAAAGGACTTTGCCTGACTAAAAGTTCAAAGAGTGAACTCCCTGTTCGCAACAAATAGAAAAGTGCTGGAAAGGCTACCTGCAACATCAACAGCAAGAACAACTCATGCTGACAACATTCACCTGCATTTTACTTGGAATGACCCTGTGCATTGCAGGAGTTGTAGTCCGAGACCCCAGGAGGCAAACCAGAGCTTTGAAACCCTTGGCTGGTGCTGTGGACCACTTTCTTGCATCAAGACAACACTTCTGGAAGTAAGTATAAAAGTATTACATTGCGGACGGCCTGGACTCTGTTATTTGTCCCAGTCCGGAGTGACCTTTTTTTAACCCTACGTGTGCTTTTTGCTTCTAAGCACTAGTTTTACTTTTAATCTTTAAAAATGTATATCTCTGGTTCCCTATATTGGGATTTTGTTTGTTTTGGTGTCATTTGCTTATAAAATATTTCCTACTGTTACAAATTGCTGTTGGGTTTTTGTTGTGTCTTACATTTTAATGTATTGATCTTTTAAATTCTTTACACATCTGTTACCTAAGTTAACCCACCCTGCTCATAGCAAGGTTCCAAGGGCTGAAGGGAATTATTTATTGAGACCGTGACTGGAACTTATATTGTGATTTTGACCTTATTTATAGTGGTGGGTACCTACTTACATCTACTAATAAATCACATTCCAAGAGGAAATGGTAGATGTATCATGTTTGGTGTCTTCGGAATTGGAATATAAAGCCCTATTTAGTGGTGGAATCTGGGTTTTGTATCACAATTTTAAATACTCCACTTTTAGAAAGTTGGCATTTTTCTGCCCTTAACCCTTTTCTGCCTACAGCCTGGCCTCTGTCACATGACTGGGTGTAACTGACAGTTAGATGAAAAGTCCTCCCAGACAGTCACACAGTAGAGGAATTAGGTGTGCCTTAGTGGACCATCTGCTGATAGGATGGGGGCATAACTGAACACAACCCCAATTACATGTGAAGAGTGAGTGCTTCGCCTTCACACAAAGGGTGTAACAAGCCTGCATGTCACTTCAGCCAACTTGGAGACAGGGCAGGTGAGAAAGGATATTCCATGCAGTTCAAAGCCTTACACATTGTAGAACTAGGGAACCAGGGTATATTAGAAGGACCTCAGGCACCAGCTCTTCAGTACATCTCTAGACCTGTAGATATTCTGCCAAGAAGAAAGACTGCAGTGCTGTTACAAGACTGCCACTCGGCTGGACTGCTGGCCCAAAGGAACTGCTGCCCTGTAGTGCTGATCTGCTGTCCTCTTGCCTGGAGAAGAAGAACTGGATCTGCAACCTCATCTTGAATCCAGGATCCCAGAGTGGCTCTTAGGGATAGTCTGCTGGCCTCCTTATTTGAGGCTCAAATACATAAAAGGAACCTCTAGTGAGCTCACTGGCTCCTAAATAATGTTGCTTTGGCTCTTTGCAACCATTAACATGCATTTTTGCATAGAGACCGTGCTGCTCACATGGAAATCCAGCACGAGCCACCGCCAGACCTTCTATTCTCATCGCAGCATCAACTGCCTGTGGGGGACTGCAATTCCAAGGCGCAGGCCACTTATGTGCGGTGCCCAGCCTGCTCTTCCCTCCACGCCGTCAACTGTCTGCGAGGCTCTCCTTGCTTTCAGTGACCCTCTACAATGCGAATGGGACTATTTGCACAAAACTTGCGAAGGCAAACCTTCAGCAGGACTAATATGGGACTGTACCAACCATTTCAGTCTGTAGACCTTTTGACTTTGACCTGTGCAGTGCAAAAAGATAGCAGCATTTGGTGCTTTGTTCTTTTAGGGGCTATATTCCACTTAATTTGTTGGCCTTGAGACTCAGAGCACTTTACCACTGCTAATATGTGCTAAAGTGCATATGCTTCTCACCTAAACATGGTGACATTGGTGAATACCTGATTGGCATATTTAGTTTACTTAAATGCCCCATGTAAAGTGGTGTACCATATAACCAGGGCCTGCAATCTAAATGGTACTAGTGGGCCTGCAGCACTGGTTGTGCCACCCATACTAGTAGCCTTTCAAACCTGTCTCAGGCTTGCCCCTGAAGGGCCTGTGTGTGCAGTTTACTGCCAATTTGATCTAGCATTTTAAACCACTTGCTAAGCCTAAACGCTCCTTTTACTACACATATATCACCCCAAAGGTAGGCACTAGGTAGCCCTGAGGGCAGGGTGTTATGTAAGTGAAAGGTTGATAATGTACTTTTAAGTATTACATCTCCTGGTAGTGGCAAACAGCTAAATTAATTTTTCACTACTTGAGGCCTACTCCTCTTATTGGGCCGCATTGGGAATTCCTTAAAAATAATTTAAACTGTAATTCCTAATGAGAAAGGAGTAGCTATGTCATGTTTCATATCCAAAGAACACAGGAAGGGTGGGTGTGACAGAGAACTCAAAGTCATTCATCTACATTCTGATAGCTCTTTTTGGGCAGTAAGAGGGAGGGGGAACTAACACGCCTGACTAGGCAGGGTCCTATGTCTGACACAAAAGGCTGATTACACCCCACAGATATCCTGGCAGACAGGACTGGGATGAAAGGGGACCTGTGCACCTCAAGGGCCTGCTTTGAACTCACTCCTTCTTCAAAGGAACATTTAGGTATACGTACTGGGGCTCTGACCATACCAACACTCCTGCACCTGTGGAGAACTCTGCCAGGAGTAAGAACTGCTGTGCTACAAGTATTGCCACTTTTCCTGAGTGCTGCTCTGAAGGAACTGCTTTCTGCTTTGCTGAGCTACCCTGCTGTCTGCTGATATCTGCACTGCTGAGGACAAGGACTACCCTCATCTCAATTGAACCCAGAGTGACTCCAAGGGTTTGCAAGCTTGCCCCTATTCAGAAGTCTCAGGGCTATAGAAGACTTCCTGCAACTCTGCAACAGCACCTGAAATCTGCTATCTGTGAGTCGTGCCCTGCCAAGTGGTGCAAATCTAATCCTTGGGCTTGAACGTTGATTTCTGCTCTCTAGAACCATCAAAATAAACACAGTGATGACTTTGTGCCATTCGGAACCGGCGCATTGCCCTTCGACCCCAACACAGTAGCTGATTGACAACATCGGCTCAACAGACTGCACGTTTCAATGGTAATGGGCAGCTTGGCTCAATGATGACACTGCACCTGCATTGTAAAGGGGTTGACACCAAAGCCTTCATCATCAACGCCAATGCTTTGCCTCCATCCACAGGATCGATGATGATCGGGTGCCTCCTCTACTCCTAGCATCAAGTTTTCAACATTGGCGGTTGCTCCATTCAAAGTACTTTCTCAGGGGGACCGGCATGGGTCCTGTAGTCATCCTGCCCTCCATCTTGGTTGACGTGAACTTTGGATTTACCCCGGTCCAATGCAATTTCAAGTAACTCCTAAGAGCTATTTGAATCTAAGCACTACTTTTTGATGTATTCTTTAAAAATGCATAACTTCGGGTCTACTGAATTGATTTATGTAATTTTGGTCTTGTTCTAAACAATTATTCTCTATTTTTCTAAAACTGTGTGAAATATTATCCTGGTGTTTTGGTTATGTTACTGTGTGTGTTGCACAAATACTTTACACATTGCCTCTTAGATAAGCCTGACTGCTCTGTGCCAAGCTACCAGACGGTGAGCACAGGTTATATTTTAGTGTATTTCTAGCTTACCCTGACTAGGATTGTAGTCTCTACCTGGTCAGGGTGCATACCTTTGCCAACTTGTGTTTATGGAAAACCATTTAACAACTCATTGTTCACTACTACTCTATACTAAGACCAATTCGAGCATTTTTCAATTCTCCCCAATTAGCTTTTTGATTTTTCTGCTAAAACCATGTCTTACTCTAGAGTCTGAAGGATTTCTGTAAGGACTTTCAAGTGTCTAAAAGTGTTTGCACAGGGAAGGTGGAGCTACAGAAGGCTTTGAGGGTCTGGACGAAGTCACAGGTACCAGGGGATGACCATCCGGGGGAGGAGGAACAGAAAATTCCTGAGGAGGGAAATACTAGATATCAATGTGGATTTGGGACTGCTTGTAGAAGGGGCCAATGTATTTAACAGGAGCAGTAGTGGTTCCCATATCAGGGAGCAGTTTCTCCTCCAGCATCCTAAGGAATAATCACAGGATGAAACCTGTAACACAGGTGAGACCGGACAAACGTTGTATCATTCAACAATGTCTCAGCTGGAAATCAATGACAAGGGCAATACAACTGTGAGATAAATCACATGGGGTTGGGGAACAAAGGAAGGGAGATCACAAGGGATAAAGTAGGGTGAAGGAGTTATTTTTTGTAGTAAGTAGTTATGACAGCACTGCAGTACAATTTAATATACAGTGACCATAACAGACAAGTGTGCACTGGGTGTACTAGTGATGGTGAGTGGCGCAGTGACACAGGAGTGAAAGATAACAGCGTGAACGGCGAAAGGCGTAAGGATAATTACAAAGTGGTCAAAAATACAATATAAATGTAGACAATATGGTATGTAGGATTTAATGTAAATTATTGGACCACAACCGTGCCAAAGTTCTATGCTGGGTAGTCGACTGTGTTTCAACCTGATTGATTTCAGGTCATCATCAGGACAAATGGTCACAAGTTTTAAAAATAGTGCTGGGATGAGCAATGATAATGCATGTGTGCTGGTGAAATAGATCACTCCGGTTGTGTTTCTAGGCCAGAGGAAGCGAGACATCAGGAAGAGGTAAATCCAGAACCAATTTGAGAGATTGAATCGGCGTGAGAAGTAGGAGAACTGCCGGTTCGGAAGGGGGTCCGTAGATCCACATGAATCTAACGAGCAGTGCACAAATGTAAGAGTTAGACCTGGCATTTCTTGGCGTGGTTACCCCTGATGTTTTGCCTCTACCTCCTCTATTTTTGATGCAGTGATGGATTTCGTTTTGCTGACTTGAATGCTTTGCAGTACAAAAGGGGGTGGTGATGGACGGAGCATCTGAATCAATCAAACACTCACACCCAGTCAAAAGATCGGTGTTTAATCCATCATCGTTCTTTAGCCCACACTGCCACCCCAGTTCAGACATGGCTATATGCAAATCAGTCTGACCCTGTGCCTCGTGGGAACAGTCCAGCCCGAACTGCCAAGCCACGTCTTCCCTGGACCGGAAACAAGCTTCTGAGGACCGGTTTCTGGCATTCCAGCCGTCTTCAGCCCGGCTTGCTTTAATCCAGTGGCAAAGTGAGCAAGGGACTCATGTCTGAGCATACCCTGCCACACTTATGGCGGCCAAAAGCAGTACAAAAGGGGGTGGTGATGGACGGAGCATCTGAATCAATCAAACACTCACACCCAGTCAAAAGATCGGTGTTTAATCCATCATCGTTCTTTAGCCCACACTGCCCCCCCAGTTCAGACATGGCTATATGCAAATCAGTCTGACCCTGTGCCTCATGGGAACAGTCCAGCCCGAACTGCCAAGCCACTTCTTCCCTGGACCGGAAACAAGCTTCTGAGGACCGGTTTCTGGCATTCCAGCCGTCTTCAGCCCGGCTTGCTTGAATCCAATGGCAAAGTGAGCAAGGGACTCACGTCTGAGCATACCCTGCCACACTTATGGCGGCCAAAAGCAGTACAAAAGGGGGTGGTGATGGACGGAGCATCTGAATCAATCAAACACTCGCACCCAGTCAAAAGATCTGGGTTCAATCCATCACCGTTCTTTAGCCCACTCTGCCACCCCAGTTCAGACATGGCTATATGCAAATCAGTCTGACCCTGTGCCTCATTGGAACAGTCCAGCCCGAACTGCCAATCCACGTCTTCCCTGGACCGGAAACAAGCTTCCGAGGACCGGTTTCTGGCATTCCAGCCGTCTTCAGCCCGGCTTGCTTTAATCCAGTGGCAAAGTGAGCAAGGGACTCACGTCTGAGCATACCCTGCCACACGTTGGTCACCGAGAGGAATCTGCCCACAATCGTCCACCAAGGAGAAGGCAGTGCCATAACCCGTCCGGCTACAGCATCGCCTAACAGCGGAGCTGAACATCATCGGGCCTCCCAGAAGGATGTCCAACGAGCAGGGAGAGAGAGAGCGAGGCAGCGCACCCCCCCCAGGTAAGGCTTGGACTCCGGTCGGGAGCTGCAAACGCGTTTGGCCTGGGGAGGCGTGCAAGAGGAGTACAGGAGTGCTCCGAGCTCTCTCTCGCTGTACCGCGTTAGTCGCGCTGAGTCCCCGAGCGTCCAGTACCGGGGCTGCCCCTTTAATCTCATGACCGTTGCCTCCGGTGTTGGGGCCTAGTAGGGGCCTGAGTTGACCGCGCTGATTGGAATCGCATTATTCCTTGCATTACGAATTGCCTGATTATTGCATTATTGATTGCATTATTCCTTGCATTACAAACTGCCTGATTAATGCATTACCAATGGCATTATTTCTGCATTACAAATCACATTATTCTTGCATTATAACCTGCCTGATTTTTGCATTGCGAATCCCATTATTCTTGCATTACGAACTGCCTGATTCTTGCATTTCAAATGGCATTATTCTTGCATTAGGAACTACGTTATTCGTGCATTACGAACTGCATTATTATTGAATTACGAATCACATTATTCTTGCATTATGACCTGCATTATTCCTGTGTTACGAACTGCATTAGTAAGTGCATTAAGGACTGTGTTATTACTACATAACCAACTGCATTAGGAACTGCATGGCATTGCATTAGGACTGCATTAGATCATTGTGAACTGCTCATTAATAGCGCAAGAACTTATAAGTGATTGCTGGCCTAATAACCAGCAGAGTGATATATTACGAATATGCATATGTTGGATTTCTATTGTTTGGGCTCGTCGGATTCCTTTTGATAAAGATACCGCTATTTTTATAAAAACCAGTGTGGTATTCATTTGTGGTGTTATAACTGTGTTACTGGGAGTGTGGTTGCGAATACTTTACACATTGCCTTGGAGATAAGCCTGGCTGCTCGTGCCGAGCTACCAGACGGTGACAGGGGTTATCTAAGAGTGTGTCCCTCCTTTCCCTGACTAGAAGCAAGGGTCACTATTTGGGCTAAGGTACCGACCTCAGCCAACTAGAGACTCCCAGTTCTAACAGTAAGGATCTGAATAAAATGATCCAAGCAGGCAAGTAACCGGAATGGAGCCGGCTGGGGGGGTCACTCGGTCTAAAAACGAGAGGGTGATGGGGAGGAACCAATCCTCTTGATGGCAGGCTGGTGCATGACAAATTAAGTGTTCGAGTGCTCTTGTCACCAGAGAAGCTGACCGACAGGCGGGAGGAAAGGGAACTCAAGTTGGAGCAGGCACAGAGACTTGTTTTGGCTGAGAAAAGGCAGGCTTGAGAGGAGACTAGCCAGGGAGGAGAGGAAGATGTTGTATAAATTCAGTCTCAGAGAGCTGGACATAATTGTCCTACAAGGGGGTCCAGCAACTTCAATGGTGAGAGCATACCTGCAGTGTCCAATGGTGAGTCCAGAGTCTGGATGCCCAAGGATTTGGTATAAAGGTATGTGTTGGGGTGACAGAAACAAATGGTTGCATAATATGAAGTGGCTCTAAGAGTCTACAGTGTCCGAGATGAGTTCTGGGATGGTAGTTTATGGAGGTATATGTCCACGGTTGGAAGGGACACACTCCTTACATTATAGGTAGAGGACCAGACATGCTACACTACTATGAAGGCCATCCTAGTTTGCAAGTCTGGACTGCCCCCTGAGAGGAATAGGCTTAAATTCAGGGACAGCCAAAGGAACTCAATATAAACTTGGGTGGATTTGTTGGATTATGCCAGCAAGGCACTGGAGGCCAGGGTGAGGGGCAGCAAGATTGATGATTATTTAGGGGCGTACAACTTAATTTTGAAGGAACACATGCTTGATATTTGTTTTCCAGAGCTGTGCCAACACCAAGTAGACAACAAGTTAACCTACCCCAGGAAGCTAGCTCCAGAGTGTCCAAGTAGGCATCTGGGGGGAACGCCTAAAAGGGTCGTCAGGGTTCCCACCAGAAAAAAACAGAGTTCTCAAAGGCCCCCAGAACAACTCCCAGGAGAAAGGCTATGGTCCTCATTCCCAATCTGGCCATCAAAAGAATGACTACCCTGGCAAAAGTCAGCAACCCATCTAGTGCTATGAGCGTTACGAATATGGACACTACAAGGGGGATCCCAGGAGTACAAAAAGAGTACCACCTCCCACTGAAGGAAAGAATATAGGGATGGCTAGTGTAGTGCTGGGGGAGTCATTTGTCCCAGGTGATGAGGGCATGTGAAGTAGTGTGGCTCACTGGTTAGAGGCGGCAGACCCGAGAGCAGAGGACGGCCCGGGACCAGGGTTCGATTCCCGACGCGGCAGGTTTCTGGACCAGGGTCAGCAGACTCGATAATTCTCTCGCCTCGGTGCCCACTCTGATCAGCGATCACACTCGGCAACTCTGGGCACTAGCTTGCCTCATCTTCACTAACGGCCCCACCAGACCGCCGGGGATGCCTGGTCTCACCCTGGAGATACCCATTAAGGGACCATCTCTCAGGGAAGCCAGGAAGGGTTTCGCAGCGGTCGAAGCGCGGAGGTACCCCTTCAGGAGTGATTCCAGCGCTATATAAGCACATAATTAATTAATTAATTAAGTGGGGTTATCATATGTATGAAAAAAGAGAGATTATTAGATTGTGTTTACATTGGTCTAAATACAAATATTTATAATAGACCTCACGTATTGTTCTAACTGTGAATATATATTTATTATAGGGAGGTCTTACTGACCCCTGTATGGTGACAGATAAACAGCAAGTCTTGATAAAGGTGGTTATTACCATTAGAACCCACCGAAACACGTCAACGCCTATTCCTGGTACAATTCAAGACTCTGACATCGATGTTGACGTACAGATGCTGTAGTAGCAAAATATCGATGGAAACATAATGGAGTCCGAATGTACAACCTGTATTTAACAATTTTTATGTTTTACTCTTTCTGTCCTTAGCTTCAATTGTGCAGGCCATAATTGATTGTCTTGTTTTGTTTTATGTATTTTAGATTAGGGCACTAGATTAATTAGCCCAACTATATTGTTTTTATTTACAATATATTCATAATAAATGATTTTTAAACTGTTAAATTCTTGGTGGTATATATGATTGTACTGTTTGTATTTGGAGGTATGTTTATGTGAACCTGTTTGTAATTTGACTCAAGGGAACCTTTGAAATAGTGGGGTTATCATAGTCTCCCTGAGTGACAGTGAGATGGTTCCCAATATCCATGTGCCCTCAAATAGTATTAAGTATAGGCAATGGGTCACCATCAATTGGCAAGGTGTGGAGGCAATGAGGAATACAAGAGCCAGTATGACTACGGTAAGTGCTCATTTGGTTTTCCCAAAGGAGGTACATCCCAATGCATTCCACCAGGTTGTGGGGGCTGACAGCAGAGAGGGTCACTATCCAATGGCCCATGTTCCATTTGAGTGGGGGGGGTGGGGGTATACAGGTCTTCCAAAGTTTTCTGTGAGCTCTGTCATGTCTGTGGACTTGGTAATGAACCTGGACACACACTTGGATTTTTATCTGTGCAACGACAAGGCCCATGGCTGTCCAGGATGAGAGTCAAAAGGGGCTGGAGCCTGGAACAACGGCCCAGCCAGCTGCTAATGAGAAAGGCCAAGGGCATGGTAAACCAGCCCTTCGAGTGTCTTCTCAGTGAGGTGGATGGGGCACCTACAGTCGTAGCCTCGGAGACAACTGAGGAGGGCTCTGCTTTCCTTGATGACATGCTGTTATCACCCACCAGTCAGTTTCCTTCCCCTTTTTATGGTCTTACCATACAACGCCAAATTTAACGACAGGCCTATCGCCTTTTGAACTTTTAAGGGGCAGAAAAGCTGGATCGAAGTTATCACCTAATTGGATGGGGTCAAAAGTACAGACAGTAGTTGACCAAGAAGAGATCAGCTTGAAAATAAAAAACAAACAAGACAAATACAAGAGGTGGTACGACATAAATAAAGGAATCAGGGAAAGGAGCTTTGAACCTGGACAGAGGGTCTACATCAGAAAAAAACGGCAAAGTTTAATAAGGGAGGTGACAAATTCATGGCCCCAAAGAACATCAGGGAAGTCAAGAAAAATGTGGTCATACTCAATGACGGAAATATGTGGAGTCAAGATCAAGTAGTGCTAGAAAGTTCTAGAGCTACCAACCATGGCAAGGGAAGGTCCCTTTATCAGAGTCCCAGTAGTGAAGTGGGTAGGGCTAGGTGTGGAACCAGATCCCGTACCTCACCATTCTGGCATAAGGACTATGACATGTGTTGACATGGGTTCCTCAACTTTGGTATTACTATAGAGTTATGAAATGTTAAAGGGTTTTCTGCACAAGACCTATTTGCTTTTCCTATGGTCTGTCTTTGTGTCTTCCTTCCCCCCCCCCCTTTCTCCACCTTCTCCTCTCTTTTCTTTTCCCTTTTCCATTAGGAAGGAAGATGTGTTATAACCCACCAGTCAGTTTCCTTCCCCTTTTTTCCCCCCTCCGTTTCCCTATCACATTGGTCTGTTCTTAGAACCTTCAGATGAAAGCTGCAATGGAATGTTGACAGACTCGAGCTGCGCTCTGGCAAGCTGGAGGCACAGGTTTACTTTCACTGAATAAAATAGTTAAAGTTCTTACTTGACGCAAGTGTTGATTATTAAAACACTTTCCTACACTTACTGGAACAGTACAGTAGAGAATTGGTGGGAGGTTTCGACCGAAGAACCACCATGCCGGGAGGACTCTAGGATCGAGGGCATTAGCCTAAACCAGAAATATTTTAATATTGAAGAACTAGATTTTTAAAATTTCGGACACTGTACATATCTGGAAATGAGAATTGCCAACGTGATTTAATCCATCTAGCCTTGAGAAAGCCCCGGCGCAACTCGCCAAGAGGGGGCGAAACACGTGTCGGCTGTCCTTGTCGTATGAATTAAAATAAAGAAATTTTGCTACAAACAGAAATGTCTCTGTCCTCCATACCATGAGCTGGATAAAACGGATATTAATCCTGGAAAACTGAATAAATTCTATGTGGAGATCACACTTACAACTTTTCAAAACAGTAGAGAATTGGTCCCAATAAGTTAAAACACCTTAGGCATGAACACACTAATACACTGTGGATAATTTGAACAGTGTTATTTAATCACATTGGACATCTGGGGATCATCCATAAATTAAGCAAGTATGCTGAAAGCATTACTAGTACAGAAATAAGGAGACTTGAATCAAATTTGGTTTGGGGTTGTTATTCATCATATAATTTTACAGAAAGGAAAAAGGAAACAAAATACACAGTTATGGCAGCACTGTGCGAAAAAATCTATAACAACCCGATTGTACTTGGTGCTCTGGTATGTGCAGGTGACATAGGTGGCGTCGCAAGTGACAATAGAGAACAGCCTGGACGACGCAAGGTGAGTAATTGTGTAAACTATATACAGAGAGTGGGAATCAAGTGGCTCAAGAGTAATTTCAGTAATGGTAGCGACTGATTCAGATGGTTAGTAATTCAAAAGAGCCATTGTGGAGATTGCGCCACATATTGCGCTGTGTTGTCGACGACGATTCGATCCTCATCAGTTGGTATCGTCTTCAGGATGGGGTTGTTTAAAGTGCTGAAATGATAGGTAATCAGTGGGAAAATGAATCGCGTAGTTCCAAGCGTCGATCCAATTGGTCGCATAGGCGTCGATCTGAGGATGAAGGCAGGTACGTCCAAGCTGAGGAAGTTCCGGACCGGTGGCGTCTGAAGCTTCCAGATATGCTGCGTCCAAGGGGTGGGGGCTCACAGCCTGAGTAAATCGGTATACGGCCTGTAAAGGAGTGGATCTAGTATCAGCGTGGATGATGGCGGTAAAATTATATGATGAATAACAACCACAAACCAAATTTGATTCAAGTCTCCTTATTTCTGTACTAGTGATGCTTTCAGCATACTTGCTTAATTGTCTCCAGATTAGTACGATTTGGGATATTGTTAGTTTTCTTTACTCTCCAATCTGAAATCAGCAGCATATCTCCAAAGAGCATCCATCTCTAGCCTCCCTGTTTTTATGGAAGATCCACAGGGACAGTTTCCCTGTTAATTCACTCAAGTGCCATTGATCCGCTCTCTGTCCTTTGGAGCCTATGGACACAACTACAACCCTACCACCATCCATTTGAGAGTGGCCCATGGTGCCCCATTTTCAGTCCTGAGGAAGACCCCGTCGTAAGGATTCAAGTAGCCTACTTTGTATTTGGGGGTTGAAACGTCAACTGCGTTATTGTCCTATGCCAGTGTGATCAACAGTGCTGTCTCACTTTGATTTTGAACTCCTATTCATGGCTATGTAAAAAAAAATATTGACTGACTGTGCGGCTAAACGTAAGCCATTTTCATTGTAAATAATTTTGTGATGAATTTAATGTCACTACCTTTTCTTTAGACGTATCCAACCCTCACTTGATGCACATTACCTCTGCCCCTTTTCTCCTCTCCTGTGCGCGGGGCACCTGTTTGGTGCAGCCTTTTGAGTCATTGCTGATTTAAAAGCATTCAAAGATGTTCAATGTGATTATAAAACATTGAGCAAAATATCCACAGTGTATTAGTGTATGAATGCCTAAGGTGTTTTAACTTAGTGTGCTTCTGAGAATTGTTCTACTATGGCCAATTCTCAACTGTACTGTCTTACACCATGGTCCCAGTGGCTTATTTGGGTTTACCCTGTTTTTGTAATTACACTTACTGGATGGCTTGTGGAAGGATGACGCACCAAGGAGGAGTATTGCAGTATCCAACCCTTGAGGGCATGAGACAACAGGCTGAAGCCCTAGCAGTAGGTGATGTGTCTGGGAGTTATCACATTTACTGGAGGGACAACCTCCTTTACAGTGAGCCTTAGGCTTCTGTGCATGGGACAGCAAGGGCCATGGTGGCCTCCCAATGCTAGAGGGCATTCCTACTGGAGGTGGCTCGCCGGATTTCCCTGGGAGGACACTTGGACCAAGATAAGACCTTTGCAAGGCTTGTCCCACACTTTTTTTGGCCTAGGATCAATAATTCCTCTGATGCATTCTGCAGGACTTGTGTAACCTGTCAGGCCAGTTTGAAGACAGGGCAAAATTTGAAAGCACCACTTAATTCTGTGCCTGTCATTGACATACCCTTTGAACGGGTGGGTATTGGCATTGTTGGGCCTACGGATCCCCAAACTGCATCAGACAACAGGTTTATCCTGGTTCTGATGGATCATGCCACTAGGTACCCAGAGGCAATCACTCTGAGAACCACGACTGCATCTGCAGTGGCAAAGGCCCTGATGGTGATCTTTGTCTAAGAGGGTTTCTGAATGGGAGTTGTGTCTAATAGGGGCATAAACTTCATGTCTGCAGTCAATGTGGAAGGAGTGTGGAGTAACCTGAAAGGTCTCCACTCCTTTCCATCCATAAACAAATGGGATTGTTGAGAAAATCCAGCTTATTAATTAAGATGCTACTCACGTAGAAGGACATCTTCATGGCCCTATTTTTTTTATCTTAGCTGTCTACAGACTGACTTGCAAAGTTGCGCTATCCCAAACGTGGGTAGCGACACCGGATGCACACAAGAAAGAAAATTTCAAGCAAGGTTGATTGTGCATTTGAATTAGCGTAGAAGCTATCAAAAGGAATAAAAAAATATTGCGGAGCAGACGGCAATTGAAAGTTTTTGGTACACAGGATAGCTTCCGCTTAGAGTACAGTTAAATCCCCTGACGAAGGGCCTTGCGCCCGAAATGCATTGGGAATTCGTGGGGAATTTTTTGAATCAATAAGAAATGAAGATTGATGTTTCTATAAACTTTATGATGCGAATACAACATCTTGATTGAAGACAAAACTTGATTCGCAATAAACCTAATTCAAACGCACAATCAACCTCGCTTGAAATTTTCTTTCTTGTGTGCATCCGGTGTCGCTACCCACGTTTGGGATAGCGCAATTTTGCATTGTAACTTGGTCCTTCAGTCCCGAAAGGATTACCGAATAGCACCAACCTAACTGCATAGAACATATTTTGAAGTTTTATACACCCAGGAGTGCGATTGTCCTAAAACCATACCAGTACAGACTGACTTGCCCATACCCCTGGCATGGTCCAACCATTCAGTAGACCTTTTTTTGGTCGAGCCTAACTTCTAAGAGACTTCTCTGTGTCGGTCGGACTCCTCCCACACATTCCATTGGCCTTTGCGTGTGGCTTTCAAAAATGAAAGCATGCAAATGGCCAAAGGCGGGAGTATGCCCTGCCTTTTCTGAAAACGTTCGCTCCCATGGCCTATGGGTCTCGGGAGCGGACGGAGCGAGCAGCGGCGTGCAGTGTGCCAGCTCCATTACAGGATCGGGTAACTAATTAACCCAGCGCAGTCGCTTTCACTTTCGCTACCGCGCTTGTCTGCACTTGTTTTCTTTCAGGGTGAAAGGTTCTGGCAATGATAGCTAACGAATAACTCTCAAAATTCCTGTAACATTGTACATCACTTATTGTTTTATAACTAGAAAAAAAATCAAGCAAGGTAACCGGTCTCACCACGTGGCACGTAGCACTATACGGAAACCATAAAAGTAAACAAATATTGTTAAATCAAATGAGCAAGCCAAATCACCAATACTTAAGCTCATAAATGGTGTGTGTATCACTATCACCGTGAGGAACGACTTAGAAACCTTGATTCAAGAAGCTGCTGCTCCTACAGTACAGTGGTGTGCCTTTCACTGTAACAACGAAAAAGAAAGCACGAAGTGAGACTCGCCATGCAGATAAAGACGAGTAAAAGAGGTGTGCCTGTCACTGTGGCAACAGACAACAAAGTAAAACAAGATGGGACTTTACCTGCAGTACGTGAAGCGTGCCGACGTGATTATGCAGGGAAATATGCAGAGAAATAGAGGTTGTGTCTACAGCGTAACACATCACAAACTTAGCGCGTGATTCCCTTCATGGATGAGTGCTCGCTGCTATGAAAGAATGAAGGCGGGACAAACAAAGGATGTATTTTGCGCGGGAGCCCCGTGATCAAAAAGCACCAGTAAGAGCTTTATTTAAAGTGCACAGCAGCCATTAGCTTCCCCAACGAATCCAATGTAACATATTCACACTGAGCATATAAATCCAAATAGTACCACTCAGATTGAGAAAAAAACACTTTACAATCCAAAGCAGCCACAACCAAAATGGCTAACCACTTATAAGGTCCAAAAGGCGAGACCTATTGGCTATGCCAATGCTTGTTCTCTATCAATTCAATCAGGGGCTCAGACCCGAATAAATCAGACATATTCTACTAGCAGGAGTTGGTCTAAACTTAATGTCCCTGGTCTTAACTCTCTACTTGAATCCAAATGCCCTGGACTAAATATCTTAGTAGAATCAAATGCTTGCATCGTTGCTACCTGGCTTAGATCCTCATTGGATGCCTCAGCCCCCATAACAAGCAGGAAACACCACAGAACCCATCCCCTTGGTCCGTGGTATAATGCCACATTACATGAAACAAAAAAATCAAATGATTGGAAAGAGCATTGAGTAAAACATATAAAAACAAGGACAGTCTTAATTACAAGCTAGCTATAAGGGACTATCATAGAAATCTTAGTGTTGCCATTGCAACATTTTACTCAGACAAAATAACTATAGCCCATAACTGTCCTAAAACCCTTTTCTAGGTAGTCAAACTCTGTCTGACAGTGCCAACACAGCCCCAACTATCCCTCTATCACAACTTCAATGTGATGAGATGGCTGAGTTTTTTAAATATAAAAGTGGGCGATATTCAGGCCACTTTATCAGGAACACTTGACTCTAGCGCCCTCTCAGTTCATCCTAGCGCGTCCGGTGTCCTAAGTGAGTTTTCTCCCATAGACCATAGACTTGCTGTCTATTACCTCACCGCTGGCGGCCACAAAATCAGGTTCTCCTCTTGATCCATGTCCTCCCTCAATACTCTTCAAGCTTTCTTTCCCAATTATTGAGCAACATATTAAATCTCTAAATGCTTCTTTGGCAGGGGGCTTTGTTCCTATCTCCTGGAAGATGGCCCTTGCTACTCCTTTCTAAAAAAACAAATGTAGATCCTTTGATATAATTGAACTACAGACCTATATCTCTCCTGCCTACTCTAGCTAAAGTGTTAGAAAAGCATGTAAACCTGCAGCTCACATCATTTACTGAACAAAAGGGGATTCTGTATGACTCACAAGCGGGTTTTAGAACTGGCACAGTGCTGTGTTGGCCCTCCTTGGGGTCACTAAACACCTGAGACACCAACTCAATGCTAGGGGTATGGCGGCATTGATCCTTTTAGACTTCAGTGCCACTTTTGACACGGTAAAACATACAACTCTACATTTAAGACTGGGAGAAATGGAAGTTCAGGGCACTGCCTAGGCTTGGCTGAGATCCTTTCTGCATAACTGTAATTTTCACGTCCATTCGCACTAACATGGGTCAAAACCCTATTATTTAGCTTCTGGGGTGCCTCAAGCCCTACCCTTAGTCCATCTCTATTTAACCTTTATGCTAGACTTTCAGCTGAAATTGTAGAATCTTTTGAAGTTACTCTTTTTTCCTATGCAGATGATATCCAAATTGTGGTATCCCAATGGCAAAGGACAGTCGCAACACAGAAGCTTTAGATTAATGCAATTTGATGGAGGTCCTGCTGGTGGGTAACCTCCCTAACCTGTGGGGTCCCCATTTATGGCCCATGAGCATGAGCAATACTCTCTCTCCAGTACCTGCTGTTAAAAACCTAGCGATCTGGCTTGATGACAAGCTTTCCATTAGTCATCAGATTAACAAAGTAGCTGCCACCTGCTTTGGCTTTCCTAAATAGCTCAGGAAAATAGTTGTCTTCCAGCTTTAGCACAGAGGGCTGTGATCCAGGCTCTGGTCATTTTGGGAATAGACTATAACAGTGTAACAGTCTACCTCAGTATCTTGAAAACTCTGCTCAAATGACTTCTGATGGTACAAAACACTGCCGCCCGCCTTTTAGGCTGGTATGGGCCCAATTGTTCACTACGCTCAACTAATCGTGAGCTGCATTGGTTCCCAGAGTTAGGCCAAGGAGATTTGTGTTAGATCTAGCATCTTTTAGCATGTTATCCCTGTCTTTTAGCGTTCTGACCTCCTATTTTGATGGTATGCTGGACTTCATTTTTGCTGGTTTAGTGTCTCTGCACACTTTGCAACTGCTTTTCAGTGCTAAAGTGCAAGTGCATCTACTGTAAATTGTGTTATGATTGGTTTCCCATGATTTGAATATTTTATTTACTAGTATGTCCTTAATACAGTGCGCTGTGTGTGTGCCCAGGACCTGCAAATCAAATGCTACTAGTGGGCCTGCAGCACTGGTTGTGTCACCCATACAAGTAGCCCTTCAAAGGTATCACAGACCTGCCACTGCAGTGCCTGCGCACAGTTTACTACCATTTCGACCTCGCAAGTGCACCTACTTGCTAGGCCCTAACCTTTCCTTTCCGTACATGTAACGCACTCCTCAGTAGACCCAAGGTACCCCTATGGGTAGGGTGTGGTGTATTTGAAAGGTAGGACATGTGCGGGTGTGCTTTCTTATATGTCCTGATAGTGAAATACTGTGTATTTAGTTTTTCACTGTTGAAATGCTGTCTGTCCCATAGGCTATCATTGGAGTTGCACTGTAACATTTGACATGTGAAAATTTCAATTGGGACACGATAGAGAAGTTGAGTTTAGGCTCTCTGTACTCAGAATTTAATAGCACTCCATTTTAGTAAAGGTGTTTTTTACACTGTGTGTTTGAAAATGACGCTTTTAGAAAGTGGGTATTTTCTTACTTAACAATATACAAATAATAGTGGAGGGTCAAAAGAACGAATTTCTAAGAAAACGACTATGTATGAGAAACAGTGGCAATAGTCCACTAATCAGGGTACATCATTCGTGGTTTTTGAAAAATACCCATCAGTAGCTCTTCCTTGGCGCCCTTATCATCATGTGGGTTCCTTCTAACCATGAAGGATGGTATTTTAGTATGGTTAATATCGACAGCATAAGGACCAGTGATGGTATAACTGGGTCACAGGGAGCTCCTGAAAAGCAGTGCGAGGGGGTGTGTAAAAGTGCAAAAAGTGCAGGATAGTGATATATAAAATTAGATAGCTATGAGGAAAAATTATTTATTAAAGACCTCAGTGTTTCTAAGAGTTAAAAAGAGCGAAATTGGTAGTTTCACCTAATACCTACCAACAGGTTGGTCGACATGTTTCAGCAGATTTTCGGATCACAGAGGTATCCACTGCATTCCTCAGGACCTGTATCGCTACTGCTAGTGATGTGTTGAAAAAATATATATAAAAAGGAAATCTTTCACCTGGGTACTAGTGAAGAATCATTCTCCCAGCTGAGAAGTCCAATGTGAGACAAACATAGTCGAAAAAAGAGAAAAAACATACAATTAGTATATCTACGATATCCAAAACACTTTCATGGTATATCATATCTGTAAAGAGAACCTATAATGCAATCCTCTTCGTAGTACTTTTATTCCTACATATAACCACCATACCTCGAGATGATATGTGGTAGGACTCTCACTTACCATATTGTGCAGGAGAGTACTGCCTCACCTCACCTGGCTCACAGCGCAGGTAATTGAAGCACCGCTCTAAAGTGAAAAGAAAGACATACAAAGACACGTCAGCAGCCGCTGACTTCACACTTAATCACAACTTATTCTGGCGTGCTTGCGGGTCAAACGGCCAATATGCCCTGTTTAGGGCCTCGGCAGAATTTAATATCATGGCAAAGGCCAGACCTCCGTTTACAGAAAGGGATGTCTTTTATCGGCTGTTCTTAAAAGAAGGACGATAATATCTTAAAACGGCATCTGTGTTCGCCCAGATCACCGCCTTGCAGTAACTCATGGTTAATGAGCCACGGAGAAAAACCCAGCGTCTATTAGTACATCTAATCAATGTTGGTTCACGTTTGGATTAACACGCGATTAGTCAGTGCCCCAGGCCTTCAGCGCAAAACAGTGGTAATAACAATGTGTATTCCGCCGCAGTGGGTTAATAGAGAAGCACATATGCTCCCGCTCTGTGAGTGTCTGCGTGATACACTTCGAGCGGAAGGCAGCCTAACCAGATACAAGCTCTCGCGCTCAGCGCTATCATGTTCTCCCTGCTCTGTACAGATCTGGGGAGAACGCGCGCATACTGTGGCAGCATACTTCAGCAATCGCTGGCAGACAGGCATAGAGAAGTTGTCTCTTACCTGTCCGTCGGTACTTCCAGCGTCCCTCTGGCTGTAAGGGGAGGTGACGCGCGTAGCTAGGAGCAACAGTTTTACTTCCATGAGTGGGCGTGTCCCATTACGTCCCCTGACCCTAGAGGATTGTGGGGCATGTAGTTCAGAAGACAAAAATACCTGATTCTACCCGTTTTATTTGCGTAATCTATGACACTTGCATTATAATATCATCGTCAGATGCGCAAGCATATGTACAAGGCGGCACTACGGTATAATGCGACATTTACTAAATCATTGGATTTAAGAGTGCTAGCAGGCCTCGCTGACAGGTTGATATACACACTGGGGTGTTATGGGATATGTAGTGCCATACTGAGTAGCGTGTGAATGGCAGTCTGTTCATAATAGGATCCACACTATTAGACGGAATCCATCTGTGAAGATTCATAATCAATTGGTGGATGGTCTGAGGGTGATGTTAATATGTAAAGATATCATCACCAGGAGAGGGCAAACGTAGCCTTTTATCTGGTCAGAACTAATGCCAAAACCCTGATTGGTTTTGTGTATCTTAAGTCTACCCTCACACTGTTACAGGGGATTGATGATCAGAGTGACATCCACGGGATGTCATCGTTCAACCCGTCCTTGTCTGAATTAAGGGTATATACCCATTTTTGTTCTTTCTTGAACAAAAACTTGTTTATGTCTGTCACGTGATTTGGTATCAGTGGTTGTTCTAGCACAGTCCAACGAAAATCATTTGGGCCATGTCCCACCTCCAAAAAATGATTGGTCATTTTGGTGGACTGTTTCCGACACCTGATGGTGCTTTTATGTTCGGAAATACGTGTCTTCACTTTTCTAGTCGTCATCCCCACGTATTTGTACTCACAGGGGCAAACTATCAGGTAGATGACATTTAGACTATTGCAATTGGTGAAGCGCCTTTGTTCCCACAGACGCCCACCCCCAATGTCAATGGTTCTTGATTTGGCAGTCAACGGGCATGCAGCACAGCTCCCACAGGGATGGTGCCCTGTCACGGCTGGCATATCCCAGAGTGTTCCTACTGCTCTAGGGGTCACTGATCTAGGTCTAGTGTGGACCAATTGGTCCTTTAGATTTCTACCCCTTTTAAAGGCAAACAGAGGGGGAGGCAAGCTGTCGTTGCCCGTATTGAGGATACCCCAGTGCTTCTTTATGATCTTTTGAATCTGATTGGAGCGGGTGCCAAACGTGTTGACACAGGTAATCCGGGGTTCTTGTGTTTTGGGTACCGATGGCTCCAGAAGGCTTTCGCGGTTGTTATTGAACGCCCTCTTTTTCGATCTTCGTATCAGGTGCTTGGGATACTTTTTCTCAAGTAAATTGTTCTCCAATATTTTGGCATGATTAAAGAAACTCTCCTTAGTCGAGCAATTCCTCTGTATTCTCAGGAATTGCCCGTAAGGCAAGTTGTCTCTCAGAGCTTTTGGATGACAGCTCTCGTAGCTCAGCAGAGAGTTTCTTGCCATCGGTTTCCGATAGAGTTCGGATTGAAGGCCTGTCGAAGTGACATTGATCTTAAGGTCCAGAAAGGCCAGATGTGTTTTGCTGTGTTCAACTGTGAACCGGAGGAATGCATTTCTGCTGTTCAACCAAACGTGGAAGGTTTGTAGCTCATCCACAGTCCCACGCCAGACCACAAGAACGTCATCAATGTAACGTTTCCATAGGCGTAGCGAGGCGAAGAAAGGGTTGGTTTCAGTGAGGATGACTTCTTCTTCGAACCGAAGGACGTAGAGGTTCGCCAGGCTAGGGGCAAAAACGCTGCCCATGCTGGTCCCAGAGACCTGTAGATACATGGAATCCTCGAATTGGAAGTAATTTTCGGTCATCGCTAGAGTGGCCAAAGTCATGATAAAAGAGACCGGAGTAATTGAGTCTAAATCACGCGCTCGTAGCAAGGTCTCAATCACATCGAGGGTCTCCCTTTGAGGAATTGACGTGTAGAGAGATTCTACATCGAACGATACCAGTAGATCCAAGTTGGCATCAAACTCCACGTCTGGTAGAATCTTCAGAACATCCTTCGTATCTTGTAGGTATGTAGGCATATTATGGACCATGGGTCTCAAGAAGTGGTCTACGAAAGTGGAGAGGGGTTCGAGCAGCGACCCAATGCCCGATATTATTGGGCGTCCAGGCGGTGGCCTTTGAGGTTTGTGCACTTTGGGTAGCACGTAAAAATATGGGATAGCAGGATGTGCCAGTTGTAGGTATGATGCCTCCTTTGATGTTATCCATCCCTCAGAGAGTGCTTCTTCAACATATTGTTTTATAGCCAAAGATAGTCTTGTGGTAGGATCCTCAGTGAGTTTACGATATGATCTCACATCGTTAAGTTGTCGAATGCATTCCTCACGGTAAGTGGTAGTATCAAGGACCACTATAGCTCCGCCCTTGTTGGCAGGTTTGATCACTACCGAAGAATCCTCTTTGAGATTTTTTAGAGCTACCTGTTCTTTCTTAGGGAAATTGACAAAGGGCTTGCTGTTCTGTTGTAGCAAATTCTTTATATCGCTACCCACCGCTTCTTCAAAGGCCATAACCTTAGCTGGAAGTCCTGTGGTCGGTGGATTGAAGGTGGAGGGTCTTTTCAAACCTGTATTCTGGTCCATCAATGATGTATCTCTTCCACCTTCGTTGTCTTTTGCAAAAAGGAAGTGTAAACGGATTTTCCTAAAGAATTTCCCCATCTCAATTTGGGTCTGGAATGGGTCGCCGATATTGGTGGCTACAAAACCCAGACCTCTATTGAGCATTTTCAGCTCCGTCTCAGATAGTGTTCTTGAACTGAGATTTATCACGAGGTCGTTCCTGATGTTGTCGCTGTCGTTTGATCCTGTGGTATCTGTTTCCCATTCCGCAGCAGAAGAACCAAGTGCAGTGGAACCTTGTACCTCAGTCGATGGGCCTACGGAACGGGAAACAGATACCACAGGATCAAACGACAGCGACAACATCAGGAACGACCTCGTGATAAATCTCAGTTCAAGAACACTATCTGAGACGGAGCTGAAAATGCTCAATAGAGGTCTGGGTTTTGTAGCCACCAATATCGGCGACCCATTCCAGACCCAAATTGAGATGGGGAAATTCTTTAGGAAAATCCGTTTACACTTCCTTTTTGCAAAAGACAACGAAGGTGGAAGAGATACATCATTGATGGACCAGAATACAGGTTTGAAAAGACCCTCCACCTTCAATCCACCGACCACAGGACTTCCAGCTAAGGTTATGGCCTTTGAAGAAGCGGTGGGTAGCGATATAAAGAATTTGCTACAACAGAACAGCAAGCCCTTTGTCAATTTCCCTAAGAAAGAACAGGTAGCTCTAAAAAATCTCAAAGAGGATTCTTCGGTAGTGATCAAACCTGCCGACAAGGGCGGAGCTATAGTGGTCCTTGATACTACCACTTACCGTGAGGAATGCATTCGACAACTTAACGATGTGAGATCATATCGTAAACTCACTGAGGATCCTACCGCAAGACTATCTTTGGCTATAAAACAATATGTTGAAGAAGCACTCTCTGAGGGATGGATAACATCAAAGGAGGCATCATACCTACAACTGGCACATCCTGCTATCCCATATTTTTACGTGCTACCCAAAGTGCACAAACCTCAAAGGCCACCGCCTGGACGCCCAATAATATCGGGCATTGGGTCGCTGCTCGAACCCCTCTCCACTTAGACCACTTAGACCACTTCTTGAGACCCATGGTCCATAATATGCCTACATACCTACAAGTTACGAAGGATGTTCTGAAGATTCTACCAGACGTGGAGTTTGATGCCAACTTGGATCTACTGGTATCATTCGATGTAGAATCTCTCTACACGTCAATTCCTCAAAGGGAGACCCTCGATGTGATTGAGACCTTGCTACGAGCGCGTGATTTAGACTCAATTACTCCGGTCTCTTTTATCATGACTTTGGCCACTCTAGCGATGACCGAAAATTACTTCCAATTCGAGGATTCCATGTATCTACAGGTCTCTGGGACCAGCATGGGCAGCGTTTTTGCCCCT
The DNA here is from genome assembly GCF_964263255.1 of Lissotriton vulgaris. NCBI lineage: Eukaryota > Metazoa > Chordata > Amphibia > Caudata > Salamandridae > Lissotriton > Lissotriton vulgaris. Next base: position 1,186,273,924 of record NC_141689.1, on the reverse strand, counting down.
AGCCTGGCGAACCTCTACGTCCATCGGTTCGAAGAAGAAGTCATCCTCACTGAAACCAACCCTTTCTTCGCCTCGCTACGCCTATGGAAACGTTACATTGATGACGTTCTTGTGGTCTGGCGTGGGACTGTGGATGAGCTACAAACCTTCCACGTTTGGTTGAACAGCAGAAATGCATTCCTCCGGTTCACAGTTGAACACAGCAAAACACATCTGGCCTTTCTGGACCTTAAGATCAATGTCACTTTGACAGGTCTTCAATCCGAACTCTATCGGAAACCGATGGCAAGAAACTCTCTGCTGAGCTACGAGAGCTGTCATCCAAAAGCTCTGAGAGACAACTTGCCTTACGGGCAATTCCTGAGAATACAGAGGAATTGCTCGACTAAGGAGAGTTTCTTTAATCATGCCAAAATATTGGAGAACAATTTACTTGAGAAAAAGTATCCCAAGCACCTGATACGAAGATCGAAAAAGAGGGCGTTCAATAACAACCGCGAAAGCCTTCTGGAGCCATCGGTACCCAAAACACAAGAACCCCGGATTACCTGTGTCAACACGTTTGGCACCCGCTCCAATCAGATTCAAAAGATCATAAAGAAGCACTGGGGTATCCTCAATACGGGCAACGACAGCTTGCCTCCCCCTCTGTTTGCCTTTAAAAGGGGTAGAAATCTAAAGGACCAATTGGTCCACACTAGACCTAGATCAGTGACCCCTAGAGCAGTAGGAACACTCTGGGATATGCCAGCCGTGACAGGGCACCATCCCTGTGGGAGCTGTGCTGCATGCCCGTTGACTGCCAAATCAAGAACCATTGACATTGGGGGTGGGCGTCTGTGGGAACAAAGGCGCTTCACCAATTGCAATAGTCTAAATGTCATCTACCTGATAGTTTGCCCCTGTGAGTACAAATACGTGGGGATGACGACTAGAAAAGTGAAGACACGTATTTCCGAACATAAAAGCACCATCAGGTGTCAGAAACAGTCCACCAAAATGACCAATCATTTTTGGGAGGTGGGACATGGCCCAAATGATTTTCGTTGGACTGTGCTAGAACAACCACTGATACCAAATCACGTGACAGACATAAACAAGTTTTTGTTCAAGAAATAACAAAAATGGGTATATACCCTTAATTCAGACAAGGACGGGTTGAACGATGACATCCCGTGGATGTCACTCTGATCATCAATCCCCTGTAACAGTGTGAGGGTAGACTTAAGATACACAAAACCAATCAGGGTTTTGGCATTAGTTCTGACCAGATAAAAGGCTACGTTTGCCCTCTCCTGGTGATGATATCTTTACATATTAACATCACCCTCAGACCATCCACCAATTGATTATGAATCTTCACAGATGGATTCCGTCTAATAGTGTGGATCCTATTATGAACAGACTGCCATTCACAAGCTACTCAGTATGGCACTACATATCCCATAACACCCCAGTGTGTATATCAACCTGTCAGCGAGGCCTGCTAGCACTCTTAAATCCAATGATTTAGTAAACGTCGCATTATACCGTAGTGCCGCCTTGTACATATGCTTGCGCATCTGACGATGATATTATAATGCAAGTGTCATAGATTACGCAAATAAAACGGGTAGAATTAGGTATTTTTGTCTTCTGAACTACATGCCCCACAATCCTCTAGGGTCAGGGGACGTAATGGGACACGCCCACTCATGGAAGTAAAACTGTTGCTCCTAGCTACGCGCGTCACCTCCCCTTACAGCCAGAGGGACGCTGGAAGTACCGACGGACAGGTAAGAGACAACTTCTCTATGCCTGTCTGCCAGCGATTGCTGAAGTATGCTGCCACCGTATGCGCGCGTTCTCCCCAGATCTGTACAGAGCAGGGAGAACATGATAGCGCTGAGCGCGAGAGCTTGTATCTGGTTAGGCTGCCTTCCGCTCGAAGTGTATCACGCAGACACTCACAGAGCGGGAGCATATGTGCTTCTCCATTAACCCACTGCGGCGGAATACACATTGTTATTACCACTGTTTTGCGCTGAAGGCCTGGGGCACTGACTAATCGCGTGTTAATCCAAACGTGAACCAACATTGATTAGATGTACTAATAGACGCTGGGTTTTTCTCCGTGGCTCATTAACCATGAGTTACTGCAAGGCGGTGATCTGGGCGAACACAGATGCCGTTTTAAGATATTATCGTCCTTCTTTTAAGAACAGCCGATAAAAGACATCCCTTTCTGTAAACGGAGGTCTGGCCTTTGCCATGATATTAAATTCTGCCGAGGCCCTAAACAGGGCATATTGGCCGTTTGACCCGCAAGCACGCCAGAATAAGTTGTGATTAAGTGTGAAGTCAGCGGCTGCTGACGTGTCTTTGTATGTCTTTCTTTTCACTTTAGAGCGGTGCTTCAATTACCTGCGCTGTGAGCCAGGTGAGGTGAGGCAGTACTCTCCTGCACAATATGGTAAGTGAGAGTCCTACCACATATCATCTCGAGGTATGGTGGTTATATGTAGGAATAAAAGTACTACGAAGAGGATTGCATTATAGGTTCTCTTTACAGATATGATATACCATGAAAGTGTTTTGGATATCGTAGATATACTAATTGTATGTTTTTTCTCTTTTTTCGACTATGTTTGTCTCACATTGGACTTCTCAGCTGGGAGAATGATTCTTCACTAGTACCCAGGTGAAAGATTTCCTTTTTATATATATTTTTTCAACACATCACTAGCAGTAGCGATACAGGTCCTGAGGAATGCAGTGGATACCTCTGTGATCCGAAAATCTGCTGAAACATGTCGACCAACCTGTTGGTAGCTATTAGGTGAAACTACCAATTTTGCTCTTTTTAACTCTTAGAAACACTGAGGTCTTTAATAAATAATTTTTCCTCATAGTTATCTAATTTTATATATCACTATCCTGCACTTTTTGCACTTTTACACACCCCCTCGCACTGCTTTTCAGGAGCTCCCTGTGACCCAGTTATACCATCACTGGTCCTTATGCTGTCGATATTGACCATACTAAAATACCATCCTTCATGGTTAGAAGGAACCCACATGATGATAAGGGCGCCAAGGAAGAGCTACTGATGGGTATTTTTCAAAAACCACGAATGATGTACCCTGATTAGTGGACTATTGCCACTGTTTCTCATACATAGTCGTTTTCTTAGAAATTCGTTCTTTTGACCCTCCACTATTATTTGTATATTGTTCAGTTACCCTCGGGGAGTATAGTGTTGAGTGGTCGTAAAAAATAATCCCTGGGACCCAAATAACCCTTGTTTAATTAATATTTTCTTACTTAACCATATTGTGTGCCTTCTCGTTTTGGAGTGACAGACGCTTGGGATGTGCATTTACACTAGATAGTCATAAGGGGGTTGTGGTGTGTCCTGCATTCCCCTGTTGACTTATAGACAGGCTGAACAGACCTTTTCTGCATTTAGTGTGGGTTGTGTTTAGTAGAGGGAGGAGCTGTTCACTAGCACCTGAATAAACTAGGTCTACTGTACACAGCGCTGTCTCCATATACTGTAGTGAAGCTGGACTAGAGAGGAAAGAACTGATTTCTACTGAGCTCAGAAACGTTCTGCCTAAAACCTCAAAGGAAAAAGCAGTATAAATATTTGGGCCCTTACCCAAGAACTTTAGAACTCTTTTGGACTAAGCAACCTGCCAAAAAGAAGTGCTTCATGCATTGTGGCCTGTGGGCACCGCTCATAAGTTACTAGACGTGCCCCTCTGTCCCAAACCAAAGCCTTGGCATACTGACTCCAGTGCCATTGATTCGCACAGCAGCCCTGGTTTCACCAACACTGCTGCACGCTGTCTCAGAGCTACTGCCTACATCGCGAACTGAGGGCACTGCATGCCACACTGCTGCACTTTGCACTGGAGCCCCGATGGCTGCCGATGCCGGCGCTGCTGACTTTAACATTATGGAGTTCGATCTGCAATGCTTGTGACTTCAAGGACCCTACAATGCCTGCACCGACCTCCAAAGCCAACACCTGCTGACGCCGTATCTTCAGATCCCATTGCAAGTTCTTCAATGCCCTGCATTTCCATGGTACTGTTTGCGGTTCTCCCTGACACTGTAGCAGGCCCACAATGTTGCAGTAGGCCTGAACTGTTGGATCTATTTGTTCATAATGGCGTGATAGGCCCGGGTAGAGCTATCAACTTCAATGAACTATATTTTAAGGTTACTCTTGCAATATTCGTATTTTGATTACTGTATGGTGGATTTTATCATTTTGGTCTTGTTTTACACAGATAAATATTGGCTTTTTATCTAAAACTGGCGTGGTGTCCTTTTCTAGTGTTTTCACTGTACTACTGTGTGTTATGTGCATATTCTTTACACATTGCCTTAGAGATACACCTGACTGCTCATGGTAAGCTAACAAGGGGGTGAGCAGGGATTATTTTAGAAGTGTAATTCCCTTATCCTAACTAGAAGGAACTTAAACAAGGTGCATACCTCTGCCAACTCGAGACCCCTATTTCTAACATCAGGCCTTTTTGTTTTATATGCCTTAATCTTTTGAATATCATCCTACAGAAGCTGAGAGCCTGTAGCTCACTTACAATTTTATGGACACTGCTAAAAACCGGGCTTTTTCAGCCACTCTAATCTTGACGATTGGGTGTGACTGTGGGGATGACCTGGACTGGACCTATGCTTTCATAAAAATTATAGTCCTGGGAATCCTTTTTAGGTAGCCATGTACTTTGCAAATCAGGTATCATAATAATAATAATAATAATAATAATAATAATAATAATAATAATAATAATAATAATTGAGAACTAAGGTAAGGCCACCTACCTGGTAGACCTCAAGACTCCCAGGCAACCCCACAAGATCCTTCATATCAATTGCCTCATGCCCTACTTTGAGAGGTCCGAGAGCATCATGCTGTTGGTGGCATATGGGAAAAAGGAGGAGGAGGAGGAAGAGGACTGTGAACCTCTCCCTTACCTCTAAGACTCAAAGGAGAAACAAGACTCTGTGGAATGAGTAATACTTTCCCGAGACTAACTCCTAAACAGCACAGAGACTGCCACCAAGAATTGGGACAGAACTCCTCTCTTTTCTCCCTTATCGCTGGAATTACCTATCTGTGTACCCATGCTGGGGACCCAGCGGACAACGTCCCTGTTAAGAATAAGTTTTACAGGTTGTTAGGTATGGTGAGGGTCAGCATTAAGAGTAAAATCTCTAAGATGCTGGAATTGGGCACCGCATCTTAACTGAGGTTCTGGTTGATTTATAGAGGGCTAAACTCACTGACAAAGACAGATGCTCATTTCATCACCCGGGCTGATGAGTGGATTAACTGGTTAGGGGCTTGCAAATACTTAAGTACCTTTAATCTTATATCAGGGTACTGGCAGATCACCCTAACAGCAGATGCCAAGGAGAGGTCACCCTTCTCCACTCCAGAGGGCCACTTCTAATTTTGTGTGAAACACTTTGCACTTAGAAATGCCCCTGCCACCCCCCCCAAAGATTGGTGAAACAGGTTCTTACTAGTATGGAGGCCTTTTCAGCTTCCTACCTAGATGACACCTGGATGGCATAGCTTTCTTCAGTTGCAGTTGGAAGGACCACCTTTTTCACCTCCAGGAAATCTTTCAGTCTCTGCAACAGACAGGCCTTATTACAAAGGCCAGTAAGTGCCAGATAAGGCACAGGTCTGTGGTATACTTGGGATATCTGGTAGGCAAGGGTAAGGTGCAGCCTCTCCAGGCCAAGATAGAGACTATCATGGTCTGGAAGCTCCCCAGAAACCAAGACTGACGTCAGAGCATTCTTGGGGCTCACTGGGTACTACAGGAGGTTTGTCAATGGATATGGGACCAATGCTGCCCCCTTGACATAGCTGACTCTGACTTCTAAGAATCAGCCTATAAATGTGATTTGGACAGAGGCATGCCAAAATGCATTTGACACCCTGAAGCAGACCATATGCAAAGCGTCAGTGCTCAGGGCCACTGACGTCTCTAAGGAGTTTATCATTCAAACAGATGCCTCAGTCAAAACATTGCATGGGGCAGTCTTATCAAAGCTTAAAGAAGAGGGCCTGGACCAACCTGTAGCCTTCTGCTCCAGGAGGTCACTCCCTAGAAAATAAAGGTGGAGTGCTATATAAGAGGAAGCTTTCCCTGTGTCGTTTCGGTACTAAAACAGATGAGGTCATACCTGTTTTCCACGCACTTCCTGATTCAGATTAACTACAGGTCCCATAGGTGACTCCTGCAAATGAGGGGCGAAAATCCAAAATTGTTGAGGTGGCTCCTTTCCCTACCCAGTATGGAATTCAGGGTGGAACACATACCAGGAGTAGGCCACGCCAATGCTGATAGTCTACTTCGTTTTTTCCACCTTAGTGTGAAAAAGTTGCTACCTTTCCTTCCCCTGTCTGCGGGGAAAACCCTTATGTCATCTTTGGTGTTATCCAAGGTGGATTACTGTAATGGGCTTCTGTTGAGTGCCCAGGAGCAGGTTTTAAAAAAATTACAAATGGTGCAGAACGCTGCTGCACGAATTTTGACCAAAACTCCCAAGTTCGCATCCATCTCCCCTATCGTTTACCAACTACACTGGCTCCCAGTAAAAAAGAGAACCAAATTTAAGGCTTTATGTATCATCTACAAAGCATTGAACAGCCAAGGACCTGACTTTTTTAGGGAATCACTGCTGGTGCATGTCCCTAAGAGAGCTTTAAGATCTGCCTCATCCGCATCCCTATGCATTCAACGGGTGAGAACAGTTACATGGGGAGACAGACGCTTCTTGGTAGCCGCCTCGAAGCTCTGGAATACCTTGCCCCACCATATAAAAAGCAGCTCATCACTGATGATTTTTAGAAAGCAATTGAAGACTTGGCTATTCATCCAATAATGCACAGGAGGTGCCTCTCTGTCTGCTCAGCGCTGAGACACCATTTGTGGTATTTGTTTGCGCTTTATAAGTTTAATAAATAAATAAATAAATAAATAACTCACTAGAGGTTGGATAGATCTCTTCATTTTCAGGTATAGAGGATGTGTTAGACCTGTCCTCCTTAGGGTGGCCTTCCTCTAAACCTTTTGTCTGCTTATCTCCACTTTTGACCGTATCTGTTTGTTGGCCTTAGGACTCTAAGCACTTTACCACTGCTAAACAGTGCTAAAGTGCATGCACTTCTCACCTAAACCTGGTGAAATATTGTATAACTAATTGGCATATTGAGTTTAATTATACGTCACTTGTAAAGTGGTGTACCAAATACCCAGGACCAGTAATCTAAATGCTACTAGTGGCCCTGCAGCACTGGTTGTTCTACCTACACAATTGGCCTTTGAAATCTGTTTCAGGACTGCCATTGCAGGGACTGTGTATGAAGTTTACTTTCACTTCGACTTGCCATTTAAAACCACTTGTTAAGCCCAAAACTCCAATTCTTTTTACAAATAAGTCATCCCTAAGGTGGCCTCTTGGTAGTCTGAAAGGAAGGGTGCTGTGTAAGTAAAAGGTAGGACATGTTCTAGTAATGACAAACAGCTAAATTTGTTTTTCCCTACTGTGAGGTCTACTTTTCTCAAAGGCTAGTTCTGGGAATCATGCGCAGCCCATGCAGGTAACAGCGGTAGGGCAGAATGGGGGAGAGTCGACAGATGAAGAGGAGGTAAACTTAAATTTAAAAAACTGAAAACCACATACCTTGCGCTTGTCGCATCGCCAAGTCGGCGATGCGGCGACCGAAAGGTACGTTTTAATTTTTTTATTTAAGTTTCCCTTGCCATCGTTTGTGGACTCCCCCATTCCACTCCCGCCTCCCCCCACCCCTGCCCCACCGATCTTATCTGCTTGGGCCATGCCTGCTGGGAATTCCTTCAAACACTTTTAAGCTATAATTCCTGATTAGAAAGGAGTAGCAGCCTCATGTTTTCTATCTTCAGAATGGTAATGATAAATACTCTTTACTACCAAAGTTGGATGTAACAGTACTGTTTTAGTAATGTCACTTTTAAAGAGTGAACATTTGTATGCTCTTACTGCTCTGTGTGTCTTGCAGTCTGTCTCCAATACACATCCAGGGTGGGTGACAGCTACACTTTGTACAGTCCCTCCAGACAGCCACAAACAGAGGGAAGGGTGGGTGTGACAGAGAACTCATCTGCATTCATCTACATTCTGATAGCTCTTCCTGAACAGGATGAGTGAGGGGAAGCTCACACCTAAATAGTTAGTGGCCTGTGTCCCACAAAAATAGCTGATTATCCCTCACAGATATCCTGGCAGACAGGTCTGGGATGAAAGCGGAACTGTGCATTGCAAGTGCCTGCTTTAAAGTCACAACCACTTTAAAGGCACATTTGGGTATAAGTGCTGGGGCTCGGGTCCTACCAAGACAGTAGACTACTGTACCTTTAAAGAGCTCTGCAAGGAGTAAGGACTGCTGTGCTATAAGGATTGCCACTTTTCCTGACTACTGCTCTCAAGGAACTGCTCTCTGATGTGCTGAGCCTCCCTGCTGCCTGCTGATATCTGCCCTTCTGAGGATAAGGACTGGACTCATCTCACTTGAACCCAGAGTGACTCCATGGGCTTGCAGGGTTGTCCCCTGTTCAGAAGTCTCTGAGCTAGCAATAACTTTCTAAATTTCTGAGTCCTGTCCTGCCAAGTGGTGTCAATCCAGTGCTGGTCCCTTAAAAGTAACTCAGGAGCCAATCGACAACATCACCTCGAGGGACTGTGCGGCTCGACGACGACAGACAGCACAGCTCGATGACTATGCAATGCCTGCATCCTAAAGACGTTCAACAGCGAAGTCTTCATCCACTACACAGATTGGTGCTGATGCTCGCCTCCAACTACGGGATTGGTGACAAGTTCGGCAAATACTTTTTACATTCCCTCTAAGTTAATCTTGACTGTTATGTCCCAAGCTACTAGAGGGATCAGCTCAGGTTAATTGTGGGATATTCTTGCTTCTTACTCTGACAAGGTTTGTGCTTGCTACTTGACCAGGGCTCACACCCCGGTCAAAAAGTAACCCGATTTTTCACATTTGCACAGAACAATTCTCCTTTTACTCAATCATTTTTGTAATAGTGAGTCCAACGAAGGCTTTGGTCACTTAAACACTATATCCTGAAACCTACATAGGCAGTTGGTCTCCCTTCAACATTGTAGAAAGAAGGGAACACATTAATCTGTGTGGCATCAGTTCCTATCCCTGCACTTCAGGAATAGAGAATTGTGCCACTCCCAGAAACCAGGCTACTGGAGTATTATTTAAAGTTGAAGTCATTAAGGCTAGACCGGGTGCAATACAACATAACAGCTTTACCTGTGGAGAGGCCTGAAATAGTGGTATAGATCATTTCCATTCTAACTTCAACATTCAAGATGGGCAGCTTTTGCCAAGACTAATAATATATCTAGCTAAGCAGAGCAAGGGACCCCCCACACAAGCTGTCAGATATAAAATACTGTTAGAAATTGGGTTACTGGTTGGCAGAGGTATGCACCCTTTCCAATGCTGGCACCACAATCCTAATCATGTTAAGTCAGATACATACCATAAATTAACCTGTGCTCTTCCTACGGTAGCTTGGCACAGAGCAGTCAGACTTAACTGCAGATGCAGTGTGTAAAGTGTTTGTGCAACACTTCAAACAGTGACAGTGAAAACATGTCAAAAGACTCCACACCAGTTTGGAGAATAGATGTTTTGTTTATAAATAAAACAAGATAAAAACAACAAGCATCCAATGAGTCGAAGTCCAGATATGACTTTTTAAAGATTAAATGTTAAAAAAGCGCTTAGAAGCAATACGTTCCTATGGGGCTTATCTAGTCACCCTGGAGCGGGGCAAAGCCAAGAGTTCAGGCCGACCACAATGGGGAGCAGGCCAGATACAGGAGTCTTGCACAGCCGGATGAACGATGTACATTGATCCTGGTCACAACAGTGAGATGCATGGTGCAGCCGAGGGATGCGTCTGTGTCGATCCTGCAGTTGAGGTGATGCGCCAATTTTCTTCACGCAGTGGTGGTGATTCGTCGGTTCTGAAAATAATGTGCTAAACCAAGAGGGGTTGGTTCCATAGACGATGCACCGGGTTTCTGCACAGACTAGAGGGGATGCATTGATCTTCCTGCACTGCAGTGGCAGTGATGCGTTGATTCTGATTCATCAGTTTTTAAGGCCATGTGCTGGTTACGAGTGCGATGCGCTGATTTTGCTCCTGCAGTAGCAATGATGTGTTGGTTCTGCTATAAGTAGACAGGAGATTTGTCACTTCAGTTGGAGTAAACACCTGGGTCCATATCCAGTGGACCATGCTCTGGGCAGGGGGTAAGACTTTGATATTCTTGAGTTTCAGATATAGGAGTCAAGCAAACAAACCCTTGAGATCCCTCTGGGTTCACGAAGAGTCCAGTTTTTCCTCCGCATGGTCAGAGGGTAGGAAGCAGCAGAGCAGCACACTAGAAAAGCAGTTCTGTCAGAGCAGTATTCAAGCAGAGTGAC